>NC_064615.1:353699449-358499449 GCF_023898315.1 Schistocerca nitens
TTTAAGAATGGTTCACTTAAATGACACATGACTATCAAATTAGTCTTTGGAGAATACTAAATTAGGTCTTAACATCCTCACAATGACAAGGTTATTAGGGGCTAAGTGCAAGCTGTCACACGTAAGTATGAGGAAGGAAATCCAGTTCCTTCCTTTTCGAAAGAACAATCCTGGCATTTGCCTTAACTGACTTTGGGAAATATGGAAAACATTAAAATGGATGTTTGGATGGTGATTTTTTCAACACTACTCTTGTGCGAGTCAAATGCCTTAACCACTTTCCTACCTCAAAGCTGATTTTGGCATAAGTTTATTTCTGTAAATAAACAGAAGGCATTCGGCTGGACTAAATAACAAAAAAACAAATTCCATTCACATAATCATTATGAATTCCGTAAGTAGATGGATGGGCTATTGTGTTTCACCAGACAGAAAAGATACAAATCAGCAGATCAAATACTATGTGACATGCCACAACAATCAGAAACAGGATTTTCTTCACAGAGAACTTGAGATGGAGATGGTGAGAAGTGTAGGCTAGGGTAGTGAAGTGATGTCAGTTACAGTCTTTTAATTTGGAAATATTCATATATATTTAGCAGAAATTTTCCCCAAATCTTTCAGCATACAACCACAATAAAATCCCGGAGTATGATACAGAGATGTACAACTTCTTAAAATAACTTCTGTCCAATATGCCTACAAAAGTAATGACAGATGGTTTAATTGGACTGTTAGAATAATGATGATGAAACACGTACAGTATATGACAATACAACAGCCGTAAGTACTCTCATTTTATTTCCACATGTATCTTTGTCAGTTACCAAATTTGTAACGCATGTTACACAATGCTGCTTTCAAAAATTTGGCCAAAACGGACAGTTATTTGTGCGGAAGAGGTGGAACATTGCAAGAGCTTTTCCAGTGTGACAGATAACATTTATGAAAGCACTTGTTCACATCAATGTCAATAACGGGAAAACGCATTGAATGCCTGAACAGACTTATAATGATGCACACAAACAAATACTTTGTCTGTGTCTGAAATAAAATAGCTACACTAAGGATAAACATGGAAAACCACAGAAAAACTCACCTTTGCGCCTGGTGTGGGGACTGGTACAGCCAGATGTACTTTTTTACGACAAAGTGATTCCAAAACATCAATACCTTTAAAAGAAGGAACACAGAAATAAGTAAGCATTGCAGTAAATTCCTTCAAAAATATATTAAGTTAACAGTTTTTACTTAACAAAGCCATCACTTTTTGCGAACAAAACCTATTGCACCTACTTCCCAATTATTCATAAAACTTTTACATTGGTAGTGCCCTTGGGTTTGCTGCAGATCCTAAAATCAACATGATGAGATATTTTGATGTTCCACCTGTCCGCCACCTTCAGCAGAGATGTTGCTGCTGAGTCCCAGAGATAACTACTGCGAAGGCCGGCAACCATAGTCTGATAACACATGCGTTGCCCACTACAGATGCTGTGCTCAATACTGGGCTTTTGGTGTTGCCCTTAGAATGTTGTGTTTTGATATGGGATAGTATAGGGTTCATTGTACTGACAAGAGGAAAACCCTTGTCTCCATTAATCAAGTTGTCTGCCAATCTAATTTCAATGCCTCTTTATAAACACTGTCCCAAAAACCAGACATACTGGCACCCATCACGGTTTCAGTCATATGTCATCCCCTGCCCTTGGTTACACAATGTTCCACAAGTGTTGATTTTTAGGGTGTAGTAGCCTCATGTGGCAATGATGTTCCACACCGCTGTCCAAAACTGTGCGAACTGACAGGCTGATGTAATCCTACCCACACTGAATTTTATAAATGCCAGGATTTGTAACTCCCAAACTGTCCTTGACAGAGCCTAGTAGTTACCTGAACTTGGCAGGTGCACAGAACCCACTCTTCATGTCAAATTTCTTGAAATTCTTTCAGTCTTAAAGGATATGCTCCCAGGATAAAGAATAAAGACCAATGATCTATACTCCTTTTCGTGCAACTCCAGATATGATCCACACTCAGTAGGGAGACAAATTGCTTTGCATAGTAACCATCTTCCTTAAACACAGATGCCAAGAGCATAAGTCCACATGTCAGATAATTGGCATCAGAAATAACATACTGACTTCATACAAAAGTTGTAAGTACACCACTGCATTGGTAGTGTGGGTGGCAAGTCCTTACTTGCAGACATTGATCAGTTATGTATTGGTTTTCAGTGAACACCATCGTTTTTTGTAAACCATAAATGGAAGCTCTTCCCTCATGAACCATGGACCTTGCCGTTGGTGGGGAGGCTTGCGTGCCTCAGCGATACAGATGGCCGTACCGTAGGTGCAACCACAACGGAGGGGTATCTGTTGAGAGGCCAGACAAACATGTGGTTCCTGAAGAGGGGCAGCAGCCTTTTCAGTAGTTGCAGGGGCAACAGTCTGGATGATTGACTGATCTGGCCTTGTAACATTAACCAAAACGGCCTTGCTGTGCTGGTACTGCGAACGGCTGAAAGCAAGGGGAAACTACAGCCGTAATTTTTCCCGAGGACATGCAGCTTTACTGTATGATTAAATGATGATGGCGTCCTCTTGGGTAAAATATTCCGGAGGTAAAATAGTCCCCCATTCGGATCTCCGGGCGGGGACTACTCAAGAGGACGTCGTTATCAGGAGAAAGAAAACTGGCATTCTACGGATCGGAGTGTGGAATGTCAGATCTCTTAATCGGGCAGGTAGGTTAGAAAATTTAAAAAGGGAAATGGATAGGTTAAAGTTAGATATAGTGGGAATTAGTGAAGTTCGGTGGCAGGAGCAACAAGACTTTTGGTCAGGTGATTACAGGGTTATAAATACAAAATCAAATAGGGGTAATGCAGGAGTAGGTTTAATAATGAATAAAAAAATAGGAGTGCGGGTTAGCTACTACAGATAGCATAGTGAACGCATTATTGTGGCCAAGATAGACACAAAGCCCATGCCTACTACAGTAGTACAAGTTTATATGCCAACTAGCTCTGCAGATGATGAAGAAATTGATGAAATGTATGACGAGATAAAAGAAATTATTCAGGTAGTGAAGGGAGACGAAAATTTAATAGTCATGGGTGACTGGAATTCGTCAGTAGGAAAAGGGAGAGAAGGAAACATAGTAGGTGAATATGGATTGGGGGGAAGAAATGAAAGAGGAAGCCGCCTTGTAGAATTTTGCACAGAGCATAACTTAATCATAGCTAACACTTGGTTCAAGAATCATAAAAGAAGGTTGTATACCTGGAAGAATCCTGGAGATACTAATAGGTATCAGATAGATTATATAATGGTAAGACAGAGATTTAGGAACCAGGTTTTAAATTGTAAGACATTTCCAGGGGCAGATGTGGATTCTGACCACAATCTATTGGTTATGAACTGCAAATTGAAACTGAAGAAACTGGAAAAAGGTGGGAATTTAAGGAGATGGGACCTGGATAAACTGAAAGAACCAGAGGTTGTAGAGAGTTTCAGGGAGAGCATAAGGACACAATTGACAGGAATGGGGGAAAGAAATACAGTAGAAGAAGAATGGGTAGCTCTGAGGGATGAAGTAGTGAAGGCAGCAGAGGATCAAGTAGGTAAAAAGATGAGGGCTAATAGAAATCCTTGGGTAACAGAAGAAATATTGAATTTAATTGATGAAAGGAGAAAATATAAAAATGCAGTAAATGAAGCAGGCAAAAATGAGATCGACAGAAAGTGCAAAATGGCTAAGCAGGGATGGCTAGAGGACAAATGTAAGGATGTAGAGGCTTGTCTCACTAGGGGTAAGATAGATACTGCCTACAGGAAAATTAAAGAGACCTTTGGAGAGAAGAGAACCACTTGTATGAATATCAAGAGCTCAGATGGCAACCCAGTTCTAAGCAAAGAAGGGAAGGCAGAAAGGTGGAAGGAGTATATAGAGGGTTTATACAAGGGCGATGTACTTGAGGACAATATTATGGAAATGGAAGAGGATGTAGATGAAGATGAAATGGGAGATAAGATACTGCGTGAAGAGTTTGACAGAGCACTGAAAGACCTGAGTCGAAACAAGGCCCCGGGAGTAGACAACATTCCATTAGAACTACTGATGGCCTTGGGAGAGCCAGTCATGACAAAACTCTACCATCTGGTGAGCAAGATGTATGAGACAGGCGAAATACCCACAGACTTCAAGAAGAATATAATAATTCCAATACCAAAGAAATCAGGTGTTGACAGATGTGAAAATTACCGAACTATCAGTTTAATAAGTCACAGCTGCAAAATACTAACGCGAATTCTTTACAGACGAATGGAAAAACTGGTAGAAGCAGACCTCGGGGAAGATCAGTTTGGATTCTGTAGAAATGTTGGAACACGTGAGGCAATACTAACCTTACGACTTATCTTAGAAGAAAGATTAAGAAAAGGCAAACCTACGTTTCTAGCATTTGTAGACTTAGAGAAAGCTTTTGACAATGTTAACTGGAATACTCTCTTTCAAATTCTGAAGGTGGCAGGGGTAAAATACAGGGAGCGACAGGCTATTTACAATTTGTACAGAAACCAGATGGCAGTTATAAGAGTCGAGGGGCATGAAAGGGAAGCAGTGGTTGGGAAAGGAGTGAGACAGGGTTGTAGCCTCTCCCCGATGTTATTCAATCTGTATATTGAGCAAGCAGTAAAGGAAACAAAAGAAAAATTCGGAGTAGGTATTAAAATTCATGGAGAAGAAGTAAAACCTTTGAGGTTCGCCGATGACATTGTAATTCTGTCAGAGACAGCAAAGGACTTGGAAGAGCAGTTGAACGGAATGGGCAGTGTCTTGAAAGGAGGATATAAGATGAACATCAACAAAAGCAAAACGAGGATAATGGGATGTAGTCAAATAAAATCGGGTGATGCTGAGGGGATTAGATTAGGAAATGAGACACTTAAAGTAGTAAAGGAGTTTTGCTATACAGTATAGGGAGTAAAATAACTGATGATGGTCGAAGTAGAGAGGATATAAAATGTAGACTGGCAATGGCAAGGAAATCGTTTCTGAAGAAGAGAAATTTGTTAACATCGAGTATAATTTAAGTGTCAGGAAGTCGTTTCTGAAAGTATTTGTATGGAGTGTAGCCATGTATGGAAGTGAAACATGGACGATAACCAGTTTGGACAAGAAGAGAATAGAAGCTTTCGAAATGTGGTGCTACAGAAGAATGCTGAAGATAAGGTGGGTAGATCACGTAACTAATGAGGAGGTATTGAATAGGATTGGGGAGAAGAGAAGTTTGTGGCACAACTTGACTAGAAGAAGGGATCGGTTGGTAGGACATGTTTTGAGGCATCAAGGGATCACAAATTTAGCATTGGAGGGCAGCGTGGAGGGTAAAAATCGTAGAGGGAGACCAAGAGATCAATACACTAAGCAGATTCAGAAGGATGTAGGTTGCAGTAGGTACTGGGAGATGAAGAAGCTTGCACAGGATAGAGTAGCATGGAGAGCTGCATCAAACCAGTCTCAGGACTGAAGACCACAACAACAACAACAACAACAACAACAACAACAACAAATGGAAGCTTCATCATTTTCTACCTCCACAGAAAATTTAATGCTGGGATGAAGACAGCTGAAGTGGCCCAAAAAATCTGTTGAGAGCATCATGTCCACATTGCCAGACAAAGGAGGAGTTGTATTCAAGGACTCTACCAGAGGGACTCATGTAAGTAGAGATACTATCATTGAAACTCACAAACAAATCCATAGGACCCAGCCTCAAATATTTTAACCATCAAATAAAATTCAACAAGTTGGAGATACAGCGTGCAGCAAATACTTCATCAGGCTGTAAGTGGACACAATCAAATTACTAACTATAGGGCATAAGGATACTCCTTAGTTGTGTGTCTTTGGCAGATCAAACAACCATAGTGGAACGGAAGTACCAAGACACAGTTTCTTGTACAAATATTTCAACAAAGTGCTTCTTTTCAAAAGTGACAAGAGTCTTGCATTTAATGCAAGCTGCTTCATTTAGTAATGAATCCCTTTTAAATACATAATAATCCCTTGTTCTGGTAAAACTGTTACTTCTTCACCATTTTTCAGGGAACAAATATCTGTTCTCCTCAGAAGAGACATTATCCTGTACACACTGTGTGGGACACTTCTTGCCTAATTTCTCCTCCTCGATCCTGAGGGGTGCTGTGTAATGCTTGTTCTATAGAACACATAATTTTGTAACCAGAAATCTCCTTGGAGTGGAAGCAAAATTTAATACTGTCACTGTAGAACCATCCAACTTGTAACTTCACTCGCAGGTCACCGTAGTGGCGTTGCGTTAAAGAACTTGTGGAGCGTCGGCCGAACCGCCCCAGCGAGGGGTCTCCTGGCCACCAGTGCCATACGCTCATTATTATTATTATTATTATTATTATTATTATCTTCTTTCCTCTCTCAGAACTTAGGTCTGAGGTTATTATTATTATTTTATTATTTTTATGACACTATTACCTTTGTCATATTTTATTTATGTCAAGGGGTGGTCCAAACTGCATAGCCAAATAATAATAATAATTTATAAATAATAAATAAAATAATAAATAAATAATAAAATAATGAATAATAAATAATGAGATAAATAATAAATAATGTACCCCTTTCTGCGAGTGAATGAGGATGAAATGATGATGAAAGACACACAACACTCAAGTCATCTCGGGGCAGAGAAAATCCCTGACCCCACCGGGAATCGAACCCAGGACCCCATGCGTGGGAAGCGAGAACGCTACCGCAAGACCACGAGCTGCGGACCATAGCCAGATGAATCTGCTTTTTAGGGTAACCATTTTTCTTAAACACAGCTGCCAAGCTTGCAGGTTCCTGTGTTAGACATCAGTGCTGGAAATAGCACCTGCTATTCATACCAAAGTCCTAAGGACAACACTGCATTGATATGTTGGGTGACAACTCTACATCAGATATTGATCAGGGCATCAGGGCCCAAACTCTTTGTCTTTAAATATGTCTGCTTGTGTCCGTATATGTGTGGATGGATATGTGCGTGTGTGTGTGTGTGTGTGTGTGTGCGAATGTATACCTGTCCTTTTTTCCCCCTAAGGTAAGTCTTTCCGCTCCCGGGATTGGAATGACTCCTTACCCTCTCCCTTAAAACCCACATCCTTTCGTCTTTCCCTCTCCTTCCCTCTTTCCTGATGAGGCAACAGTTTGTTGCGAAAGCTTGAATTTTGTGTGTATGTTTGTGTGTCTGTCGACCTGCCAGCACTTTCATTTGGTAAGTCACATCATCTTTGTATATATATATATATATATATATATATATATATATATATATATCTGGCAGATCGACAGACACACAAACAAACACAAACATACACACAAAATTCAAGCTTTCGCAACAAACTGTTGCCTCGTCAGGAAAGAGGGGAAGGAGAGGGAAAGACGGAAGGATGTGGGTTTTAAGGGAGAGGGTAAGGAGTCATTCCAATCCCAGGAGCGGAAAGACTTACCTTAGGGGGAAAAAAGGACAAGTATGCGTGCGCGCGCGCCCACACACACACACACACACACACACACACACACACACACACACACACACACACATATATATATATATATATATGAAATCCTCCCCACTCCACCAAGAGTGTCTTTCCGCCGTCCACCTAAACTTCGTAACCTGTTAGTTCATCCCTATGAAATCCCCAAACCACCTTCCCTACCCTCTCGCTCCTACCCTTGTAACCGCCCCCGGTGTAAAACCTGTCCCATGCACCCTCCCACCACCATCTACTCCAGTCCTGTAACCCGGAACGTGTACACGATCAAAGGCAGAGTCATGTGTGAAAGCACCCACGTGATTTACCAACTGACCTGCCTACACTGTGACGCATTCTATGTGGGAATGACCAGCAACAAACTGTCCATTTGCATGAATGGACACAGGCAGACAGTGTTTGTTGGTAATGAGGATCGCCCTGTGGCTAAACATGCCTTGGTGCACGGCCAGCACATCTTGGCACAGTGTTACACCGTCCGGGTTATCTGGATACTTGCCACCAACACCAACCTATCCGAACTCCAGAGATGGGAACTTGCTCTTCAATTTATCCTCTCTTCCCGTTACCCACCAGGCCTCAATCTCCGCTAATTTCAAGTTGCCGCCACTCATACCTCACCTGTCATTCAACAACATCTTTGCCTCTGCACTTCCGCCTCGACTGACATCTCTGCCCAAACTCTTTGTCTTTAAATATGTCTGCTTGTGTGTGTGTGCGCGCGCGCGCGCGTGTAACCCGTCCTTTTTTTCCCCCTAAGGTAAGTCTTTCCGCTCCCAGGATTGGAATGACTCCTTACCCTCTCCCTGAAAACCCACATCCTTTCGTCTTTCCCCCTCCTTCCCTCTTTTCTGACGAAGCAACCGTTGGTTGCGAAAGCTAGAATTTTGTGTGTTTGTTTGTGTGTCTATCGACCTGCCAGTGCTTCATTTGGTAAGCCACATCATCATTGTTTACACATTACTTACAATCAACACAATACAAAAGCAAATCCCGAAACTGAAATTAAAACCAAGCAGATACCAACAATCTGGTACCTACAGGTCAGTTCCAGAGATTGTGAAAAGGTAATACAATGGAATGACTGGCAGGATGTTTGACACAAGATATAAAGAACACTTCAGAGAACTCAAATACGGTACAAACCATTCAACATTTGCAGATCATCTAAAATAAGAACACCATAGACCAAGCAATACTGAAAAAGATGTGATCATCATAAGAATCGGTAAAGACAGACACCACCTCCCCTTTCAAGAAAATTTTCACATACACAAATAATTAACATCAAATAAATAGTTGCTCAAAGATCAAATAAATATTGGAAACCAGACTTTTATATAAAATATTTGATGAAATTACATGAAAAAGAAAAAGGGCCTTTTCCGATCTTCACATTCTTCAATCGCCCTCCCTTGTAATTTCATTTCACATCTTGTTCCTCATCTTCTCCTCCAACTCTCACTCCATCACACTACTATGCACTCATGCCCACTCATCAGGGCTTCACCCTCCCCCACCCAAAAACAAGAAAAAACTCCATCACTATTCCTTCACTAGCCTTACATGCTATATAAACACACAGCAATATAATTAATTGAATTACATCCATACAATAACCAAAGTATAGGTCAAAGACAAACTTTTGGCAATGTTATGTCAGCGACACTACAAAACACAAACCACAAAACATACTTAAAAGTATAAAAACAAACACGAAAACAGTGGCATATGACAAAAGCATCCTGAGTAAAACATAAAAACTGCATAGTTCTGCTGAGCAACTAAAAATCAGACTACAAATATCAGTGTACAGTCTTCTGAATTAACAGCAAAAAAGTAACAATTTTTGCAATGCAATGGATGAACAAACAATTTTGGTTGTGAGAGACAATTTACTGGTGGAGTATTTTGCCAAAAAGCAAATAAACTCCTATGAGAATGCCACTGTCCACAGCATACTGTTCTCCATAGCCAATATACTCTATTCCTTCCTCATCCTTTTAACCTTTGCAGATAAAAGAATTATTTAAAATGACAGTGAGATAAGAAAAATATACACTGAAGATCCACACTGAACCAATTCCGGTTACTGGAACAAATCTTTTATGGACTGTATATTTCACGAGTTTCTGCTACAATTTGGTACAGTGTAGCACCCAATTTTTATGTTTCTGGCGCTTCTAATGTGTACCCAGGTGGCAAATATTATAACAAACACTGTCTCTGAATCACATAAAACATCGAGAGGTCTACCAGTGTAAAAGATTATCGTACCGCGACAAGACCTATCTAGAAAGGTGTGACAATAACACATCCATTCAAGATGATGCAAAGTGTGATATCAATGTACACACAAAAGTAATAATAATCAAATTTCAAGAACATCACTTTCAATTGTGTATGGATACAATCTATCATTCAATGCACAATTACATGTAATGTGTGATCTTATATGCTTGTCGATCAACCAGTTACCTGTGATGCTTAATCCAGTCTACTATCATTCTCTAAACAAATAAAGAATAATGGGGGATAGATCAGAATAATCATAAGCAGAACATTTGTGTATGCTTACAATGGAAAGCTGTCCTGTTGGGGACTACAGGTGACTTTTGTGTTATAAAAACGACATCTTTATTGGGGGAGGGGGAACAACAAGGACTTCATAATTACAGAAAACACTTTCGACATTAAGAAATTAACCACCTCCAACAGAATATAGTCCAGTGTTTCAGCCATATTTCATGTTACACTCAGCAACAGCAGCAGCTGCAGTAGTAGTAGTAGTAGTAGTAGTAGCAGCAGCAGCAGCAGCAGCAGGAGTAGGAGTAGTGGTGGTGGCGGTGTAGTCACTACCGTCACTATCACTAAGCCAGCTAGAAATTTTGTTGATCCCACAATGCCATGCAAAGCAGAATTTAATTCCTCTGCGTAAAATAAAATTTACGATTTCACATATTTACTATTTAAGGAACAAAGATTATGGACACAACCATAGGTTAAAATATTTTGATTTGCAATATATCTATCATTACACCAAGTCTCACCTTTACCTATCACAGTAACAACTCAAATGAGGTGTTCAACAAAACAGTTCACCCCAAGTTGAGATAATTTTCCCAGAAGTGTTTCACACAAATTAATAAGAAAATAAATTCCTGGAATTAGTATGTGATCATTATGAACTTTGGCATGTAGTACTATTCAGACTGCTTAAAGATTTTTGTATTTATTGCATTATTTCATGATCTGGCTTGACTACTGCCCATCGTAACAGCTCACCACGGCAACAAATGAAATAAATCATGAAAAATTTAATGGAAAAAAAATCACTAAGGACAGTATCATATACAAAAGTATCACACTGAATCAATAATACCACATCTCCTTTAATGAATGCAATTTAAAACAATAAAACATATCAATAGCAGGCATTGCATGTCATTTGTCACAGATGCACTGCATAACAAAAGGGTTTTTTTCTAAAATAAAAATAGTACAGTGGAACCTTACTTAATGAGCACCTCCCATAACCCACAATTCGTATAATGAGCAAAACAAATTCTAAGAACATAACACGCTTAACGAGTGACAATGATTTAGTGTGACGTCACCAGCTGTTCACGCTTGGCGGGGGGAAATGTTCCACAATATGAGCACATTTCATTGTCGGCAGTGGCATATGAATGATGTCTTTAGCGCATCCTGTAGTTTGGGTTTAGTGCTCTTTCTGCTACCATCTTAGTCCAGCTTGTGAACACAAATTTTTCTAAACTTGTGTTCATACAGTGTGTGTGTGTGCACACAAATTTTAATAACCTTCATAGAAATGTCCCCAAAGATAAAGCTGTAAGAAGACAACCACAAGAGAAAGAAAATTACCTTAGAAATTAAACGTAAAACATTGGAAAACTTTAACACGGAGTGAGCATTGCTGATTTAGTATGCACACAAAATCGGTCTACATCAACCATTTGCACTATCCTTTAGAACAAGGACAAGATTAAGACGACAGATGCTTCCGAAGAGACTGACAAGAGTATCTAAACAACAGTTTCGTATTCTGGACAATGTTGACAGGTTACTCCTTATATGTATAAATGAAAAGCAATTGCAAGGCGACACTATTAACGAGAACATCATTTGTGAGAAGGCAAGAATGATTTTCGACGACCTTGTTACGAAGATGCCAGGATCATCAGCAGCCAAAGAAATGTTTTTAGGGGAAGCTGTGGGTAGTTTGAGAAGTTTAAGAGAAGAACCAGGATCCACAGCATTGTGAGGCATGCTGAAGCAGCCAGCTCCGACACAAAAGCAGCAGAGAACTTCATCAGCAACTTCAAAATGCTTGTAGATTCTGAGGGTTATCTGCTGCAACAGGTTTTTAGCTGTGGCGAGTGGGTCTATTCAGGAGAAAGATGCCGAAATGTACCTTTTTAACAGCACAGGAGAATGCAATGCCCAGTCACAAGCCTACAAAAGACAGTCTCACACTGCTATCTGTGCCAATGTAAGTGACAATTTGAAAATTAAACCTCTACTTGTTTACCATTCAGAAACTCCATGAGCCTTCAAGAAATGTAAAGTCAGAGAATGCAGTCGTGTGTGAGTTGCGTTTGCACGAGTAAGATTCTGGAATGAATTATGCTCATTGTGCAAAGTTCCACTGTATAGTATCAAATGAAACTGGTGACTCTGTCAAGGACACAGAATGTTGTCTTGGATGTACAGACACTGACAGATGTAGAAGTAAATTCACTCATGCCCCAGCAAAGTGTATTTGGACCCTTGCTTTTCAGGTCAATGTTTATGACCTGATAGTTAATATTAATAGCAAACTTAGACTTCTTTTAGATGATGTAGTTACCTATAAAAAGTATTGTCTGAAAAAAGCAGTACAAATATTCACTCAGATCTTCATACACTTTCAGAGTGATGGAAAGATGGACAACTTGTTTTGCATGTGGAGAAATGTAAAATTTTGCACCCTCAAAACCGCAAAAATATAGTATTCTATAACAACAACCTCAGGGAGTCAAGTTTAATCAGACAACCAATACAAATACTTGGGTATAACAGTTTGGGTGTATATGAAATTTAACACTCGCATAGGCTCAGTTGCAGGTTAGAAAGTTGGTAGACTTTGCTTTATTTGTACTACATTGGGAAAATGCAGTCAAGATCTCTAGCAAAACACTTATGCGAACAATCCTGGAATATTGCTCTACTTTGTGGGACCCATATGAACTATGTCCAACTGGGACCCATACAAACTAGGTCCAACAGTTTAATGAAAGTAAACACAGAAGGGCAGCATGACAATCACAGGAGAATCACGAAAATGCTGAAAACCTGAGCTGGAAATGTTTTATGACAGAAATCGATTAACCCACAATAGTCTACTTACCACATTTCCCGAACTAGTGTTAAATGAGAAACTGAAATACATATTTTTAAAGCCTCCTACGTTCTAATCCAAATTAATGCTGTGCCTCTAATGATATGATCACTGAGAAAGTTTAACCTAGTATCCTTTTCCCTTTTGATCTTTTTTGGAAATTTACTGCTTCAGCACATCACTGCAAATATAGAGAGCAGATGCAATTTGTCACAGGCAGAGTGTATTCCAGAATACAGTTCACACAGCTTTTCCCTCGTATTCATGCAGACTAATTCTGCATGTTCTACAATCATCTTCCTGCTACTACCATCTCTTAACTGAAAAATGTTTATTATGTTTGTTAACTTGTGATCACTGAATATAAGGCTTATGTTAAATATACTTCTCTGACAGCAATGCACCCTACCTGTTTGTTAAGATTAAGCAGTATTTACAATTTAGAAAATCCCATGTATTACAATTACTTTTTGTTGGAAAGTTGCCCTCTACTCTATATAAAACAGCTTGTCTCCTACTGACAAAATACGACTACAAATGAAAAATGATGTAAGTGTAATGGGATTTTTGCCTTGTTTAAGTTTCCTATTGCTTCATTTTCATTTCAATACTACTGTTGTTTCATCATTGCATTGCCTTGTGTGTCTATCGACCTGCCAGCACTTTCGTTCGGTAAGTCACATCATCTGTGTTTTTTTTATATACGACCACCAACTTCAGCATCTCAGGCCGGAATGGCTTTCCAGCGCTAGATGCTGGAGTTGTTGTTCGTGTGTACGTGAGGTGTGCTTGCTTCCTTTTAGTGTGTGTGTGTGTGTGTGTGTGTGTGTGTGTGTGTGTGTGTGTTTGCGTGTCTGCGTGTCTGCAACCCCTTGCAACTTGTCATCTCTTCTTTATGGTTAGTAGCAATTTCTTTTCTTACATTGTTGATTTTCCTACCTTGGGTTTCCTGTGTTTGACAATGAAGAAAATTAGTGAAAAAAAGAACTTCCATAAAGTCCTTCCTTGCCTTCTTAAAGTGATATTTTTCAATCCACCCAAACTTTGAGTTATCCTGGACCAACCATACGCTATGTTTGTTGTCAATGTATTGACTGCACGAGTCATATCCCTACAAAACACCCAGATGCATACATTTTATGCAAAAATTCACCACCTGTCATCAGAGACACCGTGAGCATTGCCACCTTGTAGCGATATTCCTGGACTTCTCAAAGTGTCAAGACAGCAATGGAAACACTGTATGCAGGCCACATTACAGGAACGGAGCTTCTGGGATAAGTTGCGTATAATTTCCTGTCTTGTAGGTTCTTTTGTGTGTTAGCAGTAAAACAGTACCATAGTTTTCGCCATTACACTAAAATGAAACGTGACGGTTACGATGCCTAATGTGACGTGAGCATTGTATATTGATTATTGTTGCCTATGTTACAGCCCTAAGTCATTTTGGTTCACTCAACATCACAATAAAACAGTTTAAATGATTAATGGAAAATCTCATGTAAAGATGTGAAACAAATACTAACAAAGAGATAGAGGGGCTGGCCAGTACTTACCTCAGCTCAGTATAGCCGATAGATACACAAAACAGAACAGAAAATTTACATTCCTAGCTTTCGGAACTTTGTTCCTTCATCAGGGAGGAGAGAGGGGGAAAAAAGCGGAAGAAGGGAAACAGTTTACCACAGAAGAGGCGCATGGATTAAAAAAAATCACGGTTGCATTATGTAGTTTATAATTGAAGTCTCAAGTTAAGCACTTTCACAGATTTGGAACCATTCATCACGTCACTAATTATACTTTACCCTTTCGTGGCTACTAAGGTCGAGCGTCCAGCATGCCCAAACAGCTAAGGGGGCAAAGATTGTGTGCGTCTTGCTGGCAGCCGTATGACCGCTGCAGACTTTGGCCACTTACTGCCAATTGCACATTACAGCATGCCTCCTCAATAATAATCTTTATAAAACCAACATCCAGTGGTTGCAGTTTTTGACAACCATGAAAGAGAACTTCAAATCTAATCCAAGCTGTCCATTATAAATTTATACTGGGCTGAGAAAAAGTTAGTTTAGAGAAATAAGAACTTTTTTACTTGTGATTGGAAAATTGTGTAATGTAAGATTTACAATAGCAATAAACTGCCTGTAAACTATACAAAACTCATTAATATCATACCAGTACATTTCAAAATATAAAATTTGAATGTGAACTGTTCCTAATGAAGACGTCCAAAACTTTGAGTCTTCTGTTGCGAGAGTTGCTAGGAAACTGCAAGTATTTTGCTGCACTGTTAGTCTCTTGAAACATCTGATACTTAAGTTCTGTATTATAATTCATTCCCTTTCATGTTATGTATGTTTGTACCATGTACCTTTCTGCATTGCACTGCTGTGAGAGTAGCTGAGTAACAGCAAGAATTTTGCTACCTTTTTAGTCTTTTAAAACCTCTAATACTTCAGTTCTGGAGGATAATTCATACCCTTTCACGTTATATATACTTGCATCATATTACTGTGTATATTAGGAAGTCAAATTATAGTAACTTAGCCATGCATGTTCTTTTCTGTTCCTCCTGGTCGCTATAGTTGCTGCGAAACTGCGAGTATTTTGCTCTTTTGAAACGCCTCATACATCAGTTCTGTAGGATGATTCATGTCCTCCCGATTATTTATGTTTGTGTCATTTATCTTGTGTACAATAGGAAATCAGATTGTATCTACTTGATCAACTCATAAGCAGAAAGGAACTGGGAGGCGAAAGCTGTAGTGCTTTCAACATTACAAAGAAGAGCAGATAATGACGGTGGTGGCAGGAATGTTTAAAAGTGGACAACAATGAGTTGCCATTATTTTGTGCACATTTACCTGGTCCTACACCCTGCCATCTGGCCTTCCTGCCTGCAGGGCGTACATGAATGCCTTAGACATCTGGCTGTTTTAGCTGCCAAGCGTGCATGAATGAATGCCCATAGCCATTTGGGCGCTCAACCTGCCAGGCATGCATCACTGAGAGAGGGGGGGGGGGGGGGGGGGGTCTTGTGTGTTGTCATTTTGACACTACCTGTATAAGGAGACAACAGTTATGAGTGTATGCACATGTGGGCTCATTACAATATTATTTTTAGTTGTTAGAATTTCGTAATTTCTGTGGAAATGCTCTGTGTGTAGTAAAGTATACTATTCTTTTTGTGCAGTTGTCTGCCTCAACAACACAGTCATAATAGATTTCAACGCAAACAGCGTAGTCACATTATTTTCCATAGCAAAAACTACAAAACAATTACTCAAGGCCAAAGATGACAGCAATGAGATTAAATCCATACAATCAAGCTTGTGTGTCATTTCACAGTAATTCATTTTATTATGTAATAGCAGTGAACTTTAGAACTTCCATAGTCTTCTCAGCAAAGATAGGAGATGAATTGTCTTTAAGTAATATTTTGATAATGAAAATTCCACAGTGGAGACAGCAAACAGAAACAAGGACAAACAGTCATTCATTTGCAACTGTTGATGATTGTTGCAGGTGCTCCTAAAACATGCACACACATTATTTATAAACTCAGGAAATTACAGTTGTTAGTTTTGTGTTTGTGTTTGTTTTTCCAAATGACCCCAACACTTCTTCATGGCTTTCTTGAACAAGAGGCATTAAATATTTTCTGTGCAATTTCTTTTCAGTGTGAGCTCATTTAATCTCCCCTAATTTAGCCACCTTAAAAACAGATAGAAACATTATCAGTGTGTTGACTGATGGACAAGAAATATATTTCATTTTTATGTACAATGTAGGAAAAGATAGGTTGCTACTTACTGTAAAGGTGACACATTAAGTTTCTGACAGGCACAATTAAAAGACATTTACACATAAGCTTTCGGCCGCAGGCTTTTTCAGAAAGAGAGACCATTCATTCACACAAGGAAGCACACCTCTTGCACACATGACTGGCAGCTCAGCCAGAATGATTCTGGCCCGAATGGCTGGATTTGGCATTCATGTGTGCATGATGTATGCCTCCTTGCGTGAATGAATGGTGTGTGTTCCTGACAAAGGTTGTGGCTGAAAGCTTAAGTATAACTCTCTTTTAATTGTACCTGTCTGCAACTGAATGTGTCATCTGTACAGTAAGTAGCAATCTCTCTTTTTCCTATATTGTTCATAGTGCTACTGGAATTTCCATTGGTTCATTTTTATCTCACATTCTAAGGTGTACTGCTGTTCATAGCAACATGCGATGTCTGTCTCACATGCGCAGTATCAATTTTTAATGGCTGTTAGTATGAGAGCTGTAAAATTGTGAGATTATAAGACAAAAGTAAATGCTAAACTCAAGCTTTCGCAACAAACTGTTGCCTCATCAGGAAAGTGGGAAGGAGAGGGAAAGACGAAAGGATGTGGGTTTTAAGGCAGAGGGTAAGGAGTCATTCCAATCCCGGGAGCGGAAAGACTTACCTTAGGGGGAAAAAAGGACAGGTATACACTCGCACACACACACATATCCATCCACACATACACAGACACAAGCAGACATATTCAAAGACAAAGAGTTTGGGCAGAGATGTCAGTCGAGGCAGAAGTGCAGAGGCAAAGATGTTGTTGAACGACAGGTGAGGTATGAGTGGCGGCAACTTGAAATTAGCGGAGATTGAGGCCTGGTGGATAACGGGAAGAGAGGATATATTGAAGGGCAAGTTCCCATCTCCGGAGTTCTGACAGGTTAGTGTTAGTGGCAAGTATCCAGATAACCCGGACGGTGTAACACTGTGCCAAGATGTGCTGGCCATGCACCAAGGCATGTTTAGCCACAGGGTGATCCTCATTACCAACAAACACTGTCTGCCTGTGTCCATTCATGCGAATGGACAGTTTGTTGCTGGTCATTCCCACATAGAAACCTTCACAGTGTAGGCAGGCCAGTTGGTAAATCACGTGGGTGCTTTCACACGTGGCTCTGCCTTTGATCGTGTACACCTTCCGGATTACAGGACTGGAGTGGGTGGTGGTGGGAGGGTGCATGGGACAGGTTTTACACCGGGGGCGGTTACAAGGGTAGGGAAGGTGGTTTGGGGATTTCATAGGGATGAACTAAGAGGTTATGAAGGTTAGGTGGACGGCGGAAAGACACTTTTGGTGGAGTGGGGAGGATTTCATGAAGGATGGATCTCATTTCAGGGCAGGATTTGAGGAAGTCGTATCCCTGCTGGAGAGCCACATTCAGAGTCTGATCCAGTCCTGGAAAGTATCCTGTCACAAGTGGGGCACTTTTGGGGTTCTTCTGTGGGAGGTTCTGGGTTTGAGGAGATGAGGAAGTGGCTCTTTCCTCATTACCTTAGCCAGCTTCATCCTGACCCACAACTTCTTCACTTTCGAAGGCCAGACATACCAACAATTAAAGGGAACTGCCAAAGGCACCAGGATGGCCCCTCGTACGCCAACCTATTCATGGGTTGCTTAGAGGAAGCCTTCTTGGTTACCCAGGCCTGCCAACCCAAAGTTTGGTACAGATTTATTGATGACATCTTCATGATCTGGACTCACAGTGAAGAAGAACTCCAGAATTTCCTCTCCACCTCAACTCCTTTAGTTCCATCAGATTCACCTGGTCCTACTCCAAATCCCATGCCACTTTCCTTGACGTTGACCTCCACCTATCCAATGGCCAGCTTCACACGTCCGTCCACATCAAACCCACCAACAAGCAACAGTACCTCCATTATTACAGCTGCCACCCATTCCACATCAAAAGGTCCCTTCCCTACAGCCTAGGTCTTCGTGGCAAACAAATCTGCTCCAGTCCGGAATCCCTGAACCATTACACCAACAACCTGAAAACAGCTTTCGCATCCCGCAACTACCCTCCCGACCTGGTACAGAAGCAAATAATCAGACCCACTTCCTCATCTCCTCAAATCCAGAACCTCCCACAGAAGAACCCCAAAAGTGCCCCACTTGTGACAGGATACTTTCCGGGACTGGATCAGATTCTGAATGTGGCTCTCCAGCAGGGATACGACTTCCTCAAATCCTGCCCTGAAATGAGATCCATCCTTCATGAAATCCTCCCCACTCCACCAAGAGTGTCTTTCCGCTGTCCACCTAACCTTCGTAACCTCTTAGTTCATCCCTATGAAATCCCCAAACCACCTTCCCTACCCTTGTAACCGCCCCCGGTGTAAAACCTGTCCCATGCACCCTCCCACCACCATCTACTCCAGTCCTGTAACCCGGAAGGTGTACACGATCAAAGGCAGAGCCACGTGTGAAAGCACCCACGTGATTTACCAACTGACCTGCCTACACTGTGAAGCTTTCTAAGTGGGAATGACCAGCAACAAACTGTCCATTCGCACGAATGGACACAGGCAGACAGTGTTTGTTGGTAATGAGGATCACCCTGTGGCTAAACATGCCTTGGTGCACGGCCAGCACATCTTGGCACAGTGTTACACTGTCCAGGTTATCTGGATACTTCCCACTAACACCAACCTATCCGAACTCCGGAGATGGGAACCTGCTCTTCAATATATCCTCTCTTCCCGTTATCCACCAGGCCTCAATCTCCGCTAATTTCAAGTTGCCGCCGCTCATACCTCACCTGTCTTTCAACAACATCTTTGCCTCTGTACTTCTGCCTCGACTGACATCTCTGCCCAAACTCTTTGCCTTTACAAATGTCTGCTTGTGTATGTGCGGATGGATGTGTGTGTGTGTGTGTGTGTGTGTGTGCGCGCGCGAGTGTATACATGTCCTTTTTTCCCCCTAAGGTAAGTCTTTCCGCTCCTGGGATTGGAATAACTCCTTACCCTCTCCCTTAAAACCCACATCCTTTCGTCTTTCCCTCTCCTTCCCTCTTTCCTGATGAGGCAACAGTTTGTTGCGAAAGCTTGAATTTCGTGTGTATGTTTGTGTGTCTATCGACCTGCCAGCACTTTCGTTCGGTAAGTCACATCATCTGTGTTTTTAGATATATTTTTCCCACGTGGAATGTTTCCCTATATATATATATATATATATATATATATATATATATATATATATATATATATATATATATATATATATCCAAAAACAAAGATGATGTGAGTTACCAAACGAAAGCGCTGGCACGTCGATAGACACACAAACAAACACAAACATACACACAAAATTCAAGCTTTCGCAACAAACTGTTGCCTCATCAGGAAAGAGGGAAGGAGACGGAAAGACAAAAGTATGTGGGTTTTAAGGGAGAGGGTAAGGAGTCATTCCAATCCCGGGAGCGGAAAGACTTACCTTAGGGGGAAAAAAGGACGGGTATACACTCGCACACACACACATATCCATCCACACATATACAGACACAAATCTATCATAATGTTTAAACATTTGAAAATGAAAAACTGTCAGTTAAAAAACAAAATATGAAATAATCCATTCATATTGGTGTGCAATGGTGTCAAGGATGTATATTTCGTTATAGGCTGTATACCTTTCTGGAGGCAATTGTCAAATATATATTTAAAATACAAATTCTTATCACAATATGAACAAAATAACATGGATGATGATTTATACTAAAGTAGGTATTATAAGTAAAATAAAATTCAAACAAAATGAGAAATAGAAATAGTGGATGCAGTAACATGGATGGAAATGTATGATGATAAAATGGAAGAAATTAAATCATAGTATACATAATAATAACCAAAATCACATGAACAATGATTCCAAGTGGAAAGACTGATACAAAGAAAAATGAGAGCAAATAATGTATTTCATACTATGAGTAACACGGTGTGACAAAGGACGGAGAAAATTAAATTTAAACAAATATCACAGAAAGAAATGTGCACAGGATGCACCCATCTAGCATCTTTGCTTTTGTTTGTGCTGTTTCACTCAATTTCATCTGAAGGATGGCAGCTTACGAAGGCAGCTATGTAACATAAAATTGTTACTGCAACCATTTTACAGTTTTCTGTACAGAGGAATGACCATCAACATTGTCCACTCATATGTAGTCACTTCCAAACTTGCCAGGGCAGACTAGACTTAAATCCCCCATCCCCTCCTCAACACCAATTGACTGGACACGAGCTGCTTTGAACTCTGAAAGCCACTAGTGGAACATCTCCTCCCACCAATAGTTCCCATTGCAACAGAACCTACACTCCATCTCTTTGTTCTACTGCTGTCTTCAAACT
The DNA here is from genome assembly GCF_023898315.1 of Schistocerca nitens. Lineage (NCBI taxonomy): Eukaryota > Metazoa > Arthropoda > Insecta > Orthoptera > Acrididae > Schistocerca > Schistocerca nitens. The sequence continues at coordinate 353,720,614 of NC_064615.1, forward strand.
GCCCTTATTTCTTTAGCAGGCTGCCTCATTGTCACTCACTATACCTGTAAGTTTAGTCCTTAGTTTTTGTGCCTGCCCCAGCACTGCTAAGAGATGGAGATGTTAACTTTTTTAAGAACCACCACATTAAAATCAGTCTCCTATGAAATGACTTAGCAACAAAATTACAAGAAACTACCTTTTCATGCACTTCTGAATGAGTTTTCCTATTATACAGAGTGATCTACTTAAAAACAATACAAGTTCCACTTCTGGGAGTACACTGCAAAATTCAAAGACGGAAACAAATATTTGGCATCCACACTCATCAAATTTACTAGGGAAAGCAATTTTTTGGCAGCTGGACTAAAACATTTAGAGTATGTGACATTTTTTATGTATAAACAATAAAAATCTTTTGTTCAACTGATATCAAGAGCAGTGGCCAGGCACAGAGTAGCTCTTGCATCTAGAAATGTAGTAAGATAATCATGGGAGAAAGGGGGAGGGTGAATTTACGAGGAGGTGATGGTTGTTTACAATTTCGGCATTATAAGGGTCTTCCTTACAACTCAAAGAAAGTTTCAATTTTTTTTTCTAATTACTGTAGAGTCCCGCTAATCCGAACTAATTGGGACCAGACCTTGTTCGGATTAGCCGGAATTAGGGTGACGAGTTTCTAGAATGAAGTATACCAAGCAGATAAGTAGGTACAACATGGTAACAAGTGTGGGAACAATGGCTCACTTTCACTCCCTGCCCTTGTTGTTGCGCATTGTTGAGACCTTTGTAGCGTATAAGGTCAGTGCACTGCCAGTTGGCTTGTAAAGCATTGGTTATGTTAGTTATCGATCACTGGCATGCGTAAGTTTCATTGTATTTGTTCAGGTGTAGTGGTGTATGTATTTTCGCCATGTGAAAAAAGAAAAACTGAATGCTCTGAAGCGGATAGAAAATGGTGAGAATATATTTAAATTGGCAACAGAACTGGGTGTTGGTAAAGCAACTATTTGTGATTGGAAGAAGTGCCGAGTGAAACCTGAACAGTCCTGTGCAACGTCTTCGGAAAGAGACATGAAATTTGGCAGACTTTGAAACAGTCACAGTACGATAAAGTGGAAGCAGCTCTTTTCCTTTGGTTTACGCACAAAAGAGAAAGGGGAACTCTTTGAGTGGAGCACTGGTTCAGGAGAAGGCTGTTTACCTGAACAAGTTAATGAATGGTGATGAGTCTTTTAGTGCTAGTACGGGTTGGTTGGACAGATTCAAAAAAGTCATGAAATCCACCAGCTAACAATTACTGAAGAGAAGCTTTCTTCTGACCATGGTGCAGTGAAGGAATACTTGGACGAGTTTGAAAAAATGATAAGAGAAGGAAAGAATTCTCCCCAACAAATGTATAGTGCTGACGAGACTGGCCTTCCTTTTAGGGCATTGCCAACAAAAAGCCTGGCATCAAAAGCAGAAGACCATGCTCTTGGTTTTAAAATGTGCAAAGATCGTGTGACTTTATTAGCATGCAGCAACGCTGCCTTTAATGCTGATCGGGAAATCTGCTAGGCCCAGAGCTTTTAAAAACTGCAACATGAAGTCCTGCATATATTATTGCAACCAGAAAAAAAGCATGGATGGATGGTAAGCTGTTCAAAGAATGGTTTCATGGCCAGTTTGTTCCCTCTGTTCGGCGGTTGTCCAAGGAAAATCATGTCTCCCTGTGCAATCCTTTTGATTATTAATGTGCCATCTCACTCCAGCACTGAGGAATTATGTGATAGAGAAATTGTGGCGAGGTTTTTGCTGCTGAATGTTACACCACTTCTACAGCCAATGGTCCAGGGTATACTGCAAACATTAAAACTGGTTTACAGAAAACAATGTTTAAGAATGCTGATCCAAGATGATAGCATTCCTTTAGCAGACAAATAAAAAAGACCAATGTGAAGGCTGTTGTTTCTTGGGCCGCTGAGGCATGGCAGAATATTTCAGAAAATACTCTGAGAAAATCATGGAGAAAACTGTGGACATCTCTTGAATTTCAGGACAACCTAGCTGAAAATGAAGAGAAAAATTTACTACAAATGATACAGACAATCCCTGGATGTGAAGAAGCTAGTGATGGAGACATAGATAAGTGGATGGCAGCAGATGGGGCATCTATGGAGAACCTTACTGACACTGATTTAGTTGCTGCTGTTACTCAAGACCAGGAAGAAATGGACTACTGTGACGGAAGTGACAATGAACCTGAAAGTGACAAAGGAGAGCTGGTGCCAAACAGTGATGCAGCAGAAGCCCTTGACCTCGCACTATGTTATTTGGAGCAAAAGTCCACTGCTACAACTGCCGATTTGATGTTTATGAGAAAGTGGCACAACTATGCGTCATGTAACACACTGCCTTCATTACGCCAAAAAACAATGAGTTTTTGTCATCTAAAAAGTAGGGTTAAAAGGTCCGCTGTATTTTAGTAAGTTTGACAGCTTTTCTTTCATTGTTATGCATTGTTTAAACCTAATGTTTTCTTGGCAATTTTTCTAATACATATTAACTGTACTGTGTAAATTAAAATAGTGTGTATTTACAGCAGTTTACCGCACCGTTTTTCCATACTTAGACTAACATTTTTCATGTTCAGATGAACCAAACGTTCGGAGTACTGGGGTTTGGATTAGCGGGACTCTTCTGTCCAGTGTGGTGTGTGTGTGTGTGTGTGTGTGTGTGTGTGTGTGTGTGTGTGTGTGTGTGTGTGTGGTGTGTGGTGGGAGGGGCAGGGGGAGGGGGATGTTACTTTTATCAAGAGAGATAAAAAAATGTCTGCTTCACAAACAAAGCAATTAGTTAAAAAAAAGTCCAATTCAAGGTCTTTGATTATTCAGGCCATTCAATTAAAAAACCTTTAATTAATAAGGGCATCATTAATTTAGGAACAAATTATTTTTTTCTTTAGTAATATTGTAACATCTGACATTCACATGACATACCTTCTTGTCTGTTACTGTAATATTTATTTTCCCAAGCATCAAACACCATATTGTAATACCTTGGAGATTCAAAAAATTCATGGTATGTGAAGGTGTATGGTGTTGGAAATATCCTTATGAATCTGTAAGCCAAAAAGAGGGAAAAACATATTTAAGAAAACACGAAATTCACATATTAATACTCAGTATAATCAAGTGTCTTAAGTAGAATGACACATCATCACATGAGAAAATTCCAGACACATGACAATATGAAAACAAAATAACTTATACACAAGTGTTCTATTTCTAATGATCCCTAGATAAATGCTCAGAAATATATTCTGATTCATGAAAGGGTTTCAATATTGTTCGATTCTTTTATCTTTTGTTTGGTCATGTTAAATATTTACTGTAGCATGGAATAATTCTATCGTGTTATTCATAAGTGTCTCCATGGTTTCAGGAGACAGCTGCAAAAACACTACAAGACATATAGAAAAATTGACCTAGTGCAACTAGGACTTGTGCTGTGAGGGTCCCATACAAACTTAATTATGTGTATATTATGAGAAGGAAAGTTGCTACTCACCGTATAGCAGAGATGCTGAGTCACAGATAGGCAGAACAAAAAGGTTTTCACATTTAAAGTTTTTGGCCAATGGCCTCTGTCAACAATAGAGACACACACACACACACACACACACACACACACACACACACACACACACACACACAACTGCAGTCTCAAGCAACTGAAACCACAGTTGCCCGAGACTGCAGTCTTGTGTGCGAGTTGCGTTTGCGCACACGTGCGTGTTGTGTCTTTTGTTGACAAAGGCCATTGGCCGAAAACTAAGTGTGAAAACCTTGTTGTGCCTATATGCGACTCAGCATCTCTGCTATATGGTGAGTAGCAACTTTCCTTCTCATATTATTGTTACACTTCATTCTGGCTTTTCCATTGTTTAATTATGTATATACATAGTTCACTCATCCAGGGAGTTTAGAATCGTGGCCGTTTTAGCCCACTGTCAATATCTATATTGACAAGATACTGGTCCTAGGAATTCCAAGACTTGTGTGTAATTTGGGTGCAATTGCTATAAAAATTCCTGAGATGCCACAGTTTATGATTCTAGGTCAATGGGAAGTACCCCATAGGTTTTGATGAGCAAGTTTGCGAGTATCAAAATATGTGACATAAATGACCGTATCTTTCGACTGCACTGACTTAGAAGCTTAAACTTTTTACATCGCCAAGCAGCTGTAGACCTTAAGAATGTGACAAATTTCGACTGATACACCTATCTTTCCCTGAGGAAAAGCGGACTTGACAGACAGACAGACAGACAAATAAGCAATCCTGTAAGGGTTCTGTTTTTACCAACTGAGGTTCAGGACTCTCAAAAATGACACACAGCAGTGGACAGGGCATTTCTCCAAGTTTTGATGCATAATATGTTGTAAGACTTAGTTGCAGTTGGGGGCAGGCTTTCCAGAAAATTTAGACAAATCATTCTTCCATATTGTCACACAGAATTATGAAAGAGTGCTGACAAGTAATATATCTACATTTTTTTATGTGAAAACTCTTAAAGCTTTCTAAACAAACAGAACTTTATTAACATTCTAAATCTGTATTCTTCATTTCTAGACTTTTCTCAACAGCCATCCTGGTAACAAACACATTTCTCCTAATGAGAGACCACTTTGTTGATACGGTCACTGTAGAATGTTTGATTATGTTGACAAAACCACAACCTCACATCAGCTTGCACTACTTCATCAATATCAAAGAGAAGTCCTCGAATGTGATCTTTAGGTTTTGGAAGCAGATGAAAATCAGACGGAGCCACGCCGGGACTGTATGGAGGATGATCGATCTCGGGCAACTGTGGTTTCAGTTGCTTGAGACTGCAGTTGTGTGTGTGTGTGTGTGTGTGTGTGTGTGTGTGTCTAATTGTTGCAGCAATCGTGTGTGGACTGCCATTGCCATGCTGAAGGAGAGGGTGCTCCAAGTGTAGTCGAATTTATGCTTTCAGTTTTCTGAGGGTCTCACAGTACCTTGCAGAATTTATGGTGGTGTCTTTAGGCATGAATTCCACATGCAACACACCTTGAACATTCCAGAACACTGCGAGTATGACTTTGCCTGCTGATAGCATGGTCTTGAACTTCTTTGGTGTCTGTGCGCCTTTGTGGAGAAAATCCTCTGAAGCTCTTTTGTTTTCAGGGTCAAAATGGTGAACCCACCATTTATAGCCTTTCACAATGTTGTTAAGTAACCTATCACCATCACGTTCATAACGAAAAAGAAATTGTTGAAAGTTCATGTCAGGAATAAACATTCAAGGCACCGAACGCGCACACAGTTCTCTGTATTGCAGTTCTGCAATGAAGGCCTTCACACACTCTTGTGATGTGCCACACTTACCCGAGAGCTGTGTTTGTGTTATATGATAATTTTCTCTAATGGGTTCATCAACCCATCACTGATGAGTCTTGCTGGTTCCCATACTTGGTTGCCCACAATGAGCTCTGTCACACGCACTTCATTCTGAGCACAAACTACCCAATGTCTCATACCACCAGTGACAATACAATCATCGTCATATGCAGATTTCATTCTTCTATGGATCTCATTTGGAGGCACTTTTTTGCAGTTTGAAAGTTGATTACAACATGCTGTTTCTCACGCACCTACACAGTTACATTATGCACCCACCATGTTACATGCTACAATTCATAACCCTTTAGTGAGAGTTGCAATTTGTGCCAATGAAGCAGTAAAGTTAACCGAATAATGTGCATTACATTTAATACCTCATGCAATATTCAGAATAGAGTAAAAAGTTCGGATTCGTTCCAACTGTCGCCTAGAATTAGTTCACACCAGCAGACAGGCAACCCAATGAACAGATTTCCAACATGGGTTGCTGTTGCACCTTTCCAGGCAATTTTTGTCAACAACTTCAATGAACTGCACGCTTGTATTGATATTTGCCACATTACAAATGGTACCCCTACTGTGCACCTGTAATCTTATGTAGAGCTGCCCACAATAAGTCTACTACAACCTACAATAACTGCCCATTCTTTCATTTTAAAAAAATTGTTGTCACAGCATGCAAATCACTTACAGAGTAAACAATTGAGGCTGTGAGCAATCACTGAGAACTGTGGCCACCAGTATGGTCTGAATATTGTTTCATAAGCAAATCAGCATATGCATATAACAATAATATGAGGATTAAATGAAAACTAATGCCTCCACCTTTGTTAATTGGATTTGGATGGGAATATTTTAATAAATCAAATGCAGAAATAATCCTTAGAAAGTGATCTTTAATTACCAATATTCACTTTTCCACATAATCACCAGCCAACTGGATAAATTTCTGCCAATGATGAACAAGTTTCCTGAATCCTGTCCGGAAGACGCTGACATTCTGTTTCCGGAACACAGTCTCACAGTTTTCTCAAGGTCTTCATCAGCAGCATAATGATGTTCCTGAGATCGTCTTTCATTATCAGGAACTATTGGACTGTTTGGAGGATACCGTACGATGGCGAGATTCAGTCTCTGAAATTTTGCTGTGTTGGCACGTGAAATGTGTGGTTTGGCATTGCCATGCTGCAGGAAAACATTTCCCTTTGCCTTTCGGACCCTTGTTAGCCATCGTTTCAGAGTTTGCAGCGTTGTGATGTAATGCTCTGAATTTATTGTTGTTCCACAATCAAGGAAATCAACATGAATAACACCATCTGTGTCCCAGAACATTGTGGCCATGATTTCTCCAGCTGAGGGCTGTGTCTTTAATTTCTTCTTCAGCGGCGAGTCTGTGTCAATATTACATAGACTGACATTTTGTCTCTAGGTTGTAACGATGTACCCATGTTTCGTCTCCTGTCACAATTGAATGGAGAAAGGTGTCAGCTTCATTCTCGTAACGCGAGAGGAGTTCCTGGCAAATTTCAAGTCTGTGCGCTTTCATTTCAGGAGTCAGCTTCCGGGGTACCCATCATGCACAGATCTTCCGATAGCCAAGCAAAGCAATAATGTGGCCCACACGTTCTTGTCAAGTGCCGATTCTGCTTGCAGTTTCTCTCTGAGTGATACAATGATTGTTCTGAATCAATCTGCCAACATTTTGCTTGTGAAACTCGGTGGTTACTGTCACAGGACATCCAACTCTTTGTATGTCATGCAGGTCAGATGTTCCTGCCTCAACATCTTTAAATTTACTCATCCAACAACGTACAGTACTCACATCAACACAATCGCCATAAACTGTTTTCATTCTCTGATAAATCTCTTTTGGGGTGACACCTTCTGCTGTCAAGAATTCAACGACTGCATATTGCTTAAATCACACTGACCGACCATCTGCGCAGGGTTCCATACTTTACAATGTAACAACCGTTCAATGCTAAGGCTTCCCACCAACTGGAGCTGTAGAGAAGAGGCTACGGAAGAAGCCAACACCTGCTGCATACCAATGCTGCCAACTGTTGAAGAGTTACAAAGGTGTAGGCATTACTTTTCAGTCAACCCTCGTAGAATCTGCATGAAACAAATCAGCACTTGCCCTAGTTCATTGTGTGAATGTAAGTGTGCTTGTTTGTTCCGCATATCCTCCTACAACACTGGACTGATTTCAACCATACTTTGTACACATCACTTATTGTATGGAAAAATGCACTTTGGGGGTAGAAACCACCTACCTCTCTGAGCTGGGGGTGACAGGCTGATAAGTAGAGGAGAGAGGTTGGAGATGGACAGGGGGATGGGGAAACTGGGGATGGACAGCTCCTTACTGTAATGTAATGGCACAATGAAAAACGATCTTGAAAATGCTGGTTAATTCTCTATCATCCAATAATGCAGTTGTAGCAACAATGGACACCCAAGTACAAGGTATACTGGAAAGTTTACATGTTCAATGAAATGAATAATGCACCTCAAATTCAACACAAAACTAAAATCTACTTCTACATCAATACTCTGCAAATCACATTCAAGTGCCTGGCAGAGGGTTCATCGAACCACCTTCACAATTCTCTATTATTCCAATCTCTTATAGCGTGCAGAAAGAATGAACACCTATATTTTTCCGTACGAGCTCTGATTTCCCTCATTTTATCGTGGTAATCGTTCCGCCCTATGTAGGTCGGGGTCAACAAAATATTTTCGAAATTGGAGGAGAAAGATGGTGATTGGAATTTCATGAGAAGATTCCGTGGCAGTGAAAAACTGCCTTTGTTTTAATGATTTCCAGCCCAAATCCTGTATCTTTTCTGTGACACTCTCTCCCATATTTCGCAATAATACAAAACGTTCTGCCTTTCTTTGAACTTTTTCGATGTACTCCGTCATTCCTACCTGGTAAGAATCCCACACCGCGCAGCAGTATTCTAAAAGAGGACGGACGAGCGCAGTGTAGGCAGTCTCCTTAGTAGGTCTGTTACATTTTCTAAGTGTCCTGCCAATAAAACGCAGCCTTGGTTAGCCTTCCCCACAACATTTTCTATCTGTTCTTTACAATTTAGGTTGTTCGTAATTGTAATAGGCCTACCTAGGTATTTAGTTGAATTTACAGCTTTTAGATTAGGCTGATTTATCGTGTAACCGAAGTTTAACGAGCTCCTTTTTGCACTCATGTGGATGACCTCACACTTTTCGTTATTTATGGTCAACTGCCACATTTCGCATCATTCAGATATGTTTTCTAAATCGTTTTGCAGTTTGTTTTGATCTTCTGATGACTTTATTAGTCGATAAACGACAGCGTCGTCTGCAAACAACCGAAGACGGCTGCTCAGATTGTCTCCCAAGTCTTTTATATAGATAAGGAACAGCAAAGGGCCTATAACACTACCTTGGGGAACATCTGAAATCCCTTCTGTTTTACTCTATGACTTTCTGTCAATTACTACAAACCGTGACCTCTCTGACAGGAAATCACAGATCCAGTCACATAACAGACGATATTCCCTAACCACGCATTTCACTATGAGCCGCTTTTGTGGTACAGTGTCAAAAGCCTTCCGGAAATTCAGGAATAAGGAATCAATCTGAAATCCCTTGTCAATAGTACTCAGCACTTCATGTGAATAAGAGCTAATTGTGTTTCACAGGAACGATGTTTTCTAAACACATGTTGGCTGTGTGTCAATAGACCATTTCCTTCGAGGTAATTCATAATGTTCAAACACAATATATGTTCTAAAATCCTGCTGCATATCAACGTTAACGATATGGGCCTGTAATTTAGTGGATTACTCTTACTACCTTTCTTGAATATTGGTGTGACCTGTGCAACTTTCCAGTCTTTGGGTACGGATCTTTTGTCGAGCGAACAGTTGTATACTATTGTTAAGTATGGAGATAATACTCTGAAAGGAACCTAATTGGTATACAGTCTGGACCAGAAGCCTTGCTTTTATTAAGTGATTAGAGTTACTTCTACATTACTCATGTTGGCAGCTGTTCTCGATTCGAATTCTGAAATATTTACTTCGTCTTCTTTTGTGAAGGCATTTCGGAAGGCTGTGTTTAGTAACTCTGCTTTGGCAGCACTATCTTCGACAGTATCTCCATTGCTATCTTGCAGAGAAGGCACCGATTGTTTCTTACCGCTAACATACTTCACATAAGACCAGAATCTCTTTGGATTTTCTGCCAGGTTTCGAGACAAAGTTTCGTTGTGGAAACTGTTATAGGCATCTCACATTGAACTCCGTGCTAAGTTTCGAGCTTCTGTAAAGGATCGCCAATCTTGGGGATTTTACGTCTGTTTAAGTTTGGCATGTTTGTTTCGTTGTTTCTGCAACAGTGTTCAAATCCGTTTTGTGTACCAAGGAGGATCAGCTCCGTCGTTTGTTAGTTTATTTGGCATAAACCTTTCTATTGCTGCCGATACTATTTCTTTGAATTTAAGCCACATCTGATCTACACTTATATTATTAATTTGGAATGAGTGGAGATTGTCTCTCAGGAAGGTGTTAAGTGAATTTTTATCTGCTTTTTTGAATAGGTATATTTTTCGCTTATTTTTCGAGGATTTGGGGATTAAAATATTCAATCTCGCTGTGACAACCCTGTGTTCACTAATCGCTGAATTGGTTTTGATGCTGGTTATTAGCTCAGGATTATTTGTTGCCAAGAGGTCAAGTGTGTTTTCACAACCGTTTACTATTCGCGTGGGCTCATGAACTAACTGCTCAAAATAATTTTCAGAGAATGCATTTAGCACAATTTTGGATGATATTTTATGCATACCTCTGGAATTAAACATGTATTTTCGCCAACACATCGAGGGTAAATTAAAGTCACCACCAACTATTATCGTATGAGTCGGGTACGTTTTCTTGAACCTTTCAGCAACTGTATCATCTGAACTGGGAGGTCGGTAAAATGATCTAGTTATTTTATTCCGATTGCCAACAATGACCTCTGCCCATACTAACTAACAGGAAGTATCTACTTCAATTTCGCGACAAGTTGAATTACTTCTAACAGCAATAAACACGCCACCGCCAACCGTGTTTAGCCTATCTTTTCGGAACACCGTTAGGTTCTTCGCAAAAATTTCGGCTGAGCTTATATCCAGCTTTAGCATCAGTGCTTTCAGCACTTTCTATTAGCGCTTGGAGCTCTGGTACTTTCCCAACACAGCTACGACAATTTACAACTGTTATACCAATGGTTTCTGTACCTATGTTCTTCCTGTGTTCAGCCTGCACACTTTGTGACTGAAGCCCATCTTGTGTTTTCCCGAGACCCTCTAACCTAAAAAACCGCGCATTCCACAACACACAGCCCCTGCTACCTGTGTAGCCGCCTCCTGTGTATAGTGGACACCTAACCTAATCATTTGATTCAGGAGTGATACATAGATATTGCTCACGTTTTAAAGTAAATATCTACGCAATATACAATTAGATAGATTTTCCTGCAGGTTTATGATAGTATCAAGAATTTCCTAGCAGTCAGGATGCAGCATGATATATTCAACCGAGAGTCATCTATAGGTACTAAATTAGTATCTGATGTGTCCTAGGGGAGTTTAATAGGACCATTGCTGTTCACGCTACACGTTAATGACTTAGCACATAGTATTAGTTTGAAACCTCAGAGTATTCACAGATGATGCAGTTATCTAAGAGGAAATCCCATCAGAAAAAATAAAGTACATCTCAACAAAATGTTAGCCTGGTACAAACACTTGCAACTGGTTTTTAACGTACCAGAAATGCGAAACTGTGCACTTCACAAAATGTAAGTATTTGTGGCACTATATGATATTGATCAGCCACAACTAGAGTTTATCACAGCATACAAATATTTAGGAGTAACAAGGCATGTATGTATGTATGTATGTATGTATGGAGCGGAACAACCACACAGGCTTAAGTGCGTAAAGCATGTGGCAGGCTATGATTCAATGGTATGATACTGGGAAACTGCAGTTTCAGTGTTCTGGGGGAGCTATCATTTGTAAAGGTTCCCGATGTGATTATGGCTGCCTGACAGGAATTAACAGATTTAGAATGTGGAATGGTAGTTGGAGGTAAACACTTAGGGCATTCCATATCACAAATCTTTAGGGAATTCAATATTCTGAGATCAACAGTCTCAAGAGTGTGCCGAGAATACCAAATTTCAGGCATTATCTCTTACCATGGTCAACAAAATGGCCAACAGCCTTCACTTAATGATTGAGAGCAGTGGTGTTTGTGTAAAGTTGTTAGTGTTAACAGACAAGCAACTCTGCATGAAATAAGCAGAGAGATCAATGTGGGACATAAGGCAAATCTATCCATTAGGACAGTGCAGCAAAATTTGGTGTAAACTGGATACAGCAGCAGATGACCGATATGAGCGCCTTTGCTAATAAGAGCAATATCACCTGCAGTGCCTCTCCGGGGCTCATGACCATATTGGTTGAATCCTAAATGACCGGAAAACCATGGCCTGTTCAGATGAGTCCCGAGTTTTGATGGTAATAGCTGATGGTAGGGTTCGAGTGTGGCGCAGGCCCCACAAAGCCATGGACCCAAGTCGTCAACAAGGCACTGTGTAAGCTGGTGGTGGCTCCATAGTGGTGTGGGCTGTGTTTAAGTGGATCACTGACGAAGTGATTATGTTTGGCTATTTGGAGACCATTTGCAGCCATTCGGGGACTTTATATTCCCAAACAACAATGGAATTTTTATGGATGACAATGCAACCTGTCACCGGGCCACATTTCTTCACATCTGGTTTGAAGAACATTCTGGACAATTCGAGTGAATCTACATCTACATCCATACTCTGCAAGCCACCTGACAGTGTGTGGCGGAGGGTACCTTGAGCACCACTATCGGTTCTCCCTTCTGTTCCAGTCTCGTATTGTTCGTAGAAAGAAGGATTGTCGGTATGCTTCTGTGTGGGCTCTAATCTCTCTGATTTTATCCTCATGGCCTCTTCACGAGATATATGTAGGAGGGAGCAATATACTGCTTGACTCCTCAGTGAAGGTATGTTCTCAAAACTTCAACAAAAGCCCATACCGAGCTACTGAGTGTCTCTCCTGCAGAGTCCTCCACTGGAGTTTATCATTTCCGTAACGCTTTCGCGATTACTAAATGATACTGTAACGAAGCACGCTGCTCTCTGTTGGATCTTCTCTATCTCTTCTACCAACCCTATCTGGTACGGATCCCATACTGCTGTGCAGTATTCAAGCAGTGGGCGAACAAGCGTACTGTAACCTACTTCCTCTGTTTTCAGATTGTATTTCCTTAGGATTCTTCCAATGATCTCAGTCTGGCATCTGCTTTACCGACGGTCAACTTTATATGATCATTCCATTTTAAATCACTCCTAATGCATAGTCCCAGATAATTTATGGAATTAACTGCTTCCAGTTGCTGACCTGCTATATTGTAGCTAAATGATAAGGGATCTTTCTTTCTATGTATTCGCAGCACTTTACACTTGTCTACATTGAGATTGAACTGCCATTCCTGCACCATGCGTCAATTTGCTGCAGATCCTCCTGCATTTCAGTACAATTTTCCATTGTTACAACCTCTCGATATACCACGGCATCATCCGCAAAAAGCCTCAGTGAACTTCCGATGTCATCCACAAGGTCATATATGTATACTGTGAATAGCAACGGTCCTACAACACTCCCCTGCGGCACACCTGAAATCACTCTTACTTCGGAAGACTTCTCTCAATTGAGAATGACATGCTACATTCTGTTACCTAGGAACTCTTCAATCCAATCACACAATTGGTCTGATAGTCCGTATGCTCTTTCTTTGTTCATTAATCGACTGTGGGGAACTTTATCGAACACCTTGAATGATTAGGCTACCCAGATAGCTCAACATGAATCTGATTGAACATGTATGGGACATAATTGAGAGGTCGTTCATGCACAAAATCCTCCACCGCAACACTTTCGCAATTATGGATGGCTAAAGAGGCAAAATGGCTCAATATTTCTGCAGTGACTTTGAATGACTTATTGAGTCCATGCCATGTCGAGCTGCTGCACTATGCCGGGCAAAAGGATGTCCAAAATGGTATTAGGAGGTATCCCATGACTGTCACCTCAGTGTAGCACTGCTCAAGTGTGAGTGTCTCAGAGATTATGATAAAGTGTGGCAGATGACAGTTCTGACAGAGCTCTATAAGCAATCATTCTTCCCAAGCTCCTTTTGTGGAAGGAAAAGCAACACACACAAAGTCTGGAACAGCAAAATGTAGCCTTTTCCATGAATTTCACAGTGATCCATGCATCATGAAATAGACGAACACTGCTGAATTTATTTCTTCAAGGAGACCAATGATGCAGTCTAGAATGAACAACTGAAAGGGTATTGCCTGACACAGTGTGGTCCCCTCCTTTGCTTCCCAGCTTGGCAAGCTTATAGGATGGTGTCCTCCTTTGCTTTCCGATAAAAACATTCGACTTAATTGTTTACTGTAATTGGCTGCAACAGAATAAATGATACACATTGCATATGAGTTTGTTAACACAGCAGAATACAAGGACTGACCAATTTCTGTGATCTCAGCACACAAGACAAAATATGTAATCACTTTACAGTCATACATTTTGCCTTTCCTTCCATACAATTTGTTCCTTCCTTCCAATGGTTTTTATCAAGAAATGAGTAATTTAAAAAATGGTCTACTGTTGTTATTATCCTCTTTCAGGAGGTACTGTCTTACTGTAACACTGTCTATGAGGCAAGGAGAGTTTGCGTGCTCCTGTGAAGGTGAGAGCTGTACCGGTGGTACCATAGCTACTGGCAGGTGGTCTAATGTAGCTGGAAAGGTTTCAACAGAGGAGCCATGCAAAGTGTGCCTCACAGTGAACCATCTTCCTTTATGTTCCATTCCCTCCCTGTTCTTTTCCATCTCCTGTTCCCTTCCATCACTTACTTCAGCAGTGCAAGAAGTGGGCAATGTTGATAGACGATAACGCAGAGTAGGGCCATAGCTGGTCACAAGCCTGTTTTGAGAAAAGGAGGTTGGTAAATGAATGGATGGATGGTAAGTCTTTTAGGTTATGCCAATGTCAAGCAGACATAACCACTAAAACTTGAGCTACGTTTTTGGCACACATGGCATCTATGTGCGAAATCAGTAAACACCATTCCTTGTCGGGAAGAATGAGGGCAGATGACTAGCACCTTAAAAATGGTCCTTTTGGCTAAGACATGGTAAATCTTGACAGAAGAGTACCTCGTCCTCTAGGTTGGAGTTGGTCATCTGGTTGAACATTATACACAAGAAAAGTTGAAAAAGTTAAAAAGACAATAAATCAGCCTCGGATATGTGCTAGATTACCTGGAAGATAAACTCAACAAGGAAAAGTGATCAACAATTTGATCACAGTTACCTGGAAAGCCTCAACTGTCCAGGGGTTGCTATGGTAGCAGCTTTAGAGAGAATACATTATAAAATAAATGTAGCTGCCTTTCAGGAAACTATGTGGAAAATGGAAGGGGTATGTGAAGCAGGTAGCAATACTACAAAATTCTACGGAGGAGTATCGGAAAGAATCTGGCACAGATTTTGTCTGCAATAAGAGCAAAGGCAAACCAAGTAAAGGAGTTCAAACTGTGAGCAAACATTTGTCATACATGACAACTAAGCAGAAAAACTATGATGTGACCATCAAAATTCAGGCCATTTCCAAGGTCAAGACAGATTATGCAAAGATAACTTCTATGAAGGGCTAGATAATGTTTATGAAGAAGTTCTGAAAAGGAACATACATGTACTTCTAGATTTTAACACAAAAGTAGGCAGAAAAAATATCTATTATTTGACCATCTAGGAACACTGTGGTCACTAGACAGAAAAATGGTCAGTCAGACAATCATGTAATGACAGACATGCAGCAAAGGCAAATATTAAAAGATACCGCATCCCAATGAGGACCAGACTGCGGGGCAGATCGTTTTCTGGTGCAAGCAAAAGATCCAGAAAAGTTCAGATTTTGTAAGAAAGAAAAGAATGGAATCCTGGTGTTTGATGTTCTGAAACTAAAGTGAGAAAGAACAGAAAGAGTTTGTGTTAGAAATAAATAACTGTTTCAGTGTAGTTGGAATGCAGATGATGGAGATGATGTGAAAGTGTGGCACACTGGGAAGACAGCTGTGACAGTTGCTGCAAATAAAGTGATGAGGGGGATGGTGGGGGGGGGGGGGGGGGGGGGAAATAGGGGAAAATATGGTTTTGTAAAGAACAAGGAAACTTAGTTGAGAGAAGTATGAAACTGTGCCAGTTATGGCTACAGGATACACAAATGAAATACCAAAGGAAACATACATAGAAGTGCGCAGAGAGAAATCAAGAGTACTGAGAACTGAAAGGAGAAAATATCCCAAACAAACACAGAAAAAAAGAGTTTTTAAATAAGTAGTTGTATAATTTAGTACATAAAATAAAGAAAAGGCAACCTCTCACCTGCAGCCGATTGATGTGCGTAGCGCATTGTTACACCCAACTTCTATCTATTTATACTACCTTTGAGCTCATCTCTTTCCCTAAAAGAAGTACACACATTCAACCACACATGATCACATAGACACCCAAACAGACATGCCTCTGGCCATGGTGGGACGGACTTCTGATTAGCAGTTGACTGGGCAGATGGAGAGAGAGAGAGAGAGAGAGAGAGAGAGAGAGAGAGAGAGAGAGAGAGAGAGAGATGGTAGGGAAGGATGCACGAGGTGAAGTGGGGATACTGTGAGCCATGTCTTTCCACCAATGACTCAGCAATTGCCCAACAAGATGAAAGGAATTCAGAGGGTAGAGCACATAAAGCAAGAGGAAACAAGAGGGGGGGGGGGGACAGGAGGGATACGGGAAGGGAAGAAAAAGAAAGGAGAGGGTGCTGGAGATAGATAAAGGATACAGAGAGGGAAAAGAGAAAGGGAGAGGGGTGGTAAAGCAGGAGGGGGAGAGGGAGTAAAAGAGAGATTAGGGTGAGAGAGGGAGCAAAAGAGAGGTTACTGTGCACGCACGCGAGCGAGCGAGAGAGGACCCACATTGAGGAGTGAGTGGTGGAAGAAGGCAGTGCATGATTTGTATGGTGCAGGCATGGTGTGGACAGGAGATAGAAGGGAAAAGGTAAGGTGAGACAGTGGGAAACAGGTTAGTGGAGGCTTAGTCCAAGGGAAGAAGAGAAAATTCCCACCTGTATGTGTGTCGGAGAAACTAGTGCTGATAGGGAGTATCCAAATGGCTCATGTGGTGAAGCAGCTGTCGAAGTCAGTTTAGGTGTTGTGCGCAGCATGTTTGGCAACCGGATGATTAAGTTTGTGGTTTGCCACAGTTTGCAGTGTGTGCGCCCATGTGGAATGCTACACAATAACTGCAGCACAGCTGATATAGCATGGCTGCTTTCACACATGGTCTGGCCTTTTATTGGATAGGAGATGCCTGTGATTGGACGCTGGTAGGAGTTGGTGGGCAAATGTACGAGACAGGTCTTACACCAGGGTCAACCACAAAGGAATAACCCATGGAACACAGGGGGAGGAGCTGGACTGGAATAGGGATGGACAAGGATATTCTGTAGGTTGAGTTGGCAGCGGAACCCAACTTTCAGTATTGTGGGCACATCACAGAGAGTGGCAAGTGGTAGTCTAAGCACTGGTGAAGGATGTTGTTGAGCTTGTCAAGGTCAGGTGATACTGGGTGATCAGACAACTGCCAGTCTGTGGCTAGATAACAGATTTACTGGTGTCAGAGGAGGAGATAGTTACTAAGCAATTTCAGTTTTTTTGATCATACAGAAGGTAAAATAAATACGTAGTACAAACACCAAAATGACTTGAACAATAATTTCTGAATTTGTAAGCAAAAAGGAACTCTCATCATAGCCATAATTTACCAATGTAAATAAACATGTTAGTCGCAACATGGCAGATACTGGTCAGTTTTTGTGCAATATGCAAAAAAAGTGTTTGTGTCAAAATTATAAGTGCAGAAAATCTGCATAATAAGAAGCACATTAGAAAGTTAGCACATATAACAAGTAACATATAATAAATGTATAACTTGTGGAGAGTAGCGTTTAAAAAAATTGTTGTGTTATTTCTTAAAATAATATAATCCATAGCCACAAGCTCAACAACCAGTAAAATGGATAAATTAATGTTAAGAATTCCTGAAAATGTGGAAATGAAAAAACAGACAATAGGAGACTTTTCAAGCATGTGAAAACAAGGAAAGGGTTCAATGCAACACGTCAGTACACCAATGACAAAAATGGAAATATGACTATTGATGGTGAATCAGTCTTAGGGAAATGGAAAAAATACTTCAGCAAGCTATTCAACTGGCCTAACCCAGAATTAAGTCTCAGTGAAACCCAGAAGAAAAATGACACACAATGACACCATGGAGAAGACAGAGAGAAAGCCAATGGAAGACGAAAATCAATAAAGCAACAAGAAAGAATATGGTCTGTGCAAAAATGTTGAGGAACGGACGAAGTAAATTACAGACTGAACCGTGCAAATTCATTCAGTTCAATTGTAAGACTCGGGCATTGCCAATCAGCTGGAAGACAGCAGTCATTTGTCCAACATGCAAGAAATGAAGCAGGACAAATTCCTGTAACTACTGAAGAATCAGTTTAATTGATATGGTGTACAAGATACTTTCTACAGTTATTTTAGAAAACATAAAATCATTTGAAAAAATATCACTGGAGAACATCATTGGATACTATCCAAACCATTTGACAACTGACACTGTGTTTACTCTTAGGCAAATTATTGAGAAATATTGGGAAAGAGAGAGAAAAGTCTAGAAACTGTTTGTAGATTTTCCAAGACCTCCTTCATCGAGACAGTGGGTAATGGGACTGTGAATAGGTGCCAAGTTTCAAATATTTCCTTATGCTGATGACAGCATTCAGTCGTCAGCATACAGGATGAGCTAGCTTACGATAACATGGAGCTACACGAGTTTTGTAAAGTCATTTCATGCTGTTTCACACTGATGAGGCACTGATGTGCATGAAATACATAATATGTTATGCTAAATTTCAGGTGCTAAAATGGTTCAAATGGCTCTGAGCACTATGGGACTCAACTGCTGTGGTCATAAGTCCCCTAGAACTTTGAACTACTTAAACCTAACTAACCTAAGGACAGCACACAACACCCAGCCATCACGAGGCAGAGAAAATCCCTGACCCCGCCGGGAATCGAACCCGGGCGTGGGAAGCGAGAACGCTACCGCACGACCACGAGATGCGGGCAAATTTCAGGTGCTACAAAACATTGAACTAAGATGATGCAAGAATGCTTTACATCACAAGCAGAACTAGGGAGGTGCCATAGGGATTTTGTTGTTTTCCTGAAGCCCATATTTCATGGGTACTGTATTTTACAATATGTACTATGAATATATGCTTATCAAAGCAGCAGCACATTCAGGATCTCTCAAAAACATGTCATTATTGGTATGATTTGTTATCTATTTAGCATATAGCTAGCAGCGCATCCCATAAGAAAACATTATTTCTTTAACAGTACATACACTAATATTTAATGCACAGAAAAAACATCACGTCTATAAGTTAATTAAATTTACAGTATTTACAAAGCACAGAATGCCATGGACATAGCCAACCCCTGAACATATTCATGTCTTTGTTCCTGGTGAGGAATGCATTTTGGGCATGTAGGAATGATAAGCTGAATAGTTTTGTCCTTCTGCACCACAATCACAGCTAAGCGATGTTATTAATTCCCATTTATACTTTGAGCCAGCACATCTTCCATTATCTGTCCTTATTCTGAGGAATGCAGACCTAACCTTGCAGTGCTATTCGAAACCTGTTTGCCTGTTTGTTACTAAAATCGGAAAAGCAGTGTCAGTTGTGCAATGGGGCTGGTATCAGTTGCCATGTGAACATTCTCACACCTGTAGGTCCTGGATGTTCACTCAGTACAGAAGCATACCATGACTGTTACATTGCAAGGACAGCAGTAGCAAATGGTACAGCTAACACAGCATAGTTAAGAGGACTTGTGGGTCCAAACATATTAACAAAAACTATTGCAAACCAGTTATTAGCAATGGAACTACAGCCCATCTTCCACTGACACCACAGCATCGACATGCTGTCAGAGGATCACTTGGAAGATCGAACTGCATACCATGGTCTTCAGCAATGACAGCAGATTCTGCTAGCACACAAGTGATGGTTGTTTGCGCATACAACATAAGGTCTGTGAACATGCAAGACACACTGGTCCCACCCCAGACCTTACGCTCTGGGGTGCGATAAGCTACAAATCTCATTCACCTTTGGGTCTTTTGGAAGGAACATTAACCAGCACTCTGTATGTGCAGAATGTTGTCAGACCTTTTTTTTTTTGCGTTCTTGCAACAGGAAGGTGATATGTCATTCCAACACGGTAATACTCTGCCACACACAGCCGGTGAAACTCAACATGCTCTGCAAGATGCGTACCAACTTCACTGGCCAGCACAATCTCTGGACTGGCCTCCAATCAAGCATGTGTGGAATATGATGGGACCAGAAATATTTGTGTGACTCACCAACCAACAACTTTTACAAAACTATGTCAACAGGTCATGCAGATGTGGCATAACATATCCCAGGAGAGTGATTCACCATCTGTACGATTGACTGGATGCCAGAGTCAGCAGTTGCATAGTCGCATGTGGAGACTACAACAACACTTACTAATACGGGGGTGTTGCAGCATGGATCAATCATTTCATATACTACTTATGCACTGTTGAAACAATAAATCTTGAGTGAATTGGAAACCTCTAAAAGGTTATAAAATCAATACTTTGTCAGAATGAAACATAGTTATGCACCTTTAAGAAATTTACCACACACAAAACACCTAATCTTGACTTATGACCAAGTGTTGTCAAAATTGAAATTAACAGGCATTTTTACTTAATCCGGTCTAACTGCCCCTTTTAAGATATTCATATAGCCCTGTTAAGATATTCATCTATAGAGTAGAAAGCATTGTCTAGCAAAAAGTCTTTCATGCTCTGTTTAAACTGTACTTCATCTGAAACCAAGTTTTTAATGGTTGTTTCTTTTTGGATCAAGGTAAGCAATTTTAGGTCTTCATGTAGATTGTTCTTATTCCTAGCTATTGGTTGGAAACAGATATATTACTTGCAACAAATTTCAGTAAGGAATAAATATACTGAAAAGCAGTGGTTAGAATACAAAGTTCCTTCAACAGGTTTCTACATGATGATCTTGAATTTACACCACAAATTAGTCATATTGCAGATTTTGCAAGAAAACTTTTGCTCTGTTTGACGAGTTACTCTGGAATATGATCCCCTAAGCAATAACAGAATGCAAGTAAGCAAAGGATGCAAGTTTTTTTATATTTACATCTCCTACATTTGACACCATCCTCACTGCAAATATAGACTTGTTTTGGGACTTCAGCAATTGTGTTGTATGACCTTCCAAACTGAATTTATTATCGAGTTGTAATCCAAGAAATTTAACATTGTCAATCTCTTTGATCTGCCTGTCTTCATATGCTATATGTATGCTGGAAGGAAATCTCTTGTACGTTCTGAACTGGATATAGTATGTCTTTTAAAAGTTTAATGAGAGTGAATTAGCTTTATCCTCTTTATTAAAGTCAGTGAAAATTTGATTAGCAGCCTTTTCTAAATCTGTACTCGACTTGCTACTTATTGCAATGTTTGTATCATCTGCAAACAAAAACAAACTTAGCATCTGGTTATGTAACAGACGAGAGGTCAGTAATGAAAAAGTAATGGAATCAAAATGCAAGCTTGAAGAACACCACATGTAATTAATTCCCAATCAGATGAAGGCCCCCCCCCCCTTTTTTTTTTTAGGGTGCAAAACTGCTATGGTCATTAGCGCCCGGTCGGTGACTTAGGAAACAGTAAAAAACCGAAAATGGCCGAAAATGGAAACCAGCAGCAATGGGAACGAAACTCAAAAAATTGGAGAAACTAAAAGCAGAAGGAAGGCTTAAAAATCCACTACAGAAAGGGGTTGGTTGTCCCCAAAAAAAGCTTCAAATGACTGACGTCATTTCACTGGTACTAATAAACTCGAGAACGTGATCGGCCGAGCGCGTGTCATCTGCTAAAATGGACGATATATCAGGCGACAGCTGTAGACGGGCGCGTAACGGAGTAAAATAGGGGCACTCAATTAAAAGGTGTCTTACCGTCCACAGCTGAGAGCAGTGGGGAAAGAGTGGGGGAGGATCGCCGCTTAAAAGATGTCGATGGCTAAAAAGACAGTGCCCTATCCGGAGTATAGTTAAAATTACCTCCTCCCGACGACGCGTTCGGGAGGAAGAGATCCAAGCACAAGGAAGAGCTTTCACGTCCCACAATTTATTATGGGGAAGTGTCGACCAATGTGCGTGCCATAAAAAACCAACACAACGACTTAAAACGCTCCGTAGATCGGCGAGGGAATCGATTGAATAGCTGGGCGAAGAAGAGAGACGGCAGCCTTGGCTGCTATATTGGCCGCCTCATTTCCACAGATACCAACGTGTCCTGGGAGCCAGAGGAACGCCACCGAGACGCCCCCCACGTGGGGCAAGCGCAGACAGTCCTGAATCCGGTGGACCAGAGGGTGCACAGGGTAAAGAGCTTGGAGACTGAGGAGAGAGCTGAGAGAATCTGAGCAGATAACGTACTGTATCCGCTGATGGCGGCGGATGTAGTGGACAGCCTGGAGAACAGCGTAAAGCTCCGCAGTATAAACTTAACACTGGTCGGGAAGCCGAAAGTGATTTGGGGTGTCGCCAACAATATAGGCACTCCCTACACCTAACGATGTTTTCGAGCCATCAGTGTAAATAAATGTGGCTTCCGTCATTTGTGCACATATAGCAGCAAATGCCCGACGATAAACAAGTGAAGGGGTACCATTCTTCGGAAATCAACAAAGGTCACGGAGCAGGCAGATCCGGGCACGTAGCCAAGGTGGTGCTGTATCCCAAGTTGTCAAGAAGGTTTTAGGAAAGCGGAAGGAAAGAGAATGGAGCAGTTGACGGAAGGGGACTCCCGGTGGTAGTAGGGAGGAAGGGTGGCCTGCATACCCTACATCAAGGAGGCGTCGAAAAAAATGTCATGGGCCGGATTACAGGCATGGAAAATAGATGGGTAGCATAACGACTCAGAAGGACTGCTCGCCGATTGGACAGCGGAGGTTCAGCAGTCTCAGCATAACGGCTTTCCACAGGGCTGGTGTAAAAAGCTCCAGACACTAAACGTAATCCACGGTCGTGGATACAGTCGAGACGACGAAGAATAGACGGCCGAGCAGAGGAGTAGACTATGCTTCCATAGTCCAATTTCGAGCGCACTAAGGCGCGATAGAGGCGGAGAAGGACCACTCGGTCCGCTCCCCAGGAGGTACCATTCAGGACACGGAGCGTGTTGAGCAATCGCAGACAGCGAGCCGAAAGATAGGAAACGTGGCAGGACCGGCACAGTTTTCTGTCAAACATAAGACCCAAGAATTTAGCGACATCTGAAAACGGAAGGTTGACAGGTCCTAGATGTGAGGAGGGTGGAAGAAACTCCTTACGTCGCCAAAAATTAACACAAACGGTCTTACTGGGAGAAAAACGGAAGCCGGTTTCGATGCTCCAAGAGTAGAGGCGATCGAGACATCCTTGAAGACGTCGTTCAAGAAGGCTGGTCCGTTGAGAGCTGTAGTAGATCGCAAAATCGTCCACAATGAGGGAGCCCGAGTCATCAGGAAGGAGACAATCCATAATTGGATTTATGGCAATGGCAAACAGTACAACACTCAGCACAGAGCCCTGGGGTACCACGTTTTCTTGGGAAAAGGTACAGGAGAGAGTAGTGTTCACCCGCACTCTAAATGTGCGCTCTGCGATAAATTCGCGAAGAAAAAGGGGCAGCCGACCTCGTAAGCCCCAAGAGAACAGTGTGCGGAGGATGCCTGTCCTCCAACAGGTATCGTATGCTCTCTCCAGGTCAAAAAAGATTGCTACCGTTTGGCGTTTCCGGAGAAAATTGTTCATGATATAAGTGGAGAGAGCAACAAGATGGTCAACTGCAGAACGATGCTTTCGGAAACCGCATTGGGCAGGTGTTAAAAGACTGCAGGATTCCAGCCACCAAGCTAAACGGTAATTCACCATACGCTCCAAAACCTTACAGACACTACTCGTGAGAGAAATGGGGCGATAGCTAGAGGGGAGATGTTTGTCCTTTCCAGGTTTCGGAACAGGAACGACGATAGCTTCCCGCCATCGTCTGGGAAAAGTACTGTCGGTCCAAATTCGATTATAAAGGCGAAGGAAGTAACGCAGACTATGGGTTGATAAATGCAGCAACATTTGGACGTGGATACCATCCGGTCCTGGGGCGGAGGAGCGAGAAGAAGAGAGTGCATGTTGGAGTTCCCGCATGGAGAAAACAGTATTGTGGCTTTCGCAATTTTTAGAGGAGAAAGCAAGATGTCGCACTTCCGCTGCACGTTTCTTCGGGAGAAATGCTGGCGGGTAATTTGAAGAGCTCAAAATCTCAGCAAAGTGCTGACCCAATGAGTTAGAAATTGCGACGGGGTCCACTAATGTATCATGCGCGACAGTGAGCCCAGAGACCGGGGAGAAACTAGGCGCGCCTGAGAACCGTCGAATTCGACTCCAAACTTCCGAGGAAGGAGTGAAGGTGTTAAATGAGCTAATAAAGAATTTCCAGCTTGCCTTCTTGCCATCGCGGATGACGGAACTGCTTATAGCGGATACAGTTGGCCAAAGTAGGATGGTGGCGGAAAACGTGAAGAGCACGTCGCCGCTCACGTACTGCGTCACGGCATGCCTCGTTCCACCAAGGAACTGGGGGGCGCCGGGGCAATTCGGAGGTGCGTGGTATTGAAGGTTCCGCAGCTGCAAGAATAATGTCTGTAATATGTGTAACCTCATCGTCGACGCTGGGAAAGTGACGGTGATCGAATGTCGCTAGAGATGAAAAAAGTGTCCAATCGGCTTGGGCAAACTTCCAGCATCGCGGGCGCATATATGGCAGTTGAGGCTGCAGTCTAAGGACACATGGAAAGTGGTCACTCGAGTGTGTATCATCAAGGGCGAACCATTCGAAGTGCCGAGCTAGCGGAACAGTACCGACCGCAAGGTCCAAATGAGATAAATGTGTCGTGGAGGCAGACAAAAATGTGGGGACCCCAGTGTTGAGGCAAACTAGATCCGCTTGGTGGAAGATGTCTAGCAATAGTGAGCCACGTGGACAAGGATGTGGAGATCCCCAAAGAGGGTGGTGGACATTGAAGTCCCCAACCAGCAAATAGGGGGGTGGAAGCTGACCAAGAAGATGAAGGAGATCAGCTCGTGCCATTGGTGTGGACGATGGAATGTATACAGTATAAAGAGAGAACGTGTATCCAGAAAGGGAAAGACGGACGGCGACAGCTTGGAAGGAAGTGTTTAAGTGGATTGGGTGATAATGGAGAGTATCATGGAGAAGAATCGTGAGTCCTCCATGGGCTGGAGTGCCTTCAACAGAGGGGAGATCATATCGGATGGACTGAAAATGAGGGAGAACAAAGCGGTCATGGGGACGCAGCTTTGTTTCCTGAAGACAGAAGATGACCGGCGAGTAGGATCGTAAGAGGATCGACAATTCATCCCGATTGGCTCGAATGTCGTGGATATTCCAGTGGATAATGGACATAGGGTGAACAGAAAAGGGATGAATGTGACCAAAGTTGCTGTCAACTCAACGACTGCCCAGAGCTTGCGACCGACAGCATGGAATGGCATTCAGCCGAAGGCAGAAGATCCTGATCCATAGGTGGTTCAGGAGCAGCTCCTGCCACCAGCGATCGGCCGGTTGATCTGCCGCCAGCAGTGCGCCTCGGTGACACAGAAGATGGCCGAGGGCGATTTCCGCTAGGTGGTGCTGTAGATGGATCACGCCTTGGCGGAGAAGGAGATGAACTGGGTTTCTTTGTAGCCTTCTTGGAAATATGATGTTTAGAAGAAGGAGGAACCGATGGTTGTGAAGTTGGGGTACGTAAGAAATCTTCACGAGTATGCTCTTTAATCGAAGTCTTGGTGTCTGACTTTTGGGCTCGAGATTTAGCAGAACCCGATGAAGGGTGAGCCATAGAGTGGGCAGGCGAAAGTGGTGAGGTGGAACGGGCGATCTTTGCGCTAGCCGATCTGACGACCGTGGCACTAAAGGTGAGGTCGCAAGTCTGCGTGGCTGCCTCCTTTGTTGGCCGAGGAGAAGCAAGGACAGTGCTGTATTTTCCTGTCTGAGGCACGGTGGGCTGTCGACTGGCAAATAATTTTCGAGCAGCAAAGGTCGACACCTTTTCCTTCACTCTGATTTCCTGGATGAGCTTTTCGTCTTTAAAAATGGGGCAATCTCGAGAGGATGCAGCATGGTCACCCACACAGTTGATGCAGTGAGGGGATGGAGGTGGACAAGCACCCTCACGGGCATCCTTGCCACACGTAACACATCTGGCCGGATTGGAACAGGACTGGCTGGTGTGATTGAACCGCTGACACCGATAGCAACGTGTAGGGTTTGGGACGTAAGGGCGAACGGAAATTATCTCATAGCCTGCTTTGATTTTCGATGGGAGTTGAACTTTGTCAAATGTCAAGAAGACAGTGCGGGGTGGAATGATGTTCGTGTCAACCCTTTTCATAACGCTATGAACAGCCGTTACACCCTGGTCAACAGGTAGTGCTGAATTTCTTCATCAGACAATCCATCGAGGGAGCGTGTATAAACGACTCCATGCGAGGAATTTAAAGTGCGGTGCGGTTCAACCCGGACAGGGAAGGTGTGGAGCAGTGAAGCACGCAGCAATTTTTGTGCTTGGAGGGCACTGACTGTTTCTAACAACAAGGTGCCATTCCGTAATCTGGAACAAGACTTTACAGGACCTGCAATTGCGTCGACACCTTTCTGAATAATGAAAGGGTTGACCGTGGAGAAGTCGTGACCTTCGTCAGACCGAGAAACAACAAGGAACTGTGGCAACGGTGGGAGAACTGTCTGTGGCTGAGACTCAGTGAACTTACGCTTGTGAGCAGACATAGTGGAAGGTGAGGAAACCATTGCGGAAGAATCTCCCATGATTACCGGCGTCTCCGATGGCGCGCTCCTCCCTTGTGGGGGCCCTCTCTGAGGGCACTCCCGCCTTAGGTGATTGTTCACACCTCAGGTCACACCTCCCAACAAATGGACGGAGGGACCAATCAGCACTTTCGGGAGGTATCAGCTCGGGTAATCACCCCTCCCTGGGCCTGGACGTTACCAGGGGGTACGTACGTGTCCTACGTGTCTCGCTGGGGTGGGGAATTACGCGTCACCCCGTCACCGGCTACGCACAAAAATGCGTGGGTCGGCCTTCAGACACGCACAGGGAGGAAGAAAGAGAAAGGGGAAAAACACAGATAGAGAAAGGGAAGAGGAGAGGTCTCAAATGCCGCAGCAGTGAAAAGGGTAAAGAGAAGAGGTAAGGAAAAGAGAAGGACAAAGGAAGGATGAAGACATACAAGCAGAGAAGGCGAAGAATGCGGTACATTGACGAGCGTCTATCTCCGGACGTAGGCACAAACCATACTCCCAGAGGGGGAGAAAGGGAAGGAAAGAGCCAGAGGTGAGGGGAGGAGGGGCGAAGATGGGGGAGAGGGAAGGATGCGGAAAAGGAAGGTATGCAGCCCGGAAAGGAAGGAGGGCCACATTAGCTCGGGGTCCCGTGCTCGCTACGCACGTATCCACAAAAGAGTGGTGGACCCCCTGGGGGGCAGATGAAGTCTGACTGCTTACCACACAGGTATTCGCAACGACACATTTTGTTTCCTGTTAGTTAGATAACACTCTAACCATTTCGCAGCACTGCCGGTGACACTGTATATTTTAATTTACTTATGAGAATGCTATGATTCACACAATCAAAGACTTTTGACAGGCCACAGAAAATGCCCACAGCCTCTAATTTGTTATCTAATTAATTAAGTACACTCTCACTATACATGCAAATAGCTTTCTCTATATCTGAACACTTAAGAAATCCAAAGTGTGACTTGGACAATATATTATTTGCAGTCAGATGCTTAAGAAGATGCTTGAACACAACCTTTCCAAATATTGTGGAACAATTTCCAATATTTTTCAAAAAGTCAGCAAAAGTGAAACTGGTTGATAATTTGATGGTATCTCTATCCCCCTTCTTGTAAAGAGGCTATCTTCAGTATCTTAGCCAGTCTGGAAATGTTCTGCTGATAAGAGATTGATTACACGAATAACTTAAGACAGAACGCAACTTGCATGAGCACTATTCGTTACCTTTGTCGATATGTCATCGTAACCACTAGAATACATGTAAAAACAAAGATGATGTGACTTACCGAACGAAAGTGCTGGCAGGTCGATAGACACACAAACAAACACAAACATACACACAAAATTCAAGCTTTCGCAACAAACTGTTGCCTCATCAGGAAAGAGGGAAGGAGAGGGAAAGACGAAAGGATGTGGGTTTTAAGGGAGAGGGTAAGGAGTCACTCCAATCCCGGGAGCGGAAAGACTTACCTTAGGGGGGAAAAAAGGACAGGTATACACTCGACCTGCCAGCACTTTCGTTCGGTAAGTCACATCATCTTTGTTTTTAGATATATTTTTCCCACGTGGAATGTATCCGTCTATTATATTTCTAACCACTAGAATACTTAGATTTGAAGGATTTTGTGATGGATGCTACTTCTTTGGGAGACATGAGTGTCATTTCTTTTTTACTAACATTATTTGTAAAGACTGGTCTCAGGTATTTCATTACATTGTTTACCAAACCTTATGGCACCAAGCTGTCATTAATGTCTCGTTTCTTTGTAGAGCTATCTGTTCCTCTCCCTTTGTTGGTTCCACCTGTCTCTATCTTCACTATATCTTATACAGTTTTTATTTTGTTGCCTGATGTAATTATCTTTTTCTTATAATAAAGCTATTTAGATTTCTGGATTACATGCTTTAATTTTGCAGTATTCTCTGTAATGCATTACAATACTAACTAACATCTGAGCTGTTCCTATATAGTAGATACAGTCTCCTTTTTGTCCCACATGATATCTTTATTCCTTGTATAATCCGTAGTTTATTTTTAGACTTCTGTTCGATTTGAGTTCCCTTTACGGGAAAACAATTTTCAAAAAAGGAAGTAACTCGATTAATGAATGTTTTGTATTTTCCATCTGACTCAGAAGTACTGTAAACATCTATCCAGTTCATGTCTTTGAGCAATCTCATAAAATCTCAATTTTTGACTGATTTATTACCCTCCTGCACTCAGATTTAACACATTTTTAACCTGACAAGTTTCAAGATTTAACACAGGATGCTGCATGTCATGATCAGATAGCCGATTTTCTATTAGTTTTGTGATATGACTTTTTCCCACATTTGTGAACAAAGATATTGTCAATAGCACTCTCAGAGCCTTTACATACCATAGTTGCAAAGTTGACAGTAGGAGTCAAACTTAACGACAGGGTTACCAATTGCAATAACTGTTCACCGACAGAGCTTTTCAATAAATCACTAGCAACCACTACTTCCTAGTTTTTTTATGAAGAGGTTAAAGTTTCCCGAAGGTGCTCTGTATATACTTACTATTATAAAGGACTTATTATGAAATAATACCTCTGTTGCACCAGCTTCAAGTGCTGCTCTGAGCAAAATTTATTAATATTAACGCTATTGAAATCAAAGCAGTTTCTGACAAATGTGGCGCCTCCTCCTCCTTTCTAATGTCCTCTATGGAAGTAAGAAGCTAACTTGAATCTTGTAACACTTAACATAACTATACCCATGGTTACATGATATTCATAGACGCAACCATTATGCTTACGCCTTAGACATAGGATATTCTGATGCAATGAGGATAACTGATTTTGTGCACTGGCTGAATTACAACTGGATGAACCTAGTTTTTCTACCAGTTTTTGAATATCTTCAATTTCAATCAGAGGCTGTCTGCATGAATTGTGTACATTAAAATTTGGTTTCTGGTTGCCTGTTTTATCAACGTGAATGTCATTTTCAGCCAGTCTCTGAACACTTTTTGTTTCTCAGGAACCACACCGATATGAGACCCCACACCTGATCCAAGCAGTCGTTCCACCTCTAAATTAACTCTACTAACAGAAGAGCTTAAATAAAGCCAGTTATGGCACCTCATAACAGATACAAGCCCACCCACTATTAACACAGTGTCTTCTCTTCTAAAGCCTTTGCAAAGTGAACCTACATCCTGTGTCACCTGACCCATACTTGCACATAGGTTAAAAAAAACTTGTGACCTGGTAACCCAACCCTAGTTCTCCTCCAACAGTTGGCCAACATCTCTACCATGTTAACTACCTAACAACAAAACTTTCTTCTTCTTCTTCTTCTTCTTAATAATTTTTTCTGACTATTTACTTCCCAGACACTTTTTGAAAGTTTGTTGTGTCCTGTCTACTCCTACACGCACTTGTGGCTGATCAGTTTTCAACTGTGACAACAGATCAAACCTGTTTTCCACATTGGCATCAACACTGTCTGAGAAAGTCCTATTCCTATTTCTTCTACAACCTGTTCTGTTGTCACTTCCCACATCTCTATTCCCTCGTTTCCCATTAACCTTTCCAGATATTGTTTTACCTTATCTAATTCCACCTGATGGACAGCAATCTTCTTGTTCCTGTTCCGATTCCCACAACGCTAGTCACCCACATGAAAAACACTGGAACAACCCTCACACCACACCCCAGAACTAACAATCCTATGGCGAGTCACACTCTTCTCACTCATGGCAAACAAAAACAAAGAACTGTGCCTACACTGTATGAACTTTTTACTTATTTATGAACTTTTCACTTTGGCTGCTTCCTGAAGAATCAAATGCATGTGTGTAAGAATACACTAACAATAAAAAAACTGAATAAATGCCCTCCTTTACTTGCCACTACAGCTATTGGGTTCTCAATATGGAGTGACAAAAATCTTTTATGATGGGCCTATTACGAAAGTGTCTAACCAAAAGTCTAACAAGCAGCCAAGCAAACTTTAAATCTAAACTGATATAATACTTTTTGGTCACTATATTATAGACAAATTTTAGGGCAACTAGTAACGTGTAATATATAAGGCAAAGATATTTACTTCTGTTATTAAATAAGAGAAGAGTTGAGGACTAATATGTTCACTTTTATCATATGTAGTACACTGCTGTCTTTAATCTTTAAATATATACATATACACTTTGTTGTATCAACATAAAATGTGCATATAATCTATGGAAAGTAGAATCAGATAACTGTAAGTAACAACTGTATGGGTCCAATTTCAGCAACACATACGCACCTGCCAGCCTGGGTGAGTTCATCCTCAGATTGAATAAGGTGTCTCACATCATCAGGAGTCAAATCTTGTAAGATGTCTTCTAGGTACTGATGACAAAGAGAAAGAAAAAATGGATATATGCCCAAACATATCAGCATCACCTGAATTACTGGCTCTTATATTTATTTCCACATTCAATGAAACAGCAGATGCTGATCTACATACCTCTTGGCGTGCGCTGTTTTGCAGGTGATGGTTGTGTTTTGCACGTTCCTCCTTTGATAATACTGTTGTATACAGACGTTTATCAAAACAAAGATTCGTAACTCGACCTTTCAGTCCAAAACGATTTAGTAATTCTTCCTGCAGTGAAGAATGTAACTTGTTGGGTATCTGATAACCTGCCATGTTCATGAGATCACACACCATTGGACCCTTTACAGCCAGATCAAGTGGAGATGATGAATGCAGTGATGGTGAAATATTTACCTACAACACAAATACCAGAATAGTGTATACCAATAATATATACAAAAAGGTAACTCAATCACATGCCAAAGCAGATAATAGAGCTCATTGTCTCCGATATATTTAGTTTATTTATTTATTTCATCATCAAGCATTTTGCATGCTATTAATGTTAATAGTTTTTACAAATTAAATAATACATAATGGTACACATACTAACAAAACAGTTACATCACACAGATTTGCATACAGACATACGAGTATAAGTTAGAATTTTATATGGTCTTTTGCACAATCAACAAATTCCTGTCAATTTTGTAGAACATCTCTGAAGAGATGAGAGTATGCTTGTGGTGGCAGTCACTGAACAGTTTTACTTCAAGATACAGTTTCCTGAAAATTGGCTTACAAGATACAAAATAGCCATTACACACCTGACAGCCTTTTTTGCCACATAAAAACCTTTTTGCCCCAGTGGAGTATGCAATATGACATATGGCCATGAAAAAATGTTGAGCACCATGTTTTCACTCTCACGAGATGAGAGGGTCCGAGGAAGGGAGGGTGACTGAATTTCATTATACCTCCATTATTATTATTATTATTATTATTATTCCTCAGAAGAAATGTCTAACTGTTCTGGTGGCTGAACAAAGTTAAAATTCTTATTTTCATTTGCTATTACAATCACAACTGACAACACAAGCAACATGCACTGAACAAACGGACCATATCATTCAAATGGTGACAATGTTTTACTTGTGTGTGTCAGTTTTTCTTAAAATGGCTCTGAACTCATTTTCAATATAAAGATTTATGCATTATTTGTTTCATGAGCCTGGTTAAATTTGTGAAGTGCTTGTTGTGATCCATCTTTTATAAATAATACTCAAAAGAAGTGTATCAAACCATTCTTTTTGCCTCTAGTTCTTTATTATATTAAATATCCTTTTTGTACTCCCACAACATTTCAAGAGAAAGATCACAGCAGTGTATTGAAAGAACAACTCCAGTAAAATTCAATCATATGAATTTATTCTCCTTCTGAAATTACGAAAATTACATATTCTCTAAAAAATAAATGCTCCTATGTATTTTATGGTGTTTCCAATGAAGTACTAAAGATTTGTTCCCACATAATTTTTCCAGGGAGATTGAAATCTACCATTGTTAAACCATTCTGTAAGAAATGTGATACATGTTAATTAAGAGGATTAGCTCTTTTTGTGGATGATGTTAGTATTCTAATCAATCCTAGGATACACACAGCAATAGAAGAAATAACAAAAATGTGTTCTTAAAAGTAGCACTGACTTAGTTTTCTGAGAATGGTTTCACTTCCAATTTCAAACAGACACCACACATTCATTTTGTGCATCCAGAGGTACTACAACAATGATAAGTTTAACACATAGTGAAGAAATAATAAATTGGGTGGAAAATAAGATTTGTGTGTGTCCACATTTATGAGAATTTAAACGAAAAAGCACATTTCGGAACTCTTAATAAGACAGCTCAGTTCAGTCACATTTCTTCTTAGAATCATTGAAATTCTTGGGGGAGATAAATCGGTAAGTTGACATTTTTGAATATTTTCACTGAATAATGTCATATGGAATAATATTCTGGTTAGCTCATGTTTAAGAATGAAAGTCTTCATTGCTCAAAAACATGGTGTAAGAATAACATGTCCGTTGCTCGTGGTATCACGGTAGTGTTCTCGCTTCCTGAGCACAGGGTCCCGGGTTCCATTCCCGGGGAGGGGTGGGGGGTCAGGGATTTTCACCTAACCCAAAATGACGATTGTTGTTGTGTTGTCTTCATCATCATTATCATCATCCATCGCCATTACGGTCGGAGGAAGGCAATGTCAAAACATCTCCATTAGGACCTTGCCTAGCACGGCGATGTGGGTCTCCCGTATCGTTCCCCTACGTTCTGTCAAGAAGCATGGGACTTCATTTCCATGAGAATAACATGTAGTGCTCACCAATGATTGCCTTTTAGATGTATGTTTAAGGGGTTAGGTAATTTGACTACTGTATTTATTCCCACATGAAGCTACTAGAAAATAGTCCACTACAGTTCAAAAGGAACAATGATGTATACAATTACAACATCAGAAGAAAAAATGACATTCATTACTCTACGTTAATAATATCTTTAGTGCAAAAGGGTGTCAACAATGCTGCTACCAAAATTTTTAATCACCTAACTAGTGATGTAAAAGTTCTGATAGACAACAAAGTAAAATTTGAAAACAGACTGAAAAGTAGTTATGAAACTGAAAAAGTTTCTCCTTGACAGCTCCTCCTATTCAGTAGAAGAATTTCTATTATTTCAATGTGTAAAAGGTAGTGGGTAGGAATTACTAACTTTGTATTTTTGTATATTTAAAAAAAACTTATAAATGGCTAGCCTGTAACTATTTTTACAAATGTGTGATGTAAATGTAAAATAACTCATTCCCCATCATTTCAATTTATTGTGCAAATAATCCATCTAACATGAAACTAACTAACAATGGAAAGTCCAGGTTGAAATAATAACAACACTATGAAAAGGATAGATTGCTACTGACTGAATATGACACACTGAGTTGCACACAGACACAACAAAAAAGACTGTTGCATCCCTGAGCATTCAGCCAAAGCCTACTTAAAGAACACACACACACACACACACACACACACACACACACACACACACACACATATATAAGCAGGCACACCTCACGCACATGACAGCTATCTCTAGTCACATTCAAGCCATGAATAGAATGAGAAGAAAATGTAAGATTTACAATAAAAATTAATCTTGGTCATTCTCTTTGTAGCAATTTGCTAACAGTGGATGAGGAATTACTTTGTCTATTAATTGTCCAAACCAGTGACAAACATCTACATGCAAAACCGGGTTCAAAAGATGTTGAGGTTGTTACTGGTTGTTCTGTGATAATGTTGTCAATACAATAGCCCAAGAATTGTATCAATAACCTGCAGCACTGCATTGAGTAATAGTAGTTTACTTTACTTACTGGCAATGGCACATAATACAGAGATGCCAGAGCAAATACCTGATGTGTTGTAATGACCACAAGGCTTCTTTCATGAGTAATATCCACAAAGTGTGACAGTAATTCTGGTAAGATAATAGTAATTCCACCATGTCATATTTCACACATACCAATTGTCAAATAGAGCAGAAATGTGGATATTTTGTGTAACAATGAGAGACATATTTTCAACAGAGTATGTTATGTGTTAGCTACAGAAGCTTGGAGACATAGGGCACATTTCTTTATCCATTTTCCTGTCAGTTGCTCCCAAGTGTTTCGAACTTCCTAGCCTTCCCATCACTTATCCCCAAAATAATTACTAAACAAACAAACAATTATTTGAATACTATATTAAAATAAACTAGTATCCGTAGAAATTGCAGCACCCCAAAAGAGTGGACAACTAAAATGGAATATGATAGCAAGTGAAAGCAATCTGTATCAATGTCCAAGATCAAGTGTGAAAAGGGGGAAATGATTAGTTTTTATATGCGCTATAATTTCAACTTGTACATGGAAAGCTATTAAAACGATGGTCCATGTGAGGAACTAATGGACAGAAAAGGCTTCAGCGAAGTGACACGTGGATACTGTCCCATGTAATGTCAACAGTGCATGAAAGGTCCAACATGGGATTGAACATCAAGGTTGGGGTATTATTTTGCAGTGAAGCAGCAGCACTCAAAAGGTGAGGGCCATTTCACACAAATAATTACAGTCTTATGTATACCCAGACGTCTAAAATATTGCACTTTCATGTTGGCAACATAATAGTTTAAAAGTGGAGGAGGAGAGGTGTGAGGCACTAGGTGTGGGGCATAAACCAACCACAGTGCAGTAATAATTGCCAATTGGGATGTCAAAGCTTTGGCACTGCAGACTTTATTTTGTGTGAACATAAACAATGTGTGTTGTTAATGTTTTTACCACGTCCTTTCATTGTGCTGTACTTTGTTTTGCTGTGATTTAGAAAGTTTTGATATTTGCGAAAAATGCCACTGAAGATACTTCATTCGCCAGTGACATTCCTTTGCAGCGAGGTGTGCCAGGCACTGGCACTACTATGGGGAACTCTTGAGTTGTATGAGCAGGAGAAAGAATACAGAAGTATTCATGGACAGCCACCACTGCTACCAATAAAGTTGCAGAACAAACATAACAAATTCCTGGAATCAGTAGAAGAACAGTAGCAAGCAAGGGAAAGTTAAAAGAGGTAGACATGAGCCGTAACTATTCCGAGCCGTCAGGATTAGGTAATATACTTTTACTGACCCCTGGAAAGTAGAAAAAGCAATCTCACTCTGTTGCCAACTTTGATTCTTTCTAGACTAATGCAGTTTGCAGTCACGTTGATACTTACTATTGAACGCAAAAGTATCTTACTGTAGCAAAGTTACTAGTGTCGTTAACCCTCAAGTGGATGCGCCTATGTATAAAGTGCACCAACAACAAATAACACTTGTACCATTCCACTGTTGTTTTACAACTGTGAGACCATTCCTATTCCTTCATTACTGCTTCAGCTAACACAGCGATAAGTTATGTTGTCATGCACCCAAGTGAGCAGCAGTGCTATAAAATATCAGCAAGCTAGGCGACAAAAAAATTTACAACCTGTGCAAGAAAATGAACCAAACTGCAAACTAGCATGCGACGACATATGGATGTAACGAAAGTTTATTTTATTACTGTTTGATTAAGAAGTGCTTTAGCTCAGTAATATAAGTTTATTTTATTGCTGTTTTTAAACTGAGATTAAACTGTGATTCTGCTCATACATGTTTACCTTGGTAACAAAAGACAAGTATTCTTTACACGTATATAAAGTACACCGTTTGTCTGCTCGTTATGAGAAATGGCGCACTTGCTTAAGGGTTAAAAGAATGTAAACATTTCAGAGGTGGGAAATCGTCACTAAAAACTGTTCTGAAAAGTATGGGTTTTCATTACAAAATGCTAGATGTAAGTAAAGTCCTGTTAGAAAATGTGCATACTGTTACAACATGAAGCATTTTATTGCAGAAAATTGTGGACAGACACTCATTCCATAATATGACACTATGAAATGTGGGTTCACAGTGGGGAAGCTGTTAGTACATGCTGGACAGATGACACTCCAAGCAGTAGTGGTCATAAGCCAATGATAAGAGGAGTTAGATGAATCGTGGTCCATGTAGGCTCTTCCTGTTGTTTTATCCTGCTGCATTATCATAAGCGTAGCCTTTGTTATGCTTATATCTACATTATTATACAGTTGTTCATTTTCCATCACTGTGGCAGCAATTCCAAAACGATTTCTTATGAACAACGTCACTGCTCACATTTACGAGATGGAATGGAAAACTGTACAGTTGTTATGTGTACAGAGGCTGCTGCTGCTACATCACTATCACAGTACAGCCAACCTAACTTGACGTAACACCAGCTGTCAAGTGCAATGTTTCACCAGTGCATGTACATCTGAATTCACTACATAAAAGTCGCTGCACGATGTTCCCAATGTACAAAAACCTTAAACGCCTCAGTCTGTAATGAGCATATGAATGCCACTGTTTGTCTACCGAGTTGCTTAATGTTCCTGCAAGCTGCCATCTTTGCAGAGCAACCTACAGTGACACTGGTTCAAAAAACACAAGACACTAGATGCTACCACACTGAATGAAACCTAGTAGTCCGTACCTTTAGTAGCACATCAAACATACTGAATGCGGCAGTTTTAGATAGCACTGCATACAACTTGCAATCCACTGAGAGTATTTGGAAAAGCAGCTGCAAGCCAAAGATATTACCCATCCTTCAAGTAAATACACTGACAAGCCAGAACATTATGGTGCGAGCCAGTGAACAGACTATTGGTCTGACTGCCAGTAGTGTGCAACTGTTCTATCGACTGAGGCAATAAGAGGGAGAGGAGTGGCAAGTCCTTCACCCAAACCCGGGCTGCCTTTTCACCCTAGGGAAGCTCCACAGTACTCATGTAGACAACAGGCTGAGTGGGGCTTGGGTTGTCCTGGAGGGACTGGAATGGCCTCCTCCAACTCTTCCTCTTCAGTTTAAGTCCACAGATTTAGCCAATGTGCCACTTCACTTCGCCCACATTTAAGGGCTCTGATTGCGGCACATGGATGTTTCACAGCATATTGAATTCTCAACATGGGTCATATACTGTTCTACCATAACCTAACTTGCAAAACAAAGTTCATTCTGGATTCCTGTATCGCTCTTGTTTTCCCATTTTCACAAATGTTACTGGAGTTTGAATGACAATGGAAACCCCCAAATGGATGGGGCATACAAATAATTCAGGATGCCACGGGATTGGGGCATTGTCTGACCTAGAACTAATTATTTACAAAACAGGACTGGAAGATACAAGATATAAAATTTGAAATTTAACCACATATCGTCAGTATCTGCCACATGAGATACTCCATCTCCAAAGTCATGAAGGTACCAAGTTGGGGGAACCACTGTGTAATGGGGGACGGGAATCACAGATACCTCAATTCGCGGAAAACATGCCTATTGAAGGTACCTGTTAATATCAACCTATGGAGGAGGTGAGGGCACATGACAGCAAGCACCCATACTTTAATATGGGTAGTAATGAGACTAGTGTGAATAAAGTTCGCAAAATTATTGAAATAAAAACTTCAAACAAAAATATAAAGAATGTCCTGCAAACTTGCCCATTCTTTCACCCTCCCCCCCCCCCCCCCCCCCCCTCCAAAAAAAAGGCTAACAAGAATTTCATGTTATCAGATGCAACACACAGTAAAAAGTGAAGAAGCAATGAAAATAAATAAAAGAAGATTACTTGCAGCTGGCTGGCAACTGGAATAAAAAGGACACGCCATCCACTCTGCAACAAACTAAAAATCTCCTGACTAGAAGCTTACGCCAGGGTCGAGATATGCCAAAATTTGAAGAACTCAATCACGAGTTTTGTCATCAGATAAAATAGAGGGTAGATCCCCATGTAAATTTGTTTCTGCCTACTTATCGTAACACTGGGGTGCATGGGGGCGGGGGAGAGGGGGACCAGTATGAGGTATGCCACAACCAGATAGTTTGCAGGGGAATGGCACATTGTGTAATATTATATTCCCTGCAGCCCTCCTTGGCAGCTTTGTCTGCCAGTTCATTTCTCCAAGTTACCACGTATCCTGGTACCCAGTAGAATAACAACACCTTCCCCTGTTGCTGTAGTAAGTACAGTTGGTCACACGTGAACTGGACAATTTTCTCTGCTGAATACATGAGCTGCAACGACTGAAGGACGTGAAGGGAATTGGAGCAGATGAGAAACTGTTTGCTCGGAAGACATCTCATCTGCTCCAGTGTCTTCAAAATCACAGGGCTCTGCAGAAAATACATTATAGTTACGCGGAAGGTAAAAAAGGTAAATCCTGAGGATACAGTCAAAGAAGACGACTGAACACCAAAGGGAGTCCCTGTGTTGGGAGCCAATAGTGTAAACAACATTAAAACTGGGATGCCTACCTGAAATGTTAAAGAACAAGAGATTGAAATTTAAGATTTTGAGAGCAATATTTCTTAAAACTCTTCAAATCTGCATTAAATCTGGGCCTCTGTATTAGCCAAGGTGGAGATCTGCTCCAACCTTGAAGTAGAATCTTAAAAGCAACCACATCCGTCTCCAAAATGCATTCCTTCACACGAATCCCACAGGCACCTTACCCTCAGTGTCAAGTATGAAACTGATGGCTGAGCAACAGTATGGTATGAAGGTGTGTATGTTGTGGACAGTGTTTTATAGGACTGGCACGCCATGAGAAGTCGTCACTTGATGTGAAGCACTGCCTCACTAGTGTCAGCGCAAAAGCTCGGTATGGGGCTGGTCAAAAGGCCCCAGTGGTCACCTGAATTCCTTCATGGTGCATCATCAAATGGTCAGCTGCAACACCACCTAGAACAATCTCCATACTATAAGCCATAGAAGGCACTTCCCCCATGTGTATCTCTCTGCAGGGTAAACATTACAGGGCAAAGAGATTAAAATGTGTTTAGGAAGACAGCCACTGGATCATCTAATCATGGGGAAAAATAACCTGAAATGCTGAATCTTAAACCATAATCCCCCCCTGTTCTTAAATGACAAGTTGCCAAGATGTGTTACATATTGGTACAGGGCAATGACAGGTTATGATTAGGATGGAAACCACATGAAGCAAAGCATTCCAACTACCAACAGGCCACCGCACAGGTAGGAGCGGAAGTATAATCTGATTAAAATCTCTCTGTGACTAATGTTTCAGCAAGTCAAGTGGTATGTGAGAGTCACCATTCAACCTCAATTCTTTCTGAAGTGCCAACTGCTTGCAGCATTGCCTGATTTGTAGATATGTGCTAAGCTTTGTGAAATGTGGCTGACTGCATGCTGGTAACATAGAAATTGTGGGCATATGCTTTCAATAATCTAAATGTATAAAATACTATAAACTGCCATAGGCATCCTGGTAAGAAATTAAAAACATAGGGTTTAAATTTCATATAATAATGTTGTTCATCACAGATTTTTTTGATAATTAGTTCAAGTCGTACCACATGTAATTCTCAAAGTTCGTCATCCACATCTCCCTGAGCTTTCTGCTGCAATTATGTTGCTATAGTGGTGTGCCTGTGTGAAGGAGGATGATGGGACAATTCACAGAGGCAAGAAGCTATGTACCACGTCACGCTACAGCCAACAACGTTGTTCTGCAGTGTAAATCTGTAAAGTGCACTTTGGTGTGCACATAGAACACGTTAATTTACTTATGGTCATGTCATCCACTTTAGCAGTGGTTCCCAACCTTTCTGAGATTGTTACCCCCAAACAAGATCAGATGACATCCAATACCCCAAACAAACATTGAATTTAATTAAACTCCAGATTATAACTATTAGCATTTTCTTTTAAACTGATAAAATTATTTATAATACAGTACACCCCACTTTCACGTTCCTGTGTTTTCCCACCGTTTATGACATTTTTTTTTATCGGTCCCATCAAATTTCCTATGCCCACAATATTAATTTGCACCTGATTTTGCATCAACATATTTATAATATTCCCGTGATTTACACATTACGAAAAAATGTCTGTGGAGAAAATATGATGCTGGCATAATGTTGGCCGTCCAGTAGTGTTTACAAATATTAAGTGGTTAAGTCTCTTGACACCAGGGCACTCTATTCAGCAGATTTGAACGGGTAAATGAATAAAAGTTGTAACAATTCGTGCCTTATCTCAGGCTGCTGCCCAGCTCTACGTGCCGTGGTGGCTGATGGGAGTATATAACTACGTTCGTTCGAATGAAGATATGACCAATCACAACCATTTCCAAACTGTCTCTACTGCGCAAATGCAGTTTCGTGATTGTTGTGATCATCCTGACACCTATGTCGAACCATATTTAGCGTGTTTCAGTGTATGGCCACGTGGAGCGCTAGTTGACACCGTCATTCACTTTGTGTTGCTCAAATATTGTTAGTATAAACACAGTGCCGGTTATGTATTGTATTCATGCTGAGCAAAACTAGTTCGAGAATTTATTCTCGTTGTCAAGTGCAGTATTTACATATGTATTTTTAGTGAAGTCACACAAACAAACAATGTGAGTGATAGTTTGCACGTGTGTGTGGTTTTCTACGTAACTGACAAGGCACAGTTTCTGATAACCTCAAAAAGACGCAGAACACATACTCAAACACCATACAAAATACTTATTTACATATTTGCAATTGATAACGAGAAAAAATTCTTGAAACGCGTCATGCTAAGCATGAAAAAAATGCAGTATTTCATTATTTAAACAATGAATGACAGCTGTAGGCTTTCCAAAAATGTCGATTATGACATTTGAAATCAAGTCAAACGTTTCCACTTCCCAGACAGTTATCACTTCCAGTTACATCATCAGCGATTTTTATTAGCTAATAGACCTTTATTAGATAATAATAAAGTCACTGACAAGTCTTTTGATGTCTGTTATGTACATACATCATACATAAAGTGCAAGGGGGTATCCTATACGTAACTTATACAGCTTAAAACATTATTTCCCACATTTTACATTTTCTCGCATTTTACACTATTTTTTTGAAGTCCCTTGAAAAGTGTAAAAGTGGGGTTTCACTATACTTAGTTAAAGATCAAACAACTGAAACATGTTTTCCAAGTTTTTCACTACACTAAGAAATAATGCGTCGGGGAGGGGGGTGTCTGGTTCTGCTTACGTCTAATATTGCTTTTTTATCTGATCTGTCTTCTCAAAGTGTATCTCTAACTTTTACAATTCTTGAGTGTCCAGCCAGATCATGTCATAACTGCTCCATGATATTTTGGCACACAGACACGTTGCCATTTTCAGGTGGTCCCTGATGAGTAATCTGGGACCACCTGAAGATCACGACGAGCAGGTTTGCAAAATTTCATGCAGAAACTGTGACGTGATCCCATCTGACACCTGAAAATGCTACAAAATACTTTTTTATATCTGGTTTTCTGTGCACAACTACAAATCTTATGTCATGCATAAAGTTCAATCAGTTTTTCATTTTCATTGTTACCATAGTCAAAGGTTTGTGTTCACACTTGTAAGTTGCAAATGTAATCGGTAGAATGTGTTCTTCCAATAACAACAGCTACTAATAAACTGATCTTTTACTAAAATAATATCAGTTATGTCGCAAGGAAAACTGTTTGGAATGTGTTGCCTTTTAGAGGCTCAAGAAATGGATGCATTACATATTAGAGTCTACCATTAAAAAAAAATATATATATATCAAAGTGATAATTAATTTAGAGAGATCAGCTTCAGTTATTAGAGAGAATTTGTGGTAAGGTCTTATGGGTCCAAACTGCTGAGGTCATAGGTCCCTTTTCAGAGAGATCAGCTTTACTTTTACTAATTATCTGGGCTAGTCACAAGGGCCCCAATCACTGCATGTCAGTGGGAACTGTCCGTGGACAACTGGCACTGACTGGTCTAACCACATGTTACCTAATACAGTAATTTCATACACCTGAAGATGAGATTTTAAAATCCTGAAACCAGTTGTGG
Source organism: Schistocerca nitens (assembly GCF_023898315.1). Lineage (NCBI taxonomy): Eukaryota > Metazoa > Arthropoda > Insecta > Orthoptera > Acrididae > Schistocerca > Schistocerca nitens. The sequence goes on from NC_064615.1 coordinate 353,763,085, forward strand.
TTTGAGTAAGTAATTAGTACAACTGAGGCAGGGCTCGCTAAATTAATTAGCACAACTCTCAGCTGTGGATGTCCTACATACCAAATCTTGTGCATTATCAGAGTGGTCACTAAGCCCACATCAAACCCTTTTGGTTTTCTCCCTCAGAAACTTTCATTTTGCTCCCCGGGGGAAGGGGTATTACCCTCAGTTTGGAAACCATTGCAGTATAATGTTAATTAAGGGCAGCATAAAGCAAACAGCAACTATTACCACAATAAGCAAGAGAGGTGATTGTCAAAGCATATAAATTATGTTAGGGAGGATAAGAAGCAGGAACAGTGGCCCAGTGTAGCACTTACCCCAGTGTTGCCAATTACCATGGCAGGCAACAACTGGAGCATGCAGTGTGGAACAGAAAGAAAGCTCACTGGCAACACTGCAAAGTATGCTCTGTCTCTTTGCCCAGAATGCATCATGCAGCCGCCTTCTTGTATGCACACTACTACCGCACCACGTCTGTGGATAAATAGGATGAGAAAGTGTAATAGTAGAGTAAAGGATCATTGAGTGAATTCCAATATTCAGCACAGTATTAGTGAGTAGAATAAGAGGCTGATATGAGGGATGCTGTGAAAGTTCTAAGAAAGTGAAGGAGTTTCCTAACTTTTTAACAATTACCTTCATATTTCCTTAATGTTTACTTCTGTAATTTATGTGGATAGTGCCATTTCAAATTACCCAGTGAAGGTTTCAAGGTATGTTTCTTCAATGTTGTATACTAATGTTTCATCACCAGGTCGGATCATTTCAAGAGACCCAAAACAATGCTGTTTGCTGCTGTTGTAATCTTCTGTCCAAAGACTGGTTTGATGCAGCTCTCCACATTAGCATATCATGAGCAAGCCTTTTTATTTCTGCTTACCCACTGCACCCTTCATCCATTTGAACCTGCTCATTGGATGGAGCGTTAGCCTTCTCTGAGAATTTTTATCACTCTTACTTCCCTAAATAACAATACTGATGATTCCTTGATGACTCACAATGCGTCCTACCAACTGACCCCTTATTTTGGTTGAGTTGTGCCTTTTTTTGTCCCAAATTTGATTTAGTAACTTTCATTAGTTATCCAATCTATCCATTTAATCTTCTGCATACTTCTGTAGCAACACATTTCAAAAACTCCCGTTTCTCCTCTTTTCTGAACTGTTTAGAACCATGATTCACTTCTGCACAAGGGTACATACTGCACAAAAATCTCCAGGAAAGAATTTCTAATACTACTACTACTTTTTCAGCTTCAGCTTTCAGTGTTACTATGCTGCATTAATAAAAACAAACTCATCTGCTACTTTTAATGTCTCATTTTCTAGTCTAATTGCCTCTGCATTGCTTGACTTAATTCAACTACATTCCATTATCCTTGTTTTGTTGATGTTCATCTTATAACCTCTTTTCAAGATACTAACCATTCCATTCAACTGATCTCAAAGTCATTTACATTCTTTGCCAGAATGACAATTACTCGTTTATTTCCTTTAATGCTTGCTCAATGTACAGACTGAATACCGGTAACATCGACAATTGGTTACAACCCTGTCTCACTCCACTCTCCACTACCATTCTTGCTGCTGCTGCTGCTGCTGCTACTACTACTTCCTGGTCTGATATCAGTACAATTTGTAAATAAATTATTGTTTCCTGTATTTTATTATTGTTACCTACAGAATTTCAAATCATATTCCATTCAACATTGTCAAAAGCATTCTTCAAATCAACAAATGCTATAAATGTAGGTTTGTCTTTCTTCACTATCTTTGAAGATAAGTCATAGGGTCACAGTCTAGCCTTGAAAAGTCTTACATTTTGCTTGAACCCCAAACTTTTCTTCTCTGAGGTCAGGTTATAGCAGTTTTTCCAGTCTTCTGGGGGGAAAAAAGTGTTAGCTTTTTTGCAACCATGGCTTATTGAACTGTCACTGTCTGCCTTTTAGAATCTCAATTACAGCAATCTCCTTGTGACCTGAAGATATTTCTCCTCTCTCATACATATCTTGCATTCCAAGGGCATAGTTATGTTATAGTGGGCTCTCCCAAAGATCTCAATAATTCTGACAGAATTCAATCTACTCCTGGTGCCTTGTTGCAACTAATGTCTTCCAGCACTCTGTCAAATTATTCTTGCAGTATCCCATCTCATTCTCATCTATTTTCTGTTGGCTTTTCTGTGACACTGTCTTCAAGTTTCTTTCCTTTGCATAGTCCTTCACATTTCAGGTTCCCCTTCTTTGCTTAGTACAGGCGTGTCACTCAGATCTCCAAAGATCTCTTATATTTTCCTATACATGGCATCTACCTTTACCATAATAATACATGCTTATAGAGCTTTTCAATTGTCCTTCATCCATTTCACACATTTTGTCACTCATTTCTTTAGACCTCTGTATTCCCTTTTGCCTACTTAATTTTTATGTTTTCTCCTTACACCAAGCAAGATATCAAACGTCATCCATGGATACTATACCTCGTGTTTCTGTTTATTTGTTGTTTTGCTGCCTTCATTATTTCAGTTGGTGGTGGTGAGATCACTCATGGAAAAATTCCTGTAGTAGCTGGCGTTAGAGCTGCATCTTTCTTAGATTAAAGTCAGCTGATAGGTATGCCTGCTTAAAGGAAGTCCCTCTAACTACAGGCTCACCTCCAGAGGACACCATGTTTCCAAGTAGAGAAAGAATTAATAGATTTCATTAAAATATAAGAGGTATTGGAGACAAAGTTAGTGAACTGCTTACAGATGTTGACTCTGAAATTATTGGTATATCAGAGCACCCATTAAATAATTTGACAATTCAGAGGCTTCCTTTGCCAGGATACAGATTAGCTGGCTGTTTTTCAAGGAGTTCCTTGTGTGGCGGGCGATTGGCTATGTACGTAAAAAAACAGTATTCCACTTGAGTCCATAGATGTATCACAGCACTGCACGCAACAGATATTTGAATGTTATGCAGGGGCAGTTTTGTTTCTGCTATGGTCATTAGCGCCCGGTCCGTGACTTAGGAAACAGTAAAAACCGAAAATGGAAACCAGCAGAAATGGGAACGAAACTCAAAAAATTGGAGAAACTAAAAGCAGAAGGAAGGCTTAAAAATCCACTACAGAAAGGGGTTGGTTGTCCCCAAAAAAAGCTTCAAATGACTGACGTCATTCCACTGGCACTAATAAACTCGAGAACGCGATCGGCCGAGCGCGTGTCATCTGCTAAAATGGACGATATATCAGGCGACAGCTGTAGACGAGCGCGTAACGGAGTAAAATAGGGGCACTCAATTAAAAGGTGTCTTACCGTCCACAGCTGAGAGCAGTGGGGACAGAGTGGGGGAGGATCGCCGCTTAAAAGATGTCGATGGCTAAAAAGACAGTGCCCTATCCGGAGTATAGTTAAAATTACCTCCTAAAGACGACGCGTTCGGGAGGAAGAGGTCCAAGCACAAGGAAGAGCTTTCACGTCCCGCAATTTATTATGGGGAAGTGTCGACCAATGTGCGTGCCATAAAAGAATAACTCGACGACATAAAACACTCCGTAGATCGGTGAAGGGAATCGATTGAATAGCTGGCCGAAGAAGAGAGACTGCAGTCTTGGCCGCTATATCGGCCGCCTCATTTCCACAGATACCAACGTGTCCCGGGAGCCAGAGGAACGCCACCGAGACGCCCCCCACGTGGGGCAAGCACAGACAGTCCTGAATCCGGTGGACCAGAGGGTGCACAGGGTAAAGAGCTTGGAGACTGAGGAGAGAGCTGAGAGAATCTGAGCAGATAACATACTGTATCCGCTGATGGTGGCGGATGTAGTGGACAGCCTGGAGAACAGCGTGAAGCTCCGCAGTATAAACCGAACACTGGTCGGGAAGCCGAAATTGATTTGGGGTGTCGCCAACAATATAGGCACTCCCTACACCTAACGATGTTTTCGAGCCATCAGTGTAAATAAATGCGGCTTCCTCCATTTGTGCACATAGAGCAGCAAATGCCCGACGATAAACAAGTGAAGGGGTACCATCCTTGGGAAATTGACAAAGGTCACGGAACAGGCAGATCCGGGGACGGAGCCAAGGCAGTGCTGTACCCCAAGTTGTCAAGAAGGTTTTAGGAACGCGAAAGGAAAGAGAATGGAGCAGTTGACGGAAGCGGACCCCTGGTGGTAGTAGGGAGGAGGGGCGGCCTGCATACCCTACATCAAAGGAGGCGTCGAAAAAAATGTCATGGGCCGGATTAGCAGGCATGGAAGATAGATGGGTAGCATAACGACTCAGAAGGACTGCTCGCCGATTGGACAGCGGAGGTTCAGCAGTGTCAGCATAAAGGCTTTCCACAGGGCTGGTGTAAAAAGCTCCAGACACTAAACGTAATCCACGGTGGTGGATACAGTCGAGACGACGAAGAATAGACGGCCGAGCAGAGGAGTAGACTATGCTTCCATAGTCCAATTTCGAGCGCACTAAGGCGCGATAGAGGCGGAGAAGGACCACTCGGTCCGCTCCCCAGGAGGTACCATTCAGGACACGGAGCGTGTTGAGCAATCGCAGACAGCGAGCCGAAAGATAGGAAACGTGGCAGGACCAGCACAGTTTTCTGTCAAACATAAGACCCAAGAATTTAGCGACATCTGAAAGCGGAAGGTTGACAGGTCCTAGATGTAAGGAGGGTGGAAGAAACTCCTTACGTCGCCAAAAATTAACACAAACGGTCTTACTGGGAGAAAAACGGAAGCCGGTTTCGATGCTCCAAGAGTAGAGGCGATCGAGACATCCTTGAAGACGTCGTTCAAGAAGGCTGGTCCGTTGAGAGCTTTAGTAGATCGCAAAATCGTCCACAAAGAGGGAGCCCGAGACATCAGGAAGGAGAAAATCCGTAATTGGATTTATGGCAATGGCAAACAGTACAACACTTAGCATGGAGCCCTGGGGTACCCCGTTTTCGTGGGAGAAAGTACGGGAGAGAGTAGTGTTCACCCACACTCGAAATGTGCACTCTGCCATAAATTCGCGAAGAAAAAGGGGCAGCCGACCTCGAAAGCCCCAAGAGAACAGCGTGCGGAGGATGCCTGTCCTCCAACAGGTATCGTATGCTCTCTCCAGATCAAAAAATATTGCTACTGTTTGGCGTTTCCGGAGAAAATTGTTCATGATATAAGTGGAGAGAGCAACAAGATGGTCAAGTGCAGAACGATGCTTTCGGAAACCGCATTGGTCAGGTGTTAAAAGACTGCGGGACTCCAGCCACAAAGCTAAACGGCAATTCACCATAGGCTCCAAAACCTTACATGCACTACTCGTGAGAGAAATGGGGCAATAGCTAGAGGGGAGATGTTTGTCCTTTCGAGGTTTCGGAACAGGAACGATAGCTTCCCGCCATCGTCTGGGATAAGTACTGTCGGTCCAAATTTGATTATAAATGCTAAGGAGGTAACGCAGACTATGGGTTGATAACTGCTGCAACATTAGGATGTGGATACCATCCGGTCCTGGGGCGGAGGAGCGAGAAGAATAGAGTGCATGTTGGAGTTCCCGCATGGAGAAAACAGTATTATAGCTTTCGCGATTTTGAGAGAAGAAAGCAAGAGGTTGCACTTCCGCTGCACGTTGCTTCGGGAGAAACGCTGGCAGGTAATTTGAAGAGCTCGAAATCTCAGCAAAGTGTTTACCCAAGGAGTTAGAAATTGCGACGGGGTCCACTAACATATCACGCGCGACTGTGAGCCCAGAGGCTGGGGAGAAACTAGGCGCGCCAGATAACCGTCGAATTCGACTCCAAACTTCCGAGGAGGGAGTGAAGTTGTTAAATGAGCTAGTAAAGAATTTCCAGCTTGCCTTCTTGCTATCGCGGATGACGGAACTGCTTATAGCGGATACAGTTGGCCAAAGTAGGATGGTGGCGGAAAACGCGAAGAGCACGTCGCCGCCCACGTATTGCGTCACGGCATGCCTCATTCTACCAAGGAACTGGGGGGCGCTGGGGCAATTCGGAGGTGCATGGTATGGAACGTTCTGCAGCTGTAAGAATAACATCGGTAAGATGTGTGACGTCATCATCGACGGTAGGAAAGTGACGATCATCGAATGTCGCTAAAGACGAAAAAAAGTGTCCAATCGGCTTGAGCTAACGTCCAGCGTCGCGGGCGCATATATGGCAGTTGAGGCTGCAGTCTAAGGACACATGGAAAGTGGTCATTCGCATGTGTATCGTCAAGGGCGAACCATTCGAAGCGCCGAGCTAGCGGAATAGTACCGACCAAAAGGTCCAAATGAGATAAATTTGTCGTGGAGACGGACAAAAATGTAGGGACCCCAGTGTTGAGGCAAACTAGATCCGCTTGGTAGAAGACGTCTAGCAATAGTGAGCCACATGGACAAGGATGTGGAGATCCCCAAAGTGGGTGGTGGGCATTGAAGTCCCCAACCAGCAAATAGGGGGGCGGAATCTGACCAAGAAGATGAAGGAGATCAGCTCGTGCCATTGGTGTGGACGATGGAATGTATAAAGTACAAAGAGAGAAGGTATATCCAGAAAGTGAAAGATGGACAGCGACAGCTTGGAAGGAAGTATTTAAGGGGATTGGGTGATAATGGAGAGTATCATGGAGAAGAATCATGAGTCCTCCATGGGCTGGAGTGCCTTCAACAGAGGGGAGATCAAATCGGATGGACTGAAAATGGGGGAGAACAAAGCGGTCATGGGGACGCAGCTTTGTTTCCTGAAGACAGAAGATGACCGGCGAGTAGGATCGTAAGAGGATCGACAATTCGTCCAGATTGGCTCGAATGCTGCGGATATTCCAGTGGATAATGGACATAGGGTGAACAGAAAAGGGAGGAATGTGACCAAGGTTGCCGTCAACTCAACGACTGCTCAAGCTTGCGACCGACAGCATGGAATGGCATTCAGCCGAAGGCAGAAGATCCTGATCCGTAGGTTGTTCAGGAGCAGCTCCTGCCACCAGCGATCTGCCGACAGCAGTGCGCCTCGGCGACACAGAAGACGGCCGAGGGCGATTTCCGCCGGGTGGTGCTGTAGATGGGACACACCTTGGCGGAGAAGGAGATGAACTGGGTTTCGTATTAGCCTTCTTGGAAATATGATGTTTAGATGAAGGAGGAACCGATGGTTGTGAAGTTGGGGTACGTAAAAAATCTTCATGAGTATGCTCTTTTTTTCAAGTCTTGTTGTCTGACTTTTGGGCTCGAGATTTAGCAGAACCCGATGAAGGGTGAGCCATAGAGTGGGCAGGCGAAAGTGGTGAGGTTGAACGGGTGATCTTTGCGCTGGCCGATCTGACGACCGTGGTACTTACTAAATGTGAGGTCGCAAGTCTGCGTGGCCGCTTCCTTTGTTGGCCGAGGAGAAGCAAGGACAGTGCTGTATTTTCCTGTCTGAGGCACGGTGGGCTGTCGACTGGCGAATAATTTTTGAGCAGCAGAAGTCAACACCTTTTCCTTCACTCTGATTTCCTGGATGAGCTTTTCGTCTTTAAAAATGGGGCAATCTCTAGAGGATGCAGCGTGGTCACCCATACAGTTGATGCAGCGAGGGGATGGAGGTGGACAAGCACCCTCATGGGCATCCTTGCCACACGTAACACATTTGGCCGGATTGGAACAGGACTGGCTGGTGTGATTGAACCGCCGACACCGATAGCAACGTGTAGGGTTTGGGACGTAAGGGCGAACGGAAATTATCTCATAGCCTGCTTTGATTTTTTATGGGAGTTGAACTTTGTCAAATGTCAAGAAGACAGTGCGGGGTGGAATGATGTTCGTGTCAACCCTTTTCATAACGCTATGAACAGCCGTTACACCCTGGTCAACAGGTAGTGCTGAATTTCTTCATCAGACAATCCATCGAGGGAGCGTGTATAAACGACTCCATGCGAGGAATTTAAAGTGCGGTGCGGTTCAACCCGGACAGGGAAGGTGTGGAGCAGTGAAGCACGCAGCAATTTTTGTGCTTGGAGGGCAGCAATTTTTGTGCTTGGAGGGCACTGACTGTTTCTAAGAACAAGGTGCCATTCCGTAATCTGCAACAAGACTTTACAGGACCTGCAATTGCGTCGACACCTTTCTGAATAATGAAAGGGTTGACCGTGGAGAAGTCGTGACCTTCGTCAGACCGAGAAACAACAAGGAACTGTGGCAACGATGGAAGAACTGTCTGTGGCTGAGACTCAGTGAACTTAAGCTTGTGAGCAGACATAGTGGAAGGTGAGGAAACCATTGCGGAAGAATCCCCCATGATTACCGGCGTCTCCGATGACGCGCTCCTCCCTTGTGGGGGCCCTCTCTGAGGGCACTCCCGCCTTAGGTGATTGTTCACACCTCAGGTCATACCTCCCGACAAACGGTCAGAGGGACCAATCGGCACTTTCAGAAGTTATCAGCTCGGGTGATCACTCCTCCCTGGGCCTGGCCGTTACCAGGGGGTACGTACGTGTCCTACGTGTCTCGCCGGGGTGGGGAATTACGCGTTACTCCGTCACCGGCTACACATGGAAATGCGTGGGTCGGCCTTTAGACACGCACAGGGAGGAAAAAAGAGAAAGGGGAAGGAAAGAAGAGGGGTCTCAAACACCGCAGCGGAGAAAAGGGCAAAGAGAAGAGGTAAGGAAAAGAGAAGGACAGAGGAAGGACTAAGACTTGCAAGCAGAGAAAGCAAAGAATTTCTTATAGTTTTGAGCGTCCGTCTCCGGATGTAGGCACAAACCATACTCCCAGTGGGGGAGAAAGGGAAGGAAAGAGCCAGAGATGGTGGTGGTTGTGGGGAAGGGGGGGGGGGGGAGAAGGTTGCGGAAAGGGAAGGTATGCAGCCCGGAAAGGAAGGAAGGCCACATTAGCTCGGGGTCCCGTGCTCGCTGCGCATGTATCCACAAAAGAGTTGTGGATCCCCTGGGGGGGTTAATTGTTGTTGTTTATAGGTCCCCTAACTCTGACTTCAGAGGATTTCTGCTCAAGCTAGAGAGGGTTCTTGTTTCACTTTGTAGGAAGTACCAGAAAATAGTTTTATGTGGTGGCTTCGATATAAATTTTGTATATGATGGTGCAAGAAAAAGGATGTTGGTGGATCTCCTAAATTCATATGATCTGAAGCAGACTGTTTTTCCCAACGAGGATGCAGGGGAACAGCAGCACAGCCATAGACAATATTTTTATTCAGTCTTCATTACTTGATGGGCATTTTGGTTAGTAAAAGGGTGAATGGCCTTTCAGACCATGATGCACAATTTAACACTTAAAGGCTTTAGTACTCAAACAAATACCACATTTAATTACAAACTACATAGGAAAGGTAATCCAACAGTAATAGAGTTTTTTTTAAACCTTGTCAAGGAACAAGAGTGGCAGGATGATAAACATAATGCTTTCCTTAACACATTTCTCATGTTCCTTGAGAGTAACTTTCCATTAGAACGTTCTAAATGGGGTACTAGCAGTAATAGGCTGCCAGGGTGGCTGACTAGTGGGATATGGATATCATGTAGAACAAATCAGGAATTATATCAAAATGTTAGAAGCAGTCACAATTAAGTTACAGTAGCCCATTACAAACAGTATGTGGTATGCTAACAGAATAGCTAATTCACAGGATAAAATTAAAACCATATGGTCAGTTGTGAAGGAAGTGTCTGGTCTGCAGCACAAGGTTGACGATATAAACTCAGTTTGTAGTAGAAATATTTCTGTTACTGATAAATCAGATTTATGTAATGTATTTAACAATCATTTTCTGAGCATTGCTGGTGAATTAAACAAAAATTTAGTTTCTACAGGGAATCATAACTTTCTTGGCAAATGCCTTTCCGAGATTGATGTCTGAAATACAAAGGGAAGATTGAGACAATAATTAAGTCACTGAAACTGGACTCTCATGGATATGATGGAGTGCCTAACAGAATACTAAAGTAGTGTGATGCACATGTTAGACCTGTATTTAGCCGTATTTGTAATTTTTCCTTTAGGAATGGTCAGTTACATGAATGATTAAAGTACTCAGCAATAAAGCTGCTTTATAAGAAGGGCGAAAAGGATACTGTAGACAATTTTAGACCTGTTTCTATGCCATCAGTGTTTGCTAAAGTTACTGAGAAGGCTGTGTATGTAAGGATAATTGATCATTTTACATCAGACGACTTGCTATCAAATGTACAGTTCGGCTTTAGAAGTCGTTTAACAACTGAAAATGCTATATTCTCTTTTCTCTGTGAGGTACTGGATGGGTTAAACAAAACGTTTCGGACGCTAGGCGTATTTTTTGATTTAACTAAGGCGTTTGATTGCGCTGATCACAAAATATTGCTCCAGAAGCTGGACTTTTACAGAATATGGGGAGTAGCTCACAATTTGTTCACCTCTTACTTTAGCAACAGACAGCAAAAGGTCGTTATTCACAGTGTTGACAATGGCTGTGATGTGGGGTACTGTCAAATGAGGGGGGGGGGGGGGGGTCAGGGATCAGTGTTGGAGCCACTCCTGTTCCTTATTTATATAAATGATGTTGTTGTTGTTGTTGTTGTTGTTGTTGTTGTTGTTGTTGTCTTAAGTCCTGAGACTGGTTTGATGCAGCACCCCATGCTACTCTATCCTGTACAAGCTTCTTCATCTCCCAGTACCTACTGCATACCTACATCCTTCTGGATCTCTTTAGTATATTCATCTCTTGGTCTCCCTCTACGATTTTTACCCTCCACGCTGCCCTCCAATACTAAATTGGTGATCCCTTGATGCCTCAGAACATGTCCTACCAACTGATCCCTTCTTCTGGTCAAGTTGTGCCACAAACTTCTCTTCTCCCCAATCCTATTCAATACCTCCTCATTAGTAATGTGATCTACCCATCTAATCTTCAGCATTCTTCTGTAGCACCACATTTCGAAAGCTTCTATTCTCTTCTTGTCCAAACTACTTATCGTCCATGTTTCACTTCCATACATGGCTACACTCCATACAAATACTTTCAGAAACGACTTCCTGACACTTAAATCTACACTCGAAGTTAACAAATTTCTCTTCTTCAGAAACGCTTTCCTTGCCATTGCCAGTCTACATTTTATATACTCTCTACTTTGACCATGATTTGCCCTCTAATATTATAGGTAACTCTAAAATATTTCTGTTTGCTGATGACACTAGCTTGGTAGTAAAGGATGTTGTGTGTAACACTGGCCCAGTTTCAAATAGTGCAGTTTATGACCTAAGTTCAAGGCTTGTAGAAAATAAACTAACGCTAAATCACAGTAAGACTCAGTTTTTACAGTTTCTAACACACAATTCAACAAAACCTGAAGTTTTAATTCCACAGAATGGGCATATGATTAGTGAAACTGAACAATTCAAATTTCTTGGTGTTCAGATAGATAGTAAACTGTCTTTCAAAGCGCATGTTCAGGATCTTGTTCAAAACTTAATGCCGCCGCTTTTACTATTTGAACGGTATCTGAAGTGAGTGATCGTTTGACACGAAAATTAGTCTACTTTGCTTACTTTCATTTGCTAATGTCATGTTGTATTATATTTTGGGGTAACTTCCCATTCTAAAAGTATATTTTTGGCTCAGAAACGGGCGGTTCAGGCAATAAGTGGTGTGGCGGTTCGCGCAATAAGTGGTGTAAGTTCATGAACCTCTTTTTGACCCCTGTACACGAGTCTGGGTATTTTGACACTGGCCTCTATATATACACTGCTGGCCACCGTAAATGCAACACCAAGAAAGACAAGAGGTAGCACAACAAAATTTGTTTTGTAGATAACATGTTGACCAAGTATCAAATGATTACGTTTACAGACATCTGTGACATTTGGTTCCTGCCAGAATCAGTAGGCAGAGTAGCCGCCATTGTTGGAGATCACCGCTGCCACACGTCTCGGCATTGAGTCAAAGAGACGTTGGATGTGTTCCTGGGGTACAGCAGCCCAAGCAGCTTCCACACGTTGCCAAAGATCATCTGGTGTGGCAGCTGGGGAAGTAATCTGGGTCACTCGTTGGGCAACCATGGACCACATGTTTTCTATCGGCGAAAGATCCGGAGAGCGAGCCGGCCAGGGAAGCAATTCAATCTGGTTATTGACGAAGAACCTTTGGACAATGAGTGCCACGTGTGGTCGCGCATTATCCTGTTGAAATATGGCTGTGGCCGAGACCTGAAGGTAAGGAAGGACAACTGGCTCCAGCACCTCGGATATGTAGCGCCGGCTATTTAAAGTACCGGCAATGCGTACTAGAGGTGTGCGAGAGTAATATCCAATACCGCCCCATACCATAATACTGGGTGCAAGACCAGTGTGGCGGTGCATAATGCAGCTGTCCAGCATCCTCTCTCCACGGTGTCTCCACACTCGAATCCGACCATCGTGGTGCTGCAGACAGAAGCGTGCCTCGTCAGTAAAGACAACGTCATTCCATTCTGCCGTCCACATCCGTCTGTTATCACACCATTGGCGACGGAGACGTCTGTGGTTCTGCGTCAATGGTAGACGAAGCAATGGACGTCTTGCGGACAGACCACTCTACTGTAAACGGCGTCGAATGGTACGCGCAGACACTGGATGATGTGTTACAGACGCAATGTGCTGTGCTATGGTTCGGGATGTCACTGAGCGATCCGTCACTGCCATGTGCACAATTTGCCTATCAGCACGTGCAGTGGTGCACCGAGGTGAATGCGATCGACCACGTCGGTCCGTCGTACCCTCCTGCACCCAACGGTCACATATCCGCATTACAGTTGTTTGGTTTCGTCCCCGCATTACAGTTGTTTGGTTTCGTCCAACACGACTAGTGATTTCTCTGTATGATAATCCACAATCTCGGTAAGCCACTATCCTTCCTCTGTCGAACTCGGATACTTGATCAAAAGATGTTCGCTGTTGTCTACAAGGCATAACTGATCGTCTTGTGAAACAACCACAAGGTAAACACACGTGCCGAACGTACACTCGTCGAAATCGCCAAGCCTTAAATGGCGCTATGAGGTGGCGCTACAGGCGCGCGTGATGTGCGTCTGCGCTGAAATTCTAATCAGTTGCATATCTCATCGCTGCAAACTCATGGTGTAAATTTCACTTGATTCGGATGCTTCCTTCAGGGTGTTGCATTTACGGTGGCCAGCAGTATATATATATATATATATATATATATATATATATATATATATATATATAGGGAAACATTCCATGTAGGAAAATGCTGGCAGGTCGACAGACACACAAACTTTCGCAACTGTATATGTGTGTGTGTGTGTGTGTGTGTGTGTGCGCGAGTGTATACCTGTCCTTTTTTCCCCCTAAGGTAAGTCTTTCCGCTCCCGGGATTGGAATGACTCCTTACCCTCTCCCTTAAAACCCACATCCTCTCGTCTTTCCCTCTCCTTCCCTCTTTCCTGATGAGGCAACAGTTTGTTGCGAAAGCTTGAATTTTGTGTGTATGTTTGTGTGTCTGTCGACCTGCCAGCACTTTCATTTGGTAAGTCACATCATATATATATATATATATATATATATATATATATATATATATATATTCCTTACTGTCATTTCCTTTTAACAATATTAGCTTTAAGCAGCTTTCACTCAGTTAATACTCGGCAGAAATCAAACCTGCGTTTGGATCAAACTTCCTTAACTCTTGTGCAGAAAGGTGTGCGTATACTGCTGCATCCATTTTCAATAAGGCACTGCTCGAATTCAAAAAGCTTAGCAGTAATCCATGCGCTTTCAAATTGAAACCGAAGAGTTTCCTCATGGGTCACTCCTATTCTGTCGCGGAGTTCCTTGAAAAATTAAGCCAATTCTTGATGTATTGTTGGATTGACTTTTTTTGGTTCATAAACATTTTACTTTTATCTGTTATTACTTTCATGTTATAATTTCATGTACTGACATGTTCCATGACCTTTAGATTTGCTCCTCAATAAATCTCGTCACAGGGTGCCTGACACTCTACGTCTCCCTCAGACACCTTTGCTTCAGTGTTTTGGTACATTTGTCTACCCCAACACCACTTCAGTCTCACTAGCCACTCTATGTCATAGAACCCATGTCTTCTGCTTATCTCTTCATTCCTAACCCTATCTCTCAAACTCACTCAAATCACAGGTCTTCCAACAGCCCATGAGACAGACCTGGAGCCAATTTGCACTGACTGTTGTGTCACTGTATCAGGGCGTATGTTGTTGCTGACACGATGCATATGCCAAACTTTAATTTTTAAATTTACAGAGATAGTCAGTTTACAGAGCATGTAACCAACTTTTCCAAATGCCATTCAGGTGAGGCCAAATCACGGATGATCTCTGCTGTTTGGTTATCTTGCACAAGTCAAATTTTACGTCCCAGAAGTATGTATTCATTTACTACGTCCAGAGCATGGTTTTTGAAGGAGACACTGATAGTGACAGGACTAATGACTCGGGTCTTTTCAAGGCGATTTTTGAGGCCTGCAGATTCGTAAGCACGTTTGAGATTTTCGTTGATTGTTGTCAGTTTATTTGTATTGCTGCTGAAGAGGATTATATCATCTGCAAAGTGAAGATGGTTGAGACACTTTCCATTTTTGCTGATACCTTTCTGTTCCCATAGACGGACAGACACTTTTACATTTCTCTAGAGTCAAGGTAAAAATATAGAAGAGATTGTGTCTCCTTGTCTGAAGCCTATCCCAACGGATACCTTTCCAGTGACACAGTCTTTCTTTATTTTCACATGTAGAGTGCATTCTCGTACATGTAGCGGATTAAGCTGGTATATCTGTAGTCAATAAGGACTCTGTTCATTGATCTCAATGGTGCCTAGGTCTATGGAGGCTATCTGAAATGGAATGTTATACTCCATAAATTTCTCTATCAGTGTGCATACTGCTTGAATGTAGTAACTGCAATGAAACCTTTTTCAAATCCCTCCTGTTCCACTGCTTCCATAATTCCACAATTAACTGATTATGTTTAACAATTCAACAGTTATCGGCCTTCAAAGACTACTTCAGCTGTGTGACAACATTGTAAAAGCGACCTACAGTAAAATCCAATTATAAGGTAGGGCAATAAAAAATGTAATAAGTGGACCTTCACTGAACTTTCATGTTATTAAAATGATACAGCAGATCTACTGCCAGTGATACTGTGAATAAGAAACCAGTGGTAATGGGGAAAAAAAAGCTCCTCTCCTGTGAGGGTACAAAATTTGGCTGAATTAAATTTGGGGATTTTCCCAGAAGCATCACAGACATGAAATTTTATATACCTTAGTGTTTATAAATGAGCATGTGTGTCTACAACTAATTTTACTATAATTTGTATGATGGTTAAAATACTACAGAAAGAAGTCATTTATACATATACAATGGCTTGTATTAATTCAATGTTTGTTTTGTATTTTATTAGTTGCTTGAGGTACTCCTTGGGCAGCATGCAGCAAATGGAGCTCATAAGCAGACATTCCTATTGCACAGAGCTACCAATGGCATAGAGTGCAAAAGGAAGGAAGACAACGAGATCAATAGAGACTGAGCAGAAGATCGGATTAGGGAATGATGGGGAAGGAAACCTCATGTCACAGCATTTGCCATGAACAATGTATGAAAATCTAAATCTGAATGGCGGATGGAGATTTGAAATGTCATCATCCTGAATGCAAGCCCAGTGTACTAACCACTGCACCATTTTGCTTGGTTGAGCTGCGGAGGACCATTGAGTATTGCTTTACAAGAGTAACCAATGGAGATGACATTCATCAACGATGTCAACAAGAAAAAAAAAAAAAAAAAAATTTTAAACTCTTGTAGAGTCTTTAATTGCATACAAGCATTTGATCACACCCAGTACCAGTAATCACGCATATAAGAAATGTTATACGTTATTCACTCACAATTGACAAAAATTAACTGAAACATAATAATATTAGAAGATTGATAATTATGATTTGGAAAAAAAAAAAAAAACCTATAGCGAGAAAATGTTTCAGAACCGCCGTCCACTCAAAAGGATATAAAAGTTTTTTTAGTCAAACAATGGAAAATCTAGGATGGAATGTAACAATATTAGAGGAGGAAAGTTGCGACTCACCATATAGTGGAGATGCCTAGTCATGATAGGCATAACAAAAAGATTCACACAATTATAGCTGTCGGCCGTTAAGCCCCATCACCCCCCAACACACACACACACACACACACACACACACACACACACACACAACTTGCACACACGTCTGCAGTCTCAGATAACTGAAACCACACTGCGAGCAGCAGCACCAGTGTATGATGATAGTGGCAACTGGGTGGGGGTAAGGAGGAGGCTGCGGCAAAGAGGGGGAGGGGTAGTATGATACGGGTGGTGGAAAGTTAAGTGCTGCAGTTTAGACAGAGGGCAGGAGAGAAGGTGGATAGCAGGAGCGGAAGGGGGGGGGGGGGGTAGCGGAAAGGAGAGAAATTAAAAGACAGGGTGTGGCGGTGAAATGACGGCTGTGTAGCGCTGGAATGGGAACAGGGAGAGGGCTGGATGGGTGAGGACAGTGACTAACGAAGGTGGAGACCAGGAGGGTTGCAGGAACGTGGGATGTGTTGCAGGGAAAGTTCCCACCTGCACAATTCAGAAAAGCTGGTATTGATAGGAAGTATCCATATGGCAATGGCTGAGAAGCAGTCATTGAGATGAGGGATATCATGTTTGGCAGCATGTTCAGCAACAGGGTGGTGCACTTGTTTTTTGGTCACAGTTTGTCTGTGGCCGTTCATGCGGACAGACAGCTTGTTGGTTGTCATGCCTACATAGAATGCAGCACAGTGGTGGCAGCATAGCTTGTAAATTACATGACTGTTTTCACAGGTAGCCCTGCCTTTGATGGGATAGGTGATGTTAGAGACCGGACTGGTGTAGGTGGTGGTAGGAGGATGTATGGGACAGGTCTTGCATCTAGGTCTATTCCAGGGGTATGAGCCATGAGGTAAGGGATTGGGAGCATGGGTTATGTAAAGATGGACGAGTATATTGTGTAGGTTCGGTGGACGGTGGAATACTACGGTAGGAGGGGTGGCAAGAATAGTGGGCAGGACATTTCTCATTACAGGGCACGACGAGAGGTAATGAAAACCCCTGGCAGAGAATGTAATTCAGTTGCTCCAGTCGCGGATGGTACTGAGTGATGATGGGAATGCTCCTCTGTGAATCTGATGATTTCATTTCATTTTTTTCCCCTTGTACATCCGTTTCGTCCTTTCCGTGATTTTTCACACATATTTTGGTGTATTTTTCGGACGTAGTTCTAATTTTTTACGCAATTTTTCATATTTTTTTTGCACCACCATGGATCGTTGCTCCTTCCATCTGTGTAAATACAGAAAAGTTTCCTTATCCCTAGCCAGATCCCAGTCCCACATACTGTTCCTGCGTTGTTGCCTGGCTCATGAAATCCCCCCCCCCCCCCCCCCCCCCCCAATGGCCTTACCATCAAATTACCTATCTCTGGTTGCCACCCCTCCTTCCACAATGACCTCCACCTGTTCAGATTCCGCCAATCCTTAGCCCTCACCAACATACTCCTGCAAAACCATATCAACTGCGCCCAATCCTCCTTGCAGTACCTTCTCTCCATCTACAAAATTCTCCTGCTATGTAATGCCAAATCCCTGGAACGCATAACACACATTGAAACTCTTGCCCTGCAGGAACTTGAGCAACATGCACACCACCACCTCAAAAAGCTCTCCATCCTGCTCACTTCCTTTTCCTGCCTTTGAGTACCAGTATCCACCACCTCTACAACAATCTCCAAACCTCCCCCACGTCCCCTCATAGCTGACAAACCCTGTCTCGCAGACCTACTACACTTACCCCACCCTCCAAAACTCCCACCACCACAAAGAACCCAGAACCTAAACAGAACCGCAACACAGTCATGAACCTTTCCTCCAGAAGACTTCCCAACAAGCCACCTTCCTAGATGTTGACCTCCACCTCAGGAGATGGCTACATTAATACCTCCGTCCTTATCAAGCTTACTAACCACCAGCAATAGCTCCACTTTGACAACTGCCACCCATTCCATACCAAGAAGTCACTTCCATACAGCCTAGCCACCTGTGGTCATTGCATCTGCAGTGACAAGCAGTCCCTCTCAAAATATACCGAGGGTCTCACTGAAGCCTTAACTGACCGTAATTATCCTCCCATCCTTGTACAAAAGCAAAATCTCCCATGCCTTATCTTTCCAGTCTCCCACCACTTCCCTAAGTCCCACAGTCCAGCCACAGAGGAGCAGTCCCCTCATAACTCAGTACCACCCGGGACTGGAGCAACTGAATTACATTCTACGCCAGGGTTTCGATTACCTCTCGTTGTGCCCTGAAATGAGGAATGTCCTGCCCACTATCCTTCCCACCCCTCCTACAGTGGTATTCCGCCATCCACCGAACCTTCACAATGTACTCCTCCATCCTTACACAACCCCTGCTCCCAATCCCTTACCTAATGGGTCATACCCCTGTGAAAGACCTAGATGCAAGACCTGTCCCATACATGCTCCTACCACTACCTACCCCAGTCCGGTCACTAACATCACCTATCCCATCAAAGGCAAGGCTACTTGTGAAACCAGTCATGTGATTTACAAACTAAGCTGCAACCTATGTAGGCATGACAACCAACAAGCTGTCTGTCCACATGAACGGCCACAGACAAACTGTGGCCAAAAAACAAGTGCACCACCCTGTTGCTGAACATGCTGCCAAACATGATATCCCTCATCTCAATGACTGCTTCTCAGCCAGTGCCATATGGATACTTCCTATCAATACCAGCTTTTCTGAATTGTGCAGGTGGGAACTTTCCCTGCAATACATCCTACGTTCCCGCAACCCTCCTGGTCTCCACCTTCGTTAGTCACTGTCGTCACCCATCCAGCCCCCTCCCTGTTCCCATTCCAGCACTACACAGCTGTCATTTCACCGCCACACCCTGTCTTTTAATTTCTCTCCTTTCCGCTACTTCCCCCCCCCCCTCCTCCTATCCACCTTCTCTCCTGCCCTCTGTCTAAACTGCAGCACTTAACTTTCCACCACCCCTACCATACTATCCCTCCCCCTCTTTGCCGCAGCCTCCTCCTTACCCCCACCCAGTTGCCACTATCATCATACACTGGTGCTGCTGCTCGCAGTGTGGTTTCAGTTATCTGAGACTGCAGACGTGTGTGCAAGTTGTATTTGCATGAGTGTGTGTGTGCGTGTGTGTACATATGTATGTTTGTCTATTGCTGACAAAGGCCTTAATGGCTGAAAGCTATAATTGTGTGAATCTTTTTGTTGTGCCTATCGTCACTCGGCATCTCCGCTATATGAGAGTAGCAACTTTCCTTCTCTAATTTTCTTATTCAAAATTTTAATAAAACCGATGTCACATTGTACATCCCCACTTTGCAAAATGGTTCACTAAACAATTTTTTTTGCATGTGCACTTACCTCAAGCAACCAAGGTTTCAGAGCTTCATCCAACAAGACATCAATTCCAAAAAGTTCATATGAGCAGTAACGGGAAACAAGATTTGCACGTGTTAGTTGACTTATGGAAGATTCCCCACTGATGATTGTCTTGATAACAAGATCCACAAGACTGTCCCACAATGCCTTAACGTCAACACCATCCTTCTCCAGGTAACTCCACAGTGTTTTGACTGTCCTATAAATTTAAAACAATAGCTGAAACATTAATCAATGGCACACAAAGGAAGAGTATACAATTATTCATATACAGATTTGGCACTGAAATGGGTCAGCAGTTTCTTGTTGTATTTCAACATTATTTGTCATTACAAGATGACTGATGTGCATCCCAAAGAATGAAGTGGAAACACGGAACTTCTTCACCTGTTTAGTTTCATTTAGATCTGACCAAACTAACAAGAAAGCACAATAATCACCTTCAGGTCACTTGACGAACCAAGTCTTAAGGAATGTGGCTCCATATGTAAACACACAATTTAATGTAAATACAAGTCATTTCTGTACACAACTGAGAATTGGTAGTGATAGTATAAGACCCTATTCTTAATCTAGAAAAACCCATTTCACTCAATCGAAAACTCCAAGTGAACAAAATATGACCCACATTCACTTATGGCTTTTAGAATTTTTATAAGGAGGCAAGTTGAACATTTTATTCCTCTACCATCCATGTAGCCTCATTCGGTCAATTGTAAAACACAGTCTACAAGAAATCCAAAAAACTTTGCAGATATGTAAATGCAATGCTTTGGCATCATGGTTTTGAGTGGCAAATATTAGGCAAAAATATCTGTTGCAAACACGTTATACATAGAGGAAATGGAGTAAGGAAGGTCGCACAGACAAGGAAAGCGTACACCCAGTGGGTCATCAATTTCTCTTATCTTTTGCACAACTGCAGTATCAATGCTGGGTTAGTACAATGGGCTTCTCACTGTTTTCAAGAAATGGAAGTTTTAAGTTTTATAAGCCTGGTGGATACCATACAAGAGCGCCAGCTATTGAGCAGCTCCATTAGAGAACTGGCTAAAATGGCAGGCTGGGTATATGTCCATACTGGATTCAAGTCTCAATTTCTTTTCTAATCTTCCAACAAACACTTCTATTGCTCCAACGAATCATGTTTCTTCAGAAAGGAGCAATAATAATGAAGATAATCATAGTGGTATATTTGTGGTGAGGCTTAATAAGGAATGCTGATGAAATGAACATTTATTTATATCAATACATTCATACAAATATTACAAAGTAATTTCAGTGAAGTCATTTTACTTCATCTTTGTCATTGGTAGGTGAACATGTTTAGGTTGTATTCATCATAAAAATATGGAAACCACAGCAAATTTCCACTAAGCATATTTTATAAATAACATTTCCTGCCACGTACATTTAATTTTTTAGTAATGATATGGTGAAATACACCTTATTTGCTTTTTTATAGGAACCTTATTTGCTTTTTAATAAGAACCTTATTTACTTTTTAATAAGAACCTTATTTACTTTTTAATAAGAATAAGCAATCAGAAATTGTTTTTGACATACGCCATGCATATTTCAACACAGCCATGAATGCTTGAGAAGTGTATCAACTGATGCAATATCAGGGAGTGAGGATTAATTCACTCTTAAAGAGTGGTTTTTTCTAACCAAGTAACAATGTAGAAGCATTTCATCCAAGTTTCTTATTATTCCTTCCCACGAAAGAACCATCGCCACAACCAATGAAGAAACACGATTTGTTATAGCAATACAAGTGTTTGCTGGAAGCTAGGGGGGTGGGGGATCCGGGGGAGGGGGAGATGGTGGTGGTAGACTGACAACAGTGACCAAATATGGCTGTAGTATAGTCAGACTTTTATCTGGCACCTTTTTCAGTTATGCTAACACTGCTCTGGCTGACAGCTGGTACTCTCATGTGGTATTCAACAGTTTTGTAAAATTTTGAACCTCAATTAGATGAAACTGCTTGAAGATCATCACACTAGGGCACCTTGTTACATTTAGTCTGTACTAAAATCGACTGAAAAATAAGGAATTGATGAGCAATTGCAATTTTGCTTCCATTGTGAGAGATGTGCCATACCATCTTCGAGAAAGGAGTGATGCTGTAAGCAGTCTCACAAACCATATTCTGCCAGTTCAAAGGAGCATTAGGAACATTTACTCTGACATGCTAACGATGACAAATTTAGTTGTAGTCAATGTTTAATGTATCTTTGGCACCAATGATATTAGATAAGGAATGCTGGCTCAGATTAAAAAAAGATGGAGTACAAAACTGAAGGGGTTGGTGTGAGTAAGAGCTAACACTGAAATC
Source organism: Schistocerca nitens (assembly GCF_023898315.1). Classification (NCBI taxonomy): domain Eukaryota; kingdom Metazoa; phylum Arthropoda; class Insecta; order Orthoptera; family Acrididae; genus Schistocerca; species Schistocerca nitens. Next base: position 353,784,918 of record NC_064615.1, read on the forward strand.
AACAAGTGTTGGGATGATCACATTATCTGATGTGTTTTCGAATGGTCTACATGCTTACAAGAAAAATCTCCAGAGGTACTGCTATAAAACATTGCTGGGTATGTAAATTATCTTATCTTACGGTATTTACCTCTCTGAATTAAACTGAATATACAATATGCAGTAACTCAAAATATGCTTTTTTGAGTTAGCACTATCCTCAACTGACCCCTTCAACTGTTCACACTTTTTGAACGAACCATACCTATAATTTCTAGAAATGATTAGGGGGAGACCACGTGAAGTTTACAGGAGGAAAAGTATAGACAAGGACTCAATCTATACTTGTTCTGAATGAGAGTCCAAAGTCTTGACCACTGTGTCATGTCTGTCAGTGATGAAAGAAAGAAATGGGTGGATGCAATAACCTAGGATTAAAGGAGACATTTCAATCTATACTTCGTAACCTTTACCAGAGTATTTTCCCATAACTGTACTTTATGTTAATTATGAGTCTTTAGATTACACAATCAAAAAATTAAGTGGTTAAAGAAAAAACAAATAAAAGTGCAAAAAGTTGCATGCTCACAATAAAATGGGGCAAAACCTGATAATACTGTACAATGATAAACAGTACTGATATGAAACTGCTGTACAGAATAAAAACCTACTACTTGTGGCAAAATCTGCAATTTTTGGCACTTGTGCCTTTTTTCAGCAGAAATTAAAACTACTCAAGAACGAAAATAATGTCTTAATGCCTTCTACGCTCACTTTACAGCCACTATTTTATGTACATTACACAAACATATTTATGGCTGACACACAATTCTTGAAACAATGTTGAAATACTTCACACACCTCCTACAAACTTAGCTAGAACTGACAGATCTGTAAACAAAATACACAGCTCATAAGGGTGGAAATAATTTCTTATGTGTCCTCTACACACACTGACAATCTGAAATCACAGCAAGAATAGTTGTAGGAGACATAAAACATTTTCAAATAAAACAACACGATTGTGAAATAGCAAAATTCTGAAGTTGTGGAGTTTAAGTGTCATTTAACACATTACCATTTGTGTCCCTGACATGCTGATGCATCTTCATTCTGTGTGTACTGGCTGCTCATTTTATTGATACTGTAGTTTGTGAGATGCATGTATCTGTCACTTAGACATGCCATGTCACCAGAGTATTTAACTACAGGAAGAGAAAAAAATCCAATACTTAACACAATTAGGGATATAAAAATAATAAATTCTTGAAAATATATGATTTATCTGCAATTAATACATACCTGATGCAAACCTTACCAGGCCATCATCATAAATATAAATCCGCAGAGGATTGATACTTGTAACAAGAACATACAAGCGTAAATCAAACTTACTGCCATTTATCAAATATGGCTGTGAAATGTACTTCTGAACAACCAATGGTCTTCTCTTTGGTATCTGAGCCCATCGATGTATTACTTTAATGCCCGTTCCTCTTGCTGATGCAGGCTAGTAAGTAAGATAATGCATTAGACACTATTCAAAAGTGGAAAGGGATTGGATTTTTAACACTTATGTTTTACAGATCACCTAAATTGTATTATTCTAATGTAATCACTGATCAAACAAGTACGGGTGATGGAAAAATATACTTTTTGGGTAAAAAACGAAAATGTATTTTATGTTTCATAATACGGATACAGAAAATCTACTCACAATGCAACAACAAGCCCCTTGTGTGGTTTCAATTAATTGTCAATAGCATACCATATGGCCATATGGTGAGATGGTAAGTTTTGAAACTCTGCAACTCACTTTTACTGTCAAGTTTCACTAGCTCATTTTCCATATCTCTTGCCACCTGCTGTTCACGAACTCACTCACTCGTTTTTGTCCAGTACCTCTATTCTGATTTGAGCTTGTAGGTGACTTTTGCTGTATAACTAGGGGTATTTTGTAGCCTCTCTTCTACCAGGTTGATACGTCCCTGGTTCCAAAAGTTATTTTGCCTTTCCCTCTGCTGCCATTTGACAAATCAAGTAATTTCAACACTTTACCCTTCAAAAATTATGTAGAAAGAAAGGAAGAGAACAAATATACTGCTAAACAACAACAACAACAACAACAACAACCAGAATGGGACTAAACAAAAACAAATGGGTATCATACTTCTGAATGAATATGTAATTAAGGGTAATTAAGGACATAACTAAATTTCTGATTAGTGTAACAATCAGCATGGAATCTTCTGTTATCCTCTGGCAGTATGTTTCCCTAGTGCACGCTCATAACATGAAAACTAACAATAAAAATATGATGCCACTTCACACTAACATAAGTCAGTCAACCCATTACGGATACATCACTAACTCAGTATATATATATTCTTTTTGATAGTCAACACAAATGTACACTTTGTTAATCTTACACTGGTTTTCACCTAACTATCAATAACTTCCGTTAAGAACACAAAGCAAGTGTATGTCTAGGATGTCTAGGTTGAGGGGGTTGTTTTCTGAAGGGAGAGGAACCATCTACAAAAATAATGAATTGTAAAGTATGATGTTCATCAATGGAAAATTCGATATTAATTGCTTAGTAGCTTTCTTAGGATAAACTGCTTGTCCTACTGACACTCAAAGCAGAATCTCTGACTTCACCAATTGAGCTATCAAAGCACACTACACCTTTCAGTTGCAATCTGCCAGTACCTTTCTCTTTTTTCCACAGCACTGTTCACACTCTATTGCACAGTGAAATTTTCATTCGGGTAAAAGCATTTCAATAACAATAATAATAATAATAATAACAATAACAACAATAACAATGTTTGAATCAACATCTTAAATACAGAAGCAGACATCCTTAGTTATGTTTAAGGTCACTAATTCATATTTTCCTGTATTATATATTAGCTTTGTTTCAATATATTCACACCTTTTCTTTTTCATGCACAGTTTACCGAGACCATGACAATGCAGCATCTTACTTTGGCCAGTTTTGCAGTGCTGTCACCACTATTGTTTTAGCCAATAGCCAGGTACTGCAAGAAGATGGGATCTCCATTGTCAAGATCTTTGTTGCATTTTATTACAATAATTATAATCAAGAGCTTTGTATTTGAGGGTACAATTAATGTACTGAAAAGGTTTTGTACCCTCAACTACTAGTTGATGAAGCATATATTCAATATTTGTTGTATTGTACAGACAGAGAGCAAGCAATTTATGTCTTGTGCATTCAGTAAACTTAACAAACAAAATGATTTAATGGAAATAAAATAAAATCCAGTGGTTTTATATAAAATGAATTTATTAATTTACAATACTGCACTTGAAATTTTTGATAATTCCTCAGAAAAGAAAGAAATAAAAAATATAATTATAGGATACACAGTAAACCTTTAATATATCAAAGGATGACAGTAATATCTGTCTTGATATAACATTCTTTTTCATAGAATTTGTAAGTGTACGAGATTTTCCAGATTTTTGTAGCCAAAGTTTTTGGACATAAATCATTTTATTGTTTGAGGGTGAAATCTCATATTAATTTTGATTATAAACAACCTTCATAAGCAGAAGATCAGTTCATTCGTTTATCCAGAAAATCACTCAGAACTTAGAAATTTAATTATTATATCAGAGGATTAGGTAAGGAGCAAGTCTTGTTTAATATGTTGTACTATTTATCTGAGGTATTCAGTATGGGCTCCATGCCATCCGAAGAGCATTAAAGCTGTATTTGACATCATCACATGCAAAGTAATCCGGAGGTGGCAAACCACTAGCAAATCTTTAGTTGTCTGTATATCTTTACCCAATGGTAATGAATATGCTGATGAACTGTTACTCTTTTTTTCTTTGGAACTTTAGGCTTTGTTCAAAACAAGTTGCACCTAGATGTTTAACCACTGATTACATTTTACAGACAAAATAAAAGCTTTCCTATACATTAGAGTTATATGAGGCCTGGTTTTGATAGAAGTTGAGCTCTTCTACATACATAATACGAATTATCAATTAGTCAGGGGTTAGCAGACTTTTTGGAGATGAAGACCAGCATTGTGGTAACTTGCGAATTAATTGAACCCTTGCAAAGTACAAACAATTAATAAGGAATGGTCTCTTTGCGACGATGAGTTGTCTTAAGAACCTGCAGATAATGAGAAAAACCGTTAAAAAAACTACTGCCACAAAAAAATAATGTGCTGTGAAGTTTCCTCACATTCTTAGAAGGAAGATGAACTAACAAAACCAAACCATGGGGAACACCGTATCATCAACAAAATTAGCCTGGCAAAAAGGGAAAAGATGGTCTAGTGTACAACCTCTCATCACTAGAGTTGGCAAATATCCTAAATTAAATTACAAACCTCTATTGCAATGTCTCATTTGGTGACAGTACGTGACATAACAAATGATAATCTCTGAATGAGAACGAGTTGCTTGGCAGCATTGGTACTATCTGAATGAAGCAACTTTACATTTTAGCTGTTATTTATCATATAGCCCTTCACAAGAAAAATATAAAAACACTGTGCTGTGTTGCAAAAGCATTCATCACAGTTACCCCACAAGGGTAAACAACCTTTACTACAACCTTGACCAGGGTAGTAATGTGATACTAGTGCACTGTCACAGTGTGTCAAACATATTGTGGCGACTCCTTCCCTCGCTGCGGAATGCCACTAGACCCTCGTCGTTGCCCACCGCAATTCACCGGGGTGTGCGCGTAACACACAATTCTTATCCCACGCTCATCATCGTCGTCTTGTTGTGGTCCATTTAATGAAAGGAATGCTATTGTGTTTTTCCACACAGCCTTTCACAACTGCATCTTCGAGGCGATTCTACTGTCTAAAGAAGTATAAAGCCTGCTTACAGATGTCCAGTTCGTCCTCCCAGTATCAGCAATTTGAATATTGCGTGCAGTGTAGTGTAGTGCAAATAGTGCAGTGAAGTGCAATGACTCTAGGACTACCAGGCTGTTTTATTACTATTCTATCCCTGGCCATTTTGTCACTCCTTTGCCGCCAAGTGCACCAGTGAAGCAGTATTTCCATGCTGCCGGATGGCATCAAACAAAGGTTACAAGCCACCCATGATCTGCCCGGTCCAGACCATCCAGGTATTAGCTCATTTCGAATGTTACTTGTAACCGCTCTTTAGAGAGTGTTTATCCAGCAACAAGTATTAGATTAAATTCTGTAATACGAAATGGCCTAAGATCCAAAAAACAGTAGTAGTATTTTGAAATAGAGTAACACAAAGTTCTACAAAGGGAATCCGAGGAAGACATAACAGAGCTGCAGTTTGTTTAGAATGTAACATACAAAACCAACGCGCAGCATTGTTAGGTCTCTTGAGTTTTTGTTTTCAGTGGTGGTGAGTGTGTTCGCAGTTCTTCCGTGGTAGTCGGCATTTTGGGATTAGAAGCCTAATTAAATTGCATTCTTAGAACCGGATTAGACATTGGAGTGGTGGAGAATAGATTATTTTGGGATAAATACAGAGATGGAGTCAATTAGAGATGACTGGGTGTATGAACATTGATATTCAAGTGAATGGTGATTGTACGTGTTAAATACAATGCTACGATCGTACACTTACGATTGTGAAGAGATTTATTGACAATACGGAAACTTTTAAGTTGAATTAGGACTTTAATCACTGTATGTGAGTTATTAAAGAGTATTGGGACTGAAAATAGTTTGGACCTTATCATACGCTAGTATCTTTGCTGCTTGTTGTCAAGGTGATTCCACTAATAAACAAGAAGTGAAAAATAGTGCCTGTGTCGCATTACTGAAACAAGCTGGTTTCCCTTTATTAATATAACAAGTATGGTCGCGACATCAGCTCCTGTTAGATAGGCCGGATGCATCCTGCTTGCACCCCTACCCACCCCTTGTCCTCTCCACCCTCCCACACCCTTCTACGCATGCCACCCCTCTGTACACATCACCGCCCCCAGCCTGCACCCCCACTCCCGCATGCCATCCCTTCATCATGTGCCACTGCCCCCTTCCACACCCCTCCCAGCCCCCCAACCACCGCCACATGTAAGCTATCCCATTGCGCACACCATCACGCCTCTCCCACAGCTGATAGACATGCGACCAGACAACCCACAGTGTAACCATGCAGCTGACTGAAGACTCCTTCCTGCATCAACACACGGCAGAGATTGTACTGCGTGACCCACACCGTGCATGCCCCACCTGCCTTCTTCTCTGCAACACTGCCTGCCAGCACCCTCTTGCATACTACGAAACACTGCCTGCATGGTGCTATATCTCTGCCACATGTGACCACCTCTACAGTAGTCACACCTGACGGGCTGTCTAACCAGCCCCGTTACCCCTCCTGCACCAGCACCTATGAGCACTTCACAAGTATCTGAACTCCGCTTGCAAATGTCAGCACTACAGAACCGCTTGACTCAGCTGACCAATGGGGCAGCGCACCCAGCAAAGCTGATTCAGGATACCCTTGCCCCAGTTGCTCTACCGCTCATTTGCCCCCACTTCTACCCACAATGAGGTTTGCTTCCAATGAGGCAGGTTTTGCAGGCTGCTCTATCACAAGTGGCGGAATGAAATTTGGAATGGTTGTCAGTCACCTCAACCTGACCACTGCCGCCCAAGTCTGGGGTGTTCTTACACACCCACTCCCTCCAGGAGCTACAGTCAACTAAAAGAATGCATCTTTTCCAGCTTTGTGGCCTTGGAACTGCAACGGCATATAATTTATCGTCATCCCAACAGCGTGGCAACATGTGCCTGCTGGATCACATGCGAGCACTTGCCAAAATTGCACACCCTCCCTGAAGGCCTGCTTCTAAACTGCTGGCTTGCCCACCTTCCCACCCCCATTCAGGCTGTCCTGGCCTCACACGCCCATTTATTGTTACGTGATGCAACGGTCTTGGTCGATAAACTGTTAGAAATTCTGAACTCCATCTCAGCTGTGGCTACAGTGCTTAATGCTGTCTACCACTCTGCGGCTCCAGCTGGCTATTCATCCATCCCGAGCCACGATGTGCGTAACTGCACTTTAACTACCTGTCTCTAACAATCCTACACCCAGCATGCAGGCCCCCCGATCTCTACCAGATTCTGGCACACCTAAGCTTCGATACGGCATCACTTACTGCCTGTGTCGGCCGTCTACACCTCACGCAAGGTCGTGGGATCTAATCCTGGTCGGACAACTGAAATTTTCAGTCTGCCTTTTTGAAAGCAGAACACAGCTATTGAGCCACACACAATAACAACAACAACGATTATTAACATTATAGCGACAGGGGAAAAAAAAGAAAAGAAAAAAGAAAAGAAAAAAAAGGTGTCTTCTTGATGTCGGGTGCATTTTTTAAATCACAAAGTGAATTAGTGTTTTTACTTATAACTTAAAAGTGAAAAACTGTTACTTCATGCCAGATACACAAAGATTCCAGCACATGATATCGTATTTATATAATGTAACAAGATTGAAATTAGTTTCTGGTCACCATTTTTGGTGTAACTGAGGTAAACTCCTATTTAAGGAAAACACCCTCTTAAGGATAAAAATATCACAAGTGTCCCAGGCATTCATTAAATAAATGATTTACTGTACTTGCCTTATTACTCCCCAACATCTGTATTTTGAATCAAAATAGTTACACATCTAACTTCTCTATAGATAATTCAAATAAGATGAAGTCTACTACATATGTAATATAGTGTATTGGTCAAATTTTTAGAGGGGTCAATCCAAATGAAGTAGTCCAATAAAAATTAAGTTGGTTGCTTGACCATTTTTAAATATTTTAATTTTTTTATATGTGATTACCCTATAATTGAGAAGTTCAAAACAGTTTTTTTAAAAAATTTACCTTTCACCTTTACTGAAAGGTGGCCATTTTCGTTTGTAAGCGCGGGACGATGTTTCAGTTTACAGACTTTAGCAAAAATATGAATATCTCTGCACTGGGTTAAGTTACAAAATTGCAAGTGACATGATTGTTTTTAGAAAAGTGTCCTCTACAACACTGTCTATTACACAAAATACCCTAAATTAAAAAATAACCAGTCAAAATGACCTCCAAAGTTTGGTATCCAAACTTTCAAAAATCTACTTTTTAGTCCCAAAAATAACAAACGAGGAGTGATTTATAAGTGTCTATTTTTTTCCTACAGTTAGATATCATACACTACTAGCCTCATATAGATCAAGAACACTTACAAATGTTTCCTTCATTTTTACGAATTTTTGAAATTTGAAAATTTTCATTTTTTGTTACGTTTGGGGTTAGTAATCTCAGGTCGGACTGAATATAAAAATATGATTTTTGCACAGTTTATACACCTATCTGATAGCAATGTAATGTAAAAATTTCAACACTGATATCTGACTGAACAAAGAGATGAATTTTTGAAAATGAGGGAACAATTCACATTACTCTACAACTGATCTTATGGCTGTTGCCTATTTAAATGGTTTATTGTTTCATTGTAATAAAATTTAATTGTGACATATATTTAGTTAACACTATTACCCAATATTCAATTAGTTTATTTATTACTAATAATGCAATATTAAACAATAGGAGCTTTCGCTTTTGTTCTATGGTAATAAAAATGCCCACACAAGGAAGAAAGAAGAAAGCTGACAGTGAACAACTCCATTCTCTTTTCGGACCCCTAGCCACACACACGCACGCAAGCGCATGTGCGCGCACGCACACACACACAAGGAAGAAATAAGAAAGCTGACAATGAAAAACCCCATTCTCTTTTCAAACCCCTAGCTGTCCACATTCAGACGGGGCGACAGCGGAGTGCAGCTGGAGCTAGTTGCGGTTGCCGACATCACTGCCTACAGATGAAAATCTGCTTTTGGATTGAAACTTCCTGGCAGATTAAAACTGTTTTAATCTGCCAGGAAGTTTCATATCAGCACACACTCCGCTGCAGAGTGAAAATCTCATTCTGCTTTTGGATTCATGTTCTTTATAGATCATGCTTTTTTTAGAAACTTGACAGCCATCAGGCTAGGACAAAAAAATGGGATTTGGATGTGTGTCTGTATGTGAACTCTGGGCAAAGATAACATTTATTATATTTTTCCTGAAGGAATGTTAATTTAAATCAGCATGGCAGTAAGTCAATGAGAGAATGTGCCGTCTTTTAGAGTTGCAGAGGTGTGAGCTCTTTCCAATAAGCTTTGTGCTGATAATGAGTCTCCACTAGAATATCAAACGTAAAAAGACAAATCAGTAGATTTCAATACCTTTACACTTAGGGAATGCCTCTTTGGATGTGTCAAACAAATGAGTGGTTGCATAATACACCAACTTCTATTTCACTTGTCCCACATTAGTACAAACTTCTTTGGGTACTTTCAGGGACTACAGGAAGTGACCACTGATGGTGCTTGGTAAGCCAAGAATAGTAAGCTGAGAATGGTATCAACAGGCAACAGATGCAATGTTACATCTCTTACAGCCATTCAACTAAGCATCACGAGCCTTAATGGTACCTAAGGATTAGAAGTCAGGCACCATACGAAATAAAATAGGAGGCCTAGAATAGGGGAAGAGAAAAAAAAAAAAGAATTTGATAATGGAAACCCACCAATAAAACATAAATCATGAAGACAGACTGCAATTTCCTATGGAAAGAAAATAATAAACACAAAAGGGCGGTGGTTATTGAAAAGGGTGGTGTTTACTGCTGTTCAGCTAACAATTTGGAGTTTTATCAGAGAATGTCTATGTGACAGAAGAGATTGATTTTTGCATGCCCTTATACCGTGCTGCATGCGACATCCTTATTTTGAAAAATGTGATAGTAGTCAAAGATAGATTACGTACACATGAGGCATTAACAGATGTACTGGACTGACAATGTGCAATTGTGTTCAGTTTTTCCTGTTAACTCTAATGCTGTCTGCCATATTTCTTCACACTCCTAACAATCTTGCCAGGTCTAAACCCCGCGTAAAATGGTAATGCAAAGCACTTGCTCTCTTCTTAGATTTTTTCCTTGTAAGTGGCCAATAGTGAAAGTTTCATTTGCATCACTAAGTTGTCCTGAGTATCTCTCTCATGAGCAATAGTTACGAAAGCACGCCATTCTTGTTGCAAATTGCCAATTCTCTGTCCACTAATGTTGGTCACAGTATTGAGAAAGTACAAAATGGTGGCTGCACCTAGAGTTTCAGTAGAGGACTGTCAGATTTTTCTTTCTGCAAAACAGAATGGCATTGTTAGTCTTCTCCTTCACAATGATTTGAAACATCTGACATTAATTTTCTTTCACCTCTTTATACTTAGCTTGATGTTCCTGTGTCACTCTAATGGTGTCCCACGAATTCAATTATATTCCCAATGTGTGATAAGACCTATTCAAGACAGTGTATAAACAAATCTATATGAGGATTTAGGCTTCATGCAGGTAGTTGCAAACACCTAACTATGTTTTTGTCAAAATTTATCATAAGCCCAACCACAGAGTTTTCTAGCATGATTTTTTCTAGTGTGAGGAGGTAAGTTTTGTTGTCGTTCACTTTGATGTTGACATTTACTCAAAGGTAAGTCTTACCCTTGTGAGCACTGTCACAAGAAGTATCTTTATCGGAAACGGTGGTACTCAAAGGAGGTGTTCTAAATCATTTTATTGTGATGGGACTCGTTGCCCAGGGAACAGTATTATGGAGGTCTTTTTTAAGCCTGATTTACTAAGGAGTCTTCCATGGAGTCTTCTACAGTTGGTGTATGGTTTCCATTTTCCATCAACAATGATTTAGCCTAACAATGCAGCATCATCTTTACCTGCTGCTAATACAACTATGCCTTTCTCTCCGTGCAGAGCATGTATTGTCCTAAAAACTGCAGTGGAAATGTAGCTCTCCAGCATTTTGGACATGTTCAGGAGTCTGGAAGTTTCCCTTCTTACTTCTCTGGCGGCATCTGAGGGGAGACCAGAATAGATAATAATAATAACTGGTCATCTGTACTCTAATTTCCCTGATTACAAACACAAATAAAATGACAGCGTAATTAGTATTACCACCTCACAAAAATCCTGTGTTCTAACAAATAAGTATTTATATTACTCTGGCAATCGCGTTTGTGTGTACAGTGAGGAAAGCACATATCATCATGCTTTTAGGGCAAGTCAGTCAACATGTATTAGAAAATGCAGATAACTTTTTTACGAAGAAAAATTTTGACAAGCTTCCTTTAGTGATAATGACATCAATGCATTTCCCACAAGATATTTCTTGTGAATGTGTTAAATGACTTTAAAGATGGTATGGACCCTTCGATATTTGAATGTTCCAGTATTGTTATTCTGTCACCAGGGTTCCACAAGTTTCCTAAAGTGAAATTCCCTAATATTTCCCTGATTTTAGCATTTTTTCCCTGACAAATTTTGAAATCTCAAGGGCAAGTAAACACACAAGCTGACAAAAAAAAATGTAAGGACTTCTGTATTTCTAAACATGGGAGCAAAAATCTTGATGTTAGTACTCACCATCTTTTGTAATGAACTGTTTTTAGATGGAGAAAGAAAGCCAAATGCTATATATGTTTCATTAAGACCACTGTGTTATTTTATTTCAATGAAGTGAAACACATTTGGGACAAAAATACGCATTTTGTTGGAGTCACAAGACAGATTTAAAATACCTTCACTGCTTTCCGAAATAATCTCAGAAAAAAAGTAGACCTCTTGTGACAATCACACTCTCACAACTAAGTTTTTGGCCATAGCCTTTGTCAGAAAACGAGTGTGCACACACATGCACAACTCATGCACACACGACTGTTTTCTCCGGCACTGCGTCAACAAGCTCTGAGAATCAGATCCAAACAAACCACTCCTCACGCCCCCCTCTGTCTCTCACTGGCAGGTGCTATAATTTTTTTATCTTGGCGGCTCGCGCATGCCCGCCCAGACGCGGGGGATTGCTGCGTTGCCAGTTGCACACGACGCACGCGCCAAGAGAAGCAACGCCATAGTATCGCATAGTTCGCAAGCTTACATTTAGGGGGGAGCGCGCAGCTTATGAAGTAAAGCCACCACGGCCGCATTAACCCTTTCGCTGCTACAGAGACGTGCTCCCCGCATTCCGCGCTGTGCGCGATTTTGTCACTGCACTGCTCACCTGTTCTCTGTTCATTGGCTGACTGTATTTTTTGACGTCAGATGCGCAGAACGAGTCAGTGACGTTGCCAGATCTTGACTGCAGAGCAGAGCACGGACGAGTGTCTTCAGTTTTAGAAACGTTCAGTCATAAATAAAGTAATAGAACAAAAGCAATGTCTTGATAGCAGACTTTGTTTTTTGAAAGTTTGGAAAAACCATTCTTTATACCAATTGCTTCATTTTCTATTAATTAAACCAAACAAGCAATAAGACTCTTAAATCAGGCGATAGCAAGGAAAGGTGTTTGTATCAATTTCACGAACCTAAACTCGGCCGCCAACATAAATGATGCGCACTTTAGGCTAGCAGCAAGTGGTGGTGACAGCACTGACTGCAAGCTCATGAGAAGGGCGGGACGGTGAGAAGAAGTAAGAATGAGAGAGTGGGAAAGCAGAGCATATACTCAGCTGTGCCCAGCCAGCGATGAAGCATGACATCTCAGTAAACAAACAATTTCATGCTACTGAGACAAAAAACACAATTTTACTAGTGTGATTTTTTTCAATTACCCCCCATGATTTCCAGAACTTTTGACAACCCTGGTCACTGACTTCCTTAACTAGTCCTCAATGTTATCTACCACTGTTGCCCCAAAAGGTGAGCCACTTTCATGAATGATGATGATGACAAAATGATAAGGACAACACAAACACCCAGTCCCTAGGCAGAGAAAATCCCCAATCCGGCCAGGAATTGAACCTGGGATCCCATATTCCAGAGGCAGCAACGTTAGCCACGAGACCATGAGCTGAGGACCTGTTGTAAGGAAGTTGGATCATTAGCAACAAGCACGTGCCTGCCTCATGGTACTTCATTTGGGACAAATTGCTGTTGCAAGTCCATACATTGGACTCGTCGGTCAACATTACTCAATGGTCTCCTATTTCAAATACATGTACTCATTTGTTAATATACATTGCTTATAATTAGCTAAAAGAGTTAAACAACCCATACACCTATCACATCAGTAAAAAGAACATTAATAGTGATGACAGTACTGATAAGTATTTTGTTACTGAGGACACTGATCTGGTAGATCCTGTTGATAATGACAGTGATGGCAGTGATATTGCATTTACTGTACAAAAATAATCAAGGAGATTAATCACTGTAGACGACACCCATGATGACAACAATATCAGTTATTGGAGCAATGGATTTGGAAAGAAGAAAATATCAAGCCAAAAATCTGGGAACATATGCAGACTCCTTGCATATGAGCACAAATTTTGGAGCAGTGAGGTGGAATAACACTAGCAACAGACTTTTTTTGTATAAATTTTGACCAGGTGTTGTAGGATATTGTCACAGACATGAATCAGTATACACAACAAACAATGATCACTGAAACATAAGACAGAAAACTGATGAGACATGGATTCCTGTCGTTTGAATGAAATTAAAATATACCTTTCCTTAGGCATAACAACAAATCAAGGGTAAAAAAAAAGTTTAGGTGTACTGGTCTAAAAGAACTGTTATAAAAACACGAATATTCTGGAAAACTACGACAGTGAAACAAGTTTTGCAAATCACATCTTTTTTTTTCATTTTACGACATGTAAAGTCACACCTGTGATAAACTATTTTCACAAAAAATTAAAAAGTATATGTAATGGAAGAGAACATCGTAATCAAATTGTTAATGAAATTTAAGAGACACATGCTTCAAACAATTTAATCCATCAAAGTGGGTGAGATTTGGGATAAAATTCTGTAAACTGTGCGAGTAAATATCGAGTTATTGTTTTAATTTTAAAATATATTCAGGAAACGATAAAACAGATCTTGATCACAATGCATTTGAAACCGTTGTGATGGAATTATCAAAGCCAATACTAAATAAGACACTTTGTACATGGATAATTGGTATTCTTCATCAAAACTGTTTTTAACTTTAGATGGAAATGGAACATTATGTTTTAATAATAATAATAATAATAATAATCATAATAATAATAATGAAAAATGCTACAATATTTTGTTAACGCAAAACTAAGAAAGGGGGAACGCATAAGGATAAACTCCAATAGCATATTAATGTTGAAGTGAAAGGATAAATGTAACATCCATATTATCTCTACAAAGCACAAAAGTGTAGAAATAACTGAAAAAAACATAAGTCAATGAAACCTTATGTTCAAACCAAAATGTATTGTTGATTACAACAGTGAAATTATTGGTACTGACTGCCAAGATCAGATATTAGCAGGTTTCCCTGTCGTGAGGAAATTCTGAAATGGTACTGAAAAATATTTTTTACATATTTGGTGTGGCATTTTATAATTCATATATTCTCTACACAAAAAACGGAAAGAAACAGAATTACACCGAGTACAGACTTCAAACAGCACACGCATTACAAAATGTGCGGCCACAAAAGCTTGAAAACAAAGCAAAACGACGAGGGAATGTAAAAACTGTCTAGTTGTCTTAATATACCTCACTGTTTCAAAAACTACAACACAAGTGAAGATTACTAATCATCCGTGAGACATCAAAACTGATACATTACCTACTTGCAAATAATAAATAATTTTTGTTAACTAATGGATCCATCACATTCACTTCTCCGACATATGAAATTATTGGTTGTGTTCCAATGTTTTTTATTATTTTAAAATTCCTTACATGGCACCAAAATATACATGCCATACAACATGTACATTTTGTGCAGGTTTGAGTACATGGCAAAACAACTCAATGGTTTATATTAAACGACCTTCTTGGTTACTACACCTGAGCAATCAAAAGATTGTGAGTAGGCCTCGGATTGTTTTAAGTTACACAAAGCTTATTCATTTCTGCTCTTTGCTTAAGTGATTTTTTAAAGAAGCATTACAAAATTACAGCCATCAATCAACACAAGTTCTTTAACACTCTATTCTTCCTTTCTACAGAAGACCTCATTTATAATGATAAAAGGCACCATATAACAGTAAATTATGCTCTGTTTCCCAATTTTCTGTTTGGTATTCTATGTCCGCAACTAAATGTAATAACAACCAAGTTATACTAACCCTCTAATTCATGACCCTAAATTACTTCCCAATTTTTTCACAGTACTTACCCTGATTTCATTCATTTATACCACAGAGGAACTCCACCATCAATAATGGCTTTCTGTATATGGTATCGGGCCTGGTGACCTAGCAGTAAAGCACATGCCTGGAGACCGAAATGTTATGAGATCGAATCCTGGTCAGACCCCAGAAGTTTTTTTCCTTTCTGTCTTTAATGTAGGCTTCACCTTTCAACAATGTGAAGATTCACCAGTAACAACACTTGAGTTGCATTCCATTTTATACTTTGACCACCCCTGGTTGGATAACTAGGGTAGGTTAGGGACATGCAAGTCACTGAACTGGCCTTCAGTTAAAAGGCTTGCACTTGGCCATCAAATCCCGACATTATCTGCATAATGTATAGCTTAGCATGAAATTCATTTTTTAGGTTTTCTGACCTAGGTTTACTTGCTGAGCAGCACACTATGTACTCTACTTGACTCCTGCTACTGATGCAGACAGGAGCACCACAAAAAATATACATGGGAGGAAAATTAATATTTCAGTATAACCGATACACACTTATTGCATAAATAAATTTTAGTTCTGGCTACGAAGTCCTTCGCAAAGGAGTTCTTGGATAAAAAGTTATCCGTTTATTTGGCATGTCAAATTTGGAAAAAATCCCTAACTTTCAATGACTGCATCCAAACACCATTGTCAAGTCTGACTGTCATGGAACTGGCGAGGCTTCCACTTGCATGTCCAGAGGATGGAATCTGATGGGCCAGATTAGTTTATTATGATGACAAGGAAATGGCACAAACTGATTTGGCACCCTCTATGTCCATGTTATGTCTGCGTTCTCTATCCAACGTTGCTTGCTGCGCCACCACGCACATCGGGCAGTAAACTACTTTGCTACTCACCATACAGCTGAGTTGCAGATCGGTACAATGAAAAGACTGGCAAACAAGTAAGCTTTTGGCCAAAAAGGTCTTCATCAGAATTAGACACGCATGCGCGCACACACACACACACACGCGCACGCACGCACACTATTGCACTACACACACACACACACACACACACACACACACACACACACAAGCACAGTCTCTGGCTGCAGAGGCCAGTTTGTGTATGTTGTCTAATTCCTATGAAGACCTTTTTGGCTGGAACCTTATTTGTCTGACAGTCTTTTTGTTAAGCCTACTTGCAACTCAGCATCTCAGCTATATGGTGGGTAGCAATGTATCTTTTCATAATTTTATCATATTTCGTCCTGAATTTTCCACTGTTTGACTTTGCTGGATAGAGCGGACAAACATAACCTATGGATGCAGAGAATCACCTCAATATGCACCATTTCTGTGATGTAATCCAGCCAATCAGATGCATCTTCTGGGCATAGAAGTGGATGCCTCACCAGTTTCACACCGGTCAGATTGACCCTCTGGCGACGATGATGGAGGCTATTGTTGAAAGCTTTTAATTTTATCCGAATATGACAAGGCAAGTAAAACTAAAACTTTTTATTCAACCTTTAGTTCTACTCTTAATAAATCCCTTGCAAAACAGTATATATTTCCTGAATATCTAAAACGTGAATCACGATTTGCTTTCTGTTTATCCAGTACCAGTGGCACACCAGCCTGTTCCCTTAATATTCAGCACACATTTGTCATAAAAAATATTATCAAAGGGAATTTCAATTATTTATAGACAAGAAAGAATGAAGAATAAGTTTTAAAGACACAGATCTTCAGTGGTGCCTGTTTTCGGCATACATGTGCACCACACAATGTATAGATTTTTTTGTTAGTATTTACTCCGTCTAGTATCGAATCTACTGTACACTAAATTTATTTTATTTAACTTTGCAGCTGGATGCCCTTCTTGTCACCATAGTCATCAGTTGCTCAAGGGAGGGAAATTGTGTGGACCACCTGTCTGAATTTAGTATGTTTTTTTCAAGGTGTGATTGTATTTTAACTGTTTAAGTTTCATATTTATTCATGTGACAAGTGGGTAACAGCCCAGCATTTGCTAAAACAAGCTTGGGAAACCACCTAAAACCAACACTCAGGTTGACCAATGCAGTAACCACCATAGTCAACCCACAGTGAGGATTCGATCTGGACCTGGCTCACCTTCCTATTTCTCATGCTAGTGTGCTATGCATTACACTATACAAGCAGGCAGACATTGTACAAGGGGCAAAAAAAAAAAAAAAAAAAAAAAAAGGGGGGGGGGGGGAAGGGGGGAGGGGAGAGAGAGAGAGAGAGAGAGAGAGAGAGAGATGATATGCTATGAAAATGATCTACTTCCAATGTTTACAATTAGCTATAAAAATACTTTAGACTAAATGATTGACTTCTTTGCAATTAATTCTCCCAGATAAATTGACTACTGCAATAACTAATGTTCAAAAGCGCATGAAGCTCTGGCAAACGTACACGTTCATTATAATTAGCAACTCTTCTGCCAGGTTGCAAAAGCAAACAAAAGGAAATAGAGAAGAATTGCTAAAGACTGAAATTTTTTTAAAAATATGGTCACCTCACATATGACTACTATCAGTACATCAGAAACTGATCCAACAAATAAATACTATTGTAATATCCAGGGTGGAATAATGACACTATAATACATAAACATCATTGTTTCACTAGAACATAGATCCAAATAGATAACCTTACTGACAATAATATGAAAAGCATTGAGTCCTGCTCAACCACAGAGGAGTTATTGAGTGGAAGACAGGTATAATGAAAGAGACTGCTAGATATTATTCTGCTATCAGATTACATCCATCAGATGTAGACAAAACAAATCTCTCTCTCGCAACCCACCCACACCCCCACAGGCACTGCCACTTTCTCTCTGAGCAGTGATCTTCCTTAGGGTGGGTGGTGAGGGGTACAGAAGACGTGTGAGGTAAGGACAGTATCATCCTGGGCCACTAGGTGCAGCCAGCTGTGCTGGATGGGGCACGGGGTGGGGCAGAGGTTAAGGGAGAGGCAAGAAACGGAGAAGATGATACAGATATGCAGGTGGGACAGGAGTGTGTAGGGCTGGGGTGGGAGCAATTAAGGAGATAGTCTTGTGGAGGACAGGTTAGTGTCAAAGAGGTTATGGGAACAGAGGACGTGTCACAGGGAGAGTTCTCACATTTGATATTCAGAAAAGCTGCTGTTGGTGAAGCAATCCTAATGGTACAGGCTGTGCAGCAGTTTTTGATGCCATACCAAACACACTGCACTGGGCAGCATGCTCAGCAACTGGGTGGTCCAGGTTTCTCTTTGGGACTGTTTGAATGTGGCCATTCACGTGTGAACAGATAGCATAGCCTACCACTGCCGCACCTACCAGCCCACTATCCTACAACATCCCTACATGGTTCTACAGACAGCACTAATGTCTCCCCCACTCCCTACCCTGCTACCCCTAACTCTCCCGACTCCTCTTCTCTTTTGTACCCCCAGCACTAATCCGAGCGAGGATCGCTGCTCCCTCAAAAGTCGTCGAGCCTTAGTGCCCACAGAAGACAGCGGCCACGTGTGTGTGTGATTTATGCTCGTGTGACTCTGTGCGAGTTTTGTTTTGTCTACACCTGATGAAGGACTTTATCTGTTACCTGAATAATATCTACCAGTCTATTTCACTGTACCTGTCAACCACTCAATGTCTCCACTACATGCCGAGTAGCAATCTATCCTTTTCTATTGTTACCCATCGCAAGTTTTCCACTGTTTAACTTAAATGACAATGTCGCTACACAATACAGTATGTGGTTCGAGAACACTGCTCTTACAGGCAGGGTAATTCCCATTCCAGAAACTTCTATCCCAATAATGATATTTACAATCACATTTACAAAAGACTTGAATAGAAGCTCTGGCATTGCACCTGCAAGATAATGCCAAACAACAATGTTTTCTATAAAGGCAATTGCATGATAAAATTTCTTCAATACATGGTAAAAGTAACCTGATATAGTACTTTTTTGTAGTGTGAACAAGTGTTTAAGAAAACTGGCATCACAAAACAATGTATTAAAATTACAACAAAAATGCACAGTACAGAAAAACTGAACTTCACAATATCACATTAGAACTTACAGGTTTGATAATCCACTTCTCCTTTCCACAA
Source organism: Schistocerca nitens (assembly GCF_023898315.1). Taxonomy (NCBI): domain Eukaryota; kingdom Metazoa; phylum Arthropoda; class Insecta; order Orthoptera; family Acrididae; genus Schistocerca; species Schistocerca nitens. The sequence continues at coordinate 353,804,257 of NC_064615.1, forward strand.
TTCTTCTCCCAAGCCTGACGTAACATCTTGCTATCCTGTGGTAACACATAGGTTCGAGGAATGAATCCAAACCTGGAATACAAACTTACATGCATTACTTCTCTTCAGAAATACAAAAAGCTGCCATCATTTTAAGTACATAAAATTCTTCTCTTAAAAGTACCACAATTTATTGAAATAGGTAAAATTGTTACTCACCAAATAGAGGAAGTACTGAGTAGTATACAAGCACACTTAAAAATAAAATGTTGGGTATTATCCACCTATCACACAAAGTTCTTCATCACACACACACACACACACACACACACACACACCACACTTTGAAATGACAGAGAGAGAGAGAGAGAGAGAGAGAGAGAGAGAGAGAGAGAGAGTCTGTCAGTGTGTGTGTGTGTGTGTGTGTGTGTGTGTGTGTGTGTGTGTGTGTGTTCCCCCCCCCCCCCCCCAACTCCCCTCTCCCTCCCCAATGACTTCTCAAAAAGGACTCCAATTGCTTAGTCCACTTTTACACGTGCTCGTCTGCCACTCAACACCTCCTAACCTATTGTACCGTATTGCTCTTATCCCATCTCATACTTTCTATTGTTTGATTACTAAAATGTGAGATATTTACAATTTATTGTAAAGGTAATGAAAGATGATTTTCTATCAATTCAAATAAGTGCTTGAAACTGGAATAATACCAAAATAGCATTATACTGACGTTAGAAAAGGCATTGCTGATAGCTGACGAAAGCCATGAAATAACACAATTTCAGAGACTTTACTCATCTCATACACGGCTCACACACCTGCCTAGTATGCATGCGACCTGAGTTCAACACCCGGCTTTGGTACAAATTTTCACTTGTTGCTTCAGTTTATATACATAAAATCATATCTGTATGAGCCAAGTCTCTGAAACTGTGTCATTTCATGTGTATAAGTACCTGCATCTGGGTTTCAGACTGGATTCCCGATTTACATGCGAAGCTGAGGTGTTATTCCAGGACACAGATGGCCTCAGCAATTCTGTTCGTGTAAGGACGTGTTTAAAGTAGACTGGGGCGGCAGTGAGAATTTGGATCAAAGAGGGACACGTGCCATGGTAACCCATGCAGTGAGTGAACCGCTATGCCAAGGTGGTTTAGTTGCTAACGCATCTGCCTACTAAGCAGGTGATCCGAGGTTGATTCCAGGCCTTGGTACAAATTTTCACTCACTGCTTCAGTCTATATACATAGAATCTCAAGAGAACTACTAGGGCAATTTATACACTTTCTTCGTCATATGTGTGTAGAGTTACATCCAAGCAGGCCTGGAATGCTGACCTTGACAGTTTGCCACCACAGAGCAGAGTATGACAGTGATTTAAATAAAATGAAGATGGGAACATGTTGCCAACATGGCACAGAACTGGGGAATTCAAAGCCTTAAAATAATCAGCATTTAGCTTCATGTTAAATGAATGTTATACATGAGGGCGATTCAAATATAAATAGTAATTATTTTTATACATTTATTGACTCATCATTTAAGCAATTGAAACATTCTGTTTTTCTCTACGTAGTGAAGTGTTACAGCTCAAGTTGTGTGTTGTAACTTAGTCAGCAACTTCACTATCTGTCACAATGATGCTTTTAGTGATAAATTTTACCTTCATTATTTTCTTACAGTTGCCTTCTCTTAGTTTCTTGAAGCTGTGGGACTGCCATGCAATACCAATCCTTGTAATGTGTTACTTCTTCTCCATTTGTAGAGGGTCGAGGACTGTAAGAGAACTCTTATCTACCCAAATGCGCTAGGAAATGACGTAAATGCTTGTTAAAGAACTCTTCCATATTTGGTTGCTCTTATATAATTATTACCACATTGGGTGCACAGATCTCTTATTAATCAGATTATCATCTCTGAGGTGGATCTCGGAGCAGAACAGAAGAGGATGTAATGACACTTTTCTTAAGATTGTTTCAACTGTTTCTGTGCGTCATCATTTTAGGCTACATCCCCCCCCCCCCCCTCTATCTCTCTGCCTTCCAAAACACCGCAAAGCCGCAATGACAAAATGTACGCGACCCCTTCACAGCAGGTGAAATGCTCAATTGTGTCATGCCTTGGTGATGTTCTGTACTCGGGTATCTCTCTCCCACTCTCTTCAACCATCAAACCAATGCATGCACCATAGGAAGTCCTCTCCCTACTACTAACTAAATAATGTTTTTATACATAATCACATTTTATCTGATAGTGAGGAAGAAGTGAAACGTATTTCTAGATTAACAACATGTTCCATCATAATAGTCTCCTGCACGCTCTACACACTTTTGTCGGCGATTTTTTGTTCATAAATAGGTTTAAGGACATGTGAACCAACTGCACACACACTCCTCGATGTCTCTGTTGTTTTCAAGTCATTCCCCTCCAAGTAATTTTTTCATGGATTTAAAAAAACAACCTTTTATGGCTGAAAGGTGTGTTTTGGCCTTCACTGGGCAGGCTTCCATCCTTTCTTTATCTCTTATTATTCGTCATTATGGATTATGCAGTTTAATGATGGACCAGTGTCTCATCACACGTGACAATGTGCTTCAATAATCTTTCCCTTCTTGTCAGAATTGATTCAGAAGTGTCTCACAGATCTCCAACCTGACCTGTTTTTGTTGTTCCACTAACAACTTCGAAATCCACTATGCACTAATTTTCTAAAGCCAAGCTGTTCACCGATAATGGTCAGCACAGCCAATGCCAATATCTACGAGGGCCATTTCTTTTTCTTTCTTTCTTTTCTTTTTTCCAACCTCCTATAGGCTATAAATAAAAGACAAGTTCATAGAAAACAATTATTTTATTACTAAAAGTTTTGTACACATTTAGCGTACCTGTGGAAAAGCTTTGCAATACCCTCTTCAAAAACTGTTGCCACCAATGGTTGCAAATGAGCACTGACGTCGTTTTGAAGATCTTCGTCGGTTTGAAAGTGCTGCCCTCCTAGCCACGTCTTCAGTCAGCATTCCTCTTTGTTTGTTTTGAATGACCAAATTTGCATTTCACTTCAGGAATTGTGTTGATCCATTACAACGTTTGTCCATACGCTGCTGGCAAAAACCAATGGCTCCTTTAACAATTTCAATGGGACATTTTCGATCATCCGCTGTACAGTCCTGACCTAGCACCCAGCTACTTTCAAACCAACGAAGATCTTCAAAACAATGTCAATGCTCATTTGCAATCATTGGCGGCAACATTTTTTGAAGAGGGTATTGCACAGCTTGTCTACAGGTACGATAAATGTCTCAATCTTTTCGGTGATTAGGGTAATAAAATAATTGTTTTCTATGCACATATCTTTTATTTATAGCTTAACAGAGGTAGGGGGGGGGGGGGGGGGGGAAAGGTCCTCGTACCTCTGCTGTGATTTCTTCAACAGTACATTGGTAACCAACTTCAATAACCTCTCTAACAGCAGTCCTCGTACCTCTGCTGTGATTTCTTCAACAGTACATTGGTAACCAACTTCAATAACCTCTCTAACAGCACAGATGTTATCAGTGAAACTAGACCTTGGGCATCAAGCGTGACCTTCACGTTCTAAATTTTCTTAGGTGTCCTTAAATTGTCTGCCCCTACATAAGCACTCGCTTCTGCAACAGTGTAGTGTCTCCAAACTGTGCTTTCAAACGAGTTAAAACCCCCTGAGGTTTAAAAACTATATGACAATACTTTGCGTACCAGAAGAAGGAACTACTCACTCATTGCTGTACTGAGACCAGAGGAGAGTGCAGCAGCAAACCAAGCTGCTTCCCCCTCCTTAATGCACCGATCTTCAATCCCCTGCTCCACCATCCTTCTCGGAACTGCTTGTTCAGTACACTGGCTTAATTGCAGTTTATATCTGAACCACCCTCATATTAAACATATGGTATTTGTTTGTGAAGTCTTAAAGTGTTATTCACAATGATGAATTGATTAACCTCCAATGAAGCTAACTGGTGGTATACATACACTGCCTGACAAGAAAAGTTAAGCACCTAGAGGACACGGTCCGATGTCAATATAACTTTGTAAACGTACACATCAGCATGTATGTAAATAAATAAATACAGTTGCAATTATATGAGACGAGTAGAATGGCCACCCTAGTGTATTAGTGTTTAATGTTGGTACCAAGCCTGATAGGGTATATAAAGGGGTGTTGACAGTGTCAGATGTTGAGTGATCACTGAAGGATACAGATATGCCACATACGCTTATGCGATATATGTTTATCGGTATCTGACAGAGTTTGAAAGAGGTCTTCTTGCTGGTCTCCACTTGGCTAGATGGTTGAATTGTGCAATATCGAGAGTGTGGGGCATTCTGGTGTGATAGTGGCTGCATAGAAACGTCAGGGCAGGCATGCTCGTCCTCAATGTTCTGTCAACCACATCTGTGACCAGAACATGGGATGACTGCCATATTGTGCACTAAGCACATCATAAATCCTTCACATCTGCACCTGCTATTCCAGAACAACTAATGGACTCTCTGGAACATTCTGTGTTATCCCACATCATTGGCCAGAGACTAGCAGCAGCCAAACTGGGGAATTATTGTCTCATGTGCAGGCTGCCACTAACACCACAATGCAAAATGTTGATTGGGAGTGGTGCTATGACCAGGAAGCATGGACTGCTGATACACAGCTTTGCACAGTGTTAAGTAATGAATAGCAGTTCAGCAGTACCTCCAAAGACCACCATTGCCAAGTACAGTAGCAATCTGGGGAGGTGGCTCATCCTTCCAATCCTTTGGAGAGGCACACTGGTATTAGTCCTTATATCATGGTGTGGTGAGACTTTAGGTATGAATTCAGATCACAGCCGATAGCAACAGGTGGAACTCTGACAGAACAATGGTACAGCACGGACACCTTGCATCCTAATGTGCTACCTCTCATATGACAGTATCAAGATGCCATTTTTCAACTGTGTAATTTTTCAACAGGACAAAGCTTTTACACACACACACACACACACACACACACACACACACACACACACACACACACAGAGAAAGGCGTGTGCCTATGACCTACCTGCATGTTGCTGCAATATTCCTGTGGCCAGCAAGATCCCTGGCTCTATCCCTGATAGAATGTGTGGAACCAGCTCAGGTGTCTAATTCATCCCAGTGTCAGGATATCAAGGGCCTAAGGAGAGGCTACAATGGCTTTATAACACCTATGCCAACTTAATCCATGGATGCATCCATACCACAAGGGGTGCAATGCTGTGGTCTTAAGTGGGCTCATACTACCAAGTTCTTTGTAAATTTGACTTGATTATGTAAGCATACTATATCATCATATACCCTCTTAATTCGTGAAGTTTAATTTCTTTCCCTCCTCCCCATCTGTGTACTTCACTATTTTATCAGATTAGGCAGGCTCCAGCTGCTACCTGTGACACACCAGTGGAACAGCAAGTTACATATTTTGCTTTCTCCAACATTGTTTTTTTAAGTGTAATTCTTAAATCACTCTTGTATTTTAACATTTAAGAGGTGCAATCTCACATTTTAGTAACTGTAAAGTGTAGGTACGCTCAGGCTGTAGCACATCTGTCATTTCTTTTGAGCAGCCAGTGACACAGTTCATAAGGTGTCAGTCTCCATTGCTGACACATGCGAATGGTAGCAAGTTGCATATTCAGTTTTCTCTTTGTGCTTTTATAATTAATTTTTAAGTTAGTAATACTAGGATGGATAGGATGTGTGTGGCCATGGGAGGAGGTGGCTTCAGTTCACAACCAGCTGAAGACACTTTTGGCCACGGTCAGCCGTCTTGAGGCTGACTGGGAAGTAGTGGTGACAGAATGTGGCACATTACAGGGAACACATCAGGTATGTCTTGTTTCGCACATGAGCTCTGCCACCGATGCACCCTGCAGTGTACCCAACATGGGGTATCGGCCCTCACCGCTGGGTGAGATGCAGGTTGTTATGTGTGTGTGGCTCGAGGCAAAGAGTCAATATGGAGGATGGCCATCTGGCCTCACCCATTCACCCTGTGAGAGGACTAGGACTGCTGCTTCAGCAGCATCTGAGCATGTGCACAGGGAGAGGGATTTGCTAGTTACAAAGAGCTCCAACGTAAGGCGTTTTATGGAGCTTCTTAGGGAAATGGCACACAGGGCAGAAAGAAGTACAATATGTACTCAGTAAGTGTCGGTGACAGAATGTGGCACATTACAGGGAACACATCAGGTATGTCTTGTTTCGCACATGAGCTCTGCCACCGATGCACCCTGCAGTGTACCCAACATGGGGTATCGGCCCTCACCGCTGGGTGAGATGCAGGTTGTTATGTGTGTGTGGCTCGAGGCAAAGAGTCAATATGGAGGATGGCCATCTGGCCTCACCCATTCACCCTGTGAGAGGACTAGGACTGCTGCTTCAGCAGCATCTGAGCATGTGCACAGCGAGAGGGATTTGCTAGTTACAAAGAGCTCCAACGTAAGGCGTTTTATGGAGCTTCTTAGGGAAATGGCACACAGGGCAGAAAGAAGTACAGTATGTACTCAGTAAGTGTCGGTGGGGGGGGGGGGGGGGTGTCTCATTCAAGATGTGCACATTACACAGATATTATTTGTACAAAAATGACAGTTTTTACATAGAAAAACATTACATTTTTTGTCACATAGAAATAACTAAAAAGGGGTAACAAAACTTTTATGTGGAGATAGATTTAAAAACTAATGAGAAATTAGATGAATTTATGGTTTAATTCTAGTATTTGTAACAAAAACTTAATCGAACAAAGGGGAAAATAGAAACTGAGACATCATTTAATATTAAGCTGGCACTCTTCGCATGTGTGTGTCGATTTTTAGCAGGGTCATCTTTCAGATTATCTTCACAGAATATAAAACTTCACATTCTCCATCATATGAGGGTGAATCAAATATAAATCAGAATTTTTGCTTTCCATGACTTTTTGTAAATGGAGAGATCTGCTCATTGTTCCTTTTGTTTCCAGTGATTGTTGTCATTCTGTTTCTTTAGTCAGAACCACAATGCCAGAGCAAGAGTTAGTCTCAGCTAATTACAGTAAAAATTCTCAAGATAGAGAGTGTAAAACCGTCCGAAATTTTGAAAACACTTGCGGCACAGTTTGGGGACAACTTCCTGAGAAAGACAAGTGTAAGACACAAACAGTTTTTACAAGGACGAGAAACAGTTGAGAATGCAGCTCACCAATGTTGCCTGAGGCGCAGTATGACTGAGGAGAATATTTGCATTGTTAACCAGCTAATTGAAGACAGTCGCAGAATAACAGTTGTTGAAATTGCTACCGAGGTTGGAGTAAGCTGTAGTAATGCTTAGGCGATCATTACTGATTGGATTTCAGAAAGTATCCTCAAGGTAGGTGCCTCATCTTCTCACTGAAAAGCATTAATTTAATTGTTTCAAGGGGTGCAAGTGGCTACTGACATGCTTCCGAACTGAAGGAAAACATTTTTTGCACTGGACCATGCAACATGGGTGCACCACATTAGACCCCAAAATCAGAAAAAAGCAACTAAAAGCACGAATCTGCACCTGTAGAAGTCAAAAACTCTCTCTCCACAGGGAATGTTCCTGCAATGGTCTTTTTTGATTTTAAAGGAGTTTTTCCCATCGATTTTCTCCAACAAGATCCTACTGTGAATATTGCATTCTATTGCCAACTTTTGGTCGAAACAAAATACGCATATCACCAGAAAAGGTGCATATTTTTAATCTGGGATGTGATCATGCTTAACGACCCCACACAGCTGTCCAAACTCAATAAAAAATTCGGGGACTGTTATAGGTCACACTAGAACCTCCTCTGTACAGACTGGACTTATCTCCCTGCAATTTTTATTTGTTTGGATCACTAAAGGAAGCAGCCAGAGGACACAGGATGGCCCTGCCTAAGTGTTTATGCACAACTGGCTGCAGTCACAGCCACATTCATTTTACGAAAACGGGATCAAGAAATTACCTACCCACTGGGAGAAACGTGTTTTCTGTTCAGGAGACTATATAGAAAAATAAGTTCATTTGTATCAATTTTTCTGAAGCTTATGTAAATGTATAAAGCAAAATCCTGTTTCTATTTGATTCACCATTGTAAGAATGGCGCCCTGTTATCATCAGCAAAGGTTGAAGCTTTCATCCTTAATCTCCAGCTTCTCTTATGTTCATATAGCCTAATTGCCACAGCTCTGGCTAACTGGCCAATATAAACTTTTTTGCACTGCTTGTGTGTGATTTTATACACACTACTTTGTGTCAAGGGTTGCTATTTGTATTTACTACTGAACAAAGATTTTGATATGCTAATGGTTAATATAAAATGAAGGTCTGTAGTTGTGAGTAACTTTTTCGCAAGATCGTCCGACATTTTGCCAGTATGAGATTTTCCACCAAGCTCTGCAACTGTTGAGTGATTACTGTTGGCTAGCATAGAGAAGCAATGTAATTTTTGCATTTTATTCTTCATTGTATATAATAAATCAGGGCAGAGCTATACCCATTGCTGGAAGCGATATGTTTGATGGTCTGGAGTTCCATTTGAAAGGCTGTTTCAGGTAATGGAAGAGATGTGAGGCGGAGCACCATCAAATGGAAAGCTGCATAAATGCTGGGAGCTTGTAGGGATTACCATATCAGTAGCTCTTTTTTCCGTATAAGCTAAATAGGTGTCTTTTTGTACTACAGGCCCCCAAAATTTTAAGAATAGCCTCCTAGCTCCACTGTAAACTAATTTTTTTTTTATATTGCATGTTTAAATGGTTAACATGTGTGTAAGTCTTATGTACTGTTTATCTGTTTTTGTGACATTCACTTGTCACCTGGAGATGGCCAGAGGAAGCCAGTTCGTGAGCAAATAAATACAATTTTGCAGAACTTTAGGAAGAGTTTGCCTTTCTAACATTATCATGTTCTGCCAAACACCAATGGAAAATTCAATTAATGTCATGAAGTGTGCTAATAAATTGCAATTAACTGTCATGTGAAGGATATTATTGAAACTGGAGTTAACAGCCACACAACATATTTGATTTAACAGGGCTTGTTTACATAATGCACTCCAAAATATGTCAACATTACATGAAACTGTACTTCCTTGGTTGCATTGAAAGCTATCAAGATTGGCGAGAGAATGTGGATTAGAAGAAATGCAAAACTGGTGCAGAACCCGTGATAAAGTTAAGTTCACATTTAACAGTTTGTCACATGCTTATTATGACCTCCGCTCATCTGTGCGAGTTCAATAGTTTTGATCACAATGTGCACAAAGACGTAAATCCAATTATCCACCAATGTATCTGTGCCAAAAAGAAAAACTGTTGCAGTTACGAAAAGATAAACTGTTGACAACATGTGTGCACAATCAATACATTTTTGGTCAAATAACAAACTTCTCAAATATAAAAATTAATATGGATTAGAACAAAATATTAAATAAAGGTATTAAATATGCTCTGCTATGCAAAGTCCCTGAAAAACAGCTAGATGTGCTAAAAGTAGATCTTTAACATGCTTTAGATGAGGATGTTTCTATGAAACACATGGTAGGGCACCATTTGAGAACTACTGCTACTGATAGTGACAAACTCTCATGCAATGAAATCACTATATTAAGCAAGCTTAAGAAGAAAATAACCTCCAACAAAGTCATCACTAATAAAGCTGATAAATCAAACAGTTTAATTCTTTTGAACAAAGGTGTTTACGTTACCAAAGTGAACCATTTAATTGATAGTTTCAACTACCTACACCTACAAAAACATCAGACTGCAGCTTTCACTGAACACGTAAAAACCACCACCAAATCATGGAAAAGTATTATACCTAAAACTAACAGCCATATGCTAGTTAATAAGAATCGTATGGCTCAGAGATTATATGGCTTACAAAATTACAGAAAGATGGTGTTCCAGTACATCCAGTAATAACGTCTTTCTCTGTTCCTTATTAGCTACTAGTGAAAGAGCTAGATTATATCATTCAGAAAAGACCAGTTTTAAATCTAAGTTTAGTATAAAACATTCTACATCTCTTGTTGATAAAGATATGCAAATGTATAAACAGATCTTTTGCACAAATCAACAGTAAATCCTGTAGAATTACATGACAATCAATACTATTCAAATGTTTGTAAAACAGAATTACTTCCAGTTCCAAAACAAGTATTATTCAGTCTGAGGGCCTAGCTATGGGTTTACCTCTTAGTCCTGTACTACTTGAAATTTTCATGAAGTATTTCAAACAAACTTTTTTTTTACAGAAAGAGCCACTGAACTGCAAAATTAAGAATTGGCTAAGATATGTCAATGATATGCCGTGCTGTAGACTGGTACCACTAGACAATTAGGTACACTACTACTGCATTTAATTTCGTAAGTTTACAACGAAGCTGGGAGGCTTCTCTTAAAATTTCATGCACCTGTAGTACAAGAAGGCACTTGTTTAGCATTGACAGGAAAAAACAGCTACTGATATGGTAATTCCTGCAAGCTTCCAGCTTCCACAGAGCCACAAACAAGCAGCTTTCCATTCGATCGTGGTTTGCCTCATATCTGTTCCATTATCTGAAGCAGCCTTTCAAAGAGTATACCAGATCATCAAACACATCGCTTCCAGCAATGGCCATAGCTCTGCCCTTATTGACAATATACTACAAAACAAGAAAATGTATAAAATTAAACCACTTTTGTACAATGGCCAACATGAATCAGTCTGTAGTTACAAAACCCGATGGAAAATCCCATATACTGGCAATATGTCATACAACATTGCAAAAAAGATAAAGTCTTGCAACTACATATCTTCATTTTACTATAACAATAGCATATCAGAACTTTTACTCAATAGTAAAGACAAACTGCAACCCTTGGCACATTCAAATAGTGTGACAAGGTATATATTGGTCAGCCATGCAAAGATGTGGTAATCAGGCTATCTGAAGGTGAGAGAAGCTTGATATGAAGGAAGTAAGATTCAACCTTTGCTGTCCATCTTGTAACAGAATACCATTCATATGATTTAGAATGTGAAATTTCACATTTTGTTAACAAAAGCAGTAAGATGACTACTGGAAATCAACAAACATAAGAGACAAAATGCCAGCTTAGTATAAAATGCTAAGACTCATCTTCCACTTTCCCCTTTGTTAAATTATGTTTTCGTTACAAATACCAGATTCAAACTGTAAATTCATCTAATTTCTCAGCAGTTGTTAACAGCACGAGGTGTGATAAAAAAAAATATACAGTGAATAATTCTATCAGAAAAAGTAATTTTATTTTATCTCTTTCACAGTACTGTCCTTTAATAGCAATCCACTTATCCTAACGTTGAGTCCATGACTGGAAGCATTTCTGGAAGGCTTTTTTTTTTCTTTTTTTAGGAAGAGCACTCAGCTGCTCTATTGTGGCCCTCCCAACGTCAGAAATGGTGTCTACATGTTTTACTTTAAGCACGATTTTAATTTTTGGGAAGAGCCAGAAGTCACAACGTGCTACATCCAGTGAGTAAGGTGGACATGGACAGACAAACACTTTTTCTCAGCAGAAACTTGCAAATCAATACTGAGGTGTGGCATGATGCATTGTCATGATGAAGGAAGCTACTGGCCAATGTTTCTTGTCATTTTCTTCGTACATCATTTCACTGTACGAGATGCTAAGTTATTCGATAAGCTTTCTAACACATTTCCATATTTGAAAGAACAATGTTTGCCAGTTTTTTGCACAGTTTCTTCTGTTTTTGATCTTAATAGACGTCCTGATAGTTGCTGATCTTCTAACGACTCATGTTCACTTTTAAATCGCTGTTAGTACTTGAAAACAGTCTTCAGAGTTACAACATTATTGCCATACACCAATTTCAACGTTTCACGAGTTTCTTTGGCACTTTTCTGCAACTTGAAACAGAACTTAATGTTCATGCATTGTTCAAAATCCATTATGTGCAACAGACATGGTAAACACAACCTCACTCTAGTATCTCTGGAAGCCAACTGATTAGTCAGAATGTGTTTCAACTTTATGCTGCCCATCTCAATGGATGAGGCTAACAGACAAATTACGTCAAACGGAGTCAGCAGCTGGCGCTAAAAAAATTCATTCATCATATTTTTTAAATTATACCTCATATTTCCACATAAATACTATGTTTACATCTCTCTTTAGTAAATGTAATTATTTCTATGGGAAGCAAAATTTAATATTTTCCTTTTGTAAACACTATGTAATTTTTTTATCTTCTGTTCAAACAGTATCTGTGTATGTTGCGTATCAATGTTCTTCTATGTTTGCAACATTCAGTTGTCCCTTGAAGGTGGCCCGAGATGCAGAAAGTCTGTTTGTGACCAAACAAACACAATTTTGCACAACATTAGGAAGTTTTTTCCTTTTTAATATCTAGATGTAACACGGCAAATTGAAAAATTTTTAACATGGCTGCATGGTCAGCGACCGATTACAAATTAAAATTAAAGCAATTACAGCACTTAGTCGCAAAAATTAAGTCTTTTGACCTGTTTTTGGCACTACTATGAGTGCCTTTATCAGATGTAAAACAGTTTGAATGTTTTACTTCTGATGAAGGCACTCATAGTAGTGCCAAAACCAAGTCAAAAGACTTAATTTTGCAACCGAAGACTGTAATTGCTTTAATTTTACTGCAAAGTGATATGAAATGGAATGAACATGTCGGGATGGTAGTAGGGAAGGCGAATGGCCGACTTTGATTTATTGTTAGAATTTCAGGAAAAAGTGGTTCATCTGTAAAGAAGATTGCATATAGAATACCAGAGTGACCAATTTTTGAGTATTGTGGTTTGTGGGATTAAAGACAGCAGACTGCTATGGTCATTGGTCTTTTGAGTATTGCTAGAGTATTTGCAGTCCCCACCCGGTCAGATTACAGGAAGGCATCAAAGCAATTCAGAGGCAGCCAGCCAGATTTCTTACCAGTAGGTTCAATCAACTAGCGAGTATTACTAAGGTGCTCCATGAACTCAAATGGGATTCCCTGGAGGGAAGATTATGTTCTTTTCATGAAACTTTATTGAGAAAAATTTAGATAACGAAACATACAGTTTTTTTCTCTCACTATCTGTGAGTGGAGCAGGAAAATGACTATTAGTGGTTCAAGGTCTCCTATGCCATGCACCATATGGCAACTTGCAGCATACGTAAGTATGTATGTATGGATGTAGATGTAGATACAGTGTAGATATTTATCTATATTTACACTGTTACACAATATAAACTGTTTCAAAGTGAATTTTTAAGACACAGATTAGTAATCAGACATTTCTACAAACCACTAGATTCATAAACATCAGCCGTAGTGTCATTCAAACATAGCTTAAACTCAACAGCACAGAAATATCTCAAGCTTATTGTAATATTAGTAGGTGGTGACTAACCTGTTTAGCACTGGCTGGGAAAACTATGCAAAACACAGTGTACGCACATTAACGCAACCACTGTTCAATGTAACATGCATTAACATTTACATAGCGCAGATGGCGCCATTATCAGTGGAGGGTATATAAAGCATGTTGGGTGGGTGGGGGCGGAACAGCGCAGCCTTTGTCACAATGCCAAAACAGAGTATTTATCTGATGTCCAATAGGGCACGACCATTGGCATTTTGGCCAAAGGTGGAAGCATTTCTGACACAGCTAAGTTTGTAAACTCTGTGTGCTGCCATGGTTAAAGTGTACTGGGCATGGCAACAAGGTACTACCCAAAACTGGTGCCGAGGCAACTGTGGGGCACCACTGGCTACGGATGACAGGGCGTATGGCTGTGGAGATGCGTATGGGCGAATAGATGTGCAACTATTGAGCAACTGACCATCCAGATGCATCAAGGAGCTACCAATAGTGTCTCCTCAATGACCATTCACCAAACACTGCTGTGCATGGGCCTCCACAGCAGGTGCATGGTTCATACATTCATGCTGACTGCTGACCACTTAGTGGTGAGGTGACAGATGGCCTTTCAGATGAATCATGTTTTATGATCCATCCACCTTAAAGCAAATGTCTTGCAACAATCGTCATAAGGGAATGCTTTTATAGCATTCCCTGGTGGTTGTTGTTGTTGTTGTTGTTGTCTTCAGTCCTGAGACTGGTTTGATGCAGCTCTCCATGCTATTCTATCCTGTGCAAGCTTCTTCATCTCCCAGTACCTACTGCAGCCTACATCCTTCTGAATCTGCGTAGTGTATTCATCTCTTGGTCTCCCTCTATGATTTTTACCCTCCATGCTGCCCTCCAATACTAAATTGGTGATCCCTCGATGTTTCAGAACATGTCCTACCAACCGATCCCTTCTTCTAGTCAAGTTGTGCCACAAGCTCCTCTTCTCTCCAATTCTATTCAATACCTCCTCATTGGTTATGTGATCTACCCATCTAATCTTCAGCATTCTTCTGTAGCACCACATTTCGAAAGCTTCTATTCTCTTCTTGTCTAAACTATTTATCGTCCACGTTTCACTTCCATACATGTATGTCTAACAGTCATTCCAGGTTTGTTATTTACGTTAACTGTTACGGGACGACCCTCAACAATACGCTTCAATATAGAAGCATAAGGACGCCACCGTAACCATTCAAATTCCTCAAATAGTATGACATTATGGACAGGTGGATTGTATCCGCCAAATCCGAATTCGGAACAAAACGGTAAATATACGTGTTGCCTTCGAGACAATATTGCCAATATTTGTGTCTCCGTATAAGTACAGCTGTTTCTTACGTACCGTACCGTACCGCACCGTTCGGTCGGCCCAACGCCTAACACGTACATCGACTCCATACAAATACTTTCAGAAATGACTTCCTGACATTTAAATCTATACTCTATGTTAACAAATTTTTCTTCTTCAGAAATGCTTTCCTTGCCATTGCCAGTCTACATTTTATATCCTCTCTACTTCGACCATCGTCAGTTATTTTGCTCCCCAAATAGCAAAACTCCTTTACTACTTTAAGTGTCTCATTTCCTAATCTAATTCCCTCGGCTTCGACTACATTCTATTATCCTCGTTTTGCTTTTGTTGATGTTCATCTTATGTCCTCCTTTCAAGACACTGTCCATTCCGTTCAGCTGCTCTTCCAAGTCCTTTGCTGTCTCTGACAGAATTACAATGTCATCGGTGAACCTCAAAGTTTTTATTTCTTCTCCATGGATTTTAATACCTACTCCGAACTTTTCTTTTGCTTCCTTTATTGCTTGCTCAATATACAGATTGAAGAACATTGGGGAGAGGCTACAACCCTGTCTCACTCCCTTCCCAACCACTGCTTCCCTTTCATGCCCCTCGACTCTTATAACTGCCATCTGCTTTCTGTACAAATTGTAAATACCCTTTCGCTCCCTGTATTTTACCCCTGTTACCTTCAGAATTTGGAAGAGAGTATTCCAATCAACATTGTCAAAAGCTTTCTCTGAGTCTACAAATGCTAGAAATGTAGGTTTGCCTTTCCTTAATCTTTCTTCTAAGATAAGTCGTAGGGTCAGTATTGCCTCACGTGTTCCAACATTTCTACGGAATCCAAACTGATCTTCCCTGAGGTCGGCTTCTATCAGTTTTTCCATTCGTCTGTAAAGAATTCGCATTAGTATTTTGCAGCTGTCACTTATTAAACTGATAGTTCGGTAATTTTCACATCTGCCAACACCTGCTTTCTTTGGCATTGGAATTATTATATTCTTCTTGAAGCCTGACGGTATTTCGCCTGTCTCATACATCTTGCTCACCAGATGGTAGAGTTTTGTCAGGACTGGCTCTCCCAAGGCTGCCAGTAGTTCTAATGGAATGTTGTATACTCCGGGGGCCTTGTTTCGACTCTGGTCTTTTAGTGCTCTGTCAAACTCTTTACCAGTATCATATCTCCCATTTCATCTTCATCTACATCCTCTTCCATTTCCATAATATTGTCCTCCAGTACGTCGCCCTTGTATAGACCCTCTATATACTCCTTCCACCTTTCTGTTTTCCTTCTTTGCTTTGAACTGGGTTTCCATCAAAGCTCTTGATATTCATGCAAGTGGTTCTCCTTTCTCCAAAGGTCTCTTTAATTTTCCTGTAAGCAGTATCTATTTTACCCCTAGTGAGATAAGCCTCTACATCCTTACATTTGTCCTCTAGCCATCCCTGCTTAGCCATTTTGCACTTCCTGTCGATCTCATTTTTGAGATGTTTGTATTCCTTTTTGCCTGCTTCATTTACTGCATTTTTATATTTTCTCCTTTCATCAATTAAATTCAATATTTCTTCTGTTACCCAAGGGTTTCTACTAGCCCTCGCCTTTTTACCTATTTGATCCTCTGCTGCCTTCACTATTTCATCCCTCAATGCTACCCATTCTTCTTTTACTGTATTTCTTTCCCTCATTCCAGTCAATTGTTCCCTTATGCTCTCCCTGAAACTCTGTACAACCTCTCGTTTAGTCAGTTTATCCAGGTCCTATCTCCTTAAATTCCCACCTTTTTGCAGTTTCTTCAGTTTTAATCTACAGTTCATAATCAATAGATTGTGGTCAGAGTCCACATCTGCCCCTGGAAATGTCTTACAATTCAAAACCTGGTTCCTAAATCTCTGTCTTACCATTATATAATCTATCTGATACCTTTTAGTATCTCCAGGGTTCTTCCATGTATACAACCTTCTTTCATGATTCTTGAACCTAGTGTTAGCTATGATTAAGTTATGCTCTGCGCAAAATTCTACCAGATGGCCTCCTCTTTCATTTCTTAGCACCAATCCATATTCACCTACTATGTTTCCTTCTCTCCCTTTTCCTACTGACGAATTCCAGTCACCCACGACTATTAAATTTTCGTATCCCTTCACTAGCTGAATAATTTCTTTTATCTCATCATACATTTCATCAATTTCTTCATCATCTGCAGAGCTAGTTGGCATATAAACTTGTACTACTGTAGCATTCCCTGGGTGATCTCATATTCTGGAAGGCTCAGTGGTTTAACACAAGCTTAAAACTACCCTTGGGGACCATGTCCACCCCTACATGTAGTTTGTTTTTCCTCAGCAATATGGCATCCACCAGCAGGACAATGCAATGTGTAATACTGAATTCATTTTCAGACAACTACATAAAACATCTAGTCCGACAGCCCACCTGCGGAAGAAATATTTAGGCCTCCTATCTACAAACAAACTCAATGTTTACGAGAGTGTACCCAAAGAGGGGGATTAGCAA
This sequence comes from Schistocerca nitens, assembly GCF_023898315.1. Lineage (NCBI taxonomy): Eukaryota > Metazoa > Arthropoda > Insecta > Orthoptera > Acrididae > Schistocerca > Schistocerca nitens. Next base: position 353,821,498 of record NC_064615.1, read on the forward strand.
GCATGATTCTACTAAAGGAACAATGGTCACCAAAGGTAATCTAGAAAGCAACAAGAATATTCAAATTTGGTCAAACTGACAGACTTCACTAACAACCTACTAAACAAACTGAAAAACACAATGTTTTGTGACTTACGCTCAAGGACACTGTAAACCAAGGTATAGATAAATATGTAACAAGCAAAGTAATAGACAAAGATCCCACTTTTTTAGTGACATCAATAGGTAAATATTGCAAGAACAGAAACTATTATACTCTCCTTACAGAACAGACTGCAGGAATAAGAAGGACTAACTACATGTGAAGCATACAATTCCACAGATAAATCCTGGTGAAAGGTCTATTAAAAACCTTAAATCCGCAAAGCTGAAATTGAAGACAGGAGTCAGAAATTAGAAATATTAAATTCCTCACTTCAGGGTGTAGACGTGGACAAGGAAAAAAAATTCCCGTACTTTTCCCGGCTAAAAATACACTTTCTCCCGGACGTAAATACACTTTTCCGTGTTAAATGACAGGATATTTTCCCTCGCAGCTGTAAAATTTATCAATCCTTTGAAGGGTTAAGGTTTCATGCACCGGCTTGATATTCCTGGCACATTAGTAAACGACCGCGAGCGAGGAAAAAATTATATGCAGCCACAAGTATGCTGCATATTTTCATATTACAAAAGTACAAATTCAAATTCCACCAAACTCGGCAAGTTACTTTCTGAAGCATTGAAATCGAGTTTGCGATGCACTTTTGTAAGTCAGTCATAATGCCACGTGATCTCACCAGCCAATGAAGGCAGGTATTCAGAGCATAGAACATGTGATGTAGTCAGTCAACAGCAACATCACTGCTAAATATCACGAACACACGAGTAGGAAAAGTTAATGGTTTAAATTAATATATAAGTGTGGCTGCAAAGGAAGCTATGCTTTCACATACACTCCTGGAAATGGAAAAAAGAACACATTGACACCGGTGTGTCATACCCACCATACTTGCTCCGGACACTGCGAGAGGGCTGTACAAGCAATGATCACACGCACGGCACAGCGGACACACCAGGAACCGCGGTGTTGGCCGTCGAATGGCGCTAGCTGCGCAGCATTTGTGCACCTCCGCCGTCAGTGTCAGCCAGTTTGCCGTGGCATACGGAGCTCCATCGCAGTCTTTAACACTGGTAGCATGCCGCGACAGCGTGGACGTGAACCGTATGTGCAGTTGACGGACTTTGAGCGAGGGCGTATAGTGGGCATGCGGGAGGCCGGGTGGACGTACCGCCGAATTGCTCAACACTTGGGGCGTGAGGTCTCCACAGTACATCGATGTTGTCGCCAGTGGTCGGCGGAAGGTGCACGTGCCCATCGACCTGGGACCGGACCGCAGCGACGCACGGATGCACGCCAAGACCGTAGGATCCTACGCAGTGCCGTAGGGGACCGCACCGCCACTTCCCAGCAAATTAGGGACATTGTTGCTCCTGGGGAATCGGCGAGGACCATTCGCAACCGTCTCCATGAAGCTGGGCTACGGTCCCGCACACCGTTAGGCCGTCTTCCGCTCACGCCCCAACATCGTGCAGCCCGCCTCCAGTGGTGTCGCGACAGGCGTGAATGGAGGGACGAATGGAGACGTGTCGTCTTCAGCGATGAGAGTCGCTTCTGCCTTGGTGCCAATGATGGTCGTATGCGTGTTTGGCGCCGTGCAGGTGAGCGCCACAATCAGGACTGCATACGACCGAGGCACACAGGGCCAACACCCGGCATCATGGTGTGGGGAGCGATCTCCTACACTGGCCGTACACCACTGGTGATCGTCGAGGGGACACTGAATAGTGCATGGTACATCCAAACCGTCATCGAACCCATCGTTCTACCATTCCTAGACCGGCAAGGGAACTTGCTGTTCCAACAGGACAATGCACGTCCGCATGTATCCCGTGCCACCCAACGTGCTCTAGAAGGTATAAGTCAACTACCCTGGCCAGCAAGATCTCCGGATCTGTCCCCCATTGAGCATGTTTGGGACTGGATGAAGCGTCGTCTCACGCGGTCTGCACGTCCAGCACGAACGCTGGTCCAACTGAGGCGCCAGGTGGAAATGGCATGGCAAGCCGTTCCACAGGACTACGTCCAGCATCTCTACGATCGTCTCCATGGGAGAATAGCAGCCTGCATTGCTGCGAAAGGTGGATATACACTGTACTAGTGCCGACATTGTGCATGCTCTGTTGCCTGTGTCTATGTGCCTGTGGTTCTGTCAGTGTGATCATGTGATGTATCTGACCCCAGGAATGTGTCAATAAAGTTTCCCCTTCCTGGGACAATGAATTCACGGTGTTCTTATTTCAATTTCCAGGAGTGTATAACACTGCTCTCAAAGATCAATTAGCCACCAGAAAAGCTAAGGTTTCACATATAAATCTTTTTTTTTTTTTTTTTCCTACGAGTGTTATAATCCAAGAGCATCGGAATTTCGTAAACCACACTGAAATACCCAATTCCGGTTAAAGTAGACGTTCGTATGCCCAGATTCACAATGAAGTAGGTCCCAACCTGAAATTAAGCTTTTCAGTGTGGTTTTCAGGACGTAAATTTTATTGGAGTATCAATACTGCATTATTTTGTGTTTGGTTCTTTATTATTGTGGCACTGAATGAAGTAAAGACCTGCACCTGGCGGCCGTACTTCCCCGAATAGGGGCCTCCTGGCCAACAATGCCACATGCTCATTTCATTTTATCGATAGTGCTATACGTGCCAGAGAAGAAAATGTGCACTTGTAATTCAGCAAAAAGTTGAAACTAGTCAATAGTATGGGACGAAACACTTTGTTTCAAATAAATTGACTGTCTCAGTGGAAAAGATTAATAATAACTAATTTTCTTGAACAAACCGATGAAAATAACTTCACCGTTCTGCAAGGCGATTAATGCTTGATTGTTATAAACCTGGAATTAAAATAAAACCAAAAAACTGAAACGAATAACATATTTAAGCCTTCCATAATTATGTTATTTATTTTGTCTATGAATCTACGAAATCTATGAATTGATGGCTCCCAGCCACAGAAATGCTTTCTTCTAAATGTAAACACTATGTCCCAGAAAAGTCTTCCGGGTAGCACCTGGTTGCTTGCTACAACCACACTTCCACAATCAGCCAGAAGCGGGAGACTGTACTGTTCATATGCGACTGGCATCTTCTCTAATGAAGCTAATGTAAACAATTGTGACGTCACGCTCATCACAAGCAGTTTGCTGTTATGAAGTATTGCATAGTCTTTCGTCCTAATGCATTTAAAACGCTTTCTTGTTGGCAGACGTTTGCGTGTGCAGTTTGTTTTCTTGTGAATGGAGCATTTCCTTTGCAACTTAAGTTTTACTTTATTTTTTCTCCCGTTTATATTTTATTGCTGCAATATAATTCTACAGTAGCGAGGTAGAGTAATATTCTTGTTAGACCATCAGTTGTTAGCAATCAAAATTACTAAAATTTAATTGAAAAACTAAAACTCTGAAAAATTCCCGGAGTTCTAAAAAATTCCCGTGTTTATCCCGGTTTCCTCCCGGATGAAAAAAATCCCGGGTTTTTCCCAGATCTCCCGGTTGTCCCAGGGCGTATACACCCTGTCACTTACATATGTATTCACATATGTAGCTGTTACCATACTAATGTTTGACAAAACATAGCCTTACACAAATGGGAAATAATAATACATGCAGACAAAAAAATCAAGTAAATTAAGACTACTTAAAGCAAACAAGGCACCAGACCAACAGAATTCCAATCTAGTTTTTCATAGAACATTGCGGAATTAGTGCCTTTTCTAGCTTGCATTTGTAGAGAATTTCTTGCTCATCGGATAGTCCCCAATGGGGAAGAGTGCAGGTTACTCTTACTTACAGGTGAGAAAGAATGGGTGAACAGAATTGCAGACCAATAGACATTGATTTGTTGTAGAATTCTAGAGAATATTCGAAACCCTAACACTTAACACTTTTCCAGAGCGGCGGAGGGGGGGGGGGCGGCTTTTCTCACAGAATCTACACCTATGTCAATACTCCACTAACCACTGTGAAGGAGCATGGCGCAGGAAGGATACATCCCACTGCGCCAGTTATTAGGGTTTTTCCCCTGTTCCATTTGTAATGTCTCTTGCAGCGGTCTCTCCGCGATATTTTCAGAAATTTTATAAATTATATAACTCAGTACACATCTCGAAATATCTCTTCTTATCTTACCGATTCCTAAACTTTAATATACGACGATTATCAATGCAAAGTAGTTTCAAGCCCTATTATCCCTTGGAGCGTCCATTTACTTCATGGAATAGCTTCTCTGCTATCTGTTTTCTCTTATGAAAAGAATGAGGATCTTGCCGATTAGCTGTGAAAGGAGGAGGATGTATATGTATGTATTGTTGAGCTAGTCGCCACCTTGATGAGATTCTGTATGAGAAGGAATTTAATACATGAACTAAACTAAAGTGAGTGAGTTCACGTATTATTTAACTGATTATTATTGACAGTGTCTGCTTACTACGCTGTGTTGCACGGGATCAGTGGGGAACGTCTGATTTACACTGGACGAACCTGCCATTTTGTATGCTCAAGATATCCAGTTACTTCAAATAAATAGGCTAACATGGTCTCACCAGCAGATCTCCAGTCTTCCCCATGTGATCACCGAAAGTTAATAATTATTACAATTTTTTTTTTCAGGAGATCGACTGACAATTTTCGTCGCACCGAGACTTCGAAATTGCTTCACTGCCTTATGGGATTTAAGCTAAGCTCAATTTAATCAGGATAGAACAGTATTGAACTGTGTGAATGTGATAAGCCTGCTTTGTGAATGAAAATTCCCTTAACATACGCATGTTTTTACTATCCTGATCGGTGAAGCTAAATCAGGCCGGTGTGAGAGGTTTTTAAATTTTAGATCCCACAAAAAAATATTAAACATTCACATATAGAGCATGTGAAGAATGCATGCTTAATTAATCTGATTTTGTCCTTGTGATCCCTACGATGGTGACACATAGGGATGTTTTGTATATTTCTAGTCATCATTTAAAGCCGCTTGTAGAATCTTTGTAAGCAGGCTTTCTCAGGATACCTGTGACCATTCATACTATCCTCCTATGGCTACGTTCAATATTCCCTGTGGGTCCCACACATTTGAGCAATATTCTAAGATGGGTTGCATGAGTGATTTGTAAGCAATGTCCTTTGTAGACTGATTGCATTTCCCCATTATTCTACCAATAAACGGTAGATTACCATCTGCTTTACCCACGACTGGGCCTTTGTGACCATTCCATTTCATATACCTACAAAGTGTTACTTGATGAGTTGACAGAGTCCAGCTATGACTCTTTGATGCCGGAGTCAAAGGATACTACATTTTTCATTTTGTGAAGAGCACAATTTTACATTTCTGAACATTTAAAACAAGGTGCCAATCTCTGCACCACTTTAAAATCTTATCAAAGGTCTGATATTTATGCAGCTTCTTTCAGACAATACTTCATTACAGATAACGGCATCATCTGTGGAAAATCTGAGATTACTGTTAACATTGTCTGCAAAGTCATTAATATAAAATATAAGCAGCAAAGATCTCAACACCCTTCCCTGTGCACACCCAATGTTACTTCTACATCTATCAATGACTCTCCATCCAAGATAACCTGCTGAGTCCTCCCTACCAAAAAATCCTCAATGCAGACATAAATATTGCTTAATAACACCATACAATTGTACTTTTCATAACAAGCATAGATGTGGTACGGCATCAACTGCTTTTTGAAAATTGAGAAATGATGCATCTATTTGACTGTGCTGACCCAAGGCTTTCAGTACACCATGTGAGAAAAGAGTAATTTGGGTTTTACATGATCGATGTTTTTGGTATCCACATTCATTGGCATGAAGGAGGTCATTCTGTTTGAGATACCTCATCCTGTTTGAGCTCATAATATGCTCCAAGATTCTATAACAAATCTATGTCAAGGATACAGGATGGAGTTTCACTACTGTTCTTGTAGAACTCTAGCTTTCTTCCAGCTACTGGCCATGGCTGTTTGGTCAAGGGATCTACAATAAATTATAGTTAAAAGATGGACTAACTCAGCTGCAAATTCATTATGGAATCTGACAGAAATTTCATTGGGCCCCTGAGGTCTGTTCAATTTTATGATTTCAGTTGTTTCACAATGCTACTAAGATCTATTTCACTGATCCTTTCAATGATATGTAAATTAAATTGGGACAGTACTCGTGAATTTTCCTTTGTAGAAAGAACATTTGAAAGCAGAGTTTAGCATTTCCACTTTCGCTTTGCTCCATCTCAATTTCAGCTCCTGCCTCATCCACGAGTGTCTGGATGTTACCTTTGATGCCACTACCAGTCTTTACATACCACTAGAATCTCTCTGGGTTTTGTGGAGGAGCGTTCAACAATATTCTGCCACAATAACTGAAGGTTTCATGCATTGCTCTTTTGACAGCCAAACGTGTTTTATTTAGCATCTCTCTATCTAGTCCTATACTTGGTTTTGTACTGATTACGCAGTAGCCTCTGTTTCCTTAGAAATTTCTTTACCGTGAGTGTGTAACATGGAGAGCCCTCCCATTGTGAACTCCTCTACTGGGTACATATCTGCCCAGAGTACTTCTCTATCCAGAATGTTGTTCCAGTATTTGGAGTCACAAATTAAGCACGGCAGCAGCCACTGAACAAATTTACAGAACTGTTCCAACAATTGTCACAGGTCAATATAACCTATGTTAAAGAGTAACAGGTATGTTTGGGGAACTTTAATGACAATCTTGAGAAGAAAGAAACATTGTTCTTGCCCAATCCTGTTGGATAAATTAAGAGAAACACTATCTAAGTTGCAGCCACTATCAAACGTATGGTTTAGGGACAATGGACTAAGATAAAAGATTACAGCACATGTAAAGGCATACAGATAGTAATTTTTCCCCTCTATCAATGAGAGAATATATATAACAACAAAAATTTCAGAGAATCATATGTGACAGAGAATCTCTAACACTGGAACAAAGTACTTTCTGTCACATCCTGTAAAGTAATGGGCACTGTGTACATAAAGTTGTATGTAAATACTCACTCTTTTTTACCAAATTTCGTCATAAGGCGATATAGATTTTTCCAAAGTCGATCCTTGCGACCGATCTGAAATGTACCAGGAAAATGATTTACTTTTTGAAAGTCCTTCAGTGTTTTGAAACAAAAGGATTTCATATGCTTTCCCCAAGTACCGCACCAGTCATTTGATTCTGGAAAACAAAACAATGGGAATGTAGCAAACTATGTTTAACCTAACTATTATGATACAGGATTAATACTATAATAATAATAGTTTGATTAGATTTTTTATTGGTCCAGTTTTATCATATAGCACAAATTGTACAATTGATATTGGACAGGTCAAAGATAAGTTACAATAATACACAGTATTAGCAATTAAAATTAGGTACCTACTACAATTAATTTTGTTACTTATTCAGAAATTCTCTGACAGAATATAAACAGTGCTTTATTAGAAATGCCTTTAATTTAGCTTTAAATATTGGATGAGTAGTATTTTTTATTTCCTCTGGTATCTTATTGTGTAGTATTACACCAATGTTAATTATGCTCCTCTGATAGGTGGTTGTTCTGTGATATTTTTGATGTATATTTGATTCCCTTCTGGTACTGTAGTTGTGTACACTTTCGTTCTGTAGCAGTTTGCCTGTTTTCAGGAGGTAGTCCCTATTGAACAAGATAGTTTCATAAATGAATAAACTTGGAACATTTAGGACACCAAGCTCAGTAAAATGGGATTTACCGGACTCCATCTTTTTAAGGCCACAAATTATTCTTAAATCTCTTTTTTGCATTCTAAAAACCTTTACACTGTGAGTTGAGTATCCCCAGAAAATGATCCCATATCTGATTAGTGAGTGGAACTGTGCATAGTATGCCTGCAGTACTGTTGTTTTGCTTGTTGTAGCCTTTAAAATTCTTAGGCCATAGCACACAGATGATAGTTTTCTACACAAGTTATTTATATGTGTGTCCCACTTTAAGTCTTGCTGAACCCAAAGACCCAAGAATTTTGTGACACTTACATTTTCTAGGGGATCATTTTTTAATTGGGCTTGAATATACATTTGATTAGTTGGAGGAATTAAATGAAAATCGACACACACAGTTTTTTCAGAATTTTTAAATGAGTTTGTTTTTGTGAACCACTCAAAAAGTCTTTTCATAGAACTTTCTGCTGTGGACCGCAAAGTTTCTGGACTGGATCCAGTGAGCAATACGCTGGTGTCATCGGCAAACAGGATAGTTTTTGTGGGACTCACATATTCAACTAAGTCGTCCACATAAATCAAGGAGAGTAGTGGACCTAAGATTGAGCCCTGTGGTACACCATATTTTATTGGCAATTCCCTAGAAAGAACGGAGTTGTTTCTTGTTTTATTCATTTTGTTGAATTCATACTTAAGTGATACTTACTGCCTGCAGGTTTTTAGGTACGAACACAACGAGCTATGTGCTACACCTCTTACTCCTCGTCTTTCTAATTTTTCAAGCAGAATGTTATAATAGTAGTAGTAGTAATCACACTGATTGATACAACCCAGCTCTAGACTGCTACAACTTATATTAGCTCCTTTTATTCTTATGGTAGTTACCAAAATGCATGGTCTGTCAAAAACTTTCACTGTTTTGTTAATTGTGTTTGCCCACTATGGAAGCATTGTATAAAGGAACATAATAAGTTTTTCTTATTGATAAATGTATAGATAATAATTCCACTTGTCATACCAAAGATTAATTTGAAAAATATTTAACACTGATGGACAAAAGAAAATTTACACTTTTCGTTTATTGGTTTTACTAATAGCTACCTTTCATTGTTCTCATGTCCTGGTGATAAGACGTGCTGTGTAATTTTAAAGTGAAATTGTGTTACATAATGAAAGCAATTTATGAACAATGTGATTTCCTCATTAACAATACCATGGATCCCAGCTCCTGTAACTCTGGAAGATTATTATATTTTAATTTTGTATAGAGAATTTAGATGGAGACAACAATCCTCACGACAGTTCAGCTCAACAACAGACACACATGAATGTGTTCGTCTCTTTCCCTTCATGGCCGCCAACGACAATTTCAATATTTAGGTAATATCTGCCACGACATTCAGAACCTGAAATCCTTCTTTTCATTTAATTATGAAGTCCGATTATTTCCTTTCTCAGATGAATAAATGCATTTTAACCACAATTCTTTTTACCCAGGCCATGGGGAATGACAGTACTTAGAATGTACGTGCCTCTATCCCAATCATACGTTTGCTTACAACTGAGTGTGTACCAACGTAACTATACTTATGACCCGTTTCCTTTACAGTATCCTATCACTTTCCGGGACTGGATCAGACTCTGGATGTGGCTCTCCAGCAGGGATAAGACTTCCTCAAATCCTGCCCTGAAACGAGATCCATCTTTCATGAAATCCTCCCCACTCTACCAAGAGTGTCTTTCCGCCATCCACCTAACCTTCATAACCTCTTGGTTCATCCCTATGAAATCCTCAAACCACCTTCCCTACCTCCCGGCTCCTACCCTTGTAACCGCCCCCGGTGTAAGACCTGTCCCATGTACCGTCCCACCACCACCTACTCCAGTCCTGTAACCCTGAAGGTGTACACGATCAAAGGCAGAGTCACGTGTGAAAGCACCCACGTGATTTACCAACTGACATGCTTACACTGTGAAGCCTTCTATGTGGGAATGACCAGCAAAAAACTGTCCATTTGCATGAACGGACACAGGCAGACAGTGTTTGTTGGTAATGAGGATCACCCTGTGGCTATACATGCCTTGGTGCACAGCCAGCACATCTTGGCACAGTGTTACACCGTCCGGGTTATCTGGATACTTCCCACTGACACCAACCTATCATAACTCCGGAGATGGGAACTTGCTCTTCAATATATCCTCTCTTCCCGTTATCCAACAGGCCTCAATCTCCGCTAATTTCAAGTTGCCGCCACTCATACCTCAATCTGTCATTCAACAACATCTTTGCCTCTGTACTTCTGCCTCGACTGACATCTCTACCCAAACTCTTTGCCTTTACAATGTCTGCTTGTGTCTGTTATGTGTGTGTGTGTGTGTGTGTGTGTATGTGTGTGTGTGTGTGTGTGTGTGTGTGCGCGCGCGCGCGCACGAGCGAGCGAGCGAGCGAGTGTATACCTGTCCTTTTTTCCCCCTAAGGTAAGTCTTTCCGCTCCCGGGATTGGAATGACTCCTTACCCTCTCCCTTAAAACCCACATCCTTTCGTCTTTCCCTCTCCTTCCCTCTTTCCTGACGAAGCAACCGTTGGTTGCGAAAGCTTGAATTTTGTGTGTGTGTTTGTGCGTCTATCAACATGCCAACACTTTCGTTTAGTAAGTTACATCATCTTTGTTTTTATATATATATTAAGTTCTTTGTCACCAAACAATATCTCTGGTTCTTGTGTATTTTGGACCACATGCGAAATGGCGTGGCCCTTTGACTCAAAAGGGCATATATGAGTGCTGTAGTTTCGAAGGTACATGGCAAAAGTATTAGTTGGAAGAAAAAGATCAACTGAGTTAGCCACTGTGCTGTGAAAACAAAGATTCACTTCACAGCATTCTAGTGAAAGATCCTGGTGTACCATGCTTTTAGACAAACTTAATAAGACTGAAATGTCCTGCCTAAAGTAAATTTGAAAATTAATTTTGCCTGTGAAGAAGCACTTCCATTGCAGTACACTTTCGCTAATGTTGCTTTATAAAAACTCCATTACATAATAATATTTGTATAATTTGAGATTGCACAATTTCTATTGTTCGTAAGTTTTACTTTCAACTGTCAGCAATGAGCTTTCCAGGCACAATACTGAGCTTCAAAAACCAATACAAAATAACATTTTCCCTTCAACACAGAAATTTCGATAGATGTTTTTCACATATTCTCCAAAGATATTACAAGTAGAATAATCTTTCTCAAAAATAAACAGCTCCTTGTCATAGAAGGCAAATGAAACATTAATATGCTGAAATATACTTTGTGTGTTAACAATTTTTCCGAAATGAAAAGTGAAAGATAGAATCAAATTGTATTTCCCAGAATATTGAAAAGGTGCCCTTCAATACGAAGATATCTTATTCAAATGCATTTGATATGAAAACTATATGAAATTCTATGGAATACAAGAGGGGACTAATGGCAACTGCACAATGTGTGTCCCTGTTGTTTGTAGAGTACAAATACCAATGGTCAATGAAATTTTTCACACATACAGTATGGACAAGTTTACAGGAAATACTATAGGTTCATGAACATGAATTACAATAATGATAACAGCTCACTAAGTAACAGAGGCACTGAGTCTCAACTAAATGTCTCTAAAATCAGCAACTACTAAATAATTTACATTCTGCCAGAACTTTCGACACCACAGTTAACATAATGTCATTGATGTGGGTTCAGTTTACATACATAAATGTTAGCTTAGAAAATTTGATCTGAACTGTGTATACGTTCTTAAACTATACAGCCCGATAAATAGTGGAAAATTTTCCTGCGAAAACACATTCTACTTGCATGAGTGTGTTGAAGACATCTTTTGATGTCTTATCAATAAGAGAATCATGATCTTTAATAGATGGTTATAAGGAAAATGATACATCAGGCAAATTCTTATCAAAAATGGCACAAAACTAAACACATTTTTAACTTACTCCTTCATAAATCATGTACTCTATCAGTTGGTAACCAAGCATTCCTTCAACAAGTTTTTTTAGAGTCTCTAATATATTACTTACTGAAGATGATTGTCTGCTGGGATATTTGGAATAAACAGTGTGTGTGCTCAATTACATTTTCCAATTTATAAACTTTATGTTGACTTGTCCCAAATGTTATCCAACATCTTCATTTGGATTGTGAGCAAAGTCAAAATGAAAGGAAAGAAGACTAGTGTTTAACACTCTGTCAACAGCGAAATCATTAGAGACTGCGGGCATGCTCCTTTCCGCTCACTCACTATCTTTTAATCTTACATATTTTGTTTACCTACAGAATTTTAAGGTGTTGGCAACTAAGTTACTGAATAATAGCAAAATTAACAACATCTGGTCCATGCACCAATTAACTAGTGCCAAACTTTTACTCCAGTTGATGTTAGGAAATTATCAAATTCAAAACTGACAGAAATTTTAGCTTATACCAATAATCAATAAAGGACATTCAATTCCCATGAAAGTTATGTCTTATACACTTCTGTAATAATGAAGAGCGTCTGAAATGGACTATATTTTACGATCTGGATCTGCTACAAATGATGTAAACATCTTTTATGCCAGCAGTTCCTGCAAAAATCCTAATTGTTTTTAAAAAATACTGACTGCTAGCAATACTGAATAGGGTAATTCTTTTTCAATCCAAAATTAGCTGGCTAATCACTTCATCCAATACATGTAAAACAACACCAGGTGTATCACTGCAACTTGCAAACTTAGCAACATCTACAGCCCAATCTTGCAGAAGTGGAACAAGAAACAGAATATGATTCATAAATTTGACCTTACAAGCAATCAAAATATATTAGCCTAAATTAACAAAACCACCCTTCAGAGAAGTGTTGTTCATTGAATTTATTCTTCATGCTGAACTTAGCCAAAATCACAATATCTATGCAGTCATTTCATCACCTTATTCCCAAAAACTATTCTTAATTACTTACAAAGCATGCAATTTAAATCCATATGGACACTTGAGACTGTTTACTAAACTCTAAAGACAAATTTTTGAGTGGCATAGCAATATCTTTTTCTGTTAATTTGTAAAGTAAGATGTCTAAATAGATATCCATTATCATACCACATTTTCTTATAATTTAGTGAAAACCTTACTGATTTGGAATTTATTTTATTTTTTATTAGTTTCTTACAGCATTTTGCATGATTTAGGAGATTGGAATAAATATCGAAGTCACTTCTGAACGACTCTTTCACTTACTTCAATGATCTGTAAAACTTTCACTTTTTAACACATTGTTTTCTTTTTAAAGCCAAATTGTCTTGTGTGAGGTATCAATTCATTTAGCACATGACGGGTAAGATTGAGGGGAAAAAAACCTGTAGCAGAAATTCTTTAGAGAAAAAATTGTTGTCATCTATTTGAAAAATTCCACTTTATTTTTATGGCTCAAGGGTCATTTACATTTACTATTTCTGTAGGCAGATCTACATGCTGGAAAAAAACCACACAAGCCCGTCCCCCCTGCCCCGCCCAATCATACTCTTGTAACTTTGTAACTGCTCTTATTAACCTCAAGTCCTACAACTTGTTTGCTCATATCAGATTTTAAACTACCTACATTCATTTGCGACATCATAAGCAGAAATCTAAATGTAAAGCCAATTTCCACAATCCCAGTCCCAAAAGCAAAATGACAGACAACTGATCACAAGAAATAGTGCTGTAGGTAGTTCGCAGGAATGCAGTTTATTTTACAATAGTGGTGTTGGTTTATGATTTGACAGCCCCACCATGTTATCAGTTTTCCTTGCAGAAATATACCAGTGTGAATACCAGAGGAAATCTTTAAAAAATTTCAGTTTTCTAAACAGCATAACTCAAAGAATACAATTTATAAGCCCATATAATGCTTACCATCTTTTAAGACATCTTTTGGTAACATATTTATGTATGAACCACAGCTTTAGCTCTCACCCTTTTTTGTAATTGTATTTTTTTGTTGCAAGTGAAATAAACCATGCTAATTATTTATGTCCACATTACTCAAAATACAAAGTAGATGGTTTATTTTTTTCTTGCTTTTTCTATTAACTTGCATGGCACTAATGCATTCCAGGTCCATATTCATCTGGTTTGTCCTTCCTCCCTTCTGTTTTTCACACTTCTTATTCTTGCTTCTTTGGTGGCTTCAGCACTGATTTTTCTGCTTTAAAGAATCTCATCTGGTCAATGGCTATTAAAGCTCTATACATATTTAGTCCACCAGGCATTCCCATCAGTTACAAAACATTTAGCCTTGACACCGCACCTTCATTGAAACACTGAATAGCATCTACCGCACCTATTTTCAAAGTATTTAGTCCTACCAGAACAGTTTTTGGTATCCGTTCCCATACACAATTGTTGAAACTTTCACTAGGATTTTGAGTCCTACCATGTAAATATTCCTCTAATAATCTCATGTCACTATACATAAGTTTTATAATTTCCATCATAGCAAATGGCAGTGAATGTTTATGGTTGTAGCTCTCACCTTGCGTAACAGCCCTGTGGTAGCCACACCATAAATCACTGCAAGGTGGGCAGAGTGCATGACATAGGTTGTCCTCTATTGGGGATTTATGAAAGAAGGTAGTCCATACTGCCTTTTTCATTCCCTCAAGCTCATTTTTATTTTGACTTATGGCTTGTCTATAATAATACTGCAACCTGTCTATTCCTTCGTCTGTAAGCCTACCACGTCCACTGCTGCACTTACCATCAGCTATTTTCTTTCCCTTCAAGTTTATCCTTTTCTGGACTTGTCCAACACATTCAATTTTTTTCAATTTTTGTGTCAACATAAGGTTTGGATTCACAAACTTTTTGGTATCCTTTTGAGTCTTGATCTCCTAAGTAAGACTTATACATCACACCATATTTCCCTACTGACCTGTGAAATAGCTTCACAACACCTTCAGATTCCATCCCTTCACTATAACCATTAAAACTGATCAAACATTTATGGTTTTCAGTTCCACTAGAACAGCCATGACAGTACTTGAGAATACATTCCACATCAATGACTTTACCATTGCCCGTTTTTGATGCACAGCCTCTTCTAGCATGTATCTCCTCAACTACCTTCACACTACTATTGCCAAATTCCGTACACTGCAAAGCTTTATTTACTAGTTCAGATTCAGCAGGGAGCTCAACAATAACACAGTCTGAATCAATAGTTGGCATCTCTATATTATCAGCATTAATACTGACAAGCCCATTGCCCAAATATTTAAGTTTTAGCTGCGAAGCACATTGAGTAGTTGAAGCTGATTCAAGTGCTGTATCATGGTATTAGCAGAGTTAATCCATTTGGTGAACTATTTTCCATAAAATTTACACGGTTTAACACCGAACTTCTTAATTCTTCCTCCTGCTTTCAAGTGGAATAAGAAACTTGCCCACACAATAAGAAACTCACGCACACAGTTACTTTGCTGTAAATAAAATATTTGTGCCAAAACAACAATGACTAAACTATCTGTATAAACAAAAGACAAGCAACTGTAAAGGTTTCACAGGCTAGCCAACTTAAGGGACTAAAAAGTCATAAAAATGAAACAAATGACAGCAAATTTTATTTTTAACAGAGCTGACTATGTGCCATTGGGATGTTGTGGTGCATGCAGCCACTTTTAAATTCCTCTAATTTTTGTACTTTCTGTGGTTCATTTTCTTGAAAGTAAACATTTTCTCATTCAGAAAACTACGGAGAATTTTTTAATAAAAGAATTAAAAATCAATTTTTGACAGTTATTCACGTACAAGTCCCCTTAAATGGTTGGGTTTTCCTAACAGGACATAGCAATCGCACAGAACACGTAACACTTACAAAAACTCTAAAACAATATTTATAGCTCTGAAATATAAGGACCAAAATACATCCTACATCTCACACATGATTTACACAAAAGTATTTTAAGGTTTCTAAGTTCTTGTACATAAAGTGTCATACTAAACACAGTATACACACACCAACTCTTAAAGTTTAATATTACAACATCTGATTTGACTTTCCCATGTTGGATTAAGTTACAGGCAAATATAGCCTGACCAAGCAAAGTCTGTACCAAGAATTACAAGGGCATATTTGGATGCACTATTTGTACTGGGCTCTTTTTTTCTTTTGTATTCCCCCTCCAGAGAGCAAAAATAAATAAAACTATTTAAATTAGGCTTAGTATTCCATATCCCACTTGCCTCAGATTACGTTTCGCTCTGTTCCCTACTGTACAATGGTGCCTGTATCTAAAGGCACAAACTTTGCTTGGTTGGGGTAGACAATAAACCATGTTAGTAAAGTTATTAGTCTGGACAGAAATTTGAAACGATTTTAAATGTTAGAAAAATGTGTTATGGTTCATGCACACCTCTACTAAACTCACTTCTCACAAGTCTGAATCCAGAATTTACTAGAGTTCGCCTAACAACCAACGGTGTTATAGTGCTCAATTTCCATTTCATGTGGCGGCCTATTTCATATGGCAGAGGTTCACCTGTTGAATAAATAAGTATTTTGATAAAATCAACTTCATACACACACATATATTAAGTATAAAACTAGTGGGAAAACCATTGCAAAATCCCCAGTTATCTAAACATAATATAACCAACTGCAACACTTCTTATGGAAAAAAAGCACTGAAACTTTAAGATATACTGAATGAAAAAGTATAAATTTGTATCAGCCATTTAGATGCATAGAGTAATTCAAAATTTGGGATCATATACAGATGAATAAAATTAAACACAAATAACTATACGTTAATTAAATGAGATTTAAATTCAACTAAAATTCACAATGTGACACACAAGGCAAAGCAACACCTTTTTTCAGAAAAGAAGAAGCTCAATTCTAAAGAAAAGACTTAAACTTGTTGCCTTGCAGGTAGAGAAAAGGACAACATTGTTTTATTTCATGGCCAATTTAATGTTATTTTTCTCCAGATCCTTTTTTTTTTCAAATTAGTTAATACGTTTGTCAAATTCATTATTATTGCCAAATTTGATGTATTTTTGACAGTTTGGTATCATTTTCTGCCAAACACAGTGCAATGTTTTTGTCAAATATGGTGATTTTTCTTGCCAAATGTCTTTTTTGGCAAAGATCAATGCTACTTTTTGCCACACCCAGTGTTTTTTTTTAAATATTTGTTGTTACTTTTTGCCAGATTTGGTGGTCCGTTTTTGCCCAATTCGGTGCTATTTTCGTTGCCACATTGTAGTTCATTGTGTGGAAATAGAGGTGTCAGTTTAAGATTACACACGAGCCCCAGCCTTACAGAAATTAGAAGTCAAAATGCAGTTTTAACATTCAGTAAATCTCAGTTACGAATATTAGTAAACTGCCATACTCAGATTTACAACATTTTATAAGTCATTTTGCAATTTCATGTTATTTTGTTAAAAACTGCCAATCAGTGTTATTGTTCTTGTGAAAATTTCCTGTCCCCTACTTATAGGGCACAAATTCTCTCGTGCACTCTGCACACTAGACCAAATCTTCTTTTAATAAAATATTTTTATACCTTTAATTTATACAGGTATTTTCTAAAAGTATTTACAAACTGTTTGTTAGAGTATCAAGGCAATAGCTGAAAAACAATCATCCTCAAAACTTTTATTTATTGTGCTCAATAATTACGCATTTATGAACCTGGTTTTTCATACATCCAACTGGCATGTTTCCTGTTCATTCTATCACAGGTCTATTTGTGAATGTACTTTCATCTTGATAATGTATAAAAGGATCTATGAAAATACTTATTATAGGTAAGAACTGAGCTTGTCCTTCACGAGACTAAAAAGAGAGAACATTCTGAATACAGAAAAGCAATTTCTACACCAAAATATTACAGTATCATGTGCATGGTGCACAACTTGGTACACCTTGCCAACAGTAAAGATAACTGAACAATATAATGCAAATGAATACGGGTGTTTTGCTTGTGATCAATTAGACACAAGTAAAATCCAATGACAGCATCAGCCCCTTTTACAACAGTCAGCCACTTGGAAGCTATTGCTAAGTAAAGTTAAGTATCTCTACGTGATTCCAGATGCTAACTGGAATATCTGTAGAGCTCATCACAGATTTTGATGTTGCACTGGAAGAAGTAAGTACAATATTTTCCAAGTGCAGATTTCAAGAAGATGAGTTTTGCGATTACATAATACCTGAAGAAGTCCAAGCTATAGCCATCAACTTACACTGCAGAAGATCTAATGCAGTGTCACAACAATGTCACTGATAGAACCAATTACTGGACAAAACATATATCAACTTTGATATTTTTAGTTCTTAACTATATACAGCATTATTATGTAGATTTAATATTTTCCCAAAATTTTATTATGGGTAACAATGAAGAGCTTAGCATCAATGTGTATTCTATAATGCCAACGGATTCATTTGGTGTGTCACAAACATGTTTTTTTAGAACTACTACTCATTCCAGGCCAGGTTTTCTATGCTCTTTATGAATGCTTGTGCCGTTCACCCTCAATTATTAATTTCATCAATTGCTTCTCTTCTCTCCATCATTTACACAGTTCAAATTTCCTTTGTATATCTTTCTTACCCTCCACATGGTGCAGTTTCCCATGCCTCTGTTCATTAACACTTCCCTCATACATTATATTATACCTTTTTCTGAAGTGACACTGCTCTTCTCGCAGCCCCTTCTCTATCCCATTCCAGAGCCTTATTTCTAACTTCTCAAATTTCTTTGCAGAGTGTAATGTAATGGTGACTGCCTACGAGTTATTACAGTATTTCCCACTTCTTTTCTTGAAAAGATGTACAACATTCATTTCTTTCTTCTTTCTTCTCTCTCTCTCTCTCTCTCTCTCTCTCTCTCTCTCTCTCTCTCTCTCTCTCTCTGTGTGTGTGTGTGTGTGTGTGTGTGTGTGTGTGTGTGTGTGTGTGTGTGTGTGTGTCACTCCCCCCCCCCCCCCCCCCCCCCTCACATTTTTCATTACATGGCACAGCCAAAGCTTTCCTACTTCTACTGTCTTCACCATCTCAACACTCACTCCAGCCAACTCTTGCATCTCTTCTATTTTCATATATTTAATGCTCATTTCTCTTGTTTTGATGAATCCCCTTTTCGAGCTAATATCTTAACTCGTCTCCTCCTGGTTCCTTCCCTTCATTTCCATCCTTGCCTGCTTTGTTTATTCTTA
Source organism: Schistocerca nitens (assembly GCF_023898315.1). Taxonomy (NCBI): domain Eukaryota; kingdom Metazoa; phylum Arthropoda; class Insecta; order Orthoptera; family Acrididae; genus Schistocerca; species Schistocerca nitens. Next base: position 353,840,545 of record NC_064615.1, read on the forward strand.
CAATACAAAGAAGAGAATGACAGTTTTCAATCACAAGTTTTGTTTTTACTTAAAGCACAATGAATTTTGAGCCCTGAAGGCCCATCTTCAGGTGTATATTAATGTATAATGACCACATTATTTAAATACATTTTAAACTAATAAATAAACAAATGTAATTAAAACAAAATACTGGAAAAATTAACCTACTTCTTTTAGCAGCTGCACAGACTTAAAAAAGAAGCTTACATTGCACAATCACAGAGTTACACATTACAGTGCATCTTCCTTCAAAAGTTATTTTCAAAACATACATATGTTACAAAGATACAGACATTTCAAAGAACAAATAGATACAAAGCTATTGCCTTTTTTTAATTCAAAGCCATCAGTATAGTTGGTATGATTTCTTCCTGCACATTTCAGAGATGATTTTTTTGAATAAAAAAATTGTAGAATTATTGAAATAACTTTTTGTTGACATAGTTTTGCTCATTTAAAAGTTTTCTGGTAAAAATAACTTTGTGTAAAAGTATTTCCAGTTGCCTTAGTCTCTGCATCATATATAGTGAGACTGCCTGGATATTGTTTTGTATATTTTGTCATTACATTAAAATATCTTTATTTTACAGGAGCAGTGTTAATTACCATGTAAGAATAATGACAATGTGTTAAGCACCTACAGATGTACCTTCTGGACTTTAAATGATTTGTGCTTTAAACAAAACCCTCGTTTATGACTGAAGGCTTTTGCTCTCCCCTTTGGATTTTACTAATGTAAATCAGTCATGGCCACAAAAATGACTACTACGGATAAAATGAAATTAGTTTATTCTACTTGCAAGCTCACTTTGGTTTACATCTCTTTTTATCCCCTCACATAACTCTATCACAATCATTTTCTATTACCCTTCCCCATTACCCCGTCCTCCACAACCACCTCATGTTAAAGAAAATTAGGTAAAGCAGTAAATTTGAATTTTTGTTTGTTTGTTTGTTTCTTTCTTTCTTTCTTTCTTTCTTTCGTTTTTGAGGAGGCTCTTCCTCCAAAGATAGATTAGATTAAGATTTAGAAACACATGTTAAAATATCTTCCAAATTTGTGCATAATATTTTGCAAGACACATTCAAAAAGCATCAAGCCTTTGCTTGGCAGAAATAAAATTAATTTGGAGGTACAAAACTCTAATCCCCTAAAATTTAGTTGCTTTGGTAATGCAAACATTTATCCTTTGTAGCATTTCTGGAATGTGTCTTTTTGAAGGTGATTAGCTAGGTCATCACATTCTGCATGACGTCTTCTCTTAGCTCATTACTTTCTGGGGCATTCTGAGCTGGGGAAATAGCCAAAACTCGTATGGAGCCTTGTCAGGGGAGTAAGAAGCCTGGCTAACCACACATATGCATTGTTTGGCGAGGAAAGTTTCAGTCAGATGCGCAGAATTTGTAAGGCATTATCATGATGGAGCTCAAAAGTTTTTGCTGCCCACAGGTCTGGTTGTCTGCATTACACAGCATCCCAAAAATGACAAAGGAACTCCTTGCAGCATTCTTTTCTGATGATTTGGCCTTGTGGGGTGTTCTTGTAATGCACAATCCCATGATAGTATACGAAAATGACTGCTTGCTCTTGACATTGCCACAATCCTGCCCTGTTGTTATGGCTACTGGAGTGTTCGAACATTTCCGCTGTGATGACTCACTCTTAGTTTCTGGGTCCTACCCATAAACATACATATCAACACCTGTGATCATGATGTTCAGAAGGTTGGGGTTACTGTTAGTATTACCCAACATGTCCTGTGCAATTTTCAGATAGTGTTGCTTCTGCTCCTTTGTGAGCAATTTCAGTATGAATTTCACAGACACTATCCTCATGCATAAATCATCCGTCAAAACTGAACATAATGATACAATTCTTACTTCCATTTCATTCGTAATATCTTTTACTGCGATTCAACTGTCTTCCATGACCAAGGTCTACTATACTCCTTCAATGACACTGTTTTCAGCTTGTTAACAGTTTGCCTGAGTGCTGTCCATTAATGTCTTGCTATCACTGAAGCATTTGAACCACTCCTTTATACATTAAGTTGCCCATGGCACCATCCCCAATAACCTGTTGAATCTTATGAATTTTTTCCATTTGTGTATCACCAAGCTTTTGGCAAACTTTTATACAATATCGCTGTTCATTTTCTTCCATCACTGCACAAATTACTGGAATCCCACAAGAATTCACTTCACATCCTCACTCATACGTCAAATGCCAGTGACTGAAGCTCTCTCTCTCTCTCTCTCTCTCTCTCTCTCTCTCTCTCTCTCTCTCTGTGTGTGTGTGTGTGTGTGTGTGTGTGTGTGTGCGCGCGCGCGGTGGTGGTGGTGGTGGCGGCGGCGGCGGCATTGGAGCTTTCTGCCTGCTGGAAGAAATTCACGACTGTGTATGAATGTTAACCCCCGCACTCATCACCATCAAAGAAAGTTGCCCATACTTCACTGATTTATGTGGGAAAGAGAAGACTGTTCAATACTTTTTGAACAGACATTGCACACAATACAAATTAAAGTTCAATTTCTTGATCGATATCTACATTCATAACCCCGATTGTCAAAAAGAAATTACCGCATTCTTGATACATTACTAGAATTAAGTCTTTACATTTACTTACATTGCTCTAATTGTGCCATAAATTTGTACTTTCACTTGATATACACCCACCTTTTTCATCATGCATACAAAATCTGATATACGGAGGAACATATGAGAAGAGACTAGTTCTCAATGCTTGTGATTGGTTGCAGGGTTCTGTCGTAGTCACAGCTGCAATACAAAAATTTTGTTATTTCTCTATAGCTTCGAACAGAGAGCAATTTAATATTGAGCTTCTTAGTTATCTGATCATACCTTCTACTTTGATAATCCTTTTTGATGATGTGTCATTAAGTGAAATTGATCCCAAAGATTCACCTACAACTGAGGGAGTGTTCGAATCTGTGGATACAGTTGTTAGGCTGCTAACTGCTGAACGAGTATCTGGAAGAAAACAATTTTTAAGGTTGAGATATTCAATGCATTCGAGTAATTAAAATATAGTACTTATGTAAGGAATCTTCTATTCACACTTGAGACCTGCTATTTCACAACACTAAACAAATATTGTAGTAGCAAAAAAATTTATATTGACCACGATATTCCACACCAGAATGAGATACGAAACAGTCTTATTTCATTTTATATTGTATGTTAGGTTCCGTATTATTCATGCAATGTGAATTTCTATGTTTCACATATGCATCAAGTATGATAGTTGGCAAAGTGGCAAACCTCAAGCAATATACATCACTATTACAGTGAGGACAGACTACGTTGCTCAACATAATGTCTTTTGTGATAGCCAGTATTCACAAAAAGAAGCATTAAGAAATTGTTAGGGCTGTCAACTCAAGTTATTACCAAGTCATCATCAAATGATTTACATAACTTTGAGTTTCAGTTTTGTGCACAGATTAGGTATATAAGTTTTTATCTGCAGAGGCCTGAGATATTGCACAAACTCAAAAAGATGAAAATTATTTCACAATGACTTAGTAAGAAGTTGTAACTGGTAATGATACCACTTAGGCGACCCCAGGCAAAATGTACAAGAAACAAATTTTACAAGATGGTCAACATGTTTTCTCGAGGCAGTATGCCTCGATTGTGTAATAGTAAGAACACTGCTAGCTTCTGAACAAACATTTCTCCAGAACTCTAAAGCAAGAATCGTCAGAGAGCTAGCAAAGTTCTCAAAATAATAAATAATTACTTCTTCTAAATGACGATCTTTAAAATTCAAGGAAGCTTAATGCCAAACTGGCTTTTGCAAAGTCATGATATGTTGTACCAGTATTTGTTAATTGGTGATATTTCTAACACAATTTATGGTTTTAACTGTGTCAATATTTTATTTTGTGTAAATTATACAAGGGACTTTGAAAGAAAAAAAAGAAGGCTAACCACTTTCACAGTTTCCACACCTGAATAAATTTAAACTGAAGACAGAAGAGTCAAAAAATAAAATTCATGTTGTGCACAAAATAGGCAATAAATATTCAAAAATAAAGATAGCCAAGTGCAAAGTAATCAATAGCCACTACAGGAACAGCTTTTAGTACAGCACTGGAAATTCTAATTGTAATTTAAACACAGTTGATTGTAAAACTCTGAACAGCAAAATTAATGAACTTGGAAAACACACTGAAATCTGGTATTTCATGAAAATAATTGTTTCTAAGGTGGTAGAGGAGATTTTGTTTCATCACTGTATGCAGCTGCAATTATAAAGCTGCCAAAGCCCGGCACCTAGATTGTGGTTTCTCTTATTGCATGCAATCTTCAGAGTTGCAAAAGTTTAAAATGATAAGTATAGCTGACAAAAGAACTGAATGACCATAACATTTTCCTCTGGCTTAGTCACATACCATTATGGCTGAACCTTCAAGTTCATATCAACTTTCAAGAAAATGGATCATGAAAGCTTTTGTTAACTCTTCTGCACCCAAAAAGCTATTTTTCAGTCGGAAATTGATTCATGATGATTAATTTCTTATCTTTTAAACTGGGCATGGGAAATCTAAGGTGACCTGCTGGCCTCATTCACATACTTAAGCTCACAGGTTGCCAGGTTACATTATGCGACAGCAGCACTCGTAGCACATAAAGTCAAAACTATAGCATATGTGACGTTAACATTATGGGGTAACACACTGACATGACAGCCACGCCTTTCCTGACGTATCATGACAACGAACTACATATTTTTAAGAGCACATAAAATTAATGTTCCTCCTATTTTCAGATGTTTACATTTATGTGTGTGCCATGACTACTGTTTATTTACGGAAGACATTTTACAAAAGCTGTCTTAAAAAATTTCAATGCAAAATTCTGCAACACTGTTTCTAAAGAAACAATGTTCATGACATGTAAATAAATGTAAATGCTAAGCATATTGAAATGTAATCAAGAAAAATAAATGCCTACCAAAGCAACTGGTTGTAGCTACTTAATCATAAATAACTTCAGTTCCAACAACTGCAGTGTTATAATATATCCCCAACAGACAAGAATTATTTACTAGTGTTAATACAAGAAAGCCCAGAAAAACAAAATATGGCAATGAGATACGCAATCCCAGTTGACAAGCAATTGCGAGTAACTTTGTGATTTTTGGCCACAAGCTGTGTGAAAGTGTGTTACTGTCCACAAACACTACTGACAAGCATTTTTTAAATATTTGTCCAAAAATACTTTGATGACTGATTGCATAGGCATAGTTTGTTTCTGTAACACTAACTAAAAACCATGGACCTTGGCGTCCGTGGGGAGGCTTCCATGCCTCAGCAATACAGATAGCTGTGTCTTAAGTAAAACCACAAGAGAGGGATATCTGTAGGAAGGACAGACAAACGTGTGGTTCCAGAAGAGGGGCAGCAGCCTTTTCAGTAGTTGCAGGGGCAACAGTCTGGATGATTGACTAATATGGCCTTGAAACATTAACCAAATTGGCCTTGCTGTGCTGGTATTGCAAACGGCTGAAAGCAAAGGGGAAACTACAGCTATAATTTTTCCCGAGGTCATGCACATCTGTTGTATGGTTAAATGATAGTGCTGTAATCTTGAGTAAAATATTCCCGAGGTAAAATAGTCCCCATTTGGATCTCCAGATGGCGACTACTCAGGAGGATATCATCTTCAGGAGAAATAAGACGGGCATTCTACAGATTGGAGCATGGAATGTGTTAGCCCCTAATTGGGCAGGTAGGTTAGAAAATTTAAGAAGTGAAATGGATAAGTTGAAGTTAGATATAGTGGGAATTAGTGATGTTCAGCGGCCGGAGGAACTGGACTGCTGGTCAGGTGAATACTGGGTTACAAATAGAAGGTCAAATAGGGGCAATAAAGGAGTGGATTTAATAATTAGTAAGAAAATTGGAATGCGGGTCAGATACTATGAATAGCATATTGAACACATTCTCGTATCCAAGATAGACACAAAGGGCACACCTACCACAGTGGTACAAGTTTACATGTCAACTATATCCACAGATGAAGAGCTGTACAATAAGATTAAAGAAATAATTCAGACAGTTAAAGGAGATGAAAATATAATTGCGATAAGAGACTGGAATTTGATAGTAGGAAAAGGAAGACGAGGAAAAATGGTAGATAAATATGGACTAGGGGCATGGAACGAAAGAGGCAGCTGCCTGGTAGGGTTTTGAACAGAGCATAATCATCACTGACACACTGTTTAAGAACCATAAAAGAACGGTGTATATCTGGAAGAGACCTAGAGACACCGGGAGGTTTCAGATCGATTATATAACAGACACACATTTAGGAACCAGATTTTAAATTTTAAGACATTTCCAGGGGCAGATGTGGTCTGACCAAAATTTATTAGTTAAGAATTGTACATTAAAATGGAAGAAATTCGAATAAAGGCAGGAAATTAAGGAGATGGAACATGGATTAGTTGAAAGAACCAGAAGTAGTTGTAAGTTTCAGTGAGAGCATTCAGCAACGGTTGACTAGAAGAGAGGAAAGGAAGATGAATGGGTAGCTTTAAGAGATGAAATAGTGAAGGCAGAAGAGGAGCAATGGGTAAAAATATAAGGCTTGGTGGAAATCTGTTGCTCAGTTATGTGCAAATTACTGAACTATCTGTTTAACAAGTTTTTTTGCAAGATACTAACAAATTCTCAGCAGGAGAATGGAAAAACTGGTGGGAGCCAACCTCGAAAAAAATCAGTTTGGTTCCAGAGAAATGTAAGAACACGCGAGGCAATACTCACTTTATGACTTACCTTAGAAGACAGTTATAAGAGTCGAGGGCATGAAAGAGAAACAGTGCCTCAGAAAGGAGTGAGAAGGGTTGTAGCTAATTCCTGATGTTATTTGATATGTACATTGAACAAGCAGTGAAGGAAATCGAATAAAAATTGGTATAGTAATTAAAGTCCAGGGGGAGGGGGGAAGAAACGGGGGGAGAAAGGGGGGACGGAGGGGTGGGGGAGGAGCGGCGGCGGCGGGGTGGGGAGAGGATCGGCGGCGGCGGCGGGGGGGGGGGAGGAGCGGCGAAGGGGGGGAGGGGGCGAAGGGGGGAAGAGCGGCGAAGGGGGGAAGAGCGGCGAAGGGGGGAAGAGCGGGCGAAGGGGGGGGGAGGGGGCGAAGGGGGGAAGAGCGGCGAAGGGGGGGGAGGAGCGGCGGGGGGGGAGTAGCGGCGGGGGGGAGGAGCGGCGGCGGGGGAGGAGCGGCGGGGGGGAGGAGCGGCAGGGGGGGAGGAGCGGCAGGGGGGGAGGAGCGGCAGGGGGGGAGGAGCGGCAGGGGGGGAGAAGCGGCAGGGGGGGAGAAGCGGCAGGGGGGGAGAAGCGGCAGGGGGGGAGAAGCGGCAGGGGGGGAGAAGCGGCAGGGGGGGAGAAGCGGCAGGGGGGGAGAAGCGGCAGGGGGGGAGAAGCGGCAGGGGGGGAGAAGCGGCAGGGGGGGAGAAGCGGCAGGGGGGGAGAAGCGGCAGGGGGGGAGAAGCGGCAGGGGGGGAGAAGCGGCAGGGGGGGAGAAGCGGCAGGGGGGGAGAAGCGGCAGGGGGGGAGAAGCGGCAGGGGGGGAGAAGCGGCAGGGGGGGAGAAGCGGCAGGGGGGGAGAAGCGGCAGGGGGGGAGAAGCGGCAGGGGGGGAGAAGCGGCAGGGGGGGAGAAGCGGCAGGGGGGGAGAAGCGGCAGGGGGGGAGAAGCGGCAGGGGGGGAGAAGCGGCAGGGGGGGAGAAGCGGCAGGGGGGGAGAAGCGGCAGGGGGGGAGAAGCGGCAGGGGGGGAGAAGCGGCAGGGGGGGAGAAGCGGCAGGGGGGGAGAAGCGGCAGGGGGGGAGAAGCGGCAGGGGGGGAGAAGCGGCAGGGGGGGAGAAGCGGCAGGGGGGGAGAAGCGGCAGGGGGGGAGAAGCGGCAGGGGGGGAGAAGCGGCAGGGGGGGAGAAGCGGCAGGGGGGGAGAAGCGGCAGGGGGGGAGAAGCGGCAGGGGGGGAGAAGCGGCAGGGGGGGAGAAGCGGCAGGGGGGGAGAAGCGGCAGGGGGGGAGAAGCGGCAGGGGGGGAGAAGCGGCAGGGGGGGAGAAGCGGCAGGGGGGGAGAAGCGGCAGGGGGGGAGAAGCGGCAGGGGGGGAGAAGCGGCAGGGGGGGAGAAGCGGCAGGGGGGGAGAAGCGGCAGGGGGGAGAAGCGGCAGGGGGGAGAAGCGGCAGGGGGGAGAAGCGGCAGGGGGGAGAAGCGGCAGGGGGGAGAAGCGGCAGGGGGGGAGGAGGTGGTTTGCCAATGACACTGCAATTGTCACAAACAGCAAAGAACTTGGAAGAGCAATTGAATGGAATGAACAGTGTCATGAAAGAAGGATATAAGATAAACATCAATAAAAGCAAAACAAGGAATATGGAATATAGTCTAATTAAATCAGGGAATACTGAGGGAATTATATTAGAAAATGAGACACTTGAAGTGTTAGATGACTTTTGCTATTTAGGCAGCAAAATAACTGATAACTGAAATTTGTTAACATCAAATATAGATTTAAGTGTTAGGAAGTTTTTCTGAATGTACTTGTTGGAAGTGTAGACTTAAATGGAAGTGACATATGGGCAATAAACACTTTAGATAAAAAGAGAATAGAAGCTTTTGAAATGTGGTGCAACAGAAGAATGCAGAAGATCAGATGGGGTGATCATGTAACTAATGAGGAAGTAGAGAACAGAATTGGGGAGACAAAAAAAAATCTGTTGCACAAGTTGAACAAAAGAAGGGATCTGTTGATTGAACACATTCTGTGTGTGTGTGTGTGTGTGTGTGTGTGTGTGTGTGTGTAGGGGGGGGGAGGAGGGGTTAAGCAGATTCAGAAAGATGTAGGCTGCAGTAGTTATTCGGAGATGAAGAGGCTTGCACAGGCTAGAGTAATGTGGAGAGCTGCATAAACCAGTCTTCGGACTGAAGACCACAATGACAAATTATGCCACCATTTCATTGTTCATTTTAAAAAGTTTGTATATTAGGTGTATTACACAGAAGCCAAACTGGAAAAATGCGAACAATAGAATAGTGAACTGTCAAACCAATAGTACTCACACTCAGTATGTACTGGTAATCCTAAGATTATTTTGATCGGCATCAATACTGATTAGATGGGTAGATCACATAACTAATGAGGAGGTACTGAATAGGATTGGGGAGAAGAGGAGTTTGTGGCACAACTTGACCAGAAGAAGGGATCAGTTGGTAGGACATGTTCTGAGGCATCAAGGGATCACCAATTTAGCATTGGAGGGCAGTGTGGAGGGTAAAAATTGTAGGGGGAGACCAAGAGATGCATACACTAAGCAGATTCAGAAGGATGTAGGTTGCAGTAGGTACTGGGAGATGAAGAAGCTTGCACAGGATAGAGTAGCATGGAGAGCTGCATCAAACCAGTCTCAGGACTGAAGACCACAACAACAACAACAACAGTAGTTCTAATATTGACTGCCATTTTATTAATACACTGACATACTCATTGAACATGTGAAGGCCCCATAACTTCCCTTTGACATTTCTACCTTTGCAGACGATAGGCACCAGTCTTCGCAGTATTCATGAGATGCGATAACAGCACCTCTAATGCTGAAGTTAGGAGGTATAGCATCTGTTTATGGATAATATATTTTAAAATTAAACAGTAGAAAGCAACACGTGAAATACAATGGCTCTGTCAAAATAAGATAAGCAGGCCATACACTGATCAGCCAGAACATTGTGACACCTGCCTAATAGCCGGTATGTCCACCTTTGGCACGAATAACAGCAGCAATGCATCACGGCATGGAAGGAATGAGGCTCGGTAGGCTGTTGGAGGGAGCTCACAACACATCTGCATGCACGAGTCACCTAATTCCCATAAATTATGAGGAGGAGGTCGATGAACTCTGATGCCATGTTCACTCGCATTCCAGGTGTTCAGTTGGGTTCAGATCTGGCGAGTTTGAGGGGAGGGGGGGGGGGGGCGGCACATCAATTGAAACTTGCCACTGTGTTCCTTGAACCACTCCATTGCACCCTTGGCCTTGTGATGTAGCATATTATCTTGCTGAAAAATGTCAATGCCGTTGGGCGTACAAGGTCTGCGACCAGTGTACGATACTCCTTGGCCTTTATGGTGCCTTGCACAATCTCCACTGGACCCAGATGACCGTGTAAATTTTTCCAGAGAATAATGGAGGTGACGTCTGCTTGTCTCCATCCCACAGTCAAGTGTCAAGGAGCTGTTCCCTTGGAAGACAACGGATTCGCACCCTCCCATCAGCATGATGGAGGAGGTATGGAATTCATCAGATTGTGCAATGCTCTGCCACTGTGAGAATGTCCAGTGCCTATGGTCACATGCTCATTTCAGTCATAATTGCTGATGTTGTCACGTTAACACTGGCACATGCATGGGTCGTCAGCTGCACAGGCCTATCATTGGGAGTAGTTGGTGCACTGGGTGTTCAGACACACTTTTCCTCTGACCAACAATAAAGTCTGATGTTAGTTCCGCAACAGTTCACTGCCTGTCTGCTAAGTGTACAATGCTCAACATCTGTAATGAGATGTGGCCACCCAGCCCCATGACATCTGGACATGGTTTCACTTTGGTTTCATCACATGTTGAAGACAGACACCACAGCACTCCTCTGACACCCAACAAGTCATGCAGTTTCTGAAGTGCTTGTACTGAGCCTCTGGGCCATCACAATCTGCCCTCACACTCATATATATTGTGCGCCTTCCTCATTCTACATACAGACAACATGCTCACTGATACTACGTACACTGTGTGTGTGTGTGTGTGTGTGTGTGTGCGCGCGTGGGGGAGGGGGAGGGAGAGGGGGGGGGGAGGGAGGGGGGGCAGAGAGAGAGAGAGAGAGAGAGAGAGAGAGAGAGAGAGAGAGAGAGAGAGAGAGAGATAGTTGAGACCAGTGCCGTGGAACACAGGGTCAAAACAATATTGTCTATAACTGTTGTAGGACAATATATTATAGCTTGGTGCCTTGCTTCCTGGTAGGTCATCGCAACAACTTACACCTTTTTGAGAACACATGATATCATCTTGCATAGAAACTCATGTGAAAAACATCAACTTTGTCTACATCAAATACACCAAACACACAAATTTTGCCATCAGCTTGTAGGAAAACCACATTTAATGGCTGGCATTCTGGCCAAAGATAGCAGTCATGTGTACGAGGTGTGCTTGCTCATGTGAATGTGTGCATAGCTTTCTTTCTGAAGAAGACTGGCCAAAAGCTCAGATGTATAATAGTCTTCTTGCTGTGCTTTTCTGCAGCTTAATATGTCACCTTTAGGGTGAGTGGCAACCTATCGCTTTTGTAATATTGTTGATATTCCAAGCTGGACTTCCCACAGTTTGATTTACAGTTATTCAGTCATTGAAAAATCAACAGCAGTTTAATATGATATTTCTGAGCTTGAATTTTTACACAAGATTGTTCATATCTAGATTTACATCGCTGACATGAGTCTTAGGGCATTTTCCAGGTTGTCACTGTTAACCTTTTACATATAGTGAATTTATTTATTTTAATGAGAGAGGAGAATTGTTCACACTTAAGTGTGCTTCCAAAAAGACAAATTTTCTTTCTTGCAAATGATCTCAATTGTGTAACTATTTTTTCTCCGTGAAATATAAAATACGGCCAGGCCTTAGATTTTAAAGATAAATTCTGAAATGCAACAAGTCCCACTTAAAGGTTTTCTGGTGCTTTTTCTATGTCACAATTTGAAGTGTTAGCAAGTATGGCAAAAGTGCTGTCTAACAGTTGCCAGCTCTCATCTGCATTTACCACAAGCACATCTTGGTCCGAAAAGCTTCCAGATGGCTGCTTGATTAGTGAGCTAACTGGCTCGGCTTCTGAAGTTTGTTATTTAAGCCATTTAAATAACCTGTGATTTCAATCAGAAAGACTAACTCACAAATCTGTTGGGGCTCTACTTCAGCCAATGACAAATGAACTCTCTTTAACAGTCAAAAAATCTGCTATTGCTTGTTGAAGGTCATAAAAATGTTTCAGTATTTTGCCCATACTCAGCCATTTCACTCTGTAATGGTAACTGAAATTTTCATGATTGGAGCATACATCATCCAAATATTGAACTGGCAATGATGTAGTGCATGGGACTCTATAAAATTGATGCTGAAGAATTGTTACAATAGCTTTCTCAATATTTAATTCAATAGATTTTTCATTTAATATGCCAATAAAATCTTTTCATGAACTGACCATCAAAGGTGCCTAATCATAACAAACTCCAGAGAGTTGTCTCCATGGTAAATTGAATGTTTCACTATTTTTTTTCTATACTTCAAAACGTATTTCATACAAAACTGCTTTTTCATAACAGACAGTGATTCACCATACAAGCAAATGGTTTTATTTCTTAAATGATAAAGAAATAATCCTCCATCCATTTCTCCTGGCAACATTCAGCATGTACTTTCCTCTTCTTAATGCTAGACATTTTCCAAATTCAGTAATGATACAAAGAAACACTTGCACAAATTAACAAACAACTTGCACAGAACTTTATGTTTAAGCCAACAACAGATAACTAGTTTGTTCATGAAGTTGCTGCTGCTGTTAAAACCAGCACTTTTGAGAAATAGATGGTAATTTCTGTACTAATGTCACCTACTACCATCTGTGATCTATCACTGTGTAGCAGACACACACACACGAGCACATGGGCCATAACTTTGTGCTAAGCCTGAAAATGTGTGTCTCTCTGTTGCTCAAATGCAGTCGTGCTGAAATGGATTGCAAAAAATGGCTCTGAGCACTATGGGACTCAACTTCTGAGGTCATTAGTCCCCTAGAACTTAGAACTAGTTAAACCTAACTAACCTAAGGACATCACAAACATCCATGCCCGAGGCAGGATTCGAACCTGCGACCGTAGCGGTCTTGCGGTTCCAGACTGCAGCGCCTTTAACCGCACGGCCACTTCGGCCGGCGAAATGGATTGCACATGTGCAGAGTAAGCATTTATCTTTGTCATGAGTTGCAAAAATGATGTGAGCCATCTGAAAATGTTTTCCTGGTGGAGTGCAATGCTAGGACCTCGCTCCCTCCCCACAAATTTGTTCAGCAGGCCAAACAGAAGCCAATCACAGGCCAGATCTGGCCTGTGGGCTGCCAGTTGCCAACACGGATTTTAAATTAAGTGCTGTTTACAGACCCAATACTCTTAAAATAAATTACATTTCAAAATAGTGCTTCAAACTGTAGATGGCACCAATGTTTCTTCAAAATAAATCATAAATGGGATATTAAATAAACGTTATCCATCATTACAAAATCCTGTTGTCTGCAAAGAGTGTCTTGCTTAATGATCTTCACTGTAAACCCTAAAAACTTGACTACATTTATTTTGAAATCAATGCTCGAATTACCTTCCTCACTGTCTTCTGCTGGCTCACCTTTACTGTCACCATCTTCTCCACTGTAACTGAAACAAAAACAAGTTTATCTGTGAGTGTGTGTTCTGAAACTGCTGAGGAGAAAAAGATACAAAAGTTAATGTGGAACAGCAAAATAGGACCTACTCGTAGGCAGCTTAACAGAAAATGTCCAGATCAAAGATCAGTTTAACAAAATCAACAACTTAAGTGAAGCAATTAATTGCAAATTATTAAAACTAACATAAGTAAAGATAGGAGCAGATAAATATTAAAAACATTTGCTAGTACAAGTCTTGACCAAAAATCACATCTAAACATCCAATGTAACAAAAGATAAGACCTTGCACTAAACAGATATGAGACTGCTATTTAGCTCATTAAGGCTGCATTATAATTTTCCACAAGATGAAAGCATCAAAGACAACTCAAATGATAGATATATTTGCCTTCAAAGTAGCACTACTCAATAACTGTTGGTTAATTGTTAGGCTATCACATAAAAAAATATTAATGTACAAGACAAAAAAGAACTGAAGATGGTATATAAAAATAGTGCATTCAGGACACTGAATATTTTAATTTTTCCTCATGAACAGGATATACCTTATTCACTAGAAGAAACAGTATAGTTTGACACTGACCCAGGAAGGAAAGGCGAGCATCATTCTGCGATTTCTGACCATTGTTTTATCTGATGTTTCCTAGACCCTGGAATATACTGTCTACAATAAGCCCACTGAATGCTAATGCATATTCATCTTATATTACAATATTACTCTGGGTTCGCAAACGCTATAGCCAATACACTTCACTAATTAAGGGAGCTGATGAACTGAAAATTACTATTAGAAAAATGTGAGGCCACAGCACCACAATACTGACAGATCCTGAAAAGCAGTTAATACCATCAACTTTGACAGCGCTTGGAAAAATATGATGGTTAAAATTTTCAGATGGTGTGCTGAAGTGATGTGAAAGCTATTTGAGAAACAGGCAGCAGTACGACTGCGAATTAAGTATTACTGCATACCAGTTCTCCCAAGAGTATCACAAGGCTCAGACCACAACACGCTATTGTTGTTCTCATTTACTAATGACATCTGACTAGTGCTATCTTCCTGTAAATATCATTTTTATTGCAATGACCTCCCATTTTACTTGAGATCCAAACCAGAAGACATCAACACTGTCATTATCCAAAATGGCTCTGAGCACTATGGGACTTAACATCTGAGGTCATCAGTCCCCTAGAACTTAGAACTACTTAAACCTAACTAACCTAAGGACATCACACACATCCATGCCCGAAGCAAGATTCGAACCTGCGACCATAGCGGTCGCGGGGTTCCAGACTGAAGTGCCTAGAACCGCTCTGCCACATCGGCCAGCATCATTATCCATATGAATGGTATCTTTCTTCGGTGTTCATATGGGCAAATAGCCTAAATACTGAAAAGACAAGCAATTTTAATATACCATAAGAAGTTAATCAGCCCAGAATTCTGTGAACAACTGTTTCCAATTGTTCTCTGTTGTATTATAACACCATATTTTGGATGAGCACCTCAATTGGGAAGAAAATACTGTTGCCATGTGCAGGATGACTTCTGTGGCTAACCTTTAATATGGGCCATCCACACACTGCACTTGTTTGCAGTATAGCAAGATACAGATTTATTATTAGAAAACACAGAATTTTAATTGGGACTATGGGTCCACCTTTATGGGGTTGGAGGTTGATTTGGGGGCAGAGACCAAACTATGAGGTCATCGGTCTCATCAGATTAGGGAAGGATGGGGAAGGAAGTCGGCCGTGCCCTTTCAAAGGAACCATCCCAGCATTTGCCTGAAGCGATTTAGGGAAATCACGGAAAACCTAAATCAGGATGGCCGGATGCAGGATTGAACCATCATCCTCCCGAATGCGAGTCCAGTGTGCTAACCACTGCGCCACCTTGCTCGGTTCCATCTCTATGCAAAAGACTTGTGTTATAATAAACAAATTATGTAAGTGTTCAGCATCAAGGCAGACCCACAATCCCATTTTTTTAATGCAAATACAGACAAATGGGAGAGTTTCAAGATAGAATTACACAGAAATTTGTTTGATATGATTGACACACACAAATTATACGCATTGTGACAAGGGCCCTCTGTTCATTTCCTGCTATTGCAGCATATTGACATTTGTATGTTAAATGATTTATTCTGAAAGGCAGAATGTGGTGTTGGTAGCTGACTGACAAGAAAACTCTCATTGTATGGGTGGCCTTATCTTCATTTGCTGCCATCTTTATGTTTCCGTTATTGATGCATGAAATTAGGCACCTTTTATGTTGAAGCATACATTATTGGATCTTAATATCTCTTAACCTGTCACAGTACTGGCTGTGAAAAATAGGTAGTAATGTAAGCTCCCATAATACCTGTATCAAGTGTCGCACAGGAACTTCTAACAGTGGAGTTATGGGGTCATGTCCCATCAACACCAAAGAAAAGCTGAACATCTTGCAAGGCAACCATAGTAGTAGTTGCCACATTTCATGTAAGTAACCAATGAGAAATATCAAATCAGATGATGTAAACATGAGATAGCACTCTCTCTTGAGGAGAAACATGATTTCCGTCTGTTGAATTTTCACCTATGGTGAGGCAAAGGACTTTTGTTCCAGTGACCTTGTTCTTGCGGATTACGAAAACAATATGGTGAAGTCATATCGAACAGATTCACAGAAAAAGAACAAAAATGTGCAAGATGTGGTTCGGCTATGAGACTCATTGCTTCTAAGAAGGGTACTGACCTGAAGTGGAGCTGCAAAAAGGAAGACCGCTGAGTAAGCTGCAGCATTAGAAACATTCTTGGTTTGCAGGAAGCAAATTAGGTATCACAAAAATTTTGCAGTTAACATATCTAAGGGTTAAACAGGGCAGACACAGGTGAACTGCATATGACAGAAAAGATGGTAGTGAATTGGAAAAGCCTTTGTAGAGAAGTGGGTGCGAAACAAGGAGAAAAGTTTAGTGGGCTAGGTATTGCGGAAATTGACAAAGCAATTTTTGGGAGAGGAGACTGTTGCATGGGCTAGACAATGTATGAACATGTTCGATAGCTTCTTCATGTTTTCACGGCATAAAGACTCTTCTGTAAAATTTCGGGCATGCAGCCACATAAATTCAGCTTCTTCCAATATTTCAGCTGAATATTGTCCAACCATCTTCAGAATGAGCTGAGGTGACTAATGGTCCAGCACTTGCTCCGTCGTTTTAAACTCGAGAGCCCAACCACTGCATATGTGGCCAAAGATATACAAGGTGCTACAGACTTACAACCAAATAAATCTGCGGTGGTAGAGCACTGTATTGACACTAGGCACTCTGTTGTTGTTGTTGTGGTCTTCAGTCCTGAGACTGGTTTGATGCAGCTCTCCATGCTACTCTATCCTGTGCAAGCTGCTTCATCTCCCAGTACCTACTGCAACCTACATCCTTCTGAATCTGCTTAGTGTATTGATCTCTTGGTCTCCCTCTACGATTTTTACCCTCCACGCTGCCCTCCAATGCTAAATTTTGATCCCTTGATGCCTCAAAACATGTCCTACCAACCGATCCCTTCTTCTAGTCAAGTTGTGCCACAAACTTCTCTTCTCCCCAATCCTATTCAATACCTCCTCATTAGTTACGTGATCTACCCACCTTATCTTCAGCATTCTTCTGTAGCACCACATTTCGAAAGCTTCTATTCGATTCTTGTCCAAACTGGTTATCGTCCATGTTTCACTTCCATACATGGCTACACTCCATACAAATACTTTCAGAAACGACTTCCTGACACCTAAATCTATACTCGATGTTAACAAATTTCTCTTCTTGAGAAACGCTTTCCTTGCCATTGCCAGTCTACATTTTATATCCTCTCTACTTCGACCATCATCGGTTATTTTACTCCCTAAATAGCAAAACTCCTTTACTACTTTAAGTGTCTCATTTCCTAATCTAATTCCCTCAGCATCACCCGACTTAATTTGACTACATTCCATTATCCTCGTTTTGCTTTTGTTGATGTTCATCTTATATCTTCCTTTCAAGACACTGTCCATTCCGTTCAACTGCTCTTCCAAGTCCTTTGCTGTCTCTGACAGAATTACAATGTCATCGGCGAACCTCAAAGTTTTTACTTCTTCTCCATGAATTTTAATACCTACTCCGAATTTTTCTTTTGTTTCCTTTACTGCTTGCTCAATATACAGATTGAATAACATCGGGGAGAGGCTACAACCCTGTCTCACTCCCTTCCCAACCACTGCTTCCCTTTCATGCCCCTCGACTCTTATAACTGCCATCTGGTTTCTGTACAAATTGTAAATAGCCTTTCGCTCCCTGTATTTTACCCCTGCCACCTTCAGAATTTGAAAGAGAGTATTCCAGTCAACATTGTCAAAAGCTTTCTCTAAGTCTACAAATGCTAGAAACGTAGGTTTGCCTTTTCTTAATCTTTCTTCCAAGATAAGTCGTAAGGTCAGTATTGCCTCACGTGTTCCAACATTTCTACGGAATCCAAACTGATCATCCCCGAGGTCGGCTTCTACCAGTTTTTCCATTCGTCTGTAAAGAATTCGCGTTAGTATTTTGCAGCTGTGACTTATTAAACTGATAGTTCGGTAATTTTCACATCTGTCAACACCTGCTTTATTTGGGATTGGAATTATTATATTCTTCTTGAAGTCTGAGGGTATTTCGCCTGTCTCATACATCTTGCTCACCAGATGGTAGAGTTTTTTCAGGACTGGCTCTCCCGAGGCCATCAGTAGTTCTAATGGAATGTTGTCTACTCCCGGGGCCTTGTTTCGACTCAGGTCTTTCAGTGCTCTGTCAAACTCTTCACGCAGTATCTTATCTCCCATTTCATCTTCATCTACATCCTCTTCCATTTCCATAATTTTTTCCTCAAGTACATCTCCCTTGTATAAACCCTCTATATACTCCTTCCACCTTTCTGCCTTCCCTTCTTTGCTTAGAACTGGGTTTCCATCTGAGCTCTTGATATTCATACAAGTGGTTCTCTTCTCTCCAAAGGTCTCTTTAATTTTCCTGTAGGCAGTATCTATCTTACCCCTAGTGAGACAAGCCTCTACATCCTTACATTTGTCCTCTAGCCATCCCTGCTTAGCCATTTTGCACTTTCTGTCGATTTCATTTTTGAGACGTTTGTATTCCTTTTTGCCTGCTTCATTTACTGCATTTTTATATTTCTCCTTTCATCAATTAAATTCAATATTTCTTCTGTTACCCAAGGATTTCTATTAGCCCTCGTCTTTTTACCTACTTGATCGTCTGCTGCCTTCACCACTTCATCCCTCAGAGCTACCCATTCATCTTCTACTGTATTTCTTTCCCCCATTCCTGTCAATTGTTCCCTTATGCTCTCCCTGAAACTCTCTACAACCTCTGGTTCTTTCAGTTTATCCAGATCCCATCTCCTTAAATTCCCACCTTTTTGCAGTTTCTTCAGTTTCAATCTGCAGTTCATAACCAATAGATTGTGGTCAGAATCCACATCTGCCCCTGGAAATGTCTTACAATTTAAAACCTGGTTCCTGAATCTCTGTCTTACCATTATATAATCTATCTGAAACCTGTCAGTATCTCCAGGCTTCTTCCATGTATACAGCCTCCTTTCATGATTCTTGAACCAAGTGTTAGCTATGATTAAGTTATGCTCTGTGCAAAATTCTACAAGGCGGCTTCCTCTTTCATTCCTTCCCCCCAATCCATATTCACCTACTATGTTTCCTTCTCTCCCTTTTCCTACTGACGAATTCCAGTCACCCATGACTATTAAATTTTCGTCTCCCTTCACTACCTGAATAATTTCTTTTATCTCGTCATACATTTCATCTATTTCTTCATCATCTGCAGAGCTAGTTGGCATATAAACTTGTACTACTGTAGTAGGCATGGGCTTTGTGTCTATCTTGGCCACAATAATGCGTTCACTATGCTGTTTGTAGTAGCTAACCCGCACTCCTATTCTTTTATTCATTATTAAACCTACTCCTGCATTACCCCTATTTGATTTTGTATTTATAACCCTGTAATCACCTGACCAAAAGTCTTGTTCCTCCTGCCACCGAACTTCACTAATTCCCACTATATCTAACTTTAACCTATCCATTTCCCTTTTTAAATTTTCTAACCTACCTGCCCGATTAAGTGATCTGACATTCCACGCTCCGATCCATTGAACGCCAGTTTTCTTTCTCCTGATAACGACGTCCTCTTGAGTAGTCCCCGTCCGGAGATCCGAATGGGGGACTATTTTACCTCCGGAATATTTTACACAAGAGGACGCCATCATCATTTAATCATACAGTAGAGCTGCATGTCCTCGGGAAAAATTACGGCTGTAGTTTCCCCTTGCTTTCAGCCGTTCGCAGTACCAGCACAGCAAGGCCGTTTTGGTTAATGTTACAAGGCCAGATCAGTCAATCATCCAGACTGTTGCCCCTGCAACTACTGAAAAGGCTGCTGCCCCTCTTCAGGAACCACATGTTTGTCTGGCCTCTCAACAGATGCCCCTCCGTTGTGGTTGCACCTACGGTATGGCCATCTGTATCGCTGAGGCACGCAAGCCTCCCCACCAACGGCAAGGTCCATGGTTCATGGGGGGGGGGACTCTATGGTTATGATAATGTCAAAATTTTAGCCTTGACTTCATCTTTCTGGGACTCAGTAGTGAAAGAAGCAACTGAAATTCAGTTGGCGATGAATTTAATTAATAGAGAAAGTGGCTTCAGCTTGGACAAATCATGGAATCCATTAATTTCTGTAATTGAATCACAAAGACGTCGCGATGACACAGCTCTCCGGGACACATAGATATCACTGTGTAGATTGACTGCGCAGCCATAGATTTAATTTCCATGCATATGCTACACCTCTTTCCGTCATTCCTCAGTTGCACCTATATTATTATTATTATTATTATTCACAGGAAAATACAGGATGTAATGTGATAATATTATGAAAGGGATGTTGCTACCCACAATATGACACAGATGCTGGGTCACAGATAGGCACAACAAGAAAGACTGTCAGAAAATAAGCTTTTGGCCAACAAGCCGTCATCAGAAATAGAAAACACACACACACACACACACACACACACACACACACACAGTCTCTAGCTGCTGAGACAGACTTACTTTCTGGCAGTCTTTTTCTTGTGCCTACCTGCAACTCAGCGTCTTCACTATATGGTGAGTAGCAATTATACTTTTAATATTATTGGAGATGTGGTCTGTATGTGCGACTAAGTAGGTCTTTTTGTTTTTGTCCTTTGTGTGTTTCACTTCATTTTATTTATGAAGCATCATCCGTGGCCTGTAACACATGAAGTTTCATAAATAAAACGAAGCAAAATGCGTATGGCATAAAAACAGCTTTCTATTTAGTTCCACAGATGGACCATATCCCCAAGAATATAATAATCATAAAACCTGTATTTCTGTGAAAATTCAATTTCATTGCACTATGATACATAGTAAGCCATAGAATGTTATTATGTTAAAATGCAATATTTGTTTCTCCCACGATCCAAACTAATTCACTGGCTATAACAATCAGCTTCTCTGCCCTCTTAGCTTCCCACAAGAACTCATGGCAGGGATTTCCAGCAAACAGCTCAAAATAAGAGCATGGAAGGCTCTTCGTAAATTTTCAGATTTCCATGCTTTCCTGATGTTCCAGAATATTTTTCCCACAGAAGGTGTAACATAAGGTTGTACAATAAATCATTCCAAATCTCAATTTATTGGGATATAATCCAACATGGCACAAGTCGCACTTATCTAGTATCCCAACCATGCCCATCCATAAAACTTTTCCAAAATACTCCTACATTGCTACTGTCCCCCCCCCCCCCCCCCCCCCCGGAACAGGTTACTGTGCACATTGCACAAAATTTGATATATTATTACATTCAAGCATAAGGTAACTTCCTTTTGACAACATAATTACTTTTCTATAATGAAAATTAACATAAGTAGCCATTTTTTGCTGTCAAACAAAGTAAATGCTTGCAACTTCTGCAATTTACACTACTACTACTTTTTGTTTCTTAGTCAGTCATGCCACTTTCTTTCCTCCTCTTTCACTTATTTTATATCCATCTACCAGCCCTTCTCACTTGTACTGTTGCCAGTGCCCACATTTGAGATTTACCAGACAGAAATTTATCATTATTACTCTACTTTTCACAAATAAATATAAACCTTTTTTCTGCTATAGTTATTGTTTTCTATTATTTATGGCATAACTATTTCCAATTGTTGGATTCCGTGTGGGGTGTAATCTCTCTTATAATATGCTATCTGTGTACTGTAAATAAGAAGAATGCCTGGTTACATGGAAAAGAGGTCCTAGTCTTATGAGGAAAGATAAAACTATTATTTGTATAAAGCAGTGTATGTATGTCTGGGATCTCCTCCAAACCCCTGTGCTGATTTCAACCAAATTTGGCACAGAAACAGTAGGCCTCACAAGTATTAGCACTATGGAGTTTATAACCTCCTAGCTTCAATAGGAGTGAAAATATACAGGCAAAGACTTGTTTCTTCCCCAGTTTCTGGCATATAGACTACCATGCATGACAGCAACGCTATGTGGGAACAGTATTGGCCTGCCAAATCTACCTGCTTTACAGGACAGCCTACATGTCTGGGGCAAGAAATAGTTTTTCAGACCCCAAAATGTTGCCTGCCCTGCGTGAAAGGTGTGTTGTGGTTGTAGTATCAGCCTGCTTTATCGAACGAAATTGCAGGGGCTACACTTGCCAATGAGCATGGTTCGCAACAGGTTGAGATGGATAGAGGAGGGGACAGATAGTGAGGGGGGGGGGAGGGGAAGAGGAAAGGTAAAGAGGGGGAGATGAATGAGGCAGGAGGAAGGCACAGAGCAGAGCAGTAGTGGGCAGGTGGAAAAGGAAGAATGGGAGATGGAAAGAGAGATGGGAGAAGGATATTGTTGGATGGAAGGGTTAGAGGGGGATATCGTCTAGGATAGGAGGTGGAGGAAATGGACAAAGAGATGGGGAGGAGGAGATGAAGAGAGAGAGGGTGGGGAGGATGAGATAGAGACAGGAGAATGAGGTGGACAGATAGGGGGTTGAAGAGATGGATGAGGTGGGGTGTTCAATATACATGTCAAAAGCTTATGCAGGCTAAGTTGTGGAGAAACACTAGTAAGTACACAAATAACTCCTTAACTTCATAATTTTTTTACAGATTATGTTTCAAAACCCACAAACTATGCAACTTTGTAAACTACTCGTTGTACATAAAGATACTTCAAAATAACACAACAATAAGTTATGAACTCTTGCAAATTGTAATTACAATCTGTAATAAATTTGTGTACAAAACAAGTCATGAAAGTTTGAAAAATTAAATATTCTTTTTGGTGCTGTAGGAAAGTTCATATGGAATGTAAATACTTTTGGATTAAAGGAGACCACTCACAGAAAATCAGAAGCATTAGTGTCACTGCTATTTTTCGGAAGGTGGATCAGAGTGTAGTGGCCGGTTTTCTGGTTAGAAATGTGGGGATGAGAGCTGTCATGATTGTAGAGCAGATGTGGGAAACTGCACTGAATATGACATGGAGAAATGAATGTGGAGGTGGTGACTGGACAGAGGAAGGGGAAACTGGTGGAGTGTATGGGGACTGCAGGTTATTGTATGCTGAGGCCAGCCAGGACGATTATGAGCGCAGAAGATTTAAGGGTAACTCCCATCTACGTAGTTCGGAGAAGCTGGTGATGTAGGGAAGGGTCCAGATGGATTGGGTTGTGAAGCAGCCACTGAAATTTAGCATGCTGTGTTTGGCTGCATATTATGCCAGGGTGGGTGGTCAACCATGTTTCTGACAACAGTTAGGTAGTGGCCATTCATCCTGGTTTACAGCTGGTCAGTTGCCATACAAATATATTTTAGTGAAGTAGTAGTGAGGTATTCATGGTCAAAGGAAGGTATATGATGACGAGGCTGTGTATTTTTGGTGTAAGGGACATGGGTGTTGTGAAGACGTATTACTTGTTGGTGACTTAACTCTGTATTATCGTAAATAAAGTGTTGACCTCAAATAAAAAGGCTACACATTGATCTTGCCAAAAGCCGAAAAGAAACTCTTCTTGGTGTTGTAGCTCTCTGGGGCACTCTGGCACACCCTCTCGGTAATCTGTGACACCCCTGTGTCTCTGTCTCTCTCTGTGAATGTGTGTGTGTGTGTGTGTGTGTGTGTGTGTGTGCGCGTGTGATCTGTAACTCTCTCATAGTTTAATACGTGTTGGTTTAATTACCCAACTGCTTAAAGAAGCTGTGACAGAGAAAAATTCGTTTTCGGTTGCGCAATGGCAGGAAGTTAGATAAGGCTGTTGCTGGGCTGTAAATAGCCTTGCGGAGCTGGTATCACTATAACTCTGGCTTGGAGTTGTACATGTGCAACAGCATTGAGTAGCTCACAATGGGGCGTCACTATCATTCTCGCCAACGCTTGTTCGCGACTGTGTATAAGGTTATAGACAACGTTGAGTTGAAAACTGCTGTTATCAGAGTGAAGAATAAAGTTAAAGGCATCGCTTCTCGTGCTGTTATTGATGGACAATGTGTGTTTTTAGGTTGTAGATTTGATTTTGCTGTAACTCAGGCTTTATATTGGTTACCACTGCCATACTGTTGTCAAGAACAAAACTGATCACTTAGTGGCACAAAATCCATCTGAGCACGACATAATTTCCAATGGCTACTTCACAATCTCAGCCATCTGGATCCTTCCATCCACCACTGGCTTCTGTGAAGTATGCAGATGGGAATTATCCTTTAAACACATCCTCCACTTCAGTAATTGTCTTGGCCTCAATCTCAGGTAACCCACTGCTCCCACATCCCCCATCCAACAGCTTCCGTTTCCTCCATCTAGTCACCCCCTCCCAACTCGCATCCCCACATCACCTTTGGCGTGTGCTGCGTCCCACCAACTGTTACAATCCTGCCACCCCTCCTTCCCCAGATTCCTAGCAGGCAAACCAGCCATCTCTCTCCGAACCACTAGCCAACAACCCTTAATCCCTCTCTCCCTCCCTTTTCCTCTAACCACTCCACCTGACTGGCACTAAACCCATCTCAACCAGCCAGCCCACTTGCCACTTCAGCGCTGTTAGTTCAGTTGGTACCATGTAGAGGCCTAGTGTGTGAGTGTTTGTTTTACACTAGCTCATCACAGGATAACTCTGAAAGCTACCAGTTTTCTTTCTTTTTTGTGTGCCCATTGATGAACATTCTTCTTCCCGGTTCTAAGGTATATTGGAGGTTAAACGGTGGATTCACCATTAACTTAAATGTTTGTAGCTTTATTATACATGTGATCGCAAGAAACAACACACAGGACTACATTACAGTCCTTACAAAAATGTCTGCTGCATACATGGCTGCACATAATGCAAGTTCTTGTTGGATGTTTTTTCTTTATATTAGGTGGAATAAGCAATGCAAAATAGTGTTCAACTTGAAGCCTGGGATTAGTGCTTGAAGACAAATGATCTACTCCTTTTGAGGCAAATTCATCTTTTTCACGTTTTGAAATTACCTTCTCAATAACAGCAATACAGAACTACAGTGAATTGTTCTTACTATCTTTAATGAAGAGTACAAATGTATACCACAAAACAAATTCTGTAAGTTATGTAGAATTTAACCGCTTCTTTTCCGAGTTGCTGGATTGTTTGGAAGGGGCTGATAACAACCTTATCAACTCCACTCATCATGTCATTGTTGTGCAGCTGCTACTGGCTTTGACACCTCTCCACATCTTGTGGCAGTTTGTGTCTCACAGCTGTGAAAGGTGGTCAAGAATACACACCTCCCTTCTCCTTCCATCAAATTTTTGTTACTTTACCTCCCTGAAAAGCAGCAATTTCACCCTTCTTCAATTTTCTATTATGCAATGTTGAAGACATGTCTCTTCCACATGGCCACACAGTTCCATATGTATCAGTCCTGTGAGAAACCAAGTTGGTCAGCCAGTAGAGGAAATTTGTGATAATTATTCACACTACGGAAATGACCTTTGTTTAGAAATGGTTTCATAGATGTCATTACAATATTAGTTGACAGAGACATATGTCTGTACTTTCCTGAAGTATATAATGAGTTTACACACACACACACACACACACACACACACACACATTTCAAGACTCTTGATAAGAAGCATTGCAATTGATGTTGTACAAAGGCAGATTAGGTTGGGTACAGTCTTATCACTAAAGATAGACTGCACCCAACCTAATCTGCCTTTGTACATCAACAACCTATGATTTTCTTAGTATCGATCCTATAGATGATGTTTATGCTCAAAATGGTCTCTAGCAGCAGTCAAATGATTGCTGCTGAGCAAGAAGTGTCAAACTGGAAGCTCTATCAGTCCAACACTTAACTAATAACATAGTATAAGGATCTTGCTAAGATGCAAGAATAAACTCAGGATTTTAAGTTTCCATTAAATTATAGTATATGAGGTAACTTGTGACTTTATGTTGAATGGTTAATGTGCCAGTGAAGAGTGCACAACTGCCAGTTCAAAAACTTTTCTCTTTTATGGCTGTTAAGTCTTTTGTAATAGTGTCCTCAGATAAAAAGCTCTTCGTTAATTCCCCACATCAAATTATTATTGATAAATTTAAACCATCTCTGTCTGAAGGTCAGACCAAAACTTAAATTATTAACTACAAAACGATGGATGGTAATTCCCCAAGAAGCAAAGGTTGGTGTTTCACAACTGTAACAGCATTCAGTTTTTGGTGTGGCGTAAGAACCTTTATGTACTTGAGATCCACATAATTCATTTTTGCTTCTACTTGTTGATTAATAGTTTCATCTCAGTTGGAATTTTATCTGAAACACATTTATATCAGAGTTTAACACACGATTAATAATCTTACTTATTGTGAAGGCTTGAGTCTAGGGAGATACTCCGATCACTCGAGTGAAGCTGAAGAGTTCTGGAGAAGTCGTCACAGCTCGGTTGCAGAGGGATACAGGGAAGCTGAAAAGAAGAGCAACATTTTTCTGACAGAAGATTTTCCTGTCATCTGCAGTAATACCTTATTTACAGAATTTTGCAAATTAGGTAAGAAGTAGTAGTGAATCAAATGTTCAGAACAAAGAAGCAACATCAAATGAAGTGTACACTGGATCAAATATAGATAAAACATTTAGCTACCAATAATATGGAATGTGAGATACCTGAGAATACTAAACATACAAAAGCATACATTTGATTCCCCCATATCTACCACATGAAGAGTGTAAAAGCTTATTGACCTAAGTGTCAAAATTGGGCAATTAGCTTATTTTTCCTCCATAGCCACTGTACTGATGCCAATGCTGAGCTGTATGATGCAGCTAGAAATTCAGATAACATTTAGTTCTTCACAGTGTCACCAGATGTCAGTGCTATGTCCAGAACTAACAGCACACCAAAATAATGTCCAGAACTAACAGCACACCAAAATATTTGAAATGCTGGAGTATTACTGGCAGCTTGTGTATGAGAACTGTACCTCATAATTCCAACTTAGATCTGTGTCTGTTGTGACGTGGATCTTTGATATTTCAGTTAATTTGAAAATATGAAGGAGAAAGTGAGAAGGAAGTTGATTTTATAAGTAGCATTCTAACATTCAATCTTATTTATGTCTTAATTACAGACATGTTGAAGGTTCTGCACTGCCCAAACTTATTCACAGCAGTATATATTAGCACCGTCTGTTATCTTTTACAATTTAGGAATCTACGTGGCAGGCATTTCATACTAAGTCATTTGTGTGTGTGTTATGTGGGGTAATGTGGTAAAGGCTAATGTGGCACAGAACCAGTTAGTTTCGTGCATAATAGGGGCCCCATATATGGGACTCTTCACAAACTACAAATGTAACCTTTGTGTAGGTAGTAACAACTCTGCAGGCCAGCACGACAACAGGATGATTTCATTTTAGTGTATCTTTTTACTAACAGTATCACTGACATCATAGAACTCAAGTTTCGTAAGTCTGAAAACAGCTTCATGGCTGCAATCACAAAATAAGATCCAGGTGTCTTTTTACAAGAAAAGTTGCTACAGAGATCATCTTGAGTGGGAAAAGCAGAATTTCTGAAAAATGGAATCACTATCAATCACTTGAGATATGCAGAATGTGCTTGTTTTTTGTAGTGCCCTTAAGTGAAAAAGAACACTCATGCAATACTTGAATTTTTTTGTGAATAAGACAATCTTATAACAGCACTATACATGCCTAAAGACTTATCTAAAGATTGGACTTTGATCACATAGAACAACGTAACATCAACATACACCTTTTCTGATTTTTAAAAATTACACAAAAATCTGCTTCTTACAGTTTTCTCAAAATTTTGTTATACTCATATTCCTCACTATCAATGGATAACAAAAGAATAAATAAGGAATTTGTTTAAGTTATTACTGCTGCACAGTTTTCCTGTTCTCCTGGAAAAACAAATGGTTCTGGCACTCAGCTAAATTAGCTTTTCCAATATACATTTATACATTCTGCTTTGGAAGAAACTTCAATTGATAATAGTATAAATCAGAATCCACTCTTATGAGGCATAAAAGTCGAATAATTAACCCCATGTAAGCATGTATACTACTTTTAAAAATCTTACACAGTCAACAGAGCCTGAAAAAATATTTTACGCGAAACCTATCATAAAATTCTCTGACAACTGTTTGTGAAAACTGTGAGAACCTTAAAATGCAAGGGTCTGAAACATCAAGACTTAAGCTCACGTAATATGAACTACAACATGTACTGCTTTATAAATTTATTAACTATCTTGTGAGAAAATATTGCAGTCTCATATGTAATGGCTGCCATTACATAATTTATTATTTTTAATAAAACCAATGCATAGATATTTTACCTTCGCTTCACGGCGATGGCATGGATGATTTTGTGATGGTAAGTAACTGCAGACTGGATCTGACAAACTTGAGGACATCTTTCGTCTGGAGGTGCATTCACCCATTCTGACATGGCCATTACATTCTGGAAGTTTTGGGGAAATGTCTCTGGCTCTTTTTGGCTCCCATGATGATCCAGCTGGAATTCCTCCATTTCCAACACCAGGTTCAGATTCACTTCTCTGTCTCATGCGTTTACCATCAGTGCTACCTCGTAATTCACGCAACTTACTTCGGATTGCTTCCACATCACGTAAATATGTGTCCCGAACATCACTTGGAACTTCCTGAAAGGGAAGTCTTGAGTAAAAGTCATCATCAAACACAGGACTTTCATTTCTAGCCACATTCTGTTTAAGTTGAGAGCTATTATAACGATTGCCACTGGCAGAAAATGTTTCTGATGGTGAATATACAAAATTATTGTGGGCACCATCCCCCCAAGGCTGGTTATTAGATGGAAAGTTTTTCCTACAGTGAGCTTTCGAAGGTTTCCTTTGAGAAGAATTTGGCACAGGTCTCACCCTCCCCAGACTAGGATCATATGTATCACAGGCTTCATCCAACTGCCTAGCATTCTCACCCAATTGTTGAACCAAAGTATTGTGTGTTAATCTGCTGTGATCATGAGTCTTTAAATTATGGTGGTTTGGTGGTAGAAGCCTTTCTCTGAACTTTTTTACTGGTGAAAGAATTCTATTGGGTGGAAATTTATGTTCTATACCCATATCTATTTCCATAGGCTGTATAAATGGTTCCGACCGTGAATACAATTCTTCATTTACATCATTTCTACAAGGATCCTGACGGCAAATACGGTTGTGAGAATCATACTCTCTCACTATTTTTCTCTTCCAATGCTGAACGTCATAGCTTGTCTCTTGGAGTCGGTTATGTTCTCTCAAGGGATCTGCTTCTATTCCCTCACTCTTGCTCCTTCGACGTACACATTTAACACCACGTTGCTGATCACAAGCAGGACAACTTGCATATTCAATATTGCACTGTAAACAATTAAATGTACTTTTAACTGCTTTATTACACTCAAACACTGTTTCACCACTATGGTAAGCTGAGGCCATATTGCCCAAGTGAACTTTCTGAACATATGGTGTTGCCATTTTTTTATTTTTATTTTTGTTTGTTTGTTGATTACATCACTGACTGATTATGGTTGCAATATTACTGTTAAAAATTTGGAGATGGACCTTCAACATAACCTGGAAAAAGAAAAAAAAAAAGATGGATTGTTACGTTTACTTCAATTCCAACAACTATTTTCTATATACACTATGTGATCAAAAGTATCCGGACCCCCAAAACATTTGTTTTTAATATTAGGTGCATTGTACTGCCACCTACTGCAATGTACACCGTACCAGCGACGTCAGTAGTCATTAGACATCGTGAGAGAACAGAATGGGGCACTCGGGGGAGCTCACAGGCTTAGAACATGGTCGGGTGATTGGGTGTCACTTGTGTCATACGTCTGTATGTGAGATTCCCACAATATTAAACAGCCCTAGGTCCACTGTTTCTGTTTTGATAGTGAAGTGGAAACATGAAGGGACACGTACAGCATGAAAGCGTACAGGCCGACCTCGTCTGTTGACTGACAGAGACCGCCCACAGTCGAACAGGGTCGTAATGTGTAATAGGCAGACATCTATCCAGACCATCACACAGGAATTCCAAACTGCATCAGGATCCACTGCAAGTACTATGACAGTTAGAAGGGAGGTGAGAAAACTTGGATGTCATGGTCAGGAGGCTGCTTATAAGACACACATCACGGCAGTAAATGCCGAACAATGCCTAGCTTGGTGTACGGAGCGTAAACATTGGACAATTGAACAGTGGAAAAAGTTATGTCGAGTGACGAATCATGGTACACAATGTGGTGATCCGATGGCAGGGTGTGGGTATGGCGAATGCCCGGTGAACGTCATCTGCCAGCGTGTATAGTGCCAACAGTAAAATTCGGAGGCAGTGGTGTTATGGTGTGGTCGTGTTTTTCACGGAGGGACTTGCACACCTTGTTCTTTGGGTGTGGCACTATCACAGCACAGGCCTACACTGATGTTTTAAGCACCTTCTTCTGTCCCACTGTTGAAGATCAATTCGGTGATGGTGATTGCATCTTTCAACACGATCGAGCACCTGTTCATAATGCACAGCCTGTGGCAGAGGTGTTACACGACAACAACATTCCTGTAATGGACTGGCTTGCACACTGCACATAGTCTTGACATGAATCCTATAGAACATGTTTGGGATGTTCTGGAATGCAGACTTCATGCCAGGCCTCACCAACTGATATTGATACCTCCCCCCTCAGTGCAACACTCCGTGAAGAATGGGCTGTCATTCCCCAACAAATCTTCCATTACCTGATTGAACATATGCCTGCGAGAGTGGAAGCTGTCATCAAGGCTAAGGGTGGGCCAACATCATATTGAGTTCCAGCATAACCAATGGAGAGCATCACAAACTTTTAAGTCATTTTCAGCCAGGTGTCTTAATACTTTTGATCACATAGTGTACTATGTGAAACTGATAAACATTACAGTAACTTATTTTAAACTTGCAATCACATTTTTTGGTCATTTGAAACAAGTGTAAACAGCTTATCATTGCATGTGTACTACAACACATTGTATATAAATATTGTGATATGCATTTTATCACTCTTACAATGGTTAAATACATATCAATCAATTTTTTTACACATGAGCACCTATGCTTAACTGTAAGTCTTCTTATGTAGCCAGATCTCTGATCAAATAAAGGCAATGATGGGTACCTGAAATATAGTCACAGCTACAAAGAAAAACATTGTGGTGGTCTATTCAACCGTAAGATGATGATTATAGTATCTTATTTCTTTGTGGGCAGTTTACTTCTATTCAAAAACTCCTTTGCAGCATAGGATGAGCTACAATAATGAAACCACCTCAATTCTCCTCCGTATTCCATGTATCAGCCAGACATTTTATTTTTTGGCAATAATATCAAACAGGTTAAGGCTGTGTGGTTCCTTCCAAGAACATACAACCAATTACAGCAGTCTTAATCATTCCACCAGAAAAAGACATGAATAAAAAAATTAAAACCTATCAACATATATGTGACACAATAAGAAGAATAAAGGGTAAAACAATTTTATGAAGTCCTAGCACTACCCACAGTATTATATGGAGCAGAAAATCAAAATGCCTACGGCATCTTGAAACATCAGAAATGAAATTACTTTGATCTACAAAAAGCTGTACAAGTGGAGGCTAATTGCAAAATGAGGAAAGAGCTGGGGATAAAACAGTTAAATGAAAAAATTAATAGAAAGAAAGCAGGATTTTAAAGAGCATGTACTGTGATGTCGACTCAAGACTCACTCAACAAGCAATGGAATGTAATCCTACTGAAAGGAATGTGGGAAGGTCAAGGAAAAGATGGTGAGGCTGTAACAGACCACAAGACCTAATCCTGGTTTGGAAGAAGAAGAAGAAAATAATTCCAGTTACATATTCATAAATATTAAATTTATTTTGAAATTATAATGGACTGTAAATAATCATTTTTGTCTGTCAGTGTGTTGTGAGGTCGCTCTAAGTATTCAGATCTGTAAAAACAGATCCAACAATACATAAAAGTTTTGAGCTCCACACATTTCAACTATTCAAATGTATTACAGTCCAACATAAGTCAATGAATACATTTTATACTTGTTTTGTAAATAAAACTGCCTTTTCTTGATGCAACTTAATTTATTTTCCCCAGACGCATTTCACCTCGTTCTTGCTGTAAGGCATCTTCAGTGGGATCTATAACGACACTGTTTTGTTACTTTAGATTATCAAACAGTTCATGTCAAAATTTTTTTATGTAATTAAGTAAGTACTTAACAGTTTCCTGTGATCTACGTTTCCTCTTATCTGGTCTGGGTGGTCGCACTACCACCATTTTCAAAACATAAGCGCAATCTTTTATTCCAAACTTTTGCACAGTGTTCACCATGTTTCTCCTTCTTTTTTGTGATGTACTATTATTCTATTGTCACTAGATACAGCTATGTGTTCGAACACTGTTTTTTTAACAATGTAAATTTTGTAACTTCATTATGTGTTTCCTCCTCTTTGATTTGTTTACCTACAGGATGCCACCTAATACACTATATGTTAGAAACAAACTTCTATTCATGATGTGTGTGTGTGTGTGTGTGTGTGTGTGTGTGTGTGTGTGTGTGTGTGTGTGTGTGTGTGTGTGGAGGGGGGGGGGGGGGGGAGATAGTTGGTGGTTGGAGTTGCAGAGCGTTGAATATGAATGTAATAGCTGTTTGAGAGTGGCTGAAAGCTTTGATGACAGCTGATTTGACTTTTGGTTTCAATATTCTGTGGAGGGGTTCACGGATTTGTGAGTGAAAAGATGTTGGATGGTATTATCACATTGTGCGGTATTCTTATTATTTCTTTCTTTTCTCAGACGTTATGTCTGGTCAAAAAATGGAAAGTGACGCGGACCTTGATCATGCGTGACTTCCTTTTAACTGTATGGTATATGTTATATTGCATTTAGGAACTTTCGGGTAATTGAACATGTATCAATAATTACAGATTTCTGTAGTTGTATATATAAGTTTGGATGTAGCTGTATTGCTTTGATGTACTGGTGGATATTGTGTGGTATGACTCCTGTAGTTGATAGTATAATTGGTATAATGTCAACTTTATCCTGATGCCACATGTCCTTGACTTCCTCAGCCAGTTGGATGTATTTTTCAATTTTTTCTCCTGTTTTCTTTTGTATATTTGTTGTATTGGGTATGGATATTTCGATTAGTTGTGTTAATCTCTTCTTTTTACTGGTGAGTATGATGTCAGGTTTGTTATGTGGTGTTGTTTTATCTGTTATAATGGTTCTGTTCCAGTATAATTTGTATTCATCATTCTCCAGTACATTTTGTGGTGCATACTTGTATGTGGGAACGTGTTGTTTTATAAGTTTATGTTGTAAGGCAAGCTGTTGATGAATTATTTTTGCTACATTGTCATGTCTTCTGGGGTATTCTGTATTTGCTAGTATTGTACATCCGCTTGTGATGTGATCTACTGTTTCTATTTGTTGTTTGCAAAGTCTGCATTTATCTGTTGTGGTATTGGGATCTTTAATAATATGCTTGCTAAAATATCTGGTGTCTATTGTTTGATCCTGTATTGCAATCATGAATCCTTCCGTCTCACTGTATATATTGCGTTTTCTTAGCCATGTGTTGGATGCGTCTTTATCGATGTGTGGCTGTGTTAGATGATATGGGTGCTTGCCATGTAGTGTTTTCTTTTTCCAATTTACTTTCTTCATATCTGTTGATGTTATGTGATCTAAAGGGTTGTAGAGGTGGTTATGAAATTGTAGTGGTGTAGCCGATGTATTTATATGAGTGATTGCTTTGTGTATTTTGCTAGTTTCTACTCGTTCTAGAAAGAATTTTCTTAAATTGTCTACCTGTCCATAATGTAGGTTTTTTATGTCGATAAATCCCCTTCCTCCTTCCTTTCTGCTTAATGTGAATCTTTCTGTTGCTGAATGTATGTGATGTATTCTATATTTGTGGCATTGTGATCGTGTAAGTGTATTGAGTGCTTCTAGGTCTGTGTTACTCCATTTCACTACTCCAAATGAGTAGGTCAATATTGGTATAGCATAAGTATTTATAGCCTTTGTCTTGTTTCTTGCTGTCAATTCTGTTTTCAATATTTTTGTTAGTCTTTGTCTATATTTTTCTTTTAGTTCTTCTTTAATATTTGTATTATCTATTCCTATTTTTTGTCTGTATCCTAGATATTTATAGGCATCTGTTTTTTCCATCGCTTCTATGCAGTCACCGTGGTTATCCAATATGTAATCTTCTTGTTTAGTGTGTTTTCCCTTGACTATGCTATTTTTCTTACATTTGTCTGTTCCAAAAGCCATATTTATATCATTGCTGAATACTTCTGTTATCTTTAGTAATTGGTTGAGTTGTTGATTTGTTGCTGCCAGGAGTTTTAGATCATCCATGTATAGCAAATGTGTGATTTTGTGTGGGTATGTTCCAGTAATATTGTATCCATAATTTGTATTATTTAGCATGTTCGATAGTGGGTTCAGAACAAGGCAGAACCAGAAAGGACTTAATGAGTCTCCTTGGTATATTCCACGCTTAATCTGTATTGGCTGTGATGTGATATTATTTGAATTTGTTTGGATATTAAGTGTGGTTTTCCAATTTTTCATTACTATGTTTAGGAACTGTATCAATTTAGGATCTACTTTGTATACTTCCAATATTTGTAGTAACCATGAGTGGGGTACGCTATCAAAAGCTTTTTGGTAGTCAATGTATGCGTAGTGTAGCGACCTTTGTTTAGTTTTAGCTTGATATGTCACCTCTGTATCTATTATCAGTTGCTCTTTACGTCCTCGTGCTCCTTTGCAACAGTCTTTTTGTTCTTCATTTATAATTTTTTTCTGTGTTGTATGTGTCATTAATTTCTGTGTAATGACTGAAGTTAATATTTTGTATATTGTTGGTAGGCATGTTATGGGGTTATATTTAGCTGGGTTTGCTGTGTCTGCTAGATCTTTACGTTTCAGGTAAGTTATTCCATGTGTAAGTGTATCAGGGAATGTGTATGGGTCTGCAATGTAACTATTAAATAATTTAGTTAGATGTGAATGTGTTGAGGTGAACTTCTTTAGCCAGAAATTTGCTATTTTATCTTTTCCAGGGGCTTTCCAATTGTGAGTAGAATTAATTGCTCGGGTGACTTCATGTTGCAAAATTATCACTTCAGGGATTTGTGGTATCATCTTGTATGTGTCTGTTTCTGCTTGTATCCACCGTGCATGCCTGTTATGTTGTACCGGGTTTGACCATATGTTGCTCCAGAAGTGTTCCATGTCTTATGTTTGATGGATTGTCTATTTTAATGTGTGTGTTATCTATTGTCTGGTAAAATTTCTGTTGGTTTGTGTTGAATATTTGGTTTTGTTTCCTTCTATTTTCACTTTTTTTGTATCTTCTAAGTCGTTTCGCCAATGCTTGTAATTTCTGCTTCTTTTCATCTAATTGCTCTATCGCTTCTTGTTGTGAGATTATACCTAACCTTTTTCGTTTTTTTTCTGACATTTCATTTCTTATAAATTGTGTTAGCTGTCCGATGTCTTTTCTCAGTTTTTCTATTCTGATCTGTAGCCTGTATTGCCATGCTGGTTTTGTGGGTTTCTTCTGTGTGTTGGTTGGTTCTGATCTCTGCCTAGTGTGTATATTTAGTGTAGTGAGTGCTCCTATATAAACCAGTAGTTGTAACTCATCCATACTTGGGTTTTCATTTATTTTGTTGTGTATGATTGTGTTGATAGTTTTTATTGTTGTTTCGAATTGTGGGTTATTTGGTGGTCTACGCAAGAATGGTCTAATGTCTGTATTTGTGTCTTTGTATTCTATATATGTCAGCTGAAAATTTTCTTCTATATCTAACATGTGTGTCACTTCGTGCTTGTTCTGGTGGCTATCTTAAGATTTCGTTTTCCTCTGATTGTTTAATTGATGCGTGGTGTTCTTTGTTTGTTTGCTCTGGGATGTTTTAGTCCATTACTGTATTTTCTTCTTCTTCTGATTGCACATTATTTTGTTCCAGTATTTGTTGTACTTGTTGTTTGATGTTTTCTAATTCTGCCTGGGGTATCCTGTTATTTTTTATTATTACACGGATCTGATCAGCTAGTCGTTCTGTTAAAATTTTTAATTCTGGGTATCTGGTAATAAATGTTGTGTATACTTGTGATCTGTATCCAGTTGTGTTGGTTCCTAGGTTTGTTGCTTGGTAATAACAGAACATGAGGTGTCGATTAACTTCATCTGACCATCTCATCCTCTGTCTTTGTTTTCCTTCTAGGGTGGCTGCAGGAAGCATATCCTGCAAAACACCTCTATTTGGATTTAAATCATTTTCCAGTTGGCTAGCAGTGTCGTTACCATTGTGGGCGGGCATAGGGTTCAAGCGTCGTCCCCGACCATGACGGCGCTTGTCCGAGGCTTCTTTGTCCTGAATCAACTAATCACACTAAAAGGGGGGTTAGCCCTATTAGTGGTTTGTTCTTTTCGTCGGCTTTTACGACTGGCAGAACATACCGGAGACCTATTCTTTATTATTATTATTATTATTATTATTATTATTATTATTATTATTACATTAACCCTCTTTGGGTGTGTATCCCATTATTTTATCTATTAGTGTGAACAATGAACTGTTCGTCCAAAAACCAAACAGCAACGGACACTATCAATCCCCAATACTCGAACCACCACACTAACAAAAGCACGCAGCACGTCGACACATGCTCCATAGACTCGACACAGCGCCACTCGCCAAAGAAAACTACCAAAAAGAACTGGTTATAATAATGCAAATAGCACAAAACAGTGGTTACAATAGCAACATAAGTCACAAAGCTACACAACAAAATTAAAAGCAAAATAAAAGCAGAGAGCACTAAACCACAGCCAACAACACAACAGAACCAAACACAAACACGCAGACCATAACGATGAGACAGAATAATCAGAAAAAGATGAAAGAAAACACAAGATGGTACACAATGAAATACAAACGCAAACTCTCACATAAAATCACCAACATTTTTAAAAGCCAGAGAATAAACATAGCATACACAACAGACAATTCTATACAAAAATACACCATCAAACTGCGGGGGGAAAAAAAAAATTATGGGTCATTCCATGTCAAAGTGGCCTAAATTTAGACAAGCTCCCCACTCTACCATCTCCAAATTTTTACAGGATGTACATAAAAAGCTTACATGAAGCACTGCCAAATTACAGCTTTATAAGTAGTATGGTGGGGCCACTAGCCACCTTTTCGTAAAGGCTCATTTTTTGACATTGCAACTGAAATGAATAACTGACCAACTTTGTTTTACCAATGTTCAGGATCTAAGAGATCTGTCGTGGTGAAACTTTGTGATCCTGTTCAACTTTTTGGGTACCATAGCTTAGTTTTAGTACAAAAGGTCGAACTATGGTAAATTCATCATAGTGTACTATCAAAGTGGCCCATACATCTTGTCATACCAAATAAACTTACATTTATATTACATTAAAAAATACATGTAACAGTCATACTCCTTATAGTTCCCAAGCCAAATATTTCAGTTCTTATTAATTCATTTGCTGAAATTTGTTACTAATAGCAATTACAGTTGATTCTAACAAGCTATAATGTCAGCCCATTCTTGTTGCTGATGGAGGTGGAATGACAGAAATAATGTGTTGGTTTGGAGTCCAACAAGCATCTTGCCTAGCTGGCCAATAGAATGAATGTGCAGGTAAATTGGGGTGCACGAAACCGACTAAAACATCATTTTCTTCTTCTTCTTCTTCTGAAGCTTCAGACACATTACCAATCTACCATTTTCCATCATATATACAGGCTATGTACTGGCCCGGTTGTAAGGCTGTAATGTTTCTGAATGAAACTGTTGCTTGACTTTAGTATCAGTTGGATACTCTTCTAATACAAACTTGCTTTTCATTTAATGGCACAAAATGGTGATTCTCTCTTGTTCCTGATACTGTGCAGCCATTTTTGAACCTCGCTTCCTGCTCAGTTTTCAATGTTTCAATTTCTTCTTTTGAAACAAAAATGAATTGGATTTCTCTGATATTCTTTGTACAGTATTTAAACAAATCAGTTGGTCTTTGAAGGCTTGTTCTTGCTGCCAGGCACTTTACAGTTCCTTCAATTCCATCACATGGAGATTTTCCATGGCTTGTAGCAAAAAAGTTCCATTCAGCTGAGATTCCTAAGTCATTTTGATGGTGGCAGAGATTCAGAAAATTTTTGAAGTTTTTGTACTGTGCTACTGACCCATCACTGAAGTAGTAAATGTGTGCGATTTTTCCAAGGAGACACTTTAGATCTATTAATTTCACTATAAAAGCCTGTACAGCGATTGCATCATGTTTCAGGCTGTCGCTCATTATACAGTAGCTGATGCTGCTGATGTCCAAGTTATTTCTGAAGTACAACAACAAATGGGTGTAAAGTTGCTTGACTGTTATTCAGTGAAAACCTTGAGCTGCATCCTGGACAATGAAGGAATAATTTTCAGCAAAGTCCATTAATATGATCAGTTCAGTTGGCTTACGGCTTTCTTTTTATGCATTTTAGGTGCTTGCTCTGGTGCTTTGCAACACAATGATGAGCTGAAAGTTTGTCAATTTTTGAAATGAGATCTTCAATAAAATCCTCGGTGGTCATCTGCTTGGTTTCTAATTGATCTCTATCAGTGCGCACCCACTGTTTGAACTCAACAATATCATCTGGATTACTGTCTTTCTAAACACTATTCCAGTAGTTCTTTTCCCAGACAGATTTCACAGTGATGAAGCATGCAGTCTTTGGATTCCAAATCACACACTGTTTTAGCAATCAGACTCTTATAATCTTCTTTAATTGGAGTGCTTGCAAGCATCAGTTTCACATTTTGGTGTAAGCGCAAACACAGACTGAGTGGATTACTGCAGCACCCACAGTGATGCACCATTTTGGCCTCAATTCGCAAAATTTGGAAAATCCAATTTCAGGCCCATGCCGAAGTCGATATGCAGCAAACATTTCTTTCAAGTTATTCAGAAGAAAGTATTTTTGCATCAAAACTTTATTTCCTTCTATTCTAATTGAGACACAGTCTTTTTTTACCTGGACAAATATGGCTAAATTCTTCATTCTGGAGAAATGTTACCACTCTTTCTTTTACGGCATCTGGAATCTTCTTGCCACACTTGTTCTTTGGCAGAGCTAATACACCATTTTCTGCCTGTAACTTCCTAGCTGCTTTTACCATCCTCTCTGAAACACCAAATTCTTGCATTGTCTCTTTTATAGTCCAGCTTTGTGGTACTAATGTCAGTATTTGCAATTTTTCAGGCTGCCTTGACAACTGCAACTTCTCTTTCAATTCTTTAATCAGCTGCTTGTAATCTTCACAATCAGGATATGTCTTGCTTGTACTAGGTGTCTGAAGATCTTTTGGGGGTGAATACTCCAACAGCTAGATTAGATTAGATTAATACTTGTTCCATAGATCATGAATATGACACTTCGTAATGATGTGGAACGTGTCAGGTTAATAAAAGATGTCTGCACAAGATATTACATTACACAAAACATTGCATTGCATTTTTTTTTTTTGCCCCCTTAATTTATATCTAAAAATTAAGCCAATGAGTAGAAGGAGTTGTCATCCAGAAATTCTTTTAATTTATTTTTAAATGTTAGTTGGCTATCTGTCAGGCTTTTGATGCTGTTTGGTAGGTGACCAAAGACTTTTGTGGCAGCATAATTTACCCCTTTCTGTGCCAAAGTCAGATTTAACCCTGCATAGTGAAGATCATCCTTTCTCCTTGTGTTATAGCTATGCACACTGCTATTACTTTTGAACTGGGTTGGATTATTAACAACAAATTTCATAACTGAATATATATATACTATGAGGATCCCTAGATCCTTAAATAGATGTCTGCAGGATGACCGTTGGTGGGCTCCAGCAATTATTCTGATTACACGTTTTTGAGCAATGAATACTTTTCTACTCAACGATGAATTACGCCAGAATATGATGCCATACGAAAGCAGTGAATGAAAGTAGGCATAGTAAGCTAATTTACTGAGATTCTTATCACCAAAATTTGCAATAACCATAATAGCATACGTAGCTGAACTCAGACGTTTCAGCAATGTTATTCGCAATTGCCTCTTGAGCTTCGCTTATTTTTCTGTTTTGCGTAACCTTTCACATCCCTTTTTGATACTCTCTGAAATTTTAGATGGGAGACCCCAAAAGCAGTTAGACTTGAAGCTATTGATACTTCGGGATATGCTTCATCTTCTGACTGTTTTGAAGTTGGCTGTGATTTTTCTGCTTCCTTTGCTACAAATTGTTTTCTGCAAGTTGGACAGATCTTCTGACCAGGTTTCACATTGCTCTTAGTCACAGCTTGCAATTGTTTTGCTGTTTCCACATTGACAATCCGTAAACCCTTTTTAACAGAATGGTTCTTTGAACCAAAAGGATTACAACAAGATCTCTGTAGAAAGTCATACTTGTCCACAAGTAGTGCTTTGTGATGAAAGCATATTTGTGCATTTTCAGTAAGACATATCTCACTTCTTTGGTTTATTAATTCCTGATGCTTTACTGAGAATTCTTTGATTGGAATGAAGCCTTGTTGATGTGTGTATTTTTTCAGATGACGCGCATAATTATCTGGAAGGCCAATAACACATGGTACTGAAACCTTGTTGATATCCATTACACTAGAATTAAATTTATACTTCCAATTATCATTTGTTTCAATATTAGATAAAGTAGAAGTGGTGTACATTTCCAACTGAAAAATATTAAACAATCATAGATAATGGGAACTTCCTTGAGAATGCAACAGAAAAAATATTAAATAACCTGGTAAACATTTCTAAAGAGTCACCCCATACCTTAAAATAATTTTTACTTACCGAAAAAATGTTTATTCAGTAATGACAACATACTTTACATCATTTAAAAAGGCACACACAACATATGAACACTCTTCACTACACAACAGTGTGCTTCAGACTGATTCTTGAAGCATGTTACCAAACTCCATTGTTGACGCTAAACTGGTCTGTCTCCAAAATAAAACAACTTTTTCTGATCAGACAAGGTGAGCTCAGATAACTCAGTTATTATTTGAGCAATCTGGATGCCACTTGCAGAGCTTTATGACGTCCTGACAGGTTGCAGATAACTAAGTATCAGCTTTAGAAAGTTATTCTCAAAGTAGATACAAGGCAATAAGTATAATCAAAATTTGTTGCAACAAGATTGATGAGCCACTTTGATAGCACACTATGATGAATTTACCCCAGTTTACCTTTTGTTTTAACAGCTAAGATATTCAGTAATTAAAACTTCCGGGCTAAGAGGCCGTGGTCCAATAGTAGAAATACTTCTCCCTGACGTTTCGTTGCCAGCTGCGGGCAACATCATCTGAGATGAGTCATAGACTCCTTAATAAAAATATTATTTTAGGATCTCTCCCCTATCCAGATCTTCTTCAACTGCTTTACCTAGTTTTCGGGGGCTAAGTGGTTCAAGGTGAGTCGTAGACTCACCTCAGATGATGTTGCCCGCAGCTGGCAACGAAACGTCAGGGAGAAGTATTTCTACTATTGGACCACGGCCTCTTAGCCCGGAAGTTTTAATTACTGAAGACGCCGGCCGTGAAAGCCTACATGCTATGATTAGCTAAGATATTGTACCCAAAAAGTTGAACAGGATAACAAAGTTTCAGCATGACAGGTCTCTCAGATCCTGAGTTATGTAAATCAAAGTTGATCATTTATTCATCTAAGTCGAACGTCGAGAAATGTAATGTAATGAAAATATAAGTTTAGTTGTTCTTAAACACAAAGTCTCCAAAATAAAAACTTTTTCTGATCAAACAAGGTGAGCTCTTTTCAATGGTGCTGGGAAAAATCAAATTTGAGTGATCCCTTTTGAGATATGACCTTCTGAAAGTGAGCCAAGATTGACTGATTAAATTTTTCAGCACACTTTGAACTTTGATAACTCACTTATTATTTGAGCAATCTGGGTGCCACTTGCAGAGCTTTGTGACATGCTGGCAGGCTGCAGATAACCAAAGTATTAGCTTCAGAAAGTTACTCTTTCAGTAGATGGTCGAGTGGGGACCCTTAGGCCACTTGTCATGGAATGACCGATATACCAGAAAGCAGGTATATATCAGCTACAGAGTAACATTTGTAAAGGTAGATAAATAGGACAAACAGATAGAACATTTGATGTCATATACAAAGAACACATGAGAGCCTGGAAGTATGGGACAAACCACTCCATATCTGCAGAACACAACCACAAACCAACCACTAGAGAAGAAGACACGAAAATAATTAAAACCAACAATAAAAAACACCTAACCGTGCAAGAAAATTACCACATACAGATAACCAAAGAAAAACCCTGTTGAATGATCAAGTAAAAATACCAAACAATTCATTGTTTATACTAATAGTGGACAGTAGTTTTGTGGATCACTTTTAGTACCCTTCTTGTTGTGACCTGTGGTTTTTTCCCAAGAACTGGGCATGATTCCCCCACCCCTCGCTCCCTGAGGGATCTATGATAGCAGGGATTCCACTGGGCCCCAGAGATTTGTTCAAAATTTTAATGTTTTCAATTGTTTCTCAACACCACTGACACTTAACACTTCCCTCACCCATATTTTCAGTGGTACAAGGATTAAATTGGGGCAATTCTCCTGGGTTTTCCTTTGTGCAGGAACATTTGAAAATGGAATGAAACATTTTAGCTTTTGTTTCGCTGCTCTCAATTCAAGTTCCTGTCTCATTTGCTTTGGACTGGACATTAATTTTGGTGCTACTAATACCCTTTACACACAAGCAGAATTTCTTTGGGTTTTGTGAAAGATCATTTTACAATATTCTGCTACAGTCACTGAAGGCATCACGCATTGTTCTCTCCACAGCCAAACACACTTCATTCAGCATCTCTCTATCTAGCCCTATGCTCTATTTTACACCTATTATACGGTAATCTCCGTTTCTTTAGAAGTTTCTTTACAGGGACTGTATCCCAATGAGGTTCCTTGCCATTATAAACTGTCCTACTGGGTACATATCTAACCAGTATGTGGCCAATTATTCTTTTGAACTTCAGCTGTAGTTCCTCTTCATGCTCCTGCCCTGCTCTTCATGCTCCTGCCCTGTGCTGAAAGTTTAAAATTCCTCATTGAGATACGACAACACCGATTTTTCATCTAGTTTACTGAACAAGAATATCTTTCCTATTGTTTTAGCTGACATCTTCACTTTGGTAATCATTGTTGCCACAACAGCATCATGGTCACTGATACCAGTTTCGACATAGAAATTTTCAAAGAAGTTAGTTATACTTCTTGTCGTTGGATCCAACATTTTCCATCAAGAGTGGTGTTCCGAACTATCTGTTGTAGGTAGTTTTCAGAGGCATTTAGTAATGTTCCACAGAATGTCTTGTCACAACCACCACTAACCAAACTGTATTTCTTCCAATTGATTGTTGGGTGATTAAAGTCTCCACAGATGATTACAGTACGATTTGGGAACTTATGTACAAGTGAACTGAGGTTTTCTTTCAAGTTTTCGGTAACATCAGGAGATGAGCCTGGTTGGCAATAGAAGGG
The DNA here is from genome assembly GCF_023898315.1 of Schistocerca nitens. NCBI lineage: Eukaryota > Metazoa > Arthropoda > Insecta > Orthoptera > Acrididae > Schistocerca > Schistocerca nitens. The sequence continues at coordinate 353,884,369 of NC_064615.1, forward strand.
TCCAATTATTTTATGCCCACCCCTGATACTGAATCTTGCCCAAACAATCTCACACGAAGCTTCAATTTCAATTTCTGTGGATTTGAGTTTCTTGTCTACTGTGACAAATACACCACCTATATTTCCCATTTGCCTGCCTTTTGATAGAAAAGCTTTCCCCAGAAATCTTACTGCTGTCAATTTCAGGTTTCAATCAGCTTTCTGTACCTAGTATTATGTGAGCTTCAGTGCTTTTCAGGAGTGCCTCAAAACTCTGGCACTCTGTTGCAAGTGCTTCGGCAGTTTACCATTAGGATTTTAATATTCTCATCTTTGGGAAGGATTTCTTTCGGTCTTAAACTGATATTTCTGGGATTTCTACAGCTATCGTTATCTAGATTGCATGGAGAGCAGCTTAATCTAAAAAACCCTTCCCACGCCAAGTCAGCTACCTGAGTAGCAGCATCTGATGTGTAATGCACACCTGACCCATTTAGCGGACCCTACAGTTCTCAACATTATGGCGCAAGTCCACAAAGTCGCAACCCAGTTTGTCACAGAACCTTAGATGTCCGTGGTGCAGTCCTATTCAGAACCCAACAGCCACAATCAGTTCTAGAGACAATGCTGCAACTTGTGAGCTTCGTTGACACTCCATGCGCAAGGGTGGTCTTCTCAACCTACTCTGTCAGTCGCTGGAATTATCGAAGAATGACCTCTAAGTCCAGACGACAGGCATTGTTTATTCCAATGTGTGTCACAATCTGCAGTTGGTTGCACCTTGTTCTCTCAATGGCTGCTGGAATAGCCTCTTCAACATGTTGAATGAGGCCCCCAGGCATAAACATCCACTGCACCTGGTGTCCTTTCCTGTCCCTTGCTGTCATTTCCCAACTTGTTGGAATAAGTTCTGGAATCTGAAACTGTCACTTTTCAAGGTCTATAGTCACGCGAATTGTGGAGAATTAGTTTACATCAATGAAAATAATGATCATGATTTTCTTTGTTTATACTTCAATCGGTTTAACACTAACAATGAATTACTGTGTGCACCACCAACAGAAACTAAATTCTACTATTTATTCTTAATAAAATAATGGATCATTCACATTCACACAAGAGGAAAAGAGTTGGGAGAGGACTGCTGACCATTTTACATGTTAAACTGACTACTTGTTGACCCTCGGCCCTTCTGACCACACCAACTTTCGTTTATAAATGCTGTTTTTTTAATTTATGTATAAAGGAAGATAAATCATTTCTCAAAACAGTGCCTCTGGAAAATGATTTGGCACACTTCCTGAAAGTTCTATAAATTTCTGTTTCACTATAAGACAGAGAGCATCGAGATGTCTTCTGGCGTGATTTAAGCAAAATGTGTGGCAGATCCCAGATTTTACTTATGCCTCCATTCTGTCTGGCTGGCTCTTTATTGGAGTCAAAGGGACCAAATTGTGAGATCATCTGTCCTTTCATCCTATACGTATCGAACCAAGAATAATCCTCACAGGAAGGATACAAAAGGCAAATCCAGGGAAGCCTGACTGTAACCAAGATACAATAAGACAGAGATAAAATCAAGGAGAAGTAGGAAGGGGAGTGAGAGGGGTAAGGTGGGCGAGCCACTCCGCTCAGAATACACTTTGGAGGCACAGTATGCGGTGGGAGATGCACCCTCTGCATCCAACTAGCATAACTCACCATTCATTACCCCCAAGAAAATGAGCAGCACAGATATGATGATAAAATTTTATGAAAGACAAAACATTGAAAATGACAAACATAATTGACTAAGGAGAATAAAAAGGTGGGAATTGTAGAGGCCAGGCCAAACAACCGTGCAAGAGCCGCCATGGGTCTCCTGGGCCAGAGCAGTGAGGGGTGCCCTTCCAACCCCTCATGTGGTCAATGAGGCCAAAGTGCTCCAACTCAAAGAGACTAGTAGAAACCACTTACGCAGGTGAAACATAAAACCAGTTCAAAATTATTTAATTGGATAGATAAAAAATCTACTCACCAAGTGGCAGCAGAACACACACATAAAAGACAGTTGTCACTGGCAACTTTCGGAGCCAGTAGCTCCTCCTTCAGGTGAAAGGGTAGAATGGAAAGGAAGAGGGGTGGTGGTTGGTTGTTTGGGGGAAGAGACCAAACTGCGAGGTTATCAGTCTCATAGGGTTAGGGAAGGATGGGGAGGAAGTCGGCCGTGCCCTTTCAAAGGAACCATCCCGGCATTTGCCTGGAGCTATTTAGGGAAATCGCGGAAAACCTAAATCAGGATGGCCAGACGCGGGATTGAACCGTCGTCCTTCCGAATGCGAGTCCAGTGTGAGGAAGAGGGGTGAAGGAAAAGGACTGGAGAGGTATAGGAAAAGGGGTAGATTTCAGGAAAGTCACCCAGAACTGCAGGTTCTACACCTCTCCAGCCCTTTTCCTTCACCCCTCTTCCTTTCCCTTCAACCCTTCTGCTTGAAGGAGGAGCCACAGGCTCCAAAAGCTAGCCAAATACAACTGTTCTTTACGTGTGTGTTCTGCCACCGATTGGCGAGTAGATTTTTCATCTGTGCAAATAAATAATTTTGTCAATAATTGATTGTTTTCGTTATTATAAAACCAGTTCAGCCACTTTGGTGTCATCTGCTAACACCAGAGATAGTGTGTCCGGAAGTTTTAAGATATCGCTGCAAAGGAGCCAAATTTGGGTAGTCTAACATAAGAAATACTACACTTGACCAACGAAAGAAGAAAGTACAAAAATGTTCAGAGAAATTCAGGAATACAGAAACACAAATCAGTGAGGAATGAAATAACTAAGAAGTGTTGGGAAGCTAAGACGAAATGGCTACACGAAAAATGTGAAGAAATCAAAAAAAAGATATGATCGTCAGAAGGACTGACTCAGCATATAGTAACTTCAAAATAACCTTTGGTGAAATTAAAAACAAGGTGGTAACATTAAGAGTGCAACGGGAATTCCACTGTTACATGCAGAGGACACATCAGATAGGTGGAAAAAGTACACTGAACACCTCTATGAGGATGCAGATGTGTCTGACGTGATAGAAGAAGAAACCAGTGTAAATGTAAAGGAGATAGGGTATCCAGCACTAGAATCAGAATTTAAAAGAGAAGGGATAGATAATATTCCATCACAATTTCTAAAATTATTGGGGAAAGTGACAACAAAACAACTATTCATGTTGGTGTGTAGACTGTATGAGTCTGACGACATACCATCTGACATTCAGAAAAATATCATCCACACAATTCCGAAGGCTGCGAGTGCTGACAAGTGCAGGTATTATTGCACAATCAGCTCGTGCATCCAAATTACTGACAAGTATAATATACAAAAGTATGGAAAAGAAAATTGAGGATGTGTTAGATGACAAACAGTTAGGCTTTAGGAAAGGTATAGGCGCTAGAGGATCAATTCTGATGTTACAGTTGATAATGTAAGCAAGACTAAAGAAAAATCAAGACATGTTCAGTGGAATTGTGACCTGGAAGAAGCATTTAACAGTGTAATATGGTGCAAGATTTTCGGAGTTCTGAGAAAATAGGGGTAAGTAATATACAATATGTACAAGAGCCAAGAGGGAATAATGAGAGTAGACGACCAAGAACGAAGTGCTTGGATTAAAAATGGTGTAAGACAGGGATGCAGTCTTTCATCCCTACTGTTCGATCTGTACATCGAAAAAGTAATTATGGAAATTAAAGAAAAGGTAAGGAGTGGAATTAAAATTCAAGGTGAAAGGATATCAATGACACGATTCGCTGATGACATTGCTATCTTGAGTGAAAGTGAAGAAGAATTACATGATCAGCTGAATGGAATGGACACACTAATGAGTACAGAATATGGATTGAGAGCAAATGAAGAAAGATAAAAGTAACGAGAAGTAGCAGAGATGAGAACAGCAAGAAACTTAAGATCAGGATTGATGGTCACGAAATAGATGAAGTTAAGGAATTCTGGTACCTAGGAAACAAACTAACCAATGACTGATGGAGCAAGGAGGACATCAAAAGCAGACTAGCACTGGCAAAATGTGCATTCCTCGCCAAGAGAAGTCTACTAGTATCAAAAATAGATCTTAATTTGAGGAAGAAATTTCTGAGAATGTAAGTTTGGAGCACAGCATTGTGTGATAGTGAAACACAGACTGTGTAAAAACTGGAACAGAAGAGAATCTAAAAATTTTGAGAAGTGCTGCTAGAGAGAAATCTTTAAAATTAAGTGGACTGATAAGGTAAGGAATGAGGTGGTGCTGTGCAGAATCAGAGAGGAAAGGAATATGTGGAAAACACTGAAAACAAGAAGGGACAGTACGATAGAACACCTGTTAAGACATCATGGAATAACTTCCATGGTACTAGAGGGAGTGTAGAAGAAAAAAACTGTAGAGGAAGCGGACGACAGAGATTTAAATACATCCAGCAAATAATCGATGGTGTAGGTTGCATGTGCTACTCTGAGATGAAGAGGTTGGTGCAGGAGAGGAATTCGTGGTGGGCCGCATCAAACCAGTTGGAAGACTGTTCAAAAAAAAAGCAGGATGTGGGCCACTGTCAGGTGGCCACCACATCAGCAGTAAGGTGGGTGTTCACATCAATCATGGGTCAGCCAAGTATGACTAACATGTAGACAACAAAAGACAGTGGATTCCCTATGAGAAGTGTGAAGGGAAGACATCCACATGGTTGTGCTCTCCCTTATTGCAATCAGTTTGTTTGGGGAGTCCAGGCTGGACAATTCTGAGTTCCAGATCTCTAACAAGTGATGGCATAGAGTCAACCGAAGGTCTAGTTTGGAACACCTCCACCCCCCTCTCCAAAACTGGTACCCAATTTTGCCAACCAGTCGGCGTATTCATTTCCTGAGATCCCAATAAGTCCAGGAGTTCAAATAAATACAACTGTTGATCCAACTTGACAGGGGTCAGAAAGATGATCCTGGATAGTAGTCCCTAAAGGGTGATGAGGGCAGCATTGGTCTATAGCCTGAAGGCTGCTCAGAGTCGCTAAAGATTAGAAGCATCTTGCCAGTGCAGAGAGAGAGAGAGAGAGAGAGAGAGAGAGAGAAACGGTTCTTCCATTGATTGTTGAGCCGTCCGTGTCTCTCTCTCTCTCTCTCTCTCTCTCTCTCTCTCTCTCTCACACACACACACACACACACACACACACACACACACACCTATTCCAGTGTAGATCCAACAAATACTTCACAAACTTTGTCCAGGAGCCTCCCAAAGAATGCTTCATTTGGCACACAGCCGAATTACTGTAAGTGTTCCAGTTCATATTCAAATGAATTTTAATTTGAATATGGGTCAATCTATATCAAGCATGTCAATCTATATAAAGTAGACTGATTTTTTAAGTGTCACGACCTAACCATGCCCAAACTGAATGAAATTTTTGCACATATGTTCCCTACAGAATTTAAAATCAGTTGTGCAAAATGAGTTCAAGATATAAAAAAATTCCAGGCTTTCGGTCAAGGGCAGCACTCTTGACAGTTTGGTCCAAATTCAAAATTAGTAGCAGTATAAAAATGAAATTTGAACCAGCTGTAGAATTTTGTATGCTGTCACATTGTTTCAAGCAATTGTGCAATTTTTGAACCATTTTGTGATGTCAATTGTTTATTTTTTTAAGTGAAGTGTACTAGTGCTTTTAGTAATTACCAAGAGAAATTACTTATTAATTTTACAGCAATCCAGCAGTTATTTGCAAGTATTTGAGAGTTATCAATAAGTAAGCATGCCTTTTTTTTTTACATCACCAGATTTGTGCATACTTAAATGTTTTGTTGCTAAATATTATCATCTACATGAAAAGAATGTATTATTACTGAAAACAATAGCTCACTATTCACCACATATTGAGTAGCAGACAGGCACATCAATAAAAGATAATATTAAGAGCATTCCCCAAATCCCTCACACAGAAAGCAAAATACAGAGAAAGAACAGCACTTAACCACTTGAAAACTGATCCCAACATTATAAACCTACGTACTAACAAAGGCACTGCCACTGTGGTTAGGAGCTGAAGGGTTACCTGGCAGAGGGATTCTGTCACTGTCAGATACCTTCACCCACAAGTTTTGCCACAGTGACCCCATTTCAGAAATCCAACAGGACCTCCATCGTTTGGCAAATCCATAGGTCTCCCCTGGGCATCTCCCTCTTCACCCACACCATTCCCCACACTCCCTTCTTCTAAATGGTAACTCCGACTAACTATATCCTCACCCTCAATTACTTCTCCTTTGAAGGATATTCATGGTCCACCTAAAAACACATAGAATCCCAAACCACTCACCCAGTTTGGGCTTATTGATGACATCTTTATGACCTGAATCAAGTGTGAGAACACCCTATCCACATTCCTCCAGAACCTAAACACCTCCGTCCACATTAACTTCATGTGATCCTCCTCATTCTAACACGTCACCTTCTTTGACGTCTGTCTCCATGTCAACAATGGCTACATCAGTACCTCTGTCCACATCCCATGTATAAGCCACCACCATACCTTCCTTCAACAGCTGCACCCACTGCACATCCTTCTATACAACCTAGGCACCCGCAATCATTGCTTCTGTAGTGATGAGCAGGCCCTTTCGAAATATGCCAAAGGTCTCACTGCAGCCGTCATAGGCCGAAATTGCCCTCCTCACTTTGTCCAGAAATATGTCTCCCGTGCATTGTCTTCCTAGCCATCTAACATGCCTTCTGTCTGGCCACAATGAGCATTCCCCTCATGACTCAGCACCAGCCAGGATTGTAGCAACTAAATCACATCCTTCGTCAGGATTACGACTATCTCTAGTCATGCCCTGAATTGAGAAATACCTTCCCCACCCCTCCTGTAGTGGTATACCATTGCCTACCCAACTTACACAATATCCTTCTCTCTTCCTATTACAACCCTGCTGTCTCCCCCTTGGCCCATGGCTTATATCCCCGCAACAGACATAGATCCGAGACCTTCCTATACAGCCTCCCACTAGCATTTACTCCATTTCTGTCACATGCATCTGCTACCCCATGAAAGCCAGCATCAGATGTGAAAGCAGCTGTGTATCTACCAACTTAGCTGCAACCACTATGCTGCATTTTACATGAGCATGACCACCAATAAGCTGCCCGCCCACGTGAATGGCCATCATCAAATTATGGCCAGGAGACAGCTGGACTACCCAACTGCTGAGACTGCTAACCAGAATGATGTGCTTGACATAGATAACTGCTTCGCAGCCTGGATTCTCTCACCAACACCAGCTTTTCTAAATTGTGCGGATGGGAACTCTCCCGGCAACATATACTTCACTACTGTAACCCTACCTCCCTTCACAACCTTTATTCCCTGTCCTCCACTCGTCTATACTCTTCCCTGCTCCCAATCCAGTCCTACACACACTTTCTATCCCACCAGTGCACTTGCATGGTCCATTCCCCTTCTTTATTCTTCTCCTCCTCGTTAAAATGATGGCTTGTGTATGTTAGGTAATAACATTTTCAAGTTCATTTTTTTAATGTTATCTGGAGGGTCTCGAAAACAAGCAACACCCTTTCCGGTACAAATACATGTGTTCTTTCCAATAAAACAAAAAGTAACAAAATAGGAGGTGATAATATTTATATACATACAAAACAACAGATTAAGCATAAATATTATGCAAGGGCACACAGTTTTAATCTGCCAGGAAGTTTCATATCAGCGCACACTCCGCTGCAGAGTGAAAATCTCATTCTGGAAACATCCCCCAGGCTGTGGCTAAGCCATGTCTCCGCAATATCCTTTCTTTCAGGAGTGCTAGTTCTGCAAGGTTCGCAGGAGAGCTTCTGTAAAGTTTGGAAGGTAGGAGACTAGGTACTGGCAGAAGTAAAGCTGTGAGTACCGGGCGTGAGTCGTGCTTCGGTAGCTCAGTTGGTAGAGCACTTGCCCGCGAAAGGCAAAGGTCCCAAGTTCGAGTCTCGGTCGGGCACACAGTTTTAATCTGCCAGGAAGTTTCATTATGCAAGAAGTTTTTATGCCATGTTAACATGTCAATAACTTCTAGAATAGTCAAATAACTGCTGCAGTCAATACACTCGGTAACAAGTAACTTCTCTATAGTGTACTTTATTTGTTAAAAAAATATTTCAGCCACAAAACTGTCACAAAAAATTGGCACCACTGTTTTAATTCCAACTTTGACCTTTGTGGGTGGGGGTGAGGGTGGCAGGGTGAGGGGAGGAAGACAATGATAGGAGTTCAATATGAATTAAAGGGCATATCATATCCTATTGGTCAACATAGAGTGGAGTAGAGCACTGTTGTGTTCAAATAACTGTCAGACTGATTGTTGCTTTGCCGTTCAATATGCAAATTATAAAAATGTATTCACACTGAAGGTAAACTTTCTTCTTGTTTAGTACTCCATTCTAAAATACTTTAAAATAAGTTTGTATATCTAAAAACAAAGATGATGTGACTTACCAAACGAAAGCGCTGGCACGTCGATAGACACACAAACAAACACAAACATACACACAAAATTCAAGCTTTCGCAACAAACTGTTGCCTCATCAGGAAAGAGGGAAGGAGAGGGAAAGACGAAAGGATGTGGGTTTTAAGGGAGAGGGTAAGGAGTCATTCCAATCCCGGGAGCGGAAAGACTTACCTTAGGGGGAAAAAAGGACGGGTACACACACACACACACACACACACACACACACACACACACACACACACACACACACACATCCATCCACACATATACAGACACAAGCAGACATATTTAAAGGTCTTTAAATATGTCTGCTTGTGTCTGTATATGTGTGGATGGATATGTGTGTGTATGCGCGCGCGAGTGTATACCCGTCCTTGTTTCCCCCTAAGGTAAGTCTTTCCGCTCCCGGGATTGGAATGACTCCTTACCCACTCCCTTAAAACCCACATCCTTTCGTCTTTCCCTCTCCTTCCCTCTTTCCTGATGAGGCAACAGTTTGTTGCGAAAGCTTGAATTTTGTGTGTATGTTTGTGTTTGTTTGTGTGTCTATCGACGTGCCAGCGCTTTCGTTTGGTAAGTCACATCATCTTTGTTTTTAGATATATTTTTCCACGTGGAATGTTTCCCTCTATTAATTTAAAATAAGTTTGGATAGACTAGGAGACATGCTTTTCTCTCTTCAGTATTTGTGATGTTGAAGGGAATTAAAGACCAGGGAGAAGAAATAAAAATTTGCAGTTTGTCGATGACAATGCAACTCTATAAAGACATCAAAGATCTCGGAAGGGCAGTTGAATGGAATAGACAGTGTCTTGAAGCGAGGATATAACATGATCACTAACAAAAGCAAAATGATGGTAATGGAATGAAATCTAATTAAATCAGATGAAGCTGAGATTAGGAAACAGTAATAGATGACTTCTGCTGCTTGAGCAGTAAAATAGGATGGCTGAAGTAGAGAGGGCACAAAATGTAGAGCGACAATGACAAGAAGATTGTTTTAGAAGAAGAGAAATTCGTTAACATTATATTTAAATTTAAGTGTCAGGAAATGTTTTCAGAAGCCGTTTCTTTGGAGTGTAGCCTTGTACGGAAGTGAAACTGGACAATAGACAGTTCAGACAAGAAGACAGTAGGCCTAGAAGCTTTTGAAATGTGGTGCTACAGAAAACTGCTGAAGGTGTGTGTGTGTGTGTGTGTGTGTGTGTGTGTGTGTGTGTACGTACAGCGGGGTTATTGGGAGTTAAAACTGTAGAGGGAGATCAAGGTTGAACACAGAAGCAGGATCAAATAGATGTAGGTTACAGTAATTATTCAGCAAAGAAGAGGGCTGTACAGCATAGAGTAACATAGAGAGCAGCATCAACGCAGCCTTCAGACTAAAGACCACCACCACCACCACCACCACCACCACCACCACCAGCAGCAGCAGCAGCAGCAGCAATTATTTAAGTCTGGTATAGCTTCTTGACTCATTCAATAGCTCAAAGATTAACCTACTAAGTCAGCACAAGGTTTCAATTCTCTTACTGAAAGATAACTAGAAGACTTTACCATCTTTAGAAACCTGAAGATTAAAACTGCCTTGAGTCATTTTGTTTTAACTAATATATCAGTGGCAAACACACTGCTAGAGTAAATCACTCAAATAATTATTTTCATGAGGCATTTCTACCACAGCTCTCTCTCATCTACCATAAATTTGTTTCCTACTTATAATGCTCCACATAAGATTAACTTCAGGGGAGCTTTCTCATGTAAAAATTGGCTTTGTTTCTTTTATTAAAATAGCAGATTGGATCTTACAATATATGTTGTAATTTTAGTATCTATTTTGATTACAGCCTGTCGTACGAACAACTGCTTTCTTCTAGCCACAAAACACTTTGATCTCATTGTTTATCTGTGCTTCCTCTTTGCTTCTGTTTACTGTTATCCTGATTTTTACAGTATAAAAAATGCTCCATATATATGTTTGAGAGTTTTCCAACTTACACTGACTGCTTTCTAAATCACTTGCCAGTGTTCTTTTCACATAATCACTTTAAAAATCTTGCATGGATATCTAGTTAGCATTTTTTAAAACTGATAAGTAGGTAGTGCCATCAGTATGTGACGATCATGCTTAAATGATGGTTTATTTACTCCACTCAACTGTTTGTTGATTTTTTTGAGGGGGGCAGATTCAAGTTTAGTTACTCAAAAATTTCTTCACTTTGTGAAACTGCAAAATTACTCTAGAGGATCTTACTGAGTGGAAAGAAAAATTGCAACTGTCAGATTTGTGGCTCAAGAGCTGTTATAGCAAAGTAATTGAACAAAGTAATCTTCAGTAGTTGCCTTCTTCTTGACTTATTTGTATGTAGCAATCACTGATATTTTTCTGAGAAACTGAATCAAGTGCACTTCACAAAGTACAAATCAAGCATACTTGTAAAAAAAAGTTAATGTTTCACAAACTTTCATTCTGCCAGCCATCATCTTTCACAAATGAAAGATACTGTGAAACAGAATAATATATTTCCTTTGTATGTCTTAGTTTAATAAATTATTATGTAAAATCTGACTTAACAACAGCAGGGACTACAGAATTTTCTGGGGATGATATTTGCCACATACACTGGATTGCAGTTGTGTGTTTTACTTGCATTATTTACATAGATTTCAGTTTGATGCCAAAATGAATCTGTAGTGTCAGCTACTAAGAGTTTTTAATCAATGTTTCTTAGAGCTTCAAAAATGAAATTCAAACGGTCGATTAAAGCAATGTGAGGATTACAATTAAAACTAACATTATACACACAGAAATATTGTGAATGTGAAAATATTTGTTAAATATTCCTTTCATGCAAGTACATCAAAATTCAAATTATTCTCAAACGTACATAATAATTTGTCAAAGCTTACAGCATACACAAACACAATGCCATTCAACATAGCTTTACACATTAACGTACACAATAACTACTAATGTAGAAAACAAATTTTACTTCTTTACCTATGCTGATTCTCTGCTACCAATCGGCACAAATCAGAATCTTACGTTTTTCGTTCTGAATTAATTGGTAACATCGCGTACAGTTTCATCAAGTTTCGCCAAACACAAGCACAATCATAATAATCGTCCCTAAATACCATCGGCATTACGATAGACCTGCAGTACGCGCACCCATGTCTTCCATCTATCCCGCCGTTCAAAGCATGCTTCATACACTCCATGCACGAAGACATGCGTGCGCGCTTCATGAAACGTTAATCCCCAGCAAATACTTAAATTTTTGCCTCCTAAATTAGATACAGTATAAATTACAGCCTTCGTTAGGCTAAAAATAGCTTGTGAGGCATTTACCAGATTCTTCAGAAATATACTCACCGAGATAACAATAGGCACGCTAACATAGCTATTATGACATCTTATGGCCAATGTAACACAAAATTTACAAATCGATTCCACCGTCGTCATTAATTTTAGTACCAACATATAAGTACAAAAGTAGAACAACAACATCGTCTTAATACTCTTTATCATAGAAAATTATCATATACTACAGTTTTTAAAGAATTTCTCTTCTTTCGTAGTTATATTAATACCTATGTACCTTGTGACCGGCGATCTTCCGTATGTTGAAGATAAATTTCTAGACAGAGCATCAATATTTTTTGACTATCCAACACAAATAATTTTGTTCTCCACATTTTCGTTCAACGTAACACGTAGTTTAGTGAGTTTTGAAGGGATCTGATACATTGTGACTCAATTACCAACGTTAATGACAAAAGAGTACCAGCTGCTCACAAGGCTTTTGTAGTGGTACTTGATGAGGTGCGCATTTTTTTTTTTTTTTGTAGGACCTAATTATTTTTGATTATATTTTTGACTAAACTATATTTTTGCAAGTTTATATATGCATTGAGAGAACTAAACATATTTCCTGTTCCATTTTTTCGTAAAGGGATTGATCAGGAAATATGGGAACCGAGAGCCAGACGCCGGTGTCAAAATCGGGAAATGTTACTGCTGAAACGAAAAAACTGAAACCGTGTTGTGCTTGTCCGGAAACTAAAAAAGCGCGGGACACTTGGTAAGACAATTTTTATTTGAATGGAAACTGATAACTGTGACAGGTAGTTCTGTGTGTTGCACAATGCCTTTTGATTTTCACACTACGCAGTTACCTGCACCATACAAGTGATTTGTCTTTTTATGTTTCTGAACCACACGAATGATATTCCTGTCATCAAAACTGTGATTGTCTTCTCCGGAAGCTCAACTAATAAGATCTCCATGGTTTTATGGGCTTCTGTGTTATGCATTAACAATATGCTTACTGATTTAGAAATAGATGTAGGCCTATATGCCCGTTGATAACTGTCACCTCAAATTGTGCAATGAACTGGTAGGTATAGTTCACAGTCATAGAAGTATAAGAGTATGTAGTCTTAGAAGTATAAGAGCAGGGCTTGTATAAACCATTATGCATAGCACAAAAAGTTGAAGGCTATGAATAAGTGTTCATGTTAACAGATTACAGCCTTCCACACACACTACGTCTATTCCTTTTGTAGCCTCCCTTCTGTAAGTTACTATTTATCGAACGGTATTTAAAACATAGAATTAGCATCAGAAAACCAAGCACTTTCCATGCAAAGCCTTGATCTCTAAGGTATTTCTTATTCAACCAGCTGAAAACATAGAGCATACATTGTTTATGTGCTAGTCAATTTTTGCTTTAGTTTTGGACTTTGTTCTTAGTTTTTCAAATAATTTTGTATTGTAATTAAAGCTCACCAAATAAAGAATTGGGGCAGACATAACTAGATACATTTAACTGTGAAGAAGCAGACCACATTTTTCCACCATGTGCAATAGTTGTTAGCGCTGTGTTCTAAGATATGTGCTTTGCTAACTTTGTTACGCCAAAGATGGTACAGTATCCTCTATAAACATGTTATTGGCCCTTATGATTATTTCCACTATATTTATGTGCATGTAATAGTGGATGACCTATAAGAACTAAAGATAGAGTTAAAAAAGAGACGTGACGGATTGAGAAATGAAAGGAGAAAGAAGAGTTAATGGGAGTACTTGACTTACTGTTTGACAGAGGAAAACTGCTATACAAGATAATTTTTGGGGGAAAGATAATGGTTGCGACGGCAGTACTTCAGCATGCAAATGGGAATTTGTGTGCAGATTGCAGGGTAGGCTATCTTGTGTCAGAGGCAGACAGCAGCAAAAGAAGAAAAGTTTGCATATGTTTTTGTTTTATGGACAGGGATAGCTAGCTTACTAAATAAGTGAGATCTTGTTTTTTGTTTATGATGGCATGACAGGGTGCTTAACCTGTAACATGAGGTACTGGCATGTATGGTCATGGAGGAGCCAATCAAGTAAACATTATGTTTGTGTTTATTTATCTAGCAGTAGACAGTATGAATTATGTGGATGTTATCTACACATAAATTTACACAATGCAGACTCATAAATACATTAATGTATACAATTACAAGCATGTGAATGGATACATACATTATTTTCTTTACTGTGTTACATTTTTGTACATCACATTTCACTGTTTTGTTGAACATACTGTAAAATATCACTTATCACAGGAGTTGACCATTAGCATAGATGTCAACATAATTTATATGTCATTTCAGGTTATCTTTGGTAGTGTAAAAACACTTTTCAAACAGAATTTTTTGAGCATTCTTGTTGTTGTTGTTGTGGTCTTCAGTCCTGAGACTGGTTTGATGCAGCTCTCCTTGCTACTCTATCCTGTGCAAGCTTCTTCATCTCCCAGTACCTACTGCAACCTACATCCTTCTGAATCTGCTTAGTGTATTCATCTCTTGGTCTCCCTATACGATTTTTACCCTCCACGCTGCCCTCCAATGCTAAATTTGTGATCCCTTGATGCCTCAAAACATGTCCTACCAACCGATCCCTTCTTCTAGTCATGTTGTGCCACAAACTTCTCTTCTCCCCAATCCTATTCAATACCTCCTCATTAGTTACGTGATCTACCCATCTAATCTTCAGCATTCTTCTGTAGCACCACATTTCGAAAGCTTCTATTCTCTTCTTGTCCAAACTGGTTATCGTCCATGTTTCACTTCCATACATGGCTACACTCCATACAAATACTTTCAGAAACGACTTCCTGACACTTAAATCTATACTCGATGTTAACAAATTTCTCTTCTTCAGAAACGCTTTCCTTGCCATTGCCAGTCTACATTTTATATCCTCTCTACTTCGACCATCATCAGTTATTTTGCTCCCTAAATAGCAAAACTCCTTTACTACTTTAAGTGTCTCATTTCCTAATCTAATTCCCTCAGCATCACCCGATTTAATTTGACTACTTTCCATTATCCTCGTTTTGCTTTTGTTGATGTTCATCTTATATCCTCCTTTCAAGACACTGTCCATTCCGTTCAACTGCTCTTCCAAGTCCTTTGCTGTCTCTGACAGAATTACAATGTCATCGGCGAACCTCAAAGTTTTTACTTCTTCTCCATGAATTTTAATACCTACTCCGAATTTTTCTTTTGTTTCCTTTACTGCTTGCTCAATATACAGATTGAATAACATCGGGGAGAGGCTACAACCCTGTCTCACTCCTTTCCCAACCACTGCTTCCCTTTCATGCCCCTCGACTCTTATAACTGCTATCTGGTTTCTGTACAAATTGTAAATAGCCTTTCGCTCCCTGTATTTTACCCCTGCCACCTTCAGAATTTGAAAGAGAGTATTCCAGTTAACGTTGTCAAAAGCTTTCTCTAAGTCTACAAATGGTAGAAACGTAGGTTTGCCTTTTCTTAATCTTTCTTCTAAGATAAGTCGTAAGGTTAGTATTGCCTCACATGTTCCAGCATTTCTACGGAATCCAAACTGATCTTCCCCGAGGTCCGCTTCTACCAGTTTTTCCATTCGTCTGTAAAGAATTCGCGTTAGTATTTTCCAGCTGTGACTTATTAAACTGATAGTTCGGTAATTTTCACATCTGTCAACACCTGCTTTCTTTGGTATTGGAATTATTATATTCTTCTTGAAGTCTGTGGGTATTTCGCCTGTCTCATACATCTTGCTCACCAGATGGTAGAGTTTTGTCATGACTGGCTCTCCCAAGGCCATCAGTAGTTCTAATGGAATGTTGTCTACTCCCGGGGCCTTGTTTCGACTCAGGTCTTTCAGTGCTCTGTCAAACTCTTCACGCAGTATCTTATCTCCCATTTTATCTTCATCTACATCCTCTTCCATTTCCATAATACTGTCCTCAAGTACATCGCCCTTGTATAAACCCTCTATATACTCCTTCCACCTTTCTGCCTTCCCTTCTTTGCTTAGAACTGGGTTTCCATCTGAGCTCTTGATATTCATACAAGTGGTTCTCTTCTCTCCAAAGGTCTCTTTAATTTTCCTGTAGGCAGTATCTATCTTACCCCTAGTGAGACAAGCCTCTACATCCTTACATTTGTCCTCTAGCCATCCCTGCTTAGCCATTTTGCACTTTCTGTCGATCTCGTTTTTGAGACGTTTGTATTCCCTTTTGCCTGCTTCATTTACTGCATTTTTATATTTTCTCCTCTAGCCATCCCTGCTTAGCCATTTTGCACTTTCTGTCGATCTCATTTTTGAGACGTTTGTATTCCCTTTTGCCTGCTTCATTTACTGCATTTTTATATTTTCTCCTTTCTTCAATTAAATTCAATATTTCTTCTGTTACCCAAGGATTTCTATTAGTCCTCGTCTTTTTACCTACTTGATCCTCTGCTGCCTTCACTACTTCATCCCTCAGAGCTACCCATTCTTCTTCTACTGTATTTCTTTCCCCCATTCCTGTCACTTGTTCCCTTATGCTCTCCCTGAAACTCTCGACAACCTCTGGTTCAGTTTCTTCAGTTTCAATCTGCAGTTCATAACCAATAGATTGTGGTCAGAATCCACATCTGCCCCTGGAAATGTCTTACAATTTAAAACCTGGTTCCTAAATCTCTGTCTTACCATTATATAATCTATCTGATACCTATTAGTATCTCCAGGATTCTTCCAGGTATACAGCCTTCTTTTATGATTCTTGAACCAAGTGTTAGCTATGATTAAGTTATGCTCTGTGCAAAATTCTACAAGGCGGCTTCCTCTTTCATTTCTTCCCCCCAATCCATATTCACCTACTATGTTTCCTTCTCTCCCTTTTCCTACTGACGAATTCCAGTCACCCATGACTATTAAATTTTCGTCTCCCTTCACTACCTGAATAATTTCTTTTTATCTCGTCATACATTTCTTCAATTTCTTCGTCATCTGCAGAGCTAGTTGGCATATAAACTTGTACTACTGTAGTAGGCATGGGCTTTGTGTCTATCTTGGCCACAATAATGCGTTCACTATGCTGTTTGTAGTAGCTAACCCACATTCCTATTTTTTTATTCATTATTAAACCTACTCCTGCATTACCCCTATTTGATTTTGTATTTATAACCCTGTAATCACCTGACCAAAAGTCTTGTTCCTCCTGCCACCGAACTTCACTAATTCCCACTATATCTAACTTTAACCTATCCATTTCCCTTTTTAAATTTTCTAACCTACCTGCCCGATTAAGGGATCTGACATTCCACACTCCAATCCGTAGAATGCCAGTTTTCTTTCTCCTGATAACGACGTCCTCTTGAGTAGTCCCCGCCCGGAGATCCGAATGGGGGACTATTTTACCTCCGGAATATTTTACCCAAGAGGACGCCATCATCATTTAATCATACAGTAAAGCTGCATGTCCTCTGGAAAAATTACGGCTGTAGTTTCCCCTTGCTTTCAGCCGTTTGCAGTACCAGCACAGCAAGGCCGTTTTGGTTAATGTTACAAGGCCAGATCAGTCAATCATCCAGACTGTTGCCCCTGCAACTACTGAAAAGGCTGCTGCCCCTCTTCAGGAACCACATGTTTGTCTGGCCTCTCAATAGATACCCCTCCGTTGTGGTTGCACCTACGGTACGGCCATCTGTATCGCTGAGGCACGCAAGCCTCCCCACCAACGGCAAGGTCCATGGTTCATGGGGGAAGGAGTATTCTTGAAGACATGTATTTCACTTTTATCTTAGATCACTTATGGAATTTTGTATATTTTAGTTCTATTATACAGGGTGTTCTAGGCAGAACGGTCAGTACACTAGACTCTTGTTAATCTGGCCGTTACTTGCACATATGGATGCCACATTAGTGGAAGTGCCAGGTTATTGACTGTGTCTTAAATTTAGTGTAAATACTCAGAAATCATACTTAATTAAATCCAAAGATGCATTCATTTTCGTAGAAAACTTAGTCCTTGAGTGTCTTCTTGTATCAGTCACTATGAAACATGGACCAGATTTTTAGCTGTCACAATGATGATGCACAACGGCAGCATGCTTTATCACACAATGGCTTTATAAGTGTTACATTGGCACTGCATGTTTCCAATTATTGTAGAATATTCTCCAGGAAGATGTCTGCAACTTCAGCACCAACCGTGTGAAGATCATGTTCTATCTTTCTGAGTACTCTTCTTCATCACTTCAATCATAACTTTCCTGTATGCTGTTGATTATCTGTAGAAGTTCTGTCATTAATAGTTGCTTGTTCAACAGTGTGCTTAGCAATAATGACTTTCTGCAAGGAACCTCAGTTCAGCTTATCTCTAATTTCGAGTTCCTGCTTTATGTGTAGCATAGTGTGTTTCCGTTTAGAAGCTATGATACTGAACAGTAATGTTGCACAGGAGAATTCATTATTGTATGTGTGATTGCGGTTTGAGTGACTAGAGCTACAAGCACTTCTTAAATAGAACAGATATGTTTCACAGTAGCAGAGATGATCAAGTGCTCGTAGCTCTTAAGGTACGCATTTTAGAACCCATGTTTACTAGACTTTTTTGCTTCGAATGATTGTTCCTGTCATATTCCTGAATGTTGGCCATTTCTCCAGGAACACCCTGCATAGCACATTTATTTTGGATTTTTGTTGATGTTAAGTGGTAGCTGGATGGTTCCCTGTAGAGACCTATTTTTTCTGTACCGATTGGCACCTTTCTTAATGTGAATCACTGTTTGCGAAATGTATTCACATAGACTCAATCAATTCAGTGCTGTTAGTTCTTTTGAGAGGGAAACGTAGTAGGTGAATATGGATTGGGGGTAAGAAATAAAAGAGGAAGCTGCCTGGTAGAATTTTGCACAGAGCATAACTTAATCATAGCTAACACTTGGTTCAAGAATCATGAAAGAAGGTTGTATACATGGAAGAAGCCTGGAGATACTAGAAGGTATCAGAATAGATTATATAATGGTCATCATCATCATCATCATCATCATTTAAGACTGATTATGCCTTTCAGCATTCAGTCTGGAGCATAGCCCCCTTATAAAATTCCTCCATGATCCCCTATTCAGTGTTAACATTGATGCCTCTTCTGATGTTAAGCCTATTACTTCAAAATCATTCTTAACTGAATCCAGGTCTATTGGTTATGAACTGTAGATTAAAACTGAAGACACTGCAAAAAGGTGGGAATTTGAGGAGGTGACACTGGATAAACTGACTAAACCATAGGTGGTTGTACAGAGTTTCAGAGAGAGCATAAGGGAGCAATTGACAGGAATGGGGGAAAGAAATACAGAAGAAGAAGAAGAATGGGTAGCTTTGAGGGGTGAAGTAGTGAAGGCAGCAGAGGATCAACTAGGTAAAAATATGAGGGATAATAGAAATCCTTGATTATCAGAAGAAATATTGAATTTAACTGATGAAAGGAGAAAATATAAAAATGCAGTAAATGAAGCAAGCAAAAAGGAATACAAACGTCTCAAAAATGAGATCGACAGGAAGTGAAAAATGGCTAAGCAGGGATGGCTAGAGGACAAATGTAAGGATGTAGAGCCTTGTCTCACTAGGGGTAAGATAGGTACTGTCTACAGGAAAATTAAAGAGACCTTTGGATGAAAGAGAACCACTTGTATGAATATCAAGAGCTCAGATGGAAACCCAGTTCCAAGCAAGATGGAAAAGCAGAAAGGTGGAAGGAGTATATAGAGGTTGTGTACAAGGGTGATGTATTTGAGGACAATATTATGGAAATGGAAGAGGATGTAGATGAATATGAAATGGGAGATTTGATACTGCATGAAGAGTTTGACAGAGCACTGAAAGACCTAAGTTGAAACAAGGCCCCGGGAGTAGACAACATTCCATTAGAACCACTGACAGCCTTGGGAGAGCCACTCCTAACAAAACTCTACCATTGGTGGGCGAGATGTATGAGATAGGTGAAATACCCTCAGACTTCAAGAAGAATATAATAATTCCAATCCCAAAGAAAGCAGGTGTTGACAGATGTGAAAATTACCGAACTATCAGTTTAATAAGTCACAGCTGCAAAATACTAACACGAATTCTTCACAGACGAATGGAAAACCTGGTAGAAGCCGACCTCGGGGAAGATAAGTTTGGATTCCGTAGAAATATTGGTACACGTGAGGCAGTACTGACCCTAAGACTTATCTTAGAAGATAGATTAAGGAAAGGCAAACCTACGTTTCTAGCATTTGTAGATGTAGAGAAAGCTTTTGACAACGTTGACTGGAATACTGTCTTTCAAATTCTGAAGGTGGCAGGGGTAAAGTACAGGGAGCAAAAGGCTATTTACAGTTTGTACAGAAACCAGATGGCAGTTATAAGAATCGAAGGGCATGAAACGGAAGCAGTGGTTGGGAAGGGAGTGAGACAGGGTAGTAGCCTATCCCCGATGTTATTCAATCTATACATTGAGCAAGCAGTAAAGGAAACAAAAGCAAAATTCGGAGTAGGTATTAAAATCCATGGAGAAGAAATAAAAACTTTGAGGTTTGACGATGACATTGTAATTCTGTCAGAGACAGCAAAAGACTTGGAAGAGCAGTTGAATGGAATGGACAGTGTCTTGAAAGGAGGATGTAAGATGAACATCAACAAAAGCAAAATGAGGATAATTGAATGTAGTCGAATTAAATCGGGTGATTCTGCGGGAATTAGATTAGGAAACGAGGCGCTTAAAGTAGTAAAGGAGTTTTTCTCTTTGGGGAGCAAAATAACTGATGATGGTCGAAGTAGAGAGAATATAAAATGTAGACTGGCAATGGCAAGGAAAGCATTTCTGAAGAAGAGAAATTTGATAACATTGAGTATAAATTTAAGTGTCAGGAAGTCGTTTCTGAAAGTATTTGCATGGAGTGTAGCCATGTATGGAAGTGAAACATGGACGATAAATAGTTTGGAGAAGAAGAGAATAGAAGCTTTCGAAATTTGGTGCTACAGAAGAACGCTGAAGATTAGATGGGTAGATCACATAACTAATGAGGAGGCATGGAATAGAATTAGGGAGAAGAGGAATTTGTGGCACAACTTGACTAGAAGAAGGTATCAATTGATAGGACATGTTCTGAGGCATCAAGGGATCACCCATTTAGTATTGGAGGGCAGTGTGGAGGGTAAAAATCGTAGAGGGAGACCAAGAGATGAATACACTAAGCAGATTCAGAAGGATGTAGCTTGCAGTAGGCACTGGGAGATGAAGGCGCTTGCATAGGATAGAATAGCATGGAGAGCTGCATCAAACCAGTCTCAGGACTGAAGACCACAACAACAGTTCTTTTGCTACTTTTTGTTATATTTCATATAGCCAATATTAGAAGCTTAATAATTGTTAGCAGATTCTGCTCTTTTGTTCCCCGGAATTTTAATTCTTAACCAATTATAGAATGAACATGTTCAAAGTTTGTTATCCTCTTGTATGAGTTACTAAACATTGAATTTATCTAACAAGTACATAGTATGCTGAAGCTATTCATTTCCTGAGGGTAATATACTCATAGTGGGAGGCCCCAGGGTTAGGATCAACTTCTTGAAACCATTTGTACAGTGATGTGTGTTGAGTGTCACAGGTATCAAACTCTGCTGCCATTCACTCTAATGGGGCCTCATTGGACAGTAATCGACAAATAAGAATTTCACCTGATGCTTTACAGCCTTAGTACCCAGAGCAGAGATGTAGCTTAATGGTTTAGATGATTTCCTGACATACTTAAGGTTGTAGCTTCTAATTTCATTTCTTTTTTATTGATTCAATGAATCATTCTGTGTACAGAGAGTACTACGTGATATGGGACCAGTCATTATAGTAGGCTAGTTAAACATTAAAAAACACCCGACACCAAATTAAATACACCTAGACTTACACAGTTGTAATTGTAATACTTAGTGTTAGTATACTCACAAGTTGTTCAAAATTAAGATCAACTAGGCCTAATTAAAATTAAAATTTGAGGATACATTTAAAATCAAAGTAAGTACAGACATGAATTACATAATTTATAGTTAAGGTTTACTAGATAAATATAATGAGTACATACAAGTAGATCAATTTTTAACAGTTGTTTAGGCCTTATAGAAATTTACATTTTGAAGATAAATTATAGTAGGTACAGAAATATAATTGTGCAGATATGTTATATAGAAAAATCACATTCAAAATAGTCATGAAAGTTATAAAAAGAGTGTTTTATTAATGTTGATTTAAGCCATATTTGAAAATTTGCTGGATTCTTGATGCTTTTATGTTTGGTGGTAGATGATTATAAAGTTTAATCCCCATTCATTTTACACTATCAGCATATAATTTTGTGGAATAGGGAAAATGTGTCAGCAAGTGTTTCCCTCTAGTATCGTGCTCTAGTATTCTGCTTCAGGCTGCCAATATTTAGCTAGGTAAAACTTAGTATGTCCAATATGTACTGGCATGGAAGTGGAAGAATAACTAGTTTTTGGAATAGTTGTTTACATGAGTCTTTGCTTTTTGAATATTATCCTGACAGCTTTCTTTTGGAGTTTAAATAATTTATTGAACTCAGAACTGTGGCCCCAGAATATGAGGCTATATGTTAGGATTGAGTGAAAAAGAGCATGGTATACTGACATTAGGATTTTTATACTCGTCCCTTCCCTGACTGGCAGCAGCATAAAACATACTTTACTCATTTGGTAGCTAAGCTGTCAGTGTGCCTTTTCCAGCTTAGAGTGCCAGAGATAGATTTTCTAAGGAATTTAGTTACGTTTTCCAGTTCAGTACTATCTCAACCCATTTGTATAGTTGGGATGGTGGGATTTCTATTCTGAGCTGTATGGCCTGTGTTAGGCCTACAGTGTTTTTTGCATTAAGATGTAGCCTATTAAAGTAAGCCATGAATCCAGTAGAGCTGTACATTGGTTGACTGCAGTCATCTGAGTCGGACATCAGAGTATTGGTGTCGGCAAAAAGGAAGGTATTGCAAGTTGATTGGTGAAGAGGAAGATCATTAATGAACAGGAGAAATTGGATCGGGCCTAAAACTGACCCTTGAGGGACACCATGTTTTACAGTTTGCATATCAGAACACGAAAGTGTGGATTTTCCTGCAGTGGTGACCTCACATATCTGCACATACTGTTTTCTGTGTAGAAGGTAGCTTGCAAACCAATCATACGCAGTTTTTGTAATAGTATTCTGTGGTTTACAGTATTGAAGGCCTTAGTAAATCAAGGAACAACCCCATAGCTGGCTGTTTCTTATCTACAAGAGTGAGAGTTGTACATAGAAATTTATAAACAGCATCTACTGTTGTTTTTGTTCCCTCCTGGAATCTGTATTGAGCTGGAGAAAGGATACTATACTTATTCAGAAATGATTTTAGTCTGTCAGCCACTACATACTCAAATATTTTACTAAACACAGAAAGGACTGCTATTGGCCGATAATTATTGGGATCTTATTTAGAGTCTTTTTTGTATATTGGTGTAATTTTTGCTATGGTAAGTAATTTACAGAATATGCCTTCTAAAAATCCCATTAGGTACTTGAAAATTTTTATTTTCAAGACTTTACCAAAATTACTTTGATTATTATTTTTACTCAATTGGTCTAAATGTAATTTTTTAAACTGCTCATCTTTTGCTGCTAGATTTTTACCATCATATTAACTTTTTTGTTTTTTCTCGCTTTTTGTTCTTCTCATTCTTTTCTCATTTGGAATCTTTGTGCTCATGTTTTTAATTATTTTTATTTACCTGTTGCAGTATTTAAATATTTGAAAACACAGGTCTATTGGTTAAAACACGAAATAATTTATTTATGTTGAATGGTGTTGAAAATGTATTTTTCTTTTCAAGATCAACATTTTATTAGACAGTTATCATCACACAGGCTTTTAAAGTATAAATGCCAGTTGTACTTTGGACAAAATACAGCAGATGAGGATTGAAACATAAGAAAGGGTTATAAATAAAATGAAATTCAAGCAAAGTGAAGAATTGACACAATGGATACATTAATGTCGACAAAAATAGAAAATGACAAAACAGAAGAAATGAAATCAGTATTAAGATATAAAAATAATAGAAATCACACGGTCAAAGATGCCTGTCAAAGGAAAAAAGAATGCCAGGGAGAAGAAAATGACAGCAGATAAATAAAATAGTTAACACATTGATTAAAATGATGCCTCAAAGGATTAAAAATAAACC
The DNA here is from genome assembly GCF_023898315.1 of Schistocerca nitens. Lineage (NCBI taxonomy): Eukaryota > Metazoa > Arthropoda > Insecta > Orthoptera > Acrididae > Schistocerca > Schistocerca nitens. The sequence continues at coordinate 353,908,428 of NC_064615.1, forward strand.
AGATAAATGAAGAAACATAACAATCAATTATTTCAGTAAAGATTTGAAAATAGAAATTTCAAAACTCACGACAGGATTCAAAACCCACGATCTTGAGCATTTCAGGAATATTTTTTAATCACTACCCCATGCCACAGCTCTGCGTAACACTATTATTTTTAAGTCTGTAGAGCATCATGCAAAATTCTCTGGGTGTTTTTATTACTCACAAATGAGAACCCACTACAGTGCATGGGTGCAGGGTGTGATACCTGGGACCCTAACCTAAACTATTGTGTAGATGTCAGTTCCACTCTGGGGAACTCTCCTTGTCAATCCACTTTCGTTGTGAGCCAACATGCATCCCTAGAATTTTGTTGTTGTTGATACACATACAGTCACTGTTGGGTTGTTTGCTTATGTGGAAATTAATACTGTTTCTTTAGTGTTTTTTCAGCTTTTTCATTTAGTTTACTTGGTTGTTTGTGACCCATCACTGATTAGGATGTTGTTTTCACCAGCAAACAAACAGTACTGTTTCATTGTGTTTGCAACTCTAGGGAAAATTGTTGACATGTATCAGGTAAGAATGTTAGGCCCAGAACACTTCCTTGGGGGACTCCAATATTGGCTTGTTCTGGGTTGGAAAGGTGTTTTGTGGAACAGTTGAAGTTTTTTGAGAAATCTCAACCCATTTTCAGGTATGAATGAAACCACCTATTTGTAACCCCCCCCCCCCCCCCCAAGTCCTAGTGTATCTAGTTCATGTAGCAGAATTGTGTGGTCTGCTGCTTCAGATGTTATGGTAAAGTTAATGAAGAAACCTGTTAAATGATCCCATTTGTCTGGTGCTTCCAGAACATCATTTGTAAATTGAGCTGTAGCTAATCCTGTGATTTTACAGACTGTTCATCACATAGAAGATTGTAATTTGTTAACTATACCATTAGGTTTTTTTTTTTCATTGTTGTTTCTGTTACTTTTGGAAACAAAGAGAGTAGACCAAATTGGTCGACCTTTTCTGGGTCACCTTTCTTAGGTAGAGGCCAGACGTTTGCACACTTCAGTATCTCTGGGAAGCAACCTGTGGTGAAGGATTAATTTATGATGAGTACCAAAAGGTCTTTGATACTGTCTGTACTGGCCTTCAGCAAGCACTCAGTCACTTCACTAATACCTGCTGAGGTCTTATTTTTTAGGTTGTGCACAAAATTGCTCAGTTCTTCTGCAGTGGTGGGTCACTATACCCTTGTGTTTGGACCATAGTGTGTTTCATCAAATTTCTGTTGTTGGTTGGTAGCTTCATTGGTGAAGTATTGATTCACAAAATTTACTAGTTTTTTGGTAACATGTATGGTGGTACCATTGTTCTGAAATTGCATATTGATCTCTTTCTTTAAAAAAGGCTGATTTGATTTTGTTTTCCACATTGTCTAAAAATGGGGGATTCCATTGTCACAGGTGGGACAATTGCACTATGTTCTCTGAAAATCAAAAGCTAATACAACAAAAAGTAAAAAATAGAAATACAGGTTGATTATATGAGTAGTTGTTTTACCTTCCCTTTAAATGGTTCACAAGTTTACAAAGTGAGCTGTTAATCATCTTTAAAATCTTGTCAAGGGTGGGACAGCAAATGGGCATGGCATTGAATGGCCACCAACATTTTACAAAAACATTGGAATCATGCACTTGTTTTCTTTTGAAAACATTGAATTCACACAGTTAAAACAGTTCTCTGTATGATGAAGCAACAATAAATGCAGAATTATAAATAATATAAAGAAAAGATAAGATTGGTACTGACCGTGAAGATGACACATTAAGTTACAGACAGGCACAATTTTAATTGTGGCTGTCTGCAATTTAATGTGTCATCTTTACAGTAAGTAGCAATCTGTCTTTTTATTAGATTGTTGACATTCCATCCTAGAGTCATCATTGTTCAACATTATTAATATTTACTTATACAAATCGCAATTGAAGACCATCATGGTTGGAACAGGAAGTTACCATGGGTGTAATTCATGTGAAGCAGAACCTGTTCTTACAAGTTTAAATTAATTTTGGGTCATTCCATCCCAAGTGATCACATTTTTCAAAAGTTTCCCATTCTTGCATTTATGATGTTATGCCATAGAAATGAACTCTTGCAAAATCTGAGCTCATAATACCCAATATGTTGGACACTGTGGCCCTATATTTGAGAAGCTCTTTGACAAGGGTGTGGTGAAAGCGGGCAAACCCCCGTGTTTGGACCTTTCTTAATACAAGGGAGCAGCAACCAGAAACCTCATATTTTCAGATCTAATACAACTTTTTGCCCCGAATCAGAAAAACACAATGTGGCAGTGTGTAAAACACTTTGTGAGCCAATATAATGCATCAAAGTACCCCAAAAAACCTGCAGAGGAAAACATTCAAATTTTTGGGATTCTTTGGAGCCCGATATCTCTGGAGGGGGAAAAAACACAAAACAACAACAACTTGGCACACCCATTAATAGTACCTGTGGCAGGACTCTACCAGTTCACTTTCCTGTCCAAGCACTTATTGTGTCTCATACTCAATCAGTAACATTGTGCCAAATATAAAACTGCAGAAAGTGAGCCAAGTTCAGGTGTATGTGTTGCAAAAGGATCACTTCAGAAGTTCTTCCCAGCACCACTGGAAAGAGCACACTTTTCTCTGCTAGAAACATCTTGTTGTATCTTAGAGTCAATTCAGCAAAGGAGTGAAAAGAAAGGTTGAACTTCAACAAAAATCCTGCACAACTTGCTATCATCGCAAGGTGATACAGCTAGCTAAATGTACAGTGCCAGGTCAAGCAACAGGGATTATTGGTAAACTGAGGTCAAGAAATAGCAGACAAAAGAAAGCTACGATAAGGATTTTCGAATGGTCTTACTTTAGCTGGAACTCGCAAAAATCACTAATTTTTGCTAATGGGTTTGAACCACATGCAAGTTATCCGGTTTTCAAGTGATACAACTTCTTTTGTGGCCTCTGTTTATCAAGCAACTGATAACAGTGTGGTTTTCATGTCAGTTTGAAGCCTTATTCCTGGCAAATACATCCCCTACATCTATGACAATCACTGGTGGATTGGTAACATATGTGAAGTTGATATTGAAGAACATGATGTCCTGGTCAAATTCATGCACCCTTTTTGTACAGATTGCTCATTCTATTGGCCTGAAAGAAAAGATGAATGTTGGCTTCTGGAATGGCACATCATCATGAATATTGCAGCACCGTCAGCAGGTAGAACAGGATGTCAGTACAATTTTACAGAAGTACCAAAGAAAAATTTAATTCCATGAAGCAGTAATTTTAAATAGCACCAGCTTGGGAACCATCATGAAGAGACCCACATACCTTCTTGGGACCATGGTAAAATACCCAACTGAGGATTTGTAACCTTGGTGAAGAAACCAACAAGCATGGCTTGGGAACCAAGGCTAGAAACCCAAAGCTTTTGAACCTCAATGAAGAACCCACAAACACAGCCATCTATATGTAATAGGATAAGCAGTGTCTGATAACATCATCTTGCACATCGGGCCTTTGCAACCGTACATGGTCACTACTAGAATAGGGACAGAAATGACTCAACTAATAGTTTTGAACTGATTGAGTCATGACATTTCCATGATTTTGATGGCTAGCACCAGCATTAATATACCAGTTGTCATTTTTGCTTTTCTTGAAGTTATGGGTTCAACAACCTGTACTGAGTTGCGTACATCACACATTACATGACTTTTGTTGAAGTTCAACCTCATATTTGACCCCTTTGCTGAACTGACTCTAAGAGTCAGCAGGAGGTTGCTAGTGCAGAAAATTGTATTCTTTACAATGGTGCCAAAAAGAATAATTTCTGAACTGGCCCTTTTGCAATTTTTACATCTGAAATTGGATCAATTGCTGTAATTTTAAATTCTATGCCATGTTTGTGATTGAGTACAATGGAAAATAATTGTTTTACTAGGAAGATGTGCTAATAGAATCATGCCCCAGCCATTGTTAACAAATGTGCTAAGTTGTAATTACTTTGCATTTTTTCTTCCTGAGATGTATGACCCCAAAGAGAGTGCATTTTTCTCTGCAGGTTTTTTGAGTCACTTTAATACATTATGCTGGGTCACAGCATGGTTTACATTCTGTTGCACAGTATTTCCCGATTCACAGCCAAAAGTTATCCAGGACCTGAAAATAAGTGTTTCCTACTTGCTTTTGTCATGTAATAAAAGAGCTGCAAATATTGAGTTTTGTTCATTTTCATGCACATTTGTCGAAAAGCCATCCAAGTACAAGGCTACTGTTTCTCATATACTTGAGCTCATGATTTAAAATTTCGTACAGATTCATTTTTAGGATAGGTCTACACTCACAACAAATTTCAGGAAAATTAAATCTCAAGGAGCAGGAGGCCCATGATCACTTGAGATAGAATGATGCTTTTATTGTATTAAGTTATAGATGAATCAGTAGTTACCATATAACAATATTAGAGAAGGAAAGTTGCCAATCACCATATAGCGGAGATCCTGAGTCGTGATAAGCACAACAAAAAGATTCACACAATTATAGCTTTCTGCCATTAAGGCTTTGTCAGCAATAGAGACACATATACACACACGTGCGCGCGCGCGCACACACACACACACACACACACACACACACACACACACACACACACACACACACACGCTAGTGCAAACGCAATTTGCACACACGTCTGCAGTCTCAGACAACTGAAACCACGAAACCACAGTGTGGTTTCAACTGTCTGAGACTGCAGACGTGTGTGCAAGTTGCGTTTGTGTGTGTGTGTGTGTGTGTGTGTGTGTGTGTGTGTGTGTGTGTGTGTGTTTTGCTGACAAAGGCCTTCATGGCCGAAAGCTATAATTATGTGAATCTTTTTGTTGTGCCTATCCCGACTAATCTTTTTGTTGTGCCTATCACGACTCAGCATCTCTGCTATATGGTGTGTGGCAACTTTCCTTCTCTAATATTTTTACATTCGATCCTGGATTTTCCATTGTTTGATTAGTAGTTAATATATACATAGACCTTACATCCTGTTTAAATAGTCTTCTAGGGAAGTTTTGATACCTATGTTGTTGTTGTTGTGGTCTTCAGTCCTGAGACTGGTTTGATGCAGCTCTCCATGCTACTCTATCCTGTGCAAGCTTCTTCATCTCCCAGTACCTACTGCAACCTACATCCTTCTGAATCTGCTTAGTGTATTCATCTCTTGGTCTCCCCCTACTATTTTTACCCTCCACGCTGCCCTCCAATACTAAATTGGTGATCCCTTGATGCCTCAGAACATGTCCTACCAACCGATCCCTTCTTCTGGTCAAGTTGTGCCACAAACTCCTCTTCTCCCCAATCCTATTCAGTACCTCCCCATTAGTTACGTGATCTAGCCATCTAATCTTCAGCATTCTTCTGTAGCACCACATTTCGAAAGCTTCTATTCTCTTCTTGTCCAAACTATTTACCGTCCATGTTTCACTTCCATACATGGCTACACTCCATACAAATACTTTCAGAAATGACTTCCTGACACTTAAATCTATACTCGATGTTAACAAATTTCTCTTCTTCAGAAACGCTTTCCTTGCCATTGCCAGTCTACATTTTATATCCTCTCTACTTCGACCATCATCAGTTATTTTGCTCCCCAAATAGCAAAACTCCTTTACTACTTTCAGTGTCTCATTTCCTAATCCAATACCCTCAACATCACCCGACTTAATTCGACTACATTCCATTATCCTCATTTTGCTTTTGTTGATGTTCATCTTATATCCTCCCTTCAAGACACCATCCATTCCGTTCAACTGCTCTTCCAAGTCCTTTGCTGTCTCTGACAGAATTACAATGTCATCAGCGAACCTCAAAGTTTTTATTTCTTCTCCATGGATTTTAATACCTACTCCGAATTTTTCTTTTGTTTCCTTTACTGCTTGCTCAATATACAGATTGAATAACATCGGGGAGAGGCTACAACCCCGTCTTACTCCCTTACCAACCACTGCTTCCCTTTCATGTCCCTCGACTCTTATAACTGCCATCTGGTTTCTGTACAAATTGTAAATAGCCTTTCGCTCCCTGTATTTTACCCCTGCCACCTTTAGAATTTGAAAGAGAGTATTCCAGTCAACGTTGTCAAAAGCTTTCTCTAAGTCTACAAATGCTAGAAACGTAGGTTTGCCTTTCCTTAATCTTTCTTCTAAGATAAGTCGTAAGGTCAGTATTGCCTCACGTGTTCCAGTATTTCTACGGAATCCAAACTGATCTTCCCCGAGGTCGGCTTCTACTAATTTTTCCATTCGTCTGTAAAGAATTCGTGTTAGTATTTTGCAGCTGTGGCTTATTAAACTGATTGTTCGGTAATTCTCACATCTGTCAACACCTGCTTTCTTTGGGATTGGAATTATTATATTCTTCTTGAAGTCTGAGGGTATTTCGCCTGTTTCATACATCTTGCTCACCAGATGGTAGAGTTTTGTCAGGAATGGCTCTCCCAAGGCCGTCAGTAGTTCCAATGGAATGTTGTCTACTCCGGGGGCCTTGTTTCGACTCAGGTCTTTCAGTGCTCTGTCAAACTCTTCACGCAGTATCGTATCACCCATTTCATCTTCATCTACATCCTCTTCCATTTCCATAATATTGTCCTTAAGTACATCGCCCTTGTATAGACCCTCTATATACTCCTTCCACCTTTCTGCCTTCCCTTCTTTGCTTAGAACTAGGTTGCCATCTGAGCTCTTGATATTCATACAAGTGGTCCTCTTCTCTCCAAAGGTCTGTTTAATTTTCCTGTAGGCAGTATCTATCTTACCCGTAGTGAGACAAGCCTCTACATCCTTACATTTGTCCTCTAGCCATCCCTGCTTAGCCATTTTGCACTTCCTGTCGATCTCATTTTTGAGATGTTTGTATTCCATTTTGCCTGCTTCATTTACTGCATTTTTATATTTTCTCCTTTCATCAATTAAATTCAATATTTCTTCTGTTACCCAAGGATTTCTACTAGCCCTCGTCTTTTTACCTACTTGATCCTCTGCTGCCTTCACTACTTCATCCCTCAAAGCTACCCATTCTTCTTCTACTGTATTTCTTTCCCCCATTCCTGTCACTTGTTCCCTTATGCTCTCCCTGAAACTCTGTACAACCTTTGGGTCTTTCAGTTTATCCAGGTCCCATCTCCTTAAATTCCCACCTTTTTGCAGTTTCTTCAGTTTTAATCTACAGGTCATAACCAATAGATTGTGGTCAGAGTCCACATCTGCCCCTGGAAATGTCTTACAATTTAAAACCTGGTTCCTAAATCTCTGTCTTACCATTATATAATCTATCTGATACCTTTTAGTATCTCAAGGGTTCTTCCATGTATACAACCTTCTATCATGATTCTTAAACCAAGTGTTAGCTATGATTAAGTTGTGCTCTGTGCAAAATTCTACCAGGCGGCTTCCTCTTTCATTTCTTAGCCCCAATCCATATTCACCTACTACGTTTCCTTCTCTCCCTTTTCCTACACTCGAATTCCAGTCACCCATGACTATTAAATTTTCGTCTCCCTTTACTATCTGAATAATTTCTTTTATTTCATCATACATTTCTTCAATTTCTTCATCATCTGCAGAGCTAGTTGGCATATAAACTTGTACTACTGTAGTAGGCATGGGCTTTGTGTCTATCTTGGCCACAATAATGCGTTCACTAAGCTGTTTGTAGTAGCTTACCCGCGTTCCTATTTTCCTATTCATTATTAAACCTACTCCTGCATTACCCCTATTTGACTTTGTGTTTATAACCCTGTGGTCACCTGACCAGAAGTCTTGTTCCTCCTGCCACCGAACTTCACTAATTCCCACTATATCTAACTTTAACCTATCCATTTCCCTTTTCAAATTTTCTAACCTACCTGCCCGATTAAGGGATCTGACATTCCACGCTCCGATCCGTAGAACGCGTTTTCTTTCTCCTGATAACGACATCCTCTTGAGTAGATACCTATAAAGAAGATAAATTTCAGTCCAGTATTACTTTATGAAGTCCTGAGTACCAAACCATTTTTATTTAAAAAATCCACCACTAAAAAACTATGCAGATTACTACTCATCCAATTTTAAAAATGCCTAAATTTCCTGAAAATTCTTAATACAGGGTGTTTCTAACATATTTTGTATCTGAATTTGGGATAGTAGCAATAACTTGTTCAAACTCGTAGGATAGAACCTCCTCGTCAACTTTGAACATCTTCGCTGAGTCCCCAAGAGATCTCATACGCATAATCTGTCAATGTTCTTCAAAATTGCACAGTGCAACTGGTTATTTCTTTCGAGCAGTTTGAAACTCCTACAAAATAAATGTCCTTGGCATATTTTTGACAGTGGGTTTTGACCTTGCAACTTCTTTGAGGTTAGGTGTCTGCAGGTCATTGAAATATAATTTTTCGTCATTCATATCAGAATCTCTGTAGATAGAGAATGTACACTCTACATGTTCTTGTTTTAAACAAAGCTTCCTTTTCTCTCATATTCATATAATGTCTTTAAGCCTAACTTTTTTCCCTGTTGCTAGATCAACGATAGACTTGAAATCCTTCATAGAAGGCAGTTGCCTGCTGATTTTTATTACTCGTGGAAAAGTTTTGTATATTGAGCACATTGTCACGGGTTAGTTTACAAGATGACATTTTCTTGTTTCATAATAAAATTTGCTTACAACTGTATTAGGCAGGCTTTCCCATATAGTCCTTTTTAAGGCTTTTTTTTGGGGGGGGGGGGTAGTGGAAGGGAGCATCTTCTTTATCCAAGAAATAGCTTTGTGAAGGGACCAAAGGTAATTATATGATCCCACTTGGGAAGCACAGGTCTCCAACTCATCTTCAGTTGGTACAGATTTTAGTTTAAGCCTGTGCTTTCTTTTTCTTGAAAATTCCTTCTTACGACCAATTTGGGATATCACAGGAGAATGCCTTTATCTTCATGTTTTCATGTCTTTTTTTTTTCTTTTTTGCTATGGATGTTGTATTTGCTGGCATCTTTCTGTAGTGTGTTAAATGGTTTAGATTTTAATTACCACCCAGAAAACTATCATGCATGGGACACAATTAGTTTCAACATTTGTAAATGGTGATTTGCATATTAAACACTGCTTTAACAGTCACTAGATGTTTTTATTGGGCCTTCTCAGTCCTAACCAAACATTAACAGAATTGTTGTGATTGCTGAGTTACAGACCAAACTTTTTTTTTGGGGGGGGGGGGGGGAGACATTAAATACATAGCTGTTTTTATAAATCTGCTGCATACTTACGTTTATTTAAAAACTGAAGTTTCTCCAAAAGATAACGCTCTACTCAACAACAACGGCTCCTTAAATGTAAATAGCCTGCAGTGAAAAAACAAACTTTTTGTCCTCCATTGTCATATACAGAAGTGCCGGCTTTGTTTAACTATGTTTCATCAAACAGTTTTGTAACTTTGATGATTTTTTTCTGGACAGTAAAATTTAACTTTTGTAGATTCAGGAAACCATAAATAAATTTAATTAAAAATAAAATTAAAAAACTCTGGCTTAGTTTCACATGGAATCACCTACATTTTATCATTTTGGAACTTTTTTGCTGCTCAGCAATACTTTTCTAAATACATCTTTTTGTATGTGTGGCAGTAGTTTTTAAATGCAAGATCGTTTTGGTTGTTTGAATTTAAACAGTGGTGGAAACTTTAAATACTTCCCATTTTTGCTAGTCTCTGTGTACATTTCGTCACATATTTCATTGTTCATCTGCAAGGAAAATTCCACTCATTTTGGTTTAGAGAAAACCCTTCTGTGTGTGATTATTTTAATTTTGTTTTCAGCAATATTTTTTGGGATAGATTGCTACCCACCACATGGAGTAGGCATTGAGTCACAGACAGGCACAATGAAAAGACTGCTAAAGTGTTTAAGCTTTCACACAAAGTCTTTCTGAATCAGAAAACATACACACATTCACAACTAACGCACACATGGCCAGTTCTGGGACATGGCCAGTTCTGGGGCCTTAGGCCCAACTGCAAGTCGCGTGATCCATCACCTCATAATGATTCTATTATAATGGAATTCTAGATTATATAGTTTATTTCATATGCGCTACACCACTGTTCCGTTGTGCAAAGAAGTGAGCTGTAATTAGGCTGCAGTAACTCTTCTAGCTCCTATACTTTATTTCTTATGGACTGGATATTTTAGGAGAGAAATGCAAAACAGTGGGGACTGCTTACCTTCGAGACTTCATTTTTCTTGCCTTTGATTAAAAAATCGTTTGGATGATGAGGAGATCTTGTTGATCACTTCACTATCCAGTCTTGCTTCTATTCACTCGTCATCTTTTTTGTTGTTTTTGCTGACTCTAAGGACAGATCTATGGGTTCTACCTCTTTTAGAAGTGCTGCTGCCCTTCCTGTTGATGGAGCTGTAGCTGTTATTTTGCTTTGAAATTAATTTGGATGTTGTGTGTGAATCTACATTCTATATTACTTATGTCAATGCCTTTCACATTTTAAAATGTCTGCAGAATTTATCAAAATGCTCACAGCTCCAAAATTTTCAATTTGGGTATCATTTTGTGTTGTTTCACTGAACACTTCAGGAGAACTTAAGATCAGCAAATTTTCTTTGCCAGATTAACATTTGGTTTCTTATTTGTCTGTGTCAATAATTTTTCTTGTCCTACATTATTTGCATTGCCTTTTATTTTCCCATGGTTCACGAGAATTGTATAACCATACTTCCTTGAGTAACCTGCAGTAGAAAGTTCGTTAAAGGAGTTTTCGCACACACAACTTACTGTACTTTCACAGTTTCCTCAAGTTAGCACTTTGTGCTTGCTGGTATTGAACTTCACATTTGTGGTGTTACCTCACGAAGACGCTACAAGTAAAGACATCACTGCCAAGTGCAGCAATGAATTGGAGACGTGAATGTCATCATAGGCATGCACCCAAGTGTTTCCTGATGCCACCACAGCTGGAAAATTATTTATGTCTAAATGCAGTACTGCTCTCCCCAGCCTCTTTGTAATCAGTGACCACCTGTACTCATCACTTACAACAACAGTATCATCTTAGCACAGATTTCGCTGTGTGCTAACAGAACAGTTATTCTGAATTTTATATCTCGATAAAGACAGTTGTACTGTGATGTGAAACAGCCCCTCTGTAATTATCAAAGTGCTAAATGTTGCAAGTGTCAGCAACAGCTTCAGATACATGTCATGTTGTGGGCACTAACTGTTTCCAAAGTTAAGTATTTACCAAGTTCAAGTTTTAATAAGTTACTAATAATTTGAGTGTGTTGTTGTATCTGCTCCATCTCCTCCTGAGGTACTTTAGTTCCTACAATATACCACAGCATTTGTCCACTTACCAAAAGGCTCAAATTATCACGCAGAAATTGTCAGTCATTCTTTTCTTCTTGTTGTTTCATAATATCAAAGTAATGATTACAGACAATAGGCTAGTTATGCTTTAATTCAGTTTGATTATTTTGTCCTTAAAGCTGTTACGCGTTTACTTTTTTGCAGCAAAATTCATGTTTTTTTTCTGAGAGAAATGAGCCAAACATTTACCCTAGCCGCCATCTTGGATAGCACGATCAGTGAGAGCTGCCTTATGACTTTATTTATTCAGTGACCAGTTTTGATTGTGTTATCTGCTGCCATGCTTGCACAGGGTAAAACAAATATAACAAAGTTAGAAAAGCCAATATCTTGAAAAAATCTTCTTGCCTTCTCAGTTGGGAGATTTCTGCATGTTTTCTAATGCTGCACCTTCCATTGATTTGTCTTGTTGACTTCTTATCTGCCATAATGTAGCAACGAATTTCCTTGATTTACCACCATTAAATTGCCTGTATCCCAGGTCTGCCAAGTCAATTTCATTTTCTTTACAGTCAGTATTACATCTTTTCCAATTCCCCTATCTGTACATTCATTTCCTGTCTTTCTTAGTAATCACTGCTAACAGAGACACACTCAGTTTTTTTAATGATTCCCAGTTAAAAATCTACACTTTCATCACAAACCAATACTGGTACCTCACACAAACTGAAACCCCATTTAGTTTACAAAAAGCACTTCAGGCCATGTTTACTATTCTGTTTACTTCTTTCCATGTCCATCAGATCATTGTCTTCAACTGACTTAAATGTCCAAACTCATCAGTTTGATTCTGTGACCTCATTATTAAATTTGTACTTTTCTCCTGTGTTCATTGTAGATTATTGTTGCTTTTTATAACTTGTTTTTGGGCCTGCTTTCAGACTTGCTCTATTAATTACTATCATTCATCTCTCTTTCGCATACATTGTTTCTTCACTGCATCACATGCCCATAACACCAATAGGAGGCATTCAACCACACGGTGGGCAGTAGTCATAATGTTTTGGCTTATCAGTGTGCTTCCCTCAGTGTAAAAGGAATTGTGTGTGAATGCCGTCAAAGCCTGGGGCTTTCCCTGGTTTCATTTCTTTTATGGCAGTCATTAGTCCTTCAATGCAGAATGATAGAGAGTATTCAGTTTCAGCTCTGAAATCTGTTTTGAATGCCTTTTAATTTCTTCTTAGCTATAGTATGTGCTCAGACTTGAGCTCTGGAAGTGGACACAGTGTTGGCTGAAATGTTGTTGGGGATAGCATCATCATCAGTGTGATCTTGTTGGGTGTTACCATCTTGTCTTCTAGGCAAAGACCAAGCTTTCCTGCTTTGTGTACAGAAGTTCATGGATCAACTGTCTCAGTCCACTTTATATGCCTAAATTGTGTCGATGTTACTCAGTAACTCATCTGCTATTTAATGATCTTTACTTTCACAGGATTCTTTGAATAGATTTTCATATTCTTCTGTCCAGCGAGGAGTATATATCTTTGGAAACCTCATGGAATGAACTTCTTTGCTGTGCTAATTATAGCCTCAATGAACTTCTTGCAGTCTGAACTTGCTGGGGCCCATTCTACAAATTTGTTGAGATTTTCTGAGAAGGTGTCAAACAATCTTCTGAAAATTCCATCTGGGCCTAGGAAATACTCTTCTTAAAGGGATACTAATCCCAAATTCAAGAAAAATTGAGCAGTGATGGCTGTGTTGCAAATATCCAAGGAGTTTTCTTGATACTGGAAGTGGTTGACTATTACTATCAAATGAGACAAAACAAAGACCAGGGTTGTGATCCATGTTCCAGGCACCAGATCTGAAAGTGCATTCCAGGCACCAGAACTGAAAGTGCCCCAATCCTCAGCGTCAAAGATAAGATGAATATCAAGTTTTTTGATTCAGTTTCACCAAAGTGTTCCCATTTTCATTACTGCATCTGTATTGCCACATTTCATTATGGTTATTGAAGCTCTGCCGAGTGCTGTTGGCAAGCAGGGTGCACTCAGCCATTGTGAGACCAATTGAGGAGCTACTTGATTGAGAAGTAGCAACACTGGTCACGAAAACTGGCAACAGCTGAGAGAGCAGTGTGCTGATCACATGCCCCTCCTTATTCCTTATCCGCATCCGGGCTGAGGATGACAGCGTGGTTGGTCGGTTGGGCCTTCATGGTTCAACGCCTGTTTGGGCAGTGCTTATTATTACTGTAACCATTGTCATAGGTAGCCCCCAGTAAGTCATATCTAGGTATTTTTCCTCTTGATGTAAGTTGAGCTTCATTTGCTGCATGAGTTTCAGGGATTACAACTAAATCAATTTTGTTGTCAACTAAAATTTTATGCAATACTTGGCATTTTGCTCTTCTAATGGCTGCAATATTCGACTGACAAACTGATACATTGTCCTAACTTTATAGAGAGATAGTCCTCAGGAGAACCATTTGTCAATTCATTCATCTTCTGATGTGTGATTTAATATTTACAAGGAGGTATTGAGGACTGTCTGGTTGCCAGTATTTTGCTTCTCATTTAGCGTCACCCAAGTTAATTAAAGGGTACTTGAAGGTTAAACCTGCAGACATGAGCAACAGTCATCGGTCAAAAATGCAATGTCGCCAGCAAATAGAACTTGCTTCCGATATTTTCCATTAACATACATTCCTTTTTCATTTTTCCAGCTAATGACCTGTAAATTTCCTCTAAGGCTACTGAGAACTTTGCCAATATGGAATTTCTGTGTCTGGCTCTGCGTTAAACTATGAATTTACCAGTATCATAATGAAGTGTAATGGTATCTGTAGCATTTATGTACATCATCTTCTGTATACCAACTTAACAACATATAATATTGAAAATTAAATGTAAGTGAGCAGCACATGTTGGTGGATTGCAAGAAATTGTGGAACATAAACTTTAAATTGAAGGTGGGTTGGGTCAGGTGGGATAATTGGGAACAATTTTGTAAGGTTTTGACTTTGATTTGAAGTAATTACTAGCTTGCTTAATTTAAGTCAGTTATTTTTGTACAAGGGTCACTCCAAAAGAAATGCACACTATTTTTGAAAATAATACAGTTTTCATTCTACACGTTTGAAAGTTTTACAGTGTGTAGATACATCCTTCCTGTTTTCAAACTTAGTTCAACCTGTTCCCGTGAGTGGCGCCATCACAGCATGTCTTCAAGATGGCTGCTACACTTGACGTTCGTCAGAAGCAATATGCTGTCATAGAATTCCTGTGCTGTGAAAACGAGACAGTGGGAAACATCCACAAGAGATTGAAAAAGGTGTATGGAGATGCTGCTGTCAATCGCAGTACAGTTAGTCGGTGGGCAAGCCGGTTACGTGATGAAAGCGGGCATGGCAGTATTGAGGATTGTCCTCGCAGTGACAGGCCTCGTACTGCACACACTCCAGACAATGTGCAGAGAGTTAACGAATTGGTGACTGCTGACAAACGCATCACAGTGAACGAATTGTCACGCTATGTTGGGATAGGGGAAGGAAGTGTTTGCAGAATACTGAAAGTTTTGGTATTAAAAAAGGTTTGTGCCAGGTGGGTTCCCGGGATGTTGACAGTGGCTCACAAAGAAACAAGAAAAATGGTATGCAGCGAACATTTGGAACAGTATGAGAATGGTGGAGATGAATTTCTTGGAAGAATTGTGACAGGTGATGAAACGTGGCTCCATCATTTTTCACCAGAGACGAAGAGGCAATCAGTGGAGTGGCATCATGCAAATTCACCCAAGAAAAAAAAAATTCAAAACCACACCTTCTGCTGGAAAAGTTATGGCTATGGTGGTTTTCGATTCCAAAGGACTCTTGCTTGTAGACATCATGCCAAGTGGAACCACCATAAATTCTGATGCATATGTGACGACACTGAAGAAACTTCAAGCTCGACTGAGTCGTATTCGACCACATTGGCAAAAGCAGGGCATTTTGCTGCACGACCACATGTCAGTCAAAAAACGATGGAAGCAATCACAAAACTCGGATGGAAAACACTTAAACACCCACCTTACAGTCCTGACCTGGCTCCATGTGACTATCATCTCTTTGGGAAACTGAAAGACTCTTCGTGGAACAAGGAAGATGATGACTCCCTTGTGCATGCTGCCAAACAGTGGCTCCAACAGGTTGGTCCAGAATTTTACCGTGCAGGTATAGAGGCGCTGGTTCCAAGATGGCGTAAGGCAGTTGAGAGGGATGGAAATTATGTGGAGAAATGAAAATATTGTTCCTAAAGGATGTATCTATACACTGTAAAACTTTCAAACATGTAGAATAAAAGATGGATTTAAAAAAAAAATAGTGTGCGTTTCTTTTGGAGTGACCCTCATAATTTTAAGACTTAATAGAGTTGAAATACAAATTGTACTCTTGGAATAATTAATCTGTAAATTCTAAAGGACAACACAGTAAGTTTATATTTCCCTTGTGTGTTCATATTTATCCCATTAGGTCCGAGAAAGTATAAAATGCAATCTCAAAGTGTGGACTGAGTATCTAAAAATTCCATAATTGAAGGTTTTGAAAGGAATTTATCACTAATGTTAAAAGTGAGATATTAAGTAACATACTTCTTGTTAGAATCCATGTAACCACACAAACACAAAAATGTATGGCTACATCAATGGAATTTTGAAAAATGAATTTCATTCAATTCTCCACATTTTTGGAGAGCTGGCAAAATAGTTAAAACTTCATTCCCTTCGACATCAAATATGTGCTCTTTGTTTGCTTTGAATATCTTAATTCTGTCCAAAGATTTGAGGTCCATAACTTTGATTTCCTGGTCCCTTACCTCTTGCACTACAGCTGCATATCTGTAGTTGACAGAGTTTCTTTTCCCAGAAGAACTCCGACTAGTACCTATACTCTGGGTTTAATTGAAGAGGAGTTGGGACAGAATAGCCAGTCCTAATCATTGCCATCTTCACCAAAAATTTCAACATCTTCAAGTTCGTCATCATCAAAAAAATTGTTCAAGTGGCTCTGAGCACTATGGGACTTAACTTCTGAGGTCATCAGTCCCCTAGAACTTAGAACTACTTAAACCTAACTAACCTAAGGACATCACACACATCCATGCTCGAGGCAGGATTCGAACTTGCGACCGTAGTGGTCGCGCGGTTCCAGACTGTAGCGCCTAGAACCACTCGGCCACCCCGGCCGGCTTCATCATCAAGCACTGGCAATTGCTCATCATCTTCAGAATTGTCAGTCAGTTCTGTTTTTCGCTTCTTGTTGGTCTTATCCTTTTTTACCTCTATTTCTTCTCATCAGCTTCCTTCAATCAGTATAAATCTGTTTCATTTGTTGACTCTTCTCCATACTGAAGCTGTCACAAACAAGAATTGACTTTTGTTACAGTGGGGATGGAAGTTAATTTTGTGCCACTTTGCACAGCTTTGCAAAATAAACCTCTAAGACTTCTAGGAGAGAAAATAGATTTGTCTTCTAAAGGCTGCTTTTGAGATGAAACACAAGCACACAATTTTGTTCTTAAATCCAAGACATATGCTTATGCTATGGACAGAAATATTGCATAGGTTAGGCCTATATTATGAACAGCTGAAGGAGGCAGAAGGGGTTAGGTGTAGAGTCTGCCCTGTGGATCAGTAGATGATATTCTGGGGGAAGAAGCACTTAGTATGTTACGAAGAAAATGTCTGCATTGTTGCAAGTCCATAGTGTCAAATAAATCTTCTGAAAAATGTTTAGAGTCAGCAGGAGTAATTCCGTTGATCAGGAATCTGCTTAATTTTTTCAAATGTTAGTGCACTTGACCAAAGCTGAGCAAAGGCTTCAGCAAATAGGCTGACATTGTTGCATGCCCATCACATACCAGTATGGGACTTTCACTGGGTAACTGGTAATTTGTTGGACTCTTTTGTATAGAGGGATGAATGCTGTGATGGGCCACAGATGAAACTGGGGCTCCTCCACTCCATCTTGTTCAAGCAGCATAAAGTGTCCCTGGGTAGACATTACTTGATGCCCATTGACTTTGAGCTGCAGTACTTTTGTATATGATCAGAGGTGTGAAGTAAGTACCATCTGCAGCAACACAGGCTAAACCAGTTCCTGGTTCCCTACCTGATGCACCTGGCACCCTATTCAGTGGCTTTCACTTTTACAAAGAGTTCTTACTCTAGTTGAGTCACTGTCAACCCCATACTTGTCACAGTTGTGGACAGAGCATGTGTTTTTTATCCACACATTTCATTCACATTATTCAGTTCGTTGTAGAAGGGATGAATTACACATTGTTCTCTAGCATTCTTTCAGGACTCTTGAAACTGCTCAGGATTCTTCAAAGAAATGCAGAGGTTGCATTTCATAAAAGCATGATACGGTCCTCACCAGGTGAGCATCTTTGAATTAAGTTATTAGTAATTTCCTTTTAACACATTGTAGCAATGACTTTTTCTTCATCACCTGGATATCCCACTTCTACATGAGCTTTAAAATATTTGACCAGTATATAGAGTATCAGATTTAATTTCTTCTTTTCATTCTTTAACTAGTTGTACTCAGCCACATGTTGCCACGTACACATTTCTAGTACATATGAGAATTGGATATACATTCTATTCTTCTTCTCGCCCCACCCCCCCACCCCCCCATCTCTGTCAATCTCCTTCTTCTTGCCCCCTCTCTTTGTCCATCTCCTCCTCTTTCCCTCACTATTTGTTCCTCTCCTCCTCTCTGTGTCCATCTTCCCCCTCCCCCTCACTCTCTCCATCCCCCTCCCCCCCCTTTCCACAATCACAACCTCCATCTCCTTCTTTCTGCTCTCTGTGTCCATTTCATCCCATCCCTCTGTCCATCTCCTCTCTCACTCTGACCTTGAGCCTTGTTTATTGTTATTACAAATTTAGATTCTGTAGTGGCATTTTAACCATAAGCTGATGAAACTGAAGTAGAACTTCCTGTTTTCTATGAAATTGTCACAGGAGTATAATGAGAGAGAATATGTATGAGAGAAAAATTTGTCTAATGGCTTAAATACCCCACTGTCATAGTTAAAACCAGCTACGTCAAAATTTCACATTTGTACAGCTGAGTGTCAGTTTTAACAGAAAACCTGTAAGTTGTTATTTAAAAAAATAGTTATGAAGTGTTACTTTTATCTGCATGTTTGCTAGAGTATTGTTTCAAATTTAAAGTAAATTGGTCAAGTACTCAAATCGATCAAGAATTTTTAGAGATTTTTGTTCACAACATTTCCCCTTTATATGTTACGTATTTATTTATATACTGTATGTATTAAAAATTGGCATGTAAAAATGCACATATTCACATGCAACATTGTATCAAAATTTCAAAGTAATTAGTGAAGAACTTTTGGAGATTTAAGATTTAAAATGAACAAACATGAAATTTTTTGCTAACATCCTATCGCCAGTGTATATTATACAGGGTGTTACAAAAAGGTATGGCCAAACTTTCAGGAAACATTCCTCACACACAAATAAAGAAAAGATGTTATGTGGACATGTGTCCGGAAACACTTAATTTCCATGTTAGAGCTCATTTTAGTTTCGTCAGTATGTACTGTACTTCCTCGATTCACCGCCAGTTGGCCCAATTGAAGGAAGGTAATGTTGACTTCGGTGCTTGTGTTGACATGTGACTCATTGCTCTAAAGTACTAGCATCAAGCACATCAGTACGTAGCATCAACAAGTTAGTGTTCATCACGAACGTGGTTTTGCAGTCAGTGCAATGTTTACAAATGCGGAGTTGACAGATGCCCATTTGATGTATGGATTAGCACGGGGCAATAGCTGTGGCACGGTACATTTGTATCGAGACAGATTTCCAGAACGAAGGTGTCCCGACAGGAAGACGTTCGAAGCAATTGATTGGCGTCTTAGGGAGCACGGAACATTCCAGCCTATGACTCGCAATTGGGGAAGACCTAGAACGACGAGGACACCTGCAATGGACGAGGCAATTCTTCGTGCACTTGACGATAACCTAATGTCAGCGTCAGAGAAGTTGCTGCTGTACAAGGTAACGTTGACCATGTCACTGTATGGAGAGTGCTACAGGAGAACCAGTTGTTTCCGTACCATGTACAGCGTGTGCAGGCACTATCAGCAGCTAATTGGCCTCCACGGGTACACTTCTGCGAATGGTTCATCCAACAATGTGTCAATCCTCATTTCACTGCAGATGTACTCTTTACGGATGAGGCTTCATTCCAACGTGATCAAATTGTAAATTTTCACAGTCAACATGTGTGGGCTGATGAGAATCCGCACGCAATTGTGCAATCACGTCATCAACACAGATTTTCTGTGAGCATTTGGGCAGGCATTGTTGGTGATGTCTTGATTGAGCCCCATGTTCTTCCACCTACGCTCAATGGAGCACGTTATCATGATTTCATACGGGATACTGTACCTGTGCTGCTAGAACACGTGCCTTTACAAGTATGGCACAACATGTGGTTCATGCACGATGGAGCTCCTGCACATTTCAGTCGAAGTGTTCGTATGCTTCTTAACAACAGATTCGGTGACCGATGGATTGGTAGAGGCGGACCAATTCCATGGCCTCCACGCTCTCCTGACCTCAACCCTCTTGGGGGCATTTGAAAGCTCTTGTCTACGCAACCCCGGTACCAAATGTAGAGTCTCTTCGTGCTCGTATTGTGGACGGCTGTGATACAATACGCCATTCTCCAGGGCTGCATCAGTGCATCAGGGATTCCGTGCGACGGAGGGTGGATGCATGTATCCTCGCTAACATAGGACATTTTGAACATTTCCTGTAACAAAGTGTTTGAAGTCACGCTGGTACATTCTGTTGCTGTGTTTCCATTCCATGATTAATGTGATTTGAAGAGAAGTAATAAAATGAGCTCTAACATGGAAAGTAAGCATTTCCGGACACGTGTCCACATAACATATTTTCTTTCTTTGTGTGTGAGGAATGTTTCCTGAAAGTTTGGCCATACCTTTTTGTAACACCCTGCGTAAAGGGTGGTCAGAAAGTCTGAAAAGCTTGAAAGGGTCTTGCGGTATAGGTTGTGCTAAGAAATAATCATTAAGAAAAAATTATGTACTTTGCACCGTTTCTGAGTCAGTTAGCATTGAAATTAGCTAATCAGGCTGTTGGATGTGCTAATTCAAGCGGCCTGCCAGATACAATTAGTGTTAACTGTTCTCATAGCATAAACATAGTGCATGAGACCGCTTGGCCTTTGGCTGAGGTTATTCCTAATTATCGTTCCATTTCCAGTTTTTGTATCACTCTCTTGTTCAATTTTAGGGAACAAAACTAAAAACATGTTTAGCGGCACAGTCTCTGGCGAGCTGCTTGAATTTGCGCATGCGATGAACTGATTGGCTTACTTAAATGCTAATTAACTCAGAAGTGGTGTAATGTATGGAATTTTTTTCTTAACAATAAGTTCTCAGCACAACCTACCCTGCAATACCCTTTCAAGCTTTTCAGTCTGTTTCTGACCACCAGTATATATTTATACACCATATGTCACTGGGGCTCCAGTAGGTATATAAAAACACGCCTGTATTTGCATTTGCATGCAACATTGTGTCAGACTTTGAAAGCAGGTGATGTAGAACTTTGATATTTAAGATTTGAAGAAATGCCCATAAGCTATGTCTTCTTCCCTAAATATTTTCACTTTATTTATGTCATGCACAGCCCCTCACTCATCGTTTTCAGTGTAACTGTAGTCGACACAGTTTTTAATGTAGGTATGTGACTTTTTCCAAAACCTGATTTGGAATAATATATTGTTTTGTAGTCGTCACTCATTTTCTGCAGTCAATTACCCACTTTGTAATATTTTAGGGGGGAAATGTAAACATGCAGTGGTTCTCATTTAGCTTGAAAGTATATAATTTTATTGTTGTACTCTGGTTTGGGATTGATAAAAAAAACAATAATAATGTATGTGTTTGAATTACCCATAAAACAAGGGAAAACACATGATTTTCATTTGTTAGGAATTGGGAACTAACAAACTACAAGAAGACCAACATAAAAAGCTCAACTGTGAACAAGATTTAAAAAAGAAAAAGAGAAGGAAAGTGATATCAAAATTTAGGAAAATGGTTGAATACAATGCTACCAACAATTACACCAATTTATTTCCAACAAAATTGTATACCTCAAACAATGGAAAATCCAGGATGGAATGTAACAATACCAGAGAAGGAAAGTTGCGGATATGCTGAGTCGCGATAGGCACAATGAAAAGATTCACACAATTATAGCTATCGGCAATTAAGGCCTTTGTCAGCAGTAGACACACACACACACACGCATATGCAACTTGCACACATGTCTGCAATCTCAGATAACTGAAACCACACTGTGAGCAGCAGCACCAGTGCATTGTGGGAGTGACGACTGGGTGGGGTGTAAGGAGGAGGCTGGGGCGGGGAGGTATTGCTAGTGGTTAGTAGGTTTGATATGGACAGAGGTACTGATGTAGCCATCTCTGAGGTGAAGGTCAACATCTAGGAAGGTGGCTTGTTGGGTTGAGTAGGACCAGGTAGGACCTGGTGGGAGTGGCAGACAGTGAAGTGTTGCAGTTTAGACAGAGGGCAGGAGAGAAGGTGCGGAGGGAGTAAGTAGCGGAAAGAAGAGAAATAAAAGGAAATTAAAAGACTGGGTGTGGCAGTGAAATGACGGCTGTGTAGTGCTGGATTGGGAACAGGGAGGGGGCTGAGTGGGTGAGGACAGTGACTAACGAAGGTTGAGGTCAGGATGGTTATGGGAACGTAGGATGTATTGCAGTGAAAGTTCCCACCTGCACAATTCAGAAAAGCTGGTATTGATAGGAAGTATCCATATGGCACTGGCTGAGAAGCAGTCATTGAGATGAGGGATATCATGTTTGGCAGCATGTTCAGCAACAGGGTGGTGCACTTGGTTTATGGCCACAGTTTGTCTGTGGCCGTTCATGTGGACAGACAGCTTGTTGGTTGTCATGCCTACATAGGTTGCAGCTTAGCTTGTAAATCACATGACTGGTTTCACAAGTAGCCTTGCCTTTGATGGGATAGGTGATGTTAGTGACCGGACTGGAGTAGGAGGTGGTAGGAGGATGTATGGGACAGGTCTTGCATCTACATCTGTTCCAGGGGTATGAGCCATGAGGTAAGGGATTGGGAGCAGGGGTTGTGTAAAGATGGACGAGTATATTGTCTAGATTCGGTGGACGGCGGAATACCACAGTAGGAGGGGTGGGAAGGATAGTGGGCAGGACATTTCTCATTTCAGGGCATGATGAGAGGTAATCGAAACCCTGACGGAGAATGTAATTCAGTTGCTCCAGTCCCGGGTGGTTCTGAGCTATGAGGAGAATGCTCCTCTGTGGCCAAACTGTGGGACTTTGGGAAGTGGTGGGAGACTTGAAAGGTAAGGCACAGGATATTTGTTTTTGTACAAGGATGGGAGGATAATTACGATCAGTGAAGGCTTCAGTAGACACTTGGTATATTTTGAGAGGGACTGCTCGTCAATGCAAATGCGACGACCACTGTGGCTAGGCTGTACGGAAGGGACTTCTTGGTATGGAATGGGTGGCAGCTGTCAAAGTGGAGGTATTGCTAGTGGTTAGTAGGTTTGATATGGACAGAGGTACTGATGTAGCCATCTCTGAGGTGAAGGTCAACATCTAGGAAGGTGGCTTGTTGGGTTGAGTAGGACCAGGTGAAGCAAATGGGGGAGAAGTTGTTGAGGTTCTGGAGGAATGTGAATAAGGTGTCCTCACCTTCAATCCAGATAGCAAAGATGACATCAGTGAATCTGAACAAGGTGAGGGGTTTAGGATTCTGGGTTTTTAGGAAGATTCCTCTAGATGGCCCATGAATGGGTTAGCATAGAATGGTTCCATGTGGGTGCCCATAGCTGTACTGCGGATTTGTTTGTAGGTAATGCCTTCAAAGGAGAAGGGTGAGGATATAGTTGGTCATGGCGACTAGGAAGGAGGTTGTTGGTTTGGAATCCATAGGACATCTGGAAAGGTAGCGTTCGATAGCAGTAAGGCCATGGGCATTAGGAATGTTAGTGTACAGTGAGGTGGCATCAATAGTGACAAGCAGGGCACTGTGTGGTAAAGGGACAGGAACTGTGGAGAGTCGGTCGAGGAAATGGTTGGCATCTTTTATATAGGAGGATAGGTTCTGGGTAATAGGTTGAAGGTTTTGGTCTATGAGAGCAGAGATTCTCTCGGTGGGGGCACAGTAACCAGCCACAAGGGGGTGTCCTGGATGGTTGGGTTTATGGACTTTAGGAAGCATGTAGAAGATGGGAGTATGGGGAGTTTTAGGGGTAAGTAGAGAGACGGACTCTGGGGAGAGGTTCTGGGATGGGCCTAAGGATTTGAGTAGTGACTGGAGATCCTGCTGGATTACTGGAATGGGCTCACTGTGGCATGGTTTGTAGGTGGAAGTATCTGACAGCTGATGGAGTCCTTCTGCCACATAATCCTTGCGGTTCAAAACAACGGTGGTGTAGCCTTTGTCAGCAGGTAGGATTATAAGGTCGAGATCAGTCCACCATCTAAAAACTGATGGCTAACGGCTGAAAGCAAGGGGCAACTACAGCCGTAATTTTTCCCGAGGGCATGATGGGTGGATCACATAACTAATGAGGAGGTATTGAATGGAATTGGGGAGAAGAGGAGTATGTGGCACAACTTGACTAGAAGAAGGGATCGGTTGGTAGGACATGTTCTGAGGCATCAAGGGATCACCAATTTAGCATTGGAGGGCAGTGTAGAGGGTAAAAATCGTAGAGGGAGACCAAGAGATGAATACACTAAACAGATTCAGAAGGATGTAGGTTGCAGTAGGTACTGGGAGATAAAGAAGCTTGCACAGGATAGAGTAGCCTGGAGAGCTGCATCAAACCAGTCTCAGGGCTGAAGACCACAACAACAACAACAACAGTACCTCCGTTCATATCAAACCTACTAACCACCAGCAATACCTCCACTTCGACAGTTGCACCCATTCCATACCAAGAAGTCCCTTCCGTACAGCCTAGCCACCCGTGGTCGTTGCATCTACAGTGACGAGCAGTTCCTCTCAAAATATACCGAGGATCTCACTGAAGCCTTCACTGACTGTAATTATCCTCCCGTCCTTGTACAAAAACAAATCTCCCGTGCCTTATCTTTCCAGTCTGCCACCACCTCCCACAGTCCGGCCACAGAGGAGCATTCCCCTCGTAACACAGTACCATCCAGGACTGGAGCAACTGAATTACATTCTCCGTCAGGGTTTCGATTATCTCTCATCATGCCTGCAATGAGAAATGTCCTGCCCACTATTCTTCCCACCCCTCCACCGAACCTACACAATACACTCGTCCATCCTTACACAACTCGTGCTCCCAATCCCTTACCTCATCGCTCTCTTCGCTCATACCCCTGGAATAGACCTAGATGCAAGACCTGTCCCATACATGCTCCTACCACTACCTACTCCAGTCCGGTCACTAACATCACCTATCCCATCAAAGGCAAGGCTACTTGTGAAACCAGTCATGTGATTTACAAGCTAAGCTGCAACCTATGTAGGCATGACAACCAACAAGCTGTCTGTCCACATGAACGGCCACAGACAAACTGTGGCCAAAAACCAAGTGCACCACCCTGTTGCTGAACATGCTGCCAAACATGATATCCCTCATCTCAATGACTGCTTCACAGCCTGTGCCATATGGATCCTTCCCACTAACACCAACTTTTCTGAATTGTACAGGTGGGAACTTTCCCTACAGTACAACCTACATTCTCGTAACCCTCCTGGCCTCAACCTTCGTTAGTCACTGTCCTCAGCCATCCAGCCCCCTCCCTGTTCCCACTCCAGCACTACACAGCCGTCATTTCACTGCCACACCCAGTCTTATAATTTCCTTTTATTTCTCTCCTTTCCGCTACTTACCTCTTCCCCCCTCCGCACCTTCTCTCCTGCCCTCTGTCTAAACTGCAACACTTCACTGTCTGCCACTCCCACCAGACTATCCCTCCCCCTCCCCGCCCCAGCATCCTCCTTATCCCCACCCAGTCGCCACTCCCATCATGCACTGGTGCTGTTGCTCGCAGTGGGATTTCAGTTCTCTGAAACTGCAGACGTGTGTGTGTGTGTGTGTGTGTGTGCGTCTACTGCTGACAAAGGCCTTAATGGCCAAAAGCTATAATTGTGTGAATCTTTTTGTTGTGCTTGTCGTGACTCAGCATCTCCGCTATATGGTGAGTAGTAACTTTCCTTCTCTAAAATTGTATACCTGCTGTTCCCAGTTACCCCTAGTGTGCAAATACACTACCTGATCCAAAATGTAATTGGAAAACGAGAAGTAACAACCATGGATGAATATTGTTGAAGACTATAATGCTTGGAAACGTCATTAACTCATTAGTGGATATCGTATGGTTGATGATGATGGCAACAGTGGTTTGAATCAGTGCTTTGTATCTATAAAACTGTTCCTCAAGATTTTGTAGGTATGAATTCCAAAGCTTTATCAAAATCCGAGATATAATAGTGACTCACACTGAATGCTCTTTCTATAGTTTTATTCTTCGCAAATTGCAAATGCCCAGTGTATCAATAAGTTGCTACTCATCATATAGCAGAGATGCTGAGTTGCAGATAGGCACAACAAAAAGACTGTCCCAAATATGCTTTCGGCCCACAAGGCCTTGGTCAAAAATAAACGACGCGCGCTCGCGCGCACACACACACACACACACACACACACACACACACACACACACACACATGCGCGAGAGAGACTGCAGTCTCACTCCCTCCTCCTTATTGCTGATTTGTTTAAGATGACAGTTGCATTCGTGGTCATATGTTTGTGAGGTGTATGTGCTTATGTGAATGTGTTCTGTTTTCTTTTCTGAGAAATGTGTAACAGTCTTTTTGCTGTGCCTGTCTGCAACTCTGCATGTCAGCTTTATGATGAATAGCAATCTATCCTTTTCCTTATATTGGTGGTATTCCAACATGGAGTTTCCAGTGTTTGATACAGTGAAATATGATGTACATGACAAAACTAGTAATCTATATGTTTCCTGTATGTAGGTATATTTACAAAAGCTTTGTCAGTTCTTAATGCTTCATAGCAGTATATGAGTGCCCTTGCAAGCCAATATGTGTTGATTATGTATGTAAGTTTTGTTATCAAAATTCTATTTATGCTCTTAGATGTAGTCAAATTGTACTATTTGTACTCTTTATGATTTGTTTATAGTTTCTTGACAGTTACTTTCCTGTATTAATGCACACTTGACTACTTCACATCCCTGAAGCCTTTCCTTCATGATAATGTTCACTGGACTCGTCTCAATGATCTCTTCCTGTCAGCGTTGTTCAGCAGTCTTCCTTCAATTCCCACTAAATGTTCATTCAGTCCATGTTTTTCAAAAGCCTCTTTTCATTAATCAAAGTATTAAATGGGAATATATTTTTGCCATCAACACACAGCATACAGCCACACTGTTGCAGCAGAATTGTATCTTAAAAAGTTTCATCCTGTCTTCATGTAAAATAGTCTACCCCCTCGCCCCCCCCCCCCCCCCTTTCCCCATGCTCTCCACTCCTGAACCATGGGGTGACAGACTAACGAAACATTTTTTTTAGTTGTGTGGTAGTCCTCCATCCTATCTCGAAAACTGTAGTAGTCTTCTCATTGGAGAGTAATCATTGCAGTATGAGCCTGTCATCTTAGATTAGCACTGGATTGGTTGCAGTAGCCCACGAAGAATATATTGCAGAGAGCATCTTTCAATATCTGACAATACAATAAACAAAATGTTTGGCCACTGTATTATATCTTTGATCTACAAGGATTTCTGTTGTGAGTATCCCATGTCTCCAGTATTTCACTTTTGAGAGCCAAACTTAGGAAACAGAGGAAAAACAATTCCATTGGTACCAGAACAGCTTACTGCCATCATTGGTCTCTAATCAAAAGATTTTTCTTGCTTTCTCCATTTTATCCCATAGTCTTTATAACTTTGTTATTTTGTGTGCCATCCCACTTCCACCATCATTCAACTTTGTTTGCATTTTCTTACTCCCTGTTTCCGTCTGCAGCCTTTAGCTGAGCTCTTCAACCTTGACCTGCTATTACTTACCAGCACGTATTATTAGGAAATTTGTAACAGTTTTAGTCCATTTTTACCTTCTAGTTTTTCTCTCTATGGAACCAAAATTTTGAGGCATTTCGTATTTCCTATCTCCTATCTTTTTATTCAGCCATGCTCTTATATTTGTGTATAACCACTGTCTGTAAGAAACACTTATCCACAGGTGTAGATCTCAAATCCCCATCCACCCATCTTTTGTTTTCTTAGATTACATGAGGAGAGTCCAGAATGAGCATGGAAATGTCACAACCAATTCCTTTCCCCATCCTTGCCCACTCTGAGCTATTGTTTAATCCCTTATGCCATTGTCATTAGAGTGATACCATGTTGTTATTGTTTCTTCCAATACTTCCATCAAACATCTTAGTAGATAACATTTTCTTTATCTCTGTTTTGCAGCATTATGGAACGTGGTGAGGAGAACTGTCAGAGCTATATAGAAGCTCATAAGGAGTGCATGAGGAAAATGGGATTCAATATCTAAAAGTGTAACTGTAAAATCATGTTTCTTCTCCATAAATTATTCATCATTGATTAACATAAAGTTTTAGTGCTGTTCTTTCAACTATGATATGAGAAAAACATTAATAGCTCATTGTGCTGGACTGTTAAAGATTTGTTGAGACAACAATTTGGAAAATGTGTTGTCCAATGAAACTATTATATGGAACAGTACCTACTTAATACCAAATGAGTCCCTACACAAAATTGTTTCCTTAGTTACCTTTTGTCTGTAATTTCTAGTCAATGCATAAAAGTTAGTTGTAAAGAAAGTGATGTTTCATTTAAGATGGGATTGGAAAAATGCATGCAGTTACTGCATCTCACAAGCAGATTGCATATAATTGTAGTGTAAATAATTCATTAATGATCTAAGGCCTGTACAGATGAAATAATGTATACTGACAGTTTCTTGTTTGTCAGACAGTGTGATAGTTTTGTGTCTGTTCTGCAGAATTGGCTGTTGCATTATTAACTAAATAAAATGTTGTTATAGGAGTTAGTGTAATTTCTTCAGTATATAGACCCATTTCATACTTTCAAAGGAAGGAGTAAAGGCAACCACTCTGTGTATAGCACGTTTTTGTGAAACAGTGGAAAATCTAGGAGTAATAATGACAATATTGTGAAAATTGCTAGTCACCACATAGCAGATATGTTGAGTCGCAGATGCACAAAAAGAAAATACTGCTAAACGTAAGCCAGAAGGCCTTCTTTTGAAATTGACAACATAGGCACATACATTCAAGAAAATGCAGCTCACACACTTGTATATGGTCATTGGGTTTCTTTACTCCTTCCATTATTTGTATTCTCCTCAAGACTTCCCACTTCACACTTTCAGAGAATACCATCTTATCCTTTTGAATCCTGTCAGGTCTGTTGTGGTGAAGCAGGAGCATTTGAATTAATGAGCTCATAGGTAAACAGTAGTTGACTGAGACACATTAGATAATGCATCACATTTTCAATCTTATATATTTTACACCTGTATTTCAGGCTGTCCTTATAACTGTGTCCCGAAATTTTTCTCAGAGCATATTTATTAAAAACAGTTAGAATTTTTGGTGACAGTCTCAGTCAACATATTTTTTACAATTACTGTTTTTTTTTACACAGTCTCCATTGTACTCTGACATTTGTACTGTAATTATTCAGTGTAGATAATGATAAAACAGCGTGGCTGACCTCGGAAAGTTAGATGTATGTGATAAAAATCATTGCAGTTGATTCCTGAATCAAGTTTGGAACCTGCATATTTCATTAAAGGTACATAAAGTTTCTTGTATTTTCTTACCAAGCTCTTGTGCAGTGATTTTACTTTCGTACATGAAGAAAATTCTGCCGATGTATTTCTGTTGCGACAGTGTTGTCTCTCTTCGTTCTTGACCGTGTCACCAAAAATTTTAAATAATGAACTTTTCTTCTCAGCATTGCTTAACGAGAAGGACCAGGCTTCATTTTCTTTCATTGACAGACGTATTCTTGCTGTAAGTGCAGCTGCAATATGTTACAGTTGATGTCCTTATCACTTCCATGATGCAATAACTTTTGTTTATCATTCAGAAATGACTTTTGGTGTAGTAACTTCACTATTGGTTATGAAAATATCTCAGATACTGTAATGTATACTTAATCCAATAACAGGCTGTTACTGTATAAGCGTCTACAATGTAATGTATTGTCTCACAATAATTATGCTTGGATGTGAAACATATATGCTCAAAGCACAGCAGATTTTATATTCTATAAAAGTACAGGTTAAAACATTCTTATTTGCTTTTGTATCTCTTGTGGGATGTTTTAGCATTTGTTAGCACGAATTTCAAAATTTTAAACATCAGCCTACAGCAGATGTTCTACACTTAAATGATACATGATATCTTGCATTTCCTGTTGGTAAAAGCTCTTGTCATGTGCTTGTAGCCATTTTTTCACTGCATGATTTATGCTCTCATCTCTTTGTGTAGATAATTCTTATGTATGTGGCCCCAGCAGATGGTGCCAAGGCTGAACTAAAAGGTGAATGAGACAGTGATGTCCAACCCAATTTGGCGATGTTTGCTCCGGGTACTGAGACTTGTACTTGGGCTCGACTGCCATATTGGAATGAGTTTTCTTTTGGATTCTTGTCAGACCTAACATGTCAGAAGTTCTCGACTTTGTTCATAGTCTTCACACATGCCTCTGAATTAATGGTTGACCATTTCAGCAACACATCTATAAGAGCAACACCATCTCTGTCCCAAATCACTGTCATCATGACTGTTCCAGCAAAGGGAGCTGCCTCAATTTCTTCCTTTTGTGGTGATTGTGGGTGATGCCACTTTTGTTACTGCTTATTTGTTTCCAGTTCAAAGTGATGCAACCAGGTTTTGCCACCAGTAACAATCTGCAACAGAACGGTCTCTCCATTGGCCTCAAGCTGCTCCAACAGTTCAGATGGAGGGTCATTTCTTTGAAATTTGTGGTCTATTGTGAACGTTCATGGAACCCATCTTGAGCACACCTTTGAGTATCCAAGACTCCAAATTATTGCACACACAGACACTTGAGGGCATGCGCGCGCGCGCACATACACACACACACACACACACACACACACACACACACTCTCTCTCTCTCTCTCTCTCTCTCTCTCTCTCTCTCTCTCTCTCTCTTTTCCAATGCTCACCTATTGTTGTAAAGCCAACTGTCGAGTTCCGATGTACCAGACTGCATGAGTAATGGCATCCACGTAATTCAGTGTGTCAGGAGCAATTGTTTTGACAAGACATCCAGAACATGGCCAATAATGGAGCTCAGTTTCGGTACATTCTGATACTCTGACTGTCTTTACCCGTCGCCCAACAGCACATCTGTCATCATTACTATATACAGCACATGAATATTCATGTGTATTCATCATAGGTTCTTTTTCTGCAACCCAGAATTTATTTAAAGCACATTGCCTGTTAAGAGTGTCTTGCCTAGACACCATTTTAACTCTTCTTCATGCCTCTGTCTTGTGTTGGAATCGTTTGAAACTTCGCTTATGTGCAGAACAAACATCAAACTTGAGCACCTAAAGTGATGTTTCCAATACGTAATATTGGCTGTAATAAATTTGGGGCATTGTTTAATGAGTGGCCCTTGTATATTGCCACTGTGGAAGCTCTTCTTGATTGAAATGATCATTGCTGTAAGTATCTGTAAAAATAAGTAAAAAGGTTAAACATCTGGTTGAATCAACATAGGAGCAAGTTATATCAAACGTGAAAATAAATAATGCAATAGAGAATGGAAAAAATTGTTGAATGTTAAGTTATAGCCATTTTCAGCCCAACTTTAGGGGGACCCTTGTGAGGATACAAAATTTTAGTGTCTTTGTTATTTAAGAGAGATGAAAAGTGAGTCAACATGCCCACATCTCCAGAACCGTGATATGTGTTACTATTAATTTCGATGCATTGAGAGTTTCAGAGATTCCTCCAAGTCATGGGGTAGTGGTACAGATTCTGTGGCATTCACAATCCCAAGTTTAACCCGTGAGAACTTGTGACTTTAAAAGTTTCGTGACTGCTCACGTGTTGAGCATTTCGCTCACACTCGACAAACAATCTTAAATGTTTCCAGAATGAGATTTTCACTCTGCAGCGGAGTGTGCGCTGATATGAAACTTCCTGGCAGATTAAAACTGTGTGCACCGACCGAGGCTCGAACTCGTGACCTTTGCCTTTCGCGGGCAAGTGCTCTACCATCTGAGCTACCGAAGCACGATTCACGCCCGGTCTTCACAGCTTTACTTCTGCCAGTATCTCGTCTCCTACCTTCCAAACTTTGCAGAAGCTCTCCTGCGAACTCGGTAGCTCAGATGGTAGAGCACTTGCCCGCGAAAGGCAAAGGTCCCAAGTTCGAGTCTCGGTCGGGCACACAGTTTTAATCTGCCAGGAAGTTTCATATCAGCGCACACTCCGCTGCAGAGTGAAAATCTCATTCTGGAAACATCCCCCTGGCTGTGGCTAAGCCATGTCTCCGCAGTATCCTTTCTTTCAGGAGTGCTAGTTGTGCAAGGCTCGCAGGAGAGCTTCTGTAAAGTTTGGAAGGTAGGAGATGAGATACTGGCAGAAGTAAAGCTGTGAGACTGGGCGTGAGTCATGCTTCGGTAGCTAAGATGGTAGAGCACTTGCCCGTGAAAGGCAAAGGTCCCGAGTTCGAGTCTCGGTCGGTGCACACAGTTTTAATCTGCCAGGAAGTTTCAATCTGAAATGTACCTAAAATGTGTAAATTAGTATGTTTTTGTTATTTTTATAATAAAAACACTCATATTTTAGTATTTAATGCATTTATTTTCAGTATACAACAATGAGCTTTTTACAAAAAAAATTGAAAAAACAAAAAAAGAAGGTATTTCTTATTAATTAACTTTTGTGACAATCTTCGACATATATCTGAGCTTTGCATGTATCACATAATGTTACAGCATGTTCAATACACAAAAAATTTTGA
Organism: Schistocerca nitens; assembly: GCF_023898315.1. Classification (NCBI taxonomy): domain Eukaryota; kingdom Metazoa; phylum Arthropoda; class Insecta; order Orthoptera; family Acrididae; genus Schistocerca; species Schistocerca nitens. Next base: position 353,941,000 of record NC_064615.1, read on the forward strand.
CAGTGGATACAAGCCTTTTTTGCTGTCTGATTTTTGCGTCTTTGACGGACTTGACACATACCACTGGATTTTTCAGCGTCTGAAACTTCAGTTTCATTGGTAAATTGTTTTATAACAGGGTAGAGGATGAGATAGGTTTTGCATTGTACACCTACACATTGTACTCCTCTAGAGCCAGAGTTTTCAATTTTTGTCTCCTAGTAATAATCAAATTTGTATTGTCTTTATATACAGGGTGTCCCATGTATTTTGACCACCCTGAATAACTGTTTGTCCAGATGCAAATTACAGAATGTTTCAAGCAAATGTCCTTCAGCTGTCAAGGGGATATCAATCAGCATGATTGCCTTCATTGTAGCTTTGTTTTTTACAAAGATATGAAAGCAGTATGACTTTTTTTTAAATGGCATCCTGTATTTTTTATTTGTTAATTTGTTTCCTCTCTTAAAGACCTATTCAAAATTTTATCACAGTGTACCATTCACTGAAACATAACATTATTAATTATGTAACACAACATTGACTTTGAGCCCAGGATAACAATCTCATCCACTTGCTGGAGTTGTCAGAAAACAAATGAAAACCAAGTAAAAACATAACACAAAATTGACTTTGACTCTCCTGTACCATTGCCCAGGTGTAGAACATTCAAAGGTGCTCAAATTGGTGACCCTGGACACCGATACACTGGTGCACTCGTTGAATGAAAGAATTATTTACCGCTCCCAATGCTGCCTGCTGAAGAGAATTACAAGCAAGCACGATACGTTCCTGCATGTCCTCTGGTGTTGTTGCAATATCACGTTGGACAGGATATTTAATGCATCCCCAAAGAAAAAAATCCAGAGGATTTAAATCAGGAGACCTAGCAGGCCAAGTAATCGTTCCTCCTCGACCAATCCATCTGGCAGGATACCTTCAGTTCAGAACACGACGTGCACGCAAGGCATTATGTGCTGAACATCCATCATGTTGATACCACATAAACATTCTGGTTCTTAGCGGCACTTCATCCAGAAAAGGAGGAAGAACTCGTCTGAGGAAGTTTGCTTACGCTGTTCTGTTTAGACTACCATTGATGAAATAAGGACCAATAATTTTAGTATGAAGCATCCCACACCAAGCATTAACTCTCCATTGATGCTGATGTTCCACCTGTCAAAGCTGTTGTGGGTTGTTGCTGGACCAATAATGCATGTTCCTGATATTTACCTGCCCTTTGAGAAGGAACATACATCGGTAAATAGAACATTGGAGAAGAAGTTCGGGTTGGTGAGGATTTGCTGCTATGCCCACTGACAGAACTGCACACGATTCTGGAAATCATTTCAATACAATTCTTGATGTAGGTGTACATGGTAAGGATAGAACCGGTGATGTGTAAGAACACAATGTACACTGCTTTTAGGAACGCCAATCTCGCATTCAAGCTATCATGTGCTCACTTGTGGATTCATAGCAACGGAAGCAAGAACAGTAACTTCGGCAGCTTTGTCTGTGCGAGTGGTACGACGATTGCGTTGTCATGGGTTGTAACTTCCCATTTCCTGAAGCGTCGCAACAAGACGAGAAAATATCTGTCAGGAAGGTGGGTTCTTGTCAGGATAACGCTCTCTGTACAATTCCGCTGCCTGCGTAGCATTTCGCCTACCTTCAACAACAACAGCAACAACAACAATAAAAGTTGCTAACATTCCCCACAGACGAGTAGCATTTCTACTTTCTCTTCATTGATGTACATTCTACTCACACAACTCTTCAACTGACAGTGGTTGACGGAATGATGGGTGTGCATTCTACACATGTTTACATTTGTCCTCTGTCAACGTCAGCACGTAGATGTGTTCCATTACCCCGAGTACCTGCACTAGTGCTGGGAGCGTCAACGTCAGTGTTGTGGTGTGTAATTAATAACGTTGTGTTTCAGTGAATGATACACAGTGATACATTTTCGAATAGGTCTTTAGGAGAGGAAATGAATTACCAAATAAAAAATACAGGGTGCCATTTAAAAAAAGTCATACCACTGTTTATATCTGTGTAAAAAACAAAGCTGCAATGAAGGTAATCAAGCTGATTGATGTCCCCATGACAGATAAAGAACATTTCCTTAAAACATTTCGTAATTTGCATCTGGACAAACAATTATTTAGGGTGATAAATGGGACACCCTGTATTATTTGGCTGTTTATGCCAGTAATATTTAAAATTAAAAAAAAATCTCAGTGGCCATCTACATGTCACTCAAGCCATGGAATACTCTTTTTTCAGTCAATCCACCACATCGACACCTCCTTTTGTTCGATTATAATATGTGATGATTTCAGGTTTTGTGTGTTCCCCAATTGTTGGATCAATCTGATCATTGTCATGGAGTGTACTTATCATAAGTACATAGGAAACCAGGACTTTGTTGTCATGAAAACCAAAGATACTGCTGGGTGTTGGTCTTATTGTAGTATCTAGGAACAAAGGAGGGATTTCTTTTTTATTCTTCCTGAGAGTACCAACTAAAGTTGTTCATTTGCTCATCAATTCGTCAGCCAATGGAATCGAGGTGAAATAATTATCAGTCATTATATTTCTGCCAGTGTAATATATCTTGCGATAAATGACTCATGACAGCAGACGCTGTGTTATTGAACTTGTATGGGGCATTTGGTTGCTTATCTGGGTATATTTTTACATTACTTGTGTAAAAAGAATTTGAGTCACATAAAGCATACACCTTGATTGTGTTCTTGGCCAGTTTATTTGCTATGTAAATATGGAATTTACAGTGGCCTCGAAATGCTTCTAACATTTCATCAATTGTTACATTTTCTCCTACCTGATAATTTGATCGACACTTTGCAACAAATGAATCAAGTATTTCATGAATTGGGGTGAGATTGTCATACTTAGACCTCTCTGAGTGGGTTTGAATATCATCGAACCATCAGAAAAAGAAATCTAATAGCGCTCATAAAGGCTCGAAAAATATCAGGAGCCCCACATGTCCTGCACATTCAAATGAAGCAATTTTTTTTTTATACCAGTCACGTGTAAAATACCGATAAACGCTTTCAGTTCTATAATACAGTCTCTTAACAATCCCTCTCTCTTTAGAATCGAGCCTTGATTTTTCTAATATGAATATTCTTTTACGTTACTATGTCAGTCAGCATTACTTCACTTACAAAAGGAGGGAACAGTCTACAATATCTTTGGCGTCTTTGCCAAAAATTTTGTCTCTTGTTTACCAATAACAATATGATGAGATTTTGTCCCTACAATGGAACATCCTGGATTGTACTTCCTTTGTTTGTTTGTCTTTGCATAAGTAAAATAACTGCCCTCGTGCTTGGATGGAAGACATTTCCACCTCATCTTCATCTGATGACTGTTCCATTTCGGTATGTGGTCATTGTGTTCACTGTCTAGGTCACTTTTGGTATTATCGGTTCTAACAGATGCTACTGCAACATCATCTAGGTCATCGTCTTCCAGCTACGCCAAAATTCTTTCTTCTATAAAAATACAAAATTACGTTAGTGTACTCATTACATAGATACGAGAACAATGAACATAAAATGACATTTTAAGAATTATGAATAACAAAATATATACTTACATCAACACTTGCTTGATGAGCAAAATGCCGCACGGGGATGATCGGCACAACCAAATGTTATCTGTGAGTGACACCTGCATACTGGCGCAATGACAACAGTTTGCACGTCTCGGGGGATATACAAAACCCAGGTACTGAGTGAACGACAATGCTGAAGGCATTGTTGACAAAATACCAATTGTTTTAAAATTTGTGTGAGCAAAATACTCATAGCGCAAGTGCTCGCAGATTATGGCCAATGTGTGTGATTGGACGGAAGTAATAACAAACATAAAAAGGATGGAACAAAAACAACTATAACAAAATAATAAGATGCGGTAAAGGGAATACAATGGATTGGAAATGGAGTGTGTCGATGTGCAATGTGCCGTAGTGAGCAGTTTTTTTTAGCAACCTGGATGTTATTAAGAAAAGTGGATACATGTTATGAAGTATGTCTTGGTAATTATCGGCATTTTAACAAAAGTATTTAATTGGACTGCAGCGGTGTAAAAGGAGGATGAGTGAGGTTCCAGAATGGAAATTAATTTGGAAATGTAGCACAAAAAACAAGAGTCAAGAAGCAGTAAGGAAATGAGCCCTCATACCCTAAAAAATGTGTGACTGCACTTTCAAATAGCAAATAACAAAATTTTAATTTCATGATTTTTTTTGAATGAGATATTTACACAGCACACACAGACTCGCTGGGAATAGCAGAGGGGAAAAATACACTCCTGGAAATTGAAATAAGAACACCGTGAATTCATTGTCCCAGGAAGGGGAAATTTTATTGACACATTCCTGGGGTCAGATACATCACATGATCACACTGACAGAACCACAGGCACATAGACACAGGCAACAGAGCATGCACAATGTCGGCACTAGTACAGTGTATATCCACCTTTCGCAGCAATGCAGGCTGCTATTCTCCCATGGAGACGATCATAGAGATGCTGGATGTAGTCCTGTGGAACGGCTTGCCATGCCATTTCCACCTGGCGCCTCAGTTGGACCAGCGTTCGTGCCAGACGTGCAGACCGCGTGAGACGACGCTTCATCCAGTCCCAAACATGCTCAATGGGGGACAGATCCGGAGATCTTGCTGGCCAGGGTAGTTGACTTACACCTTCTAGAGCACGTTGGGTGGCACGGGATACATGCGGACGTGCATTGTCCTGTTGGAACAGCAAGTTCCCTTGCCGGTCTAGGAATGGTAGAACGATGGGTTCGATGACGGTTTGGATGTACCGTGCACTATTCAGTGTCCCCTCGACGATCACCAGTGGTGTACGGCCAGTGTAGGAGATCGCTCCCCACACCATGATGCCGGGTGTTGGCCCTGTGTGCCTCGGTCGTATGCAGTCCTGATTGTGGCGCTCACCTGCACGGCGCCAAACACGCATACGACCATCATTGGCACCAAGGCAGAAGCGACTCTCATCGCTGAAGACGACACGTCTCCATTCGTCCCTCCATTCACGCCTGTCGCGACACCACTGGAGGCGGGCTGCACGATGTTGGGGCGTGAGCGGAAGACGGCCTAACGGTGTGCGAGACCGTAGCCCAGCTTCATGGAGATGGTTGCGAATGGTCCTCGCCGATACCCCAGGAGCAACAGTGTCCCTAATTTGCTGGGAAGTGGTGGTGCGGTCCCCTACGGCACTGCGTAGGATCCTACGGTCTTGGCGTGCATTCGTGCGTCGCTGCGGTCCGGTCCCAGGTCGACGGGCACGTGCACCTTCCGCCGACCACTGGCGACAACATCGATGTACTGTGGAGACCTCACGCCCCACGTGTTGAGCAATTCGGCGGTACGTCCACCCGGCCTCCCGCATGCCCACTATACGCCCTCGCTCAAAGTCCGTCAACTGCACATACGGTTCACGTCCACGCTGTCGCGGCATGCTACCAGTGTTAAAGACTGCGATGGAGCTCCGTATGCCACGGCAAACTGGCTGACACTGACGGCGGCGGTGCACAAATGCTGCGCAGCTAGCGCCATTCGACGGCCAACACCGCGGTTCCTGGTGTGTCCGCTGTGCCGTGCGTGTGATCATTGCTTGTACAGCCCTCTCGCAGTGTCCGGAGCAAGTATGGTGGGTCTGACACACCGGTGTCAATGTGTTCTTTTTTCCATTTCCAGGAGTGTAATAGGAAATGAGTAAGAAATATTTAGCAGTTACAAAGTTAACCAGTACATGCCATGTTTTGAGAATATTTATTTGTACTACGCTAACATAAATTCCTGGATGTCAACAACAAACCAAAATGGTAAAAGCAACCACTTACGTGTGGCTGATTGATGCATGTCACGGAGAAGCAAGCAACAGCATAGAGACATTACTAGCGTTCAAGCTGCCTTTTTCTCACACAAAACCATTATTTTTCTCGTACTAGCATAATGTCACACTATATCTTACCAACCTTATCTGCAACTTGGTTTTCAAAGATAACTTGTAACTCTAAATGTTGATATTTTGCAGTGGCCCGGGTCATCAAACTTAAAATTCAATGATAAAGTTACACACTGCCATATGCTTCATTAGAAGGACCATTGTGTTTGTTCTTTGTAGGTTTTTCTTATAGAAGGACTGCATTAGCCATTTTAAGTAAAAAGTTAAACAAGACAAAATCTCAAGTTCCCGATGTTGATAATATCACTTACAAAGAAGCCAACAATTAACTGCATATGTATCTGCGAGTTACAGTAATAATTATTAGATTAGTAAGGATTAGCTTTCATACTTGTTCTGTACAATGCAGTAAGCATGTCTATAAACATACCCTAACACCGGTCTTTGCACACACATGTATTGTTTGTCATTAATGACCACCTTAATACTGTGTGAAGAGGGCAACATCAGTATTGGTAGACATGAGATTACATTTTTATTGTAAAACCATTTGAATTGGGCTTGTACTCCTCAACTGTTGTATTGATCATTGTATCTTTGTGCTATATTTTTTACTTTTTTACTTGAATGCAGAAGAGATCCTGCCATCCTATTAGCTATAATAATGTAACAGGTCCAAATTCCTCATTCTTCCTACATCTAAATGCACTGATGAGCCAAAATGTTATGACTACCTTCTCAATAGTGCATTGGCCCATGTTTGGAACACAAGACAGCAGTGGTTGTGTGTGGCACAGATTTGACAAGTTCTTGGTAGGTTTGTGGAAGACGTCTACACTCAGGTCACAAAATTCCACGAATTACGAGCCAGTTGTTTGTGTGTGAGGAGCTGGCACCCTATAGCATACCAGATATCAGTGTGAGTTCATTGTCATGCTCTTCAAACCACTGTCGGATGATTTGGGCCTTGTAACATAGACAGTTATCCTGTTGGAAGATGTCATTGCCATCAGGGAAGATGTCAAGCAAGAAAAGATGTGGGAGGTACGCAATAATGTTTACATAGTTCACTGCTAACATGGTGCCTTTGATTACTATCACAGTTCCTACAGAAGCCTAGGTGAGTGTACCCCATGGCTCTCCATGGCGGTGCATGTTTCAAGCAGCCATTTGCCTGGACATGATGATCAACATATTGTAAAAAGACATTTGATTAATCTTGCCACACACACATTTTTTGTTCATCTACAATTCAGTCTCAATGATCTTGTGCTCACTGTAGTCATAACTGAAGCAAGAAGTCTGATGTTTCTGTTGACATTGTCTGCCAAGATCATTAATATACAACATGAACAGCAACTGTCCCAAAACATCCGTGGAGCATGCCTGAAGTTTAATCTACAGCTGTTGACGCCTCTCCATCCAAGATAACGTGCTGTATTTAACTTACCAAGAAATCTATGAGGGTTGTCTGAAAAGTAATGCCTCCACCTTTGTAACTCTTCAACAGCTGGCAGCATTGGTATGCGGTAGGTACTGGCCTGTTCTGTAGCCTCTTCTCTACAGCTGTAGTTGGCGGGAAGCCTTGGCATTGAACGGTTGTGTTGTTCCAGTGTAAAGTACGGAACCCTGCGCAGACGGTTGGTCAATGCAATTTAAGCAACGCGCATTCATTGAATTCTTGACAGCAGAAGTTGTCACTCCAAAGGAGATTCATCAGAGAATGAAAGCAGTTTATGGTGATTGTGTTAATGTGAGTACTGTGCGTCGTTGGGCGAGTAAGTTTAGAGATGTTTAGGCGGGAACATGTGACCTGCAGGGCAAACAAAGAGTTGGACCTCCTGTGACAGCAACCACTGAGTTTCACAAGCAAAATGTTGGCAGATTGATTCAGGACAATCGTCGTAGCACTCGGAGAGAAACTGCAAGCACAATAGGTGTTTCACAAGAACATGTGGGTCACATTATTCCTTTGCTTGGCTATTGGGGGTGTGCATGATGGGTGTCCCAGATGCTGGCTCCTGAAATGAAAGTGCACAGACTTGAAATTTGCCAGGAACTCCTCTCACATTATGAGAATAAAGGTGACACCTTTCTCCATTCAATTGCGACAGGAGACAAAATGTGGGCACACCATTATGACCCAGAGACGAAACATTAGTCTATGGAATATCAACACAAAGACTCGCCCAAAAAAAAAAAATAAATTCAAGATGCAGCCCTCAGCTGGAAAAATCATGGTCACAGTGTTCTGGGGCACAGATGGTGCTATACATGTTGATTTCCTTGATCACGGGACAACAATAAATTCAGAGCATTTTATCACAATGCTGCAGACTCTGAAAAGGCGGCTAACAAGGGTCCGAAAGGAAAAGGGAAATGTAGCATGACAATGTCAAACCACATACTTCACATGCCACCACAGCAGAACTTCAGAGACTGAATCTCACCACTGTACGGTATCCTCCATACAGTCCAGATTTAGCACCATTTGACTTCCATCTGTTCCCGATAATGAAATACGATCTGTGGGGACATCATTATGCTTCTGATGAAGATGTTGAGAGAACAGTGAGACTGTGGTTCCGGAAACAGATTGTCGACTTCTTCTGTGATGGCTTCAGAAAACTTGTGCATCATTGGCAGAAATGTATCCAATTGGCTGGTGATTATGTGGGAAAGTGAATATTGATAATTAAAGATCACATTCTAAGGATTATTTCTGCATTTGATTTATTAAAACATTCCCATCCAAACCCAGTTAACGAAGGTGGAGGCATTACTTTTCGTTCAACACTCATAATCAAAAATTTGGTTGGGAGGCCATATGATCGTACTTTTCTTAATAAGCGTTGGTGTAGTACTGTGTCAGATCCTTCTTGGAATATGAAAAAAGGCCCAGCTGGATTTCACATTGTAGTGGTTCACCTGTTTTATCGTTTCTTTGTTTGTTATCCTCGGTGTCGATGTACTGTGTTGCTACACTGGCTGAAAAATGGGGTTTGTAATTTGGACACTGACTACGGTAAATAATGTAACCGACAGTTGCACAATTGTGTTCCACAGATGTTTAGTTTCACTTTTCACAACTCCCCATATACACATTTAATATGGCCAGTGCACTATTGTTTAACTTTCCATAAGCCTCATTAATAGCTTGCAGGCAAACGTCCACATACTGCTACAATAGTTTCCTGTTGTATATCAACGAGCAGTAAAAGCTTAACCACACAGTTCATAGTCTTTTGAATAAATTGAACAGATACTTTCATTGCTTTAACACATGGCCTATTGGTGTAACACTTATTTCACTGTTAAGTTGATGCATTGTCGTCGTTCCAACCGACACAGGTTCTTCGTCTGAAACTCGGCTGTGGACTGACTGTCTTGGGACAAAAAATTGGGCCCTTATATTTCCTCACAATAATAGGTACTGAAACTAGACATTGTTCGAAGTTAAATTTATGGAAATTACAATTAAAACTTAACTCATTTGGTTCACTGTACTCATCGAAAAATTGGTTCTTTTTAATAGTTTCTTCTACCACAAGAGTTAGGCCGAATTATTTGTTTAAATCAAGAAATTAGCAAATATTGTTACACAAACAATACTTTTAACAAAACTGTTAATTACTTTGGAATTAATTAAGGGCTGGCTTTGCTAACATGTTTTCAAATAGAGCCAAATAGATACTTTAAGATTACTAGTATTTTGTCTTCCAAATGTTTATAATTGGTATGGAATTTATATTTGTTTATATGTCAACAACAGAATTTAAGTTATGAAACAATTACTCATTTCACCCTATAATGAAAGATACTAACTAGTAATAGTTGAAATAAATTATAGAATCAATTACATACATAAACTAAGCACAAAATTAGATCTGGTGTTATATTCTTTAAAACTGAGGGTCGACATTTCTCTATTATGAAAATACAGATTATACTCATATACGTTAATAGTACTTAATTCAAAAATGAATTTAAGTAGGCAGAGGGCAAAACAAGAGGGGAAGTAAAAATATCCCAGCATGCTTCGTCACAGCATGACCAATGTTTTTGGAATTGATGCTAGTTATGGAGGAGATAATTTTGGTTGAGATAATCACACTATTAGAAAATGTTGCAAGATTCTGCAGCAGGGGTGCCAGTGTAACTGGACTGTGGTTTCTTCTATCTTCTCCTCCTGCTACCTCATTGTAGATGGGTGTGATGTGTTGCAGTGTTCAACATAATTTTGTGTTTTTGCTATTTAATAGACAGTAAATCATTAATCACTTTGGACTCTATAAGAATGCAAGGAAATCACATAACTCTGAATACATTTCTTTCCATAGCAGTGATATTAATAAAACATAGTTATATTTCTTTTTCTTTCCATTTCTAATTATTTCTGTATATTCATTTAGCCTTATTCTTGCTTCACCATTGACATTTGATGTATATCAATCAATGCAACTAGGTTCTTCTTTGAGGGCTCTGTCACATCTGATCTAGTACAATCCTCCATTTATATTAACACGGTATACTGGCCTTGCATTGGTCATCCATAGTATGTTTCCTAATTAATTTCAGTTATTACATAAGTGCAGAAGCCCATAGTGTTTTTGTTTTGCATGTTGGTATTCTGGTTGCTATCGGTTAATTATCAGTTGTCATTTTTTATTTGTAGTTTACTGTTGCTATTTGAGTTTAAATATTGTCATTTTGTCATTTGGACGTAGTGGGGCTGTGGGAACTAGAAAATGGAATGCCAGACGGTGAAATCTGTACGTATCCAGAGGGGTTACAGCAACGGAGGCAGCCAGAAATACTTGCACTGTGTATGGGGATAATGCCATTGGACAGAGCAGGAAGGGAGACTGTTTTGAGAGTAGTGACTCTCCACATTGAGAAAGACCTTCGAGGTTTGATGAAAATTGTTTTAATGCATTGATCCACAACTGTCCCTGTCAGTGTACTCTAGAACTATCAGATGTGTTGAACTGCGATCATTCCAGCATTGTGCGACTTTTCCACGCATTGAGTAAGATTCAAAAATAGGGTGTATGGGTACCGCATTCTCTAAGCCAAAATCACAAATTTCTTTTTAGTGTCCTTATGTGCATCTCTGCTTGCTCATCATCAATTGGCTCATGAACAGCACTAACCATTCCTATCCTTTATTATTAACGGTGGTGAGAAATGGTGTCCTTATGCTAACATAAGGAAAGGAAAGGAAAGGAAAGGAATGGTTGAGCCTAAACAAAGCAGCAGCTTCCCACACAAAGACCTGCAGACAGCCACAAAAAATAATTTTATACATCTGGTGAAACAGCTGTGGTGTGGTGAACTATGAATTGCTTCCCTGAGGTGTAACCATTACCGCTGACATTTATTGTCAACAGCTGAGACATGTTGCAGACACAATCCAAAAAAACAAACAGGTAGACTGTGTGAAGTGATGCTACTCCACAATAAGTTCTTCTAGGGTGACAAAAAAAATTATACAGGAGGTGGGATGGGAAGTCATTCCCCACCTACTTTATTCACCTGATCATGCATCCTGTCAAACACCTTTCAAGGAACTTCCTTTCCAGATGAAAATGCCTTCCAAACATGGCTCTATGCAGTCTTCACTTCAAAACAACATTATTTCTACAATCACAGAATCAAAAAGTTATCCAAGTGTTGGGAGAGTTTGTAAATAGTAAAGGATTATTATTATTAGTGAGTCTCTGTTACATGTATCTGTTGTATTTTTTAAACTTCTAGAACGCTCTGAGCTTATACATCAACCCAATACATTATTGCATTAAATATTTAGTTCGTGTCAGTAGCTAGTAAACGTTAAAGTCGATTTTAGTGAGAGAAATCAGAGAATAATCCAACTGGAAGCAACTTGGACATTGCTCCAAATAGCCACTCATTTAACACATTCATAAATTCATTAAGTACTTTCAATAATAATAAGCTTGACTACTTACTTTATAGTTAAACTTATCAGTCTTTAGCAAACAGTACAGTTCCAGCCATATCATCATTCAGTAAAATCAAAATATGAGGGTCGTTCCAAAAGTAATGCCTCCTATTTTTATTTATGGAAACTACAGGAGACACACAATTCACAGTAACACAGCTAAATAGAACATCATTTCAGCTGTCATTTTTCCACATAGTCACCACCATTTGTTATGCACTTTTGTCAGTGATGAACCAGACCTTGCATGCTGCACTTGTAAAAACTGGAACAAGCTGAAGCTAATCACTTCCTTACAGCTTTGACAACAGCATCTGAGTCTTGAAAATGTTCATCACATAGTCCATCTTTCAGAGGCCCAAAGAGATGGAAGTCTGAAGGCACTATATTGAGGCAGTATGGTGGATATGGTAAGACAGTCCAGCTGAATTCAGTGATGAGTTGCGTGGTCATAAAACTACTGTGGCACCTGGCGTTATCATGTTGCAGATGAAAGTTGGTTTTCTTTTATGGCCTTACCCTGGAAATTTGGGCTTTCAGCTTAGTCTGTGTTGTCTTGTAGCATGCTGAACTGACAGTTTCTCCAGGCTCCAGCACATCCAAAAGAACAACACCATGGCTATCCCTGAAGACTGTGCACATCACTTTGCCTGCAGGTGGCTGTATCTCGAATTTCGTTTCTGACAGAGAATTCGCATGTCACCATTCCATGGACTGTCTTTTGGATTCTGGCTCGTAATGGTGACACATCGTCTCATCTATGATGGCGATGCTATTCAGAAAATTGTTACCTTCGGCTTCATATTGCTCCAGCAGGTCCCAACAAATTTCCATTTGATGAGTTCTTTTGTTCTTCTGTAAGCATCCACAGACCCACCTCGCACAGACTGTATGATAACCAAGATGTTTGTAGGCTCAAGTTCCTCAGTGATACAGAATTGAAGTCTCATATCCTGAAAGTATCTTAGATGGTAGCCTCACAGCCTAATAACAGATGCAGCATCATCACTTAAAGTTGACTCACATGCATGATTAGTCTCTTTATACCACATCTGAGTGATGACCAGCTTACTCTTATCACTTCTGTTTGTATTTCACTAAGAACAGTCTATCACTTGCACTTCATGATTATTATCAGTGCATATATATTATGTTAACATCAGCTTTCCACAGATCACAGTCACTTAGGCACAGTTCTTAAAGTGAGTCATGGACACATTGAATTGACTTTAAGGCACTTTTTATAAATGGATGTTAATTTGGTGATAGCTTAGTGCGGACTTTGATACATTTTACCACAGGTTGTTAATGAGAGGAGTTATACTGCGTGTGTACAAGTGTGTGTGTGTGTGTGTGTGTGTGTGTGTGTGTGTGTGTGTGTGTGTGTGTGTGTGTGTGTGCGCGCGCGCGCCACACCTTAGGGGCTGGGTTTATAAGCACACTGAAAAAAAATAGTAGAAACAAATCTGCTTAAAATGCTGAAAATGTGATAAAAGAAGTAAGAGGTGATCTGACACAAAACTGTGCTAATTCTCTCCAATCGCACGCACGCACGCACACACACACACACACACACACACACACACACACAGAGTCATCTTATCTGACATCCTGCTACATAGTGTTAAAATGGTCAGATTTCCTAAAATCATTAATTAAAACACAAGTGAGGAGAGAGGAAAATTAAAGTAATTACACAGGGGTATGTGGCTGGCTGAGAAAACATGGATGAGCCAACTACAACAGTAATTTTAATGTAAGAATTTGTTATGGGATTGAAATCATCATTTAATTAGAGCAAAAATCTCGTGGTGTAAAACCCGTATTACATGACACACCTAACTATTACATGACACATCTAACATGTACAAGTCTGCACCAGCGCCTCAACCATACAAGCGTGGAACTATCGACTGGTTCATGCCGACTGGTTACACAATATACCTACCGTGAATGTGTATCCTAGCGCCCCAGGAGAACATACACTCCTGGAAATTGAAATAAGAACACCGTGAATTCATTGTCCCAGGAAGGGGAAACTTTATTGACACATTCCTGGGGTCAGATACATCACATGATCACACTGACAGAACCACAGGCACATAGACCCAGGCAACAGAGCATGCACAATGTCGGCACTAGTACAGTGTATATCCACCTTTCGCAGCAATGCAGGCTGCTATTCTCCCATGGAGACGATCATAGAGATGCTGGATGTAGTCCTGTGGAACGGCTTGCCATGCCATTTCCACCTGGCACCTCAGTTGGACCAGCGTTCGTGCCGGACGTGCAGACCGCGTGAGACGACGCTTCATCCAGTCCCAAACATGCTCAATGGGGGACAGATCCGGAGATCTTGCTGGCCAGGGTAGTTGACTTACACCTTCTAGAGCACGTTGGGTGGCACGGGATACATGCGGACGTGCATTGTCCTGTTGGAACAGCAAGTTCCCTTGCCGGTCTAGGAATGGTAGAACGATGGGTTCGATGACGGTTTGGATGTACCGTGCACTATTCAGTGTCCCCTCGACGATCACCAGTGGTGTACGGCCAGTGTAGGAGATCGCTCCCCACACCATGATGCCGGGTGTTGGCCCTGTGTGCCTCAGTCGTATGCAGTCCTGATTGTGGCGCTCACCTGCACGGCGCCAAACACGCATACGACCATCATTGGCACCAAGGCAGAAGCGACTCTCATCGCTGAAGACGACACGTCTCCATTCGACCCTCCAGTCACGCCTGTCGCGACACCACTGGAGGCGGGCTGCACGATGTTGGGGCGTGAGTGGAAGACGGCCTAACGGTGTGCGGGACCGTAGCCCAGCTTCATGGAGATGGTTGCGAATGGTCCTCGCCGATACCCCAGGAGCAACAATGTCCCTAATTTGCTGGGAAGTGGCGGTGCGGTCCCCTATGGCACTGCGTAGGATCCTACGGTCTTGGCGTGCATTCGTGCGTCGCTGCGGTCCGGTCCCAGGTCGACGGGCACGTGCACCTTCCGCCGACCACTGGCGACAACATCGATGTACTGTGGAGACCTCACGCCCCACGTGTTGAGCAATTCGGCGGTACGTCCACCCGGCCTCCCGCATGCCCACTATACACCCTCGCTCAAAGTCCGTCAACTGCATATACGGTTCACGTCCACGCTGTCGCGGCATGCTACCAGTGTTAAAGACTGCGATGGAGCTCCGTATGCCACGGCAAACTGGCTGACACTGACGGCGGAGGTGCACAAATGCTGCGCAGCTAGCGCCATTCGACGGCCAACACCGCGGTTCCTGGTGTGTCCGCTGTGCCGTGCGTGTGATCATTGCTTGTACAGCCCTCTCGCAGTGTCCGGAGCAAGTATGGTAGGTCTGACACACCGGTGTCAATGTGTTCTTTTTTCCATTTCCAGGAGTGTATTTGGAAATACAGTATTTTTACATTGTTGACTGTGAAAATTTATCATTTTGTAGAAGAGTTACTTATTCATATTAAATCTTCTGAGAGATCTAGATTCATATTTATTACGCAGCACTAGAATGAAATTACATTATGGTTATACAGAATTGTAGACTGAAGTGTTCTGTTGCTGGTGCAAAGAATATTATTATTATCAATGTTTACTTTCACTCACGGTGTTTTAGACATGGATGATGCTATTATTTATGCTGCATTTGCAGTGAAAGTAGCCTCTTCAGTAGTTACAAGGACAGGTCGGCGACATGATGTTAGGGGCGGGGATTGGGTTCTGCCTTGGCTGCAAAGAAGGGGTGAAGGCAGGGATATCTACTTCCTGTTAATGAAAGTGTTGAGGCCTGAAGTTCCTCTGGAATTCAGGAATTTCGTCTGAATGGATGTCTCCTCTCTTGACAAACTACTGCCCATGGTACATGGTGAGGTTTGTGCATGTGACACTGTGATGAGGGAAGCTATCTTACCTAGTTGGAAGTAAGACTCAGGCCATTTAATTTGTGTGTTTTATGATTGGACCATCACATATCACTGACAACCTCCATTATGCCCTACTATGTTTCAGGTTGGTTGTCTCACTTCAGTTCGAGGCAACTGAGGAATCATTTAAGGGCCTAGCTTTCAGCCAAAGAAGTTCACAGCCAAGCATTTAAAAAATTATTGTGCAGGTGTGTGCAGAAATTTGCAACAAACTGAAAGATAATTATTTGAAGACACACTATCATTATTTTTCGAGAGTGGAATACCTTTAGGTGGCATTGAGACACTAATTACGCTTAAATTTTTAACAGGCCCCAACAACAGAAGCAGAATGGAATCGAATTTCGAAAGAATTTGCTAACTTGTTACAGCTTTCAGATGGTATTGGTAAGCCACAAAAGTGAGCTATGTACTGTTGAAAACCTGTCATTAAGTGAATATGAATGTATAAAAAATGAAATAGTATCTGTGACATATTCTGCGCTAGTAGGACTTTTCAGCAGTTTACTGCAATTGCCAATAAAAATGTGTCCATTATGAAACGTATATGCAAATTCTCTTTTAAGATGCAATGGATGGGAAACATGTTGGGTTTGTTCCTCATAGATGTGCCGGCTCGACATATTACAACTACAAAAAGTTTCACAGCCTTGCACTGTTGGCTGTTGCAGGTGTTAGGTATAGGTTCACCCTCGTTGACATTGGTTGAAATGATAAATGATAGGGGTGGGGTGTGTCTGTGCCAACAGCCAGATCAGTTCTGCATTGCTTGAGAACTGGCTGAAGATTCCCCAGGAAAAATCACTTTCAGGCAGCAACATAAAAGTGCCACATGTAATACTGGCAGATGAAGCATTTCATTCAGAAACATGAAGCCTTAGAGAGACTGTGAGATTTGGGAGGGGGATTATTCAACTACACAGGCTTTTGAGTGGAAGGTGTGTAGTTGAAAACACATTTGGTAATTTGGCAAATCGTTTTAGGATTCTCCTGGCCAACATATACCTTTCTGTGGAAAAAGTGGTATAAATCATACACACTTTGTGTATACTGCACAATTATTTAATTGATGTAGCAGATAGCACTTATCTGGTAAGTACTGATGTCGAAGACACAGATGTGTGCACAATAGGGAATGGGTCTTGGCAGTGTAACAAATCTCTTGCTAGTTTACCGCAACAGGGTGTAAACAGGACGTCACTAGATGCCAGAGAAGTGCGTGAGAAGTTCTGTGAATATTATAACTCTGAAGGGCATGTTGCCTGACAGTGGGAAGCTATAAAGAATGTAGCGGCACCACCGTTTAGAATAGGGAAAGTTACTTTTGTGCAATGCTCTGAGCACAAGTTACAGCCAGGTGCAGGCTGGATTGCAGTGAGTTACGCAACCAACAACTGCGAAGTAGAATAGAGGCCACAGGGCCGTCAAATTGCTGAAAGAGTATACGTAGTAGTTTTGCATGTCGCAAATGACAGGCAGAAGGGGCCCACTGGCGTATGAGTACGTGACGCGAAGCGGCGCATATGGCAAAACACAGGTGCACAGCCACGTATAAATAGGTGCAGGTTTCTAACAAGATTCGTTCAAGTGTAGCAGCTCTCCTGGATGGCGGAGTGTGTCACACCACCAGCTACACGCAGCAGCAGATGGGGCGCCAGGGTTCCAGTCCACAGTGGGTCACTGGTCCACTCTCTGAGGCTGATGCGGGGTCCATAGACAGCCAGCGGCGGACAACTCCACAGCTCGCTACCATAGGCAGTCATTCTGGCTTCCAACACACGATGGAGGCATCCCGAGGCGAGGGCCGCAGATACAGACACTGGATTGCGGGCGCTTGTTGTCGCCACAATCTCAGCCACGTCAGCGAGAAGCATGCAGGTGGCTGCCTTCGGCTCACACCGAGTGGCACTGAGTCGTCAGGGACGCAGACCGCTGAGTCGACTGCCGGTATCCTGACAATGCCGCAACTCTGCTGGTGTACAAGGCCGACACGCAGCAGTGCATGCACGGGTCACTGAGGCAGCCATCTGCACCAAGCCGTTTTGCAGACAGTGAAGTGGTGTCCTCAGCATTGCGGGACCCGATGACGCAGACCAAGGGGAACACGGCACTGTAGTTGTAAACAATAAATCACTTGGAAAGCTCGTGCGAGTCTTAATATGGTGCCTTCTACCTCTTCCCACTACATTTGGCATCAGAATAGCGGATGTTGTCTGTCCAGTATGAAGTTCGAGCCCACCGCCCACATTACATTCACAAGATGTGGTGCGTTTTGACCAGTTTTCTTTTGAGTATTGGACTTTTTCCTGCCTTTGTGTGTTTTTTACTATGGCTCATGGCGGGCCATTTTAGATGTTTTGCATAGGCATATTATTATTATTATTATTATTATTATTATTATTGGCCAACGGCCTTGCTGCAGTGGTACCACCGGTTCCCGTCATATCACCGAAGTTAAGTGCTGTCGGGTTGGGCTATCACTTGGATGGGTGACCATCCGGTCTCCTGAGCTCTGTTGGCAAGTGGGGTGCACTCAGCCCTTGTGAGGCAAACTGAGGAGCTACTTGATTGACAAGTAGCAGCTCCGGTCTCGGACACTGACATGCGGCTGGGAGAGCGGTGTGCTGACCACATGCCCCTCCATATCCGCATCCAGTGACGCCTGTGGGCTGAGGATGACACAGTGGCCGGTCGCTACCATTGGGCCTTCATGGCCTGTTCAGGAGGAGTTTTTAGTTTAGTTTTATATTATTATTTGTCAGAATAAGTGTTAGTGTATTTGAGGCAGAAAGATTTTTTTCGTGGCATTTAATTACTTTTGTATTGTTTTGAGTATGATGTTACCGAGTATGATGATACTGAGGAGTAGGGAGTTGGGTTATTCTTGTACTTAAATGTTTTGTTTCGGGACTAACTGGGAACGAAAACAACACAATGGCAGAGTCAGGGACGCAAGGTGTGTCGGAACCATAAGCAGTACAGATTTTGTTGGAAAAAGTAGCACAATTGACAGCAGACAACACACAGTTGAGAAATGAATTAACATCTAGAAGTGAGCAGGAAATCGCATCTGATCAGTCGTTGTTGCCTAGGGTGCAGGCGATTGATCCAGCCACCGCGACTCTGATTATTCCGTTTTTTGGCAAGGCATCTGAGGATGTGCGTTCATTTGTGGAGGACTTAAGAGACTCCAGCGGTGATGATTGGTTTGGTCTGATGAGCAGTTGTTACATATAGCCAAGACTAGATTCTACTTCTACATCCATACTCCGCAAGCCACCTGACGGTGTGTGACGGAGGGTACCCTGAGTACCTCTATCGGTTCTCCCTTCTATTCCAGTCTCGTATCGTTTGTGGAAAGAAGGATTGTCGGTATGCTTCTGTGTGGGCTCTAATCTCTCTGATTTTATCCTCATGGTCTCTTCGCGAGATATACGTAGGAGGGAGCAATATACTGCTTGACTCTTCGGTGAAGGTATGTTCTCGAAACTTTAACAAAAGCCCGTACCGAGCTACTGAGCGTCTCTCCCGCAGAGTCTTCCACTGGAGTTTATCTATCATCTCCGTAACGCTTTCGCGATTACTAAATGATCCTGTAACGAAGCGCGCTGCTCTCCGTTGGATCTTCTCTATCTCTTCTATCAACCCTATCTGGTACGGATCCCACACTGCTGAGCAGTATTCAAGCAGTGAGCGAACAAGCGTACTGTAACCTACTTCCTTTGTTTTCGGATTGCATTTCCTTAGGATTCTTCCAATGAATCTCAGTCTGGCATCTGCTTTACCGACGATCAACTTTATATGATCATTCCATTTTAAATCACTCCTAATGCGTACTCCCAGATAATTTATGGAATTAACTGCTTCCAGTTGCTGACCTGCTATTTTGTAGCTAAATGATAAGGGATCTATCTTTCTGTGTATTCGCAGCACATTATACTTGTCTACATTGAGATTCAATTGCCATTCTCTGCATCATGCGTCAATTCGCTGCAGATCCTCCTGCATTTCAGTACAATTTTCCATTGATACAACCTCTCGATGCACCACAGCATCATCTGCAAAAAGCCTCAGTGAACTTCCGATGTCGTCCACAAGGTCATTTATGTATATTGTGAATAGCAACGCTCCTATGACACTACCCTGCGGCACACCTGAAATCACTCTTATTTCGGAAGACTTCTCTCCATTGAGAATGACATGCTGTGTTCTGTTATCTAGGAACTCTTCAATCCAATCACACAATTGGTCTGATAGTCCATATGCTCTTACTTTATTCATTAAACGACTGTGGGGAACTGTATCGAACGCCTTGCGGAAGTCAAGAAACACAGCATCTACCTGTGAACCCGTGTCAATGGCCCTCTGAGTCTCGTGGACGAATAGCGCGAGCTGGGTTTCGCACGACCGTCTTTTTCGAAACCCATGCTGATTCCTACAGAGTAGATTTCTAGTCTCCAGAAAAGTCATTATACTCGAACATAATACGTGTTCCAAAATTCTACAACTGATCGACGTTAGAGATATAGGTCTATAGTTCTGCACATCTGTTCGACGTCCCCTCTTGAAAACGGGGATGACCTGTGCCCTTTTCCAATCCTTTGGAACGCTACGCTCTTCTAGAGACCTACGGTACACTGCTGCAAGAAGGGGGGCAAGTTCCTTCGCGTACTCTGTGTGTAATCGAACTGGTATCCCATCAGGTCCAGCGGCCTTTCCTCTTTTGAGCGATTTTAATTGTTTCTCTATCCCTCTGTCGTCTATTTCGATATCTACCATTTTGTCATCTGTACGACAATCTAGAGAAGGAACTACAGTGCACTCTTCCTCTGTGAAACAGCTTTGGAAAAAGACATTTAGTATTTCGGTCTTTAGTCTGTCATCCTCTGTTTCAGTACCATTTTGGTCACAGAGTGTCTGGACATTTTGTTTTGATCCACCTACCGCTTTGACATAAGACCAAAATTTCTTAGGATTTTCTGCCAAGTCAGTACATAGAACTTTACTTTCAAATTCATTGAATGCCTCTCGCATAGCCCTCCTCACACCACATTTCGCTTCGCGTAATTTTTGTTTGTCTGCAAGGCTTTGGCTATGTTTATGTTTATGTTTGCTGTGAAGTTCCCTTTGCTTCCGCAGCAGTTTTCTAACTCGGTTGTTGTACCACGGTGGCTCTTTTCCATCTCTTATGATCTTGCTTGGCACACACTCATAATGCATATTGTACGATGGTTTTGAACTTCGACCACTGATCCTCCACACTATCCGTACTTGAGACAAAACTTTTGTGTTGAGCCGTCAAGTACTCTGAAATCTGCTTTTTTTCACTTTTGCTAAACAGAAAAATCTTCCTACCTTTTTTAATATTTCTATTTACGGCTGAAATCATTGATCCCGTAACCGCTTTATGATCGCTGATTCCCTGTTCTGTGTTAACTATTTCAAATAGTTTGGGTCTGTTTGTCACCAGAAGGTCTAATATGTTATCGCCACGAGTCTGTTTAACTGCTCAAGGTAGTTTTCAGATAAAGCACTTAAAAAAATTTCACTGGATTCTTTGTCCCTGCCACCCGTTATGAACGTTTGAGCCTCCCAGTCTATATCCGGCAAATTAAAATCTCCACCCAGAACTACACTCCTGGAAATTGAAATAAGAACACCGTGAATTCATTGTCCCAGGAAGGGGAAACTTTATTGACACATTCCTGGGGTCAGATACATCACATGATCACACTGACAGAACCAGAGGCACATAGACACAGGCAACAGAGCATGCACAATGTCGGCACTAGTACAGTGTATATCCACCTTTCGCAGCCATGCAGGCTGCTATTCTCCCATGGAGACGATCGTAGAGATGCTGGATGTAGTCCTGTGGAACGGCTTGCCATGCCATTTCCACCTGGCGCCTCAGTTGGACCAGCGTTCGTGCCGGACGTGCAGACCGCGTGAGACGACGCTTCATCCAGTCCCAAACATGCTCAATGGGGGACAGATCCGGAGATCTTGCTGGCCAGGGTAGTTGACTTACACCTTCTAGAGCACGCTGGGTGGCACGGGATACATGCGGACGTGCATTGTCCTGTTGGAACAGCAAGTTCCCTTGCCGGTCTAGGAATGGTAGAATGATGGGTTCGATGACGGTTTGGATGTACCGTGCACTATTCAGTGTCCCCTCGACGATCACCAGTGGTGTACGGCCAGTGTAGGAGATCGCTCCCCACACCATGATGCCGGGTGTTGGCCCTGTGTGCCTCGGTCGTATGCAGTCCTGATTGTGGCGCTCACCTGCACGGCGCCAAACACGCATACGACCATCATTGGCACCAAGGCAGAAGCGACTCTCATCGCTGAAGACGACACGTCTCCATTCGTCCCTCCAGTCACGCCTGTCGCGACACCACTGGAGGTGGGCTGCACGATGTTTGGGCGTGAGCGGAAGACGGCCTAACGGTGTGCGGGACCGTAGCCCAGCTTCATGGAGACGGTTGCGAATGGTCCTCGCCGATACCCCAGGAGCAACAGTGTCCCTAATTTGCTGGGAAGTGGCGGTGCGGTCCCCTATGGCACTGCGTAGGATCCTACGGTCTTGGCGTGCATCCGTGCGTCGCTGCGGTCCGGTCCCAGGTCGACGGGCACGTGCACCTTCCGCCGACCACTGGCGACAACATCGATGTACTGTGGAGACCTCACGCCCCACGTGTTGAGCAATTCGGCGGTACGTCCACCCGGCCTCCCGCATGCCCACTATACACCCTCGCTCAAAGTCCGTCAACTGCACATACGGTTCACGTCCACGCTGTCGCGGCATGCTACCATTGTTAAAGACTGCGATGGAGCTCCGTATGCCACGGCAAACTGGCTGACACTGACGGCGGCGGTGCACAAATGCTGCGCAGCTAGCGCCATTCGACGGCCAACACCGCGGTTCCTGGTGTGTCCGCTGTGCCGTGCGTGTGATCATTGCTTGTACAGCCCTCTCGCAGTGTCCGGAGCAAGTATGGTGGGTCTGACACACCGGTGTCAATGTGTTCTTTTTTCCATTTCCAGGAGTGTATAACATGGTGGGGAAATCTACTCGAAATATTTTCCAAATTATCCTTCAGGTGCTCAGCCACAACAGCTGCTGAGCCAGGGGGCCTATAGAGACATCCAATTACCATGTCTGAGCCTGCTTTAACCGTGACCTTCACCCAAACCATTTCACATTTCGGATCTTCGTCAATTTCCTTCGATACTATTGCACTTCTTATCGCTATAAACACGCCTCCCCCTTCACTGTCCAGCCTGTCTCTGCGGTATACATTCCAATCTGAGTTTAGGATTTCATTACTGTTTACATCTGGTATCAGCCAACTTTCTGTCCCTAGTACTATATGGGCGTTGTGACCATTTATTAATGAGATCAGTTCTGGGACCTTTCTATAGATGCTCCTGCAGTTTACTATTAGCACATTAATATTGTTATTCCCTGTTGCATTTTGCCTACTCCTACCTTGCCGCATCTCAGGAGGCGTCTTGTCGGGCCTAGGGAGGGAATTCTCTAACCTAAAAAACCCCCATGTGCACTCCACACGTACTCCGCTACCCTTGTAGCCGCTTCCGGCATGTAGTACACGCCTGACCTATTCAGGGGGACCCTACATTTCTCCACCCGATAGCGGAGGTCGAGAAATTTGCACCCCAGATCTCCGCAGAATCGTCTGAGCCTCTGGTTTAAGCCTTCCACTCGGCTCCAAACCAGAGGACCGCGATTGGTTCTGGGAACGATACTACAAATAGTTAGCTCTGATTCCACCGCGCGAGCGAGGCTTTCCACCTTCACCAATTCCGCCAACCGCCTGTACGAACTGGGGATGACCTCTGAACCCAGACGGCAGGAGTCATTGGTGCCGACATGAGCAACAATTTGCAGTTGGGTACACCCAGTGCTCTCTATCACTGCCGGTAGGGCCTCCTCCACATCTCGGATGAGACCACCCGGCAAGCAGACAGAGTGAACACTGGCCTTCTTCCCCGACCTTTCCGCTATTTCCCTAAGGGGCTCCATCACCCGCCTAACGTTGGAGCTCCCAATAACTAATAAACCCCTCCCCCCGTGTGCCTGCTCGGACCTTGCTGAAGGAGCAGCCACATGTCCACTCACAGGCAGAGCGGGCGATGCCACACGGCCAGCCTCCACTTTTACCTTCCGCCTGGTGCGCCACGAACGCCGCTGAACCCGCCACTCCCCTTGGGGAGAGGGTGGCCCAACCATGCCCGGTACCCGCGAAGATGTCTCGACATCAGGGACAGTGGGTGAAGCATGTAACACCTGGGGTGTACCTTGCAATGCACCAGACTCCCCACTGCCGCTACACTCCGAGGCAGCAGCCTGAAGACGGCTGACCGCGGCCATCAACACGTTCAGCTGTTCGCGAACAGTGGCCAGCTCCTCCTGCATCCGTACACAGCAGTCACACATCCTATCCATCCTAAGGAATCTATTTACTGAAGAGAGTTAATCAACTTTTAACTAGACTGCTAATTCACTAAAGGCGGCTGATTATTGACTAAACTGTGATTGCTAGCCACTTCTTGTAGAAAGCAATGAAAATAGCACTACCTGACTCTGGACTGTATTGAAAACAAACACTAGCACTACTGGCACTATGGTTGACTAAAGGGACTCTCTCTGACTGTATTAAAAACAAACAAAAAATCTATGGAACACTATTAATAGCACTCGACAATTAAAGCTTCCTAAAAGCAAAAACACATGGAAGAAGAAGTGACAAGTAAGAAAAATACAGTTAATACTCAAATTAAGGTAGCTCGCTGCACAGCAGACGTGAAGCAGACGGCGGTTAGGACGACACTGACAATTAACGGGTGAAGCGAAAACATATGTAAGATGTTCTGAGGCCTTAAAGAAGGCAGGACAGTTGAAGCAGTTAAAACAAGGGCTTTTACAAAGGTACAAAAAACAGAATAGTGCTCCGTCCTTTAGAGAGAGGTTAAGTATAATGCAAAGAGACAGGGGGAGACGATGGAGAAATTTGCGGACAGGATAAGGGAAATTAATGAGTATACTTACGAGTTGGGTCAGAGCGATAAAGCGAACAGAGTTCTGTCGCAGGAGGCCGAGCAAAGGGCACTTGATGTTTTTTTTTTGAGAGGGTTACCAGCACATATGTCATGGAAAGTGTGTGAAGGGCTCCGAAAGATTTGTATTCGGCCATTCAGCTGGCAATTCAATGTGAGGAAATAGATGTGGCAACAGGGGTACGCAAGAGGCAAACAGTGTTTACAGAGGGTGTGAAATGTTTTAAGTGTGGTCATACGGGACATGTGCAGAGGCAATGTACTCACCGAGGAATAAAGGAAGGGGTGGAAATCGGCAGCGGGGAGGATGTAGAAGTGGAGATAGGAGAGGTGGACAAGTGTTAAAACCGCAGAGGGGGCCCAAGACCCACCTAAGAGAGCTCCCGTTTAATTGTGATGCTACGAATGTGTATGCAGAGGTGAAATGTTCAGTGGTAGGATCCATAGGAACTAAAAAGTTTAAGACTTTGTTGGACACAGGGGTGCAAGTGTCAGTGGATACCAGGAATGTAATGGGATGAAGGAAGCTAGACCCACCATGTTATAGGTTGCGTGGAGTGGGGGATAGGGAGGTCACGCCTTTGGGGTCGGTGACAGTTGACTTTCGAATAGAGAAAGTCTGATTTAATGCATGAATGGAGGTAGTACCATGGGTAAGCGAGGGCTACGACATGATCCTAGGAGTAGATTTCTTGCATCAACATCATGCCAAAATTGACCTTGGACAACAAACTGTGGAACTTGGTGGAATGTTATTTCAGCTAGGGGAAACTGTTGTCAATGCAGAGCTGTCGCAAGGGGCATTCAACATAATGAACAAACCAATTGAACCGCGGACATTAGCATTAAGGCTTAATTTGGATGAGTATGTGTCTAGTGGCACCAGGAAGTCGCCTTGGGTAAGTGTGGAGTATGTGTTATTGAACCATTGGAGGATAATGATGTTTTGGGTCCATTGGCTTTTTTTTGTGAAAAGTAGTGTTGTACGCGTACAGGAGGGGAACAACAGGTAAGTAGTTCCCGTGGACATGGATAATTTTAGCGCTGTAGACACGAATTTGAGGAAAGGAGTTTTAGGATTGGATGGGATCGTTTGGGGGAAAGAGACCAAACAGCGAGGTTATCAGTCTCATCGGATTAGGAAAGGACAGGGAAGGAAGTCGGCAGTGCACTTTCAAAGGAACCATCTCAGCATTTGCCTGGAGCGATTTAGGGAAATCACAGAAAACCTAAATCAGGATGGCCGGACGCAGGATTGAACCGTCGTCCTCCTGAATGTGAGTCCAGTGTGCTGAAAGGAGTTTTAGTAGCAAATTTGGATGTGCCAGATTACGAAGATTGATGTTCGAGAGGTAGGCGAATTGATCAA
Source organism: Schistocerca nitens (assembly GCF_023898315.1). Classification (NCBI taxonomy): domain Eukaryota; kingdom Metazoa; phylum Arthropoda; class Insecta; order Orthoptera; family Acrididae; genus Schistocerca; species Schistocerca nitens. Next base: position 353,967,306 of record NC_064615.1, read on the forward strand.
CCACTGACTGCAGATAGAACTGCATTGCATGACAAAATTAAGCATTTGAAAGGCGGAGAAAGAGAGCATATGGAAGAATTATTGTGGGAATTTAAGGATTTGTTTTTTCCACAAGAGCCGTTACCAGCAACTCCGTTAGTTCAACATAGGATACCAACAGGGAATGAAGCACCTGTTTACTGTAAACCGTACAGCATACCAAGGTATTTGCAGCCGATTTCATTGATCAGCAGCTTGCAGATGGTATTATAGAGCATAGTAATAGTTGCTGGGGAGTGGCCATTGTCATTGTGCCTAAAATAACTATGGACAGAACTAAGAAATACAGGTTCTGTTGTAACAACTGATACCTCAATAATAAGACAGTAACGAACGCATACCCCATTCCAAACATATTGGAGACTTTGGATCACTTAGGGCAGTGCCAGCACTTTTCTACAATGGATTTGACAAGCAGTTATCATCAGTTAGAGGTGACTTCAGAGGATCGTCCAAAAACTGCTTTCTCTTCTCCTGGAGGCCATTACCAGTACATTAGAATGCATTCAGTTTGAAAAATGCTCTGGCAATGTTTCAGATGTTGCTAGACAGTGTCTTGAGGGGTTTGAAACCACAGCAGTGTCTGGTCTATTTGGATGACATTATAGTGCTTTCAAGTAGGCAGTCTTTATGAGGTTAAGAGCAGCTTGTTTGACATTGAGCCTGGAGAAGTGTCATTTTGCATTAGAAGAAGTAAAATATTTGGGTCATATTATCAGTAAGGATGGAGTGTGACCAGATCCGAGGTTGGTACAGGCTGTAAGGGATTTTTGGGAACTGAAAACAGTTAAGGAAGTGCAGTCATTCATCAAAATTTGCAATTTCTATCGAAAGTTTGTGAAGGGTTTTGCAGATTTAGCACAGCCGTTGACACGATTCTTGTGGAAGGGTGTGAAATTTGAGCGGATAGAAGAGTATCAGAAAGCGTTTGAGAAACTGAAAGAAATGTTAACATCAATTCCGGTTCTTGTGTTTCAAGATTTTGAAAAAGTTTATACTAGCATGCGATGCATCTAATCAAGCATTAGGGTGTGTCCTTAGTCAGGAAATTGATGGAAAGAACATTCTGTAGCCTATGCGTCTAGGCAGTTGAATGCAGCGAGAGGAATTACTCAACAACAGAGAAGGAGATGCTTAGCGTAATCTATGGATTCACATATTTTAAATGTTGTTTATACGGGAGAAGATTTCGGGTAGTGACAGATCATGTTGCGTTGAAGTGGTTGTTGGGGTTGAAGGTTCCGTCCATTAGACTCGCTAGGTGGTGCACAAGCCTGGGAAGAAGCACGGTAATGTGGATGCACTGAGTTGAAAGGTGGCAAAAGTAGAAGTCATAGGTTATGACTTAGCAGTATGGCAAGAATTACAGGACATTGACAAGGATTTAAATTGTATCGGACACAGCCACAATTTAATATGTATGTTGGTCTTCTGTGCAGGAAAACGCAGTTAGGGCCAAGGGTAGTAGTGCCAGCAAAGCTAAGAGATGAGTTTTGAACATGGTTTGAACATGATCACATGTTATCTGGTCATGGTGGGAGTAGAGCGACGAATAGGAAAGTGGCAGAGAGGTATTGGTGAAGGGGTAGGAAAGTAGATGTGGATCAATATCTCAAAAATTGTATACCACGTGCACAGAGAGCAGATTTGAGTCGGAAACGGATACAGCTGCAATGACTGCTGGAAGCGACATGTCCATTTTCTATGTTGGGAATTGATGTCCTAGGACATTTCAGTCGAACACCATTGGGGAACAGACTCATTCTGACAATAATAGACCATTTTTCGAGGTATGTGGAGATGGTGGCTATGCCAAATCAACAGGCAGCAATGGTTGCGCAAGCGTTAGTAAACAACTGGATTTTGAAGTTTGTTGTACATGAGACAGTAATTACTGACCAAGGGTCCAACTTCATGTCGGATTTAATGAAGGCACTGTGTGAATTTTTGAACGTAAAGAAGTCGAGGACGAGCGCGTTGCATCCACAGGCCAACGGAAGGACAGAACGGGTATGCAGAACAGTCGGGAAGATGTTTCCAGAATGAGATTTTCACTCTGCAGCGGAGTGTGCGCTGATATGAAACTTCCTGGCAGATTAAAACTGTGTGCCCGACCGAGACTCGAACTCGGGACCTTTGCCTTTCGCGGGCAAGTGCTCTACCAACTGAGCTACCGAAGCACGACTCTCACCCGGTCTCACAGCTTTACTTCTGCCAGTATCTCGTCTCCTACCTTCCAAACTTTACAGAAGCTCTCCTGCGAACCTTGCAGAACTAGCACTCCTGAAAGAAAGGATACTGCGGAGACATGGCTTAGCCACAGCCTGGGGGATGTTTCCAGAATGAGATTTTCACTCTGCAGCGGAGGGTGCGCTGATATGAAACTTCCTGGCAGATTAAACCTGTGTGCCCGACCGAGACTTGAACTCGGGACCTTTGCCTTTTGGGAGGTAGGAGATGAGATACTGGCAGAAGTAAAGCTGTGAGACCGGGCGTGAGTCGTGCTTCGGTAGCTCAGTTGGTAGAGCACTTGCCTGCGAAAGGCAAAGGTCCTGAGTTTGAGTCTCGGTCGGGCACACAGTTTTAATCTGCCAGGAAGTTTCAATCGGGAAGATGCTGAGTTTTTATGTGGATTCTCATCACCATCAGTGGGATGAGTATTTGAAGCATATTCTATGCACATACAGTGCAAAAGTCCAAGTATTTACCGGTTTATCTCCATATGAGGTAGTGTATGGGCGAAAAATGCCATCACCGTTTGATTTGGTGAGGCTTCAGAAAGGAAGGACTGGTGAATCTGTATGTCAGTTCACAAGGACAACTCGGGATGTTTTGAAACGGGTACAAAATGTGAATACAAAGGCTTTGTAGGGGCAGAAAGATGCAGTAAAGCAGAAAGGAAGTTTCCACAGTATAGGGTGGGGCAATAGGTGATGCTGTCCAGCCCCTATACGCAAAAAGGTAAAACCAAAGAAGTTTCTCACGAGGTATCAAGGGCCGTACTAAGTTGTTGAAACCACATCCCCCATTAATGTTAAGCTTCAGCTGCTGACTAGAACAACAATAGTACACATGGGCAGTTACAGCCATTTAAGGGTTGCCCGGATGTGATTCCAGGCGTGTCACAAGAAGGAAAGAGAAGGAAAGAGAGACTGAAGAGAGGTGCTAAGCACAGAGAAAACCTGGAAGATAGAGTACACCATGAAGTACCATATGATTTGTGATTCAGAATGTAGTAAGGTATTTGTAGTTTTTTTTTTGTTTTTGTGTCATGTATTTTTGGGTTTGCTTAGAGTAATTAGGCATTGTATTTTCATATGTGTTTTCGAGTATTGTGAGCCTGCTGGGGACAGCAGTCTTTTTGAAGAGGGAGGAAGGGTGATGGTGATCACTGTCCTCAGGTCACTGAAAAGGGGAGCATTGAGCAAGTTGGTAGAAGTAAAAAACTGAGGAGGTATTACTGATCTCGGCAATTAGAAACCGGTACGCCGAGATGGCAAGGCAGGAATCACGAAGCTGTCATAGAGGGAAGGTAATGGTATGCCCAGCCATTGTGGTAAGTACCAATCCAGACACCTGCATGGGGCAGTTATCTTTAGCCAAGGGGAAAGGAATAGACTGTCCAAGGGACATCGTGAAACTAAAATTGAGCTTGCAATGGGTCGGGATGCATTGGATCTTCTCCATCTATGAGAATTCGGTAGTAGTATCAAGTTGTTTTGAACGGGGAGTATTTGCAGAAGCAAAACATATAGAGCTTGAGGGGAGCGGAATTTTAATCAATGGAACTAAGTGTAAGATAATAGGACCGACCTTCCACCTGCCAGCGTCAATTTCAGGAGTCACGCAATTGAATCTTAGGCAGCCACAGCTGTACGGGCCAGAAGCCACTTTAGAGTTTTTGCCAAGGCAGAATCTGACCTTGTTAAATCACACTCTGGCGCCAGGTCTGTTGAGCTCTGTAAACCAGTTCATTTTAGAGCAAGAGGGTCGAATATCAGCTGAACAGCTTGTGCAACATGTCGCTCAGTATAGGGAAAGGCAACAGCAAACAACGATCATTTTGAGCACCTCTGTGCCAAATGTCATCACAGCCATAACTTTGTTATGTGTTGTTTTCTTTCTGACCAGGTGGAGAGCTAATTCCAAGAGGGAGCCAAGGGTAGTCCAAGTTCCAGTGGATTGGATACCGAGGGTGTGAGACGAGTAGGTAAGGGGTTGATCAAGCAGTGATCGTCCAGTAAGGAGTTTTTACATTTTGTTTCATGTCATGGTTTTAAGGGACACTGGAACACATGTAAGTTTTCTAATAGCAAGGAAAAAGCCATAGGTGCCGACCCAAACAATTTAAGAGCTAGTTAAGGGTCGACCTGGGGACCAGGTCTTTCCGAAGAGAGCAATAATGTAGCAGCACCACCGTTTACAATAGGGAAAGTTAGTGCAATGTTCTGAGCACAAGTTACAGCCAGGTGCGGGCTGGATTGCAGTGAGTTACACATATGAACAGTTGTGAAGTAGAATAGAGGCCACAGGGCTGTCAAATTGCTGAAAGAGTATACCTAGCAGTTTTGCATGTCACAAATCACTGGCCAACCTAGCGTGTTATGAGTACGTGACGCGAAGCGGTGTGTATGGCAAAACAGAGGCACACAGCCACATATAAATAGGTGCGGGTTTCTAACAAGATTCGTTCAAGTGTGGCAGCTCTCCTGGATGGCGGGGCATGTCACACCACCAGCTACACACAGCAGCAGATGGGGCGCCAGCATTCTAGTCCACGGCGGGTCACTGGTCCACCCTCTGAGGCTGACGCGGGGTCCATAAACAGGCAGCGGTAGACAACTCCATGACTTGCTACCACGGGCAGTCGTCCTGGCTTCCAACACAGGGCAGAGCATCCCGAGGCGAGGCCCCAGATTCGGATGCCGGATCACGGGTACTTGTTGTCGCCACAGCCTCATTGTCGCCACAGCCTCAGCCACGCTGGCAAGAAGCATGCAGCTGGCTGCCTGCAGCTCACACTGAGCGGCGCTGAGTTGGCACGGACGCAGACCCCTGAGTCGACTGCCGGCATCCTAATGATGCCGCAACTTCGCTGGTGTACAATGCTGACACACAGCAGTGTATGCACAGGTCACTGAGGCAGCCATTCCACACCAAGCCATTTCACAGATAGCGAAGTGGTGTCCTCAGCATTGTGGGACCAGGTGATGCAGACCGAGGGGAACACATCACTGTAGTTGGAAACAATAAATCACTTGGAAAGCTCGGACGAGCCTTAATACGATGCCTTCTACCTCTTCCCACTACAAGAAGTACAATTTTTAATTTTCAATCTTTTATTTAAAAATTTACAGTCAGTATCTTTTTTTAATTGTACCATGGAGGCAATCATGATAAGGCACTTAATTTTCTATTTTTAATTGTCTACAGCTCAGCTGCGACATATTGGCCAAACTTGTCATCCTCATTGCTGCCATTCATTGCTGTTTGGATGTCTTGCAGCATTGATGGTGTACTGCTTGCCAGGACATCTTTGGTCTCACTCTTCCACTATTTTTGAATTGGCCATAGTGCCCCACTTTAGATATTTCTGGTAAGCACTGACAGGTAAATGGTGAACTGTTCTAATCTGCAGCCCCACTGAAAATATGTCTTGTGAGTACTAGAAAAAAAGAAAGAAATTTATGAAATATCGCATTGTAAATGTGTTATAACATTACAATTAAAATGGACTGTGCCATCTACAGTAGATGGTATAACATTATTTGTGTGTATGAAACCTGAATGTAGGAACCACTGTCTTGCTACAATAAATAAATACAATGATATAGAAATGTCAATGTTGAATCTCTTTCTTATCTATAAAGAAAAACTGGAACAAAATCAGGAATCCTAAAGAAGTCAGTGAATTTTGAATCAGCATTATGGTGCTGAAGTAGTGAGCAAATTAACAAAGCAAAACTCTACTGACGCAATCATGGGACACAAAGTTTTCTCCTTCTCTCAACAAATGAGCCTGAACTAATAAAAATAATACACTGATTAAAAAACAAAAAATACTGAAGTATTATATGGTATATCTACTACACTAATTAAATGCTCCCTGCAGTGAGTGGTAAAGCCTCTGACATTTTTCATAAACTCAGCCATGGAAGGAATAATATTCCTGTCATGTTTAAGAAAGAGTAAAGTGATCCCCATTTCCATTGGAGGCAGCAAAGAAGAGTCAGGGAATTACTGACCAATGACTGTTACACATGTCTCATTTAAAATAACAGAATGTGTAATTAAAGACAATAGTAAATAGTAAACAAAAAATGCAATACTTTGAATGAAGTGTAGCATGGGTTTAGTAAGGGTAGATCCACCACTACAGCAATAGCTGAATTTATAGGGTATTTAACTAAGGCACTAGACGGACAAAAGAAAGGCTTTTGATTGTGTATGCATTTATGTCAAAAGTCACCATGCTGCACTGTTAAACAGAGGTATCCATGTTGTTGTTGTTGTGGTCTTCAGTCCTGAGACTGGTTTGATGCAGCTCTCCATGCTACCCTATCCTGTGCAAGCTTCTTCATCTCCCAGTACTTACTGCAACCTACATCCTTCTTAATCTGCTTAGTGTATTCATCTCTTGGTCTCCCTCTACGATTTTTGCCCTCCACACTGCCCTCCAATGCTAAATTTGTGATCCCTTGATGCCTCAGAACATGTCCTACCAACCGGTCCCTTCTTTTTGTCAAGTTGTGCCACAAACTCCTCTTCTCCCCAATTCTATTCAATACTTCATCATTAGTTATGTGATCTACCCATCTAATCTTCAGAATTCTTCTGTAGCACCACATTTCGAAAGCTTCTATTCTCTTCTTGTCCAAACTATTTATCTTCCATGTTTCACTTCCATACATGGCTACACTCCATACAAATACTTTCAGAAATGACTTCCTGACACTTAAATCTATACTAGATGTTAACAAATTTCTCTTCTTCAGAAATGCTTTCCTTGCCATTGCCATTTTATATCTTCTCTACTTCGACCATCATCAGTTATTTTGCTCCCCAAATAGCAAAAATACTTTACTACTTTAAGTGTCTCATTCCCTAATCTAATTCCCTCAGCATCACCCGACTTAATTCGACTACATTCCATTATCCATTTAAAAAATCATATTGAAGGAAATCAGCTCAAATTAACTGACCACGAGCCTGTAAAAGCAGGATGCCTTCTATGCAAAAGTTTGCCCAACTACATAAAGATAATAGAAAACATGTCCGCTTTCAAAAATAAGCTAAAATGTCACTTGATTTAAAATTTTATGAAGGATACCTTAAAGCAAAAAATTATGTAATGTTTCATATGTAACTTTGCAAACATGTAAAAAACTTTCAGAAAGCATAAAGTGATTTAAATCTTTGGTAATTATGTATCTATAGCAAGTGTTTTTTAGATGCTTGTATTTGAAAGGCTGTTTTTGAAAAAATCCGTCGTTTTACTGGTATAGGTACATAGTTAAGTATTTTTGAAATTTCTAATGTTTCAAACTTCATGTAAACTTGTCCAATATCACTGTACAGAATCATACATGGACATAAATAAACAAAATACACATATTCATGTTCAATTAAATTGCAGGAATTTGTATATGTGGAATTCTGTTTATGTACTTACATCAGTGCTGTCCTCTACGGCACTCAATTCCACAATAACTTCCACCTTGACATTCTCAGCGATGTTTTTTGATGCTTCTGATGGCGGAAACTTAAAAATTATGTGAGATTCAGTAAGTGATAGTCATTTAATAAAATGTCTACACAAATGGCAAAATGAAGGTGTGACTTCTTACTAATATCAACTACATTATATGAGATGCAATAGTGTGGTCGGTTGCTGTCTGTTGTGTAAAATGTCAATGGAGGTGATGCATGTTATAAACAATTGCTCAACTGTTCCTATTAAAGATCACTGACATTATCTGTTCTGAAATGGATATCCAAGCATCTTCACAAACTATAGTGTGATTGTAATTAAAGCTAAACTTTCAAACTGCTGTAGAAAGAACACCACTGGTCAGAATGACGTCAAATTGCAATGGAATATTATCGGAGAAGGGGGAAAACATATGGCAGAAGAAAAATAAATAGTTACAAAATGTAGCAATAGATGGTACTGTAGGCATCATAATTTAATAGTGGTCAACTACAAATGTCAAATGAATCCATACAACAATGGCTAAGGTGTACGTTTGACATTAAACAAACTGTACTACTCAGTGTACATGGGTGTACAGGTGTGATACTGTTAGTTACGTAAGCCCATCCACCACAGCAAGGTCATAGTACATTGTGTAGGAAAAATTGGTTTTTAATTGTCGTGAGGCCAAAACGACATAAAAAGCATCAGTCAAAATCAAATAAGATTATTAATTTCTGTGTGACTGGCACAAAACATTTTCAATCTGCTGTCCACCATTTTCTGCAACAAGTTGAAATTGAGAAACAGCGTGTTCCAAAACTGATCGAAGTGTTTCTGGCATCACATTAATAATGTGTTGTGCATGCGTGCCTTCAGTGCAGCTAAATGTGCAATCGGAACACTGAACACAACAGCTTTCAAATAACCCACAGCCAGAAGTCATGTGGATTAAGATCAAGTCTTCGGGACGGCCAGGCTATGGGGAAATGGCGGCTGATAATTCTACAGTTTCCGAAATGGCGCTTCAGCTGCTGCTTAAATGGATTTGCAATGTGCAGAGGTGTGCCATGTTGCATAAAAATGATGGTTGGTTGGTTGGTTGGTTTGGGGAAGGAGACCAGACAGCGTGGTCATCGGTCTCATCGAATTAGGGAAGGATTGGGAAGGAAGTCGGCCGTGCCCTTTCAGAGGAACCATCCCGGCATTTGCCTGGAGTGATTTAGGGAAATCACGGAAAACCTAAATCAGGATGGCCGGACGCGGGATTGAACCGTCGTCCTCCCGAATGCGAGTCCAGTGTCATAAAAATGATCCCATCCACACTGTTGAAGAGCTGGAATGACGTGGTTGCACAAAAGACACTCATAGTGCTTACCAGTGATGGTACAGGTAACAGGACCAGAAGCACCTCTCTCTTTGGAAAAATATGGCCCTATGATAAATGGTGCTGTAAACCAGCACCACACAGTGAATTTTTCAGGATGAAGTGGTACTGGTTGATTTGTGTGTGGATTTTCAGTTGCCCACATTCGACAATTCTGTGTATTGACGTATCCTGTCATATGGAAGTGGGCTTCGTCTATCTACAAAATCTTCCACAGCCAATCATTGTCCACTTCCATCTGAGCAAGAAATTCTAAAGCAAAGGTCTCTCTTGCTGGCAGATCAACAGGAAGCAACTTGTGTACATGAGTAATTTTGAATGGATATCAAAGAAGGATGTTTCGTAGGATTCTACGCACTGTGCTCACGGTTATGTCCAATGTTCAGGCAGTTCTCTGTGCAGTACATGTTTGCACACCATCTCTCATCTCCTCCTACATTTCTGTGGCCACTGCTTCCACTGACGTCGAATCAATTCATTTCCTCCCTCTACCAGGTTGCACACCAAAAGAACCCATATTTTTGAATTTTCGAATGATTTTCTCCAGACCCATGGCAGTCATCGAACCAACACCTTTTTTCAAACCCTTCATTGTCTGGAACTTTTGCAGGACAACGTGTGCACAGTCATCATTCTTGTAATACAGCTTTACAACCAGAGCGCAATCCTGCATTGAGACAGTCATGGTGGACACCACAGACGCGAAAGGAGGAAAAGCCATGTACCTGGCGTGTTTATACCAACTTCTGACTTCTGACTCATACAGCACCATCGATTGATCAATTTTCACACTAATTTCTTGCTTCTGCCATATGTTTTCCCCCTTCTCTGATAATATTACATTGCAGTTTGACATCATTCTGATCAGTGGTTTTTCTGCACCAAGTGTCAGAACTCTGTGAAGTCTATTTATAGTAACAGAAATTAATTGTGGATGTCAACGTACATTCCGATAACATTATAAGCTAACTTACATAATGCAGAAAATGTGCAATGACAGGGTGACAAAAATTAATACTTGCAACAGAGTGTGGTATATTTGTCAGTGGTTTTCTTGGCATTATGTGGTCTTTCAAAAATGCCAAAAGGTCGAACCACCACATGCTTGGTTTATGTGTGATCCCGCATAAGCCACTCCGCGATGTTTGCCACATCGTTTTGAGTTCAGCTGAATAATGCCAACGTAAGGAGGCTAAGCCTGTCTTGCACTCCTCGTTCGTTACACTCTGCACAACTGCTCTCACTTTTGCTCCTATTCTGGCCAAGCTTTCCTTCCTGGCATGCTGAAATAATACAGATGTTGTGGAATCAAACATGTGTGCTACTTTCACCAATTAATGTGATATATACACCAATTGAAAGTAAAATTATAAGCACGTAACTTGTATAAACTCAGAATAAAACATTTGTAGATCTATTGTGGTACAAAATATTTGTAGGATCATAGAGGCCCCTTTCTTTGTTGTATTCTTCAATCAGCACTTCCGGGCTCTCTTTATTCCATTCCGTTGCTATAATAAGAAGCTATAATTAGATATAGAGCTTTCTTTCAATGGCAATACAAAAATGAGAAATTTCATTTGTTTCATTAATGTATTTGTAAGCTATTACTTACTGAAAAATACCCAGAATACTATGCGGACTCATCAGAACAGTCCTGAACTGCCCACGTGTTTTGTCTGCAGTGGAAAACAAGAACAAGCAGAATGCGTACTTGAAATGATGCACTCTGTGCATGCACGAAAACACTGCCTGTACTGCACATGCATGGAAACAAGGCAGAATAGAACCACTCCTACTTCTGCCTGGTGGATGAACTGTCTGCTCAAATCGTAGCTTCAGCTGTTTTGCCCTAGGTGGCAGACTGGCTACACCTGACTTGTACACCTTTAGTGTGTCACGTAATATGGGCTTAAGACTCCTAGTGGATGTTCTGTTTCCTCCAGAACTGCTAATACTAACATTAACATTTCTAGAGGACTAATATATCTAAGCAAAACTCCAGCTAGAAAACTGGTACTTTCCTATAGCAAGAAAAATATTGTTTCCCCACAAAGAGGACAAGTGGTACAAAGACTATGGAATTACCAATAAATTGGTACTCCTATGAAGCAAGAAAAGAAAAGATATTTCCTTGCACAGAGGATGAAGGATACAAAGACCATGGTAATTGTTGTTAGAATCTCCATGACGCCCACTCCTTCTCATTTCTTCAATGCAAACCATGTGGGTGCCTACCTCTTAAAGGGTAACAGAAAATGATTTCAAGACCGCAATGTTAATACTACACCTCTTCATGATGCATCACACAATATATTCTGTCACAACACACCAGAACGAGAGCTACTCCATAGCAAGGGCACAAAAGATCTTCAGACCACAACACATTTATTTATTTATTTATTTATTTTTGTTTTCATACTCTTCACACAATGATTACACATTCATTTGTTCTCTAAAAACACCCCCCAGTTAATGAAAAAAATATGTTTATCTATGAGACTTTCTTAAAATATCAGATTGAATTATCACAACACCAAATGTTTATTCCTCCCAAGTGACCAACCATAGTTTAAAGATTCTGGAGATACTTCAGTACCAAAAATTTTGATCGCACGGGTCACTTCTTACATCTTTAACAAGTTGACTGCCACACACATAGTGAAGGATGTTTCACCACCAGGCCAGGCATCAGGTGTGAGTCTCTGCTATAGTCATCAATCAGCACATGGAATTGGGCATAAGCCTCTGCTGTGCCTGCAGAAGCCTTAGGACAGTCAACATGTCAATACGATGGTGTGCTGAAAAGTTATGCCTCAGATTTTTTTTTATGTGAAACTCGTGAAGCTTTTTAAACGAAACAGATGTTATTAACATTCTACATCTTTATTCTTCACATCTACATATTTGCAGCCCGCTGCCACTAGAGGGCTCTGAATTGTAGCGTATAACATGGCCGTGTGTAATGGAACTATGTTTGTACATGAGAAAAAGCATGTTGTAATTGAGTTTCGAATTCAGAGAGTTTGTCCACACATGAAGCACCCTGTCCTTCAGCATGACAATGCCAGACCAAAGAGGAGTGTTGTGACAGCTGCAGAATCCAATGCTTTGAGTTCACTGTCATTGATATTCCTCCATACAGTGCCGACTTGGCCCCAATTGAATTTTTGTCTGTTTCCAAAACTTAAAGAACACCTTTGAGGACTGCACTTTGCTAGTGATGAAATGGTGCAAGCAGAGGTGAGTTGTGGCTCTGTCAACAATGTCAGACACTTGAGAGTGACAGTATCAACAAATTAGTCTCTGGTTGGGAGAAACATATTCATCGCCAGGTTGACTATGTTGAGAAATAAATGTGTAGACATTAAGAAAAAAGGTGTAGTGTGTCAATAATATTTGTTTTATTTAAAAAGATTTTTCACATAAAAATTCAGAGGCATTAATTTTCAGCATTCCCTTTTAGCAGTAACATTCTGTAATATGTGTTGGCAGTAGTTTTCTGTCAGATTCGCCGATATTTATTGTCAGTACTGGTGCGTTACATTCTGTAATTATTTTTGTCACTATATATGTATATACTACATAAATGTAAGCCAGTGTGAAAACCTATCTGTCTCCCCAACCACACCTGGAAGTGACAGCTACATATTTCTGAAACCTTAGAGGCCTCCTAGAACAAAAATTTGTAACGTGTGACTACTCGTTTTTCTTGAAAGTGTTGGAATGAGCACCAGGTATGACAGTAGGTGCCAAGTCCAGTCAGGAATCTGAGGTGTCATGTATAATGTGTCTGTAATGGTCTGTCTGCATGTATTTTACAGGCACTGTAGATTATAAACTTTACCTTCTTGCATGTGGAAGTAGTTACAGAAGTACTGTGGCTCAGGTATCTTGGCTTCAGGTGCCTTTTCCTCCGTTGCGATGCCAATGTCAGCCTGGAAAGTTACTTAAGATACCAGCTATTGCTGAATGATTGTGGACTCTTCTCCTTTGCAATGTGTGTATTAACTTGGTTGCACTTCAAGTTGTGCAGCATTAGCCTTGTACAATGTCTCTCGTATATTCTGGGCTGTCAACCAACGACTGACTTATCTTTCTAGGGAAGTCAACACCAAATTTTCAACTCTGTAGGGGAAGGGGGGGGGGGGGGGGGGTCCACGGGTCAGGTGTATCTCCTAGGTAGGATATAAATGTCATGGCATGGAATAACCACTCACTGTAGGAAGTGCTGCAATGTGCCATAATATTGTCACCCGCTGTCCCATTTTGCAGATACATTGCATTCACATGAGCATATTGGTACACATACAAACAAAACAAAAATTCCTGCCACAGAAGGAAAAAATCTAATAAACTAAAAAAAATTTCATTTTCAAAAGTTGAGGTGATAATTCCTCGAACTGAAAGCGTAAGGTATAACACATCATTTTATGCCAAAGTGATCTGTTACACCTAAGAGCTTTCATTATAACTTGCACTGGGAAGCTCCACATCATTAGAGGACAATGACATTGTGTTGTCACAATATCATAAACTCCACAAGAAATGAAAAAAAATTGTTAACGTATTGAAATAAAACTAATCTTAATACATGAAACAATGGAAAGTTCAGGATGGAATAACAACAATATTATGAAAAGGATAGATTGCTACCCACCATGTTAAGGAGATGTTGAATCATGGACAGGCACAATGAAAAGCCTGCTGTACACTTTAGCTTTTGGCCAAATGACCCTTTTCTGAAGTAGATAACACACACACATATTACCACTGTCTCTGGCTGCTGTGACCAGACTGAGTTGTAACTGAGCGTAATAAGAGCAGCAATCTGATGGTGGGGATCAGGAAGAAGAATGGGACATGGAGGGAGGATAGCAGGGTGGGGTGGTGGAAGGTGTAGTGCTGGGCAGCGGAAAAGGAGAGAAGTAGAGAAGGGGAAAAGAACTAATGGATGTGCATTGGTGGAATAGAAGGTTGTGTTGTGCTGGAGTGGAAGCACGTAAAGGAATAAGCAAATGGAGGGCAGGGACTAGCAAAGGTTAAGGCCAGAGGGGTTATGAAACATAGTATAATTGCAGGGAGAGTTCCCAGTAGTCTAGTTCAGAAAAGCTGGTATTGATAGGAAGGATCCAGATGGTACAAGTTGTGAAGTGAAGCATATTGTGTTGGGTAGCATGTTCAACAACTGGGTGGTCCAGTTGTCTCTTGGCAACAGCTTGTTAGTCATAATGGCCACAGGGGCTGCAACTTAGTTTATAGATCACATGACTGTTTTCACAGGTAGCCCTGCCTTTGACAGGATAGGAAATGCCAGTGACTGAACTGGAACAGGTGATGGTGGGAGGATGTATAGAACAGGTCTAGCTTTATAGGTCTATTACAGGGATATGAGCCATGAGACAAAGGAAACAGAGGTTGTGTAAGAATGAACGAGAATATTGTGTAGGTTCGGTGGACAGTGGAATACCATTGTGGAACAAGTGGGAAGGATAGTGGGTAAGAGATTCCTCATTTTAGGGCATGATGAGAGGTAGTTGAAACCCTGGCGGAGAATTTGATTCAGTTGCTCCAATCCTGGGTGGGAATGCTCCTCTGTGGCAGGATGGTGGGACTTTTGGAGGTGTGTGATGACATGAGATCTGTTTCTGTACAAGGTTGGGTGGGTAATTTCAGTCTGTGATGACCCCAGTGAAACTCTTAGTATATATTACCAGATGAGGTGGCACAGTGGTTAGCACACTGGACTCACATTCAGGAGGACGACAGTTCTAATCCCTGTCCGGCCTTCCAAATTTAAGTTTTTTGTGATTTTCCTAGATTGCTCCAGGAAAATGTGGAGATGGTTCCTTTGAGAAGGGCATGGCTGATTGCCTTCTGTAATCCAAGCTTCTGCTCCATCTCTAATGACCTCACTGTCAACAGGATGATAAACTATAATCTCCTCCTCCTTCCTTAGTATATTTGAAGAGGAACTGCTTGTCACTGCAGATGCGACAATCACTGGTGGCCAGGCTGTATGGAAGTGAATTTTTGGTATGGTATGTAGCACCTGTTAGAGTGGAGGTATTGCTGGTGATTGGTAGGTTCGATATGGACGGAGCTTCTGATATAGCCATTCTTGAGTTGGAGGTCGACATTGAGGAAAGAGGCTTGTTGAGTTGAGGAGGCCTGGATGAAGTGAATGGGGGAGCAGATGTTGAGATTCTGGAGGAACATGGATATGCCATCCTCACCCTCAGCTCAAATCATGGTGTCATCAGTGAATCTGAACCAGGTAAGTGGCTTGGGATTCTGGGAAATTAGGAAGAATTCTTATGGCTGGCCCATGAATGGATTGACATAGGATGGTGTCATGTGGATGCTCATTGCTGTTCCATGTATTTCTTGTAGATTGTAAAGGAACAAGACTGTGGAGAGTACATAGGAGGGTTGTTTATGAGTAATAGGCTGATGGTGTTGCTCCACAAGGGCAGAGATTCTCTCGGGGGGCACAATAACTGGCCACAACTGCGGTAGGAAGCATGTAGAAGGTAGGAGTGCAGTGAATGGTAAGTGTGAGGAGAGGGATAGACTCAGAGGAGAGATTCCAGGAGAGCTGGATTGGTGGAGGGACCAGAGATCCTGTTGGATTTCTGGAATGGTGTCTCTGTGGCAGGGTGTGTAGGTGGATGAATTTGACGTCTGGCAGAGTCTGCCCATCTAGTAATACCTGCGGTTCAAAACCACAGTGGTGGAGCCTATGATGGCAGGTAAGATTATAAGGTCAGAATCAGTTTTTAGGTGGTGGATTGTGGTTCTTTCTGTGAATGTAAGGTTGGGTGTTGAGAGATATGGGGAATGATGTCATGGCAAGGCTCGAGGGTACGAAATTCTGGAATGTTAACAGAGGGTGATATGGGCTGTGAGAGTGGATAACTGTTGGATGGAGCAGTGAACTGAGTCAGGAAGGTTTCAGCAGTGGTTCTGGATTGAGTCTGATTGGCAGGGTTGATGGTGAAAAAGCCTTTTTTTCTGTAGGGACTGGGAAAAGGAGAGAAGGTCTTTAACAAGTCCAGTGTTATTCAGTTGGGCAGTGGGCCAAAGGTAAGGCATTTGGAAAGGACTGATGCTTCTGTAGGACTAAGGCCTTGGAGGTAAGGTTCGTGTTATGTTTCGGGTCTGTTTAGGTTCTGGGTTATGTATGGTGATGAGAGAGGGTTTCTGCGAGTGTGGTAAATGTAGTAGCTCTGCAAGGTTTGTCAGATATGAGGGTATGTGGGGGAAGTATGGAGGCTCTCATAAAGGTGGAGGGTAGCAATATTCTGGGGTGAGAGTAGAAAGTGAACAGGTTGGAGAGTTTTTTGAGGTGGCACGCATATTGCTCTAGCTCCTGTTTGGGCAAGAGATGGGATGCGGGAATTTAGGGTTGTAGAGCATAAGAATTTTATGGATGGAGAGGAGGTATTGTAAGCAGGTTTGCACCTGATTTACATGGTTTTGCAGGACTAGGTTGGTGAATGCCACAGATTGATAGCACTTGAATAGACAGAGGTCATTGTGAAAGGAAGGGTTGCACCTGGAGCTGGGTAATTTGATGGTCAGGCTATATGGGGGATTTCATGAGCTAGACATTACCATAGGAACAGTATATGTGGCTGAGTTCTGGCTAGGGATAAGGACACTTTCCAGTGGTGGCCAACTTCTTCATGGAACATTTCAAAGCACAGGCACTGGACATGGCAACCTGTAAACCTGAGATGTGGAACAGATATGTTGATGATACCTTCATTGTGTGGAGCCATGGTGAGGAACAGCTCAGTGACTTCCTAAGACATTTGAATAACCTCCAAGCCAACATAAAATTTACCATGGATGTAGAAGAGAATAAACAACTATCATTTCTAAATGTGCCAGTCACAATGGATGGTGAAAACCTGGGACATACTGTGTATCGAAAACAGAGATACACAGGCCAATACCTGCACAAACTCAAATCACCACCTGAGCCAGAAAAGAGGCATGATTAATGTGCTCATAATGCGAGCAGGACAAATCTGTGAGCCGCAGCACCTCATATGCAAAATTCAACACCTGTAAAGTGTTCTGAGGAGCAGTGGGTATTCCACAAGTTACATTAGAAGTGTAACAGAGCCAAACACTTAGCGAAGTGACAAATCAGAAAAATAAATGTCCGGTATGGCCTTTCTGCCTTGCATTCCCAGAGTGAAGGACAGAATCAGCCATATATTGCGCAAACACAGCCTAAAGACTATTTTCAAACTGACAAAGAAGATCAAAGAGTGTCTTATATTGGCAAAGGAGAAAAGGGACCCACTTGCAATGTTGGGAATATACCGCATACCATGCACGTGCGGAAGAGTTTATGTCAGAATGACTGGACGATCAGTCACCACCAGGATGAAGGAACATAAGCGGCACTGCAGGTTGGGGCAGGTGGAGAAATTGGCCATGGCAGAGCATGCACTATGTGAGACCGACCACCTAGTAAAATTCTCCGATATGCAAGTTCTGGCTGTAGAGAAGCACTATCACACCCGCTTGTTCAGAGAGGTGATATAAATACAAAAACACAGCAATAGCTTCAACGAGAAAGAAAAAAGCCTTAAGGCAAATGGATTCTGGCTTCCTGTGCTGCAGTGAACGACCATTGCAGGTAGCAAGAGGAGAACTGCACTGGAAATGACCACGGAGAAGCCCTCGGACATTGGTGCACCCGGTAGATATAGTCTGTGGCTACGAGCTTAGCTCCAGTTCACCACCAGCAATGGAGGGTGAAGCTTTGACAATGCCAGCCACTCGTGCTGGCGAAACAACAGTAAAATCATCAGACAAACGTCGGCCGAAGAACCCGAGGCAGAAGCCAATAGGCAATTTGTCAAAGGATATATTGCTACTCACCATATAGGTGATACATACAGTCACAGACAGACACAATGAAAAGATTGTTATACATTTTAGCTTTTGGCCAAAAAACCTTATTCTGATGTAGAAAAAACAAACAAGCCCAATTTGTGCACATGGCCACTGTTAGTGGCCACTATAGCCGGACTGAACCATAACTGCACATGATTGGAGCAGCAATCTGGTGGTGGGGTAAGGAGGCAAAATGGCACGGGAAGGGAGGGGATAGGAGGGTCGGGGGTGGGGGGGGGGGGGGGAGGTGCGCTGCTTGTGGGAATGTGCAGGGACGTGGTGGGGATAAAGTTGGGTTGCTAGGTGCCATCAAGAGATTTTGGAGTGTTTGGAGGAGAGAGGGTGGAAAGGGGATTGGAAAAGGAAAGGAGATGGAGAAAAGAACTAGTCAGTATGCATTGGTGAAATAGAAGGCTGTGCTGTGCTGGAGTGGGAGCAAAGAAGGGGATAGGTAAGTGAAGAACAGGGAAGGTCGAGGCCAGGGAGATTATGGAAATGTAGGAAATCTTGCAGGGAGGGTTCCTACCTGTGCAATTCAGAAAATCTAATGTTGGTTGGAAAACCTCCTGTTCCTGATCTTATATTCCTACCAGCCAACAAAGGCTCCAACACTGTGGTATTGAACCACAAAGGTTACACAACAGACAGACTCTGCTTGATATCACATTTGTCCACCTACAAAAATTGCCACAGTGAACACATTCCAGAAATCCAATAGGACCTCCAGTCCCTCCTCGAATCCAGGCTCTACCAGAATCTCTCCTCAGAGTCCGTCTTTTCCTCACCATTACCACCCGCTGAACTCTATATTCTACATGCTTGCTAAGGTTAATAAACCCAACCAGCCAGGATACCCCATTGTGGCCATTTACTGTGCCCCCATTGAGAGGAGGATGAACATGTAAAGTCTAATAGAGTAGACATTTCAAAGGGAGGTGACAAGATGTGAAGGAAACTGGGTGTAAAAAATAGCCAATTCTGCCTTGTAGAACATCAACACTATGACAATGACAGTAAAAAGGGTGATATTAAATCACATAGCTTACAGGGAAACTGTTTCGTAGAAAGCAATAGCTATTCTGTAGAAAGTGTTATCATTTGAAGTCTCATGGGAGGGGCCATATTAAAAGACCAACAAGTGTAATCAGAAATTAGAGTTATTGATACTAGTTTGTGTTAAGGGAGAGTGATCACTATTAGAGTAAGAAAATACAGTATAGTCCAAAGGAAAATTTGAGATGATACTGTTCATGTAGATTTGGATTCAGGTAGTGTTTAAGTATTGTATACATGAATTATTTTGAACTGAGAACAAAACAGTGGAATTTTCCTATGTTACTAGATAAAGAAGTTAAAATAATTGGCATTATGGAATGTAAAGAAAAGGTGGCAAAGGAGGAAGTTTTTTTGTCCTTCATGTTACAGAATATGCAGTTCACACATTGTTTTCTGGTGGTTTCCCAAATGGACATACCTTTGTATCTAGGATTACACTGGCTGAGGGAATGAATGTAGAATGTAGTTTATTCATCTCATAACACGCAGTTACAAATCAAAGATTTTTGTACTGGAGACATGTCAAATTACTTAAAAAGTTTTTTAAAAAAAGTGTGCAACGACCTGCTTTTGTCTTGTGTTGTGTTACCACCTTGACTACAGTTTCTTTTTATTAAAGAATGTCACCAAAATGACATCATTCACCAAGTGACAATCTGCACCATGGAGTGCCATTAAATAGTCAGGCTTTGGAACTGCTACAGAGGACATGTGAGGTTTACAAGCAAGAAAAATAATTTGATTCTGTTCGTGGGAATGCACTGATTCCTGCTGATAAAGTTTTAGGGCATACCTCAAAAACTCTAGTATTCAGTCAAATAACAGTTATAAAGAAAGGGATGTTACTTCAAGACTTGCAAGATACTGAAGTAAATGGTGTGGAATAAAGCCCCTGTGGAGAAAACAGTGTGTTTTTAAGTACTACTGGAAAGAAGAAAAAGCAATCTTGTCCAGTTTCAGATCTTGATCCAATTCATCGGCACATTTACAGGTATTATAGCAGAAAAGAATACCATACAATAGCAAAGTACTAAGTTCTTTAAAAGAATGTGAACTTTTCTCAGGAGGGAAAACATCACTTAAAATGGTGTTAAAAAGTATGGTCTTCCACTTTAAAAAGTTAGACAGATGAAAACTGTTACTCGAAAAAGCTCACATCATTGCAGCTCATGCCATTATCTTACACAAAATTGTTGGAAAGGATATACACTAAATTATATCATTAGAAGAAATCAGGGTCAAAGCTGCAGAATCAGTTGATAAATACCAGACAGATGATATCCTGAATAGCAGCATTCATCAACCAACAGGAAGAGGATACCGATTAATTGCGGCCAATGCAGGTTCTTCAAACAGTTTTCTGTGCGAAGGACTTTTAGGTTTTCAATCAAGAAAAACCTGTGACTATCATGAGGATATGGACCACTCACAATTTATGCAGTGGTTTAAAAATTTGTTGCTCCAGTTTAGTGCTCCAGCAGTGTTTGTGATGGATAATGCACCTTACCATTCTATGATTTTAGTCAAAACTCCCACCACTAGTGACCGCAAAGAAACCATGGTGCAGTGGTTCAGGCGAGAGACATTGCTGTAGACATGAACTTGACAAAGCTGTTATGTTCCCTCATAAAACAAAATAAGCCTATGACACCTACACAAGTTGTAGATGAAATTGCAAGGAAACAGGGTCATATGGTACTTATCACTACCATCTTAACCCAACTGAATTGGTCTGGAGTGATGTCAAGGCATACATTAGAAATAACAACATGACTTTTCTAACAATAGAAATGGAAAGGCTGCTGCATAAAGGTCTTGTTACTGTAGATGCCACCTCATGGAGGAAGAAAGTAGACCATTTTAGTAGACTTACAAGAGAAGCACAGACAATAGACAGAATTATACATGAGGATGAACAATTAATGATTTCTCTTGATTATGACGATGATTATGATGATGATGATGACAATGAAGATGGTATTGGTGCCAATTCCAATGATAGTGAAGGAGAACAGGATGGAGCTGTGCCACTGACATTGTAAATTTGTGTGTGTAAATGTATACAGAATTAAATCATTTTCTGTGTAACCAAGTAGACTATGCATCTTTTACTTTATTTCATTGTACTATTATGTATAATATGTTCTTTGGTATGCAGCTATTATGGTGACAATTTGGAATGACTTCTCATAGGCATTGTCACTAACTTCGGGTGTATCATCATCATTGTACTCCTCATGCACATTGACCACACAGTTGAGCATATACACATTGCACTGTCTCATCTGCAGAAATGCTAATATTTTCTCTGCCACTTTTTTTATCACTATGCAAAATTCCTTGGGTTTCTTCCTGACAAAATGCCAACTTCGGCTACTGTTGTTTGCCACACGCAACAATGAACAATATGAAACCTTCATTGAATAAACCCAACCAGAACCTTACACCTGTGACACTCTGGTGCAGGACACAGATCTAAGTAATGATGGAGCTACAACAAAAACTCAGTTATCAAAATGATTATTAAAGGCAATAATTTGTGGAGAACAAACTATTTTAAGTGAAGAATTGTTGTAAAATGGAGCTATTGCTGTTGACAACCAGGTAAATAATTTATTGATAATACATGCACTAAAATCAGATGTTAAGGAGGAATAGTTTGGTGATGAAATACAGTTAAAATTGATGGCATTGTATACAAGAACGAAGAATATTAAGACAGAGAGTTGGAAAATGTTAGACAGTAGCTTTTACAGGAGGCAGTTGTTTTCAGCCAATGATCAATGATGCCACAGAGGCCAGCAGTGCAAGTGACAGTTGTGCTAAAACTCCAAAATGTTACCGAGTTGTGGAAGTGCAATATGTTTTACATTGAGTCCGGTGACTTGTGTTTAGGTCAAAACAATTTTTTTTTTCAATTTTTTGGTTACACTGTGTGCCAAATGAAAACTGACTAGGGTTTTAGTAGAATTTTTTTAAAAAAGTGTTGATAACTATTGTGTTTTAGGAAGTGTGGTGTACATAACATTCTTGTTCAACTGTTGCCAGTATTAAAAAGAAATGTGGAAGAACACATGAAGAATTTTTGAAAAACTTTAATGAGTAATTAAATTCAAAGATGGAAACTCAAGGGGTTAGGCTTAAAAAAAAGCACTTGTTGAGACATATGCTCAAATGATTACTAAACTATAGCAAAATTAGATGCAAAAAATACTAAAATAGGCCCAAAAGCCAATAAATCAAATTAATATGTTGCTGACTCACATAAGGAAAGGTTGGAATGTATCAATAGATAACTACTTTACAGACTACTATCATTATTGATAAAACAATGTAAATGGATAGATAAAAAGTCTACTCACCAAGTCGTGGCAGGGGGACACACACACAAAGAATTTAACTTTTACAGCCTTTTGGGGTTGGTGGTTCCTTCTTCTGGTAGAAGAGTTGAAGGGAAAGGAAGAGAGGTGAAGGAAAAGGGCTGGAGAGGTTTAGGGAAAGGGGTACAGCATAGAAAAGTCACCTAGAACCCCGGGTCAAGGGAGACTTACTAGCTGGGCTGAGAAGGAAAGACTGATTGTTGGGGAGCGCACTGGACAAGATTTGAAAACCTGAGAGCTTAAGGGGGGAAGACAGGGTAATGTCCAAGACAGAGATTACTACTAAAACATCACGCGCAAGGTAATGAGAGTGAAAAGTATCTATAAGAGGTGGGAGGGGGATGGTGAAAAATAGCCAAGTCAGAAAATGAAAGAAGTAGAAAACTAAAATGTAGTGAAGAAAGGAGTATTTACTGTGAATAAATGCTGAGACAGAAAGAATTAATGTAAATTAAGGCCAAGTGGGTGGCAAGAAACAAGGACATGTTGTAGTGCTAGTTCCACCAGCAGAGTTCTGAGAAACTGGTGTCTGGGGGAAGAATCCAGTTGGCATTTGGGGTGAAACAGGCACTGAGGTCACAACTGTCATGTGGTACAGTATACTCTGCAACAGTATATTGTGTGTTGGCAGTATACACCCTCTGCCTATGCTCATCCATCCTGATTGATAACTGGCTGGTAGTCATGCCGATGTAAAAGGCCGAGCAATGTTTACATAACAGCTGGTATATGACATGCATTGTTTCACGGGTGGCTCTCCCTTCAATAGTATCGCTGGACATTATTATCCCAACAGCCTAGTTCAAAAGCAGATTTCTTGGGCCATCACATCCAGTCCTGGTATTGCTGATCTCTCCAAAAAAAAACAACTTCGGAGCACGCCACGTGTCACCCAGTATTATCCTGGTCCTGCATGTGTCAATCAGCTACTTTGACAAGGCCATGATGTCCTAAAGTCATGCCCTGAAATGAGATCCATTCAGTCTGAGATTTTGCCTACCACACCTAGAATACCTTTTTGTCACCCTCTCAATCTCCGTAATATCCTTGTCACACCCTATGCATCTTCTGCACCTGCCTTCCTACCCTATGGCTCCTACCCCTGTGACTGACCCTGCTGCAAGACTTTCCCTATGAACCCTTCTATCACCACCTATAATAGCCCTGTAACTGGCAAAACATATACTTTCAAAGGAAGAGCCACCTGTGAAATGACACTTGTCATAAACCAGCTGTTATGTGAACACTGTTTGGCCC
Source organism: Schistocerca nitens (assembly GCF_023898315.1). NCBI lineage: Eukaryota > Metazoa > Arthropoda > Insecta > Orthoptera > Acrididae > Schistocerca > Schistocerca nitens. Next base: position 353,991,034 of record NC_064615.1, read on the forward strand.
TTTACATTGGCATGACTATCAGCCAGTCATCAGTCAGGATGAATGGGCATAGGCAGAGGGTCCATATAGCCAATACACAATATCCTGTTGCAGGGCATGCTGCACAACATGACAGTCATGACCTCATCCCCTTTTTCATCACACACACACCATCTGGATTCTTCCCCCAGACACCAGTTTCTCAGAACTCTGCTGGTGGGAACTAGCACAACAACGTGTCCTTGGTTCTCGTCACCCATCTGGCCTTAATTTACATTAATCCTTCTATCTCAGCATTTATTCAAAGTAAATACTCCTTTCTTCACTACATTTTAGTTTTCTACATCTTTCATTTTCTGACTTGTCTATTTTTCACCATCCCCCCTCCCACCTCTGATACATACAATGCACTTAGCTTTCACTCTTATTAACTTTTGCATGATGCATTTGTAGTAATCTCTGTCTTGCATATTACCCTGTCTTCCACCTTTAAGCTCTCAGGCTTTCAAATCTTGTCCAGCGCAGACCCCAACAGTCAGTCTTTCCTTCTCATCCTGTCTGGTAAGTCACCCCTGAGCCAGGGTTCTGGGTGACCTTTCTAAACTGTCTCCCTTTCCCTAAACCTCTCCAGTCCTTTTCCTTTGTCCCTCTTTCTTCCCCTTCAAATTTTCTGCCAGAAGAAGGAGCCACCAACCCCAAAAGGCTGTAAAAGTTAAATCCTTTTGTGTGTGTGTGTCCCCTGCCGTGAGTAGATTTTTTTATCTATCCATTTACATTGTATTATCAGTAACTGATTATTTTCATTGTTATATAGACTACTACCATTAAGTTTACAAGGGGAATTGCATTCTGAAATAGTGGAACAATGTGATTTAGTGAATCTGACGAGATCTGAAAGGAGATACAAAACATATTAACACTGGGCAAGAATTAACTGAAGTTCATAAACAAATTTCAGACACGAAGTGAAGAAAGCAAATAGTTAGCTGCTTTAACTCTCTCAGGTTCCACGTTTGGAACATTGGAGGAGTGTGTTAACAAAAGGTTTAGGAAAAGACTGAGGCATCTGCCAGTACACCTCATTCGCTAGCTGATATGAGGACAACTGCGAGTGAATTTCTAAAATGTTGGGGAAAGTTAGCAAAAACTAAAGACGAGGTTGTAATGTGGCAGAATGGGATAAAAGTTACTGTTTTAATTGAGACCAAGTTAATTGTCATATTTGATACCACAGTTGCATGTTCTACTCTCACACTGTGTATGTTTACTACTTTATTTATTCATATGTTTACTTTGGTAAGAACTTATTTTTCACTTCTATTTTACATTTACACATCTTATTCAATTTATTATGGGAACTGATAGCTCAAAGAAGATTCTTGTAATTGTCAATATGTCTATAGTTCTGGATTTGAACCTTAGCTTTTTCTCATGCCAATGGAGAGTTATGCAATATGCTGAAATCATGTTAACAAAGAAATACCTTAAGTAGCTGCTGTGTAATTAAAATGTTAAATATAAACATTGTTAAGAAATACCAGATGGTGTATTTTCATATAAATGTTGTAATAGATTACAGCTTATATTTATAGAAGATTGTATTTATTGGAGAAATTCATAATGTATGTAACCTTTTACAAAACATCACCTGAAAATTGTAATCTAATTAATGTATCATGCTCAAGAATGTAAAAGAACATATGCTCTGTCAAATACCTATTTAAGATGGCATGGCAGTGACCACATGAGGCAGTCCTGCAGAGTTCAGTTATTAGGCAGTTTGAGTGTGCTCGTTGTTCAGCATTATGTTCATTAAATTCAGTAAAATGTTTGTATAAATCAATGTAATATTCTTTTTTTAATTAATATATTGTAAAACAAAATTAACCCTTTGCATGTATAAATTTGTTGTTGAGTGCTATCTTCATATTCTGACATCTGGAAAATTAGTTCAGTGACACATAGAGGAAAGTCATCAAATAAGTCATCAAATAAGAATGGAAATATGGTATTATGGCTGGACAAATATTAACGGGTTATTAAAATTTATAGAAGGATTAGGTACTATAAGTTGAATGCAGATATTGCTAGGATATTTTTCTACAGCAGTTGCTGATGCGAATTATGATGTTCTTTTGTAAATTAGACAGGCACTGTTCATCTCCTGTCTTCTGTCACCACTTCTTGTTCATTAGCCTCCTTGTGCACAGCAACTTAGCATGTATGCATCCTTGGACTAATATATACAAGGTGGTCCAAAAGTCCAGAAACACCCTGATAATATCCAAATGGAGTAGCAAACAAGGAAACAGTCCCTACACACAAGGAACAGGAAGGGGGAAACTTTATAGGCTATGCCACCAACATGGCAGCCACCTTGAAAGCTGCCATCTTGGATTCAACTCCAAAATTTTAAATGGAAATGTGGTCATGTGACATATCAAACAGATAGAGAATTTCACCAGAAAAACAATGCTGTTGTTATTTTAAACATAGCTTTATTCATTCTTGGGTTATAGCCAATTACTTGCCGCAGCAGTGGGACACTCGGCAGCGTGAGTATTACGTACTGATAAGTCATAAAATGGAGTCTGAAATGGTGCAAAGTGACTATCCCATGCCTGATATGTTACATGTGTCAAACTGTTAGGTATCATTTACTTATGCTAACATTTTAATCATTGTTTTCTTATTTACAAGTTTCAAAATGTCCTAACACATGAAGAACGCATTGAAATCATCTTTATATCAGGAGAAAGAAGCACACGGGTCATTGCTGAGGATTTCAACAGTCGTCACCCAACCAGACAGCCCATCACTCACAGCGCAGTTGCCAAGCTTTTGGCCAAATTCCGAGCAACAGGTTCTGTCACAGATAAACCTAAGGCTGGAAGATCAAAATCCGCCACCGATGAAGCAACAATAGTGAGCGTGTTGGCATCATTTAGCAAGAGTCTGCAACGGAGTACTCGCCGCCTGTCACAAGAATGTCGGGTTAGCCGTACCTCCATAGTGTGAATTTTATCTCAGCACAAATGGCACCTGTACAAAATTCAGCTGCTCCAACACCTGAACGAGGATGACCCAGACCGTCGGGTACAGTTCGCAGAATGGGTGCCACAGCAGCTGCAGATAAATCCACATTTCTCGTATCCGGTGCTGTTCAGTGATAAAGCCAATTTCTTTATCAATAGTGAAGTGAACAAGCAGAATCACAGATACTGGTCTGATACAAATCCGCACTCGATTGATGCTTCCAAAACAGTCGACTCACAAAAAGTGATGGTCTGGTGTGGTGTGTGGGGTAGCAAAGTCGTTGGACCTTTTTTTATTGATGGTACGTTAACAACCAACAGTTATCTAAGGTTATTGGATGAAGAAATGTTTCCCTCGTTGTTAACGGAGGACGGGACATTTCCGGAATTCTTCCAGCATGATGGAGCCCCACCACATTATGGGCACAATGTGTGAGCATACCTGGATGTGCAGTTCCCTCAAAAGTGGATTGGTCATAGGGGTGCTGTGGAGTGGCCACCACGTTCACCAGATTTGACTCCTTTGGATTTTTATCTGTGGGGTCATGTCAAAGCACTGATTTATTGGTCAAAGTTCACCAGGACTGGGTTCGGAGGATAGCATTAACAATCCAACATAATGGACAATATATCAAGCCATTCCTATGACTGTTGGTGGTCTCTCGGGACTGTGAAACATTGGCGTAATGTGTCTTCAGCACATAACACACATGTTGCCGAGCGTCCCACTACTGCCACATGTAACTGGCTATAACCCGAGAATGAATAAAGCTATGTTTAAAATAACATTATTTTTCTGGTGAAATTCTCTATCTGTTTGATATGTCACATGACCGCATACCCATTTGAAATTTTGGAGTTGAATCCAAGATGGTGGCTTTCAAGATGGCCGCCATGTTGGTGGCATAGCCTATAAAGTTTCCCCCTTCCCATTCCTCGTGTGTAGGGACTCTGTTTCCTTGTTGCTACTCCATTTGAATTTTATGAGGGTGTTTCCAGACTTTTGGACCACCCTGCAGATTTGCACACCCCAGAAAAGTCAAACCTTTGCAGTCTAAATTTACTTCACAAAGTCCAGTCTGTACTATTCCATGTAATGCTGAATTACTTGTCGCATCACATTTAATACAAAAGAAGACCACATTCCCCAAACTTATCGCTCACCAAAAGAGGTTTGGCAAATGGTTACCAGCACACCCGGTAAATGAATCAAACAAAACAGACCATCCACAATAGAAATTGTAATATATTGGTATGTATATAGAAATTGTAAAAATATCATTAATGATATTTAAACTTAACAGGAAGCAGTATTATTAAACATAATCTGCTAACTCATAACAAGATTAGTACTGCAGAATACACAGAATTAATAGAACTTTTAGAATTTATGTTAATTTATAACTATTTTACATTTAATGACAAAATATATCAACAAAAAGATGATCTTGGGATGGGTAACAGTTTGGCTGGTACGTTAGCAGAAATTTCCATAAACGACTTATAATGTAAGTTCTTTTCAAAGTTTCCACGACTGAAAGACAAGACCATATATTATAAACGTTATGTCGATGATATCTTGTTACTGTTAGAGGGGGACGAGAATGAGGTTACCGCATTTGCTCAAGCCATAGACAACATGCACCAAAAAATAGCATTTACTACAGAAATAGAAGATGCGGTTTCCATGAACTATTTTGACCTTACCATTAAGAAGGTTGATAACAGACATAAATTTTCGATTTTCAGAAAGCCTACATATACAGATACTATTATCAGAGCCAGTTCATGCCATCCACCTTGATATAAAAGGGCCTTTTTCACCTCTATGATCCACCAACTTCTTAGCTTACCATTGGCCGACAGTGAAATACGCCAAGAACTTAGTATATTAAAGCAAATTGCAGTAGCCAACGGTTTTTCAGCTAAAGATGTTATGTGCCCATACAGTAGGATAAAAAAACAGAAAGTAAATAATAGGCAGACCGACAATCATCTAGAAAAAAGAAAGAATAAAGAAAACCTGAAAACTATTCCAATGAAATTTTATGGAAAAATGTCCCAACAAATAGAAAAGTGTTTGAATAAATCTAAGGCTTGATGTGGTTTTCAAGTTAACAACACTCTGAAACTCCATTTAAAACATGATCTGAGTAAAGACTCTGATAAATTTGACGGTTCTGGGCATGTACAAAATCATTTGTAGTAGTTGTGACAAATTTTACATTGGTCAAACTGGCCGCTCTTTTAAAATTAAATTCAGGGAGCATTTGCAAGCACATAACAAAACTGCATTAGGAATGCATTTAGCAGAAACTGGCCACACTGTAGGCAATATCGAGAGTTGTATGCGTATTTTACACAGGGTAGAGAAGGGTTGTGCTCTCAACTTGTTGGAGGAGTTGGAGATTTACAAAGCCAAAAAGCATGAGCCCACTAAGGTACTCAATGGACAAAGCGATTTTGTGCCCAATGCCTACTTTGCTTTATTTGATAACGCACTACGATAATCAAATAATGCCTCGTGTATTTATACCCAGCCTTACTTGATGAGTTATGTTGAGTACAGTAGGCACATGCCTTACTTCTGTATATTAGTTGCTCTAATCCTGTAATTGATTATCTCCTACCCATTCATGGAATGTATAGCCAGACTATATAATTTTGTTTATTGACTGCTTGTATGTTGTTTAAACGTTTTCTGTGGGAGACATGTCTCGATGTATGTAAAGCCCTCTAGTGGTTAAGTTCTTACCATCGGTGCGCGCCTACATAACATCCTAGCGGCCGACCCAACAGAGGGCGCTGATCATTGATCTCTCTCTTTTTCAGCTGTCATATAGACATTTTATCTTTCATAAGCAATTTATAGGTTGACACAGGCAATGTATTATGCATATTAATTGTTGACCATAAATTCACCATAAAAAAAGGGTTGGGCCTATTCTCTTCATACACTCCTGGAAATGGAAAAAAGAACACATTGACACCGGTGTGTCAGACCCACCATACTTGCTCCGGACACTGCGAGAGGGCTGTACAAGCAATGATCACACGCACGGCACAGCGGACACACCAGGAACCGCGGTGTTGGCCGTCGAATGGCGCTAGCTGTGCAGCATTTGTGCACCGCCGCCGTCGGTGTCAGCCAGTTTGCCGTGGCATACGGAGCTCCATCGCAGTCTTTAACACTGGTAGCATGCCGCGACAGCGTGGACGTGAACCGTATGTGCAGTTGACGGACTTTGAGTGAGGGCGTATAGTGGGCATGCGGGAGGCCGGGTGGACGTACCGCCGAATTGCTCAACACGTGGGGCGTGAGGTCTCCACAGTACATCGATGTTGTCGCCAGTGGTCGGCGGAAGGTGCACGTGCCCGTCGACCTGGGACCGGACCGCAGCGATGCACGGATGCACGCCAAGACCGTAGGATCCTACGCAGTGCTGTAGGGGACCGCACCGCCACTTCCCAGCAAATTAGGGACATTGTTGCTCCTGGGGTATCGGCGAGGACCATTCGCAACCGTCTCCATGAAGCTGGGCTATGGTCCCGCACACCGTTAGGCCGTCTTCCGCTCACGCCCCAACATCGTGCAGCCCGCCTCCAGTGGTGTCGCGACAGGCGTGAATGGAGGGACGAATGGAGACGTGTCGTCTTCAGCGATGAGAGTCGCTTCTGCCTTGGTGCCACTGATGGTCGTATGCGTGTTTGGCGCCGTGCAGGGGAGCGCCACAATCAGGACTGCATACGACCGAGGCACACAGGGCCAACACCCGGCATCATGGTGTGGGGAGCGATCTCCTACACTGGCCGTACACCACTGGTGATCGTCGAGGGGACACTGAATAGTGCACGGGACATCCAAACCGTCATCGAACCCATCGTTCTACCATTCCTAGACCAGCAAGGGAACTTGCTGTTCCAACAGGACAATGCACGTCCGCATGTATCCCGTGCCACCCAACGTGCTCTAGAAGGTGTAAGTCAACTACCCTGGCCAGCAAGATCTCCGGATCTGTCCCCCATTGAGCATGTTTGGGATTGGATGAAGTGTCGTCTCACGCGGTCTGCACGTCCAGCACGAACACTGGTCCAACTGAGGCGCCAGGTGGAAATGGCATGGCAAGCCGTTCCACAGGACTACATCCAGCATCTCTATGATCGTCTCCATGGGAGAATAGCAGCCTGCATTGCTGCGAAAGGTGGATATACACTGTACTAGTGCCGACATTGTGCATGCTCTGTTGCCTGTGTCTATGTGCCTGTGGTTCTGTCAGTGTGATCATGTGATGTATCTGACCACAGGAATGTGTCAATAAAGTTTCCCCTTCCTGGGACAATGAATTCACGGTGTTCTTATTTCAATTTCCAGGAGTGTACATTTCCTTTTAATAATTTTATATGGGTAACTGAATTCGTCTCTTAATGTATCACAATTGGTTTCTATGTTAGTCATCAATTTTAATAAGTCTGCTACATGCATTTTACCTATTGTGTTTTTATCAGATTATGTTTTTGCGTAAATGATGACTACATCTAAGTAAGCCCACAGTAGCGACATCTAGGGAGGATGTAGGCAAACAAGTTTCTGGTTGCTACTGTACTTCAGTAGCCAGTTGCAATAATCACTATGTGGGTGATATGACCTATTCTACACCTTATTTTAGATCCATGTGATGATGCAGTGCTGATTATATTTATATGTTTTGATGATGCCATTATGGCCTTATCACTTTAGGACATGGTGTAAAAAAGGTACATTATACCATATTTTATCTGTGCATTTCCCTGGTTGTATGACAGTATATTGTGATACACGTTGCTGTTTTATGTTGAAAGACACACTGCTCACTAGATGTATATATTTATATATTTTAGATCCGAGGATGGTCATTATGGAATGAAACTGGTCATCGTCTAATGAATTGATATTGTGATCAGAGACTGGAATAAAAAACATTTGATATGCGCTGTATGGGGTTGGAGCAGCACCACCTTTGTCCTCAGTACTGCTGGATGAAAGCCTACTAAAGTATAGGCAATTTCAGGTATTCATACCAGACAAGAAAGGTTCAGATCCAGTTGAATTTGTTGTCATTTAGAGATGTATTGCCTAAGTCATCAACAATACACAACATATACATTACATCACATGTTTCATCCAATGGTAGACTGCCATTTGGACTTCTGAGGCTGCTGACAATTGTTAGGATTATGAACAAACTGAATGAGCTTTTTTTAAAAAATATTGATCTCATGGTATTCAGGGGCATCTGTGAAAGGAGATTTCTAACCCAGAACCTTACAACAGCAGACAGGACAGCCTCTGCAAGTACTTCACGAAGTACTAGGTTGAAAAGATTGGCAACCAAGATGTTCTCAGAGTATTGCAGGACAAATTACCACTTGACCAGAGACACAAATTGGTTCAGGCATCTGATGATGACTAAGAGTTTACGGCTGACTCCTCAGATCTCATACAAGAGGATGCTAAATTGAGCAACAGTAACAATATCCGCATGGAGCAATCCTCTCCACTGTGTGCACTGTGGTACCGTCATGGTGGAAAAGGAGAGGATCAAGTAGGTTACGTCATACAGCTGGGTCTACCACCCTTGTAAAACACAAAACAGTTTGATTGTGGCCTGCAAAATTCACATAAGAGAAAATGGGCTTGATAGCCAGTATCACCCGAGATTTAATGGGAATGGTAATGCATCTTGGCCAATCATAATGTATGCTACAATGATTACTGATGGAATTCTCATATGGCAGATCATAACTAACCCCCCATGAATAATAACAACAACCAGAACAATAACAAAAACACATGAGGTGTTCTGGTGCAGAGGCAGGATGCTCGACGTAGAGATGAGCTGTGAGCTGTGACTGTGAAGGAGAGCATATACCTGACTATACCCTGGCATCTGGCTGGCAAGGTAACAGTAACATCCTCCAGAAAACTACTGCCAGGGCACACGCCCAGGCCTGAGGGCATGTCCTGCAGTGATGACAGCAGCGGCGATCGTAATGGCGGGTCCAGCTCCAGTGGATCAGAGAGCAGCAATGGTGGAGGGGAGGGTGCGATAGTCATTCATTGGGGTGTCATGGCGGCATCAGCGGGTGGCTGTGAAGGCTACATGGTCCCGTGAGGCCGTGAATCTGGGGGAAGAAAAGCAGCAGAAGCATGGGGCAAGTGACAAATGTGAATTTGATTCTGGTGACAGCACTGCAAACTACCACGATCTGCAATTAGATATATACATATATATGTGTGCCAATGTGTTTCTGGATCTCACCTCACTCCCAGCACAGCCAAAAACCCTGTAAAGAACAAGATCATGCACTGCAAACCGATACTTGTGGACCATCGTCAGTGCCGGATGCTGCAGTGGGTGGACCAAGTGAAGTAGTGTCCAATGGTGGTGGCTATGCAGAAGTTCTGCCAGTGATGGTCTGTTGCATGGGTGGGAGTGATAGGAGACAAGAAAGGGTTGCAGCACCTGTTCAGAGTCATGTCATGTGAACTGAGGCCCATTGTCCATAACAATGATGTCAGGCAATTCTTCAATGCAAAAAATTGAGGACAGTACTTGAATGGTGCTATGTGGTGTGGTAGAGCTCATAGGCACCAAAAATGGAAACTTGCTAAAAGAGTCTACTACTATGAGCCAACGAGTCTATGTGCACTCGTTGTCATGAAGATTGAGGCTTAGGCCAAGCTGCAAATGTCTGTGGCAGAGCAGATTGGTTTTCTGTGCATGCATGACACTGTGATATCATCTGTTCAATACGGGTGTCCATGCCCTGCCAAGTACACTGCTGTCGCGCTAACTGTTTAGTGCAAACAATTCTCCAATGTCCTTGGTGGAGCAATTGCAACACATCCTTTTGCAGCACTTTGGGAATAAGCACATGCAACTGTCCACTGTCAGATTATACTAAGATCACACCTTGTTGTACTGAAAGATTATGCTGACAAGCAAAGTATCGGCGCACTACTGAGTTCTGAATAATGTTCAATGGGCGAGGCCAAGATGTGCAAATGTAATGCAACAAAATCTTCAGATCAGTCTCTGCTTCCATGGCCTGAGCAATTTTTGAATAATTCAATGTAATTTGCAAGTAGACGTCACGAAAATCTGTCTTATAAAAGTAAAGGCCTGCACCAAGCATGTCCATAGGTTCCTCAGGGCAAAGTAATGGATAAGTGTCAACTACTGGCTGTGGTTGGCTGTAGACTTCAAGTGAACACAAATCCAAATGTGACCAGAAGGCTTAGGCAACAAAAAGGGAGGACTTGCACATTGACTAGCTTGAATGGGAGCAATTACACCATTATCTTGCAGTTCTTTCAAATCACTGGCTACTACTTCGTCTCTTAATGCAATTGGAATGGGGTGGGCCTGGAAAAACTTAGGCTGTGCACTGTCTTTCAATGTAACGTGCTACCAAGTTATTAGCTTTTCCCATTCCTTCTGAAAATAGTTCAGGAAATTCTTTAACCAAGCACTGTCTTTTGGTTCAAAAGCAGCCACTGAAAGAACATGGTCTTGCATGCTAAGTCCAAACAAATCAAAGGCATCTAGACCAAATATGTTCTCACTGTCTCTTGATATCATCACAGTAAAATTCACTGTGCTAGTGTGAGATTTGTAAGTATCAGGCAAACTACTCTGTCCGTTATAAGCAGTGAGGTGCTTGCTAGATTTAGAAAGACATGGTGAGCCTAACTGTTTGTACATGGCACAATTAAGAAAAGTTACTGAGGCACCTATGTCTAACTGAAAGTTCACATGACAGCCAGGAGTTCCTAATGAGACAAATAGTTTGTTAAAATGTCGGTGCACACCACGAGGGCGAGAGGGAGGCACAACCTTAATCTTACTTTTGTCAGAACCTGTTGTAGGTTTTGAAAACACAGAATTCACTGCATGTGCATGAGCCTGTTTTTTCTGGGAGCTGGCAAAATTGGTGTTTTTGTGCCATTGCAAACAAACTGATTGGACGTGGCCTTTTTTGCCACACATGTAACACGTTGCATTACGTGATGGGCAATCCTGTCTTGTATGGTGATCAAAACATCTAGGGCGCAACTTCACTAAATTCACAGGCCTGTTTACATGTCTATGCGGCTGTCCACATGGCAGTGTGTATGCTCATTGTTGTGGCTGCTTGGGGCGGTCGCGAGCGAAGGGCGACTCAACCCGACAAACTTATTGACTGCTATGGCACCCGAATCATATTGCTCTAAGATTTGCAATACTTAGGGCAGTGATGGATCAGAGTACTTTGAAGATCGGTCCCATATTCTACTATCTGGGAAATTGAATGTTGTAGCATCATGTATCATTAAATCACTGTAAAAGTTGCCACAGCTACACTTAAACTTACACTTCCTAATCATGCCCATTAATTCTGTGTGCCATTGGTGGTATATCTGTTCCGGCTTTTTCTGCAAGTGAAAGAACTGATATCTAGCTGTAGCTACGTGGACTTGCTGATCATAGTATTGAGTTGATGCAGCAATTACTTGGTCATAGATGAGTTTATCGGGAGATGTAGTTGGGAATAGTTTTTGTATTTACCTGAACACTGGGGACCCTAAAATCAAAAGAAAGTATTGCAACTTTACAGTACCCTGAACATGATGAACTTGACAATGTGCTTGGAACTGAGTCAGCTATTCAGTCCATTCCTCCTTTGTTTCCTTAAATTGCCAGAATGTTGGTGTACTGGTCGGCAGCACTTGTCAGGCTGTTTGGTTGGTCATGTGAGGTTGTGCAGCCAACACACCTTGCGTAGCATATAGTTGTTGTACTGCTGTCAGTAAGATAGCAATTAGTTGGTTCTGAAACTGAAAATCTTATGTTAGATCCTTGACATTGGCCATCTGCAGCTGAGGCGTGGGGGTAGGGGGTGCAGGAGGCAGGGAATTCATTGTTTACACAAATATGTTATATCCAAAAACAAGCAAAGCCTCTGAAAAGAGAAATTTGATTAATTCTGTGGCTCCCCTTCTGGAAACATGCAAGAACGCAACAACAAATCAGCAAATAGAAACACTTGAACTTGAGCACACTTGCAAGCTAAAACACAAGAGAAGCAAGCAAAATCTTCGGCCATGTTGATTAACTTCGATTCCCACTGAATTAACCTCATTTGCCACTGTAGGGTCTTGTACTACAAGGAAGCAAGGGAGAGGAGGTTTTTATGGGTGGCCAGTATCCTCTTTTTACAACATAAATGCACACATGGATTAATACAGTTCTTTATTTCCATGAACTGGAAACATTTACTTGAAGAGAGTCCATGTTTTGTGGTACAAGCTCATCAGTAATAGTCCTCTTGCAGACTGACTCTTCAAGTTAAGTAAATGTTTCCAGTTCACGTAAATAAAGAACTGTATTACTCCATATTCCCCACAGTTGCTTCATGAACAAAGTAAGAGCATATGGACTATCAGACCAATTGTGTGATTGGATTGAAGAGTTCCTAGATAACAGAACGCAGCACGTCATTCTCAATGGAGAGAAGTCTTCCGAAGTAAGAGTGATTTCAGGTGTGCTGCAGGGGAGTGTCGTAGGATCGTTGCTATTCACAATATACATAAATAACCTTGTGGATGACATCGGAAGTTCACTGAGGCTTTTTGCGGATGATGCTGTGGTATATCGAGAGGTTGTAACAATGGAAAATTGCACTGAAATGCAGGGGATCTGCAGCAAATTGACGCATGGTGCAGGGAATGGCAATTGAATCTCAATGTAGACAAGTGTAATGTGCTGCGAATACATAGAAAGAAAGATCCCTTATCATTTAGCTACAATATAGCAGGTCAGCAACTGGAAGCAGTTAATTCCATAAATTATCTGGGAGTACGTATTAGGAGTGATTTAAAATGGAATGATCATATAAAGTTGATCGTCGGTAAAGCAGATGCCAGACTGAGATTCATTGGAAGAATCCTAAGGAAATGCAATCCGAAAACAAAGGAAGTAGGTTACAGTACACTTGTTCGCCCACTGCTTGAATACTGCTCAGCAGTGTGGGATCCGTACCAGACAGGGTTGATAGAAGAGATAGAGAAGATCCAACGGAGAGCAGCGCGCTTCATTACAGGATCATTTAGTAATTGTGAAAGCTTTACGGAGATGATAGATAAACTCCAGTGGAAGACTGCAGGAGAGACGCTCAGTAGCTAGGTACAGGCTTTTGTTGTATTAATACTGTAAGGAAGTGTTTTGTTGTGTTCTGGTACTGTTTGTTGTTTTGTGGTTTCAGCTTTGGTTTAATATGGAATCATGAGGTGTCCTGGAGGTGAAGTATTTACACAAGTTTAGCTTGCTGTGCGAGCTCCAGATTAGAAGGGCATCCGAGGAGGGCATGACTGTGGAATTGTGCCAATGGCTGCAGGGGTATTGGAGAAGCCTGTACACATCACCTTGCAGATTGTTGGGGAGGTAAGTGCCACATGCACTGCATGTTTGTTGTTGTTTGTCGTCATTCAAGAACGTATTATCCTAGTGGAAAGCTCCTCCCTCTCGCACCCAGCTCATGCGATTGTGCACTCAGGCAGATCATGTGGTCAATAAGATTAACGGTGTCTGTTCAGTAAAAAAGGATGTTAAAAATTGGAGGTTATCCTCAGCTGCAAGTGCAAGCCTTATCTATGCAATGGCAATTGTCCCTTCTTAGCGTATCTGAGGAAGGTGAAGTAGAAGGGGTAATGTGCGTAATGAGGTAGCGGAAGTTAACCTGTAAGTAAATATGTTGAGTCAATTTGGTAAACTGCTGAACCCCCTCTTGCCAACCATCCAGGGTATTCACACTTTGTCAGTTAGTTCTACTGATCACATAACTGATGTGTTGTGTTAATAAGCAGATTGGAGGAGCAGGCTGAAGTCTTGTCAGTGAACCATAGGTTGATATTCCATGTGATGTTTCCATTGGCAAATGGTTGATTACTTAGAGTGGTTGCTGAAGTTATGCAGGTGGGTAAATTTCTCCAGGTTTTTCATAGCAGAATCTGGGCAGAATGTTTAGGCTCACGTACAAGAAAGGAATTAATATATGAGCCTTATTACAGGGTACAAAATGGGAATAAATTCTTGGGAGATTACATAAAGTGAGTACAGATGGCAAAGCTTGTGCCCTGTGTAGATGGAACTGAAGCTGGAGTCATTACAAATATTTTATAGGAGTTTTGACCTTAGGATGAATCTTGTGTTATGTTCTTGAATACGTTGTGCACCTTTCCAGAACTTTATAAGATGGTTACTAATGAGGAAAATGTTAGGTGGGACAATGACAAGCATCAGAAAGTTATGCCTCCCAAAAGGCCAACTATAGGAATGCCAGGAAAGGTGCCAAATGCTAGTATGGAGAGGTACTCACAATATTAGTCTTTTCAATGTGGGAACTTGAAGCACCTAGTTAAGGACTGCAGGGAGCTCCATGAAGAGCATACAAACAGCTGATGCCAGGGGGATGCTTCTTGCTGGCCTCCGTGGGGGTGTCGCAGGTCCTGTTCATGTGCACCACAGTGGGGTGGGAACTGGTGTGTGTACTGATAGATTTGGGTAGTAGTGTGTCTTTAATTGATTTCGACTGTTATAACAATCCTCGATATGTTGGGGAAAATACATGTTTAATTCTGGAGGTATGCAAAAAATATCATCTGAAATTGTGCTAAACGCATTCTCTGAAAATTATTTCGAGCAGTTAGTTCATGAGCCCACGCGAATAGGAAACGGTTATGAAGACACACTTGACCTCTTAGCAACAAATAATCCTGAGTTAATAACAAGCATCAAAATTCGATTCAGGGATTAGTGAACACAGGGTTGTCATAACGAGACTGGATATTGTAATCCCCAAATCCTCGAAAAATATACCTATTCAAAAAATCAGATAAAAATTCACTTGACGCCTTCCTGAGGGACAATCTCCACTCATTCCAAATTAATAATATAAGTGTAGACCAGATGTGGCTTAAATTCAAAGAAATAGTATTGGCAGTAATTGAGAGATTTATACCAAATAAATTAACAAACGATGGAGCTGATCCTCCTTGGTACACAAAACGGGTTAGCAAACTGTTGCAGAAACAACGAAACAAACATGCCAAATTTAAACAGACACAAAATCCCCAAGATTGGCGATCTTTTACAGGAGCTCGAAATTTAGTGCGGACTTAGTTTCCACAACGAAACTTTGTCTCGAAACCTGGCAGAAAATCCAAAGACATTCTGGTTGTATGTGAAGTATGTTAGTGGCAAGAAACAATTAATGCCTTCTCTGATAACAATGGAGATCCTATCGAAGAGAGTGCTGCCAAAGCAGAGTTACTAAACACAGCCATCTGAAATGCCTTCACAAAAGAAGATGAAGTAAATATTCCAGCTGCCAACATGAGTAACGTAAAAGTAAATATCCTTGGAGTAATGAAGCAACTTAAATCACTTAATAAAAGCAAGTCTTCTGGTCCAGACAGTATACCAATTAGGTTCATTTCAGATTATTCTGATGCATTAGCTCCATTATTAACAATCATTTACAACCGTTTGCTCAAAAAGATCCATACCCAAAGACTGGAAAGTTGCACAGGTCACACCAACATTCAAGAAAGGTAGTAGGAGTAATCCATTAAATTACAGGCCCATATTGTTAACGTCGATATGCAGCAGGATTTTAGAACCCCTATTGTGTTCGAACATTATGAATTACCTTGAAGAAAATGATCTATTGACACACAGTCAACATGGGTTTAGAAAACATCGTTCCTGTAAAACACAACTAGCTCTTTATTCACACGAAGTGTCGAATGCTATTGACAAGAGATTTCAGATCGATTCTGTATTTCGGGATTTCCAGAAGGCTTTTGACACTGTACCACACAAGCGGCTTGCAGTGAAATTGCGTGGTTAGGGAATATCGCCTCAGTTATGTGACTGGATCTGTGTATTCCTGTCAGAGAGGTCACAGTTCGTAGTAAATGACGGAGAGTCATCAAGTAAAACAGAAGTGATTTCTGGCATTCCCCAAGGTAGTGTTATAGGCCCTTTGCTGTTCCTTATCTATATAAACAATTTGGGAGACAATCTGAGTAGCTTTCTTTGGTTGTTTGCAGATGACGCTGTTGTTTATTGACTAATAAAGTCATCAGAAGATCAAAACAAACTACAAAACAATTTAAAATAAATATTGGAATGGTGCAAAAAGTGGCAGTCATCCACATGAGTGCTAAAAGGAACTCATTAAACTTCAGTTACACGATAAATCAGTCTAATCTAAAAGCCGTAAATTCAACTAAATACCTAGGTATTACTATTATGAACAACTTAAATTGGAAGGAACTCATAGAAAATGTTGTGGGGAAGGCTAACCAAAGACTGCGTTTTATTGGCAGGACACTTAGAAAATGTAACAGACCTACTAAGGAGACTGCCTACACTATGCTTGTCCGTCCTCTTTTAGAATACTGCTGCGCATTGTGGGATCCTTTCCAGATAGGACAGACGGAGTACATCGAAAAAGTTCAAAGATAGGCAGAATGTTTTGTATTATCGTGAAATATGGGAGAGAGTGTCACAGAAATGATACAGGATTTGGGCTGGAAATCATTACAAGAATGGCATTTTTTGTTGCGATGGAATCTTGTCACGAAATTACAATCGCCAACTTTCTCCTCTGAAGGCGAACAATTTTGTTGACATCAACCTACATAGGGAGGAACTATCACCACAATAAAATAAGGGAAATCAGAGCTCGTACAGAAAGATATAGGTGTTCATTCTTTCCGCGCGCTATACGAGATTGGAATAACAGAGAATTGTGAAGGTGGTTCAATGAACCCTCTGCCAGGCACTTAAAGGTTATTTCCAGAGTATCCTTGTAGATGTAGATGGAAAAAATTGTGGGTTTGCCGCACTTGGGAGGAACAAACAGAGCATGTAGGTCTGTATTGGATGAAATGTTGAAGGTGTTTGGTGAGATACATCATAAACTTAGTATCGAGAAGTTTTCTTGGGCAGTTGAATTTCTTATGGTGGGGGGACTTTCTATCTGAGTGGTATTGTGATGTGATGTTTTAAAAAGAACCCAGTGTTGTCTGGATTATTCCAGTGGGGGTTGTATTTTAAATTTTGGCCCGAGGAGAGGGTTTCATTTTGTCCTCATCAGGATTCGTTCATGGTGAGACACCTTCTAACTGAAGAAAATCCATTAGACGTTTAACATTTGCCACCCATCCAGGTTCAGCAGTTAATTGATTTATTAAAGGAGTTCCACAGGTTCTTACTGATTGGTTGGGGATGACTAATAAAATACAGTATAAGATCAGATTAACAGGTAATATACCAGTGAGATGGCCACTTATTGGCTTTTGCTGCCCAAAATATGGGAATTGCATGAGATTGTCAACCGTAAGTTAAAAGATGGAGTGATTAGACCCTCTGTGTCATCTTATGCAGCACCTATTTTTCTCCTGCCTAAGCCTAATGCCCCCAGGCCTAGACAGGTAGTTGACTTCCAAAAGCATCTAGAACATCTCAGGCATGTTTTGAGTCATCTTAGGGAAGCTGGGTTAACCGTGAAGCCTTCTAAAGTCACATTTGCATGAAAAGAAATTTCCTTCCTAGGGAATGTTGTGTCTGCCAAAGGAATGAGGTCAACCAAGCTAGAACACAGGCAGTTTACAAGTTCCCTAGACCTTGAGACAAAAAAGACTTAGCTTGTTTCATTGAAATGGTAAATTTTTTAAGGAAATTCCTACCCTACTTTGCACAAATTGCTGCTCTCCTGAACCGACTTCATCAGAACGGCGAGAGGTTTGAATGAGGGGAATCCCAGCAAGCAGCATTTGAGGAATTGAAATATGCCTTGAGTAATGCCCCTGTTTTGGGTTTCCTTATTTGAATATGCCATTTATTGTATAAACTGAAGCATTCTAATGTTCTAATGACTTAAAGTGTGAGTGTCGATCTGGATTATATTGGCTTGTTCCCCCAAACCACCTTCCACTTCTTTACGACGTGATTTACTTGGAATTTGCCGCCACTCTTGTTTATTGGCTGCTTGAAACCTTCTTGACTTCTTCTCTGTCGAATAACACTAGGTAAAGGAATTTAAAGACTCTTTCTACTTATGAAATAAGTAGACATACAAACTTTATTTTTCGCCAACTAACGATGTATTTGACCTCCATACCCAATAATCGAAATCTCATCTCCTGTAATCCAAACTACTGGGAGGCCATTGTGTGGGAGAGAACTTTGGTTCAACTGCAGATTCAGTCGCTTTGTGAGCTCAGAAGTGTCTGCAGTGCCATTGTCGACCAATGGTCTCAACCAAGATGGCAGTGCAGAAAATTTGGCGAATCGTCGATCCAGAGTTAGAGAAGATGTACATGCTTGGGAAACCTCAGCGACCACATGAAACTTCCTTTGGGAGAACAAAGCCAATAGATGGAAAATAATATAATTTCAATGTATTGCCATTTGGACTTAATATCTCTGCGTCCATATTTACATGTGCGTTGGATGAAGCACTAGGGAGAGACTTATTGGAGGATTTGATAATACTGTATGTGTAGATGATATCCTAATAATATCAGCTACTTAGGAAGAACATTTTATAACTTTGTGCAAGACTCTGAAAAAATTTAAAGAGGAAGGTATTATGGTGAAGCTGTCAAAATCGTTTTTTGCGTCCCAAGAACTTAAGTTCTTAAGTCATATTATAAGGGTAAAGGGAATTAGACCAGACCCTGACTGCATGAAAGCTATCACAGAATGTCTGCACCCCAGAAATGTAAGACAATTAAAAGGATTTATTGATATGGCCAGATACTATCGATGGTACATATGAGAGCAAGAGTTAAATGACCCGAGAATTTTACATTTATTAAGAAAGGGAGTACCATGGACTTGGGATCAAGGTGCAAATGATGCATTTGAAAACATTAAAAGAGGACTTGTTGAGTCACCCATATTACATCATCCAGTTATGGGTGAACCATTTAAATTTTTGACAGATGCATCTGATTACGGTGTTGCTGCTGAACTTTTCCAAGGAGAATGGGATACAAGTAATGTAGAACACAGAACCATAGACAGAACCATAGTTTCTGCTAGCCATAGCCTAAATAAGCACGAACTAAATTACACAGCTACCGAAAAGGAACTATTGGCAATTGTGTGGAGTATTCAAAAGTTTCAAACACTAGTACGGGGACCAGAAATCCATATTTATACAGATCATCAAGCTTTATCCTTTCTAATGAGTAGTCGATTACTACACAGTAGGTTGATGCAATGGATGCTTTTCCTGCAGGAATATGATATTAAGATACAATACGTGAAAGGTTCCAAAAATATTGTACCTGATGCTTTATCAGACCACACACAGGAATGGAAGAATTGAAATGTATGGAAGGTCCCGGCGATATTTTTGACAATTAATTTTATATCAGCAGAATATCCGAACATCATGGTGAGAAAAATATAAAATTATAGATCATAACTTGTTTTAGAGAGGCAGTATAACGTCACAGCGTTGACACTTATGTATCCTGAAGGTAATGGAAGACGAACTTGTGGGGTATGTTCACAAAGGGTATGGACACTTCGGAATCAAAAAATGTATATCCTATATGAATAAATTTTATTATATCAAGAAACTAGGTCATAAAATAGCATCTTTGATTAGAACCTGTGAAACTTGCCAGAAAGTAAGAGAGAATAATACTCATGTGAAATACAAAATGTATCCTATTATTCCTAAGTCATTATACGACCTCATAGCGGCAGATTTTTTTGGACCAATTCCGCAAGGAAAGGGAGCAGTATCATATATTTAGGGTATCATAGAATGTTGGTCAAAATATGTTAAACTATACCCCATTAAAAGAGCAATAATGCAGATGATTATACACTGTTTACAACAATACTTTCTAGAAGATGCTAAACCAAAACGATTTTGTATTGCTAATGGACCACAATTTGTGAGTAATGAATTTAGATAATTCCTAGCATTGGAAGGTATTCGACAAGTTTCCAGAATGAGATTTTCACTCTGCAGCGGAGTGTGCGCTGATATGAAACTTCCTGGTAGATTAAAACTGTGTGCCGACCGAGACTCGAACTCGGGACCTTTGCCTTTCGCGGGCAAGTGCTCTACCATCTGAGCTACCGAACCACGACTCACGCCCGATCCTCACAGCTTTACTTCTGCCACTATCTCGTCTCCTACCTTCCAAACTTTACAGAAGCTCTTCTGCGAACCTAGCAGAACTAGCACTCCTGAAAGAAAGGATACGCAGAGACATGGCTTAGCCACAGCCTGGGGGATGTTTCCAGAATGAGATTTTCACTCTGCAGCGGAGTGTGCGCTGATATGAAACTTCCTGGCAGATTAAAACTGTGTGCCAGACCGAAACTCGAACTCGGGACCTTTGCCTTTCACGGGCAAGTGCTCTACCATCTGAGCTACCGAAGCACGACTCACGCCCGGTCCTCACAGCTTTACTTCTGCCAGTATCTCGTCTCCTACCTTCCAAACTTTACAGAAGCTCCTCTGCGAACCTTGCAGAACTAACACTCCTGAAAGAAAGGATACGCAGATACATGGCTTAGCCACAGCCTGGGGGATGTTTCCAGAATGAGATTTTCGCTCTGCAGCGGAGTGTGCGCTGATATGAAACTTCCTGGCAGATTATAACTTCTGCGAAGAGCTTCTGTAAAGTTGGGAAGGTAGGAGACGAGATACTGGCAGAAGTAATGCTGTGAGGACTGGGCGTGAGTCGTGCTTTGGTAGCTCAGACGGTAGAGCACTTGCCCACGAAACGCAAAGGTCCCGAGTTCGAGTCTCGGTCGGGCACACAGTTTTAATCTGCCAGGAAGTTTCATATCAGCGCACACTCCGCTGCAGAGTGAAAATCTCACTCTGGAAACATCCCCCGGGTTGTGGGTAAGCCATGTCTCTGCGTATCCTTTCTTTCAGGAGTGCTAGTTCTGCTAGGTTCGCAGAAGAGCTTCTGTAAAGTTTGGAAGGTAGGAGACGAGATACTGGCAGAAGTAAAGCTGTGAGGACCGGGCATGAGTCGTGCTTCGGTAGCTCAGATGGTAGAGCACTTGCCTGCGAAACGCAAAGGTCCCGAGTTCGAGTCTCGGTCGGGCACACAGTTTTAATCTGCCAGGAAGTTTCATATCAGCGCACACTCCGCTGCAGAGTGAAAATCTCATTCTGGAAACATCCCCCAGGCTGTGCCTAAGCCATGTCTCTGCGTATCCTTTCTTTCAGGAGTGCTAGTTCTGCAAGGTTCGCAGAAGAGCTTCTGTAAAGTTTGGAAGGTAGGAGACGAGATACTGGCAGAAGTAAAGGTGTGAGGACCGGGCGTGAGTTGTGCTTCGGTAGCTCAGATGGTAGAGCACTTGCCCGCGAAAGGCAAAGGTCCCGAGTTCTAGTCTCGGTCGGGCACACAGTTTTAATCTGCCAGGAAGTTTCATATTCGACAAGCGTTAATATCCAAATATAACCTGCCTTAAAATACGTGTGAGAGAGTAATGAAGGAAATTGGAAAATTATGTCGTACTTACTGCCATGAAAAACATAGTTCGTGGGCTCCGAAAATTAAGGACTTTGAAATTATCCCAAATGAATTATTCCATTTATCAACTGGTATGACAACTTTAGAAGTTATAGGCAAACCTTTTGTAGGAGGACCTCTAACTAAGTGTTTTAATTGGCCTGAACAACCTAGTGTCAATTACAAAGTAAATCAGTAAATAGTTTCTAAAAATTTAGTTGAAAAGGTGCTACAAAGAGTAAGTAAGCATAATGAAAAGGCTGTGGAACTTCAGTACCAAGTCAATGACCTGATTCTTATAAAATAACATTTTCCCAGCTCAACTCTGAAGAAAGAGACTCACAAGTTTTACCAAAAATATGAGGGACCGTACCGGGCACAAATGATGGTCTATCCTAAGACATTATTTTTAGTAGATCCCACAACTGGATTAGAGAGGGGTAAATACACTGCAAAGGATGTAAAATTGTATATCCCTCAGGGACGTTAATATTCTGAGTTAAAGGGCATAGTAAAGACCGTCGGATCCTGAGTTGTTTCTTCCAAATAGTTTCCTGCACCGAATTCCGTTTCCTGCACTGAATTCCTTTAAAATCTTAAACGATTCTTCATCCGTCCCCCAGGGATGTTAACATTCTGAGTTAATGGGCGGAGTAATGACCGTCGGATCCTGAGTTTTTTTCAATGTTTCTACCAAAATTCCTTTAAAATCTTAAACTATTCTGTCATTTGTCCCCCAGGGACATTAACATTCTAAGTTAATGGATGGAGTAATGACCATTGGATCCCGAGTTATTTTTGGTGTTTTTTTCCAAATAGTTTCCTGCGCCGAATTCCTTTAAAATCTAGATCTGTTCTGTAATCTTACTGCTTAGAAAATTGGATATGACTATGAAATAGAGAACAACTTGAGAGAATCACATAAAAAAGTGATATCTAGACAAAATAAACTGAATAGAGTGTTATATTTGTGGAAAGTATAATAAGTTGTGACTAGCTGAACAACTGTTATACCGTAGTGTATAGATTTTCTATTTTGTATAGAGTATTTTATACCTTTTATGAGATGTGATGTAAATGGTAGGGCTTGTATAAATTTTGAAAGGGAGAGGGTGGTATTGTAGCTAAAAGCATGATTTACAAGAACAGATAAATCATGATTAACACAAAACACACATCATACCCTTCAAACAACCCTCACAAACAAGTGTGCCTGATTTTTCATCACTTGCCGTTTCCATAGGGTTGCTAGGATTTCCTTTGAGGACCTCAAAGGGTAAAGCTAGGAGAAGTCCATTCTATAGGAGACGATTTAACACCAAACCTCCTCCGGTGTCTCACTCAAGTAGCTGAGGGGTAGGGATCCTGCGGAAGGGATGTAGGACGAGTTTCCTGTCTTTGGGACTGTCCTCTTACTCTTCTTTGATCCTGGCATCCAAATCTATTTTTTCCTTCCTTACTTCTCATTTGAGGACCTGTCTATTTTTTCCATCTTTCCATATTCACAAACTTCTATCGCTGAAGTCCTTCCTTATTTCTGTGGTTACTAAAAAACTAAATCTTATCTTTAGATAAGAAGGCCGAAGAATCAGACTACGTGAACACACATCCGCATATACACAAATATACACTTCTACACAAACATTAAATCACGTAAGAGGAAGCCTGTCACAATGTGAGAACTGCCAGGTGTTGTAGGGAAAATGTGTGTACATATGGAAATATGGGCACATATATAGGAAGCTATGAGAGTTCTACATCGAATATAAATGAGAAGAGGTGAACATACATAATGAACAACTGTAGAGTAATAATGAGTAATGGATAAACAAGAGAGAGGCATGAGCAAAGAAAGAAAACGAAAGTAGGACTAGAATTAGTCACGTTGATCATTAACAAACATCAGCATAATAAGTACTCTGATGAATTGAAGGATAGTGGGATGTAAATAGTATATGTAGACATAGTATATATTGAAAATATAGAAGTTGATAAGTAGAGGAGGACTCAAGGGAGTAAATGAGATATTGAAGAATGAATGTGAAGTTTAAGATAGATTTATATCTTTACCAGAAGACACTTAGTTAGGGTATACATAGAAATGTGTACTAGGGTAATGAACCATGAGACCTACTCAGAAAGGATATGGGGACGTACCCAGCATGGGGGCGTACCCAGCATCCACTAAGTATAAAGGGCAGGCATACCTACGTGGAGATAGGACGATATGTGGCTTGAGAAATAGTTATGTTTCATAAGGGGTGTAGCTACCAGAATGAAAAGAGGAAGTCTTCTCATAAGGTCAACCCACAAGCAAGGAATAGGTGCTGATGCTAGGAGAAGACGATAGTATCATGACAAAAGTCACAAATTTTATGGGGATTATTCTGGGAAGTGTGAATTCTATGAAAGACAAACATTATTATGTTTTGTGGAAATAAATGAGTGCCAAAAGAATACTTTCATTTCGTCCAGAGTTCCTCCAAGCTACAAATAATGGAAATAGAACATACTAGGAAAAAGTTAGTACAAAAGATAGGAATAGAAAATAGATTAATCATGTGTCATAAACACCTGAAGTTTACAATTGAAAAAAGGAAATAAAGAAAAGAAAAAAGAGTCCTCACAATTACTGAATATTAGTAAAGCTGACTAAAACCACTAATAAATGCTCATGTCTTAATAACAAAATAAAATACGAAAAGAGTAGAGAAACAGTAAGAGAAAGATTGTTCAAAAGAGGACACACAATTGTTATGGAAAGGAAAGATATGTATATAAACATATGTAAGAAATGTATACTGTTAAGATATTAAATTAATTGCATAATTATTATGTACAAAATCTCACATCTTCAATCTGAAAGGGCGGGGGGAGGGGGGGGGGGGGAGATATATAGTGATTCTAGAATTTCTGTGTAAATTCTAGAACCACTCAGCCTTCTACCATCTCAAACCCATGATATTCTGGATATGAGTGTGGATACGTTTGTGTGTGCAGGTTTAAAATCAGTCGCAGCAAGAAAGTAGATGTGGTGGTCGGATGGCACTGACAAGTACCTGTCGGGCAATCCATAGATGTTTTAGTGAGTGTGTAAGGAAGAACCATGGAGTTTATATGCAGCTCTGTGCTTATTGTGTTGACTATTGTTATTAAAACAAGTACACTTGAAGAAGTACTCTTGTAGACTCTTGATGTGACCTTATTAGAGGCAAGACTCATTTTATGATTCATGTTAAGAAAGGTCATGATATCCAAGCCAACTTTCTTTTAAATGTAACTCTGTCAGTTTCTAACATCTGACTGTATGAGAGACTTACAGGAAGTTACATATTCATGTGGAAAGTGAGATTTTTATTGTGTATAGAGGTCAAATACATTGTTAGTTGATGGAAAGTAAAGTTTGTATGTCTACTTATTTCATAAGGGAAAGAGTCTAAAAATTCCTGTTGTTGTTGTCTTCAGTCCTGAGACTGGTTTGATGCAGCTCTCCATGCTACCCTATCCTGTGCAAGCTTCTTCATCTCCCAGTACTTAACTGCAACCTACATCCTTCTGAATCTGCTTAGTGTATTCATCTCTTGGTCTCCGTCTACGGTTTTTACCTTCCACGCTTCCCTCCAATGCTAAATTTGTGATCCCTTGATGACTCAGAGCATGTCCTACCAACCGGTCCCTTCTTCTTGTCAAGTTGTGCCACAAACTCCTCTTCTCCCCAATTCTATTCAATACCTCCTCATTAGTTATGTGATCTACCCATCTAATCTTCAGCTTTCTTCTGTAGCACCACATTTTGAAAGCTTCTATTCCCTTTCTTGTCCAACCTATTTATCATCCATGTTTCACTTCCATACATGGCTACACTCCATAGAAATACTTTCAGACACGACTTCCTGACGCATAAATCTATACTTGATGTTAACAAATTTCTCTTGTTCAGAAACGCTTTCCTTGCCATTGCCAGTCTACATTTTATATCCTCTCTACTTCGACCATCATCAGTTATTTTGCTCCCCAAATAGCAAAACTCCTTTACTACTTTAAGTGTCTCATTTCCTAATCTAATTCCCTCAGCATCACCCGACTTAATTAGACTACATTCCATTATCCTCATTTTGCTTTTGTTGATGTTCATCTTACATCCTCATTTCAAGACACTGTCCATTCCGTTCAACTGCTCTTCCAAGTCCTTTGCTGTCTCTGACAGAATTACAATGTCATCGGCAAACCCAAAGTTTTTATTTCTTCTGTATGGATTATAATACCTACTCTGAACTTTTCGTTTGTTTTGTTTTCTTTACTGCTTGCTCAATATGCAGATTGAATGGCATCGGGGAGAGGCTATAACCCTGTCTCACTTCCTTCCCAACCGCAGCTTCCCTTTCACGTCCCTCGTCTCTTATAACTGCCATCTGATTTCTGTACAAATTGTAAATAGCCTTTCACTCCCTGTATTTTACCCCTGCCACCTTCAGAATTTGAAAAAAGAGTATTCCAGTCAACATTGTCAAAAGATTTCTATAAGTCTACAAATGCTAGGAACATAGGTTTGCCTTTCCTTAATCTTTCTTTTAAGGTAAGTCATAAGGTCAGTATTGCCTCACATGTTCCAATATTTCTACGGAATCCAAACTGATCTTCCCCGAGGTCGGCTTCTACCAGTTTTTCTATTCGTCTGTAAAGAATTCGTGCTAGTATTTTGCAGCTGTGACTTATTAAACTGATAGTTCGGTAATTTTCACATCTGCTTTCTTTGGGATTGGAATTATTATATTCTTCTTGAAGTCTGAGGGTATTTCACCTATCTCATACATCTTGGTCACCAGATGGTAGAGTTTTGTCAGGACTGGCTCTCCCAAGGCTGTCAGTGGTTCTAATGGAATGTCATCTACTCCCGGAGCCTTGTTTCAACTTAGGTCTTTCAGTGCTCTGTCAAACTCTTCACGCAGTATCATCTCTCCCATTTCATCTTCATCTACATTCTCTTCCATTTCCATAATATTGTCCTCAAGTACATCGCCCTTGTATAGGCTCTCTATATACTCCTTACACCTTTCTGTTTCCCTTCTTTGCTTAGAACTCGGTTTCCACCTGAGCTCTTGATATTCATACAAGTGGCTCTCTTTTCTCCAAAAGTCTCTTTAATTTTCCTGTAGGCAGTACCTATCTTAACCCTAGTGAGATAAGCCTCTACTTCCTTACATTTGTCCTCTAGCCATCCCTGCTTAGCCATTTTGCACTTCCTGTCTATCTCATTTTTGAGACATTTGTATTCCTTTTTGCCCGCTTCATTTACTGCATTTTTATATTTTCTCCTTTCATCAATTAAATTCAATATTTCTTCTGTTACCCAAGGATTTCTACTACCCCTCTCCTTTAAATCCTACTTGATCCTCTGCTGCCTTCACTACTTCATCCCTCAGAGCTACCCATCCTTCTTCTACTGTATTTCTTTCCCCCTTTCCTGTCAGTTGTTCCCATATGCTCTCCCTGAAACTCTGTACAACCTCTGGTTCTTTCAGTTTATCCAGGTCCCATCTCCTTAAATTCCCACCTTTTTGCAGTTTCTTCAGTTTTAACCTACAGTTCATAACCAATAAATTGTAGTCAGAGTCCACATCTGCACCTGGAAATGTCTTACAATTTAAAACCTGCTTCCTAAATCTCTGACTTACCATTATATAATCTATCTGATACCTTCTAGAATCTCCAGGATTCTTCCATGTATACAGCCTTCTTTTATGATTCTTGAACCAAGTGTTAGCTATGATTAAGTTATGCTTTGTGCAAAATTCTACCAGACGGCTTCCTCTTTCATTTCTTACCCCCAGTCCATATTTACCTACTATGTTTCCTTCTCTCCCTTTTCCTACTCTAGAATTCCAGTCACCCATGACTATTAAATTTTCATCTCCCTTCACTACCTGCATAATTTCTTTTATCTCATATTTTTTCATCAATTTCTTCATCATCTGCAGAGCTAGTTGGCATATAAACTTTTACTACTGTAGTAGGCATGGGCTTCGTGTCTATCTTGGCCACAATAATGTGTTCACTATGCTGTTTGTAGAAGCTTACCCGCACTCCTATTTTCCTATTCATTATTAAAGCTACTCCTGCATTACCCCTATTTGATTTTGTTTTTATAACCCTGTATTCACCTGACCAAAACTCTTGTTCCTCCTGCCACCGAATTTCACTAATTCCCACTAACTTTAACCTATCCATTTCCCTTTTTAAATTTTCTAACCTACCTGCCCGATTAAGGGATCTGACATTCCATGTTCCAATCCGTAGAACGCCAGTTTTCTTTCTCCTGATAATGACGTCCTCTTGAGTAGTCCCCGCCCGGGTATCCAAATGGGGGACTATTTTACCTCCGGAATATTTGACCCAAGAGGATGCTATCATCATTTAACCATACAGTAAAGCTGCATGCCCTCGGGAAAAATTACGGCTATACTTTCCCCTTGCTTTCAGCCGTTCACAGTACCAGCACAGCAAGGCCGTTTTGGTTTGTGTTACAAGGCCAGATCAGTCAATCATCCAGACTATTGCCCCTGCAACTACTGAAAAGGCTGCTGCCCCTCTTCAGGAACCACACATTTGTCTGGCCTCTCAACAGATACCCCTCCGTTGTGGTTGCACCTACAGTACGGCTATCTATATCACTGAGGCACGCAAGCCTCCCCACCAGTGCAAGGTCCATGGTTAATTCATTTAGAAAGTTATAATGTTTAGAAGATTATGATGTACAAATAATGATAAAACAACATTTAACATTCAAATACCAATTTAAAAAGTGTTATATTCAAACTAATCATCCAAAAAAGGAAATAAACAAGAGCAAAAATACACATGGTTGAAAATTCAGAAATTTTTTGACATTTGCTAATTCTATGTGTTGCGTTTGCTTCTTCATAAGACGAAAGTAGATTCAAACTTGGTTGGAGCTTTGAATCAGCAACTCACAGATCCTCTTACAGGTGTAGCTGAGACCAATGTTTCTTCTCGATTTATGCCTGCAAGATGATGTAAAGGGTAATAACACATGCACTGCCCTTCTTGCTAATTTGGGATATTTATTCTAGGTCTGCACCCAGAAACTTTCAAGAAACTCGATTTAAACTCACTGCAAAATGCCCTATCACTTGAGAGTTCTATAAGCTCCTCCTGTTCTATTGTTGACAATTGGTCTGTTATGAATGTATCGAATGGATTGTGGATCCAGTCATACTCGAGTGGAGGTTCTGAAAATTTATTCTTGAACTGCTGATGAAGGTTTCTGGGATGAACTATGTCAATTCTATTACTATTATCTACATCCAACTCATTTTCCTCCACCAAATCATTCAGAAAAGAAAATATCTCACAGTTATCCTTCTCCATCTCTCCAAATTTTCTCTTAAATTCAAGCACTTTCTTGATTAGAAAGGTGATATTACTATTTCAGCCTTGAAGTGATACATTAAAATCATTCAGTTTCTCAAAAATGTCAGCCACCTAGCACAATATTAGAAGCCATTTTTCATCCAGAAACTGAGCCACAAGTATGAGACAACTGTCCAATTTGAAGAGACAAAAGTTTATCCTTCAGCTCCACAATGTGATGAAGAAGTTTTACCATGGCACAAGCACCTCCAAGTGTGACAGAAGTGAATGATAAGTGGAACCCTTCTCCTTCTGAAGAATGCGAAATAGCCCACTGTTTAAAGCTCATGCTTTCGCCAAATGTACAATACTAACTGCACTATTCAGTACTTCATTAACTTCCTGTTGCATTATTTTAGAAGCCAACACCTCCCTGTGTATCATGCAATGAGTGAATTTTACAGAAGTAAAAACAGCACACATTCTTGTCATGAACGCCTTTCTAGTTCCAGTAAATGCTGGCATCCTGTCAGTTCATTCACCATGACAGATTGTTGTCAACAAAAAAAGAATGTACAAGAAAGAAAATATCTTCACCTATAATCATCCCTTCCAGAGATTTACAAAGTGGAAAGAACTCCTGGATTTCATTTTCATAACACTGGTATATAAATCAAGAAGCTGGCAAGATTTCTGATATCAGTACTATCATCAAGTAGCAGTGCGAATTTGGGCTCGTGAAAACATGGTAGCAAATTGTTTTCCATGTCAGTGACTATTACTTAAACATGATGAGCCATATCATGTGAGAATGGTATTGATTTCAGACCTTCCTCCTTGGATGATTTTGCACATTTTGACAGCTGCAAGAAGACGTAGATTCACACCAGTAATGTGGGGTGATTTGAATTTTGCAATTGAATGGGATATCTCTAGAGATGATCTTAGGAATTTCTTAGGAAATGATACCTGTGTTTTGAGGAATCTGAAATTTCTTATAGCTGTTCCTCAGGATGCTTAAAAAATTCATGGTCTGGACATTTTGTCTGCAGGTGTCTCTTTAATTTTATAGGCTTCAGGCTATTGTTAGCTAAAATCTCCAAACAAAGAACATATTGTGATTATTCCTCTTTATTGAAAAGAATGCTGTCAAAGCCTAATGTCAGATAATGAACTTAAATTTATGCAGTTTGGTTTTACATTTACAACTGAAAGGAACAGAGGAAGATGTGATAGAAGAATACACTTTGATTAAATTCAAATCTTTTTCCTTATTAGGACTACATACTTTCAAATGAGAAGAGGCACATTCTTTGAATCACTTCCATGGGATCTCTTGTTATCACAGTGAATAAGCTGCTTCATTTTAAATCCAGTTAACTGCTTCCACTGAACACACACTAGAATTCAATTTCTAGATATCCCTCTCAGCTGAAATCAGGTGGTCTCAGCTGAAATCAGGTGGACAGTGAAAATGGCTGTGAATAACAATGTATTCTTGTAGTAAGGTATTCTTGTAGTAAGTTTCGCAAAGAAGCAGTGGTCACATTGTTATGGAGCTAATTGTCATTAGTGGCTGTTAAGTAGATAGCCCAGTGAGTGATTGGTGACTTTTCTCACCATTCTTGCTTGCAGGATCTACTAGTCAATTCTTGTGAAATAAGACAGCAAATTAACAATGTGCCGGCTTCCTAACATGACTCATGAAAATGAGAAGCTGACACCAGCAATATTTGCTCACCAGAAGTCTTTTTCCTACATGATATGAAATATAAATATTTCATTGAAAGCAGTCACCTCCCGCTATTACTCTCTGTGCCCCACACTTTTATGATTGCTGCGGTAGACGACTGCTGCCAGTGGAAGATAAATAATCTTGAACATTAAAAATATAACATTCTTACAGTGGCTCTTATTTAATATGCAAGTTTAGTGTTTGTTTACTACAATTGCATGCTAATTATTCTATCTGATTATTATTAACTACCACACTACATGATGGCGTTACAATGTACACCTTCTATGTAGAGTAAAGTAGTGTTAATAGGAAGATAAAAGA
Source organism: Schistocerca nitens (assembly GCF_023898315.1). Classification (NCBI taxonomy): domain Eukaryota; kingdom Metazoa; phylum Arthropoda; class Insecta; order Orthoptera; family Acrididae; genus Schistocerca; species Schistocerca nitens. Next base: position 354,022,067 of record NC_064615.1, read on the forward strand.
AGTGTATGTGAGGAAAGAGATGTGAATGATAATTTCTGTGTAAGTAGAATATTTAATATTGTTAATAACAAGATAAAAGAAGTGTATGCGAAGAAAGAGATGTGAGTGATAATTTATGTGTAAGTAGAATATTTAATATTTTGAGACTTGCTCTAGTGTTGTGCTGAAGGGAACTTTCCTAAGTAGCAATCTATCTTTTCCTTTCATTGTTAATTGAGTAGAAAAATATTAAAGATGTGAAGACTGTTTGAGTTTGCGTAGTAGAAAGAATATGTATCTAAAAGATAAAGGTGTTGTGAGATAAAAGTCACGGGAAATTTTTAAGATTATTAAGTACTCAGAATGTAATTCTGCCTATATTGTTTCCACATCAAAAATGTAATGGAAAGAAAACTGCATATTTCAAAAAGTTCTTTCTTATAATTTTGCCTTGAAAGAACGTTACCACAACTTTAGCACAGTGCCATTAAGAGGCAAAAATTGTAATGATAGAGCAGTATTTGATGAAAAAGCACAGACACATTAAAATAAATATATTGCAGTAGACATTAAGATTTGAATATTTATCATGTTAAGAAAATTTTATGGGCCAATGTAAAAGAATATTCTTCAATTCATATTGATCCAAGAATATTTTTGAATTGTTAATCATCAAGAAACTGTTAGATGTGCAAAATGAGATGCACATTACTATACTTACAAGACAATTGTTACTAACTTTACACTGTATTAATAGATAGAGAGATTTACAAAAAGAATTTGTTGATAATGTAAAAGGATTGCAAAATGATAGAAGTGTGTTACGTGAATTAATAAAAGTATCTATATTTACCTTGATCATTCATCTACATGAGGGGATATAGGCTTTTACATACCACTCCAAAGAAGTAATTTCTGTCCCTACATATTCTTCCTGGTGCACGATACTTGCAATGAAAAATCATAAAACAGTGTATCATAGAGGAGAGCATAATATAATATGGATTTATTATTTTGCTTGCATGTGGAGAACCAGGCCAAGGGTGATGCATGCCTCCAAGAAGGGGCGGCAAGTGCAGAAACTTCCAGGAAGAAGTATCTATGTGAACGCAACTTCAGAAGTTCCTAGCAGGACTGGCCTGCTTTGGAGAAGATATAACAATGGCAATAATTTTGGAAAAGACAGATTGCTACTTACTGTAAAGAAGACACATCAAGCTGCAGACAGGCTAAATTAAAAGACACTCACATGTAGCTTTCAGCCACAGCCTTTATCAGTAAGAGAGACATACATGCTTGCATGCACAAATGGTGCATGTATGTGTCTCTTTTACTGATTGACGCTGTGGCTGAAAGCTATATGTGCGTGTCTTTTAATTGTTCCTGTCTGGAACTTGATGTGTCTTCTTTATGGTAAGTAACAATCTGTCTTCCCCTACTTTGTTGCTTTTCCTACCTGGAGTTTCCATTGTTCACTCTAACTCTGGCAATAGTTATGATATTTGCTCAGACAAATGAAATGTTAATGAAATGTCATTCAGATCCATTCATTCTTTGGATAGTCTCATATGTTAAGGTTTTATGTTGAATGTTCTGATTTGATAGACGTTTGATGTTATTCAGCTGATGATGTATATGTTGATGGACAGTATACGGATTATATACGCAAAAGGCATTTATATCAAACAATGGAAAATCCAGGATGTAATAATGACAATATTACGAAAAGGATAGTTGCTACTCACCATTTAGCAGAGACGCTGAGTTGCATATAGGCACAATGGAAAGATTGTCAAGCAAAGGTTTTGGCCAAACAGGCCTCAATCAGAATTAGACAAAATACACACACACACATTCTCTCTCTCTCTCTCTCTCTCTCTCCCTCCCTCTCCCTCTCTCCAAAAACTGGATTAAGATATATCTTCCCAGGTCGCCACCATACTCACTGACAATGGTCAGTTGTCCTCTGGTATCCATTATTAACACAAACACCTCAGCACTGTGCATTTGAAGGTGGTAGGTGAGGGAAAACCTGGATTTGAATCTGGCTCATTAACACGATCTCCATCTATAAATTCAGGATTTGTCTGATGCCTGATGATCATCCTACAAGAGTGAGAAGATGGCTACATACGAATGCACGCCTTAGATAGACAGTCCCATGGATTAAGCAGAGTGGCAAGGTGGTAGGCCAGTCAAGTATAGATGTTGTAATAGTGTTTAAGTACTGGCACCATAAGGAGGTGTGAATAATCTGGATTATTTTGAGGCGTGTGGCTGGCAGATGCTTTTGCCAGTGGCTGACACTTTCACGAGCAGCAATTCACACATCTAAGTTTGCACCTCCACAGTCTGTTGCTATGATTATCTCTGTGACAGTCTAAATTGATTGACATATTAACTCTCCTTTGAACAGAGCAATATTTACTACTTCTCTCTTGAAGAAGATGCAGCGTCCAGCTCTGTGATAAAGAATGCAGTATAATACAATCATAAATCATATAGCAATGTGTTCTGAAATTTGCAGGCCATGGTGTATCCAGGTATCATTTTCAGGATGAAGCAATTTAGAAATATCAGCTTAAGAAAACATTAGAATGTAGATATATGTTCATCTTTCTTTTGGTATATATCTCTCCTTGTGGGCATGTTTATATCGCATCTTTGCCCTGCACAGTGTTCTAATACTTACTAAATGATTCCAAAATAAGATATATTACAACTGCTCCCCCTCCCCTCCACCATATAGTGTTTTGTCCATAATTAATGGATGACAGTATACAGTAGTGGTGCATTTTACAAACATACATAACATAAATATTCAAATTTTATATGGAGTATGACAAACTCCTTTTTGGCCCAGCTAGGGATCAAATCCCTTTATTTGTGGCCAAGTTTACATCTTATTTATCCTTTGCATGTGTCAGCTTTATTTATATTACAATTAATTTACAAATCTTAAAAGGTTCTGTTTCTGAGAGATCATGACTCAACATATGGCATGTCTGAGTTAGAGTCTTTTGCTTCCTGACTGAAGTGTAACTGCCAGCCATATTTTGCATGGCCACATCTCCACACATTAGAGGTGTTTGTTGTGCAAGCGCCTTGTGGTATCTTCGGTGCAGCTACAGAGCATGGCTCAGCCTTGGGTCTATAACTTGGTAGATGATGACGAATTGCATGTCGTTATGGTGTCCACAGGGTAACTCCAGAGGATAAGTGCACACTGATGTGTATTTGGTTAAAAAGTTTGATTCCACAATGGAGAAGCCATAAAATTCTGACCGCAGTTATACAGACCACGTCGTCCATCATGTATTTCAGCGTACGAAAGGCATCACAACGAGAGCTCACCATATTGCAGTTAAGTACATAAAACACTTCCTTAAGTTCTCCTCCATAGCAAAGTTCAGAGTCCAACATCACTACAAAGGGCACTTAGAACATTTTTGCCATTGTAGGCACATGCAAGTTTGATCACTATTTCACACAAAGTATGTAGTCCTCATTCCACAACACTAAATGTATGACATGTGCACAGTTTTACTTGAAGTTCCTTTTCAGTTCACATACATTAACCACCCTTTTCATATGCAATTTTCCTTGCATGTATTTGTACAAGTGCATAAAATTTTACATGACTTACATAAAGAAATTAAAACATGACATAAATTCGCTCTTATAACTACATAAATGTCATTTTAATATTAGCTGACATGTGAGGTCTAATATATTTTACTTATATATATGAATTTGGCACATCATTTTCAGTGTTTGCACAAAAATATTTAAATACAAGTAAATAATATTTAAGAAACCGTTTCCCTTCAAAATTTGTAAAGCAACATTTCTATAACTAGTTATTTCATATTAATTTTCATCATTCATGTATCATTTATGTTTAAAACTATTGTGATGAGCTAGTTTTTCCTTTAACTTTTATACTCATGAAGCAATCTCTGTTTACAAGAATAATTTGCAAAGCATGTTACATGTCAGGACTGGGGGGGGGGGGGGGGGGGGAACCATATACATATATGCAATCTGATGATATGCGTGAACTACTATCATCATCTCGTTTAACTCAAGTTTTTGTAGTTCCAAATTGCTTACAAAAGGAATAGAGAACCTTAGTCTTGTTTTCCGACACAAGCAAACGTAACCACACTTAGCTCCACCTCTCTCAGATCTACCAGGTGGTGGTCTATGAATCTACAGGGAGTTATGATAAAGAATGGAAATAAGCATTTATCATCTCCTGCTGAAATCCATCATTTACACATCAGACAATAATTGAGCAAATTCTCTGTGAACACTTCTTTGTGTTTTGTGACAAATTATTTACTCAGTGTTTGCAGCACTATAGATAAAATTCTAACAACATTGTGTAATACAAGTTTCTGAACATCATTTCCTTACAATACATGTAATGATTGTACTTCAGTTTACTTAATTTATACTTTTCACTGTGGAAATATGTATATATGTTAATACATTGCAACGAAAGTTGTTTCTGAAGAAATGTTCATGGAATGAGTTTCAGATAAACTGTTATCATGTGTAATTATGTCTTGAACACTTGCATTTGGCGTTCATATCTGTTACTTGCATTCTTCAATGTACAATCTGACCCCCTCCCTTCCTCTCCTTTGGCAGTCTTCAACTTCATTTTACAACATTTTACGTACTATAACTTCTTTATATTCACACAATTAACACTATCACATTCATACACACATTTATATATATTAAATAATTACTCATTTTGCAGTGTGACCCATTTCTTTTGGTACCAGCTACCTAAATTCTCTTTCTTCTCATTATCCTTTTCTTGTTCCCTGTAAAAACTAAATATTAACTTATAAACAAGCATATAGTTGCTCCAACCAATGTATCATTCACACTTATCTCATATATATCATTCAGTACGCAAATGTTTTCAGTTCATTATTTTTTGACTGATTTTCAGAATTCAACCCTTTTTTGTGAGAGTGGAAATATTAACAGCATGTCTATTGCTTTGACTTACCTTTCCCATCTCTTCCATATTCATAACAATGAGTGCACATGAAACTAACAGGTATCTTCCTAGATGAGGCACAGTGTCATTAGCCCCTCTCGTAGCTTATTCAGAGTGTGAGCATTACCCTGGAATTATTTATTCTTTCATAGTACATACATATTTTCTATGCTATAGTGCTTAGTTTATTTTGTATATACACATCATGAAGATTTTTGTGTGTATATTGTAAATAGTAACCTAGTATGTAGATACCTTCCAGGAATTAGTTAATTTTCTTTCCTTCCAAGTAAATATTTCCTTATTTTAGTTCTCTTGTCTTATATTAGTTTTATTATTATAATGTAGACTTCAGTATTTATCTTAGTAATCAATTTATATTCTTTCAGGTATATTCTACTTGGTGTACGAGGTGTGGCTAGAAAAAAACCGGACTAGTACTGGTGAAACAATAAAACGAATGCAATAAGGCTGAAAGTCACATGACTCTCGCTCCGCCTACTGCTCGAGTTTCATCTGCCTCCTGCACTCAGTCTGCCCGTGGCGTCTGTTTTAAGTAGTTGACATTTTGTCTGTGCGTCGGAAAATGTTGAGTGTACAGAAAGAACAGCGTGTTAACATCAAATTTTGTTTCAAACTAGGAAAATCTGCAAGTGAAACGTTTGTAATGTTACAACAAGTGTACGGCGATGATTGTTTATCGCGAACACAAGTGTTTGAGTGGTTAAATGATTTAAAGATGGCCGTGAAGACACCAGTGATGACACTCGCACTGCAGACCATTGTCAGCAAAAACTGATGCAAACATTGAAAAAATCGGTAAACTTGTTCGACACATTCCTTGTCAACTCCTGTTAACTCAGACACTGCTCTGATTGTTTTAACTAGGCTGGTGGCGTGATTACGTGCAGTGAAGGCTGAGGAGAGAATGGTGGTGTATTGCTGTAAAGAGCCTGCAACTGAACAAATACATTTGCCTCGGATGCCAAGGCAAATACGTTTGCCTCGGATGCCAAGGCTGTATGGGAGGGAATGTTTTACATGGAAAGGATGGTAATTGTCAAAATGTAAGTACTGTTGTTTGTTGATACATTTAATGTGGACAGAAGGGTGTAGCTGGCCTTTGGTGAGGATGAGATCAATATCAAGGAAAGTGGCATGGGATTTGGAATAGGACCATGTGAAATTTAATTGGAAGAAGGTATTCAGAGATTCCAAGAATTTTAGCAGGTCAGCCTCACCATGAGTCCATATGGTAAAGATGTCATCAATGTATATAAACCAAACCAGGGGCTGAAGACTTATGGATCCCAGGAAGACCCCCTCCAAATGACCCATGAAAAGGTTGGCATAGGAAGGGGCAATCCTGTTTCCCATGGCCGTACCCCTGATCTGTTTGTATGTCTGCCCCTCAAAGGTGAATTAGTTGTTGATAAGTATAAAGTTGGTTAAGGTGAGTAGGAAAGATGTCATAGGTGGGCACTGACTGAGGAAATGTTCAGCAGCAGACAGACCATGTATATTGGGGCTGTTGGTATAGAGGGAGGTGGCATCAATGGTGACAAGCAAGGTGAGTGGTGGGAGAGGGACGGGCACGGATTTCAGTCGATCTAGGAAATGGTTCGTATCTTTGATGTAGGACGAGAGTCTTTGTACTATGGGTTGCAGGAGTTGATCAACTAAGGCAGATATACATTCGGTAAGTGCTTTGAAGCCAGCAACTATAGGATGGCCAGGATGATTGGGTTTGTGGATCTTAGGAAGAAGATAAAAGGTGGGGGTGCATGGTTTGGGTAGGGTGAGAAGTTCTATGGATTGAGGTGTTAGTTCTTGTGAGGGGCTTGAGGTTTTATGGAGGGACTGCAGATCAGTTTGAATCACAGGGATGGGATCTTGATGGCAGACACTGTACGTAGAGGTGTAAGACAGCTCTCGTAGACCTGTCAGTAACATACTCTTTTCAGTCAAGTACTACAGTGGTAGATCCTTTGCCTGCTGGTAGGATAATGATGGAGTCAGCTTTTAGGGAACATAGAACCTGGAGTTCTACAGAGGACAGGTTAGGGTCATGTTGTAGGGACCTGAGGAAGGGTTGTGTTGCAATTCTAGATGTGAGGAACTCTTGGAAGGCTTGTAAGGAATGATTTTGAGGTATTGGTGGTGGATCATGTTGGGTTCATGGTCTGAACTGTTCAAGGCAGTGTTCAATGTCAGGTTTGCTGTTGGATAGGTTTTTGGGGTGGGTTGCAAAGTGATACTTCCATTAACTCTCCTTTGAATAGAGTGATATTTACCCCTTCTTTCTTGAAGATGATGCAGCGTCCAGCTCCATGATAAATAATGCAATATAATACAATCACAAATAATGTTGCCATGTGCTCCGAAGTTTGCAGGCTACAGTGTATCCATGTATCATTTTCAGGATGAAGCAATTCAAAAATGAAGAAACTGCCTCCCTCCATTGCAGTTGCACCTACAGTATGGCTATCTGTATTGCTGAGGCATGCAAGCCTCCCCACCATCGGCAAGGTCCATGGTTCATGGGGGGAAAGAAATAGTACACCTACAAAATGAAAGATTCCAATGTACTGCTTCTGTGTCTATGTCTGCCGTAGTAATCTATGAAATCATCTTTGCAGCAGCCAACCAACACAATAGCAGTACAGACTCGCATCACAGAGCAGTGGCTGATTAGCTGACTATGTGACCACTGCATAATGGTTATGCCAAGAAGTCATGCAGCCCACACATGATGCAGTAGCAGTGGGCAGTGTGCACGGTTAGGTTAGCTGTTAGCACCCCTTAGTTAAATTTATTTTGGTGGTGACCCGTCAGTGAATTGTGGGTGATATACATTTTACTGATGTTTTATGTTGGTCTCTAAGTGAAGAAAATAGGCTTTCAGTGTTTGATAGTGTAGATATACTTTCAGTATTATTGTATGTGAGTAACTCCTGGAAAATGGGATAATGAATGTGAGAAACTTTGAAAAGACTGGGGCAATCATTAATACAATGAAGAGCTAAATGGACATGGGGGAAAGGGTCATTAGAAGATTTCAAGAACAAAAATGAGATGTTAGTAAATGCTCCTATACTGAATCACTCAACAGTGTATGAATGGTTTAAGTTAGCAACAGATGCATCAGAATACAGTATTGCTTCGAAATGTAAAATGTGTTTTATTCATCTCATAACGTAAAGAATTTCAGAACATAAGTCTGATGTACAGGAGACATGTCACCGTTACAGTTCATGTATTTGAAATGTTGTCTCACTTAGATTATTACTTAGTGAAGAATTTACTTATTCATAATGTGGCAAAGTTATGATATTACTTACTGAGGAATTTACATCCTCTTTAACTAGCATAATTTTTTTTTTTTATTTTTCAGAATTATTCCAAGGAAAATGGGATTTGGAAACAGGTAAACATATGACTATAGCTTTTGCAAGTATGAGCCTTAACAAACATAAATTACACTGTGACAGAGAAGGAGTCACTAGTTATCACTTGGTGTACACAAAAATTCCAGACATTAATTTAGGGATCAAAGATAATTATCGATACTGATCATCAGGCATTAGCCTTCCTGTTGGGAAGTAAACTATTGCATAAACATCTAATGAGTTAGGCATTGTCTTTACAAATATCCCAAGCAGAAATAAATTACATAAGGGGTTTCCAGAACCAAGTTCCTAATGGACTGTCAAGTCTACCTTCATGTATGAATGTAATAAAATGTACTGAGGAAACTTGTGTGATTTTTGCAGTTAATTTTCTAAGTCAAAGTCACATCAACAGAAAGATAAGAACAGTAGCATCAGGAAAAAAAGGCAGATGAATATATTAGTATCAAATTCTTTCAATGCATTCTTGCAGAAAGGCTACCAGACAAGCAGGAATTATGGACGATATGGTATTTTGTTCTGGAGATTAAACACCACTGCTTCTAGATGGAAGTTATGCATAACCCAAAGTGCGGAGGAAGATTTAATGTGGTTTATCGATAAGGGCTATGGACTTTTCAGTGTCTGCAAATGTATTACACACATGAATAAATTTTATTACTTTAAAAACTTAAGTAGGAAAACAGTAAACTTACTGTGCTCCTTTGAGGTATGTCAGAAGGTTAAAGATGATAACTTTATTATAAAGATGTAACTTTACCTTGGAGACTACTTGCTGAAAATGGATCATTGTGCCCTCCCCCCAAAAAGTCACAAATTTTGCTTGATACCCTGTGTCATCATACTTTTGACAACATGTGTAGGTGTGGACTGAGCCAAATGCTTTTTGGAAATCAAGATATACTGCATCTACCTGACTCCCTTGATCCAAATCTTTCAGTATGTCATGTGAGAAAAGTCCAACTTGGGATTCACATGATGCATGTTTTTGGAATCCATGCTGGTTGGCATTGAGCAAGTCATCCTGTTCAGGATACAATTATATAATGTTAAAGAAATTCAAACTCTCTGGAAACTCTGCTACCTTTGCAATTTAGGTGAAGTAACAACCACCAGGTTCCAAGTTAACTGCTTCATTACTTCATATTTAGTTTTCCAGGGAGGAGTTTCTTCCACTTTAAGTATCCTATTGTCAATGATTTACATCATTCTCTTAATGTCCTATCTTATATCATAAAAGTAACAATCAAAGACTTTTATTTGAACATAATGAGTATACAACATTAAATAGCAATTGTAAGCTCCATTTGAGAATATGAAAAGTAATTTTGTATGTTTAGTAATAAGTGAGACTTTTTTAAAATGCCTTTCTATCATTTGTGAATAATTGTTGGCTTTCATATATCATCTATAGGGAATGTATGGTCATACAAGGTATTAAATATCTACTGCAAGCAGTTGAGTAGATGGGTACTTATAATGCTGCGAGCGACCATTGACTTACAAACTGACAATTCAAAGACAGATTACTACTGACAACTGACATGTGGTTACCCAATCTCTACTAACTAGAGTAGTTAGAATCAATTTTCAGGGCCTGTATAGGTGAAACTGGGACAAATTCATTCTGTAGGGTATGCTGACCACACTTTGTACCCCGGAACCTCAGTGAAGAGCCAATCAGGAAGGGTACCTTGGCATGCAGGTGGTAGGGGAACCTGTCTTTGGAGTTCTCTCTTCTTTATTTCTTTGATCCTAATACATTTACTCTTTTATTTTCTTTCTTTCTTCTCCAGTTGGAGTACTGACTCTATTTTCCCTCTTTTCATACTCACAAATTTCTGTCACTGAAATCCTTCTTTTGTCTGTCACACACAGTGGTAATAATAACCTGTTTTCACAGGTGGAGCTAAGAGATGCAAGGTAAGCAAGAAAGGTAAGCAAGAAAAGTGAGCAATGAAATTGTTGATATTATTATGATATGCATATGTCAGTAACATCAATTGAGTGAGGGATAACAGAGGGCATTAACACTAGCTCTTAAAATACGAGGTGAAGTACTAACATATAAGCAAGAATGAAACAGCATGGAACACAAACTGCTTTTCTGAGGCCACAGTAGATGGCATTAGCATTATGTCTGATAATGGTGATGACTTGTTTAACAGATGAGGAGCAAAATTAAACTACAAAACTTGAATTGTCGCAGAAGAATGCACTTAGTGGCTAGAAGGTTTGTCTGAACATAATAAAAACACAATAATTATGGATATATTATGTCTTTTAATGGAAGAGGAAAAAATCAAAGAGCTATTAAATAAAGGTTTCATACATTGCAACTATAAGAAAAACAAAATATAGATTAACGGCAAACCTAGAAGTCTTCTCAAACAGATTTGGGAATGTATGTTCTAATTATATAGCAAATCCTTGTCCACATAAATGAAAGGAAAAGTATTGAATATGGAAGAACACAGTTGGTACTCCTTCAAGGTTTTCTTTTTAAATTAGTGTTCTAAAGGTAACTGTGCGTGTAATATAGAACAAAGAAATATATAAGGGCATGCTGAAATGTAATGCCTTTGAATATTTTATGTGAAAACTCTTAAAGCTTTCTAAATAAAACATATGTTATTAACATTCTGCAATTTTTTTTCTTGGAGTGTATGGGCACTTAACACTGTGGTTATCAGGATGCCTTAGGTCTTCATATCTACATATTTATTTCTCAGCATAGTTACCATGGCAATGAACACATTTCTCCCAATGAGAGACCAGTTTGTTGATACCATCACTGCAGACTGTTTGACTTTGTTGGTGGAGCCACAACCTGACCTCTGCTTGCACAACTTCATCACCATCGAATGAAGTCCTCAAAGGTGTTCTTTAGGTTTTGGAAACAGACAAAAATCAGTTGGGGCCCAGTTGATACTGCATGGAGGATGATCGATGACAGTTAACCCAAGTCTTTGGATTGTTGCATATGTCCCATCACTTGTGTGTGCCTGCCATCAGGCTGAAGGAGAGGATGCCCCACATGTAGACAAACTCTGAATTCAGCACTCAATTACTGCATGCTATTTCTTATGCACCAACATAGTTATGTTACACAACACTGTTACACACTACAATTCAAAGCCCTCTAGTGGCAGAAGGCTGCAAATATGTAGAAATGAAGAATAAAAATGTAGAATGTCAATAACTTTTGTTTTATTTAAAAAGCTTTAAGAGTTTTCACATAAACAATTCGGAGGAATTACTTTTCAGCATGCCCTCATAATGCAATCTAGTAACAAGAAACAAGTCCTTACTGAACAGACAGCCTTTAAAAGTATGAAGCTACTCAGACCATCACCACCCTCTTCTACCCCAAAGTTGATTTATTAATTCTGAATTAAGATAATAATTGGGACAGCTGATAGTGACATATTACAGAGAGAGGTAGCAACAGTAGAATTTGAGTACGTTTTCATAATACTCATCTTTTATTCTTCTTCTTTGTTGTAAGTTGTAGGCTTGTAGTCCATTCTGAAATGTACCGTTTTATACTGGTCTAGAGGATGCTTGGCTTCATTTTGTTCAATAATATGAATGCTGGTGGATTTACTGGTGTTTAACACATGTATTTTCAGTCGTTTCACTTCAAATACAAAACAACATCAACCACGATGTTAACACAACATGCATAACTTTTACTCCATCCACACACTTCAAACTCATACTACTAACTACCCAAAGACAAAGATTTACCTCTAACAACATATAGCAAAGAAAATACTATCATATACCAATATTTTTTGTGCAAAATCATCTTTGGAACATCCATTTCAAAAATAATGTACAAATAGTTGTTTATCATAACTTATCTTTTAAGAAGTTCATAATCGTCATCATAATTACATTAAGTGTTTATATATGTTGACATTTATACATTTTTGTATTGCTATATTGTAGTGGATTTCTGGGTTCTGAGTCTTCATCTTGGGAATCGGTCATTTCATATGATTCAAGATAGATTAGCACATTTATCTCACCATAACCAGTTATATTTTACTACCTTATTACATATATAGGAGGTGTTGGTCTAAAAATAGTGCATGTTATCACTCGTAGCAAACTGGTCTTTGGTAAAGATTTTTAGTATGGGTGGAAGGTGACCAGTTCGATGAGCCAAAAGTATAAATATAATGATGTAAAAAGAATAAATAAACCAGGGGTGAATATCCTTTGACAATAGGCATAAGAATATTATGAAGGAGTTAGTTAACGGCTCTTTGAAATAGCTGGTAAAAAGTCACTATGCCACAGGCAAACTTTGACGTTGGTAGTTATAGAACAAACGGGCCTTAAGCTGTGCATACAGTTTCAGATTTTAAGATGGGGTGGACCCAGTTTTAGTTATGGGAGAGAGAAAGGATACTACAGTAGTACAAGTTTATATGCCAACTAGCTCTGCAGATGATGAAGAAATTGATGAAATGTATGACGAGATAAAAGAAATTATTCAGGTAGTGAAGGGAGACGAAAATTTAATAGTCATGGGTGACTCGAATTCGTCAGTAGGAAAAGGGAGAGAAGGAAACATAGTAGGTGAATATGGATTGGGGGGAAGAAATGAAAGAGGAAGCCGCCTTGTAGAATTTTGCACAGAGCATAACTTAATCATAGCTAACACTTGGTTCAAGAATCATAAAAGAAGGTTGTATACCTGGAAGAATCCTGGAGATACTAATAGGTATCAGATAGATTATATAATGGTAAGACAGAGATTTAGGAACCAGGTTTTAAATTGTAAGACATTTCCAGGGGCAGATGTGGATTCTGACCACAATCTATTGGTTATGAACTGCAGATTGAAACTGAAGAAACTGCAAAAAGGTGGGAATTTAAGGAGATGGGACCTGGATAAACTGACTAACCCAGAGGTTGTAGAGAGTTTCAGGGAAAGCATAAGGGAACAATTGACAGGAATGGGGGAAAGAAATACAGTAGAAGAAGAATGGGTAGCTCTGAGGGATGAAGTAGTGAAGGCAGCAGAGGATCAAGTAGGTAAAAAGACGAGGGCTAATAGAAATCCTTGGGTAACAGAAGAAATATTGAATTTAATTGATGAAAGGAGAAAATATAAAAATGCAGTAAATGAAGCTGGCAAAAGGGAATACAAACGTCTCAAAAATGAGATCGACAGAAAGTGCAAAATGGCTAAGCAGGGATGGCTAGAGGACAAATGTAAGGATGTAGAGGCTTGTCTCACTAGGGGTAAGATAGATACTGCCTACAGGAAAATTAAAGAGACCTTTGGAGAGAAGAGAACCACTTGTATGAATATCAAGAGCTCAGATGGCAACCCAGTTCTAAGCAAAGAAGGGAAGGCAGAAAGGTGGAAGGAGTATATAGAGGGTTTATACAAGGGCGATGTACTTCAGGACAGTATTATGGAAATGGAAGAGGATGTAGATGAAGATGAAATGGGAGATAAGATACTGCGTGAAGAGTTTGACAGAGCACTGAAAGACCTGAGTCGAAACAAGGCCCCGGGAGTAGACAACATTCCATTAGAACTACTGATGGCCTTGGGAGAGCCAGTCATGACAAAACTCTACCATCTGGTGAGCAAGATGTATGAGACAGGCGAAATACCCACAGACTTCAAGAAGAATATAATAATTCCAATACCAAAGAAAGCAGGTGTTGACAGATGTGAAAATTACCGAACTATCAGTTTAATAAGTCACAGCTGCAAAATACTAATGCGAATTCTTTACAGACGAATGGAAAAACTGGTAGAAGCGGACCTCGGGGAAGATCAGTTTGGATTCCGTAGAAATGTTGGAACACGTGAGGCAATACTAACCTTACGACTTATCTTAGAAGAAAGATTAAGAAAAGGCAAACCTACGTTTCTAGCATTTGTAGACTTAGAGAAAGCTTTTGACAACGTTAACTGGAATACTCTCTTTCAAATTCTGAAGGTGGCAGGGGTAAAATACAGGGAGCGAAAGGCTATTTACAATTTGTACAGAAACCAGATGGCAGTTATAAGAGTCCAGGGGCATGAAAGGGAAGCAGTGGTTGGGAAAGGAGTAAGACAGGGTTGTAGCCTCTCCCCGATGTTATTCAATCTGTATATTGAGCAAGCAGTAAAGGAAACAAAAGAAAAATTCGGAGTAGGTATTAAAATTCATGGAGAAGAAGTAAAAACTTTGAGGTTCGCCGATGACATTGTAATTCTGTCAGAGACAGCAAAGGACTTGGAAGAGCAGTTGAACGGAATGGACAGTGTCTTGAAAGGAGGATATAAGATGAACATCAACAAAAGCAAAACGAGGATAATGGAATGTAGTCAAATTAAATCGGGTGATGCTGAGGGGATTAGATTAGGAAATGAGACACTTAAAGTAGTAAAGGAGTTTTGCTATTTAGGGAGTAAAATAACTGATGATGGTCGAAGTAGAGAGGATATAAAATGTAGACTGGCAATGGCAAGGAAATCGTTTCTGAAGAAGAGAAATTTGTTAACATCGAGTATAGATTTAAGTGTCAGGAAGTCGTTTCTGAAAGTATTTGTATGGAGTGTAGCCATGTATGTTAGTGAAACATGGACGATAACCAGTTTGGACAAGAAGGGAATAGAAGCTTTCGAAATGTGGTGCTACAGAAGAATGCTGAAGATAAGGTGGGTAGATCACGTAACTAATGAGGAGGTATTGAATAGGATTGGGGAGAAGAGAAGTTTGTGGTACAACTTGACTAGAAGAAGGGATCGGTTGGTAGGACATGTCTTGAGGCATCAAGGGACCACAAATTTAGAATTGGAGGGCAGCGTGGAGGGTAAAAATCGTAGAGGGAGACCAAGAGATCAATACACCAAGCAGATTCAAAAGGATGTAGGTTGCAGTAGGTACTGGGAGATGAAGAAGCTTGCACAGGATAGAGTAGCATGGAGAGCTGCATCAAACCAGTCTCAGGACTGAAGACCACAACAACAACAACAACAGGAGGGATGGTCTAGTCCTTGGTCAGGTGATTCCATGGAAGGAATGACCTGCACCATATAATGGATGTACTGGAGGATACAGGGTAGATAGACCCTTAGGAGGGATGGCCTACACCTAGGTCAGGTGGATCCATAGGAGGACTGTCCTGCACCTATTCTTTATGTAGACAAGTAAGGAAGGGGACACTCACATCACGAAGATGGCAGTGTATGTTCACAATACCTTAAGACTCTATCCTTCCTAATGTACAGTTCACAATGAAAATTGGAAAAGAGAGCCAGCTATCTTTCCTCGACATATTAGTTAAGAGAATAATGGACAGATACTGGGCCTTAGTGTATATAGAAAATCCATAGCATTCCAACTGAATGAGAACTAACTTCAACAAAGTGAAATAGTGCTGCAATAGAAATAAACAATGTCTGAATAACCAGAGTGAGATGTGGATAGAAAAAGAGAAGCTGAGAATCATTTATCTGCTTTACACTGGACCAGTCTCTAGAAAAAATTAGTGGACTGCTACGGAAACACGGAGTTCAGTGTATTACACTCCCATCAATAAACATATAATGTCTCTTTTGTTGTGTTAAAGATGATCAAGATCACTGAAAAGAAGGTGTACCATATCCCATCTGATGGTGGCATGTTTTATGTGGGGCAGACTATTAGAACAGCCTAGAAGAGGTACTAGAAACATCAGCAACACACCTGTCTCAAACAATGAACCATATCAGCTGTCACTGAGCTCTGCTTTGAATATAATCGTGAAATGAAATATGGCTACAACACCAATTTTCTGGGACAGCATCAAAATGAAGATATTGGAAGATCTAATAAATTGTGATGGAGATTTCAATTTAAATCAGACTTTGGGTCTGGGAATCAATTTATTAAGGTCTTGCGGGCCATTCATCCACCAGAGCTGGAAAACACTGAGACTGAACTAGTTTACAACTCTTTGGAAAGTGATTTCTAGGTAACTAATATTTTTAAAACCAAGTGCAGGGCTCAGTAGTGTCACATGTGATTTAGGGTTTTGGGGAAGGACCTCAAAAAAATCTCATGTAATAACAGTAGTGAGTACAGGTAAATAGTCGAGAATAACATTGATCACATTGCTGAGAATGTCCCTTACACAAATGTGAAGTATTAATACAGAGCTTGGAAGATCGCTTAGGGGAATTGGGATGTTCACACAGGGTGTGAATTATGCATTTCCCTCCCTCACTCAGTTGTGTTATACATGGCATAGTTTTCACCTGACTGCTTCTGGTCAGAGGCTAAGTGAATGGCTGACTGCCAGAAGCAGCCAGTCCTATCAACACAGTATTCACAGTATTCTAATGTGTTCATAATGCCTTTTTATGGTAAATTCTTATGAAAGATAGAGCTTCAGAATAAATATAGCTATGCCGATGCAGCTACCTGTACAACAAAATACAGTAGCTTGTATAAAGACAAGGATTTTAAAATAAATGTATTTAATCAAAATACCAGAAGCCTTGTAAATGAAAAAGATAAACTTCTCATATCCAACGAGGAAAAAGAAAAGGTAGATGGAATTTCAGCAAAATTGTTTATATCAGTACATCACATGTAGATCCTGAACTGAACAGTTCATCTTGAGGGGTACAATTTGATATCATACAATTATGGTGCCCATAAAAAGAAACGAGGAGGAGCTAAACATAAAAAAATATTGAGTTAAATGTGAAGTCCTTAACGTTAATGAATATAGATTTAAATATCTTTTAGGATGCTGTGCCACTATAGAGGACCAGGAAACTTGTTGCATTGACAGTTTAAAGACCAATGGAAGTATGTATCTTAAGCTTTATAAAAGCATCTACAAAAAATTTTGATACGTTATATGGACTTAACTGGAAAATCATTATTTGTGGAGATTTCAATATTGATTTTTTGTCAGATTAGTGCTTACAAAGGGCATTTAATGTTTTCAGTGTCCAGCTTTGGGTTATTTTCTGCAGTAAAGTTCACTATGATGCTTGGAGGACATCGTGGAGCAGCTGCAGTGATTTAATTGTTAACTAACAGTTAATGATAAATCTGGTCATGATGGTAAAATGTTAACAACATAATTCAGTGAATCGTTCACTGAAGAAAAATACTGTGTCACAGAACCATAAACAGTCCTTGATCACAGTATTTAGAGAGAAATTACACGAAGTCATGGGGGAAAAATTTATAAAGTAGACAGAGCTAATGGAGAAAGTATTTCTTTCTTAAACTTATTCCTTCAGCTTCATGAGTATTGTTTTCCTTTATAGTAAATAAGGGCAGAAGTTAATCAGAAACAAGGATAAAGGATGGATTGCTCCTATGGTTAAGATATCTTGTGCTAGGAGGAGAGAGGTTTAAGTAATGCAGAGATTTTAAACTCCATTACCACCAGTATTGTCAAATCCTCTGATCTGTCATTAAAACAGAAAAACTAAAGTACTATGCTCACAAATCAAAACATTCCCAAGAGACGGCCAAAACTATTATTAAACAAGAAATAAACAAAACTAGCCATCTTAATGAACTCGAGTTCCAGAAAATACCTCTAGCGGAAATTGTGACACTTTCAAATGATTTTCCTCATACTGGCTGTAAACAATGCACACGATAATAAACAAACAAATACACATGCATTGAATTTACTTGTACAGACACTGAATGCACCACCAACAAATGTTAGATTAAAAAATAAATCATCTAAGAAGCACATAGAATTCATCAGGTCACAAAAAAGTAGCAATTTTACTGGATACGATAGTTTTACTGCCAGAATATTGACATCTTCTGCTGACTTGAATGGATTACCTTTAAGTTTTCTTTGTAACCGATCAACAACTTTGGCATAATTCCTGTCAGACGTAAAAATTGGAGATAAACAAACCACCTCTACTTGAAGATCTGTGTACCGTATTTACTCGAATCTAAGCCGCACTTTTTTTCCGGTTTTTGTAATCCAAAAAACCGCCTGCGGCTTAGAATCGAGTGCAAAGTAAGCGGAAGTTCTGAAAAATGTTTGTAGGTGCCGCCACAACTAACTTCTGCTGTGGAATATATGTAGCGCTACACAGGCATGCTTTGCAGGCACAAAGATAAATACTGGCGCCAAAAAAAAAGTGGAAGACGAGATTTTTTTCTCCACCCCGAGTTTCGACCACTGCATTTTCATACATTACCCAACGCAGTAGATACAAATTCCATATTATTCATCTTCAAAAGTAGCAGCATTTCAATGTACTACGAAAATCCGACTGGCAAGACTGTTTGAAGTGTTTGGGATGTTCGTCAATATGGCCAACTCTACGTTCTGAATTTTTTCCTACCTGTGAGAAGAGATGGTTGCTAATAGGAACTTTTATGAATTGTGAATCACATGCAGTAGGCCTATTCTCTTCACCATAAGAACAATACGAATATAAACGTTTTGCCATGTATTCTTTTGTGTTTGCTGCTATCTCATTTAAATCCTGTCTGCCTAATAAACTACGAAACTAGAGTGAGACAACAGCAAATGCGGAAGAAAATACGTATCATGTCATGTTTATATTCGTATTATTCTTATGCCTAATAGTGAGACAGTAAGAAATGAAGCATGGCAATTGACTAGATTTTTAAATCTAAGATGACTCTAATTTCTATGTAGAATGTAACGTACTAAAGAGGCGTCTGCAGAGATTTTCAAACTGAGAAAAATTTTCGCTAAACTCTCGTTCAGAAGATCATCTATCATACGCATTGTATTATTTGGTTCTTGTTGATCATTATCAAAGAAAGCATTGGTGTAAGTAACAACAAATAGCAGTCTCTTGCCATTGTTTCGCTAATGAGACGATTCCTCTCTCTCTCTTTTTTTTTTTTTAATTGTAAGCAGCGGTAGCACGCACAAAAGCAAGGCATGCCGCGAGCGGCGACTGGTCATAAAAACTCATTATCAGAATGCAACAAACAATGCATGACACAGTACAGTAATGCATTTTCAGCTTAGAGTGACACGTAAACATCTATAACAAAGAGCACGGCACTTATCAGATCAAAGAAAAATAAGCAATCAATTCAATCCAAACGAAGCACGTGAAAAAGGAAGGGTACCCGTATAAACACGGACGGAGCGCCTGACGGATTGCAATGGCTACCTGTTAAAGCTTAACTGCTAAGCTTACGACTCGAACCAAACTACTGTAGCTGTATTGGAGTAAATACGGTAACTCCTACCAGTCTTTTTATAAGCATTTGTGAAAGTAGTCTTTGATAGAACACTGACTCATTTAACTGTACAGAATGTGTTTGCCACCTTTCAGTTTGACTTTTGAAATGAATGCTCCACATAAAAAACAATTCACTGAATGGAACACAGTGTGTAAAATTCCTTGAGGTCCATCTGAGTAACAAGTCGTAATGGAGGCAAAGTTTGGATAAGCTAATGAAGAACATTATCTTCTGGGGCAGTGCAATCAAAGTAAATAAATTGTTTGTTCAGCAGAAGTGAGTAGTAGGAAACAGAACTGCTGAGGTCTGAAGTTCCAGGTGTGGATCCGGCTATTGTTAGCCTTGTTTTCTCCATTTTCTAGTATGGTGTCTTAGGATGTGGTAGCATTTGTAGAAGATTTCAAGTCATCCGCTAAAATAGGGATTTGATCAGATTAGCAGTTATTGCAGATTGCGAGGCTACGTTTGACAGGGGAAGTGAAGTTGCTTGCAAGGTGCACAGTAGAATTATGCCATGCAGAGGCAGCCAATCAAATGAGACAATCGTACAGGAAACAGATTAGTGCATGATTTATTTGGGAGCAGTTGGGTACTGTGTCCTGAAGGTGCGATGAAATAGTGGAGGTCTTTGTGAATAGCATTAGAAAGTTGAATGTTCACACCTGTGAGTGTTTGCAGAATGATAAGGTGAACAAAGTGGTGTTGCAGTTGCAGGAGGCCAGTAGCAAGCACTTGATGCTTTTCAGTGTGGTCTGGCACAGAGGTATCTGGAAGGGTGCATACAGGAGTGCCTAAATATCTCCCTGCTGGGTTTAGGTTAGCTCTGGAATACAAGGATATTGATAGGTCAATAGGGGTGAGGGATCAAAAACATGTATTTCCATTGAATGTGAAGTTTATAATTCAGGATGAACAGGGCATATGCAGAAACATTGCTACCAGCCACGAAGATGGGATTGAGTTAATAGAGAGGTCAATGATTTAATGGGAATGGTAGAAAGGTGCAGGTCACCAACAAGGATATAGGCATGGTAACAGAGGTGGTCCAGGGGGCAGGAAGGATCTGTTAAACTTAGGAGAGAACCCAAAAGCTTCCAAAAGGCATTCCCAGTAAAATTAAGTGCAGTGCGAACAAATGCAGGGGCAGTGTGTGCCATAATGGATCTAGCAGATGATACTAAATGTAAAATTTTGTTGGACACAGGGGAGCATATATCAGTGGCATCAAGAGAGTTAGTGTGAAGGAGATATTGAAACCCACTATACCATAATTTGCATGGGGGTAGAGGACAGTGATATATGACCACTGCGCTGCCAGCAGTAATGAGCTTTTTGTTTGAGACAACATGGTTGAAGCAATGTGTAAAAGTTATGAGTCGTGCATGTGAAGGCAACAGCATGATACTAGGGTTGGACTTTCTGCATCTACATCATGCCATAATTGACCTGCAACAATGTGTAGTAGAACTTAGAGGGGAGACATTCTGATGTGGAGAAACTGGTGTCAATGTTGATCTGCCGTGAAGAATGTCTATCGTACTAAACAGTCCAGTTAAACCACAAGCATTGACATTAATGCTTGATTTGCATGACTGTGTTAGGAGTCACCGGGAAGTCACTGTGGGTAAATGTTGAGCCTGACTTCCCAGCTGACATGTTATGTGTAATAGAACCACCGGAGGGTTGCGAAATTTTAGATGGCAGTGTGTTGTTTGGTGAAACATAATTTTGTACATATACAGGAGAGGTATGGAGGCAAAGTAGTTCCCATCAATGTGGACAATTTTGATTCCAAAGAAGTTAAGTTGTTAAAAGGAATGTTATTAGCTACATTAGAGATTTTGGATAAGTAAGTCTGCAAGCAGGGGGTGTTGGTTATGACGAGCCACAGATTGCTGCTAGGACTGCATTTCGAGAGAAAATGTATCATTTAAGAGGAACAGATAGGATACAAATTGAGGATCTGTTGTTGGAATTTTAACATTTGTTGTTTCTGCAAGAGCCATTGCCTGCTAGGCCAGTAACACAACACAAGATTCCAATCGGAAACAAGGCACTGATGTATCGGAGGCCATACAGAATCCTGCAATCACTGCAAGTAGCTGTGGAGGAATTTATAACTAAACAGTTGGCTGATGGGATTCCTGCCCCTGTGGGGCAGGAATTGTGGTCATGACAAAAAGGTCTGTTGATGTCTCGAAGAAGTATCAGTTTTGTTGTGATTACTGCCACCTGAATAGTAGGTCTACAACAGATGCCTAACCAATTCCCAACATCACATAGATGACAGATAAGCTAGGGCAAAACCAGAACTTCTTGACAATGGAGTTAAGGAGTGGGTAACATCAGTTAGAAGTTGCTCCACAAGATACACTGAAAACAGCATTTTTAGCACCTTGGTGACATTACCAACTTAGAAGGATGCCCTCTGGGTTGAAGAATGCACCAACAACATTCCGACAGCTGTTGGACAGAGTAGTGAAGGGATTGAAAGCGCATCAGTGTCTCACATATTTTGATGATATAATCATCTTCTCAGGGGATACAGAAGAGCATAGACGTCTAACAGAAATGTTCAAAAGATTACGCGTAGACCATTCGGCACTCAGCACAGAAAATGTTACTTTTTACTAGAATAGATTAACTGTCTGGACCATATCTTTACTAAGGATGATGTTAGGACCAATACGAGGTCAATACAAGGAGCACAACATTTCTGGTAATGCAAACAACCAAGGACTTACCACCTTTTATTGGTCTCAGAAATTATTATAGAAAATGCATGAAGGGATTTGCAGACATTGCCAGACTGATTATGCAGTTACTAAGGAAGGGGTTTAAGTTCATATAGTTGTGAGAACACCATGAAGCATTTGTCAAGTGCAAGAGAGTATTAATGTCCATTCCAGTGTTGGTGCTTCCAGACTTTCACAAGGAATTCATATTATCATGTGATGCAGCGAATCATGCTTTGCGTTGTGTTTTGACTCAGGAGATAGACAGGCAAGAACATCCTGTTGCCTATGCATCATGACAGTTGAAGACAGCAGATAAGAATTATTATACAACAGAAAGGGAAAAGCTTAGCTTGATAATGGAGTGATGTACTTCCAGTGTTACCCGTGCACAAGGAAGTTCGGTATAGTGACAGAACATGCTGCTTTGAAGTGGTTACTTGGTTTGAAGGACCCATCCAGTAGACTGATGAGGTGGGCATTGAAACTCAGTGAATTTGAGTATGAAGTAATCAAGAAAAAATAACTGTAATACAGGCACTAGGTCACAATCTTCGTGAATAGTAAGCACCACAGAGCAGCAGCGAACAGTGTAAGCAGTACGGCAACCAATAACAGTTTAGCACACACGAAAGATTGTTACACAGAGAGGCCATGAGTAGTGATGCCAACCAAGCAGAAACTAAAGTGTTATGTCAGATGCATGATCACATTTTATTGGGCCATGGGGGACGCTGGCCAACAAAATGGAGAGTGATAAAAAAGTATTTGTGGAAGGGAAGGAAAGATGATGTCACTCAATATGTCAGGAATTGTGTAGAATGCGCACAGCGAGCAGATTTGAGATGGAAGCAGGTAGTGTCACAATACCAGAAGCGATGGAACCATTCAATTTCATTGGGATGGACATGTTAGACCCATTCAGCCGAACGCCAGCAGGTAATTGTTTTGTGCTGAGCATAATAGATCATATTTTATTGTTACATTGAGACGACGCCTATGCTGGACCAACAGGCAGTCACAGTTGCACAAGTGTTCGTGAACAGGTGGATATTGCAATTCAGAATGGTGGACCAAGGAATCAATTTCATGTCAGACCTGATGAAAGAGTTGTGTAAGTTACTAAAGGTGGAAAAAGCTGAGAACTAATCCACTTTACCTGCAAGCTAATGGAAGAATGGAATGTGTACATCGAACAGTTGGAAAGAAGCATACTTATTATGTGAATTCACACCATTCAGATCGGTATGCGGATCTACCCTTTGTGGTGAGTGCGTACAGTTCCAAAGCACACATGATTTGATATGATTAAGCAGAAAAGTGTCAGGAAATGAGAGGTAGTACAGTAGTATGTTAGAACAGGAAGGGAAGTATGGAGAAAGGCCCAATGAGTGAATACTAAGGTGCTGGAGAAGCAGTGAAATGACTGGGGACAATTAACTCAGCATAAAGTGGGTTAATGGGTGATATGGTCAAGCCCATATACCCCCCAAATGAAAAGACGAAGAAGTTTGTAACATGGTACCAGAGTCCACACCAAGTGATTGAAACTACATTACTGGTAAATGTGAAGCTACAGCTGCCAATGAGGACAACAGTTCTGTATGTACAGCATCTGCAACCATTCGAGAGTGGGCCAGAGGAAATTTCATGGGAGGTACTAGTGAAAACAAGAAGAGAGATGAAAAAGAAGAAACAGAAGGATGAGCGACAGAAGAGAGAGGACCAGAAACCTCAGGCTTTTTATGCATTAAACCGGAGGAATTAACTGTAATTTGGTATGATTATTGCGATTACTGAATTTTATGTGTGTATAGTATAGGGCATTATGTTATTTTGGATTAAGTTATATGTTTGTGTAGGACAGGTTTTATCATAAGTGTGTTGAGAGGTAGTGTTTAGAGATAGCAGGCTTCTGTGGGGAGGGGAGATGATATTAGTAGCATTCTCAGGTTGCTGTATGGGAGAAAGGCCAAAGGAGAAGGACGCTAGTTTTGGCAGTGCTGTGCTTCTTTGTCGGAGGGAGAGTGAGGGTACTACAGGAACATCACCTGGATGAAGGAGTTGTGTTTTCCAGATAACCAGAGGTGATATTATTCTTCCACAGGTGTCACGTGGTTTAGTGTTTAATGTGTGGGATTTGCAGATTGAAATTAGGAGATTGGAAAAAGTGTTTACTGGGATACAGCAAGTACTAGTTAGTAACAGGAGGCTGAGAGACATCTTGAAGGAGCACAAATTGCCATTTAAATAAGTCTGGATTTTAAGGTGGGGATCAGTTGTCATTGCCAGCAGAACCATGACGACACTAGAGTGACAACAGACAGTGAAATGACTGGGCTCTGTCAGCTGCAGCCAAGGGTTCCAGATCGGGCTGCATCTGCTGTCTGCTATAAATCTTTCATGGGATTTGGCATGTCAGCCCTACTGATCTGCTGTCTGTGCCTGCCAACTCCAATGCTGAATTCCCAGTGGGATTCTGTGCCACAATGCCAGCCATCAGCTAACTGCTGCCCGAGGGTGGCAAGTCACTCCCCATGAATAGCTGTCTTCACCATCTGTTGCAGTGGCATGATCAGGGCAAAGGCTCGCTGTGTCTATGTGATGCTGAGGAAAGCAGCGCACTTCAGTCTCCTTCACAGCCACCACAGCTGTGTGCAGAGCTGAGGGGCTACCTCTCGAGTGGAGTGCTATCACAGCATAACACGATGCTCCACTGACGTCAATGCCTGTGGCCTACAGAGGTTGCCAGCCTCAGCAACACGAGGTGACAGCCCAGCAGCATCGGGTGGAAGCTGGCACCTATTCACTATCCCAGCCAGGGACTGTGAGGAGGGGCGTGCCTGCCTCATTACGCCATGTACCAAGATCAAAAAAACTCTTTGTAATTGTTCAGAGTGTTTACTCCTTGACACTGTCATTTCTGTCACCACCTCTCTCACTCTTCAGTGAATAGCATTAAGCAGTATGATGATAATGTAGCACTAATACATTGTGCAGACTTAGCTTCCCTGATGTCTTAGTCTTATATTAATATTTACCTTCACTCTTTCCACGTACCTGGAGTTTCATATTCTTGTTGGGCTCTGCTGAACACAATGAATGATGCATGAATGTGAGAATATGCATTTCACAGAATAAGAGTGTGGGCCATGGAAAAACAAATTTGTATCACAGGGCACTGGCTATGAATACCAGCACAGCACTAACAGTGCTGCACAATTTGGTTGGAGTCCAAGGACCAAGTACGTAACAGAGCCTGCAGCATCTGAAGAAGATGATTGAATTGTCCATCAAAATATGGTGCATAAAATGGAATCAACAACTCAGTTTAACATCCAAAAGCATGCCATTAATCAGTCACACTGAAAAAAAAACCTGAGAGCACATGAAAAGTGGGTTACATGGCACAATCTTGTGACCAGAAGCAGTGTAAATACTGTAACCCTCCTACATCTGCATCTACACTCTGCAAGCCTTCTGACTGTGTGGCAGAAAGCACTTTGTGTATCACTGTCACCTCCCTCTTTCTTGTTTCAGCTCTGAATGGCACATGAAAAGAATGATTGTTGGTAAGCCTCTATATGAGCTCCAATCTCTCTATTTTTACCACTGTTGTCTTTTCACAGTAAACCATACCATAGTGCACAATGCCTCTTATAGTGTGCCACTGGATTAGGTTGAGCATATTTTTAATGATTTCGTGGTTAGTAAATGAATCTGCCACAAAATTAATTGCCTTTTTTTGGATCTTCTCTATTTCAGCAATATGCAATACTCAAGCGCTGGTTTAAACAGGGTTTTGTAAGCTACATCCTTTGTGGGCGCTCTACAGCTCCTGAGGATTCTTTCAGTGAATCTCAGTCTGGCATTTGTCTTCCTTCAATTAGTTTTATGTTGTTTTTCCACTTTAATTTGATGTATAGGCATTAATCCCAGATATTTAATGGATATGACTGCTTCCAGCAACTCTGAGAAACCACATAGTTATAAAATAATCAGGCTTTACACCTATGTATGTGCACTACATTAATTTTGTTTATGTTGAGTCAACTGCCAATCTCTGCACAGTGTAGATCTTCTGCAGGTCTTCCTGCATTTTGCTACAATTTTGTACCATCATCTTCTCTATATACAACAGTGTTATATGCAAACCACCTCTTGGAGCTCCCAGCATTATCTGTAAGGTCAGTTATATTTATTGTAAACAATAATAGTTCTACAAGCTGCCACTGGATATACCTGAAGCTTCTTTCATATCTGGAGACTTCTCTTAGTTAAGAATGACATGCTGTGTTCTATTTGTTAGGAACCCTTGAATCCAGCCACAAACTTGGTCTGATATCCTGTACACTCATATTTTGTTCACTAGGTGACATTGCAGAAATGCAATATCAAAACTGCTGACAGATGACTTCTGTCACTTGTGGAGCCATTTCTGTTGACCTTGTGTTAGTTTTCTTCATTACCTCAGACTGAATGCTCTCTTGAACATTTTACTTGGGTGGAAAGAAGAAAGGAAAATTTGGGTTGAATGTCCCATCGTCATAGATGTGAAAGAATGGATAAAGAAACTGGCAGTGTGCTTTCCAAAGGAACCATCTCAGAATTTAACAACATCTAATTTTTTCAATATTTTGTTTTGATAAACAGGGTGGCTGCCACTTTTTCCTTTGCACAAACTTCCTGTTTCTTCAGACTGTTGCTGCCATCTGTGAATTTTGTATCAGGAGATACTTCATTGTATTTCTGACAAAATCTTCTCTGGCCTGTAATGACAGAATGATATGTATTAAATTCCAAAATGTAGGCTGCCTTCTGCAGGGGACATCCAATTTTCAATTATTATACAAAACTTTTCACATATGCATCACTGCGCATGCACTGGCTTCTGATTCACTGCACTTGGGCAACAGCCAAAATTTTGAACTTTCTTTTACATTCTCTGTAATTATTATGAACATATCACTTTTCATCAGATGTTTATAGTTGTTTGTAATTGTTATATTCGTATTGGCGTGTCCCCCTTTTTTTGCAACTGGTGCCCCATAGCTCATACGTATCTGAAGAGAATGACCTTTTTCAGAACCATTGAGAGCTGCTGATGAAATAAACCTTCATTCAAAACCAGTTTTGATCAACTGATCATCAGAAAATAATAATAATAATAATAATAATAATAACAATAATTACCTTCTGCCAAGCCTCTGTATTCAGGGCATTCTCCTTGGGTACACCATGATGCTCCGTTATTTCACCGATGTGGTTTTTCCAAGAACATCATGGTCTGCCACATTTTTATGTCTGCCAGGTAGTTTCCATTCAAAAATTTTCTTTGGTCACTGATGATCTATTGTCCTTAACAAATGCCCATACCCGTTAAATGATTTTCTTTCAAATTTACCTCCATTCTAGCTCTTATTGCATCATTAGTTTTTTTCTCGATTCTTGGTATTCTGGCACTCCTTTGTAAATAATCCATTGCCACAGTTACTAGCTTTCTTTTGAAGCCAGCATTTGAAATCCACAGTTCTGATCCATACTATAGGACGGGTTCATCCATTAGTCTAAACACTCATTTCTTATTATTGTTAATAATGTTCTTGTTCCACCAAAAGAATTCATACAACCTATTTCTTTTCTGCTTCATTATATTCTGTGTTTTATTCCTGTGTTATCAGTCCACCTTTGTCAACAGATGCCCCTAGCTATTTAAATTTTTTTTACCTGTCTCATAATGGCTCCATCATTTATGTGTATTTGAAATCTAGTGTCACTATTCACAATCAGATATTTGGTTTTTTGTTAGACTAATTTGTAGCCCCCATTTGTCATATTTCTGAAAAACTCAGTATTGTATTTATCTTCAGCTAGAATAGCTTGATCATCAGCAAAACTTAATGAAAACACCTGTACATTATTAATAAAGCAAACAACGGAAAATCCAGGATGGAATGTAACAATTTTAGAGAAGGAAATTTGCTACTCACCATATAGTGGAAATGCTGAGTTGTGATAGGCACAACAAAAAGATTCACACGAATGTAGCTTTTGGCCATTAAGGCCTTTGTCAGCAATAGAAACACACACACACACACACACGCCCAAAGACACACTCACGCAAACACAACTTGTACACACGTCTGCACACATGTATGTATCTGTGTCTATTGCTGACAAAGGCCTTAATGGCCGAAAGCTACAATTGTGTGAATCTTTTTGTTGTGCCTATCACGACTCAGATCTCCGCTATATGGTGAGTGGCAACTTTCCTTCTCTAATATTGTTACATTATTAATAATGATTCCCATTCCTCCACAGCTGTTCTTCCATTTTTGGAGAGCAGCTTCAAAGTATAAACTGAACAAAATGCATGAGATACTCAGCCCTTTTGCGGCATCACTAGCTTCCGATACTTTTGGCCCTTTTTTAATCTGTATGTTACTATCTTTGTACATTTCAATAATAACCTGTAAAAGATGGTCATTCATATTTACATTCTTTCATAACTTCTTACAGTTTTGCTCTTGCAACCTTATCATAAATTTTTGCTAAATCTACTAGGAAAAGTGTAACTCCACTACTGGCATAAATTTCTCCATCAGCTATTGTAAAATAGAGAGATTATCTGTGCTGGATCTGTTCTATCTGAACCCACTCTGGGCTTCTTCAATACGGTGTCCACCATTCCACCACATTTGCTCATACATAATTTCACCAAATAAGCAGCTCATTATCCAGTTCACGTTAACACCTCTGCAGCAGTTATTGTCCCTTCTATTCCTCATCACCAAATTACATAAAAATTTACATCAGTCTGTATGGTATTGTTCTTATTGTGACACTAAAAGATTAAATAAAAAAGGCATCCTGCAGCACTGAAAGCACCACACTGTGCAGTGCACTCCTCACAGGGTGGTTCGAACACAAATGTCGACAGCAGTTCTTGTTGGCTTTTAAACACAATTTGCTATGCAAGTACAGTGTCTCACCATTGTCCCATGTGGTTTGGTACTTCTGGGTTGGTTATCCAATTTAAAGTTATGTTGGTCCAATTTTCCTTGGTCATCTTATCAATTGTTACTGTTTCTGTCTTATTGTGCCTATGACTCTATGCAACCTAAGTATTCTCGAATCCAACCAAAAAACTATGACTGCTTTAAACTATTTTTTCTTATAAGACTTTTAACTAAAAATTTTCCTTTTGGTAGTTATAAGAATACTGTTGATTTATCTGTATCTGACTATTAGGCAGACAAGATCAGTTGCAGAGTTCTGATACCTGTAGGCTCAGTTGTGGGTCTGGAGGAATTACCTACTTTGTAGCACGCATACTTTTGCAATAGATTTGCAAGTCTAAATATTGATAGAAACTTATACCATTTGCCTGAGTCCGTGTTCACAAGCTAAATTTCTGATAAAATTTCTTTACTGCGAAGGGAATGATATTGAAAATACAGTCTGCCACTTTTGTCTCACAAGCCCATTTGGCAGCCACTTTTGTCTCACAAGCCCTTTTGGCAGATGGTGATTTCACTTTTGTTGCTCTCCTTTTACACCTCATTCAGCAAACAGGAGAACCTCACCTTGAGCCAATGTAAGTGTGATCACAAAAGATATAGGTATATAAAGGGAAAAGGAAGGTCACCTTCATGGACTTTTTGCCTTCAGCCTTCATAAATTTCCCCAAGTCTTACACACAATAAAACATGTCTGAAACATTGGCATTAAAATACCACACTAAGTTTGGTAAGTAGGTTCAAACTTTTAACTGAATCAACCTTATTTTGCTATATTTTCAAAAGGCAGGCATGTTAAAAGTGAAACAAATACTGTAATCTTTTCAGGCTAGTCTATAATATTAATTCAAGAGGAAGGTATTAACACCAATTTAAATCTGAACGTACATGTCACCAACAGCATACTGAATGTATTATCACAACCAAGACACCCACCTCAACAGGACAAGTTTATATGCCTACTAGCTCTGCAAGTGATAAACAGATGCATCACAAGATAAAATACATTATTCAAATATTTAAGGGAAACAAAGGTTTAACTGTGATGGGATGGAGACAGTAGTAATTCAACAGCAAGAAAAGGAGAATAAGGACTGGGGGAGAGAAATGAAAGGGGGACACCATATGGTGCAGCTTTGCACAGAGCACAATTTAATAATTGCTAACACAATAGTTTACAAATTGTGAAAGAAGGCTGTATGTGAGGATGAAACCTGGAGAAACATGTTCTAAGTACATGATATACTGGTAAAATAGTGATTTCAAGACTAGATTTTAAATGAAAAACAGTTTCATGAGCTGATGTGGTCTCTGACTATAATTTATTGGTTATGAACTGCAAATTGAAACGCCAGAAATTGCAGAAAAGTAAGAAATTAAGGAGATAAGAAGGAAGTAACATTAAATGGTTTAACAGCCAATCAGCATCAAGGTCATTAGAGACAGAAGAACAAACGAACTGGATAAATTTTAAGAACGATAGTTTCAAAGGAAACACTAGGCAAAAATTGACTGAAACTGGGAAAGGAATACAAAACAAGATGAAAGAGTAGCTGCAAGAGAGCATAGGATCAAATAGGCAAAATGCCAAGGCCCAGTATAAATCCTTGGATAACACGTGTGATACTGAATGCAATTAGCAAAAGGGGAAAATATGAAACTGCAGCAAGTGAAGCGAGTAAAAGGGAATACATTCCAACTTGTTTGAAAAATGTGATTAATATCTATATCTACACCTACTTCTATACACGACAAGCTACTTTAATAGATTGTGGTGGAGAATACTGTGTGTACCACTGTCACTTTCCCCTTTTCCTGCTGCTGTCACAAATGTTCACAAGATGAATGATTGCTGGTCAACCTCCTTATGAGCTTGAACCTCTTTTACTTTATCTTCATGGTCTTTTCACAATATATGTATTGGTTCTCTCTTCTACGAATGTACTCTCTCGGCACTTTAATAGTAAATCACAATGTGATGCACAACACCTCCCTTGCAGTGTCTACTGCTGGAGCTGGCTGAGCACTCTGCAACACTTTAAAACTTACTAATTGAACCTGTAATGAAACACGCTGATCTTTATTGGTTTTTGGCTGTTTCTTTTATCAATTCTATCGGGTATAGAACCCAGACTGACAAGCAATATTCAAATACGGCTTGAAAGAGGGTTTGGTAAGTTACCTTCTTTGTGGATGGGCTACTTTTCCTGAGAACTCTTCTAAAGAACCTGTCTGGCATTTGCCTTACATGCGATTAGTTGTAAGTGGTTGCTCCACTTTAAATCACACCATACACACACTCCTAGATATTTTATAGATGTTTCTGCTTCCAGTGATTATTCTGGAATTGTGTAATCATACAATAATGGCTACAAAATGGCTAGTGGTGAAACATACAATTAGCATGCACTACTCAAAATAAACAAATACTGCCTGTATGGGGATGGAAATCAATCATAAGATTAAAATTACTGACTTACTGAACATTTTGATTGCAAAAATTGACTTTATTGATTTGGAGATAAAAAAGAACAGACTAAATACAGACTCAAATTTCTCATTAGAAAAAAGGGCCAAAGTAATTTTTTTGATCTGATCTCCCCATCCCCATAACTAGCCAGCTCACACCTATTTATAATTTTAAATGTAACCAACATATCAAATTATAATAAACTTACTTGCAATAATACTAAAAAATAATCAGTACATGAATTGAAACTGCTATCAAATGTAATCCACACTTCCATTTTAAAAATTAAAATCATAAAAAAGAGTTTGTTGGTGCATCATGCTAAATTTATTTTACACAACAATAGATGTATACATGAACTAGTAAAACTACAATAATTCATTGCTCCAGGAATAATAACAAGGTCAGTGGCTAGGCTGTGGATCTAATTTTTTGTTGAGTCAGTGAGATGACCACAAAATACATCAAGGTAAAACACTGATGGTAGTTTGGGAAGCCCACCACGATAGGGTTCCCATATGTTTCAGTGCCACTCAAGAATTAAAGTTTCAGTCTCCCGTCCCTTCTCTTAATTTTGAACAATGAAATCATCAAAGAACAGCTTTTAGTTTTTAGGGGTCTTGGGGCTTGTCTTCCAGTTGAAGATTAAGAAAGGTGTAAGTTTGCACCCATCTGCTGTGATTGTCAGCATTGCAGTTATGGGTTGCTTTTCACATTCTGATGTTTTGATGGTTTCTTCTTTTGTCCGCTTGTTAACAATTGTGCAATTACATGGTATAGCAAACCAAATTGGTGTCCCATCAGTGTTGCCTGTTTGGCCCATCAAAAAATTCTTGTCTTTCCTAAGAGCGATGACCTACTGCTGAAGTTTTTGAAGTAAAACTCAAAATTCTGTGGAAGCTTTTGGCATACTGTTATATGGCGTCATAGAGATAAGCCTGCCTACTTCAGAAAGTGATCATCCCATTTGTGGCTAGCCTGAAATTCTTGCCTTGGTGTACTATGAGCTGCAGCCAGCTCTTTTGCTTTGTTTCTTATGTTGTCACTCATCACAGGTTGCCCATTCTTCCTCCTTTCATGACTGAATTACAAAACTTTTACTTTAATATCCAACTTTGCAAGGGCCAGTGAATTTCATTTAGTAGAATAATATCAATTTCTGTTTCTTCCATAAGCGAATGTTACTCTCAAGTCACTTTCAACCCTCATCCTGCCCTTCTGTTAACTGTATTTTTCAGCATAAAGAATTACTTTACACGTGATTGTAACATCATATGATGTTCTTCTCTGCTTGCCTTCTCTTTAACGACTACCTAATGCAAACCCACTACCTATTAACAGGCCAATAATAATGTCAGAAAGTTGAGAATTACAACAATTCATTGTGTTGTAAGGAACAATACCTAAATTTCAGTGACTTTGCCAGTTATAATGGATTGAAGTTTGGACTTGAATGTAATACACCATCAAATTGTATGCGCACAACAGTGCTGAATACTGCATATGGTAAAAAAATGTGTGCATTAGATTTGCATAAATTCAGTATATCTAAAACTAAAAACAAGTTTACGGTGCAGATGTACCATAACATTTTCAGAGTAATATAAAAAAAAAAATATTTACAAGTTTTAATTTTTAAATATAATGTGGAAAATCATCTATTCATCTTTCCAAAATTGGGTCCTTACGCCTTGTTTTGTTTTTCCTTCTTTGGGGAGGAAGTACAATATGTCGTTTTCACTTATCAACTGCTTGCTGTACCTGATCTATGTCTTTAATTGCCTTTACTTCTTGTTTTCTAGTTTCATAACGCTCTTCAACATTACTTGAGCCACACTAATTTCCACCAAGTTCTTTTTATGTATTGCTTCTTTTAAGCACTTGTTTGCATCATCCAGTAATCTGTAAACATTCATTCTTTTCTCTTTTTCTAACTCTTTCAGTTTCCTTAATACCTGTTCACCATGTTCAGTGTTTACTTTTCCTTTTTCTAACTCAACCCTCATACTTGCTTGAAAGATTCTCTTGTTTCCTCACCTACTCTCTTCGTATCTCCACAGTACTGCTTGTATCTGACATGAGCTATGCATGCCAGTTGAAGAAGTTCCTCATTGATAATTACAAAGTGAGCCTTCGCTGAAACATATTCACCGCAGCATCTCTACCAGTCAATGTAACATCCAATGTCTTTCACATATATTTTCGGTGTCTTCATTAGAGATGTTCCTTGACATGAGAATTCCCTTTCTACGAGGTGCATTCAAGTTCTAAGGCCACCGATTTTTTTTCTCCGGACTGGAAAGAGATAGAAACATGCGCATTGTTTTAAAATGAGGCTTTGTTCATTGTCAATACGTCCCAGAGATGGCAGCACCGTACAGCAGATGGAATTTTACCGCCAGCGGCGAGAATGAGAACTGTTTTAAATACTTAAAATGGCGACGTTTTCCTTACTTGAACAGCGTGCAATCATTCGTTTTCTGAATTTGCGTGGTGTGAAACCAATTGAAATTCATCGACAGTTGAAGGAGACATGTGGTGATGGAGTTATGGATGTGTCGAAAGTGCGTCCGTGGGTGCGACAGTTTAATGAAGGCAGAACATCATGTGGCAACAAACCGAAACAACCTCGGGCTTGCACAAGCCGGTCTGACGACATGATCGAGAAAGTGGAGAGAATTGTTTTGGGGGATCACCGAATGACTGTTGAACAGATCGCCTCCAGATTTGGCATTTCTGTGGGTTCTGTGCACACAATCCTGCATGACGACCTGAAAATGCGAAAAGTGTCATCCAGGTGGATGCCACGAATGCTGACGGACGACCACATGGCTGCCCGTGTGGCATGTTGCCAAGCAATGTTGACGCGCAATGACAGCCTGAATGGGACTTTCTTTTCGTCGGTTGTGACAATGGATGAGACGTGGATGCCATTTTTCAATCCAGAAACAAAGTGCCAGTCAGCTCAATGGAAGCACACAGATTAACCGCCACCAAAAAAATTTCGGGTAACCGCCAGTGCTGAAAAAATGATGGTGTCCATGTTCTGGGACAGCGAGGGCGTAATCCTTACCCATTGCGTTCCAAAGGGCACTACGGTAACTGGTGCATCCTACGAAAATGTTTTGAAGAACAAATTCCTTCCTGCACTGCAACAAAAACGTCCGGGAAGGGCTGTGCATGTGCTGTTTCACCAAGACAATGCACCCGCACATCGAGCTAACATTACGCAAGTTTCTTCGTCATAACAACTTTGAAGTGATTCCTCATGCTCCCTACTCACCTGACCTGGCTCCTAGTGACTTTTGGCTTTTTCCAACAACGAAAGACACTCTCCGTATCCGCACATTCACCAGCCGTGCTGCTATTGCCTCAGCGATTTTCCAGTGGTCAAAACAGACTCCTAAAGAAGCCTTCGCCACTGCCATGGAATCATGGCGTCAGCGTTGTGAAAAATGTGTACGTCTGCAGGGCGATTACGTTGAGAAGTAACACCAGTTTCATCGATTTCGGGTGAGTAGTTAATTAGAAAAAAAAATCGGAGGCCTTAGAACTTGGAATGCACCTCGTACATCCATATTGCCATGCAAAAGTGCAAGTGCAACCCTCACAATTTCTGTAACACTAGGATATTTCTTTTCTCCAGAGGTATATATCTTCTCAAAAAACTGACTCCAGTCAACTTCCCCTGGATACCTGTCACTACTCAAGTTTTCTCTTCTAATGTTAATAGTTTCTATTAATCAATTAGTGCATTGGGAGAACAGAAACTAATTTCACTGTTTTTGTATGACCCTTCTTTCACCCTCATTGCAGCACCAAAGTTATCACAACAAAGGTTTATACAAAGAAGACTTTCCCAAAATGTGTGTTCAAGCAGATGCATAGTGCTTTATAGCTTGCCTGGAAGTACAGTATCCTTCTTGTGGTTAGCTTCTTGAGATATTCAGTTTCTCTGGTGCTGAACACTATGTTGCCAACAGGAAGTAAAACTTATCACAAAATGATTCTCAGTGGAATAGCATTAACACAAAATCAGTTCATGAGTGTTATGACAAGGTTTGTGAGCTCATTATAAATTAGATGTATTAATGGATCTCTCTCCTGAAAGAAATGCGTGAATCTTCAACATGTATGAGCACCTGCACAAGCAAACATAATTTCTGCTTTGGTAGTTTTGTCTTTTAATAGTTTAACAATTTTATTGTATTTCATAGAACTCATCAATTGCTTCTGTGCTGGGATATGAAGTGAAAGAAGTATTTTTCAACAGCTGATCAATGTTCTAAAGGTATCTCTCCAGCTGGTTCTGATGTCAGCCATCAAAAGAAAACATTTTTCATAAACTTACAACCCAGACATTTCATATTTGATTGTACCATTTTTCTTTTGTGAAATTTCAAACTTATCTTGAGATTTATCAAATGTCTTCATGTTGTTGATGACCACACATCACTTAGTTAACATTCCCAATATACAGATCAAGACTCACTCGCTGGTGCACAAGGTTGTTAACAAAACTGTAACTCAAAGCCTTCTCAATGGAATTTTCCAATCTGTTTGCCACATAAAACATTTCTTTGTTGGACACAAACTTCTTTTCATATTAGTTTTTTTAAGATTTATGATATAACATTTTACTTTGAAGGCCAAAACTGAATAATATAGACTAAAACTGTCCAACATGAAAAATAATGACAATATTATGAAAAGGATAGATTGTTACTCACCATATACAGATGCTGAGTCACAAACAGGCACAACAAAAAGACTGCTAAACATGTTAGCTTTCGGCCAGAAGTCATTCTAAAATAGACAACACAAACAGATTCATGTGACACACACACACACGTGACCACTGTATTTGGCCACTGAAAAATAATGACTTTCACTGATTTTACTATTATCCATCCCTGCCTGCAGGAAAATTAAAGAAACCTTCAGAGAAAAGAGAAGCAGCTGTATGGAGATAAAGAGCTTACATGGCAAACCAGAGCAGAAAAGGCTGAAAAGTGTAAGGAATATACAGAACAGTAACATGAAGGAACCAAACTTGAACACAATATGAAAAGAGAAGAAAAAGTAAATGAAGATAAGATGGAAGATTAGACATTAAAAGAAGAATTTATCAGAACACTGCAAAGGAAATTAAAGTTCAGAGAGAAGAAATAAAAAGTTTGAGGTTTGCCAGTGGCACTGAAATTCTGTCAGAGATGGCAAGGAACTAGAGAGAGTCAACAGTAAGAACAGTGTCTTGAAAAGAGGGTATAAGATAAATATCAACAAGATTAAGACATGGCTAACAGAATGTACTTAAATTAAACCAGCTGATGCTGTGGGGATTAAACGAGGAAACAACATATTAAAAATGTTAATGAGCTTTACCCTTTGGGCAAAGAAATAGCTGATAATGGGCAGAGTAGAGAGGATATGCAATTCAGACTGACAATGACGAGAAAAGTGTTTCTGAAAAAGAGTAATTTGTTGGCATTGACTAAACTTTTAATTGTTAGGGAATCTCTTCTGACCACATGTACGAGGGTTGACTGAAAAGTAATGCCTCCACCTTCGTAGCTCTTCAACAGTTGGCAGCATTGGTATGCAGCAGGTACTGGCTTGTTCTGTAGCCTCTTATCTACAGCTGTAGTTGGCAGGAAGCCTTAGCATTGAACGGTTGTGTTGTTCCAGTGTAAAGTATGGAACCCTGTGCAGACGGTTAGTCAATGCAATTTAAGCAATGTGCTGTCATTGAATTCTTGACAGCAGAAGGTGTCACTCCAAAGGATATTCATCAGAGAATGAAAGCAGTTTATGGTGATTGTGTTGATGTGAATACTGTGTGTCATTGGGCAAGTAAGTTTAAAGATGTTGAGGTGGGAATATCTGACCTGCATGACAAACAAAGAGTTGGACGTCCTGTGACAGCAACCACCGAGTTTCACAAGCAAAATATCGACAATTTGATTCGGGACAATCGTCTTATCACTCAGAGAGAAACTGCAAGCACAATCAGCATTTCAAAAGTACATGTGGGTCACATTATTGCTTTGCTTGGCTATCGGAAGATCTGCGCACGATGCGTACCCCGGATACTGACACCTGAAATAAAAGCACACAGACTTGAAATTTGCCAGGAACTTCTCTCACATTACGAGAATGAAGGTGACACCTTTCTCCATTCAATTGTGACAGGAGACGAAACGTGGGCACACCATTTCAACCTGGAGATGAAACATCAGTCTATGGAATATCGATACAAAGACGCGCCCCAGAAAAAGAAATTCAAGACGCAGTCCTCAGCTGGAAAAATCATGGCCATGGTGTTCTGGGATGCAGATGGTGTTATCTATGTTGATTTCCTTGATCGTGGAACAACAATAAGTTCAGAGCGTTACATCGCAATGCTGTGAACAATGAAATGATGGCTAGCAATGTCCAAAAGGAAAAGGGAAATGTTTTCCTGCAGCATGACAATGCCAAACCACACACTTCATGTGGCACCATAGCAGAACTTCAGAGACTGAATCTCACCACTGTACGGCATCCTCCATACAGTCCAGATTTAGCATCATCTGACTTCCATCTGTTCCCAATAATCAAAGATGATCTGCAGGGACATCGTTATCCTTGAGAGAACTGTGGGACTGTGATTGCAGAAACAGTGTCGAGTGCTTCTGTGATGGCTTCAGAAAACTTGTTCATCATCGGCAGAAATGTATCCAATTGGCTGGTGATTATGTGGAAAAGTGAATATTGGCAATTAAAGATCACATTTTAAGGATTATTTCTGCATTTGATTTATTAAAATATTCCCATCCAAATCTAATTAATGAAGGTGGAGGCATTACTTTTCATTCAACCCTCGTAACTGGAGTAAAGCATTGTAAGAAAGTGACGTGTAAACAACAAACAGTTCAGATAAGAAGACAGAATCAGTTTTTGAAGTGTGTCACTACAGGAGAATGCTGAAGATAAGATGTG
This sequence comes from Schistocerca nitens, assembly GCF_023898315.1. Lineage (NCBI taxonomy): Eukaryota > Metazoa > Arthropoda > Insecta > Orthoptera > Acrididae > Schistocerca > Schistocerca nitens. The sequence goes on from NC_064615.1 coordinate 354,060,903, forward strand.
TCGATTGTATGACAAGTGAAGAGGTACTGAAACAGGCTGGGGATTTATAGCACAACTTGAGCCAAAGAAGAGGTCAGGACATGTCACGAGGCATAAAGAATCGTCTTACTAATGGCAGGGAGTGGGTGGCCACAGGGTTGGAAGGAGGGGTAAAAAATGTAGAGAAATACCAAGGTTCAACTACAGCAAGCAGGTCCTAATGTATGTAGGTTGCACTTCTTATGCAGAGATGATTTGGCCTTCTCAGGAAAGAGTCTCATGGAGAGTTGCATGAAACCAGCCTTTAGACTGAAGACCACAAGAACAAGAAGTTTCACTGTAGCACAAAAATTGTAAAAACACCCAGGTTTTTTGGCATAGGTCTCATGTGCTACTGGAATAATACAATAAAATGTGTCTTAAACAACAATGATCAACACTGTTCTGAAACTGCCATACTATAAGCTGTAACACATATCCTATAGCCATTTACAATCATCTTGTTGGCATCTCTGTATAGAACTTTGTAGTGAATGACTCATGATAATACGAAATGAATGACGATATCAGTAATTACAATACAAGACAAAACTGTATTCATTACTCAGCTTTTGTTGACTCTGGATTTACGAAAAGGCTTAATTATGCACAACCTAAATTTCCCACCATTTCTCCAATGATGCAAGATCCATTACAAATAACTAAGTTATCTTCAAAAGCAAATTAATTTTTTCCTGACAACTCTTGCTACTTCATACACAAATTTTAATTGTAAACTTATTGGGCACATATAGTACAACATTAACACACTTCCTGTTGTTATTGAACTAATGTACTTATTACTCTGCACAAGGGTGCTCCAGGATCTGGTGGTATGGAGTATTTTTAACATTTTGGAAGCTGAATGGTGACTTGTAAGTAGCCATAAAAAAGTTCCCCTTCTGATCTTATTAAAAACCTGCAAAATACTGACTTTTAAATCATTTTCTTGAATCAAAAACACCTATATTTTTCCTTTCCCCCTGAGAGCTAGGTGGGGGTCACGCCTCATCCCACACCCCTCTCTTGCCCCCAGGTATAGGCACCCTTGACTCTGTGCACAATCAGTAAACAAGCGTTAGTATGCATATATATATATATATATATATATATATATATATATATATATATATATATATATATATATATATATATATATATATAAGAATTATATTAATGAATCTGTAAACAGACTCCCTACATGTCATTATAACATGTTGTGCAAATTATCTATGTGACACGTAGCTAAATATGTTAAGACTATACCAAGCTGATATTTTGTTATCACTTGTCAATGAGTTTGCTGTCTAGCTGGCCAATGATAAAATTTTAAACAAGGAATTTTATTAAGAGTCTGTACAATGGCATCCAGTTCTTAAATATGTAAGTCACTGTTAACATTAGGGAATTATATGTTTATTCAGCAATATTATATCTGTGCAGTACAGTTGCATCTGGCTCTTAGCCGGTACGCTTGTATTATCTAGCATACATTATAGCTCTGGAAAATGCTTTAATGCATTTGGTAGTATCACAAATGAAGAGGAAAAAGGGCTTGAATATCTTTCTAGAAATCTGCTCCTTGTCTGTATTACATAATGGCTTTCCAGTCAAACACAAATAACTATATTTTTATACTCCGCAAACCACTATGAAGTGCATACAGAGGGTACTTTCCGGTGAACCAGTTATTCAGGTTTTTTTTCTGTTCCATTCATGTGCAGAGCCTGGTTAGAGTGACTGTTTCAATGCCTCATGATCCCTACAGGAGTGATAATTAGGAGGTTCTAGTATGTTCCTAGCGGCATAATTTAAAGCAGGTTCTTGAAACTTTGTAAGTAGCCTTTCTTGGGATAGTTTATATCTACAACAGTCTGTCAGTTCAGTTTCTTCAGAATCTTTGTGACACTCTCCCTTAGGTCAAACAAACCTGAAACCATTTGTGCTGCTCTTCTATGTATATGTCCAATAGTCCTATTTGGTATGGGCCCACACACTTGAACAATATTGCAGAATGGGTTGTATGAGTGATTCTCATGCAAATGGTGGAATGACCTACAGCTCTTTACTGCTGCATATAGGATGCCATTCTGATTAGTCTGGCATGCTGATATGCATTTTTCAGTATGAGACAGGAAAAAGGGCATCCACTTATCCATCTCTGAGGCAGAAGCCTTCTTCTTCTTGCGTTACGGCCTCTGTAGGATAGCGGGTAGCCCCTTCGTGGACTGAATTTTTCTCTTCTTCTCCAAGAACCTCTTCATTCCCTCTCTTCTTCTCTCCCGCTCTTCTTCCGAGATCTCCAGTTTCCGTTTCTCCTGTCGGCTCCACTGGTGACACTCTAATCTTTTCCTGTATTATTCTCTGTCATTGATCTCCAGCATATTGGCCACTGTATATTTGTTCCTACAATTTTCCTTTCCTTCGACCTTGATCCCCAATTCCAACCCGTCCTTCCGAAATTCAACAAGCACTTGGTTCCTGTCTTTCCCCTTGTCCTCCCTGTTGTTTCCCACACTCTCTTTGTCATTCTGTCCATACTCATCCTAACTACATGTCCAGCAAACCTTGCCATTTTGAGTCTGATTTCCCCGGATACTGTTCTCATGTTCCGGTACAATTCTTGCCTAGGTCTTCGCATCCACCTCTCTCCACCTCTTTTGGGACCTAGTATTTTTCTCTCTTCTTTCTCTAGTGGTTCTGCCTCTTTCTTCCTAGTATCATCGTCTCTGCAGCATATAATACTGCATTCCTCACTGTTGCCTTGTAGTGGCATATCTTTGCCTCTGTGGATATATTATTTTTATTGAATATGTCTCTCGTCATGCAGAAGGCTGACCTCATCTTCTTTATCCTCTCTGTTATTCCCTCCTTGCTCCTGTTCCTTCCTGTTATAAATTCTCCCAGATATTTAAATTTGTCCACCATTTGCACAGTGCCTTCCGGTGTTTTCCAGTCTGCAGTGGTATTTAATGTCTTTGTCTTGTTATAGGCGATCCTCAGTCCCACCTTTCTGGCTACCTTACTTAAGTTGTCGAGTTGTGTCTTTGCGTCTTCTTCCGTCTCACTTACTATTGCTATGTCGTCTGCAAAGGCTAGGCGGTCCACTTGAGCCCTGTTGTCTTTGGTACTCCCATTTCCTCATTTATTGCTCTCCACTGCCTGATCATTTCGTCCAGTGCTATATTGAACAATAATGGTGACAATCCATCTCCCTGTTTAACATCAGTCTTGATCTCAAATTCTTCTGACAGCGCTCCTCTGAATTTCACCCTTGCTTTTGTGTCTGTCAGAATTTCTTTTATGAGTTCTTGTGTAGTTCCATCAAGTCCTCTGTTCTTCACGATCCTAACAAGGGTCTGTCTGTTGATGGAGTCATATGCCTTTGTGAAGTCCACGAAGGTTATTACTGTCCTTTTGTTTTTTAAGGCCCTGTGTTTAATCAGTTGCTTCAGGATAAATATCTGTTCTATACAGCCTCTTCCATTCCTGAATCCTGCTTGGTAGTCGCCAACTGTACTTTCTACCTTTTCTTCTACTCTCCTGAGCAATAGTTTTGACAGCACCTTGTATCCGACCTCTAGTAGCGATATTCCTCTGTAGTTGTTTGATTCTCTCTTGTCCCCCTTCTTTTGTATTGGTAGTACAATTGCATTCTTCCATCCTTCTGGCAACTTCTTTGTTCTCCAGATCTGGTGAATTATGTTGGTCATGTTGTCTATTGCTTTGTTGCCTCCCCACTTTATCATCTCGGCTGCTATACCATCTTTTCCAGCTGCCTTATTATTCCTTAGATCACTTATGGCATGTGCGACTTCATCCCTGGTTGGAGGGCGTGGCTCTCTCTCTTCTCTGTCAGTCCCCAGTTCCAGCTCTTTTTCAGGTGGTTCACAGTTCAGCAGGTTGTGAAAGTGTGCTGCAAAAATCCGATAGTTCTCCTTTGCATTAACAGCCAGCTCCCCTTTCTTATCTCTTTATAAACAGTTCTCTACCCTTGTATCCAATCAGACTCTTTTTGAATTTCCCGAAAAAGGTCTGCTGTTATTTTTCCTGAAGTTGGTCTCAATCTCGTCCAGTTCCTGCTTCATCTTCTGTCTTCTAGTCCATCTTATTGTTCGGGCTGCTTCCTTTCTTGCTCCTAAGAAAACTTCCCATTTTTCCGGGTCCTTCTTGCTGCTCCAGTCTCTCCAGGCTTTTTCCTGCGAGTCTCTACCGCTTCCTCACATTCCTTGTTCCACCACCAGTGCTTCTGTTTCTTTTCTTCCTTTCCCCATAGTTCAGCCTGTTTCGCCATATTTCACTTCATGTTGTCCCATTCATTGAATGATTCAATTCCTTCCTCATATTTGGATCGATTGTGTCTTAATTAGTCTCTGTCTACCTTTATGTTTCTGTTCTTCTATTCGTCTGTAGCAATCTGTCCCTGTTTGGAATCCAAAGGCACTTAACTTCTATAAGATAGTGATCCGATTCTATTCTTGTGTTCTTCCTGACCTTTGTGTTCATGATCTCTTTAGCATTTGTCCAGCTGCTTGCTATGTGGTCAATTTGGAATTCCCCAAGGCGGGTGCATGGGTTTGCCCGTGTCTTTTTCTTACACAGTTTGGTCCTGAAGTGTGCTGTCATCAATCTCATTTTGTGTTCTCGACACAGTTCAATTAGTCTTTCACCATTTTTGTTTGTCCACTGGTGTGCAGGGTACTCACCCACTACTCCTTTATGTTGCTTCTCTCTTCCAATCTGTGCATTATAATCTCCTACGAGTATCTTTACATGTCTGTATGGTATGTTTTTCAGTGTACCATCTAGCTCTTCCCAGAAACTATCTGCAACTTTCTTGTCTTTCCTGTTCTTGTCATTTGTTGGTGCATGTCCATTTATTATTGTATACTTTTTGTTCCCTGCTTGAAATGTCAGTGTTGATATCCTTTCTGACCTGCTCTTCATTTCAGTTATGCCATCCTCCTATCTCTTGTCTACTATGAACCCTGTACCAAAGCATCTGGGTGCATGTCTTCCCTTTCCCACTTTAACTCCTGGTTTGCACCTCAGCAGTTTATGAATGAATACACTTTCTCTATCCCATTTAAGTCTCTTATTTTCTGTTGAGAAGTATGTTGGAGCATTACAAATATCTTTTAAATGTAAAAACACAGGCTCAATCACTCTATACAGATTTATATTTCTCTGTCTGGGTTGGCAGCCCTGCAGCCAGGTGACTAGCACTAGTTTTGGTGTTCTCGTAAAGATAAGTCATTTTAGATTATGACAACATTTAGTTTAGTACTGATTACATGGTAAATAGGTGTATTAGTGTGCTTTTTAAGTGTACTATTAAAGGATTCATTTTTCTTTACGTAATATAGCATAAAATGCAGAAAGGTCATACAGTCAGGTTATAGTCGTATTTTCTGTTTACGTCTTGCCACAGCAAATCTATAGAATTTTGTTTAATTATTCTTTGCTCTCTCCAGAAATTTAACTGTAGCATACCTCTTCATTATTTAACTCACATTTCTGGAAAGTAGCGTAAAGTTTAAGTTGTTATTTCAGAAACATTGCACTGTTGATTTTGTTTACATACAGTTGCATATAGGCCAAATCTACATCTACATCTACATCCATACTCCGCAAGCCACCTGACGGTGTGTGGCAGAGGGAAATTTGTGGAAACATATTTTTGTGTTTATCTGTAATTCAACTCACGTACTCTTAATAAACTATTACATTTATCATGAGTGAAAAGTGCTTGACTTGCTGTAGAATTGCTAGGTCTGGGCTTTGGTGTAACAGGTGCTGAAGTTTTTTCCATGTGGGTGACTGTAGTGGCATGGGAGCAGGGGAAGTAAATGAGACTCATCAGTGGTTTTGTAGGACATGTAGAAGAGATAGGAAGATACTAGAACAGGAGGGGGAAATTGCCACCCTTCAGGCTGAGTTAGACAAGGCCAGAGGAGATCTTGACAGGTTAAGGAGGGAGAAGGGTAAAGAGAGGTGGGAAGTGGCAACAGGCAACAGGAGGAACAGGCCTAGAACTTTGTCTGACAGCTTCATGGTGAATGTGGAAAATATATTTGACCTGTTGTTTCAGTTAGAAGCTGGTGAACCTCAAGCAGTTGCAGGTGTAGACAGGGCACAACAAAGTTTCAGCAGCATATTGAAAAGTAAGAATGTAGGGAAATCAGTACAGAGAAAGAAAGTGTTGTTGTTAGGTGTTTCCCATGGAAGAGGAGTTGGCCAACTTTTGCAGGATGAACTAGGATGAGAATACCAATTTTTTTTAACCTAGTGCTGCTCTGGAGCAGGTGGCAGAGAATTTAGGATCACTTTGCAAAGATTTCACTAAGGAAGACACCATGGCTATAGTGGGTGGGCTGGATAATAGTACTGACAGAGATCCTGGGTACAGTATAGAGTGTGACCTGGCAAAGACTGCATCAGCATTGAAGCATACTAGTGTTGACTTTGTATCTGTTCTTGGGCACCATGACCGACCTCATTTGAACTCTTCTGTCAGAAGAGTTAATTTGGAGTTGGAATGGCTGTTTATGTCAGGTGCAGGGTCACACATTGGTGTGGTTCCTGTTGATTCTCTCTCAATAGGTGGGATAATACTAGGCAAGGCCTCCACCTCAATAGGAAAGGGAAGTGTAAACTGGCTGGAAAAATAACAGGAAAGTTAAAGGGGGGAGGCACTGTCATGAGTGATAAAATACCAGTTGTTATAGGGTTCAGAAAATACCCTTTTTTAGGGTATGGAGGACAGAAAGGAACCAAGTTTTAAGAGACGTTAGGATTGACACAAACCTTTGGCTTGAGAAAGAAACCAAATAACATAATTCTAGTTTATTACATAAGCATAAACAGCTCTTGGTTAAGAATTTTCAACAGTCAGCAGACATTTCAACTCTACCCAATTTTAACTCAGTTATTGTGAAATGTCGGCTATCTTTATTGCATCAAAATATTCGAGGACTGAGAAATAAAATTGGTGAATACATAGAACTTTTAAATGTTACAGGATTTAGGTTAGCATCTCACTTTTGCAGAGCAGAAATGGAGAAAGGAGGAGTTGCCACATTCATAAGGAACTGTCATAAATTTAAGAACATAGACATTCATAAATTTTGCCTAGAACAGCATATGGAAGCATGTGCAACAGAAGTAGAATTTCGTAAAAAAATCCTTCATAATATTAATTGTATATCGAGCACCTGCAAGTAACTTTAATCTGTTCATAAACCACCTTGAAGCTGCACTGGCCCATTTAACAACCAAAAACAAAGAAACAGTGGTTGCTGGTGACTCAGTAGATTTCCTTAAAGACTCTCCCAATAAGAACTTATTTGAGTTAATAACACAGTCAATCAACTTAATTCCCACTGTAAAGTTCCCAACTAGGATAGCCAATTGCTCACAAACAGCCATTGATAATATCTTTATAGAAATGAACAAAATTATATTACAAAACCAATAATCAATGGCCTCTCAAACCATGACATGCAATTCCTTCTGTTAAATGTTAATACTGAACAAGATATAAAATCTGTTACATCTGAACTCGAGAGGGTAATCAATATGCCAAAAATTGATTATTTTAGGACACTCCTCAGAGACATGCACTGGACTGATGTTTACAGTACTCATGGCATGAATGAAAAATATAACACTTTTGCTAATAAAGTGCTTACCTTATTTGAACATTGTTTTCCCCCAAAAGAAGCCATGGATTACTCAAAGGAATAGAGGTATCTTGTAAAAGAAAAAGAAAACTGTATCTGTCAATCCGAAACAGTTCTGATGTTGATGCTACAGCACATTACAAGAAATACTGTAAAGTATTAAAGACTGTAATATGGACATCAAAGCAAATATATTACAAGGAAAAGATAGTAATATCAGATAACAAAATGAAGACAATATGGGATGTAGCGAAAGAGGAGACCGATAGAACCAGACATGGAGAGGGGCAAACAGTATTGAGAGTAAATGATACATTGGTGACAGATGTGTATAGAGTTGCAGAACTTTTTAACAAACATTTTATAACTGTTACTGAAAAGATGGGGTTGTCAGGTTCTGTAGATGCTGCCATGGGATGCCTCAGACCAGATATTTCAATTAATTTCCATAATATGAATTTGACCTTCACTACCCCAGCAGAAGTAATGTCAATCATAAAATCTTTAAAATCAAAAACATCAAGTGGGTATGGTGAAATATCAACAAAGTTAATTAAAGAATGTGATTCTGAGTTAAGTAACATGTTAAGCTATCTGTGTAGCCAGTCATTTATCAGTGGAATACTTCCTGAATGGTTGAAATATGCTGAAGTTAAGCCACTGTTTAAGAAGGGAAATAAAGAAATAAGAGTCAAATTTCTGTCCAATTTCACTTTTACCAGCATTCTCAAAAATTTTAGGAAAGGTAATGCACAGTCGGCTTTATAGCCGTATTATCACAAATAACATACTGTCAAAGTCACAGTTCAAGTTTCTAAAGGGTTCTGATGTTGAGAAGGTTATCTACACTTACAGTAAAATGTACTTAATTCATTAGACAAAAAATTTCAGACAATTTTGGTATATTTTGTGATCTGTCAAAGGCATTTGACTGTGTAAATCACAATATACTTTTAAGTAAAAATGGTGTAACAGGAAATGCTGCAAAATGGTTCAAATCTCATATCTCTGGCAGGAATCAAAGGGTGTTATTAGGAAAGAGACATGTATTAAGCTATCAGGCATCATCCAACTGGGAACTAATTACATGTGGGGTCCCAGAAGATTCCATCTTAGGGCCCTTCCTTTTTTCTTGTGTATATCAATGACGTTTCATCAGTAATATTACCAGATGCCAAGTTTGTTTTGTTTGCCGCTGATACAAACATTGCAATAAATAGCAAATCAAGTGTAGTCTTAGAAAGATCAGCTAATAAAGTATTTGTGGACATTAATCACTGGTTCCTAGCCAATTCTTTGTCATTAAACTTTGAAAATACACAATACATGCAGTTCAGAAGTTGTAAGGGGTATCCCATGAGTATATGCCTAACATATGATGACAGGTAGATAGAAGAAGTGGACAGTGTTAAATTCTTGGGATTATAGCTTGATAATAAATTCAACTGGGAGGAGCATATCACAGAACTGCTGAAGCGTCTAAACAAATCTCTATTTGCAATGCAAATTCTGCCAGACATAGGGGATATAAAAATGAAAACGCTGGCATACTATGCTTACTTTTACTCCATAATGCCATATGGGATTATTTTTTGGGGTAAGTCACCAAGCCAAGCTAAAGTTTTCCACGCACAAAAATGTGCAATAAGAGTTATATGTAGTGTGAAGTCATGAACATCCTGCAGAGGCCTGTTTAGAGAACTAGGAATACCAACTACTGCTTCCCAATGCATTTATTCCTTAATGAAATTCGTCATTAAAATATATCACTTTTTCAAACCAACAGCTCAGTTCATGGAATCAATAATAGAAATAAGAAAAATCTTCACAAGGATTTAAAGTCACTTACTCTTGTACAAAAAGGTGTGCATTACTCAGGTACACACATTTTCAATAACTTGCCAGCAGCCATAAAAAGCTTAACAACCAATCAATGAAATTCAGTTTAAGAGAAGCCTAAAGGATTTATTGGTGGCCAACTCCTTCTACTCCATTGGCGAATTTCTCAGTAGAACCAACTGATTTGAGTGTGTGTGCAAAGTACAATCTAGCTCTTGCACCATTTCAGTGCAGTAATGTGTTCATTGTAAATAAGTATTATAGTAGCTCTTTTATATGGTTATTTCCTTATAAATAAAAAAAAAATTCTTTCTTAAATTTTAAATTCAGTGCATTAATGCAATCTTAGAAAATGAGTGTTGTAAAATGATCCTTTCATATAATGTTCATCAAAAATAAATAAATAAAATCATTCCACTTGAGACCTATGGAAGGTACATTAGCTTGTTTGTTTTAGTTGTAAATACTTGTCATGTATAATTGTTTTTTCTGACATGTTCTACATACTGGTGTACCTCCTCACTATGGATCAATTAGAATGAAAGTAAAATCTAATCTAATTTAATCTAATAAATGGCAATAAAACATGTTTCTAGGTTTAGTCATCAGTGATACTACTGTGCATAAATTTTATACTGCTACAAAACCCAGAGTATTCTAAAATAATAACTACAAACTGCTCTTCATTACTGCAACAATGACAATGTGACAAAGCTATTATAGCATTAAGAAGACTTTTTCTTCCTTTGGTTCATTTTATGACTGAATGATGATTTATTGTCCACAAATACATATTTGAACCAGTGCATAACAATAATAGAAGATATTAAGTTGAAATTTAATGAACAACCAGATTCAATAAATATCACAATCATAAAAGAAAGGAGACAAGACATTTCAAAGACAAATTTGTTCGAAATTAAACCAATTATGTAAAATATTAGTTTCCATGAGGTATATAAGTTTTCTGACCAATATATATTTAACAATTCGTTGTTTAATTAGAAATTTACAATGCTGGTACATGATGCCAAATAATGAGGCTGCACTTTAACACCAGGCATATTTTCAATAAAATGTTAACATAAGTTTTTTGAATAACTGCAAGTAAAGGTATGAAACAGCAGTCACACATTGCATGACGTGCATGCATAAAAAGTTGAGAATGAATGCATATATTAACTACATTGTTTTGAACGTACATTTAATAAATTTTGTAATTTATTTATTCACAAATGTACAGTTTAAAATAAAGAGTAGCACAATGCATGATAAATGCAAATTGTTTCTAAATCACTTCAACAACAGAAAATAAAAGTACATCAAAGAATGTGACACTGAGTGAAGTTGTGATGTGAGGCCTGTAACTGTTTCTGACCACAGCAACTTTTAACATTTATGTTCAACATATTTACAAACAGGCTGTATTTTTATACACAAAGTATCTGTATAAATCATTCTGTAATTTCACTGAATAGAGCAATAAAGATTATTGTACAAGTACTAATAAATAACATTCTCTGTCTGGTTTAATAATTTTGGCAAAGAATCAAAGACATTTGTACTTTGTAATAAACAACTCTGGCATTATAAACCAAATGTTCTTGCCTGAACAGCTGACATAAGAAGTTACTGGAAGTGAACACACTGATAATATATTAAATTATGAACAGGATTATATAAAAAATGGATTATTGGAGAATGAATAACATCAGATGATGACTACTTAATTTATAAGAAGACTATTGATTGTAAAACAATTCTCTAAAAAAGGTTTGCACTCACAAATAGGAATTCAAAATGAGAGAACTACAGTGCTGAACAAAAGAGAACAATAGAGTGCTGGATGTTGAAAATGCAATGAGCAATACTAATGCAGACTTGGGCACAACCAACATTTCGGAATGGAGATCATGACAAAGGTAATTTTGCAACTGCATAATGTTTGGAAGGCTGTAAGTGGACAATCAAGTGTGGAAGGCACATCTGATATTAGGAGGTTGCATTTTCCGAGACAGTCTCTCTCTCTCTCTCTCTCTCTCTCTCTCTCTCTCTCTCTCTCTCTCTCTCTCTGTGTGTGTGTGTGTGTGTGTGTGTGTGTGTGTGTGTGTGCACGCATGCGTATGGAGCTATATGGATATAATAGTTTCAATTTTTATGCCAATATCTTCAATTGTGACGTGCTAAAATTGATAGAACAAGTACATTCAAGCACCAAGCACATATCAAAGCAATGGATTCTGGGATCGTAAGGTTTGTGGCAGATACATTTTTCCCTAGACTTTATGTTTCACTGCACTTGATGTTTCTCTGTATTCTGTTTTCATTTAATTAATATGAACTGTGCTTTTATTTTGATAATTTCAGTGCATTATCATGCATGAGCTTGAAAATGAGTACACAGCTGTAACTGATAGTTGGTTAACAGAGCCGTTCATGAATTTTAAATCAGATGCTAAAAGGCACTAATGGCAGACTTATGTACAATAGCATCTGCTGCTCCCCATATGCTCACAAAAAAAACTAGGTTCTTTCATGGTCTCTGATTCCTTTCAATAAAAAGCACATCTCATTTACAAAATTCTGTAGCATTTAAGTTTGACACAACAATTTTAACCATAAGTGTGTTACCACAAAGGATTATACGAGTCAAAGAAGGCACTCGAAGACAGCAGGAGTTACAATTTGTGAGTAAAAAAAAATGAACACCATTCATCAGCTTTAAACATTATTCAAATTAACTCTTGAATATATCTGTAAGTGGAAGAACAAGCTTCATTACATGTTCATTGTGCATAGGGGTTTCAGAAGATTCAGCCAGCAATATATGTATACAGTTTACAAGGCATGTTGAATTTAATGTAATGTTCATTTCTTCATTTAAAATGGCATTACACAAGTGTAGGATCTCACAGGAATATTTATTTCAACCATGATTGTTGATCCAGCACAAAATGTTGCAACTGTTAAAAAATTTGGGAAAAACAAATATATCTATGTGCTTTAGTTGCAACAAGGTCAACAGCTATGATAAACTTCTTGAAATAAATTAGTTTCCTGCACTGTTCTTTTTCTTTAATATCCATTTTTTTATTTTGTATATTACAACACTCTGGCTGTGCAGCCATTAAAGCAAAGCGTTTAACCAATTGATCACATATGTTTTGGTTTACAGTCATGTTCAAATGAAAATACAATAGTCAGAATTGTAAACCAGAGAATTGTAAACCAGAGATAAGTACCATTTCATTCATTTTTTTCATTATATATTTTACAGCCGTCCTGATGAGAGAATGCCATCATCATATACTCTAGTACCTCCTCAATCAAAGACAAAGAGGCTCTTTACCTTCCTCTGTTGTTGATATACCATTGTGTCATACTTTTACCCAGTCACTAGCATCTTCTATCTACTTTTTACAATCTCTCAGTTCATTTAAGCTAAGCACAGGTCATCATAGCTTTGCCTTCTTCATGGAAAGGGGTTAAACATTTTTTTGAAAATATTAAAAAGAAATGAGTGAAACATTTTTCTTGAAAATGGCTACACAGCCAAACATTGTGGCATACAAAATAAAAGTATAATGGATATCAAAAACATCCAATGCACGAAAATATTTTCTTTATACATGCTTTTACATATTTCTCTTAGTCATTTATCATTCCTAATTCTTTAATATCAATCTGTAGTAAACCATCATTTTCATGTTGACCGTTCTAGTTAAAACATTTTTAAGCTGTACATTATTCAGCAGATCTTGTATGTACATGCCATTTGTTGAAATTTTTAAGGCATAGGAAAATCAAGAATGAAAAAATATCGATGCAACCAAACAAGCAACGGGTGTCCAAAATGTCAAAATGGTCATGCTAAGGTTTACTGAAATAACACAAAAAATTATTCTCAGAGCTGGATGAGATTGACAGTCTTCTCATCAGGAGAGGAAAAGGAGCAAATAGGAGATTCAGAATTGTAAAACACAGATACCTACTATTTCACTTTCTATTTCTGTCGTCCTGATGAGAGAATGCTGTCATCAGAAACACTTGTACCTCCTCTAAAAAAGAAAACAGGGATCGTTATCTTTATTTGTTGTGGATTATAGCATTATGTCGTGCTTTTACTCAGTCATTAGCATCTTTTACCTACTTTTCATGATATCCTTCAGTCCATTTAAGCAAAGCATACGTCATCACAGCTTTGCCTATTTTATGGAGCATTTTCATAACAACTAACTGGGCAGTACTAAAAAATATTAAAGTGGAATATTACTTCATACAATGTAATCCCTTTCTTCTATTTCTTTTTAATTTTATAATATTTTAGGCTTCAATGAAGAAACTATCTGTATAGTTTTGTTAGGAGCTTTTATTTGCATACTCAGTGACCCTTTCCCTTATCTTGATTCCAGACAGTTACGCTTTTCCTCCTTTCACAAATGTAATTCTGTGTGTAATGAAAACATCTTAGCTAACAAGCCTTGAAATTTAAATAATGTTTCTCATAAAAAGGTACATTTTATGTCTCTCATTTAATAAAATGTAACTTATGATGCAGTGATATTTTTTAAGAGTAACTACAACAGTTTTCATCATAAAGCCTGGTTTGAAAATCACAGGCTTGTTTCTTTTAGCAAATTATATTCATAGAGTTGGTATGAACTTATGTTTGCCTTATGTAACAAGTAACTAAGCCAGTCATTTGTGCAGTGACTTTACAGATAAGTACAGAATCTGAAGTAAGCTACAACCTTGATTTTTTTTTATGTGTGTGCAGATTTTTGTCATAGATGAAATCCATATGCACTGCATAAAAGTTGTGGCCCTCAATGGATTTGAAAAGGAACTTTCAGCTTATCATATTGAAGTTAAGCCACATGTGATACATACTAGTGCTTAGAGTGTATAATGTCAATGGTAAATATCATTATTGTTTTCCTTTTACACCACTACGGTGAGTATGTTTAAATTTGCCCCCCCCCCCCCCCACCTCCCTCCCCCTAGTTTGTTCTTTTTATACATGGTTTAGGCTCTGTAACATTTGCTCATGAAGGTAGTGAACAGTGCATGATCCAACCAACATAATTTGCATTTTTCCAAATTATTCCAAGCAAACAGTTAGACGATTGCTAATGAACACACAATGTCCAACTCCTTCCCCATTAATAACATTCACAAAATAAAGTAAGTTATTTTAGTTTCTGTTTTTATTTTTATTGTATACAGCGTCTTTTTCACTGTAAAATATCACAGTTCCATGCTCTATTCTTCCTTCTAATAGTTTGTTTATGTAATATGACACAAATGTAACACTGGGAGGGAGGGGGGGAAGAGAGGAAAATCATCATTCTAGGTACACTGCCAAGCAAGGAAAATACTTGATATTAAATTCATTCATCTAGCAACAATCCCTAACAATCTCTAGTACTGCATTATGCTGTACAGCATGACCAAGGCAAACAGAAAGACAACTATCATATCGATTGCTGATATAGAGTTATGGTGAAGAGGCAGTTTCTTATGATATTACAATCACATTTGTTGTTGTATCCATTAACAATATCTGAGAAAACCTCAAAAAAAAAAAAAAAAAAAATAATAATAATAATAATATTACATGCCATGAAGAACACAATGGCCATCTAAGCAATCTTACTATCAGACAATAGAATGGCACCTACCTTGAATTTTGGTTTGTTTGACATCACCAGTTACCTTTAAAATGATTGACTATCTGCTGTGGTATCAAAATGTTGTTCTTCAGAATGGGGATATCAGAAAAACAAACATAGACACTTATGATCATGTGACATGACCAGCATGAGAAGTGGTTTAAGCTTAAGGCAAGATGTGAAGTGTGATGATCAGATGACAATTCTGAAAGATGAAGTGGAGTAGAGTGCAATAGAGCTCATGAGAGCAAAAGATTTAGACATAGCGGCAGCCCACCATGGACAAAGCCAAGGCAAAATTTACAAATTTGAGGACGAGAATGAGAAAGGATGTTTGCCAAAGGGCAAACATAAGCCTCGAAACATG
Source organism: Schistocerca nitens (assembly GCF_023898315.1). Taxonomy (NCBI): domain Eukaryota; kingdom Metazoa; phylum Arthropoda; class Insecta; order Orthoptera; family Acrididae; genus Schistocerca; species Schistocerca nitens. The sequence goes on from NC_064615.1 coordinate 354,076,481, forward strand.
GAGGATGCTAGTCAGTATAACATGGACAATTGAACCATCTGCTTCACAGACATTGCCATCTGGGTCATATCTTTCTGCATCTATTACTCTGAACTACCCTGGTGGGAACTGTTTCTTTAGAATTTCTAAAGACACTTTTGAATTGAATATTCTCTATATCCTGCCTCCATTGCAAGTCTTCTATCTGTTCCCTTGCATCCTTCCTTCCTTTTTATACTCCTATTTCAATTTCTCATTGTAATTTTGTAAACATGGGGCTTTTTAATTTCATCTTTTGGTCTATCTTTTTGATTACATTTCTTTTTAAAGTTGTGTTACCATTATTATTATTATTATTTTTAACAAACTTGAATATTTTCCCCTTCCTCAGACCTCTTTTCCTTCTTTGGTCACTTCTGCTGCCTGCTCCCTCCTTGCAGTTCCTCCAAAACGCACATTAACTTGCACCTGTCTTCCCTTCCCACAAGATTTATCACTATAGTTTTATTCTCTTCTCTGCAACCTCTGCTCACTCTATTGCATCTTCCTTCACTGGAACTAAACCACCCCTCCCATCTCCCAAATCTTAGAACAACACACCCACTTTCACACAACAACCAAAGGAGGATAAATAGTGTGTGTGTGTGTATGAGAGAGAGAGAGAGAGAGAGAGAGAGAGAGAGAGAGAGAGAGAGAGAGAGAGAGAGAGAGGGGGGGGGGGGGGGAAGAGAGAGGGAGATTGGAGAGGAGGGGGTGTTTCGGAGAGTTTATAATACATTTTTCAATTTGAATAAGACAACATTCAACAGGTGAAGCAACTTAATTTCTCTATTTTTTGTAAGTCTGTTCGCAACAAAAAAACTTATAGGTAACTGGCAGCCTTTTCTCACATCACGATTATTTGAAATTCAGGACTTTTCAGTACTGTAATCAAGATCTTGCCACCATCTCTTATAAGCAGATCAGAATGACATGACTATGGTATGGTGAACAAAGATCCCTGAAAATTAAAATGGGATTTGTATGAATACTTTGCACACTTACCATGATCAACCACATAATGTGATTTTGTTTATGACTGTATGGCAACACATCAATGTCGTCACAGTCCTAGAAAACTATTGCTAATTTCACATTAGAAACCTGGCAACAGTACTGTCAACTGTCAGATTTATTCTTCTGCCATCAGAGTATAGCATATTAGATTACTTTTAGTACAAGATGGTGACTTTACCTACAGTTTCTATGGCCTTACTTATTCAAGAGGAAAAGTGAAAAATGAGTCAACACTAACACAGGCAAACTACAGTTCCATTCTTTTCAATATGTTAAGAGATTAGAATCAATGATGGTACAAAAAAATATAATAACTGAAAGTTAAAATGAAACATAATGACATCAGAAGTACAACTATCATGCAAAGAAGTACACAGTTTTTACACCTCTAACATATGGTTACAACAGATGCAAAAAATACCATTAGTAACATTTTTGATTTTCCTATGAACCAATCCTGAAACAAGTCACTAAGACCTCATAAAAGAATGGTAGATGACTCCACCCCTTGATTCAGATATCAGGATCTTGATAACAGTAATGATAGCTTGTTCTTGAAGTTACCTGACACGTACACATTTCAACAATTCAACAAAGAAAAGATCACAGACATCAAATTAGTTGCTGTTGCTTTGCTTCCATATTTTAAATGAATGTCAAACAACACTATCAGAAACAGCTAGAAAATCACATACATAAGGCATTTTAAAATGTGGCCTAGTACCCATTTGATAAATAACAAAAAAAGTAGTTGAAGGCAATCGTTTTAAAATGATATTTACAAATGGCAGTCGCTGGAAGTACACAGATGTTGTCGCTAACATGTCACATAATTCACTGTTTTCACTAATCCCTGTCAGATGTCTCATTTCTAAATTTCCGGATGATGAGATCATAGAGTTTGTATGAAACAACTTTGTACAAAACCAAATTTAACACCCTTGGTGCAGTCCTGAAAATTGGAAAACATTACAGCACTTAAATGAAATAATTCATTAGTACTTTAATAAATAATGGCAGCTTACAACAATGTGATGGGGAAATAGACTCACCTAATAAAATAGGTGTTATCATCGATCCTGGGGGACTCGTACTGATCGCAGAATTTTACTTTGCTAGAAGTAGAATAACAACAAATATTTTAGATTATAGAAAACTCAGAACTTACTTGCAACACAATCAAGCACTAGATTCAGTATCAGAAATGTTCATAAAATTCATTTAAGACTGTTGACACATCTTCAGTTTCTCACATATGCAGGACTACCATTTCAACATTATTAGAAGCAGTGAATAGTGAAAAAAGGGGGTGTGCAAGGATGAATGAGGGAGAGGGTGACATAGTTCAAAATGAACCAAGACTGACTGCGGAAAAAGAAGTAAGAGTTAGTGACAAAGATGTATCATCTACACTGGAGAAATTAAAACTATGTTTCCCAAGTACGAGGTACACAAATTAAACAGAACAGTGGTGTAGTCACATCATAATGAACACTCTTTGATGCTTGTGTACAACTCCCATTTTGCTTGGAATGCCATGGTTGTGACAAAAGCAAAATTTATAGCTTTGTTCAAGTTAAGAAATGACATTATTGGTCAGAAAAAGTCCATACAACAACCTGATACTCATAACACTTCTGCACTGTCCTCAGGATTACTCTGCTCTGTAAGAGAGACAAAGTATAAGGTTTAATGGGGTCTGCCACAAATTCATTAGAGATAAAATGCAAACTTGAAGTAGGGTAAGGATGGAGAAGGAAATCAGCTGTACCTTTTCAAAGAAACTTCTCTGGCATTTGCTTTAAGTAATTTAGGGAAGTCATGAAAAATCTAAATCCAAATGGCCACACAGAGATTTTAACCACAGTCCTTCGAATATGAGTCCACTGTCCTACAACTTCACCATCTTGCTTGATCTCCACTCTGAAAAGAACTGTCATAAAGGAAATTACGCATGATACAAGGGTACAATTATTATATAATTTTTTAGGTGGGCTGAAGTTTACTCAATGCATAGAAAATTTGAACAGGGTAGGAGAGAGCAAATACCCCTAGTAATCTTTCTGCTGCTTCAAATTCTTCAGAAAAATTTCTTGACAAATCATTTGGAGCATGGAGTACAACACTCTGGTATTTTCTGACAATAGGTTGTCTGGACATGTTGTTCACTACTACAAAGAAAGAAGACAGGTATTTGAGGACTATTATCTCAAAAAGCGTCAATCATCACAACAGCCCTAATCACACTAGTCAACAGCAGATGATTATTGTCACCTTCTGGGCCAAACCTCATCGCTGTACCCATAACAGTGTTGGTCCCCAACACACAATTCTTGTTCTCCATCACCATACAGAGGTGCCAGTTTCTCACCTAGCCATCAAAGGAAAACTAAGTGATGTGACCATTTGTGGTGGTGAGGCCACCACATACGAAAATTCTCCATGGATGGCAGTTACCAACATGACAGGAAATCTCATCGAGGTAAACAAGTCTGGATGCTTGTCCACAAAGGTATTTCTTTTATTGTTATGTCTGATATCTATCATCATCAGTTAAAGAAGACTATGTTCCATGATAGGAAAGCAATTGTGCTAAAGCTGCAAATGGGAAATATGTCCAGCCAACAGGAATACGCATCATAGAAATACCTATCAATGACAGAATGCAGCCCTTCGAATTTTTTGTTTTAGCAAAATGTAGTCATAATGTTATTCTTGGATTGGATTTCTTGCAAGCATCATAATCATATCAGAGCTCCAGACTGATGTAGCTATTCCAACAAGCAAATATATCAATGATTGCTCTGGGCGATAGTTTGCCACTGAAATCATTGTTATCCCATAATAAACCATACAGTGAGTTCCACTTGCCTATCAAGATGTTCAGTAAAACTGTGAAACTTTTGTCAACTGCAAAAAGCTTATTGCCCACAAATGAAATCTGCACGCCAGCAATGAACATGAGCATTGTATATAGTCAAGGAAAACTTTTGGATCACTAACTGTAAAGGCAGCCACAACTCATCACTAAAAGGGACAGCCGAACCATTCCAGTAAGGGTGGATTTGTGTCATCAATGAAGAATCATGCTCTGTTGCCACTAAATACAAGGCAGAGGAGGAAGCTACTGTCAAACTGCCAATAGGATCTGTCCTGACCATGGAACTATGTCAAAAGTGATAGCTGTTCTGCTCTCAATTTTCGTATGCTTTCAAATCCGAAGTGGAAAAAAGATAGATCAAGTGGCCCATGCGAAAACATTGTATCAACATGTAGATCATACACCAAATAACCAGTTGTCATACAATGTCACTGACTGAAGGACAGATAATCTGGCAGAAAGAGAGGAAGATGCTGCAAGGTCACACCACTGAATTTTCAGTGTCCTCGTGGTTCTTGCAAAGAAGGACAACTGCAAATGGCAGTGTATGACGAGAATGTCAAGATAGAACATCACACTGATCCTACGGGTTTTAGAACTGGAGCAGTTCTAGTACAAACTCAAGAAGGTGCAAAAGTGTGATACCTTTTATGCTTCCAGGGTACTCCCTAAGTCCAAAATAAACTACTCTACGATAGAAAATGAGTGCCTTGCTGTTGATTGGCTGTGTTTATTTGGCAAACTATTGACCATTGTGATGGGCCACCATTCTCTATTCTGGATGATTAACCTGAAGGATCCTTCAGGTCAGCTGGAGAGATGGATACTAAGATTTCATGTGTACGACCTCACAGTAGCATACAGAAGTGAATGCAAACACAAGAACACTGACTGGTTCTTGAGGAATAGTTTCGTGGAACACAACAAATGGTTCAAATGGCTCTGAGCACTATGGGACTTAACATCTGAGGTCATCAATCCACGAGACTTAGAAGTACTTAAACCTAACTAACCTAAGGACAGCAAACACATCCATGCCCAAGGCAGGATTCGAACCTGCGACCTTAGCAGCAGCGTTGTTCCGGAGTGAAGCGCCTAGAACCACTTGGCCACAACGGCTGGCAGAACACAATATGAACAAAATCTCAGTCATCACCGTGTTAAATGATATTGCTGCTGAATAGAGGGAAGATCCAGCACTGTTGAGAACCATAGAAGTTTTGAGTAAAGAGGAACCAACCAAACGAGAATTCCAATAAATGGAGTTTTGTATAAGAGAAATTATGGTCTGATGGGGTGGAAATAGTTGCTTGTCATTCCAGCTATTCTATGACTAGGTGTCCTGAAGTATTTCCATGATTCTACAACATCTCGTCACCTGGGTTTTGTGAAGACTCAAGACAGAATCGGACACAGGTACAGGCAAATACTGGCCAGGTCTCTATTGATCCTTAGACATTGTGTGAGCCACTGCAAGGAGTGCCAATGACAAAAGCACATGCCACAATTACCCTAGGGCATCTGGTACCTGTCAAAAGTCTGCACTGACTACAACATCCACTACAATCTCACCAAAGCTGTGTTGATCAAAGAAGCTCCAGAAATTGCAAAGTTACTTATAGAAGTCATCATTTTGTAGCAAGATCTCTAACTGGGGAAAAGTTTTTCAGTCAAGACCAATATCAAAGATAATTTTACAATTTACAGGGTGACAGCTGCCTACTACCCGCAGATGAATGGACTTATTAAATGCTTTATAATACACAGGCTGACTTGCCATAGATGACAAGGAACGATGAGCAACTATTTCTGCTCCATCGGATCATAGTTTCTCTTATACAATACTCCATTTATTGGAATTCTCATTTGGTTGGCTGATGTTGAACAGAGATATTGCCCATCATGACATTTGCATACAGTACACCACAGCAAGACATTACAGGCTTCCTACCATCCTGTATGCCCCCCCCCCCCCCCCCTCGCAAGGCCCAAATGCCAAAGGATACACTGTTCCTGTTCCGGTTGGACAACACTCAGGATGACTATATGAAATATTTCATTGTCTGGACAGAAGAATAATGACAGCTGGCTTGGATACGAAATCTGGATGGTGGGTAGAAGGAATGAGTGCACTAAAACGCCAAGCACTGGCCAGTGAGATACAGCCCAGTGGACTTGGTTTGGATTTTTACATCTGTGTGGAAAGTAGGATTATCAGAAACGTTGCTAAAGTGCTACTTAGAGCTGTATCATATCCTTTGTCACTTGGCAGGCAACTAATATGAAGTAGAAGATTATCACTCTTCATCAAAAAGACAGAAGCGCAGAGATATTACTTTTGATACTCCCCATAATGAAGAGGATGTAACAATATGACCAGAATGCAAGGAGCAGCCAGCACCACCATTCAGAGGACAACTGATAATATCTAAATTCAGGGTGCTGTAGTCAGATAAAAATGAGAATTTCTGAAACAGTGGGTCACTGTTTCTCCAGGAAATGGAGCAATGTTGCAGGTTATAGCACACACAGTGTGGCATAGTGGTTAGTTTCAATGGTTGGCGTGCTGCAGATAGCTGGGTCAAACTCAACCAGCAGCAATTATTTGTTATTTTGTATTTATAATTTCTGGAATGTTTTTGAAATATCTTATCTTTGAAATGCTTGTATATTCTGGAGTTTGAATGTTTGTATAAATATCAGCATTCAAGAATATTTGATGGTTGGTAAATAGCTGCACTTTCCATGTAGCAGTTCAGTTCTGTTCTGGTTGTAACCAACACATTATGACCACTTAATAGCTCATTTGTCCATCTTTTGAATGAAATACATCACTGATTCTGCATATCAGGGATCCTACAGTTTGTTGATAGGTTTGTGGAGGAATGTGGCATTAGACATTTACACACGGGTGGCACCAGATGCCTACACACAGATCATGTAATTCAACTAAGTAATGGGCTGCTGATTGATGTATGTGATGAGAGCGCCTGATGGTGACCCTGGTGAGTTCCATAGGATTTATATCAGCCAAATTTGGTCACTGAGAAATCATCATGAGTTCACAATAGTGCTCCTCAAACCACAGTAGCATAGTTCTTGCTCCAAGACATGGACAATTATACTGCAGAAAGATGACATCGCCAATGGGGAAGATATCAAGCATGAAGGGATGCAAATGGTTTAGCAGCTGTGGATTACCACCACAGATCTCATGCAAGTGGAGGAGGATGTCTTGCATATGATAATACTGCTCCTACTAGCCTGCGCCCATGGCACGCTGTACATTTTGAGCTGCTGTTCACCTCAATGATGGCATTTGTGGAGACGACCAGTGACCTAATGTAGCAAAAATGTGAATCACCTGCCGACACATTCCCATTGATTGACAGTTGAATCCTGATGGTCCAATGCACACTGCAATCATAACTGATGATGTCGTTGGGTCAATATATGAACCTGTAGGGTGGTCTGCTGCAGAGCTCCATGTTCAACAACATATGACGAACAATGTGCTACAAAACACTTGAGCAGGCACCAGCATTGTGCTCTTTCAGCAGAGATGTCGCAGATCAGCATCTATCCTACTTTACAGAGCAGACAAGCCTCTGAACCCCATGTTCTTTGAAGAGTCGTAGACATCTAACCATTTAGCGCCTAGTGGTAATTTCCCTGTCCTTCAACCTCTTTCCATACATGTTCACGACAGTAGCATGTGAACATTCAACCAGTTTCACAATTTTCAAGATACTTGTTCACAGGCTCTGCGTGATAATAATCTGTCCTTTGCCGGAGTCATTTATCTCAATGGACTTCTCCATTTGCAGCCCATATCTTCACTAGAGTGAGCCCCCATCTGTGTCTGCTTGGCTTCCATGCTTTTGCTACTGTGTCACTTGTCTGCAAAGCCACCAGGTGGCATCCAACATCGCAGTGGGCAGACGTCATGTTTTGGCTTATCAGCGTTCATTGATGTCAGTAATAAACGAACTATCTGTTCTTAGTGATGTGCTTCATTAACGATCCTGTCTTTGGATTCATACTTTATTGTGGTTTCAACATAACAGTATCGTAGTCATAATATGCAGCTGCTCTGGCTGAGAACAAATGAGCACTAGCATCAAGCATACATAAAACATTTGCCATTTTGGCACTGTAACATTCACTGCTTTGTCTAAGTTTAATATTAACTGTTCCTTGACCAAATGCGTGCATATTAGTACCAATGAAATCATTTCAGGAACGAAATTAAGTCAGTTCACTCAGAGTTATATGCTTTGAAGTACCACTGTCACAATACTATTTATTTGCATCAGCATACACTACTGGCCATTAAAATTGCTACACCAAGAAGAAATGCAGATAATAAACGGGTATTCATTGGATAAATATATTATACTAGAACTGACATGTGATTACATTTTCACGCAATTTGGGTGCATAGATCCTGAGAAATCAGTACCTAGAATCACCACCTCTGCCCGTAATAACGGCCTTGATATGCCTGGGCATTGAGTCAAACAGAGCTTGCATGGCGTGTACAGGTACATCTTGTCATGCAGCTTCAACATGATACCACAGTTCATCAAGAGTAGTGACTAGTGTATTGTGACAAGCCAGTTGCTCAGCCACCATTGACCAGACGTTTTCAATTGGTGAGAGATCTGGAGAATGTGCTGGCCAGGGCAGCAGTCAAACATTTTCTGTATCCAGAAAGGCCCGTACAGGACCTGCAACATGTGGTCATACATTATCCTGCTGAAATGTAGGGTTTTGCAGGCATTGAATGAAGGGTAGAGCCACGGGTCATAACACATCTAAAATGTAACGTCCACTGTTCAAAGTGACGTCAATGCGAACAAGAGGTGACCGAGATGTGTAACCAATGACACCCCAAACAAAAGGTGACCGAGATGTGTAACCAATGACACCCCATACCATCACGCCAAGTGATACGCCAGTATGGCGATGACGAATACACGCTTCCAATGTGTGTTCACCGTGATGTCGCCAAACATGGATGCGACCATCATGATGCTGTAAACAGAACCTGGCTTCATCCGAAAAAATGACGTTTTGCCATTCGTGCACCCAGGTTCGTTGTTGAGTACACCATAACAGGCGCTCCAGTCTGTGATGCAGTGTCAAGGGTAACTGCAGCCGTGGTCTCTGAGCTGATAGTCCATGCTGCTGCAAACATCGTCGAACTGTTCATGCAGATGGTTGTTGTCTTGCAAACGTCCCCATCTGTTGACTCAGAGATTGAGACATGGATGCACGATCCATTACAGCCATGCGGATAAGATGCCTGTCATCTCGACTGCTAGAGATACAAGGCCATTGGGATCCAGCACAGCATTCTGTATTACCCTCCTGAACCCACCGAGTCCATATTCTGCTAGCAGTCATTGGATCTTGACCAACGCGAGCAGCAATGTCATGATGCGATGAACCACAATCGTGATAGGCTTTATCCAACCTTTATCAAAGTCAGAAACATGATGGTACGCATTTCTCCTCCTTGCACGAGGCATCACAACAACGTTTCACCAGGCAACACCGGTCAACTGCCGTTAGTGTATGAGAAATCGGTTGGAAACTTTCCTCATGTCAGCACGTTGTAGGTGTCGCCACGGGTGCCGACCTTTGTGTGAATGCTCTGAAAAGGTAATCATCTGCATATCACAGCATCTTCTTCCTGTTGGTTAAATTTCGCATCTGTAGCACGTCATCTTCATGGTGTAGCAATTTTAATGGCCAGTAGTGTAGTTTCTAGAAGTCACATCCATGATGTGTGAATCAAAGACAGTATTTCCACTCAACTTCTCCTCGTGCCACACATTAGTGCTGTCCATAGGCACTCTGCTGCCCAATGACATAGTTGTCTGCATTTATTACACAGACATTTTTGCTTTGCTTGCTCTTTTGGCACCTTCTTTTGACTGTTACTTTGTTTCCCTTTTGGGGTATTAGAAATGACACACACAGTTGGTTCCATTGTTATTTGTTCATGCAATTTAACAGCTGCAGTTTTACAATGAGTAAATTCAAACTCTTGTTTTCTGATGGCAATGTGTCCCAGAGATCTTTACAGTAAACATATTCCTTTCCCAGTGTGGATAAGATTTGACCATTTGATATTCTTCCGAACAACATATTCTCTTCACATTTCGTTAATTCATCATTTTGATCTGAAAACAACTTTTGCAGCTTAGCTCGAACTGTGCTAATGTCTTCGGTTTTGACACACTTGATCTGAAAAAAAGGTTTCAATTAACTTTTGCAAATGCTGTGTGTTACTATGTTCAAAACATGCATGTAGTTTGCATTGTACTTCTTTACCATTGCTGCACATCAACACAAGTTCAGCAACTGGTTTACTTCGTGCACTTGCTTTCAGACTCGCTTCTTTAGATTCATTGTTTTGTCTTTTGTTCACTTGTTGCTTCCCATGGAACCACCACATGCTTGTGAGTACCATTAATAATATCATTGCGTTCATATCAATGAAGCACCGTAGAGAAGTGGCATGTCCATGTTGCTCAATTACCAAGTTCTTCAAGTTTATCAATATTCACTTTATAAGCACCATTGGTACTCCTGTTCTTATGGAACGTTCTCGCCATTGTGTGAGTTGTTTCAACAAAAAACACTTCTACAAGCACACATTGGATTTAGTCAGTCTTCTTTAAAACTGTGTTTTGTTCATTTCAACATGGCCTGGGCTCATAACGTCTTGCAAAATTATTATGTTCAACCACACAACTTTATTTATGAACAAGTTGTTCACAGGATTCAAAATATTCTCTAACAAAACTATTACAAAGAGTTTTTATTAAAAACCAAGGACAGTTTACATTGATCTCTTAAACAGTTTTACAATATACATAACTGCATTTTCTGATGAACGTGAGAGGTTACTGTTAAATATTGTCGCCATAGTCATTAATGCACATCATGGACAGCAAGGGCCCAAAACATTTCCCTAGGGCACACCTGAAGTCATTTCTACATCTGTTGATAACTCTTGATTCACAATAACATACCGTGTTCTGCACACCAAGAAATCATCAGTCTAATCTCAAATTTTGCTTTTGATGCTAAGTCAGGGAAGCAGTTTACACTGTGTACCCTACCAACGTAATGGAGACAGAACAAACTCCCGATCTTGGAAGAGATTTTAATTAGATTATAAGGTGCAAAATATCCAGCATAAGATATGTCGAAAACTACCCTGAAATTTTTTACATGGCAAGAAGACAATGAAAGAAATGCACTGTCAAAATTTTAGCTGTTAAGAGGCACTGCACATAATTTAAAAAAAATAGCTGAAAACAGCCAAATTCGTAGCGTGTCAGGTGGCGGTAGAAATGAACACCCCTACTGGTGCTGTAGCAACTGCGCATGCGCAACTAGGCACACACACAGCTGAGGTCAGTAGTACATTTGTAAACAGGAAACATGACACAACCTGATAGTAATTTGTAAAGGACATTTCAGGTTACCATTCGTTGATAGCTTCTCTGACACTGCAGTACACAGTTAGTATTCTCTCGAATTAGCCACTCAAGTAACATCTATTACTAATTACCAGTACTTTTTACAGTACTGGTATGTATTGACGATGCAGATAAAGCCGAATTAATGTTTATTGTGCTTTTGTGAGGCATGTCTACTAATAGTACCTTTTTTTCTTCCAGTTTCACAGTAATGTGGAACTCAATTAACATTCTCAATATAACAATGATGAAATATGAAGAACGTGGTTTTCAGCCGAAATCACCTACTTCTCCTGAGGATGTACATATGTGTCATTTGTTAGACAATTTCCTTGACATTCATTTGAATGATATTGACCTTTCATTTGAAATTGTGGATATGTTAGAAGAAATAGGAAATAACTGTGATGGTTCCATGAACTGTGGTTCAGACGATGTGTCAATTGTCCCAGTAAAAGTTCTGAAGGAGAATACCTTCCAAGCCTAAAAAGAAACACATACCGCAATAGCTTTCAGTGACAAAGAAAAGGCAGTGAAATATTGGTTAAACTAAGGGGGTGGGGTGGGGGTGGAGGGAGGGGGTGGGAGGGTGGGGGGGGGTGAAATGCTTGAAGTTATGCAGTGTGCAAAGGTGTTTTTGTTCCGTAAAATCGGAGCGTAAACTGTACAAACAGAAGAATGAATTACATGAAGTAAGAAATATGTGCCAAACGGAAACCCGAAACTGTCCAAATGAAAAACTGTTCGAAAGACTTAGAACTGCTCGTGAGAGGATATGCACCATTACTGATGGACATCTATGAGACTGGGCCCTCCGAATTGCATCTGATATGAACATTGCCCATTTCCAGGCTTCGTCGACCTGGCTATGCCAAAATCGTACAGAATAGGAAGTCGTAAAATTACCAAGTTCACATCACGTAAACGTGTAGAGCAGCTGCCCGTGGTAGACAATGCTATAGAGAAATTCAAAGCTGACATAAATATGAAACTTTCTGTTATCCTCGCAACTGCTGTTTATAACACTGATCAGTCAGGTTACATGAAAGAACTGTGTGCATGCTGCACTTTATCATGTTGTTGTTGTTGTTGTTGTGGTCTTCAGTCCTGAGACTGGTTTGATGCAGCTCTCCATGCTACTCTATCCTGTGCAAGCTGCTTCATCTCCCAGTACCTACAGCAATCTACATCCTTCTGAATCTGGAGTATGCAAAATGGTGCAGAGAAGGAAGAATTTAAGTGTTTCAGGTGTATGGAAGCGTGACATTTATGGAGATCGTGCTCTTTACATGGAATTGCATCTCCAGCTCTCCTTAGCACTGATCCAAATTTTTCCGTGTTTGTTAGCTGCCATTTTTCCCTGGATTCTCATTACCATTTAGGGAAAATTTATTAACAGAACACTAATTTGCAATGTCGAACATCTCAAGAGATGACACAGCTAGTGTTCCCACTACACGTGCAAGATCTAATGGTCATATTTTGAAGAAAAGAAATCTGTTAACATCGAGTCTAGATTTAAGTGAAATTTATCAAGAGATTAAAAGGCACGGAATCACCAATGAGCTGTGTGTGGATCATCTTCCTGCCATCATGTATTTTACACCGTTTTTAACGCACTTCCACCTTACTACGTTAATTTAAATTACTACTGTCACTGAGCTGCTGCTTTGCCTGACCGTGACCGGCGCTAGCAGTGCATATCGATATATCCCCTCTCGTAGTACCTTTGCTTGACCTTTATTACTTCCCGGTCATTGTCTGCCATACACCAGTTGGGACAGGGAGTTCGTGTCACGAGTTCGGGCTGCCAGTCAGTTGGAATGTGTCTGGAGCACAGTCCAGACCTGCCAGTCAGGGAATTACAGTGCGGCACTAGTGCAGTCAGGTTGGTGCAGCAGTGAGGTCTGCGTCAACATGGCTCACCTGAACATTGCCGCCATGCATCACTTGAGCCGGGCCACCGTCTCCATGGATCGTCTGCCGGTTGTCCTACCGGGCGATGCATTTTGGCTCACCAATTGTTCACGAGTCGGCTGTGTGTGTGTGTGTGTGTGTGTGTGTGTGTGTGTGTGTGTGTGTGTGTGGTGTGTGTGTGTGCGTGTGCGTGCGCATCGACTCCCAATTTGTCTTCATGCTTGCTTAGTTACTGTTGGGTATCATTCAGGTCTTCATGCAAGTGTTTGTCGGGTTGTGTGTGTAGTTGGTGTTATTTCGACTGACAACTATTTTAGATGTTGTCGGCATTTTGAGAGGAGTCGGTCGGCTGCTGCAGACTAGAGAAGTTATCTCCGTGCTGTGCAGTCGGCTGGGTGTGCTATTGGTCCGTGCGTGTGTGGAGCTGTCCGATCACTACGAGCTTTGTGGTTCACTGACCCAGGACGTCAAAGTTGAGTAGTGGTTTCAATTTCCTAAGCCATGTCCATTCATGTTGTGATGGTTCATTTCAGTGGTTTGCTGTTGGGGAGTTTTTCCTGTGAGCAACACCGAGTGTTTCTATTGCTGAAATTTAGCCGCCATGCGGTGCAATTAACTATATTGGTTGACTACAATTTGAGTGCACCAGCGGAATTTTCTGTCTTGTGGTCGTTAGTGTTCTGGTTATCTGCCCTGGCCACTGAAGTAAAATCAGGCAGTGTTCTTTTGGGGTGAATTTAACTAGATTATCGTAGTTCAAATTCAAGTGTACCAGTGGAATTTTTTGCCATGTGGCCATTAGTGTTCTGGTTACCTGCCCTGGCCACGAATGTAATTTCAGGCAGTGTCCTTTCCTCACTTGTTGTCGCTGTCCAACATGGTATGTAATTTTCACAGCTAACACATACAACATTGTGGATTATCACGTTCATAACATCTTGTGTTTGAGTTCTCATGTACTGATTGATGGCAAGCAAGTCGGTGTGTCTGTCGGTCCGTGGCTGTCCCCTGGTTAGGTTCCGATGGATCAAGTGTAGTTGGGCTCACCACCTGTCTCACCTAAGTGAACGAGGGCAGACCGACCTCCCTGGAGGCTTCTGAATGCTGTTGTCTTTATTGTCTTTCCCACTGGTGTTTGATTATCTGTTTTCAGCTATTTAAAATTTAAGGCTTATGGTTTTTTTTTTTTTCTAAATTTCGGAAAATTAACTGGGCTTTCAGCCTTGTGACTTCATTCTTAAAATTATCTTTCAAGCTTAAAAATTACAGCCTTCTGCCTTTAAAAGATTATGGTAATATATTTTAAAATTTTGAAATTTGATTGTGGCCTTCAGCCATTTGTATTGCACCTTGCATATGTTTGTTCTATCCTTTGCCTTGAGGCTTTCCACCTAGCTGTGATATATGTTTTTTTAAATTATTTTATTTGTTATTTTAACTGCATTTTTATCTTGTTGATTTTTAAGATTTCTTGTTTGGAGGCCTTCAGCCGTGAAAGAGTTGCATTGGTAAAAGGTTTGGCTATGTGCCGCTTTGGTTGTAAATATGTTATTAAACTACAATAAATTACAATTAGAAGGTGAAACTGACCGCAACCTTATTTGGCCCTTTCCACAATCCTAATTACCTGTTCTGCCTAGCAGGTTTAGCGGTCATCTCAAACACCACACTAGTACTTTTGACAGTAGAATACTTATGGTACATGAAAAAATTACTCAGCTACAGAGAAGATGACGATAATTGCAATTTGAGTGTGCAAAGTAATGAAAATATAATTTAGCGGTTAGGAATATATTCTGTACTAATCATGAAGTGTCAACATTTTTGAGATGTAAGTAACTCCTACATGGATGATTAAAGCAATCAGCATTATATTTACTGGAGTACCACTTGAAATTCATCATATTACAGAAATTGGCACTATTGTGCCTATCTACTCTTGAGGTTAGTCGTGAATATGCTACGTTTTTGAAATATAAGTAGCAAGAGCAGAGTACAGAGTGTATTTCTGGGAAGGGTCAAAGTGTGGCAAGGAAATATAGGAGCTCATAATTAAGATGGATAAAAGACTACAAGAGGACAAATATTTAAACACTGTAATATGCTGATGATGTGGCATAGAATGAATAGCAGCAGAGGCAAAGAGATAGTTGCGGCAAGATGAGGTGCTATACTGGAGATGACTTAGGGCACATCAAAGATTGCTGTTATTGTTGTTGTTGTGGTTTTCAGCCCAGAGACTGGTTGGATGCAGCTCTCCATGTTGCTCTATCCTGTGCAAGTTTCTTCATCTCCAAGTAACTACTGCAAAGTTACTACTGTGAAGAAGCATGGGCTGCAAAATTCCAAGTAACTCACCTTGTAAAGAAGTGGAATGTGTTTGGGGAAATAAATAATTATAACCCACACCCACACTCACACTTTAAGTCATCAGAACATCAGAATGTGGCGACCTGTGCGAAAGGACCGAGAAAATAGGAATTTCAAGTCAAAAATGAGGAAAGAAGCTGTTGTGTGTTGCCATAGCAACCAAACATAATAAGACAAGGAAATTACTCTGAGACATTGGAATACGTTTAAGTATCCAATGGAGCAAATTTTGCAGGGAAAGACTGTGAAGAAATGAAAAACTCACAACGATAAAAATAGTAAAGAAGATTTTGAAGTATTTGTCTAAGAAGGAGTATGCAAAGAACACTTCAACCAAGAAGATCCTGTGCGGGGAGTGTACAGCTCTCACAAACATTACGGGGATGCAGACACGGAGACCAACCTACGTCCGACGCCACCGGCACCAGCTGCCATTCACCGGTGCTGACCTGCCTCCACATCTGCTCACTTACGCCACAAGAATTCTATGCTGGGTGAGCGTGAAACAAAACTTCATTACTTTAGATCGAAGTGGTGCAAGGTACTGTCTAGTGAACTTTTATTGTGACATTATCTTATTTAAATTTAGTTTAAAATGCTTACTAGGACTAAAGCATAGCAAAGTATGGAGAATGTACAACAAGCTGGGGACAATCAAGAACCGGCTATGGCCATGAAAGTTAGCAAAGAATCATACCTTTCAGGATTTGTCAAAACGGTTAGAACTTAACATTGAGAACAAATGTAATAATGTAGAATCCGAACTAATTGAAAAGTTGGGCTCTTTTGAAAACGTGTACAGTATTAAGTATAATGATGTAAGACATGAGTTGTATTCTTTGCAAGAGAGTGTAGATAAGCAGAATGAGTTAATGCCATTCAATTGCAAATTACAGGTGTCAGTACACAGACAGACAATGTAGAAAGGAATTTCAAAGACAAAATAGCTAACTCTGATATTATAAACTCAATTAGTTTGGAGAAACAATTTGGGGAAATTATACATCAAAAAGTTACCGAGAGAATAACATCCGGGAACGTATCGCATATTCCTTCTTCCAAACTCACTGATGCCAGGAAGGGTGTAGAAGGCCTGTGGAAAGAGATTAAGCTTATCCAAGATAAAGTAGAAAAAATGGTATCTTCACCTAATGTTGTATTAACCAGTGAAGCTGTGACTGATTTACAATGGGGAGCTAATTCAGGGTTATCTAGACAATTCCCTAAATTTAAGCTGGATGGAGATGTACATCCGTCCCATTTCTTAAAAAGGTTTAACTAAGCATTACCAAAAAATTGGAAAGATTCTAAGAAGATCGAATCTGCTGTGGGGTACATTCTAGGGGAAGCCTCAGAATGGGGTACAGTAAATGTTGAGTATTTTTCCTCTTGGGAAGACTTTCAAAAGAAATTTAAAGAAAATTACTGGTTTGCCAGTGTACAAGAAAAATTAACATCAGATCCATGGGATCCGGTGGAGTCATCTGTCCCCCAGGGACGTTAACTTTCTAAGTTAACGGGCAGAGTGATGACCGTCGGTTCCCGGGTTGTTTTCAATGTTATTTAAAATCTTCAACTATTCTCTCATCTATCCCCCAGGGACATTAACATTCTGAGTTAAAGGGCAGAGTGACGACCATCGGATCCCGAGTTGTTTTCAGTGTTTTTTTCAAAATAGTTTTCCTGCACCGAAGTCCTTTAAAAATCTAGAACTATCATGTAATCTTATTTTTAAAAAATCTGAATATGACCATAAAATAGAGACCGACTTAAGAGAATCACAAAAAAAAGGGGAAAGAAACAGAAAAGTGATGCCTCGACGAAATACATTGGATAGAGCATTATATTTGTGGAAAATATAATATGATGTGACTACCTGAACAACTGTTATACCATAGTGTATAGATTTTCTATTTTGTATAGAGTGTTTTATACCTTTTATGAGATGTCATATAGATGGGAGAGTTTGATTAAATTTTGAAAGGGGTGAGTATTGTAGCTAAAGGCATGGTTTACAAGAACAGATAAATCATGACTAACACAAAACACACATCACACCTTTCAAACAACCCTCACAAACAAGAGTGTCTGATTCTTCATCATTTGCCATTTCCATAGGGTGGCTAGGATTTCCTTTGCGGACTTCAAGGGTGAAGGTGGGACAAGTCCGTTCTGTAGGAGATGATTTAACACCAAACCTCCTCCAGCATCTCACTCAAATACCTGAGAGGTAGGGATCCTCGGGAAGGGGGGTGGGAAGGGTTTCCTGTCTTTGGGGTATCTTCTATCTCTTCTTCGATCCTAGCAACCACATCTATTTTTTCCTTTCTTACTTCTCATCTTGAGGACCTGCCTATCTTTTCCCCCTTTCCATATTCATAAACTACAATCGCTGAAGTCCTTCCTTATTTCAGTGGTTGCTAATAACCTACATCTTATCTTTAGATAAGAAGGCTGAGGAATCAGACTACATGAACATACATCCACATATACACAAATATACACTTCTATGCCAACATTATATTATATAAGACAAAGCCTATCACAATGTGAGAACCGCCTGGTGTAGTAGGGGAAAAGGTGTGTACACAGGGAGTTATGCGCACATATATGGGGAGTTATGATGGTTCTACATCGAATACACGTAAGAAGAGGTGCACATACATAACGAATAACTATAAAGTAGTAATGAGTAATGGATAAATAAGAGAGAGGCACGAGCAAAGAAAGAAAACAAAAGTAGGAGTAGAATTAGTCAGGTTTATCATTAAGAAACGTTAAGTGCAATAAAAACTCTGATGAATTGAAGGATAGGGGGACATAAGTAGTATATATAGACATAATATCCATTGAAAGTATAGAAGCTGAAAAGTAGAGGAAGACTCTAGGGAGCAAATGATATATTAAAGAATGAAAGCGAAGTTTAAAATAAATGTATATTAGGGTAATGAACCATGAGGCCTACTCAGAAAGGATAAGGGGGCATAACCGGCTTTTACTAAGTATAAAGGGCAGACATACCTATGTGGAGATAGGACTATCTGTGGCCTAAAAAACAGAGGTGGTTTGTAAGGGGCGTACCTATCAGAATGGAAAGAGCAAGTGCTCTCATAAGGTCAACCCACAAGCAAGCAATAGATGCTGATCCTAGGAGAAGGGGACAGTATTGTGACAAAAGTCACAAATTTTATAGGAATTATTCTGGAAAGTGTAAATTCTGTGAACGACTAGCATTATTATGTTTCGTGGAAGTAAATGAGTGGCAAATGAACACTTTCATTTTGCCCAGAGTTCCTCCAAGCTACAACTAATGAAAATAGTACATACGAGGAAAAGGTAGTGCAGAAAGATAAGAACAGAAAATAGATTACTCATGTGTCATAAACACCTGAAGTTTTTATTGAAAAAAGAAATAAAGAAAAGAAAAAGCGTCCTCACAATTCCTAAATATTAGTAAAGCTGACTAAAACCACAAGTAAACACTCATGTCTTAATAACAAAGTAAAATAAGAAAAGAATAGAGAAACATTAAGCGAAAGATTGTTCCAGAGAGGACAGAGAATTGTTATGGAAAGGAGAGATAAGTATAAAAACCTATGTAAAAAATGTATACTGTTAAGATGTTATTATGAGTACCACTCAGCCTTCTACCGTCTCGAACACACAACATTCTAGATATGAATGCGGGATGGTAGAATCCTACCTACTGCGCATCTCATGTTTGTGTGTGCAGGTTTAAAATCAGTCGCAGGAAGAAAGTAGATACGGCGGTCAAACGGCACCAACTAGTACCTGTCGGGCAATCCATAGAGGTGTTAGTGAGTGCACATGGAAGAACCATGGAGTCTATATGCAGCTTTGTGCTTATTGTGTCACTGACTATTGTTATGTGAAACAAGAACAGTTGAAAAAGTACTCGTATAGACTCTTGACTCAGCCTTGTGAGAGGCAAGAAGTATTTTCTGCTTCTTTTTAAGAAAGTCATGGTAGTCAAGCCAACTTTCTTTTAACTGTAACTCATTTTGTTTCTAATGTTCGACGGTATGAGATAATACTTACAGAAAGTTGCATATGTATACTGAAAGTGTGAATTATGTTGCGCATGAAAGTCAAATACATCATTAACTGATGAAAAGGAAAGTTTGTATGTCTACTCATTTTATAAGTATAAAGAGATTAAACGTTCCTGCACCTAGCTCTATTTGATGGAGAAGAAGTCAATAGATTCTCCAGCAGCTGATTATCCTGCAAAGAAGAGAGGCTGAAAAATTCCAAGTAACTCACCTCGTAAAGAAGTGGAATGTGGTTTGGGGAAATAAATCAGTATAACCCACACCCACACTCACACTTCAAGTCGTCGGAACATCAGAATGTGTGTACTTTTTTTGTCTGCTTCATTTACTGCATTTTTATATTTTCTCCTTTCATCAATTACTTCAGTATCTCTTCTGTTACCCAAGGATTTCTACTAGCCTTCCTCTTTTTACCTACTTGATCCTCTGCTGCCTTCACTATTTCATCTCTCAAAGCTGCCCATTCTTCTTCTACTGAATTTCTTTCTCCTGTTCTTATCAATTGTTTCCTAATGCTCTCTCTGAAACTTTCTACAGCCTCTGGTTCTTTCAGTTTATCCAGGTCCCATCTCCTTAAATTCCTACCTTTTTGCAGTTTCTTCAGTTTTAGTCTACAGTTCATAACCAATAAATTGTGGTCAGAGTCAACATCTGCCCCTGGAAATGTCTTACAATTTAAAACCTGGTTCCTAAATCTCTGTCTTACCATTTTATAATCTATCTGAAACCTTCCAATGTCTCCAGGCCTTGTCCACATATACAGCCTTCTTTCATGATTCTTAAACCAAGTGCTAGCTAAGATTAAGTTATGCTCTGTGCAAAATTTTACCAGGTAGCTTCCTCTTTCATTCCTTACCACCTGCCCATGTTCACCTATTACTTTTCCTTGTCTTCCTTTTCCTACTATCGTATACCAGTCATCCAAAACCAGTCCCCGATGACTATTAAATTTTCATCTCCCTTAAATATCTGAATAACTTTTTTTATCGCATCATACATTTCTTCATCATTGGCAGATCTAGTTGGCATATAAACATGTACTACTGTTGTAGGCTACAATAATGCACTTACTATGCTGTTCATAGTAGCTTATCCGTGCTCCTATTTTTTTAATTCATTATTAAACCTATTCTTGCATTACTCTTATTTGGTTTTGTATTTATAGCCCTGTATTCACCTGCTCAGAAGTCTTGTTCCTCCTGCCACCAAACTTCACTAAATCCCAATGTATCTAACTTTAACTTATCCATTTCCCTTTTCTAACCTACCTGCCCAATTAAGCGATCTGACATTCCATGCTCCACTCTGTAGAACACCAGTTTTCTTTCTCCTGATAATGACGTCCTCCTGAATGGTCACCACCCAGAGATCCAAATGGGGGATAATTTTACCTCTGGAATATTTTACCCAAGAGGATGCCATCATCGTTTAACCACACAGTAAAGCTGCATGCCCTCAGGGAAAAATTACAGCTGTAGTTTCCCCTTGCTTTCAGCCATTCACAGTATCAGCACAGCAAGGCCATTTTGGTTAATGTTACAAGGCCAGATCAGTCAATCATCCTGACTATTGCCCCTCCAACTACTGAAAAAGCTGCTCCCTCTTCAGGAACCACACGTTTTTTTGGCCTCTCAACAGATACCCCTCCATTGTGGCTGCACCTACAGTGCGGCTATCTGTATTGCTGACGCAAGCAAGCCTCTCCACCAACGGCACTATATACAGTTCAAGAGGGAATCAAAGATTAAGAGTGTGATTATCTGGGAGACACGCACAGTAACTTATACCAGTAACTAACTGATTCTTTAAAGAGTTGCGTTCCCCTGTAAAAAACAATTGCAGATGTCTGATTACTTTATGAATGAATGAAACACATTTTGACATTGAGCATTTAAGCAAGAAAAGTTTAAAAAAATGTTTGAAATTATGCTTAAAATTTTGCTGAATGTCTCTAAGTGCCCTAATTAGTGAACACTGAATGACTGTAGTCTGGGTAATTTGCACTCCATTTTAAGCAAAGCCAAGTTTCTTACATATCCTAAAAGTTTATGACATCATATTTTCTGAACAATGTGTCGTATAATGATATACTTTTGCAAGTGCAAACTATGTCAGAAATAGAGTAGATAGTAAACAAGTAATAAATTAAAACTTCTAGTCTGATGCTGACATTTTACTTCATGAACAGCAAAAACGTAGTAAATGATAAACTTTTTTCTTTTCATCATTTTTTTTCCTTCTTTTTTTGGTGGGGTGAGGGGGTGGGGGAGGGGGGACAGGGAGCTATCAGTGAGAAAAGGTTTTGTTGAGGGTTTGGAATTATGTGCAAAGTTTGTTGGAAATCAGTAAGTATTCTCATCCTCAAGGAATTTTAGGAATGGGTAACCCATCTATAAACGATACTGCGTATAGAACACTAGTGTGACCCAATCTTGAGTATTATTCAAGTGTGTGGTTTCCCCACCAGGTCAAATTAAAGGACAGGGTGAGCAGCAATTTGCAGCTGTTTACTGACGAATCCCTGGAGGGAAGACAACATTCTTTATGCAAGACACTACTGAGAAAATTTAGAAAACAATCATTTGAGGCTGGCTGCAGACGAATTCTATTGCCATCAACGTACATTTTACGTAAGGACCGTGAATGTATGATAAGAGAAATTAGGGCTCATACAGAGGTATATAGAGAGTAGTTTTTCCCATCCACAGGATGGAAAAAAGACTACACTTATGGAAAAAAAAATCACAACACAAAGAATGAGTTGTGCAACATAAATGAAAAATGATAAGCGTGTTCCTACATCCGACAGATGATGTTTATTCAAATTTCACATCAGTCACATAAGAGGAGCACTAGTAGTGCCACTATGAGGATGCAAATCAGGTTCGTTTTAAATACACACTGTAATGGTCATGAGCATTAGTTACCTTTGAGATTGAACGTTGTGAGTTGATGTAAGTGAACAATGCCCTTAAGGGGACAAAGACACAATTATCAACACCCCAATGGGTTTGAATAAGGTTGTGTATCACGGCTACAAGAAGCTGGATAGTCCTTTCATGATATTGCAGAAAAACTTGGCAGGAGTGTAGCCACTGTACATGGAGGCTGATAATGGTGCTCATGAGAATGTGTGATCACAAGAAGACGGGGCTCTGTATGGTCACAAGGCACTACTAAGAGGGAAGATCGTTGTATTTGGTGTAAGGCTCTGGCACATCATACTGCCTCTGAAGCAGCAGTTGACACCACAGTGACACATCGAATTGTTACAAATCAGTTACTTCAAGGACAGGTCCGAGCCAGACACCTTGTAGTGTGCATTCCACTAACCCCAAACTACCATCATCTGCGACTTTAGTGGTGTCAAGCAAGAAGTTATTGGAGAGAACATGGCAGATTCGGTTTAAGTCCTGTTGACAATGACATCATTAGAGATGGAGCACAAGCTCAGAATGTGTCAAGGATGGGGAAGGAAATTGGCCATGCCCTTTAAAAGGAACCATGCCCCAGCATTTGCCTGGAGTGGTTTGGAGAAATCACAGAAAACCTAAATCTGAAAAGCAGGAAGCAGGTTTGAACTGTTGTCCTCCCAAATGCAAATCCAGTGTGCTAACCACTGTCCACCTCACTCCATGAGAGCTCACTGGATGGCAGGGTGAAGGTCTGTTGTGTTCAACAGGATAACACTCACCCACACACCGCTACTGTAGCCCAGCTTGCTGCAATAGACAGAATGTCCCACAATGCCGTCACTCTTCCGTTTAACCAAAACATCCAGGAATAGAAGGCAGCCATCTTTCTCTAGTTCCATAGTAAATCGAATATTCTCATGGATGGAGTTAAGATGATGATAAAACTCCATTAACTTTACTTCTCCGTGGAGCCACGCTATAGGAAGATGGCTGCCTTCCATTCCTGGATGTTTTGGTTAAACGGAAGAGTGACAGCACTGTGGGACATTCTGTCTATCGCAAGCCCACTCACACTGATTTGTATTTACATTCATCAAGTTGCCATCACCCATCCCAGGCCATGAGTGTACTTAAAACCCTTGTACACAGGGCACACACAGTGTTGGATGCCGAGAATTTGCCTAAGGAACTGGCACATTTGAGGACGGTGTTCATAGACAATGGCTACTCGACCCGGCAAATTAACAGAGCCTTCTCAACTAGAGCCAGGAACCGGGAAGTGGATAAAGAGGAGGATGCGCCAGCCAAGTCCCTAGCTTTCTTTCCCTTTGTCGGAAATATCTCCTTCAAGATAGCAAGGATTCTTGATCGTTTTAATGTGAAAGTGGTTTTTCACCGCCTTCTAAGATTTCGGATTTGCTGGGATCGGTGAAGGATGATTTGTTACTGCGGAAGGCGGGAATTTATAAAATACCGTGTCAGTGTGGTATGGCCTATATAGGACAGACAACGCGTACAGTGGAAGAGTGTTGTACAGAACATCAACATTGCACTCGCCTACTGCAACCCAGTAAGTCTGCAGTTGCGGAACATTGTATTTCTAACGGACATTCAATGGAGTACGACAAAACTTCGATTTTGGCCACTGCAAAAACTTTTTGGGACTCCATTATCAAAGAATCAGTTGAAATATGCACTGCGGGAAATCTAATGAGCCGTGACAGTGGTTACCAATTGAATAATGCATGGAATCCCGTCATCTCCGAAATTTGCTCGAGACGAAGACGCCAGAATACTTCGATAGCTGCGGCTAGCAACAATACCGACGGCAACTGATTACTGCAGTTCCAACAGCGAGGGTGCTGCCGCTGGTCAGTGTGGCCCTTGTGTCTCCGCAATTGCAACGCATGCGGGGCAGTACTATCAGCGCACTATATAAGCTGGAGCGGAGAACGTCTTCGTCAGTCCTTGTTCGGCTCACCTGAAGATGGCTGGCAGTTGTCCAGCCGAAATACCATGCAATGAAGTTTATGACGACCGGCTGGAGTGTATCAAAAGGTACAGTCAATCCTTGATGAGATGATAGAGGACTTTATTTGCACCAAAATTTTTAATATAATTTTTCTGTGTTTGTTACCGTTTCGGAATTATGTGTGCAAGTCCAAAAGGGGGAGTTTTTCTTTCCTTTGAATGCCAATCTCAATTAATGCATTTCTCATATTATTCATTTTATTTTATTCATTTAATTCCTTTAAAAATTACATTAATACATGTCATTGTACTTGGTTTGTCTTAGTCCTATTGAGACAGATGCTCAAAATATCCCCTCTCACATGAATACAAGCTTCAGCACGCCACATGATCTCTCTTTACCAAATCCCTCCTTACATATTGCCACTGCCATTGGATGAATCTTTGAAACAAGCTCTTCTTTGCATGTTATCTCCAATCTGTACATTTACCTTTTGAGAAAACCCCACAGAAAGAAGTCAAGTGGTGTCAGATTGGGGGACTGTGCTTGACAAGGAATGAGACCATCCCTTCCAATCCATGTAGCTGGTAAATGGTCATCCAACCATAGTTGTACTGATAGTTGGAAATGTGCCAGAGCACCACCTAGCTGATACCATTGGTGTTGTCTTTTCGTGAAGGTGCGTATCACCCCAGATGGTTATACGGCCACCTTCTAAGAGATGCAGGTAATCAGCAACACCCATTCTGTTCTCCAGCATGAATGGGCCAGACAGCATACCACCGAGGATACCTGCCCATACATTAACACTGAATCTCATTTGGATTGATACAGTCCTCTACCATCTCATCAAGGATTGATCTTATCTTTAGACACACCCTGTGTGTATAAACATCTATATAATAACATGCCTGAAACAGTGCCTTATTTCTTGAAGGCTGTTAGTACCAGATTTTGGGGTAATGAAGTCACTACATTTCTCAAAATCTGTGAATCCCAGACTAAGAGATAATTCATAATCACAAAAGTGCCTTATTATTCCTTTCATGACTTGCTTTTAGTCCATTGTGGTGTATCCATTTCGAAGGACAGATTTTTCCTTTGGAGCTAGTAATGATTTAAGTGAATATCTTAAACATTATAGAAAGGGGACTGTTACATCTATAGTTCTTTATATACTGAGTAGCCAAAATATTATAACCACTGCTCACCCTGAGACTGACTGCTGCCTGGTGGCATTGTAGGCATGTGACATGCTAAGAAAAGTGTATAAGTGGAGCAGAGACAAGTGGGAAATCATTCTAGTGATGATACGAGCCACAAATGGGGAAATCCACTGACATAAGTGACTTTGACAAAGGGCATATTTTTATGGTCTGGCACCTGGGACAAACATCTCAGAATCAATAAGCTCACTGGCTTGATTAGCTGTCTGTGTGCTACTGCTGTGAGCATCTGTGGAAAGTGGTTGACCAATGGTGAACCAAGTAGGTGACAAGGTGCTGGACATCCATGCCGCCTCATAGAAGGTGGAGGTCAGAGGTTTGTCCATTATTTGAAGCAGGATAGGCAGTGATCTGTAGCAGATGTGACAACATTGTTCAATGCTGATGCAACTGTATGTGTTTCTGAGCACAGTGTTCAGTGCGAATTGTTGAACATGGGGCTCTGGAGAGATTTACAACTGGAGTGGACATGGAATCATCAATGGATTAATGTCACCTGGTCCACCAGGTCAACAGTCATGTCCAGATACACTCTCATCCAGGCAAATGGTTGCTCAAAACATGCACTGTGCCACAGAAATAGTGTTATTCAATTGTACTTGCACGGGACCTGTGGTAGTAATCAAAAGCACCATCGCATCTGAGGATTATGTAAACATGACTGCAGACTGCTTGCATCCCTTCATGCTTGATAACTTCAAGCCTGGCAATGGTGATGCCATCTTCCAGCTGGATAACTGTTCATGTCACAAGACCAGACTCCTCCTACAGCAGTTTGAATAAACTCATGTTGATGTCTCGGTCACCAGTGTGATGTCGCTCCTCTTTTCTGCCACTATAGGTTCTACATCACAATATTTCTCTATTTTGGCTAATTTCATTCACAAATGATATCTATCCATAGATTCTGTACATTTTAAGACTGCTCAGTTTTATTCTCGAAGTTACAATACATAAAATCGTTCAGTAACATGATCATCATGTACAGCTGAATTGCATCATACAGCAGACACTAAAATTACACATCATTTAAACTTGTCCTACTCCAGGTATTTAGTCACTGCTGTAGCTACAAAACAGCAGAATTTCATACTGAATGTGAAGAACCAGCTTGAGACTAAAGTCAAGGAAGACCAATTAGACCCAGAGGTAAAGTAGAAAAAGAACAAATGTCAAGTATCCTTTGTGAGATCTTCACAATGACAACACAAGACTGAGTGAACAACAAGCAAACAAATTCCAAAGAGTGACCAAATGAGAAACCGAGGCAATAGCAGAAGCAATCTGGAGACGGGTAAGATAGCAAATATGGGCAGCAGAAGTGAATACCAGAATGATAGACTATCAAACATGTGGGCTTATGTATCTCCACTGCAATAAGAGATATCGGCTGGAGCATTCATATGAGGAATTGTGTGTGGGGATACCTCAGTAACTGCATTACTTCATAGTTAATGCTGAATTCTAGTGACTGTGTAAATCAATATCTTCCAGTGGGCATTAAAATTCATCACACCACGATATCAAGAGTCAGCACATTCTTTCTTTCTTTCTTAGTACAGAAGAACTAGCGTTCAAATGTTTGTGCGCCTCCCTCGCCCCTCTCTGTGTGTGTTTTTTATCTGATGCCACATAGTAATTAGATTTTTTTCCCCACGTCTTTATTTGGTTACTGCAAAGTCCACCTTACCTGAGTTATTACTTGTGTATAAAGAAAATATTACAGAATTACATTCAACTACGAAAGTGTATAGGGTTCAACATGATGCTATACTGAATTAAACAATGACAGAAAAATCTACTTACCAAAGAGGTAGACACATGTATGAATAAAATTTGATCAGAAAGTGATAGGAAACACATAGGAGCAAATTGTCTATTAAGGGATTAACTATGCAGATTATTCAAGCTAATGGGACTAATGGCAGGGCAACCACGAGGAAACTCACAAATGTGTCTATATAATGTCCCGCAGGTTTCATATAGCAAGGCCGACATTAACCTACTCATGTGTACAATCTTTGTTCCATACACACAATTTAAAGTCTCTGTTATCAGCACTGACATAACAAATGATTTATGGAAACATGACATTGTCAGTAGTAAGGTACTATAGATTTGATGACGGTGAAAAATTTCATGCTTAGTTGAAGGTCTCAGTGTTGACGACCTTGCATAAAGCACTACGACATGTAGCTCAGTCATTCACTGCAAGCTGTTAATTGAAGGCACAAAGTTCAAGTTTTTCTTTCTTTTTTCTTAAAAATTCTATTAAAGAAGCTACATGTTTATCTGCAACTTTCATAAGTTGCCAGATTCACTTAGATGTTTAAACATAAAATATGACTCAATGAATCATTCGTCCTCACCTGATATTCATGTTCCGTATCCATTATACCACATACTGCTACTAGTTGGTACTGGCGAGCTTTCATTGAAGCTAAGGATTTCCGTATAAGGCGCATGCCTGATACTGCAGTTGATGTGTTTTGAAACTGAGCCATTTGGTGTGGTGTATGGCTGGGGTCAAACACTAAGAGATTTATTCCTCCATCTTTCAGCTGTTCCACACCTACTATAGTACGGCTGTGGCCTGTATTAAAAAAAAAAAAAAAAAAATAGCAACAATAATAACTTGTTTGTACTGAAAAAACATGATACCTACAAGTTCTGAAAAACTACACTGCTATACATCAATAAGTGCTCCTAAACACTATTCTCATTTGGAAAATTTCAACTTCTATGTAATAATGATAGTTAACTACCATATGATAAAAATTAGCTATTGTTTCAGTTGCATATGACAGTAAAATTGTGACAGCAAATTACTGAAATATTCAGTCTCACGGCAAGACATCTTCTGAGGAGACTGAACAATAAATTTAGATATAAGTCTGTATACCCTGAGGAGACAAAAGTGATGGAATACCACCAAATATCATGTTGGGCCTTCTTTAGCCCAGTGTAGTGCAGTAACTTGATGTGGCATGGACTCAACAAGTCATAGGAAGCCCCTGCAGAAGTACTGAGTCATGCTGCCTCTATAGCTGCCTATAATTGCAAAAAATGTTGCAGTGGGAGGATTTTGTGCATGAACTGACATCCAATTACGTTCCATAAATGTTCGATGGGATTCATGTTGGGTAATTTGGGAGCGAAATCATTTGTGTGAATCATCTAGACTGTTCTTTAAATCAACTGCGAATAATTGTGGCATGGTTACATGGTGCATTGTCTTCCATAAAAATTCCATTGTTTTTTGGGAACATGAAGTCCATGAATGGCTGCAAATGGACAACTCCAGTCAATGATTGGTTCATTTGGACCGGACGATCCAATTCATTCCATGTAAACACAGCCCATACCATTAAGGAGCCACCACCAGCTTGCACAACCAGGGACCATGGCTTCATGGGGGTCTACGCCACACTCGAACCCTACCAATAGCCCTTACCAACTGAAATTGGGACTTTTCTGACCAGGCCATGATTCTCCAGTTGTCTAGGATCCAACCAATATGGTTATGAGCCCAGGAGTGGCACTGAAGGCAATGCCGTGCTGTTAGCAAAGGCACTCTTGTTGGTCATCTGCTGCCATAGCTCTTTAACACCAAATTTTGCCACACTGTCCTAACAGATATGTTATTCATACATCCCACATTGATCTCTGCAGTTATTTCATGAAGTGTTGTTTGTCTGTTAGCACCTACAATTCTATGCAAACAATGTTGCTCTTGGTCATTAAGTGAGGGTTGTTGGCCACTGCATTGTCCGTGGTGAGTGGTAATGCCTGAAATTTGGTATTCTTTGCACACTCTTGACACTGTGGATCTTGGAATATTGAATTTCTTAAAGATTTCCAAAATGGTATGTCCTATGCATCTACCTCCAACTTCCATTTTACGATCAAAATCTGTTAATTCCCATCGTGCAGCCATAATCACATCAGAAACTGTTTCACATGAATCAGCTTAGTGCAAATGGCTGCTCCGCCAATGCACTGCCATTTTACACCTTGCGTATGAGATACTAGTGCCAGATGTGTATATGCATGTTGTTACCCCATGCCTTTTGTCACCTCAGTGTATAAACATACATAGCCATATCACTATTGTAGCAGACTGCAGATAAATCCAATAAAAAGGGACTAGACTTTCACATTAAATAAATGTGCTTTAACGTTCTACTTGTTATTCATAATCACATAAGAATTTTCTAGAACAGAATTTTAAGGGCATACACATCATCTTTATAGATCCAATACCATGTCACTCTCAACAGAATACAATCAACAGATGTAAAGGTAATTTCTGGAGTATCGCACTGTTTACAAAATAAATAAATAATCTAGTGGATAGTGAAACTTTCTGGCAGATTAAAACTGTGTGCCGGACTGAGACTCGAATTATGGTACCCCTTAGGGAAATGGGGATAGGAAAGGACACCAGGTGCACTCAGTGTGTATGCCTGGGGGCCTCATTCAACATGTTGAAGAGGCTATTCCAGCAGCCATGGAGGGGACAGGGTGCAACAAATTGCAACTGGTGCATGCTGGAACAAATGATACCTGTCATCTGCGCTCTGAAGTCATTCTTGGGTCATTTCAGCAGCTGGTAGAGAAGGTTGAGAAGACCAGCCTTGTGCGTGGTGTTTCAACAAAGCTCACAATTTGCAGCATTGTCCCCAGAACTGATCTTGGCTGTTGGATTCTAAGTCAAAGTGGAAGGATGAAACCAGAGACTTCACAAGTTCTATGACAAGCTAGGCTGCGACTTCCTGGACTTGCATCACAGGGTTCGAGAACTGTAGAGCCGCCCTAAATAAGGCAGGTGTGCACTACATATCAGAGGCAGCTACTCAGGTAGCTGACTGTGTTTGGGGCACACGTGAGGGTTTTTTAGCTCAGTCAATTCACCATCCAATCCAGATAATGACGGCTGTAAGAAACCCAGAAGCATCAGTGTAGGATCGAAAGAAATTCTTTCCATAGGTGAGAGTATTAAAATCCTAATGGTAAACTGCAGCAACATTTGTAACAAAGTGTCAGAGTTTGAAGCGCTCATGAAAAGCAGCGAAACTCACATAATACTAGGCAGAGAAGCTGGTTGAAACCTGAAATTGATAGCTGTGAGATTTTTGGGGAAAATTTAAATGCATATCGAAACATTAGGCAAATGGGAAATGGAGATGGTGTATTTGTTGGAGTACACAAAAATCTCAAACCCAATGAGATGGAAATTGAAGCTGCATGTGGGTTCTTTGGGCAAGACTCAGTATCAAGGGTGAGCAGAAAATAATAATTGGATCCTTCTATCACCCGCCAGACTCATCTTCTGATGTAATGGAAAACTTCAGAGAAAATCGCAGATCACTTTATGTAAGTTCCCCAATCATGCTGTAATCACCAAGGGAGGCTTTAATCATTTAACAATTAATTGGGAAAATTACATCCTGAGAAATTATATTAAGTGCCTTGTCTGAAAACTGCCTAAACAGATAGTTAGCAACCCCACTCATTATGGAAATATATTGGATCTAATGGAAACAAATATACCTGACCTCTTTGAGGATGTTCACATCAAAACTGGTATCAGTGACCATGAGGTGGTTCTGGTAACAATGATTACTGAAGTACAAAGGAGAACTAAAATAAGCAGAAATATATCTTTCAGCATAGATCAGGAACATGTAGAGGAACTCTGGCTCAACTTTAAAAGAATAGTTGACCACACACTGGATTGACATGTACCCAGTAGAACAGTTCACTATGGGAGGGAACCTCCATGGTATATAGTCACTGTAAAGAAACTTCTAAAGGAACAGAGATTACTGCATAATAGGTGTAAAACAAACCATAGGGCTATAGATAGAGAGATGCTGAATGAAATGTGCTTGGCTGTCAAGAGAGCAATGTGTGATGCCTTCTATGACTACCACAGCAAAATATTGTCAAATGACATTTCACAAATTCCAAAGAAATTCTGATCATATCTATCCAGTCACTAGCGAATGAGACAGGAACTGAAATTGACAGTAGCACAGCAAAAGCTGAAATGCTTAACTCCATTTTCAAATATTCCTTTACAAAGGAAAACCCAGGAGAATTGCCCAATTTAATCCTCGCACCACTGAAAAGACGAATGAAATAGTATTAGTGTCAGTGGTGTTGAGAAACAGCTGAAATCATTAAAATTGAACAAAGCTCCAGGACCACGTGGAATCCCTGTCAGGCTCTATATTGAATTTGCGGCTGAGTTAGCCCCCTCTTCTCCCTATGATCTACTGTAGATCCCTCACACTAAACACCATGCTCAGTCCTTGAAAAAAAGGCACAGATTACACCTTTCTACAAGAAGGGTAGTAGAAGTGATCCACAAAACTACGGTGCAATATCCTCAACATCAATTTGTTGTAGAATCTTATAACATATTCAAGCTCAAACATAATGAGGTATCTTGAACTGAATGATCTCCTCAATACCAACCAGCATGGTTTTCGAAAACATCGATCACGTGAAACCCAAATTGAACTATTCTCATGACATAATGAAAGCTTTGGATCAAGGCAACCAGGTAGATGCAGTGTTTTTAGATTTCCGAAAAGCATTTGACTCAGTACCACACCTAAATTTATTGTC
The DNA here is from genome assembly GCF_023898315.1 of Schistocerca nitens. Classification (NCBI taxonomy): domain Eukaryota; kingdom Metazoa; phylum Arthropoda; class Insecta; order Orthoptera; family Acrididae; genus Schistocerca; species Schistocerca nitens. The sequence continues at coordinate 354,109,005 of NC_064615.1, forward strand.
AGAAATACAATCATATATTGGACTCAAGTGAAATTTGTGACTGGGTTGAGGACTTTTTGGTAGGGAGGAAACAGCATGTTATCTTGTATACAGAGTCATTGTCAGATGTAGAAGTAACTTCAGGTGTGCCCCTGGGAAGTGTGTTGGGACGTTTGCTGTATGTTGTATATTAATGACCTTTCAGATGATATTAATAGTAAAATCAGGCTTTTTGCAGACGATGTAGTTATCTATAATGAAGTATTATCTGAGAAGAGCTGCATAAATATTCAGTCAGATCTTGATAAGATTCCAACATGGTGCAGAGATTGGCAACTTGCTCTAAATGTTCAGAAATGTAAAACTGTGCACTTCACAAAATAAAAAAAAGTAGTATCCTATCTCTATAAAATCAATGAGTCACTGTTCGAAGCAGCCAGCTCATACAAATACCTGGGTGTGAAATGGAATGATCACATACAGGGGATAGGCAAAATAATGTGAACACCTGTACTTACTAGGGAATAATTTATTAACAAGGGATTGGACCCCCTTTCACCATTAATACAGCTGCAATTCTTCTTGGAATACTGATTATATAGTCTCCAGTGGAATGTTATGCCACTCTTCGGTCATAAATTCATCTTACTCCTGTAGTGACGAGGAAGACAGAAAGCTGCTCCAGAGTCTCCGCTCAATACCACCCACAATGGTTCAATACTGTTAAGTCCAGGGACTGTGCTGCCCAGGGAAGACGTTGCAGTTCAGCTGCATGCTACTCGTACCACAACTGTACAGTCCTAACTGTGTTACTGGATGCATTATTGTCCTGAAATATGGCATCATTGTTGGGGAACAACATGTGAATGTGGTGCACTAGATCACCTAAAATGTTCACATAACCGTTGGTTGTAACACGACCTTTGAGAGTACTTATGGGACCAGCAGAATACCATGATACAGCTTCCCACACCATCACACTTTCACCTCCATGCTTTACCATTGGAATCAAGCAGTCAGGATTATAGGGTTCTTTTGGCAGTCTCCAGAATAAACCCGGTTCGATGCTGGAAATAAGCAAAATGTTGACTCAATGGACCATATGACATGTTTCCATTGATCAGCCATCCACGATTTATGCTCCTGACACCATATTTTACACTTCTTTTCATGGTTGTCATCACTAATGGTTTCGGTATAGTAGCTCATCCATGAATATTCTCTTTATGGAGTTCTCAGCATACAGTGTTGATAGATATGGGATCTCGAAGATGGCTAATTGAGCTCTGCAGTCACTTTAGCTGCTGTAGTTTTGTGTTGTTTGACACAATTTGTGTTAGCGCACGACGATCTCTGTCACTTAGTTTTAATTTGTGTCCACTATTACGTTTACACAATGATGTCTTGCCATGTTTTGTGTAGGCTGTCTGAAACAGCTTCTCTTGAAACAGTAAATAAGTTGGCTGTCTTGGTTACTGATGTTCTAGCTAATCGGGCCTCCACAATCTGCCCTCTTTGGAACTCCATTAGGTCTGTCATTGCACTTTGACCTAGCCTCTGAATGCAAATACAAGTGTGCCTACTCATAAATAACCAGCACTGATGTCTAGTCTGTACTGAACCACACAGTTCAGTGTGACACGTTCCTTATCTGCGTTGTTAACCGTTAAACACAACCATCCCATTACTACCACTGTTCACATTATTTTGCTTATCCCTTGTAGGTTCAGTTGTCTGTAGAGCAGGTAGCAGACTTTGGTTTATTGATAGAATACTGGGGGAAGTGCAGTCAGTCTACTAAAGAGATTGCTTACAAATCACTCATATGACCCATCCTACAATATTGCTCATATGTGTGGGACATGTACCAGATAGGACTAACATGGGATATTGAATGTATACAGAAAAGGGCAGCACAAATGGTCACAGGTTTGTTTAATCCATGGGAGAGTGTCACACAGATACTGAAGAAGCTGAAGTGGGAGGCTCTCAAAGACAGGTGTAAACTATCCAAAGAACATCTATTAACAAAGTTTCAAGAACTGGCTTTAAATGAGTACTCTATGGATATACTACAATCCCCTACCTATTGCTCACACAGGGATTGTGAGGTTAAGATTAGAATAATTACTGCACGTACAGGGGCAGTCAATGAATCATTCTTCCCATGCTCCATATATAAATGGAACACGAAGAAACCCTAATAACTGGTACAATGGGACGTACAGCTGTCATGCACCTCATGGTGGTTTGCAGAATGTAGATGTAGATGTATACATGTAGATGTAAGACTATGTAAACTGTGTTACGTCAGCTTGGAAATGTATACAGACATATTTTTCAATAGACCTTTCAGTTATCAAACAATGGAAAATTCAGGATGGAATAATGACAATATTATGAAAAGGACATATTGCTTCTCACCATATAGTGAAAACGTTGAGTCACAGACATGCTCAATTACTAAACAAGTAAGCTTTCAGCCAGATTCCTTCTTCTGAAATGTAGACACACACACACACACACACACACACACACACACACATATGACCACTGTCTTTCATCACTGAGGCCTGACTGTTATCAACAGGATGTGGTCGGATTTTTGCTCAAATTTCTTCTGCTAGAGTAGCCAGAAAGTGCAGCATAAACATGATATCCTCTATGCCCCCCCCCCCACTTCAAAAGAGAGAGAGAATAATAATAATAAGAATGAATGAATGCCTCTGTGCATGCTGCAATTAGTCTAATCTCGTCTTCAAAATCACTACAGGACTGATACAAAGGGTGCTGTAAGATATTCCTAGAATCATCACTTCCAGTTGGTTCTAAAAACTTTCTCAGTAGGCTTTCACAGGATAGTTTGCAGTGTATCTTCAAGTGCCCATCAATGCAGTTATATCAGCATCTTTGTGACACTTTCCTAAGGGTTGAGCAAACCTCTAACTCTTCATGCTGGCCTCCATCCCTTCTTCATACCTCGTCAACATCCTCTGTTAGTTCTATTTGGTATGGTTCCAAGCACTTGAACAATATTCTAGGATGGGTTGCACAGGTGTCTTGCATGCTGTCTCCTTTGTAGACTGATTGCATTTACCTACAATTGCATCAATGAACCACAGTTCGTACCCTGCTTTGCCTATGACTGACACTGAGTGATTGTTCCGTTTCATATACCTACAAATTGTTACACTCTGTATTTTCATGAGTTGAATGATTCCAAATGTGACTCATTGATATCATGGTCATAGCGTACCACATTTTTCATTTTGTGAAGTGCATTTGTGAACATTTGCAGCAAGTCACCAATCTTTGCACCAGTTGTATTGAGTGAAATGGTTTTGGAAATCAGGAAATACAACATTTACCTTAACACTGTGATCCATAGCTTTCAATATGCCATGCGAAAAAAGTGGGAGTTCAAGCTTCACACATTGCTATCTTTATTGTCAAATGAGTTCCATTCAACATCTCTCTATCCATTGCCTTCTGCTTTGTTTCACACCTACTGTGGAGTGTCTCTGTATCTTTATGAGTTTCTCCAGAGTTACTGCATGCCACAAAGGATCCCTCCCATCATAAAATTTTCTACTGGGTACATGTCTATTTAGTACATTGGCCAACTATTGTTTTAAATTTGAGCCATAGTGCCTATACATGGTCCTGTCCTGAGCTAAAAGTTTCAAATTCCTCACAGAGGTATGACACTACTGCTTCATTATTTAGTTCACTGAACATGTAAATCTTTCTACTTATTTAGTTGTTCATTGTACTTTGATAACCACTGTTGCTAAACAGCCTCATGGTCAATGACACCGGTTTCGACGTGGACATTCTCAAAGAGGTCAGGTCTTTTTGTTGCAATGAGATCTAATGAGGGGGGTTCCGAACTATCTGTTCTAAGTAATTTTCAGAGAATGCATTTAGTAATGTTTCACAAAATGTCCCGTCACATTCACCACTAAGAAAACTGAAATTACCCCACTTGAATGTCGGATAGTTAAAGTCCCCTACGATGATTACAAGATGACTGGGGAACTTATGTAATACTGGACTGTGGTTTTCTCTAAAGTTTTTGATTAAATCATGAGGTGAGTCTGATGACTGATAGAAGCATCTAATAATAATTTATGAACACCCCAAACAATTTCACTTACAGCTTCAACCTGTGTCTCAATAGATTTGAGCTTCTTGTCTACTGCTACAATTACATCACTTCCATTTCCCATTAGCGTATCTTTTCAATACACTTAAATTTTCCCTGAAAGTCTCTCTGCTGTCAACTTCGGGTATTGACCAGCTTTCTGCATGTTGTATTATGTGAATTTCACTACATTTTTTGGAGCACTTAAAACTCTGGCACTTTGTTGAGAATGTTTTGGCAGTTAACAACTGGGATTTTGATACTTTTGCCTCTGGGGGCATTTCTTTGGATCTTACATTAATACAGTTCTCCTACAGTTATCATTATCTGGAATGGATGGAGAGTTGCCTAATCTAAAAGACCTCTTGTGTGCAACACACACACAGTCAGCTGGCTGGGTGGCAGCCTCTGATGTGTAGCACACACTTCGCACATTTCTTCTTAAAGAAGAATGGTGGTCTATGACATTGCTGAGCAGTTAGAGAGACTGAAGTGGCACTGGGCAAGACACATGGTGAGCAACAACTTCAAATGGACCATTACACTGATGGAATGGTGTCCAAGGGATATGTAGAGAAGTGACAGACATCCTCTGACAAGTTGGAGGGACACCGTCCGACATTAGGAAAAACTGGATTCATATCACCCAGCAAAGATCAACAATGAAATCTTTGGAAGAGGCCAATGTCTAGGAGTGGATTCTAGAGACTGACGAAGAAGAAGAAGAAGAAGAAGAAGAAGAAGAAACAATTCTCAATCCTATGGTCCAAATTCAGGAAGTCACAGCCTAGCTTCTCACAGAACCTTCAGAGTCTCTGTTTCAAGCCTTCCACTTGACACAATCAGAGGGCCACAATCTGATCTGGGAACAAAGCTGCAGATTAAGAGTTTCACTGAAACTCTGTGACCAAGGCTGATATTCTCAATCTTCTCTGCCAATCATTGGAATGATCCATGTATGACCTAGGAGCCCAGACAACAGGCATTGTTTGTCCCGATGCAAGCCACATCTGTAGTTGGTTACACTCCTTTCCCTAAATGGCTGCTGTAATAGACTCTTCAACATGGTTAATAAGGCCTCCCGACATACACACCGAGCACCACACGGTGTTCTTTCCTATCCCTTGCTCCCATTCCCTTAAGGGGTACCATTATAAGCATACCTTCAAACTGCTGATGATTAATAGGCGACTACCCTGTTGTGTTTTCCTCCCCATGACATGGGACTCAGTATGGCTTTCAACAGGTGAAGTGAGTCTCACTAGCTCAGTTTTGGTTTCAGTAGAAGATAGCATCTCAAACTTGTTAGTTCTTCCTGGTCCCTGTGTTCCCAGTACAGGATGCCTAGATTTACCACTGACACGACACTCACAGATAAGAGGATGTGTAGCAACAGATTTTGTAATTTCTGCAGAAAGGCCAATGTTCACAGTAGAGGATAGAACCTTTTCAGATGGGAGAGCTTGTAATGCTTCAATTATTTCTCCGTAAATTCTAGAACCACTCGTCCTTCTACCATCTCGAGCACATGATATTTTAAATATAAGTGTGAGAGTGGAAGCATATCTACTGTTCCACCTGGTTCTGTGTGCAGGTTGGAAGTTTGTTATGAGAAGACTGTGAGAGTGGCAGTCCACTGACAACGACAAGTGTTTGCTGCTAGTGCCACAGATGCTGTGTGAAAGAACAAAGAGTAATTATATGCTATTCTTTGCTGTGTTAGTGAATGTGATTATAGTAAAAAAAGAAAAACGAACAATTGACTACAGACTTTTAACTTACTTCATGTCTTAGCTCTGAACGAGGCAAGACGGCATGTGATGTTCACGAATTATTTGGTTGTCAAGCCAATGCAATTATGAATGTGTTTAATTGAGTCTAATGTTTGATGACTAAGCTGATTTCCAGAAGTTTAAATGTTTGTATGAAAAATGGTAAAGTTGTTTCCAGTGAAAGTTGAAAATACACTCCTGGAAATTGAAATAAGAACACCGTGAATTCATTGTCCCAGGAAGGGGAAACTTTATTGACACATTCCTGGGGTCAGATACATCACATGATCACACTGACAGAACCACAGGCACATAGACACAGGCAACAGAGCATGCACAATGTCGGCACTAGTACAGTGTATATCCACCTTTCGCAGCAATGCAGGCTGCTATTCTCCCATGGAGACGATCGTAGAGATGCTGGATGTAGTCCTGTGGAACGGCTTGCCATGCCATTTCCACCTGGCGCCTCAGTTGGACCAGCGTTCGTGCTGGACGTGCAGACCGCGTGAGACGACGCTTCATCCAGTCCCAAACATGCTCAATGGGGGACAGATCCGGAGATCTTGCTGGCCAGGGTAGTTGACTTACACCTTCTAGAGCACGTTGGGTGGCACGGGATACATGCGGACGTGCATTGTCCTGTTGGAACAGCAAGTTCCCTTGCCGGTCTAGGAATGGTAGAACGATGGGTTCGATGACGGTTTGGATGTACCGTGCACTATTCAGTGTCCCCTCGACGATCACCAGTGGTGTACAGCCAGTGTAGGAGATCGCTCCCCACACCATGATGCCGGGTGTTGGCCCTGTGTGCCTCGGTCGTATGCAGTCCTGATTGTGGCGCTCACCTGCACGGCGCCAAACACGCATACGACCATCATTGGCACCAAGGCAGAAGCGACTCTCATCGCTGAAGACGACACGTCTCCATTCGTCCCTCCATTCACGCCTGTCGCGACACCACTGGAGGCGGGCTGCACGATGTTGGGGCGTGAGCGGAAGACGGCCTAACGGTGTGCGGGACCGTAGCCCAGCTTCATGGAGACGGTTGCGAATGGTCCTCGCCGATACCCCAGGAGCAACAGTGTCCCTAATTTGCTGGGAAGTGGCGGTGCGGTCCCCTACGGCACTGCGTAGGATCCTACGGTCTTGGTGTGCATCCGTGTGTCGCTGCGGTCCGGTCCCAGGTCGACGGGCACGTGCACATTCCGCCGACCACTGGCGACAACATCGATGTACTGTGGAGACCTCACGCCCCACGTGTTGAGCAATTCGGCGGTACGTCCACCCGGCCTCCCGCATGCCCACTATACGCCCTCGCTCAAAGTCCGTCAACTGCACATACGGTTCACGTCCACGCTGTCGCGGCATGCTACCAGTGTTAAAGACTGCGATGGAGCTCCGTATGCCACGGCAAACTGGCTGACACTGACGGCGGCGGTGCACAAATGCTGCGCAGCTAGCGCCATTCGACGGCCAACACCGCGGTTCCTGGTGTGTCCGCTGTGCCGTGTGTGTGATCATTGCTTGTACAGCCCTCTCGCAGTGTCCGGAGCAAGTATGGTGGGTCTGACACACCGGTGTCAATGTGTTCTTTTTTCCATTTCCAGGAGTGTATATTGTAACTGAACTGAAAGTACTCTGCGAGTACCCAATTATTTCAAGAGTAGAGAAATAGTCAAATAGATTCCTATAACCAGCAATAGCCTTTGGAGAAGAAGCTTTTGGGAGATCGGCGTATCTGATTATCCAGAGAAGAGGATCAGTTGCACACATCATGTAAGTCAACTGATGAGAGCGAGGTGTGAATTGTGAATGCAATCCAGTTTCGCACCATTTCTCATGTCATCATAATGTTAGAAGCTTCACCAAACATAATACAGGGTGCTGTAAATGAACTCTGAAAATTCATAAATACTTATTCATACAACTTACAGACCTAGACATGGCATAAAGTAGATCAAGTTTTGTCTCTTGTAATACACTAGTACGAATCACACTAGTGCAAGTGCTATTGACAGTTGTAGCAATTCTGGCTGTCTCCACTGGTCTCACTGAGTGCTTTGGTTTGAAGAATCAAAGTCTATGACAACCGTACAACATAATTTTGTATGGTGTATGTTAAAGGTCCTTCCAACATGCCTATAATTTGTAAGTGCAACAAGTATTTTGTTGAAACTGAATAATCAGTAACCTATAAAAAATTATCACATCAACCAGAAAAATTACAATGATATAAGGAAGTGAGAGAAAACTTTGTTAATAATTCTACAAAATCAGCGCAGCTTGCTCCTTGCAAACTGGGTGTCCCATATGTGACTGTTCAATTTGGGTTAAGAAGATATTTGTATCTCAAACATGCAAACTAACAATGACACAAGAACTAAAAGACAACAAGATTAATTCTGGAAACAACAAGATTGTTTGTACAGACATTTTCGGGAAATGTTACATCAATTGGAACAAGATGAAAGTTTCACTGGAAACATTATCTTTAGTGTGAGTCAACTTTTCAGTTCAGTGGTAAAATTAATAAACACAGAATACAGAATTTGGGGCTGTAGAAATCAATGAACAACCTGGGAACATGTTCTTTATAGCCCAAATGTTGATGTATTTTGTGCTTTGAGCAAAAACAAAGTTTATGGCCCTTTCTTCTTCCAAGAAGAATAATTCAAGTTATTTGATTACTGTTCTGTGTAATATTGCACCAGCCATTATGCAGTCCAACAGTGTTTGCTATTCTCAAACACAGAATGAGGGGTCATTCGTAAGCAGCTGGAAATCTGTAATATCACATTTTATTATGGAAATAGCTGTGTCAGATAAAATACAGTGATTAGGAACCACAGATGTTCCTCTCTGATTTTTATCCCTGTTGTCGAATGTAATGTTAACGACTCCGATTTTGTATTTGCTCTGACAAAGACAAAGGGAACTTATAATTGTAAATATTAAGTATTACAACTTGATAGTAAGTGCAAAAATTGAATTCAAGGGAGAAATAAATGACTGTTCATCTCTGATAAATAATTAGGTGAGACTTGAACATAAATACTACTCTTCCACTCATTCTAATTACTCAAGTGTCAGCTACTCTATGTTGATTTGGAGTTGGAGGGATGTTGGGGAGATTGGTGAACGGCACTTTACCAACATATTACCACACAACATATTACCACACAACAAAACACACATACAAACACACACACACACACACACACACACACACACACACACACACGCACAAGGCGGGTTTAGTTTCAATTGACATTTCAATACACCATTTACAAACCAAGAATACATGCTAATCTTATCAATAAAATCATAAAATACCATAAAAAATAACAATTATAAGTCTTCCTGACTACTGTCAAATGATTGGAAGCTGCTGCAAATGAGTGTGTTGGATAGTTACCACGAGTCATGTACCAGACAGGACCTTAAAATGAAAATTTTCATAAGTGAGTGATTGTTTTACAAAAATTTTAATGTGAGCAGCACACCAATGTAGTAAGTTACATTACCTTTTACTAGGTTATCCTTCCCTCTCTCTCTCTGTTCACAGGTTGAGCACAAACTTTAATATTTGTATACACTTACGTTAAATGTTTTCATAATGCCAATACAGCCTGACCTTGAAACATATTATTAAATAAATAATTTAGAAGTCAACAAATTATGTGACTGTTTGCAGCTTTTGAAAATCTTTTCATATTTTTGAAACAGTCACGGTTTATTAATAGTCAACATGGCTTCTAATTTCGCTCACTTCTATTGCACACAGTGACCTGCTGAGCTTGAAGCATGTATTAACACTAGCCAACATTTCATTTACAAACAATGCCTTGGGCAATGACAATCATGTCCTATTTCCCTCTGATATTCCTTCAAGAGTGCTACTAGTGTTTGTTTTCTTTGAATGTATGAAAATGACCAGTATACAATAGTTCACCCACTTAGACGACGTTTTTATAAGCTACCAGTATATCCTCATCAAACGCCTGGAATGTCCCACTTGTATTCTTATTATTTCTTTCCTTTCTCAGACGTTATGCCTGGTTAAAGATGGAAAGTGACGCGGACCTTGATCAAGCGTGACTTCCTTTTAACTGTACGGTATATCTTACACTGCATTTAGGAACTTTCGGGTAATTGAACATGTATCAATAATTACAGATTTCTGTAGTAGTATATATACGTTTGGATGTGGCTGTATTGTATTGATGTACTGGTGGATATTGTGTGGTATGACTCCTGTAGTTGATAATATAATTGGTATAATGTCAACTTTATCCTGATACCACATGTCCTTGACTTCCTCAGCCAGCTGGATGTATTTTTCAATTTTTTCTCCTGTTTTCTTCTGTATATTTGTTGTATTGGGTATGGATATTTTGATTAGTTGTGTTAATTTCTTCTTTTTATTGGTGAGTATGATGTCAGGTTTGTTATGTGGTGTTGTTTTATCTGTTATAATGGTTCTGTTCCAGTATAATTTGTATTCATCATTCTCCAGTACATTTTGTGGTGCATACTTGTATGTGGGAACATGTTGTTTTATTAGTTTATGTTGTATGGCAAGTTGTTGATGTATTATTTTTGCTACATTGCCATGTCTTCTGGAGTATTCTGTATTTGCTAGTATTGTACATCCTCTTGTGATGTGATCTACTGTTTCTATTTGTTGTTTGCAAAGTCTGCATTTATCTGTTGTGGTATTGGGATCTTTAATAATATGCTTGCTGTAATATCTGGTGTCTATTGTTTGATCCTGTATTGCAATCATGAATCCTTCCATCTCACTGTATATATTGCCTTTTCTTAGCCATGTGTTGGATGCGTCTTGATCGATGTGTGGCTGTGTTAGATGATACGGGTGGTTACCATGTAGTGTTTTCTTTTTCCAATTTACTTTCTTCATATCTGTTGATGTTATGTGATCTAAAGGGTTGTAGAGGTGGTTATGAAATTGTAGTGGTGTAGCCGATGTATTTATATGAGTGATTGCTTTGTGTATTTTGCTAGTTTCTACTCGTTCTAGAAAGAATTTTCTTAAATTGTCTACCTGTCCATAATGTAGGTTTTTTATATCGATAAATCCACTTTCTCCTTCCTTTCTGCTTAATGTGAATCTTTCTGTTGCTGAATGTATGTAATGTATTCTATATTTGTGGCATTGTGATCGTGTAAGTGTATTGAGTGCTTCTAGGTCTGTGTTACTCCATTTCACTACTCCAAATGAGTAGGTTAATATCGGTATAGCATAAGTATTTATAGCTTTTGTCTTGTTTCTTGCTGTCAATTCTGTTTTCAGTATTTTTGTTAGTCTTTGTCTATATTTTTCTTTTAGTTCTTCTTTAATATTTGTATTATCTATTCCTATTTTTTGTCTGTATCCTAGATATTTATAGGCATCTGTTTTTTCCATCGCTTCTATGCAGTCGCTGTGGTTCTCCAATATGTAATCTTCTTGTTTATTATTGTTATTATTGTTTGTGCTGTGATCCAAAAATTACAATTTATCAGATAACAACACAAGATGTGCTTTTTATAGGATAGCATGTGATATTGATAAATAATATCTGTTAGATAAAGTCAAAAATTCCTGCGTTTGCTGTAGCAAACTGACTTCCGTAGTACACATTACACTGCTTATAAGTGACATCCTCCTATTGTCCCATTTTTCCTAATAAGAAAGTAGCATCCATTATGATAAGCAGAAGGCCATGAGGTAGTGGTAGCAGAACTGTGGCTAATAGTCCAGGAGGTAGTTCTTGTCTTGAATGCGGAGGCTGTTGGTGTGTATGGTTGTGCACCCTTTTGGTAGGGTCAAGGGGAATCCTAAAATTTATGGATTTTAGGAAGAGTGTTAAGCAGGAAGAGGCACAGAGAAATTAACTGTCATAGACTAAATGAAGCACTGTGTGTAAACTTCATGGGGTCCAACTGGTGCAAATAGAGTTGAAACACATACATAAACAAATTAAAAATCTCAGTTCAGCATATTTTGCCCTTACAAGTATTTATTATTGTACTGACCTAAAGACAAGATGGTAGTTTTATTTCACATATTTTCATTCACTGAATTTAAATACCTTCTGGAAGCAGTGGGCCCAAAGCAAATGGAATACTTTTCAGAGGAATGTTGTGTAATGTAGATAACTGCATATCTTATGAAGACCATTTTAATGATCTTGGAATTACATTACATTTATTGTTTTCCATGGGTCTCTTGGAGAGGAGTCTCTGGGAATTTTTACAGTTGCCTCCCACTGCATTTACTTTTTAATTGTTTCTGTTGTTGTTGAAAGATATCAGTTTTGATTGAACTGTTGATTTGCACAATAACAACACAAGGTAGAGAAATAATTTTCATGCAGACTTTTACTCCCCTTCAAGGGCTAAGAGTGGAGCTATGAACTCTGGTGCAAACATATTTAACAAACTCCCATCTAACATTAACCACAAGGATCTGGGACTCCCTCACAATTCAAAACAAAATTAAAAGCACATTCTGTTAGCTTCTTCCACAAATTATATGCTTTCTCGACTTGTGGGTGAAAACCTGATGAATGAATCTATGAATGAAACAAAGTTGAGTTTCCATATTAACAAGATTCAAAGATGGTGTCCAACAGTGGTGACAATTCTCCATGAAGAAATTAAGTTGATCATTACTGCAGAAGTGGAGTCTTTGCCTGCAGGCAGAAAGATGAAGTCAGCAATGGTCTCTAATCTGCAAAGGATGTGTAATACTGGATGGATAGAAGGAATTGATAGAGGATGTAGAAGATGATCACAGATGAATGAGGGTTGAAACTGTGAATGGCAAGAATAATTATTAGGTTTAGAGTGGCAGTCACCAAGGAACTACATTGTGAGGAAATAGTTTCAACAACGAGAGTTGGGTAAGCACAACAGATCTTCATCAAATCCAGTATGACTGAATCTGGATGTGAAGCTAAACATTCAGTCTTCAGAGAAGAATGAAATTTCAGATTCTGAGAATTATGCAAGTCTCCCTACTATGCTCAATGATCAAACAGACTCCTAAATCTACATTAATTCCTGTGCATCATCTCTGATACCTTTTCAATCTCCTGTCCCTGAGTCTCTGACTGTTGGATGGTGATTGCAGGAAAGGTAGAAGAGGGTGACTGGCACTTCATCTCTGGATCAGATTGGCACAACTACACTATATCATCAATGAAAACACTGAAATCAATTACAAAGTGTTGGCATTAAATCAAGCAAATATCTATCCACATAACTCTTAAAACACAACACATATTCCTGGTTTATATGAGGCAGTTCAAACTTTCTTACTGAAATGGAAAGTGTTGTGTAAGATCTTTCATATAGGAGGGACTCAAATGGGATGAATGATAAGTTGAGGGCATTAGGTATCTTGTTTGAGTTAAGCAGATATCTTATTTAATCTGACAAAACCATTAGATCTTACAAATCACATTATTATTTTGCACTAGTTGGAACATTGTGAAATTAAGGGAAGTGAGGGAACAATGAATAATTAAATACCTATAAAACACAAAATTGTCCTACAATGTCAAAAACAAGGAATAGATTTCAATTTAACTAAGGAGGGTGGATGGGGGAAGAGGATATCATGTCACACAGGGTTCTGCTGTGCCCTTTGCTTTTCTTGATTAAATGATGCAGTCAATAAAAAAAAATTCTATTTGCTGATGACACAAGTTTCATGGGGAAAATGTCTAATGTAATGTAAATGATTTAGCAAATAGTGTAAAGGAGAACATTAGCTCGTCGCTTACAGGAAACATTTGTTTTGTACATAAAAACCACCTTTCCTTGTTGCAGTGTGTTTTATTTGTTCCAGACATGTTTCACCTTTTAAGGCATCTTTAGTGGAATAGTTATTTGAGTTTTTGGCTGGCATCTACATTTCCTCTCATCGTATCTCAACGCGTCTGGAACAAATAAAATACACTGCAGCAAGAAAGGTGGATTTTATTTACAAAACAAATATTTCAATTCTTGCTGCAGATGATGACCATGTTAACAAATTTGTTATAGGAAACAGATTGACACTCAACTGCCAAAAAATAACTGCATACCATTTCTTACACAGAACTCTAACAAAAGTGAAGTTTTATTGCCAAAAGTTGATTAAATAACCAGTGGTCTTTTATTTTTCTTAATTTTCAGGACTGGAGATAAGTGAAAGCTCAGTTGGAAGTATCATAAGCACAATTCTGTGCAGAAAATAAAAGCTGCTGACCTCTCTATAAAAACAATTCCGACCTCCAGGATGAAGTGGAGGAAGAACTGGTAAGGGTGAGAATTACAGATCAAGCCAAGAAGATGTGTCAACAGACTAGAATATCGGACAATCGCCAATTCAGCACCTTGCATGCCAGAAGTAAGACACTGATTGCTACTTGCAATTAGTGGCTCTAGTAAACAAGTAGTAGAGCTGCCTACAAGGATGACAGATTTGCTGCACCATAACACTCACTCAGGGCAACCCACCCTGACAGAGTCAGCTGACAGCTGCAGCAAGAACTATTTCATTGTCTCTAGAGCAAACAAGAAAGTTTCTGTCTATTGCACATTTCACTTTATTATATCCTCTAGTACTGGGACAGCTCTGAGCATTTACAAGGAATATGCTTATTGCAAAAAAGGGCACACAGAAAGGAAACTTCATTCAAGTGATTGTTTAAGCAACTTCAGGCAAACAGATGGAGGTGTCGTTACCTATGACAATGAAAACTATCAGCTCTTGACAGACTATTTTAAAGTGCCACTAAACTGTGAAGAGCCTCGGGAATGACTGAATGCTCAGAAACAAATTCACATTATATTCCAAAGCATCATCAAGCGTCAGTGATATCAGGCAGGTAATCAAGGGGCTCTAGCATAATACAGCACCAGGTGAAGAAAGTAATGTGGAAGATTGCATGGTAAGTCACAGCAGATGGAATACAATGACCTACAGAAGAAACATGGAGAACTGAAAAGGTGCAAAAGACTGGAAATATGTACTCATACACCCATTCCATAAAAAAGGCAATTGAATGGATTTGAACAACTACAGAGGGATCTCCTTACTTTCAGTTGCTTGTCAGATATTTTCTTGTTCTGCTGAGAACAGATGAGCAGTCTGATCGAGTGAATGGAGAAGATCAAGACAGATTCCAAATGGCAGTTCATGCATCGAACAGGTGTTCTACTTCTCTGAGAACTAGAGGAATGAGTTGCAGAGCATAGTAGTAATTCATGCCAAATTCAAAAAAGTATATGACTCAACTGATAGACCAAACTTTACTTAGGGTTTTAGAGGAATTCAAAAGTGACAAAACTGACAGATGAGGGTCCATAAAACAGACCCTGACAGACACCATCTCCAAAGTTGTCCCCCCAAATTCCCCTCCTCACAATTCTCTTTAATGTCATCCTGTAGAATATAATGAAAAGCTGGGAAGGTCTGAAGTTGCAAGTAATAAGTGGAATACACCTTGGGAAGTACAGAAATCAGGTTTAGCTTTTGCCAATGACCTTGGTCTTTCATAAAGAAACTGGAAGGATGCCCAAAGAATGCTGGAGAGTTTGCATGAAATTACTGGATAAATAGGTTTCAAAATTTCTTATCAAAAGATGAAATATATGGAACACACACCAAAAGGAGAAATACTTTGGGGTAAAATACAGGAAGATAAAAAGGTCAGACAAATTCAAATTCAAATTCTTAGAAGAGTGGATCCAATATAATGGACTGGATTAAGAGGCAACCAAAGGAATAACCAGAAAATTAAACCTTGCTTACACACTAACACACAAAGGTACAACAAATGAGCTACATCCTACAAGGGCAAAATCAGGCATTATAATTCAGTTAAAAAAACAAGGAGGACTCTACACTTCAGAGTGTCTAATTTTAAATAAAAAGAGACAGTTAGAAGGACTTGAAAAGAAGTAAATGAAGATTCTCAGAAAATTTTAGGAATCCAAAAAATTACTGGTGGGACATTGAAGATTAAGAAAAACAAGGAGATCTCCACAAATCCACCAAAAAGATTACAGACACAATGCAAAAACAGCAGTTGAAATTTTATGTATCCTTAGTAAGACTGGGAGAAAACCGATAAGGCAAAAGACATTCAATTACATCACACTATTAAAGTGCACCTCCAAGTGGGTAGAAGAGGACAAAAGATTTGCAGAAGAAACTGGTGTTGCACTAGAGATGAACTAAACCAAAGAACAATTCAGAAACAAAAGTCAACAGCATGAAATCATTTGAACAGAACCACTAAAATGGAGGTCTATATATTAAATTTTTGACAAGGAGAGAAAGTATTAAAAATGAAGAGGTTCTGCAAAGAGAGGCTAAGAAGCCATAAGTTCTACACTACACAGTCAATAGTTGACTAAATTTGGGTGGGAGAACACAGATTCATTGACAAGGATATTCACACTCATTCAGTGAACACTAGAACCAAAAATAATTGTGCAGCATTCTACTGAAAGGTCACATTTTAATAGGTTTCCAGCAGAACTGAAAAAATTACATGAAAAACCCCAGATGTTCAAATCTACATTGAAAGATTTGCATTTGGCACATTCCTTTTATTCTACACAATAGTTACTGCAGTGTATTAGTTACTGTACATATTACTGTAAATTGTTTTGATATTTTCTTAATTATTTAATGACTCATCCACAGCACCTTGGCGCACAGAAACTTGTTAAATTAGAATAAAAAGAAAAAAAAATTAAAATAAGAGCAAACTGCTGAACATGCTGCTTGGTTCAGTAAGGGCACTCTTCAATTACTCTCTGATTACAAAATACAGCCGAGCACAGTGGCGCAGCGGTTAGCACACTGGGCTTGTATTTAGTAGGATGAAGGATTGAATACCTGTTCAGCTATCCAGAGTTAGGTTTTCCATGATTTCCCTAAATTGGTCCAGGCAAATGCCGGAATGGTTCCTTTGAAAAGGGGACTGACAATATTGTTCCACATCCTTTCATACACTGGTCCTGTGCTCAGTCTCTAATGATCAAATTGCTGCTGGAATGTTAGACTTTAAACTTTCTTTCTTTCTTTCTCCCTTCCTTCCATACAAACTAAGTTTTCTCAGGTTTTGATGTTGGATATTCAGACCAACTTCCTTCTCCAAAAGAGGAAAAAAATGAAAGGAATGGGAAGACTTGAGAAAAATAATCATTCCAGGCACTGATTCACAGTAAACATGCAGAATACAGGTAAAATTTACACATTGCTTGAACATAGGTGGGTGTCTACCTTTGAAGTATGACAATAGAGCAGTATCCTGTCATTTTCCAAACATTTGGTATATTTTCATATAATCCACATGTGAATGCAGGATGGTTTTTAAACAAATGAGTAAGAAGGTAATGCATCTTGTGGATATAGATTGATATTCTGTTTCATGACAAATAATTAAACTCTTTTATAATGGTTTGAGGAACTAAATTTTGAGCTTTAGCAGAAAAAGGCTACAGATTTATTTAGTAGTTTTCAAGGGATGATAATGATTGTAAATAGTGATAAAAGAAATGCTTCACTTCTGCCACTATGCACCAAATTACATGCTTCAGAACCCTAGCTTCCATTATCAGGTACAGTAAGGTGCAAAATTAAAATAGACTCATAAATACGTAACTAAGGTAGATCACCAGTGACAACTTTTGGAATTTGACAATGAAATACATGAGGAAAAAACATAATCCAAATGCCAGCAGCCTACATTTTACACTTTCTACATATCAGAAGTGAAGTACCGAACTAAATATGATAGTATGCTAAACAAACTCAAGCAGACAGTCTGACATAACATAACATGAAAAACCAGCCATGTCAGCTGCAAAAGTCACTTGCGCACACGGAATGCATAAAATCTGGCCTGCCCATACACAGATTGTGTATTTTCTTCCTGTGTTTCAACCTGAAGCTCCTACAATTGTCAATAGTTAATTTTATTGGTTATGCATTTATTGGAATAGTTTCATTATTCAGCTTTCCATACCCGACGATGGAAGCTACCCTTCTGAAACTTACAATGTAGTGAATATATTAAATCACATTGCCACAGGTTGCACATTGTTTTTATTGTGACTTATCCTCAGGCTGCCAAGAGTATCACCATTTCACCTTTTCAAGATTAAGTTTAGCTACGTAGAACTACTCATTTTCACTTCACTAAATAATATCAAAAGTATGCAAAGTACGAGTAATTTCTAAATTTTATACCTTGATGCTGAAGATAGAGTGGTGGTTTGAATTCTTCATTCTTCTGAAAGTATTCCAAAACCCAGCCAAATAGTTCAGGATGACTTCCATCAGCACTTGTTGGTCGATGAAAGTCTACTAGCTGACACCTGTGAAAAGACAGAGAGCAGTAGTCAGTATGAGAAACACATGATGGAGCACTAGCATGTCATTTTGCTCAACAGTCAACACTTTTGGAAACACAGTATTGTGAAAAGGAAAGTTGCCACTCACCATATGGCAGAAACTATATTTGTGACAGTCTTTTTGTTGTACCTATCTGCGACTCAGCATCTCTGCCTTCATCAATACTGGCTGAAAGCTGTATTTGCGACAGTCTTTTTGTTGTGCCTATCTGCGACTCAGCATCTCTGCTATATGGTGAGTGGCAACTTTCATTTTCACAATATTGTTACATATCATCCTGGATTTTCCATTGTTTGACTTTTGGAAAAAGTTGGTGAACTGCTTTTCACATTCAAATATTTGGTTATAATGGGATAAAGTGTTTTTTTCATCATGGTCAGAATGTCTGCTATCAGCTGAAGGCTCAGCCACCAGTCAGAATTGAATCAATCATGCACATGTCACATTTCTGTCAATTTGGAATATCCACTGCAGAGTTCATCAGTAACTTCCTCTCAGTCCTCCTTGAATGACTTGTGTCCCTCATGCCTTGGTATGTAACATCAATACACGGTTCACAAGAACGCAGGTCCTGACTCTCTGGCACCTTGGAGACTACTGAAACTGAGTGCGTTTTGAAGTTAACCGCCCCTACACCTAGCCCAGCAATTTAGAATGTGCTGTGATATAGCATCACATCAGGAAAAAATTAGTCACATTACTTCCGGGACCCACTTTGTATTCCTGCTGTATCCGGTTGTTACTGATTCTAAGTAATTCTCTGACAATTTTTCATATGGCCTTAAATGTATTGTTGAATTCATGTATGTACCTATTATTCTGCAGCTGCTTAGCTTTATACATTTCTTTTCTTAGGATCTTCCAAAGTAACTTAAAGTAGATGTGGAAATTTGAATGTTGGGCAATACTGTTTCGCATGTATTGTGCCCTTATAGTCTTGCATGATACAATGATGCCTTTTGTTATTCAGCCATGATCTGGTTTTCCACCTGTGTGTTTTAATGTCGCACACTTCAGTGGAAAGGAAACATTGAAATCCTTAACTAATTCAACAAGTAAGGCAGCTGTTTTTCTGCCAACATTATCCAGGCACAGTAGAGGGTTTTTGAGGATCTGGTTAATATTAAGGTCATTTGTATATCTTTTAACGACAAATGTGGTAGTACTGGAGGAGACTTTTGAGAGGCAAGCTATTTTCCCAATGTGATCAGAGTATCCATTAGGCCAAATCTATAAGTCTGATATGGGAACAGAGTCAAAAATCAACAAATATAACATTAATGTTACTACTAGAATTTACTGTTACCCTTATGGAGTCCTTTACTATGTGTCACACACTGAAAGTGGCAAGAAAGTTTGATACTTCAACCATACGTGAAGATCAGTGGAAAAATGCTCACACTGGAGCACAAAAAAGGCGAATATGCTCCTTTTTATTAGAAAGCTCATGCTCCTTTTTATTAGAAAGCTCTGACTAAAAAAGGGGTACAAGCTGCCTCTCCTACCTTCCTTATTACCTTCAAAAATTTTTCCAAAAATTTTGGCATGTAAATATATCCACACTCTTTTTAACATACAACTCACCTCTCAATCCCACAAGATCCCCTAAGTGTAACTCAGCCATGCCCACTAGTCCTTCGGTGTAACTCGCTCATAACCGTCCAATCCCACTTGCCCATTCTCACTCACTCATTCAACCCAACTGAGGTTATTATCTCTTTGTGTCTTTCTTCCTTTCACTGTCTCCTGTCTCACAGCCACAATCTCCTTTTTTCTGTCCTCCTACTACTGTCTCCTCTCACTGTCACTGTCTCCCTCTTGCTCTCTCTTACTGCTACCATATCATTCATTCCTTCCCACTGCTGCTGTCACTTCTCACTGTTACTATTTCTCTCCTTCTTACTGTCGTCACAGATTCAGTCTCTCATTATCACTGGCTCTAACCAACTTCAACTTTCTCCTCCTCTTTTTTTCTCTCCCAATGGCACTGTCTCCTTCTTTTTTTTCCTAACACTGTTCTGTCACTGTCAACTACAAGTATGTTTCACTTCCCTCTTTCTCTTACACTGCAATCGTCTCCTTCACTCCTTCTATACCATAATCATTGTCTACTGTCTTACAGTATTTATAACTACAAGTATGTTCCACTTCCCTTGTGTCCTGTTCTTTCTCTTACACTGCAATCGTCTCCTTCACTCCTTCTATAACATAATCATTGTCTACTGTCTTACAGTATTTATAACTATAACTATGTTCCACTTCCCTTGTGTCCTGCTCTTTCTCTTACACTGCAATCGTCTCCTTCACTACTCCTATACCATAATCATTGTCTACTGTCTTACAGTATTTATTACTGTTCAATTTTGTCTCATCCTCACTACTACTGTGTCTCCGTCTCTCTCAACATGAAACAGTGCAAATTTTCTCACATGCCAAAATTATTGAGAAAATATTTTAAAAGTGCTGAGGAAGGGAAAACGAGGCAGCTGGTACACCACTAGTCAGAGTCTTTTAAGAATGAGCAATTCACCTTTTTTTGTCCTCTGATAGGAGCATTTTTCCACTGTTTCCCTTCTTTTTCCTGCCACAGCAGATACGTCACTCATATGAAAGAACTTTAAGTGTCAGCAAAATTTTAATAATTTGCTTACTGAAATAATGCAAAACTAATTTTACCTCTCAGGCCAGATTTTACGTGCTGTCTAGGAGCCTGCAGCTCGGTTTTAGTATTAAAAAACTGGTAAAAAAACAAACCATTTTTTGGAGGGGGTTTGTAAGGAACTGTCCATGAATTAACAGTGCCTCCGTAAGCCCCACCACAGACATTATCAAACGCAAAAAGAACGAACTGATATGACTCTATTTGCCTAAGCAGGAGGAAGTGTGCAATATTCCTACTTTGAACACGTACTACAGGACAGTGACACTAAGATGATTCCTCTGTTGAGTGTAAAAATGGTTCCTAGCCCAATGACTATCCAAAATTCTTGACCCTATTTTTCCATCAGCGACAGAACCCGAGGTATGAGTCCTGAAAGAATTCGCTTTTATGCACGGGGTTTTGGAACATAGTGAACAATAAATGCAGAGAATAATTATATTAGTCAGTGTGATTTCTAATGCACAATGTTCAATTAGTGTGTGTGATTTCTAATGCACAATGTTCACTTTCTCGAAATTTAAATGATCAGTTTTGTTGATGATATTTAAATCCACGCATTCCTTGAGAAATATTAAGCAGCCCCTATCTCTTCTGTCCGATCTACAGCAACTGCTACCAACTTTTTAATTTAGAAATTTAAGTAGAGGCAGGGCATCAGTTCTGAGCCAGTACTCAGTGGAACACATTAAGTCTGTAGCACCTTTGTTATCACAAAGAAAGACCTCACCAACAATGGGTGAGAACATGATTAAAGAGGTAAATAGGGAACAAATAAAAGAACTTTATATTAAGTCGCAGTGACCAGATATGAAGGAGATCAGTCTTTATAAGATGAACTGCCCGGTGGAAAAGTAACTTGTACAAATGGGACAGAGAAACTACCTGTAGCTGCAGTGTAAACAATGTCATGCAAAAAAAAAAGGAATTGATACAGACAGGGACATGAGAATTTATCAAAAAGTATGTGGGTGAAGAATTGATATGATACTCATGGAACAGCCTCACATCACCTTCATCAACTTTCTGCACACCACAGGGAGATGAATGGCAGAAGGCACATTCCACTGTACCAGTTTCTTCCCCTTCCATTCATGTAAGGAGTGCAAGAAGAATGATTGTTTGAATGCTTCTGTGCATCCACTAAATATTCTAATCTTATCCTCATGGTCCCTATGTGAGTGATATGTAGGGAATTGTAGTACATTCCTAGAATTATCATTGAAAACTGGTTCAAAGAGTCAGTGAAATTGTTAGGCATCCATATTGACAGTAGGTTATGTTGGAATACCCAGACAGAAAAAGTTTGTAATAAATTATCAAGATTAGTGTACTGATAAGAAAATTAAAAAGCTGTGTCAATCAAGACCACCTCCTTATGGCCTATTATGCATTTTTTCACACATATTTGAACTATGGGATAATACTCTGGGGGAACTCTGCTGGGGCTAAGAATGTTTCCTGTGGCAGAAGAAGGTAGTAAGGTGCATTTTCGGTCTACAAAAAACAACTTCCTGCAAAGAATACTTCACCAAATACAAAATACTTACTGTTCCCAGCTTGCACATACTGTAAGTTCTTGTCTACGCCACAGAGAATGCTCTTATATATGAAACTAGTGCTAATGTCCATACTTATGAAACCAGGAACAGAAACTTGATACATGTCCCCTGGACTAGAATATCCAAGAGCAAAAACAATTTTACACACATTCGCAAGATGTTTCTGAACAAAATACCACAAAGTATTAAGGAACTGCCACACAATAAATTTAAAATGGTGATGGAATCATGGCTAAAAAGAAAGGCTTTCTATAATGTTCAGGAATGTTTATGTAATACTATAAATGATAATGTGAACTAAATTATGTACACCATAAACTGGGTAATATAAAAGTGTAAATTGAAAGTTATCTAAGTTTAATATGTAACATTGTATTCTGTTGCCCACAAAGAAATAACTTATACAAGTATTAATTAAAATTTATGTAAGTTATATGTAACATTATATTATGTTGTCCACAAAGAAATAACTTGTACTTGACAATGTCTTATGCAACAGCAATGTTGTCTTCAGACAAATAAAAGGAAATGATTGATTGAAACTCTGTTAGTTGACTTTCTCGGCATAGTTCAGATCTATCTCCAAAAATCATCCAGGTCACTTCCATCAGTACCTCTATGACACTTTCTCTTGTATCAAACAAACCTGTGACCATTGTACTGCCCTCCTATATATGTGTTCAATATCGCCTGTCAGTACTATTTGGTATGGCTGTTTCTCAACCCCACTAACACTAATATATATTTCATTCATCTTTTCAGTGTTATGGGGATTAGATTGGGTCAATTCTCCTGGGTTTTTATTTTTAAAGGAACATTTGAAAATGGGGTTAAGCATTTCAGCTTTTGCTTTGCTATCCTCAATTTCAGTTCCTGTCTCACTACAGATTGGACTTTGAAGTCATTAACAGCCTTTAAATACGATCACAATTTCTCTGGGTTTTGTGAAATATCATCTGACAATATTCTGCTATGGTACTCACTGAAGGCATCATGCATTGCTCTCTTGACAGCCAAACACATTTCATTCAGCATCTTTCTATCTAAAGCCCCATGCTTCATTTTACACTTATTATGCAGGAATCTCCATTTCTTTAGAAGTTTCTTTACAGTGTCTACATACCATGGAGGTTCCCTCCCATTATACACTGTTATACTGCATACATATCTATCCAGTGCATGAACAACTGTTCTTTGAGCCATAGTTCCTCTACGTGATCCTGTGCTGTGCTGAAACTTTCAAGTTCCTCACTGAGATACAACACTACGTTTTTATTGAAGGGAGGTGTCAATGGAACAATGACACAGAGAACTGAAGAGGAAACTTTATCAACATTTAGTATTGTAGTGATTTAGCTTCAATAGTCAATGTTGGAATGCTGGTAGTTCCCGATAGAAATACAGACATATTATAAGGCATAAATTGGATGGTGGCCTATAGTACAGTCATTAACTTAAAAAGAAAGGAAATGAACATAATGACTGAAGGAGGAAAGGTATATATATATATCCAAAACTAAAAGAACAGTTATCAAGGCAACCAGAGTTCAAGGACCAGCTGGAGAGTGGTTGTAGAAAAGGAGCTAACCCTGAAGACATGAAACATTGTTGAAAGCTTCAAGGAAGATTACAAAAGAGGGATGAAAGGATGGAGAAATTATAAAAGTAGGGAAGCAAGACAAAAAAATTGGTATGGAAGCAAGCCACCAGACGACCTTTTATAAGAAAATCAGGGTATACTTTTGCAAAGTTCAGGAACAATAAGTGGATATATGTAGATAGCATAAGTGAAGGAACACATTCCATTTTTTAACTAACCATTCCAGTACACATGACAGGCTGTATGGAATGTGCTAAGCAAAATGTTAACTTTGGAAATGATTGAATAGGGAATAAACCTCGTGGTGATAAATTAGTAACAGTAGAGAAACAAAATGGTAATTTCAGAGCTAAACAAATTTCTCAATGCTGAGAGAGACAAGCCTGTACTGATACCATGGAACAGAGATCAGAATTAATGGAGCGAAGTTTTTAAGTTTGATGATCTTGATATATTCATAAGACATTTATTTGGAGCATTTTAAGCTAAGGTTGGGAATGGCAGACTATGGGGAAACAAAAGTAAAAAAAATTGATGCAATAGAGATATGGATATGGAGAAGAGGGACAAAAATATACTGGACTGAATGAAAATCCAATGAGCATATGCTTCAGAAATGAAAGAGAAAATGACATTGATAACTGATTACATTACATATACATAATAAAAACCAAATTGACTGAACACATAACCCAGGTTCACAAAAAAATCTTAGAAGGAATAACCTAATCAAATGGTATATAAAAAAGGTAATGTACCGAATGCCTAAAATCGAATGTCAAAAGTATGGAAATACTGATATTTTATACATTGCCTAGGCATGGCATATTTTGCCAGACTGTCAGCTGCCAAAGCATATAATATGCATAATCCCACCATTTTTTTCATGCCACCACTGTCTGCGGGGGTGTTGGGGTATTTGTTAAATGGTTGCAAAGACAGCCTATTGTTGTATGATGTTCAACTATCATATCACAGAAATCGCCATAATAGTTTTGCAGTGTATAGCATCCAGCTGAATTTCCAGACACTCTCCGACCACCCTTTCGTTCTTGGCTCAACAAGTTGGAAGGAAGTGTACTGCCAAGAGAGAATCACACCATGCTGACATGCAATGGCGGATCTGTGATGAATTATCTCACATAAGAGCCAATGCTGCTAGTAGCTGTGTTTTTCTAACCGAAACCAGTTACCAAAAGTTAGCCAATGACATGAAAAATGCAAGATGACCATGAAGAAGGAAGCATGAGACCACTGGCTTTTGAAACACTATGATGTAATGGTGGTCGAGGATAAGGCTAAGCTGATATATCCTGTTACAGAAGGTACGAATGCTATCCAATTTTATGTCGAGAACTCTGAATAATTTGACATGTTCCATAGGGCCCACTTGGCTATTATTCATGGAGGGCGAGAAGGATGTTGAAAGAACTTTTATCCAAGTATAACACCATTACCCATTCTGCTATTGAGCTGTACATTCACCTCTGTGAGCCTTGCCTGAAGAAGCAAAAAGGTGTTAAAAAAGGTGTTGTGGTCAAGCCAATGTACTTTTTTTTTAAATTCTGTTCCCACTGTAAGATCAATCTCATCAATTTTCAGTCCCATCCTGATAGGGAGACAACTTAATAATGATCTACCAAGGTCAAATCACAAAGTCTGTAGTTCTCAGGGCTCTGAAATCAAAGACAGCAGAAGAGGTATCCTACAACACCATCCACATATTTATGTTGCTTGGTGCTCCAAAGATTCTACAGTGCCATAATGGCAGGTAATTTGCAAACAACGTGGTAATCAGCCTTGATGATCATTCATGGTACACTGTGCCTCTCACAAAGTCAGGGGGGCAGTGAAAGAGCAAATCAGGACATTTGCTTGGGTGCATGATGAGAAAACTAACTGCTGGAGTGATAGACCGCGGTTTGTCCAACTTATCAAAAACAGAGCTTTTCATTCTGGGATTAACAAATCACCATATGATGCTCTGTTCAGCTGCAAAGCCACAGCAGGTCTCTCAATGTCCTGCCAGAAAATGTTTTACTAGATGTAAAGAGTGACGAAGAGCTGGAAAAATAATAGAGAGTATACAAACAATACAACAGCAGAAAGAATGACAAGATGAATCAATGCAAGAGGCACAGCTCCTTGCAGAATACATATATGAGAATGCAATCCATGATGGAGAAAACCATGGCAGTGATGAAGCCATGATTATCAAAGAGCCTTCCATTTCTGTGGTCACCAAAAATCCTTCTATTCCAGAGATCTGTTGCATCTGCTTAAAAGAAAGCAGCAGTGCTCATAAATTTCAAAAGTGTGACAAAGTGTTCATGGCATCTACAGAAATTCTCCAAAAGATGATGACAGCGATGATGTAGAAGATCATGGGGTTGGCATTCTGTGCAGTGTTTGCTTCAATATTAAGAAAGCTGTTCAAAGGAAAATGGAATCGAGGCTGAACTTTGAGATTCAGGCCAAAAAATGAAAGGGGATTTTTACAAAAAAAATTCCTTCTGGGCCTTTGTGCACCACTGTGTGTGTTCCAATCTTGATGTTGACAAAGGATGGGATGACTCCTGCAATCTGTTAGCAGCTGTTAAGAATGTGATGGAAGTCTTTTACCAACTTGGGACTTCACAAGGAATCTTGAAGCAGCTCTACCCAAGATCAGAATTCACCGTACTGAGAGCTTTTAATTCTGGGATTAACAGATCACCATATGAAGCACTGTTCGGCTGCAAAGCCAGAGTACACCTTACTGAGAACTGAAGACATTCCTGTCCACAAAATACCTCTCTCAACTGCAGACTTCTCAGGCCACAGGAAGCGCCCAAGTATTCATCAGTTGTATGTGGAAAAAAAAATTTGAGGTGGCTTTGAGTGAAAAAGAAAAATGAAGTGTAATTCAAACTAGGTTGTGCCAGTTCTGCCTTGTGTTTTACCAGTAACAATATTATAGTCACATTCTTCTTTAAGTCGTGAAATCTATGTACAATATCAAAATGTTAAGTGCTTTCTTGTGAAGAAGAAAGTGAGTACTTATTGTAACAAGTACTTCAGTCTCAGTTCTGCCGTCATTGTTTTCTGGTAAGAATATCTTTAGCTTTATTTCATAGTTTTCTTCTTTCAGTTTCAAATGTATATTGATTAACAAAGGCTTCTCATCTTGTGCCATTGTGTAAATGGTACTGTTCACTCTGTATACCAGTAATGCCTATGAACTGTATAGCATGCCTAGGAAAAGTTTGTAACATTTTCAAAAAGAACTTATATTTCATAGTTTGCCTAAAACCACAAGGCATTCTTTACGTTACCTCAGCATTCTATAGAATAGATTGGGATTTCACACAATGCTGGTTTATATATAAAGTTCTAGGACAGGTTTTTTAAAAATATTGCATTTACCAAGTAATGATCTTAGTTCCTATCAAAGTAGTCCCCTTGGCTATCTATACACATATGCGAACATTTCATGAGAGAAAGCAGGGAAATTTTCAACTGCGATGCCTGTAAGCTCATTTGCCTCCGATACCTTGATGAAGCTTTCCTTTCAGTTGCCTTCCCAATTGCAGAAATGAGAAAAAATATCAAGAAGAGATGTGAGGTGAATATTGTAGGTGTGGGATGACAATAACAGAATGTCTGGCCTCATACTCAGTAACAGATAAAGCAGTAGGGGTTTTTGCATTGTCATGCAGTAAGAACCAACCCTGAGAAAGCCAAAAATCAGGGTGCTGACAAATAATTGCTTCTCGCAAACATTTCAAGACTTCTCTGTAAAGAGTTTGGTTCATTGTTTGACCGGGAGGAACATACTCATGGTGAACTAATCCTTTACTATCAGAGAATGCAATGAACATTGGCTTTGTTCTCAGAGGTTGTCATTTGACTTTTTTCAAGGCTAGTGATCCAGGACTCTGCCATTCAGCATTCTGACACTTCTTGTGATGGTCATACTGGTAGAACCAACTTTCCATCCCCAATAATCTTTGACAGAAATGTGGAATCACATCTGACTATCCAGTAGCTCAGCAGAAATTCTTCATCTTTCCTCTTTTTGTTTCTCTGTTAGTGTGTGAAGAACGGGTTTTTCATTAAGTTTCCTTTTCCTAAGTCTTCACATAAAATCTTATTACACACATCACAATTCAAATTAAATTCTTTTGATATCATACGGACAGTTACATGACAGTCTTCTCACAATAACTGCCTTAAACACTCCCTGTTTGCATCGCTATGTGCTGCCAACAGGTGACCAGCTCTGCAATCATCTTGCACTGAATCCCTGCCTTCATGAAACCTTTTGTGCGATTTGAAAACATGACTTCTTGAAAGTGCTTCACCTGCATATGCTTGCTTAATCACTGTTCACATTTCGCTATGGGTTTTCCCAAGTTTGGCACAAGACTCAATGTTACACTTTACCCACAGTTAGCATCCACTGTCACCATAACTAGTGCACCAAGAACCCAAACAATGTGTTGCTAAGCACAATCCTGTCACCTAGTGAGTTTGTGTGGAAACATGGTCAAGGTCATTTCAAGGACACACACATACCATAAAAAAATATGCCCTGGAAGTTTTCTGACAATGAGAGAGAAAGAGAAAGAGAAAGAGAAAGAGAGAGAGAGAGAGAGAGAGAGAGAGAGGGAGAGGATTCTACCAGAAGGGAAAATGTCCAGGCCTCTGAAATAAAGGGCATCTGAAGGTGTTCTTAGACCTGGCAAGATTCTACAGCTGATCTGTCTTGGGACAGATTTTAAATTGCGAAATGATATTGATATTGTAATCATAAAATACTACAATTTTGCATTTTGTCAGTCGCATAATATTTTCATTCACTCCCCATAAAACCTATTGTTCCCACCATAGCAGTTATCATTTATTATCAAATCCAGTCAGGAAATGAAAAACAAAAATTTGAACCACAGGACAAGTACCTATTTATCGACCTCTAAAATAGGTCAACAAATACTGTGAATGATAAAAGTACTGTATCCCAATTTAGTCTGTCTTTTGAGCAAGCAGAAGACATCTTGTAAACAATGTTACTTTACAACATATTTCGGATCACACAAGTGGTATCATTACTGGTTTTGACTTCTTAACAAGTCGTCATCGATCATATACTTACAAGAGGGATAGTGAAATATTTTTCAGAGTTTTTGAGGCTAATATTGATTGCTTGATTGATTGTTGAGTCATTGGGTAGGACCCATATATGTGATTTTGCCTTTTGAGCTTTGCAACATAATTTTCAACTACGTCAAGGAAAAGTATTGGTTAATATTGAGTCCATCTATTGATGGGAGCATGTATCATCAGTTTGTTTAAATGCAATTGGAACTCTTCATTTACACACAACAGAATATTAAAGGAAGCACACCAAATACACGGTATTTTATTATATTAGAAACATGTAACAACTATGTTTGACATACTGTCAACTTGCTATATTATTATTTAATATAATGGCATCTAATTTCTGCATAATTACTGTAATTCAAAATACAAAACAGACAATCTAAACAAAATGTTTACTTAGGCTACAGGATTATGATTTTGAAATTCCGTCTAGACCAAAAAAATAATGCACTCATAACTGATGCAAGAAACATGATAGAAATACTTGGTATAATGCAGTTGCAGTGCCAGTAACAAAAAATGTAATCAGCCATTTATCTGAATCATTTCACTTATTTTTCCATGAATATGTATCTGACCTTGTATTTTATTTCATGTATTTTAATTGTAATCTCCAAATTACAACAATTCTATCATTTTGAACAACTTCTGTGATTGTAATTATCAAAATTACTATAAGCAACAATGTTCGAATTGTTAGTGAGAGTATATAAGACCCACGAGAAATCATGCGAGTGTGCCAGTAAAATGCGCTATTTTGAACTGAACTTGTAACAACAACAACTGTACATATAATAATTTTTTCTTCTGATTTTCGATAAATTAGTGTAAGCAATGTTTTGATTTCATTTCTTTTTCTTTTCGTGTCATTATGTTCAAGAAACTGTAAGCAACTTTCGATGTGAATATTAATATTTATGTCAAATTTCAAGCAATGCTATAACAGAATTGAAGTGTAACCCATGTTGAATCTATTGTAACATGTTTAAAATTGTAATTGTGCACCTGTTCCATACGTAGGCAATGTATTAGGATATGTGGAATGCAAAACCTTTGGTGAATACCCTGTCTGTAGGGGAGCGGTAAAAGGTGTATGGCAGGCGAGCGCGGGAAAATGCACACGGGCGCGGCACGGCATAACGGGCTCAGCAATATAGTCGGAGTTGGGCATCGGTCTGAGAAACACGCTCTGGATCGAGGAGGCTCTCCTGGAAAACGTGATTTCATTGAGCCTCAGATGTGCCGTTTCCGACGACTACACAGCATGGCTATATTCCATAGGCACTAAACGGAAAAGGATTGTGACGCTAAGAAGAAGCAAAGTGCCGATACACCAAGAGCCATAGCTGTGATCGCATGTGTGCTTTGCGCCTCGCCTTCTCGCCGCCCGCCAACCGCCGCATCGACACGAACAGGTTGAATCTTTAGAATTGTATTCGTGTGGACCAGTGTTAATTTTGTTCCTGACTGTTCAATAACAACTTAACTTTTACCAGAATTGTCCTATCAATTAATCATCCTCATCACTAACCTAGACAGGGTCCTTTCCACATGTTGTGCAATCCGAGTGTCCCGAAATGAAGATTTAAAGTTTATGTTAATAAGAATTACCTGCAGACCTATTTATGCTAGAAAGATGTTTAAGGAGCTTTATTGTTAATGAAAATATAAGCAAAGAACCAAGGTCTGACAAAGTTGGAAGATAATTTTGGAATTGGTTTAGTAATGAAGCTTAATTAATTTGAGACAAAAATAATGGTAGTTAAATGAGGAAGTAATAAGACAAAAAGAGTAGTAACTCATATATTATAAATCTTGAGTGCTTAATGCTTCCAATAGTTAATAGTTCCAACACAGTGATCATAACAGTTTCAGGGTCCCCCCTCCACTCTTTTCTTTTCTATTCATTTAAATTCTGAAGTGTACTGAACTGATTTGACCAGCAAAGTTAAAGTCAATATAAAACCTAAATTTATCAGTGTTTTACCCTTCTTAAAATTGACATTGTATGTGTGTTTCAAAAGTGTTATTTCTAGGGTAACCTATGCCCGATTTCAGTCGGATCAATAGACAAAATGCAGTTTGTAGTAATCATTATAGTGTAATGCTGTATATTTATAGTTTGTCCAAATTAGTACAGAAAAGGAAAATCTTAGTTCAGTAGATTTTTCTGGTTCTAAAATTTACCATATAATGCAGTATTACTACATGTTGTTATGCTTGTACGTACATCCCCTTGTACCAGGAAAAAACTCACTTAATGCCTAATTAGGCTGGCGACCGTATTATTAACAATTGGTAGCATCTTCTGTGTATGTTTCTTGCCCGTCCTAACGTGTAGTTGCACTTTAGACTTGCTTGACGTATCATTGTGGTTACTGAGTGGGTGTAAGTCTGATTTTGCCTCCATTCAGGTACACGCGGTCAACATATTTACTAAAATCCTTTCTTATAAGGTGAAGCCCGTCAACTTACCATAGTACAGGCTTTAAAGAGTTAACGTACGCCCGAGCGAAGACGTTACAAACTGTCTGGTGTATCATCAAATAAATTTGTGTACACCTGAAATTTCCTTTGACTTTTCACATTAGTAGATAATCAGGTGTTTTCTGGCACATTATCGCTTAAGAAATTTACAGGAAGACTCAACTGCTACAGAACAATGAAAAAGAGTTAAGTTCACCTCAATATTTTTTGAAGAATCTGAGTTACACCCATCCTACTTCAAGATTAACATTCTTAAAGATTTTTGATATGACTTACTTTTATTTGACAATTATTAATCCCAACTAGGTGGTTACTCAGCAGAAGAAAAATACTAGGAAAAGTAAATTATAAAATCAAAGTAAGTTCTATACACAACTACATGCCCTTGAATACCTTAAATAATAACTTGTCACAGTACAACTGAGCAAGTCAGGAGAGACACTCTGCATTCTAATTGTTGGAACTGATGGCTGCAGTTAGCTATCTAATAGTATAAAGTATAGTATAGTATAGTACCTAATAGTATAAAAGTATAATATAGTATAGTATAAAGTTGGCAACTTTTAAATCACGAATATAAGATTAAAGTATTCACCATGAAGAACTGATTGTGAGATATAAACTCAAAATGAAAACTAGTAAATAATTTTGGAACTATTGGTGATAAGCTAGACATACAATACAAGTGGTTTAAATGACAGCCACTTAGAGACATGAACTGCAAGTGGCAAACTGGTATCCGGCAGTCACATTTATACACTAAACAGTGAGTATAAAAGAACCAATAAATTAACCTACTGCTAGGCAAGTGAGAGCCAACAGAAAAATGGGACAAACCAACGGGAAAGCAAAATGACATCTTAACAGATAAAAGTGATGAGGGTATTTTCTTAAAATTAGTAAAACTTTCAAGCACTTTCGAGTGTATAAATGTGACAACTGCAAAAATAATAAAGGATAAGTGGCAACTTACCACAATAACTGGAAGAGGTCAACACAGTGAATGGCTTGTAAATAATTGTCATTAGTCTACTGTTTCTTCTGAATAACACATGTGCTAAACTATGCATGTACAGAACTAAATAAACTGACACACTGAGACCAAAAACTTCACCAAAAAATAATATTATGACTACAGTAGGGCACCGATGGTTTCAGTATATTAAGCCATTTTTGGAGATTTCAAGTGCTTCTGCCACACAAACTTTTATTTTCAGATTAAACTCAGAATGTTTGTCAAATTTTAAAATTCTTTCTATTATGTCTAATCAGTGTCAGTTTGATTCTTTCAGCAATGTAATTGAAAATGAAAAGGCACAGAAACACAATCTATGTTGCTAACACAAAAGAAAAAGGGATTTGGCAGCTGTATCATTAACACTGGTTACTAAATTAGTTCGATATCTACTATTTTATTTTCTCAGAATTTGGCAGATGTCAAGTAATTACATCTTAGAGAAACAGATTAATAAACAAAGTCAAAACTAGGGTAAGATAAAAAGGTTGTGGTACAGAAAACATAGAAGATTGAAACAGAGGTGATAACAGCTGACTTGGGAGATAAGAGGAGGGGGAAATAATTTTTCACAGTCCTTTATGTGCTTTATTTCCTTACATACTACCAATACATTTCCTGTCTTCTCTGAACCCATCTATTCCATTCCGGACTCAGTTTTGAGTTCATCCAATACTACAGTGTCTTACCTTCAGCATAAGGTTCCCTGTGCAACTTTGTTCTTTACTGACTCAAAAGTTCCCTTTTCCTCTACACACATTAGTCATTTTTCTTGTACAAAGGAAATTCTAGTTTAGTAAGTATATAAATATTTGGGAGCCCTAAGTTCGTTTTTGGGGGAGGAGTAGTGGTAGGGGGTGGAGAAGGTTTCTTTTAAGCAGATACATGAAACTTCTCTCTCTCTCTCTCTCTCACACACACACACACACACACACATGCTGTTATGTTTTCTTTAGCTATGTTAGAAGAGTGGACAATGCCGACTAACTTTCCACAAAAGAAGTTAATTAGTTGGCCACTTTTATGGTTGATGTCATACAACAAATGACAATAATCCACACAGCATCATGATGAACACATGTTTTCACAGGATACAGAATATTTTAATAGATTCTTATCTCGAGTAGTTATCAAAAGGGGATGCAATATACACTCTTATCATGAGTGGACAAAAATCTGCAGTTCAACACTAAATTTAAGGCAGGTTTTGTTGTTTATAAAGTAAGCATGCCAAATACATTAGTTACACTTACCGTATCCTAAGGGAAGAAAGAACTGTGACTACTTCAGTTGCTCCAATCCACTTTCGTGTATTGAAGAGTTTTCCACCAAGCTGTTCACTCCCCTGGAGATCAAAGCCCTGACTCCATGCCCATTCAATATGTTGTTGTAAACGAGAGATTGATGGCATGGCACTACGGCTAGGCATCTCAAGACCACAGGATCGGTTACCTAACCCATAGAGACCACCCCCAACTAAAGAAGGCTTATACAGCTGTTCATTGTAGCCTGTATGATGCAGCAATGAAGACAGCATCATCTGCATATTTCTGGAAAAGAAATGTATATTGGTATTAGATTAAAGAAGCAGAATTTTGGTAAGCACGCCACAGACAGCATAATTGAAGATCATATGCTCCATAATTCAAGCCACACAAAAATAGAATGTCAGAAATGCTCCTGGTTTAACACTAAGATAGACAGAACTATTTTTCCAAATGTCAAAGAAGAAAGAGCCAAATCATTTCAGACAAGCGCGCAAATGTGAAAATTCATACATATACATTCATTCATAAGCTATTAAAAGTTTTAAAACACATAAAACAAGGAAAGATGGGGTACACCTTTACACTTTGGTTTACAATAAGCCTTTCCTACCTCAAGGTTCTTGTCTTTGTAGGGAGATCCTATTATGCATGTGTCCAATCCACTTTTATAAAATCACTTTTGAAATTCACAAATGACAAAAAATCTAATGCATAAGAAGTGATAATACAGACTTTGGCTAGTTTACTCTATATTACTAGAAAGGTCATAGGTTTGCAATTTCAATTCCTTTCTTTCAAAACTACAGACAAAGAAATGATCCTGCAACCTCTACTAATCTCTTTGCTTCACCAGTTCTTAATTCTTTTTTTCTTTCCTCTCTTGAACAAATTAAGTTCTCTCTTTCTTCTAATCACCTATGTTTCTGTTAACCCCAGTCTCTATTTGTGATAATTTCTCACATATTTGTTTTATTTTCACTCCTCCAGGAGATATGCACACTTCACTCTGTCTTTTTCACTTTTTTATCTTCAATTTCTATCAAAAGCTCTGTGACGACTTTTCAAGTTCCAGTTCACTGCACTGACATACCTATTCATTGAGGATTGTTAGTAATGATCTGGACTTTAATAGTTCTCTATTAATGATGTCTAGTATGCACAGTAACTTACTTGATGTAGTCTCTTGGTTCTATATCTGTCCCTCACCTTTTTAAGTTATTAACTCTATTATGGTCATTCCTGGTCCAGTGAAGAACAAAACACAAGACTACAGAGTTATGATGAATGCAACGCATTTGGCACTCAAGAAGGCAACTTGTGAGGCCTTCAATGTATCTATGGAAAGATTACACAAAACCCAAGGAAATTTTACTCATACATAAAGATTATCAGTGGCACCACAGTTAGCGTCCAGACAAGGGAACTGAAACTGATTGTAGCAAAGCAAACTCAGAAATGCTGAATTTTGTTTATAAAATGTTTCATCACTAAGGAAGATGTAGAAGTACTGTGCTGTTTACTTTTAACACTACTGAAATGGTGAGTGATATAGATATTAGAGTCAGTGGCACCGAGAGAGAATCAAAATTAAACAAGGCTCCTCGGTCCAATGAAATCCTTGTTAGATTCTATGTAGCATTTGCAGCAGTGTTAGCTCTCATTTTCGTCATAATTTAGCATACACCAGTTGGACAAAAAAACCATGCCCTGTGATTGGAAGATAGTACACATCACAACTGTTGACAAGAAGGGTAGCAAAAGTGATCCACAAAACTATCATACTATCTCATTGATAGCGATCTCTTGTTGAACCCTAGAACATATTCTGAGCTAAAACATTAATGAGGTATCTTGGGACAGTATGTCCTCCTCCATTGCAACTGGCATGGATTACGATGACATCAAACATGCAAAACCCAATTTGCACTTTTCTCAAAAGACATCCTGAAACCCATGGATGAAAGAAATCAGCCGACTGCAGTATTTCTCAGTGACTGGCCACACTACTGATTAATAACAAAAATGATTATATGGAATACCAAACAAAATCTGTGAGTGGATTGAGGATTTCTTAAAAAGTAGGGCACAGAATGTTATTTCAAATGGACAATTGAAGATAGAAGTAAATTTAGCCATGCCCCATGGCAGCGTAATGGGATCCCTCTTGTTCATATTGTATGTAAATAACCAGGCAGACAACATTAATAGTAACCTCAAGCTTTCTGCAGATACTGCAGTCATCCATACTGAAGTAGTATCGGAAAAAAGCTGCACAAATACCCAGCCATATATTGTTAAGATTTCAAAGTGGTGCTACTTGTTTTAAATGTTCAGAGATGTACAATCATACATTTCAAAAAATGCTTAGTAAAAAGGACACTCCTTACAAATCACTTGTGTGATCCAATTTAGAATGTTGTTCAAGCATGAGAGACCCATACCAAATCTGAGTAATGGGGGAAATAGAGCATATGCGAAGGAGGGCAGCAAAGTGGTCACAATTTTGTTTGACTCACGGGAGAATGTCACAGAAATATTTAAAAACCTGAATTGGCACACACTTCAAGACAGACACCAATTATCCTGTGATAGCCAACTTACAAAGTTTTGAGAACAGTATTAACTGAAGAATCTACACAAATTCTTCATTTCCCTAAGTAATGCTCCCATAGGGAACATTAAGATAAAAGTACTCTAATTACAGCACACAAACAGACATTTAATCTGTCATTCTTTCTGTGCTCCAGATGAGATCTGGTACCATTTCAAGTACCCTCTGCTGAGCACTTCAGTGTTTTGTATAGTATGCTTGTAGATCTAACGACATTCATGAGTAGTCAGCAATCTTTCACTTCACATAATGGTAAACTACAGTTTCACTTTTAGACTTCATGATAAAGAAATAACATTGAATAGAAAATAAATATACATCTGTGTCATCAAGTATAAAATTCTGAAATGAAGCAAAAAATTTTTTTGAAAAGTTCTCAAATGATTCTTTCATGCATCAGATGCAAAAGCACAGAAAAGTTTCAGGGTGCTTATTTAATAAATGTTAACAAGAACAAAACTAATGAAGATATATTGTTCATGTATGTGGCCATGCTGAAGTGCCTCTGAATTATTTATGTGAAAACTCTTAAATCTTTTTAAATAAAACAAACATTATTAACATTCTGCATCTTTTTTCTTCATGTCTGCATATTTATTTCTCAACATAGTCATCCTGATGATGAACATATTTCTTCCAATGAGATGCCAGTTTGTTGATACCATCGGTGAAGAATGTTTGACTTCAGCAACAGAGCAACAATCTCACCTGTGCTTGCACCGCTTCATTATTATCAAAGTGCAGTGCTTGAAGGTGTTCTTTTAAGTTATGGAAACAGATGAAAATCGGGTGAGACCAAGTTGGAACTGTGTGGAAGATGACTGAAGACAGTGAACTCAAAGTGACAGATTGCTGTAGATGTTGCAATGCTTGTGTATGGTCTAGCATTGTCAAGCTAAAGGAGAGGATAGTCCATATGTGGACAAACTCTTTGGTCAGAATCTCCGTTACAGCACGCTGTTTCTCATGCGCCGACATAGTTATGTTACACACTGCCACATTACTACGTAAATTCTAGAACCACTCAGCCTTCCACTGTCTCGAACACACGATATTTTAGCTGTGAGTGGGAGAAAGGAACCCTATCTACTACGCATCATCTGCCTGTGTGTTGAACGGCACCAAAAAGTACTTGTAGGGTGATCCATGGAAGTCGTAGTGAAAGCACCGAAGAACCAAGGAGCTTCTGTGTTATTCTGTGCTGTTTGTAATTGTGATTATTGGCAGTGACAAAAGAACAACTGAGATTCTGAATTGTGAAAAAACTTTTATCTTGGGCTTGCTGGAGGCAAGACGTATTTTACGATATGTTTGTATTAGAGACATGGTTGTTAAGCCAACTCTTTTCTAAATGGACTTAAACCTGAAACTTCCTGGCAGATTAAAACTGTGTGCTGGACCGAGACTCGAACTCGGGACCTTTGCCTTTCGCGGGCAAGTGCTCTACCAACTGAGCTACCCAAGCACGACTCACGCCCCGTCCTTGCAGCTTTACTTCTGCCAGTACCTCGTCTCCTACCTTCCAAACTTAACAGAAGCTCTCCTGCGAACCTTGCAGAACTAGCACTCCTGAAAGAAAGGATATTGCGGAGACATGGCTTAGCCACAGCCTGGGAGATGTTTCCAGAATGAGATTTTCACTCTGCAGCGGAGTGTGCGCTGATATGAAACTTCCTGGCAGATTAAAACTGTGTGCCGGTCCGAGACTCGAACTCGGGACCTGTTAAGTTTGGAAGGTAGGAGACGAGGTACTGGCAGAAGTAAAGCTGCGAGGACGGGGCGTGAGTTGTGCTTGGGTAGCTCAGTTGGTAGAGCACTTGCCTGTGGAAGGCAAAGGTCCCGAGTTTGAGTCTCGGTCCGGCACACAGTTTTAATCTGCCAGGAAGTTTCATATCAGCGCACACTCCGCTGCAGGGTGAAAATCTCATTCTGGACTTAAACCTGTTTTTAATGTTAGACGATACGAGTTACTTACGAGAAGTTAAATGTTATGTGTGAAGTGTGAATTTTGTTCTTTATGAAGCTCATTATATACCCATAGCTACTGAGTATCTCATTATTTCACAAAGAGAGAAAGAGAGCCTTAAAGGTTCCTGTGACTAGCATCATTCTTTGGAGAAGAAGTTTGTAGAGATTCCAGAATCTGGCTATCCAGAGAAGATCGGCTGTGCATTCCCAAGTAAGTCACCTTGTCTAAGAGAAGTGGGGAGTTTGCACATACACTTCACACGCTTTTCTGTCATCAAAAACGTTAAAGGCTGTCTAGTGGCACAGTACTGCAAATATGCAGACATGAAGAATAAGAAAGTTGAATGTTAATAACATTTGTTTTATTTAAAAAACTTTACGAGTTTTTACATAAAAATTTGGAGGTATTAACTTCCAGCACATCCTCATGCAAACTGGAAAACTAAAAGTAAGGTATGACCAAAGCTGGTAACATAAAAGTTTCTTTCACTAGAGACCTTCCTTGCTTATAGGTGATGGAATAGAAAGTGAAATGTTAACATCACTTCACAAATGTATAAAAGTTTCTAATTCCTGTTGAGCAACACCACAGTGTTAACTATATAAGCACTTTACACTGGTCGTATTTCACACAACCACCAGAGAATAGTTTCTGGGATGTGGAAAGAAGTCAAAGATGTACATTTATGTAATTTACCTGCAATGCAATGAAATGACTTAATATAACACACCAGCGCAAAGTCTAATTATAAATTTCTATGATGATACTCTTTGATAGAGTAAAAGTAGTTGCCCAACCAGGCTGTGGTGTTACATATCATTCCAGTAGAGTGATATGTAGCCCTATATCTACCTAGCCACGGAATGATGGTCACGAAGGACCAGATAATAATTTAATGGTTAAAACAAGAAGCTGTTAATAGGTTTTTGTTATCTATCTTGCATGCAATGCATATATGGATGGACACCACATGTCTTCAAGTTGGGATGACGATCATGGTATTACCCAGAGCCTGCATGGGCTTTGTGTAGCCTCTATTAGTCAGTGTCCTAGTTTGGAGTAGCACATTGCACCATTGAGTAAAAGCATGCACTACGGCAATGTTGCACGTAATAACAATCTGCTATGTATGAACTCGCTAAAAACAGAAGCAATGGTCCCAATACTGTAATATTCGAGATGCAGGGAGTATTGTACATGGTGATAGAATATACAAATATGATTACAGAAGACATAGTTTGTTTTCATTATACAAAACTGAAATTTCGTTGAAGTGTGTTCGATTCCAGAACATGCACAACTGTATTGGAGATGAGGTTCATCAGAGCTGCACTGGCACAATCTGAATTTAATTTCTAGGTGCAGAC
Source organism: Schistocerca nitens (assembly GCF_023898315.1). Taxonomy (NCBI): domain Eukaryota; kingdom Metazoa; phylum Arthropoda; class Insecta; order Orthoptera; family Acrididae; genus Schistocerca; species Schistocerca nitens. The sequence goes on from NC_064615.1 coordinate 354,149,010, forward strand.
ATTCAGAGCAAAGGAAAGACAAAAAACTTGAATCTGAAAAAACAAATATTCAAAGGGAAACACAGCAAGTATCCATCCCTCATTCTCAAAATATATGATGTCACAGAACACTGCATGAAAGAGCAACTCTGCAGCTACTTTGAGAACAATAAGGTACTCTCTTCTTCACTATATGGCTTTACACCTGGTTTATACACTATAGAAGCTATTAAGTCTCTGGTTACAGATGTTCTGAAATGTTTTGAAAGCTATTCTTTTGTCTGTTTTATGCTCCTTGGTCTGAGGAAAGCATATGAATCTGTATCACATGATATCATAATATCTAAATTTGAAAAATATGATATCAAGAACAATAAAATATCACTAACAAAATTTTATCTGATAGATAGGAAACAAACTCTCACAATACATAATAGTAGATTAAATGCAAACTAGTTACCACAGGAGTGCCACTAGGTTCTGTCCTGGGCCCTTTTCTTTTTCTAAAATACATGAGTGATCTACCTACGTCTTTGGTTTATAAGGCAGTAATATATGCTGATGATACAATCATTGTAATGGCCAAATTGAATATAGAGGAACTGAAACATAAAACACTGACAATGATTGATATGTCGACTCAGCAGCCACAAAAATAAACTAATGCATTGTTATTTTTGTTGTTGTCGTGGTCTTCAGTCCAGAGGCTGGTTTGCTGCAGCTCTCCATGCTACTCTATCGTGTGCAAGATTCTTCATCTCCGAGTAACCTATATCCTTCTGAATCTGCTTAGTGTATTTATCCCTTGGTCACCCTCTACGATTTTCCTCTACCCATCTAATCTTCAGCATTCTTCTGTAACACTGCATTTCGAAAACTTCTATTCTCTTCTTGTCTAAACTATTTATCGTCCATGTTTCACTTCCACATGGCTATACTCCATACAAATATTTTCAGGAAAGTCTTCCTGACACTTAAATCTATACTCAACATTAAGAAATTTTTCTTCTTCAGAAACGTTTTCCTTGCCATCGCCAGTCTACATTTAATATCCTCTCTACTTCGACCATCATCTGTTATTTTGCTCCCCAAATAGCGAAACTCATCTACTATTTTAAGTGTCTCATTTCCTAATCTAATTCCCTCAGCATCGCCTGATTTAATTTGACTACTTTCCATTATCTTAGTTTTGCTTTTGTTGATGTTCATCTCATATCCTTCTTTCAAGACACTGTTCCTTCCGTTCAACTGCTCTTCCAGGTCCTTTACTGTCTCTGACAGAATTACAATGTCATTGGCGAACCTCAAAGTTTTTATTTCTTCTCCATGGATTTTAATACCTACCCCGAATTCTTCTTTTGTTTCCTTCACTGCTTGCTCAATATACAGATTAAATAACAGTGGGGATAGGCTACAACCCAGTCTCACTCCCTTCTCAACCACTGCTTCCCTTTCATGCCCCTTGACTCTTATAACTGCCACCTGGTTTCTGTACAAATTGTAAATAGCCTTTTGCTCCCTGTATTTTACCTTTGCCACCTTCAAAATTTGAGAGGGAGTATTCTGGTCAACATTGTCAAAAGCTTTCTCTAAGTCTACAAATGCAAGTTTGCCTTTCCTTAATCTATCTTCTAAGATAAGTCATAGGGTCAGTATTGCTATGCGTGTTCCAACATTTCTGTGGAATCCAAACTGATCTTCCCCAAGGTCGGCTTTACCCATTTTTCCATTCATCTGTAAGGAATTCATGTTAGTATTTTTCAGTTGTGACTTATAAAACTGATAGTCTGGTAATCCTCACACCTGTCAGAACCTGCTTTCTTTGGAATACAATATAAAACAAAAACTGAAACTATATACTTTTTCTCCTTAAACTAAGTGGAAAGGCAAAAGAGTGTGAGTCCATCAGACTATTAACAAGTCTCCACAATATCCTTTCGTCCAGGAGTGCTTGTTCTGCCAGTTTTTTCACAGAAGAGAGTCTGTGAAGTTTGGAAGGTAGAAGACGAGGTAATGGCAGAAGTGAAGCTGTTAGGATGGGTTGTGAGTCGTGCTTGGGTAGCTCAATTGGTACAGCATTTGCCTGTGAATGGCAAACGTCCCGAGTTCGAGTCTTGGTCCAGCTGACAGTTTTAATGTGCCAGAAGTTTCATAGCAGTGCACACTCTGCTGCAAAGTGAAAATTTCGTTCTGGATACTAATAAGTCATTTGGACCCACAACTGAAACTGTATGAGTACAAGGAGCTTTCCTATATTAAATTATACCAAGTGGTTTACTAACTATGCAAATTAAAACCCTGTGTCAGTAAGGAACAGCTTCAGTCTTCTCACTTAACTTCAGGAAATATCCTTTGGGACAACTTTTCCAGCCAAAAACAGTGTTTTGAGTCCCAACAACATAAATAAAAAATTTAAATTTTTTACAAAACCGACCTTTACTATGATAGTAAGCAAAGAATACAGGAAGAAATGGCAAAAAGTGAACATCAATTGTATTTTTAAAGTGATGGTTTCACTTTGAAATCACTGGGACACATACTTTTCAACCACCCATTATTTTATCAGATATATTTGAAATAAATTCCACATATTTTCTTAGACACAATATCACATCCCATAACTTCCATGAACTCTTGATAACAAATTATAGTCCTAAATAACAAGCAAAAATGGGTCTAAAGTTTAATAAATTTATATCAAAATACTGCTCCAATGGTTTCATTTGGAAACCACTCATAACAGCAGCAGTACAAACTGAAATTTATGTTACAATGACTTTAGATATACTTACTTTAACTATCAATAATTTCCTCAATAAGAGCACTACATTAAAAAACATGCATGTCACAATCACATTACACAATATCTGTGCTAACTGTTGCTTTGAACAGTGTGGCTGCTACAAAGCACTAGAGTTGTTGGTTGGTTGGTTTGGGGAAGGAGACCAGACAGCGTGGTCATCGGTCTCATCGGATTAGGGAAGGATTGGGAAGGAAGTCGGCCGTGCCCCTTCAGAGGAACCATCCCGGCATTTGCCTGGAGTGATTTAGGGAAATCACGGAAAACCTAAATCAGGATGGCCGGACGCGGGATTGAACCGTCGTCCTCCCGAATGCGAGTCCAGTGTCTAACCACTGCGCCACCCCGCTCGGTACTAGAGTTGTAGAAGTACCTCTGTGCACCACTAGATGTCTCTGTCTTGTAATAGAATCGGTGGTTTCATGCTAAAGGCACTGATACTCAAAGGGTTAAGTGGCAAAAAAAGCAGTGAGAACAGTTATAGGTATTCCAAACAGAATGCCATGCCAGCCACATTTCAAAGTACTCAAAGTACTCAGTTGTACCATCTTTCCATACTGGATCCTGTCTCCTCTTAATGAAAAAGCAGCCAAAGAATTAACTTGCAAAAGTTCTATGCACAATTAAGGAACAAGCAATAGAAATAACATAAATTTAGAATGCACCAGATTTACACAGTTCCAAAATAATTTTACATATATTAGCACACATCTGTTTAATAAATTGCCCTCTTTTGGTAATGTAGGATGAAAGTGAATTTTATCAAACTTGTTTTGAATAGCTTTTCTTAGAAACTGTAGGATATCTACTAAGGAGGTGTTCAAACCTAAATTATCTGCTACTGACTTAAAAAAAGTTATTACAAGAGACTGAAACTTCAGGGCTATCTTTGATCAGTTTATTGTCTATGTTTTAATAAATTGCTTCATATTCCTTATTTGTTTTTCTTCTCTCTCTCTCTCTTTCTCTCTCTCTCTCTATGTTCCAAATAGTTCTTGTTACTGGACCAGCTTGGTTTTTCTTGAAAGCACATGCGTTTTAATGCTCTGAGGAATTTTCTTAGAATTTTTCAGTACAGCGTGTTATATCAATTGTACTGAAATGCAGGAGGACCTGCAACGAATTGACGCATGGTGCAGGGAATGGCAACTGAATCTCAATGTAGACAAGTGTAATGTGCTGCGAATACATAGAAAAAAAGATCCTTTATCATTTAGCTACAATATAGCATGTCAGCAACTGGAAGCAGTTAATTCCATAAATTATCTGGGAGTAGGCATTAGGAGTGATTTAAAATGGAATGATCATATAAAATTAATCGTCGGTAAAGCAGATGCCAGACTGAGGTTTATTGGAAGAATCCTAAGGAAATGCAGTCCGAAAATAAAGGAGGTAGGTTACAGTACACATGTTTGCCCACTGCTTGAATACCGCTCACCGGTGTGGGATATGTACCAGATAGGTTTGACAGAAGAGAGAGAGAAGATCCAACGGAGAGCAACGTGCTTCATTACAGGATCATTTAGTAATCGTGAAAGCATTACGGAGATGATACATAAACTCCAGTGGAAGACTCTGCAAGAGAGATGCTCAGTAGCTCGGTACAGGCTTTTGTTGAAGTTTCGAGAACATACCTTCACCGAGGAGTCAAGCAGTATATTGCTCCCTCCTACGTATATCTTGCGAAGAGACCATGAGGATAAAATCAGAGAGATTAGAGCCCACACAGAGGTATACCGATAATCTTTCTTTATACGAACAATACGAGACTGGAATAGAAGGGAAAACCAACCCTCCGCCACACATCGTCAGGTGGCTTGCCGAGTACGGATGTAGATATAATTTAACTCTATCATCATCTGTGTCATTCGATACTAAGTAGTATCTTTTCTTAGTTTTGCATGACATTTTGATTTCATTTGTAACTCAGCATTTAGGTGCATTTTATCTGCTTTCACTGGTTAATGTCTTAGCTGATGACTATGCAGTAACTGGATGCTAAATTATATCCATCCATATTCCATGGTGAAATGACATCAGAAGCACATCATGCATGTAATTTGCAGGCTGCAGTACATCTTAACAAATCAGAAGTTAATTCATTTTATGTTTATCCTCTAATATTTTGAAGAAGTAAATTTAGTTTAAACTAATTTTTATCTTCATACGTTTTAGGCTCTAAATTTTCAACTACGTATTCCTTTTAACACTTTGCCGTCCACATGTCTTGTACAAATTTATTCACTTGGCGCCAGCAGCGCTAATTTGGATTACTTGGTGTGTTGCCGGTCATTCTTGCCATTATCTAAAGATTACATTGTTAGGTTTTACTAATCTCATCGTTAGTTCTCATAAGTTCTCAACCCTGTTCCCCTTCTTTCATTAAATTTCGAAGATATACACACGTAAATAAATACAAAATTTGTTTGTTTCATATATTTGTTTGTTTGCATTATCTTTGGTACTTAGTATTTCTCTTTCATATGATATGCAGCAAAACAGTCTCCACGATGTAACGCAACTCCACAAGACTTGCACATTAAGTTCGTTGTTCTTTTTTTATGTTTTTGGAACATACATGTCAGTTTCTTCGTTTTCATTTCAGAAATACGTAGGCCTAGTAGTTGGTATTGGTTTAGGTGACCGGAAAGTCTGTTAACCAGATCATGATGAGACGTACGCAATGTAGTGGCAACCTCCAAATTTTGCTCCACACATTCATTGTAAATAATCGTATCGTCTCTTTCGTCTTGCATGATGAAAGTGCACAAGTACTTATGAAAACAAAAAAACTTGTTGAGGTGTGTAACTTATTGTTACCTAAACAGAATGCACAAGATACTAAAGTGCTGTCGCTGGCCACTGAGCGATACCATGCTGATGACATCACTGTGGTGTCACCAGACTCTGAGCAATACTATGCACATGGCACCTCTGTGGTGTCGCCGGCCGTTGACTACTATTTCGCATGACACCACTGTGGTGTCGCCGGACAGCAAAGTGTTAAAACTACAGGGTGTCTACGTGGACAAGGAAAAAAAAAATCCTGGATTTTTCCTGGATTTCCCGGTTAATAATACACTTTCTCCCTGGCGAAAATACACTTTTTCCTTGTTAAGTGACCGTATACTATTCCTTGGCACTGTAAAACTCATCAGTCCTTTGAATATTTGTGGTTTTATATACCGACGTAGAATTTCCTGCCACTTCAGAAAACGAAACTCAGGGGAGAAAAAAATACCTTTTGATGTGCAGGAATATGTACGCTGCATATTTTCATATTACGAAGGTATAAATTCGAATTCCACCAAATACCGCATGTTACTTTCCGAAGCATTGAAATCGAGACTGCGATGCGCTTTTGTAAGCCACTCATAACTCATGTCACGTGATCTCGCCAGCTGATGACAGCATAGGACACGTGATGTAGTCAGCCAATAGCAAGATCACTCTTAAGTAGCGCGAAAACACAAATAAGAAAAGTTAATGGTTTAAATTAATATACATAGCATTCACATATAATATTGGTCTCCAAGATTAATAAGCTGGAAGAGAAGCTAAGCTTCCACATATAATGTTGATCTTTCCTGCGCGTGATACACTTTAACATACATCACACAAATGTGCCGGTAAAATTTTTAATAACGACGTAAATGTGTGATCTTCTGAGCTCGAAATTCTTCTAAATGGTCGTCCTCAAAGAGTTTATTTTTAAATGAGAGTCAAACGCTTTGTTATTTAAGAAATCCATCGTACATTCTCGCACATAGTTCATCTTGCGTAAAAGGAAATTTGCTTTTAATGTACGTAAAGCTTTTCAAACCAGCGTTCGCAATATTTTCCCGCTACGTAATAGAAATAGGTTCGTTTCAGCAGTTGCAAGAGCGTGCAAGATAACAGTCGTCACCGCGTGATGACGCAGGAAGGCTATACGTTCGTACACGTAAAACATTAAAAGATCTTACATTATGTCATAAAAGAAACAAGACATCAAAGGATACTTCAAGAGCATCGGAATTTCGTGAACCATACTAAAATGCATAATTCCGCTTAAAGTGCACATTCGTATGTCCAGATTCGGATGTAAATTTTCTTGGAGTACCAGTATTGTATTATCTCATGTTTGGTTCTTTATTATGGCATAATGTCATACGTGCACGTGAAATCAGCGAACAGTTGAAACCAGCCAACAGTGTGAAATTAAACAGTTCGTTTCAAATAAACTGACTGCCTCAGCAGAAAAGATTAATAAAAGCCAAATCTCTTTAGTAAACCGACAAAGATAACTTCATTGTTCTGCAAGGCGATTAATGCTTGACTGTCAGAAAGGTGGCAACAAAATCTGAAACTAATGACATATTTTACCCATCCGTAATTATTCGAACGTATTTTAATTCATTTGACATCTCCCGGTCACAAAAACCCGTTTTATCATTTAACGTGAGAGCAAAAAATGAATAGGAAACAACAAAATCACTGAACGTAAACACAGGTCGCGTGGAGACGACCCACCTCCCCACCACTACTCAGACGGCGATGTGCATCAGGCCCAGGTTTACTATATTTCCAAACCATGGCAATATTAGGTAGTGGCGCCAAGCCACACTTCTGTAACAAGAAGCAGGGGAAGGTACTACTCATATGCGACTCAACTACGCATGCACAAGAACCTGCCCACAACTGCTCAAAGGAATCTAATTTAAACAGTTGTCACATCACGCTCATCGGAGGCAATTTGTTGTTATGAAGCATTGCATAGTCTTCCAAAAGCCTTTGACACATTTTGCTGTTGACTCGGTTTTGTTGTTGTATGCGGCGCATTTCCTTTGCAACTTAAGTTTATTTTACGGTTTTTTTTCTCTCTCTCTCTCGTTCACGTTTCGTTGCTGCAGTGTTATTCTGCAGTAGCGGGGTACAGTAATATCCTTTGTTAGAGTATTGGTTCTTACCACTCAAAATAGAAAACTAAAGCAATGAAAAATTCCCGGAATTGTAAACAGTTCCCGTGTTTATCCCGGTTTTCTCCCGGATGAAAAAGTTTCCGGGTTTTTCCTGGATCTCCCGGTTGTCCCCGGTCGTATACACCCTGTACTATTAACCTGAATCTTCAGTCTACCCTGAAAAGGTGCTGTCCTCACGCCTGTGACTTCAAGGGGAAACCCATAGGCATCAGTGTCCCTCTTTACAGATACTGCTATCAACTCAGCCAACTTCCTTTTATCATTCCAATTAAAATGTGGTACATGCTTCGCATAAACCCACTAATTAATAACCTAAACAGAGGCCAAACCTATATTTGATCCCATACACAGTTGGTCTAACTCCATGTTGACCCCGCACACAAAACTTTTCAATTGGGACTGATCACAACACCCCAAAATATAAACAAATTAAACAAGAAGTGTGTAAAAGTAGTCTGCCCTTCCTGCGTAACACAGTGTGATGCAAAATATGCTTTCCTCTCATGTTAAATCAATAACCAGAGGGCAGGGGGGTGGTGGGTGGGATGGAGGGGGGGGGGGGGGGAGACAACTTGAAAGGAGACACAATATTGTAACTAGGATTGATACCTGGAATGTCAGAACACTGCTGCAAGCAGAAAAACTAGAAAAATTTAGGAGAGAGGTGGAAAATAAGTATGACTCTGGGAGGAGTTGTTGAGGTATCAGATGGGATAGATGTAGAAAACTGTAGTCACATAAATATGTGACTGACTATTAAAAACTTGAATACACAATATGAATGTTCCACAATAATAATTAGTCAGCTCGCCCTATTTGTCCAAGAAATTCACAGTGCCGTAGACACTGGCGAGCAGATTGATGCCGTATTCCTGGACTTCAGGAAGGCATTTGATACGGTTCCGCACTTACGTTTAGTGAAAAAAATACGAGCTTACGGAATATCGGACCAGGTTTGTGATTGGATTCAGGATTTCCTAGAAGAAAGAACACAACATGTCATTCTTAACGGTTCAAAATCTGCAGATGTAGAGGTAATTTCGGGAGTACCACAAGGAAGCGTGATAGGACCTTTATTGTTTACAATATACATAAATGACTTAGTTGACAACATCGGTAGCTCCGTGAGGCTATTTGCAGATGACACGGTTGTCTACAAGAAAGTAGCAACATCAGAAGACTCGTACGTACTCCAGGAAGACCTGCAGAGGATTAATGAATGGTGCGACAGCTGGCAGCTTTCCCTAAACGTAGATAAATGTAATATAATGCGCATACACAGGGGCAGAAATCCATTCCAGTACGATTATGCCATAGGTGGTAAATCATTGGAAGCGGTAACGACCGTAAAATACTTAGGAGTTACTATCCGGAGCGATCTGAAGTGGAATGATCACATAAAACAAATAGTGGGAAAAGCAGGCGCCAGGTTGAGATTCATAGGAAGAATTCTAAGAAAATGTGACTCATCGACGAAAGAAGTAGCTTACAAAACGCTTGTTCGTCCGATTCTTGAGTATTGCTCATCAGTATGGGACCCTTACCAGGTTGGATTAATAGAAGAGATAGACATGATCCAGCGAAAAGCAGCGCGATTCGTCATGGGGACATTTAGTCAGCGCGAGAGCGTTACGGAGATGCCGAACAAGCTCCAGTGGCGGACACTTCAAGAAAGGCGTTACGCAATACGGAGAGGTTTATTATCGAAATTACGAGAGAGCACATTCCGGGAAGAGATGGGCAACATATTACTACCGCCCACATATATCTCGCGTAATGATCACAACGAAAAGATCCGAGAAATTAGAGCAAATACGGAGACTTACAAGCAGTCGTTCTTCCCACGCACAATTCGTGAATGGAACAGGGAAGGGGGGATCAGATAGTGGTACAATAAGTACCCTCCGCCACACACCGTAAGGTGGCTCGCGGAGTATAGATGTAGATGTAGATGTAGAATAGTTCATTATGAACCAACTTTCAGCTTCCTATGCCATCGTAAGATAAGTTAACACTAAACAGGTAGCCCACATAACTTAAGTGAGAGTTCACAGCTGTAAAAAGGTTGTTGATTGTTGTACAAAGATATGTGGCATTTTATGACTGTCAATACAAAACACACATGTAATGTAATACCCAAAGAAACTCTTATCATATAAATCTAATACTACAGTACATTCAAAGTTTAAAAGTATTTGGATGAATGGCAGCACACCCTGGAATGGAAGGCTGCATATTTGTGTGTTAGCGGATGCTGGAAAATGGCCAGTATTAATGTGCTGTTGCAGTTACTTTCCTGCATATCTTAAATACACAATGTTGCTTACTAATGTCAAAGCTATGGTCTAAAAAGTTCATAGAGATTCATCCCAACTCCACAGTAAACTTAATTTTACTGTCATTTGAATCCTACTGTTGCAAAATATATTTAATTGTCCATTGGTACCTGTCCACATACACAGGACATCATTCACATAGTCCAGTATCCAAAATGCAGTGAAGACAGAAAATACAAGACTGTCTACTGAGACATGTCTAAAGTATAATTATTTCCATTTTCAAAAAACTGTACAGTCATTCAGATAGGTTAACAGTCGTTGTCTGCACTGAGCCCCTTATTAGCTGAAGTGTTAATGAATAATTTTGAACAATTCCTGGATTATCCATCGTTTGATTTGAACAATTATTTTTAGATAAAGAGCCTCTAACAAGTACAGCACTGAACTAGGTAAGTGGATGATGTACTGTGCTTGTGGACACATGCACCACCAGAAAATCAAATACATTTTTCAATATTTGAATTCACACCACAGTAAAATTAAGTTTACGATGGAGTTGGGAGGAGAATCTATGAACATTTTAGATCTCAGCTATGACATTACCATGCTACAGTGTTTATTTAAGATATACAGGAATGTAACTTCAACAGACATATCCCATAACACACAAATATGCAGCCTTCCACTTTATGTTGCACCATCCACTTTCTGTATCACAAACCAACCCAGATATTGAAAATAAATTGAAAACAGTTAAAGAAACAGCATACAGCAATGGTTATAGTCCTACCCTAACTGACAACATACTCTGCAGAAACAAGAGACAGAGTGTAACAGTATTCCTTTATCCTCCTTAGACAGCACAGAAACACATTGATAATATAAATGGGCCCCCATGCTATACTTAGGTATGACTTTACAGATACTTGCCAAGAAACTAAAATCTAGCAAATATACTGCAACTTTTTACACTAGGGACAGTGTTACCTTCATTCAGGTCAACTGTAAAGATAAGAGTTCACCTTTTGAACATAGTGGAATTTATAAGACTTCCTGCAATCTGCATGGCAAATTATATATAGGTCAATCAGGTAGGGCTATAACTACTAAACTGTCTGAGCACAAAAGGAGTTGGAGACTGAAAACGAAAGATTCCACCTGTGTTGAACATGCTGTGAATGAATGTCATTCACATGATGATAAATTTGATGTTCTCCACAGAGGAACTAAAGGCAGAAAACTGAGTTTACTCAAAATTCTATCCATTGATAAACATTAACCAATGAATTCTGACTGGTCCTTAATATGCAAACACAGTTTCATCACTCACACTTATTAAAGTAGTAGCAGCTAGTTAATATTTGTCTCACTGTTAGATAATATTTTTGCTGTAACTATTTCTCACCCATATTCCTCACACTCCCCCCCCCCCCCCCTCTCTCTCTCTCTCTCTCTCTACATCCTGTTTATCACAGTCAGTAGTTTGCCCATATAACATAGTTGTCCATGTCAATACTCATTAGTACACTGTATTTGGCTTATACATTCAAATACTTTTAATCTTTGAATGTACTGTAATATAAGATCTACTTGTTCAAAGTTTCTTTGGGTAGTACATCATGCTTGTATTTTGTACTGATAGTCATAAAACAACACATATCTTTGTACAACAATCAACAGTCTTTGTACAGCTATGAAGTCTCATTGAAGTTGTGCGGGCTACCTGTCTAGTATTAACTTATCTTACAATGGCCTAGGAAGCCGAAAGTTGGTCCGTAACGAACTATTAACTAAATACTGTTGTGGAACATTAATATTGTGTACTCAAGTTTTTAATGAGCCTATTTTCCTCCAACAACTGACAGAATATTCCACAAACTTTATGTAATTTACTACTAAAGAAGACAAATACAAGGAAGGAATGGAGTGTGAGTAATTATGAGAAAGGAAATAGGAGGATCTACATTTGGAAATCGCCAGAGGATGACTACAGAAGCCACATTGATTTTATACTGGTGGAAGAAAGATACAGAAATGGAATTAAGAAAGAGCACAATGACCATCTGCAGCTATTAATAGTAACCACAATTTGATTATGGCAGAAATATAAATAAAAATGAAAAAAAAAAACTGGAGGAGGCTGCTGTAGTAAAATGGGACCTGGAAGAGATAAGATTGGGGAAAGAAAGAATTATGACAATGCTATCACCTGAGCTTATTAACACATTACAAGACAAAGAACCACCTGATAATGTCAACAAATATTGTAATATGCTGAAAGAAGGAAGCATAAAAGTAGGGCAGAAAAGTATAGTATATGTAAATGGAGAAAGGAAAAAACATCATGAGTTACAGAAATGATTTCCAAGATGGAGGAGAGAGAAAATTCACAAAGAACAACAACGGAGGTGCAGGAAAGATATATCACATGCTGAGTAATGAACTGCATAGGGAAACATAGCAGGGTAGGATAAAAATGGCTGAATGAGCATTGTGATGCAACTGAAGAACTGGAGAGGAAGGGAAAATATATTGTAGTGTACGACAGAATGAAGAGTGCAACATGGGATTAAAACAGACTGGGAGGGGCTACTATGGAAATTATGAATAAAGACAACAACACAGTGTACAAAGATCACAAGATGTTGTCTGGAGACTGGAAAACTATTTAGAACAGTTACGCGACACAGATCACAAATTAATAACTCTGACATTCAAATCCTTGAATAGTGCATGTGACTATAAGAAAGGACCAACAGTCATAATGAAAGAAGTAAAGAGAGCAACCTCTGCAATGAAAAATGGGACAACCATAGGTACAGGTACGGCATCAGGAGAAATACTGATGGTTTGAACCAAGAAGGAGTACGAGAAATATTGGGATTATGTACCACAACATATGACAGGAAAAGTTTAACATCAAATGTGCTCCAGTATCATGTTGTAAATAACTTCACCCGATGATGTAACTAACGTTACAAAACTGGTTGTGCTTTTGACACAATGTAATCACACAGCTTCAGCAATGTTTTTACTCAACATGAAGTTATTTAGCTGTGGATGTCTGTTAAATAAACTTTTGCAGCCAACACTACATTAAGCATCTTAATAAAAGACTGGAAAAAGTGTGGAGGAGAATTTGGCTGAGAAACAATTAGGTATTAAATCAAATACAGGAACAAGAGATGCAATACTAATCTTGCAAATTTTAGGAGATGATTATTGAAATGGGAAGAGACCCACACACATATTTCTACATCTACACCAATACTCTGCAATCCACTTACGGCACGTGGCGGAGGGTACTTCTGTACCATTATTAGTCATTTCCTTTTCTGTTCCACTCACAAATAGAATGAGTGAAAAACAACTCTATCTATGCCTCCATATGAGCCTTAATTTCTTGTGTCTTATCTTTTCGGTTGTTATGTGCAATGTATGTTGGCAGCAGCAGAATCATTCAGCATTCAGCTTCAAATGCTGGTTCTCTAAATTTTCTCATTAGTGTTCTTCGAAAAGAAAATCGCATGTCCTGCAGGAACTCCGATTTGAGTTCCCGAATCACCTACAAAACACTTACATGTTGTTTGAATCTACTGGTAACAAATCTAGCAGCCCACCTCTGAGTTGCTTCGATGTCTTCCTTCAATCCAACCTGGTACATCTATATCTAGATCTACATCTACATCGATACTCTGCAAATCACGTAAATGTGCCTAGCAGAGGGTTCATCGAACCACCTTCACAATTCTCAATTATTCCAATCTCATATAGCACGCGGAAAGAATGAACACCTGTATCTTTCCATATGAGCTCTGATTTCCCTTATTTTATCGTGTTGATTGTTTCTCCCTTAGTAGGTCAGTGTCAACAAAATATTTTCGCATTCGGAGGAGAAAGTTGGTGATAGGAATTTCGTGAGAAGATTCCGTGACAACGAAAAACGCTTTCCGTTTAATGATGTCCACCCCAAATCCTGCATCATTTCTGAGACACTCTCTCCCATATTTCATGATAATACAAAACGTGCTGCCTTTCTTTGAACTTTTTCGATATACTCCGTGAGTCCTATCTGGTAAGGATCCCATACCATGCAGCAGTATTCTAAAAGAGGATGGACAAGCGTAGTGTAGGCAGTCTCCTTAGTAGGTCTGTTACATTTTCTAAGTGTCCTGCCAATAAAACGCAGCCTTTCGTTAGCCTTCCCCACAACATTTTCTATGTGTTCTTTCCAATTTAAGTTGTTCATAATTGTAATACCTAGGCATTTAGTTGAATTTACAGCTTTTAGATTAGACTGATTTATTGTGTAACTGAAGTTTAACGAGTTCCTTTTAGCACTCATGTGAACGACCTCACACTTTTCATTATTTAGGGTCAACTGCCACTTTTCGCACCATTCAGATATTTTTTCTAAATCATTTTGCAGTTTGTTTTGATCTTCTGATGACTTTATTAGTCGATAAACGATAGCGTCATCTGCAAAGAACTGAAGACGGCTGCTCAGATTATCTCCCAAATCGTTTATATAGATAAGGAACAGCAAAGGGCCTATAACACTACCTTGGGGAATGTCTGAAATCACTTCTGTTTTACTCGATGACTTTCTGTCAGTTACTACAAACTGCGACCTCTCTGACAGGAAATTGCACATCCGGTCACATAACTGAGACGATATTCCATAGGCATGCAATTTCATTACGAGCCGCTTGTGTGGTACAGTGCCAAAAGCCTTCCGGAAATCCACGAATACAGAATCGATCTGAAATCCCTTGTCAATAGCACTCAGCACTTCATGTGAATAAAGAGCTAGTTGTGTTTCACAGGAATGATGTTTTCTAAATCCATGCTGACTGTGTGTCAGTAGACTGTTTCCTTTGAGGTAATTCATTATGTTCGAACACAATATATGTTCTAAAATCCTGCTGCATATTGACGTTAATGATATGGGCCTGTAACTTAGTGGATTACTCATACTACCTTACTTGAATATTGGTGTGACCTGTGCAACTTTCCAGTCTTTGGGTACGGATCTTTCATCGAGCGAACGGTTGTATATGATTGTTCAGTATGGAGCTAATGCATCAGCATACTCGGAAAGGAACCTAATTGGTATACAGTCTGGACCAGAAGACTTGCTTTTATTAAGTGATTTGAGTTGCTTCACTACTCTCAGGATATTTACTTCTACGTTACTCATGTTGGCAGTTGCTCTTGATTTGAATTCTGAAATATTTACTTCGACTTATTTTGTGAAGGCATTTCAGAAGGCTGTGTTTAGTAACTCTGATTTGGCAGTACTGTCTTCGATAGTATCTCCATTGCTTTCGTGCAGAGAAGGCATTGATTGTTTCTTGCTGATAACATACTTTACATACGACTAGAATCTCTTTGGATCTTCTGCCAGGTTTCGAGACAAAGTTTCATTGTGGAGACTGCTATAAGCATCTCGTATTGAATTCCGCGCTAAATTTCAAGCTTCTGTAAAGGATTGCCAATCTTGAGGATTTTGCGTCTGTTTAAATTTGGCATGTTTTTTGATTGTTTCTGCAACAGCATTCTAATCGGTTTTGTGTACCAATGAGGTTCAACTCCAGCGTTTGTTAATTTATTTGGTATAAATCTCTCGATTGCTGCCGATACTATTTCTTTGAATTTAAGCCACATCTGGTCTACACTTATATTATTAATTTGGAATGAATGGAGATTGTCTCTCAGAAAGGCGTCGAGTGAATTTTTATCTGCTTTTTTGAATAGATATATTTTTCGATTATTTTTCGAGGATTTGGGGATTACAATATTCAATCTTGCTACGACAACCCTGTGTTCACTAATCCCTATATCGATTTTGATACTCGCTATTAACTCAGAATTAATTGTTGCTAACAGGCCAAGTGTGTTTTCACAACCATTTACTATTCGCGTGGGCTCATGAACTAACTGCTCGAAATAATTTTCAGAGAATGCATTTAGCACAATTTCGGATGATATTTTATGCATATGTCCGGAATTAAACTTGTATTTTCGCCAACATATCGAGGGTAAATTAAAGTCACCACCAACTATTATTGCACGAGTCAGGTGCATGTTTGAAATCAAACTCAAGTTTTCGTTGAACTTTTCAGCAACTGTATCATCTGAACTGGGAGATCGGTAAAAGGATCCAATTATTATTTTATTCCGGTTGCCAACAATGACCTCTGCCCATACTAACTCACAGGAAGTATCTACTTCAATTTCACGACAAATTAAACTACCTGTGACAGCAACAAACATGCCACCGCCAACCGTGTTTAGCCAATCTTTTCGGAACATGGTTAGGTTCTTCGCAAAAATTTTGGCTGAGCTTATATCTGGCTTTAGCCAGCTTTCAATGCCTATAACAATTTGAGCATCAGTGCTTTCTTTTAGCACTTGGAGCTCTGGTACTTTCCCAACACAGCTACGACAATTTACAACTGTTATACCAGTGGCTCCTGTACCTATATTCTTCCTGTGTTCAGCCTGCACCCTTTGTGACTGGAGCTCTTCTTGTGTTTTTCCAAGACCCTCTAACCTAAAAAACCGCCCAGTCCACGCCACACAGCCCCTGCTACCCGTGTAGCCACCTCCTGCGTATAGTGGACACCCGAAACCCAACCACCCTTTGGTGCAAGTCAAGGAATCTGCAGCCTACACGGTCGCAGAACCGTCAGAGTCTCTGATTCAGACCCTCCACTCAGCTCTGTACCAGAGGTCCGCAATCGGTCCTGTCGACTATGCTGCAAATGGTCAGCTCTGCTTTCATCTTGCAAGCAAGACTGGCAGCCTTTACCACTTCTGCTAGCCGCTCGGCATCAGAGAGAATCTCTTCTGATCCTAAGTGACACACATCATTGGTACTGATGTGAGCAACCACCTGCAGTTGGCTGCACCCTGTGCTCTTCATGGCATCCGGGAGGACCCTTCCCACATCTGGAATGACTCCACCCGGTATGCACATGGAGTGCACATTGGTTACAGATCCCAAACACTCGAGCAGTAGTCAAGAATAGGTCGCATAAGCACCCTACATGCGGTCTCCTTCAGAGATGAACCATACTTTCCTAAAACATTCCCGATAAACTGAAGTTGATAATTTGCCTTTCCTACCACAGTCCTCACATGCTCATTCCATTTTGCATCACTTTGTAATGTTATGTCTAAATATTTGAATGACATTACTGTGAAAAGCAGGACTCTACAAATGCTATATCTGAACAGTACGGGTTATGTTTCCTACCGAGTCACATTAACTTACTTTTTTTTATTATTTATTTACAGCTAGGTGCCATTCATTACGTCAACTAGAAACTTTGTCTAAGTTCTCTTGTGTCACCCTACAGTCACTCAACGTGTAGACCAGGAAAAGTTATTTGATAATTTAGATTGGGATAAGCTTGCAAATATACTGTGACAACAAGATAACTTATAAACTCATTATATTTGACAAAAGAAGGTCAGTGAATGTGAGAGGAGAAAGTGTCAACTGGACAGAACCAGGAAAAGCAGTAAGATCAGGCTGCTATCTGTCCCCTATATTTTCAGTCAGGGTGAGACAGACAGGATGGATGTTTTTAGAGACTGTATTCAGGCTCAGGTAGTAGGAGTGGGGGGACTGATGTGGTCACGTGTTTGGTAGCTCCTGCTATATTGTTTAGTCGAGGTCAGGGTGACATGGACTGTGCAACATTGTGTATTTGCTCGCAATAATGAGTTTCTTGTTGCAGTTTAGCATGAGTTTCATCACCATCTCAATCTTGCAAGACATGATAGTGTTCCCGTAACACCATTTTACATTGGGCTGAATCATTTTGTTTATGAGAAACAGTGATAAACAGAAAACTACCAGGGGCTCCTTGCTCAGTATGCACTACAGAAAATGTTGAAAGAGTTTGGCAAGCCATACTCTGTAGTCTTGGTTGATCTGGTAGGGAGACATTCTGCTGAAATGGGCCTCAGCAGTTTCTCAGTAAGGTATACTTTGCATACTGATCTAGGGTTTCATTCCTACAAAATGGCCATGGTGCAACAATTGAATCTGAGATTATGTACAGCGGCTAAATTTTGTTCAACAAATGCAGGCCACACATGAGCAAAATGACAACATTATTTTGTTTATGAGTGATGAAGCTCATTTTCATTTGAACGGCACAGTAAATCAGCAGAACTGCCATTACTGGGCCAGTGAAAATCCAAAACTAACGCAAGAGAGACCATTACATAGTTCCAAGGTGACTGGTGTGCTGTACCCAGTACAGATGTTATTGGTCAATACGTTTACCAAGACGATAACGGAAACACTGAAACTGTAACTTCTGAATGTTATGGACAGATGATCACTGAAGTCTTCCTACCTGAACTAAAAAGACAATGTATTTCTACCTGGTGAGTTTGGTTTTAGCAGGACGGGGCCACAGCTCACATGGCAAGAATGTCAATGTGATGTTTAAAGCTTTCCCGGCGTACTGATTGTTCCATAAAAACACGGGAGAACTGCCGGATATCAATAACTTCCTGCCACGATATTTCGGCGCAGAGTCTTCTGGCCATCTTCAGGTGAATGCCACTGTAGTAGTACTGGCGAGTCAGTTTTGATGTGGTTTCACTGTTCACAAAGGTGCCTCTGGTGGACTCACTGCACCTCATTGGCAATATGTTTGGCGCAGACATTACAGCGTTGTTTGAGCACACTCTCTCCTCTACATATTTTATATTTAACAACGAATTTTACGAACAATCTGATGGTGTCGCCATGGGGAGTCCTTTGTCTCCCCTGGTAGCCAATCTTTTTATGGAGGATTTTGAGGAGAGAGCACTCGACTCTGCCACTTTTAAACCGACAGTATTTTGGCGGTACGTTGACGACACTTTTATAGTGTGGCCTCATGGTCTGGACCGCCTCCAAGAATTTTTACGTCACATGAACTCCATACATGAAAACAAAAAGTTTACCATGGAGATAGAGAGAGATGGTTGTCTGCCATTTTTAGACGTCTTGGTGCGATGGAAGAGTGACGGCACACTTGGTCACTCGGTGTACAGAAAGCCCACTCATACAGACCTGTATCTACAAGCTACTAGTTGCCACCATCCAGCACAAACAATGGGCGTTCTCAAAACCTTGGTCCACCGTGCCCATACTATCTCTGACGCCGACAGTCTTCAAGTGGAACTGGAACACCTGCAAAAAGTATTTTTGAAGAATGGCTTTTCACCTAGGCAAGTGAACAGAGTGATGAAGACCTACAAATGGCGGAACAAGGAAGAGGAAGAGGCCTTCAGGTCGACTGTTTATCTACCATTTATTGGGAATATTTCTTCACAGATAGGCAGAATATTGAGAAAGTATCAAGTGAGAGTCATCTTTCGCCCTCCTTCCAAAATTTCATCACTGGTGGGACCCGTTAAAGACGACCTGGGCCTGCGTAAAGCAGGTGTTTACAAAATTCCGTGTGAATGTGGCAAATCATATATAGGGCAAACAACACGAACTGTGCAGGAACGCATTGTGGAACACCAATGGCATACTCGCCTTCTCCAACCCACCAAGTCCGCAATCGCCGAACATAGTATTTCCACAGACCATTCCATGAATTACAAGAACACAAAAATTTTGGCCCATACATCAAACTTTTGGAGCTCGATTATCAATGAATCTGTGGAAATAAGATTGTCTGAGAACGAGACTCTCATCAATCGAGATAGCGTTTATCAGCTGAACTCTGCTTGGAATCCTGTTATAGAGAAACTTCGTAGTCGACGTAGTTATCTGCATAAAGATGGAAATCGACCTGACGCCGATACGCCAAGCTTTCACAGTGGAGGGCGCGAGGCGCAGCGCACGGAGCTGTTATGAACGCGCGCGCTGAGCAGCGCATGCGCAATGTCACCTCAGAAGGCTTTAAATAGCGGAGCTCAGCGCGTACTCGCCAGTACTACTACAGTGGCTTTCACCTGAAGATGGCCAGAAGACTCTGCGCCGAAATATCGTGGCAGGACGTTATTGATATCCGGCAGTTCTCCCGTGTTTTTATGGAACAAGAATGTCAATGTAAGCTATTTTTCATGGTCACATTTTTTCCCGTTTTGGTGACATTAGTTGGCCTCCTCATTCCTGTCCATGTGCGACTACTTTTGTGGGGTTACCTCAGGTCACGATGGAGATGAGCATAAACCACATACATTTGAAGAACTGAAGGAAGCAATTCCGGTGGAAGTCATTCAAATTGACAGAGCAATGTTGGAGGGAAAGGAAGTCAACTTCTGAGAGTGACTTGAAAAGTGCATCACAGAAAACAGCTGTCACCTAGGAGATGTTTTCAGCATTATATTTGCAAAATGGCAACATCACTGGAGTATTATTCTCTAAATAAAAAAAATTTTTGAAGCACAAGTAACAATATATAAATCGTCTAGAACAGCAAAGAAATTACTGGACATCTTAACAAAGAGTGAATGTAGCATGGACTGGCTAAAGGAGGTTCAGAGGGACATGCAACAGATCAACATTAAAAATCTCAAAGAGCACAACAAGTGCTGGAGTAAAATCATGAATGTGAAGTTCAAGAAAGAACAACACAACAGCCTGGTAAAAAGTGGGCAGACAAGCGGAAGAGAGAACATTCTGTGAGGATGAAGCGTTTCTGGAAGAGGAAGAGGAAAAACATCCATAGATAAAATTGTGATTTCAAGTTCAATCACCCTCCTAAAGGGGAATAAATGATTTTTAAAAAAAAAAAGCAATGTCTGTTAGAGTATTGTAAAATCTGAAGTATGTGGCCAAGAAATTTTCAAGATTTTTGGAAACTACATTAAACAATATTTTTATTAGCCTATTTCTGTCCAAATGTTTATTAGAGTAATGTGTAACAATTTGGTCGGAATTGTAGATTATTGGAAACAACACTTTCTCTTTACTTATTAATCTATTAAAAAATTCATGAAGGTGTATTCTGTCTATGCAACTAAATAAAAGGCAGTTTGTTTTTTGCCATACATGTTTTGCTAATTTACTTGTGAAGCATCTTCATTGACCTGTAATACGTGTTTCTTTTTATACATATAATAAATGTATTATGTAGTAGTTGCAATATGTTACTATGTTACATTTTGTCATGTTTCTCTCCTTTTTAAGTTTAGAAACAACTTTTGTAGCACAAATATTGTGATGTTAAATCGTTGTTTGGTGTTACTTATTACTTCAATTGTTGTTAGTGTGGATAAGTTCATAAGTGTGGTCATGGAGATGTGTTCATTCAGTCCTCATGCTCCACCTGTCTGATTCCCGACATTTTTTAACCCACGTTTAGGGGGGCGAGAGACAGAGAGAGAGAGAGAGAGAGAGAGAGAGAGAGAGAGAGGGAGGGAGTGTGTGTGTGTGTGTGGGGGGGGAGAAGATTCGTTAATTATATACTCTGGTTATGTTTCAGATTTCTGTTTGTTATTGTTTTTGTGACTAACATGATCAAGGAGTTATTGCTTGTATTGATTTGGTCATAATTGCTTTCTTTTTCATTGCAAGGGCTCTTTGCATGTGAAAGTTTTCTTATAATGGCAGGAATTATTTATTGTGATTGATCACTTTAATAATTTTTGTGTCTTGTTCTGTGTTGGACGCTTCATGTTCCTGATATTGGGGATCCCACTGGAAGCTCATTTTTTGTAAGTGAAATTTCTTTTCAAATTGGAGGTGATTTTCGGATATAACTGCTTTTGAGGGTTTTGGTTACTTCATTAATATTGTCCGTAGATAATTTGTTGTATGTTTGTAAGTTTTCTTCAATTAGTTTTATTGTGTCTGCAGGGGTATTGAGGTGTACATGTTCTCTATGTCGAAAGAGATGAGTGATGCTGTTTGTGGAATGCATAAATCTTTTATTTCTGTTATGGCCTCATTTGTGGTTTTCACTGTTCTGCTGTTCTTCACTTCATAATGTTGCATCATGATTTTGTTCATGTGTTTTGTGACATGGTATGACGGTGGGTTCACAAAACTAATAACAGGCCTCAACAGAATACCGGGTTTGTGAACAAAATCCAAGGATTGGACCTATGAATTGTTTGCTGGTACAGGTATGTGGATGACATAATGTGTATGGTAGATGACCCAACGGAGAAAAATAGATAAACTTCACACAGATATAAACAATATACATAAAAATATTCAAGTCACCATGGAAAAAGATACACAAAAGCAAATACATTTCTCTGATATAACAATGAAGAGAGAGACATCGATAATCACACATCTCACATCAGAAAGCCAACAGCCACAATACAATTATATCTGTAAAATCAAAAATTAGCGGCCCTACAACATGCTACACAGACTAAATAATATCCCACTCAGCAAAGAAAACTACGAAAAAGAATTACAAACGATACAACTCATAGCCACAAACTTTTGTTACAATATCAAGTAGTACACAGACTCAACCAAAAAATCAAAACACAACTAAAGAAAAATGAAAACATCAGTGAACACAAACACCAAAAATCCCCATAGACATTACGGCACACACAGAAACACAAAACAATAAATCTCATGATTTGACCAGCAGAAATAAATGGTGTACTTTAAAATAAAAACACAAATCAACACACAGGATAGTAAATGTATTAAAGAAACAGGGATTACACATTGCTTACAGAACAAAGATCACACTCTAGTCATATTTACAAACAACAACAGTAAAACCAGATAAATACCAGGGAGCAAGTATATATCCGTTAGTTTCCAATAATGTGCATCCATATATCTTGTGATGATGGACAGGAATTTCAAAACTAGGTACAAAGAACATATAAGAAGTGGTAAGTATGAAACTAGACATTCTACATTTGCTGAGTGCCTTACAAAATATGGACATGAACCATCCAACATAGAACAAAACATGAAAATTGTTAGTGTGATCAATCACAACAAAAAACTCCTGCCATTACAAGAAAACTTTCACATACAAAGAGCCCTTGCAATGAAAAATAAAGTAATTAATGAGCAAATCAATATAAGCAGTAACACCCTGATCATGTTTGCCACAAAAACAATAACAAACAGAATCTCATCTCCTCTCTCGCTCTCTCTCTCTCTCTCTCTCTCTCTCTCACACACACACACACACACACACACACACACACAAACACACGCGCCCACCCACACACACACACACACACACAACAAATGAAAAATATCAAACCACACACATAACACACACAAAAAGACAGAAAATAAAAACACAGAGACAGCTGGAAAAACAACACTCTGTAAACATACACATACAAATCACAAAATGAAAAGTGCAAGTGACATGTTATAATAAATTTGAGTGAAGAAACCCTGTAAATCGGCCAGGTGGAGCATGAGGAGCAAATGAACACATCTCCATGACTACACCTATGAACTAATATGAACTATGTAATGGGATACACTCCTCTAACATTGCCTTTCTTTAATAGAAATAGCTGGTACCAGGAATATTTTCAAATATTGTATAGGTGAATATTATCTCAGCTGTTTCCCTAAAGAAATTTCACATGATTTTGTAAATGATGTATTACATTTCAGGCTAAAATGTATAAAAATAAATTAATTTGTTACAATCGATATGTACTAAATCTGTATGCATGGTTAAAATTACTCTTCTTTTAGAATATTTGAAATTATGAAATATCTGGCATACTTAAAATTCCTATTTTTATTTATGCAATATAACCCTAACTATTAAATTTATTTCGGGATTCATTTACAAAATAATGAAATAACTTGGTGTAGATTCTCCTTTTCTCAAGAAAGTTTATAAACTTTTTTGTTTTGTAAACTCTTTGGAATACAGTTAGTACTGCAGAAAGAGTTAGGAGTAGTGGGCATGCCTCTGAGGGAATCGGTCATGTTTTTTTTTTTTTTATGTTTGGCAATAATAATGTAAATTTCTGTTTTAAATTGGAGATTGCAAAGACAGTGTGACAAAGAGACATGGGATAAAATTTTAAAAAATCATAGAAACAGAAATAACACGTCGGCATTACTTAATATTTATCGTATGATCTGAAACCCACTAAGTAAAAAAATTTCAGCCTCAAGAGTCTATCTCTAGATCTGACGAACTGCAGCCAACAACAAGAAAATGAAGATAAGTAAAAAAGTTATTTGTACATCTTATGCCTCTTGAGCTTAGTAGTAAGGACAGTGATTTGTGTCATCACACACACACACACACACACACACACACACACACACACACACACACACACACAGATTCCTGATAACTCGAAGAAAGAAGACCAAGAGCTGCCCAACAAAGTCATATCAACAGTGATGAGATACTACCAACAATGACGGACCCGATGAACTGAAAGAGGACTTCACAACTACAATGAGAGACATCAAAAAGAAAAGATAAGTACAAACTTTGGACTCATGTGATTGCTAGGAAAATGAATAGAGACAAGTGCTGTAGTGACGTAGAAGTGAAAGCTGTAAGACCCAGCCAGGCCATGTTTGAATCAAATTAAAGTGTAGTCTGCAAAGAAACAGTAAAAACTGATATTCTGCAGTTGATTTTGGCAAAACTAGAGGAAATGAAGATGGATAACAATAGCATCAGAGAACTGAAATAAAAACATAACAACAGCAAATATAGTGCAGTTAATGAGCAGTTACTGAAATAAGGACGGACAATGATAGCAAATTTACTTCACTGCAAGGACAATAAAGGACCCAAAAACTGAAAATGATAGTAGAAAGGATAGGGTACAATACCAAATAGACCAACTTAGTAATCAGGTTTCTGCGCTAAAAATGGGTTGTCAGAGGGATTAAAAGGTGTGAATGAAAAAGTTGACATCTTAGAAAATAAATTTATTGTTTTGGAAAATGAGCTAGTAAATTAATCTGCATGATAGACAAAGAATGTTAATGATGTCAGAGTTGGACATAAGGCCATTGAGGAAAAAATGGAACAGAACATTAGTAGGTTAGATCGAAAAATTTTAAATGTTGAAAATGGAATGCAAACTAATGTAAATGTTTTACCTCAAAAAATTTCAGCAGTTCAGGAAAATTATATTCACAACAATCTGTATTCCAACAATGGTACGGACCGATGACCGTAGCAAAATGGCTCTGAGCACTATGGGACTCAACTGCTGAGGTCATTAGTCCCCTAGAACTTAGAACTAGTTAAACCTAACTAACCTAAGGACATCACAAACATCCATGCCCGAGGCAGGATTCGAACCTGCGACCGTAGCGGTCTTGCGGTTCCAGACTGCAGCGCCTTTAACCGCACGGCCACTTCGGCCGGCGATGACCGTAGCAGTCTGGTCCCTTTAATCCCACAAACCAACCAACCAACAATGGTACTTATGTGGTCCAACACTCCAATCAAAAGTTTTCCATCAGATAATTTACATTCAGTGCATTTTCTGCACCACAGTGGAGATAGTTTTGTATCTCTTAGGTAAATCTAAATTTAAGCCAGAGGAAAAAAATTCTTGTTGGAAGCTGAACAGGGGAGAATTAAAAGTGAATTTTTGAATGGTCTTAATTGTAGGAATAGAGACATTACTCTGAAAGAGTTTTGTGAGAATCAACCTAAGAAATTAACACACCTTGACAAACCATTTGACGAAATGATGTTGATTGATGCACTAAACAGGAGATCACCAGAAACATTGCAGTGGGATTTAGTACATGGACCTGACAATTGTCTTGAACGATTTTTACGATATGTTGACAGGCTGGATAGGGAAGTAGAAAAAAGCATGTACCATAACAATTGAAATTATAGAGATCAAAATGCTAATAACTACAGAAACAGAGATAATGGTAACTTCTATCAGGGTCAAATGGTAATAGGGACAGATATTTTGAACATCAGCAGAATGGGAATAATGGGGATAACCATGGGCAATTTAATAGAAGAAGCAATCTTAGATGTAATTACTTGGAAAATGGCAGGCCATCTCAATGAAAGTCCACAGTTTTGGGGTGAGAAAACAAAACATGTACAGGACCCCCAATTTACACTTGCAATTAGACAATAATATCAGAGTTAATAATGTGGCACAGGTATCTGAAGTTGAACAAAAGGAACATCAGATTCTCATTTATGCTTTGATCGGAAGTTTTGGGATGCTATGTTTAATTATGGTGATATAGGTGCTAATCACAAACCAGAATGTGAGAGTAAAGAGAATTTTGATGTAGTGTACATAAAACATGTGATAACTGTATTGGATCTTAATTAGGTGGTATTTTGATGTAGATGTGAATGAGAGCTGTGAAATAACTGAGGTTGGTAAGTCTGAGACTGACAGCTTATTGCAAATAACTGTAGGTGAGTTGTGTGACTTTGATGGTGATGAAACTTGTGTTGTTAATAGTGTTGTTGATGAAATAATTTTGGAAAAAGATGATGATGATGATGAGTATCAGCTATTTCTGAAGTTTAAGAGTAATGATGTTTCAGAGTTATTTGCGAATACAGGTAAAGTAAGTGATGTATGTGAAGATGTGAGAGTCATGGAATACCAGTCCAGTTAAGCAGTTTTTTTTTTTTTTTATTAACGTCATGCAGAGTAATGATCCAACCAATAAAGGTGAGTTATCTGTAAGCCTAGAGAATAAAGGTGAAAACTTTTTGAAGTTTGTTTGGGCCAGACTGATGATAACAAAGATAAATTTGCATTCTGGAATAAGTTAGCTGTGTTTAGTCAAAATTTGTATCCAAATTGGTGGAATGAAGTGAAAGAAGATCTAAGTAGGAAGTGTAATTTTGACAATAATATATCTTGTGTTCCTCCTGTAATAAGCAATGCTGTTGTGCTATGGAATCCATTCATTGTGTTCAATCTTCACCTGACAACATGAGTAACTAAAGTAATGCTATGATACAAGTGAAGTTGATAAAACCCAGCAAAGATAGTGTGGATGTAGCATTTGATGAAATTTAAAGTGACCTTTTACATGAAGTGTCTAATAACAGAGATGATGATTCAAATTTTGGGTGTTCTTACATTAAGATTAGGATTGATCAGTGGGAAGGAACTGTTTGATTGATACAGGTAGCCCATTTGTGGCATATCTGAACAATTTAGAGACAAGATTAGGTATAGTAAGAATTTTGTGGAAATGCCCATTATAGTTGTAAAGAAAAGAGGAGCAAAGCAAAGCAAAGTGGTAAAATCTCTGGTACTTCTTAACATTTAGTATAGAAAACAAAAACTTTGAACACGGATGCTTAGTGATCCCTAGTCTAGAAGAAAAAATATACTATGCCTATAGATTTATAAGGCTGCGTAATTGTGTTTTGTTTGTCATGAATGTAGTATGTAAGATCATGTGATTTCTACAGTTCTATCTTATCCACTGACTGAGTTTAAATCTATTTGTAGATTTATAACACTATGTAATTGTGTTTTGTTTGTGTGGAATTTAGTAACTAAGATGATGTGATTTCTAGAGTTCTATCTTATCTATTGACTCGGTTAAAATACACTAGATAATTATGTTCTGTAATAGATTTGTGCTTTAGAATTTGATACATATGTGCTATGAGACTAAATGAGTAGATCCTTTTGCAATTCTGAAATGGGACAATGTTCATAATTTGTACTGTAAAAATTAGAAGTAGTATCTTAGTATATTTGTGTGTAACACCTTATTAGTCCATCCTTTTTTATTGCATTTAACTCTGTTAATTAATGTTTCATATATGAACACCTTTTAATCACACCTGACATAAATCCCATATAACTGACTTTGAAAAACGATTCGATCAAAAACAATGTTTCAGGATTTGACATGAATGCTAGGCAGGAAGTTACCTAACCATTGAAGCATGTGATAAGAAGTCTAGGCAGGAAACTGAAAGATGTGGGTGGATTCACTCCCCACACTGCTGTATGGCTGTACCCTGCTGGACCAGTCGACTTACAAGAAAACATAGGTGCTGGGTAATATACTCGAGCACCTGTCAACTACATCAGTGTTGTGACTGAGATTTGTAAATTGCTAACCAAGATTCCCAAGGACAGTGTTATTTCACATAAATGTATGTTTTTCCAAGTAGGGCAATTGACTTTCCAGTACATTATGTATCTTTAAATCAGTATGTATTTTATTTATTTTTTTATCAATGTAAATGAATGTTCTAGGTATCTATGTATGTAGGTTACTTTGTATGGATAGTTTGCAAATAGTGTGGAAGACATTTACTAGTATAGACAATATAACAAGATGTATACATGTCTGTTTTCATACACTGATTTTGGTCCTCAAGCTACCAGATTATGTCATCATTTAAAGCTATTTATGACTCTGTTTACCTGTATTTATCCTGAGTATTGCAATATTGTATCTGACTGGAACTTTAGTTGTGGACAGACTCATGCTTAACTCTGTTTTGAGTAACTGTGGTCATAGGAGATCATACAACCATTGATTGAGGCTAGACGTTTCTTACTATTACTCTTTGCATATAAGTGAACTTATTGATATGATTATGAACCTTATTCATTTTGTTGTGTTGAAACATTTTTTGCTGGTTTGTACCCATTGTGGTTTAGAGTCATGGGTCGGTCTCCACATCGTAAACTTAGGCCCTAATATTTTTCCATTATTTTGTTCTTTCAGTAGTCAACATATCCTTCAATACTCTGGTTTACATGGCTGATTGATTTTGTACTATATGCCTTCTCATGGTTGAGTATATTCTTCTGGTCTGTACCCATTGTGTCATACTCTTGGGCTCTGAAATCTTTCTGTTCTCTTTTGAAGATTTTGAAGGTTTGCTTCTATGGATGTAATCTTACAATCTGTAATTCTAGTAAAATTACCTTGTCTCTGTAATTATTTCTATAGTGCAGTGTTGAAATGTTGTAGTTTTGACTTTGTATTATTTGTCCTGTGACAGTATGCTCCATACATCTGAAAATCCGAATGCCATATCCTAATATACGAGGGCTATTCAGAAAGTAGGGAACGTTTCTGGCTGACGCTGCTAGGGGTGAGCCGATTGCGTATATCTTGGTATGTGCGTGCTCAGCAGCTCAGTTGGCATCCATCCGTGACAGTGGGAACGTCTCTGCGTGTCTGTTTTTTTTTTTTTTTTATATTCGAATTTTAAATGTGCGCTGCAATCGAAAATCCCGCCAGTTGTGAGGTGTGATCTGTGATACAGTTTTTGTTGGCAAATACCCAAAAACCTATAGAAATTAATTGTGAACTGTGCGACGTGTACAGAAACAATGTAATGAGTGTGAATGTTCCATCCAGAAATGGTGCATTCGATTTAAAAATGGTCAAACCAACATTCATGATGAAGAGAAGAGTGGGTGCCCGAGCATTGTGACTGACGATCTTGTCGCTAAAGTTGATGAAACGATTGATGAAAACCATCGCTTCACAATAATGGAGCTTTCGCTTTCTTTTCCACAAGTTTCATGGGCTTTGTTGTTTGAAATTGTCACTCAAAAGCTAGGCTACTGCAAATTTTGTGCACGATGGATGCCCAAAATGCTTACAGAGCACCATAAAGAACAGCGAATGGGAGGCAACGATGACATTTCTGTTATGGAATCTGATACTAACTATAAATTTATTTCTAGATTTATTTAACATAACTTGGTGAAGATTCTTCTTTTGTCAAGAAAGTTTATAAACTTTTTCATTTCGTAAACTCTTTAGAATACAGTTAGCACTGCAGAATGAGTTAGGAGTAGTGGGCATACCTTTGATGGAATTAGTCACGTTTTTTTTATGTTTGGCAATAACAGTGCTTATTTCTGTTTTAAAGTGGAGATTGTAAAGACAGTGTGACATAGAAGAATGGGATACGATAAAAAAGTCATAGAAACAGAAATAACGCAACAGCATTACTTAATATTTATCGTATCATCTGGAACCTACAAAGTTAAAAAATTTCAACCTCAAGAATCTACCCCTAGACATGACGAACTGAGGCCAATGTTCTGGAACGAGAAAATGAAGATAAGTAAAAAGGTTATTTGCACAACTTACACCTCTCGAAGCTTTTGAAACGAATTAATCTTTACGAAGAGACTGAACACTTACTGGTGATGTGTGGAAGGGTAAGATTACAAGTAACAGCAATGGATCTGGCAGACTGGTCTTGTGTGAACAGAGAAATTCGCCTAACGAATAGTAAACTGAAACACTTTTGCACTAAGTTTACGAATGTGACGCTACTGGATACGGACAGGTATGAGAGACACTGCTTCACAAAGCATGGACTACATCTAAATCAGTTTGGCAAAAATAAACTAGCAGCAGACATTGGAAAAGCTTTTCATGAAATAATAGGCCTAAACAATAACGATCATGAAAGCAGACCAGTCATAGCCCTAACTAACGAGGGAAACTAGTGAACTGGGCCAACTCTAGCAGGATTTGGTCCAGTAACAAAAATCTGCAACAAGTAATTAATACACAAACGAAAGTTCACTCAAACAGCAATACAATTAAAGACAAACAAAAGTTAACAGTGTTTCATCAGAACATAAGAGGCCTATACTGCAAGCTGGATCAGTTCACAGCAAATATAGAAGACACTAAAGGTATAAACAGTGCCCACATTCTGTGTCTAACAGAACACCACATCACTGCTGGTATTGAAGTGGTCCCTATTCCCAACTATGTTTTGGCAACGTCTTATTGCAGGAACTATATGGACAAAGGAGGAGTAGCTGTATATGTAAAAAACAATGTCTTGTTCACGGCAATAGATGTACATAGATTCTGCTTTGAGCAACATTTTGAAGTATGTGCTATAGAAGTGCCAGACACTGTCTCCAGATTAACAGTTGTGGCAGTTTACAGGGCACCATCTGGTAATTTTAAAGTGTTTGTTAAACAATTAGATACTCTTTTGTTGTACTTAAGTAGAAAAAATAGGGGCATAGTAGTTGTTGGGGATTTTAACATAGATTTCTTGGTTCATTATTCCTGCAAGGTGGAGTTTGAAAATCTCATGTGCACGTACAACCTTGTTCCCGTGGTTAGCTCGCCCACCAGAACCACAACCTCTTCCAGTACTCTCATTGATAACGTTTTTGTTGATCAGAGTAAAGTCAACCATATTAATATTGAAATGGTTATAAATGGCCTGTCTGACCATGACGGACAACGAGTTACTTTCAACAGTTTGGGAATTCCTCTGAGTGACACCTCACCTAGATGGAAAACAGTAAGGAAAATAAGTGAGGAAGCTATTCAAACGTTCAGATCATGTCTTCAGCATACTGACTGGTCACCTGTTTATCTAGCAGAAACTGCTAATTCAAAATACAATTTATTCACAAATGAGATAGCAGGTACCTTTGAAAGTGTATTTCCAAAAAAGTCATACAGAGTCCAACCTGCTAGGTCTGCAAAAAAACCATGGCTCACTAAGGGCATCATAGCTTCCTGTCAGAGAAAAAGGCAACTCTACATAGCATCAAAGACTTTTAACAACCCTGCTCAGCTAAAACATTATAAACTCTACTGTAAAATTCTTGCCAAAGTAATTAAAAACTCTAAAAGTATGTGTATAGCATCTGAAATTACTAATTCTGAAAATAAAATTAAAACAATCTGGAATGTGATAAAGAGAGAAACAGGGACTGTAAACTACACCAAAGACAAAAATATTGTTTTAACTGTTGACAACTCAGAAATAACTAATAGTGAGGAAATTGCTGAAATCTTTAACCAACATTTTTTAACTGTCCCAACACAGATAGGTTGCCATGGTTCTGTAGATAAAGCTGCCTGTATAATGAAAAATAATTTTCCAGAACCTTTCAGTCAAATAAGTGTGCCTCCCATTACCGCCAATGAAATCAAAAAAATCATACAGTCTTTGAAAAATAAACATTCTGCTGGTATCGACGATATTTCAAGCAAGCTGTTGAAGGCTTGCTGTAGTGAAGTGACCGAAGTTTTGGCTCACATCTGCAACACATCCATGCAACAAGGAGTGTTTCCAGACAGAATGAAATACGCTGTTGTCAGGCCCCTGTACAAAGCAGGGGATGCTACAAATGTGTCAAACTATCGCCCTATCTCTCTATTAACAACATTTTCAAAAGTCCTAGAAAAAGCTCTGTACAACAGGACTGTGGCACACCTTGGTGACCTGAACATCATTAACAGTCAGCAGTTTGGTTTTCAAAAGGGAGTTTCAATAGATAACGCAATTTTCTCATTCACAAATGATGTTCTAGAGTCTATAAACAGAAAGAGGCTGCCAATTGGTGTCTTATGCGACCTATCAAAGGCGTTCGACTGTGTAGATCACCAGATACTCCTCAAGAAGGCCTGTCATTATGGAATTACTGGATCTGTAGGGAACTGGTTAAAATCGTACCTCGAAAATAGGAAGCAGAAGATTACTCTAGATGTTTCAGATAGTGTATCACAATATATAGTGGACTCTGAGTGGGGAATTGTGCAGCAGGGAGTGCCACAGGGATCAGTGCTTGGGCCCTTGCTGTTCCTCATATATGTTAATGACCTGCCTTTATCCATCAATAAGCAGTGTAAATTTACAATGATCGCTGATGATACGAGCATTGTGGTGGATAATGTGTCAACTACTGACTTAGAGTCCGAGGTCAATGATATCCTTAAAGAAGTTCTGGGTTGGTTTAGTATTAACTCACTTTCAATAAACCTGAAAAAAACCAATTTTATCCAGTTCCAGACAACCCACAAAAACCCAAAAGAAATAGTTATCACACAGAATGATCAGATGATAAAGCAAGTGTACTTATCAAAATTCCTAGGCGTATACGTGGACAGTAGGCTGAACTGGGAACATCACGTTCTACAAACACTAAAACGGCTGACGTCGGCAACATTTGCTTTACGAATTTTGTCACGCTTCAATGACATTACCATCTCAAAGTCAGCTTACTTTGGCTATTTTCATTCAGTCATGTGTTATGGCATCATCTTCTGGGGCAATACACCTGCCGCAAAGAAAATGCTCACAGCACAAAAAAGGGCAATAAGAATCATTTGTGGTGTACCCCCACGAACCTCATGTCGAAATCTTTTTAAACGACTTGAAATACTGACAGCAACATCTCAGTACATATATTCACTGATGTGCTTCATAATAAATAACCCCACTCTGTATGAAACGAATTGCCTACATCATGAACATAACACCAGAAGAAAAGAGGATTTCCACTGTGAGTTAAAGAACTTGACACTTACTCAGAAAGGGGTAAAGTACGCTGGAACGAAAATTTTCAATTCCCTACCCAACAGCATCAAAAGTATAAGGAGTAGTACATCAGTATTTAAACGTAGCTTGAAAAATTATTTACTTGAGACCTCACTTTATTCACTAGAGGAATTCTTTGAGAGAAATAAGTAAAACCCAGATTGGAAAGATGTTTTTAAATTTTTTGACACTGTTTACTGTTAAACTAATGTAATAATGCCCTAATGTAAAAATTCCTGTTTTTCTCATTTCCATTTTTGGGTCACTTTTAAACCCAAAGTGGGAAGTTTTGATTACTGTTCAAGGTTAAAATAGATGCAATAATGCCCTAAATATGAAACTGCTATCTTCACATTTATGTTGACTAGTTTTTAAGCTAATAAGTATGACTTTTGTGCACTGTTATTAATACTATAACAATGTCTTTATTCTATGTATTTTATTATGTACATTGACACGTTCCACATCTGAGTGACTTGCTCACATGTACAGATCTATGGAACAAGTATATATATAAATAAATAAATAAGTAACACCAAACAATGATTTAACATCACCAAAAGTTGTTTCTAATCTAAAAAAATGATAGAAACATGACAAAATGTAACATAGTAACATATTGCAATTACTACATAATACATTTATTGTATGTATAAAAAGAAACATGAATTACAGGGCACTGAAGATGCTTCACAAATAAAATAGGAACACACTTATGGCAGAAAACAAACTGTTTTTCATTTAGTTCCATTGACAGTACACACCTCCATGAATTTTGGAACAACTAATGAATGATGGAAAGTGAAAAACTGATGATTAAAAAATCATACAGCCTTATGTCCATGTTTAATAAAACATAATGAAAAAATTTGAAGTCGTAACTTTCTGATATTTTTTTGGTAATAACATTAAACAACAATTTGTCTTTAGATAGTAGTATAGATACGTAACAACATAATGAAAACGAAATTTGCCACTCACCATATAGCGGAGATGCTGAGTTGCAGATAGGTAAAAAAAGAGGGAAGAAGAAGAAGAAGAAAAAGAAGACTATCACAAATAAGCTTTGGCCAGTGAGGCCCTCGTCAAAAATAGACAACCCCCCCCCCCCCCCCCCCCACATGCAACCCAGACACACGACTGCAGGCGACAGTCTTTTCGTTGTGCCTATCTGCGATTCAGCATTTCCACTATATGGTGAGTGGCAACCTTCCCCCCCCCCCCCCCCCCCCCCCCCAATAACATTGTACATCTCATCCTGGATTTTCCATTGTTTGATATAGTAGTAAAGATACAGATATAAACTGAAGTCCCCTGCCATGGTTTTGTCTGTATATTCATACTGCTCTCAATAATTACTATAAGAATTTTGATACGGTTTTCACTAATAGATAGACTTACTTGTAAGGAAAGTTTGCGTGTATAATTTATAAATATTTTGTGCAAACTGTCTGAACTATGATAAATGAAAGTCCCATGTGGCTGTGAAAATGATGCCATTGTCACCGAAAGGTGAATGGCAGAACTCCTTGGATTCAACGTAACTCACGAGGTCTGGCCCTGCTGCATGGAACAGGATGCATCATACTGATGTTACGTGGAACAGGGTGTATTGAACTGAAATCACATACCAGAGGGTGCACAGTCAAGTGGCGGAAGGTGTTTCAAACTGCTGTCGCTTGGCAGAGGGTTCTTCGAACCACTCCTGTATGGCAAAGGGTGCAACATACTGATGTTGCATGGTAGATGGTGCAACAATCATTATCATGTGGCAGAGGGTGCAACTTAACGCTGTCACAAGGCAGAAGGCGCTTCATAGCTGTTGTATGTCAGAGGGTGCTTCATAGCACCGTCACGTGACAGAGAGCATTTTGTACCTCTGTCACGCAGCAGTGGGTGCTTCGTACTGATGTCGATCCAAACCGATTGTGCTCGATAGAGAGCGCTTCTTACCAATGCCACGCAGTAAAGGGTGCTTCACATTGATGTTACATGTTAAAGGGTGATTAGTACCAATGTTTCACAGCAGGAAGCATCCTACTGACAAAGCATGGCAGAGGGTGCTTTGTAGCGATGTTACGTTGGAAAATGTGGTAAAAGGTTACATAGAAAATATAGCTCTCACTGGACAGGTGCTCAAGTCACGCATCCAGGAAGTAGCCATAGCTAAGCAGATGGACGGACCAGGCAGCCTGGTAGCCCGCAGCTCCTACCACTGTCATGAGATTATATTCGTGCCTCCTGAGAAATTTCTTGGAGTGCACTGCTTAAACTGTGTAAGTTGTATGGAAGTGATGATACTCAGCTACCTAAAGTTTTTCTCAGAATTTTAATTGTAAGTTGTCAAACCACTCTTACAAACGTTATGGAGCAGATGGTGCTCCATACCCTGCTATATAGCAGAGGGTGCTCCATACCATATCATGTGGTGTAGGGTGCTCTATATCATGTGGTGTGGCAGAGCGTGCTCCATACCATGTAGTGTGGCAGAGTGTGCTCCATACAGTGTCACGTGTTGGAGCATACTTCATATCATTCTTGTGGCACAGGGTGCTCTGTATTGATCTGCCTGTTGGAGGGTGTTCCATACCATGTTATATGGCAGAGCACATTTTAGCAATTTTATGCTGCATGGTATGCCTCATAACAATGGTGCATGGCAGAGGGTGTTTCTTATTTTATGTGGAAGAGGGTGCTTTGTAGAACCACCCCTGCAAGAAAACTAGCCCTCCAGCCGGTCCCAATCCCGGATAAAGTCAGAGGGTTAATTGTTGGGCTAACCATCCGACATTGTAAAAAACTTACAGGTTCCTTTACACTAACACCCAGCCTCAGATTGAAATGGATGTAACGGAAAACAACCCAAGCTTATGAACAAAGGACTACGAATAGGTACATGGAACGTAAAAACACTGTATGCTGCAGGACAGACAAAGATACTTGATGAAGAACTAACAGAATACAAGATGGATATTACAGCCCTACAGATGATAAGACGGCCTGGACAAGGTATGCCCATAGAGAAAAACTACACAATCACATACAGCACAAACGAGCATGGTCAGCATATATTTGGGACAGGATTTGCGGTTCATAATAAAATAATGGGCAATGAATGACACTAGAAAATGTCAATGAAAGAATATGCTACATCAGAATCAAAAGCAAATATAGAAATATCTCATTAATAAGTGTCCATGCCCCAACTGAGGACAAGGAGGAAGACATAAAAGACAAATTCTATGACACCTTAGACCAGATGTACCCCAGATTACCACTGTATGACATCAAAATTGTGCTGGGAGACTCAAATGCCAAAATAGGACAAGAACAGCAATGGCAACCATATATAGGCATGTTCAGCCTTCACACTGAATCAAATGATAATGGTATAAGGCTTATCAACTTTGCCACAGCTAGCAACATGAAAATAGCAAGTACATAATTCCCCATAAAGACATATTTAAAACAACATGGACCTCACTGTATGGATTAACTAGGAACCAAATATATCATGTTTTGATAGAGAAAAAACATAAAAAGGCAATAACAGATGTTAGGACAATGAGAGGGGCTGAGATAGAATCAGACCATTCTCTTGTGCTAATAAAGATGAAACAATCATTACCAAACCCACCAAGTAAGAACAACAGTGGTAAAAGAACAGAAAGAGTAGATGTGAGTGGGCTAAAAGAGGAGGAGGTGAGTAAACAGTTTAAGATTAAGCTTAAAAATAGATTCGCTGAATCGGAGAATGACAACAATAGAAAAACAGATGAAGATATCAACACAAAATGGAAGAAGATGACAACAGTAATGAGGGAGACAGAGTATGAACTACTAGAAGATAATAATAATAATAATAATAATAATAATAATAATAATAATAGCAATATAAAGTGCAGATCATGGTTCAATGAAACATGTAGAAAAGCAGTACAGGACAGGAAGAGGGCCAGACAGGCAATGATGAACAATAACAATCATGAAAACCATACAACATACAGGAGATCCAAGAGAGAAATGAAGAGTATAATAAGGCGAGAGGAAAGAGCATTCGTATATAAACAGATAGAGAAGGTTGACGAGGACTATAACCAGAACAATAGTAAACAGTTTTACAGGACAATGAATAGCTATAGAGAAGATTACAGTGCTATGTCTATGATAATGAAGGATGAGAATGGAAAACTAATCACTACGAATGCAGGAAATTTAGAGAACTGGAGAAAATACTTCAAAGAACTGCTGAACAAACCGGTAGATACCTACAACAATGAAAACAAGGCAGAAAACAATCAGAACGTACAGCCATTAGTTGAATAACCAAGTCTGATGGAGGTAAAGGAGGCACTAGAGAGGCTAAAAATTGGGAAGGCCCCTGGCATAGACATGATATCAGCAGAGCTCATCAAAGAAGATAGAAAGAAGACACATGAATGGTTAGTCGAACTGATAAAAGAGGTATGGAGAAAAGAAGTAATGCCAGAGGAAAGGAAAACTGCTGCTGTATGTCCCATACACAAGAAAGGACACAAAATGCTGACACAGAACTACAGAGGGATATCTCCCCTATGCACATGCTATACAGTAATATCAAGAAGTATACTAAACAGGCTCCGCCCATACATTGAGGAAATATTAGACACAGAACAAGAAGGGTTCAGAAAGGATAAATCAACAATCGACCAAATATTCACACTAACACAAATATTAGATAAGAATTGGAAGCACAATCATGATACCTTTTGCCTGTCTAGAGATTTCAACAAAGCATATTACAGCATAGTAAGAGAGGAAATGTGGTGGATAATGGCAGAGTACGGGATACCTGACAAGCTGATAAAGTTAACTAAAATGTGTGTGATGGAATCAAAGTGTTGAGTGAAAGTACAGGGGAAGTTCTCAGTAGCATTTGAAGTAAAAACAGGAGTGAGACGGGGAGATGATATATCGTCAATCCTGTTCAATTTGGCCCTCAACAACACCCTGGGGAGAGTAACATGTGAAAGTGTAGGAGTCACCATAGGAATGCGGATGATATTGTGCTGATAGGAAAGAACAGGGAAGACCTGGAGGAAATGGAGACTGTGCTAATGGAAGAAGCTAAGAAAGTAGGTCTAAGTATAAATGAAAGTAAAACAAAGTTCACGGTAGTAGGATGAAGAGCTCATTTAGGACCAAACCATCTAAAAATCAGAACTCTAACAATACAGAAGACAGACAGATGCACGTACCTCGGTGTCAACATCAACCGACAAAATCTTATAGAACAAGATATAGTAACAAGAATTCAAGTTGGGGGAAGATGTCTAGGAGCTATGCTCAACATCATAAGATCGAAGTTACTGTCTAGGCAGGCAAAAATAAGAATATATCAGACCATCATCAAGCCAATAGTGTGCTATGTAAGTGAGACATGGACCCTGACAAAGAAAACAGAGAAAAAACTCATCACTTGTGAAAATAAAGTACAGAGAAAAACATATGGACCAGTGAAAGAAAATGAACAGTGAAGAATAAGGAAAAACAGAAAACTCAGACAATTACACACACTGCCTGACATCGTAGTGAGTATGAAAATTAAGAGACTAAGATGGTATGGACATGTGAGAAGGAGAGGGGAGAACATGGTAATAAAGGCTATAATGGATGGAGATGCTGAAGGAAAGAGACCACTGGGACGGCTGAGAATGAGATGGAAGGATAATACCATGGCAGACATGCAGGTACTGGGTCTGGGAGATGACGATGCAGATGACAGGAAAGTGTGGAAGGCAGGACTTAATGAGGCCTAGGACCGGCTGTGGTTTGGGTGGCCAGTATAAGTAAGTAAGTAAGGGTGCTTTGTAGTGATATTACATCGGGAGTTGAGGGAGAAGGTCACACAGAAAATGTGTCTTGTGACGGGGTGACATTGGCATCAGGGGGCCGGCAAGTGGTCATAGCATGCACCAAAATTTCAATCATAACTTTACACAGTGTCCTATAAACAAAATTACTACTACGCTACACAAGTTGCCTGGCTGTAGGTACTTAGTGTCACCTATGCAAAGCAATGACAGGGATGCTAATTAAAGTTAAAGTAAAGAATTATGGAATGAAAATTGATGGAAAAAAAAGTAATGGTATTAAGTGGAAATAAAGGCGTAAAGATAAAGCTGAATGGATAAATATTAGAACATATGGAAAGCTTTAAATACTTAAGAAGCAGGATAGAAAGTGACTGTTAAAGCAGTACAGATATTAAAAACAGGATGGCAATGGCAAAAGAGGCACCTTGTAAAAAAACGACAGTTTTCTGCAGCAATATGGACAAAGATTTGTGGTAAAGAGTAATAAAATATTTTGTAGGCATTTGAGAGGTGGAAATGGCACAAGATGAACAGAATGAGTTGGATGCATGGAATGAAAAATGAAGAGTCACTGAGAAGAGATGGAGGAGCAAAGACATTTACTGAATGTTACAAAAAGAAGGAAAAGAAACTGGATTAGCCATATATTAAGAATGAAGGAGGGCTTATAGAAACAGTATTGGATGGATGTGAAGAAGGAAGAGGAGGCGAGGAAGAAAGAGATTTCAGATCCCAGACTATGTGCTGGATGGCAGCACATACAGCACCATTAACAAGGAAGCGAGTGACCGCAGGAAACGGAGATGTAAAGAAGTTGCTAACACGGCTGAAAACTGATGACGATGATGATGACAACTTGTTTACTAATTGTTCCCGCAAAAACTGGTCCACACTACCTCCGTGGCTTCTAACAGCATAACTTTACCCCTCTTTTCTACTTCTTTGGAATCATTGGTTTCCCACTTAAAAACTGCTGTAATTTGGCTATACCTACAGCTATTGGGGACTCTTCCGTATCTAAATAAGGTAGCATGGCAAAGTTATTTTTTGTACCAATGTGTTCTCAGACACTGTCCTCTTCCTGAAGCCCCTGTTTTTTGCTACCACTTCACACTTCTCATTACCATTCTTCTTCCTCAGCTTTTCCAAGTTTTTTTTTAGCATCAGCAAGCTCAGGCTTTGAGGCCCTAATTCTCTCCTGCCAATCAGCTATCACTCTGTCTTTGCGTGCAGACTCTACAGTACCATCCCCCAATGAAGTCATTATCACTACAGCTGCATTGCACTCCAAAAATAACATTTTTATAGCAGGTTAAACAATTAGCACTTATTTTTGTTTACAAACAATACGTAAATCTTGAACAATTAATAACAGTAAATTCTTATACACAAACAACAACACTTGAGTTTTATAGCATGTTGCATGTACAGTTGTTTGTTGTTGTTGTTGTTGTTGTTGTGGTCTTTAGTCCTGAGACTGGTTTGATGCAGCTCTCCATGCTACTCTATCCTGTGCAAGCTTCTTCATCTCCCAGTACCTACTGCAACCTACATCCTTCTGAATCTGCTTAGTGTATGCATCTCTTGGTCTCCCCCTACGATTTTTACCCTCCACGCTGCCCTCCAATACTAAATTGGTGATCCCTTGATGCCTCAGAACATGTCCTACCAACCGATCCCTTCTTCTGGTCAAGTTGTGCCACAAACTCCTCTTCTCCCCAATCCTATTCAGTACCTCCTCTTTAGTTATGTGATCTACCCATCTAATCTTCAGCATTCTTCTGTAGCACCACATTTCAAAAGCTTCTATTCTCTTCTTGTCCAAACTGGTTATCGTCCATGTTTCACTTCCATACATGGCTCCACTCCATACAAATACTTTCAGAAACGACTTCCTGACACTTAAATCTATACTAGATGTTAACAAATTTCTCTTCTTGAGAAACGCTTTCCTTGCCATTGCCAGTCTACATTTTATATCCTCTCTACTTCGACCATCATCAGTTATTTTGCTCCCCAAATAGCAAAACTCCTTTCCTACTTTAAGTGTCTCATTTCCTAATCTAATACCCTCAGCATCACCCGATTTAATTTGACTACATTCCATTATTCTCGTTTTGCTTTTGTTGATGTTCATCTTATATCCTCCCTTCAAAACACCATCCATTCCGTTCAACTGCTCTTCCAAGTCCTTTGCTGTCTCTGACAGAATTACAATGTCATCGGCGAACCTCAAAGTTTTTATTTCTTCTCCATGAATTTTAATACCTACTCCGAATTTTTCTTTTGTTTCCTTTACTGCTTGCTCAATATACAGATTGAATAACATCAGGGAGAGGCTACAACCCTGTCTTACTCCCTTCCCAACCACTGCTTCCCTTTCATGTCCCACGACTCTTATAACTGCCATCTGGTTTCTGTACAAATTGTAAATAGCCTTTCACTCCCTGTATTTTACCCCTGCCATCTTTAGAATTTGAAAGAGAGTATTCCAGTCAACATTGTCAAAAGCTTTCTCTAAGTCTACAAATGCTAGAAACGTAGGTTTGCCTTTCCTTAATCTTTCTTCTAAGATAAGTCGTAAGGTCAGTATTGCCTCACGTGTTCCAGTATTTCTACGGAATCCAAACTGATCATCCCCGAGGTCGGCTTCTACTAGTTTTTCCATTCGTCTGTAAAGAATTCGTGTTAGTATTTTGCAGCTGTGGCTTATTAAACTGATTGTTCGGTAATTTTCACATCTGTCAACACCTGCTTTCTTTGGGATTGGAATTATTATATTCTTCTTGAAGTCTGAGGGTATTTCGCCTGTTTCATACATCTTGCTCACCAGATGGTAGATTTTTGTCAGGACTGGCTCTCCCAAGGCCGTCAGTAGTTCCAATGGAATGTTGTCTACTCCGGGGGCCTTGTTTCGACTCAGGTCTTTCAGTGCTCTGTCAAACTCTTCACGCAGTATCGTATCTCCCATTTCATCTTCATCTACATCCTCTTCCATTTCCATAATATTGTCCTCAAGTACATCGCCCTTGTATAGACCCTCTATATACTCCTTCCACCTTTCTGCTTTCCCTTCTTTGCTTAGAAGTGGGTTGCCATCTGAGCTCTTGATGTTCATACAAGTGGTTCTCTTATCTCCAAAGGTCTCTTTAATTTTCCTGTAGGCAGTATCCATCTTACCCCTAGTGAGAAAAGCCTCTACAACCTTACATTTGTCCTCCAGCCATCCCTGCTTAGCCATTTTGCACTTCCTGTCAATCTCATTTTTGAGATGTTTGTATTCCTTTTTGCCTGCTTCATTTACTGCATTTTTATATTTTCTCCTTTCATCAATTAAATTCAATATTTCTTCTGTTACCCAAGGATTTCTACTAGCCCTTGTCTTTTTACCTACTTGATCCTCTGCTGCCTTCACTACTTCATCCCTCAAAGCTACCCATTCTTCTTCTACTGTATTTCTTTCCCCCATTCCTGTCAATTGTTCCCTTATGCTCTCCCTGAAACTCTCTACAACCTCTGGTTCTTTCAGTTTATCCAGGTCGAATCTCCTCAAATTCCCACCTTTTTGCAGTTTCTTCAGTTTTAATCTACAGGTCATAACCAATAGATTGTGGTCAGAGTCCACATCTGCCCCTGGAAATGTCTTACAATTTAAAACCTGGTTCCTAAATCTCTGTCTTACCATTATATAATCTATCTGATACCTTTTAGTATCTCCAGGGTTCTTCCATGTATACAACCTTCTATCATGATTCTTAAACCAAGTGTTAGCTAAGATTAAGTTGTGCTCTGTGCAAAATTCTACCAGGCGGCTTCCTCTTTCATTTCTTAGCCCCAATCCATATTCACCTACTATGTTTCCTTCTGTCCCTTTTCCTACACTCGAATTCCAGTCACCCATGACTATTAAATTTTCGTCTCCCTTCACTATCTGAATAATTTATTTTATTTCATGATACATTTCTTCAATTTCTTCGCCATCTGCAGAGCTAGTTGGCATATAAACTTGTACTACTGTAGTAGGTGTGGGCTTCGTATCTATCTTGGCCACAATAAAGTGTTCACTAAGCTGTTTGTAGTAGCTTACCCACGTTCCTATTTTCCTATTCATTATTAAACCTACTCCTGCATTACCCCTATTTGACTTTGTGTTTATAACCCTGTAGTCACCTGACCAGAAGTTTTGTTCTTCCTGCCACCGAACTTCACTAATTCCCACTATATCTAACTTTAACCTATCCATTTCCCTTTTCAAATTTTCTAACCTACCTGCCCGATTAAGGGACCTGACATTCCATGCTCCGATCCGTAGAACGCCAGTTTTCTTTCTCCTGATAACGACATCCTCTTGTGTAGTCCCCACCCGGAGATCCGAATGGGGGACTATTTTACCTCCGGAATATTTTACCCAAGAGGACGCCATCATCATTTAATCATACAGTAAAGCTGCATGCCCTCGGGAAAAATTACGGCCGTAGTTTCCCCTTGCTTTCAGCCGTTCGCAGTACCAGCACAGCAAGGCCGTTTTGGTTATTGTTACAAGGCCAGATCAGTCAATCATCCAGACTGTTGCCCTTGCAACTACTGAAAAGGCTGCTGCCCCTCTTCAGGAACCACACGTTTGTCTGGCCTCTCAACAGATACCCCTCCGTTGTGGTTGTACCTACGGTACGGCTATCTGTATCGCTGAGGCATGCAAGCCTCCCCACCAACGGCAAGGTCCATGGTTCATGGTACAGTTATCATGTCACAAGACACATAAATCAAATTGTATGGAAATTTTATCTATCCCTACATAGCAAAAATTTAAGCCTCGAGATACATATGCACAATGAAAATACCAAACAATATTTTCCAAAATACAAGTCAAAAAAGTATATCATCAGTTACTCAACATGACATGATGCAAATGTACATATAAAGCACAAAATCTGTTCACATATTACACTTAAGATTTATGAAAAATGATTATATGCACACATAAAATCACAGCATAGTCACTATGTCAAATTTTCAATAATTTTTAAGAGCCGCTTTGACTCATAAAATCAAGGATCTGGTTGTGGCTTTAAGTAGGGAAGAAGGCAGAGCCAGCAGAATCAGGAAAAGAAGTATTAATTAGCAGTACTGAGTTCTGAAAATGAACTTCGTCGTTTTACCACATAAAAGAATGATTTCAAGCTGGCAGCTATGCTGCAGAAATAGCCGATCAGGCATTGCACTTCCAAAGTTGAGTGGACAGTGATTTAGGTCCAATGAGTTTTATTATTTTGTGCATCAAGTCAAGGAGATAACAGTTCACTGAAAGAGGGCCCCGTTAAAGAAACAGACATGGAGATGTCCATTAAGTTGGGAAGAAATTGGGTAATTTTAGTGGAAGCTGAAGTGTGTGATGTTTGGATCTTAAAATCTTTGAATTCTCATAAAGGGATATTTTAATTGCTAGGTCTGCTAAGGTCATTGTATGAAGCCAATTGGATGTTAAATAGAGATTGTTAGAACTGATGTCCAGTAGATGGATCTTAAAATTTATCTGAGAGTAAATGAATTGCTACAGGGCAGTGATCAGTTGTGTTAGAGATGTTACTATTTAATCTTGTCTCATGGATTAAAACACGGCTGGTGACAATTA
The DNA here is from genome assembly GCF_023898315.1 of Schistocerca nitens. Lineage (NCBI taxonomy): Eukaryota > Metazoa > Arthropoda > Insecta > Orthoptera > Acrididae > Schistocerca > Schistocerca nitens. Next base: position 354,193,771 of record NC_064615.1, read on the forward strand.
CTGAAACTATTTCAATTATATAGAAGTGCAGGTAATTGATCTGGGTCTGCCAGGTAATAATTCCTTTGCCAACAGAGGTGCAATTATGTCAGATAGTGAGATTGGGTTGTCACAGAGAACCGGAGTGATTGCAACACAGATACATTATTGTGATATTGCATAGTCTAGAAGATAATTTAGTTGCCCTTTACGTATCTTAATGATGAAAATAAATGGCTTCATGGAGTTGTAAGTTGCCGTGTCCTGGTGTCACAAGCCACTGCAATTTGTACATAGCTTTCCTGTTTACCAGCTTATGGAAAAAATGGAATAATGCTCACTGGTGTAATAAAAGAGAAAGACGGAAAAAGGGAATGTTATTATTTACCAGCAAAATATAAATAAAGTGTAGTGAAAAAAATTTTATTTAAATTTGCCAGTGCAGTTCATGTACGAGGGCTATTAAGAAAGTAGGAAACGTTTCAACATTAAAAAAAAAAAAAAAAGTACAAGACATACATTTTATTACATACATCTGAAAGAGCAGCTGACATACTATCTTTCCGCATAGTCACCAAACACAATGAGGCACTAATCATAGCGTTGGACAAGCTTTCAAAGACCTTCATCGTAAAATTCTGCCACCTGAGACTTCAGCCAGTGAGTCACACCCACCTGGATTTCCTCGTCGTCATCAAAGCTTTTGAACGACAATTTCAAACAACAAAGTCCATGAAACTTGTGGAAAAGAAATCAAAAGCTCCGTTATTGTGAAGCAACGGTTTTCACGAATCATTTCATCAACTTTAGCAACAAGTAGGTTGGGTTGTTTGGGGAAGGAGACCAGGCAGCGAGGTCACTGGTCTCATCGGATTAGGGAAGGGTGGGGAAGGAAGGCGGCCGTGCCCTTTCAGAGGAACCATCCCGGCTTTAGCAATAAGATCGTCAGTCACAATGCTTGGGCGTCCTCTCCTCTCTTCATCATGAACGTTGGTTCGGCCATGTTTAAACCAAATGCACCATTTCCGGACAGAAAATCCAAAAATTACATTGTTTCTGTACATTTCGCACTGTGCACAATAAATTTCTATAGATTTTAGGTTTTTTGCCTACAAAAACCTTATCACAGACCACACCTCACAACTGGCAGGATTTTTGATTGCAGAACACATTTCAAATTCAAATATCGAAAAAACCAGACGTGCAGAGATGCTCCCACTGTATGGATGGATGGCGACTGAGCTGCCGAGCACGCACATACCAAAATATACGTGAGTGGCGCATGCATAGTGGCGTCAGTCGGAAACATTCCCTACTTTCTGAATAGCCCTCGTAACATTCTTTTGCGTGAACCAGAAATACTGTGCATCTGTTTTAATGTCACTGTTTTGTGCTGAAGAGTTGTCTGGTAAATGATCTTTTTTGAGTTGAAATATCGAAAATATAAGAAAAAGGACAGATCACTACTCACCATAAACATGACACATTGAGTTGAAGATGGACGCAACGAAAAGACTTGCCCATTTATCTTTTGGTGAAAGCCTTCCTCAGAAAAGCAAGCACATGCATTCCTTCACACAAGTAAGCACACCTCATGCACACAGGACTGCAGTTCCTGGCAGCTCAGGCCTGAATGTAACTGTCACATTGAACAAAAGCAGCAATCTGGAGGGGGCAAGGAAGGGGAAGGGATAGCAGGGTATGAGTCAGGGGAGAGAAGAGCACTATATTGGGGAGCATGAAGGGACTAGATGGAGCCATGTCAATACTGTCACCAGGCACAACTGTGGGAGGCTGTGGTTCTGGGAGGAGGGGAGAGGGAAAGGGGAGCAGAAAAGGAGAGGAGCAGGGAAGTAGAAAGACGTGCAGATGCGTTGGGTGAGGGCAGCACACAGTGATGGTGAGGGGGCGTGAATAGGTATGAGATGCTAAGACAGAGGGGGCGGAAACAGTTGGGTGAAGGATGTGGGGGCTGTAGGTTGCCTTAGGTTGCAGCCAGGATAATTTTGGGAGCAGGGAAAGTATTGTAACAATAACTATCATTTGCACAGTTCAGAAAAGCTGGTGGTGGAGGGGAGGATATAGATGGCCCAAGTTGTGAAGCAGCTACTGCAATCAAGTAAGTTACGTTCAGCTGCATGTTGTGCAACAGGGTGGTCTACTTTGCTCTTGGAAACAGTTTGGCAGTGGCTGTTAATCCTGGTGGACAGCTGGTTGGCAGTCACACAAATAAAAAAAGCTGTGCAATTATTGCAGCAGAGCTGGTATATGACACGGTCGCTTTCAAAAGTCGTCCCACCTCTGATGCGGTAGGATATGCCTGGAACAGGACGTGCTGGGTGGGTGGATTGGGCAGGTCTTGCACCTGGTCTTCCATAGGGATACGATCTCTGTAGCAAGAGGTTGGAAATGGGAGTGGCATAGGGATCGGCTAGGATGTTGTGGAGGTTGTGTGGGCAACAGAACACTACTTTAGGATGGGCAAGAAAGATCTAGAGTAGGATGTCCCTCAATTCAGTTATGATGAAAGGTAATCAGAGCCCTGATCAAGGATATGTTCAGTTGTTCCAAACCTTTCTAGCCTCCCAAAATGCCAAACCCTTAGTCTGGTTTAGGGTCACTGACGATACTTTCACAATATGGATTCAGGGCCAAGACACCCTATCCTCATTCCTTCACTTCCTCAATCCTTCTGTCCCATCCATTTCACTTGATCATCCTCAAACCAGCATGCCACCTTCCTGGATGCTGACCTCCTCCTCTCTGATGGCTCCATCCACACCTCTGTCCACACTGAACCCATCAATCACCAAAAGTACCTGCAATTTAAAAGTACACATCCCTAGCATAACAAAAAATACCTTCCATACAGCCTGGCTACCTGGGAACGGTGTATCTGCATTCACAAGAACACCCTTCACAAGAACTCCTTGTCCAGTATGCTGAAGGTCTCACCACAGCTTCTACAGACAGGCACTATCCCTCTGATCTAATTCACAAACAGATATCTTGTGCCATTTCCTCACATACCCCCAACCCTCTTGCCACCCTAAGAAGCAGCTGCAACAAAGGATCTCCCCCCCCCCCCCCCCACCCCCTGTCATCCAATTCCATCATGGACTGGAACAACTGAACCACATCTTCTGTATCTTCTGTCAGGGCTTCGATTAGCTATCATCATGCCCTGAAATGAGAAACATCCTACCCAAGATCCTTCCCACCCACCCTAAAGTGGTGTTCCATTGCCCACACCACCTCGACAACAACCTAGTCCCTCCCTAGGCCACTCCCAATCCCAACCTCTTTCCACAAGTACCATATGCCTTTGGAAGAGACAGTTGAGTGACCTGCCCAATCCACCCACCTAGCACTTCGATTTCAGTCCTGTCACTGGCTTATTCTATCGCATCAGAGGCCAGGCCACCTGGGAAACCAGCCATATTATATACGAGCTCCACTGCAATCGCTGCACAGTATTCTATATTGGTATGGCCACCAACCAGCTGTCCACCAGGATGAACAGCCACCGTCAAACTGTGGCAAAGAGCAAAGCAGAGCACCGTGTGGTAAAACATGCAGCTGAACATATCATGCTTGACTGCAATGGCTGCTTCAAAAACCAACCATCTGTATCCTTGGCCACCTGTATCCCTGGCCATCTGTATCCTTTCCTCCACCACCAGCTTTTCTAAACTTGCAGCTAGGAGTTTACCTTACAACGCTTTCTCGGCTCCTGAAATTATCCCGGCCTCAACCTAAGGTAACCTACAGTCCCCACACCCTCAACCGAACTGTTTCTGCTCCGTCTGCCCTATCACCTCTTCCCTACTCACGTCCCCTCACCCTCATTGTGTGCCATCCTCTGCCAGTGCACCTGCCTGTCTTTCCCTTTCCCTGCTTCTGTCTTTTTCTGCTCCCCCCCCCCCCCCATCTCTCTCAACCCCACAGCCTTCTTGTCATGTTTCCATCTAGACCCTGCATGCTCTACCAGAGAGCAATTTTCTCTCCCCTCCAACCATACCCTTCTACCCCTTCCTCTTCCCTGCCCCCTCCAGATTGCTGCTCTCCTTAATGTGACAGTTGCATACTGGTCCAGGCTGAGGGAGATGGTGGTCCTGTGTGTGTGTGTGTGTGTGTGTGTGTGTGTGTGTGTGTGTCCTTATCTGGAGAAGGCTTTGACCAAGAGCTAAATGTGCAACAGTCTTTTCATTGTGCCTGCCTGCAACTCAATGTGTCATTCCTTTATGGTGCATTCATTTAGTTAAGCATGCTCTACCATGATTCTTTTATCATTTACTCAAAACTCTCAAGTGCTTTGTTTCTTTCAGTATTTTCTTTTCTTTTACCTTATTCATACCCGTAGCAAATTTTGCTGTTTGAATAAGAACCTATGTTAAATAATTGCCTCTTGTGAGACCTGCATTTCTCCTGGTGTATACAATGTTCAAATAACATATAGAAATGCAGCACAAAGACACTGCCAACAACTGCCAATATTTCGACTGGAGCACACACTGCCATTTTCAAGGCATAGCTGCAGCAACGGAAAAACCGTTATGATGTGGAATGTGTCAAATGCACAAGAAATGCGCACAGGAAAAAAAGTTTTTTTTCTTTTTTTTTTACATTATAGTGCTACATCTGAATATTTCTATTATCTATCCCATTCCCTTAAATGACAAAAAATGCATATATTGTATCTTCAGATTTATTTACTCATATTCAAGAATTCATATACGTTAAAGAATGAGTTGTCAAGGAGGTATGATTTCAATTTTTTTGGAACTATTACTGCTGTCTGTCACACATTCTATTTCATCTGGTAATTTATCAAGAAGTTTTATAGCAGCATATTTTACCCCTTTCTGTGCCAAAGATAGGTTAAGTAAAGGATAGTGTAAGTCTTTCTTTTTTCTGGTATTGTAATCATGAATGTCACTGTTGATTTTAAACGGGTCCATGTTGTTGAGAAAAAAATTCGATACTGAGTAAATGTACTGTGAAGCAGTTACAGATGCCTACAAGATGTGCAACTATGAACCCCCACACATTACTCTAACTACTTTCTTTTGAGCAGTCAATACCTTTTGCTAGGTGTTGAGTTGCCCGAGAATATTATTCCGTATGACATCAGAGAGTGGAAGTATGCAAAGTATGTTAGCTTACTAATTTCTACATCCTCAAATTGGGAATTATTCTGATTGCAAAAGTTGCTGAACCTAGTCACTTTGTTGTCCATGACTCAATGCTTCTACAATTCAGTGAGTTGCGTACTTTACTCCTGAAGTATTTACATTCTGCCAAAACTTTCCTTACTATATTTATAATGTGTGGAAATTGAGCAAATAGTAACAAGCTAACAGCATTGCAAACGACTGTTCTGCCATCAGGAAAGAGGTTCCCAAATACCTGTCTTACCGTATCAAATGCGAGCCAACACCTAACTCAGGTATGGTAGTATGTTATTATGGCTTTCATATCAAATGTTCAAAAATTGACCTTGAAATCAATACACACTATAAAGCAATTCTGGACAGATAAACTGCATGCTGACTTATCTGGACTTATCACAACACAGACTTGTTGTATGACATTTCATGTCTTCAGGAAATATCAGTGTTTCCTTGTAGACCTTTTGTTTTAATTTATGCCACTGATACGAAACCAGAGGTGTATAGCCTTCTGAGTGTGCAACCCATCTTGTGTTTCCTGAACACCTGAACACACAATCTGCTCCAAATATCTTGTTAAAAATGTTTATAAGTATCTGTGAAGAAAGGGCAAGACATCAACCAGGTTGGTAACACATGGAGTGCCTTGTGTAAGATGTCTGCCAATAACTAGGGGAGCAGACCTGTTAGGAACTGTAGATAGTAATGGCTGTTTAGTGTCCCATCAATAATACAGCACCAGCGATGTTATTCTTGAAAAGCTTGAACCACACATTGGCAAGATCAAGATAGTTACTGATTCATTTCTCTCAGCCAACATGGATCTTCAACTGAATAGCAGTGTATAGCATAAAGATTCATTTGCCCTGGGCTTGTGAACTATGTTTCATCCATAAACAATATATTTTACAGAAATGACATATCACTTGGCAGTTCTAATAGAAACCATTTGGAGAACTGCAATGGATTCTGATGGACTCTGTGATGAAGGTCTTGATGGAGCAAAATGTGGAAAGAATGAAATTCATCAGACTGTAGTATTCACACATCATTCCTCTGGATGCTCCTATTTGCACTTCCAAGCTGCCTTGTAGTGACACGCAGATTGTGTGTTACTGCTGCTAAAGTGTTAACTGTGTTTCTCTCGTCAGCTGCTATCCTTTTTGAGTACTGTACTTTCTTCTTCGTACTTCCAGTTTCTTGATTTTTGAATGATCTTTGCAAAGACATGTCAGCAGAGTTTGGTACAGTTACAAGAAATTTTACTACACAACAGCAACTCTGCTCTAATAATAACAAAGAACAGACTGATGTTTCCAAGTGCACCGGAAAAACAACAAACTTTACATGTAGTATGTGTTTGCTTGTATTTGGTGCAGAATGTAGATGTTTGTGAGAACAATTCTCCTGATGGCAGGTCAGTGGTTTTTAGCATTTTTATCTGGGTACTAACTGATCATCAAGTTCCATACATGTTATGCCTTTGAAGTATATTTCCAATGCCACATAAAAAATGCATATTTACCTCAAAGTCAGTCTCGTAATTCAGCAGCTATGAACATATACAATGGCTTTGTTTTCCTTTTATCTAAAAAATAAGTCATGTATCCCACATGACAAGAATAGTTTAAGAGCTAACAAGAAAATAGGAAGTGATATAGTAATGGCTTACCTGTAGCCACAGCCCCAGCCTTTATCACCATAGGTGGAGGCATAATGGTCAACAGTGGTACACATATATGTTCTGATTACATTTGCCGAAGAAGAACTTACACCACGTATCTTAGGAACAAGACCTAAAACACAGACCAGAAGACAAATGAGTAAACATAAATGAGATGAAATGTTTTCCTTCCTTATTTTTTTGTACATACAACAGTAACCATGTACGTGTGGAGTGCACATGGGGGTTTTTTAGATTAGAGAATTCCCTCCCTAGGCCCGACAAGACGCCTCCTGAGACGCGGCAAGCTAGGAGTAGGCAAAATGCAACAGGAAATAACAATATTAATGTGGTAATAGTAAACTGCAAGAGCGTCTATAGAAAGGTCCCAGAACTGCTCTCATTAATAAACGGTCACAACGCCCATATAGTACTAGGGACAGAAAGTTGGCTGAAACCAGATCTAAACAGTAATAAAATCTTAAACTCAGATTGGAATGTATACCGCAGAGACAGGCTGGACAGTGAAGGGGGAGGCGTGTTTATAGCGATAAAAAGTGCAATAGCTGTTGTTGTTGTTGTGGTCTTCAGTCCTGAGACTGATTTGATGCAGCTCTCCATGCTACTCTATCCTGTGCGAGTTCTTCAACTCCCAGTACCTACTGCAACCTACATCCTTCTGAATCTGCTTAGTGTATGCATCTCTTGGTCTCCCTCTACGATTTTTACCCTCCACACTGCCCTCCAATGCTAAATTTGTGACCCCTTGATGCCTCAAAACATGTCCTACCAACCGATCCCTTCTTCTAGTCAAGTTGTGCCACAAACTTCTCTTCTCCCCAGTCCTATTCAATACCTCCTCATTAGTTACGTGATCTACCCACCTTATCTTCAGCATTTTTCTGTAGCACCACATTTCAAAAGCTTCTATTCTCTTCTTGTCCAAACTGGTTATCGTCCATGTTTCACTTCCATACATGGCTCCACTCCATACAAATACTTTCAGAAACGACTTCCTGACACTTAAATCTATACTAGATGTTAACAAATTTCTCTTCTTCAGAAACGCTTTCCTTGCCATTGCCAGTCTACATTTTATATCCTCTCTACTTCGACCATCATCAGTTATTTTGCTCCCCAAATAGCAAAACTCCTTTCCTACTTTAAGTGTCTCATTTCCTAATCTAATACCCTCAGCATCACCCGATTTAATTTGACTACATTCCATTATCCTCGTTTTGCTTTTGTTGATGTTCATCTTATATCCTCCCTTCAAAACACCATCCATTCCGTTCAACTGCTCTTCCAAGTCCTTTGCTGTCTCTGACAGAATTACAATGTCATCGGCGAACCTCAAAGTTTTTATTTCTTCTCCATGAATTTTAATACCTACTCCGAATTTTTCTTTTGTTTCCTTTACTGCTTGCTCAATATACAGATTGAATAACATCAGGGAGAGGCTACAACCCTGTCTTACTCCCTTCCCAACCACTGCTTCCCTTTCATGTCCCACGACTCTTATAACTGCCATCTGGTTTCTGTACAAATTGTAAATAGCCTTTCGCTCCCTGTATTTTACCCCTGCCACCTTTAGAATTTGAAAGAGAGTATTCCAGTCAACATTGTCAAAAGCTTTCTCTTAAGTCTACAAATGCTAGAAACGTAGGTTTGCCTTTCCTTAATCTTTCTTCTAAGATAAGTCGTAAGGTCAGTATTGCCTCACGTGTTCCAGTATTTCTACGGAATCCAAACTGATCATCCCCGAGGTCGGCTTCTACTAGTTTTTCCATTCGTCTGTAAAGAATTCGCGTTAGTATTTTGCAGCTGTGACTTATTAAACTGATAGTTCGGTAATTTTCACATCTGTCAACACCTGCTTTCTTTGGGATTGGAATTATTATATTCTTCTTGAAGTCTGTGGGTCTTTCGCCTGTTTCATACATCTTGCTCACCAGATGGTACAGTTTTGTCATGACTGGCTCTCCCAAGGCCATCAGTAGTTCTAATGGAATGTTGTCTACTCCCGGGGCCTTGTTTCGACTCAGGTCTTTCAGTGCTCTGTCAAACTCTTCACGCAGTATCGTATCTCCCATTTCATCTTCATCTACATCCTCTTCCATTTCCATAATATTGTCCTCAAGTACATCGCCCTTGTATAAACCCTCTATATACTCCTTCCACCCTTCTGCCTTCCCTTCTTTGCTTAGAAGTGGGTTGCCATCTGAGCTCTTGATATTCATACAAGTGGTTCTCTTCTCTCCAAAGGTCTCTTTAATTTTCCTGTAGGCAGTATCTATCTTACCCCTAGTGAGACAAGCCTCTACATTCTTACATTTGTCCTCTAGCCATCCCTGCTTAGCCATTTTGCACTTCCTGTCAATCTCATTTTTGAGACGTTTGTATTCCTATTTGCCTGCTTCATTTACTGCATTTTTATATTTGCTCCTTTCATCAATTAAATTCAATATTTCTTCTGTTATCCAAGGATTTCTATTAGCCCTCATCTTTTTACCTACTTGATCCTCTGCTGCCTTCACTACTTCATCCCTCAAAGCTACCCATTCTTCTTCTACTGTATTTCTTTCCCCCATTCCTGTCAATTGTTCCCTTATGCTCTCCCTGAAACTCTCTACAACCTCTGGTTCTTTCAGTTTATCCAGGTCGAATCATCTTAAATTCCCACCTTTTTGCAGTTTCTTCAGTTTCAATTTGCAGTTCATAACCAATAGATTGTGGTCAGAATCCACATCTGCCCCTGGAAATGTCTTACAATTTAAAACCTGGTTCCTAAATCTCTGTCTTACCATTATATAATCTATCTGATACCTTTTAGTATCTCCAGGATTCTTCCAGGTATACAACCTTCTTTTATGATTCTTGAACCAAGTGTTAGCAATGATTAAGTTATGCTCTGTGCAAAATTCTACCAGGCGGCTTCCTCTTTCATTTCTTCCCCCCAATCCATATTCACCTACTATGTTTCCTTCTCTTCCTTTTCCTACTGACGAATTCCAGTCACCCATGACTATTAAATTTTCGTCTCCCTTCACTACCTGAATAATTTCTTTTATCTCGTCATACATTTCTTCAATTTCTTCGTCATCTGCAGAGCTAGTTGGCATATAAACTTGTACTACTGTAGTAGGCATGGGCTTTGTGTCTATCTTGGCCACAATAATGCGTTCACTATGCTGTTTGTAGTAGCTAACCCGCACTCCTATTTTTTTATTCATTATTAAACCTAATCCTGCATTACCCCTATTTGATTTTGTATTTATAACCCTGTAATCACCTGACCAAAAGTCTTGTTCCTCCTGCCACCAAACTTCACTAATTCCCACTATATCTAACTTTAACCTATCCGTTTCCCTTTTCAAATTTTCTAACCTACCTGCCCCATTAAGGGATCTGACATTCCACGCTCCGATCCGTAGAATGCGTTTTCTTTCTCCTGATAATGACGTCCTCTTGAGTAGTCCCCGCCCATAGATCCGAATGGGGGACTATTTTACCTCCGGAATATTTTACCCAAGAGGACCCCATCATCATTTAATCATACAGTAAAGCTGCATGTCCTCGGGAAAAATCACGGCTGTAGTTTCCCCTTGCTTTCAGCCGTTCGAAGTACAAGCACAGCAAGGCCGTTTTGGTTAATGTTACAAGGCCAGATCAGTCAATCATCCAGACTGTTGCCCCTGCAACTACTGAGAAGGCCGCTGCCCCTCTTCAGGAACCACATGTTTGTCTGGCCTCTCAACAGATACCCCTCCGTTGTGGTTGCACCTACGGTACGGGCATTGTATCGCTGAGGCACGCAAGCCTCCCCACCAACGGCAAGGTCCATGGTTCATGGGGGAAGTGCAATAGTATCGAAGGAAATTGACGGAGATCCGAAATGTGAAATGATTTGGGTGAAGGTCACGGTTAAAGCAGGCTCAGACATGGTAATTGCATGTCTCTATAGGCCCCCTGGCTCAGCAGCTGTTGTGGCTGAGCACCTGAAGGATAATTTGGAAAATATTTCGAGTAGATTTCCCCACCATGTTATAGTTCTGGGTGGAGATTTTAATTTGCCGGATATAGACTGGGAGGCTCAAACGTTCATAACGGGTGGCAGGGACAAAGAATCCAGTGAAAATTTTTTTAAGTGCTTTATCTGAAAACTACCTTCAGCAGTTAAACAGAGAACCGACTTGTGGCGATAACATATTAGACCTTCTGGTGACAAACAGACCCAAACTATTTGAAATAGTTAACGCAGAACAGGGAATCAGCGATCATAAAGCGGTTACGGCATCGATGATTTCAGCCGTAAATAGAAATATTAAAAAAGGTAGGAAGATTTTTCTGTTTAGCAAAAGTGACATAAAGCAGATTACAGAGTACCTGACGGCTCAACACAAAAGTTTTGACTCAAGTATAGATAGTGTTGAGGATCAGTGGGCAAAGTTTAAAACCATCGTACAATATGCGTTAGATGAGTATGTGCCAAGCAAGATCATAAGAGATGGAAAAGAGCCACCGTGGTACAACAACCGAGTTAGAAAACTGCTGCGGAAGCAAAGGGAACTTCACAGCAAACATAAACATAGCCAATACCTTGCAGACAAACAAAAATTACGCGAAGCGAAATGTAGTGTGAGGAGGGCTATGCAAGAGGCGTTCAATGACTTCGAAAGTAAAGTTCTATGTACTGACTTGGCAGAAAACCCTAAGAAATTTTGGTCTTATGTCAAAGCGGTAGGTGGATCAAAACAAAATGTCCACACACTCTGTGACCAAAATGGTACTGAAACAGAGGATGACAGACTAAAGGCCGAAATACTAAATGTCTTTTTCCAAAGCTGTTTCACAGAGGAAGACTGCACTGTAGTTCCTTCTCTAGATTGTCGCACAGATGACAAAATGGTAGATATCGAAATAGACGACAGAGGGATAGAGAAACAATTAAAATCGCTCAAAAGAGGAAAGGCCGCTGGACCTGATGGGATATCAGTTCGATTTTACACAGAGTATGCGAAGGAACTTGCCCCCCTTCTTGCAGCGGTGTACCGTAGGTCTCTAGAAGAGCGTAGCGTTCCAAAGAATTGGAAAAGGGCACAGGTCATCCCCGTTTTCAAGAAGGGACGTCGAACAGATGTGCAGAACTATAGACCTATATCTCTAACGTCGATCAGTTGTAGAATTTTGGAACACGTATTATGTTCGAGTATAATGACTTTTCTGGAGACTAGAAATCTACTCTGTAGGAATCAGCATGGGTTTCGAAAAAGACAGTCGTGCGAAACCCAGCTCGTGCTATTCGTCCACGAGACTCAGAGGGCCATTGACACAGGTTCACAGGTAGATGCTGTGTTTCTTGACTTCCGCAAGGCGTTCGATACAGTTCCCCACAGTCGTTTAATGAATAAAGTAAGAGCATATGGACTATCAGACCAATTGTGTGATTGGATTGAAGAGTTCCTAGATAACAGAACGCAGCATGTCATTCTCAATGGAGAGAAGTCTTCCGAAGTAAGAGTGATTTCAGGTGTGCCGCAGGGTAGTGTCAAAGGACCGTTGCTATTCACAATATACATAAATGACCTTGTGGATGACATCGGAAGTTCACTGAGGCTTTTTGCAGATGATGCTGTGGTGTATCGAGAGGTTGTAACAATGGAAAATTGTACTGAAATGCAGGAGGATCTGCAGCGAATTGATGCATGGTGCAGGGAATGGCAATTGAATCTCAATGTAGACAAGTGTAATGTGCTGCGAATACATAGAAAGACAGATCCCTTATCATTTAGCTACAAAATAGAAGGTCAGCAACTGGATGACATCGGTAGTTCACTGAGGCTTTTTGCAGATGATGCTGTGGTGTATCGAGAGGTTGTAACAATGGAAAATTGTACTGAAATGCAGGAGGATCTGCAGCAAATTGACGCATGGTGCAGGGAAAATTAAATAAAATAAAAAATAAATAAATAAAAATAAAATAAAAATAAATAAAAAATAAATTATCTGGGAGTACGCATTAGGCGTGATTTAAAATGGAATGATCATATAAAGTTGATCGTCGGTAAAGCAGATGCCAGACTGAGATTCATTGGAAGAATCCTAAGGAAATGCAATCCGAAAACAAAGGAAGTAGGTTACAGTACGCTTGTTCGTTCACTGCTTGAATACTGCTCAGCAGTGTGGGATCCGTACCAGATAGGGTTGATAGAAGAGATAGAGAAGATCCAACGGAGAGCAGCGCGCTTCGTTACAGGATCATTTAGTAATCGCGAAAGCGTTACGGAGATGATAGATAAACTCCAGTGGAAGACTCTGCGGGAGAGACGCTCAGTAGCTCGGTACGGGCTTTTGTTAAAGTTTCGAGAAAATACCTTCACTGATGAGTCAAGCAGTATATTTCTCCCTCCTACGTATATCTCGCGAAGAGACCATGAGGATAAAATCAGAGAGATTAGAGCCCACACAGAAGCATACCAACAATCCTTCTTTCCACGAACAATACGAGACTGGAATAGGAGGGAGAACCGATAGAGGTACTCAGGGTACCCTCCACCACACACCGTCAGGTGGCTTGCGGAGTATGGATGTAGATGTAGATAGATGTAGATGCCATCTCCAACGCTGAACTGCATTCCAATTGTTTTCACACTTCTGTCATTGTACGTAAGAACCTGTTCCATATTTCCTGTTTATATTTTCTGTGCGCTACGTCTGCCATACAGTTCATGTTATTACTTGGACAACAATGAGCATGAGGCCATTATAAGATAAGTACTGGTAACTCTTGTTATGTCATAGTTATGTTCTGCAGAATTGCCACACATACAGTTGTTGTTGTTGTTGTGGTCTTCAGTCCTGAGACTGGTTTGATGCAGCTCTCCATGCTACCCTATCCTGTGCAAGTTTCTTCATCTCCCAGTACCTACTGCAGCCTACATCCTTTTGAATCTGCTTAGTGTATTTATCTCTTGGTCTACCTCTATGATTTTTACCCTCCACACTGCCCTCCAATGCTAAATTTGTGATCCCTTGATGCCTCAGAACATGTCCTACTAACCGATCCCTTCTTCTTGTCAAGTTGTGCCACAAACTCCTCTTCTCCCCAGTTCTATTCAATACCTCATCATTAGTTATGTGATCTACCCATCTAATCTTCAGCATTATTCTGTAGCACCACATTTCAGATGCTTCTATTCTCTTCTTGTTCACACAATTTATCGTCCATGTTTCACTTCCATACATGGCTACATTCCATACAAATACTTTCAGAAATGACTTCTTGACACTTAAATCTATACTAGATGTTAACAAATTTCTCTTCTTCAGAAACGCTTTCCTTGCCATTGCCAGTCTACATTTTATATCCTCTCTACTTCGACCATCATCAGTTATTTTGCTCCCCAAATAGCAAAACTCCTTTACTACTTTAAGTGTCTCATTTCCTAATCTAATTCCCTCAGCATCACCCGACTTAATTCGACTACATTCCATTATCCTCGTTTTGCTTTTGTTGATGTTCATCTTATACCCTCCTTTCAAGACCCTGTTCATTACGTTCAACTGCTCTTCCAAGTCCTTTGCTGTCTCTGACAGAATTACAATATCATCGGCGAACCTTAAACTTTTTATTTCTTCTCCATGGATTTTAATACCTACTCCGAATTTTTCTTTTGTTTCCTTTACTGCTTGCTCAATATACAGATTGAATAACATCGGGGAGAGGCTACAACCCTGTCTCACTCCCTTCCCAACCACTGCTTCCCTTTCATGTCCCTCGACTCTTATAACTGCCATCTGGTCATCATTATCATCATCATCATCATTTAAGACTGATTATGCCTTTCAGCGTTCAGTCTGGAGCATAGCCCCCCCTTATAAAATTCCTCCATGATCCCCTATTCAGTGCTAACATTGGTGCCTCTTCTGATGTTAAAACTATTACTTCAAAATCATTCTTAACCAAATCCAGGTACCTTCTCCTTGGTCTGCCCCGACTCCTACCCTCTACTGCTGAACCCATGAGTCTCTTGGGTAACCTTGCTTCTCCCATGCGTGTAACATGACCTCACCATCTAAGCCTGTTCGCCCTGTCTGCTACATCTATAGAGTTCATTCCCAGTTTTTCTTTGATTTCCTCACTGTGGACACCCCCCTGCCATTGTTCCCATCTACTAGTACCTGCAATCATCCTAGTTACTTTCATATCCGTAACCTCAACCTTGTTGATAAGGTAACCTGAATCCACCCAGCTTTCGCTCCCATACAACAAAGTTGGTCGACAGATTGAACGGTGCACAGATAACTTGGTCTTGGTACTGACTTCCTTCTTGCAGAAGAGAGTAGATCGTAGCTGAGAGCTCACTGCATTAGCTTTGCTACACCTCGCTTCCAGTTCTTTCACTATGTTGCCATCCTGTGAGAATATGCATCCTAAGTACTTGAAACCGTCCACCTGTTCTAACTTTGTTCCTCCTATTTGGCACTCAATCCGTTTATATTTCTTTCCCACTGACATTACTTTCGTTTTGCAGATGCTAATCTTCATACCATAGTCCTTACATTTCTGATCTAGCTCTGAAATATTACTTTGCAAACTTTCAATCGAATCTGCCATCACAACTAAGTCATCCGCATATGCAAGACTGCTTATTTTGTGTTCACATATCTTAATCTCACCCAGCCAGTCTATTGTTTTCAACACATGATCCATAAATAATATGAACAACAGTGGAGACAGGTTGCAGCCTTGTCTTACCCCTGAAACTACTCTGAACCATGAACTCAATTTACCGTCAACTCTAACTGCTGCCTGACTATCCATGTAAAGACCTTTAATTGCTTTCAAAAGTTTGCCTCCTATTCCATAATCTCGTAGAACAGAAAACAACTTCCTCCTAGGAACCAGGTCATATGCCTTTTCTAGATCTATAAAGCATAGATACAATTCCCTGTTCCACTCATAACACTTCTCCATTATTTGCCGTAAGCTAAAGATCTGGTCCTGACAACCTCTAAGAGGCCTGAACCCACACTGATTTTCATCCAATTGGTCCTCAACTAATACTCGCACTTTCCTTTCAATAATACCTAAGAAGATTTTACCCACAACGCTGATTAAAGAGATACCTCTGTAGTTGTTACAATCTTTTCTGTTTCCATGTTTAAAGATTGGTGTGATTACTGCTTTTGTCCAGTCTGATGGAACCTGTCCCGACTCCCAGGCCATTTTAATTATCCTGTGTAGCCATTTAAGACCTGACATTCCACTGTATTTGATGAGTTCCGACTTAATTTCATCCACCCCAGCTGCTTTATTACACTGTAATCTATTGACCATTTTCTCCACTTCCTCAAATGTGATCCTATTTCCATCGTCATTCCTATCCCATTGTACCTCGAAATCTGAAACATTACTGATCGTATTTTTACCTACATTGAGCAACTCTTCAAAATATGCCCTCCATCTGCCCAAGGAATCCACAGGATTCACCAGCAGTTTTCCTGACCTGTCCAAAATACTTGACATTTCCTTCTTACCTCCCTTTCGAAGACTGCTAATTACACTCCAGAATGGTTTTCCAGCAGCTTGACCCATAGTCTCCAACCTGTTTCCAAAGTCTTCCCAAGATTTCTTCTTGGATGCTGCAATTATCTGTTTGGCTTTGTTTCTTTCTTCAACATAACTTTCTCTGTCTACCTGAGTTCTAGTATGTAGCCATTTTTGATACGCCTTCTTTTTCCTTTTTCAGGCTGCCTTGACTGTGTCATTCCACCAAGCTGTTTGCTTCATCCTGCTTTTACACACTACTGTTCCAAGACGTTCTTTAGCCACTTCTAGTACTGTGTCCCTGTACCTTGTCCATTCCTTTTCCAATGACTGTAATTGACTACATTCAACTAACTGGTACCTTTCAGAGATCACTGTTATGTACTTGTGCCTGATTTCATTATCCTGAAGTTTCTCCACTCTTATCCTCCTACATGTGGACCTGACCTCCTGCACTTTCGGCCTCACAATCCCAATTTCACTGCAGATTAAATAATGATCAGTGTCATCAAAGAATCCCCTGAATACACGTGTGTCCCTCACAGCCTTCCTGAATTCCTGATCTGTTATTATATAGTCAATGACAGATCTGGTTCCCCTGCCTTCCCAAGTATACCGGTGAATGTTCTTATGTTTAAAAAATGAGTTTGTGATTACCAAGCCCATACTGGCACAGAAATCCAAGAGTTGTTTCCCGTTCCTGTTGGCCTCCATATCCTCTCCAAATTTACCCATAACCTTTTCATACCCTTCTGTTCGATTTCCAATCCTGGCATTAAAATCACCCATGAGCAGAACACTGTCCTTGTCCTTTATTCTAACAACTACGTCACTGAGTACCTCATAAAAACTATCCATCTTATCTTGATCTGTCCCTTCACAATGCGAATATACTGACACAATCCTAATTTTCTTTCCAGACACTGTCAAATCTATCCACATCATTCGTTCGTTTACATACCTTATTGCAACTACGCTGGGTTCCATTTCTTTCCTGATGTAAAGCCCTACACCCCATTGTGCTAGTCCTGCTTTGACTCCTGACAGGTAGACCTTGTATTCTCCCACTTCCTCTTCCTTCTCACCCCTTACCCGAATGTCACCAACAGCTAAAACGTCCAGCCCCAACTTACTTGCAGCCTCTGCCAGCTCTACCTTCTTCCCAGAGTAGCCCCCATTGATATTAATAACTCCCCATCTCATTACCATTTGTTTGCCAAGTTTTATCTTAGGAGTCCCTGGTTTGTCAGTTAGAGGTGAGACTCCGTCACCTCCAAAGGTCCGAGGCATTTTGCTCTGATTGTTGCCAGCATCATATTTAAAGTACCAGGGAAGCAGGTTGCTAGCCTTACTTGCCCCGAGTCCCATTGAGTTTTACCCCTAACGGTTGAGGGACTAACCGGTGGATTTGGTAGTCTTTGCCGTATGAGCACAAAGGTGACCACAACTCAGAATATGTCCGAGACGCCCAGCCTTCTTCCAAAGTAACTGGTATCCCGACTGTCGGGACCACTTACTTGGCCACTCATATGTTGCCCGTGGTTCATGAACTAGGACATGACTACAGGAACCCACACCATGAGCCATCTGGTTTCTGTACAAATTGTGAATAGCCTTTCGCTCCCTGTACTTTACCCCTACCACCTTCAGAATTTGAGAGAGAGTATTCCAGTCAACATTGTCAAAAGCTTTCTCCAAGTCTACAAATGTAGAAACGTAGGTTTGCCTGTTCTTAATCTTTCTTCTAAGATAAGTCGTAAGGTCAGTACTGCCTCACGTGTTCCCATATTTCTACGGAATCCAAACTGATCTCCCCCGAGGTCAGCTTCTACCAATATTTCCATTCGTCTGTAAAGAATTTGCATTAGTATTTTGCAGCCGTGACTTATTAAACTGATAGTTCGGTAATTTTCAAATCTGTCAACACCTGCTTTCTTTGAGATTGGAATTATTATATTCTTCTTGAAGTCTGAGGGAATTTCGCCTGTCTCATATATCTTTCTCACCAGATGGTAGAGTTTTGTCAGGACTGGCTCTCCCAAGGCTGTCAGTAGTTCTAATGGAATGTTGTCTACTCCCGGGGGATTGTTTCGACTTAGGTCTTTCAGTGCTCTATCAAGCTCTTCACGCAGTATCATATCTCCTATTTCATCTTCATCTACATCCTCTTCCCTTTCTATAACATTGCTCTCGAGTACATCGCCCTTGTATAGTCCCTCTATATACTCCTTCCACCTTTCTGCTTTCCCTTCTTTGCTTAGAACTGGGTTTCCATCTGAGCCCTTGATATTCATACAAGTGGTTCTCTTTTCTCCAAAGGTCTCTTTAATTTTCCTGTAGGCAGTATCTATCTTACCCCTAGTGAGATAAGCCTCTATATTTTTCCTTACATTTGTCCTCTGGCCATGCCTGCTTAGCCATTTTGCACTTCCTGTCGATCTCATTTTTTAGATGATTGTATTCCTTTTTGCCTGCTTCATTTACTGTATTTTTATATTTTCTCCTTTCATCAATTAAATTCAATATTTCTTCTGTTACCCAAGGATTTCTACTAGCCCACGTCTTTTTACTACTTGATCCTCTGCTGCTTTCACTACTTCATCCCTCAAAGCTACCCATTCTTCTTCTACTGTATTTCTTTCCCCCATTCTTGTCAATTGTTCCCTTATGCTCTCCCTGAAACTCTGTACATCTTCTGGTTTAGTCAGTTTATCCAGGTCCCATCTCCTTAAATTCCCACCTTTTTGCAGTTTCTTCAGTTTTAATCTACAGTTCATAACCAATAGATTGTGGTCAGAGTCCACATCTGCCCCTGGAAATGTCTTACAATTTAAAACCTGGTTCCTAAATCTCTGTCTTACCATTAAATAATCTATCTGAAACCTGTCAGTATCTCCAGGCTTCTTCCATGTATACAACCTTCTTTTATGATTCTTGATCCAAGTGTTAGCTATGATTAAGTTGTGCTCTGTGCAAAATTCTACCAGGCGGCTTCCTCTTTCATTTCTTAGCCCCAATCCATATTCACCTACTATGTTTCCTTCTCTCCCTTTTCCTACTGACGAATTCCAGTCACCCATGACTATTAAATTTTCGTCTCCCTTCACTACCTGAATAATTTCTTTTATCTCATCATACATTTCTTCAGTTTCTTCATCATCTGCAGAGCTAGTTGGCATATAGACTTGTACTACTGTTGTAGGTGTGGGCTTTGGCCACAATAATGCGTTCACTATGTTGTTTGTAGTAGCTTACCCACACTCCTATTTTTTTATTCATTATTAAACCTACTCCTGCATTACCCCTATTTGATTTTGTATTTACAACCCCGTATTCACCTGACCAAAAGTCTTGTTCCTCCTGCCACCGAACTTCACTAATTCCCACTATATCTAACATTAACCTATCCATTTCCCTTTTTAAATTTTCTAACCTACCTGCCCGATTAAGGGATCTGACATTCCACGCTACGATCTGTAGAACGCCAGTTTTCTTTCTCCTGATAACGAAGTCCTCTTGAGTAGTCCCCGCCCAGAGATCCGAATGGGGGACTATTTTACCTCCGGAATATTTTACCCAAGAGGACGCCATCATCATTTATCCATACAGTAAAGCTGCATGCCCTCGGGAAAAATTACGGCCGTAGTTTCCCCTTGCTTTCAGCCGTTCGCAGTACCAGCACAGCAAGGCCGTTTTGGTTAATGTTACAAGGCCAGATCAGTCAATCATTCAGACTGTTGCCCCTGCAACTACTGAAAAGGCTGCTGCCCCTCTTCAGGAACCATATGTTTGTCTGGTCTCTCAACAGATACCCCTCCGTTGTGGTTGCACCTACGGTACGGCTATCTGTATCGCTGAGGCACGCAAGCCTCCCCACCAATGGCAAGGTGTATGGTTCATGGGTGGGTGTGGGTGGGGGGGGGGGGGGGGCACATACAGTATTCATGTATATCAAGAGTCATTTTACATGTAAAATATGGGGTTTGGTATTCTCAATTACTCAGAGATTAGAGTTTCTTAGTGTTTTTATCCACCCATCCAGCATCTCCTACTCCAGTCCTGTCACATGCTTATCCTACGCCATCAGAGGCTGGACCACCTGTGAAAGCAGCCATGTCATTTACAAACTAATTATGGGCTGGTTACTGAAATGAGATACTATACTCCCATTCTGTGTTTTATGGTTACTCAGTACAAATTCTTGAGAAGCTACCGGATCTAAATTTGAATGTGGATGCTCCTTTTGATAATTGTTGTTACAACTTTTCTTATTGTACTGGTGTATTATTGCTGTGTTTGCCTCATGTTTTTTAAAATAATTTCCACTATTTCTTTTATAGTTCGAACTTTCATTTTGGTGTAAAGTTTCGTTGCGGTCCTTATTTATTGCATCAAGTGTGTCAACAAGAGACAACAACTCTTCTATCGTTTTCCAACCACTACACAAGATGTCTTTTCTCGTATGGATTAGCAATCGCCAAATTAAAATACGTCCTAACCCTTCTTTTTCCACTGGCTTATCTAAATACTTTGCTCATGTTAAATGCCAGTCGAAATACTTCCTCATAGTACCCCAAGTATTATTATAATATTTTGGTTCCCACAGATCTGATATTAACTTTTCTTGAGCACTGGCAGACCAGTACTTCTCTTCAAATTTCTTTTGAAAGTCTCCCCCAAGAGCAAAAAGTCTCAATATTTACTGTTCTCCATTCTGAGGCTTCCCCTAGAAGGTACCCCACAGCAAATTCGATCTTCTTGGAATCTTCCCAATTTTTTGGTAAAGCTTGGTTAAATGTTTTTAAGAAATGGATTGAATGGACATCTCCGTGTGACCTTAAAATTAGGGAATTGTCAAGATAACCCTGAATTAGCTCCCCATTACAAATCAGTCATCGCTTCACTAGTCAATACATTAGGTGAAGTTACCCTTTTCTCTACTTTATCTTGGATAAGCTTAATTTCTCTCCACAGGTCATCCATACCCTTTCTGGTATCACTAAGCTCGGAAGAAGGAATAGGTGATACGTTTCCGGATGTCATTCTCTCCGTAACCTTTCGATCTATAATTTCTCCAAATTGTTCCTCCAAACTAATTACATTTATAACATCAGAGTTAGCTATTTTCTCTTTGAAATTTCTTCCTACATTATCTACCCTTGTATTGACACCTGTAATTTGCGACTGAATGACTGACATTAATTCATTCTGCTTATCTACTCTCTCTTTCAAAGCATTCAACCCCTGCCTTACATCATTATACTTAATATTGTACATGTTTTCAAAAGATCCTAACTTTTCAATGAGTTCGCATTCTACATTGTTATGTTTGTTCTCAATGTTAAGTTCTAACCTTTTCGATAAATCTTGAAAAGTGTTACTCTGTTTCAGACTAAGGTCAGTAAACATATGATTTATATGAGTGGTCAAAGAATTTGTCTACTTGTTCTTTAAATCTGCTTTTAAATTCTCTACTTTATTACTTATAGTGTCGAACTCAGTCTTCAAAGCACCCATGCCTTCGCATAGATTACTAAATTCTTTGCTTTGAGAGTCAACTTTGCCGTTTAACAAACCTAAATTTGTCATTTGAATATTTAGTGTTTCACTCTGAGCATTTAAAGCTTCACTCTGGGTATTTAATTGAGAACTTAATAAGTTTAACTTAAGACTCTGAGCTTTGATTAAATTAATCAACTCAGCCCAGTCAGGCACTTCTTTGCTAATATCCATGGCCATAGCTGGGTCTTGAGTTTACCCAACCACTTTGTACTAAAGTAATCAAGTTTTGTTTCACGCTCACCCGTGGTAGAATTCGTGTTGCGTAGGTGAGCGGATGTGGAGACCGGTCAGCATCGGTGAACAGCAGCTGGTGCCGGCGGCGTTAGATGTATGTTGGTTTCCGCGTCTGCGTCCCCGCAATGTGTGTGAGAGCTGTATACTCCCCGCACTGGATCTCCTTGGTTGAAGCATTCTATGCGTATTTCCTCTTAGACAAATACATCGAAATATTATTTACTATTTTTATCATGGTGAGTTTTTCATTTCTTCACATTCTTTTCCTTCAAATTTTGCTCCATTGGATACTTGAACATATTCCAATTTCTCAGAGTAATTCCCTTGTCTTATTATTTTTGGTTGCTATGGCAACGCATAACAGCTTCTTCTCTCATTTTTGATTTAAATTCCTGTTTTCTTGGTCCTTTCACACAAGTTGTCGTGTTGTAACAACTTAAAGTGTGAGTGTGGATCTGGGCTATATCAGTTTATTCCCCCAAACCACCTTCCACTTCTTTACGAGGTGACTTACTTGGAACTTGCAGCCACTCTTCTTTATTGGCTAGCCAGCTGCTGGGAACCCTCTTGACTTCTTCTCCATAGAATAACGCTAGGTACAGGAATTTTTAGACTCTTTCTACTTATGAAACAAGTAGACATACAAACTTTACTTTTCATCAATTAATGATGTATTTAACCTCTGTACACAATAAAGCTCTCACTTTCCACATAAATATGTAACTTCCTGTAAGTCTCTCATACAGCCGAACGTCAGAAACAAATTGGGTTAAAGTTAAAAGAAAGTTGGGTTGGGTTGGGGTTATTTGGGGGAGGAGACCAGACAGCGAGGTCATCAGTCACATCGGATGAGGGAAGGACGGGGATGGAAGTCGGCCATGCCCTTTCAAAGGAACCATCCCGGCATTTGCCTGGAGCGATTTAGGGAAATCACGGAAAACCTAAATCAGGATGGCTGGATGTGTGATTGAACCGTCGCCCTCCCGAGTGCGAGTCCAGTGTGCTAGCCACTGCGCCACCTCGCTCGGTGAAAGAAAGTTGGCTTAGATACCATAACTTCTCTTAACATGAATCAGAAATAAGTTTTGCCTATAGCAAGCTTATGTCAGGAGTTTCCAAAAGTTATTTTTCAACTGCCCTTGTTTTAATAACAATAGTCAGTGACACAATAAGCACAGAGCTGCATATAAGCTCCACGGTTTTTCCTTACACACTCACTAAAACATTTATGGATTGCTTGACAGGTACTTGTCAGTACCATTCGTCCACTGCGTCTACTTTCTTCCTGCGACTGATTTTAAACCTGCACACACAAAGATGTGACTCACAGTAAGAAGGATTCTACCATCCCATTCTCATATCCAGAATATCGTGTGTTCAAGACAGCAGAAGGCTGAGTGGTTCCAGAATTCACACAGAAATTCTCGAATAACTACATTGGTTGCATTATTGACACAAATGAACAAACCTGAGTGAGTGCAAATATGCTGCTTTCTCATTACACAAGGAATAAAGTTCAATGTAGGTGAATAGCTAAAAAATCTACTCATCAAGCTATGTCAGGAGAACACACATTTAAAATCACTGAAATATGTCAGCTTTCAGAGCCAGTGGCTCCTTCTTCAGTATTCAAACAGTATTCACATAACAGCTGGTACATGATGTTTCAATTCATCTGTGGCTCTCCCTCTGATAGTATATGCTTGCCAGATACAGGGCTGATATAGGTGATGTTAGGAAGCTATATGAGGCATGTCTTACATGGGGGACAATCACAACGGTAGTAGCCGTAGCGTAAGGAAATGGGTGCGGAAGGAGCATAGAGTCTAACAAGGGTATTGCAGAGATTATGATGGCGACAAAAAGCTATTCTAAGCATGGTGGGCGAATTGTCTGACAGAATGGACATCATTTCAGGCCTGGATTTTAAGAAGTCATAGCCTTGTCAAATTAACTGATTGATACATTCAAGGGATGGATAATACAGAGTGACAAGACATGTGCCTCTAAGTTGTTCTTTTGGAGGGACCAGCAGTACCAGGATTGGATGTGATGACCAGGGAAATCTGCTTTTGAATTAGGTAGCTGGAGTAATTATGTTCAGTGAAAGCTGAGGTGAGAATGGTGGCGTAATACTGTGAGGAATCCACATCTGAAGAAATACGTTTGCCTTAAATGCCAAGTCCATAGGGGAGGGAACATTTGTCATGGAAAGGATGGCAACTGTCTTAATTTAAGAACTGTTGGTCGTCCGTAGGTTTAATGTGAATAGAAGAATGTACCTGACCATTTGTGAGGATGAGGTCAACACCAAGGAAAGTAGCATGGGATTCAGAATAGGACCAAGTGATATTTAACTGGGAGAATGCATTTACTGATTCCAAGAATTTTAACATGTCAGTCTCATCATGAGACCGTATGGCAGAGATGTCAGTGTCAATTAACTTGTGCTGATGTTTTGTCAATAATCTCTGTCTTGTGTATTACCCTATCTTCCATCTTCAAGCTCTCAGGTTTTCAAATATCATCTAGTGCAGTCCCCAAAAATCAGTCTTTCCTTCTCATTCCATCCAGTGAGTCTCCCTTGAACCCAGTTCGAGGTGAATTTTCTGAACTTTTCCATTCCTAATCCTCTACCTTCACCTTCAACCCTTCTGCCAGAAGAAGGAGCCACAGGCTCCTAAAGCTTACACATTTCTATACCTTTATATGTGTGCTCTTGTGCTGCCACTCCGTGAGTAGATTTTTTATCCATCCAGTAAAACAAGATCTATATCACATTAATACTGAGCTTGAAACTTCATAGTAAATAACATACCATATGAAGTGAATCACGTAGACTAAGCAGGCTTCTAGATGCACACCTTATTACATAATCTCAGCATGTGCATAGCTTAATTCAAATTGAGGCTGCTATTTTCAGACAGCCACCTGTATATGTTATAGAGAACGAACAATGCCCTCTATACCAATGACATTTATATAAGACTAGCAGTGTGCATATTTAGCATGGATGTACAAGCAGTGCAGTCAGCGCTTCAAATTCAGGGTGCTCTATTCCTTAGCTAATTATGTTGATGTAATAAAGGAAGCAGGATGTGACATTATAAAGACCTCTGAAGTTTTGTACTACAAATCAATTCATCTGGAGAATAACACAGGAGAAACATTGTTACAGAAGTACTGATCAGAGGTATAATCCACCTGTGGGTATTGAATATGAATTACGATTTTTAAGAGGATTGGAAATTACTTCCCAGACACCTCAATATAGTCATCAGAGATTGGAAAAAAAGGCTGCACACTGGAACAGTTGTGATTTCTGCACAAAAACTTCTAAAAACACTATGAAACTGTGGAGACATCAGTTCCTGTGCAAGTAGTTGACACTAAAGACAAATGATGAGTTGCTGGTTTCAGAGACAGTCTTTATTATCAATGGAAAGGTTTGTTAGATATTCTAGTTCCTTGTTTTATTATGACTTAGTGTGTGGGCAATAAACAATTATGCAGTGTGAATTGTTGTGTCCATGGTTTTTATATGGGAATTATTCTTGTTGACAAACTACCCACAGTGATGACTCTGACATGATTTGTTGAAGAGGAGGTTCAGTACTGAGGATTCCAACCCCCACCCCCCATTCAGTAATGATATATGCAATACCACAAATTCCAAAGACGAACTTAAAATGGAACAAACCACATCTCTAGCTATGCCGCAATATGCAGCCACTGACATAAATTGGCAAAATGTGTATTCCGCAACCCATTTTGGTCATGTCAAATTTCTGCTGTTCTGGCCTAATTGCCACTGACATGGTACACATGCATAAAATGTATTTTTTAACAACATGGACTGCACACATCACTGACACATATATAATCATGGTTGCACATTTAGAAGGAGCAGTGGTAGAAGAAATGGAACACATTCTGCCACAGTGTTGCTGAACATCACTAAAGGAGGATCTCATGCAACATTATGCACTGTTGCTGGAGCTTTGGCTGCAGATAGCTTCTAACGACAAGCAGCTAGGCAACAGATCACCATACCAAATGTTGTGAGCTTTACGTTTGTTAGCTGTCCCTGGTCTGATGCCTAAACAGTTGCTGCGCATGCTATTGCTTCATAAGTTACCAGTTGTTACCTCATACAGTTGGGGCAGTGCATCAACATTTGTCATTGCAGACATTGGGAGAGAAGGCTGACACAGTATCGAGCATCCTGCTAAAGTTCTAGCATGCGCTAAAATTGAGAGCACAACTGACAGTGGTCACAGTATGTGGGCTGAAGCAGTGAATGTCACCTCTAGCACCGAAACACATACAGTGAGTACAGATGCAGCAATACAGGAATAAAGTGTGGACCTGTTACAGGCTCAAACTGTGCACCTGAACTTAAGGCTACTGACACAGCAGCACAAATTCTGATGCTACTATGAGAGCCCTCCCAAGCAGCAGAAAGAACATTAGAAAGATGACCAGTGTAGATTTGATATGACTACTGACCAATGATGCTGGTATCACAGATGTTTTGGCGACACAACTTGCCAATTCACCTGTACCTGCTGTTACCCAAACACAACAGACAGATGTTGGAGGATGCCGATGTTTGTCGTCAGCAATGTGTGCATCTGCAACTGAAGCATAAAAGGCAGTATGCTAACACAACCCACTGTCGGTGTTCCACCAGTCGTAGAGGTTATTCGTGTATGACTGCATCTCTGATAAACATTTTCTTGTATATTCCGGGTATGAGGTGGCAGAATGTTTACCCCAAACAGCTGAGTGCTGTACCTGCCTCACTGACGTGGCATATACTGACCTCAGCGAACTATTTGTGCACTGAAACTCACGGTAAACAGAAAATGACACTGGATTTGGGTCTTCAAGATGAACTTAACCTGGAGATCTATTATTGGCAATGGCACCAGCCCTATACTAAGTGTGGATTTTTGTGCCTCATTTTCGCCTGTCCTAGGATTTAGTGACACATTGTTTAATTACAGAGAACTGCAGTGCTCATCATCAACCATGTCATCTGCACTGGTAAATGAGGATTTAACTATGCTGATACAATAGTAGGGAACACAACACTGTCTGCGGGTCTTGAAATATTTATGTTTTTTTTTCTTCCCCTGAACGAAACTGTTACCACAGAAAATTATGGCAATCTTTTGGGCCTCATAGTGCAAGAATTTCCAGCGTTGACCCAACAGGTCACCACCAATGCGAAGTTCCACCACCACAATGCAACTTATATGGATACTACCTGGTCAGCCCATTGTAGCTCATCCAAGGGGACTTCCACCACACAAGCTCCTGGCAGCACAAGCAGATATCAAGAAGCTGTTGAAAGCAGCAGATAGTTCTTGGAAATCCTCACTATACATGGCACTTCGAAAAGACGGCTCCTGGTGATTATGCAGGGATTACAAGGCACACAATGCCTGCACAATTCCCAACCTTTACGCTATGCCTAACAGGACTGACTAACAGTGCTATCACTCAGTCTTGAGTGTTCAACGTACTCAATTTTGCAAAGGCATTCATGTAAATTCTGTTGGTGCCAGAGGATGTATTGGAAACTGCAGTCATAACACCTTTTGGGCTTATGCAGTAAAGATTCATGCATTTTGGGTTGACAAACGCACATAGATGTGGCAGAGTTTTAGACATGAAGTGCTGATGGGTTGCCATACCTATTTTCTTACATGAACGATTTCCTCATATTTTTGCCTACATTTGAGGAGCATGTGACTCACTCACAGCAGATTTTTCAGCATCTACAGTGATACTCAGATATAGGTCATTAATAATGCAAAGATCAAACAATGGGAAATCCAGGATGGAATGTGTAGGCATTATCTACAAACAAATCCAGGGTACGGCTATGGGCACCATCCTATGCCAACCTATTTATAGGTCATCTAGAGGAATCCTTCCTAAAAACCCAGAATCCTAAACCTGTCACCTGGTTCAAATTTACTGATGACATCTTTGCCATGGATTGAAGGTGAGGACACCCTAGCCACACTCCTCCAGAACCTCAACAACTTCTCCCCCATTTGCTTCACCTGGTCCTACTTAACCCAACAAGCCACCTTTCTAGATGTAACTTCCACCCCAAAGATGGCTACATCAGTACCTTCATCCATATCAAACCTATTAACCACCATCAATACCTCACTTCAACAGTTACCACCCGTTCCATATCAAGAAGCCCCTTCCATACAGCCTAGCCACCCGTAGTCATCGCATCTGCAGTGACGAGCAGTCCCTCTCAGAATATAATGAGGGTCTCACTGAGGCCTTCACTGACTGTAGTTATCCTCCCAACCTTGTACAAAAACAAATCTCTCATGGCTTACCTTTCCAGTCTCCTACCACCTCCCAAACTCCCATGGTCCGGCAACAGAGGAGCATTCGCCCCGTAACTCAGTACCACCCAGGACTGGAGCAACTGAGTTACGTTCTCCACCAGGGTTTTGATTACCTCTTGTCGTGCCCTAAAATGAGAAATATCCTGCCCACTATCCTTCCCACCCCTCCCACAGTGGTATTCCCCCGTCCACCGAACCTACACAATATACTTGTCCATTCTTACACAACCCCTGCTCCCAATCCCTTACCTCATGGCTCATACCCCTATAATAGACCTAGATGCAAGACTTGTCCCATACATTCTCCCACCACCACCTACTTCAGTCCAGTCACTAACATCACCTATCCCATCAAAGGGAGGGCTATGTGTGAAACCAGTCATGTGGTCTACAAACTAAGTTGCGACCACTGTGCTACATTCTATGTAGGCATGACAACCATAAAGCTGTCTGTTCGCATGAATGGCACCGACGAAGTGTGGCCAAGAAACAAGTGGACCAATATTCTTCATTTCATATGACTGCTTCACAGCCTGTCCCATATGGCTCCTTCCATCACACCAACTTTTCTGAACTGCGCAGGTGGGAACTTTCCCTGCAATACATCCTACATTCCCGGAACCCTCCTGGCATAAACCTTCGTTAGTTACTGTCCTCACTCATCCAGCCCCGTCTCTGTTCCCAATCCAGTACTACACAGCCGTCATTCCACCACCACACCCAGTCTTTTTATTTCTCTGCTTTCCTGCTACTCCCCCCCCCCCCCAACAACTCTCCCCTGCCCTTCGTCTAACCTGTAGCACTTCACTGTCTGCCAGTCCCGCCATATTATACCTCCCCCTCCCCACCCCAGTCTCCTCCTTGCCCCCACCTAGTCGCCACTCCCATCATGCACTGGTGCTGCAGCTCACAGTGTGGTTTCTGTTGCCTGAGACTGCAGTTTTTTGTGTGTGTGTGTGTGTGTGTGTGTGTGTGTGTGTGTGTGTGTGTGTGTGTGTCTATCGTTGACGAAGGCCCATGGCCGAAATCTTCAATTGTGAGAGTCTTTTTGTTGTGCCTATCTGCCACTCAGCATCTTCACTATATGATTATTAATAATGCAAAGAGAGTTTTCGAAAAATGAGAGGTGCAGTTTTGGGATATGTAGTCTCAGCTGGTCTGTCACTGCCTTCTGAATCTATGGCAGCAGTGCAAGATATACTTTGCTGACAACCTGCAGAGGATTGCACAGATTTTTGGGAATGATAACTTACTGCTGGCGACATCTTCTCAGGCTAGAAATTCAGCAGGAAATACTTACTCCGCTGTTCTCAGGTAAGAATACAACTGGTAGTTGGAAGATACCTAGGATTCCAGAGAGTGAAGTGGCATTATGGACGTGAGCCAAAATGTAATCGGTGCAGCACTGCAACAGAGTGGCTGGTCAATGATGACCACATGCCTTTTACTCACAGAACCCCTTATACCACAGCAGAAAAAATGGAGTGCTATCGATTGTTAACTGCTGGCAATCTACATGACTATTAACTATTTTTGAATGTCTGTGGAAGGAAAACATTTTATAATTTTTACTGACCACAAACCACTAACTTGTTTCTTCCAAAGCACAATGGATTATGGCTAAAGAATATATAGATAAGAGGAATATATAGCCGTATTTACAACACAGATGTGTGTCGTTTCAGCTATATTATTTCAGATCCAACTGTCGCAGACTGCCTGTCCCAAAACTGCAACAGCTTACAGGTGGTGTCGTGCGATGCGATAGCGACCACACAACACGAGGACACAGTGCTGCAGCACTTGCTCCAAAGAGAACAGACAGCCCTGTAGCTGTAATGTATTTCAGTCCCAAATTGTGCCATGAGTATCTCGTGTGACACATTGCAGGGCAAACAACACCCATACATTCCTACATAATTTTGGCACAGTTTTCTGAGCACTGAATAATTTGGCTCATCCAGGCATTAGCAAAGTTAGTGACAACGAAGATGGCATGGACAGAAATAAAGAGGAACTGCAGAGCTTGGATGTCCCCTGCTCCAATTGCCAACACAGCAAATTCAGCTGATGGGCCTTGACACCAGTTCAGCATTTTCCAATGCTAAAACCAAGGTTTTCATACACACATGTAGACATAATACGGCCATTACCTTATTCTGCTTGTCACTCCTATCTAATTACTGTAGAAGATCATTTTCTGGGTGGCCCAAGCTACCCCCGTACCAGTCATCTCCACAAAGGTGTTACTGCTTATATGATTTTTGAGATTATGCATTCCTCAAACCATTACAACTGATCGCAGACACCAGTTCAAGTCACAGCTGTTTAATGAGATCCTTCAACTAAGTGGCTGCAACCATCTCCGCAGCACTAGCTAGCATCCTGCTAGTAATAGAACGGTGGTGCGGCTGCATCACATGCAACAGGTGGCATTGATATGTTACTCCTCAACACAGATGGATGCTTTGCCACTGGTATTGTTATGCCTGCTCACATCAGTAAAGGGGGCTCTGCAATCTTCACCAACCCAAATGGTCTACGGTGAACAGTTGTGAGTGTCAGGTGAACTCGGTGTATCAGTAAGAGACAGTGACAGTTCGCAAGACAGTTCAGCTCCCAGATGCTATAGCTGCATCCAGCCCCACTTGCCAGTCATGAAGAGAGAAAGGGTTTCATCCATAACGATCTGCTTGCAGCATCACATGTATGATTCAGAGTCGATACCATGCACCCACTGTATACTGGTCCCAGCAGGGAGCATTTGAAAGAGGAGAACACTTTCAATACTGACCAGAACAACAGACAGAAAACAGCCTCCACGGAACATCTAAAGCCTGTACACCTCTGCAAGAAGGAACCTCCACAGCACTGTCCTATCAGTTTTCCACCAACCTGCACTGAACCTACAATGCCAAGTAACACTGCAGCTTTCCTGGAAACTCCACAGGCCATCACTGATCTGCCAGCTGCTGGCACCCCCTCCCCCCAACCCACCCCATCAAAAGGGATTTCTGATTCCTGGAGCAACCGCTATAAAAAGGCATGGAGGGGGGGGGGGGCTGCTGTTGTGGTTACATCAGTTCCCGTGCAAGTAGATGAGCAAGAAATAGAAAATGAACCGCTGGTTTCGCAGTGTGTCTTTATTATCGACAGAGAGTTTTGTCAGATATTCTTTCTGTTTCTTCGAACATAATGAATAATCATCGGGTCCACAGTTTTTATATGGTAACTGTTTATGGCTGACAAATTAACCACAAGATTGTAGCCCTTTTTATGAGAGGTTTATTTGGAAATAAATTTATGCAAACTGTGGGAAAAACATGAAGAACATTTCCATACTTTTATTTTTTAGTGGAAAGGCCTTAAATTCAAACTGAATGTGTTTTTTTTTGTTTGTATGCTCATTTCTGTTAGTAACATTAAAAACTGTTAGATTGCAAAAACTTGTAACTTATCTTTTTTCAGGTTTTCCTCATCATTACAACCATAACGATTTTGCTAATCAATTTATTTATAGTGAACTGTGATAGCTAACCATCAACGTGATCATATTATTTTAGTATTTACAATATTCAAAACAGAACTTGCAGGTCATATTAATCGTACCTATTAAGAAAATGAAACATGTTTATGTGTTTTCCTCCATTGTCATTACCTCAGCCTTTGCCACTATTTCTTTTCCTGAGTGCTTGAATTAATGAGATTTATGCCTAATATAAAGTCAGAAGAACATATGCTTGATACTTGTATATTTTCCTTGTGAACAGAAAACGAGACTTCAGTATACTCCCTATTAATTGGGGTAATGTAGGGGAGTAGATGGAGGAACAAACGAAAATAATGAATAACTGAGATGTTTTCAAAGATGAATTCTTTGTTTAAAAGTTTATCCAAATTCTGTGAATAGGTACTGTACGCATGTTTATTTCTTAAAATAGTCTGCGATGCTTGTTTCATTGTATTGAAACCCCTTCTGGCCCATATGATCTAAAGGGTATCAACACATTGCAATGCAGTACATTGACTGACAACGTCATTGTCTTCATTCCCACTGTCAAATTCAGTGTTCTCTTCTTTCTTTTATTGTGAATCAGCAATCACAATTTCAGCATCACTCATGCACTGGAAGCCGGGTTCACAGGCCTCTACCTTCAGCTACTCATTCACGTTTTCTTCATTGACATCTTCAAAACCAATTAAACCTGCTGCTAGATCCAATACTTGTACAGCTGTTATTTCATCATCACTGACACCTTGAGAATCACTCTCTTCTATATCTGGAAGAATTTTGCTCCATGATCAAACTATTGTACGTGGCTTGACTTCCTGCTAGGCATCAGAAATCCCACGAATAGCACCTAGAACTGACCCTTCTTCCAGAACACTAACAAATCATCCTCGTCAACTAGTATGCTCAGTAAACCAGCCTGGTTGCATCATTTTACCGATACAGTTATGCCTTGGCCCATTGCCTGTATAATGGCAGTAAAGTTAGTAGGTAAAATCTTTTATGATGAACATCATTCCATTCTCTTCTAGAAATTGCCAAATTCATGGCACAAAATGTGTATGTAACCAGTTTTTGAGCATTTCACTATTCATCCATGCTCCTTTTGGTTGTAATAATGTACAGGGAGATTATTAGCTGTGATATTCTTGAATGCTCAGAGTTTCATTTTCACTTCATGGTTCCCAGAAGCATTAGCAGAGCACAAAGTTGTAACGTGTTCCATAGACAACACATCTAGGAGCACAAACTTCGCTCTTAAAAGCAAGGGTTCAGATTTGTAGAATTTCAAACAAAGACTAGTTTTAACTGAATTATAAATTTGGTCTGGTGTGAAATACTCTTCTTCCACCAAATTTCTGGAACTCTTCCCAGAAGAAATTTGCTGCTGCAACATTTGATCTAAATCACTCTCCTTGCACAGTAATTTTGTGAATCTAGTGACTATGTTTGAATCTGTTTAACCATCCAGATGAGGCATTAAATTCTCCCTTTAACCCTAGAGCTTCATGAAAAGTTCAGCTTTTTTGCCCCACCTCACACCTGAAACAATGACAACTTCCACTCGCTTTTGGCTAAACCATTGCAAATGAGCAGCACCCAACTGATCAAATATATGTGTCTTGATGCTTTTTCATGTAGGTGCTCAAGAACTAGATTCACATTTCTTGATTAAATCCTGTCTTTACAGCTTATTCTTTTCACCATCCCAAACAGTTTGCATTCCAGTACCACAATCAGCACTTGGTCTTGCAGCAGTTTCCCTCTTCCCATATCTTTCAATTATTTCTAATTTTTGTTTCAACGTCAACACATGTTTCTTTTGTTTCTCCATCATCTCTTCTACAAATTTCTTTTAACTTGCTTCATTGACAGTTACATGCTGATTAACATCAGAAAACTTTGTTTTTGATTTAATTCGAGCAGGTGGACTGATAACAATGGAAATGGTATTCTGTTGCTGTATGGGAGTCATTTAAACAATGGACATGACACTTATTGTCACACAGTTGGTTGTTAGCTCAATATTGCACTTTTTTTATGCATGTATAATCCACATATGAATCACTGGACTTGCATTATATTTAGTTGTTTTTTTTTATTAAAATACAACAGTATTTTTTTCTTAAAGCTTACACTAAGAGGAATGTGTTACATAAATAGTGAGCAATAAAAGAGAATAATGGAACTAGATTAAAATAAAAATGTTTCCTCTGAAATTGAAATACTCATGTCTGAGTACCACTAAATGATGTAGTTATTAAAATACCAGAAGAAAAAATGACATTCATTACTCAACTTTGAGGTTTTCTTTAGCATGAAGAAGAGTGCACAATACTGATAAACTAAATTTTTAATTACCTACCAAATGTTATAAAATGTCTGACAAACAGAAAAGTTAAACAAACTGAAGAAGTTGCTTGTTGAAAACTACTCCTATTCTGCAGAAGAATTTCTATTTTTCTAATGTGTAAAAGGTGGTGGGTAGGAATTGCTAATTCACATCTGTATAAAAAAATAAATAAATAAAACCACTTGTAAATGGTCAGCATATAGCCATATTTACATATAAATGTATAATGTAAATGTAAATGGAGTCATTCCCCATCATTAGTCATATAGATGATCCATGGAACATGGGTTGAGTTGATTTCGAGGAAGAGACCACACTGCAAGGTCATTGGTCTCATCGGATTAGGGAAAGATGGGGAAGGAAGTTGGCCGTGCCCTTTCAAAGAGACCATCCCGGCATTTGCCTGAAGCAATTTAGGGCAATCATGGAAAACCTAAATCAGGATGGCCAGGCAAGGGATTGAACAGTCATCCTCCCGAATGAGAGTCCAGTGTGCTAACCACTGTGCCACCTCGCTCGGTCATGAAACTAGTTAAAATCCCCCCCCCCCCCTCCAACACATACAAAACACTCAAGAGTAAGAGTACCAAGTAAGTGTATTCCTTTTTTATTTATTCTTTCTGTTTTTGAAACTCTGTATAACATACACACCTCGGTTCCGAGTTTTCCGGAACCAGAATTGGAATAGAGATCAACATAAACATCATTTCTACCCTTTTTATTGCTCATGAAAGCCACACATTGCATGTTGTATCACATTATAGTGAGACATTCAGAGGCGGTGCTCCAGATCGCTGTACACACTGGTATCTCTAATATCCAGTAGCATGTCCTCTTGCATTGATACATGCCCGTATTTGCCCGTATTCGTCATGGCATACTATCCACAAGTTCATCAAGGCATTGTTGGTCCAGATTGTCCCACTCCTCAACATTGATTCAACGTAGACCCCTATGAGGGGTTGGTGGGTCATGTCATCCACAAACAGCCCTTTTCAATCTCTCCCAGGCATGTTCAATAGGGTTCATGTCTGGAGAACATGCTGACCACTCTAGTCAAGCGATGTCATTATCCTGAAGGAAGTCATTCATGAGATGTGCATGATGGGGGTGCGAATTGTCGTCCATGAAGATGAATGCTTTGCCAATATGCTTCCAATATGGTTGCACTATGGGTCGGAGGATGCCATTCACGTATCGTACAGCCATTACAGCACCTTCTGTGACCATCAGCAGTGCATGTCGGCCCCACATAATGCCAACCCAAAACAGCAGGGAACCTCCACCTTGCTGCACTCACTGTACAGTGTGTCTACGGTGTTCAGCCTGACGGGGTTGCCTCCAAACACGTCTCCAATGATTTTCTGGTTGAAGGCATATGCGACATTCATCGGTGAAGAGAATCTGATGCCAATCCTGAGCGGTCCATTCAGCAAGTTGTTGGGCCCATCTGTACAGTGCTGTATGCTGTCCTGTTTGCGAAGATGGACGTCGCCATGGACATCCAGAGTGAAGTTGTGCAACATGCAACCTACTGCGCACAGTTAGAGTCTTAACACGATGTCCTGTGGCTGCACAAAAAGCATTATTCAACATGGTGGTGCTGCTATCAGGGTTCCTCCGAGCCATGATCTGTAGGGGTCATCCTCTGCAGTAGTGGCCCTTGGACGACCTAAGTGAGGCATGTCACTGACAGATCCTGTCTCTCTGTATCTCCTCCACATCTGAACAACATCGCTTTGGTTTACTCCCAGGCGCCTGGACACTTCCCTTGTTGAGAGCCCTTCCTGGTACAAAGTAACAATGCGGACATGATCAAACCACAGTACTGACCGTCTAGGCATGGTTGAACTACAAACAACACGAGCCATGTACCTCCTTCCTGGTGCAATGACTGGAACTGATTGACTATTGGAACCCCTCCATCTAATAGGCACTATTCATGCATGGTTGTTTACATCTTTGGGCAGGTTTACTGACATCTCTGAACAGTCAAAGCGACAGTGTCTGCGATACAATATCCACAGCCAATGTCTGTTTTCAAGAGTTGTGGGAACTGGGGTGATACAAAACTTTTTTTGATGTGTGTAAATATCACTTGAAAACATGGTGCATGTAACAGGTTATATTTCATAGATTAAAAAAAGTTAGTTTGAAGAATCCACACAAATGTAGTGTCTTTTAAGCAAGTACAGTGTATGCAATAGGTCAATTATATTTTTTACAAAACACACAAAACTAAATTACTGATTTCACAGCAACTTCTACAGACCAATTCAAAACACATACCTTTTGTGCAAGAGCTACCATCATCAACCCCATTACTTTCTGCTGCACGAAGTTCAATTTGTCTCTCATAGTAATCAGAAACAGACATTTCTCCTGCATACACAGCTTTCTGCATGTTGGTCAGACTCTGTTCTCTGAAGTTCCCTTGATTGTCCATTCCATATTGGGCCTGGAATTGAATTATTATTACAATTACCAATGTCACTGACACAACTGTTAATGTGGATGGTGATATTTTGAGCAGCAGCAGCCGTATTATCAGTTGTGCAACTAAATTAAAAATCTGTAAAATAATATAACTTGCAAGTCTGACACTCCAAACAGAGATGCTTAACAATAACTCAATGTGATGGAATTACAGGAGAAGAACATTGATGACTGAAGCTTGTACTGGGTCAGTCCAAAAATGTTGACGACTGGATTAGCAAAAAACAGAAAAACATTAAGATGGTGGTTTTAATGCTTCAGATATTCAACATAGTCTCCCCCACTTGAGTATGATCCACAGAATGGTCACACAACAATGTGAAACTTTCAGACATGCCCATTTTTTGGATGTTGTTCAACTCGTGCATTGCTCTGGCTTGAATAACAATGATGGAAATTCCTGGATGGAGCAACACATAAAATAAGGGAAAGGTTACCACTCAACTGTAGTGGATCGATGCAAGGAGCATAGTAATGCACAACAGAAAACAGCATTCACACTAACTTTAGAGCATTAGTTCTCTTTCTAACAATAGTACACAAGTTACATACACAACCACACAGATACCCAAATACACACTCCTGTGGCCACATGTCCCTTTTTTTGCATATTGACTTAAATAGTGATTATGCTGTCAAATTGCTGGTCCTTCATGTGAATTCCTGCAGATTTGTGGTTGGTTCTGCGACGATTTTTTCCAATAATTATTGACATTTTATATTTCAACAAAGTTGCAGCAGGTGTCCATGTGTCGTTTTTGTTTGGGAGTTAAGGCGATTGTTCAAATGCGCATCTGCTGTTTACAGCTGTTTGGTCAAGATTCCATCATAATTATTGTTCTGATGTCACTTATACGCCAGGAATAAAATCAGTCATGGAACTTTTTTGGACAGATGGTATGTAATCATTGAAAGGTTATCCACTGCTTTTAACTCTATTAAAATTATTAAAAAAATGAAAGACTATATTTGTTGATGTGTGAGGGAAGATATACCACAGATAACACAGAGTTGTTTGTACAGAATTGGCTTGATCAAAGCCGCCTAAGGAATGTCTTATCAGTTGGTCTAACAGTTCCAAATTACACATGTTGTCATTATAAAACAGTTTCATAACTGAAGTGTTCTCATCAATTAAATTCTTATAGGCACTGTTTTTAGCTAAGTCTTAAAATCGTAATTTTAGTGATTTTACAGCTACAGTTATATAAGCAGACTTGTATCCAAAACGAATACCTTTTAAGTTCGATTAAATAAGTTGCAGCAATACAACTGAAAAAGAGTCAGTTTTTTTATTTGTGTATGTATTATTATACTCCTGAAGTTATAAATTTTGTTTTCTCTAGTATTCATAAAATTATTAATTTTTTGTTGTTTGTCAACCAAACTATTATGATTATACAATGGGAAATCTGGGCTGGAATAACAGTACAAATATAAGGATAAATTGCTGCCTACTGCACAGAGGAAAAATTGAACAGCAGATGGACACATTTAAGCATGCAGGGATAGGACGGTGAGCTGTAGGGGAGAAGCAGAGAAAGGGAAAGGACTATGCAGGTGAGCCACATGGATAGAAGGCATGAATGAAGCTGGAGTAGCCTCCATCACAAATATATTCTCACACACTGTACCCTAACAGCTGCCCACACTCCGCTTAATCACGCTTGCTCCATAATGGCCTCACCCGATCCTTTTACAACAGTCCCTTCTCTTCACTCATATCTACCCACCAACAGGCACCCTTATATAATCATCAACTCATTATTTAATTTTATTTGACTCTGATCTCATCTTGTTTTCACCTTGTCTTTCTTTCCTTTTTTTTTATTTTTTTGCTATATTTAAAGTTGCTTCATCCTATATGAAATTTAAAGATGGTTTTTAAATATATTTACACATTCTTTATGCTCCTCTCTGGATCTCTGCTCCTTCCATCTACATCAAGATAGGAAAGTTTTCCTATCACCAGCCAGAATCTAGTCCCACATACTGTTCCTGCATTGCTGCCTAGCTCATGGAAGGGGGAGGGGGTGGAAGAACATTTCATTAAATTCTGTACAAGACAGGCTACACCATCATCAGTAATAATACAACATCGGGGAAAGAAATACACCATCAGACAAAGAAAGTCAAGCACCCAGAAGAGGAGGAGGAAACAAAACGAAAAATCGTGAGTTGAGAGTGTATCTGATGTTATTTCAGAGATCACAATATTGAGTGAAAATTATGAAGAGCTCGGCAGTATGAGCCCACTTATCACTATGACAGTCACCTCCTCTGGCCAAGATGCATCCACTTATTCAGTTGGGAAAGATGTCGTAAAGCTGTCGCAGCCTCTCCTGAGGCAAGCTGTCCCATGCCCTGTAACTGTTCTAACTGGTTCTTCATATCGTGAGTACTGGAACTGGGACAAAGTTGACATCTGAGCTGGTCTATTCTTCTATTAAGACACATCTGGGGATCTTGCTGGGCATGGAAGTTCCTCAGCATCTTGCAGACAGTTTGTAGAGACACATGCCACATGTGGGTGAGCACTGCCGTATGAAAATTAGCATCAAAACTTTGTTGTTTCAGAGGTTACAAATTAGAATGCGGGATGTCCACAATAAACTTCTGTGCCATCAGAATTCCCTCCGTCACTACCAGCTGTGATCTGAAGTCATACCCAATGGCTTCCCACACCATGACACCAGGAATGACACCACTGAGCCTCCACAAAATGTCAGAAGAAGGGGACCTATCCCTGATGATTGACATCTGGTGTAACGCAGAGCCACGATTCACTGCTGAGCACAATGTGACACCATTCATAATCAGTCAATGTCACGGCACCATTCCAAACACAGCAGTTTATGTTGTGAAGATAATGGCAGCCTATGTATGGAATGAAATTTCATAGTCTGGTTTGGCTACGAAGTCTTTCGCGACGTATTTCTTGAGTAAAAATCTCTCGGTGTACATGCCGCGTCAATTCAGGATAAAACTCCAAGCTTTTGACCACTACCCTCCATGGTCGTCGTCAGGGCTAAAACTGACTGTCGTGAACTAGCGAGGTTCCCACTTTTATATGCAAAGGACGGCTTCTGATTGGCTGGAATACGTCAGCGATATGGCGTGTAGTGAAGTGGTGCCCTCTACTTCCATAGATGTAGTTGCTATCCCGCATTGCTTGCAGCGCCATCCCTTGAATCAGGAGGTAAAGTGCGAGAAGTTTTTCTCTGCGATTTTTCTTTATCCAGTGCACTCTTCCAAGTGTTGCTAAGTGCATAGCCTTTGTCTCTATTAAAGTTATTATCGCTGAGTCTAATTTCGACTGCTTCCCGGATCACAGAGTCCCAGTAATTCGATGCGTGGGCTATTACTCCGGTTTCTTCAAATAAAATCTTATGCTTGTTAAGCAGGCTATGTTCAGCCACCGCTGATTTTTCCAAATACCAGTATTTCAGGTGGTGTTGGTGCTCGATGCAGCGGTCGGCAACGGTTCTGTAGACTGGCCCACGCAATTCTTGCCGCATTCGCTAGAAATAGTATAAATTCCCGGCACTCTTAAGCCGAGACTTAAGAGTGCCGGGAATTTATACTATTCCTTGCGAATGCGGCAAGCATTACGTGGGCCAGTCTGTAAGAACCGTTGCCGACCGCTGCATCGAGCACCAACACCACCTGAAATACTGGTATTTGGAAAAATCAGCGGTGGCTGAACATAGCCTGCTTAACAAGCATAAGATTTTATTTGAAGAAACCAGAGTAATAGCCCACGCATCGAATTACTGGGACTCTGTGATCCGGGAAGCAGTCGAAATTAGACTCAGCGATAATAACTTTAATAGAGACAACGGCTATGCACTTAGCAACACTTGGAAGAGTGCACTGGATAAAGAAAAACCGCAGAGAAAAACTTCTCGCACTTTACCTCCTGATTCAAGGGATGGCGCTGCAAGCAACGCGGGATAGCAACTACATCTATGGAAGTAGAGGGCACCACTTCACTACACGCCATATCGCTGACGTATTTCAGCCAATCAGAAGCCGTCCTTTGCATATAAAAGTGGGAACCTCGCTAGTTCACGACAGTCAGTTTTAGCCCTGACGACGACCATGGAGGTAGTGGTCGAAGGCTTGGAGTTTTATCCTGAATTGACGCGGCATGTACACCAAGAGATTTTTACTCATAGTCTGGTTGCTGCTCGTCTTTGACACATGGTGCAGAATGACACAGAATGCTGTTGGGAGTCCATTTCTTGTTCTCTGATGGCTAGTGCACAAGTGTAGGGGTTAAGATGTGCTTGGTACACAATATGGTGATCCTCCCTTATGTTGCTCAGATGTGACTGACCCGAATTTTGATGATGAGAATGCCTGCCCTAATGTTCCAATGCAGTCCAAAATCAGGCTCTTGTAATGTCTGAATGCCATAGAAACGTGAACACTGCATGATTTGGCCAGTTAGCCAAATGGAGACCCCACAATGACACCACATTCAAATTATGTCTGGAACTGGTGATGTCATCTTGCGTGAGTAAGCAGCATCTCAGTGTCCTCCACAGTGATCAATCAACATCTGACACTGTTCACTCCTGATATACCCTAACCAGGCTTGGCAACAACACTACACATGAACATTATAAATGCACACTGGTGGCCCTTCTTTATTACTAGGTCTGCATCATTTACCAGTCACGACTGGACAGACTGTGTCAGGGTTACATATATAAGATTTGGTTATAATTTTATACAACTTACAGAGAAGTATTCACAATAAGGACAGATATAACATATTCGGACAATATTGTTTTTTCCATTCACTTTGGTTAATTGTAGCGGCACCACCGTTTAAGATAGGAAAGTTAGATTCAGTGCAACATTTTTGAGTGCACAAGTTACAGCCAGGCACGGGCCTGTTGACAGTAAGTTACGCTGACCAGCAAAATGCTGAAAAGAGTAAACGCAGTGGTTTACATGGCACAAGTTACAGGCAGAAGGGGCCGACTGGCACAACCTAGGTTTTACGAGTATGTGACTCAGAGCGGCGCGTTAGCAAAACAGAGGCGCACAGCCACATATAAATAGGTGCTGGTTTCCTAATGAGGGCATTCAAGTGTGGCACGTCTCCCAGACGGCGGGGCATGTCACACCACAGGCTGCACGCAGCAGCAGATGGGGCGCCAATGTTCCAGTCCATGGCGGGTCGCTGGTTCAACCCTCTGAGGCCAACATGGGGTCCATAGCCAGCCTGCGGCAGGCAACTTGACAGCTCGCTACTGCGGGCAGTCTTCTTGGCTCCCAACACATGCCGGAGGCATCCCAAGGCGAGGGCCGCAGATTTGACTGTCGGATCGCAGGCACTTGTTGTCGCTGCGATGTTAATCACAATGGCGAAGAAGCACGCAATGGGCTGCCCTGCGGCTCCCAGCGAGTGGAGCTGAGGCAACGAGGACGAAGGCCGCTGACACCGTCAAAACTTCGCAGCTGTACACTGCCGGCACGCCACAGTACATTGCACAGGTTGCTGGTGTAGCCCTTCCGCACCAAGCTGTTTTGCAGACAGTGAACTGGCATTATCGGCTTGCAGGACCCTCTGATGCAGACAGAGGGGAACATTGCGTTGTAGCTAGGAATAATAAAATACTTGAAGATCACGGCCAAGTTTTAACACGGCGCATCCTGACAGTTTCCATCCATGTCCTACATTCCTCCACCGCATGCCAACATCTACATTTGGCAGTGATGGCTGCATTTGGTGTCAGAATAGTGGGCGTTGTCAGCAGAGTATGACATTCGAGCCCACCGCCTGCATTACAGTCGCAAAATATGGTGAGTGTTGACCAATTCTTCTTTTTGAGTGTTGGACGTTTTCTTTCTTTCCATTTTCAGAGTAAGTGTTAGTGTGTTTGGAGCAGTAAGATTTT
Organism: Schistocerca nitens; assembly: GCF_023898315.1. Lineage (NCBI taxonomy): Eukaryota > Metazoa > Arthropoda > Insecta > Orthoptera > Acrididae > Schistocerca > Schistocerca nitens. The sequence goes on from NC_064615.1 coordinate 354,236,585, forward strand.
TTTCTTTCGTGGCATTTAATTACTTTTGTATTGGGTTGAGTATGATGTTTTATTTATCTCCTCCTATTACGTCATTGCATAAAATGTAAGATGTGATACTGAGCTGTAGGAAGTCAGTTTATTTTTGTAGTTAAATGTTTTGTTTCTGTGGGATTTTATAGGTTGAAATGGGACTAACTGGGAACAAAAGCAACACAATGGCAGAGTCAGGGATGAGAGGTGTGTCAGAACCAGAAGTGGTACGGATTTTGTTGGAAAAGGTAGCACAATTGACAGTGGACAATACGCAGTTGAGAAGTGAATTAACATGTAGGAGTGAGCGGGAAACCGCATCTGATCAGTCACTGTTGCCTAGGGTGCCGCAGCAGGAGACTGATCCAGCTGCCACAAGTTTGTTATTCCGTTTTCTGGCAAGGCATCTGAGGATGTGCGTTCATTTGTTGAAGACATGGAAACTTCAGCTGTGATGAATGGTTGGTCTGATGAACAGTTGTTACATGTAGCCAAGATTAGATTAACGGATGAAGTGAAGACGTATGTAAGTTGTTCTCAGGCCTTAAGGAAGGCAGGACAGTTTAAGCAGTTGCAGGAGGGGCTTTTATAGAGCTACAAGAAACAGAATAGTGCTCAGTACTTTAGGGAGAGGTTGAGTACAATGACGAAGAGACAGGGTGTAATGGTTCTTTATTTACGTGACCATTACGGCACTCCAACCCCAGTTCTCGATACCAGTAATATCGTACTACTTTTCTGCAAAGTAACAGACATATTTTTGTGACAATATTCACATTTGGTTTTATTAATGTATAGGTACTCTGATATATTGATATATTACACTGATATGGTTCTTGTGTGTATTCATTTCTGTGAGACTGTCATAATCTTTGACTTACTTGTAACTGTTTTGGCGCGAATGCGCACAGAGCAGTCTTTGTTTCACTTTGCAGAAGTTAAGTTATTATTTCGCTTTGTAAAAGAACAGTCAAGTCTTGTGTTTGGTTAAAGTGGAAATTAAATATATGAAGATTGATACAAAACTGTTTTCTTTATGATGTGACAATTAAGAAGAAGTATATGTGAATTTACAAGAAGTTTAATAAAAATGTGGAACGTGAACACCAAGTCAAAAATTATTTCTACCATACCATTGTTCTGATCTGGGGTTGTTTGATCATTAAGAATTTCCTGAAAAACGCATTTGTTAGGTCTTCAAATATTGCTAAAATACAAATCTGGACCTTCTAGCAGTCAAAGTGGAATCACCCTACAATCAACAAGATGAGCCATAACAACTTCGACAAAATCTACGTGGGAATCCATTCAAGATAAGTACCAAAATTAATGACTTTTTTACAGTGACTTCATTATTTCCAGTCTGACGATACCATCCACAGTCAATAACTTTGTTGTTGCCCGATAAAGCAAACATATGCTGCGTGAGCAACATTATTAATCCGATTTCTAACCTACTTTGCAAGTGGTGGTATTGTTAGAAGGGGAAGACGGGAGAGAAATTTGCAGACAGAATAAGAGAAATAAACGTGTATACTTACGAGTTGGGTCAGAGCGATGAAGCGAATGGTGTTCTGTTGCAGTAGGCCGAGCAAAGGGCACTTGATGTATTCTTGAGGGGGTTACCAGCGCATATGGCACGGAAAGTGCATGAAGGGACTCCAAAAGATTCGTATTCAGCAATTCAGCTGGCAATCCGGCATGAGGAAATAGACGTGGTAATGGGGGTACATGACAGACAAACAGTGTTTACAGCGGGTATAAAATGTTATCAGTGCGGTTGTACGGGACATGTGCAGAGGCAATGTACCCAGTCACCAAGGAACAGAGGAAGGGGTGGAAATCAGCAGCATAGAGGATGGAGAAGTGGGGTTAGTAAAGGTGGACAATCATTAAACGGCAGAGGGGGCCCAAGTCCCACCTAAGGGAGCTCCTGTTTAATTTCAGTGCTACAAATACGAATGCAGAGGTGGAATGTTCAGTGGTAGGATCCATAAGAACTAAAAAGTTTAAGATTTTGTTGGACAAAGGGGCGCAAGTGTCAGTGGATACCAGGAATGTAATGGGACGAAGGAAGTTAGAACCACCATGTCATTGGTTGCGTGGAGTGGGGGATAAGGTGGTCACACCTTAGAGATCAGTGACAGTTGACTTTCGTATACGGAAAGTCCAATTTGATGCATGCATGAAGGTAGTACTATGGGTAAGTGAGGGCTATGACATGATCCTAGGACTAGATTTTTTGCATCAACATCATGCCAAAATTGACCTTGCATAATGAACTGCGGAACTTAAACATATCGGAGACTTTGGATCACTTAGGACAGTGCCAGTACTTTTTTTACAAAGGATTTGACAAGTGGTTATCATCAATTAGAGGTGGCTTCAGAGGATCATCCAAAAACTGCTTTCTCTACTCCTGGAGGCCATTATCAGTACATCAGAATGCCATTCGGTTTGAGAAACACTCCAGCAACGTTTCAAAGGTTGCTAGACAGTGTGTCGAGGGGTTTGAAACCACAGCAGTGTCTTGCCTATTTGGATGACATTATAGTGTTTTCAAGTAGTATGGAGCAGCATAGACAGCGGTTAAGGGAAGTCTTTATGGGGTTAAGAGCAGCTCATTTGACGCTGAGCCTGGAGAAGAGTCATTTTGCATTGCAAGAAGTGAAATATATAGGTCATATCATCAGTAAGGACAGAGTCCGAACAGATCTGAGGTTGGTACAGGCTGTAAAGGATTTTCGGGAGCCGAAAACAGTTAAGGAAGTGCAATCATTTGTCAGAATTTGCAATTTCTATCGAAAGTTCGTGAAGGGTTTTGCAGATTTGGCACAGCCATTGACGCGATTGTTACGGAAGAGTGTCAAATTTGAGTGGACAGAAGATTGTCAGAAAGCGTCTGACAAATTGAAAGAAGTGTTAACATCAAGTCCAGTTCTTGTGTTTCCAGATTTTGAAAAGGAATTTACTCTAGCAGGTGAAGAATCGAATCGAGCATTAGGGTGTGTTCTTAGTCAGGAAATGGATGGGAAAGAACATCCTGTAGCCTATGCGTCTAGGCAATTGAATGCAGCGAGAGGAATTACTCAACAACAGAGAGGGAGATGCTTAGCGTAATCTATGAATTCACATATTGTAAATGTTGTTTATACGGGAGAAGATTTTGGGAGTGACAGATTATGTTGCGTTGAAGTGGTTGTTGGTGTTGAAGGTACCGTCCACTAGACTCGCTAGGTGGTGCACAAGCCTGGGAAGAAGCATGGTAATGCGGATGCACTGAGTAGAAAGGTGGCAAAAGTAGAAGTCATAGGTTATGACTTAGCAGTATAGCAAGAATTACAGGACACTGACAAGGATTGTAAATTGTATCGGACACAGCCACAATTTAATATGTACGACGGTCTTCTGTGCAGGGAAACATAGTTAGGGCCACGGGTAGCAGTGCCAGCGAAGCTAAAGAGATGAGGTTTTAACATGATCACGTGTTATATGGTCATGGTGGGAGTAGAGCGATGAATAGGAAAGTGGCAAGAAGGTATTGGTGGAGGGGTAGGAAAGTAGATGTGGATCAGTATGTCAAAAATTGTATACCATGTGCACAGAGAGCAGATTTGAGTCAGAAACGGATACAGGTACAATGACTGCTGGAAGCGACATGTCCATTTTCTATGTTGGGAATTGATGTGTTAGGACCTTTCAGTCGAACACCATTGGGGAACAGACTTGTTCTGACAATAATAGACCATTTTTCGAGGTATGTGGAGATAGTGGCTATGCCAAATCAACAGGCAGCAATGGTTGCACAAGCATTAATAAACAACTGAATTTTGAAGTTTGGTGTACCGGAGACAATAATTACTGACCAAGGGACCAACTTCTTGTCGGATTTAATGAAGGAACTGTGTAAATTGCTGAACGTAAAGAAGTTGAGGATGCGCGCGTTGCATCCACAGGCAAACGGAAGGACAGAACGGGTACACAGAACAATTGGGAAGATACTGAGTTTTTATGTGGATTCTCATCACTGTCAGTGGGACAAATATTTGAAGCATATTGTATGCGCATACAATGCAAAAATCCATATGAATACCGGTTTGTCTCCATTTGAGGTAGTGTATGGCCAAAAAGTACCATCACCATTTGATTTCGTGAAGCTGCAGAAAGGAAGAACTGGTGAATTGTATCTGTTTAAAATCTTCAATGAACTGCATGAAAAAATTACATTCACATGTGAGTGCGAAAATGAACATCATCATTTAAGCTACTTGGATTTAACATCAACGATAACTGATGATAGAATATCCTTTAACATTTAGCACAAAGAAACATATACAGACCACACTGTACCAGCCTCTTCAACGCATCCTGAATCCCATAAAAAAAGTCTTTTTTCACTCAGCCATCCATAGAGCTGTTTCCACACCACTGTCCGCCGAAAATCTTGCAACTGAGATAAATCTGTTAAGAACCATTGCAGTTAACAATGAATATAAGCCGACTATAGTAGATAAAATCTTCAGAAATAAGACCAAAGCCAGAATTACCACTCTCAGCACTCCTTTTAATAATGAAGTTTACGAAAAGAAAAAATATTTTTCCATTCTGTATATAGGGCCAGTATTTTACAGGATTCAGCGATTACTCAGGAAAAAATATAACTGCAACGTAGCCTAAACTACTAACAGCAGCTTGCATGGCAACCTTATACATAATTTAAAATCAGAACCGTCTCCCCTCCAGAACTCAATACCCATAAAATCAGTTGTGACACATGTAAAGCCTATTACATAGGCCAAACAGGTCATGCTTTCTCTGCAAGATACAAGGAGCATCTTTTAGGGAAAAATGGTTCTAACATTCATAACTCAACCTTTGCCGACCACCTGTTGATCACAGGCCACAAACCTATGGAAATTCATGACATCGGAATTTTGCACTGTTAAAGAAAAGGTTTTAGACTAAACATTTTGGAAGAGTTACAGATCTTCAAACATCTTTCTCTGAATGATGGCCTCATATTAAATGAACAACTGCAGTTGCATAATAAAAATTTTTTCAATGGCTTAAAGCCATTGCTTAAAGATGTCTGATAGCTGATGTTGGTTATCCGCTTCCCTGTTCGGCCCTTAAATACTGTTTTCCTCTCCCTTGCTTTTATAATTTACATCCTGTTAATTTGTCAATCACTATTATATTAATTTCGTATAGATGTTGTTAAACCTTTGTAAATTCTGCTACTAGATGGCGCAAGCTGTATCATGTTCACGTCATCATTTGCTACGGCCCGCTTGCGCAGTCGCTGTTACTCATTCGTGTCCTATACTTTGTAGTGCCCTTAGCGGCATATTTATACATTGTTTTAAAATTTTGACTATACCTGACATGCAATTCGGACAATGTCTTTGTTCTTCGAATTCTTTGGCTATTGCAGGGAGTTATATAATAAAACAATAAATAGCCGTCTTTCATTGCATGCTTTCTACACTTACTAGTGTTACCAATAACGACTGAACGTTACAGTGCAACAATAACTGGAAACTCTCCAAAGCTTCCAGTGATTACAAGTAGCAGCTAAGTGATTCACAATGAACATGCAGAGCAATTGGGTTCAGATCATACAGGAAAAAGAGTGTACAAACGAAATATAAACAATGATTCAGACATGGTGCTAGAAGAAAACTTACAGGAGGAACCTTAACAGTCAATTTACAAGTCAAATAGGGGTGAAATTAATCAGAATCAATTACAAGGGATATAAGTATCTCATTCCAGGAGGAGGAACCTCACACAAAACAGAGAACAAATCCCATGTATTGTAAAACCTTCCAGTTTGTTACAAGAAGGTAAAACACAAGTAGGTGCTATTAAAAAAATGCCACTAGAATCTAGAGCAATATAAAGCAACATAAACGTGAAAAGAGTGGGATAAATAAACCTTAAGTTATCAACGTAGAGTTGTGGCAGAAATTTTAACGCATTCAAATTATCGTGCAGCTTTTTCAATGAAAATTTGAAGGGCTCGGCAGTAGAAAATGGTACGGGACAAATCAGTAGTTCTGAGAAAATGCACCACAGATATTTTAATAAAATCCCATAAATCAGTTATCTGAAATATATACAAAATCATATTTTCTTCGGGTACAGCATTGCTTTATTACACAGCTTCAGTAGTTACATATTTTTAGTATGTAATATCAACTTGAAAAAAAAATTTCAAAATTTCAGAAACATGTACTTAACATTATTTACTCGAAACATTGTCTCAACACACTTACTTAACATTTTTTACATGAAAACATTATATTCTCAATGGATTTACTTAACATTATTATTTTACTTAAAACATTGTTTTCTCAGTACATGATTGTCTATCTTTCTTCTTCATCTTCTTGTTGCTGAAGTGGAGTACCTCCTTCTGCTTGGAGTGAGTTGTACCAATCATGGTATACAGGAGGTATCCATTTTAAGCTTGAGAGAATGTCTCTTAGCGTGTCTCCTTTAATGGGAAGAGGCCCAGAATATTTTGGTTTAAGCTCTGTCATGAAAAAACTGTTAGCAGGTCTTCCATGTTTTGATAGAGCAACAGATTCTAGGCATCCACTGTATGTATCACTAAACACTAATGTTGGGATGGGACTTCGTAGCTCAGCAGAAAGTAGAGGTTGAACATAATTTCTGATACTGAATTTGATTTGAGCAGTTGATGCATGTGGTTGGTGGAACAGCTGTTTCAGTGCAGAGAAGCTGTAGAAAAACTTTTGAGTCATACAAGCCACCTTGAATGGCTTCTTTCACTGGGATGTTCTTAGAACTTCTTCCCAATGATCAGGTCCATAAACACTTTGATAATGTGAGGTGACATTTTTCTCCTCCTGAGCAAAGTCTCTGTCACTAGGTAACATGCTATGTCCAGCCTGAGCAAAGGTGTGCTTGATGTATCTGAAATGACCAGACTTTAACAGGTATAGCCAATACACCACTAAGGTCCAATTCCTGTTTTGTACGTCACAGTTGTCAGAAAATGCAATCAAGTTTTCAGCTTTGGTGTCATTCTTTTCAAAATACATCTGTAAACAGCTCACTATTTCATCTGGTCCCCTTTTAGCTGTTGCTTCATCCCAGAGAAAAAAAAGTCCTCGGCTATCTGCACAAGAGTGGACACTGAAATTATAGCACCATATTTTACACTTATAAAACATTGGTCCAGTAGTCAGTTTAGGTGTGGGTAGTGTCTGATGCAAATCAAACGTGTTTACACGAACATTTTTGTCTCGTTTTGCTACTTTCATCAAGTATCACAGATTGCCCAGCTTTTCGATGGTGAATCTCCTGCATTATTTGCAATGAATGTATTTCAGCCTCGTTTTTACAGTTCTCAGCATGCTTGATTGCTACATAAATTGAATAACACTGTTGACAAGTGTTCATTTTAGGGTTCTTGAAACTTATATTGAATTCCTCGGTAAATATTTGTCGAAATTCTTCTATAGAAAAAGAACTTTTGCTTGCTGCATGACATTCCTCGACGTACTTCTCATAACAGAACTGCATGGAATATTCAATGCTTGAATACTCTCATGATGAATCTTTTTCTAGTGTAGTGACTCCTATACTATGGAAGTTTGTCAATAAATGCTTTCACATTGTTGATGACATACTTTGAATATTTTCTAGGATGACTGGTATGCTTACTTCTGCCATCAGAAGTAGGTGAAACGGCACCATTTTTCAATTGTTTCATGATATTCTCCACACATCCTCTATTTTTCTGAAGTCCATGAATGTTAAGATATCCAGTTTTGAAAACAATGACATCCTTTCTGGCAGTTTTCACTGCATATGCAACTGTTTGACTGCGTCTAGGTATCTGCTGTTTAGTCTTTTTTCAGATAACAGTTTTTGACTGCAAACAACCTTGTGGGTAAGCATTTTGAGCATCATAGCAATTCATTTCCCAGCAATTTCAGAATATTGTTTGTTTATCTACTTTATTGATAAGCTGGAAACATTTTTAGGGCATTTGCATGGCAGGCCTATCCTGTTTTCTTCAACAACAGCCCCCTCACCTCTGAACTTCGTATACTGCTTTCTTTCATTCCTGGTTTTCTTCATTTGCTTTTGCACACTGCCATGTTTTAGCCTCTTCCATCCTTTCTGTAAGCTCAGTTGGTCGTTAACCTGTTTAGTGTCTGCTTCATCATTGTCACTACTGCATGTATCTTTGGAGGAACATCAACCTCCAAGAAGCCTCTGAACCTACAAAAAAATCAAAGTCATAAGATTAACATTCTGCAAAGTTCTAAGAATAATGAAATGCCTAAGACTATACATCCACTGTAGTTTTCATTATGTAACATAGACACTGACATTCTCCCACACACCTTCTCTAGAAAAATATCTTGGAAAAGATAAGCATGTGAAATAGAAAAACTACATAATAACAGATCCGTAACTTAATAATGATTGATGTTAGAAGGCCAGGTATTAACATATAGCAACATGTACAGATACCAATATACTTCATAGAAAACTGATTTGGGTTTCTTACTATGGCAACTAAGCAATGCTAAGGATGGCCCTTAACATTATGGACATCACATTGTCAAGTAAATTCATGTAAATAATGTTAAGGGACGCAACTTAACACTGTTTACTTGCAGAAATAAATATTCGTATTTACCTGATTATCAACATCTCTGGAGGTGCTTTCATCTTCAGGAACGTATTCAGGGTCTTCATCAGAGTCATAAGTATCCAGGTCATCTCCACACTTGTTCAAAAACTCACTGATAAGCTTGTTTTTCGCACGAATATTGGACACTTCACTCTCACTTGCCGCCATATTATTTACTTGCACACGAATCAAAAAAGCTGGCAACAGTGAAAACCTGAAAGTTGGCATCGTGGTGCCATCTATTGGTTTTTCGTGGAACTTTTTACTAATATGAATGAAACATGCCATCTCTGACATTCTACAGTTAATATCTCTGCTTCTTGCAGATTGTCCCTCACCAATGTTTACTGCCGAGCCCCTCATTTCATACATTGTTCCTACTCATAAACAACCAAATATAGATGTGCTACACATTTGCTCTGAGAAATACTTTGTAGACCACCAACAGACATTAATTTCAAACCCCTTCCCCAAGATTTCTGAAATTGTTATACCATTAAAAGTGGCAATTCTTGTGGCTACAATGGTGCTTTTAGCAGTCTAGTAGGATTTTATATTGACTTGGTAGGACTATCCTTTATAATATATAATAGTATAACTGTAATAGTAAGTTATTACCTAACATCATATTACCCAACAGTCCTTACTATGCTACATGGAAACCCATCTAAAAAAAAAGAAGAAGAAGAAGAAGAAGAAGAAGAAGAAGAAGAAGAAGAGTAAGCAAATCTACTGTTTCAGGACTTTAAAAAAAATTTACAAAGTTGTCTGTGATACAGAACTGACACATTTTTCACAGCTTAATAACTTGCTGGTCATCTTTCCATTTGATTTTCATAAAGGACTTTCTACAAAGATAACTACATACACTCTCACAAATTAAATCGGGGTAAATCAAGCTGTCAGTGTATTCTGTGACCCTGCGAAGGAATTTGATTCCATGGAACAGAAAATTTTCCTAGAAAAACTAAAATTTTGTTGGTATTAAATGATGGACATTCATAACAAAGAACAAAATTGCTCAACAGAAATATATTTAGACTCAAAATGAGGAGTCACACAAGGTTCAGTATAGGGTCCACTCCTACTTCTATTTTTCATAAATGACACTGTACTGACTGCTCACAAACTGTAATGTTTGCTGATGACACAAGTATATGAAGCAAGGCCCCAAACTTACCCATATCAGACAAAGGCCAGACGAGCTGAAAAGATCTGTAACAGATCCACAGCAAATGTTTCAAATCTTAACTCATGAATAGACATATTTTGAAATTTCAGACAGAAGCAAAAAAGAAGTTTGTGGTAATACAATGGACAGCTTAGCTCTATAAACCATTCAGAAACAAACTCAGCATTAACTAGTTTTTTTTAATTGCTAACAACTCATAAACCTATTATCCATTGGAGAAACATAAAACTGTGAATACTTGGTGATTAATACAACAATGAAACAACCACATACAAAATTCTGAGTCATCTGGTTCATTCAAATGTTGGCATTTAGCCTCCATTCCTCCACAGACTCTGAATCTGGGTTCTGTGTGCCCTGCTCCTTTTCCCACTAATAGTAGCATCCTAGCAACATGATCTTATCCACCCTGAAGAAGAAATTTGTGGTTCTTAAAATTAGCGGTCCAGTCTCTATTTATTTTTATGCATGTTTATTGGCCATATTGGAAGGTGTGTCTCCTAAAGGTAAGTAGTGACCATCAATTGTTTCTTTCTGAATACAATAAATTTCTAAATGGAACTTCCTTTTTAAATGGGTTGATAATTTGGTTTTCCTTCACAAAAGTGCTGTGATTATCAGCTCTGATGTGTTTACAGCCTGAATTCCAACCAAACGCTAGAATAATGATGCCATTAATCTAGCTGTACACTTTGAAATACACCTCCTACGAACTCATTTCTGAAGAACCTCTAAAATCAATGTTGACATCTGTGGCTTAAGAACACCAATGAAATCACTTTGTCCAGTTTTACTTTTCTACATAAGATATCTGGAGAGACTATGTATTGATTCATTTAACACTAAAAACTTAATAATAGACTTTCCTCAAGCAGTACACTATATACAAATAAATATAAAAAAGATATGGTTATAATAGAGGGAAACATTCCACGTAGGAAAAATATATCTAAAAACAAAGGTGATGTGACTTACCAAATGAAAGTGCTGGCAGGTCGACAGACACACAAACAAACACAAACATACACACAAAATTCAAGCTTTCGCAACAAACTGTTGCCTCATCAGGAAAGAGGGAAGGAGAGGGAAAGACGAAAGGATGCGGGTTTTAAAGGAGAGGGTAAGGAGTCATTCCAATCCCGGGAGCGGAAAGACCTACCTTAGGGGGAAAAAAGGACGGGTATACACTCGCACACACACACACACATATCCATCCACACATATACAGACACAAGCAGACATATTGTCTGCTTGTGTCTGTATATGTGTGGATGGATATGTGTGTGTGTGTGTGTGTGTGCGCGCGAGTGTATACCCGTCCTTTTTTCCCCCTAAGGTAAGTCTTTCCGCTCCCGGGATTGGAATGACTCCTTACCCTCTCCTTTAAAACCCGCATCCTTTCGTCTTTCCCTCTCCTTCCCTCTTTCCTGATGAGGCAACAGTTTGTTGCGAAAGCTTGAATTTTGTGTGTATGTTTGTGTTTGTTTGTGTGTCTGTCGACCTGCCAGCACTTTCATTTGGTAAGTCACATCACCTTTGTTTTTAGATATAAATATAAAAAAGAAAATTCTACAGAAAAACTATTTTATGTAACAATGAAAATAAAAGTTTATTAAAAGACACACAATACTACAAAACACAATAATTCTGTTAACATGACTGAATATAATATTTAACAGTCTTAAAGCCTCACCCTTAACATTTCAAATTCTCGTTGCTCACGTAATCTGCGAACTTCTCTTTCCCGCTTCTCTATTTCTCGAGCCAACATCCGATCACAGGACATGTCTGGAGTAATAGGTGACAAACCTGGAACATTTTTGTCATATATGTTTCAACAAACTTTTAAATCATCTTGAACCTGCATAAATATGTGTAATGAATGAGAATTAAATCTGTAGGTTCAAAATTCCATAAAATAAAACAAATAAAATTAAAACGAGATTGTGCAAGCTTTTTACCTCAGTCATTTCCAAACTCTCAGACACAACACTATGTATGGAAAGACAATAAAAAAAATTCTGGGTTACATTTGGTAGTTTTAAATATGTGGTGAAGATGATTTGCCATATAATCATCACAACTACTATACAGCCTTCACACTTGAGTGTGCTTCTACATCATTAGTAAACTTTTTAAGCTGTATTTTTAACAATACTTTTCTAATTTAACATTATTTGAATGGTTAATTATACACATATTTTTCATGGAATATTGCAAGTTAAAACTAAAAATGAAATCACTGCTATAGCATGAAACTAGAATAGCTGTATAAAAAGAAACGTTCACTTGAGAAAACTATGAAATTAAAAACAGACATAATCTACTGGTTGACCATCACTTACCTTCAGAAGACAAAATTCCAGTACCCCCAGACAGACACCATTTTTTAAACAACAAAATAACAACAACAACAACAACAATAATAATAATAATAATAAATTAGTTATAGGAACTATGTGCTTCTTTCTAAGGGACATGTTCCACAATGTTGAAAAGGAGGAACAGATGACTAGGAGGCTGAGAATCTGGACAGCTGGAGACTACAGTGGGCATGTAGCATTCTCTGTTAATACACAGGATTTAGTTTAGTTTTTGTTTTCTCGTGCTTTTGCAAAGAAGTGTATTCTATCTATGCCCTTTAATGTGTTAACTAAAGTGTAATTACTTGTTCTAAATTTTTGCGCGAATTTTAGGGCAATTTCATTGTGGGAGCTGATTGTCTAATGCAGCTTCATGCCACCATAAGTGCTATTATTGTCAGATTCCGTTTGAATCTTGTAACCTTAGAGTAGAGTGCTTGCATAGTCAGTGTAACTGCAGATGGAGAGTGCAGTGGATGTGGCAGGATCAGTAGCATTTTTTGTTCGTACACAGTATTAGGTTTAGTTTTGTCCTCATATTATTCTGCAAAGAAGTGAATATTACTGTGTTGACTTGCGTATAACAACTTAAGTTTTTGTGTAACAATACTGAGTCACAGAAAGAATGTCAGAAAGTGAGTAGTTGCGTTTGTGCATTTGTGTGTGTGTGTGTGTGTGTGTGTACTTGTCTATTTCCGATGAAGGCCTAGTTGGCCGAAAGCTCACTATCTGACAGTCTTTTTGTTGTGCCTATCTGTGACTCAGAATCTCCACTATATGGTGAGTAGCAGCTATCCTTTTCTAATATTGTTACATTCCATCCTTAATGTTCCATTGTTTGCATTTTTATGTACATATTAGTGCTTTTGAATTGTGTGAGCTGACTCTGGACGGTAGTAAAAACCAGAAATAGCTTAGCAGTATGAACAGGATTACACCCAGTGACTCTTTGGGTTAGTGTAAGATTACTTGTGGTATACACAAAAAATTGTTTAAAGATGAAAAGGGACTGCATCTGTCATGAATGGATACAGCAGAAACTAGCCACTATCGGCAAGCAACTAAAAGCAGTATTAGCCACTGTTGACAGGCTTCAGGCTGTTGCCTTGAGCTGCCACGGCATTGTGACACACGAGGCAAAAGCTTTTACACCACTGGAGTCTCTAGTTTTGCCTTGGATACCAGATGTTGCACTGCCTTCCATATCACACATCTTGCCTGGCCAGCACTTATCTGATGGATAAATGGAAAATGGTAGTGCAGTTGTGAATCTGTATTGTTCTCTCTACCCTATCCTCAACCGTGTTTCTAAATGCCTTCCAAGATTTCCTTTTAGCTTCCTTCAAGACATGTTTCACATCATTCATTCTTTCCTATACTCCACCCCACCTTCTTCCCTATGATATGATATCTATCTTTTCCAGGCTTCCTTCTTATACTTCACCACCTGCTTCACTTCCTCATTCCACAAACTTGTTCTTTTCTTCCTTGTATCTATTACTACTGCCACATAGGTCTTCTACCGACAGTAGTAATACTGACTTCAGCCTAATCCACATGAATTACTATCCTCATTTGTTCTATTTTGGAGCCTTGTTGTCACTGACTCCGCATACATATTTTTTTCTTGTTCCTTCTGAAATTTCTTCGCTTTAATTGACTTTAATTTATTGGTTTTAGATTTAGCTGGTTTCCAGAACTTAAGTGTCCGTCCCCATCATCTGCAGCAAATTTTGATCCTCATATAACCTTCACATCAATTATGTCATTCAGTATATGCTAGGTACATAAAAAGTAGTTGATAATGCTTTTGGCATTTTACCTTCTGTTTCATAGATAATTTTATACACTTGTTTTTCAGGGAAAAATGAGTTACCAAGTAACAGTTGATTTTCCATGCAGAATTCTATTAGATTCCTGCCACCATCATTTTTGGTTTTCTCTCTGCCATGACTGCCCATATTCCCATGTGTACTCTTTTGTCCTGACCTGCTCTACTACTGAAATTTCATCCAGTTAGTACTGGACAGCCCTTGGCTAGATTTTTGCCCAGAGTCCACTGTAGTCTTGCACAGAAATATTCTTCACCTAACAATGGAAAATACAGGATGGAAAAATGACAATATTACACAGACATTTTGCTACTCACCATATAGCAGAGATGTTGAGCTGCAGACAGGCACACACGACTACTGTGTCTGGCTGCCAAAGTCTCACCTAGGCAGCCAGAGACATCAGTCATGTGTGTGTGAGCTGCGTGTGTGTGTGTGTGTGTGTGTGTGTGTGTGTGTGTATTTCAGAAGAAGGCCTTGTGGCTGAAAGCTTACATGTTTAGTAGCTACATGGTGAGTAGCAATCTACCTTTTTCGTAATATTGTCATTCTTCTTGATCTAGTATATTAGAATCTTCGGTTGGTGCGTACACCTGAACGTATGACTCTTCCATTTCCAAGTCAAAATCATCAGCTGTTATTCTTGAACCGAATAGTTCCCATCCACTCACTTTCATTTCAAGCAGCTCCCTGATAATTATACCTACTCCTGCTTTTGCTCAACTACACATAGCAGACCCAGAGTACCTTGAAATATAGTAGCCCTCCAGCATTCTCCTCATTCCACTACCACTGCTTTTCACCTCACATACTCCAAGAATGTCTAGTTTATGGTCCTTCACTTCCTGAAAAAGTACTGCCTCTTTACCATCAATCATCTTTATATTTCACGATCCAAATCTTGTCCTTCATTTCAAAACCAGTCATCATCATACAGATCTCTCCAGTCAGAGGCTACTACTATTTCTCTGAATCACTTTTACCTCCACATTGGTGATTAGCCCATTGTTGAGTAGTTTGTCAGGTCACCTCCTGTGACGAAGCAAGCTGGGATAATTTTAATTACCCTCTTGTTTTGTCATCTGCCTCCTTAAAATTCATTTTTTTTTTTCATTTTGGCTTAATTAACTTTAACATACATGAGTATAAGTTGTATTTTCATAAAACAGACAGATTGGCCCTCAGTTTTAAATTAAATAAGACCAGACCTAATTTTGTGCTTAGTTTTATGTATGTAATTATTTTCTAATTTATTTTGACTATTCCTAGTTAGTATCTTTCATTATAGGGAGAAATCAGTAATTGTTTCGTAACTTAAATTCTATTGTTGACATATAAACAAATAAAAGTTCTGCAATACTTGTAAACATTTGGAAGACGAAACGCTAGTAATCTTAAAGTATCTATTTAACTCTATTCAAAAACATGGTAGTAAAACAAGCTATTAATTAATTTCAAAGTAATTAACAGTTTGTCTAAGGTATTGTTTACATAACTCTATTTGTTAAAATCATAACTTAAACAAATAATTTGGCTTAGCCCTTGTAGTAGAAGAAACTGTTAAAAAGGTGGAATTGTTCGATGTATTCAGTTAATTTAATGAGTTAAGTTTTAATTGCAATTTCAGTAAATTTAACTTCGAACAATGTGTAGTTTCAGTACCGATTATTGTGATTACATATAAGGGCCCGAATTTTGGTCATGAGACAGTCAGTCCATGGCCAAGTTTCAGATGTGTAACCAATGCAGGTTAGAACAACAGTGCTTCAATTTAACTGTGAAATAAGTGTTAAACAGTTAGGCCATGTGTAGAAACCAATGACAGTGACTGCTCCATATGTACCTGATTATTCTTCAAGAGGTGGGGACTCTGTGGTTATGTTTTTACCGCTCGTAGATGTTCAACAGGAAACTACTGTAACAGTATGTGGAGTTTCGCCTGCAAACTATTAATGAAGCTTATTGCAAGTTAAACAATAGTGCACTGGCCACATAACTGTATTATTGGGGTGTTGTTAACAGTGAAATTAAAGTACTGTGAAACGCAACTGTGCATCTGTCAGCTGCGTCATTTAAAATATTCAGTGTCAGAATCCACAAACACCATTTTTCAGCCAGTGTAGCAACGCAGTACGACGACCACCGAGGACAACAATCAACAAATGAAGAACTAAAAAGCAGGAGGAACCGCTGCACTTCCCATGGCCTTTTTGGCCATCACATCCCAGGAATTCGGGGTGTGGGCAATGCATTTCCTCTGTATCCATTTAGGTATGACTTTGCATCAATTACTTGGTGGGTGGTGGCAGTTGTTCCCCAGTGGACGGTAGGGTTGTCACATTCCTTTGCCCAAAGATGTGCATTAATGAGCATATATTTGATGAATTTTATATTTAAATGATGTAAGTATTTGAAAAGGAGGGGGGGAGGGGGGGGGGGGGAGACTAGAGTGAAATTGGAAGAAGTGTTCCAGTTATTACAATCTTCCAATGCTACCGAGTAAGCCACATGGCTTGCCATGAAAACTGTCTCAACTTTAGTACATTCAAGTTTCTTGGAAAACTTTGATTTTTTCCAGCATTCTTGAGAGTTTCATGAAACTGCTTTGCGAAATTGATATTTGAATTCTGTACTTCACATACCATAAATATAAAAAAAATTAAAAATACAGTTGCCAGATGGTCTCTTTGTTAGTCTGCACCTGTTCTTGACCTACATGAAGGACATACTAGGGATGCTGGAAGTCTGTAACTGGTTCCCAGGAAACAGAATAACCCTCTATCTTACAAATACTAGCATTATACAATTCTAGTCAAATAAATATGAGTTACAGATTCCAAGAGCAGAGACCAATGGGCATAGACTAAATGAGGTTCCATGTGTGAAGTTGCTAGATATCTAGATGGCTAATAATCTGAAGAGATACCAGCACATGGATAACTTAAGATAAAATTTGTTCTGCCCACTTCGGACTTGGAAATCTATCATAATATGTTGACCTGTAGACAGGACTCTTGGCACACTTTTGCTCAATAATATGCAATCACATAGTTTTCTGAGGCAACACAGCTAATGTTTAAAAATTATTTATTCTGCAGGAGTGTATAGTAAAAATATAATGTAAAACCGATTACCAGACATCTTGCAGGAACCTCTACAGGGGACTTGATATTCTTGTACTTATGTTCTAATACACTTATTGCCTAATGGTTTTGTGATTCATAAAAGTGAATTTTGAATGAACTGTGAAATTCACAGCCACGATATTACAAGTAAAATGATTTCTGTGTAGGTGATGCATGCCCACCTAGGGCCCACAATAGAGTTTTACATTCAAGTGCCAAAGTTTGGAAAGGTTGCCAGCAGTCATCAGACAGATAATTTGAAATTCCCAGAAATTAAAAGATAAAGTAAAAGAACATCCCTGCAGCTATTCCTATAATTAATAAGAATATCTGGACTTGGGGATACAAATTTTGAGTAACACTAATTTTTATATTAACTCTCCACCACGAGCAACACAGACATGTGCGATCAGCTCTTTCCAGACAATTCCACGTTTTACTAATTACCGCTTTGTTTGCACGTCGGAAGTCACGATTTTTCCATAAAATACTTTTCAATTGTTCTGTAACACCATAGGCTGCTGCATTAATGTCAAATCTTTTTCTGTTGCTCTGCAACATTGGAGATCGCTATTTTCCCGTCTGAAACTACAGGAGTTGCGTCTTACATGTTCTCCAGTCTCTATCACATACTAACATGTATACCTTATCACGGCAGCAATTTTGTATCCGTATTCCAAGCTTGTGTTTGTGTGTGGAACCTTGCTTTAAGACATACAATACTCAGAACATTTATCAACATGTTTATTCTGCTTTTATACTGTGGAACCTGATTTTTACATTTCCCTGCGTTATTTACATTAAATGGCAATTAAAAATCAATTCTAAAGTAAGTTTTTTGTTTTCTTGTTACATTCCTACGATATTATCCTTACAACTATTCTGATTATCAAGTAAAACTGCCCTATGATTTTGTATGGAAAAAGAAAAAAAAATCTGCAAATTGCCCATAGTTAGAATGTTAAACAGGTTTTTGGCTTTTCTCAGTATATAGCAAGCAACATGGTCTCTGGTGTGTAGTACAAAGTAGTGGCTAAAAGCAGCACACGAATGGTGGAAGAGGAGGATCAGTGGCCTTCCCCCCTCCCCCAAAGTAGCTGCTTTTCTCCTAACACAGATATATAAAGTAATCTACAAATAATTCCCTTAGTTATCAGAATGAGGAAATTAGCACCGATCACATATTGTTATTTGTATTCTTTTCAGAAACTGTCTGCAGTGGCTCTTTCTATCTGATAATGTATAACTTGACTCGTTCCACTTCCCGAAGTCTCTCCTTCATGGTGGGATTTATTGAACATGATGTGTGAATTAAACAAATAAAAGAACATATATGGCACTAGAGTAAGTTTTGGAATAATGGTTTGTGGCAAGGTATGCACTATGTGACATGTAAAGAGGTTTCAAAAGGTTCTACAAAAGTACTGTAAAATTTGTCTGGCACAAAAAGCAACACAACTGAAATGAAAACACTTCTGCATAAGGCAGGCTTATCTTAGAAAATTCAGAGCCTTGGTAGAGATACTGATTTTAACTTCTGTTACAGAGTACGAATTCACCTGACACAACACTCTAACCAGAGACTTTACAATTTACCTCTCTACCTTCACCAGCCGTGCAAGAAATAATGAATGCATTCAAAAGTTTGAGATTCTGTTAGGAGATATGTGTGTCTACTGCCATGCGATACTGTGTAGTTAGGGATATTTTATGTCACATAAATTAGTCTATTAGCAGCTATTTATGTAGCATGCTGATTAAAACTCTGGTATACATTGAAAAAAAAATGCACATTTCTTGGACCTACCCTTATTATTAAAATGTTCTTCAATATGGGCTACCATCTCCTGATTGCTCTTGAAGTTAGTCATACAGCATACAGGACAGCTATCACTCCAGTTCTCCACACTATTTACAGGCTGCTGTGGCTGAAAAATAGTGGTCCAAGATTGAGAAAAAATACATTTACAGTTCAAAACATACTTCAATTTTAGTGGTAAAGTTAATCAGCTGAATGTACTGTTAACAGAGCCTTCATCCAATAACTTACAACTGGTTCTACATTACTTATTAAGTAATAACACATATTACCTTGCCAAACAATACTCTCTCTGTACAGAGAGAAATCAGTTTCAAAAAATAACATTCTTTTTTGGTTTATTACACAATTGAGGGGGTGGGGGGGGGCAAAAATATTCTAAATCAAACTATTGTGTGTGCACACTTTGTAATTATATGTTCTACCGCTAGGTGGTGTTGGTTTGGGGTCTCCCACATCACTCAGTAAACTTGCGTCAGTCAGAGTTACGTTGTTTGTTTGAGAGCTATTTCAACCCTTTGACAACAAATAACATGGCCGATGTAAAGGAGCAAAGAGTTGGTGCTACAAGTATGATCCACAATCAAAGCAGCAAATGGACACAACAAATGTGACCACAACCCAAGAAAGCACTTCATTGTCCACAAGGAGTTGGTTCCTCCAGGGAAAACAGTAAACCAATATTTTATCTGGATGTGTGACAAAAGCGGCCGGAAATGTGGAGAAACGGGAGCTGTTTGCTCCGCAATGACAATGCTCCAACCAGCTCCGACGGTCTGACAGTTCATGGCAACTCCTTTGGTTCAATCAGATTCACCTGGTCCTACTCCAAATCCCACGCCACTGTCCTTGACGTTGATGGATGGATGGATATGTGTGTGTGTGCGCGAGTGTATACCTGTCCTTTTTTCCACCTAAGGTAAGTCTTTCCGCTCCCGGGATTGGAATGACTCCTTACCCTCCCACTTAGAATTTTGTGTGTATGATTGTGTTTGTTTGTGTGTCTATCGACCTGCCAGCGCTTTCGTATGGTAAGTCACATCATCTGTTTTATATATATATATATATATATATATATATATATATATATATATATATATATATATATATATATATATATATATATATCCGCACATCACAAGCAGACATTTGTAAAGGCAAAGAGTTTGGGCAGAGATGTCAGTCGAGGCGGAAGTACAGAGGCAAAGATGTTGCTGAAAGACAGGTGAGGTATGAGCGGCGGCAACTTGAAATTAGCAGAGGTTGAGGCCTGGCGGATAACGAGAAGAGAGGATTTACTGAAGGGCAAGTTTCCATCTCCGGAGTTCTGACAGGTTGGTGTTAGTGGGAAGTATCCAGATAACCCAGACGGTGTAACACTGTGCCAAGATGTGCTGGCCGTGCACCAAGGCATGTTTAGCCACAGGGTGATTCTTATTACCAACAAACACTGTCTGCCTGTGTCCATTCATGCGAATGGACAGTTTGTTGCTGGTCATTCCCACATAGAAAGCTTCACAGTGTAGGCAGGCCAGTTGGTAAATCACGTGGGTGCTTTCACACATGGCTCTGCCTTTGATCGTGTACACCTTCCGGGTTACAGGACTGGAGTAGGTGGTGGTGGGAGGGTGCATGGGACAGGTTTTACACCGGGGGCGGTTACAAGGGTAGGAGCCAGAGGGTAGGGAAGGTGGTTTGGGGATTTCATAGGGATGAACTAAGAGGTTACGAAGGTTAGGTGGACGGCGGAAAGACACTCTTGGTGGAGTGGGGAGGATTTCATGAAGGATGGATCTCATTTCAGGGCAGGATTTGAGGAAGTCGTATCCCTGCTGGAGAGCCACATTCAGAGTCTGATCCAGTCCCAGAAAGTATCCTGTCACAAGTGGGGAACTTTTGGGGTTTTTCTGTGGGAGGTTCTGGGTTTGAGGAGATGAGGAAGTGGCTCTGGTTATTTGCTTCTGTACCAGGTCGGGAGGGTAGTTGCGGGATGCGAAAGCTGTTTTCAGGTTGTTGGTGTAATGGTTCAGGGATTCCGGACCGGAGCAGATTCGTTTGCCACGAAGACCTAGGCTGTAGGGAAGGGACCGTTTGATGTGGAATGGGTGGCAGCTGTAATAATGGAGGTACTGTTGCTTGTTGGTGGGTTTGATGTGGACGGACGTGTGAAGCTGGCCATTGGATAGGTGGAGGTCAACGTCAAGGAAAGTGGCATGGGATTTGGAGTAGGACCAGGTGAATCTAATGGAACCAAAGGAGTTGAGGTTGGAGAGGAAATTCTGGAGTTCTTCTTCACTGTGAGTCCAGATCATGAAGATGTCATCAATAAATCTGTACCAAACTTTGGGTTGGCAGGCCTGGGTAACCAAGAAGGCTTCCTCTAAGCGACCCATGAATAGGTTGGTGTACGAGGGGGCCATCCTGGTACCCATGGCTGTTCCCTTTAATGTTCTTCAAGCTGCAGAGGATCCAAACTTGTGTAAGAACACATGGGGCACTGTTGTGGTTGGACAGACTTTTTACAAGCAGTTGTCTGGCCTTCAAAAGTGAAGAAGTTGTGGGTCAGGATGAAGCTGGCTAAGGTAATGAGGAAAGAGGTTTTAGGTAGGGTGGCAGGTGATTGGCGTGAAAGGAAGTGCTCCATCGCAGCGAGGCCCTGGACATGCGGAATATTTGTGTATAAGGAAGTGGCATCAATGGTTACAAGGATGGTTTCCGGGGGTAACAGATTGGGTAAGGATTCCAGATGTTTGAGAAAGTGGTTGGTGTCTTTGATGAAGGATGGGAGACTGCATGTAATGGGTTGAAGGTGTTGATCTATGTATGCAGAGATACGTTCTGTGGGGGCTTGGTAACCATCTACAATGGGGCGGCCGGGATGATTGGGTTTGTGAATTTTAGGAAGAATGTAGAAGGTAGGGGTGCGGGGTGTCGGTGGGGTCAGGAGGTTGATGGAGTCAGGTGAAAGGTTTTGTAGGGGGCCTAAGGTTCTGAGGATTCCTTGAAGCTCCGCCTGGACATCAGGAATGGGATTACCTTGGCAAACTTTGTATGTGGTGTTGTCTGAAAGCTGACGCAGTCCCTCAGCCACATACTCCCGACGATCAAGTACCACGGTCGTGGAACCCCTGTCCGCCGGAAGAATGACGATGGATCGGTCAGCCTTCAGATCACGGATAGCCTGGGCTTCAGCAGTGGTGATGTTGGGAGGATACTTCCCACTAACACCAACCTGTCAGAACTCCGGAGATGGGAACTTGCCCTTCAGTATATCCTCTCTTCTCGTTATCCGCCAGGCCTCAACCTCCGCTAATTTCAAGTTGCCGCCGCTCATACCTCACCTGTCTTTCAACAACACCTTTGCCTCAGTATTTCTGCCTCGACTGACATCTCTGCCGAAACTCTTTGCCTTTACAAATGTCTGCTTGTGTCTGTGTATGTGCGGTTGGATATGGGTGTGTGTGCGAGTGTATACCTGTCCTTTTTCCCCCTAAGGTAAGTCTTTCTGCTCCCGGGATTGGAATGACTCCTTACCTTCTCCCTTAAAACCCACATCCTTTCGTCTTTCTCTCTCCTTCCCTCTTTCCTGATGAAGCAACCGTTGGTTGCGAAAGCTTGAATTTTGTGTGTATGTTTGTGTTTGTTTGTGTGTCTATCGACCTGCCAGCACTTTCGTTCGGTAAGTCACATCATCTGTGTTTTTAAATATATATCCCCCTTTAATACCACCTAGTTAATAATCTAATTTCAACGTCAGCCAGGTATGCATAGGAAGTGCACCCCAATCCCTGATAGGCCAGGGCTGTCTATGGCTATGGCATAACCCATCAAAAAATGTAACACAGTATTTACACATTCAATAGTATAGTTTTAGAGAAGTCTAATCATTCAAATACTGCTCATTTAAAGACTCAGAAAAACTAAATATTACATCAGAAACACTATATCATGAATCAAACTTTTATTGGCAGCAGTTCTAAGCATGCTCTGAACCAGCTGAGTATTGCTGTTCATCACTTACAACCTAATTTCATGCAGTGATATAAAGATGTAGGACTGCATCTCTGTACTGAAGCTGAAGAACATAATCATCTCAAAATGACAGTTATATATTTATTAAAATGCACATTTATGAATGTTAAGTTAGGTCCCATACCAAGGTTTCCTGAAGCTTGCAGTAAAATAGCATCTGATATCTCTGATATATTTAAAACAGAAAACAAACTCATTCAAAAAGCAACAAAAGCAGCCACTGATTTTCAGACTGTATAAAGAACTTATAAGTACACAACAATGAACACAAAATTCAATGAAGACATCAAAAAGACAAATTTCTTTGTTTAAGTACATACCTTTGCAGGGCTAAGAATGTCTTTATGTTCAATGTTTACATGCAGTTCTAAATCTGGACTGTTTTGAAATGTTCGTACACAAAGTGGACAACTGTACACAGATTCCTCCAATCCAGGTGGTGTTGCCGGTGGGAATGATGGGCTCGTCAGATCAAAATGTTGCCTGTTGATATGTTCTTCAAGCTGCAGAGGATCCAAACTTGTGTAAGAACACATGGGGCACTGTTGTGGTTGGACGGACTTTTTACAAGCAGGGTTTGGACCAGGTGAAGCACTTGCTCGTAGATCTAAAGCTAACTGTGAACGCAAGGGAGAACCGGAGCCAGCAACTGAGCTGCTGGATGCCACTGTGCAAGTGCTGTGACTTGGATCAGGGTCTGTACTCCTTCCTGCACCACAGTAATTATTATTGTTGTTATTGTTGTTGTTAATGTTATTTTCCCAGCAGCTACTGGCACTGTCAGTACCTGGTTCAGGATAAAGTTCCCAAGGCAAAGGTCTTGAAGGAACACAGGAGTCATCCCTACCATCAATATCTTCGTCATCAATGAATGCAAGCAATTCTTGTTCAGGGGTTAAATAGTCCAAATGAGCACTATTTACGTGCATTAACAACTGTTCTGCAGACACTTCACCCAGATCACAAAAAGGACACGAAACAGCACCTTCTAAATGGTACACCACCATATGTGAACGCATCTCCTCTTCATTTAATCCTTCAACTCCACATATTTCACAAGAATAAGTCATTTCCGGCATCTTTGAAGCCATCACCACGTTCTACTATGTACAGACCTGAAGAAATATGAAGTCACCATTACACAGAGCAAGATACATGAATTCTGCAAAATTAATACATTCTAAAGCAAAAACAGGCATGAATACTATTAAAAAATAAAAAATAAAAACAACATAATTCTATAACTCTACAACAGCTGTTTTTAAACTGTGATCTGCAGACTCTTTCTATTCACTGAATCTGATATTCATCAACTAAATTAAAGAATTCGAACTGATTTGTCTGTTAGTCAGAAAATGCATCTTTAGTGATACCACAGTAACATTCAGGAAATGTTTTAATCAGAAATGACTTTTACTTTCTACCAGAGTAGGCATTGAAGTAAGCACTGGCAACAAGCCAAAACTGTATGAAAGACTGGGATTCAAATATCTGTCTTTTGCAGGCAGTGTGTTGTTAACAGCAGCATCTGAGTGGATAACACAGCAAATGGTAACACACAGCCCATCAAGCGCAGATATTTGAGTTCAAGTCCTAATGCAGCACCGAGTTTTAACTTGTTGCAAAATCTTATAAATTTTTATAAGGTCACATCAATTACTAACAGGTGTACATGCTCTTCCTTCTGAGACTGAGAAACATAATGTAGCAGCTATGTAATTGTATTTACAAGCCAGCTATTTCCTACGATATTACCCATGGTTAAACAGTTGCTTATAATAAAAATGCCAAGGTGTGTATTTATTCCAAACTTCTATTAGTTACTTTCATTCTCCTATTTCTCTCTGTGCACCTCCTCCACCTTCTCTCTCTGCCTACCTCCTCTACATCCTCCCCCCAATCTCTGTTGATCCCTCCCACCTCTCCCTGCTCATCTCCTCCTCCCTCCTTTCCTTCTCTTTCCTGTCTCTGCCCATCTCCCCCCTTCCCTTTCTCTTTCCATCTCCCCTTTTCCTTCTTCTGTCCATCTCCTCCTCCTCTCCCCACCTTCTCTACATCTCTTCCTCCTCTATCCGTGTCCACCTTCTCCTTCCACCTCTCTGCCTCTCTGTCTGTCAATCTCCACTTCCTCCCCATCTCTCTCCACATTATCACCCCCAGTCCAATTGAAGGTTGGTAGTTCTTACTCCACTGTATTTCTTTCCATACTGTAATGAATATGTGTACCAAACTCGACTGAAATTATTCCAGGGGTTTAGGATGAGCCTTCTATCCATGCCTTTGTCTATATATGCACATGTCAAATATATTTCACATGTATTCGACATATTTCACCTATGTCTCTAGCAAATTTCATGCTGCAGTTTCATTTTCATGCAACATGCTAGTTTTGATGTCATATCTCCTGAACTGTGTATTGTACAATTAATATTTCTGTAGGCACAGTGAGTGACGTATGTGAATATTATCGGTGAAATTGTTGTGGAAAGAGTTAATAGCTAAGAAGTAATATACTTAAACATCACACAAGGTGCAGAAGTTCTGCACACATTTCAATGTTTATGACATCATATTTTGTGAACTATGTGTTGTACAATGACATAATTTTGCGGGTACATTAAGTGGTGTATGCACATACTGTCTGCAACGTGTAACACACACACACACACACACACACACACTTTCACAGTCATAACATATTATAAGTCACACATTACCAAAAATAAAGAGAGAGAAGAAGTGGTATTAGCAAGATAGAGAATTGTAATTTGATATATCTAAATGTGTGCCTCTAAATATCTGAGGTGACGATATTCCTGTATCCCAACATAAGGCCATCTCAGCAACCTGTAACTTGCACATAATAAATAACCTGTAAGATTAAAGCATTACAACACATAAAAATGAAAAATATGAACATTTACATATTCATATTACGAGGGTAAGCACAAAAGTAAGATCTCCTATTTTTTTATAAGTACAGAACTCTGTTTGTGTGGCAGTTAGTCAGACTGTTATGAAGAGTGCTTCACATGCTGTGTGTAAACATGCACATGCCGCACTGAGGCACTCAGTCTTGGCTTGGCAGCCATTGAGAATGGAGCTCCCCTTGGATGTTACCGCCAAGTGCGAATTGCGCATAGTTATTCAGTTTTTGAGTGCAAAGGGCACTGCGCCGATTGAAATCCATCGCCAATTGACAGAAGTGTATGGTGAGTCGTGTGTGGATGTCACAAATGTTTATAAGTGGTGTAGAGAGTTTTCAGCTGGTTAGAACGAAATTCACGACAAACAAAAGAGCGGGAGACCGTCAATTTCTGAGGAGACAGTGTTGAAGGTTGAGCAAAGCATGCATGAAGATCAGCGGATCACCCTGGATGATCTCTGCATGTTGGTTCCTGAGGTTTCCCGAAGCACCGCTCACAGAATTTTAATGGAAACATTGAACTACCGGAAGGTGTGCGCAAGATGGGTACCACAAATGCTGACTGAGGACCACATGCAGCAATGAGTTGATGCTTCCCGTGCATTTCTTTGCCGCCTTGCAGCCAAACAGGACAACTTTCTGGACTCAATTGTCATGGGTGACGAAACCTGGTCATATCACTTTACACCTGAGACCAAGTAACAATCACGCCAGTGTGGCATCCTTCTTTGCCAAAGCTGCAGAAATTCAAACAAACACAGTCTGCTGGTAAAGTCATGACAACCATTTTTTGGGATCAGAAAGGAGTATTGTTGGTTGACTTTATGCTCACTGGGATCACAATTAACGCCAACAGATACTGTGAGACTCTGAAAAAACTCAAACGGGCAATTCAGAACCGGAGAAGAGGAATGTTGAGCAAGGGCATACACATTTTCCATGACAATGCTCGCCCAAACATCGCTCGCCAAACCGTTGCTCTCCTGTAACAGTTTCAGCGAAACATAATCAGCCAGCCACCCCGTAATCTTGACTTGGCACCCAGTGACTATCACCTGTTCCCCAAGTTAAAAGAACATTTGGCTGGAAAGGGATTCAGCTCTGACGACGAGGTGAAAGAAGAGGTTCATAACTTTCTGAACAGCATGGCGGCGAGCTGGTATGACGTGGGCATACAAAAACTGCCACAGCGTCTACAAAAATGCATCGACAGAAATGGTGATTATGTCAAAAAATAGCTAAATATTCAAGCTGTAAACTGATGTAAACCATTGTAGAAATAAACAGGTCTATGTACTTATAAAAAAATAAAGAGACCTTACTTTTGGGATTACCTTCATATATGATGAAAAAGTACGCTGCTTGTAACATTTTCATGACCAAACCTTTGAAGTGATTTCAGTGAAATTTGGTACAGAGATAGATTGAATATTAAAGAAGAATATATGCTACCTCGGAAAGTGTGTGGTAAAAGATATCTATTGATTTGAACAATATTATGTAAAATTAGTGAAAAATCTTTCCTCTATGGAAAAACTATTTACTCTTTGACTTTTCAACTTTATCATACTTGTGAAAGTGCTTTTATTGGTTGTCAACACAACGAATATAGTGCTTATACAATTCTCAACGTTTTAATTCGTACCTCCATACTAATAACATTAAATATGAAAGTAACGATGTCTGTTATGTTTTCATGAGAAAACCACTGAACCAATTTTGATGAAATTAAGTATGGACATAGCTTGAAACTTGAGGAAGAAAATAGGCTTCTTTAAGACTAAAAAGGACCCCTAAGAGTGTCAACTAAAGAATGGAAAATGGTTCTTTATGTCAGTGAACATAAAAGATGTCAAAAAATTATTACAGTTGTTGCATAATGTAAATGATATATAATGTATACCTACTTCAGTAGAACAATGCATAGATTCATGCTTCTCCCTATGCCCCTCTGCACGCATCACTCACTCAGCAGCGATGCTGTGCATGTCACTGTGTTGGGAGTTGTGGCACTTGGGGAGAACACATGTCACAAGCTTTGCTTATCTGAACATGCAGACACATGAGGGCAGCTGATGTTATTGCATGTACGATAGCTTACTTACTATCACTCATCACAGCAAAACTACTGAGATGCACGCACAGCTGTGAGTAACAGTAAGTATAAACATATGCCGTTAATAGAGTACCAGACAAATAATTATTTCAATATATTTCCATTGACAGTTGTCAATCAGAGGTTCCCTCACGAACCATGGACCCTGCCGAGGTGGGGTGAACTGCAAGCAGCTACAATGGTTCAGAGAGCCATAAAGTAGATGTGTCTACTGTGGAGAGGCCAGACTAACCAGTACTCACTGAAGAGGAGAAACAACCCGTTCAGTATTCCCAGGGGTAACTGTTTGGATGATTGACCAAGCTAGTCTTGTAACATTAGCCTACATGGCCTTATTGTGCTGGTAGTGTGAATTTCTGAAAGCAAATGGAAACCAGAGCTGTTATATTTCCTGAGGACATGCAACTCTATTGTTTAGCTTAATGATGATGATGGCCTCTTAGGTGAAATATTCTGAAGGTAAAACAGTCCTTTGTCAAACTACAATTTTTTTGTACAGGCGGAACTACTCAGGAGAACGTCATAAAAAAAAAAAGTAAATAAAAAAAAATCTAGTACTCTACAAGTTGGAGCATGGAATGCTACATCCATTAATTGGGTAGGTAGGTCCATTAATTGGGTAGGTAGGTTAGAGAATTTAAAAATGGAAATAGATAGGTTAAAGTCAGATATAGTACGAATTAGTGAAGTGTGGTGGCAAGAAGAATAGAACATCTTGTCATATAAGTACAAGCTATAAGCGTAAAATCACTTAGGGGTTATGCAGGAGTAGGCCTAATAATGAATAAGGGAACAGGAATGCAGGTGAGCTAATATTAACGGATTATTGCAGCCAAGTCAGACACGAAGATAACACCCAACACAATAGTGCAAGTTTCAATGCCAACTTGCCAGTGCATATGATAAAGGGATTGAAAGACCGTATGACAAGATAAAAGAAATTATTCAGTTTAAGGGATGCAAAAATTAATTGCTACAGGGGACTGGAATTTGAGAGTTAGGGAAAAAGAATGAATGAGGAAGCCACCTGGTATAATTTTGCACAGAGCATTGCTAACACTCGATTTAAGTAAATTGCACACATAGAAAAGACCTAAACAGGCATGACTACTCTGCAACTCACATTTAACTGATTGGCAAGGTGATCATCGAGCCACCTTCAGATCATTTCTCTACCATTCAACTCTCAAACAATGCACGGGAGAAACAAACAATTAAAACTTTCTGTTTGAGCTCTGCTTTCTTTTATTTTATTATGACTACAAGTTTTTCCTATTTAGGTGGGTGTCTACAAAATATTTTTGCTTTCACAGGAGAAAGTTGTGATTGAAAGCTCCTACCGCAACAAGAAACACCTTTGTTTAATTATTGGCACACCAATTCACTTATCATATCTGTGATACGCTCTCCCTTACTTCATGATATTATACAAAATGAGCTACCCTCCTTTGAATTTTTTCTGTGTCCTCTGTCAGTTCTATCTGGTATGGATCCCATACCACACACCAATACTTCAGATGAGGATAGATAAGCATAATGCAGTCAGTCGTTTTTTGTAGATCTGTTATATCTTCTAAGATTCCTACTAACAAAACACAGTCTTTGGTTCACCTTCCCTGTAACATTTCCTATGTTATCACTCCAATTTAAGTTGTTTGTAATTATAATCACTAGGTATTTAGTTGAATTCACAGCTCTTAGATTTGTATGATTTATTGTGAAACTGAAATTTAACAGATTTCTTTTTGAACTCAAGTGAATGACCTCACATTTTGCCTTACTGAGAGGCAATTGCCACTTTTTGTATCATACAGATACTGTGAATGAGTCATTTTGCAATTGGTTTTCAACTTCTGAAGAGTTTACACCATAGTCTACAAACAATCTAAGAGGGCTTTTCAGACTGTCTTGTAAGTTGTTCATATAGATAAGGAACAGCAAGGGACTATAACACTTACTTGGGGAGTGCCACGTATCATTTCTGTTTTACTCAATGACTTTCCATCAATTACTAGAGGTATGTTTCTGAAAGGCAATCGTGAACCAGTCGAATAACTCAGACAATACTCGATAAGTATGCAATCACATTACAAGCTGCCTTTGAAGAATGGTGTCAAAAGCCTTCTGGAAATCTAGAAATACAGAATCAATTTGCGATCCCCTGAGGATATCAGTCATTACTTCATGATAAATAGCTAGATGGTTTCAAAAGAATGATATTTTCTGAATCAGTGCTATGTGTCAATATATCATTTTGCTTGAGTAATTCATAGTGTTTGAACACAGTTTATGGTCCAAAATCATACTTCACATTGAATCAGTGATATGGATCTGTAATTCAGCAGATTACCTCTACTTTCTTTGTTGTGTATTGGTGTGACCTGTGCATCTTTCAATTCTTGAGGTACAGATATTTCTTTGAGTGAACTGTTGTATATGATTGCTATGAGTGGAGCTATTATATCAACATATTCCGAAAGGGACCTAGTTTGTATGCAGTCTGGACCAGAAGACTTGCCTTTATTAAGCGATTTAAGTTGTTCGCTATGCCAAGGATATTTATGTCTAAGTTCCTCATTTTGGCAGCTATTCTTGATTCAAATTCTGGAATATTTGTTTCATCTTCCTAGGTGAAGAAATTTCAGAATACCATGTTTAGTAACTCCACTTTAGTGGCACTGTCATTGGTAAAATTACCACTGCTATGGTGCAGTGTCATGTCGCTGATGTACATTCCATATGACCAGAATCTCTTCGGATTTTCTGCCAGATTTTGAGAGTGAGTTTCAATGTGGAAAATACGAGTATTAAAAGCATCTCACATTGAAGTCTGCACTAATTTTCGAGCTTTTGTAAAATATCACCAATCCTGGAGATTTGGTGTTCTTTTAAATCTGACATACTTTTGCCATTGCTTCTGCAACAGTTTTCTGACCTGTTTTGTGTACCATGGGGGATCTGTTCCACCTTTTAATATTCTGTTTAGTATGAAACTCACAACTGCCCTCAATACTATTTCTTTGAATTTAATCCACATCTGAACTAAGCTTACATCATTAGTTTGGAAGGACTAGAGATTGACTCTTAGGAAGGTACCACGTGAGATTTTATCTGTGTTTATTTTCAGTGGTTTTGGATGTTACAGTATTCAGCTTTTCTACAACAACCTAGTGGTCACTCATATTTGTATCTATCATAGGAGTTGCACTGGAAGGTAAGATTGACTGTACAACAAGACAAAAATTTATTTATACTGTAAGAATATTCCAGAGACAGATTCGGACTCTGCCCATAACCTATCAGTTACAAATTGTAGACTAAAACTGAAGCAATTAGAAAAAGCTACAAAATCAAGGCAATGGGGCCTCAATAAACTGAGAGATGGGGGTTGTAAAACTTGCAAATGGAACACCGGACAAAACTGACTGAAAAAGGGTAAAGGAATACAACACAAGACGAATGGTAGCTTGAGAGATGAAACAGTTAAGGCAGTAGTCGATTGCATCGTTAAAAAGGCAAGGTCTAGTAGAATTCCCTGAATAAGCCAAGGCATATTGAATTTAACTCTTGAAAGTAAAATGTATATGAATGCAGAAAATGAAGTAGTAAAAAGGGAATACAAATATCTAAAACATGAGACTGAAAAAAATGAAGATGGCTTAGCAGGATTGGCTAGAGGACAAACGCAAGCTGCAGAAGCATGCATGGCCAGGGAAAGATAGATGTTGCCTACAGGAAAATTTAAGAGACCTTTCAGGAAAAGAGAAGCAGCTGCATGCATATCAAGAGATCAGATGGCAAGCCAATACTGAGCAAAGAAGAGAAAGCTGAAAGGTGGAAGAAATGCATACACAAGCTATATGAGGGAAATAATCTTGAAGGAAATATCATAGAAAGAGAAGAGAAGTATAGTTAAACGAGATGTGGGATAGGACACAGTGAGAAGAACTAGACAGACCACAGGAAGAGCTTAGTGGAAATAAGGCTCCCATAGTTGATGATATTCCCTCAGAATTATTGAGATCCATGGGAGAGCTAGCCAAAATCAGAGGGGCAAAGTAACCTCAGGCTTCAAAAAGAATGTAATAATTCAATTTCCAAAGCAGTCAGATGCTCATAGGTGTCAATACTACTGAACTACCAATTTAACAATAAGGAAAAATCAGGGATGGAGCATTACGTAAAATAAGAGAAAGGCAACCACTCTCCTATAGTGTATCAATGCATGGAGCACAGAAACACGTAACAGAAAACAGCATTCACACTATCTTTTGAGCACTATAGTTTGTCTTTCAGCATGGCACCACCATTCAGACACAAAACCTTGCAGGCACCCCAAACGCACACTTTAGTGGCCATGACAAGACTGGCTGTGATAACGGGGAATGAGCATGTGGAAGACCTAGGCATGAATACAGAAAGCAGATTCGAATGGATGTACATTACAGTAGTTATTCAGAGATGCAAATGCTTGCATAGGATGCACTAGTGTATAGAGCTGCATCAAACTAGTGTTTGGACTGAAGACCACAACAATTAAGCAACAACAATCTGTAGTTGTATGTACCAAGAGTTATTATCCATCCAATCGCATTTATGAAAGAAGTAATTTTCAAAATAAAGAGAAAAAGGGGGTAGCAGATGGGAACACACAGTAAAATACAGAACTGTTGCCTTTTGGAAACAATAAAAAGCTCCAAAAGCCATCAGTTTTACACCTTTCTGTCTGATGCAACTTGGTAAGAACATCTGATTTGCAGGATCAACATTTACAAGTATTTTCATTTCACTGATCATTTCTATTAAAAAAGACTTTTAAAAAAAGAATCAAGTAGGCTAGATTTTCTATAGCAGTTATGTCTATTTCCTTTGTCAAACTACAATTTTTTTGTACAGCTCTTCCTTCCCAAAAGCAAAGACTTAATCTGCAACATATTTTAAAATTAAACAGAAAAAGACAGAAACGGTATGGAGGAAGTTTGGTTTAACATTAAATGTTTCAGAGAAATCACAGAAATCTAAGTCCCAAAAACATGCCCAGGTTTCCACTGTTGCTCCACCTGAATCAAAATCTGATGTTAGCAATATTACAATCAATATGAGAAAATAAGTTCACCCACAATAGGTCAATTGGAAATGGCTGAAAGAATATTAAAACATGGAGCTACTAATAAACTGATTGTAGAGAACCCACAATTTGATGACAATCAGTAATAGCGCTAAAATTTTGACAGAGACTTGGATTCTCTTTATAGAATTTCCAGAAAACATTAACAAAAACAAGCCATAAAAAGCAATACGTCATATAATTTCAACCTAAGCATTAATAGTAACTATGATCATTCACACTTTTTCACTTGTGAGCTTAAAACAAAAAGTCTGTCGCATACAAAGTTGAGCTAAGAGTTTGGAATGCACTGAAATCAACAAAGAATGAGCTCAGTCAACATTTTAAGTACAAATGACAAGTCATGAATTGTCATAAGCAGAACAAAGACTGCATTCTGTATGTAATTAGTGTCTTTGTTTGTAATTACACTTAAGAATTATTTATTTCTGTCTGTAAATAAATGATTTTTTTTCAATGTTTATACTAATAAAGGAATAGCTCCCTTTATTAACATCATTAACACAAGCAATGTATAAAAAAGTTAAGGCAAATAATTTAAGGTAGTAACATAATTGATGTTAGTTAACAGAACTATTTAAAGTACCTAAAAAAGGACACTCTTCCTTTAGAATAACGAATTCCAGACGAGTAACTACTAAAATGGCAAAATACTGTAGTGTAAGAAGTAAACAACAATACTGCATAGAATGATGTTTGGTTTAACTTCACACTACAATCAACTTTGTGATCTATCTGTATTCCTTTCTACATCAAAATGGCACACGGCAAACTAAAAGCTGGCAAGGCAAAGGAAATACAGGCATGTAACAAAACAAGACAATGCTTTAATGTGTGACATAATTAATATACAAACGTCAGTAAAATATAAAACAAATCAAATGAAAACTGCATATCACTGTCAATTCAACAGTTTCATCAACAGAACTGGAGGAATGGGGATTTGCTGCGAAGGGTGAGAGGCAAAGTAGGTAAAGACATTAGGATGGCGCAAATTACTGTTACCTCTCTCTAACGTGTACACGCAAATTTTCGCCGTGTGTTACATATTGACAATAATTTGTCAGCATTATTATATAATGTATCACTTCACTGGTTGTCCATTTCATTTCATTGGAAGTTTTGGGAAAAGGGTGGTTTCACAGAAAACCTTTTAAAATGTCGACTCACAAGAAAAATGTGTGTGCAAGTTCACTGAAAAACAAAATTGATTTATAAACCATACGGCATTTGTGGTATGGCAATAATGTTAGTCACCGGTACGTTTGCTCAACACAAATTGTCACAAAAACCATTACCGGTTTAATTAAACATAAGGGATATTTATTCAAACACGCACTACCACGTATTCTCAAATAAAAATAAAACTTCAACAATGTTTGTGATTGTACGGCAAAGACACATCTTCCGAAATGTGTACTGACGGCACTGCAACAAAAACCATTTGCAATAAAGGTTTCTGACAGCCACTGTCTGAACATGACAATCTGCTGACGGTTCTGCATACAAACAGTTATCTTAAACATTATCCGCTGCGAAAAAATATAATTTTTTATAGTATGTTACTATTATATAACACTGTCAGAATGTGCCAAATCATTAAATAGACTATTACGGATACAGCGGGATCGAAATGGTGATTTAAGTTTTGCATGCGCTGGCTCAAACAATTTGGAAGCTGGTTTTTCGTCTTACAGTTCCTTCAACATGCAAAGTGCGGTTCATAAAAACTTGTGCTTTACCTCTTTGATTACCCTCACTGAGCCATTAATAGCTCAGACATGCCTGCCGCTCAATGCGTCAGCGCGACACGCTGTTCAGGGAGTCCATAACCCGACTTTGTTTTCGCGCTTCGTGTTCACGAATGCGACGGGAGGATGCGCCACACGTGAAATGACGGACGAACAGAGTAAGCGCACAAGAGCAGTCCTTTCTCGCGACAGGCAGTTGTAAGTGATCGCCGAAATACATGCTCTGTCCCCGTTACCTAACACACAACGGCGACAACGAACTGGCAAGCCGATACTGCACTCGGCGGGCAGCTGTGTCCGAAATCAATAGGACCAGCGCCACGCCGACGCCGACCAGTTTCATTCACAGATGACAGCCACCAGCCGAGCGCACGACCAATGCGTCGCGATTCTTGCACTCAGTAAGAGCTCCCGCGCGAAACACAAGAAGATAGCAGTTAGGGGAATCCCGCACTGTTCATCGACCTTTTTGTGATCCAACAATTTTGTTAAGTAATCGATTATGTAAGAAACATACCACTGACATTCACTCTATTCATATTTGGCACGGGATTATACTACTACAGAAAAAAATTACTATTTCCAGAGCATGCAATGACTTTTGTGATATACGTCGCGCTGCTAATGGCTTAACTGTGAAGAGACACGTCTTACATAAAATGGTTGATGATGACCCTATTACTCGGATAGAAACAAATGAAAGAGCGTCAGAACAAGGATCGTACTTGCAATTGTAATCTCTTGCAAAAATTTATGAGACATTCGTTGTGTTTCAGAGTCGAGATGTTTGAGGAATCCCCAATCCGGCATTAGCATTGACATCACCTTTGTCAAACTGTAGTGGCCGTTTGGCAAAAAGTAGCAATATTGTAAGTAGCTTTAACCAGTATTCCAAAATGTATTGCTGCTCTTTGTGTACTTCAGTAGAACATTAACGCTTCTTGTTCCACTAATAGAAAATTGCGGTTAGGGCTATGTATAGCGATATTTACCCACGATAATAACTCTAAGAACAGACGCATCCATTCAGTGTCAGCATGCCCTCACTGTAAACATGTTTACATAGAAAAGGTCTGAAAAACCCGTTGAGTGCTGTAGCTTTGCAGAGAAAGTAGAAATGCCAGATACATGGTACCATAACTATACCCCACACACCATTTTAGACAGGGTATACATACTGTCAGTATGCAGTAAATACGCTTAAAGTCAGCTAAATTAATGGCAGCTTACTGGCCCAAACTCACTTTGGCAACATACATGAAAGAATCAACACTGAACAGTGTGAAAACTGGAATAGAGCCATTGAACGAAATTTTGCGGTAAGGTTTGTTATATTGTCAGTATTTGTGATCTACACATTTCAATTAACCAGTTTTTTAAATCCAAAACGAAACCAGCTCATGTGATTTAAAAAGCAGTCAAATGTTGGGCTCCTATAAAACATCCTGCATTTTCCCTCTGTTATGGTTACCCTTAGATACAATGTTGAAAAACACTATAAGATTGTACATAATGTCACTCCTCAAATGTAACCACAGCCCACAACAAATTAGTCCACCTTCTCTTTTCATGTTAAGAAAGGACAGATTTGGCAGAAGAGATACACAGTAGTGTCTGTAAGACAACTGAACATGAAAAGTGACACATCAAAACATAATCACAAAATATATTTGTTGGTATAATCAATACAAAGGTTGGTTTGAACATCACAGCACTTTACTAGGTGTAGTCTTATTGGAGACTGTGTACACTTGTCTTCATCCAAACCTTGAACTGAGTTATCCAGCCTATTCAAAGGAACCCGCAATTTAAAGTGTGCACCAAAGCACAGTGCAGTTGGTATGTTTCATATGTAAGTCCAAAAAAAGAGTACCAACGATAAAAGAAATAACAGATGACAGAAAAAAATTCCAGGGCCAGCTGACGATTGAACTACAGAAGTTTGGATTTTGCAGTCTGACACATAAACATTCTGAAATTTCTATCACTACTTTTAATTGATCACTCTAACAATCACCTAGATTCAATCCTAACAAACTGAAAGATCCTGTGTCAAAGGTTTGCCCCTGAAACTGCAATTTGCCACCTCTCTGACCTCTATAAAAGGACTACACAGTTTATTCCTCAAGATACTGCTAG
The DNA here is from genome assembly GCF_023898315.1 of Schistocerca nitens. Lineage (NCBI taxonomy): Eukaryota > Metazoa > Arthropoda > Insecta > Orthoptera > Acrididae > Schistocerca > Schistocerca nitens. The sequence continues at coordinate 354,273,697 of NC_064615.1, forward strand.
TCTTTTGACATGACATGAACACTTGAATTAGCAGATTTGTGGATCAAGCTAAGCTGATGATGTAGTCTACCAATTCTGAGATACTTATATAAAAGTTCAACCACAGTCTGCTATAGGTATAAATATAACCTAACATTGCTGACCATCACCTTACAGACATTTAGGCACATCACTGCATCTAAAAATGTGAATTTTATCCATAATGGATGCAGCTGAACTCCGTGAATGTTTACCTCTTTTTGATTTTCAAGTGCTTCGCGCTTCAGCTGCATGATGGGCATTGTAATGAATAAACATAATCCGTTCAGACAACTTTCATTGTCTTATCTCTTGGACGGCATATCAAATGTGCCAAAGCATCTCCCTGTAGCCTGTTGAAGTTATTTTCTTTCCTCTTCGCATGAATTCCACTAGGAGTAAACTGACAGACGCAAGTGGAAGGTGTCATCACCTCCCCAGTGTTTAGGTGGGCTTGTCTCCGATTTTCTTTTGTTTGCTATATTTGAATGATGCCCCAGTGCTGACTGAATTTGAGATTCACGTGTTTCATAATAAACTGCAGTCTCATAACAGTGGAGGTGAGAAATTTCAAATCTTGTCTCCTATCAGCCTAGGAAATCCAGACTTCCTCCCATCCATTTTGTATTATGGACTTTGGTCAACTGTTTGGGAAGGCAGAGTGCTTTTCTCCCGTGTATTATCTGTAACCATCTCAAAATTTGAGAGAAGGAATTGTATACATGTGTCTGTCATAAGATATCTTCCTGCATAAATTTTTTGATCTGATTTTTGTTTGAAGCCCACTGCAATTTGTCATACAAGGTGTCTTTTTTCCCACCATTTCCTTACAGGGGTTTATTCACTGTGTTTTCACCATACACATTTCATTTGATTGCAGATTTCTACAGGCCAATATCTGATGTACTCAAAACCCAAATACAGTTATATAGTTGCACATTTCATAGGATGGATCTGATTTCCTATTAAGATTGCCATTTTAAACAACTCCAGTAAAACGAATGTACCCACACAATGAAACTCAACTCAGAGTGAGACAAGGACAAGAGCTAACCCGCAAGCAGATAGTCATCATGTTGCAGTGGTGTGGTCCGATGGTCTGCACATGGCAAAGACTGCAATAATTATGCTTTACTTTCTGTATGATCTTTGCACATCAATGTTTTCCAATATTAGAGGAATCATCATCAGCTAAGTTATCCATTTTACAAGCATCTATTTGCTGAGTCATCCCACAAGCAATAGGGATGATGTGACTTGTTCACAGACCACCCTTTTCTTCATTACGATCTGACAGATCCACTAAGTTCATTATCCAGCCACCTGATAAATTATAAACATGCAGTTGGATAGTACACATTCCAACTTTACCAAAACTTAAACCTCCTTCCTATGTAGTGTAGCAAGCTGATAATCTTTTCCTAATAATTTAATATTGTTCATCTTTTATGGGGCATTACTGGCTATTCTTACTGGATTTTTATAACACACACAGTGGCACATATCTGAGATCTGCCTTTAGTTGGAAATAATATAGGTATTGAGTTCTTTGTATATGTCAGTTGACTTCAGTCACAGCTTAACTGTTTACCGTATTTTCAAATTGATGCCAGTGACATCTAACACTAATTCTGGTACTCCCCTGCAATTTCTGTAATACCATACTCAGCATTACCTGTAACAGTGGTTGTCAAACTGCGGCCTATTAGCCACGTGCCGCTGGAATCAAATATCTGTGTAGCCCTATTTTGGAATGGTATGCATCTAGCAACTAATAGCCGAGCCCAAAAATGTTGACTAACATTAAGATCTCCTTAAAGAGTGTAGTTTTCCTGCTCAGTAATAAACAAAAATACTTACAGAGACAGTAACATTTAATGATTGCTTAATTTTAACTGCATTGATGAATCAACTGTGAGCTAAGTAAAGTTGGCCACCTACCCTTGGGGCAAAAGCACAAGTTGTGTGACCAATGCAGGGGTATAGGATGTGAGAAAGGTAATCTTTTATTGTTTCTCTTCCAATATTGTCAGCTCAAGGGCATTTGCAATTTGTACCAATCAGCTGCTGTGGTATCATTTTTGCACAGAAGTAACATCTGCCAGTGAATGTGCATTACATAGATGGTCATCTCGTAATATGGTACGGGTCTGTGGCAAGGAACATTAATTTTGGCTGTTTTAATACAATGCAGTGAGCAAAAGAAACATGACAGTCAAAATATTTACTAAGCAGTTTTGATCACTTCTCATATCGCATACAGTCAGTCAGGGTAACTTTCTACCACTCAGAGTATCTTCGCACCGCTTACTACTTTTGTTTCAAATGACTGGTGTTTCACCTACTTGCATTATTTTGCACTCAAAGAAACAGTTTTACTATCTCTGTGATTTCTAGTTCATATTTTAATTTTCTTATCAAGTAACTGCAAACTCTTACGTTTCTGATTATCCTTTAATTGCACTGGCTGTGAAGACAGCTTCTGACAATAGTGACTGAAATTGAACAAATATCTTGTTACAAATACAAATCAAGTTAAATCAAAGTAAAACTATAATGCTGAATTAACACGTCATTTTTGCTCCTTATTAATGCTTGATTTCCTTTTGACAGGTCTGAAGTTGGTCAGGGAATTATATACAGAAAAAATGAAAATGTTTTAAGACTGGCCTAAAGTTCTACATCTACATCTATACTCTGCCAAATCACCTTGAAGTGCATGGCAGAGAGTACAGCCCATCGTACCAGTTATTAGTGTTTCTTCCTGTTCCATTCACGTATAGAGTGCAGGAAGAATGATTGTCTGAATGCTTCTGTGCATGCAGTAGCTATTCTAATCTTATCTTCGCGATCCCTATGCGAGTGATATGCAGTGGGTTGTAGTATATTCTTACAGTAATCATTTAAAGCCAGTTCTTGAAACTTTGTTAATAGACTTTGTCAGGATAGTTTACATCTATCTTCAAGAGTATTCCAGGTCATTTCCTTCAGTATCTCTGTGAAAATTCTCCCACAGATTTAACAAACCTGTGACCATTCATGCTGCTCTTCTCTGTATACTTCAACATCCCCTGTTAGTCCTATCTGGTACGGGTCCCACACACTTGAGCAATATCCTCATATGATAATACTTTTAACAATAAGCATAAACATGGTACTGAGTCAAATGCTTTTCGGAAACTAAGAAAGACAGTATCTGCCTTATTACCTTGATCCAAAGCTTTCAGTATGTCATGTGAGAAAAGTGTGCATTGGGTTTCACAAAATCAATGTTTTTGAAATCCATGCTAGTTGACATTGAGGAGCTCATTCTGGTCAAGATCTCATAATGTTTGAGGTCAGAATATGTTCTAACGTTCTACAACAAATTGACGTCAAGCATATTTGACAGTAGTTTTGTGAATCACTTCTTCTGCCCTTCTTGTAGACGAGAGTGTGACCTGTGTCTTTTTCCAAGAAATGGTACAGTTTTTTGTTCGAGGGTGTAATATAGATTGTAGCTAGAAGAGGGGCTAACTCAGCTGCAAACTCAAAATGGAATCTGACGGGGATTCCATCAGGGCCTGGGGCTTTGTTCAATTTTAACAATTTCATCTGTTTCTCAACACCACTGACACTACTTATTTCATTAATCTTTTTTCAGTCATACAAGTCTTAAATTGGGGCGTTCCTCCAGGGTTTTCTTTGCAAAGGAATATTTGAAAATGGAGTTAAGCATTTCAGCTTTTGCTTTGTTACCCTCAGTTTCAATTCCTGTCTCACTCACTACGGGCTGGACACTAACTTTAGTGGCACTAACAGCCTTTACATACGACCACAATTTCGTTGGGTTCTGGAAAAGATCACTTGACAATATTATGCTTACGGTAATCATTGAAGGCATCACACATTGTTCTCTTGGCAGCCGAACGTGTTTCATTCCGCATCTCTCTACCTATAGCCCTACACTTTGTTTTACACCTATTATGCAGTAATCTCTGTTTCTTTAGAAGTGTCTTTACAGTAACTGTAAACCATGGAGGTTGCATCCCATTATGAACTGTTCTACACGGTACATATCTCTCCAGTGCACGATCAACTATTCTTTTAAACTTTTGTTTAGCTAGTGTAGTCAGTCTGGTCTTGTAAACTGACGTAGCGGGGAGAGCGGTGTGCTGACCACATGCCCCTCCATATCCGCATCCAGTGACGCCTGTGGGCTGAGGATGACACGGCGGCCAGTCGGTACCGTTGGGCCTTCCAAGGCCTGTTCGGATGGAGTTTAGTTTTAGTTTGTAGTGTATTCAGTAGATGTTTCATCAGTCTTGCAAATGGGCACTTTATGTTCTCCTGAAGTAGTTTAAATTTTAAGTCACTATAGAACAGCCACAGGTATGTGGTCCTTCAACAGCATTCAAAATAAATGCTAGTGCCTATCCCTGTCCATTCTCCTGCCTACCAAAATTACACTATTCTAAAATTAACATCAATAGTTTACTTAACTGTGCTCACATTTATCCTGAATACTTTCCATCTTTCTCCCCAGTGGTCTTAGGTCAAGTCAATATATAGTGAGCCAGTCTTCCCCTGTAACACCCTTCATCCAGAGATCTGTTACCTTGTAATATGGGAGTTAATTTCTGCACAGTCATCATAACACATACGTTCATTACCTAAAACTAAGGAAGGGAAGTGATTAGTAAGAGGATTTTTTTTTGTCACTGGTGCCCACGACACACTCATTCAATTGATGCCCCCCCCCCCCGGAAAGGTTTGCGTGCCTCAATGACGCTGGGGGCTATGCTAGCAGTAGCTTAGCTACTGGCAGGACCATCCAAGCCAGACAAGTATCAGTGGAGGTGTCTGCAGTACTGCAGTAGAGTGTCCCACAAGTTATGGAAGGGAGAGCTGAATTTCTCCCAGGGAGCTCTGACAACAATGGTTCAGTATAGTCAAGGCAACCCTGGGTGTCATGAGCTAAGCTGGGGCTGGCCAGCACTCCCAGACCTTTGTACTGTAAACTCTGGGCATTCTATTAGATGCAGTGGTGGAATGTTCTGTGAATAGTTGTTGCAGTAAAACAGTCTACAGCAGGCAACCTCCAGGGCACCTGCACTCCTCCCTGCCCTGATCCCCCCCCCCCCTCTCTCCCTCTCTCTCTCTCTCTCTCTCTCACACACACACACACACACACACACACACACACACACACACAGAGAGAGAGTTGTATAAGGCTTGCACAGGCATTTATTTCCCTAGTGGCTCTTAGGATCACTGTGGAGCGACCTCAGTTCACGTCTACTCCGTACCTACACCCGTCCAACAAAGAAGGCTCAGCTGGTCAGCCCACCGTAGTCTCACAATTATAGAAACAGGGCATAACACTTTCATTGTAATAAAGAGGCCAGAAGAGATCTTTGAGAAAGTCTCTCCTTTCGATGGAGTGTATTGCTTGGTCCTTAAAATGTGTTACACAGCTTTCTAATGGAACACTTCTAGTTGACTGCCACACTGCACTGAGTAACTACGCTTCTGGAACTACAATTCAGGAATGCGACACCTTAGGTGGCTACTATGTTGTTGTTGAGTTGCATAACACTCACAACTTCTGTAAAGATGTGGTTGCATGTTCAGGTATATTGGAGGTGGACCCTGATGAGTTACATGAAGTGTGGAAAAACACGGTTGTCATGAAAGTGCAGAACTATATTAGGAAACTCAATGACACATTGATAAAAACTGCAACACTTATTTTAAACTTGAACACTCCAGAATTTGCTGAACATATTCTTGCAGACTAGGGTTTGACCTTTTGTTCCCAACCCAATGAGATGCTTCAAGCGTTATAGGTTTGGTCATACCACTATGGCATGTGACCCGAGGGCTACGTGTGGAAATTGTGGAGGCTCAGCCCACGAATTGCGTGACTCTTGTACATTTTTTACTCTTGTAAATTTCCTCTGAAATGTATAAACTCCTGTGGGGATCATTGTGTATAGAACAGGAAGTGCATGGTTTATAATGAGGAAAGGAAAATTCAGGATTTCAAAGTTGCAAAGTGCATACGCTAAGCTGAAGATAAAAAAGCTTTCAAAACTATGCAGCCTCTGATGTTTGCTAATTCTTTTGCATCGACACTTAAGAATCCAGTCAGCAAGTGTGATACCTCCACACAAACCCAGACCTCACATTTGAGTAAGAGAACAAGCACTTGTCAATATATGACCCAAAAACCATTCAGAAGCCATTAACAATGGGTTTAGAACCTTGGTCACATACCACTGCACACCATCAGAGTTCCCTAAGCCATTCTCTCTACTCATGCAACCGGCTCCTTCCATAATTAAGGAAAAGGTCACACAAAAAGCCATTCGAAACCGGAGAAGTGACAGCAAAACCACTGAATCGGTGAGCACTCTCCCTTCCCAATGATGGTTTTACAGTCAAGGCAGAAACAGAGAGCTGGGCACCATGTAGTGTTTCCCTGAACACTCAGGTAAATTACCACCACTGAAAGGGGAATAACAGGGTCAACCATCATTAATCAGTAGCTCCCACAGGGCCTCCTGTAACGCAGTGGAACTTAAATGGAAACCGATTACATTTGGAAGAGTTATAGCTCATGGCTCAGGAGTGACCACTCTGCATCTGCAACAAGAAACTCATTTTAAAGTCACCATCACACCTGAGTTAGGAGACTACCACCCCTGTAGGAAGGATTGCCTTACTTGAGACAGGGCTAAAGATGGGGTGGCTGCCTTCATTGATGACAGATGCCACTCCTCCCCTGTCCCTCTACCAAGGCCATACAAGTAGTCACAGTGGAAGTCCTCACACCAATTATGATCACAATGTGCTGTTTATATCTTCCACCTCACAATCCACTGGATGCAGATGCACCGACAGAGCTCTTCCGGGGACTCTCCCATCCATTCCTACTCGTGAGTGACTTCAGTGCACACAATGTGCTGTGGGGCTCTGCTACCACTTGTTCCAGTGGTGGAATTATTGAGCACGTCGTCCATTTAGAATGTACCTGCCTTTTGATCTTGGGCCAGATGACACACTTTTCTACAGCTACAAGGCCATCTTCGGCCAGTGACCTTTCTTTCTGCTCCCTAGCTACTACAGACTCAGTTCAGTGGGAAGTGGCCACAGATTTGCATTACAATGACCTCTTTCTGGATTGGGTCCAGACGGTGGTCAACAAGAGATCACAAAGGCGGATGCTTCAAGGGCCACACACAATCAGCAGGCTGTCTTCATACAACAGGAATGTGCCCAAGAGATGGTGGATCACGTAACCTGTGTGATGCAATGAGCTGCTGTTAATTCCATTCCCCAGTCTAGCCACAACCTCAGACGATGGCCCTTCGCTTGGTGAAATGAATAAAGGCGTTCGGCAATCACAGGCATGCAACTTTGCAGAAATTCAATACACCTTCCAACTACAGAATATCTTCATACCTTCAGGTCTGCAAGAGCACAGGTGAGATGAATGGTAAAAGAATGGAAGAGGACTTCCATTAATTGGCCCACTTCCACTGTGCAAATTTAGGATTCAATAAGGCAGATTTCAGACAAGGACAGTACACCACCCATTACAGCTTCGTTAACAAATAGTCTTGGTGGATGCACCAGAAGCTGAATTTTTATTACCATCACTGCGTCATCTGGGCCAACTCTTCAGTTTCAAATGTTCCATGGAACTGTGGAGATGAAGAGGCTCTATTTCTCGTGTAATGAGATCTAGAATCTTCCATTCTCCATGTGTGAACCGGAATCAGCTGTCTGCAGCCAGAGAGACAGCTTCAGGACCAGATGAAATTCGTTGTACGATGCTCTGTTACCTGTGCGCTAGAGCCAAAGATAAGCTCCTGTATTGTTTCAATCAGATCTGGTTTACTGGACAGTACACAGTTACTTGGAAGGAAGAAATATTAATTCCCTTATGGAAACCAGGCAAGTATTGTGCCACCCCTAATAGTTATTGGAGTGTAGTCCTTACCAGCTGTACAGTTAAGACTCTTGAGTGCATGGTCAGCTGCAGTCTCATCTGGCTCTTCGATTCCTGTAGCTACCTGCACCACTCTCAATGCAATTTCTGATCCATCCTTGACAACTTAATTCTGCTGGAGATAGTGATACTGGAGCCTTTCTATGCCACCAACCATTCAGTCAAAGTGTTTTCTTGACCTTGTAAAAGCATACAATACCACTTAGAAACACAGCTTCCTTTGCCAACTTCATGAATAGGAATTACATGGACATCTGCCACTTCTTATTCAATCCTTCTTTGGGGACAGGTGCTTTGCTATTGAGCTCATGATTCCTCGTCTGAATGCTTTGTTCAGACAATTGCCCCCCCACCCCCCAAGGCAGTGTACTCGGTGTCAAACTGTTCACAATTGCTACCAGTGGTAGCTCCTCTGCAGTCAGACATCCACTTAAAAGTTCTTTGGTTATGAATGACTTCAGCTGACAGTATGGAGGCTGGAAACGTTGGCCAGTAAAACTGGTTTCTGGTTCTCATTTGAGAAGACTACTTGTGTCAACTTTATCCATGCTTGCCGCAGTTTTCACCCACCAGAGCAATGGGGGAAACTCTTGTAAATTTTAAGGACAATGTATGCTTTTTGGGCCTAACACTTGACTCATAATTAACACGGTTCCTGCACCTGAAAGACATGTGAACAAAGGGTTTCACATCATTGAATATTTTAAAATGTATGTGGAAAGGCATGGGGATCTGACACATCTTACCTCCTGCAGTTTTATAGTGCATTTGTCAGATCACAGATTATTGCAGCATTGTTTATGGATCAGCTTGATGTTACATGCTATCCACCGTAAGTGCATTCAGATATCAAATGGAGCCCTTTGGACCAGCCTGGGTTAGAGTCTATGTTCATAGGCATGAACCATCCCTCCAGATTCAGTGGTGCCTTCTTCTGGCTCGACCGGCCCTGAAAATCTCAGCATTGGGTCAGTTGTTGGCATTTAGTGTAACAGTCCACCCCAATCTGAGCTGCTTTTCAGGAATCGGCCTCATGCAACCAAGCCATTTGGGATATGTGCTGCTGACTGTTTAACAGATCTGGAAATACCAGACCTCTGAATTAACAGATAGGGATGAAACAAACTGCTACCTTGGCTCTTCAACACCACAAAGTGATTGTATGCCTACGCAGTACAAGAAAACTTGTACTCCAGATTGCATTTTCACAACTGTTTTCTTCAATTTTAAGTATGTACCATTGTTTTAGTGTTGTTTATAGAGATGAATTCCAGCAAGAGAATGCTCTCGATTATTCAGCTCTTTTTCCCTGATCACGTTTCCCAAGTGCACCTTCCAGAACAGTGGACAAATTATGATGCAGACTTGTATGGCATCATGATGCCTCTGGAATGGATTCAGCATCACAAATATAAGGTTTTTCTCCTCTTCTGACTCACCCAGTGTGCTCTGAGTGGCCCAAAAATGTACCCAATAGACCAGTTGGTTCAGGCCAACTATGACACCTTCCAGCAGCGCCAACACCGAGGCAAGATGATGGTCTCTTGCTGGGTACCAGGACACATCAAGATACATGGAAATGACATAGCTGACAAAGCAGCCAAAGAAGTATGTTACGATGATGGTGTACGTTGATGTGCCATCCTCTTGCATGCTATCATCTCATTACCACACAGAAGTCATCTCATTACCACACAGAAGAATCATACAACAAACTGTGGTCACTCAAATTGACCACCATGCAAGGCAGACTTCATGCCAACCACACCAATGGATGGAAGTGCTGCTCACCAAACTGCACTTGGGACATAGACCTTAAACATACAGTTTCCTCCTCTGGTAGGAGGATCCACCACTCTGTGAAGATCACACACACACACACACACACACACACACACACACACACACACACACACAGGCATGCATACACCCACACATCACACATTTACCATTGCTGTAAACTTTTTAATGAGTACAGGACAAGCAACTCTGATCTATATCTTTTGTGCTGAGAACCCATAACTCATCTTGCATATCACGGAAAGATAGTACATGTATTTCTAGGTGATATATTCTTGTGTGGTGTTGTATTCTCAGTTACGAAAGATCTTGAATGACAGAGTGTTACAGAAAATTTTCCAGCTTTATCTAACTGAAGCTTGTGTATGTGTTTGTAGGGGGAGGGTGGGTTGGGTGGAGTGGAAGATAATTATCATGTGTTAGAGGTGCTGTCAGCAATGTGCTGCCACATTTGCATCTGGTAAAACTCGTGTTTGTGTCATTTTCAGGTTTTCAGTGAATGCAGCTTCAAGTGCACATTGCATGAGGTGTAATATTCTCCACATAAACTATGTAGTATATATTATACTGGTGGTGATAGTGAGTGGAAGGTGGTAAAACTATTTCCTGGCATCTAAGCAATTTCGTAACAGTTCTAACACAAGAAGGCCAGATTTGCTGACACAATACTCATCACCTGACAATGGAGGAATTAAAAGGGATCACAGTAAAGGCAACCAAAGCTAACACACAAACCACCAACTAAGCAAAATGAGAGGAAATATTTGAAGATTGCAGACTTCAGTACAGAGCATACAGAATCTTGCAAAGAGAGGATGGATATGTCATGGCTATACAGGATCCACTTCCACAAATGAGTTACACCAACACATCTCCACTGCATCAGCAAAAATGTTTCACGGAAAATGCCTCACCTGATACAATCAATAGTCCAAATGCACACTTAGTGACTAGAGAGGGACTCAAATGGGCACCTAATGACCAAGAACAGATGAGTTGTCTTTGATCCAATTTGTGGGTCAACATCACATACAATGGTATTATCTATCCTGTACGGAGTTCAAAAGAGCATGCAGTTTTATTGTGAGGCATAAGACCTAGCAGGAAAACTTAGTTAAGGTGACAACCGTGCAACTCATGATTGTTTCCAGTAATACAGATTGGTTGCATCAGACAGTGTTGCACTCTTTTTCCTAAGGATGATGGTCTCTCTCAAAATGGCAACATACCTTTACATTACAAACAATCACAGCAGAAATGGTTTTTACTTTATTTAGCAGAAACCAAATTCATCTTACCTCGATTTTACTAAGAACTTTTGATAAATCATGGAGCACAACAAGTTATAAATCAATGTCTCCCCCTACCATACCAACAACAGACACACACAACATGCTGTATTGTTGATTACTTCATTATATTACCAGTGAATGGGATGGTGATATTGTTGATCAATTTATCATGCCAAGTTCTAAAATCCTGAGACTGCTTAACATTGTGCATGCACAGAAACAGGGGATGGCAGCATTGTCTGCTAAATGCAGAAGTTAATCAATTCTCTCATCACTCATCATTATTGTAATGGATTGTGTCTCTTCTTAATTTTACCATTTTCTTTATTTTCCTGACACATTAAAAGGATTGCATAAGGACTTGATATTCTTCCTAAGGGCGTTTCCCCCACAAGTTACATAAAAAGTTATTCAAGTTTTACAATACTTGGACAAAGAGTGAGTCTACACTGTGCATATACAAACTGTAACTATAGTCACTTCGACAGTAAAAACAAAACGTCTGTCGAAAGAGGAAAGTAATGTTGGGTGTTCTTTGGGACAAAGAAAGAAGGATAAAGTAAACAGGTGCTAAGTATTGTTTGATGTATTTGTATGTATATATTTTCTCAAGCAAATTATTGTTCTTGTTTTCACATGTTTGGATGGCAGGTTCCCTAGTCTTTCATTCCTCAGCTATGTGGAGGCCATTGTTAAGAATGTCTACTACGATTTTTGATTTGATCATGAATAAACCCTATTGAGACCAGTACTCCATAAACTCACCAACACCATTCAAGAGCTAAATTGCATGGTAGACAACACTCCAACACACACAATTTTGGTGCTCAGGTTTGGAGAAAAATGACAGGTAAATCTCAATACAGGCATAATTTGTCAGAGGAGATACAGTATACTAACATGCCCTAAGTAGTTGATTGAGACAAGAAAGCTGCTCATGTAAAGAGGCTTACCATACAATATGAGATATGTGGTCATTATTCAGTAACCGCATGTTGTTTGTCCTCCCATAAGATTTCTTTAGCTGAGCAGAATGTGTAACTTGTAGAGAACACAAATGCCCCATAAATATTTCCATTGCTGCCAAAATCTTGAGAGGGGCATTTCATTCTGCTCACCATCACACAACAGGAAAGTAGGTAAGGGCCAAATTGTAACACAAGGCACAGTCCCTTGTTTATGACTTTTGCTATTTGCCTATTGATGAAGGCTTATCAATGGTAAATATTTACCATCTAGCACACAAGTAAAATGACAAAGAAGTTAAAGAAGGGCACAGGCAAATGTGACTGGCTGACTACCTACAAAAATATTGGTGAGTCAGTCACCCTGTTATCACATTAAAATCATGACTTTTGTTATCTCAGTGTAATAAAGGACCTTTACCGCTAGTTTAGAATGAGACTGCAGAGAGGAGACAATTAGATTTATGTTCAAATAACCAAGAGATATTAACTGCCCGTTCTTAATGCTGAAATGCAGTTACGGCTTCCAGAATGTAATTTTCACTCTGCAGCAGAGTGTGTGCTGATATGAAACTTCAGGACCTATACCTTTTGCAGGCAAATGCTAAGGATGGGCCATGAGTCATGCTTAGCTTGCTCAGTTGGTAGAGTATTTGCTTATGAAAGGCAAAGATCCAGAGTTTGAGACTTGGTCTGGCTCACAATTTTAATTTGCCAGGAAGTTTCAACTATGCCTTGTTTGTCAATAGAAGTACTGCCCCAAGACAAGATATTATGTACAACATGTTATGTAAATATTCTTAAAGAAATTCTTTCTGTTCTTTTTAATCATAAGTGGTCACAGGGATTGCAGTCAGATTCATGGTGGATGTCAGTTATAATACCCATCCTAAAACCAGGAATAGATGGCACCTCAACTAGCAATTACTGTAATGTCACTCTCACAAGATGTGCAGGGAAGAACTGTGAGCAGATAGTGAACCACCCTAAGAAATAAGCTCGTCTGTTGCTTCCAAAAAACTGTGGGTTTGGAAAGTATTGTTTCATTCTGGATAACCTGACCCTACTGGAAGCAACTACACAGAAAACTTTTCTCTGAGACACTGCATCTCAGTCACAGTCTTCTGACAACTAGAAAGCTTCTGCACTATATGGAGGTAGAGCATGCTGAACTAGCTTGGCATTGGGGCTTTGTGGAAGGTTACCAATTACTTCTTGCAGAGAGGCTATTTCTATCTCTCATGCAAATTTGGACAAGTATTTCACATCCCTCAAGGGAGCATTTAAAGTATTATCCTGTGTGGTATTATGTATACAGCACAACTAACAACTCAAAGAGACCACTGAAGTTTTTCATGTATGAAGATGATTTTATGATTTACTCCTCCACTTCCTGTCAAGCCACCACAATTTGTCAGTCCCAGGTGGACTGTGTGTTTCAGGGGCAGGCTGCCGGAGAGCTAGGGGCATTGAGGAAAATAGAGGGAGTATCGGGATAAGATGGAGGATCTAGACTGGATGAGAGTTAAGGATAACAGGTACAGGTGAGTAGCAAGGTGGACAGAGTAATGTGAGTAGTGGACATGGAAACTAGGTTTGTTGCAGCAAAAGTTATATTGCTGGGATATTGTGATATGATTAACAATGTTAGTAAAGCAGCCTTTGAATTCAACCACAGTGTGTACTGCAGAAGGCTCTGGCCACAATTTGGCAATGGCCATTCATCTGGGTAGATGGTATGTTCATTGTGTTATTGTCATACAATGTGGTACAGGAGTTGCAGCAAAATTATTTTATATTGCTCCTTTCATGAGTGACTCTTCCTTCGATGTGATAGGAAATGCCAGTGATAGCATGTGGTGAGCAGATGTATGAGATATGTCTTGCCCTTGGGTCTTCCATGTGGATAAGACCATTGGGGCAATGGTTTGGAAGCAGAAGGGACATGAGAATGGGCAGTTGCAGGTAGGAACTCTCCCTGCAACATATACGTTGTTGCCACAGCACACTTTGTCCTGATCTCTAGCAGTCCCTTTACAGCAATTGTCTTGCTACCCTCCTACCCCACACCATCATATTACTTCCGCGTTAGTTTTGCACACCACTTCAGCTCACTCACTGGAGTATTTCTACCTTATTCTCATGGTCTGAATTTGTAGTCCTTGTGTCATTTCTCTTTTTTCTCTTGTGTTCCCCTGAGAGGTAAAATCACTACTTGTATTTTTATAAAGAGAGTGCTCTGACCCAAAGCTAAGTCACTTTCCATCAGCAAGGCATTCCCCCCCCCCCCCCACTCTCTCTCTCTCTCTCTCTCTCTCTCTCTCTCTCTCTCTCTCTCTCTCTCTACCAAGCTTTTTTGCTGGTCTGTGGCTCTTCTATTCAGTGAGTGGTGATTTAACAAATATGTAATGCAGTGAAACTTCACTTTTCAAAGGACATTACAAAATCTGGTGTAAAATGCATGAAATTACTTTCTAAGTGGTAAATGACATATACAGAATACCCTCATACATTTTCATATTTTATGGATGAAATATATACATAATATGCATCAAAATATTTGTCAGAGACTTGTATATTGTCTAATAAAGGTTTTCTGCATTTGGTACTATGTTTAGCCAAGGATGTGACATTTCCCAACACTTTAGTACAACAAAGAGAAAGGCAGATAGTAGCAAATCAAGTAGCTGCCAAGTTCATTTAAGAATCTGCGAAGCTAAGGTGCCGTTTTTAGCGAGTTTCATATTTATATATATGTGTTATGAAAATATGGAGTTTTAAGCATTACAGTGCATTAAAGATCCCTACAAAATGCAACATTTTTAGTGTAGTTTGTCCTACTAAGTGTTCAGGAAAGTGACATTGGCAGCTGAACATAGTATCCTGAACTTATTAGCTGTTTTATATTTTATAATGAAAAGTGCATGAAATATTGCAATGTGCATTAAATATAGTGTGCAAACATAGAGATCGGGCTATGCAGCAGATAAATCTGTCACCACTGTCTTTATTTCACATTCACATCCATTGGAATTACCAACTCACAGTACGATAGTGATCTTCGAACCTAATCTAGACTTCGGGCTATGCTGCAAATCAGCCTGTCACCACATCTCATCTGATTTCAGGGGGGTTTACTATATCACACTTTAAGGGGAGCCGGAGGTGGTCAAATCAAAAAAAAATTACGATTTTTTTTTTTTTTTTTTGCTACCGAAAATTAATTGGAACATTCCTCTTTAATGTAAACTTTGAATTATTGTTCTACTCGCCCTAGAAGTGGAGTAATTACCATTTTCCCCCACGCATGCAGAGGAAATGGGCGGCCGCTGAATGCATCTAACACCCTCTCGTGACTTCCTGGCGAACTGCTTGGGATTTTCTCGGCCTGTTACGCATACAGCGCCATATGTTACGCATACAGCGCCATATGTTACGCATACAGCGAGTGTGCAAGTGTTGGCTACATTGTTTTCTGTGACAAATATTACCCGTATTTCCTTACAGCTTACTTCTGTTTTCCTCAGAATTTCGCACATCTTACTCCATTCAATATTGTCGTACACTTTTGTTCTGGTTACAATGCCACGCTTTAGTAACCGTGTATATAAGAAGAGGAAGAACGTAGGGAAAAGAAAATTAACACTAATACCTAGTTGCGATACTACAATGAATAAGAGCGCAGAACATCATCGTCTCTTTGCTGTTTACCGTTTCGAATTAGTTCAGTGTTGCGCCTGTTGTTGGTAGTATTATACTTCTTGTGTAAAGCGGGTAATATGCAGTATGTACAAGAATCAGGAGGGAACAATAAAACCAATTTTTCATGACTTAGCACAGCCAGAATTGTTACACAAATGTCTATACGGAAAGACGCAGAATCCTAATGAGAGCGTAAACAATTTGATTTGGAAAGTGATTCCTAAAAGGGTGTTTGTAAGCATAAAAATACTGCACTTTGGCATTTATGATGCAATAGCAACCTACAACCAAGGGAACAGTGTGAAGTGTGAAGTTCTGAAGGCATTAGGATTTACAGCTGGGGTGAACACTGTACGAGCACTAAGAAATATTGACAGAGAAAGGATAAGAGGAGCAGAAAGAAGAGAAAGGCATATGGAGTATGATGGAACAACAGGCCAGAAAAGAAGACAGAAGAGGAAGCTTTTGGAGGATGAAGAAGAAGACCCTGGTAATCCATCCTATAGTGCAGGAATGTATTGAGAAACTTTGTTAGCCATTTCCCGTAAATTAGAATTTTTCGAATATAAGGAACATTTTCTCAAAATCCACTCAAGCTAGAGAGATGAAATTTTTATACAGCACTCCTAGTGGTCAAACTTACATTGTAACACAGCCATTTGGCAATATGTTCAGTAGTTTCATTTCAGTTTAATTATAAAGCAATTATTTGTAAAAAAATTTGGGTCATTAATAAAAAAAATAATTGGAAGGAAACTAGAAAAGATACTCCAAAATCCCTCTGTCATAACTGCAATACTAAACCACTCTATATGTAAAAAAAAATTCAAATTTTTCTATTTGGTAGTTTATTCATAAATGTTCCTCAAACTTAGTGATTTTAACATGGGCAGCATAGGCACCTCCGGCTCCCCTTAACCTTTTAAGCGCACATTTTACAAAATATTTAACAAAAAAAATTGTAGGCTGTCTTAATTTTCTTCATGAAATTTTTCAACATGGTTTTCCTGTTCATAAACACACAAGACAGCTTTGACACTTACATCTGCAGCAGATTATTCATCATCATCACTTCCCAACATCATTGTTTCCCTGTATATGAAATCAATCATATCCTCAACAGATATATTTCCAACAGTGACAACTTCGTTGGCAGCATGTAGGAAATCTTTCACTGGATGCTCCAACTACAGCATTTCCCATGATGAAGCAAATATAGTTTCGGTATCATCATTGTTGCTCAGATTTGGTGTGCAGTCCATTTCCTTTGACTGCTTGAATGAATCACGCTTTTCGAAAGCAGTTAGAGATGGTGGTGTCTGTAACCTCTGTCCATGCCTTGGCAATATAGTGCAAAACATAAAAAGTGACATTTTGAAGGAAGGTGGGTCTTTTCGAATTTCCATCAAACTTAATGCATTCTGCACAAATTTTGTTCCTAGAAAGGTCTGCAACTGGCTTGTGCAGTTGTGGCAGGAACTCTGACTGCATACTGCATAAATTTATATTTTTTGGATAACAATCATGAAATACTCACCATATAGGGGAGATGCTGAGTCGCAGATAGACACAACAAAAACGCTGTTGGAAAGTGAGTTTATCGGCCAACAAGGTCTTTCTCAAAAACAGACAAAACAAACACACACACACACACAAATGCAACTCACACACATGACCACAGTTAAGTGCAGTCGGGAGGATACACGGAGGGCCAGGGGAGAGAGGGGGTAGCGGAAAAGGGGAGAAGTAAAACGGCTGCATGTGTTGGTGGAATAGACAGCTGTGTAGTGCTGGAATGGGAACAGCGAAAGGGCCAGATGGGTGCGGACAATGATTAATGAAGGTTGAGGCCAGGAGGGTTATGGGAACATAGGATATACTGCAGGGTGAGTACGCTCCTGCACAATTAAGAAAAACCAGTGTTGGTGGAAAGGATTCAGATGGCACAGGCTGTTAAGCAGCCATTGAAATGAAGATTGTGGTGTTGGGCAGCAGGCTCAGCAATAAGGTGGTCCAGCTGTTTCTGGGCCACAGTTTGTCAGTGGCCATTCATGCGGACAGACAGCTTGTTGGTTGTCACACCCACATAGAATGTAGCACAGTGGTTGCAGCTTAGCTTGTTGATCACATGACTGGTTTCACAAGTATCCCTGCCTTTGATGGGATAGATGATGTTTGTGACTGGACTGGAATAGGTGGTGGTGGTAGTATGTATGGGACATGTCTTGCATCTAAGTCTGTTACAGGGATATGAGGCAAGGCTTTGGGATCAGGAGTTGGGTGGGACGGACAAGGATATTGTGTAGGTTTGGTGTGTGGCAGAATATCACTGTAGGAGGGATGGGAAGGCTAGTGGATAGAACACTCCTCATTTCAGGGCATAACGAGAGGTAATCAAAACCCTGGTGGAGAATGTGGTTCAGTTGATCCAGTCCTGGGTGGTACTTCATCACAAGGGAATGCTCCTCTGTAGCTGAACAGTGGGACTTTTGGAGGTGATGGGTGACTGCAAAGATAAGGCATGGGGGACACGTTTTTGTACAAGGCTGGGAGCGTAATTATGATCTGTGAAAGCCTCAGTGAGACCCTCAGTATATTTCGAGAGGGACTGCTCGTCACTACACATGCGACAGCCACGGGTTGTCAGGCTATATGGAAGGGTCTTCTAGGTATGGAATGGGTGGCAGTTGTCGAAGTGGAGGTACTGCTAGTGGTTGGTGGGTCTGATACGGACAGAGTTACTGATGTAGCTTTGAGGTGGAGGTCAACATCAAGGAAGGGGGCTTGTTGGGTTGAGTAGGAACAGGTGAAGCAAAAGCAGGAGAAGGTGTTGAGGTTCTGGAGGAATGTGGATGGGAGTCCTCGCCCTCAATCCAGATCACAAAGATGGTCATTAGTGAATCTGAACCACATGAGGGAATTGGGATTTTGGGTGTTTAGGAAGGGTTCCTCTTGGTGGGCCATGAATAGGTCGGCATAGGATGGTTCCATGGGGGTGACTATAGCTGGATCCCAGATTTGTTTTGTCGGTAATGTTTCAAAGCAGAAGTAATTGTAGGTAAGGATATAGTTGGTCGTGGCAACTAGGAAGGAGGTTGGTGGTTTGCAATCCGTCGGCCATGGGAAAGGTAGTGTTCACTAGCCATGGGCATTAGCAATGTTAGTGTAAAGGGAGGAGGCATCAATAGTGATGAGCAGGGCACCATGTAGTGAAGGAACAGAAACTATGGACAGTCAGTGGAGGAAATGGATGGTATCTTCTGTATAGGATCAGACTCAACCAAAGACAAATGTTGAACTCTACATGACAGTTCACTTATTCATCCCCCATGATCCACTCCCACTGCCCCCATAACACCTCCTGTTGACTTTCCAGAATATCTTAACCTCAAACCTTGCCTAACCATCATTCCCCAAATCCCTCAACACACAAACTAACCTTAGATCCACAGAAAGAACCGCAATCCACCACTAAAAACTGATCCGAACCCTTAATCCCACCTGTTGATAATGTCTCCACCACTGTTGTTTTGAACTGCAAGGATTAGCTGGCAGAAGGACCCTGCCAGCTGTCACATTCATCCACCTACAAGCCCTGCCACAGTGACCTCATGCCAAATATCCAGCAGGCTCTCGTCTTTCCTCAAATCCTTAGGCCCATCCCAGAACCTCTCTTCAGAGTGCATCTCTCTCCTCACCCCTACCATTCACCGCACTCCTACCTTCTACATACTTCCTACAATCCATAAACTGAACCACCTATGATGCCCCATTGTGGCCGGTTACTGTCATACCACTGAGAGAATCTCTGCTTGTAGACCAACACTTTCAGCCTATTACCTGCAACCAACCCTTCCATTTAAAAGGTACCAACTATTTCCTCAACTGACTCTCTGTGGTTCCTGTTCATTTAATACATGTTGCTGGGCTCCAGCTGCCAGAGGCTGTGGTCGTGTGTGTGTGTATATATATATATATATATATATATATATATATATATATATATATATATATATATATGTGTGTGTGTGTGTGTGTGTGTGCGCGCGCGCGCATTGAACACCTTGTTAGCCAAAAGCTCGCTCACCAGCAGTCTTTTTGTTGTGCCTATCTGTGACTCAGCATCTCCGCTATATGGTGAGTAGCAACTATCTCTTTCCTAATATTGTTACATTCCATCCTGGATCTTTCATTGTTTGATTAAGGCTGTACAGTTGCTATTCAAATAGTTCAAGTGTCACTGATACTTTGTTATAGGCACTGTAGTTTATGGTTACTGTTCTTACATTTTTTTAATTTTTTTTTTTTTTTAGATAATGTGGTTTTCCTGATTTGCTAATCAGTTTGGCTTAATGTTTTCAAAACCATCAGCATTTGTGCTTACCATTAATGAAAGGCAAATTTTACTGTGGTTTCCTTCATGACAATCTTCACCTAAAGGCAAGTACACTCCTGGAAATGGAAAAAAGAACACATTGACACCGGTGTGTCAGACCCACCATACTTGCTCCGGACACTGCGAGAGGGCTGTACAAGCAATGATCACACGCACGGCACAGCGGACACACCAGGAACCGCGGTGTTGGCCGTCGAATGGCGCTAGCTGCGCAGCATTTGTGCACCGCCGCCGTCAGTGTCAGCCAGTTTGCCGTGGCATACGGAGCTCCATCGCAGTCTTTAACACTGGTAGCATGCCGCGACAGCGTGGATGTCAACGGTATGTGCAGTTGACGGACTTTGAGCGAGGGCGTATAGTGGGCATGCGGGAGGCCGGGTGGACGTACCGCCGAATTGCTCAACACGTGGGGCGTGAGGTCTCCACAGTACATCGATGTTGTCGCCAGTGGTCGGCGGAAGGTGCACGTGCCCGTCGACCTGGGACCGGACCGCAGCGACGCACGGATGCACGCCAAGACCGTAGGATCCTACGCAGTGCCGTAGGGGACCGCACCGCCACTTCCCAGCAAATTAGGGACACTGTTGCTCCTGGGGTATCGGCGAGGACCATTCGCAACCATCTCCATGAAGCTGGGCTACGGTCCCGCACACCGTTAGGCCGTCTTCCGCTCACGCCCCAACATCGTGCAGCCCGCCTCCAGTGGTGTCGCGACAGGCGTGAATGGAGGGACGAATGGAGGCGTGTCGTCTTCAGCGATGAGAGTCGCTTCTGCCTTGGTGCCAATGATGGTCGTATGCGTGTTTGGCGCCGTGCAGGTGAGCGCCACAATCAGGACTGCATACGACCGAGGCACACAGGGCCAACACCCGGCATCATGGTGTGGGGAGCGATCTCCTACACTGGCCGTACACCACTGGTGATCGTCGAGGGGACACTGAATAGTGCACGGTACATCCAAACCGTCATCGAACCCATCGTTCTACCATTCCTAGACCGGCAAGGGAACTTGCTGTTCCAACAGGACAATGCACGTCCGCATGTATCCCGTGCCACCCAACGTGCTCTAGAAGGTGTAAGTCAACTACCCTGGCCAGCAAGATCTCTGGATCTGTCCCCCATTGAGCATGTTTGGGACTGGATGAAGCGTCGTCTCACGCGGTCTGCACGTCCAGCACGAACGCTGGTCCAACTGAGGCGCCAGGTGGAAATGGCATAGCAAGCCGTTCCACAGGACTACATCCAGCATCTCTACGATCGTCTCCATGGGAGAATAGCAGCCTGCATTGCTGCGAAAGGTGGATATACACTGTACTAGTGCCGACATTGTGCATGCTCTGTTGCCTGTGTCTATGTGCCTGTGGTTCTGTCAGTGTGATCATGTGATGTATCTGACCCCAGGAATGTGTCAATAAAGTTTCCCCTTCCTGGGACAATGAATTCACGGTGTTCTTATTTCAATTTCCAGGAGTGTATTTCATTTAAAAGGAAACTGAAGGAGAGACCAGTATCATCTATAATACTGAAGATGCCCTTCAATTTACACTGCTTTATAAGTGCTTGTAAACAACCATATGTCATAATCACAGATTGAAGTTAACACTAAACCAGTATGGTTACCATAATGTCAGCTTGCTGCTTTTTGTATAGCACACATTATTGAAAGCAATGGTTGGTAGTGACGAGAAACAAGTGACCATTCATCTGAAGTCACACTTTATTCTTATTTCTATCAAAACAGTTACTCCCATCAGTCACCAAATTGAGTGGCATGGGACAAATAACTAACACTACAAATTATTACAATTTTTAGCGAGTCAGGGCTCAATAAACATAATCATGTAACATTTGCAAACACCAATTGATGGCAATGCCATACTAGTGTCATATTACGTCAGATTTTTCTTCACAAATGTTATTTGATACAGTATAGATCATGGGCAAATGATGAATATGTTAATGCAAAAATAGTGTGAATTAACACTACGCACATAAAAAATTTAATGGGAATGATAAAATGACGTTGTAAACAGTGAGAAAGCCAGAATTCTTGGAATGAAAAAAGGAGTCTATATTATATTGTCTAAATTGTATTCCATACTGGACTGGACAATCTTTTAAAATATGGTATAATGATATTCTCATGCAACAGCAGGCACCTGACATCGGTGGACTCTCTTCCAGAATAAATCCATGAATTATCCAACAGTATTCTATTCAACTGTTGGTTATATCAACTTTATCCTGCCATTGTAATCAGAAGGAAGTACATAACGGTCAGGTGGTGTTTTTTATGGGCCACTCCTTGTTCCCTGCATTTCCACCCCTCTTTCTCTCACTGAGTGGTGGAGACAGCATTATTTTCTAATCATTCTACATTTGGTGATTTCATCTCTAGAGTAGATTTAAAATGGCTCTCAGTTAATAAGAAAAGATGAGAAAGTCTACTACAAATACAAACATGCACACACACACACACACACACACACACACACACACACACACACACACACACACCTCATACAGTCATTTGTCCTCAAGAGTGCATATAATTCCTCATCAAGGTGATATACCTGCACCACCACATCCATGAAATACTACTGAGCACCAAGGAATGCCATTTACAGTGTCTCTTTTATACACCAGGTTTCTCAAAAATGCACTGCATATGTACTGTGTGATTCAAAAAGAAAGAACAGATTTCAGTTGCTTATTAAAGAGAAACTATAAAAGATAGAACATATTCCACATGTCACTGGATAGAGGAAGGTTCAAAGTTTTGATACTGCTGTGCTGTCACTTGTTTGTGACAACCACACCAAAAGAGAAATTGTTTTGCGTGTTGGAATCTGTGAAAAGTCAATCCAAGTGCAATAGGCAGTCCCCTGCCTGTCAACATGGCAAGAAGCCACCTCTGCACAAGTGGATTTATGACTAACGTACAAAATTCTTGGAAGTTAGTTGCACATGCAGAGGGAAGCCAGACAACTTACATATTTTAAAATAACATAAGTGGTTGTTTGTAGGCTGAAAGGTTGTCCAAGTACAAATTCAACTGTTCAAGATTGGAATCCCAACTATAGACAGGATTTGTTCCTGCCACTAATCACTAGCAGTTCAGTGTCACTTAGCTATCTCCATGAGTGCAAGAAATCACAAGCTGCACTGTGTCTGGATTTCCTATTTAACAAAAAAATCCACAGTTTACTACAATATGCTGGTTCACACGTCAAACGCAAGGACACACCTTCTCCAGCTGGACTCGGTAAACTAAAAATATTGCAGTATTTAAGCCTATCCTCAACATTACTGGTCATTTATATATAAAACTGAAAACGGAAATCTACTTAAGTAGAAATATGCAATAAAAGCCACAAATGTGTATAATTAGAAAATGATTGCCAAATTATTAATGCCTCAGAGGGAGATAACTAAATACCTAATTTAGCATAGCATGACTGGGACACTTAGCTGACAGTGTAATGCAAATGGCAAACACACAACAGCATAAGAATTCCAAGATCAAGACCGAAATGTGAAGGCATAACCAGTGACACTGGAACATAAACAATTTATGAAGTAAGTTTGAGCTACAATATGTAGAATTTGATACACAAAAATCTGAGGATTAGTAACCAACACAATATCAGGCCAACAGACCAATTAAAGTCATTAACAATGCATATGTACAAGCCTTAAGAAACGCCCAATCACTAACACACACACACACACACACACACACACACACACACACACACACAGCATACAAGAGGTATAAGTGCAAATATCTCTATTGGTGACAGGACAGTGTACTGAACATCACATAAGTATTTATATTATTTACAGGCTAATAATTAGGCCTATAGCCATTACAAGTCACATGTTTTTAGGCTGGTTAGTGCCTGTACATGTGGCAAGAGCAAGTCAATAATGCTTATTTTTCCCTGGGCAGTAAGTCAGGTGTTGAAGAGTGGACGCAAAACGGTTAGTCTATCCTGACAGGTGTAGACCACTTAGTGGTGCAGTACAGCCATGCAGAATACATTAGGAACATTCATTGGCTTCACTAAATCACAACCATACTATCACATTTCACCTAAAAATGCTTACCCCTTGGCAATGCTACAATTCAGTCTGTCATCACAGCCTAGTAAAATAAATATCTTGGCGACCACCCACGAAAAATAAAGTTATATTACATTTTAAACAAAACATATGAGTGACATCTAGAACTGAAAACAATAAACAAGTACATCACACATGCTATCTACAGTAGCAAGACATCGGTGTATTCTTTAAAGTGTGAAGTCTTAAGTTGCCTAGTTATCTTCTCTGATGTCTTTCTTTGTTATGACATATGTGTTCTTTACTATGTCATTTAGTTATTGTAAGTGGTACCTTAGATCATAGTTATACTAAACATATAGGTCAGAGATCAAGAACACAGCAACAGCAAATCTAACGTTGGATGATGCATACATTAGAAACCAAGTGCCATTTTAATGTCATTCATGTACTGGCTTACTTTTTCCCCACTACAGCAGCACTGCAGGTGCTTCTTACTCATCAACTTGTTCTCTTACTGAAGTGTGCAGAAGCGAGGGGCTAGCTGTGACACCAAATGGAAGCTGAGTGCATGATCTTGCTGTTGTAAAGTAGCACCGAGTGTCAGATGGTCTGTAATGAAGCTACATTTTGAGAGTGGGGAAGGGGGGAACATGAAAATTAAGTGGTACAGCATATACAACTGCAAATGTGCTTCGTAAGCAAAAGTGATGTCTGGAAAATGTTCAATGCTACAGATCACTCTTCACATGGAAAATGTACAAAGTTCATAATGCAAACAAAATGGTTGTGTTCTTGTTTATTCCACCACCACAAGAAAAAGTATGTCCCCTTTCAAACAAAAAATGTGCACAGAGCAATATCCCTATGTCTACAAAGCACATTACTTGTGTATTCTTTCAGTCACAACAATTTATCAGCTAATAGAGAGCTGCACAACTTATAATTCATTTCTGTAATTTTTTCAAAAACTGCTACACATTTATTTTAGTAATAAAACTCCATCTGGGAATACACTTCAGCCTCATGTTCTGTTGTCCTTTACTGTGATCACAAACTCAGTGACATTTTGAAACCATGTGTATATTAATGTAATTGTTAAACACCTTCTAAATTGAGAGCATATATCAAAATAAATTTACAGCAGTCTTCGAAACAGTTTTATCTGTATCCATACATAAATATAGCAAGGAAACTTGTGACAGAATGTAAATAATACAGAAGTAAAGGAAATCACTCACCGAACGGCAGAAGTGTTGAGTTGTTGACATGCAAACACAAAAGACAATGAACATTTTGTTGGCTTTTGGAAGAAATCCTTTGACAAACTAGTGTAACACGACCTCCTCCTCCCTCCCTGCCCTCTCAAACACACACCTGTACTAAGCCGGCTAGAGAGACAATGGTGTGTCCAGCCAGCACCATGTGCGTGCACAAATGCACAATTCCCCCCTCCGTGTGTGTAACAGACTTCTTGCTTCCGCTATAATGCAAACAGTCTCCTTTACTCCTAAATTATTTATACACGGACACAAACATATACTTACACAGACACATATATACCTACAAACATATATATACACCTCTGGTCTCCATGACTTGTTACAGAGTAATAATACATTTAGATTTATTGGGCTTTGTCACACGAATTTCTGTAAAAATACTTTCACAACAGTGGAAAATCTGTAATACAAAATCACCAAAATCTAGTAACACCTGTGCCTCTGTAAAGATAGAAAACTACAGTGATGTGGTTGTCATCACTGTGGGAACAGCTGAGCATAGCTCATGTCATTCTTCTACTGCATTCAGTGAATCCATACTGCCAGGGAAAAAATAATAATTTTAGTAATAATAATAATCTGTGATAGAACAGAGCAGTATTGACTGCAACCTTGAGGACCAAGAGTAGAGTAAGCACTTATGTTGAAAGCAAGTGATGTGAGTGAATGGAATTAAGTTTGTTTCGAAACATGACACATAGCACATACTGCCAACATCTGCACTGTTTGCAGATATTTTCAATGCACTACTGAAACACAAGGTAAGAAATAAAACGAAATGTAGTGAGCCACTTGGGACCACAGTTCTCTCACACCAAAATACTCTGACAATATCCTTGAACATCCTCAGAAATTGACTGTGGAGTTCTAGTTTGCTCTATATATACTTTTCCACTTACTGATTAGTCATTTTATTGGTACACAATAATTGTCATACTCAAAGTTTGCGTATGTAGCAGCAAAGCCACAAGCCCTCGGTTATACATGTAAATTCGTGTGCTCACTCTTCTTTCTACATTTGTATAGTCCACTTGTACTGAGAGCAGACTCAAATGATGAGTTTTCAGTTAAACTGGTATCTATAGTAGTAGAGATATCATTTGTACTGAAGATTGTGATACTGCCCTTCTACTTCGTACTGACTGATCTATAGCATAGCTTGAGATCTAGGTTAGGTTTAAATGTGGTTGAGAGTCTGGTTGAGAGTTGGAGAAGCCAATGAATGTGCCATGACAATCTCTTTTCATTATTCACAACATACTCTATAGTTGGAGTTCCTTATGTGGTGAAACCCTCTATTTTCCCCCTACAGTCTGATATGAAAATTGTACTATATTTCAAGGCATTAATACCAAGAACATCCCAATCCAAACCTCTATTACCATGTAAGTCCTGTTAGTTTTTAGGCTTTTTTGTTTAGCTAATCCTTTCACGTAGTTAGTGATGTCACCTGTAGTTTGTTTTGATAGACTTATCACTGCTCTGTCACAATAGTACTACGTCTTTTATTAATCCTAACAAACTCACAAGATTACAACATACACAAAGAAAAGAGAAGCAACTCACAGAAATTTAATATGTACTAAATTAAAATAGCAAAACGTCAATAAAACTTAGAACCAAATCCAGTGACAGTAATTACAGTCACCAAAAGCCTAGAAGTAGTCACTGCAAACAATATATTTTACAAAGTATTTGTTGGACAACACATTGTACCATGTGTCTGTCCTCCTTTCAGTATAACAGTATATGACTTTGTAAATCATATATTTATTCTAAACAAATGCTCAACATTGACAGGTGCTGACTGCTGATTATCTCCACAAGAAGACCCCTGTAGTGTAGACACTGGCAGCTCCTACCTGCCAGTAGTCACTACCTGACAATGTCAAGCAGGTGCCTCACAGGAATACAAATACTGTGGGATTTACAAAACAATCAGCGGCACACAAGTAAATACTCTCAACATACGTGATAAACCAGATAGGAAAGCATGTACATAAAACAAATTAATGGCTGTCACGGAATATTTACAACCTAAATGTAAGCAGTTTCTTGGAATCTGCACCATAAAACAGACTGACCTCCTCAAGTGATATGTAAACAGATATCATTAATCCAATACGTGTGACTAGCTTCAGCTACAGATGCAGGTCTATCATAAAATCCCAAGGAAAAAGACAAAGAAATAAAAGTTAAAAAATGCACTAACAGTGCAACTACAATGCACAAATATATATTGGTATTACTTGATGAGAGTGGAAATCGGGATAGGAAATAAAGATTTTAAAAATGAATTGTTTGTGTCAACAGAAGAATAAGGCCAGGGAAACTCAACATTATTTTGCAGCATCTAGTATTTGGAAGGTATTATTTTACGTTCCAGACAATGAAAGAATATACAAGAGCAACAGCAAAAGCTTCACAAGAAGAATTATTATGAACCACTCTGTGGCAGAACTATGGGTTGCATACTTTAAGAGAGTACAGGTTTGTATCCCTAGGTATTAATTTCTTTACTATAGGCCTAGTTCAGTATGAAATTCGAATAACGGAGAGAACCGCTCCAATTTTCAGATCTTATCTTAAAAAGGAATGAAATTTAAATGACAGTGACTGCCAATTTTTCTGTGTTTACATGGTGTCATATAATTTATAATACGACCTACGAACGAATGCTACTTTATTAAGTGTCTTGGGCTAAGTTGTTCCAAGAAGTGCATTATAAAGTCTCACATAAAACCAAAATATGAGACTTATTGTGAAACTCAGTTTTCAAGAACAACAACGTACGGAACAATGATGTACGGTCATTTTATTTACTCTTTTCCACATAATCCCAGTGATCAACAACAAACCGTAAGCAGCTGTGAGGCAAATGGTAAATCAAAGTTCACAAGTAGAAATTCTTCATACACCGGTAAAAACAAATGTATGTCAAATCCAAATACTCGTGTTTTTTCATAATCCGATTAGTGATCAGGAGTTGCTACCATGGGTTCAAACTTTAATTCGTGGTTTTTGTGTTGTGCGACGTGTGACAAAATTACCACCTAGGTCATTAAATGTTGACACTTACATCACGTTAATCATAACGCACTAGCCTACACGATAATAACCATAGCGTATTTTCAAATCTTCTATTTTGAGTTTCCATATCGCGCCAATAACTAATAATCAAAACAGTAGCCATCGAAAGATACTCCTCAGAGTTGTCTTTGATGTCTCGTGAAAATACAGTCGATACAGCACCAATTATTTTTCAGTTGTCCGTATCACTGGGGTCTGGCGTTGGTTATGATCGTATAGTGCAGCAATGCTGCATTTTGATGTCGTTGCATATTTGCAATGAGTTGATTGAGCTAAGTTTATAAGGATCGAAACGACTTGAAAGAGACAAGCTAGTCATATAAGATGAATGACTCCAACAGTGTAAATTATGCCACCTGCCAACCAGTGTATAGCCTCGGCAATACTGACTATTTAAGAAGGGGATAATCACGTTGGGCCAAGGAATGATATCCCTTAACCTACTGTGTAAATAAATGTCTAGCTGAAAACAAGTTTCCTGGTGTACAAAAAATATCTAGAGTGGTCCCAGTATATAAGAAAGGTGATAAGAACTGTTCTGCTAGTTACAGACCAATATCGTTAACTCTTGTTTTCTCAAAAATTCTTGAAATGTATGTATAATCAAGTTAGCACGTATTTAGGTAACTTAAACTTAATAAGTGGCAAACAATATGGATTCATGAAGGATAAATCCACAACAGATGCTATGGATTCTCTTGTAGAATTTGTTCTGGATGTATTTGAGGCTACGGGATTTGCTCAGGCTACATTTTGTGATCTGAGCAGAGCATTTGACTGTGTGGACCATGATACTTTACTGAATAAGCTATCCTATTATGGTTTGCTAATAGCAGCATAAATATGATTAAATCCTTCCTTGAGAACCGCCAACAAGTTGTATGCATTAACAGGGCGAAGTCAGATCTGATTAATGTTAGGTCTGGCATGCCACAGGGCTCAGTACTTTGACCTCTATTGTTTTTACTTATGATTAATGACCTGCCATCTTTTGTAAACTCTCACACAATAATGTATGCCGATGACACAACTTTTTTTAAATAAAAGCTCAGATTTAAACACACTAAATATATAGTTAAAGATACCCTTGCTCAGAGTTCATTATGGTTTAGAGCGAACGGTTTTCTACTAAATGAAAGTAAGACCCAGGCACTTTCCTTTAGCTTAAGAGAGAATCATGACTTAGAAAGTATAAAATTTTTAGGTGTTATAGTAGACAACAAGTTGACTTGGGAACCACATGTCAAACATTTATCTGCCAGACTCTCAAGAGTTATCTATTTAATTAGAAACTTAAAAAGACGTGTCCTTAATAGTTATATAAGATCAGCATATTTTGCTTTCTTTCATAGTATCATATCATATGGAATCTTATTGTGGGGCAATAGCAGTCACGTAAAGGGCATTCTACTTTTACAAAAAAAAAAATTAGTAAGAATAATAAACGACTAAGATATGTTAGAACGCTGCCAGCCGAAGTGGCCGTGCGGTTAAAGGCGCTGCAGTCTGGAACCGCAAGACCGCTGCGGTCGCAGGTTCGAATCCTGCCTCGGGCATGGATGTTTGTGATGTCCTTAGGTTACTTAGGTTTAACTAGTTCTAGGGGACTAATGACCTCAGCAGTTGAGTCCCATAGTGCTCAGAGCCATTTGAACCATTTTTTTGTTAGAACACTGTAAACCCTTGTTTGTTAAATTGCAATGCCTGACGGTAATAAACTTGTACATCTATAATGTTCTATTGTAAGTTAGGAACAATATTTCAAATATAACATTAAGAAGGGATGTACATAGCCATAACACCAGGAACAAATCATGTTTAGATGTACCATATCAAAGATTATCCAAGTCACAGAATTCATATTTAGTTCTTGGACTTAAGTTGTACAATAAGTTAAGTATAGATTTATAAGAGTTACCTGTCAATATCTTCAAAGATAAGTTGTTCAGAACGCTAGTAAATAATCCTTTCTACACAGTAGACGAATTTTTTGAAACTGGAAATACTGTCTTTCAACACTGTATCTAGCGGATAGCCTTATGTAATCCAAACTAAATTGTATTTAGTAATTAATGTTAAAAATTTAAGTTATCTTGACGTTGTCTATTCCTTTATGAGCTGAACGACAATAAAATTTGATTGATTGATTGATTGTTGAACTATACCATACTATGTACAAAGGATGTCCTGATGGAGACCACGGCGGGCTAGAAAGAGAGAAATATACTTTTATGTACTGCATGTTAATGCACCAATGATCCATTCCAAAACGAACAAAGTCTAATACAGATTTTTAACTAATGACAAGTGGCATTTTCTGTGTTAGTTATGAGATCAATTTCTGGTTAGTTATTTAACCGTGAAATGCTACTGTAAGCTAGTGCTTCCAAAAGGCGTAGCCAACTGCCAATACATAGCACTGCAATTCTGTGCTTCCCAGTAGTTTCATGCCTTAACAAGTTAGTACGGCTGTGACCCTCGCAGAGTCGGCAGTGTTTACTTTTTTCACGTTATTTAATCTTTTGGATACAGGTGCACCCCAGTGTAGCATAATCTAAACTTTGGGGTATAGATGCACGCCAGTGTAGCGTAAAAAGTGTAAAAGAATTACATGACTTGTCTTTATTTGTGTAAGCATGATGTCAAATATTATTATACTTATTTTAAACACTAAAAATATAACGGTTTTAATTGTAATACCTACATTATTTAATGTTTTGAAACAGTTACAGTGAATATGTAACAGTTTGCAGTAAACTGAATTGTTTAGGTGAAAGAAAATGATCTCGAAAACAAGACATTCGACCCTACCAAGGAGGAACATATGGAATACATCATATGCCCTTCAGTTCACATTCTGAAAGGTTCTTTTTCTGAAATCGATCAATTCGAAGATGATAACTGTGTCATTCCAGATTTTAAAACCAAAGAAGAATCTGAAAAATTACAAAGAACGATCAGATGCCCTAGCAAGTAAAATTCAGTGTTGTTTTATGCCAGTTTCTGATTCTGATGAAGACAACCCAACTGAGAATCTTCAAATTTCTCACCAAGCGAAGGAGAATATCGTAAAGGATCCAAATAAACTTTATGGGAAACATAAATTCAAATGGAATGACGAAAGAAGAGTCCGTCATTGCATTCCTAAAATAAATTTTGTATTGTGATTAGCAGGAAAGAAAAATGAAGCAAGACAAGTAAAGAAAGGACGAGGAAACTTGGCAGATATGCTTTACAAAAGTGAGGCTGTGCCTAAAGACAATGAGCCTTCAGCTCAGAAAAAATTATTTTGAAATACAAACTCTTTAGGATTTTTGTGCTGTGCTGGAGTCATGAAAATGAGTAATACCTTTACAAAAGAACTTTTTGACCTAAACAGTGATATAGGAATATTTAGGCTACCAAACCTGAACCACATTCCAGATTTTCAGTAAACTGTCTCAGGTTTGATGACACAGACGCTCGAGTACAGAGGAGACTGAGTACCAAATTAGCCCCTATTCAGGGGCTTTCGTGTACACCTTACCCTTTTATTGTACTGTCCCCAACAAAAAAAAAAAGATGCTGCCAATTATCCAAATCTAAGAGTCTACGGATTGCACGCAGCTGTACAGTGCATAACACGTGCTCGCCAGCTGACCTGTCAGGAATGCTGACAATTTGCTTGGTCAGCTGAGTCGCATCTGGCTGCAGTGCGACGCAGGCAGAGTACGCGACTGGCCGCCATTCACAGTGGGCAGTATTAACTAGCGCGGCCTCGGGCGCGAATATGTCTCTTTTCGTAGCTCACCATGGAGCCTTTCGATACAACCGTAATTAGCCGGTGTTAGGATATGAGACACAGTGATGATGGGTACACGTAGCGTGCATGTTTTATAATCCACCTTTGTTAATAAAACTGTTTGAACTTACTTCTTGTGTTCGCGTATTGCCGTACCTCAAGGACCCACCACACAACTACCCCCTTATAGAAGTGTGTCATAATAGGGATAATTATGGAAAGTCTACAGTGGTGAAGAGGTGCAGCACAATGTGAACTTCGAGCAGCAGCAGCAGCATGAACATCTTCTGACTACGCGGGGACATCCAATGCTGGAATTCAGGTTGGTCTACTCCAGATTGACTAGAATACGAAAGGCAGTGATGGATTTTTATTTCACATTTGAGTGACTCATTGGCGTTAAATTGGACGAAATGTCGCAATCCAGTAGAGTAACGTTGTCGATCTACAAACTGTTATTAATGAACTGCAAGAAGAGATTCGGCAGTTAAAAGTAGAAAGAGCGTAACGTTCTGAGAGACTTGGCAAATGATAGTTCATGCAATACAGGTACAACTACACTAAGGAATGTTTCATTATTGCAATCAGTACCAGTGTTTAGTGGGAAGCCCGAAGATGATGTGAAGGTGTTTTTTCGTAAACTTGGAGGAGCCGCCCTTTTAGGATCATGGACAGATTCCTATAAGCTAGTGGTTGCCAAATTGAGAATTCAGGGAGCAGCACAAGATTTCATTAGCGCGGAGCCTACTTGCGTGAAAACAGACGATTACAATGAGTTTAGAACAATTGTCGTTCAGAGATTTAAACGTAAAAACGTGCTCAGATTTTACAGAGAGCAGCTTTACAGTTTGAGAATGCGATGAGACGAATCTATCGAGCAGTTTGCCGACAGAATTCGAAACAGCAACGCTCAAACGTACGAGTTAGTAGAAGATGGAAATGAAAATCACATTCAGTTGTTCGAAGCCGACCGGAGAGCCTTGGACACATTCATTCATGGGTTGCACGGAGAGGAAGTAAGCAAAGCTGTTCTATTGTCGCGATGTAAGTCGTTTCAGGAAGCAGAAGAATCAAGCTGTTGATTTCGTTGAAGCACTAAGACGACCGAATGTGATGCAGAAAGAAGAACACATAGTTTTCAGCACAACAGTACAATGCTACAGATGCAATAAGCTGGGTCACAAGCGTAAGGATTGTAAAGAGAATCGAATCTGCTATCATTGCGGGATGCTGGGTCATGTTTCGAGAGATTGTCGCAACAACAAGAAATGTAAAGCGAACAAAAGACAATCTGCCAGATCTTCAAACAGGCATGGGTACGTACAGGCCACCACTCTTTCCGCCCCTTGCCAGAGACAGTGATTCCTGTAAGTTCCAGTGAAAATCAGACCGAAAATGACTTCGTGATAGGTGCTGTATATCGTGGGAGAAACATCAAACTACTTATTGACACAGGAGCACAGACCTCATTAATGTGGTGTTGCATAGATAAACGGGCTAAATTGAAACCGCCGCTATTAAAAGTTCGAGGGTTAAATGGAGGAAAGCTACATAGCTATGGAGAAGTTGACGTAGAATTAATTCTTGACCAAGGCCAAGATAAAGGTGAAAATAAAGATAAAGATAAATACACAGCAAGGGTGCAAGTAGTTTCAAATAACGAAACGCATTACGATGGTGTACTTGGATTTGATTTCTTGTCTGCTAACGAGGCAGATATATTTGTCGCAGAAAGAAAGATCAGATTAGGCTGTAGCAACTACAACCTAAGAAATCGTTCTTCAGATCGTACTCAAAGGAGCAGCAATACTGACGTCATGGGAATGGACTGCCCAAACTATGCATCAGTTCAAACTGTCTGAGTCGATGTTCAAACTGATCAGCCTCAGCAAATTCCCAAGGGAGCAGGAACTTAAGTCACCCTGATGCAAGGAAGGAACTTTGTTATTAATTGAGCGATCCGAGAAAAGTGAGTTACTGGATGCAATGCATTGTTATGTAGCTAGAAGTGTAGGTGTCACTACAACGGTGAGACAGAATGTCGCAAAAGTCCCGCATTGAGGATGTTGTTTTGTCACGAGGAACGAAAGTTGCTGAAGTGTCGAGCATAAGTAAAAGTGACGTAATACAGATTCCAGATGAGGTAACAAATGCTGCACTTATAAACACAGACTTTTGTAACAGTACCTGTCACTCATTTAGTTCAGCATCGTATTCATAGAGGGAATGCAGCCCCAATCACACAGAAACCTTACCGAATATCATTCAGTAAAAGAGAGTTGGTAGAAGACATGGTTAAAGAACAGTTAGAAACCGGAATTATAAAACCAAAAGTTCCTTCAAGCCCACCATGGTGTTTGTCTGTTGTAATTGTAAAGAAGAAATCAATTTAGGGAGAGCCACAGTTCCATTTTTGTGTTGATCTTTGAATGCTGTGACCACACCCAACATTTACCCCTTACCAAATCTTATGGACACCATGGATTACTTGGGCAGATGTCGAATTTTTTCAGTATGTGATTTAACAAGTGGTTGTCACCAGTTAACAGTGCATCCAGATGATCAAGCAAAAACTTCATTTGTACCAGCAACAGGAGTATACAAGTATCTTCGTATGCCATTTGGACTATGTAATGCTCCAGCTACATTTCAACACCTGATGGATTCAGTTTTATGAGGGCTCACCCCAACACAAGCACTTGTTTACCTTTATGATGTAATAATTTTTGGTGAAAACATGAAGCAGCATACTGAGAGACTACAAGCTGGTTTTGAGCGTATAAGAAGCGCAAACCTGTCTTTATCAATAGATAAATGTCTTTTCCACAAAGTAAAGTTAACTATCTTGGTCATCATATAGCCAGAGAAGGTGTTCGACCGGATCCAAAATTAATTGAAGATGTAAAGAATTTTTCTGAACCACAGAATTTAAAAGAACTACAATCATTCTTGGGATTGTCAAATTTCCACAGACGATTTATAGCTGGTTATGCGAATATAGCACGTCCATTGACACAGCTACTGCAGAAAGGAGCCACATTTAATTGGTCAACAGAGTGCAAAAAGGCAATGGAAGAACTTAAAACTGCTCTAACCACAGGCCCAGTGTTAGCACAGCTGGATTTCAGTAAACCTTTTATTCTTTCAACAGATGCATCCAATTTTGCCATAGTTGCAATCTTATCTCAAGAAGTTGATGGTCATGAACATCCAATCTCATTTGGTTCCAGACAATTAAACAAAGAAGAATTTAATTATACTACTACTAAAAAGGAGCTTTGTGCTTTGGTTTTTGGTATAACACACAACAAATGTTTCTTAACAGGAAGAGAATTTACAGTTATTACAGATCATGCTGCACTGAAATGGTTATTGATCTTAAAGGATCCAAGTTCCATATTAACAAGATGTGCATTAAGACTGAATGAATTAACTATCTGCATAGATGAATTAGAGTCTTCAAACCCAGCTGACATAATCTGCCTCTCTGAACATCATGTGACCACTGGTATAGAACTTTTAAGTGTTACAGGGTTTAGGTTAGCATCTCACTTTTGTAGATCAGAAATGGAGAAAGGAGGAGTTGCCACATTCATCAGGAACTGTCATAAATTTAAGAACATAGACATTCATAAATTTTGCCTAGAACAGCATATGGAAGCATGTGCAACAGAATTAGAATTTCACAAAAAATCCTTCATAATATTAAGTGTATATCGAGCACCTGCAGGTAACTTTAATCTGTTTGTCAACCACCTTGAAGCTGTACTGGCCCATTTAACAACCAAAAACAAAGAAATAGTGGTTGCTGGTGATTTCAATGTAGATTTCCTTAAAGACTCTCCCAATAAGAACTTGTTTGAGTTAGTAACACTATCATTCAACTTAATTCCCACAGTAAAGTTTCCCACTAGGATAGCCACTTGCTCACAAACAGCCATTGATAATATCTTTATAGAAAAGTCCAATGAACAAAATTATATTACAAAACCAATAGTCAATGGCCTCTCAGACCATGACATGCAGTTCCTTCTGTTAAATGTTAATACTGAACAGGATATAAAATCTGTTAAATCTGAGCTCAAAAGGGTAATCAGTAAGCCAAAAATTGATTATTTTAGGACACTCCTCAGAGACATTCACTGGACTGATGTTTACAGCGTTCATGGCATGAATGAAAAATATAACATTTTTGCTAATAAAGTGCTTACCTTATTCGAACACTGCTTTCCCCCAAAACTTACCAAGGTTAGAGCAAAGTCTACAAAGAAGCCCTGGATTACTCGAGGAATAGGGGTATCTTGTAAAACAAAAAGAAAACTGTATCTGTCACTCCGAAACATTTCCAATGTTGATGCTATAGCACATTATAAGAAATATTGCAAAATATTAAAGACTGTAATACGGATGTCAAAGCAAATATATTACAAGGAAAAGATAGTCATATCAGATAACAAAATAAAGACAATATGGGATATAGTGAAGGAGGAGACCGGTAGAACCAGGCATGAAGAGGAACAAATAGCATTAAGAGTAAATGATACATTGGTGACAGATGTGTATAGTGTTGCAGAACTTTTTAACAAACATTTTATAACTGTTACTGACAAGATGGGGTTGTCAGGTTCGGTAGATGCTGCTATGGATTACCTTAGACCAGACATTTCAAGTAACTTCCTTAATATGAATTTGACCCTCACTACCCCAACAGAAATAATGTCCATCATAAAATCTTTAAAATCAAAAACATCTAGTGGGTATGATGAAATATCAACAAAGTTAATTAAAGAATGTGATTCTGAGCTAAGTAACATATTAAGCTATCTGTGTAACCAGTCGTTTATTAGTGGAATATTTCCTGAATGGCTGAAATATGCTGAAGTTAAGCCACTGTTTAAGAAGGGAGATAAAGAAATAGCATCAAATTTCCGTCCAATTTCACTGTTGCCAGCATTCTCAAAAATTTTCGAAAAAGTAATGTACAGTCGTCTTTATAACCATCTTATCTCAAATAACATACTGTCAAAGTCACAGTTTGGATTTCTAAAAGGTTCTGATATTGAGAAGGCTATCTACACTTACAGTGAAAATGTGCTTAATTCATTAGACAAAAAATTGCAGGCAACTGGTATATTTTGTGATCTGTCAAAGGCATTTGACTGTGTAAATCACAATATCCTTTTAAGTAAACTACAATATTATAGTATAACAGGAAATGCTGCAAAATGGTTCAAATCTTATATCTCTTGCAGGAAACAAAGGGTGTTATTAGGAAAGAGACATGTATCAAGCTATCAGGCCTCATCCAACTGGGAACTAATTACATGTGGGGTCCCACAAGGTTCCATTTTGGGGCCCTTACTTTTTCTTGTGTATATCAATGACCTTTCATCAGTAACATTACCAGATGCCAAGTTTGTTTTGTTTGCCGATGATACAAACATTGCAATAAATAGCAAGTCAAATGTAGTCTTAGAAAGATCAGCCAATAAAATATTTGTGGACATTAATCACTGGTTCCTAGCCAATTCTTTGTCACTAAACTTTGAAAAAACACACTACATGCAGTTCAGAACTTGTAAGGGGTGTCCCAAGAGTATATGTCTAACATACGATGACAAGAAGATAGAAGAAGTGGACAGTGTTAAATTCTTGGGATTACAGCTTGATAATAAATTCAACTGGGAGGAGCACACCACAGAACTGCTGAAGCGTCTTAACAAATCTCTGTTTGCAATGCGAATTTTGTCAGACATAGGGGATATAAAAATGAAAAAGCTGGCATACTATGCTTACTTTCATTCCATAATGTCATATGGGATTATTTTTTGGGGTAATTCATCAAGCCAAGCTAAAGTTTTCCGGGCACAAAAACGTGCAGTGAGAGTTATATGTGGTGTGAACTCAAGAACATCCTGCAGAAGCCTGTTTAGGGAACTAGGGATACTAACTACTGCTTCCCAATATATTTATTCCTTAATGAAATTTGTCATTAAAAATATATCACTTTTTCAAACCAACAGCTCAATTCATGGAATCAATACTAGAAATAAGAATAATCTTCACAAGGATTTAAAGTCACTTAGTCTTGTACAAAAAGGTGTGCATTATTCAGGAACACACATTTTCAATAACTTGCCAGCAGCCATAAAAATCTTAACAACCAATGAAATTCAGTTTAAGAGAAGCCTAAAGGATTTATTGGTGGCCAACTCCTTCTACTCCATTGATGAATTTCTTAGTAAAACCAACTGATTTGTATATAAGTACAACATAACTTCTGCACAATTTCAGTGCAGTAATGTGTTCATTGAAAATTTGTGTGTGTGTGTGTGTGTGTGTGTGTGTGTGTGTGTGTGTGTGTGTGTTAGTATAATCTAACTTCTGCACCATTTCAGTGCAGTAATGTGTTCATTGTAAATAAGTATTACAGTAGTTGTATTACCTTATAAATAAATAAAAAACTTTTTTATTTTAAATTCAGTGCATTAGTATTTGTAAAATTACTCTTAGTGTTCATTAAAAAATGACGATCATTCCACTTGGGACCTGTGGAATGGTACATTAGCTTATTTGTTTTAATTGTAAATATTTGTCATGTATTGTTGTTTTTCTGACATGTTCCACATCCTGGAGGACCTCCTCACTACGGATCAATTGGAACGAAAGTAAATCTAATCTAATCTAAAACTGAGTGAGTACCAGTTTAAGGTTATTCACTGACCTGGTAAACAACATGTGAATGCTGATGCAGTGAGTCGAAAAGTCAATGTTTGGGTTACGATAAGTCGAGAAGAAGAGTTAAAGGCAGCTCAAGAAGAAGATACACAATGCAAATTATGGAAAAATGATCAATGTTTTGTCGAAATGGATGGATTATTGTACAAATCACTAGTAAAGGAAACCGCCTAGTTATTCCAGAAAGCATGAATGATCAAATCATGAGAGAACAACACGATTCTTTATTATCAGGACATTGTGGTAAAAAAGCAACAAACATTAAAATAGCTCAAATATTTTGGTGGCTGAGCCACAAAGCTGACGTTTTCGGGTTTGTTTCACAATGTGAATCCTGTAACAGATGGAATAATGTTGGAAAAAGTAGAGCACCCTTACAAGAACTGCCAAAGACAAGTGAACCATTTGAACTAGTAGGACTAGATGTCGTAGGACCATTGCCTAAGACTAAAGATGGAAACAAATACATGCTGACAATGTTAGATCATTTCTCTAGCTACCTTCTCATGATACCAATACCTGATCAGAGTGCTGAGACCATAGCTAAAGTTTTTGTAAAAGAATGGATTCTTAAGTTTGGATCACCATTAAGTATAATTAGTGATCAAGGAACGAATTTTATGAGTGAATTACTTAAACAGACTTGTAAGCTCATGCAAATAACTCAGTTAAGTACTACATCAGCACATCCTGAAGGAAATGGGAGAGTCAAGCGAGACCACTGAACAATTATTAAAACCGTTAGCCATCATGTGAGCAGCAAACACGACAATTGGGATGTCTATTTACCATACTTGGTAAGTTGTTGCAATACCAAAATGCACAGCTCAATTGGCCTAAGTCCATATGAGATCGTATATGGAAGAAGAATGCATTCACCCCAGGACTTTGCACGATCGACTGCTGCAATCAGCAATGAACACTTAAGGGATCTAGCACACAAGCTAAAGAAAGCATGGAGTGGAGTGAAACAGCGAAATCATCAATCCTTTCTTCACCAAGCAAGACAACACGACCGCTAAGCAGCAGTGCCACAGTATCGAGTTGGAGATCTTGTGTATCTGAGCAATGTGGTGTTAAAGAAGAATCAAGTCAAAAAGTTTAAGAAGTTTTGGAAAGGACCATACCCAATCTTGGAGGTGTTGTCTATTTGAGCTACGTGCTTTTAAAGAAGAGAAGTTTCGGAAAGAACCATATCCAATCTTGGAGGTGTTGTCACCAGTCACTCTTAAGCTCCAACTGCCCTTTCGTTCGATTGTCGTTCATGTCAATCGTATAAAGCCATTTCTGGGTAGATTTCCTGTAGTATCACAAGACGACGAGGACCGACTGAGAGGCAGACCTGCTATTCTCAAACCCAGGAAGCATACATACAGTTTCTTACGATAGCTGTTTCCTGGCACATAGAACACCAGATGACCAGCTTGCCATCATCATGGATGCAAGTGATTCGGACATTGGGGCAGTCCTTCAGCAAGAGGTGGTAGATGGCACTCAGCCCTCCATTTGTTCTCCAAGAAACTCAACGAAATGGTCTGCATTATATCATGAGTTGCTTGCCGTCTATGAGGCTGTACACTACTTCTGGGAGGATGTCGAGAGTCATCACATCATTATCTACATTGACCACAAACCACTGGTGGTTGTTATACATCACTCATCGATAACTGTCAACTCTTGACAATTTCGCCATCTTGATATCATAGCCTAGTATTCCACTAACTTCCTTCATCTGCGTGGTGCAGACATCATTGGCGATTACCTTTCATGAGTGTACACAATCTGTCATTCTCCATTGCAGCAGACTGGCTGAAGAACAAGAGCACAACCTGACAATTTCTGTCTTACTCGATAGTAGCTCCTCCTGTCTCAAAACGAACTCCATTCAAGTCCCAGCTCTGATATCAGTGTTCTCTACAACGTGTTTTAGTGTGGACTTTGAGCGCTCGTCCCCTGATCAATATGACGGCCAATTTTCGATCGCCACCACGATATCACTCATCCAAGTGTTTGACCAATGAGACCTTTGTTTGGCCAAGTATTAGGCACGACTGCTGCACATGAACATAGGCACACCTCAAGTGCAGTGGTTAGCATACTTGATTCACATTCAGGAGGACGATGGTCCAAACCCACATCCCGCCATCCTGATTTAGGTTTTCTGTGATTTCCCTAAATCGCTTCAGGTATATGCTGGAATGGTTCCTTTGAAAGGGCACAGCTGACTTCCTTCTCCCTCATTCCCTAATCCAATGGGACTGATGATCTCGATGTTTGGTCCCCCCCTCCAAATCAATCACCCAACCAACATCTCAAGTGCCAATGCAGAAGGTGGGCTCCCAGCACAAACACCACTTGGCAGCTTAGCTTCAACTTACTAAGCAGGTGCTTCTGTCTTGCATGCTTGGACCTCGTTAGACTCATGCTGGAGTTGGAAGGAATCAGTTATTTACTCTCCATGATTGATAACAGTTCACGCTGGGTGGAAGCAGTGCCAGTCACAGACATCAGAGGAGAATCCACAGCTTGATCCCTCATGGTGGCCTGGATACCCTGTTTTGGCTGCCTGGATACCATCAACGCCGATCATGGTCGTCAGTTCGAATCTTTGCTCTTCAGCATTCTCTACAACTTCTGCAGCACCTTCCACCACTGCACCACTACATATCATCCCCAGAGCAATGGCCTTGTGGAACAGTGCCACCATACGATGAAGAGGACATTCATGTGCCATAAGGTTGAGGTGGATGTTCAGGTTGGTTACACCAAACAACACCAATTTAACAGTAGTTCGTTTATTCACCTCTACACATCAAAGGCTCACAAAGAACTGAGATGGCGGAACCGCCCAAAGACAATGCTCAGCATCCAAAGACGATGCTCGGAGTCTAGAAACAAACGTATATCGATGCTGGTGTCGACCTCATCGGCGCCACATAGCCCCCCCCCCCCTTGTAGTATGGAGTACTCTTGAGAGGCCGGGTGGGAGGGGGGCTGACTAAGGCGCCGGCAGGGGTGGTCCGCGGGAGCCGGACCACAGTCAGCTCGACAGCGTCGTCGGGGAGCTGCGTGGGTAGATGTCGTGAAGGAAGGTTCGGTCACCGAACCTGGAAGTCGTTGAAGCGCGCCGGGCGTCGTACTGGGTGTGCTGGTCGTGCAGCGACAGGTAGGCTGGCGGTTTGCAGGTGGAACGGAGCAACGAGGACGATGTCTCCGGTGGGCATGGCGAACACACGAAACATGTCCAGGTCGACGTCGGGCGAGAAGGGAACACATTTCACCAGGTGGCAGGGAATGGCGGAGGTTGTCATGAGCACTGGATGAAGGGAAGCACACAACAAACAGTGTATAATCACGTAGTATTATTGAGATGTCGTGGATTATGTCTGGCGGGGGGACAGGCACAAACACCTCGAGCGAGGGCCTGTTCAAGATGGGGAGGGGGAGCGTGAGAAACCTCGACAGGGCGAGGCAGGCGACGGTAGAGAAGTCGAAGGGACCGGCGAAGGGCCTGGCGACAAGGGTGTGATCGTAGGTAAGCTCGACGTCGGGAGTGTGCGGTCACGCATTGGAGTGCATGAGACCGGAGTAGGGGG
Organism: Schistocerca nitens; assembly: GCF_023898315.1. NCBI lineage: Eukaryota > Metazoa > Arthropoda > Insecta > Orthoptera > Acrididae > Schistocerca > Schistocerca nitens. The sequence continues at coordinate 354,316,419 of NC_064615.1, forward strand.
TGAGGTCGGAGGAGAGCTCGACGATTGGAACTGGAAATTACTCGATCGAGTGTGTAAGTCCGATGTGGAGGGAGTGGTCGGAGCATCGTGAGTCACGACAGTGAGTGGTGTGGTCGTGGCCTGAAGGGGGGTAGAAGAAGGCTCGACATGAGCAGGCTTAAGTCTGTTGAGAGAGACTGTGACAGCTGAATCTTTCATCTGCATGTCATAGGTGTTGGCTGAGCGCTGGAGAACTCGGTACGGGCCAGTACATGGAGGTTGGAGGGGAGCACGGACAGTGTCATCTCGTAACATGACATACTCGCAATTACCCAGAGATTTCGGGACGTGAACCTTAGGGCGGGAATGGCTGGTGGGCGGAGGGATGTGGAGGTTGATGAAGTGGCGACTGACGCGGTCTACGGAGGAAGGTAAGTTCAAAAATGGTTCAAATGGCTCGGAGCGCTATGGGACTTACCTACTGTGGTCATCAGTCCCCTAGAACTTAGAACTACTTAAACCTAACTAACCTAAGGACATCACACACATCCATGCCCGAGGCAGGATTCGAACCTGCGACCGTAGCAGTCGCGCGGTTCCGGACTGCGCGCCTAGAACCGCTAGACCACCGCGGCCGGCGGAAGGTAAGTCAGACTGAGGGAGAGAAGCAGAAGGGCTCACGAGTTCGCCAGGGAGAACAATGTTCTGGTCGTATATGAACTCGGCTATTGTGCCTTTGAGGTCTTCCTTATAGATCACACAAATGCCAAGTAGCACAAGGGGAAGGGCCTCCGTCCATAGAGAGTCGTGGCATTGAAGAGCCACCTTGAGAGTGCAGTGCGAGCACTTGACTAGCCCATTACTTTTGTGGATGATATGCTGTGGTATGGATGCGCCAGATGCCACAAATGTTACAAATCCCGTTGAGCAGGGCCGACTCAAATTGTCTGCCTTGGTCAGTCGTGAAGATGGCTGGACATCCGAAACGTGACACCCATGACTCGACGAAAGCTCGAGCAACAGTTTCTGCCGTAATATTGGGGAGGGGGGCAGCCTTGACCCAGCGAGTTGTTCAGTCAATAGACGAGAGAACATAATGAGAGCCGTTAGAGGGGGCGAGAGGGCCGACAATGTCAATATGAATATGCTGGAAACGCCCAGGAGGGATCAAAAAGGAGCTGAGGGGGGGGGGGTGAAGTGTGCTTGTGTACTTTGCAGCATTGGCACCTGACGCAGGAGTGTGCCCATTGCTGGCAGTCCTTGTTGACATTTCTCCACACGAAGCACTCCGCTACAAGGCGGGGCGGACGCATGAACACTGGGGTGGGCTAAATTATGCAATGCGTTGAAGACAGCTCGACGGAGCGTGGTTGGGATGATGGGGCGTAACGTGCCCGTACTGTCGTCGCACCATATCTCACCAGAGATGACAGGGAAGGTGGTGCGGACGAAGTTTTGTGTTTCTTCGTCGGCGGGTTGGAGGTTAGTCAGTTCAGAGAGGTCTAACAGCGAATGGATGGCGTCGACTCATGAAAGGAAATCAGCAACTTCATTGTCAGCACCCTATATGTGTCTGACATCGGTGGTGAACTGAGATATGAAGTCAATGTATCTATAGCTGCGAGGAGGCGGGTCAGCTGGCGGGTTTGTAATGGCCGCAGCCAGAGGTTTGTGGTCCATTAAAACATAGAAGCACGTCCCTCAACATCTGTCTTAAAATGCTTAATCGCTTCGTAGACCGCAATCAACTTCCTGTCAAACGCAGAAGATTTCCGTTGTACATTGGTGAGCTTGTGCGAGAAGAACTGCAGAGGCGAAGTTTGGCCATCGACTGTCTGACTAAGGACCACGCCGATGGCAATATCGCTCGCGTCTGTGGTGATGAAAAGCTGCGCATTGGGATGAGGATGCGTGATGGTGCATGCCTCGGCAAGAAGATTTTTGAGGGCAGTGAAAGAGTCAATCATAGCAGGGGTCCATGGAACGGGCCGAGATCCAGAAGTGTTGGTGCCTGCCAAGGCATCCGTCAGTGGAGCCTGAATCTCTGCAGCCCGAGGTAGATGTCGATGATTATAATTAACCGTTCCCAGAAATCGCCGGAGCTCTTTGAATGACGAAGGTCTGGGTAGGTTTAGTATTGTTTGTACTTTCTCAGGGGGCGGCGAAATGCCGTCGGCAGAGACCCGAAAACCAAGAAAAGTGATAGCGGGTTGATGTAGCTGCAATTTGTTCTGGTTGGTCTCGATGCCTGCTGCCATGAGTGTTCATAACAGTTTGCACATGTCGAATGTTGTCCTCGACGGAGGAGCTGAACACAAGAATGTCATCAAGATATGCAAAGCAGAATTTTATGTCGAATAGCACTTCGTTGATGAAGTGTTGCCAGGTCTGGGTTGCGTTTTTCAGACCGAAGGGCATGAATCGAATCTGAAATAACCCGATTGGGGTGGTGATTGCTGTCTTTTCGATGTCTTCAGGTGCCATGGGGATCTGGTGGTAGGCCCATTTGCAATCAACGAGGTTGCACCTGCGAGGGAACTGGTAAAGTCGGCAATGTTGGGTATGGGGTAGGTGTCCATAATTGTTCTTGCATTTAGTTGACAGTAGTCTCTGCACATGCACCAGGACCCGTCTTTCTTGGGTGTCATATGTATGGGTGTCGCCAGCTACTGGCAGAGGGTTCAATGACGCCGGAGCTTAGTAGTTCAGAAATCTGATTTTTAAGGTCGAAGAGGCGCTTGGGACAAAGTCGACGTGGTTTACTGGAGATCGGGGGACCTAGCGTGAGGTAAAGCTTGTGAACCGTGCCGTTAGTGATGACGGAAATGTTGCCGGCAGCACGGGAGGCTGTTTGTTTACAATGTGTGGCGGGCGGGGCAGGCGAGGCGTGGTGTTCGGAGACACTTGGTGGATCCGACGGGTGCCGAGGCGGCAAAGTGTCTCAGGAGTCAATCCAACAAGGTCGCCGCCGGCCCGAAGCAGTGACACTGTGGTCAGGTGAGCTTAGTAGAGCTCGTGAGCCATTAGTGAGTCCATTGTCCAAGGGTGCGGCCTGTGGCAGCATGGTCACGGCCGAAGCGCTTGGCGCGAGTGCACTGTTTGTGTTGTCAGTGGTGGTCGCACGGCGGCGCGCAGTAGCTGAAGTTGCATAGTTTGAGGTGCTGCCCGCGAGGGGTGGGGTAGAAGCCGTCAGTTCGGGAACATGTGACGCTCCTCGTACATGCTCACTTGTGTCCCGCCGAGCGTCAAACACTGCCATGTTAGGAGGGTGCGGCCCAGCGGAACTATCAGTACACGTTATGGCAATCTTGATAGCACAGTTGTGAGGGGTAGCGGGAGGTAAACACACGGAGGCTCGATTGCTGGGACTGCAAGCAGATTCGGCGCACTTACTGACCTTGCTTTGTCCTTGTTGTAGTGTCTGTAATTCCTTTGCTGCATCGGAGAGCTGGAGCTGAGTTTCGTGGAAGCAGAGGTAGAGCTCGAAGTTTTCCTTGCCTAGGCGAGCAACGTTTTTTCAAGCTCGACAAGGCACTTGTGCGTTGTTTCTTGGAACGTCGTGAACGTCGTTGACAGAGATGAGCATGTACAGATGAGATGAGACCGGACCGATGTGTCACGGGGCCATTTGCTCGACAGAGCACAGGGGAAGTGAGTCTTGGATGGGTGATGAAACACAGTGTTTTGCACTAGGTCTGGTGAAAGTTTGTGGTGTCACAAGAAGTCAATGCCTAGTATAGGTTCGTCAATTTCGCACACTAAAAAAGTCCACTCGCGTTTGCAGTTTGTGGAGAGTGATACGACGTGGGAAGTTGAACCTGAGCATTGTAGTTTAGCTGAATTCACGGCTTGCAGTGAAGTATGATGAGGGCGGATGTTCAACGACACTAAGGACGTATGCAGCAGCGAAACCGACGCCTGTACCCACTAGGAAACAGTATCCCAACGAAATGTCTTTAATATAAAGTCGTCCGCAATTATCTGGTCGTTCCCGGACGGAATGGAACACTCGGAGGGGTGCCTGTCATGCTGTGCGCAGGAGGCAGCACCCGGACCTACCTGCGATTAGCGTTTGGAATGTAGCAGGGTGGTCCGCAGTTCTGTGCCGCCTCACCAGATCGTGTGTGGAAGAAACAGTATGGGTAGTGCGGTTTCATTTCCTGCGGAAAGTTCGTTGGCACAGGCGGTAGCTGAGGTTCGGTGGCCGCAACAGGTTCGGTTGCAGGAGTGGGCGTGACCGTGGGCGGAGCCGGTGACGTCCCAGTTGCTTCTTTACTGCTTCCCAGAGCGAGCGGAACAGTCGGTACAGTGCGGCCCTGGCCGCGTCCGGCCGCAGGACGATGAGACTGAACCTGAGACTTGTCATGTAGGCAGTGGCTGGCGAAACAGAGCAGTGATGAATCATGTAGCTTGTCAGCAATTGTCATTCATTGCTCAACAGGTTCGGGAGACCTCTAAGCCAGAGCAAAGCGGATGTTAGGAGATAGTTTATCTGAGCAGATGGCGAGGAGAGCTGTGTCAGAGAGCAGATTGTTGCTGCCCAGGGCACGTAGCCATCTCCAGAGCTGGAAAGGTTTGTCATTGCCTAGCTGCTCGACGTGGAGCACTTGTCGTATTGCTGTCTCAGTTGAGCGTGCAAGCCGACGTAGAACTGTCTTTTTGGCTAGAGTGTACGTGTAGCTGAGTTCGGGGCGTCGACCAGGTCAGCAATCAAGTCCTCCTGGTCGTGCAGGTGGGTGATGAGGCACAGAAACCTGGTTGACTCGTCGAGTTTGTAATGGTCGAACACTTCGTCCACAATTTTGAACCAGGTTGTTGCTCTGTCGGGATTAAACGGCGGCAGCTTCGGTAAGCATTGTAGAATGTTCGGAAGAACAGGTTGAGTTGAGTTCGTCGGGGCACTGCCTGAAACGAGCTGTTGTTGCTGTAATATTCCAGGAGAGTGTGCCTCCAGGGGATGTGGCGACGATGGCTGGTCGGGTGGCAGATTGAAGGTGACGCGTTGTGGTTGAGCGCGATCCGTTGTGATGCGGAAGGCCAACGCGTGTGAGACACTGTAATGTGTCGATTGCGGTTGAAGAAGCTCAACACGTTGTGGGTGTGTTCGGATATACACGTTGTGGAAGACCGACGCGGATGACGCACCGAGATGTGCCGAGAACGGTAGCAGAAGCTCGGCTGGAGCCGGCGCGGGGGCGACAGGTGAGAAAAAGTTCAAAGTTTGAGAACACGTGTTAGTCTGCAGAAAGCTCGACATATGATCAGAGCTGGGGCCACCTGTGTTGCAGGGAGGCTGCAGAGGTGCAAGCTGTCCAGAAGCACAGTGTGGGAAATGATGTCGAACGTGGGACAGAATGTGTGAATGTTCACTGTTCATAGTCACTCCACTCAAAACGGTGTGTGGGTAAAGTGAATGTCATGGCACAAAACACTGAGGCATAGCAGTGGGATGGAGATGGAGGTCAGGCACAGATAACAAGTTATTGTTCCTGTTGCAGGCTGAGGTATCGAAGCAGGAAGGCATGTCCTGATGCTGAACCGAGGCAGGCGCGGGTGTGGTCAGATGCTGAGGAGGTTAACCTGTGAACAAAGCAGTTCCGGCCACGTGGCAGGAATCCGCATGGTACTGCACGGATTGCGGCGTGGCAAATCGTTGTCCTGGCAGTGGTAGGTTGTCCAACGAAGCATTTGCAGAAATCGGCATTGGTCCCGCACTGCACGGAGATCCGTAAGAGGTAACTGCACTGTCGATGAGGGAGGGCACATGTGGTGGGAACAAAGGTGTCTGATAGCCGGAATCATGCACACCCCAAACCTCACTTATTGTTGGAGGCTCGAAAACGTCCGGCGAAATCGGCGTAATCGTCGAGTAGAGAGGCATCGTGTTGCAGTCCTGGTGGGTGTACATCGCCCACAACATGATGCATGTCGATCACAAAATCCGGCGTTAGGCGCTGGGCCATAGTCATTGTTCGAATGCTGTGTCGATGTAATACACGCGAAAATAACCGACGCGGAGGTCGTGGACACAGTAAAACGGCGAAAACGGAAGATGTTACAACTCGGGGTCACCAGTGAGGTAGATTTTCGGGTTGGTTACTCCAAGCAACACCTATTTAACATTAGTTCGATTATTCACCACTACACATCAAAGGCTCACAAAGAACTGACATGGCTGAACCACCCAAAGACAATGCTCAGCGTCCAAAGACGATGCTCGGAGTCTAGAGACAAACATATATCGATGCTGGTGTCGACCTCATCGGCGCCACAAGGCCTATAATGACATATCAGTGATTTTCTTGTTTTTCTTGTGCTAGTAAAATTACGTTCAATAAATATGTACTGAGTTATTAAATCCACTGTGTCTCAAAATCTGGAGGAAGAATTCCAAACTACAATTTCTTTGTGAAGTGACATTTATCAATTGTCTGTCTTTCTTCTTGTGTCACTTCCTAAATTACCTTTCCTCTTTTTGGCCTTGGTATGTTGAGATGTATGTATAATTGTGAATATACTGGTGTGAATAATTATCTATTTTATAACAGTTATGACTTTCGTTTTATTGTTTCTTAACAGTAATCTCTCTCTTACATTATTAACAGATTACCAAATGGAAAAGTGGGAGAGTGTTGTTGCATTATCCGCAATAACTGTCTTGGGTGAAGTTTGCATAGCCACCATTGTGGTTGTCTCTCTGAGGCAACTACAAATTGTAGTAATTGTTTGGAACCTGTTCTTAATTTAATTAAAAAGTCCAGTTGCCCAATGCAAATTAAATTATCATACTTGAAATGTTTAAAACTTTCATGGTCACAAAACCACGAAACCCAGCCTATTATGCCAAGACTATGATTCTTTGTGCCCCAGTATATTTAAATCCTTAGACCTTTCGTCAGTTTAACCCATCCAGTTCTTGTTAAGGTCAATTAAACTGATGGCCATGACTAGACTAAGTAAATAGGTCATTGGTATGCTGTATATGTTTTATTTCAAAATGTCTATATTTCATGTTTTTTTCATATATCCCAATGAGATGTAGAATTAATATCGAAAGGCTTATAAAAATTGAAAAAGGCGTGGCATGTACTGAAAATTATCAAATCAGGTAATAGATAGGTGTATAAAATAAGGAAATGCCATGAAACAATTGTAATTAATAGTTTTTTGTTGACCTCATTGTTAATGGTCATATATTGTAAGAGCATATCCTACTGATTCTCCCTAGTTTCGCTTTCTGTGGTTATAAATTTTTTTGAGGCTTTAAATGTAGAAAATTTAGTCAATATTAAATCTAGTAATTACTACATAACCACGGTGTACATTTAGTTGCATTACAATAAGTAGTAGATTCATCAAAGTGTATCATAAGTAGTTTAATGATAACTTGTCAGCAATTCAGAATGACAGCTTCTTCACATACAGAAACTGAGTCTAAGCAGATAGCAGAATGCGAATCAGCCACTGAAAATGCAAATAACATGATAGCTGTAAGAGTGAAATTACATTGCTGGCTACAGATGAGAATGTTCCTGAACCTGTTAGTGTAGCATCAGATACTATTAAGCAACTGCCTCTGGAATTAAAAAATGAAATGCCTACTGTGACTCACAGGCAAGAAAGTATGGCCAGTGATTTCACCAACATGAAGCAACAACAAAATAATTTGACTACTCAGGTTGTACAAATTTGTGAACAGATAAAAAATCAAACTAAACAACTAAAAACTGAAGTTTCTATTCACATGACCATTATGTTTCAGACCAATCTAGAAACCATAACTAGCGAGCTTACAGACTTGAAAACCGCATTTAAAGGTTTTCCTGAATCTGTGGAGAAACTGATTGGAAACATTAATACCTTGCAACCAGAATGAGAACATTTGAAATGCACCCTTCAGCAGGAAGTAATCCAAGCAGAAGACCTCTTCACTTATTGAGAAAATAGAGTAGATAAATATTTAAAGGAAAAGTATCATAAAATTACAGGAGGACTAGAGGCTAAATTAAAGAAAGCAGTGCAGCCAATGATTACCAAAGTCTATTTTGAATGGAGCACTTCTGCACATGCAGTTAAAGATGAATTAGGACATATAAAAAAAAGTTGACGAAAAATTTACCTAATGGCAAAAAAATTTCAAAGTCCTTTTAATGATCAAATAGGTAACACAGGAAAAGAATTAAAAACAGGAAGGAGACAGGTTAGGAGTGATACGTCTCAGGTGGCTCAGGTAGGTGAGTCTTGTGATGTAGTGCAGTTCCCAGTGAAAATACTTATGATGATGAAATGCATTTTAGTAATTTGCGCCACAGAACCATACAGGTAGGAGTATGGGGAATGGCCCACTCTTTCTTCTGGTCTGCTGAATGATAGTCTACTTAAACACATGCAACTGCAGGTGTTCGTAGCAGAGAAAACTGTACACTAAATCTTTTAAGGGTATATGGAATGAGTTTTTGATGAGAAAATCGATTTTTGGGAAAACGCATTTTCGAACTATTTAGTCTCCCGTTTAAAATTTCGTATAAATACTGAGACGACTTGCATAGAAATATTTTAAATCTCTTTTTTTAAGATTACGACACATGATGTTCCACACTGTGTTTATGAGACATGAATGTGCCTCATATAGCTTGCCTTGTCAGAGATATAACTGAACGTAAGAGAGTTATTTTTTTGTTGGGTGCACAGCAAGACAGGCGACAATCAACTTTACACCATTTGTACTGTTACCTTTATAAGTAAACCCATGTGGGTGTATGAAAGTCATATTTGTGAAATCACTAAGTTTTGATCCCTTCAACATGCGAAGACCTAGTCTGGATGTGTTTAAAAAGAATGTACATGGGCCAAGTAAGTAAATGGTTCTCAGCATTCGTTTGATTCATTGTCTATATCACGATTTAACGTCCCATTAGAGTAACCTCTACACTGGTAGTGATACATTCAGTGATGCTGCTGAGTTGCGATTGCAAAACAGTAGAAGAAACTAAACAGTGCCACTACAAAATATGAGATAGTTAATGTGACTTTATAATCAAATGTTTTGAAGAACCATGTGTGCTGGAATCAATGTGGAAAATATTGTGTTTCATTGAAAAGAAACATATGTGTTAGGACTTGTTTGTGACTTATTGTTGATATGCAATTATTGCAAACAGAGTGTTATTTTTTCAATTCCTCACATGTTACTGAAGATACAGGTGAACTATAAGATTTAAACATTAGCCTGTTGGGTGGATTACAGTCTGCAGGTAACGTCAGCGCTGCAGGTGCATGTTATATGGTATGACGAACATCACTGCTCCACCCTCAAAATTTGACAAAAATGTCACTGTAACAATCTCTGCTGTAGAAGATGTAGCACAGGAAAATATGAAAGATGCTGTTGAGGAAGCTGTTGTGGAAAATAATGATAACAGGAACTTTTCTTTAGCTTTTGATGGAAGATAGCAGAAGAGAGGCCACACAGCTCCGAATGCTGTTGTAACAGTGACAAATATGGACAATGGCAAGGTAATTGATGTAGCAACACTCTCCAAGTGTTGCAGATGCAAGGATCAAATGAAAAATAAATATGAAAAAGAGTGTGTAGAAATTATTGTGTTCAAGTGAAGTAGGGAAGCTGGTGCAGTAAGAAGTGTTTATAAATGTTCAGTAAAATGGTTCAAAGTGAGATACATAGATTATGTTGAAGATGATGACTCAAAGGTATTCAGAGAAATTGAGGAACTGAGGCGCTATGGGAACAATGTCAACATTTGCAAACTAGAGTGTGTAGACCACATTCAGAAAAGGATGGGATCAAGGCTTTGACAGCTCAAAGCTAGCATGAAAGGCAAGAAATTGAGAGATGTAATAACTTTAGATGGGAAAAACAGACTGACAGATGATGCTGTAGACCACATTCAGAAGTGCTATGCTTTAGCAGTTAGACGGAATACAGCAGTATTAATTATAAGAGCAGTTTGGGCTCTGTTTTTTTTAAACAGCTTCAAGCAATGAGAATCCCCAACATGGGCTATATTCAAAGGGAGAAAATAACTGGTGAAAGTACAATAGAGGAAAGGTAACTCAAAACAATACAATCACACTCATCATTTGCCACCTGCTGCAATGGACGAAATAAAACCAATATTAAGAGACCTCATAGATACCAGCATACTAAAGAAATGTGTTCATGCCTGGACTCAAGACCCAAATAAGTGTTTGAACTATGTGATATGGAACAGACTACCTAAAACTGTTTGTGGATATATACACTCTTCACTTCAGAATTTATGATGCTGCTTCATCATTGAGTCAGGGAAATATAACGAAGTCTAAAGTTTACAGGCTTTCAAACAATATGAGATGAGGTGATGGGGTCGCCCTCAACTACATACCCTCCGAGTCAACGTTAAAATATTAAAAGTTTTGGCTGGTTTTGTTGTCTAGGGGCTGGGATACTTAGTTCCTGCATTACAGACCAAATATTGCTGATTCTACAGTATACGGTAAGAATACACATATGAGTCGAATAGTCGAAGGTTTCTATTACTCGGTAATTGCGAATTATGAATGTAACATATAAATGAAAGATTACAATAAAATAAAATCTGCAATCACCATGTTAACGATTTTAAATTATGAGTACAACAGTAGAAGTACTTTTGAGAATGCGATGTATTTCTGCAAAACACTTATTGGTGTCGATGATCGAGCAATTAAATAAAATATGAGTTGAATTACAGGGAAACAATAGATTCCTACTGCATGTAGTTAGTTATGAACGACAACATATCTCGCGAGATATTCTCTTCCAAATGAGTACAACGTCTTCACTGCAGAAGCCATGGAAATCTCACAAGTACACAAGTCGGCACTCTGAAGTATTTCTATCTTTCGCGATCAAGCGAAAACTGCTCCATTCCAAGTCTTTCCCACGACTGTACGTCGCGCCTTCATGTCCACCCTCTGCGTGCCCTGAGCTGTACTCCCTGAACTGCCTCCCGCTTCCATCCAGTCTCACCATTCACGAGCACTGTGATTGGCTAGAGCGCTCCCACCCAATCTTCAAGCTGACCCACACTCACAAACATAATGAAACATATTCGAAATACTGGATTTACTTTTAAATAACTTGAAATTAAATAAATATTCCTATGGCTGGACCATAAACACACTCTAACACACATTATTAGATACATAAACAAATTAAATAAACATATATAAAAGGGATGATAATTAAATAGACACCCTAGCTGCAATCAGGCGTTGATATACTTCACTGGGGACATGTTGAAAATGTGTGCCCCGACCGGGACTCGAACCCGGGATCTCATGCTTACATGGCAGACGCTCTATACATCTGAGCCACGGAGGGCACAGAGGACAGTGCGTCTGCAGGGACTTTTCCGTTGCACTACACACGCTCACATGGGTTTTAGTATAGAGTATCGATCAACTCACATCAGTCTTCTGACCATGTGCCTCGCAGAAATCATGTCTGCCTCTGAATTCTGAGCTCCACCTTCTATCGTGACAAATCTGTTTACAACGAAAACCAAAGGTAGAAACCCCTCAACAAACCATTTTCCAAAACCAACCAGGAGCCTCTCTAAAGATTCCCTCCAGCGGAAAACGATACTTCGGGATCAAAGTCACAAGGTGGACGACTAAATAACAGTAGATGGATTTTAGTATCAACTCACATTATTCTTCTGACCAAGTGCCTCGCAGAAATCATGTCTGCCTCTGAATTCTGAGCTCCACCTTCTATCGTGACAAATCTGTTTACAACGAAAACCAAAGGTAGAAACCCCTCAACAAACCATTTCCCAAAACCAACCAGGAGCCTCTCTAAAGATTCCCTCCAGCGGCAAACGATACTTCGGGATCAAAGTCACAAGGTGAACGACTAAATAACAGTAAGCTCAAATTCCCATAAGTTCTATTTAATTGACTTGAATCAATCCTTCCTACCTCCACACACCAAAAATTGTGTGCACATACAATTACAATTTTAATACCCTTCAAATTGACCATTAAATTCTTTGCCACACTTTTATACAAAGCACAAATCAATAAATGTTTTCCTTAAATTCACGAGGTCACTGACCTCCATGCAACCTCAGTGCCTAAACTTCCCCCTTTTGCACACGTATAGTGCCACATTAAAGTAACAAATTACTAATTAATCCCCAAGTAAAACTTATAAATTATCCCTCCAAAATGACTACCACTGGTCACAAATTAGAACAACTTTTCATTTCTCCCCTTTCTCTATATACTCTTGACTGCATCAATCACTTGCGTAATTTCACCATCTCGAGAAACCTACTTGCGGAAAAAAAACCGATCTCACATGAGAGGTTCACTATGCAGAAATCTATACATTTTGCAAAGGTTTTTACACTTCGCATAGAACGCCGAATAACACAGAGCAAAGGAATTACCACTTTGCAGGGCACAAATCCTGGAACGAGACCCAATTGCGGGCTTTCAAACAATATAAGATGAGATGTTGGAGTCGCCCTCAACTACATACCCTCCGAGTCAACGTTAAAATATTAAAAGTTTTGGCTGGTTTTGTTGCCTAGGGCCCAGGTTACATAGTTCCCACATTACAGACCAAATACTGCTGACTCTACAGTATACGATAAGAATACACACAAGAGTCGAATAGTCGAAGGTTTCTATCACTCGGTAAATGCGAATTATGAATGTAACATATAAATTTATAAATGAAAGATTGCAATTAAATAAAATCTGCAATTACCATGTTAACTACTTTAAATGATGAGTACGACAGTAAAAGTACTTTTGAGAATGCGATGTATTTCTGCAAAACACTTATTGGCGTCGATGATCCAGCAATTAAATAAAATATGAGTTGAATTACAGGGAAACAATAGATTCCTACTGCACATAATTAGTTATGAACGACAACATATCTTGCTAGATATTCTCTTCCAAATGTGTACTACGTCTTCACTGCAGGAGCCATGGAAATCTCACAAGTAAACAAGTCTTTTATAGGTACCATGATTCATCTGACTACTACAAATTTCTATACGTACTGTGAAATGTCTGCCATTAAGGTTTCACAAAGTCCACCATCTATGGCCCTCCCAGTGCACAGCATCACCAAGGAATTCCCCGCCATATGCTTGATGAACCACGCACTGGGGCTAGCCCACTAGTCCGGATAACATTCGGCTCCACGTGTTCGCTGCTGGGACCCAGCTGGCCGAGCGGACCATGAGGCCACTGCTTACTCCGAACATAGAATATTTTCAGGGCGCCAAGACTAGCCTGTTACCTCACACACCTCCACTTATTAACATTCTGGCTTGCCAGAATGTTCAGAAGTAGCACTATTCAGTTCATACAAGTTTATATAAAACAAATTTCAAAGACCAGAATTAAATGATTAAACGCCAGGCCCATAGTGTTTACAAGATCTTTGTAGAGCTGTGGGAGTAGCATGAATTTCGAAATAACTTAAATTAACACGAATTATAAACGAAATGGCATATTAATTAAATGCCTGCATGCAATATTTTTTTGGACAAAATATAAAATTTTTAAATGCACTTTCACTTATGTGTGATTTTGTAAGCGCTTCTTGTGCCACTCACTCAGCACTAAGGCTCCTTCATGCACTAATTTTTTCCGTTGCACTACACACACTCACATGGATTTTAGTATAGATCGATCAACTCACATCAGTCTTCTGACCATGTGCCTCGCAGAAATCATGTCTGCCTCTGAATTCTGAGCTCCACCTTCTATCGTGACAAATCTGTTTACAACGAAAACCAAAGGTAGAAACCCCTCAACAAACCATTTACCAAAACCAACCAGGAGCCTCTCTAAAGATTCCCTCCAGCGGAAAACGATACTTCGGGATCAAAGTCACAAGGTGGACGACTAAATAACAGTAGATGGATTTTAGTATCAACTCACATTATTCTTCTGACCAAGTGCCTCGCAGAAATCATGTCTGCCTCTGAATTCTGAGCTCCACCTTCTATCGTGACAAATCTGTTTACAACGAAAACCAAAGGTAGAAACCCCTCAACAAACCATTTCCCAAAACCAACCAGGAGCCTCTCTAAAGATTCCCTCCAGCGGAAAACGATACTTCGGGATCAAAGTCACAAGGTGGACGACTAAATAACAGTAGATGGATTTTAGTATCAACTCACATTATTCTTCTGACCAAGTGCCTCGCAGAAATCATGTCTGCCTCTGAATTCTGAGCTCCACCTTCTATCGTGACAAATCTGTTTACAACGAAAACCAAAGGTAGAAACCCCTCAACAAACCATTTCCCAAAACCAACCAGGAGCCTCTCTAAAGATTCCCTCCAGCGGCAAACGATACTTCGGGATCAAAGTCACAAGGTGAACGACTAAATAACAGTAAGCTCAAATTCCCATAAGTTCTATTTAATTGACTTGAATCAATCCTTCCTACCTCCACACACCAAAAATTGTGTGCACATACAATTACAATTTTAATACCCTTCAAATTGACCATTAAATTCTTTGCCACACTTTTATACAAAGCACAAATCAATAAATGTTTTCCTTAAATTCACGAGGTCACTGACCTCCATGCAACCTCAGTGCCTAAACTTCCCCCTTTTGCACACGTATAGTGCCACATTAAAGTAACAAATTACTAATTAATCCCCAAGTAAAACTTATAAATTATCCCTCCAAAATGACTACCACTGGTCACAAATTAGAACAACTTTTCATTTCTCCCCTTTCTCTATATACTCTTGACTGCATCAATCACTTGCGTAATTTCACCATCTCGAGAAACCTACTTGCGGAAAAAAAACCGATCTCACATGAGAGGTTCACTATGCAGAAATCTATACATTTTGCAAAGGTTTTTACACTTCGCATAGAACGCCGAATAACACAGAGCAAAGGAATTACCACTTTGCAGGGCACAAATCCTGGAACGAGACCCAATTGCGGGCTTTCAAACAATATAAGATGAGATGTTGGAGTCGCCCTCAACTACATACCCTCCGAGTCAACGTTAAAATATTAAAAGTTTTGGCTGGTTTTGTTGCCTAGGGCCCAGGTTACATAGTTCCCACATTACAGACCAAATACTGCTGACTCTACAGTATACGATAAGAATACACACAAGAGTCGAATAGTCGAAGGTTTCTATCACTCGGTAAATGCGAATTATGAATGTAACATATAAATTTATAAATGAAAGATTGCAATTAAATAAAATCTGCAATTACCATGTTAACTACTTTAAATGATGAGTACGACAGTAAAAGTACTTTTGAGAATGCGATGTATTTCTGCAAAACACTTATTGGCGTCGATGATCCAGCAATTAAATAAAATATGAGTTGAATTACAGGGAAACAATAGATTCCTACTGCACGTAATTAGTTATGAACGACAACATATCTTGCTAGATATTCTCTTCCAAATGTGTACTACGTCTTCACTGCAGGAGCCATGGAAATCTCACAAGTAAACAAGTCTTTTATAGGTACCATGATTCATCTGACTACTACAAATTTCTATACGTACTGTGAAATGTCTGCCATTAAGGTTTCACAAAGTCCACCATCTATGGCCCTCCCAGTGCACAGCATCACCAAGGAATTCCCCGCCATATGCTTGATGAACCACGCACTGGGGCTAGCCCACTAGTCCGGATAACATTCGGCTCCACGTGTTCGCTGCTGGGACCCAGCTGGCCGAGCGGACCATGAGGCCACTGCTTACTCCGAACATAGAATATTTTCAGGGCGCCAAGACTAGCCTGTTACCTCACACACCTCCACTTATTAACATTCTGGCTTGCCAGAATGTTCAGAAGTAGCACTATTCAGTTCATACAAGTTTATATAAAACAAATTTCAAAGACCAGAATTAAATGATTAAACGCCAGGCCAATAGTGTTTACAAGATCTTTGTAGAGCTGTGGGAGTAGCATGAATTTCGAAATAACTTAAATTAACACGAATTATAAACGAAATGGCATATTAATTAAATGCCTGCATGCAATATTTTTTTGGACAAAATATAAAATTTTTAAATGCACTTTCACTTATGTGTGATTTTGTAAGCGCTTCTTGTGCCACTCACTCAGCACTAAGGCTCCTTCATGCACTAATTTTTTCCGTTGCACTACACACACTCACATGGATTTTAGTATAGATCGATCAACTCACATCAGTCTTCTGACCATGTGCCTCGCAGAAATCATGTCTGCCTCTGAATTCTGAGCTCCACCTTCTATCGTGACAAATCTGTTTACAACGAAAACCAAAGGTAGAAACCCCTCAACAAACCATTTACCAAAACCAACCAGGAGCCTCTCTAAAGATTCCCTCCAGCGGAAAACGATACTTCGGGATCAAAGTCACAAGGTGGACGACTAAATAACAGTAGATGGATTTTAGTATCAACTCACATTATTCTTCTGACCAAGTGCCTCGCAGAAATCATGTCTGCCTCTGAATTCTGAGCTCCACCTTCTATCGTGACAAATCTGTTTACAACGAAAACCAAAGGTAGAAACCCCTCAACAAACCATTTCCCAAAACCAACCAGGAGCCTCTCTAAAGATTCCCTCCAGCGGAAAACGATACTTCGGGATCAAAGTCACAAGGTGGACGACTAAATAACAGTAGATGGATTTTAGTATCAACTCACATTATTCTTCTGACCAAGTGCCTCGCAGAAATCATGTCTGCCTCTGAATTCTGAGCTCCACCTTCTATCGTGACAAATCTGTTTACAACGAAAACCAAAGGTAGAAACCCCTCAACAAACCATTTCCCAAAACCAACCAGGAGCCTCTCTAAAGATTCCCTCCAGCGGAAAACGATACTTCGGGAACAAAGTCACAAGGTGAACGACTGAATCACAGTAAGCTCAAATTCCCATAAGTTCTATTTAATTGACTTGAATCATTCCTTCCTACCTCCACACACCAAAAATTGTGTGCACATACAATTACAATTTTATTACCCTTCAAATTGACCATTAAATTCTTTGCTACACTTTTATACAAAGCACAAATCAATAAATGTTTTCCTTAAATTCACGAGGTCACTGACCTCCATGCAACCTCAGTGCCTAAACTTCCCCCTTTTGCACACGTATAGTGCCACATTAAAGTAACAAATTACTAATTAATCCCCAAGTAAAACTTATAAATTATTCCTCCAAAATGACTACCACTGATCACAAATTAAAACAACTTTTCATTTCTCCCTGTGGTGTCACCGCCAGACACCACACTTGCTAGGTGGTAGCCATTAAATCGGCCGCGGTCCGTTAGTATACGTCAGACCCGCGTGTCGCCACTGTCAGTGATTGCAGACCGAAAGCCGCCACACGGCAGGTCTAGAGAGACGTCCTAGCACTCGCCCCAGTTGTACAGCAGACTTTGCCAGAGATGGATCAATGACAAATACGCTCTCATTTGCCGAGACGATAGTTAGCATAGCCTTCAGCTACGTCATTTGCTACGACCTAGCAAGGCGCCATTACCAGTTTATATTGAGATTGTAATTATGTATCATCAAGAGCGATGTTCTCCAATTATGGATTAAAGTTAAGTATTCCAAGAGCTTCGTACTTTATTTATTAGACTCAACTCCTCTAATTGTTCCAGACCTCACGCCAGTCTGCGTGAGCTTAAACGCGTGCATTTCGGCCTCCTCTAGCAACCCTGTGTTGGCTCTTCTGCCAACACATCACTCCCCTTTCTCTATATACTCTTGACTGCATCAATCACTTCTTTAAATCTGTTATGCATATCGACTTCCTCACTCCAACCCTCAGTAACTATGGTATGAGCAATCTGATTTTCACCTGTTACAAGTCTTTTAAATTTTACTTACCTTTTCTCATTCTGAAATTCTAATTCTAGGCATTTCCTTACACAATTAAGCGAAGTATTGTATTTGGACAGGAAGTCAGTACCTAAATTTACCTCCTTTATTAGACCATTCACTACAAAACATTCTATCTCGAATTTATTTTCTGCACTTTTAAATTCTAAAATTATTTGTTGTTTTATTGGCTTACTCATACCACGAACTGCCATTTTAACCTGAACACCAGTGACTGGGAAGATTACTAGTGTTCTATTTTTAATCATGTTCATTAAACTATCCGACACTGCTGACACATTACTACCTAAATCTAGATGTGCATCCACCATTTCTTTGCCAACTTTAATGTCAATAACTGGCTGTACATTTACCATTTCCTTTCGTTCTAAATATTTCTTCCTTAATAAATCATTTTTTATGTCTCGTCCCTTCTCTTCCAATTCTAGCGTGCACACGTCCTGTTCTATCCATCCCTCAATCTCAGTTCATCCCAAAATACTTCATTAAACATTTCCTTCACCCCAGATTCATTCCTTCCCCTTTCTAAAGCTCAAGCAATTTTAAGCTTCTCTCGTTTCCACATATGCAGCAGTAACGACCTTAACGTTCAACCATACCAACGCCAATCAGTCACACTAAAATCACACTCCTCCTTCATATACCAATTTGCATGAACTTCATTACACAAACTATCTCCATCCACACTATTTACTTCAGCCCTCTCTGAATTTTCTGTTAGTTCTTCCCACAGCATCCACAGCTTCACTGTTTTTCCCCTCCAAAACATCGACACTTGCAGCTTCAACAAAATTACACATCAATTCACTGCTAACACTTTATCTTCCTGAAATAATACATCGATGCCTAAGCCATCATCACCATAAATATTCGTCTCAGCAACTTTATCTGCGGATACACCATTGAAATCACTACAAAATATCATATCAGAAACCTAACTTTACGTGAATTGTACACACCTTTTTCATCCGCCGCTACATTACACAAATTGCTGCTACCTTGTCATACAATTTTGGGACTTGCAGACTTGCTACATTCCACTGTGATCGGACAAAAATCAGCACACACTGCCATTTCTACACACCTTTCATCCAGATTAAACCCCGATCCTATTTTACATACATTCTCACTTTCACACTCTGACAAACGTTTTAGATTCACCCATTCATCAATATGTTTTATTTCGCCTTCATTCGTGACTAGAATCGCGTAAATACCTTCCTCCTAAGTATCAATACCAGTAGCTTTTACATTATTACATAAATTATTATTACTCTGTTCCTTTAAACAAAAATCATCCACTTGCACTAATACATTTTTAACTTCAACTGCTGGCGAGACCAATGCTAAGCCTCCCTTAGTAACATTGGCGCTTTCCGCCGAAATACAGTCACCCTTACTTGCAGCTGTGCGAGACCAAAGCTATGCCGCCTTCACTAACATCGACGCTTTTCGCCGACTCACAAATATTTGCTTCTACAACACCTTCCTTACTGCAATTGCTACTATTTACTAATACCTCTTCTGAACTCTCGACACAATTTGCTGTCACAAAATTCATCTCCTCTTTAACTTCTTGTTGAACCACTGAATCTTTCCATTCGTCACAATTCACAAAGTTATTCATTACACATTCATAACTTATATCATTTCCCGCAAATTTATTCCCACTGCTTTTACTTATATCTCTCACAAATATATGCTTCCGCTGTTCACGCCTGCTTTTATTGAAAAAGCCACCTACATAGCCTCCCTCTCGTAACATACTCCAAATTACAAATGCATTTATGATTTGTTGCATTTCTCCAAACCTAGCGATGATTATCTGGCTTTCCATTTTGATAACTACCGCCCGGTTTGCTCTGAGGTTTGAACTTCAAAGCCCTCTCTAATTTTCCTACAAATTCTAGAAATTCGTCCACGGAATCACATGGACTATGGACAAGATCCCACTGCAAATCTTCGGGTAATACCTTTTTAACGAGGTGATTTCCGCTGAAACCCCCAACGGATTTTTCACGTGCATAAGCTTGACAAGTTCGCGCTTGCAAAAATCTCTCATCGTTCCGTCACCGTACCTGTAACTAGGCCCATTTAAGAATTCATTTTGGATCCTTGTCAGTTTTGCCTCACTCCAAAATTTGTTCGAAAAACACTTTTCGAACTCTTTGTACGATTCGCACGAACTACATTTAACATTTGCCCAAGACTGTGGGTCTCCCTCCAAATGCCGTTTAACGTATTTTATTTTCACTTCGTCCGACATGCCGTGAACAAAAGCGTCCCTGCAGGCAGCCAAGAAATTTACTGGGTGATATCTTCCTTCATCTGTGTAACATATCACAGATCCGGTTTTTGGCCAAGGGATATTTATAACCGGCGTGGCCTGTTGGGAGGCTAACGACTTTAACTCACTTTTTATCTGTTGCATTTGTTTTTTAAATTCATTTTCACTAGCGATACAGGACTCTGTTTCATCTTTAATTGTGCTCACTTCTTTCTCCCCTCATCTATATGATTGACAATGTCAGTAATTGCTGAGCAGTTAAACAGAGAACCGACTCGTAGTGATAACATGTTAGACCTTCTGGTGACAAACAGACCCGAACTGTTTGAAACAGTTAACGCAGAACAGGGAATCAGCGATCATAAAGCGGTCACTGCATCGATGGTTTCAGCCGTAAATAGAAATATTAAAAAAGGTAGGAAGATTTTTCTGTTTAGAAAAAGTGACGAAAAGCAGATTTCAGAGTACCTGACGGCTCAACACAAAAGCTTTGTCTTAAGTACAGATAGTGTTGAGGATCAGTGGACAAAGTTCAAAACCATCGTACAATATGCATTAGATGAGTATGTGCCAAGCAAGATCGTAAGAGATGGAAAAGAGCCCACCGTGGTACAACATCCGAGATAGAAAACTGCTGCGGAAGCAAAAGGAACTTCACAGCAAACATAAATATAGCCAAAGCCTTGCAGACAAACAAAAATTACGTGAAGCGAAATGTAATATGAGGAGGGCTATGCGAGAGGCGTTCAATGAATTCGAAAGTAAAGTTCTATATACTGAATTGGCAGAAAATCCTAAGAAATTTTGGTCTTATGTCAAAGCGGTAGGTGGATCAAAACAAAATGTCCAGACACTCTGTGACCAAAATGGTATTGAAACAGAGGATGACAGACTAAAGGCCGAAATACTAAATGTCTTTTTCCGAAGCTGTTTCACAGAGGAAGACTGCACTGTAGTTCCTTCTCTAGATTGTCGCACAGATGACAAAATGGTAGATATCGAAATAGACGACAGAGGGATAGAGAAACAATTAAAATCGCTCAAAAGAGGAAAGGCCGCTGGACCTGATGGGATACCAGTTCGATTTTACACAGAGTACGCGAAGGAACTTGCCCTCCTTCTTGCAGCGGTGTACCGTAGGTCTCTAGAAGAGCGTAGCGTTCCAAAGGATTGGAAAAGGGTACAGGTGATCCCCGTTTTCAAGAAGGGACGTCGAACAGATGTGCAGAACTATAGACTTATATCTCTAACGTCGATCAGTTGTAGAATTTTGGAACACGTATTATGTTCGAGTATAATGACTTTTCTGGAGACTAGAAATCTACTCAGTAGGAATCAGCATGGGTTTCGAAAACGACGGCCGTATGAAACCCAGCTCGCGCTATTCGTCCACGAGACTCAGAGGGCCATAGACACGGGTTCACAGGTAGATGCCGTGTTTCTTGACTTCCGCAAGGCGTTCGATACAGTTCCCCACAGTCGCTTAATGAACAAAGTAAGAGCATATGGACTATCAGACCAATTGTGTGATTGGATTGAAGAGTTCCTAGATAACAGAACGCAGCATGTCATTTTCAGTGGAGAGAAGTCTTCCGAAGTTAAGAGTGATTTCAGGTGTGCCGCAGGGGAATGTCGTAGGACCGTTGCTATTCACAATATACATAAATGACCTTGTGGATGACATTGGAAGTTCACTGAGGCTCTTTGCGGATGATGCTGTGGTATATCGAGAGGTTGTAACAATGGAAAATTGTACTGAAATGCAGGAGGATCTGCAGCAAATTGACGCATGGCGCAGGGAATGGAAATTGAATCTCAATGTAGACAAATGTAATGTGCTGCGAATACATACAAAGAAAGATCCCTTATCATTTAGCTACTGGAAGCAGTTAATTCCATAAATTATCTGGGAGTACGCATTAGGAGTGGTTTAAAATGGAATGATTATATCAAGTTGATCGTCGGTAAAGCAGATGCCAGACTGAGATTTATTGGAAGAATCCTAAGGAAATGCAATCCGAAAACAAAGGAAGTAGGTTACAGTGCGCTTGTTCACCCACTGCTTGAATACTGCGCATCAGTGTGGGATCCGTACCAGATAGGGTTGATAGAAGAGATAGAGAAGATCCAACGGAGAGCAGCGCGCTTCGTTACAGGATCATTTAGTAATCGCGAAAGTGTTACGGAGATGATAGATAAACTCCAGTGGAAGACTCTGCAGGAGAGACGCTCAGTAGCTCGGTACGGGCTTTTGTTGAAGTTTCGAGATCATATCTTCACCGAGGAGTCAAGCAGTATATTGCTCCCTCCTACGTATATCTCGCGAAGAGACCATGAGGATAAAATCAGAGAGATTAGAGCCCACACAGAGACATACCGACAATCCTTCTTTCCACGAACAATACGAGACAGGAATAGAAGGGAGAACCGATAGAGGTACTCAAGGTACGCTCTGCTTACGGAGTATGTATGTAGATATAGATGTAGATAAATCGCTTTTGTGAGCATCTTGTGGTTTCATACAGTCGCTTACCTTGCCCGTCTGTCTTATCCATTTCTCCTCCAAGATCTTTTTCCACTTATTCGATTTCAGATTTTACTTTTACAACTTCGTCTGTAATTTCCCCCATATCCACTCGGACACATTTTAATTTATCATCAATTGCTTTTTCAAGGTTACCCATAATGTTTTCAACTTCCTCTTTCACAGCAGAACCTATTTCAGTTCGCATTGTACCTATATCAGTCCGAATTTTACTGATACTATTTTTACATTGTATTCATATTATTTCCCAATCCCTGGATCATTTGCATTAGCTGAGACATCATATCTCCCGCACATTCATTCTCCTTGCCTGAATTCCTACTAGTTACACTTTCGTGCTCTGATTTTGGACTAACTGGCTCACATCCATTTTCAGAATTACACACACTAGCTGACTGTTTTATATTCGCGACATCTGAAAGTGGAACTTAAACTTCAGAGCCAAACACTATCTGACTATTTGTGCAGGCACTTATCTGATTTGAGATGGTTCCCTTTGCCATGGTGATGCCGTCGGGTGTAGTGGAAGTTGACATTGAAGACTGCCCTGTGTTCTGCTGTTGATCTGCGTCCGCCACTGGATAAAGTCGCCTGATATAGATGTAGCTGCTGACGGATACTGCGTGTTCCAACCGTCTCCAATACCAATGTCTGTTAAACGCGCTAACCGCTACTGTTCCCTGAACTCTACTTATTTAGACTCTGAGCCCCTACGGAAATTGCCTTTAACGTGATAGATTAGGACCTCTATCCATAGTATCTGTTAATCGTGAAAATTAATGTGTAATTTCACTATCTCCAGAAACCTATTTGCGGAAAAAAAACCGATCTCAACGAGAGGTTCACTCTGCAGAAATTCCTACCTTTAGCAAAGATTTTTACACTTCGCATAGAACGCCGAATAACACAGAGCAAAGGAATTACTACTTTGCAGGGTACAAATCCCGGAACGAGCCCGCAGTTTCGGGCTTTCAAACAATATAAGATGAGATGTTGGAGTCGCCCTCAACTACATACCCTCGGAGTCAACGTTAAAATATTAAAAGTTTTGGCTGGTTTTGTTGCCTAGGGGCTGGGTTACATAGTTCCCGCATTACAGACCAAATACTGCTGAATCTACAGTATACGATAAGAATACACACATGTGTCGAATAGTCGAAGGTTACTATCACTCGGTAATTGCGAATTATGAATGTAACATATCAATTTATAAATGAAAGATTGCAATTAAATAAAATCTGCAATTACCATGTTAACGACTTTAAATGATGAGTACGACAGTAGAAGTACTTTTGAGAATGTGATATATTTCTGCAAAACACTTATTGGTGTCGATGATCCAGCAATTAAATAAAATATGAGTTGATTTACAGGGAAACAATAGATTCCTACTGCACGTAATTAGTTATGAACGACAACATATCTCGCGAGATATTCACTTCCAAATGTGTACTACGTCTTCACTTCAGAAGCCATGGAAATCTCACAAGTACACAAGTCGGCACTCCGAAGTATTTCTGTCTTTCGCGATCAAGCGCAAACTGCTCCACTGCAAGTCTTTCCCACGACTGTACGTCGCGCCTTCACGTCCAGCCTCTCCGTGTCCTGAGCTGTTCTCCCTGAACTGCCTCCCGCTTCCATCCAGTCTCCCCATTCACGAGCGCTGTGATTGGCTAGTGCGCTCCCGCCCTGTCAATATTTAACTAGTTTCTCATGAATAGTATATATCGGATATACACAAAGACATAGATGAATAAATATATTTATAAGCATGCTGCTACCGTTTTTTCTTGTAACTATGGAGTACTTATGGCCTAACACGATCGATAGTAATCGGCCACTTTGACCTCCAAAAACTCATGTACTATTTAATTTACTTGCCTGTAATTCATACCAATTTAGGTTTACACTAATAGGTTTCTAAAGACACGTAGGTCGTACAAATTGGATGAACCATTTAGATTTTGGAAATTCGTTGTTGCATGTTACTTGTATCATTTACAGTCAGATACTAAACTTTAAGCTAATAAACATATTTGATTACACCATCAGAATCGTCGTGCAAGTAATGGTAATGTACATGTTTCTTTTAGAGGTATCATGATTAATCTGGCTACTATTAATTTCTATACGAACTGTGAAACGTCTGTCATTAAGGTTTCACGAAGTCCGCCATCTTTGGCCCTCCCGGTGCACAGCATCACCAAGGAATTGCCTACCACGTTCTTGATAGCCCATGTGCTGGAGCTACCCCTCTCGTCCGGCTAACGTTTGGCACCACGTGTTTGCCGCCGGGACCTGGCTGGCCGAGCGGACCGTGTGGCCACTGCTTCCTCCAAACTTAGAATATTTTCAGGGCGCCACGACTCGCCGGTGACCTCACGTGTTTTGACAAAGATGGGGCTTAGCGCAGGATTATGAACTGCAGCAGCTATACATGTTTTACATAAGGAACCGCGAAAGTCTTCAGATAACGCAATAAAAATCTGTTCAGAGATGACTAGACAGCGTAGGAGAGCCATCAAGAGTAAGCTGTTGGACAAATTCTGATGATACTAGCTGAGCAGCTGGCATGCAATGAAGTAAAAACTTCGAAACTCATTTCCTGTAACTTTAATTTTTTTTCTATATAACATACATTTTCTCGTAGTCTACTTACAGCAGAAAGGCAAACTTTGTGGAGTTGTTCCTATAGGCCCTCTAATATATCTGAATTAAAATATTTGTGAAATTTTTTCGTATTAAAGGATTTGTATTTTAAAAGACATTTATAAAACATAAAATACCTCAAAAACTAAAGTTTCTTTTTCCAAAATGATTATTTCAGCAGAGAAGCAGCGCATATGTCTATGTTCTGTGAAAAAATCGAGAGTATAGTCCCAATAATCGATTACATTACATTAATACTTGTTCCATAGATCATGAAAATGACATTTTGTAATGATGTGGAACATGACAGTTTAGCACAGGTTTTCTTTACATGATATAATTAATTTGTATTTTTTTTTTTACTGTTACTACTTCACATGACCGAAAATGTTCCCAAATTTGGGTCAGTTTAACATTGTACGAAGAGGGTATTCTGCTTCCCCTTAAACATGATAGAACAAAGTGGCATAGAAGTTTGCAAGCTGGACTCACATTCAGGAGGACACCAGTTCAAAACTTGCGTCCAGTCATCCTGATTTAGGTTTCCCCTGATTTCCCTAAATCGCTTCAGCAAATGTTGGAATGGTTTCTTTGAAAGGACATGGTTGACTTCCTGTCCCATCCTTGATGTCACTGTTTGGTCTCCTCTCGCAAATCAAGCAACCAACCTTGAATGTG
Organism: Schistocerca nitens; assembly: GCF_023898315.1. Classification (NCBI taxonomy): domain Eukaryota; kingdom Metazoa; phylum Arthropoda; class Insecta; order Orthoptera; family Acrididae; genus Schistocerca; species Schistocerca nitens. Next base: position 354,342,456 of record NC_064615.1, read on the forward strand.
TGTTGGCTAAATCATGGTTTGACCAGCAAGATATGCAATATATCACATGCTTTATGCAGGTTGAAGCCACCCTTTGAACAGCTGAAGTGTTTCAGGTTGTCTTGGGCTATATTGTGGTTTGTTATACTTCACCTCATGCACCGAACACTTAACAAGTTGCTACCAGAACACTCATGTTATGTAGAAAGAATAATGCTTACTATATATTTGATTGCCATTAAGTATTATTAATCAGGGTCCAGCTAGCCTCTGCCCTGTGTCCTTGTGCCTTTTTCCTCCAACCTTCCCAGACTTTGCCTCCATAAAGGCTGCAGATAAAACTGCTGAAAATTAACTTCTCGTTCTCATTCACTCCACCACAGAAAAAAGAAGTGAGATGCAATTCACCTTCTTATATTCTCTTCAAAATTGCAACTCAATACATGATAAATGAGGACAGCTACCAATTTGTATATTGCCTCTCTGTACTATGTACATAACAGATCTGATATTCAACTTGATAATTAACAAATGTAATGCATTTATTATCTTTGATGTTCACTTTCTTATACTTCATGGACAACTGTCTACCACACCACCTGCTCCATGGAACTCCTATCTCCACCTCAACAGATAGGGTCATCTGATTGCTATCCACTTCCATACAGACACTGGATCGTTAGCTGTGGTATCAGCACCTATGATTTAAAAAACCTCCCAACACTGGGGTGCTCACCACTTATTGACTTCTCTTAGTCACAAACATCTTTTCTTTGACATGTGTATTGAAGGAGATGATACCCCTCTCATCATCAGACTCTTTGCTTCCCCAAATCCATTTTGATCTTTTCTTCAACAAGCGTAACAGTCTTGGGGTAGTCATCAGCTGATCCTGAATATATCGCCAATAAAATCCTGCTAACTTTAGAAGGGCCTTTAAATGTTTAGTATTCTTTGGTTCTGGGCATTCCTTTACAACTCTAATCATTTGTCATCTGGTTTTACACCGTTTACACTTATTAGTTGCCCAAGGAATCAGAGATCTTCCCTATCAAAAAATGACTTAGATAGTTTAATAGTAATGTCATAAAACTTTTCTAGTGTCTTTGACAGTAAATTACAATGTTCTTTCCATATCTTGGATTCTAAGAGTATATCATCTGCACAGATTATGCATTCTCTTAACAAATATTTACCTAGTGCAGCATCTGGGCTCTTATAAATTCTGGTATGATATATTCAGTCCAAATGGTAATACTCTAAATTGGTATGACTTAACTGCATACAGAAGTGCTGAAAATTTTTGGAATTCTCGTCCAATATGACATGCCACTACCCAGTGCTGAGATCCATCAAAGTGAAATATGTAGGAATTTTGTCAAAATTCTTTTCTATACTGATCGGTCTATCTCTTTCTGTTTCTATATGTTTACTCAGATTCTGTACATCCAATGCCAGACCTACTCGATCTGTGGCTTTATGGACGACCAGTAATGGGTTGTTACATACACATGAGCTATATTCTATTATTCCTTCATCCAACATCTTACTGATTTCTTCCTGTACTGCTGGGCATATTCTCAAGGGTACAGGACATGGCTTATAAAAGAAATTTTCATCCTTGATCTTTAAACTACACATATAATCACCCAGTACTCCAGGCTTACGTGAAAATGCTCTAATGTATTTTAATAATATTTTGTACCAATCATCTTTTTGTAAATCGTTCACTAATTCAGACTCATATGTTTTAGCTTTAATTTGTTCTTGTAGTTCATCTTGTGTTCCAATTGTACCCACTAAGCTTATAACAGTGCTAGCATCTATTAAGCAATGTTATCTCTGTCTGTATTACCACTAGTGCTGTCCTTTAAACGGCATTATCTGCATTTTGTCTCTAAAATTACACATTAAAAGTTGTTCGGAGAAATCAAGGATTACTCTGTATGTCATCAGCCAATCCTCCCCAATAGCAATAGCTATTGCAGATTCACATTAGATAATACTAAACAGGTCTGCATAATCATAAACTTACTAAATGTCATTGTCAAACGCACTTCTTGTTTAATCTGCCTAGCTTTAACTCCTGTAACGCCTACTACATTTACGCCAGTTACAGAAAGTATCAGATAAACTTTTTCCTGTCTTAAAATATCAAATAAAGATTCTGATCTAATGGAAATTTCACTTCCCGAGACTATGTAGAGATTTACTTCACAATTGTTTATTGTACATACAACTATTTGTTTTGTAATTTCGGTACATCTCTGCCACTCATGTTCTGCAAATAGCCAATTTTTTAACAGTGTGATTTCGTTAAAACCTATAAATTTCTCCTTATATGGACCTATATTCAATTTGATACATCCTGGATCATGGCCCTTTGACCAGGACATCGATCGTTTCCATCCCTAAAATTGTTTGGGTTATCATAAACGTTTGTACAATCCTTTTCTCTTCTTCTTACCATTATTATTACACGCTTGTGTATCCACAATTCTTAAGTCACATCGTTGTATCGAATTTCCTCTCAGATATTTAGTCACTTGGCAATAACTTTTGGTTAAACTTACTATTTCATGACCTGTATTTTCTTGATTTGGACTATTCTTTTTGTTGTTCATAGTATCTAGATTTTCTGCAAATGATAATAACTCGTTTACAGTAGCCCAATCTCAGTACAAAATTTCTTTACATATATAAAAGGGTAACCATTTCATTAATACTTTAACTAAATAAGCTTCGTCCATTGGGTTGTCTAAGTATTGAGGTCAAGTTAAATGCCTCTCAATATATTCTCTAAAACTTCCTCATGAGCTATTGTAGTGTTTTGGATCGAGTAATTCTAAAGTTAATTTTTCTTATATTGTTTGTGACCCATCTATATTTCTCTTGAAAATACTTCCATGAAGTAAATTCTTATGGGTGAGCATTCCACGCTCAGCAGTATCCCCTACTAGATAACTTAATATAAAATCTATTTTCCGAGAACCCCCCCCCCCTCAGTTTCGAGGTAAAGATCTCAAAAAAACTCGTAAGGAGTATGTTTGGTGTACATCTCCATCAGGTTCAAACTTTGGGAAATGCTTGTATGTTCATGGTACTGCCCAATTGTAGTTTTTCTAATAAAGTATCTGTATCTGCAGATTTCCCTCTACACTGACTTTCTGTGATTTCTTGCCTCATTTTATCTAGCTCATCCCATAATCGTTTAAATTTATTATTTGGATGAGTTACTTCATCCACAGAAAGCTGTACACTATTTAAAGTTCATGCACTCTCTTGAAATTTTTGATCTGCGAAGGCCTATATTTTTTCTTGTAACCCAAGAAGATATCATGTGAAGAAACGGAATCTCCATTCCCACTCCTTTGCTCTAAAAATTCATTTAGGTTTGCGCATGTGAGATCTGATCCTTCACAAGTTTACATGCATTTACTGCAAATTCTCACAAACCATCTACATCAGTATGAATTTCCCTAATATGTTCTTGAATTTCGTTGTGTACAAGGTCGCATTTTTGAAGAATTTCAGTATGAATTTCGTTTTTAAAAACATGTAATTTATAATTTAGTGTATTCGCTAAAAACTCCACCAGATGCTCTTTTCATCAAATCGAGCAAATCTGTCATTATTACTGGTACGTCCCTCCCCCTTGGATGACTGTATTTTATTGTTAATCTCTGTAAACTGGTTTTGTGTCTACTTAGTAAATTCATCGATTTTTCCTAAGATTATTTCTAGATTCGTTTCTTCTCACATCATCTATTTTGTCAAGGCAGGCATAAAAATACATTATTTTTTATCTGAATACATTGTCCTCTATATTGATGTTTTTAATTTTGAAATTAATTGTATTCTACAATTGTCTTATTGTATCACTCGCAAGACATGCAACGTTTTAAGTTGGCTACAAGCATAGCTCACCACTAACTTTATTCTGCATGGTGCCGACTGACTGCGCATTGACTGCTAGTTGCTCACAGCTGCGTGCTGCCGACGTGCTGAGTGTGTAGGCTGCATTGTGCCGACGATTGTGTGTGTTGCAATCTTTTGACAACTGCTTGTAGATTGCATATTGTCATTGGGTGAATACTGGTTCATTTCTCCCCAACAGAGTTCTTCTTCCATTTTCACTTAGTTTTGTTATTCACTCCTGATTCAGTTTGATGCCTGTACTGTATAGAATGGCTTGTTGTTTTTTGCCATTGCCCATGGCAACACGTTTTCCCCTTGGTGCTTTCTCACGAAATTTTCCAGAGATTTGGCTTTTTAGATAGCCTTTATCAGTCTTTTAGCTGCTAATGTCGCCACAGAAAGTGGTGCAGATTGGCCTGGTCTGTTATACTTCTCTTCATGCACCAAACACTTAAATAAGTTGCCACTTGAACACTCATTTTATATAAAATGAATGCTGCTTATGAATATTTGGTCGCAGTTAAGTATTATTAATCAGGGTCTAGATAGTCTGTGCCTTGAATCCATCTGCCTTCTTTCTCCAACTTGGCTCACATTGCCTCTGTTAGGCTGCGGATAAAACTGCTGAAAATTAACTACTCGTTCTCATTCACTCAACCACAGAAAAAAGAAGTGAGATGTAATTCACCTTCTTATGTTATCTTCAAAATTACGACTCGATACATGATAAATGATGACAGCTACCAACTCTTATACTGCCTCTCTGTATTACATACATAACAGATCCGATATTCAACTTGATAATTAACAATTACAATACATTTATTATCTTTGACATTTCGTGTTCTTATGTATCGTGGAGCTCTTTCTTCCACACTGCCCACTCTGTGGAACTCCTATCTGCAACTGTGCAGGTATAGTTATCTGACTGCTACCCACTTCCATACAGACACTGGATAGTTAGCTCTGGTATCAGCACCTACAATTTAGAACACCTCCCAACAGTGGGGTACTCACTACTTATCGACTACTCTCAGTTACGAATATCTTTTCTCTGACATATGCATTTAAGGAAATGATATCTCTCATTCAAGGAATGGGATGTATCATTACACAGCTACAATTGCTAAATATTGTCACGCATGTGAACAGTTTGAAAATACCTTTTTGTTGGCATATTGGTCAAACTGTATACAAGAGAAACGGCGCAAAGAATTATTCCATCCAGAGCCATGTATGTCAAACAATGAAGCTTAAGAAAGTACTTTGAGAAGATCCAAATTAAATTTTCTTCTGCATTGAAGCAGTATCTCACCAAGATGTGTTGCATATTTTGAACAGTAAACTGTTGATCTATATTAGAGAAAAGCTAGTTTAAGTCTGCGAATCAAACTTATGTTATTTCTTGTCTGTTCCATTGATGCAATAAATGAAGACATTAGGACTATAGTAACAATAACAATATCGAAATGGAAATGGCATGAAACAGCCCATGCTCATTTGCCAGCAGTACTGCAACAATTGTGGGAGAGCATCTGACAGTCATGCTGGCTTTGTTGATCTGCTGCTGGCTCTTCAAATGCCTGGTGGTATTAGTTAGGGAGCTCCAACGTTAGGCGGGTTATGGAGCCCCTCAGGAAAATAGCGGGTAGGTCGGGGAAGAATGCCAGTGTGCACGCGGTGTGCTTGCCGGGGGGTCTCGTCCGTAATGTGGAGGAGGCCCTTCCGGCAGCTATTGAACGCACTGGGTGTGACCGGCTGCAGATAGTAGCACATGTTGGAACGAATGACGCCTGCCGCTTGGGTTCTGAGGCCATCCTTGGTTCCTTCCGGCGGCTGGCTGATTTGGTGAAGACAACCAGCATCGCACGCGGAGTGCAAGCTGAGCTTAATATCTGCAGCATAGTGCCCAGAGTCGATCGCGGTCCTCTGGTTTGGAGCCGTGTGGAGGGTCTAAACCAGAGGCTCAGACGACTCTGCGACTATAATGGTTGCAAATTCATCGACCTCCGTTATTGGGTGGAGAACTGTAGGGCCCCCCTAGACAGGTCAGGCGTGCACTACACACCGGAAGCAGCTACTAGGGTAGCAGAGTACGTGTGGCGTGCACACGGGGGTTTTTTAGGTTAGAGGGACCCCCCCTTGGGCGAAACGATAAAATACCTGACGGCTTACCAGAGAGAACATCAGCATCGTTGATAAAGAACGTCCGTCCTCAGAGACCAAAAACAGGAAAAGTTAACGTAATATTGGTAAACTGCAGGAGTATCCAGGGCAAGGTTCCTGAATTAGTATCGCTTATTGAAGGAAATAGTGCGCATATAGTATTAGGAACGGAAAGTTGGTTAAAACCGGAAGTGAACAGTAACGAAATCCTAGACACAGAATGGAATATATACCGCAAGGATAGGATAAACGCCAATGGTGGAGGAGTATTTATAGCAGTAAAGAATTCAATAATATCCAGTGAAGTTATTAGCGAATGCGAATGTGAAATAATCTGGGTTAAGTTAAGTATCAAAGGTGGGTCAGATATGATAGTCGGATGCTTCTATAGACCACCTGCATCAGCAACCGTAGTAGTGGAGCGCCTCAGAGAGAACCTGCAGAACGTCGTGAAGAAGTTTCGTGATCATACTATTGTAATAGGGGGAGACTTCAATCTACCAGGTATAGAATGGGATAGTCACACAATCAGAACTGGAGCCAGGGACAGAGACTCTTGTGACATTATCCTGACTGCCTTGTCCGAGAATTACTTCGAGCAGATAGTTAGAGAACCAACTCGTGAAGCTAACGTTTTAGACCTCATAGCAACAAATAGACCGGAACTTTTCGACTCCGTGAATGTAGAAGAGGGTATCAGTGATCATAAGTCAGTGGTTGCATCAATGACTACAAGTGTAATAAGAAATGCGAAGAAAGGAAGGAAAATATATTCACTCAACCACAGAAAAAAGAAGTGAGATGTAATTCACCTTCTTATGTTATCTTCAAAATTACGACTCGATACATGATAAATGATGACAGCTACCAACTCTTATACTGCCTCTCTGTATTACATACATAACAGATCCGATATTCAACTTGATAATTAACAATTACAATACATTTATTATCTTTGACATTTCGTGTTCTTATGTATCGTGGAGCTCTTTCTTCCACACTGCCCACTCTGTGGAACTCCTATCTGCAACTGTGCAGGTATAGTTATCTGACTGCTACCCACTTCCATACAGACACTGGATAGTTAGCTCTGGTATCAGCACCTACAATTTAGAACACCTCCCAACAGTGGGGTACTCACTACTTATCGACTACTCTCAGTTACGAATATCTTTTCTCTGACATATGCATTTAAGGAAATGATATCTCTCATTCAAGGAATGGGATGTATCATTACACAGCTACAATTGCTAAATATTGTCACGCATGTGAACAGTTTGAAAATACCTTTTTGTTGGCATATTGGTCAAACTGTATACAAGAGAAACGGCGCAAAGAATTATTCCATCCAGAGCCATGTATGTCAAACAATGAAGCTTAAGAAAGTACTTTGAGAAGATCCAAATTAAATTTTCTTCTGCATTGAAGCAGTATCTCACCAAGATGTGTTGCATATTTTGAACAGTAAACTGTTGATCTATATTAGAGAAAAGCTAGTTTAAGTCTGCGAATCAAACTTATGTTATTTCTTGTCTGTTCCATTGATGCAATAAATGAAGACATTAGGACTATAGTAACAATAACAATATCGAAATGGAAATGGCATGAAACAGCCAATGCTCATTGGCCAGCAGTACTGCAACAATTGTGGGAGAGCATCTGACAGTCATGCTGGCTTTGTTGATCTGCTGCTGGCTCTTCAAATGCCTGGTGGTATTAGTTAGGGAGCTCCAACGTTAGGCGGGTTATGGAGCCCCTCAGGAAAATAGCGGGTAGGTCGGGGAAGAATGCCAGTGTGCACTCGGTGTGCTTGCCGGGGGGTCTCGTCCGTAATGTGGAGGAGGCCCTTCCGGCAGCTATTGAACGCACTGGGTGTGACCGGCTGCAGATAGTAGCACATGTTGGAACGAATGACGCCTGCCGCTTGGGTTCTGAGGCCATCCTTGGTTCCTTCCGGCGGCTGGCTGATTTGGTGAAGACAACCAGCATCGCACGCGGAGTGCAAGCTGAGCTTAATATCTGCAGCATAGTGCCCAGAGTCGATCGCGGTCCTCTGGTTTGGAGCCGTGTGGAGGGTCTAAACCAGAGGCTCAGACGACTCTGCGACTATAATGGTTGCAAATTCATCGACCTCCGTTATTGGGTGGAGAACTGTAGGGCCCCCCTAGACAGGTCAGGCGTGCACTACACACCGGAAGCAGCTACTAGGGTAGCAGAGTACGTGTGGCGTGCACACGGGGGTTTTTTAGGTTAGAGGGACCCCCCCTTGGGCGAAACGATAAAATACCTGACGGCTTACCAGAGAGAACATCAGCATCGTTGATAAAGAACGTCCGTCCTCAGAGACCAAAAACAGGAAAAGTTAACGTAATATTGGTAAACTGCAGGAGTATCCAGGGCAAGGTTCCTGAATTAGTATCGCTTATTGAAGGAAATAGTGCGCATATAGTATTAGGAACGGAAAGTTGGTTAAAACCGGAAGTGAACAGTAACGAAATCCTAGACACAGAATGGAATATATACCGCAAGGATAGGATAAACGCCAATGGTGGAGGAGTATTTATAGCAGTAAAGAATTCAATAATTTCCAGTGAAGTTATTAGCGAATGCGAATGTGAAATAATCTGGGTTAAGTTAAGTATCAAAGGTGGGTCAGATATGATAGTCGGATGCTTCTATAGACCACCTGCATCAGCAACCGTAGTAGTTGAGCGCCTCAGAGAGAACCTGCAGAACGTCGTGAAGAAGTTTCGTGATCATACTATTGTAATAGGGGGAGACTTCAATCTACCAGGTATAGAATGGGATAGTCACACAATCAGAACTGGAGCCAGGGACAGAGACTCTTGTGACATTATCCTGACTGCCTTGTCCGAGAATTACTTCGAGCAGATAGTTAGAGAACCAACTCGTGAAGCTAACGTTTTAGACCTCATAGCAACAAATAGACCGGAACTTTTCGACTCCGTGAATGTAGAAGAGGGTATCAGTGATCATAAGTCAGTGGTTGCATCAATGACTACAAGTGTAATAAGAAATGCCAAGAAAGGAAGGAAAATATATTTGCTTAACAAGAGTGATAGGGCACAAATCGCAGAATATCTGAGTGACCACCATCAAACGTTCATTTCTGAGGAAGAGGATGTGGAACAAAAATGGAAAAAATTCAGAAACATCGTCCAGTACGCCTTAGATAAGTTCGTACCGACTAAGGTCCAAAGCGAGGGGAAAGATCCACCGTGGTATAACAATCATGTACGAAAGGTACTACGGAAACAAAGAAAGCTTCATCATAGGTTTAAGAGTAGTCGAATCATAGCTGATAAGGAAAAGCTGAACGAAGCGAAAAAGAGCGTAAAGAGAGCAATGAGAGAAGCATTCAACGAATTCGAACATAAAACATTGGCAAACAATCTAAATAAGAACCCTAAAAAGTTTTGGTCATATGTAAAATCGGTAAGCGGATCTAAACCCTCTATTCAGTCACTCGTTGACCACGATGGCACCGAAACAGAGGACGACCGAAGAAAGGCAGAAATACTGAATTCAGTGTTCCGAAACTGTTTCACTGCGGAAAATCGTAACACGGTCCCTGACTTCAGCCATCGCACGGACGCCAAAATGGAAAATATTGAAATAAACGATATCGGAATTGAAAAACAACTGCTATCACTTAGTAGCGAAAAAGCATCCGGACCAGACGAGATACCCGTAAGATTCTACAGTGATTATGCTAAAGAACTTGCCCCCTTTCTATCAGCAATTTATCGTAGATCTCTGGAAGAACGTAAAGTACCTAGCGACTGGAAGAAAGCGCAGGTCGTTCCCATTTTCAAGAAGGGTCATAAATCAGATGCGAATAATTATAGGCCTATTTTGCTTACGTCAATCTGTTGTAGAATAATGGAACATGTTTTATGTTCTCGTATTATGACGTTCTTAGATAATACAAATCTCCTTCATCATAACCAACATGGATTCCGCAAACAGAGATCATGTGAAACTCAGCTCGCCCTATTTGTCCAAGAAATTCACAGTGCCGTAGACACTGGCGAGCAGATTGATGCCGTATTCCTGGACTTCAGGAAGGCATTTGATACGGTTCCGCACTTACGTTTAGTGAAAAAAATACGAGCTTACGGAATATCGGACCAGGTTTGTGATTGGATTCAGGATTTCCTAGAAGAAAGAACACAACATGTCATTCTTAACGGTTCAAAATCTGCAGATGTAGAGGTAATTTCGGGAGTACCGCAAGGAAGCGTGATAGGACCTTTATTGTTTACAATATACATAAATGACTTAGTTGACAACATCGGTAGCTCCGTGAGGCTATTTGCAGATGACACGGTTGTCTACAAGAAAGTAGCAACATCAGAAGACTCGTACGTACTCCAGGAAGACCTGCAGAGGATTAATGAATGGTGCGACAGCTGGCAGCTTTCCCTAAACGTAGATAAATGTAATATAATGCGCATACATAGGGGCAGAAATCCATTCCAGTACGATTATGCCATAGGTGGTAAATCATTGGAAGCGGTAACGACCGTAAAATACTTAGGAGTTACTATCCGGAGCGATCTGAAGTGGAATGATCACATAAAACAAATAGTGGGAAAAGCAGGCGCCAGGTTGAGATTCATAGGAAGAATTCTAAGAAAATGTGACTCATCGACGAAAGAAGTAGCTTACAAAACGCTTGTTCGTCCGATTCTTGAGTATTGCTCATCAGTATGGGACCCTTACCAGGTTGGATTAATAGAAGAGATAGACATGATCCAGCGAAAAGCAGCGCGATTCGTCATGGGGACATTTAGTCAGCGCGAGAGCGTTACAGAGATGCTGAACAAGCTCCAGTGGCGGACACTTCAAGAAAGGCGTTACGCAATACGGAGAGGTTTGTTATCGAAATTACGAGAGAGCACATTCCGGGAAGAGATGGGCAACATATTACTACCGCCCACATATATCTCGCGTAATGATCACAACGAAAAGATCCGAGAAATTAGAGCAAATACGGAGACTTACAAGCAGTCGTTCTTCCCACGCACAATTCGTGAATGGAACAGGGAAGGGGGGATCAGATAGTGGTACAATAAGTACCCTCCGCCACACACCGTAAGGTGGCTCGCGGAGTATAGATGTAGATGTAGATGTAGAAGGTCTCCAAACCGTAAAAAGAGGAGGAGATCCGATGATAGGTATCATCCTGGCTATCCAAATAGTGCCGCATATCCCTGGAATAATCAAAATACTAGTAATCAGTGGCATTCTGGTGCACAAAATCAATCATGGTTTGTAGTGAGTCACAATTCAAGTAGTCATCCACCTTTTAATGTAAGTGACTCTTGCCAACAACCGAATACTGGATCAAACTCAATGTTGACACGGAGTGGCGAAATCAGAAGCAAGTGGTCAATGTTGTTAAGGTCACTGACAAGACCCATGCTGTGACTGTAAGCCCACCAAATGAGACGTGGCCCCTGAATGATGGCCTTCAAATGGAGTGGGGTTAAGTAATCCATTGAGTAACCTGTTAAGATACAATGATGATACAGATATCTGAAAATATTTGAAAGATACTTCTCATAAATGTTCCGAAAATTTAGAAGATGTAGTGCAAGCCTGCATTCATGGTGTTGTGGGAACTATTCCTACTATTATTCTGGCTTACACAGGAGCTACAGAAATATAATGCCCGGAACTTTATTTAACGAAATTGGTAGTGTAAAACCATTAACCACCTACATTGTGCAAACACGTGTAGTGGGTACTGCAGTAAGTGATAAATCAATACCAGTAAAAATTAAATCACAGGTTGATGTGAGAGTTTGAAATTTTGTGATGGAATGTATCTCTCTTGTGGTTGAGGATTTAATAAAAAGGTCTGTATTTGGTCTTGAATTTCTTAGAACACAAACTGCCAAAAGTCACTTATATTTAGGAAAAGCCACATACATAGGTGAAATTTTTTAAATTGCAGACCTAGTTAAAACAGCTGGATGTGATAGCAATTTCTGTCAAGCTTATTCGAACAAAATAGATTATAATCAGTGTTTCTGGATGTATAGTTTCAACTCATGGTGATGATCATGTTATTTATAATCAAGTTTTAGAATCCAGTGAAATCTCACAAAAACAGCAAGAGCAACTCAAAGAATTACTTTTGAAATATGTTCAGATTTTCAGTAAAAACCAGGTGAGATTAACACGTTGAATACCATATGGAAGTTAAGCCGTATGAAACTTTTTGTGAAAACACTTATTCTATTCTGTGGTCAAAGAGGGAGGCAGTAAACCAGGAAATGAGACATATGTTAGAACGGTGAGTCTTTGAGCCCTCACTCTCTCCATATTGTAGCCTACTTAAATCAGTATCTAAGTGAGATGGAAAGGTATTCCTTAGTCTAGAAGCTTGTCCAATTAAGCAAATTATTATCCCTGTTCAGACTCAACGACAGATTCTGAAGGAGCAACTACAGAAGTTTTTTGATGTTGACATTTTGTATGGCATAGATATGTGACATCATATTGGCAGATTTTGCTTTCAAAAGATTCTCGAAGTTTAATATTTTCATAGTTATTGGAAGATTCTATCAGTACCATGCATTAGTTATTGGCCGCGGTTTTTAATATTGCACTTAATGTGGTACTTGGATCTGAATACTGGATAAAATTATGGTCTGTGTTGACGACGTTTTAATAGTCACACCTGTTTGGAAGGAACACCCTTAATTTGTTGGAGTAGATGTTGCAGAAATTTTTTTGTGGTGGCATCACTGCCAAAAAACTGAAATCAAAGTTTGTCCACCGTTAAATTTAAATATGTTCATATGTATTTACACCCAAGTTTGTAAGCCTCTGGTTGGTATCTGAGAAATGTATAAAACTTATTTTGATATTGAAATGCGTAAATCTTAGTCCTGGGCAAAGGAAATGTGTAAAATTTAATTTAGAACGCCAAATATGTGGAGCTCGTGCTACATGATGTGAAATCCATACCAGCCAGTACATTAAACAATTTATCTGCAAGAAAGCAATCCATTTTCAGTGACTTTTACACATATCATCTCGCAGCAAAACAAAACGATATTCATTATATTGATTATATTGCTAATCATTATCTAGGTCTTCTAAACAATCACTGTACCAAAACTGCTATTATAATTACAGAGAAAAAGAACATAAAATAAAATGTGTCTGACTTTCTGATAAAACAGCTTGAAAATTCACGAGATAGCACTTTACTGAAATCTTCTACTGATATTAAGCCTGTGAACTGATGTGATATTATTTTTGAAATACACTCTGAGAAACAGTGTGCCTTTCAATGTACATGAACCTTGATGCTAATTAAATTCATTGGCCTACCTGTGTGCATGGAACTCTTGTCTGTTCTGCAATCTGTTACTATTAGGAATAATGATTTAACTGCCAAAAATCAAATTTCCTTTGCTGTACTCATGGTGTCCAATGCAAGATGGCAACTTATAAATGTTCATAATATGCTTATCAGTACACAAGTAAGGGTGTGGAAGGCGAGTGTGCAATTATGAAAGTAAATGAAAACAGGGAACTAATCATAACGACTGGTAAAAGAGAACAAAGCTTAACTATGCTTCATTAAGCCATAATAACCTTTTATAAAGTTCTCACACATAGACAACTTAGTAAAATATTTCTTAATAACTTTCCTGTGTACAATTACTTTCCTTGACACTTGTTTCAGCTATAAGACAAAACAATTTGATGCGTCATAAGAGTTCTTCAGTAAGTTTCTACCATACACAATATTCTAACAATGAAAAGCTACATAGTTAAAAAAATATAAAAGACTGGATTACCTTAAAAAATGTCTTTCATCATTCTTGCATTCATATCATCACTCAAAACTTTTTTCTCAAAACGTCTTATTATAAAACACCTTTTAAATAATGATGCCTCCATCACATGGCAGGCCGGCTTCCATCCTCCTCAAAGCAAGTACATTGCCAGACTGTCCAACACACACTGTTTCTCTCTCCAAAAAAAGTAACATCTCAGACCAATATCTGAAGACTCAAGAACAGACTTACAAAGCATATGGTTATATCGATACTACAGAGGTTGAATAAATTTACCAAATTCGCATCTTCATTGATATTTATGGGTAAAACGGCTTCAAAATCGTCATGGGAAATAAGAAAGCAACGTTTCATCACCCCTTCCCTACTAAACAAAAAATTTACAGAGTGATTTCCTCTGACACAATAGCAGGAGGCATCCAATAAAATGGTCCAAAAGAAACAATTACAAAAACATGGGACAAAAGTGTCATCACAAGTTCTTGGGGCAGGTGATCATGTATATAAAAATCAGTGACCAGGTACAATGTGACAAAAAAATGGTACATAAGTTGAAACACAAGTAATGGTATATAAATGCAAACAAGTTTACAAAGCTTCCAGCAATAAATCATTTTACATATTTGTCATGGTTCAGAAGACATGGCATACCAAGATGCTTGCTGTGGTAAATCAGAAATCTAGTTCAGTCAAATATAGTGGCACACACATACATGCACACCAACCCACCCACCCACAAACACACACACACACACACACACACACACACACACACATATATATATATATATATATATATATATATATATATATATATATATATATATATATATAATGTACAACCAATTTGTCTTAAAATACTGACAATCATATTTTATATCAAACATTCAGTGTCTGTATGTTTGATGTAAAATGTGCAAATTCTAAACATACTACAAAGGTTCTTTTAAGAAATCTATTCCAACATCTTATTCACTATGTTTACATGCGACATATCTTACAAAAGACGAAAACCGTTTTTCGCTGTCATTGTTACTTGTTAAGGTCTGAAGCAGATTTGCTAGCCCAATTTAATATGGCGCCTGGAAAACAACTGTTACAGTTTCTGATTTATCAGCACAATCATTATTTCTGTTCAATCAGACAAGGTGTAAACAGCTTCAGTCTAATACTTCTGCTTATCCTTCATTGTACAAAAAGCCACTCCATCCACATTAGATGAATTTTTTTTTTAAAAAAAGAGGAAATCTGAGAGCCCTAGCATGCTTCAAAACTGGTTGCCTTTACGTGGGTGCGAAAATCGATCGCGGGATTGGAAAACTGGCAACTAGAAGCGAATTTCAAGAACCGATTTTGGAGTGTTCACATGAAAACCCAAAGCGGTATTGGAAAATCGGTTTAGGAAACCGGTTTGGGGAGCCCCATGTACACGGGGTGTTTATGGATGGGGAACAAGTTGGTCAGTTTACCTACAAGACGAAGAGTATCGATCTGAATCTCCAGGAACAAAAAGTAAAATGTACAATACAGCAGTAAAATCCGACTCTCGCGAGAATGTAAAAAAAAAAAACGACACAAAAATACGGGTATTAATGCAATTTTCTTTGCTGACAGCCATGGAAGAGAGCTTGCGGGAATTATTCGTTATCAGCAAGATTTAAACGTTACAAGCATTGTGAAACCCGGAACAGGTATGCAAGAAGTTCTTAAGGCCATAAAATCAACATTTGTGCATCGCACAATCAGTGCGTTGTAATTTTCGGTTGCTCAGATGACTTGCATAAAAATGAACTAAAAGTAGCAAACAGAATATTCAGAAATGCGCTGTGTACATTAGGTTATCGAAAAGAGATTCTGATAGGTATACCACACAGGCATGACCTTATAGAATCTTCCTGTGTAAATAAAGAGATTCAAAAAGCAAACAAGAGCACAAAAAGATCTATAAGACCACTTCAAATGTTTTTTTCTCCCTGTCGATGATCTAGAAATGAAGAACTTCACCGCACATGGAATGCAGCTGAATAAATTGGGCAAATCACTACTCAACCAGAAAATCAAAGTGTCAGTGAAGAGTGTTTTTCCATAAAAGTCAGAAATGTGGCCAAATTTCACTGCCAACTGTACAGGAGATGTGCGAAGTATCTTCCCTATGAACAAATCCTGCTATAGTGGTACAAGAACAAAAAGAAAAGATTTCAGTAGAAAGTGTTGAGAGAGAAGAAGTTATAAGATCAGTGGCTGAAACAACAGTCGACCAAAGAAAAAGAAACAGTAAAAGTGACAACATATTCTGCTCTAGAAACAGTTACATAATCAGACACAACAGTTAAAATATCCACAACAGGAACACAACATGCTAGAATAAGACATCCACCATCAAGGAGTGCGAATTTTTAGTGGTCAGAGATGAAGACAGAACCTCCATAGTTCATCCCAGAAGTACTCTTTAGATGAAAACGAAAAGAAGGCAGACACATACAAAGGTAAGTGATGAATCAAATATGCCAAGCAGAAACCCCAAGTTTGCAGTTGTCCATCCAAATGTGCAGTCATCACAAAACAGAATTAATGAGCTAGAAGTATTATTGTCTCTTCAATTAAAAGAAGTATCCTGAATGTGTTTTAATGAACATTGGCTAACTGGTGAGATGTTAGCAATCACAAGTATACAGAGTTATCTTACAACATCTCATTTCTGTAGATATTATCTACCCATGGAGGACCATGTATATTTGTGAAAGACAGTATCAGCTATTGCTGCTTAAAGTCTCTGGAAAAGTTAGGGAAAGAAGATGATTTTGAAATTTCTGCTGTAGAACTAACCTCAATAAAAACAATCTTCATTTACCTGTACAAAAGTTCACATTCAGACATGAAAATATTATTTAACTGACTTGGATGTAGACTTACCAGTATCAGTGACCTGAACAATACAGTTATAATATGTCTAGGCTTTAACACTGACTTCAAGAAAGTTTCAATAGACAGAGATAATCTTGTGGCTAATTTTGCAACAAACAACCTGCTCCCAATTATAAATTCCTCAACCAGAGCTACAAGTATATCCAGATCCACTATTGATATGATACTGATAAATAAGGAAAGCCATGAATACACAGCTAGAAATTTCAACATTGGTTTCAGTGAGCACTATGCACAGCTTCTTGAAATATCATAAATTCTGAACTTAACTACACAAACGGAAAGAATGAAAATGGGAAGAACTTTCAGCTATCAAACCATTGAATACTTTAGGAATTTACAAAGGAAGGAAACATGCACTGAAGTGAACAGAAACGAAAATACAGATGAGAAGTTTAACATATTTATGGATATCTTCACACATTACTTTAACATGTTATTTGCAGTTAAAAATCAAATTAGAACGCTTAACAGAAAAAATTGCTGCTTGACAACAGGTATAAAAATGTCATGTAGTGAAAAGCAAAGGTTATATGAGATCTCCATGTATTCTATAGCATCTAATAAATTCCTTCCATATTTCAAAAAATATGAAATGATATTTCAATAATTTATCAAATAAGCTACAGGAATGGCAACTGAATGCTATATAAATAAATCAACTGACAAAATTAAAGCTGAATGGAATATAGTGAAACAGCAAACTGAAAATGTTTCTATTCCAGTATCAAATTGAATTGTAACAGGAAAGAAATTAATGATCCTAAAGAAGAAGTAAGTGTCTTCAATACTTATTTTAGCAATAAAAGCGAACAATTAGTCACTGAAATCAAACCTTACAATAAAAAAATCAAGTACCATTCATAAATACCAACATAAATACTACTTCACTCTCCAATAACCCATAAAGAAATCCTGTCAGTTATCAGAGCTTTAAAAATGAATGATACCAATGGCACATATGGCATCCCAGACTGTCCTATTAAAAATCTGGAGATCTCATTATTGAGCCATTAGCTCACCTTTGAAAAGCTCCTTTCAAACTGGAATTTTCCCACGAAGCTCAAACCGCTATTCAAAAAAGATAAAAATGATGAAGTCGCTAACTATGAGCCCATTGCTCTGTTATCTGCATTCTCAAAAATCGTGGAAAAAAATTTCAAAGGATAGTAGTAGATTTCGTGGAAGAGTACAAAACACGATCCACAACACATCATAATTTCAGGAAAGGCCAATCAACTTATACAGCGATTTTTGAACTATTAAGTGAAGCACTTCAGAAACCAAACAATGGCGAAAATTGCACTGGAATGTGTTTAGGTCCCTCTAAGGCTTTGGATATCGTAGATCACATGTAACGATTACCTAAGCTTGACAACATGGGGATTTGAACAACATTTAACAATTGGATACATCATACCTCAGTGGTCGAAAACAAATTGCTGAAGTGCAAATCAAAGTTTCAGCAAATTGACACACTACCATTCAATCTATAGAACCATTAAATATGGAGAGCCACAAGGCACAGTTCTGTAATGTCTTCTATTTCTGTTATATGTGAATGACCTAAACAAATTTTGCGAGAATAGCATCCAGTTTGCTGATGATACAAGTCTGCTAGTGAATGAGAAAGAAATGGAAAGTACACAACAGAGACACTGAAGATGGTTTTCTGTTTTGGGCTCCTTTGGTCGGACTGTTTTTTGTACTCATTGGTGCTTGTCATGAGTTGTTTCACAGGTTAACACTCCATTATGCTTTTTATCTTTTGATGAAGGACCAAGTACCATTGTCTTGCTAATTGAGGTTAACGAGAACACCACATGATAAAACTGTGTTCTTGTCTGAACGAAAATGAGTGACAAAATATCGTCACTTACAGTACTTGAATCAACTCCCCACATGTAGGAAGAAAGTTGTAATTAAGAAAAAATGAGTAATGCAGTATAAGTGCTTCAGATGAATTACTAAATGAATAGTAATTAAATTACTTGTGAGTGAGGCCTAACATTACAAAGTGTTCTGTAAGTAAGGCAAGGAGAAAGGAATAAAACTTAGTTTGTCCAGTGCAAGCAATTATTTGTGATATTTGCATTTAGAACTGATTGTTGTAAATAGAAGATGAGATGGTGGTAGGTGATGCAAAATAACTGTGGTACCTTCTGAATAAGCTACGTAATAACGAAAGTGCGTTTCATTTACCAGTGCTGAGATGTAATGAAGGTGGAAGGCAATTCCAGTCACTAAAGGAGCCATCTCTTGATGCAGAGAACTGTGCTCAAACCAGTAAAATAGCTAGTAACACACATACACATCCAGAACATTCACTGAATCAATGTGATGTGTGAGCATCTGTCACTTGGGCAGCATGGCACAATTCAGACTATGGCACACTCTGCAAGGTAGCCTTAAACTCAATTGTTGTCGATATGTTACCTCTGACACCTACATTCTTGACTTTCTACAAACTGATACGAAGTGTTTCAAAGTTGTCAAACCGATCCAAGATTAAAAAAGGCGATTAAACAAGACTATCTTCAGTATTCTGTAAATTAATTGTGCTGGAGCAAAAACTATTGTGATCATATTGTAATATTGCAGCCTCAAGCTAAACACAAAAGAATTTCTTACAAGTAAATCTTGGTGCAAGTAACAAAGATTATTACCAGCCAAAGAGAAAGTAAATTAATTACACCCAAATATAAGTTTTCTTGTCACTCATGTAGGTGTTTTGTAAATGAAACTATCCTAATATGAGTCTGTCTGCTTGTTCATGTAATCCAACGAATACAGATATCATGCAATCTCCTACAAGGTATCCTGTCCATTAATGCCTGTCTTATATAACTGAGACTCTTAATTAAAACTTCAATCAAAAATATAACTAATCCAATTTCATCCAAACCTTTCAAAGAAAAAACTATAAAAAGAAAGTGAACAATTTTTGTTTTAGTGTCATGTGTTAAATGACTTAAGTAAATAATTTAGGTTGTTTTCTTTACACATACATTTAATAGGATCCTATCTACTCAGGGAATTAAAAGTTGTTAGTTCTATCTCCTATTTATTTCAAAATGCGTAAAACCCATTACACGCATATGCGATCTTAGGCCTAATATTTTGTGTATGCAAGTTTTGAGTTTTAACATTATTTTAAGTGCATTCCATTACTGTATTAATCGTATACACATATATTAGTGTTCCACATAACTTAAGTGACTTGTGATCTGTGGTTAATAGAATATTACTGTTATTGTCTAGATAAGTTTTGTAAAAAGATTGTAAACAGCCATGAATGATTTGTGTTTGAGCTGCTGCAGGAAAGTTAGCTCTAGGGTTCCAAGCAACTGTTGTGACAGACAGTTACATCGAGGAGAAAGTAGTGACATGGGAATTGGAGAAGTAAATGTCTCTTCCATGGTATTGCAAAATGTTCAAGGGACAAGAGAACAGCGGAACAGGAAGGGAAGATTAGAGCCTTTAAGGCTGAACTGAATAGTGCCAGGGAGGAATTGATGAGGTTATGGGGGAGAAGGGTGAAGAAAGTTGGGAAATGGTAGCACAGAATAGTGTCACAGAAAGAGAACAGTATCTGATAATTTCATCAATGACACAAACTAGATTTGCCTTGCTACTTCAGTTAACTAAGGAAGAGGCTCAGGTGTATCTAATTGCAGTTAATGCTCATCAGACTTTCATCAGGAAAGCAATTGTTAAAAATAAGTAGAAAGTAGGAAGAAAGTTCTGTTGTTAGGTAGTAGCTATGGAAGAGGTGTGGGCCAGATCTTGCAGGAAAAATTAGGTGACAAGTACCAGATCACAAGTTTTTTCAAACACATGTCTTAACCTAGTGACAGAGGATGTAGGATCATTGTGCAAGGAATTTACAAAGTAGGATCATGTTGTGATAGTGGGTGGGGCAGGAAACAGTATGATAGGGATCAGGAATACAATATTGAGTGTGGGCTGGTAAAAACAGAAAGGAGTATTAGGAATGTATGTTAAAATTTATCATAGTGTGAAAATTTGGAAAATAAAAGATTTTGTGTACAGCAGTGTGTAGAAGCATTTGTGTGTGAGCTTAAACTAAATAACAGAACTTTTATAACTGTAGTTGTGTGGGAAATTTTCTGCCAGGTCTGAAAAAGTTGGATCCTTTGTTGTGCTATTTACCAGACAGAAAGAAGCAAATTATTGTTTGTGGGGATTGCAATGTAGACACCCTGAAAGAGTCTGATAGAAAGCATGACCTTGTAGTATTACTAGGTCCTTTCACTTTGACATCAGTTATCGATTGTCCTACTTGGGTAGTACAGGAAACTAGCACACTCATAGATAATGTTTTTATAGACCAAGGCAAATTTAATGACATAAAAACTTTTCCTTTTAAGAATAGGCTTTCTGATCATGATGCACAGCTAATTACAGTATATGACATAGCTCCATACAGTAATGCAAAACAGTCATCCAAAATGGGGTATTCTATTAATGGTTTAACAATTATAGATTTTAGGGGAAGCTTGTTACATTTAGACTGTGATGCCATGTACAGGGGACCTGATGCAACTTGAAATTTAGTCTTTGTCATGATTCCCATGTGAGTATATCTGTAAACAGTTTTCCTAAGAGAACAGGGAAACATCATTGTAAGAAACCATATATAAAGTCAAGGCTTACAAAAGGGATAAAAATATCTTGTGAATCGAAAAGGGTGATGTATCTTATAGCTAGGAGTAATGCCCCAGAAAGAGTCTAACATCATAAAAACTATTGCATTGTATTAAGAAAAGTTATTAAAAAGTCCAAAGTATGTGCAACATGTCTGAGATTAGCAATGGCTCTGAGCACTATGCGACTTAACTTCTGAGGTCATTAGTCGCCTAGAACTTAGAACTAATTAAACCTAACTAACCTAAGGACATCACACACATCCATGCCCGAGGCAGGATTCGAACCT
Organism: Schistocerca nitens; assembly: GCF_023898315.1. NCBI lineage: Eukaryota > Metazoa > Arthropoda > Insecta > Orthoptera > Acrididae > Schistocerca > Schistocerca nitens. The sequence goes on from NC_064615.1 coordinate 354,364,245, forward strand.
GCGACCGTAGCGGGCACGCGGTTCCAGACTGAAGCGCCTTTAACCGCACGGCCACACCGGCCGGCGGAGATTAGCAACTCTGATAATTAAAACAATTTGGAGTATCGCTAAAAGGGAAGCAGTGCAACTGAGAGCACTGGAAGACTGCATTTCTGTCAAACGCAATGAAAAGTTTGTTGACAAAAAGTCAGAAGCAGAAAATATTTTTAACAGTCATTTTGTAAGTGCTGTGCAGAAAATAGGATCCAGCTGATCATTGGAAAATAGAAGGCTGTATATGGATGAGGCAATACCTATGCAATTTGATAAAATTGAAATTGTATCCTCCTGTCCTGCTGGAATTAGAAAAATAATAAATTCACTACAAAGAAAAGTTTTGCTTGGAATTTATGGCATTTCCAACAGAGTAGGAAAAGCTAGTTTCAAACAGGTGCGTATGATTCTCAGCCGCATATGTAGTAGCTTACTCAAAGAGAGCATTTTTCCAGATAGACTGAAATTTGCTATTTTTAATCACTGCTTAAAAAAGGAGATGACTGTTTTGCCGCCCAATGTCACTTTGGCAGTTTTATCCAAATTCTTGGAAAAGTAATGCATTTGAGAGTAGCTTCATGAATTTGTAAAATTGAAGTACTAGCAAAATCACAATTTGGTTTTCAGAATGGCTTTTCAACAGAAAATGCTATATTTGCTTATACTGATCAAATATAAAATGCACTGAATAACCGAACATCATCCATTGGGATATTTTGTGAGCTCTCAAAGGCTTTTCGGGGTGTGAATCATGCTATTCTTGTAGACAAGCATAAGTATTGTGGTATGAGAGGGACAGTGCAGAAATAATTTAATTCATAGTTGACTGGAAGAATGCAGAGGATTGAAATTAACAGTACAGATAGTCTGCAAAAATCAGCAGAGTCCTTTAGCTTCAGAGGTAACAGGAATGATGGCCCATAGGGTTCAGTCCTGGGTCCCTTATTGTTCTTTGTTATATTCGTGACTTGTCACTCTTTATTCATGAAGATGCAAAGCTAGTTCTTTTTGCTGATGATATAAGTATGGTAATCAAACCCAAGAAACAAGAAATACCCGAGGAAATTGTAAATAAGCCTTTCAGAAAATTATGAAGTGGCTCTCTGGAAATGGACACTGACCAAATTTTGAGAAAACACAGGATATAAAGTAAATGGCATAACAGCATTGACATATATAGACTTTACAAACGAAGACAGTAACTTGTTCTCGAAAGAACAGTTACTGTTGATGACCGTGCAGCTTTCCCCTGGAATAAATGATGACTAACTGACAACCTCAGCTGCCGACAGGTGTTGTTGATATACCTCGATGTGGACAGTTGAAAATGTGTGCCCCGACCGGGATCTCCTGCTTACATGGCAGACGCTCTATCCATCTGAGCTACCGAGGACACAGATGAATAGCGCGACTGCAGGGACTTATCCCTTGCACGCTCTCCGTGAGGCTCACATTCCCAACTGTCCACAATTCTACATACGTATTGTACCTTATAGACATTTTGCCCACCCACTCATTACTCGCGCACGATTTGGCGATTCCCGTAAGAGTTTGGGCAACCTGTGCGCATTCGCACAGAAGAAGGTCAATGGCTGGGTAGCCTTTAACTATATATACGAAGACAGTAACTTGTTCTGGAAAGAACAGTTACTGTTGATGACCGTGCAGCTTTCCACTGGAATAAATGATGACTAACTGACAACCTCAGCTGCCGACAGGTGTTGTTGATATACCTCGATGTGGACAGTTGAAAATGTGTGCCCCGACCGGGATGTCCTGCTAACATGGTAGACGCTCTATCCATCTGAGCTACCGAGGACACAGATCAATAGGGCGACTGCAGGACTTATCCCTTGCACGCTCTCCGTGAGGCTCACATTCCCAACTGTCCACAATTCTACATATGTATTGTACCTTATAGACATTTAGCCCACCCACTCATTACTCGCGCACGCTTTGGCGATTCCCGTAAGAGTTTGGGCAACCTGTGCGCATTCGCACAGTAGAAGGTCTATGGCTGGGTAGCCTTTAACTATACATACGAAGACAGTAACTTGTTCTCGAAAGAACAGTTACTGTTGATGACCGTGCAGCTTTCCCCTGGAATAAATGATGACTAACTGACAACCTCAGCTGCCGACAGGTATTGTTGATGTACCTCGATGTGGACAGCTGAAAATGTGTGCCCCGACCGGGACTCGAACCTGGGATCTCCTGCTTACATGGCAGATGCTCTATCCATCTGAGCTACCGAGGACACACATGAATAGCGCGACTGCAGGGACTTATCCCTTGCACGCTCTCCGTGAGACTCACATTCCCAACTGTCCACAATTCTTCATACGTATTGTATCTTATAGACATTTTGCCCACCCACTTTGGCGATTCCCGTAAGAGTTTGGGCAACCTGTGTGCATTCGCACAATTTCAGCTGTCCACATCGAGATATATCAACAACACCTGTCGGCAGCTGAGGTTGTCAGTTAGTTATCATTTATTCCAGTGGAAAGCTGCACGGTCATCAACAGTAACTGTTCTTTCGAGAACAAGTTACTGTCTTCATATATATAGTTAAAGGCTACCCAGCCATTGACCTTCTTCTGTGCGAATGCGCACAGGTTGCCCAAACTCTTACGGGAATCGTCAAAGCGTGCGCGAGTAATGAGTGGGTGGGCTAAATGTCTATAAGGTACAATACGTATGTAGAATTGTGGACAGTTGGGAATGTGAGCCTCACGGAGAGCGTGCAAGGGATAAGTCCCTGCAGTCGCGCTATTCATCTGTGTCCTCGGTAGCTCAGATGGATAGAGCGTCTGCCATACAAGCAGGAGATCCTGGGTTCGAGTCCCGGTCGGGGCACACATTTTCAGCTGCCCACATCGAGGTATATCAACAACACCTGTCGGCAGCTGAGGTTGTCAGTTAGTCATCATATATAGACTTTGCACAGAAGTCTGTTGCCTAGGCAGAATATTCAAAATTTCTGGATGTGTTCATTGATGAGAAATTGTATTGGAAGTAACACATTGATGATCTACTGAAACGTTTAGGTTGAGCTACTTATGCTGTTAGGTTATAGCAAATTTTGCTTGAGGCACCGTTATACCAAGTGGTAAGGCGCGTCGATCTTAGAGCATGAGATATGGTAACCTTAAGTCATTGACAACACACAATGGTCGCGGTAGCACCTGATTCCAGAATAGCTGCAGTAGTTAGGATCTGCGAACTACCCCGTCTTGACCATGTCCCCAAAACTTAACTCATAATGAGATCCCTTCGAAGCAAATTGTCATAAAGATCATCTATAAAGGCTTCGTACAACGATAATAACAGATACGACCAAACTGTCTTGTTTCTTCTGTTTTATTTAATGTAACTTTGTTCACAGTTTTATTTCGCATTCACCACTCATTCACATTCTGATGTGGAGTATATGCGAGTGCCTGAACCTAACTCCCAAGTTCCCTCGAAACCCTTTGATGAACAGTTTTGGTTGCTCGACACCAACAGTCAGTGATAATGATACAGTATTTTGTAATTGACTCTTCTAGTTTAGCTACCGCCCTCCACGAATGCTTGTTAGGCGTAAGACAATTACACTGTTTTCTCTCCGGTCCGCTATTATTAAGAGTTCGCGTAAAAGTTAACGTTTTTCTCCTTTTCATAAATTGGAGCCAGCTCTCCGCGATATAATTAAAAAAAAAAAAAGGTCTCAATACAGCGTCCCTCGTGAGCTGCATGTAGATTTATCACGGAATTGACCGCCCTGTAGGTGTACTCAATTTAATGACCACACTTCGCTATCCGCGATTTCGTGTAACTAATTGTCCTTTTGTTACTCTGATCGTATACCGTAGTTATTTAAAACTCGCCCCTATATTGTTTCACAACGCACAATTAGCACTTGTTTGTTTCTAAGAGTAAACGAAAAAATGTCGCCATATCATCGGCTTCGTCGATATAAAACAAAATGCCCAATTTTACCTCTTCTTATAGGATCGGTTACCTTACTCATTAATTTACTACATATTATTTCCAATAACACTAAACAGGCATCACCGTTATATTTTAATTGTATTCAAAAGCATTTTATTATTATTATGAACTACCAAATCGTAACAAATCGTGCGGCGTGCGTTTTCAAGATAGCATTACACTCGCCCAGGCTTTATTCATGCAATATTATATATAAAGATACAGACAGGACCGAATGATCGATCTCTCCACCATAACCAATAGAGGCAAATACCCTATTCAAGTTCTGTTACATCTATCTTGACTCGTATTGTTACATGCCGCCCCCAGACTGTGATGTCTTCAAGAGGGTTCCAGACAGAACAGGCTTATATGTTGTTTCCTGGACAGGAGAGGGTATTTGTTTCGGTGAATCCACTCACTCTCAGATTCACTCAACAAGTCAGTACATACATTCTACAGTTCTTAAGTTGAGTTAATGGGCCTTGACAAAATGCCCTTAACTAAATTCCACATTTGTTTATAGGTCGTCTTAGAAACAGTTTGCACTAATCACTTCATATTCACACCACATTTTTTCTTGGACGAAGCCCTCAGTTCTTCAACTGACTGTGCAAGGCAGGAATCACAGCTGGGTTCGACGATTGGCATCCTAGGTCACGACCCTTTTCAAGCCACTTGTTTAACCAGAGAGGATTTGGTCCTCTTCTTTCCCTCTTAATTCCACATTTAAATCATTCATCCTCACTGTTCAGTGAGAGGATAAATAGTATTTCAGCGTCGTCATTGTCGCTGATATCAAGAAGGTATCTGATGGAAATCTTCAGTACTTTCTTTAATTTTCTTTGTAAGTTAGTATAACTATGTATTTATTCATGAGTGCTTTTATTTAGTCATCGCTGAGTGTAGTCTTGGTATCATTCAGTGTTTCTTGAATCTATATTTCGCTCATTACTGATAATACTTCTTCAGGTCTATGTGAGGGAACAACCCTTTAATTATATCAGTATCACAATCTGCCAGGAGGTAGCTCCCTTCATGAGGTATTTTCATTATTTTGTATGGACCTGTATATAAATATTGTCACTTCTTATTCAGTCTTTTCCTTGTTGGAGCTTTTGGGTGATTTCTCGATAAAATTTCTTCCCCTACATTATATGTGACTACTTTCGTCACGTTTTTATCAAACCGGGTTTTTCTCAATTGTGCTTGATGCTTCAGGTTTTTGTAGACGTTCTTCACCATATCGTCTTTCTTGATAAACTTTTGTTCTATTGCAGGTAATTTATTCATCCATTCTGGCACAATACTTTCACCAAGTACTATTTGATTCGGTGAATAACCTGTCGATAAGTGCAGTAAGTCATTATATACTTTCTCAAATTCATAAGTCCAATCGATCCATTTATAATGTTGTTTGGGTGTGTACGTCCGTAAAAATCGGTTCAACTCTCGGAAGATTCTCTCAACTGGATTTCCACAAGGGTAAAATCTTGAGATATAAATGTACTGGATTCCTTGTTCGTTCATAGTGTCTCTCCTCAGTTATATAGTTGTTGATAAATTTGCATAACGTGGCTCGAACATGCAGATTTTTCAAACGATATAATTTCTCATATTTTGAAAAGAGATCATAAAAAGTAAAAACATATTTGAACCGTCCACATGTCATGGGACATGGCCCACAGACATCACATGATACCAACATTAAAGGTTGTTGTGGGATGATCGGATGTAATCCTGTCTTCCGACAATAGTTTATGGGTTTTGCCTTCTGACATATTTTGCACTTCTTAAGAATATTTGTAGCTAGATGTCCCAAATTTGGATGATAGCAGTATTGTGCTATTTTGGCTGTACATTAGCGACACCAAAATGATCCCAATTCAAGTGAGTGTACCATACTAGTGATTCTAAATATTTATTTGGAACACAAGCTTTCCAAACATCTTCTTCATCCTTCCTTCGATACAATATTCCGGATTTTAATTGTTACTGTTCTTGAGAGTGACTTAGCGTTTTGCTTTCAACAGCATGTCTAATGGCTTTCCACAACTTATCATTTCTTGCCGTTGTGGGAGACTTCGACACAGATGTGTAATCTGCCTCTCACAATATTGACTTGATAAATTAATGACTTTAAAGTCAATAGTCCGTTCTTCACACTCGTCGTCATTCTTTCTTTTCAGTAGTCTTGAAACAGCATCGGCTATGATGTTGTCTTTCCCTCTGATGTATTTGAGCTTAATATCATATTTTTGCAGTAGCAAGGCCCACCAGGTTAAACGTGAATGGAACATCGTTCCCGTTAAAATAAAAGATAAAGCTTTGTGGTCGCAGAATACAATGATCTTCCTTCCATATACAAAATAGCGAAACTTTCTAAGGGACCAGACCACGTCCAGTACTTCCATTTCAGTAGTACAATATGGACGTTCACAGCTAGAGAGTGTTCTGCTGGCAAACTCAATTAGTTTGATGGTACTGATATCTTCTGGATTGTCCATCTGGAAAAGAGTGGCACCCAATCCTGTTTCAGAAGCATCCGCAGCAATATAAAAATCTTGATCAAGTCTCGGATGATGAAAGAGTGGCGTATTAGTCAAAGCATTGCGGATGTTATCAAAAGCTTGTGTGCATTCGGTATTCCACTCCCACATGACATTTTTTCTTAACAGCTGTAACAAACAGTCTTGGCTTCCTAACTGATTGGGTAAAAATCATCGAAAAAAGAAACTAAGCCGATAAACGACTTTCATTCCGTTCTATTCTTTGGATAAGCACATCTGTTAATTGCATCAATCTTTTTAGGATTTGGTTTTATCCCTTCAGGAGTAATTATATGTCCAAGAAATTTTAATTGGTTATAAGCAAACTTGGATTTGCTCAAATTTACAGTAACTCCCTATTCCAAAAATTCCGCAAAAACTATTCTTAATAAGTCCAAATGTTCCTCCCAAGTTTCAGAAGCAATTAGCAAATCATCCACATATAAAGTAACTTCATTCAAAATATCTCTGCCCAGTACGGTATTTAATGCCGATATGAAAACACCACTGCTTATTTTCAACCCAAATGGCATGACGGTAAACCGGTAACTTTGTCCTAGAAAAACGAATGCAGTATATTTTCGAGATTCTTTCGATATTTTAGTTTGCCAATATGAACTACGCATATCCAAAGAAGTTAAGAAGCGGGCACCATAAAACTTTTGTAATAACTCTTCTAGGTTCTCCGGTCGCGTTTGTACAGGTATAATGATCTTACTGATCTCTCTGTCATCGAATACCAATTTGATGTCACCATTGGGTTTAATTACCGCCACAAGAGGGTTACAATATTTGGAATCTGAGGGCTCAGTAATACCCCATTCTAACATTTTATTGATTTCCTTTCTGGCTACTTCTTTCTTTGTCTGTGGGATAGAATAGGAAGTATGACAAAAGGCTTTATCCACGTACATATTTATATGGTATTCAAAGTCTTTTATTATTCCAGGACGTTTACTAAAAACCGACTGATAGTACAATTCGTCCCTTTGGATAACAGATGAATATTCTGATTCTAACACCTTTTCCTGCAATGACATTTTATCCATCATTTCCTTAGAACATTCAATAAGGCAGATATCATACACATTTTCATCATCAATACTGACATATTTTACCAATAAAAAAATGGTTCAAATGGCTCTGAGCACTATGGGACTCAACTGCTGAGGTCATTAGTCCCCTAGAACTTAGAACTAGTTATACCTAACTAACCTAATGACATCACACACATCCATGCCCGAGGCAGGATTCGAACCTGCGACCGTAGCGGTCTCGCGGTTCCAGACTGCAGCGCCAGAACCGCGCGGCCACTTCGGCCGGCTTTTACCAATAGGTGCATACACAGTTGATTTGGAATTACTCGGCACTTTCTCATGGTGGCTGTCAAAACATTACAATTGGAATTAAATATACATTCACCTTTCTCTAAATTAATGATTGCACTGGTCTCATATAAAAAATCCAAACCCCAGATACATGGTACTGTCATTTTAGGAACAACCAGGAATGTACTTTCTATTTGAGCAGCCCATATTGTAACGTCGGCATGTACCTGTTTCACAACTCTTTGCATTTTTGCACTGAATGCGCCAGACATGGTACATCCTGTGATAGGAAAAGTGGGCATTTTTACCCCTCGACTTATCTGTTTTAAACAGTCCAGCGTCATGACACTAATAGTCGCTCCAGTATCAATTAATATTTCAACATCAACATTATTTAAACTTGTTGGAATTATTGCCTGTAAAATTTGTCTGTATTTATTAGAATTTTCAGGTTTTTCTTCAATTAATTCATTCCTTATATCCTGATCATTATTGTACCTTAATACTCCAAATTGATGCCTGCCTTCCTTCTCCCGTCCAGTCATCCTAGGAAGGCATTTGGTGACTGGTATTAGTTGAATCTATCTCGCTGAGTCATTGGTGGGGTTTCATGAACGTCCACAATCCATACAGTATGATCCGAGTTATGGTATTCACCCCATCGCACATTGGAGGCTCCTTCGCCCATTGGTAAAACTCCTTGTGCTGGATGAGGACTCGAGGCATTTGTTCCATCCTCCCAATGAACATTATGCTTTGAATTATCTTCCCAAGGTCGAATACAATTGGGCTCATAACCTGGGTACATGTTACTCTTATTAATATCACTACTATGCACATTCACATCACCATATCGACGTTTATGATTAAGCTGTACAGCATTAATCTGATTTATTGGGTTGAAATTACCCCCATAATTACCTCTAACACAGTATCTCTTCTATATTTATTATAGTCATTGTTTTTATTGTAACCATAGGACAAAGATTGTCCATGCTCCTGTGATGCGGGTTTGACCTGGTTTTCGGTATTATTATTATCATAAGTTAAATTATTATTATAATTATTCATATTACTATGAGTGTGAGTCGACATTTGATTACTAATCATTTGTCTTGCATCTTCCATAATCATATCTATAGTCAATCACCGACAAGAATTGTTCTACATTGTGGCCAGGAACATTTATTAACTTTTCACGTATATTTATGGGCAACCTTCGCTTCAAAATTCTGATCACTTCCTTGTGAGAAATCGGATTACTCCAATAACGTGTCTTAATTATGTACTTTTCAAAATATTGCCTTAAAGTACTCCTTTTACTGTTAAAATACTCAGGTTGATAAAACTCCTTTCTTAATTTCTCTTGCTTACTCGACGACCAGTATTTAGCCAAAAAAAGTTGTTCAAACTCAACGCAAGTATGGCAATTTTCACTTATTTTGGCGGCCCATAATGAGGCTTCTCCCGTAATTTTGTGTACTATAAATTGAAGCTGGTCGTGCTCAGACCAGCTACATGGAAATATTCTTTTGAAATTATTGATAAAGATTTTCGGATGCAGGTTGTTCTTTTCAGTGGAGACTGTTGGTAATTGTCTACTTTTAAAAATGCTATTCTCCACCCTTCAAGAAGACAAGTATTCTTGGTGACCAAAAGAATCATCATTTTTACCAACTGAATCATCAACTTCCCAATGCAAATTTTCACCACAATTGCACTTCGTATTATCACATGTTTGGTTGTTTTTCGAACGTTCGTCCTCAGTCAACAAATTTTGTGATGACTTTCGTTCTAACTTCGCCAATTTATGATTGGTTTCCTTTTGCCATTTAGGGAACTCATCAACTATTTTGTCTTTTATTTTCTGAATTTCGCTAGTGAAGAGCTTAATTACTTCATCATTCCTACTTAGGTGCTCACTGATATTTTCATTTGGCTGGGATCCAATAGCAGTCTTAACCTTGTCTACAATTTCATTTCCTTTTATTTGTATCCATTCAGATAGATTTTCGTCAAGTCTTTTAGTTTGATCTACCAAATACTTGTCAATCCCCTTAGGAGCATTGGACTCAAACTCGTCTATCTGTTTCGAAAGCTCTTCTATCTGTGTGCTAGCATTGAAACAGCTACTTTCACACTTAACCATCCTATTGGACAGGTCATCATAACTCTTCTAAAGTATCTCATATTTCTTTTCTATTTCACGAAGTTTTCCCATTAAATTATTATGTTGCCTTTCTAAGGTTTTAGAAAACTCTACATCTAGTTCTCCCAATTTCGCATTTAATTGAGTCTCCCAGTCCGCCTTTAATTCTTTCTTAGTATTTTCCAGTTTATGATCAAAGGTGTTCAGTTTGCTTTCGAAAGAATCCATTTTACCTTCTAATGAACCAAATTTGGGGTGAAATGTTTTATTTAACTTTTGATTGTCTTCTTTTAATGGCTTATTATCTTTTTCTAGTGAACCAAGTCTTCCATTCATTACACCTATTTGAGTATTTATTGATACCAGCATATCAAACATTTTTTGATTAATATTTCCATTTTGAGGATCAACTTGCTGATCTACTTCCGAAACCTCAAGATCTTTATGTTCTCCCATGCTGCTTACCTTAGGTATCATTGTATTTGATTCTCCTAACGGTTCTAAATCAATAACTGTATTATTAACTGTACATGTCTCCTGTCCCACATTGAGCTCATGGGATGCATCATCCATATCCTCCTCACTTTTCTCTCTCTCTCTCTATTTATTACTCCACTCAACTGCACATTATCATGTATTTTTTGGCTCGTTTTGACATGATTATTCACTACCAAGACATACATTTATTTTCACTATGTATTTATATATATTTATCTACCAAAATAACAAGTCTCAACTTCCTTTTTTTTGAAACTTCCTGGCAGATTAAAACTGTGTGCCCGACCGAGACTCGAACTCGGGACCTTTGCCTTTCGCGGGCAAGTGCTCTACCACTGAGCTACCGAAGCACGACTCACGCCCGGTACTCACAGCTTTACTTCTGCCAGTACCTCGTCTCCTACCTTCCAAACTTTACAGAAGCTCTCCGGTTCGCAGGAGAGCTTCTGTAAAGTTTGGAAGGTAGGAGACGAGGTACTGGCAGAAGTAAAGCTGTGAGTACAGGGTGTGAGTCGTGCTTCGGTAGCTCAGTGGTAGAGCACTTGCCCGCGAAAGGCAAAGGTCCCGAGTTCGAGTCTCGGTCGGGCACACAGTTTTAATCTGCCAGGAAGTTTCACATCAGCGCACACTCCGCTGCAGAGTGAAAATCTCATTCTGGAAACATCCCCCAGGCTGTGGCTAAGCCATGTCTCCGCAATATCCTTTCTTTCAGGAGTGCTAGTTCTGCATGGTTCGCAGGAGAGCTTCTGTAAAGTTTGGAAGGTAGGAGACGAGGTACTGGCAGAAGTAAAGCTGTGAGTACCGGGTGTGAGTCGTGCTTCGGTAGCTCAGTGGTAGAGCAATTGCCCGCGAAAGGTAAAGGTCCCGAGTTCGAGTCTCGGTCGGGCACACAGTTTTAATCTGCCAGGAAGTTTCACATCAGCGCACACTCCGCTGCAGAGTGAAAATCTCATTCTGGAAACATTCCTTTTTTTAATTATATTGTTATTTTAATCATACCTGGTAGTATCGCTCACTTTTAGCGATTATTGAAGAATACCTCTCTCATTGGACAGATTCACTGGCTGCTACAATATTGTCCAACTCTAGGGTTCGTGAATCTGGATGACATTCGACTCGATGCAGCAATCCTCCTCGGTCTGACCCCACGTTGGGCGCCACTTCTACCGTATCTTCCTTCGTCGTCGGCATTATCGTTGTTTCCGTGGGACACCGTTATACCAAGTGGAAAGGCGCGTCAATCTTAGAGCATGAGACAACACACAACGGTCACGGTAGCACCTGATCCCAGAATAGCTGCAGTAGTTAGGATCTACGAACTACCCTGTCTTGACCAGGTCCCCAAAACTTAACTCGTAATGAGATCCCTTCGAAGCAAATTGTCATAATGATCATCTATAAAGGCTTCATACAACGATAAGAAATGTTGCAGTTTATGGAATAATAACAGATACGACCAAACTGTCTTGTTTCTTCTGTTTTATTTAATGTAAATTTGTTCACAGTTTTATTTCGCATTCACCACTCATTCACATTCTAATGTGGAGTATGTGCGAGTGCCTGAACCCTAACTAACAAGTTCCTTCGAAACCCTTTGATGAACAGTTTTGGTTGCTCGACACCAACAGTCAGTGATAATTTTGTAACTGACTCTTCTAGTTTAGCCACCGCCCTCCACGAATGTTTGTTAGGCGTAAGACAATTACACACTTTTCTCTCCGGTCCGCTATTATTAAGAGTTCGCGTAAAAGTTAACGTTTTTCTCCTTTTCATAAATTGGAGCCAGCTCTCCGCGATATAATTAAAAAAACGGTCTCAATACCGCGTCCCTCGTGAGATGCATATAGATTTATTCCGGAATTGACCGCCCTGTAGGTGTACTCAATTTAATGACCACACTTCGCTATCCGCGATTTCGTGTAACTAATTGTCCTTTTGTTACTCTGATCGTATACCGTAGTTATTTAAAACTCGCCCCTATATTGTTTCACAATGAACAGTTAGCACTTGTTTACTTGTTTATTTCTAAGAGTAAACGAAAAAATGACGCCGTATCATCGGCTTCGTCGATATAAAACAAAATGGCCAATTTTACCTCTTCTTATACGATCGGCTACCTTACTCATTAATTTACTACATATTATTTCCAATAACAGTAAACAGGTATCGCCGTTATATTTTAATTGTATTCAAAAGCATTTTATTATTATTATGAACTACCAAATCGTAACAAATCGCGCAGTGTGCGTTTTTAACGATAGCTTTACACTCGCCCAGCCTTTATTCATGCAATATTATATGTAAATATACAGACAGGACCGAAAGATCGATCTCTCTACTGTAACCAATAGATTCAAATACCCTATTCAAGTTCCGTTACATCTATCTTGACTCGTATTGTTACAAAGAGAAAAAGTATTCATTGAATAAAAGAGTTTAATCAGAATAATAGCTGTAGCCATCCAAGATCACCTTGCAAACATTTACTTAAGGAACTCGAGACATTCACAGTGTCTTCGAAATACATGTATCGACTTATGGAATTTCTTATTAATAACCTATCCCAATCAAAATATAATAGCAAAGTGCTTAGTTATAACAGTAGAAGAAAGGATGATCTTCATTACACAGTGTTAAATCTGTCTTTGGCACAGAAAGGGGTGAATTATGGTGCCACAAAAATGTTTGGTCATTTGTGCATGGTGGAATGGGGACAAAAAGCCCCACAACAGCCCCACATGACACAATATGGGAGCATGTTCAAGATTGGGGACGAAATCTGCAGAGAAAGTTGTCCCAGGCGTAGGTTCAGCAACTTCAGTGGTGTAGAAGCCCAACGCCAGCATAACTCGTCTGTGATTTATATGACACGATCTGCAGTTCCATGTATGTGGATGCTAACGTCATTAGCTGCTTAGAGCTGCAACACAAGAGCTTCAGAATCCAGTTCATACGTCTGTTGAGACGCCATGCATAGTCTGGTCCTATGCCAATAAGGAAGACCTTGTTTGTAGATCGACCACAAATACACAAACATTCATCAGCAGATTTAGACATTAGGGAAGAGAGGCAACTTGATGTTGTGACGCAAGCTGGCGTGACTACTGCAACTCACATTTGTTATTTCGATAAGAATACTGCTGCTGACAGCTGAAAGTGGTTGCGCCCAACTGCAAGTGGTACCAACAGCAGTGTGGTCATGAGGCGCTGGAATCAGCTGATATGGTGTTGTCTGCTACTGGTGGTGTGGTCTGGCACTTATGAGGGAATCCATGATGCCAACTTTGCGCAGTGTTGGGTTACGTCGCGTTCGTTCAGCAAGTGTGCCTGCCGCCACAACACTGTCGGCAGGCACACTCACATTGATGTGCTGCTTATGTTTTATGTAAACAGTCTGTCTGCTAGGATTATTTTATTGTCCAACAGTTCCATCTCATTCGGAATCATTGCTAGCTGTAGTGAAGGTGGTAGTTTGACGATAGACAGCGTCCACAGTGTTGGATCTGGTATCAAAGTGAGGCAAACAAGGGAATATAGTCGGCGCCGGCGAGTTGTTCATTATAGATCACTTGGTGCACCTGTTGCCGCAGGGTACAAGCTGATTAGTATGGCATGTTCGATAAGACGACAGACGAGTATAACATACTTCGGATTCTTATCCCTAAGCCCAGTTAGAAAAAGACACAATCGGCTATTGCAGTTTAGAGCGCCAAAACGTAAATAAAAATATGACTATAAGCCAACTTTACGACATTTTCGAGTTTTCTGGTATAATACATACGGAAAAGTGAAACCTTTAGTAGTAAGCTTAAAAAACACTATGATACATGTTTTTAATGAGTAACCTATATGAAAGAAACTGTTATACATTATACAACAAACTTATCTTTACTAGACCAAAAAAACTCGTATATCTACCTGGCAGTTCTGTCGCCATCTTCACTCTTCATTCTTTTCTAATTCGATATAATTAATTAATTAATTTACATTTAACATTGGTTGAGAAGAAAATGAGACAGGGTTGTAGCCTATCACAGATGTTATTCAATCTGTGTATTGAGCAAGCAGCAAAGGAAACAAAAGAAAAATATGGAGTAGGAATTAATGTCCAGGGAGAAGAAATAAAAATTTTGAGGTTGCAATGGCTTTCTAATTCTATCAGAGAAAGCAAAGGACTTGGAAGAGCTGTTGAACGGAATGGGCAGTGTCTTGAAAGGATGGTATAAGATGAACATCAACAAAAGCAAAACGTGGATGATGGAATGTAGTCGAATTAAATCTGGTGATGCTCAGAGAATAAGATTAGGAAATGAGACACTAAAAGTAGTAGATAAGTTTTGCTATTTGGCCAGTAAAGTAACTGATGATGGTCGAAGAAGAGAGGATATAAAATGTAGACTAGCAGTGGCAAAAAAAGTGTTCCTGAAGAAGAGAAATTTGTTAACATCGAGTGTAGACTTAAGTATCAGGAAGTCTTTCCTGAAAGTATTTGTGTAGAGTGTAGCCATATATGGAAGTGAAACATGGACAATATCCAGTTTAGACAAGAAGAGAACAGAAGCTCTTGTAATGTGGTGCTACAGAAGAATGCAGAAGATAAAATGGCTATATCGTGTAACTAATGAGAAAGTACTGAATATATGCTAAATTTAGCTAATGATTGTATATTGTGATGGAGTATTGTTGCAGAAGTGACTGCTGGAATGATTATCTGTCAGAGTATTCAGCTCATAGGAATACTGTGATTCTCTCATGCATTTTGTAACAGTCCAGTACTTGAGACATTTCAGTATGCTAATGTAGTCTGAACTTATGAAAATGTTGCTGTGATAATACGCTTCATGCAAAACTTATGCTGTATGAGGATCAGTTACAACTAATCATGGTTTTTTGACTATATGATGAAACAATGCTGTCTTGTAATTAATCCTTTTATTAATGATGTGTTATTTTACTGAGATTTCTAATTACTATGATTACTACAAACTGAATCACAGTCCTCCATTTCTTCCTGTGTAGCCTAAATATACATAATTCCATCTAATTCCCCATGAAAACGCACCTGACTTTTTGCTTCTTCATCATAAGTATCAATTTTATCATTACTCCCATTATAATTAACTGACATAATGAAACTTCCTGGCAGATTAAAACTGTGTGCCGGACCGAGACTCGAACTCGGGACCTTTGCCTTTCGTGGGCAAGTTTGGAAGGTAGGAGATGAGGTACTGGCAGAAGTAAAGCTGTGAGGATGGGGCGTGAGTCGTGCTTGGGTAGCTCAGTTGGTAGAGCACTTGCACACTCTTGCACACTCCGCTGCAGAGTGAAAATCTCATTCTGGAAACATCCTCAAGACTGTGGCTAAGCCATGTCTCCGCAATACGCTTTCTTTCAGGAGTGCTAGTTCTGCAAGGTTCGCAGGAGAGCTTCAGTAAAGTTTAGAAGGGAGGAGACGAGGTACTGGCAGAAGTAAAGCTGTGAGGACGGGGCGAGAGTCGTGCTTGGGTAGCTCAGTTGTTAGAGCACCTGCCAGCGAAAGGCAAAGGTCCCGAGTTCGAGTCTTAGTCTGGCACACAGTTTTAATCTGCCAGGAAGTTTCATATCAGCGCACACTCCACTGCAGAGTGAAAATCTCATTCTGGGAACTGAAATAATCTCTTCATCCTCTTGTATGCGAGTGTTAGACTCTTCAGCTTCAGTATCACAAACAAGATTACTCTTAAATTCTGCTCCTTTATCATGCATCACATTATTTATTCTATAATCAGCAAAATTTCTATTAAATACCTATTGTCCCTTGAGAACTTTGTTATCTGACTGACCACAAAAATATGTGAGCACTTCTATATCCAGTTCTTTCTCTTTACTGCAAGCATCATTAGTTTTTCTGTCATCACTCACATCTGTATTATAACATTGTATATGCTAGATATGAAATATATTAAAGTGTTTCCCCATGAAACTATGTAAACATATAAAGAATAAAATGAAGGTATACTAATGAAAACACAATGCTACCAAAACACATTATGAATTTCAGTTTTGTTTTTCTGTATGAAATGCTTCACCTAATTAAAATAAATTGGCCAGAGAATTTTGCTGAAGAGACCAAACAAAAGGGCACTCTTTGTATCTTTTTCTGTAAAACAAAAGAAACAGTTTTTTTATTTGTGCTTACTTAGGAGTGCCATGTACATTAACTGTTGTGACTAAAATACTGTGTATTATTATAAACACGTATGTGGAATTCAATTAAAATATTAGGCCAGATTATCTCCCACATTAATAACCATAACTTTGTATGAATTTTTTAAGTTTTTCAGGGGCTGTAAAGAAAGGACTGTTGACAAATTGTGTGATGATACAATGCCCGAACGCAACACATATTCTGTCGTCATTTAGAGTGTATCTGTAAGCAGACCCCCCTGAGATTAACTTGTAGATCATTTCTTTTAGTTCCTTGCGTATATTTTTTTTTATAAAAATCTTTTTATGTGGTTAGTCAATTGCCTTGAAACAACGACGTCGGCAATTCTTTCACTGGTTTGATATATTGCACTTCACCAAAATCAACTGTCAGCAAATGGAAATATTATGTGAATGGGCAATTATTATCTTTTAACAGCAATTATCAATTCCATTTATATAGAACTTTGGATCAGGTTTGCCATCTTTGAACGTTTCTCTTGCTCATCATGTATAACATTATAGTCAGCGCTTTATATTATTATCATGACTTACTAGGACTTTTTTTTAGTAAATTGGAGATACAAACGCTTCAATGTTCATTACTTTTTAATATTCTCTATCAAAATACAGTTCACTCATCTGGTATGGTCCCCTGCCACACTACCTGTAGGATCCTGAGTTTCTTCTCTCTTTTAATCTTTTTCTGTTGTTAGTTGTTAACCAGATATTAAAGTGTCACTTCCCAAAATGATGGGCTCCCAATGGGGAGACTCTCAGTTTTCCGGTCGATATCCACTGGTACCTTGTTTTGTGTTGTCATATGGTCTGTTATTCCCATGACAAGCTCTAGTCCTATTTTCAAATTATCTATTTCCATTCCTGTTTTCATCATTCCACTGAAGATTTTTTCTGTTACCCCCTCCTGGAAAATCATTTGTAAAATTTCCTGTATCCCATCTTCTATGGTTTCCCGTTACAGTTTGGTTTCATCCCCCATACTGATAACTGTTATGGCTCCCCTGATTATAATTGAGTCTCTCATTGTTCTGTAATCCCCCAATTTATCCAGATACTTCAGAAACTGTTCAATAGAGTTATAGGGTTCATAAATCCCCACTGCATCTACGCTGGTAAAGTTTTTCTGTATGAATCTGTTTGTGTTAATTCATCAAAATTTTTAACTAAATGAATTAATATTCTAACTCGTTTTTCCCAAAATTACTTCATTCTTCCACTCCCTCCCTGTAGCCTGCTCTATTCTAGAATTCATCTTTAATATTAGCGTGTTCTGGATCCGACCAGAATTTATTTAGAATTCATTCTTCAAGTTTTCAGTTAGACATGTCTGAATTGATTTGTCCATGGCAGTGTTTCTCATCTAAAGCCTTCAAAGGCGTCCATGTGTCTGGTAAAAGCTCATCCTTCTTTTATTAATTCTTAGTCTCTTTCATATCCGATTCAATATCTTGAGGGCTGTACTTTCTGCCATACACCATGGGCTTTGGGAAGCTACCATGTATTATGTCAAGTGCAGGTAATACCTCTCTATACTCTGATTTCACCATGTGCAATGCTGAGTGAAGTTGTGAACACAAATTAGTTATGTTTTATATTGTAAGTTATTTAAGAAGCACAACAGAAATAATATTGACTCACCTTGATGATACAATGAATAGGTTACATTAAACATTTAATGATTCATATGTCAAGCAGGGGTCTTTCTATTAGTGGATGACAAAGGGTGTAGGAAAATGGCAGAATGTGCTTAGGAGGGGGTGGGGGTGTGTGGAGAAAGGTGAACTGTATACCACAGAAAATGCATTTATTAGCTTGAAAGTTTTCCTTTTTTGGCATGCAATGTGTATTTATTTACTTGTAAGCTTCCCTTTTTCCATCTGCTTATTGTTTACCAAAAGCCAACTAAGCTTATTGATATGGTTCCTTAAGGTGCTGAATTTCTGATAAAAGTACTGAAAATTGTTCTATCAGTAAGTTATTTTTATGCAGAGAAAAATAGATCCTGGATGCTCATCATAATGCAACAGGCTCTAACACTCGTAACACACAAGCAGCCATACTGTCTAACAAGAAGCTAAATAAGGAGATGACACAGGATTTGTACACTAGCAAGTAATATCATTACAGATGGGCCAGAAGAAAATTAGAAACTAAGTTCACCATGTTGGCTAAAGTTATAATACTCGAAATTCAAACAAATTCCATGCTATCATCACCTTCATTGGCTAGTGACTGTCTAGGTCAGGAAATAAAGTAGGTTACAATGGTATGGTTCTATTGTATCATTTCACATGTTACCAAAGAGCATTAAACTCTTGGGTGTTGAATTTAAGAAACGCAGAGATCACCTACACAGAAGAGTGGAATGACTAATGGATATCTACCAAAATAAACTTGTCTTAGGTGTGCTTGTAATGCCACAAGCTACTCACCTTTCTGACAAGGGAAGTCTGCCTTCTGAGAACAACTTTAGGGAGCCTTCTTGGACGCTGTGTCTAGTGAAACATTCCAAAGTAGGGATGGCAGACACCCAGTCGACAAGAAACGCCACTGAGGTGCCATGCATATTGCCAATTAGGTGGATGCCAAAGTGGAGGATTTTGTTGTTCAAGTTTCCTTCTAGTTTACTGGACTTTACTATTTGTTTGAGCAATGGCAAAGTGTGCTCTTGAAAAGAGTGGTATTTCTGTTGTCCTCTGACCAATCAGGCCACTAGCCAGGTTTGAGCAACAAGATCAATGGAAAGTTTTCAGGCCTCTACAAGGGGAACTAAAGACAAATACCCTTATAACTGCTGTTCATGTGCACATATGATTACCTACACATTCAAACATTGCAGGGCTTATTCACTATAGGGGTTATGGAAAGAGGCTATGGATATGTAACACAAAAAATTCAATAAAGAAATATTTTCCTACATAATTCTCATAGCTATAAGACATACAAAACAAGCAGTAGAAAAGTAATCTGTCAGATTAACTGAAAGTAAGTTAACTCTTTCAGATAACTATGACATGAAAGTGGTCTGAAACAAACATCTTATAAACTTTTTCATAAATTTTCTTTTAAACATATCAGCCACGCCAGAAATAAAATTACTGTGACAATGTGGCACAAAATCCAAAGGATACAGTTTATCATCTCCAGGAAAACTTTTAACAGCTACATGTGACAACACTTCACTGCAATTACTAACAAAACTGTTTACAGCAAAAATTTCTTGTAAAACAACTGGTTTCCTACTAATCTCACACATTACTTTTGCGTACATCTTCATTACTAGTGACTACTTTTTCTATTCACAAAACTTGATTAATTGTTTTACAAATTCAAAATTTCAAGTTTCTCTTTGAGATTCTGTTTTGTCTGAATTATTTTTGATTTCAAAATTTGATTTTCCTGCTTTAAGACTTTGTGAATAATATCAAAATTTTTAGCCATTTTCTAAAATTTGATATGTATGATTTGATTCTGTTTTCACAATTTTAGTCTAGATTTCAATTGTGTTTGAAAATCAGTTTTGTTGTGGGATTCAGTTTTTAATTCATTGTTTGAAATTTCTATTTTGTTGCATAGTTTACTGTTTGTTTCAGTCACTCAGAGACCCAGCTGAAAGGTTTGTTACATCAATTTGTTGTCTGTTTCCTAAAGTGAATCTAAAATCATTTTCTAAATTTCTGTACACCTGTTTAAAAGTTCAATTTCTCACTGAGAAGATCTTGTAGAAACTACATGCAAACCCTGAGTCACT
Source organism: Schistocerca nitens (assembly GCF_023898315.1). Taxonomy (NCBI): domain Eukaryota; kingdom Metazoa; phylum Arthropoda; class Insecta; order Orthoptera; family Acrididae; genus Schistocerca; species Schistocerca nitens. Next base: position 354,384,735 of record NC_064615.1, read on the forward strand.
TCCTATCACACTGTCTAATTCCAGTTCTTGTTAGATTATTTTGAAATTATAGCATTTACAATATGGGGACTGAAGCTCATTTTTCACAAATTATCAAAAAAATCATAAAATTCCACAGGTTCCTTCGAAATTTAATGATTTTTTCCTTAATTTTTCGAGAAAAATTACCTATAATCCCCACATTATATTTACCATAGAAATAATGAAGGGAAAAATGACCATTTTCTACGAGTATTTTCATAATTTTTTAAGGATTTGTCAGTATTTTTACCCATTTTCATCATTTCTTCCAGTTTTTATTCACTGCATTTTTTCCTTCCGTTTCCCTAAGAAAACAACGAAAATGAAACTATTTATTAGAAACATGATTTTCATATATATAGTTTTTATAATTCTCATTTTTTAAAATAATTTGGGCATCCATAAAGATTTTGTAAGGAATTAATGAGACTTGGCTCACTTGAGAAATAATAAAATTTTGTAAGGAATTAATACAATCATACCATATATTTTTAATAAATCCAAGGGGGATGCTCGCCCAACCTGAGATTCAATAATGAGTAAAGCATAAACTAACATTAGTAATCAACATATTTTTCTCTTCAAAGAAAGTAAGTAAGGTAAAGTAAGTAAGTAAGGTAAAAATTTTAGTAGAATTCAGCACCATATGCATTCACACTAAAAATTCCATAGTTCATTACTTTAAATAGTAATGCAATTTACAGTGTAAATTCCAGACCATGAAAGTCATTATTAAAATTTTAAATTTATTCATTAAATTCTATTTCAGTTTAATTGCTCGAATTATTGAGCTTCTTCTGCAGTGCTTCCATTTACATAAAAAATTTTAATAATGAAACATAAATTTATTTAGAGTATGGCATGCCACACACTGAAAATGCTTTTATATTAAATTTTATTTGTTGTAAATGGACTCAGAAAACAACAACAAAAGTGTATTAGAGTTTACATAGTTGAAGAGATAGCAGCAAAGATATGTTTTAACTATGAAATATTTTCCTTATTTTTCTACAGATAAAGAAGAAGACTGGGATCTGAAGAATATAGTGATTATGAAGAACACAAAAATAATTGTTTGACTAACATCAGTTAATGTTCATATGGCAATGTGTCTATTTTATTTTTCAAAACACATCTTTAATTACCATGAGGACTCAATGCTTTCTTGTTTACCTCTCTTGAACAAAGTTCATGTTTAATGCTTCATATTAAATTCATAGTTCTTTGTTGTTCTGTATTATTTAATGAACAATCTCTGTAATCTTCTAACCTTATTTTATATTCAACAATACATTTCTTGATGCCTTTTGTTTTTTCTTATCATTGTCAACAAATTTATAAGCATACATTTTTGCTGTCAAATTACAAAAATTCTTCCATTATTTTTCCATTTCATTAATCCTTTGTTTCACCTAAAACTTTCTTCTTTACTTGTGGAATGCCATATACATTATCTATTTGCATAAAAAAGATCAATCATCGATTTAATATCGTCATACAAATTTTCAGTTTTTATATCATGTATGGAAGCATTACAGTTCCTATAACAAAGATCTATATTTTCTCCATATTTTGGTTTTGTAATATGATAGTGAAAATCATACATTTTTTTAAAATATCTAAAATATTCGTTCCAATGTAAATCGGTTTATTAAACTTAATTTTTGTTTTTTTCAAGTGAATTGAAGCAAGATTTTCATTAAGTATTGTTCTCCCAACGAAGTTTGGCTTTGCCACAAGTTAATCACATTTATCTGTATTTGAGACTAATTTTACATGCACTTTGTTTCTAATATTTTCCATCATCTTTACAAATACTGAATTATTCGTTAGTTTGTAGAAACCTTTTAAAAATGATTCATAGCTTTCATTCTCATTTCTGTATTCAAATCTGTATATCTTTTTAACCAATCAGATTGCTTAAATTCTGAAACTTGGTTTATTTTTGTTATCTTCATTCCCAGAGACAGATTTGGTTTGAGACTTCTGTAGTGAGCTACCTAATTATACTTGCCATCCATAGAAGTCAATAATTGTTTTCATTAGTTCTTGGCAAAACTTTATTTTCAGGAGGAAGTGGTAAATGTTTGTGTATGTCAAGCAGTTCTCTAGGATATTCTAGATCTACTTCAAATATATATAGAACTTGAGAATGTCTGACATCTTTCTTATTTTGCTAGAACCAAAACAATCAGTGTCATCCCTTTGAAATCCAACATGTGGTAAATATTCATGTCATTTCCATAAAAGTTGTTAGCATATAGGTAATCTTTCATTTCTTTACTACTTGCTTTCACAGGTCATTTACAACATTGGTACGAGCCACCTCTTATTCCTCTTTCAGTCATTAGTCATGTCATAATTGTGTAATAACTCAAGTGGTTGTTAATTAATTTTCAAATTTGCATCCAAAGATAAACTAGGAACTGTAAAATACCAAGATGGATCAGAATTGTATCTTGATATAAATTATTCTAAAATTTTCAAACACATCAGCTAACAAGAAAATATCCGATTTTAGCTATAGGTCATCACTTACACCAAGATTATTCGTATTAAATCTTTTCGATACTTTTTGGCAGGCTCATAATCTTTGTCTCTTACAGAGCAGTCAGTGAGATTATAATAATAGGCTTCTTTTGTTGGAAGCTGTGTCTCTTCAAATTTCTTCCAAGAATCCATGTAATCATACAGATAGACACTTTTTGATCACTACATTGAATAAATTTTCTGTAAAAAAATTCCTAATGTTTGTCATCTGATCATTCCTCAAATCTGATGAAACTTTTCCAAGACTTGAAGCCATACATTTAAAAGTGTTGTGGGGTGGTGGGTTACATAATTATATATTTGCCGCCATTTACAAGAGCCTGAAAACTATTTTTATGGTCAGCCATAAAGCTAAGCAGAACATACTGACCATAATTTCCAGTCTGCAAGTCCATATAAACAGTACTATGATCAGTTCAGCAGATACCTTTACTGTAAGCTCCAATTAAAATGGAGTTTCACGCTGATGCCTAATCATCAAAGTTAATTGCTCGCCACAAAAGTGGAAAATTATCTCACCACTTGCCTCATGGTTTTGTCAACATTAAGGGCGATACACAAAAAGTTAGTTCATTGAAACTTTCTGGCAGATTAAAACTGTGTGCCGGACCGAGACTCGAACTCGGGACCTTTGCCTTTTGCGGGCAAGTTTGGAAGGTAGGAGATGAGGTACTGGCAGAAGTAAAGCTGTGAGGACGGGGCGTGAGTCGTGCTTGGGTAGCTCAGTTGGTAGAGCACTTGCCCGCGAAAGGCAAAGGTTCTGAGTTCGAGTCCCGGTCCGGTACACAGTTTTAACCTGCCAGGAAGTTTCATATCAGCGCACACTCCGCTGCAGAGTGAAAATCTCATTCTGGAAACATCCCCCAGGCTGTGGCTAAGCCATGTCTCCGCAATATCGTTTCTTTCAGGAGTGCTATTTCTGCAAGGTTCGCAGGAGAGCTTCTGTTAAGTCTGGAAGGTAGGAGACGAGGTACTGGCAGAAGTAAAGCTGTGAGGACGGGGCGTGAGTCGTGCTTGGGTAGCTCAGTTGGTAGAGCACTTGCCAGTGAAAGGCAAAGGTCCCGAGTTCGAGTCTCGGTCCGGCACACAGTTTTAATCTGCCAGGAAGTTTCATATCAGCGCACACTCCGCTGCAGAGTGAAAATCTCATTCTAGTTAGTTCATTGAAATCTAAGTGATCCAGGAGGCTGCACGGTCCTTGCAAGTTCACTTGCTACTCTTACTGAACACATGTTTAGTAGCAGCCCAGCTGTGACATCGTCTAAGGTAGCATGGAAGTCAGCTTTTTACTGTCATGGACCGATTGACAGCCGGGTGCGAAGTATGCGTTTTTCACTGCTCTCTGACCATATTTACATATGGGCGCAGTGGTCAGCCAAATTGAACATCTGCCATCAGCTGGTGTAAGCACAGTCAACAGCATATAAATGGCAGCTTTCTCGAGCACACGGTATTTAATAACACTGTCGCGAATCAGTTCACAATCTTCGTAATTTTTATATGAATGGAGTTAACTTACCTTTCATTATAGAAAAAGTCTTAGCTCGACTGTTTAAACTTCGCCAGCAAGAATTCTTAGAATGGAACCAACAGTAGAACATGACCTCTGATCTAGTTGTTTAAGAGACCTTGTATTGATTGTTATGTATATTAAAGTCTTGAAACTTGTTATAGCTTTACTATTTAAAGGATGTAATCAAGTGCTGTTATCAGAACTTTCTATAATTAAAACAAATAATATTGAATCTCTTACAAGCAATAACATTTTTGTTCCAAACTCAGTTTTTAGTAAATTAATATTAGAGGTACCTTAAAGCAGCCACATAGTTAATGTTTTTATATCAAAATTGAAGCTTCATGTGAATTTTCATCTTTCTGAGTCTAATATTTAGAGTCTTCAATTTTTAGAAGAACGGCCGTTTTCGACCGAAATATTACTCCAATCAAGTTCAGGCTTGTAATAGTGGACTATGACATGCATTTTCACATTCTGAACAATTTTTTGGCTTTCTAGATTTATTATATAGCGCCGCTTGTTATTTCTTAAAGCAATATATTCAGCAAAACATATTCATCTGATCATTCTGATTTTTAACATTTTTAACATTAACATACTGGAGCAAATACTGACCAAGTTTGGGAAAGCTACTTTAATTTTTAATTTCATACTTAGATAATGGCGCAATACTTTGTTTGCTTCGCAGAGGCGCACTATAATGATGTGGCCCAAGTAGCAGTAAACTGGGGTACGTCCTGGCGCACTCACTCGCCTCTGTATCTTTCAAATGATATAGCGCCTGTTTCGCAATGTCACCCCCCCCCCCATTTATTTTTGTGAAACTAATTTACTTTTGACAAAATCAAGTATTACAAACAAGAATGTTACCACGGCTGACCTCTTTCAAATGAAATTGATTTTAGCAAAATTTTTCTTAATACTACACTCACAAAAACAACCACACATACATATATATGCACACACACACACACACACACACACACACACACACACACACACACACACACACATACACATACATGTAACATCCATTATACCATGTTTTAGAAACATGAAATAAAATTTTCGATTGTTATAAAATACATTCTCAATTTAGATTATTCACTCTTTACCTGAAAAAGAAACACACAAGAATTCCCTTTTTAGTACTAACTTATTTAATAACAATCATAGGCAGCAATGTGAGCATCCATATGAACCACTTTCACTTAAACATTTGAGGTATAGGGTGGGAAGTCACTTTATGGCGTTCTCCATTATATTCTGCTACAAAAGGAAAAGGGGAGTATTCACTGTAGACCGCGTCGCCGCTTCTTCTTTTTCCAGCACAATTTATAGGCTGCCTTTCATGAAACCTCCATGTCCCTGAGAAATAGATAACATAGCCTAAGCTTCTGTTCTTAACTTACATCTAAGGGAGGACAAAAGACATATTATAATCAATTTTCCTTCTGTAATTCAAATAAATAATTGAGAAGATACCAATAGGCATTGTAGTTCCTTTTTTTTCTTAAAATTTGTGAGTTGGAAAACTATCCCCTTCGCATCCCAGAACACTGAGCCATGACCATTCCCGCCAAAGAAATTGTCTTCACTTTCTTTGGTGGTGGAGAATCAGCACTTTCCCACTACTTTGACTGTGGTTTTGTCTCTGGGGTATAGTAGTGCACCCAAGTGTCATATTTGGTCACAAACCGGCGCCAGAAGTCTTGTTCGTTTCCCCTAAAACAAGCCAAACATTGTTCCAATATGTCCATTCTCATGCGTTTTTGATCCAGCATCAAGAGTCGTGGCACCCATCTTGCAGATAATTTTTTCAACTCTAATTCTTCAGTTAAAATGTGACATACCCTTTCGGATGACATTCATGAAGTGTGGGCAATTTCATACACTTTCAAATGGCGATCCTCCATGACCATTTTGTGCACTTTTGCAATGATTTCTGGATTAGTGACACATCTAGGCTGACCACTGCGCTAATCATCATCTAAGCTCTCCCAACCAAATTTAAATTCATTTGTCCACTTGGCAACAGTTGAATATGAAGGAGCAGAGTCCCCCAGTCTATTATGGAAATAGGCATTAATGTCCTTTGCTTTCAGACCTTTCTTTACAAAGTACTTAATCACTGCTTGAATCTCGATTTTTTACATCCTCGCAAATCAAACGCGGGAACAACAACAGAGCCACGTCACCGCCACAGCTCTCTTCCAAGAGCACTGACGTGGCACGTGTTTACAGGCAACCGTCCATTGAATATCACGTGAACAACTCGTTGCGCTAGCACAGTATGCCAAACTGTGTATCTGCCAAAGAATGACAGATGCACAGTGCAGAAGAGGAGAATGAAACTTGAAAGGGAGATACAGTTCCATAGTTTTATCCACCTGGGACGGCACAGTACGCCAAACTGTGTATCGCCAAAGAGAGGCAGACTACCTACAGAATCCAGTTAAAGTCGTTTATAAGTCGCTTCAGATCTACAGTATTTCGTAGGTTTATTTCTTTCTGACTTTTCGGGTATTCCAAATGGTATGCGTCTGCATGAGGCTTACCTATTATCCTGAATAGTCCTTGATAAACATTCATAAACTTGTGAATCTTCAGGTTTTGGCGGCGCAAAGACTGTTCCATTAAGTTTCGAGTGTGCAGCCGCAAGAAATCTCCTTCTTCTTCTAATATTTCGGCTGTAAAACGTTCAGCCATCTTCAGAGTGAGCCGCAAGACTGCTGCTCCCACAGAACACCAATATACTAGAAGTGCAAAGACCACGTTATTATACGGAAACACAGAACGACACCACCGCTACTTGTGGCCTGGCTGTGAACTTCAATACGAAAAAATATGGCGCGAAAATCTCTTATGTTTATTTCTAAATACGCGAATTAGATGACAATATTTTTCATTTAATCTTCGAATGTGGGTCGCATAGTGCAGTAATAAAGGTTTTTGAGATCTTGCAAAGTAATATATAAAAGGAATCTCAATCAAAAACAAACATTAACTACTCGTAGCTGCAGTTTACATTGTGAAAATTTTCGTAAATTACGATGTCACCTTTTGACTGTGAAATTTTTTTGTAAAACTCAATATTGCGATTTTGGCCGTGTGGCCATTATCATGTGGAAATAAACGAGCTTTATCACATGTCGGACTAAAAAATCATCTGACATTGCGTGCATATATAAATGATTTTTACTTTTCCACATATCCTAAAGCACATTATGTCCACTCGCATGATCGAAAGTCGAATAGTAGGTTACACAAATAAATAACTACACAGCTAATGGATAACCAAGAGGTCATTTACAAAAAAATCTGTGCTACAAACCAAGGATGTACTGTAAAGTCTACAAAATCCGATTTATTATTTTTTCTGTTGATTGTTAATTATGGATATTCAGTCATCTGAAGTTGAACTTCTGCACAGTTCAAATAAATTTATGAAACACACAAAATACTACTTTACATCAACTGAAAAACAAATTGGGAGCACAGCAGGTAGACACTCCATGAATGTAGCCAAAATGTTTTTGCCAATGAGACATACAAAGAAAATGAACTGCAACACATAACATTTTTTTTCTTTTTTCCCCAACTTGGCTGTTATTTTGGCAACACCCATCATGTTTAAATAATGAAAGAAGACGCTGGTACAACATTTATTTTTAACATTTTTATTTATTTACTTCCTCTTTGAAAACTTTGTTTGGTACACTACTGAAAATTAACACAAATTCCCCTTGACAGCACTTTATTCATTATAATTTTAGAATCCAATCATCACATTTAGAAAGTGTTAAGTTATGTTCCTGCTGAATTACCAGATTTTGTCATAACAAATCAAAGACATGATTTTCATACAAGAATACGTAATTCTCTGCTTTTAACACAACATTTCTATATGTATAGGGAGCTTACTCTCATTGTACACATAATAAACAAAATACAAAGTCTTTTAACATGATTTGAACTTCTTTTTAAGTTGTTGCATACACAATTCCCTCTTGTTTGTAAATTTCTTTTCTTTCACATACTTGTATATTATAAATGGAATACTTGTCTTCAGAAGTCTCTCTTCAATGTCATGTTTATTACAAATTGTTGTATGAGACAGAACAAATGTTTTTTTTTAAATTATCATGTAGTATTGTTGTGTGACCATGACTATTTAGATACTCATACCGCTGATCATGGAGTGCCCTTAGGAAAATCATGACTCTTTCACTTGCGTATTTCAAATGAGAATGCTCCTCGTTATTCTCTTTAAATGAGGTAAACAAATGATTTTCAGTCACAACAGAGGAGTAGAGACTGGTATTACATGTTTCACAATCATCTGGTACATATATGGCTTTTAGTACATAGCCTGCTACATAGGCTAAGGATTGTTGATCTACTACAGACACGATGATACCATCTGAGTAAGAATAAATTTGCTCAGGTGTATCAGTGTCATTCATCTCACATTCACTTAAATGTTCACTCCTACCACTAGCTGCCAAAAAGTGACACAAACTGCTCAAGGGAGCATCATTTTCACAGTTACTTACACTCATGGCTTTGAAAGGCAAAGTCATATGATGTATTAGCAATACCATGTTGTCTTATACAACAAAAGAAATTTTCTAAAGCATCTTGATTCAACGCCTTTAAATTTAAGTACTTAAAGCCAACCACTTTCAAGGTCTTCCACAAGAAAATAATAGACTGTAATGTAATCTGCCAACCTTTTATGAAGCTAAACATATTAGTCTTGTTTCTTCCCGTTTTTAAATCTATTATTTGCCAGCTGCCTATTTCCCTCAACATGCTATACCACATTTCTAAATGTGGCGAATTTTCTGATGAAGCACACCTAAATTGTTTTCCATCTCTGGGATATTGCTCATTACTGTTGAGTGAATCAAAGAGATTATCTACCTTTTCCACAAACTCAGCTGTGTGTATAGCTTCAGATGGTAATGTGTGAGTAGAAACATATGTTTCAATTTCAGCTGCAACAGTATGGCTCATTTGTGCAGCAGCAACTTTTACCTTCATTTTGAGGTGGGAATCAGAAAAGTTAAAGTGTTGTGCTTTTAATTTGGGTAGAGTTTTGAACCATTTTTTTATCCAAAAAGAACACTGTACTGATGTACTCAAACTTTGCTGCTTTGTGAGGTTCAAATTGAATTTTATTATCTATCAAAGCATTTCTAGTGTTTTTGAGCAGATGTGGTACATCATAAATGGTAACAATTGGTTGATTATTAACGACAAAATGAAATATACTGGGCTTCAACAAATTTGCTTCACACAGTTGCTTAATGGCCTTTTGGTTTGTTGCATTCTGGTCACATACAGTACAAACCACTTTGAACCCAATATTCTGTAGTTCACTTATGATGTGAACAATGAGTGATTTCAGATGGGTGTAGTGGAAAGTGGTTGCGGTAAAGTAATATGCTAGAACTTGTTTCCAAGTTCTCTGAATGCCTTTCAGCATAAAAACCAATGCTTGACTAGCAGCTACAGGTGAACGTCCTAAATGACCCAAGTCCTGATACCCATAGATTAGCTGTTTGTGTGCATCATAGTACATACTATCATCCAGAGACATTTCATCAAAAAGTAGAGCACAATACTTGTCATTTTCATGCATATTACTTACTTCCCTTGCTAAAAAGTTTAATAAAGCTGGATTAAGTCCTGTATCAAATGGTATGTCGGAAAGCACTCCCTTTAGCAGCCTGACAGATGGAAGGGTGAAGTATGTGGCCAAATATCTTTACAACCGGGGACTATGCTTATAAATAGATAAAGCAAATGCCTTATATTGTATAGACCACCGTACTGCTGTGGGCTGCATATTGGCATTTCTAACTGACTATTAATAAAAAGTTTTAGTTACATCATTCAACTCTTCTTCAATTAACTGAAATTTCCTGTCATCATACAACTCTTTTAGAATTTTCAATTTATTCCTCTCATTTTGTAGCTGTTTTTTCAATTTACACACTCTGGAAACTGTAATTCTATGCAGCTTATACATTTTGTGTTTTATTGGAGTTAAATCACGTTTAGAAACGCCAGATCCCATTACACCTGGACTACTTTCAACATCATAAACAGGTGAGGATAAAAAGCTGTACTCACCAGCATCTGTGCTCTGTAAAGGGGGACTGCTTCGTTGTATTACTGTAGATTTTGCATTGTGACCTGTCTCTTGCACACTTATATTTGCACCTGATGTGGTGAAACCGCCATCACCACCAGCACCACCACCACCACCACCACCACCACCAGTGTAACACAGATGGGTGGGGGGAGGGTGATACAACACCAATTCCATGTGCTTTGGTATAACACCAGGATTTAGCCTGTGTCTAGTAAAGTTCACAAAATCTGCTTCATAAAAATGATCCTCACACACATAATAATAACTACAGTTGACACCTTCATCTATATTACAGATCAATTTCCACTTCTTTAAAGTCTCACTTTTTGATGCAGCTGGAAATTTATAGAAATGTTTATTCTTCTGTTTGGAATTTGTTTTTACATAATAACTACTCCTGCATCCTGCCCAGACAATGAGTGTTCTCCGAACTTTGACTCACAGAGCGCATATTATTTCTGACGAAAGCAGTCTGCAAGATGAACTTTCCCACTTACAAAGAGTGTTTGAAGACAATGGGTACTCTTCACAACAAATACAGAGGGCACTGAAAATGAAACCGAAAGAGGCCACAAAGAAAGCAGAAGAAGATGAAGAAACCTTTAAATCGATGGCCTTCCTGCCATATGTGGGTAGCCTCTCATCAAAAATAGGACGCATTCTCGGCAGACACAAAATAAAAGTGATTTTTCGTCCTCCACCTAAGACAGCTGCACTCATGGGCTCTGTCAAAGATGATTTGCTGCTCCGAAAATCTGGAGTTTATAAAATTCACTGTGAATGTGGCCTTTCTTACATCGGACAAACAAATCGTACTGTCCAAGAAAGATGTACAGAACACCAGAGGTACACACGACTTTTACAACCTAACAAGTCGGCTGTGGCAGAGCACTGTATTGATAATTGTCAAAGTATGTTGTATGACAACGTCGAAATTTTGGCAACTACATCGTCATTTGGGACTCGATAGTAAAGGAGGCAATTGAAATTCGCTTGACGACGAACTTAATTAATAGAGACATTGGTTTCAATCTTGATAAATCCTGGAATCCGGCACTTGCTGTAATAAACTCGCAAAGACGCCGTCACAGTGCAGCTCACAATGATATATCGATATGCCAACAAAGATCAACTGCGGAGTCATAGATACAACTCGCGCATTATGCACGTCTCTGCCGCCGACCAACGTCTCTGGCGCATTTGCATCTGTGGCCGCATGCGCAGTCGCGCGGTACAACAGTATAAAGGGACGAAGCAAGCACTGGAGCGGCCAGATTCGAGGGTTGGATTCCCTCTCGTCTTCATCGAAGAGTTTCACTGCCTGGGCTACTCTCAGGGTGCGACTTCGACGTGGAAGCTTCTCGCCGTTTTCCTTGCCGTGTCGTCTGCTGTCCGTCACTACTGCTCGCCGTCCGGTCCTCCTCCTCGCCGCCGCCGCCTGGTCGCCGCCGCCGCCGCCGCCGCCGCCGTTTGGTCGCCGCCGCCGACGCCTGCCGCCTGCCGGTCCTCGCCGCCGCCGCCGCCGCCGCCGCCGTCGCCGCCTGCCGCCTGCCGGTGCTCGCCGCCGCCGCCGCCGCCGCCGCCGTCGCCGCCTGCCGGTGCTCGCCGCCGCCGCCGCCTGCCGCCTGCCGGTGCTCGCCGCCGCCGCCGCCGCCGCCTACCGGTCGCCGCCGTCGCCGTCGCCGTCTGGTCGCCGCCGCCGCCCTTCTCGCGCGCCGTCACCATGTCCCAACCCACCACCACCACCACTATCATTTTCACCTCTCCCTCCGCTGCTCCAACCACCATCACATGGAGCTCCTCCTCCACCCCACTTCCCGTCCTTCCTTCTCTCCCTGTCCACCCCACCCCTGCGCCACTTTCGGCTGTCACCACCCCCAACTCCTCCTCCCCTATCACTGTCGCCCCATCGACAGCTACTGACTTTCCGCCGCTCCCCGCACCGCCTCCGACAGGCTCCAAGCCCGCACGGATCTCTGCTCGCCGTTCCACAGTCTCCGTGACACCCACGCCCCCTCCGTCTGCGTCATCCGCTGCTCAGGGTGGTCCTGCCCCCCGCCATCTCCCCTTGCAACCCATACCCCTGCCCCCTCTCCACCCGGTCGTGCCCACGAAACCTTCAAAGCGCCCGAATGTTGACCCTTCCCCCGCAGTCTCCTCCAAAAAAACCCCCAACCCCCGTGACCCACCCACCCCCATGGACGCGGCTCCGACCCCCGCCCCCGCCACGCCTGCCACCCACACCTTTGTCCTCTCCAATCCTGACCCTCAATTCCTTGATGCCCGCTCCCTCACCCTCGCCATCCGGAAATACTACCCCCATGCTCCCATCTCCCAACTGATTCCTCGCAAGGACTCGGTCCTCATAAAATCCCCCAGTGCTTCCCTCCACACCGATCTCCTCTCCCGCATCCCCCGTATCCAATTTGGGCAACGTGCAACCCTCACCCCCTATCACACCCCGTCCTCTCCCCGTCAGCCTCAACCTCCCCGGCGTCCGCCAACCTTCACCGCTGTGATCACGAAGCTTAGCCCCGTGATCACGGAGGCTGAGGTGTTGGCGGAACTCAACTCCCGGCCCGACATTGAAATCCGCTCGGCCCGTCGCATCTTCAATGATGCCGGGCCGACTTTTCTCATGCGGATATTCACCGAATCCTCCTCCTCCATTGACCGCCTCCTCACCGAGGGAGCCCTCATCTACAATCAGCGCCATAAGGTGGACCCCTCCTGTTCCCCAGTCCAATCCTACCGCTGCCAACGCTGTCTCACCTACAACGACCACATTACCTCTGCCTGCAAAAACCCCCCTACTTGTCCCCACTGCAAAGCTTCCCACTTCCTCAAGCATTGCCCCAACCTCACCGCTCCCCCCTCCTGCAACACTTGCAACGAACCACATCCTACCTACTCCTCGAAGTGTAAAGCAAAACCTCCACCAGTAACCCCTGAGCTCACCGTGCCTGTCCGTCCTGTTGATGACCCCATCCACCCCAACAACTCCCTCCGCCCTCCCCCTACTGCTGAGGACATCATCCGCTTCACCACCATAGTGCTCCAAAACATCCACCCCTTCCAGCGCTCACACACTCTTTCCCAAATCGCCCTTGCTGCCCGTTCCATCTTCCATCTTACCACCTATGCCACATACTCCCACAACCAGGCCCACTTCACCTTCACCCCCCTCACCACCCTTGTCTAACTCTCCACTCCCATGGTACAACAACCGTACCGTATCCTGTACCACAACATTCGCTCCCTGCCCACCCACAAACTCCTCTTCCTCCACACCCTACATCAGCACCGCGTGGATGCCTTCATCCTAAATGAAACCTTCCTTCAACCCCGTATCTCCGTCTCCACGGCTCCTTACACTCTACACCGCACCGATAACCCGTACCCTCTCGCGCGTGGCGGAGTTGCTATAGGCCACCTCAAGCACCTCCCTGTCCGGCCCCAACCTCTCCTTAACAATCCTGCTGAGCATCTCACCCTCAGCCTCTTCTTCCCCACCCTTACCATCACCTGTGCCACCATTTATGTCCGCCCTCGCACCCCCATCCCGTACGATTTCCTGGCCCACATTGACCGCACCTTCTCCACCTACGTGATTGCCGCCGACCTCAATATCCACAGCCGTGATCCTGCCGACCTCCGGCGGTGGCATCAGTTTCTCACCACTCTCCAGGGAGACCTGGTTCCCCTGCCTCAGCACTCCCGGCCCGAATCCAACACCACTCCTGATGTGGTCCTTGCCTCTCCAAACCTCCTTGGGCGCATCACCGTGGATGTCCTTGACCTCATTGGCAGTGACCATGCTCCTGTCCTCCTCACTATCTCTAACGGTCGCCATCCCCGCCACGCTCCTCGCCCTGCCGTCCCTCCTAAACTTGTCCATGATTACTCCCGTGCCAACTGGGATGCCTACCGGGATTCCATTCACACCCAGGTTGACGGCCACGACCTTACCCTCCAGTCTCCTGATGACATCTCTCGCACTGCTGCCTTCCTGCACCAGACCTTGTCTGACGCCGTCGCTACCCATATCCCCACCAAAGCCATCCACCCTCACCGCCCCGCCCTGCCTCCACAGGCCGTCCTTCTCCTTCGAGAGTCCCGCCGCCTCTACCGCTCTTTTCTCCGCACTCGTGACCGGGATACACTTACCCGCCACCGGCAATTACAGCGACACATCCGCAACCTGCTTGTTGCGAAGAAACGCCGAGCCTGGCGCCAGACATGTACACAACTCAACACCACGCTCCCCATCAACTCTTCCAAGTATTGGTCTGCTTTCCACCGCCTTACTGGGAACCGCCCCACCCCCCAGTACCCTCTCCTCCTTAATGACCGTCCCTTTCCTGACAACCTCAGTAAGGCCACCCACTTTGCCTCCCACCTCTCTGATGTTTTTTCCATCCCAGACGATCCCCACTTTGATTATTCCCTCTTCCCTGATGTCATGGACCGTACGGATACCTCTGTTCCTCCCCTTGCTCCTAGCTTCCAGTACTTGGGCCACACCCCCCCTTCTGCACTTAACACTCCCATCACTACACAGGACATCAGCCTCACACTCCGCACTAAACGCAACACTGCTCCCGGCCACGACTGCGTTACCTACCGCCACCTCAAACACTGCCCTCCCTCCTTCCTTTCCCTCCTTGCCACCCTCTACAATGTCATCCTTGCCACTGGCTTCTATCCTGACCTGTGGAAAACCTCCCGTATCCTGATGTTCTCCAAACCCAATAAGCCTCCGTCTGATGCCTCTTCCTATCGTCCTATCTGTCTCACATCGGTGTTCAGCAAGCTCTTGGAATCCATCCTTTCCCGGCGCATCCATCTCCACCTCCACCAAAACCACCTCCTCCCAAACACCCAATGTGGCTTTCGACCTTCCTTCTCTGCTGATGACCAACTCCTCCGCCTCACTCATCTCCTCTCCCTCCAGCTTAACTCCCGTCGCTCCGCCATTTTTGTCTCACTTGACCTCGAAAAGGCCTACGACCGTGTCTGGCATCCCGGTCTCCTGTTTAAACTCCAAACCTACGCCCTTCCTATCAACTACATCCGTCTGGTGGCCTCCTTCCTCTCCCACCGCCCCTCCTATGTTACCATCCATAATGCCAATTCCCCCACCTTCTACCCCTCTGCCGGTGTGCCCCAGGGCTCTGTCCTCTCCCCTCTCCTCTACCTCCTGTACACGGCAGATATGCCCCAACCCCCCCCCCCCTCCAGTACACCTCTTGCAATATGCTGATGACACAGCGTTCCTCGCCCTCGCTCCTACGCTCCAACGGTCCCAACGCCTTCTCCAGAATCACCTTGACCTTTTTGCTGCATGGTGTAACCAGTGGCTCCTGAAACTCAATCCTTCCAAGACCCAGGCAATCATCGTAGGTCGTACCACTCGCTCCTTCCGGCTCTTGGATTTCTCCCTTACTGTCTGCGCACGTCCTGTCCGCCTCGCCCCCACCCTCACCTACCTTGGCCTCACCATTGACCGTCACCTCACCTGGATACCTCATCTCCGCTCCATCCAATCCAAAGCCCGCAACCGCCTCCGACTCCTCAAACTCCTCTCTGGCCGGACATGGGGGTTGCACCCCTCTACCATCCTCCACACCTACAAATCCTTAATCCGTCCCATCCTCTGTTATGCCAGTCCTGCCTGGATATCTGCCCCCCCCAAATTCTATCAGTCCCTCCAGATCCTTGAGCGTCATGCACTCCGCCTCGCCTTCCGTATCCGCCTCCCGTCCCCCACGCGGATCCTCTATGATCTCATTCCTTTCCCCCATCTCCTCCTATTCCTCGAACATATCCGCATCCTCTACACCTCCCGCCGTCTTGAACCCCCTCACCCCCTGGTTGCTCCTCTCCTCTCCCATCCCCGACCCCTGCCACGTCTTCACCGTTGTGTCCCCCCTACCCTCCATCTCTACACCCTCCATCTCCTTTCCCAAGGTGGCTTCCGTCAACTCCCCCTCCCGGATGATGCCCTCTCTCCCTCCATTTATCCTTCCTATCAACTCTGATCCTCACTCCCCCTCCTTTCCTCCGTCCTTTCCCTGGGCTCCCTCTTCCTCCCCCCCTTCCCTCCTGTGTTTTCTCCCCGCCCACCCTCCCCCTAGGTCCCTTCCCCCCCCCCCGAGTCCTTTTGCATTCCCCTCCTCTGCCTTCCCCACTCCCTGGCCCGTCTGCTCAGCACCCCCCACCCCTCTTCTGGGTCCTCATTCTCCACTGGCTTCTTTCCCCCCTCCCACCCTTCCCTTTTCCTCTCCTTCCCCCCCCCCTTTTTTATTTCTCCGTCTTCTGTCCTGTTTCCCCCCCCCCCCCCACCCGCTCTCGGCTGTGGTATGTCCTGTTTGTGCCCACTTTTTAGTGCTGTGTTTAAGTGAGTGTTCGGTGTTGTGCGTCTTTCCACAGTGATGCGAACAGAAATCATGCTGTCGCTGGGTGTGCATTTTATATTTTGCGAACAGAAACCAGACTGTCGCCGTGTTTTTTAACTGTCTGTCTGCTATTTTTCTGCTTCTTGTATCATCAACCCTGTGTTTTATGTTTTAAGTTCTAGAATTTTCTGCCATTTTACCTTTACGTCACCGATTTTCTCGCCAACTGTTGTTTTTTCTTATCTTCATCTTTTTACCACAAATTCTGTAGGCTGAAGAGCGGCGTAGTAAGCTGCTGCCAGCCCGCCCCCTTCGGGGGGAATTGAAATTCAATAAAGAAAAAAAAAAAAAAAAACTGGAGCGGCAGTCTTGCGGCTCACTCTGAAGATAGCTGAACGTTTTACATCCGAAATATTAGAAGAAGAAGGAGATTTCTTGTGGCTGCACACCCGAAACTTAATGGAACATTCATAAACTTCTTTGTTTCTACTGAAATTTCTTAGATTTTTCGTTAGTTTTGATTAACGCTAGTTCACCAATGCTAAAACTAGTGGGGGCAGATTTTGCGCCATGCCTCCTTTTACTATCCAAGGCACTTTTACTTATGTTTGCTCTAGCCCGGGCCTCCTTCTCATCTATAAAAGTCTGAGATAGGGCTGGGAAATCGACAATGCTTGAAAGGACGTTATGGGGTTTCTGATTAAATGTTAGTTTACAAGGAACAAATCTTGTTGCATCATGTTTAAGATTGTTGACGATTTGTTCAATGTTTTTGATACGATAGGCTCAAGTCAAATGCTTCCTGGCACTGTAAGTTCTAAACAGTCTGTGTAGCTCACGCAAAGCTTCCTCGCGCGAATTTCCCTGTGGAAAATACTATTTACTGCATGTACCTTCTGATGCATCTTATCGAAAATGATTTTCTCACTTAATTTAGCAAAGCATTTCTTGGCCCCATAACGGTCATGTAGTAGATGCACGTAATTTATCAGCAGATACGCATGTTGTGATGGAAAAAATATTTCCTATTCTGCTGAACCTAACTTTCTTTGGAAAAAAATTCCTTTATGTAAGTAATAGTATTGCGATACTTTTGGATAATTATGGACTTCTAGATGACTTTCGACTAACCTCAATTGATCATCATAATATTGCTCCCTTCATAAGTTGTTTTTACACATTTTCTTCAAGGTACTTTCCTCGTTGAGCTCATGTGTGGTAAACATGCTCACTTCATTAATTTCTCTAAAGGAATTTCTGATTCCCTGCACAACTCAACACTTCTTGGCAGTCCATCTGCTACCAGATTGCTCTTCCTTTGTATATATTTAATCTCAAAGTCGAACTGCTGAAGGTAAATAGCCCACCTGCTTAGTCTTGGATGTCTCAGTTTACAAGTTTATAAAAAAACGTAAGTGCCCTGTGATCACTATAGATTATCACCTTGTGCCCTAACAAGTAATGCTCAAATCTTTGCATACCAAACACGATGGTCAGTGCCTCTAATTTCGCGCAGCCGGTTGCAATGAACGATTCGCAAACATGATTGTTTTATGTGTCTCTTGGTCGCCTTCTGTTTCTACCAGAAACACCTCCACTGCAATCCCATAACCACTTGTGTCAACTGACATGCAAAAGAGGTTCGCAAAATCTAGATGGTGCAAAAGTGAACTACTCATCAAACAGTTTCTTAATTATTCAAAAGCGGGTTAGCACTCTTTAGTCCAAACCCACAGGGTATTTTCTTCAGCAAGTGGAGTAAAATGTTCAAATATGTGTGAATTCCTGAGGGCCCAAACTGTTGCGGTCATCGGTCCCTAGACTTACACACTATTTAAACTAACTTAAGCTAAGAACAAAACACACACATATGCCTGTGGGAGGACTCGAACCTCTGGCAGAGGGGCCGCTCAATCCGTGACATGACGCCTTTAACCGCGAGGCCTCGGCGCAGCTAGTCGATTAAACAAGGTGCATTAAGTAAATGACCTCTAAAAACGGCTATAGATTCCGAATAAACCTCAGCTAGTCGATTAAACCAGTTGCATTAAACAAATGATCTTTAACAAACGGCGGTAGATTCCGAATAAACCGAACACTGACCTGAGCTGCTTTTTATTTCTGGGCGCTTCAAATTTTTCAATGACTGATGATTTGGAAGGATCGGGTAATAAACCTTACCTGCTAATTTCATGGCCCACGAATTTTATTTTGTCTCTTACACACTCAGTCTTCTTTAAACTCAATTTCATACCTCCTTTTTTCTATAGCTTCTAACAGCCTGTGGGAGTGGCCAACAGTATATCATCTACACAACAATTTCTGCGACAATACAAAGGCACACACAGAAATTTTTAATCAAAATGGGACTACTTTATATTAGTAGCACATTCCTTCATACAAAAAAGCTATATACTTACGTGATTCTTTCGCCAGGTGCAGATTCCACTATCCACAAGTTATGTCCACAGATGTAAGATACCTAAATCCTTGGAACTTTTGTATCAGTTTGTCCATTTTGGGGATGGTCACTCTCCCTTACTACAATTTCATTTAGCCAGTGCACATCCAGTACTAATGTAACGCTTATGTCACACTTAGGCACAACAACAAGAGGATTATTATATTCACTAACTGCTTGCTCAATGACACCCCTTTTGCCAACATAGTTGAATTTCTTTCTTAACTGCTTGCATTCTTGAAACATGTATCTGATAAGGTTTCTTGAAAAATACATGCCCAGGGTTTACATTCAAAGACCATTCACACTGTTTAACTTCACCGGGTGTATTCGAGAATACATTGTGATGAGTGGTTAATATTTCCCTTAATTCTGCTCTTTGTTTACCAGAAATTTCATTTGTTGACTGTACCTTTGCCTCTGTCTCTTCTACGATATAGTTCCCTTCTGCATTAGCAATTTGCACCTTACTATGAGATACAATATCTTCCTGCAAGTATCCTTTATTCCTCATTACTCTAATGGTCTGTCACCTTGCTTCAGTATTACTGCATATATAATTTCCTATGAAAGTGTATTAAATTAGCTAAGAACCAAGTAAAGTTAATACTAAGTGATTCTTATCAAAATCAATGTTTCCCTGATATTTTGTTAAGAAATCTGTGCAAGTTAACATCTCTACACTTAAACTGAGGGGTGGCCGAGTGGTTCTAGGCGCTACAGTCTGGAACCGTGCGACCGCTATGGTCGCAGGTTCGAATCCTGGCTCGGGCATGGATGTGTGTGACGTTAGGTTTAAATAGTTCTAAGTTCTAGGGGACTGCAGTTAAGTCCCATAGTGCTCAGAGCCATTTGAACCATTTTTGAACTTAAACTGAGCATGGTTGAACAAGGATGATCTATTACTATGTCACCTACACCAACTGGTATCAAAGCTTCATGTTGTACAGGTCTAGAAACTTTTCCAGTAGAACCTGTTATTCTTAAACCACTTACTGTCATGACAGTCAATTCACTCTTACTAGGAACAGACTCAAAAAAGGCTTTGATGGAAGTACTTGCTTTTCTACCGCTATCAAGAAGACAGCAGACTGTTACTCCTTAGATGTTAGTTTTTATATCAGGGTGAGTTATTCTAGTTTGAACAGGTTCCTCACTAAAGTTTTCGAATAAATCCTTTTCAATCTGTTTCCAGCTAAAGCAGTTTTGTTCAGTTGCAAGTACATTCACACTTAGATTAACAAGGTCATCAAACCCTACATTCTCAGCTGTCTTTTACAATGTGCCCACCAATTTTAAATCAAAGCACTTGATGGCTTCCTCTACTTTCGTTTGCTGCACATCAGCTAAAGTACTCTCTACCTTTTAGCAACTGCATCCCTGTGCATTATTGCTACCTATAACACTGTTGTCGGCTTTTACAGTTTGTGGTAAGTCAATACAGCTAATAGGCTCCTTGACCTCATTATTATTGCTACCCCCCTTCATTCATGAACTCATCATCAAAACCTTACAAAACTGAATCTACCTCCACCACCGAAACTTTAGCCTTCAGATTGCCACTATCGTCGAAGATGTAAGCCTTTACTCCATCTTGATCCTTATCGGATTCAGGGACGGTTCTAGAAGTCGGTTAAGGGAGGGGGGGTTAATTGGGAGACGGGGTTGGGGGAGTGGAATATTACTTAACAAAAGGAGAGTTGTGGTCCTCCGCCAACAAATTGATAAAATTTGGTGTTGCTTAATGTAGATTTTGGTAACTGTTTTGGAGTTCAGCCTACAAGAAACTTATTGTCACATGGGAGATTTTATAAATTACATAAACCATGAAAAAGATCAACTTACAACAAATACGTTTTCATTAATTTTCTGGATACAGAAGGTGACATGAATGTAAAAACTTGAACTTGACATGAACATAAAAAAGTTCTGTAACAAAATTCACTGTATATTTCCATCTTCTGCCCAATTTGTCATGCTCATTCGCCTCTGTTTCTTTTTACTGAATATGTCAATCAGATTTTCAATGTCCACATGTCTTTCTTTATGGATATTTGCAAAAGCCAATCCATTTAGTCTCACCTGCCCCATTGTGTTTCGCAAATAAGTCTTTATTCGTCTCAAAGTAGAGAAGCTTCGTTCAGGAATGCTTGTGGAGACAGGAATAGTCCCAAATATTTGGAGTAAAACATATAGATTTGGGAAAAACTGCTTGTCACAGTTCTTAAATGCTTCTGGTACTGTTTCAGGTCTTTTACTTTCATCAACCCACTCTTTCTTCCATAGTTTCAGTTCTCCTTTCATTAAAATCGAAGATCTCTCCAAAAACTGTTTATATTTCTCGAATGCCTGGATCACTCCATCCTCATTGTATTTTAAACAGTATGCAGGAATAAGCCCATCAAGTGGTAATATGGTGCGAAAATCCTGGGGAAATTTTGTTTCTAGCTCGGCAATAAAACGATCCACAACAGGTTAAAATGCGGTTCGCCTGAAGTATTCCTCGGAGTTTGAAGCAGGAATGTTATCTTTTGGTTTGTGTTGAAATACTTCTTAGCATTGCTATTACACTTCCAATATCTTCTGCCAGTTTAACAGCGTCTTCAAAAATACTTGCGAATTCTACACTCCTGGAAATTGAAATAAGAACACCGTGAATTCATTGTCCCAGGAACGGGAAACTTTATTGACACATTCCTGGGGTCAGATACATCACATGATCACACTGACAGAACCACAGGCACATAGACACAGGCAACAGAGCATGCACAATGTCGGCACTAGTACAGTGTATATCCACCTCTCGCAGCAATGCAGGCTGCTATTCTCCCATGGAGACGATCGTAGAGATGCTGGATGTAGTCCTGTGGAACGGCTTGCCATGCCATTTCCACCTGGCGCCTCAGTTGGACCAGCGTTCGTGCCAGACGTGCAGACCGCGTGAGACGACGCTTCATCCAGTCCCAAACATGCTCAATGGGGGACAGATCCGGAGATCTTGCTGGCCAGGGTAGTTGACTTACACCTTCTAGAGCACGTTGGGTGGCACGGGATACATGCGGACGTGCACTGTCCTGTTGGAACAGCAAGTTCCCTTGCCGGTCTAGGAATGGTAGAACGATGGGTTCAATGACGGTTTGGATGTACCGTGCACTATTCAGTGTCCCCTCGACGATCACCAGTGGTGTACGGCCAGTGTAGGAGATCGCTCCCCACACCATGATGCCGGGTGTTGGCCCTGTGTGCCTCGGTCGTATGCAGTCCTGATTGTGGCGCTCACCTGCACGGCGCCAAACACGCATACGACCATCATTGGCACCAAGGCAGAAGCGACTCTCATCGCTGAAGACGACACGTCTCCATTCGTCCCTCCATTCACGCCTGTCGCGACACCACTGGAGGCGGGCTGCACGATGTTGGGGCGTGAGCGGAAGACGGCCTAACGGTGTGCAGGACCGTAGCCCAGCTTCATGGAGACGGTTGCGAATGGTCCTCGCCGATACCCCAGGAGCAACAGTGTCCCTAATTTGCTGGGAAGTGGCGGTGCGGTCCCCTACGGTACTGCGTAGGATCCTACGGTCTTGGCGTGCATCCGTGCGTCGCTGCGGTCCGGTCCCAGGTCGACGGGCACGTGCACCTTCCGCCGACCACTGGCGACAACATCGATGTACTGTGGAGACCTCACGCCCCACGTGTTGAGCAATTCGGCGGTACGTCCACCCAGCCTCCCGCATGCCCACTATACGCCCTCGCTCAAAGTCCGTCAACTGCACATACGGTTCACGTCCACGCTGTCGCGGCATGCTACCAGTGTTAAAGACTGCGATGGAGCTCCGTATGCCACGGCAAACTGGCTGACACTGACGGCGGCGGTGCACAAATGCTGCGCAGCTAGCGCCATTCGACGGCCAACACCGCGGTTCCTGGTGTGTCCGCTGTGCCGTGCGTGTGATCAGTGCTTGTACAGCCCTCTCGCAGTGTCCGGAGCAAGTATGGTGGGTCTGACACACCGGTGTCAATGTGTTCTTTTTTCCATTTCCAGGAGTGTATTTCCGAATACGTCCTTATATTGTTGAACACCTCAAGCATATCATTAACATGATTTAAGGCAGCCGTTAATTCCATTTCAGGACTTTGGAGCTGTTCGCTTAGTCTTAAGAGTTAAAGAGAAGCAATATGCTGCAGTTGCTAACGCTACTACGAAGTCTTCTCTTCGGACAGGAGAACTAAATGTACAAGCTTTACTAGCCGTTTCTGCGTTTGTTTCACGACTACTTGAAAGTTCGTCAAGCAAGGTCACGACCGGGACGAATAGCTCCTTGAAAGTAATAAGGGTATCGTGTCTTTCCACCCATCTTGCCTTCAACTTTGTTTTTTTGGCTCTGTCAACGGTAGTCGTGATATAACGTCCTCTAGGGAACTTTTTCTGTTTGCAGAGGCAGACAAGAATGCTGAAACTGAACCTACAATTCCCATCATATTTTAACTATTGGAGTATCACAAGACTTAGAAATGTACAAATTCAAAGAGCAGCTAAAACAGTGCATATAAATAGCCAACGGTTGTTTACTTAAAATAAGAGCTTGAACTTCCTTAAATCTCCCAGCCATGTTTGAGCCGCCATCATAGCCCTGTCCACAAAGGTATTGATAGCTCAGCCCCAGTGTCTTATGTTCCTTATCGATGGTTTCAGCAATCGAAGTGCCAGTAGTTGATTTAAGCTCAGTGAAACCCAGATAGTCTTCTTTGGTAACAAAGGCCTCTATGTCAATGTACCTAATACAAAATGTCATCTGTTCCTTAGTGGTGACATCAGCTGTTTCATCACATATAAAGCTAAAAATTTAGCCTTTTTCACATCCCTCGGTATTAAGGAGCGAATAGCGTCACCAATGCAATGTATGACTTCGTTTTAGACTGTGTTACTTATCATAGAACTGTTTCGGCCACATGTACTGAAATGATGTTTTAAATCTTCATCTCCAGCATCCATACAAAAAGCCAAAAGACTCTGAAACACTCCATGTTTTCCCTTTAGAAGATCATCAGTTCTTTCTTCTTTTAGTTGAGGAACTAAACCATGATCACGATGTCCTCGTAAAGGTAGGTTATTTCTAGCACACAGGACTATAGACTTTATAATAAGCCTCGAGCGTTTCCGGTTTTCTTCAATAACTGAAGATTTCTTGGTATTGAGGACAACGGCAATACTCTTTTTACTTGATTCCAGAGACATGGAGAACTCTGTAGCCTCCTCCATGCAAAATTTGTGACATTTTGTGTTTTCATGATGACGAAGACCTTCCGTAGCCTTTTTATATTTGACCAATGGTTCTTTTAGCAATGCTTTCAACGCCTATAAAAATAAATTAAAAATGTCTTAGGTAAAGAATTAAGTAAAAAAAAATAGTGCAAACACCAAACCTTGTAAGCACTCGAAATGTTAGCAACATAGAAATTTTTGCTCAAAAACCAAGCCTGAAAACTATTTGAATTATTATGTTTTTGTATCTGAAGTGTTTCCATTTAAAAACGACACCCCCAAGTTATTTCTGTTTTTTACCAAGCCAGTTAAAGGTTTCAGTTATTTAGAGTACTGGAAAGCTGCAATAAGTATCTGGGAGCCAATTCCGGCACCTGTAAAAGAAAACAGAACACATGCAGTACAAAATCCACCACGTAACATTTTACTGCATGAAAGCCAGTTGTACTGGCTCATCCATTCATGCTTAAATCTTCGGTTTTGCTTCTCTTCTAATTGAGTAGGAAAAGAAAAGTTTGCACGAGGCTTCCAAGCATTCTTTAAAAACTTAAGCTTCTCATCATCACGTAAGGCGCCTTTAACAGCTCTTCCTATGTCATATGGTTCATAATATGTTTTAGGGTCCTTTCTGATCTTTCTTCCTGTGAATTAAATATGCTTTAAATGTCAGTATTACATACAAGTGGCTCAACACAAAAGTATATAGCGTTATTTACACATATAAATAATTTTAATTTATTATTACCACTAAAAAGTCACCATTTGTCTTCCAAAACATTAACATTACCCCATATCCATCGGTCTTGCTCCCTCCCCCTACAAACATTCGTATGGGTGCTCTCGGTAAACAGTACTGAAATGGTCTTGTGTATTGACATGCTTAATGAAGGTACTAACTCCAGCAATTCCGTACAGTAATGACAAGGAAAAAGACTCAGAACAGTGAAGCAGTAAAGAGTAAGAAAGCAGACAACAATGGCTTCTTCAGACAGTGTTTCAGCTACCTAATGTTACCGGCAGCCCGGAACAAGTGACTGCCATCACCTGCCCTTTACCAATTCAGGACTGTCAAGATACAGTTTACACACTGTAACTCTTATTTGTTTGTGAAACTGGTCTGTGAACGGTTTTTATGAGTCCAAAGATACATAAAATCTACGTTTCTCTTAATTTAGTGGCCCTTGCCTGGAAGTTTTGTTTGAAATGTTCCTACAGAAAGGCTTCAAAATTTAACATGACATTAGCGATCTATGTCAGTGAAGGTCGTTGGTTGGTTCCGCCTTGTGCCATCAGTCGGTCACAGTCAGATTAATAACAGAAAAACCAGGAAAGATTCCGCATAACATTATTTACTGCAGGCCTATAAGCTTTCTTCTAGTAGTCTGAAAAGCTTTTAGAAACTTCTGAAACGCTCTCATATGTTTATAGACTATTACAGAAAGTTGGTAGATATTGTTGAGAAAGAAAGCTTTGAATAATTTGTAAGGTGACAGAATAAATGAAGGTCAATTTCGCACCTTACATAAGAACTTTATATACCTTAACGGGAAGGTGAACATGACATCTAACTTAATTTGGCAGTAATGAGCAAATTTGCCTGTAAGGATGTAATGCAAAAGGAATGACACTTAATCGATGGTATTAACACACCGATCATGTAATGCACGCCTATGAGCAGAACGTGAGACAAGCGGCGAGAGGAAACGTTTTGAAATGGAAGCAATCATGAGGAGAGGCGAAGGCCACACCACAAGGGGTACCACGGAAAGCACTTAGGGCACGTCCCAAGGCTGCAATCAACGACTGACCGACCAGGTGACTCAGACCCTGTTGGTCGAAAAAAGCAGTGACACGGAGAATGAGTGTGTGTTGGGGCTTATGGGCACTCAACGTCGAGGTCATCAGCGCCCTGACACACATTAAAGGGAACCAATGTGGACAGACCTAATAAAACTGAAACACACACGTAAAGAAAGCAGGAAAAGAAGGAAAATGCTACATAAGAAAGTGGAACGTAAGGAAAGGGAAAACGTAGCAACAAGAATTTCTTGTCTGTTCCGATTCACTAAGTGCCCTTCACTCTTTGCAACGTTTGTATCCAGCAGATAAAATAGTCCAGACCATCCAGGATGCTCTCCTCCACCTACAGCGACTGGGGAAGGTGGTGGCTTTCTACTGGGTTCCGGGGCATGTCGACATTGCTGGGAATGATAGGTCAGATCTCGCAGCCAAGGAGGCGTGTCTCTATCTACAAGTATCTCAGTGTGCTATACCCGTGCACGCACTCACCTCGCTGTCGAGCTCACGAGTCATGTCTCGGTGGGAGGATGAGTTAGCTGGAAGTGACTGACAATAAGCTCCGTATAATCAAGCCCACAACGTGTGTGTGGTGTACTTCCTTTCAGCCCCGTCGGCGGGACGAGGTTCTCCTCACTCGGCTTCGGATAGGCCACAGTCCTATGACGCATGGCTTCCTACTCCGGCGGGAGGACCCTCCAATGTGTGGTGCTTGTGGCGTCCAGGTCACTGTGCGCCACTTTTTATTGGATTGCGTTTTGTTTTCTGACCAGCGGGCTGCGGCTGACTTGCCAGCGGACCTGCCATCTCTCTTAGGCAACACTCGGACGAATGTGGTTAAAGTTTTAAAGTTTTGTGCCATGTCAAATGTTTTTACAAAGATTTTAGGGAGAGGATCTTAATTTGCTCACTGTGTGACAAGCTCGCCCGTATTTTATGTAAGTGGCCAGCCAGCGACAATTTACGGAGAGTGAAAGAACCCAGGGTGGGAGACAGTTCGGCTACAAGAAAGACAAGACGGAAATTTTCGAGGACTCTCCTCTGACCAGGCGTCAAGTGCAGAACGGGGCGCATAACGCTCTACACGACACACTGCGTTCACAGCGGCTCACGTCCAGCTAGGAATTAGCTGTACCGTCGTTTAGCTTGAACAGCGGAGAAACGAACCAGTCAGTTAGTTCATTGTTCTTGAGACAACTGAGAGGGCATTATAATATGCACGCTGCTCCAGCCATGCGCGTGTATATTGCCATATTCCAAGACTAGGGATGAGTACTTATTTTCTCGCATAATGAGAAACATAGGGGAAAATTCAGCAAAGGTTTCATAAGTTTTTATAGGAATTTCAGAGGAAGAGAGCGGCCATGCATATGATAGCTCATCACAGCAAAGGTAAATACCACGTGCAAAGGCGTAAACTTGTTGGTTCACCAGCTTGTGTGCACTGTAAACTCGAGCGACCTTGGGTAATCTTTTACTCAACTTGTCACAAAACTAACCATCCTCCGTAGACTTGATTGTCATCCTAAACAGTAGCGAACTTTGAACCGGAATCGGGTGATTTATCGTAGTACTAACCAACATTATAACGTAATTGTAAGAATAATTTTGTAAAGAAACTCCTAGTTAAAATTTAATATTGTTGTGTTTAGGATTAGTTAAATTCAGAGGACAAGGTGAGTCATTTTCACAACTGTCTTAACATTGTCACATTGTAAACTGTGTAAAAGCGTGTATATCTCTGAAAATTTTGCAACATGACACAAATGTCATTACAGCATACAGAGTTGTGTCCTCAGTCATAGAATAAACAATCACCATCTCATATTTTGCAAATTTTGTCGATATTATTAATACTAAAAATACGTATGGCCAGCTTTAGTAAAAAAATACAACAATAAAGTGTTATTTTACAGTACAAATTAATTAAATAATGCTGGCTTGTGCAGAAATTATTTTACCTCCTTACAGACGAATGGCTTCTTTAAAAATTGACGTCACTTTCTATCTTTACAAGCAGTCGTATTCTTATCATTAGTTATCGATTAAACATAATAGCGCTAATTCTACATAATTAAACTAATAACTATTAGTAAAATATCTCAGTAATATGAAGGAGTATTATTTAAAATTAAGAAGATATGACTCTTACCAATTGTTTTGTGTTGTCGAAATTGTAGACTCTAGATGCACAAGCCTGTGACAGTTCCAATTCTATAGCCCAAGCTTCAGATTCCTTACGACAGTTTTTGGCCCTACGCTCAGGTTTGCCAAAATAATCCGTTAGCTTGCGATTCATTGCAGCAACATCTTTAATCACTCACTCCAATCTCTAATACACTATTGTTTCAGAAAAAAATTTACACTTCACGACGCATGATTCGGTCACACTACTCAGTTACACACTTCAGTAATATCAATAATTGTACTCGGAAAACAAGTGTTCGCTGACAGCACATGGAAGAGTTGGAAGGACAACTGACTGTTTTTAACAATCGATTGGTCGATTGTGTTTTTCGTCCAGTCGGTTTCTTCACTCGGTTGCAGCCGCTATATGAATTTTACACTCAGTTTCTGGGTTTGAGTTATTTTATTTACTTTCACTTTTGGACTTTTCGATGATCATATCAATTTTTAATTGGTTTTTAAAATTTAATATCAGAGGCTGCCCTTTAAATTTATGTGTATATAAATGAACCATCACGTTTTAACACGTTTCTGAAATATCTATGATCAAAGTTGTAAAGTTCGTTTGGAACACCCTGTATTTTCCTTAATTCTTTATTGAGATAATGAGAAACCGCCAACAATCGGCGATCGTATACACCACGAGTCACCCCGCTCACCAGACAACTGAATAATTTAAATATCATTTGCCTTCTACTCATTGAGCTGTATTAAAACGGTCTTAATTTACATTCATATTCCTTACTACAAACACGTACTATGTTTCAACATGAACGTCTCTATAATGCGCTTTCACAAATTCCTGAAAGTCTCGTGTATAGTTTATATCTACTGGTCGGTAGGTGGCGTGCGCCCACTGGCGTTGCCTGCACTGCAACGCATCTACAGAATATATCTGCCCGGGAAAATAATACTATTTGACCCAGATGTCCAACGATTTCGAAGTTTTTCTCTGGGGTTAGCAATTTAAGTGTTAGTAGGCGTACCTCGCATGTTTAGCTTTCTTGATTAACGTAGGTGGTACATTAATATACATCCAGTGTACATTAACAAACAATAAGACGCCCATTTTAAGTAAATGATATTTATTGGTTTAGATAGTAAGCTGGTTGTCGCTCCTATTCTTTGGTTAAAATGTGTTTGAAATAGATTGGAACCCATACTGCAACAAAATTATAAAAAAAAAGTGATTGAAACGGTCGAAGTAATACATTCCCTGATTTCTGAAGTCATTTTATCCAGTATAAAATGGTACTCCATTAAGGTGGGTGCTACAGCCCCATAGCACCCCCCTCTTGCCCCCGGCCCTGCTCGGATTCAAACCTGTTAATTTCTCCCTATTATCTGTAGCATTATCTTTCTCCTCGTTGACCCATTTCTCTAATTTGTCCAAAATGCTGTCAACTATATAATGAGTGTGGTTTAGTGCATCACACGTTCCATTTGTTTCTATTTCATGACCCTTGTTATCGGTTTGTGTGTACTGACTGACTGAGGTATGTGTTTTTGTTATTGGCTGTGTTACTGTTTCCGCCTTGTGAGCACCAGTTTCCTCATAAATGGGACTTAGTTGGCCATACATGGCCTGTTGTGTTCATTCTACATGGAATCAGATAGGGCAGTATTAGGCTCTCCACCTTGTCACCACGGCACATTATTTACTTGACTGCTTCCATCACAATAATAATTGCGAAAGCGAGGTGCTGTCTACACACCTCTTCCTCTACCACGACCTTGACCACGATAATTAGATCCCGTATTCTCAACCTTCATACTTCTAACATTCATGTTCCAACTGTCATTATTTCTGTTGTTTTAATGATTCTTAGAAGACCTGTTATTAATTAGCACCTGCTTTTCAGCAACAACTTCTATTTCTGCTCGCTCTAGATATTCAGTGAACCTATCCACATTATCTCTAGGTGCAGAAATAATTATTTCTGCCAATACCAAGACAGTTTAGCTTCTAGTTCCACGATAGTCATTTACAGTTTCATCTTTTCTGTCATGCACGACAAATGTGAAACCCAGTTTTTGGAGAACTCTTAGTGAGTCACGACCTGTATCAAACTTTTTATC
The DNA here is from genome assembly GCF_023898315.1 of Schistocerca nitens. Lineage (NCBI taxonomy): Eukaryota > Metazoa > Arthropoda > Insecta > Orthoptera > Acrididae > Schistocerca > Schistocerca nitens. The sequence continues at coordinate 354,415,170 of NC_064615.1, forward strand.
ATTCCAAAATTCGCTCAAAACATCGTTTAGTTTGTTGTGTGGCCAGTACTCATTAAGGAATGCAGTCTTAAATTCAAAAAGAGTTTTGAATTTAATCATTACATCAGCTGAACATCGCAAAGCATCTCCTCATAAATGACTTCTTATGAAAGAAATTTTTTCTCATATTAACAGTGTGTTAGGCAAAACATCCTCAAGATCATTCCAGAACTCTAATGAGTGAATTTGTTTATCTGGATCGAAACATAAAAATTAATTACATCTGATGAAAGCAACATGTTGTACAGTAGTATTAAAAGAACTATCATACGTTACTCTATTTCCTATGTTAGTAATATTAGTACTTAGTTCTTCTACTTGCAGTTCTACTGCTTCCACTCTGCTAGCAAATCTTTTATTAACTTCGTCACATACTTTTAAACAATCAGGTTTTACTTTCTTAATACCCTTTTGACAAGCAGTTGCTTTAGTAGCTACTTCTTTAAATCGATTGGAGCAAAGTTTGGATTCATTGCCTACTCTTTCTCACAACCTCCCTTCCATAAGTTCATATGCATCTTTGAAATATTTGCGAACTTCGCTAATTTCGGTTTTGAAAGTATTATGCAATTAATTTAGCTGTTGCCCTTTTTATTCTTGCAGATCACAGTGTTAAGAATCAGTTTCATAATTTATGTCATTCAGTTTTGAGGTTTAGCTCTTCACAAATAGATTCAATCTTACTGTTTAACTATTTACTATTAGATTCCATCTTATTGTTCAGTTAATTATTACTATCCTTTAGTTTTTTATTACTATCCGTCAGTTCTTTTTGATGCGATTCAAGTTTAGCAAACAGTAATTGTATCCAACTGCCACTTGGTATTTCCACCAGTTTTAAAGAAATTTCTAATACCTCCTGACTTGGCTGAATTTCAGAAATATTGAGGTCAGTTTCATTATCTGATAACTCTAGTAATTCTACTTTCTCTTTTCGACCTCAACTTCAATTACCTCGTCATCAAAAAGTGGTCCGGTCTTTGCAATAACATTGAAATTAAATTCTGATTCTACTTTTGACAACTCACACTACGATTTTGGATTTATTACTTTGATGGAAACATCCCCATTAATTTCAGTTTCTGATTCTGAGGATTCATCGTCAGAAATTGGTTCCCTCTTAATTTCCACACTGTTCTTATTAGTACATTCCTTCTTCTGTAGCCTATTTGAAGCAGTTAACAAATAATTTAAATACTCATGATAACTTAACTGCTTGACCTCGACAAATGGTGCTGGCACGGTGTACGGGCAATCATGAAATGACGCATCGCGACGTAATGCAGACAGCATCAGCAGCTGTAGCAATGAGATGGCGGCGACTATCGCCTTTTGAGGATGGGGGCGACTGACTATCGCCTACTGCAGTAGCTCCAAGGTGGGCTGGGCACCGGCGAGCGCACGTAGTAGCTTGCAGGTGGCTCGCATGTACACTCAGCTCTGTGACGATGCAGTGTCTTCTTCTAACCTCAGCGCCGGTAGCAGCGATCTAGTGTCGTCTTCTTCCCTCCTTTCGTCACGATCAAGGTTACTGAGGCTAATATTCACAGCTTAATTTCCACACTCGCGAGCAAATCTTAGCATTGTTTTTGCACTGGTTTCAGCATATTTCATTCGGTATCCTGTTAGTGTCTCCCGAGTTCGCTGTTTTGTACTGATCACTTTCCCTGTTCAGTTTCCGAGCCAATGCACCATATGTGGAGTGTCGGGTTAAATAATTATACATTCGCCGTCATTTACAAGAGCCTGACAACTATTTTGCGATCAGCTGGAAAGCGATGGAGAACATACTGACCATAATTTCTGGTCCGCAATTCCACATTCTTCTTTTTCTCACTGAATAGAAATATTTCTAGTGGCTATTTACTTAGCGAGTTCAGGAACTATGATTATAAATAAAAGTTTTGCGTTCTAACTCATTAATACATTCAGTAAAAGTTCACATGCACAAACGTAGTAATATTCCTGGTAATAATAATAATAATAATAATAATAATAATAATAATAATAATAATGTCCCTCCATAAACAGTACCTTATTAGTCAGAAGCTACCTTTACTATAAGCTCCAATTAAAATGGTCTTTCACCCAGACTCTTAATCATCAAAGTTAATTGCTCGCCGCAAAAGTGGAAAATAATCTTATTGTTTGCCACACAGTTTTGTCAACATTAAGGGTGACACACAGTTACTTCCATGAAATCTATGCGATCCGGGGTTGTGTACAGTCCTCGCGAGTTCACCTGCTACTCTTATCGAACAAGTGTTTCGTAGAGCCTGACTGTGATATCATCTGAGGTAACATGTAAGCCAGCATTCGGCTGTCATGGACCGATTGATAGCTGGGTGCGAAGTGTATGTCCTTCACTGCCTCTCTGGCTGTATTTACATATGGGTGCAGCGAACGGCCGAACGGAACATCTGCCATCTAACACCCTAAGCACAGCCAACCTAAATGTCCACGATCTCAAACATACAATATTTGATAAATCAGTTTACAGTTTTTGTAATTTTTATATGAATGGACTTAAGTTAGCTTTCATTATAGAAAAAGTTTTAGCTTGACTGCGTTTAAACTTTTCCAGCTAGAATTCTTAGATTGGAACCAACAGTAGAACATGATCTCTGAACTACATCTTTAAGAGACTTTGTATTGATTGTTATTTATGTTAACGTCTTGAAACTCGTTATAGCTTTGTTATTTAATGGATGTAATCAAGTGCTGTAATCAGAACTTTCTATAATTAATAGAAATGATACTTAGTCTATTACAAATAGGGAGATTTTTGTTTCAAATTTAATTTTTAGTAAATTACTTGAAATCTATTAGAGGTAGCTTAATGGGGTCACATAGTTAATGCTTTTATATCAAAACTGAAACTTTATACGAATTTTCATCATTCTGAGTCTGATATTTAGGGCCTTCAATTTTTAGAAAAACTCCAATTTTGACCAAAATAATGCTCCAATCAAGTTGAGACTTGTAATAAATGATTATGACATGCATTTTCACATCCTGAACAGTTCTTTTATCTTTCTGGCTTTATTATTTAGCTCCACTTGTTTTTCTTAAAAAAATGTGTTTGGCAAAACATAGTCACCTGATCATTTTGAGATTTAACAATTTCAAAATTAACATACTGGAGCATATACTGACAAAATTTGGAAAAGGTACTTTAATTTTTAATATCACCCTTAGATTATGGCTCAGTACTTTGTATGCTATGCAGAGGCACATTATAATGATGTGGCAGTGGTGGCAAAGAACTGGGGCATGTCCCAGAACTCTCACTCGCCTCTGTATCTCTCAAATGATACAGCACTTGTTTTGTCACAAAGTCAATAAATCTCACATTCAAACCTTTTGTCTTCTTGCCAAAACTGATGTATATGTCTTCATTGTTAGGGACCAATTCTATTTGTTTTTTATTGATGAGAGTTTAAGTCTCTATACAGGACAGGATCACTATAATCTGAATTGTAACCAAGCTCTTTCACAAACAAATGTGAATCATATCCCCATAAATTGTGTAGATATATAGATGCAAATGAAGGTGCCTCAGCTGAGGCTTACACTGATTGTTTGGGGGGAAATGTATTTTTCTGTCAAACGATCATCATTGAGAACTTTTTTGTTTTTCTTTGAATAATTGGATCTACACAATGAACATGTCTTTGATCTTGTATATCTTGATTGTTCTTCAGGTGTCAGTGGTTTTATTTCCTCAATTTCCAAGTAAGTTTTCCAGTTTCTTCAACATTTGTTTAATACATTTTATAAATTATTTATGAGAGTTTCATTCTCTGTGCATGTCGGGATCTTTATAGCCTCCATTAATATATTTGATATAATAACAGAAGCCTCTTGGTTCCTATTTTTGATATTTGATAGTATAACATTTGTCATTTAATTTTATTAGATTAATCTTTTTGTTTTAAAGTTTATATCTGTCTTTTAATATTTCCTTGTATCTGCTATGAAAATCATACTCTGTTAATACAGGATATTTTTGAATTAATTTTAACATTTTTATCATTTTTGAATTTGGTTCACAGTTATACAATTTTAAAAGTAAACTTTCGAACTGCGTAAATACCTAAAGGAGATTTCTGCATACATCCATAATTTTTAAAACTTACATATGAGCCTTTGTCTGGTAATTCTACTTCTAATGGTATACTAACTGAACACTTTGGTGTGTGGTCATTACAGACCAGATAATATGCATTTGTATGCTGCATATATATTTGATTATTTGGCTCCTTTTCACCAGTTATCGCAAAATTTTAACTAAAAACTACTGATGATAGATATTTTGGCTTTATGTCTACATTTTAAAAATCTAGAAGAGTGGGCCCTTGTTTGATCTCACATTGCTGTCTCACAAAGTGAGCGCAACCTACAACTATGTGCAATTGTGAACAGAGAAGCTCCTGCCTAGTGAACTGATTACTGAACAGCAACTGGCAGATAGAGTCAATGTGCCTGCTGCTCACTCCCCCACTTAATCCCCTCCCCTATCGTACTACAAGTGTTCACAACAATTAAATTAACTTACACAAGCTATTAGTTACATTTCGATTGTTTCAGTTTACTTTTCTTTTTTCTCACGAAGCTTAACAAATTTATGTGCGCCATGCCACCCAAAAAAATATCGTTTTGGGGACAGCTGACTACCCTGTAACATTTAGCTATGACGGAAATGTTTTATATTGTCGAGTTTGTGGAAAGACGTTTCCTGCAAAAAAAGTCTCACATAGACCAGCATGTCAAGAGAAGTCATCATATCACAGGAACGTGAAAGAAAGGCCCACCAAAACAATTTTCGATAGTGGCAAGTAGCAGTAGTAGGGATTTAATCTCTGAAGGTAACCTAGAAATCACTTTGACATAGCTCTATGTGAAGCTTTCATTGAAAGTCATATTCTTCTTCAGAAACTTACAAATCCTATCCTCATAAGTTTTCTGTGCGATATTTTTTAAATGGAAATATACCAGATGAATCAATATTGCATAAAAATTACATACTGACAGTTTACCTCCATGTAGTGAAAGAAACACACAGTGAACTCAAGGACACCATTATTTCGATTTCAGTCGAGGAAAGAGCCGACACTTGTGTCTGTTACATTGCAAATTTAATTGTTGGTGCGTTAATACAAGAGTGTTCTTCTTCCTACTTACCACCTGCAAAGAACTTGAAATGACAAATCATAATATGATCACCAGATTTGTGAGTAAGGGTATTAGAAAACTGTTCTAAGAATATTCTGCAGATGAAAGGGTATTAGAAAACTGTTCTAAGAATCTTCTGCAGATGAAAGGGTATTTAAGTTTCCCTCAGATGCTGCTCCATATGTGATTAAAACAGGAAAAGCAGTCCAGGTATTTTATCCCAATTTCATTCATGTGGAATGCTTTGCTCATGGCGCACATCACCTTTCTGAAGAAGCACGATCCATATTTGAGAATGTAAATAAGGAGATTTCGTCTACACAGAATGTCTTTCTTAAGGCCCTACTCTCATCAAGACCTACAAAGAGAAACTACAAATGTGCCTTTACTCCTGAACCAGTTGTGAGTCGTTGGAATACGTTGGTGGAAGCTGTGTTGTTGTGCAATGAACATTTTTTGGTCTTCAGAGGCGTAGTAAACGACTATGATAGTGTAGAGGCTTTGGCAGTTCGCCAGTGCAAGCAAACATTTTATGTTTCAAGTGCTTAAAGAAAAACAATTCTGTGACTAACACTCACTTTTTCTATATACTTGTGAGTAATAAAAAGCTTGAAACTCAAGGTCTGGCACTGAATGAATTTCTTCAGTTAATGAATAAAATTAGTCTAGCGAACTCCTCACTGCTGGAGGCATTCTTGAGAAAACTTAAGGAAAAGTTTGAAAACATTTTGGGACAATAACTCAGGCTTTGAACCCTTGACCTATGTTGATAGTTTTATTAATGGCAAAGACGAACTCTTGGCAGAAAGAATAAGTGCCAATATAGCACCAAATTCAAGTACTACCCAATTACCTCACTTGATGTAGAATGGTCTTTTCCTGCTTATAAAAATGTTTTGAATGATCAAAGACATGACGTTAATGTCAATCATTTGGCACAGTACCTGATCGTTTATGTTGACAATAGTACCAATATGTGAATTAATATGTAAATGATACTTTAGTGCTGGCTGGAGTGGCCGAGTGGTTCTAGGTGCTACAGTCTGGATCCGCGTGTCGCTACACTCAAAGGTTCGAATCCTGCCTCGGGAATGGATGTGTGTGATGTCCTTAGGTTAGTTAGGTTTAAGTAGTTCTAAGTTCTAGGGGACTGATAACCTCATAAGTTAAGGTCCATAGTGCTCAGATCCATTTGAACCATTTTGATACTTAAGTACGATAATATTAATTAAATGTTAATGGTGTTAAAAAATTCCTGATTTCTGTGTATATGTGGAAAATATGTTTCTAAATGTTATTACAAAGAACTCTTTAAACGAATTCTGAGTGATAAACGTTCTAAAATATTGTTATCGATAAAAACTCGTGGACAACAACAAACTGGATTTAGTGATAACACACCAAAAGATGCATTATTTGTCAAGAAATTATAAATTTAAATTGTTTTATGAGAATTCATATTGTAAGGACACACCTATCACTAAATGTAAGAAATGTATTCCATAATATATAAAAATAAATAAACTGTTTGCACATTTCGACCTATTGTTTGCTGCAGCTGCCTCAAGTGTTCAGGACGATACCAATTACTTTTATTTTTGCTTATTACAATTTTTTATATTATGTGGTGTCCAAACTGAGACAGTTCACGATTTCTCAACTTCAACACTATTCTAGAAGGAATAATGATAGATGTAGTAAACTAAGAAAAGCTAATATGATTGCATTTATTATGAGATATCTGGAAAATACTTGGAAACAATTACCTTATTCTACAATTGGAAACAATGATGAAATTTTTCAAAAAATAAAACTAAACTGTTGGAAGAAATATTTCCCTCTTCAACTAACATATTTGAGAAATAAATAAGTAGAAGAACAGTTAATGATTATCTAGATAATTAAGCATTTGGGACGTACAGCCCATAAATTTGAAAATAATTTAAAATCAATTGAGACTATTTTTTCTCGAATAAATCTAAGTCAAATATTACGAATGTAGTGAAAAATTATCTAAAATTTCAATATGGACAGAAGTTTAATTTTATCCTCTTTTGCGAATACCAAATGCCAAGAGATGAGAGAATTATTATACAATCAAGAATGACAAACATTTGGTTAGATAATTTAAAAATGGAAAAAAAGAAATTTGTTGAAAAATATCATATTTTCAAGCACATGGATTGAGTTGGACATTAAACAGAATTGTTGGCTTGCAATGAGGAACTAATAGGTACGTTCTCTTAAGAGGCTCATGTTAAACTGACTTACCAGAAAAAATTAAAAATTAGAAACCTTTCACTAAATTTAGTCAACTATTGGATAAGAGATTTATTTCAACTTGTTTCAACTAAGGTAACAAAACGTAAAGAATCGAAATGTATTTGTGATATGTGTTTATCACATTTCAACAAGGAAAAATTGGATGATCATGAGGGACCATATATAATACACAACATAAAAAGCTCAAAAAATACATGCAAATATATATTAAAAATGCGTCAAATATGCATGTAAAGTGTCAAAACATGCAACATCAAATAAGAAAAAAACATAGTAATTACTGCATGTGCTATCTCTCGAAGCTGGACCTGTGTTTATCGATTGCAAAGAAAACAAAATTGGAGCATTTAGAATGCTGATCACATATTGTGTATACTTTGTGGCAGAGGTTATATAGGGTCATTTTTTGAGATAAGATTTTTTTTAAATGCAAAAAGGAGACAGCCTCATTGTTTCAAATATTGTTCCTTCTTTGCCATTGTTGTCAGTAAAAAGTGAATGTGATGCATGTTAGTAACTGTTAAACAATCGATACACTGCAGGGCATGCACAAGAACTCTATACTATTTTATTTAAAAAACAACATACATTCAGGAATTTTTGAACAACATTATCATTTAATTAATATTATTGTACCAAGGTTACGTTTGCAAATTCATTCATTGCTACTATTGTCAACATAAACGATCTGGTACTGTGCCAAAGACGAACTCTTGGCAGAAAGAATAAGTGCCAATATAGCACCAAATTCAAATACTACCCAATTACCTCACTTGATGTAGAACGGTCTTTTTCTGCTTATAAAAATGTTTTGAATGATCAAAGACATGACGTTAATGTCAATCATTTGGCACAGTACCTGATCGTTTATGTTGACAATAGTACCAATATGTGAATTAATATGTAAATGATACTTTAGTGCTGGCCGGAGTGGCCGAGTGGTTCTAAGTGCTACAGTCTGGATCTGCGCATTGCTACATTCACAACAATTTTATAACCAGAAATAGACCTCTCTACATCAAGTGAGGTAATTGGGTAGTATTTAAATTTGGTGCTATATTAGCACTTATTCTTTCTGCCAAGAGTTCATCTGTCCCATTAATAAAACTATCAACATGGGTCAAGGCATTAAAGCCTTAGTTATTGTCCCAAAATGTTTTCAAACTTTTCATTACTTTTTCTCAAGAATGCCTCCATCATTGAGGAGTTTGCTAGACTAATTTTATTTTATTCATTAACTGAAGAAAATCATTCAGTACCAATCCTTGAGTTTTAAGCTTTTTAATACTAACAGGTATATGGGAAAAATGAGTGTTAAGCTTCAAACCATGTACCCCAACGATTTACCACTGGTTCAGGATGTAAAGGCACATTTTGTAGTTTCTCTTTGTAGGTCTTGATGAAAATAGGTACCTTAAGAAACACATTCTGTGTTGATGAAATCAGTTTATTTACATTCCCAAATGTGGATTGTGCTTCTTCAGGAAGGTGATGTACGCCATGAGCAAAGCACGTCACATTAATCAAATTGGGATAAAATACATGGATTGTGTTTTTTTATGATATTAGTTTATACATTGTCTACACATTGTTCTATAACAATGGTTTGTATATTCCTGTGAAGTAAAATTATGAATTGACTTCTCTACATCACAAGTTTTACACTTCTTGGATTTGACACAGGTGTAGGAAAAAAATTTATTGGGAATAGATTAAAGTAATATTTTCTAGCTTTTGCAAGATATTTTCAACACATTTATTTTCTCAGGAACTAATTCAGATGGTTTCCTGCAATCTGTGTCAAACAGGGATAAATCAGTTGCAGCAGCTCTAACTACCTTTCTTGTGAATTCGTTATATTGATAGAATGTATCATCCTTAAAAAAACAATGCATAATTTACATAAATCCAGAATTTATTCCAGCAATAATATCCAATAATTCTCTACAAAAACCTCATGAATTTTATACATAAAATTAGATACATCGAATTCTGCATAGAAAAAAATCGCTAAAGCATAAAAATGTTCTACCTGAATGTGTATAGACTACAACATTTAATGCTGTATGCTCACGTTGTCCTGTACTAGATAGTGGCTTTGGAAATCCAGGGATTAGTTACAATGTTTGAAAATTTATCACATTCATCATGTTGCAAACAAGTAACACAACTTCACCTCTAGGTCTTTGATATACTCCACCTATTTTTTGCAAATCTTGTGGTACAAATGTTAACCAGTTGGTTATTAGCTGTGTTTCATCAACTTTCCACACCCAACTCTGATAAAAAATATATAAAATGCCATTTGCAAATAATAACTGATCAAATGTCTTAATTTCACATAATGATTCATCTGGTTCAAATGGCACAATTGGTATGCTTTCTGGTATACATGGCTGTGTTGTTGGTGCTGATATTTTTTTACCATAGAAGCTTTGACTAGCATTGGTGTCATCTTCAGGTAATTCTAAATTTGATCTGTTAAAGAATGGATTCATTATTGATCCATTAACATCTGAATGCTCTAAACCTAATGCATGACCAATTTCATGCATGACAAATTTCATGCATTAAGACTGCAAATAGATGTGCTTTATGTTTCGGTGTATTCCCATCAGTCTCCAAGTACCACACCTCATCTTGATTGACACGTAGCTGTACTGGATGATTATTCATGTTGGAAAAAGTACATGACCTAATACATCATTTTTTCCATCTTGTTGGTTTGGATATTGGAAACCAAATATTTCATAACTGTGTACTTGTGTTTCGTTTGTTATTAAAATATCAGAATTATCACTATCATGATGAAATCTAACATCAATATAAATTTACCATAAAAGAAATGCTGCCTTTGCTATTTGTATTACTTTTTTAGTTGCTCCTTTGTAGTATCATTTTATATTTCTTATTCCATTTTTGAATATTTGTTCTATCTTTTACGCCACATTCATAAAATTTAAACAGTCTTCTCGGAACTCACCAGTTGCCTTAAGATCGTGTGCATACTGAAATAACATTAATGCTGCTCCTAAAGTACTGTCAGTCATTTGAGCTGCTTCAGCTTTCGATGGGATAGTTAAGTGACCAAAATCATTCAAATATTTTACATCTTTACTCTTCTCATTTGGTTGCAGACCTAAGCCTATTTCAGCTGGCGCTACTACTACTGTTTTCACAAACAACAATAGCAGTACCATCATGTATATACACTTAAAATATTATAAGATGTAGATCACAAAATAATTTTAGAATGGTCACTTTAACCAGCCTATCTTATAAGGAAAAAAGATTTATTAATGAACCAGGCTTATTTAAAATAGTTATAATAAAAAGGTTTTCTGTTAAATGGAGTCATTCATCAATCTGGTCAACAACAGGCTTGCATACAACGCTAAGTAAGTATATGATAACAGACCAAAAAATAATCCTGGTCTAAAGCTAAATATGCTGCAGAGAAATTGGAGTATAAAGATACTAAGCAAACTATTAGAAAAATGTGGATATAGATGATACTGAAATATTAGAAAATACAAACGGCATCTGGCAGACACCCCAAACCATAATAAAAAATAACTTATTTATCAGTGAACCAGGTCTCTATTCTTCAAATTAAGATCGAAAATTAAAATTCCCAATAAAAAACTTTTCTATTAAGTGGAGCCGGTCATAGATCTCGTCAATAACAAGCTCGCATAAAGTGGTAAACAAGTATCTGTGATTATTGACGAAATAAAAAATCCAGGGTATTATGAAAATCAAGCTGCTGATCTCTTAGGATATGAATGCCCCTGTGACGTTATAAAATTTTATAGTAAAGAAAACTATTGGAAAAAATGGGGAATTTTCAATAGAAGTGAAATACTGCTATCAAAGAATACTCATCATCATACAAAATATATAAGTGGGCTTGGTCTATATTATTTAGATACGAGTTCTAAGATGTCTTGTTCAAAATTTTGAATATCGGCTTTATGAAGAGGATTTACCATCAATTCTTAATAAGATTAAAACTGAAGTGAAAGAAATTTATCAAGTGTAAATGGATCACTTGGAAAATATAAATAAAATTCAGAAGATCAAATAAAAAAATTAAATGAAATAGTTGACAATGCTTTAGGAATAATAGGTGAAAGAAACAGAGAAGTAGATAGCTAGTTGCCTCATGTTTTATGTGAAAATTAAGACCAACTTTTGTTCTATTACAATTATTCAATGATGACTATGAGTATAGCTACTATATTATTAGAACTCAAAGAGTAAGCCTACAAAAATAATTGAGTAATATTAGACGTATACATCCAAGTTGAGTAGAACGGTTAGTACTTAGTTATTGTCCCAGTTCAGTAAACTTGTATCAGAGGATGAATGAAAATTTACATATTATCTGCTATAAGAAATATTTGAATATCTTGGATAATTACAAACAACAGGAATTCATTAATGACAAAATTAGTCTTCATCAGATTGAGTTAGAATAAAAATTTGAATTCAAAGAACAAATACTCGTACTCTGCAAATTTGCTGCAACTAAAGCAGAACACAGTCTGGAGGCTGCTACAGAAGTTGCTGCTGCTGTCAGGCTGCACCTTAATTATATTCCTGTAATAAAAATTCTGCACATTCGACAAGATGAATGAGCTGTGAACCATGCATCAATACATTCTTTGTGAAAAACATGATTACATTTTGTTTTGACAAATTGACAATTTTGGTCCATTAAGTATATAGAGAAATTTATTTCAGCCTGTGATATTATTTTATAAGGTGTTTTTATACGAGGTATGACCACAAAGTAAGCTCCATTTGATTATATAAAACAAATGTGTACAGATACAGAAAAACTACTTATTATACAAAAATCTACATCTGTTAAACTACTTTTCTACATAGCTTTCGAAATTTTGTAGGTCCTTGTCATAGTGTGGCACAAGTTTTATATGCCTTCTTCATAGAAGGTTGCCGCCTGTGTATTCAACTATGTGGTAACATGTTCTTTCAGCTCATCATCATCATTGAAGTGTTGACCAGCAAGGACACATTTTAGGTGCAAGAAGAGAAGAAGGTCGTGAGGATAGAGGTCTGGGCTGTGCGGAGGATGATCAAACGTGTCCCAGTGGAATTCCCATAAGAGTTGTTTGGTCACATTCGTCTTGTGAGGTCGGGCATTATAGTGGAAAAAAACACCACCTTTTGACAGTAATCCTCGGCTCTTGTTCTGTATTGTACAGTGCAATTTCTTAATGATCTCGCAGTAAGCATATGCATTGATTGTTTGGCCTCATGGTAAGAAATCAATCAGCAAAATGCCTTTTCTGTTACAAAAAACGGTGCACATGACTTTTCGAGGTGTCAACATTTGCTTAGCGTTAACCTTCGTTGGGGTTGACGTGTGCTTCCATTCCATTGATTACCGTCTTGTTTCAGGTGTGTCATGCGATACACAACTTTCATCCCCCCTGACTATCTGAGAAAGACAACCATTGCCTTCTTCATTGCAGCGTTTCAAAAACTGAAGTGCACTGCCCATCCGTTGTATTTTGTGTTGCTCCATACGAATTTTGGGTACCCAATGAGAGCAAAGTTTTCGAAATTTCAGTTTTTCAGTAACAATTTCATGAATTAGTGATCATGAGATTTTCGGAACTTCCATAGCAAGGGCAGTATGTGTAAACTTACGGTTGTCCTTAATCTTTTCTTCAACTGTGTGAACCAGTTCATCAGTAACCACAGATGGCTGTCCCCTTCGTTCTTCATTATGCACTTGATCACGTCCTTCATTGAACAGTCTGACCCAACTGCTAACCATTGAATCACTCATAGCATTTTGTCCGTAAACCTCACAGATCGGATTTCCTTTTGTTTAACTTTCTTTGCATTTAGAAAACGAATAACAAATCTCATTTCACATGTGGCAGCATTTTCAATTACAGCTGACATAATAAATAAGCACTACAAAGCAACGTCGGCAGCAGCGATCTGAAAATGCTGTACATATCTTCTCCTTGAGTCAGCTGCCGCGTATGCTCGGAACTGCGATCATAGTGCTGCCACAGGTAGAAATAGAAATGGAACTTACTTTGTGGATGACCCTAATATTTTGGGTGAAAGATATTGATAGAGTTTTGACGTTCCAAAATTATGTCCCAACCAATTTCATATTTAACTTCTTTTATAAAATCTTCAGGCAATATTTGATCGCTTGATATATCCTCCAAATTTTATTTGTCTCGAAATTGTCTCATAAAATCTTCAGATAAATCTTGCATCACCAATATAGTGTTCCAGACTATTCTAACTTGAAATTCTCTCATAGAATTTTCTGATAACTGATGTTCATTTGATACACTATCTGAATTTAATTTTTCTTGAAATTCTCTAATAAAATCTTCAGACAGTTTATTTAGATGATGTACATCCCCAAAATATTTTGTCTTGAAATTCTCTTATGAAGTTTTCAGTCAAGTTACAGTGTTATGATACATTCTGCTAATTTACTTTATCCTAAAATTCAGTAATAAGTTCTTGAGATAATAATTCTTGATTACAATACATGTAAGACTGTCCAGAAGCATCAAATAGATTTCTGTTTTTGATGTAATGAACTGTACATTTCATTTGTTAAATGCAGTTAATACAATTTCTAAAAATATAAATTTTTACATATAAGATGAATCTATGAATAAGTCATTCTTCTCCACATTTTAGTTCTTTCACCTCAATGCGACAGCTAAAGCAGTTGTCAGGCTACATCCTGTTGTTACTGTTGTTGTTATTATTGTTGTTCTTAATTAATTCATGCATCTTTGTGCACTAGTCTGGAAGAGATAATTGGCCAGTTCTTGTTCTCTCTGTTTAGAATATCCTTTGATTCCCAGTTCCTTTGCTTTAGCTTTTCGTTCTTTTATAGTACAATTCATCTGTTTACTGCTATATTGTTGTTACTGTTGATGACATAATTCACGTTCTGTGTATCAGTCTTGAGGATATGATCAATACATTCTTATTTTCTCAGTTTAGAATATCCTGTTATTCATAATGCCTTTGCCCTAGCTCTTAGGGCTTGTAGGCTCTCCATTTATTAGATTAATTTTTTAGTAAGAAAGTATAATAAGAACTACATACAATAGTATTCCATGGGGTGAATATCTTTACCCCTGGCAATTTTAGGGGGCACTACCAGTCCCTCCCTTCAAATTCATGGAATACAGAGAACAAATTTGCAAAAACAATTGCTCATTATTCTAGATAGGTGCAGCCCAAATGCTGCTTTATCTGCTGTTGGCATCCAGATTGTGAAAAAAGATTAATAATTAATTATGATCCCAGTTCAAGGCAACGGTCTTGCCACAGTGGATACACCTCTGAAGTTAAGCACTGTTGGGCGTGGCTGGCACTTGGATGGGTGACCATCCTGGCCGCCATGCGCTGTTGCCATTTTTTGGGGTGCACTCAGCTTCATGATGCCAATTGAGGAGCTACTCGACCGAATAGCAGCGGCTCCGGTCGAAGAAAACCATCATAACGACACGGAGAGCAGTGTGCTGACCACACAGCCCTCCTATCGGCATCCTCAGCAGCATGGTGGTCGGTTGGTCCTGATAGGCCGCTTGCGGCCCAGAAATGGAGTGCCAATTCTATAAATCTATAACAGACAATGTAACCAAATTTAAAGATTCCAG
Source organism: Schistocerca nitens (assembly GCF_023898315.1). Lineage (NCBI taxonomy): Eukaryota > Metazoa > Arthropoda > Insecta > Orthoptera > Acrididae > Schistocerca > Schistocerca nitens. The sequence goes on from NC_064615.1 coordinate 354,430,349, forward strand.
AATGAAACTTTCACTCTGCAGCAGAGTGTGCACTAATTTTGAACCTTCCTGGCAGATGGAAACTGTGTACGTGTGCCAGACGGAGACTTGAACTCAGGGCCTTTGTCTTTCGTGGGCAAGTGCTCCACCAAATCACGTACCCAAGCACAACTCACGACCTGTCCTCACAATTTTACTTCCGCCTGTACCTTGTCTCCTACCTTCCAAACTTCACAGAAGTTCTCCTGCGAAACTTGCAGGACTAGCACTACTGGAAGAAAGTAAATCAATAAACGAAATAATAATTGCCATAGAGAGCAAGAAATATGTTACTGGAGTGTTCCTTATTCTAGATGAAGCTTTTGATTGTGTCATCAACACCATTTTACTTGACAAGCTGAGGAAGCTGCGTAATTAGAGGAACTGGCTGTGAGTAAACAAAATCGTTCATGAGCAACAGAAAATAATTTGTATTGCTTAAAACAAACAGTGGGTCTCTAGAAAATTACTGATATCAAATATGTAGTGATACAAAGTGATTCAAGGTCTTGTGACCCCTTCTTTTCTCGATTGACATTAATAATACTAAGTGGTGCTTTCGTAACTCTAAAAAAAATATGTATGCAGATGATACATCAATTATGCGCAAATACAAAGCCAAAGTTAGTCTAGAGGTGGTGTGCAACATTGTAACCAATGAAATAGTCAAGTCTTTAAATGAAAACCCTACAAATATAGGTGCTTCAAAGACTGCAATGACGGAATTAAATACCAGGAAACAAACTAAATTTGATCTGAAATTCTCCATAGGAACTGACATTGTAAAAAAGGAAAAATGGACAAAACCTTGAAATCACAATCCAGGACACCTCAAATGGGACATGAATATACTCGTATTTATTAGCTGTCAAAAACATATTCGCTCTAAACATGATAAGCAAATATTGTATAAAGATATGTGTGCACTAAAAACTGTTAATGATTCGTTATTCTCTTCAGATTTAAACTATGTGGTAAAAATATGGGGTGCAACATCACAACCCAATGTAAGATCATTATTATCACTACAGAAAAATGTTATCAGAATTATCACTGGCACCAAACCTAGAGAATTATGTCGGAACCCATTTCCAAAATTAGGTGCATATATATTGAAAGTAAACAATAAATCCAAACTTCAACTGTGATCCAGACCAGCATGATACAAGGTAAGAAGTAAGATACAATGTAAATAAGCACAGGGCAGTGTTATATGGAAAAAAATGCAAACTGTACTGGACTGAAGCTAGCCAATGACCTACCAAAGGGTCCCACCACCCTTCCTACCAGCAAATCAAAAGACTGGCTAAACAGAGTTTTAATTGAAAGTCCACTTTATTTCCTAGATGAGTACCATATCTATATGAAAAGTGCTTTTAAGCATGTCAAGGTCATAATTTAAGTAATTCACAAGTGAACTAATGAGGACAAAAAAATTGCAATACTGCTATTTTTATACAAACAGATACAAAATTTATTGTTACAAACAAATCTTCAGTTTTTAATTTGTACACTGATACATTCAGAGGAATAATCTGTGCTATATCCTGAAACTGTATTATTTCTAGGGATTGTATCCTATTATTCGATGTTGAATAAAAGTTATTATTATTATTGTTATTATTATTATTAATGCCAAAATTTCTCTCATTTTGAAAATGTTTCTGTTGTTTATAAATAGTAAAGCAGTCTCCACATCTTCCAAATAATTAATGAATGAATCTATAGTATCTCCCTGGATTTTTATGAGGTCAGATTATATATTTTTAGGCAAGCTGCTCTTTGAATTAGGAATGGTAAAACGATGGCCCCATTAACTTGTCCAAAAGTGCCAACTTTTCAATTTCCCTCACACAAAAGTCTTTCATAGTCCACATTTGTGGTCTGTATATATCTCCATTTAAAATCATTTTGAACCAAGGATTATTTACCACTTCCCAATATGTTTTAAAAAATCCCCTCTAAATGTGCTCACAGGTAAGAAAATTGTTCTGATGTTGATTTGGCTATGACAAAACTTCCAACTTTCTTTGCGGTTGTGGGAGTGACATCAACTTTTCCTTTACTTGCATTGATTTCTACTTAACTAACAGTGCCCACTGTTACAGCATGAGTCATTTCCAATTCCCCTTTAGTAATTGTTCCAATAAGGAATTATCAGCACTGTAGTTTTCATCTAGCTTGAAAATTCTTTCCTTCCTTTGATATTTAATGTATCACTTTCCTATGTATCTCTCACTATTCCTAAACTTAGCTTGCCTTCCATTTCTGCCAACCTTGTACTTAATTTCCTCTCCAGAGATTGGATACTGATTTTCGTTTTACAATGGTACTCTTAAGGGGACTGGTATGTGAACACAAGGAGAAATCTTGAAAAATTCGACAGTTTTCTAAACACTGTGGTTCAAAAATAATAGTCATAATTGCATTTAATGCTTATCGTTTTTTAATTGTATTTTGTGTTGTGAGTAAAATCAAGCATGTTAATTGTGTATATTCAGCATAGGTTCACATATGTCAAAATAAAAAAGTAGAAGCTTTATTTTTTTTCTAGAAGTTCTTAACACAATTATTTTTAAAGTAGCCAATTAAAAAGATGCTGCTGCCATAAATTACATTTAACAATATTATGCTTGTCAAAAATTTCGTTAATTAACTTTTTTTTTTAATTTTCAGTTTTCAAATTTAATGTAGCCAGCGTGAAGCAGGAATAAAAACGTGAACTTTTGGGAAATTCAACTTAAAGTTAAAACTTGTTTTTCTAGGTAACACAGATAATTCTAATACTTCACAGTCTCATATTCATTTTGTTCCTAGTGTTATTCTTACACCCGTGGTCTAGGGGTAGCGTCTTTGATTCATAATCAAAAAACGTCTTTGGTCCCGGGTTCGATCCCCACCACTGTCTAAATTTTGGGAAATAATCATCATTGGCGGCCGAAGACTTCCGGCATAAGAAGTCATCCTCATTCTGCCAACGGCCATGTCAAAGAGGGTGGAGGGGCGGATAGAGGTTCAGGGCACTCTCTTGTCCTAGGGGTGGGAAATTGCACCTAAAGGCGGAAGAATCAGCAATGATCAACGACATGAGGATGCAGAAGGCAATGGAAACCACTGCATTAAAGACACGTAACGTGTATCCACAGGACATGAAGAAGTGTCATGATGATCTCTCCATTGGCAAAAGATTCCGGAATAGTCCCCCATCCGGATCTCCGGGAGGGGACTGCCAAGGGGGAGGTTCCCATGAGAAAAAGATCGAATAATCAACGAAAGGATAACGTTCTACGAGTCGGGGCGTGGAATGTCAGAAGCTTGAACGTGGTAGGGAAACTAGAAAATCTGAAAAGGGAAATGCAAAGGCTCAATCTAGATATAGTAGGGGTCAGTGAAGTGAAGTGGAAGGAAGACAAGGATTTCTGGTCAGATGAGTATCGGGTAATATCAACAGCAGCAGAAAATGGTATAACAGGTGTAGGATTCGTTATGAATAGGAAGGTGGGGCAGAGGGTGTGTTACTGTGAACAGTTCAGTGACCGGGTTGTTCTAATCAGAATCGACAGCTGACCAACACCGACAACGATAGTTCAGGTATACATGCCGACTTCGCAAGCTGAAGATGAACAGATAGAGAAAGTGTATGAGGATATTGGAAGGGTAATGCAGTATGTAAAGGGGGACGACTGGAATGCAGTTGTAGGGGAAGGAGTAGAAGAAAAGGTTACAGGAGAATATGGGCTTGGGACAAGGAATGAAAGAGGAGAAAGACTAATTGAGTTCTGTAACAAGTTTCAGCTAGTAATAGCGAATACCCTGTTCAAGAATCACAAGAGGAGGAGGTATACTTGGAAGAGGCCGGGAGATAGGGGAAGATTTCAATTAGATTACATCATGGTCAGACAGAGATTCCGAAATCAGATACTGGATTGTAAGGCGTACCCAGGAGCAGATATAGACTCAGATCACAATACAGTAGTAATGAAGAGTAGGCTGAAGTTCAAGACAGTAGTCAGGAAGAATCAATACACAAAGAAGTGGGATACGGAAGTACCAAAGAATGACGAGATACGTTTGAAGTTCTCTAACGCTACAGATACAGCAATAAGGAATAGCGCAGTAGGCAGTACAGTTGAAGAGGAATGGACATCTCTAAAAAGGGCCATCACAGAAGTTGGGAAGGAAAACATAGGTACAAAGAAGGTAGCTGCTAAGAAACCACGGGTAACAGAAGAAATACCCCAGTTGATTGATGAAAGGAGGAATTACAAACATGTTCCGAGAAAATCAGGAATACAGAAATACAAGTCGCTGAGGAATGAAATTAACAGGAAGTGCAGGGAAGCTAAGACGAAATGGCTGCAGGAAAAATGTGAAGACATCGAAAAAGATATGATTGTCGGAAGGACAGACTCAGCATACAGGAAAGTCAAAACAACCTTTGGTGACATTAAAAGCAGCGGTGGTAACATTAAGAGTGCAACGGGAATTCCACTGTTAAATGCAGGGGAGAGAGCAGATAGGTGGAAAGAATACACTGAAAGCCTCTATGAGGGTGAAGATTTGTCTGATGTGATAGAAGAAGAAACAGGAGTCGATTTAGAAGAGATAGGGGATCCAGTATTAGAATCGGAATTTAAAAGAGCTTTGGAGGACTTACGGTCAAATAAGGCAGAAGGGATAGATAACATTCCATCAGAATTTCTAAAATCATTGGGGGAAGTGGCAACAAAACGACTATTCACGTTGGTGTGTAGAATATGAGTCTGGCGACATACCATCTGACTTTTGGAAAAGCATCATCCACACAATTCCGAAGACGGCAAGAGCTGACAAGTGCGAGAATTATCGCACAATCAGCTTAACAGCTCATGCATCGAAGCTGCTTACAAGAATAATATGCAGAAGAATGGAAAAGAAAATTGAGAATGCGCTAGGTGACGATCAGTTTGGCTTTAGGAAAAGTAAAGGGACGAGAGAGGCAATTCTGACGTTACGGCTAATAATGGAAGCAAGGCTAAAGAAAAATCAAGACACTTTCATAGGATTTGTCGACCTAGATTCTGAAAAAAGTAGGTGTAAGCTATAGGGAGAGACGGGTCATATACAATATGTACAACAACCAAGAGGGAATAATAAGAGTGGACGATCGAGAACGAAGTACTCGTATTAAGAAGGGTGTAAGACAAGGTTGTGGCCTTTCGCCCCTACTCTTCAATCTGCACATCGAGGAAGCAATGATGCAAATAAAAGAAAGGTTCAGGAGCGGAATTAAAATACAAGGTGAAAGGATATCAATGATACGATTCGCTGATGACATTGCTATCCTGAGTGAAAGTGAAGAAGAATTAAATGATCTGCTGAACGGAATGAACAGTCTAATGAGTACACAGTATGGTTTGAGAGTAAATCGGAGAAAGACGAAGGTAATGAGAAGTAGTAGAAATGAGAACAGCGAGAAACTTAACATCAGGATTGATGGTCACGAAGTCAATGAAGTTAAGGAATTCTGCTACATAGGCAGTAAAATAACCAATGACGTACGGAGCAAGGAGGACATCAAAAGCAGACTCGCTATGGCAAAAAAGGCATTTCTGGCCAAGAGAAGTCTACTAATATCAAATACCGGCCTTAATTTGAGGAAGAAATTTCTGAGGATGTACGTCTGGAGTACAGCATTGTATGGTAGTGAAATATGGACTTTTGGGAAAACCGGAACAGAAGAGAATCGAAGCATTTGAGATGTGGTGCTATAGACGAATGTTGAAAATTAGTTGGACTGATAAGGTAAGGAATGAGGAGGTTCTACGCAGAATCGGAGAGGAAAGAAATATGTGGAAAACACTGATAAGGAGAAGGGACAGGATGATAGGACAATTGCTAAGACATGAGGGAATGACTTCCATGGTACTAGAGGGAGCTGTAGAGGGCAAAAACTGTAGAGGAAGACAGAGATGGGAATACGTCAAGCAAAGAATTGAGGACATAGGTTGCAAGTGCTACTCTGAGATGAAGAGGTTAGCACAGGAAAGGAATTCGTGGCGGGCCGCATCAAACCAGTCAGTAGACCGATGACCAAAAAAAAAAAAAAAGTGTTATTCTACCTTTCTTTTCTTCTCCGGAATACATTCTCTTATTCTTGCTTCTTTGATGGCTTCCGACTTTGATTTCTCCGCTCCGAAATGTCTCCTACCATCAATGGCAAATAAAGTTCTTTGCATACTTGCTCCACCAAGGTGTTGTAACGCTACATGGGTTGCAACATACTGGCATGGACACTGACACTCAAATCAGTGGTGATGCGGATTTAACATCATTTGTTTCTTGTTAACGAGTGTCTATATACAGGAGTGAAAAGGCGACGGAGTCAAGCTCAGATTTTCCAGGTCTCTGTGATTAAAGACAGTATGGAAAGACTTGGATGTTAGGCTAAGTAGGTAGATATGGTGATGGTAGGGAAATGAGATTGTGGAGCGACTTACAGGTCTGTTTTTTATTGCTTCCTCATGTGGTTGCAATGAACGTGCAACAGAGAACAGGCAACAGTTAGCTAAAAAAAAAAAAAAAAACTAAACTCCGCCTGAACAGGCCATGAAAGCCCAGCGGTAGCAACCGGCCGCCATGTCATCGTCAGCCCACAGGCAGATATGGAGGGGTATGTGGGCAGCACACCGCTTTCCCGGTCGTATGTCAGTTCATGGACCAGAATAGTTAACTGCACTAAGTGTAAAACATAATGAGGCTTACAACATTCTCCAACGAATAACCAAAAACAGACCACTTGGGCTGGTAAATTTATTAAAATTTGGATTTACGCAGTAACACATGGTACTACAGACCACAAACCATGGAAGTGCCAGATTCCTTTGCTCTAATCGAACTCTTAGACTCAAGTAATCGGCACAATGAGAGTGATGTACCGGGGAAGGTACATATGGACAAATATGTGATGGAAACCAATGTTCTGAGGTACATATGGGCAACAACCAGGCAAGGGAGTTCGACTCAGCGATGTGTTAATCAAGTAAGCCACTGGACAGTACTGTTGACATTACAACAAAACACTCTGGCTGGATGGGGTTTGTAACACTGGCTACAGCTGCAGAGCATTGAACAGCTAATGCCGCTTTATTTTGACAAAGAGTGAAGTAACATTTTGTACCTTGGAGTACTTGCAAGCTACCTAGAATCTCACACACTGTAAATTTATCTGGGTATAGAAACCCATACTTGGTGTGGAGTGATCTATGAAAAGCTGACAGTACGAGTAATATGAAGCAAACTCAATCTCCCCCCCCCCCCAATCCCTCGAGTAGGACTACATCAGAAACGTAGCTATAATGGTATAAATAATCGAGCTTAGAGGCTCAAGGCATTCAACCTTTCTGCCATTCTGTTTGCAACTTGAACTAGAAAGAATTATGGGCTTTTGAGCTTCAGAGAAACCATGTCTAACCCTTGGTGATGAAGATTTACTAGCTGCCTGCCCACCGATTATACCTATAGGGTGGCGGCTGTGGGCATTGGCGAACTTTGATGATGCAGGGAGCTGATGTACAGTTAGCCTCCGCCCTTTTAGTGACTATAGCTGATGGACTGTAAGTTGTCTAAGATGTGATTTTTGGGGGGGGGGGGGGGGGGGTGACGCGTGCCCTCAAGGCCTCCTAGGCTACCGGCCATCTTCGTGTTCAGCAAGTGGTGGTTGACTGGGGTGTTCCTGCCTGCTGTCAAATATCCGGTATCGGCTGTCACACTGAAGTACACAACATGGGGACCACAACTATACATGGGGGGTTCGTAGCTGACAAAGTTCTAAGGACCTTGGGGGGCCGCGCTCGTTCTTCACCCGCTGGCAACACACTCGGCACTGCTTTAGCAGCCGCCCATGATTCAGAACAACTGACGCTACAGGCACCATTCGGGACTCAGTGCAGTTTGCAGTCAGCTGCCTTTACCTGGACACAGGACGGCTGTCACAATGTACAAGGGTGCTGGAAATAGACGGTGTGAATACCATCACTGCTTCACTCCACGCCCTGGCGTAAATCTACCCTCTGCCCCACCATTTCTCTCACTCATGCTGACACACAGCAGTTGGAATAGGCTGGGTCGTTACAGTTGGTGTCAGTTAGTGGCCGTTACACTTCCGCACATGATGTGTTGTGTCGAGAAGCGTTTGTCCAACATTCAAACACTCTGGCTTGTTGAGAGAAGTGATTTTTGGGTAACACTCGACACCGAGTAATAAGATTGGATACCTTGGAAACTATGTACGAATAGTGGTACTTCGTACATCTCCAGTTCAGCAGCATCAGCTCAGCACATTGGGGTGTCGTGAGTTTCATTTTATATTTGATTCCGTATCTGATCTCAGTTGTTAGATCTAATTTATGTAAGTATTGTACAGATTATGTTTAAGGTCACGTTTGTGAAGCCATGTGAACCCATGAACTTATTACCATTTAATGGTTATGGTAAGGCCGACAGTCTAATATCAGTAACGTGTCAGTTTTGCAGGGCACGAGTTCCCATGCACTAGGACTGTAGCAGCCGTTGACGTATTAGTCGTCTGGCTTGCAATTGTTCAAAGTGTAGTTGGGTAATGATCTGCCAGAAAAAGTAATTTGTAAGGTTTTTTGAGTACTGAGTACATTAATAAGTTGTTTGTGTTTCTGGTAGTAAAATATTGAAAATGGTAGAAACACGTGCTGCTGTTACTACAGAGTCCATTGCTACTCGAACAGAGCAAGTACGTGTGTTAACATACCAAAATTTTCACCATAAGCAGGAGAATGAGGATCTTCTTCGTAGATTTGAGGTTTTGGAAACCATTGAGGTTCAGTCACAGTCCGAGTCAGGGGAAAATAAAGCAGAGCTGTGGCTGTCTTCTTCTTCTTTTGATCCGGCTGTAGCCGCACAGATGAAGCCCTTTTCGGGTAAAACAACAAAAGCCCTTTTCGGGTAAAACAACAAAAGATGTGTTGATATTCATTAATGATGTTACAGCTACTGTTACAATGAGCGGTTGGTCAGATGAACCTTAGTATGTTACTTGCGTTTAACAGGGAAACGCAAAAGGTATGTGTTATATTATGAGATCCACAGTAAAGCACTACGCCAGCTTTACCAAAAACAAAATATCACACCGTTTTTTCCGAGAAGCTCAGTACTTCGTCAAAACGTAATGAGTCAATGGAAGTATTTTCCCATAGGATTTGCAAACTCAATGCTCAAGACTCATATGCCTAACGAGAATGCGGATCCAAATAACGTGTTACTGCAGGAAACAGAAAACAGAGCTTTAGACGTTTTCTTGCGCGGAATACTCGCAGAAAGCTCACGAAGAGTTCGCATTGACAACCCGAGTGATTTAATAAAAGCTTTCTTCTCCAGGTTTCTTCAGTTTCTGAAACAGAACCAGCTTCAGGGTTGAATGCATCTGTTACCCTGTCTGATACAGCATCAATGTAGGCAACCGGGTGTTTCTCGTGTGTGGAAGGGGGCCACGGAGCATCGGTTTGTCATAAGAGGAAAAATGGAAAAGGCCTTCGGGAGAATCAGCCACTAAATTCAAACGGGAGTGCTTCGACCATCAGAAAGCAGTTCCGATGGAGCGTAACACTGCATGAGTTAGTGGGCAGACTAAATGTTGCTTACTGACCGTGCCGACGTTAGGCGTCGGCGATCGCTAATCGCCCGACCTCGAAAAAAGGTCGCTCAAATTGTTGAAATTTTAGTTATTTAGTTATCCGTATTTATTTCCGTACGAGTGTAGTAGTATTGATCTAGGATCGTCTGGCAACACTATCAGAGTTAATCGCCTATTACACGATGCAATAAAGGTGTACACGCATTCAGCAGCGCCCTAAGCGTACATGTTTGGCACTGCAGACTGGTTCAGGTAGACCGATTACACGATACATGCGGGACATATCTGTAGTGAATCTACACATGTCCCTTAGCAATAAGCACTAAAGTCAGAAAGTCAGAGATTCTCATGTGCAAAACTTCTGGCTACGTTTCTTTTCATTATTAAGTAAAAAAACTGGTTATTTGTTTATTGTAAATAAGGTATTACTTATATTTTGATAATTTATCATAGTGTTGTGATTTATGTAAAACGTTATTTATTTTGCTGGCATAAGCTTTAAATAAGTATTTCGTAAATAATTTTTATATTTTATATTATTAATTTTTATACTTTATTTTGTTTATATGGCGGAATAAAAAAGTGTTTTGTTATGTATGATGATCACACATCCTATACTCTCTATACTATAGTACTGAGTACTGTTCCAGCCTACTTAACAGAAAATATTATTCAGATCACCATGTCTGGAGGACCCTCAAGAGACAAAACCATAGAGAGGAAACGGGAATATGGTGCATCAAAAGCAAGAAGAAACGCAGAGACAGTTATATCCAACCAATCTATGAGTGCGAGTGTGATGAAATTTCTTGAGAAACCTTCTTCAGGTGTAACTACTCCAGAGGCCTCCTATGAGCCTCTTCTCACAGTTTTCTCTGTTCCTGAAACAGAAGCAGCTTCAGGGTTGAATGAATCTGTTACCATGTCTAATACAGCATCAGAGTTTGGCGAAACTGCTGTGATCTAACATTCTGAGCCGAATAAAGAGTAAAAAAGTGAAAAGATTTGTGACTTAGAAAATCGGGAGCAAACTGTTTGTATAGGAGAGTCATTTATTGAAGTAGATCTGGGGAAGAGGGTATTTCAAGTAAGAGATTCGCAGTATCATGACTTAATTCAAAATGGTTCCCAACAAAACCTACAGAAATCTGATGAAAGTTAACCCAAAGAAGCAAATGAAAGACTTTTTACTAGAAAATGAATACTGGTGAAATGCAACATCGCAGATGGTCCACTTACTCCATATTTCAAGATGAAGATTATTGCTTTTTTTGTAGACTTTTTCACATTTGCAGACACAGATGGTAAAAAAAGGATGTTGTGACTGGAAAGATCTAAGTAGGATAATGAAGAGACATGAACAGATTAGATTAGATTAGTACTTGTTCCATAGATCATGAATACGACGCTTTGTAATGATGTGAAAAGTGTCAGGTTAAACAAAAGTCAAGGACACATGGAGTGCATGATTAAATGGATGGAACTCTGTAAAGGAATCAAATATGGAAAAGCAATAAATAAGGAGAACTAGAGACTGATTAGGGAATCACAGAAGTATTGGTAGAGCTTGTTTAAAAGATTGACTGATATTATCAATTACATAGCCTCACAAGATCTGAATTTTAGTGGAAAATTTGAAGTTATGTAGACGTATTTAAAATCTTATCCAGATAAGGTCTAACACAAAAAAAGCACTTGCAATGTATTAATGAAAAGCAACTTTCTCAATATCGTCTGTGCCATGACATGCAAGATGGAATAATTACACTAATTTCCAAATCTGGTATTAAAAAATTATGAACAGAGCCAAACAAGCAAAATATTATGCTTTCAGGCTCAATTGTATGTCAGCCATGTGGAACGAAAGTCAGTAATAATAAGATTTTTCAATTCCTCAACTGGAAACATAGAGGAATATTTCGTTGGGTTTACTGCAGTCACAGAAACAGTGGGACAGTATTTAACAAATGCCATTTTAAAGTAGAAAATAATGTTCTAAATATCCAAAACTGTCGAGGATAATGACATGATAATGGCACCAATATAGTTTAGATCAGATTGAGTTTTCGTTCCATTGACTCAAAAATGAGATGATGTGGAGATGGAAAAGTCTCAAAAAATAACATTAAAAAAATAAAACATTTGACTATAATACTCATTACCCTGATCATTTATCAGGAAATTGTCAAAATACATCAATACATTACAGTGAACTGGTACTGCTAATATTTACAGAATTAATACACTGTCAGAATGAAACATGGTTCTGCACTTTTAAGAAATTTATCATACACAAAGTACCTAATCTTGACTGTTGTGACCAAGTACTGCAAAATTGAAATCTAACTGACATTTTTACTTAAACTGGTCTAACAGTCCCTGCTAAGGTATTCATGTGTGGAGTAGAAGGAGTTGTCCATCAGCAAATCTTTCAAACTCTGTTTAAACTGTTCAGTGAAAATTTGATTAGCAGCCATTTCTAAATCTGTATATGACTCACTATTTATTGCAATGTTTGCATCATCTGAAAAAAAAAAAAGCTTAGCATCTGGCAATGTAACAGACTGGATGCCATTCATGTACATGAGAAAAATCAATGGACTCCAAATGGAAATTTGAGGAACACCACATGTAATTAGTTCCCAATGAGATGAAGACTCATTTCTTACTCCACAGTTATTTCGCAACGACACATTTTCTTTCCTGTTAGGTAAGATTCGAACCATTTTGCAGCACTGCCAGTGACACCATAATATTCTAATTTGCTTAAGAGAATGCTGTGATTCACATAGTGAAAGGCTTTTGGCAAGTCACAGAAAATGGCAGTAAACTCTAATTTGTTATCTAATGAATTAAGTACATTCTTACTGTATGTGTAAATAGGCCTCTCTATATCAGAACCGTTAAGAAACTCAAACTGTGACTTGAAGAATATATCATTTGTAGTCATAATTTGGTATTAATTAAGGGTGTCAGAACAAGAATACTCAATATTAATCCATGAGAATTCTTCAGGCCATGCGATTGCCATTGTTGGAATTTGTTTTTGACAGATGGAGCTAACACATCCATAACAGCTGAAAGATTTTTTGGCTTCATCAATAAAGTTTATGTGCTCTTTGCAAAGTCAAGCAAGTGTTGGGATCTTATAAAAACTAAATTAAAATTGCATTAAAACCTCTGAAACATGATGGGAAAGTAAGATTGGAGCAGTAAAACCGATATTTTTGCAATTTCATGTCACCAAAAGTGTGAATGACCCAAAAAATAAAACTGATGATTCTGAAACTCTTAGCAGCTGTGAAGCAGTCTTGAACGAAATGTTAACTTTTGAGTTTATTGTTGCAATGCACGTGCGGCACTAGATTTTACTATGTGTGAACAGTATAAGTAAATTATAGTAATCGGTTACAGTGAACTTGAAAGCTGCTATAGATACATTATGTTAATTTCATGACAGGTTTCAAGAATTCTGTCATACAGGATTGGAAATAAGCATTGCAGAAACTCGATTGTTTGTAGAAAAAGTTACAAAATTGAGTATCTTGTTTTTTGTTTTTTTTATAAAAAAAACAGCACAGAAAAACTAATATTCAGTTATGAACAAGTTGATGAACCTGTTCAATCTGTTGAAATGCAGCACATAGTTAAGTTTTTTAACATTATGATAGCTGCTGTAATAGTTGACATTGACTGCTGATTCAATGCGCTCAACGAATATTTTGAACGATTTGTTTTGAACATCAATTATTTGAAATCTTTATCCAAGGAGGAGCTTCTCAAGCATTGTAATGATTTAGTTAAAATACTTCGAGAAGGCGAAAATAGCAACATACAGCCCTTGAGATTTAGGAGGAATTCCAGCTTTAAAATCAAATCCAATGGACTCAATCAAAGCCACCAAAGAAGTTGTTCAGAATATTTTAGAAAATAATTTGAAAGAAGTATATACAAGTGTTTACATATCAATCAGAATCTTGCTCACACGTCCAGACAGTGCCACTTCAGCTGAGAGAAACTTCTCAAAGTTAAAACTGATTAAGATCTATTGAGAACCATGATGAGCCAAGAAAGACTATCTGTGTTGGCAGTGCTATCAACTGAAGTAGAAATAGCGTCTGGTATTAACTATGACACAATCCTTAAAATATTCAGTGGGGCGAAAAGCTGAAACGTTCATTTACTGTAATTTTTGTCACTGCAATAATACCTGTATAGTACAATAATAAAATTTATGTCTAATTATTATTAATGTATAATTCAGCTTATTTAATTTAACGTTTTCTTTCAGACTGCTAAATGAAGGTGGCCACACAAAGCTAACTCGTCGCCAACGTCCAGTTTTCGTCAAACATCGCCATTGCTTAGTGAGTTACGTGAAATAAAGGTTTCTTGCAGACATCATCAGTCTATACCTGATGAGCAGGAGGAGACGTGTGTCACCGTTATAGAGGTGACATGGAGTTGGCGATAACAGTTTCTAGAACCGCACGACCACTACCGTCGCAGGTTCGAATCCTGCCTCTCGCATGGATGTGTGTGATGTCCTTAGGTTAGTTAGGTTTAAGTAGTTCTAAGTTCTATGGGACTGATGACCTCAGATGTTAAGTCCCATAGTGCTCAGAGCCATTTGAACCATTTTTGATAAAAGTGATAACAGTTGGGTATGGCAGTGCTTCATTTTACTATTAGGAAAATTAAGTCTATGGAACATAGGGAACTTTTCTCATACGTGGGTTAAGGATATTCAGTGATTCTGTGGCTAGATTTTCTCGATAAAAATTGTATTAGGACTGATCTTTGGCAATGCATGGTTGAGATCAGTAAGCCTTTCTTCCAATTAGGTGATGCAGTTTAAAAAGAAGAAAAGTTTCAAGGTTCACCTGTCATGAAAGGAGGCTAGGTAAACTGCAGATATGTCCGTTTAAGAACTATCAACAGGATAAAATAGAGGCATATACAGGAGAAGTACTGTGAGGTTCAGTGTCTAGCGATTTGTGTTGTAGGGCTTTGTACCTGGTTGAACCACTCTTAAGCAATGAGAAGGAGCGACTTCTTTTCTGTAGATGGCGGTTATCAGCAACTCTGGTAACTCCGCACTGTATACCTACAAGGAATAGTACACCGGTTTATAGAAAACTGCATCGTTTAGCAAAACATTTGCAGCCATTACTGGAGGAGGTAATTAAACATCAACTACGAGGTGGGATCATAGAACCTAGTCACAGCCCCTGGAGGATGAATACGGTTATTGTGCTTAAAAATCATTAGGCAGAATGAACGAATATAGGCGTTACTGTGATTATAGATTTCTAAATGCACAGGTTGTTGGAGATATTTATCCAGTTCCTAATTTTACAGAGACTTTCGATCATTATGGTCAGTGTCATTACTTTACTGCAATGGATCTCAAAAGTGCCTTGTTGTAGCATTTGAGGATATTCAAAGACAGGGTTTGCAGCACCATACAGAGATTACCTGTGTAGTGGATGCCATTCAGTTTGAAAAATGCAGCTGCTGCCTAGGAACTGCATGGTTTATCTAGATGACATAGTGATTTTTTCGAAAGATATAACAGAACATATCAGACAGTTGCAGCATTTTTAGTACATTATGGTCAGCATGTTTGATGTGGAATGTGCAAAAGTGCTATTTGGCTTAAACTCATATTAACTGTCTTAATTCTTAGTGAATGTGCTGTGCAGACCGCTCCTTATTTTATGGAAACAAGTCAACATTTTCCAACACCATAGACAACCAACAATCATTCGTTGGTTTGTGTAGGTGCCATCATAAATTCGAAAAAGATGTCGCCAAAAACAACTGATAATGAAATGGTGATGTTAGCAGTCATATACGGTATTAAATATTTCTGGTGTTCCTTGTATGGCAGAAGATTTAAGGTTGTGACTGTCATGCAGCACTGAAATGGTTTCTTGCTTTGAAAGACCTGTCTATTCAGTTAAAGTGTTGGGCTCTCAGGATTAGTGAATTTTATTATGTGGTCATCCATAAGCTGAGTAGAAAACACACAAATACAGACACATTCAGTCACAAAATAGCCATGTTTAGTACATTGGGCAAGAGAGTGTCAGAATGGCAACAAGCACAGGCAGAGGATAAAGATTTACAGGATTTTACGCCCAAACTGCACTTTATAATACATGAGGCTTTGTTGTGCAGGGTCACAGAATGTGGACCATGTTCTGGAGTCCTGGCAGCTTTTCAGAAGGAAGTGTTAAAACAGGCTCATGACCATGTGTTGCAAAGTCTTGGCGGCCGATGAGCAACAGATAGACATATTGCAGAATGGTTTTGGTGAAGAAATAGGAAGCGTGTCATGGAGCAGTATGTCTGTGACTGTGTAACATGCACACCAAGAGCAAATATTTCACATCATAAAATCCTTTTGCAGAGGTTGTTGGTTGGTTGGTTGTTTTTGGGGAAGGAGACCAGACAGCGTGGTCATTGGTCTCATCGGATTAGGGAAGGATGGGGAAGGAAGTCGGTCGTGCCATTTCAGAGGAACCAACCCGGCATTTGCCTGAAGTGATTTAGGGAAATCACGGAAAACCTAAATCAGGATGGCCGGACGCGGGATTGACCCGTCGTCCTCCCGAATGCGAGTTCAGTGTCTAACCATTGCGCCACCTCGCTCGGTTTTGCAGAGGTAACCAGAGTTACCAAAACCATTTAAAAAACTTTGCTTGACACATGTGGACCATTCAACAAAACACCTCCATGGAATAGGTGTGTGCTTGCAATCATCGACCATTTTTCACAATTTCTAATTATGAAAACAGTTCTAGGTCAAGATGCCTATGGTGTAGCACAGGCTTTAGACAACAACTGGAGTGCCGGATATCTTAGTCACATATAGGGCATGAACTTCCGTTTAGGAACTTATGGAACAGATATGCCATGTGTTACATATTCAGATGAGCCCATTCCACGCTCAAACCCATGTTTGGGTTGAGCGTGTCATGTAATAATTTCTAATCTGCAAAGCTCCTACATGATGCTAGACATGATGAGTGGGACACCTATCGTCCATATGTGGTTTGTGTACAACTCAAAGACTCATGCAGGAACAGGCATGTCACCATCTGAGGGGGGGGGGGGGGATACAGGAGGAAGATGCTGTCCCCCTTTGTCGTTTTAAGACCTAAGTTGCGAATTTGTATAGAATTTTGCAAGATTAATTCAGGAAATGTGGGAAAACGTGAAAAAGGCATACATACAGGTTGTCGAAAGCCAGGAACTGCCAAATAGGCACATGGCAAACAACCACAGTATCGTGTAGGGCAGTCAGTATTGGTCACTAATCCCTATACACTGAAGGGAAAGACAAAAACGTCCTTCACCAAATATCATGGAGAATATCAGATCGTGGCGATGTGGCGATGACCTCACCAGTTACTGTTAAGGTACAATTTCCTATGAAAACGTCTGCCATTCACATTAATAAGGTGAAACCAAATAAAGGTATGATGGATGGGGTACTACAATTATCTGCAGTTGACCTGGTATGCAAAGATGCAGTAGGCAGAAAGAAAGAACCTCTAGCAGTTAGACAGCGCAAGGCGCACGACATACTTCAAGCTTTAAGGTCACATAATTGGTTGTGCTGATTCTCTGCAATGGTTTTGGTGGTGTTCGATTTATTCTTATGTCTGCATTATGGATATGTTTTAAATTGTATTATGTTCAGAAGGATTTCGTGTTTTCGAGTAGGGGAGAGTGGGGGAAATACACGCACCTAAGGAAAAATCGATGTGAACCATTCGTTACGCCATTAAAATCTACGAAAATAAGTACATACCATACAATGGATATTTCTCCACATATTCCAATCGTCCTTAAATAGTTATAAACAGTACCTTAATTTTGAACATTAAAATAAAAAAAAGTGCAAATGCGTGGTATTCCCCACCCCTGAGGGTAATGACACGCAAAGTACTGGGTAATAGCACGCAAAACAAACAAACTATAAAAATGTACAATACTTGATATTTTCATTTGTTTATTAGTTACTACAATTAGTAAACAGTATATTTAAGAACGAAATAATGTAATGCTACAAACATGTTTTATAATTTTCGTTTTTTACGTTTCTATTGTGTGAAAAGAGTTCATTTTCTCATGCAGCAAAAATCGCACTTGTAACCTTTTGGAGTGTTCCAGCCACTACATTCTTCATGACTCCATCTGCTACAAGAAATACATCGGTACCACAGTTCTCCATATTTCCAAAACTCTCCACAAACTAAACAGACATCTTCTGAAATCGCCAATGGATCAATATCATCCAATTCATCGTCATCACAAATGTTCTGCAAGTCCAGATTTAGGCCATCCTCGCTGCTTCTTTCACTTTCTTGGTGGTGTTTCTTTTCATATAATGTCTGTCTCTTCTTCGAGACTTTTTTAAGTTGCAGATTTCTCCACTTATCTGCTTTCTCCTTAAGATTTCTTTTCTTGTTTCCTTCAGCTTTCTTTTTCATGGCTTCATTTTGTTTCTTTATTGATAACTCTGTTAGCAGTTTATTCTTCTCTGGAGTTGCTGTAAGGATCACAGACTTTCCCTTAGGCTTTCCCTTGGCTTGTTTCGTCTTAGGAAGAAGTTGTTTTTGTTTTTGAACAGGAGATATGTCAAATACACTAACGTGCCTTACACATGCACTTTTAGTTAATGTTGTTGTGACCTCTTCTAGGCCTACTAGTAGTGGAACATCTTCTGCTGGAGATCCAGGAATCTGTTCTTGACGCCTTTTGGGGATATGTAGCTCGTTTGTAGATGCAACCACTTCATTTCCACTCGTTGCATTCGGAACCTCTTCATCTTCAAGGACAACATCTCTTAAGATCTCACATTGTTGGAAGTCGTCATGCTGAAATTTGTTTGGATTGAAAGAGCAAATCCCACCTGCCTTAAACCCTGACTGCCCTTTGTCCATGGTAGTGACCTTAATATATGCTTTATTAAAAAGTTCTGCTAACTCATATGGTGTAATTTTTTGATACACCTGCTACTTCATATACATGTCACATTCACGATTGAATGCTGATTTCAAAGAAGAAAAGAATGTAACATCTAGTTGTTGAAGCTTGTGAGAAGTGTGTGGAGGTATGGTTACCATGACAATAGAATGATATTTACAAAATTCAAAAATTTCAAGTGAAATGTGGCTGCTGTGATTATCTAAAATCAGCAGCACAGGGTAATCAATAGTTGATTTTACATTGTTCTGAAAATGTTGGATCCATTTGAAAATAATGACTCATTGGATCAGCCATTGATGGAAAAACCATATATTTCTCCTACTGGTCCACCTTTACTTAAGAGATATGTGATCCTCTTCATCTGCATCTACATTTATACTCCGCAAGCCACCCAACGGTGTGTGGCGGAGGGGGAAGATAAACATAGGGGAGATGTAGGTACCAGCAGCACTGAAACAGCATATCACAGTCACGTTTTTCCCCCTTTCCCAAGACGTGGTCCCACCTATTTGTTTAACACCTTTAGGAGCCAAAATTCTCTCGGGCTTTTGTACAGTATTTATACCCGTTTCATCAACGTTGAACACTCTCCCCTCTTTAAATTTATATTTTTCAGAGACATGTTCTAAGTTTTTAAGGTATGCATTAACCTCTTCTTCATTAAATGCCTGTATTCTGTTAATGCAAGTTGCTTCAGGTTTTCCCATGCTAATACTTGGGTTTCTTTTTAAAAATAGAGCTAGCCAATTCTTTCCAGCTAACCTAGATGACTTATCAAAATTGTTTTCAATGTTGTTAGCCTCTGCATACTCAAATGCAATCTTTCGCAGCTGGATGCATGTAATGCCAGAGAGCAGCTTGGCCATTGTAATAACATGATCCCTAATCTCGTTTTCCTGTTCTGTAGAAAATGTTGGGTTTCTTCCAAGTTTTGGACCATCGGTATTTTTAAAGTTCATTCTCGTTCGCAGAGTAGCTTCATGAATCCCGAAAGCTCTTGATACTTCTCGTATTTTTCTTCCAGATTTGATGGCGACAAGAGCCTTACAAAGTTCCTCTTGCGTCCGTTTTGCTTTCTGGGTTTTTCTTTTATAATTTCTACCCATCTGAAATTTAAAAAAAAAAATAGGCTGCAAGGGGGAATACCACGCACTTCAACATCTGCGTGGCATTATCCCACTGTAAGTTCGATGACTAACCTAAGCATAACTCGGCACCTAATTCAAATAGTGGGACAAATCTACAATTAAATTAAAGGTTTCATCTAGGGTTAGTAGTTGATACGCAAGAATTACATTAAATCAACGTATAGTAGCACTTACCTTGCAAAATACAGCTGACCAAAATTACATGAGACATGCCGAAAATAAACAATACTTAAATGCTCCAACAATGCCATTGGAAAATGTCTGGCGTAAGCCCCGTAGTAGTTGTTACTCCAGCCAGCAGGGTGTAGCACCAACTGGGAACAGCTTGCGCTATTCAAACTGCGTAAATCAGCCTGCGTGGGATTACCAACATGCGTTTAATTCCCCTATCATTGGCACATACATTTTTCTTTTATTATTGTAGAGTTATTGTCAAGTTTTTTTTAACACTTGTTTCTTGTTTGCTATTTGTCGTTATTTATTTCGAAAGGGGGGATGATAGATGGTTCCTTTCCTCAGGTGGTGAGTTCATGGGGACATCGTGGGGGATAGAGAAATGGATATGCAGATGGTGTTGTTGATTTCAGATAATAAATAAGTTAAAGTAGTCATGTCATTAGCAGATATGAAGAAAAGCACTCAGTGGATTATTGTTTGTCTGTCCAGACAGACCAGTACAAACAGACATGTGAGGTGAGAATGTTTTTGGAGAAAACGAATGAGACAACTTGTGAAATGGAAACATTGCCCGCCGGTTCTTACTTCCAAAGGGTAAAGATGAATTGGCTGTACTCGGTCTCCTCTCCAGAAGCTGCGTTGACAAATTGTTATGTAAAAGGGAAACTGTTGTCGAGAAAATTAGAGTTGCAGGGAAGAGGTGTATTCGTTAACAGTGCGGCTTGTGAGATAGTTGAGAAGAATTTCCGCCCTCTTATTTCACTCACTGGTATGACTATCTTGATGCTGATGCAGAGGGACGTGTCGCCTCCTATTCCATTTGTAACCATACTGGTCTACCCTTGACCCATAGAGTTTATGTTGCGTAATCTATAATTACTTTTGCACTCTCGCAGAAGTTTTGGCTTAAGATACCTGAATACAGGACATCTAACTCGTCCTCCACTGTATGAAAATTGTGCTCCACACACATGTCGTCCTCTAACCTCAACATTAACATCGCGGCTTTGTGCAGCTCTGTTACCTCTTTGGTGAACCATTTAAGGTTTTACTTTCGTCGGCGTTACTACACACCGTTTTCGTCAATACTGACTCCTTTGTAATGCTCAATGAGCGGCACTATCTACTATGAAACTTGTGGGTGCCGTGCATCCTTGCACGCATCCTATATGGATGGAACATTAATAAAGCCGAAAAACGACAGGGACAGATTCCTGACTGGAAATGGTAGAAAAAAGGTCCTATGAACATATGTTCAGAAAGGGATCGACTCCATGGTAGATGGCGCGGACGAATGACAGTTCCTATGACCACGTGTCCTATGTTCCTTGTGTGTTGCAGACTGTGTGATGGACGCAGCATACTGTAAGCAGCGGAATGGTACAGTATTCACGTCGGGAACAAGCCGAGATGACATTTGTGTACGGCCAAGCAGATGGAAATGGTGGAGAGGCAGCATGACTATACCAAAACAAATAGTCTCACAGACACCAGCCACATCACACAACATTTTCAAGGACTGAAATGTTATGTGATGGGGTTGGTGTCTGTGAGACTTCTTGTTTTGGTGTAATCATGCTGCCTCTCGACCGTTTCCATCTGTTTGGCCATTCACAAACATCATCTCGGCTTACAATGAAATGAACAGCCTTAGCTGCATACAGGCGTTGACATACGTCAATGGGGACAGATGAAAACGTGTGCCGCAACCGGGACTCGAACCCGGGATCTCCTGCTTACATGGCAGACGCTCTATCCATCTGAGCCACCGAGGACACAGAGGATAGCGCGACTGCAGGGATTTATCTCTGGCACGCCTCCCGCGAAACCCACATTCTCAACGTATTGTCCCGCACTACATTCGTAGTGCCCCCGCCCATTGTACTCATTACTCGGGGCGCGTTGCCGATTCCCGTGAGAGTTCGGGCACTGTTTGTGCATTCGCACAAAAGAAGAAGATGGTCAAGTGGCCGGTGAGCCTTAACTATATATATATACTAAGATGGTATCTGTTCTTTCGGACATGTCCGAAAGAACAGATACCATCGGTGACCATGCAACCCGTTAGAATGAAATTACAATGAAATGAACACCCTTAGCTGCTTCGGACATGTCCGAAAGAAGATGCTGTGGTATGCAAATGATTAGCTTTTCACACAAGGTTGGCGCCGGTGGAGACACCTACATCGTGCTGACATGAGGAAAGTTTCCAACCGATTTTTCATACACAAACAGCAGTTGACCGGCGTTGCCTGGTGAAACGTTGTTGTGATGCCTCGTGTAAGGAGGAGAAATGCGTACCATCACGTTTCAGACTTTCATAAAGGTCGGATTGTAGCCTATCGCGATTGCGGTATATCGTATCGCGACATTGCTGCTCGCGTTGGTCGAGATCCAATGACTGTTAGCAGAATATAGAATCGGTGGGTTCAAGAGGGTAATACGGAACGCCGTGCTGGATCCCAATGGTCTCGTATCACTAGCAGTCGACATGACAGGCATCTTATCCGCATGGCTGTAACGGGTCGTGCAGTCACGTCTCGATCCCCGAGTCAACAGATGGGGACGTTTGCAAGACAACAACCATCTGCATGAACAGTTCGACGACGTTTGCAGCAGCATGGACTATCAGCTCGGAGACCATGGCTGTGGTTACTCTTGACGCTGCATCACAGACAGGAGTGCCTGCGATGGTGTAGTCAACGACGAGCCTGCGTGCACGAATGGAAAAACGTCATTTTTTCAGATGAATCCATGTTCTGTTTACAGCATCATGATGGTCGCATCCGTGTTTGGCGACATCGCGGTGAACGCACATTGGAAGCGTGTATTCGTCATCGCCATACTGGCGTATCACCCGGCGCGATGGTGTGGACTGCCATTCGTTACACGTCTCGATCACCTCTTGTTCGCACTGACGGCACTCTGAACAGTGGACGTCACATTCCAGATGTGTTACGACCCGTGGATTTACCATTCATTCGATCTCTGCGAAACCCTACATTTCAGCAGGATAATGCACGACCGCATGTTGCAGGTCCTGTTCGGGCCTTTCTGGATATAGAAAATGTTCGGCTGCTGCCCTGGCCAGCACATTCTGCAGATCTCTCACCAATTGAAAACGTCTCGTCAATGGTGGCCGAGCAACCGGCTCGTCACAATACGCCAGTGACTACTCTTGATGAACTGTGGTATCGTGTTGAAGCTGCATGGACAGCTGTACCTGTACACGCCATCCAGGCTCTGTTTGACTCAATGCCCAGGCGTATCAAGACCGTTATTACGGTCAGAGTGGTCGTTCTGGGTACTGATTTCTCAGGATCTATGCACCCAAATTGCGTGAAAATGTAATCGCATGTCAGTTGTAGTATAATATATTTGTCCAATGAATACCCGTTTATCATCTGCATTTCTTCTTGGTGTAGCAATTTTAATGGCCAGTAGTGTACTTTCCCACAATTGCTATTCGCAGAATGCAGGTTTACTATTCTCGGTACACATGCTCTCGAAGTCTGCGACCGAACTCCCCGATCAGCGATGGGAGTAAGTCAGTGTTCACAGGGAGCGCTGAACTCTTGTCTTCCTTGGAGGAGTGGCGCTGCCCGCTCGTTGCATTGACGCGCGGGTCAGCGCCTTTTTAATGACGTTTGGCGGCGCTGCACTGGTCCGTGTGCAGTGGATGCTTTAGAAGTGTACAGATATTATGTGCACAACTGGCCAGAAAGCACTGACAGTGCGATGCGTTTTCCTTAGTCGCCACTCTACTTGTTTAATATAACATCGTCCCGTGTTTCCAGTAACGGTGAAATGCAATAACATCGTGGTCCAGTATCGTCCCTCCACATCTCCGGGACGGAATTTGTGTAGACTATCTGTCTGAGTCTAGTGTTGTTCGATGTGATGCTTGATAGATCTGGAAAAAAAAAATTAAACGTAATTTTTCTTCATAAATCTATACTCCATGTATGGCAGTGACACATCATGCAAAAGTTATCTTCGTCCTTATGTTTTGGTCATCAGTGTAGATGTGGATGTTACAACACTGCCAGACAAAAATTGTTTACCGATCTCGACTATGGAAGCGGTTTGTATGAAAATTCACTGATTTTTCAACAATATTTAACTTGGTACGGGAAGGAGCAGCAGAAGTGATGACGATGAGCATTTAATGTCTAGTTGACGACAGTGTTATTACAGATGCGAAACTGTTTCGAATGGGTCACGTGTTGGAAGGTAACTGACAGGGTCCTTTCTTGAAGAATCATTGAGGCATTCACCGTAAATGATTTATTGGCACCCCAGGAAACTTAAGCCTCTATGGCTGGATGGGGATTTGAAGCACGAGTCCAGGCGTTAACCACTGCATCTTGCTTGGTAATACCAATAGGTGGGAAAAACTGTAGGTCCAGATAAAGATTATAATATGTAAAACAGGCTATTGTGTGCAATAACAATGTGGATATGAAAATACTAGCACAAATAAGAAAGAAAATCACAAAATGGCTGCCAATGCTCCTCACACCTTTTCACAGACAGTGAGGTATCAACAGAAACGTGAGAGGTACAATGTATTTAATACGCAAAAGCTATTACATAAATTCAGAGTTCCAACGGATGTGTACACTGAAAGTATTGACAGTGGGTGTATCTCATAAACTTTTCTTCTTTTTCTTGACCTTTATCCCATGTCTTCGTGGGATTCATGGGATTGAAAAATTAATTTTTGGGATTTCACAGTGTTATTGGTAGATGGTGTCCGGATGTCCTCCCTGCCGGTATCCCCCCCCCCCCCCCCCCCAAACCCTGACCTCCACCCCGCAGAAGGGAATTTGTGTACCCCATAAGCATTAGGTTAGTGTTGTTTTAACGTCTCGTCGACAACGAGGTCATTAGAGACGGAGCGCAAGCTCGGGTTAGGGAAGGATGGGGTAGGAAATCGGCCGTGCCCTTTCAAAGGAACCATCCCGGCATTCGCCTGAAACGATTTAGGGAAATCACGGAAAACCTAAATCAGGATGGCTGGAGACGGGATTGAACCGTCGTCCTCCCGAATGCGAGCCCATAA
Source organism: Schistocerca nitens (assembly GCF_023898315.1). Classification (NCBI taxonomy): domain Eukaryota; kingdom Metazoa; phylum Arthropoda; class Insecta; order Orthoptera; family Acrididae; genus Schistocerca; species Schistocerca nitens. Next base: position 354,455,406 of record NC_064615.1, read on the forward strand.
GCATTAGATTACCATAAATCTATAAGGGGCAGTCAAATGAAAACCGAACAATCCACCACAATGGGACCACGGAATGGTTCCATTCAAAAGTAATCGGCACATATATTATGATATTTGTTCCATTCCGGTATCAGACGATCAATTGAGAGGCACCCACATGCCTTGCTCATACTGTGGCATCAAGCAGTCAGGCCTGCAAGATGAGTGGTCTGCCAAGCGAGTGGATTCATTCTTATTTATCGAGTAACACGAACTCTCGTACTCACAATTTAGTTACAAATTATCCTCCTGTATGAATAACACGCAACGGAAACGCACATCTGACCATCAGTAATTTACAGAACTCTGTTCACTACGCACTGGCAGTACCACGTTTACTTTTTTTTTTTTTATTTAACGGCTTTTATCAACACGTGGCCATCGCACTGAATATGAGTGGCGCACACATTATAAATTACGGATATCATGACAACATACAATTCGAAGGAAAAGGCCACCAATCTTTTTCTTTTCACTATCTTATTTATTCCGATAAATTCTATAACCTAAACACACAAGTTATATAACCTACAACGATAACACATGAGAAATTCCGCCCAGTGGGCATGGCTTTACATTGGTGAATCTCTATCTTATGGTCTCGTAATTATTTAACGCTACAGTGCACTTTCTGGATAGGATGGTGGATCTTTTATTATTTCTCACACTTCGACTCTCCCAATCATCATCACGAAACTTTCCTCCAGACTTCCAGTGCAATGCAAGCCAAGTGGCGTTGCTGGATAGACGGCTGACTCACCTTGTTTCTCTCTCAGAGTATTATAGTTTGAATCAAGCGTCACACGGAAACATATCTCGCAAAGTAATATTAAGAACATATTCATCACACACACGAGTCCTCAACTGATACCATGAACGAGTACTTCTCTTTATCCTTTGTCTCATACACAGATTGAGACTCACACAGTACTCACCACGTGGAAGTACTCGCCTCTAATTTCAAGTCCTGCACACGCTATTTCTTAAATATTTCAACTTATAGTACACACGCTAGTAATTCAGCTTAACTTAAGCACACGGAAGTATTTCAACTTATTGCTACACGTGGTATCATTGTGACCGTTGGTCACATCCGAAGATTACTACGATCCCATTAATATTACCTGCCTGACATTTAATTCTCCCCACAAAAGTTCCTGAAATAGAGAAATTATTATTTCAAACTACTCTTAAATATTCCACATGCATACCATGTCTCCACTCTTTTGTCATTACGGAGCTCACCTACGACAGGTCTTAACAGCACAAGATCCAGCAGCAGAGTGCTGAAACATGGCCGTTCTTCAGGTTCTCTCGCACCTCTGCCGAAGTGGGGAAGCACCTTGCTACCGTATTGGTCAGCCACATTTCAGGCGCTCAAAGCTCAGGTAAATTTCATCTCTTTGGTCCCACCAAAGGTGGCCAAAGGATCGTCTCAAAGATGATCATCTATTCACATTCACTATCTGCAGTTAGCAGACGACCATACATTCATTCATTTCACAGATATCACCAAACTGGATGTAGGGATTTATTTTGTGGGAGTGCACATGTGATCAATTAAATAAATAAATTGTCATTCTTTCCCACACTGGTATCCGGCTTCGCTGTATTAATAGAAATTGAGTTATTATTAGAAAAAATATGTTGTTCTGACAGGAATAACGAAGAATGTTGTACCTATTTTCCATGTCGGGTGGTACTGTACCATTTCACCACTGGCTACCCATGCAGAAAAAAATGGCATGCTACTATGCTTGCAATGCGAGGGTAGTTCCGAACATTTTTTTAAGAAAACTGTATTAGAACAAACGTAGCAAGTCATCAAAATAACCAGGAGGAGACCTTAGCGCCTGGTGACCTCAAATAGACGACCAAATGCTGTTACTTTACCAAATTATTGACACAGTTGTTGCATTATTGTACTCTCCACAATCAGGAGTAGCGTACACATACAAATTTACATCAATCCAAATGACAAATAAAACATTACATCATACAAATAAAAAATAATGGTGAGATAAAAATTTGCTTAGTTACCGGGATATCCGTTATTTTTAGGAGTAATCCAAACTTCAATAATTCTAAAACAAATAAGAAAAATACTAATTGTACTCATGAAATTTTAAATAGCTCACCGTCCAAAAACAGAACAAGTAATCCGACATTAAATACAAAACAAAATCAACAAAAGAAAAAAACTTGCGTACACTAGTTCCATGTATAATGTCAGGCTCCATACCATTACTCTAAAATATACGTCAAACCTACAGAGAAATAAAACTGAGAAGAAAAACGATGATATATACCCCAAGTTACATACTGGGTACATAATATAGTTCATCTAAGACATCATGTCATACCTCATTAACTATCATCACTTAAGCAATTGCCACCACTACTCAACTGTGAGTTTAACCTTATCCTTGTCCACCAGTACAAATACCTGCTGCTGACCTAGTCAGTCCATCAACTTTGATCAATACACGCAGTAAATAGTTAGCAATAAGTGCTTGAATCCACCAGTAGCTCTCGTATCTTACTCTACTGCTCATTTCTCTGTTGTTACACATTTAGACGACAAGAACTTGCATTTCGACTAGCCTTCGTTACGCTTTAATGTGAAATATCACCACTGTGATAATCCAAATGAGTAGCTTCAGTCAACACACCAACAAGATCATTACTGTCCACGACATCAAAATGCATCAGTTAATTCCGATATTTGTTGTGCAATGCAAACTCTTGTCCCCTGTGACAACCTTACTGATCAATGCAACAAGAGCCGCTACGTTCGTATTACGCCATTGGCTAATAATTAAAGCATCATTGTACCAAATATTCTAATAAACATGCTACGTGAACTTGATAACCCAGAACAAACAAAAAAACACTAACTATTCTAAACACAAATGTTAATGAAATACAATTACACTTGCTGTCCCTTCTGGAAGGAAATATATAAAAAAATTTACACAATTACAAGTACAAATACATTATTCCCTATCTCGCGAGTCACACGGAATCATTTCATTCTGTGATTTTCTTGGGGTCAAAAAAGTTGCTGACAGGTTCCCTAGAAACACTGTCTCGGTGTCAAAGCTCTCCCATGGTTACCCGTACGATAGTCTTTAAGTCACTCAAATCGGCATTTTGAACTCATTAAACACAAATGTCATAGTCACTCTCAGAGTACCGTCCACACGAAGCTGGTCGTCCAGAAATGGCCCTACAACTACTATTACCCACGGTTCTGTCCTTTCAGTTCATGGTGTAATTAAAAATTGTAAGTTCCAACAAACAGCACTTATTCCCGCACCAATTAAAGAAATGTCTCCTACTACAAACGCAAATGTCAATGTCCCACTCTAGTTTCTTGCATTCATACAATAATTAGTCACCAAACGACAACTGTCCTCTTTAAGCATACCAAGCGTCCCACATGCAATTCACAAAGCACACTTAACAAGTCACTGCCAAACGTTTATGGATCCCACCATTCAGTGGTCAAGACAAAACAAAACAATCATCCTGTCTGCTAAAGACAAAATCTTTTCCACCACTCATAACGTGGAAACACCAGTCCTTCACTTTCCACCTTATGGAGACATACGAGCAGTCATCTTGTTTCACGGCTCCACAGTCCAGTACTAGTTAATAGTTGCTGGTAAAAAATGTCTGCCGTACTCTGCCGCGCAATCGTTCATTCTGCCGTGGCACCGCCGCGTGAGCCATTGAGCAGAAGAAACCACACGCTGTTGCCTCCGCGGGATACTTTACCCAGTCGTAAGGGTGGCAGAACTTATGAATGGCCAGTGGTATGTGCGTGTCGCCCCAGGCCGTTGACCTGCTGTAGTGGGCGCGTGGAGTGTACCCCGACCGGCAGTGGAGTGGGGAGTGCCGCGGCTCTGTCGCCTCTCCCATGCCGACATCAGCTTGGCTTATGTGGTACGGGCGCGTTCTGTGTAGCCCCTCAGTGCTACGACACCCAATCAGTCAGACCCTTCCATGCATCTCGCAACATTACAGACAAAAGGATATTCTTACAGTATTTAAATACTCATTGATTACATGTATGATCTATTAGATACATTGGTAATAAAAGAATCTTTGTTCCAAAAAACGTAAAATCATTCACCCTAGTTTTCTACACATACAACATCAACATTTATCCCTTGTCTATATACGGCCCACACTTGTGCTATTGATTGTACCTGTCGTCCCTCATACAAAACATGAAAGTGTAAAAAAAAAAAACAAAAGGAATAAGAAACAATCTATACAGCTCATAATTACAATTTCAAATAGTAGACTACTCTAACATCCTATCACAGTGAAAATATTAGAAACTGCTGATTCTAAAACTACAATATACAGTGAACCTTTGTGCTTGTGACAGACTGAAATTAATACCCCTTGAAAGTGTTCTAACAAAAAAATAAGAAATAATCTACACAGCTCACAATTACCTACCACATGTTATTAAATAGTAAACTACTTTAACATCCTAACACAATAAACATTTTAGAATCTGATGACTCTAAGTCTACAACATATAATGCACCTTTGTGCATGTGACAGACTGAAATTAGTATCTCTTTATATATTTTACCTTTTTATTATATATAACAACATTTCTAGGACATGTATGAACCATCCACATGATGTCAGATCCTGACCTGCCATCGAGGTTCATCCAAATCAAACAATAAAGCACAATAATGTTTTAGTTATGGATCGGTAGCATCCCCTTTACAGGAGTGTGCGCATTGATCACACTACTCTACGACTCTCACTCACCAGACATCACATTTTCCTTCTCATTCAATCCATCAATACACTAACAGAATAGGTCTAGAAGTCAGCTAACCTTAACACCACCACACTCACGACAACATACCATACCTTTGCTCCCTTATACTCAACCACATAACACATGAAGCTGTTTCGGAGATAGCATTCCAGTCTCTGAATTCGTCCTTTCAGTCTGGCACCTCTCTACATCGGCTTACCTCCGCATTCACTTTACCGTCTATTCATCCTGCTAAATATCAACTTAGAATTGCGACATTTCATCTAAGAACAAAAAATACACAAATTATTCATCCTGCAAAATAACTGTACACATTCTTGGTACCGTTTTGAATAGTTACACTGGCACCAGGCTTCAACAACAACAACAAAAATTACTTTTTTTCATGTTGCAAATGTTATGGTAAGAATTAGATTTACACTTATATTCCATCTTACTTCAGTATTCCACAACGTTCACCACCTGGATCTCATACTCCCTTCATGTCCCTTCACGTTGTGCAGTTGTCCTCATCTCTTCGTTCGTATTTCGGCTCTCCGCCCGTCCATTACTCCATCATTTCCTGGTCTTCCTTCGCCATTCGCATCAATCTCGATTGCAGCATACACAGGCCTCTCTGTAACATACATCTAAGACATCTTCACATTATTAATTCTACTCACCTTTATTTACCACTGTTTCATCACGTCGAATCTCTCATTATTAATCACACTGCTTCACGTCGCTTTCCCCTTAAATATCACCTTTATCAACTACTATTTATTACGTCGCTTCTCTAATCATCTACCATCTTTATCCACTCATTAATCATCACGTCGTTTCTGCTTGATCCTTATTCATATGACAAAAAATATGTACAATACCACTCTGTCGACTCCTGTTCATGACTCATTCGACCAGTCTACTCCGTCATACTTCCTGACATCCCGCCTGAAAATTCTTATGTTCGATTTGACCCTGCACAACGTTACACACCACAAATAAATATGTTCGATTTGACCCTGCACAACGTTACACACCAAAAATAAATACACTGACTATCTACCATAAATTGCCTACTTTCGATCTATCCTTAACTTTTCCATAATTTGATGTTAGAAATGTGATGAAGCCCACGAGTTGTTTTCCTTTGATCGTCTCAATAAGTACAGCATTTTCATGGACAATCCGCCTCACTCTGAATGGTCCACTATACACCGTAAAGAATTTGCTAGTTAGGAATCTGTGCTTCTTTGATAATCGATGAGTTTTAATTAGAACCTTGTCTCCTACTGCCAATTCGATCTTACGGATCTTTCCTTTCTGCTTCTCCTGCCTATCCTTAGCTGCTTTCTTAATACGCTCTATCGCAACCTTGACAATTTCTGTGTGCCTCTGCTTTCCTGATCTCGGAAAATCTACCAGCTCCCTGACTCCATCTGATGGTGGTTCATTCTTTAGTACCGTAATTGGTGACAAACCAGTTGCTCCATGTGGTAGCTCATTGAGGATGTCCTGAAAATCTTTGAGAAAAATACTCCAACTTCTATGTTGCCTATGGCAATAGATCTTACACAGCTTTCCCAGTTCTTTTACCACTCTTTCACTGGGGTTACTTGCAGTAGTGTGGTTAGCCATTGTCTGGATCTATATTGTGGTCCATTGTCAGCTATGAACTTTTCTACAGTTCCTACTTCTCGCAAAAAGTTTTTAACGATTGCTGCTGCTACTGTCCTTCCCGTCGCACGTTTCAATGCGGTAAAAGTCACATACTTTGACACCAATTCCACTGCTTCTAAAACATATCTATATCCTTGCACTGACTTAGGTAGCGGACCAAACAAATCTGTTGCTCCGAATTCCCTCAATCTACCTGGCACTATCGGAAAAAGCGGTGCTTTGCATGAGATAGTTAACGATTTTGCCTTCTGGCACAATTTGCAACTACCAAGCACGTTCTTGATCCTCCTCTCCATACTAATGAAATAAACTGATTCCCTTAACTTCTTACAGCATTTCCTTGCCCCGTAATGCCCGTAACTTAGGTGCGTGTACCAGATCAACTTGTTGACTATTTCATTTGGTATACACAACACCCAGTCCTGTGTGTTCGGATTTCTACGGTAGAAAAGGACCCCGTTCTGAATTGTATAAAAGCGCGCTATATTGGCATCTAAGTTCGCTTTAACTCTGTCCTTCACCATTCTCCATGACGCGTCTTTATCCTGCTCTTTCGCGATATTTGTGAGTACCGCCCCTATGTATTTCTCGAACGGCACGCCCTGCATATACAATATATCATATCTGTTCTCGTTTACCTCCTCATCAAAGCATTGACCGTGACCTACTGGGTTCCTTGACAACGCATCTGCCACTATATTCTGTGGCCCAGGAATATACATGACCGAAAACTGAAACTCCTGTAAATAGAGTGCCCACCTAGCGAGTCGTCTATGGTTAAGTTTGGCCGACATCAGAAACTGTAGTGACTTGTGGTCAGTATAGATTTTAGTATGCCTCCCATACAAATAGTATCTAAACTTACTAAAACCCCATACTATTGCCAAAGCTTCAAGCTCAGTTACCGTGTAATTTCTCTCAGCTTTGCTAAGCACTCGGCTCGCAAATGCAATAGGTTGTTGTATTACTTCTCCTCCTTGCTCTTGCTCTTGGAACAATGTTACCCCAAGTCCACTACGGGAACTGTCCGTGGCCATACAGAACTCTTTCCCTAGGTCTGGATGCCCGAGAAGAGGTGCCGATAGCAGTGCCTTCTTTAACGCCTCATATTCTTCCTGCGCGACAGGGTCCCAATTCCATACCGTTTTCTTTCCAGTCAGCTGACATAGTCTGGGTGTCGCTGCACCCCCAATCTTAATGAACCTCCTGTAAAAATTGATTAATCCTAAATAACCCCGTAGCTGACGTTTTGTTCTCGGCACCGGAAAATCCCTGATTGCTTCGAGTTTGTCTGGATTTGGTCTTATTCCCTCTGGTGTCACAATGTGACCTAGAAACTCGATTTCTTTTCGTCCAAATTCTGTCTTTCCCAAATTCACGGTTACCCCATGTCTCTCCAGTGCACCGAGCAATATGCTTAACGTTCTATTGTGGTCTTCCCAGTTTCTTTCGGCTATCAGGACATCATCCACGCACTGTGTTACCTTATCTTTTATTTCATTAGGAATGACAGTATTTAGCGCTCTGATAAATGCCGCGGATGATACATTTAACCCAAATGGTAGTTTCCGGAATTGATACGATTTCCCGTAGCACAAGAAAGCAGTGTATTTTCTACACCCCCTATCTAACTCCACCTGCCAGAAACTCATTCTCCAATCAACTGAGCTGAGAACTCTGATCCCGTGGAACTTTTGTAGCAATTCGTCAAGTGTCAGCGGCCGATCTGTCTCTGGCTCTACTATCTTATTAATCCTTCTTGCGTCCAAAACTAATCTAATTGACCCATCCTTTTTTTTCAACACAAACTAAAGGGCTATTGTACGGACTGGATGCTGGTTCGATAATCCCTTGTTGTAGCATGCTTTCGATCTCAGCTTCCACTCTTTCTTTGTACACAACAGGTATCGGGTACACTTGGGCCCTAAACTGTTGATGAGGCTTGACCTTGAATCTATACACAAAATTTCTTATTGTACCCGCTGCATGTTTAAATACCTTTCTATTCTCGTATAAAATTTTCTGCAATTCCCCGTAGACCGTGGTCCCTCGTAAATGCCAGATTTTCTCCCTGATCTCCTCCTCCAAACATTTATGAATTTCCTTCTTCTCTTGTTCGAACCCCGTATTCTGTGCCTGTCTACCGGACTTTACCGCCAGACATAATGCTAAGTGTGCGTTATCTTTAGCATATAAGCAATCGTCGAATCTTAATGTAATTTCCTCCGAATCTCGTTTCAACTCCATCGAACCATTTCTCATGTTAACGACTGCTTTATATTGGTTCAAAAAATTAACGCCTAATATCCCTTCAACTATTAGAGATGACACAATCATGAACACTGTATTAAACCTCTTCGCCTGGCACACAAAGTCTACCTGCGCTTGTAACTTCACCTCAATTCCCTTTCCTGTAACTGCCCCTCTCACTGTTGTCCTTTGCAATGGCAACGTTGACCATGGTTTTGTAAGACTACAACACTCATTACACTGCCTGTGTCGATGACACAAGGTACGATTATATTATTTATTTCTACGCTAATTATTGGGTGGACTTCACTCCCCACATCTCCTACCTCCTCTAACAGATTCTGCCTTAGTTTTCCGTAATCGATATACCTAATATTTACATCATTAATAGTCCTGGTTTGTACCCGCCTATCATGTAATCACCTTCTTGTCCCTCCGTCATTGTGACAGTGATTGTCCTGTCGTGAACCCAATGACTGCCTATCCTCTCTTCGCCCATCATTTTCATTTTCCCTTCTTCTTCCATCTCTGTCCCGTCTTCTATTTTCCCGGTTTGCCGGTCGATATCCCCATGTATTCTGCCCCCTATTTCCTCGCCATCTTCCATTTCCGTAATTCCTCTGATTCCATGCTCTCCTGTCATTCTGATAGTTTCTGCCGTTCCTATCCTCGACTCTGTCTGACCTATGAGTCGTGTCGCCGTTCACAATATTGCTCTCATTACCCAGTTCCTGTAACAAGTGCTGAAATGACGCGGAATCGTCTAAGTCTCTGCCTGCTATCACTATATCTCTGCGCAATCTCACTGGCCACTTCGTTATACAGATCCTAATGAGCTCCCCAGTTTCGTATGGCACATCCAAATACCTATTTCGTCTCAGCATTTCCTGATAGCACGACACTGGATCTCTTATACCACATTTGTTACAATTTGGCATCATCAATATGCTTTGCTTAACCTGGTCCTGCTTACTTTTCGACCAGAATTCATTTAAAAACTTGTCACAAAATATCTTGTAGCTTCTACAGTCTTTAATAACTACCTGCATTTTCGCTCTAGCCTCGTCCCTCAAATGGTTACACACAAACTTCCTTTTGAGGAGCGGTCCCCACGATGAAGGTAATGAATCTTGAAATTGAGACAGCCACAGGCATGGATGTTGGTAATTATCAGGATCCGGAAAACAAGTGTACGTTTGTACCGACACGAAGTGCCTCCTACATTCTTCTTCTGCATTTATGTTTTCCGACCTTGGACTATACCCAGTTGGGTTTGCCACCTGTTTTATCCGACACAACCGTTCTTCTAACTCTCTGAGTTCGTCTTCCTCTTTCTGCCTATTTTCGTTTTTTGAATTTATCTCACTCTCCCTCTGCAATCTACCTAGTGGTGTTTCACCTTCACTTCTGCACGCTAATTGCAACTGTGCTAGTTCTTCCCTATGTTTCCTATTTGTTTCTAATTGTGCCTCTTTAAACTGTAATAGTGATTGTATCTCCTCCTGGTCGGCATAAACCTCTCGCTGCATACTGTCAGAGCCTGTTTCGCCTCTTATACTGATCTTTTCTACATCTGCGCTAATCGTATTCATTCTGACCACTACCTCCGCAACTTCATCCCCTGTGTTTATTTAGCGCCACTTCCTGCCGGGCGACTTGAGCTTCCACGCTGTCTAATTCCCCTTGTTTATCTGCAAGTAAGTCCTCCACTATCTCTTTGATTCGCTCATCCGGCAACACGTCCCTACATTCTGTAATATCGCTCTCTATTGCACTTATTCGTACCTCCAAATTATTGGCTTTTTCTTTCACGGCATCACATACTTGCTTCAACGCATCCAGATTCTTCTCCCCCTCATCTAACAGATTATTAACTGCGGACAGACGCTCATCGATAACTGTGTGTAGCTTCCTCATTGCCTCTTTATTTCCCTTATCCATTGCCTCCAATCTTTCCTTATTTGCTTCCAATCTTTCCTTAGTCTCCCTATCTCTCTCCTTATTATCTCTATCCATCGCTTCCAATCTTTCCTTATTTGCCTCCAATCTTTCCTTATTATCTCTATTCATCGCTTCAAATCTTTCCTTATTATCTCTATCCATCGCTTCCAATCTTTCCTTATTATCTCTATCCATCCTCTGTAAAAACTGCAGTAGCACATTGTCATTTGCTACTTTCGATGCGCTCACCTCGTTCGCCTGAGAAACTGTAGCCTCGCTAAGGGCAGCTGCACTTTCACTGCATACCTGACCTAGTCCCGGCTCGCCTGCGGCGTCGGGAAAAGCCCCTGTTTGTGGACAAAGCCCGCCGCTTAAAGGATCACCTAGCCGCGGTCCGCTGAACAATTCAGCCCCTTCCGAGTGTTTGCCGTTCTCATTCATTAACCCAAGGTCGACACCTACTTCCTGCTGCACTGCTACGTTCACCCCAGAATCACTATTCTCCATGGTGACTACACTTTTCGACTGCGACCTAGTTACTACGGACATTACACAAAAAAATTATGCAATGATCTTCCAGCCTTGGACGATATAGCAATTAATTACCTAAAAAAATAAAAGATCCTCACCAATCCAGAAAGAAATAGCAAACAAAAAAATTTACTTCTTAGCACTATCACAATATATTCCATAAAAAAAAATCTTAACGGCAAACCCTAACAGCAAAATCCTGGCAGGGTCGAAATTATGAGAGGCACCCACATGCCTTGCTCATACTGTGGCATCAAGCAGTCAGGCCTGCAAGATGAGTGGTCTGCCAAGCGAGTGGATTCATTCTTATTTATCGAGTAACATGAACTCTCGTACTCACAATTAAGTTACAAATTATCCTCCTGTATGAATAACACGCAACGGAAACGCACATCTGACCATCAGTAATTTACAGAACTCTGACTGTTCACTATGCACTGGCAATACCACATTTTCTTTTCTTTTTTTTATTTAACGGCTTTTATCAACACATGGCCATCGCACTGAATATGAGTGGCGCACACATTATAAATTACGGATATCATGACAACATACAATTCGAAGGAAAAGGCCACCAATCTTTTTCTTTTCACTATCTTATTTATTCCGATAAATTCTATAACCTAAACACACAAGTTATATAACCTACAACGATAACACATGAGAAATTCCGCCCAGTGGGCATGGCTTTACATTGGTGAATCTCTATCTTATGGTCTCGTAATTATTTAACGCTACAGTGCACTTTCTGGATAGGATGGTGGATCTTTTATTATTTCTCACACTTCGACTCTCCCAATCATCATCACGAAACTTTCCTCCAGACTTCCAGTGCAATGCAAGCCAAGTGGCGTTGCTGGATAGACGGCTGACTCACCTTGTTTCTCTCTCAGAGTATTATAGTTTGAATCAAGCGTCACACGGAAACATATCTCGCAAAGTAATATTAAGAACATATTCATCACACACACGAGTCCTCAACTGATACCATGAACGAGTACTTCTCTTTATCCTTTGTCTCATACACAGATTGAGACTCACACAGTACTCACCACGTGGAAGTACTTGCCTCTAATTTCAAGTCCTGCACACGCTATTTCTTAAATATTTCAACTTATAGTACACACGCTAGTAATTCAGCTTAACTTAAGCACACGGAAGTATTTCAACTTATTGCTACACGTGGTATCATTGTGACCGTTGGTCACATCCGAAGATTACTACGATCCCATTAATATTACCTGCCTGACATTTAATTCTCCCCACAAAAGTTCCTGAAATAGAGAAATTATTATTTCAAACTACTCTTAAATATTCCACATGCATACCATGTCTCCACTCTTTTGTCATTACGGAGCTCACCTACGACAGGTCTTAACAGCACAAGATCCAGCAGCAGAGTGCTGAAACATGGCCGTTCTTCAGGTTCTCTCGCACCTCTGCCGAAGTGGGGAAGCACCTTGCTACCGTATTGGTCAGCCACATTTCAGGCGCTCAAAGCTCAGGTAAATTTCATCTCTTTGGTCCCACCAAAGGTGGCCAAAGGATCGTCTCAAAGATGATCATCTATTCACATTCACTATCTGCGGTTAGCAGACGACCATACATTCATTCATTTCACAGATATCACCAAACTGGATGTAGGGATTTATTTTGTGGGAGTGCACATGTGATCAATTAAATAAATAAATTGTCATTCTTTCCCACACTGGTATCCAGCTTCGCTGTATTAAGTGAAATTGAGTTATTATTAGAAAAAATATGTTGTTCTGACAGGAATAACGAAGAATGTTGTACCTATTTTCCATGTCGGGCGGTACTGTACCCTTTCACAATTCCTGCTTCATAGAACATGGTCGGACTCTGGAAGATCCACTGCTGCACCCGCCCTTGTACTTTTCCGTCCAACTAGAACCGAAGTCCATGCATGTCTTTCTTCAGGTCGCCAGAATCCGTCCGACAGTATTCCTGGCGTTTGACTTAATAGCACGCCGCAGTTTTTGCGAAGTGTCACCATAGCGCTGCACAATGGCTGTTGTTCCACGCACGAGCAACTCGACGAGATGATGGAAAAGGTCGTTGTGATCTCACCGGAACTTGTCCGAACAGCTTTGGTTTTCTTTGGCGGGGAAGATGTGGGATGTTCCCACTGTTGGCTTTGTCATTAGACCTCGGGCTGTCGGAATGCTGTTGGGTGGAATCATTATGCTGCACGATAACGCCCGTCCCCACACTGCCAATTGGACGAAGGACACGCTTCAGATTTGGTTGGGAAACACTGCAAGATCTCCTTACAGCCTGGACCTTTCACTTTGTGATTTTCACATCTTTGGAGATCTGAAGGAAGACATGCAATGGACGTCGGTTTAGTCGACAAGGGAGTGCATGATTGGGTGCGGTTGTAGAGCCGTCAGCGGCCGACAGCGTTCGATGAACCAGGAATTGATTGTCTCGTATCCTAGTTGGATAAATGTCTTAACGCGTGTGGTGATTACTTTTGAATGGGACCATTCCATGGTCCCGCTGTGGCGGGTGTTTGGTTTTCATTTCACTGCCCATCATATATTTCAAATAATTCTGAATAAACTGGAGTGGCACATGGCAGAAAGGTTTTATTTGTTTCCTGGAGTACCACATGTTAGAACGGTGTAATTTGCTTCCTTTCATAACCGATTAATACCAAGCTGTCAACACCAGAAGAGGATTATGCAGCCTCTGCGTAATTTGTTTGTTGAGAGATATAGTATCCCTCGGAGCGCGACAGATTTGCCTTCTTCGTTTTTAAGGGCTGTTTTGAGGAGTGTTTCCTCGTTTGGGTTATTTTGATGTTTCCCTTTAAAGAGTGTCTGCGTTCCTAAATAATGTGATGCCTCTATTTGTTTAATACACAAGGCGTCAGATGTGGAAATTTCGGGACAGGACGGTAGATTATTTTCCTGCGTAAGTACGGTCTGTCATGCCACTTGCAAAAAATTAAACCATTCTGGTATGTCGTGGAGACGAAGGGGACTTGCTAAAAATATCTGTGTGGTCAAAGGACAGTTTATCAAGATTTCATTTTTCTGAAATTATACTTCACTGCTGGGAGTCTCCCAACGCGATGAGCTTTGGCTTTTTGCGTAAGCACGGCCTGTCATGCCACTTAATAGCAGTTATACCATATATTTCTGGCATTTTGTGGAGACAAAGGGGACATGTTGAGCTGTGTAATTAACAGATAGCTTATCAGGAGTCGGGTTTTCTGTAGTCGTACCTCATCGCTGAGAGTCACTATAACTTGAGATGCATGATGCTTGTTAACATGGGCGATAATAGCAAGCCTTTGGCTTAGTGCACTTGCAGTAAGAATACACATGTAGTGTTTATAATACTATTTTTCTAGAATGGAAACAGTAGAAAATATATAAGCACTACACCACAACAGGGAAACTTCATTATCTACGTTTAAAAATATGAATGAGAAAAACGTCTTCAGTAAGAGTTAACTGACACTACAAATTTGATCACGGTTTTCGTAGCAATATAAGTAGTGTTATCAAACTGCTACTGAAGAAAATAGGGACAGAATTCTGTGACCTGTGTTTGCGCTAATCGTCAGTATATATCAGCGTTGCAGGCATATATGGGAAAATAAACCACATTTTCACGTCTACCAAGTCTTAATAACAATTTTACGATTAACGTAGCGTTTAGCACACTGTTTCGATCTAATGGCGGTGCTTCGTCATGCCTCAAATTCTATAAGCCACATAAAGCTTCTGGGATCTGTGATAAACCACGACAGCACAACTCAACTCCAAGAAACATTCCTCCAACCCCAGCATCTAAGATATTCACAAGTTAATGAGATGTCACTTTCGTGCGGTGAAATTTTCCGACAGAGTTGGAGAACGATGGGGCAGTACATTCTCTAGTTCATGGTCCAAATTTTGAGCCGGCCGCTGTGGCCGAGCGGTTCTTGGCGCTTCAGTCCGGAACGGCGCTACTGATACGGTCGTAGGTTCGAATCCTGCCTCGGGCATGGATGTGTGTGATGTCCTTAGGTTAGTTAGGTTTAAATAGTCCTAAGTCTACTGAACTGATGACCTCAGATGTTAAGTCCCATAGTGCTTAGAGCCATTTGCACCATTTTGAACCAAATTTTGAGCGGATGCTGTAAACGAACAATGAGTGCATATGACCAGCCATGGGGCCCTTTCGAAGGAGCGATATCAGATATGCAAGGAAGTCCATTACTTCTAAAGTAGTGGTTCCTTATAGAGCGATTCTGTCTGTGATTTCTGTTGGCTCAAATGGCTCTGAGCACTATGGGACTTAACATCTGAGGCCATCAGTCCCCCAGAACTTAGAAACTTAAACCTAACCAACCTGAGGACATCACACACGTCCATGCGCGAGGCAGGATTCGAGCCTGCGACCGTAGCAGTCGCGCGGTTCCGGACTGAGGCGCCTAGAACCGCTCGGCCATAGAGGCCGGCCCTTGATTTGTTGATCGCGGCAATCAACCATAGGGGCTGCTGACTAATTTGTGGCAAGGTGCCACATGAAAACCCGAGTGGCTGCAATGCTTCTAAGACAGTGTTCAGTACGCTTGGTCATAATACTTTGGACATAATGAAATGTACAAACATCTTGTGTTTAGTTAATTATATGCACGGCTGCCACTCTTTCAGCTAGTACCAAATTTGACAACACAAAAAACAGCCTTGGCTTACGAAAAGAATCAAAATATTATGTGCACCGAAAATGCAACTGTATAATATGGTCAGGACAGAAAGAGAATTTGGAATTAAATATTACAAGAAATACTGTGTTGTCTTAAGGAAACATCTGAAATTACTAATCGCAAATTAAAATTAAATCTTTGTGGGCAATAGTAAAACGAAAAATATGGAAATCGGTAAAGGACATTGTTACTGAAGTATACAGCCAAATAATAGATTACAGAAGTCAGGTAGCCAACATCTTGGCTAGTCACTTCCTGGAGCAATTCAGAAGATTCCCGTGGACAGTTAAAGGATAAAGCATTGCCAATGCCTCACATGCCAGGTAAATCACAATTACTCCTTGCTCTGCCAAAGAAATTAAGGACATAATTATCTTCCACAAAAGCATAAATTCTCACGCAGCGAGCAATATCTCAAGAAATTTACTAAATTTTTGTTGTTCGCATGCAAGGTGTTTCTCTTTATCTGTAACCTATAAAATAATAAGTGAAAGATATGTTTATTTACGTAGGTAAACGTAAGAAACGTTACTCTTTCTGCGGAGCTATGAACCTAGTTTATTTGCTGTTTTGTTTTCAGAGAGTTACTGCAACGAGCTGTTATTTGTTTTAACGGAACATGTTTTTCCTATAATATAGCTCAGCTGTGCTATTAAATCAATTTAAATCAAATTCCTATTAATTTTATTTATGGGGCTAGACATGATAAAAGTTTTAGGGGTGTATTTAACTGTTGTTCTTAAATGGCTGTGTTCAGATGGATATTCTAGAGAGGGAATGTTTATTTAAGTGAGTTGTTCCAACGAAAGCCCATTTCTCTGAATGCATGATTCAAAGCGCATACTAAACGATCTGCGGACGAATATACAGTCATGGAAATAAGTATTCATACAGTAGTTTGTTACAAACTACGATGGTGTGTTGGGATAGTAAATCACCCACAGCGCCGATACGAGTATGTACGATGATGTAGCGTCAGATAACCATGTTCTTGATAATGAAGCTTCCCGTATGCCATGAATCTATTCTGGGAAAATCTAATATGTTACACTCCGCACGGTGTACGACAGGTCAAAATGTATTCATACAGCGGACTACTTTCAACCAAACAAACGGCTGACGCAGCCCCGGAGAGCGTGCCACATTCTTGTAGTCGTGTGGTGGCCGTGAAGCAACAGCACGTCGGACATGGGTACCGTGAATCAGCAGAATGGGCCGCAAGGGGAAGGAAACGACCATTGAGGAACGAAACATCGTTGTCGCCCAATATCTTCAACACAAATCGTATGCCGAAATTACGAACATCATAGGACGAAGCCGAGCGACTGTGCAATCTATCATTAAGCGATATAAGGACATACACGTAGTAATAAACAGTGAACGACACGGTCGTCCACAGAAGCTTAGCCCGCATCTCGTGGTCGTGCGGTAGCGTTCTCGCTTCCCACGCCCGGGTTCCCGGGTTCGATTCCCGGCGGGGCCAGGGATTTTCTCTGCCTCGTGATGGCTGGGTGTTGTGTGCAGTCCTTAGGTTAGTTAGGTTTAGGTAGTTCTAAGTTCTAGGGGACTGATGGCCATAGATGTTAAGTCCCATTGTGCTCAGAGCCATTTGAACCACAGAAGCTTACAACAAGAGAGACCAGAATGCTACTAAGAATCATAAAGGAAAACCCGAAAACGACAGCGTCGGCATTATCCGCATATGTACATGACCACTTCCGAAAGGACATCACTCCAAGGGCAGTTCGTACCATTCTCAATCGTTCGCGCTACAGAGCCAGGGTCCCGAGACGAAAGCCCTACATCAGCAAAAAGAACAGGAAGTGGCGGATGGAATTCGCGAAACAGCATGTGTCCAAGACAGCAGACTTCTGGGATACTGTATTCTTTAGTGATGAATGCAAATTTAATATCGTGCACAATGATGGTAGGATCTTGGTCTGGAGAAGACCGAATACAGACCTCGACCGAAATAACATTCAACTCACGGTGAAGCACGGAGATGCTGGAGTGATGGTATGGGGCTGTATGTCAGCCTCCGGTGTCGGAAAATTAGTGTTTGTGGAAGGTACCATGGACAGATTTGTGTATATGAACATTCTCAAACAGAACTTACAACAGAGTGTTGACGCCTTGGGTCTTCCTAGAAATTATTACTTCCAACAGGACAATGATTCCAAACATACGGCGCAAATTGTCCGGCTATTGTAGCTCTACAACACTCCACACACTCTTAAGGGGCTCCGGAACGCCCTATACTTGCAATGTTAAAATAACGCTTATAAATTACTTCTTTCCTCACAAAGTATTTGAGGTAGGAAGTTGAACTTTTTACAGATTATTTATTGGAATATGGGCTACAACTTAACACAGAGATATTACAAAATTTTAGTTCAGTTATTAAAGATGATTTTTTTTCAATTGTAATTAAAATTCACAACATTTTTTTGCAATTTTTTATTTATATATTCAAAAATATACAGTTTTTTGGAAAAATGCTGTGTTAAATTATGCAGAAGGTACTGTGTAACATTTACTGAAAGTTTGAAACAAATATGTTTGGAAGATCCTTAGAAAACATGTAATTAGTATGAGAAAATAAAAGTTTTGGGAATCGAGCGACAAAGATTGGATTAACTTTTTAGTGCATTCCAGGTCCATAGGATGGATTATCTTCATCCTCTGCAAAATCCTCCTCCAGCTTCCTCTTGTTCCTCCTCCTGTTTACTCTTGCTTGTATTTCTAGACTCTTTACAGCCCTGTCTGCAGCCCGAAGGCGTTCCTTGTCTAAAGCAAGCATCGCTCGTACCATGTTAGAACCTATCTTCATTCCCATATTTCTAAATACCTTGCACCTTACAATGTTGCCATCATTGAAAGTCGCAACAGCATCATACACACCAAAGTGAAGTGTTTCTATTCCAACAAATACAGTCTTGGGGATTCTCGACCATATAACACTATTTACACTTTCATTGGGGTTTTGAGTTTTTCCGTGAATACACTTTTTCAACAGTTCAGGTGCTGCTAAGTCTCTGAAA
The DNA here is from genome assembly GCF_023898315.1 of Schistocerca nitens. Lineage (NCBI taxonomy): Eukaryota > Metazoa > Arthropoda > Insecta > Orthoptera > Acrididae > Schistocerca > Schistocerca nitens. The sequence continues at coordinate 354,474,406 of NC_064615.1, forward strand.
ATAGGTTTTATCACCTCATTGAACCAAGCTTCTTCTGTGAAGTATTTTCTTTCCCACTTTGACTGCTATGGGCAGGTGTACTTGAGAGGTTAAGTTCACTCACTTGGTTATCGTCTTTATTGTTTACAGTAATATACCTTTGGCTATCCAACATTTCTCCTTTTCTTAAAAGCCTTCAGAGGATTTCTAATAACTTTACTTTTACTCATTATTATACTTCAACAAAACAGAGACTCAAGAAACAGAATTAATTACGAATATTTTCGAGATAACGACAGAGTAAATAAACATGAAACAATCGACAATCACACCAGCGATATATATTGAACCATCACAGGTTAGCCACAACACATACTTTACCTCACATCACTAAAATGTACCTGATGAACACGGACGTTAATAATAACACCATTTGACAGCAGTTTAACAGCGCCACAGTGGGTCACGCCCATGTAGAACACATTTCAAAAAAAATTTAAAAACAGTTGTAGTCTTCGGAATTGAATAAATTATATATCTATTAAAAGGTAATAGTCTGCAGATTCAGAAAACGCAAAAAAGTAAAAATTGAACTTTTCATGATTTTGAGCCTTTCTGGAGCCCCTTAAAACACCAGCTCAGAGTCCGAATCTGAATCCCATTGAAAACTTGTGGAGTGAGCTGGAAACACGAGTGAGAAAATACGACATCCGTAGTAAGGCCTCTTTGAAGGAGGTTCTACTTCGAGAATGGGAAGGTATCACGTCGGAAACTACAAGAAAATTGGTCCATTCCAAGCCACGGAGGTTGTGAGAAGTAATACATCGGAAGGGTATGCATACTAAGTATTAAACATGTTCTGGCTTTGTTAGAAGTGTCATTTCCTGTTGGTGTATGAATACTTAATTCCCAGCGCAGTAGAGAACTTGGCAGACGTTTTCGTATTTTGCTTTGTAAAGGCTTGTTCATTCTCGTTCTACATACCAGCACAGCTGCATTGGCGACTGGTCAATGTGTATAGTGCATATCCAATTAGTATTTTTGGTTTCGTATTGTCAATAAAGGCAGTTTACTTTTCCACGCTCTAATGTATGAATACTTATTTCCATTACTGTAAAGCTGCTGGCGTCACTGGACGACAGTCTTCCTCGATGTGCTGTTTGAAGTCAATTGGGGTAGTGGGTTTGGTGACGTAAGCCGACAGTACCTGTATCTAGAAGGCTTTGCATAAACACGATTATTTTAATATCTCCTCAAACAGAAATCAGGTGACCGTGCCGGCAGATCCTGAGGACTAGGCGACGTAAAAATCTTCCAGGAAATCTGGTTTCAGTTCTTGCACAATATCACGCGCAGAATGGATTGGGTGAGCGTCGTGCTGCTTCTAATGTCTAGGCTAGTAGCCGTCAAACTGCGACCGCGAACCGCATATAACCTGAATGAAGCATTCGTTCGGCCCGTGGTTCTCTGCCGTATTCTGCAATACTATGCAGCCAAATCCAGAAACGTCAACTGACTTCAAACCGTTTTAAGAGTGTACTTTTTCTGCTCAGTAACAAACAAGAATACTTATAGGGACAGTAGTGTTTTAAGATGTGCTTCGCTGTAATTGACGTTCGTGAATTCGGCCGTTGGCTAGGTAAAATTAGCCGTTTACCTCAATAGCAGAGTCGTAAGTAGCACGACCACTGCCGGATTACAGCATGTGAGAGGGTGAGCGTGTGTGACTAGTACCGATCAGCTGTTATGGTATAAATTTTGGCACGAAAGTAACATGGATTCCTGAATGCGCATTACAGAGATGTTCATCTTTAAATGCAGTACCCATTTGTAGCAAGGAACATAAAATCAAATTAAAACTGTTATAATACAACATAATGAGTAGTAGTAATCATTTGTCATTGTGTCTCATATTTCATAACGCATTTAAATATAAGTACTACTACTACTACTACTACTACTACTACTACTACTATTATTATTAAACAATTATTCATCCGCTCAGACAGACAACACAACACTTAACGAGCTAGCGGGCAACTTACCGCGCCCTTACTCTAGCTAAACTACAGGGGGCTCATAATATGTATGGCACCAATTCATAATAAGACTGATACGTATGCGGCCCGAGTTGTCGCCTCACTGAGGCTCTTCAGAAAAAGAGGTTGGCGACCACTCGTCTTGACTGACACTTTCAAGGAGAGCACCGAAACTGTCGACGATAAAAGCTCGATATAACCCACCAGTGAGAGTACCTGCGAAGTAGAGTGCAGAGGGGTACCGAGGTGATCCTGCGCCCCTGGAAGAATAGAAAAAAATGCCTTATTTACTTATTTACGCGTCAAGTTCCGTAGGAACAAACTGAAGAGCAAATCTCCAAGGTCATGGAACGTGTCAGTACATGAAATTACAACATAAAAGTAATAACAGATAAAAATTAATGTTTATGAACCCGAAAAAAGTCAGTCCATAAGATTTAGTAAACGCAATCAACAATACAATAAGAATCAGCTTAATTTTTCAGTTTCGATTTGAAAGCACGTGGATTACTGCTAAAATATTTGAATTCGAGTGGAAGCTTATTGAAAATGGATGCAGCAGTATACTGCACACCTTTCTGCACAAGAGTTAAGGAAGTTAGATCCAAACGCAGGTTTGATTTCTGCCGAGTATTAACTGAGTGAAAGCTGTTACTCTTGGATATAAGCTAATATTGTTAACAAGAAATGACAGTAAGGAATATATATATTGAGAGGCCAATGTCAAAATACCCAGACTCGTGAACAGGGGTCGACAAGAGGTTCGTGAACTTACACCACTTATTGCCCGAACCGCCCCTTTCTGAGCCAAAAATATCATTTTAGAATGGGAAGAGTTACCCCAAAATATAATACCATACGATACAAGCGAATGAAAATAAGCAAAGTAGACTAATTTTCGTGTCGAGCGATCACTCACTTCAGATACCGTTCGAATAGTAAAAATGGGAGTGTTAAGTCTCTGAACAAGATCCTGAACGTGGGCTTTCCACGACAGCTTACTGTCTATCTGAACACCTAGAAATTTGAAGTCTTCAGTTTCACTAATCATATGCACGTTCTATAAAATTAAAACGTCAGGTTTTGTTGAATTGTGTGTTAGAAACTGTAAAACCTGAGTCTTACTGTGATTTAGCGTTAGTTTATTTTCCACAATCTATGAACTTAAATCATGTACTGCACTATTTGAAACCGAGCCAGCGTTGCTCACATCATTTACTACCAAGCAGGTGTCATCAGCAAACACACATTTTAGAATTACTCGTAATACTAGAGGGCATATTATTTATATAAATAAGGAACACTCAGACCCCACATCACAGCCGTTATCAACATTGTTAATAATGACCTTCTGCTGCCTGTTGCTAAAGTAAGAGGTGAACCAGTTGTGAGTACTCCCCGTATTCCGTAATGGTCCAACTTCTGGAGCAATATTTTGTGACCAATACAATCAAACGCCTTAGTTAAATCAAAAAAATATGCTAAGCGTTCGAAAACTTTTGTTTATCCTATCCATTACCTCACAGAGAAAAGAGAATATAGCATTTTCAGTTGTTAAACGACTTCTAAAGCCGAAGTGTGCATATGATAGCAAATCGTGTGATAAAATGATCAATTATCCTTACATACACAGCCTTTTCAATAACTTCTCCAAACACTGATTGCATAGAAATAGGTCTAAAATTATCTACATTATCCCTTTCTCCCTTTTTATAAAGCGGCTTTACTACTGAGTACTTTAATCGCTCAGGAAACTGACCATTCCTAAAGGAAAAATTACAAATATGGTTAAATACAGGGCTAACATGTGCAGCACAGTACTTTAATATTTTGCTAGACACTCCATCACAACCATGAGGGTCCTTATTCTTCAGTGATTTAATTATTGACTGAAACTCCCTCTTGTCTGTATCACAGAAGAGTATTTCAGACATCAATCTCGGAAAGGCATTTGCCAAGGAAGTTATATGATTCTCTGTAGAGACTAAATTTTTATTTAATTCACCAGCAATGCTCAGAAAATGATTGTTAAATACTGTACATATATCTGGTTTTCCAGAAACAGAAATATTTTTATTGCGAACTGACCTTATATCGTCGACCTTGTGCTGCTGACCAGACACTTCCTTCACAACTGACAATATGGCTTTAATTTTATCCTGTGAATTAGCTATTCCATTTGCATACCACATACTCTTTGCCTTCTTACTAACATTCTTAAGCACCTTACAGTACTGTCTGTAATGGGCTACTGTAGCTTGATTGTGACTACTTCTAACATTTTGATATAATTCCCGCTTTGTTCTACATGACATCCTTATCCCACTAGTCAGCCACCTGGGCTGCCTATTACTGCTAGTACTCCGTTTAAGACGTTCTAATGGAAAGCAACTCTCAAAGAGCATGAGAAATGTGTTAAGGAAGGCATTGTATTTATCATCTATGTTATCAGCACTATAAACATCCTGCCACTCTTGTTCCTTGACAAGGTTTAAAAAACTCTCTGTTGCTGTTGGATTAATTTTCCTACATAGTTTACAATTAAACATGACATTTGTTTGAGTACAAAAGCCTTTTAGAGTTTAAATTTGTGCATTATGGTCTGAAAGGCCATTCACGCTTTTACTAACAGAATGCCCATCTAGTAATGAAGAATGAATAAAAATATTGTCTATGGCTGTGCTACTGTTCCCCTGCACCATAGTTGGGAAAAACAGTCTGCATCAGATCATATGAATTTAGGAGATCTACCAACATCCTCTTTCTTACGCCATCATATACAAAATTAATATTGAAGTCACCACATATAACTAATTTCTGCTACTTCCTACAAAGTGAATCAAGAACCCTCTCTAGCTTGAGCAGAAATGCTCAGAAGTCGGAGTTTGGGGACCTATAAACAACAACAATTAGAAGTGTAGTTTCACTAAATTCAACTGCCCCTGCACAACATTCAAATATCTGTTCTGTGCAGTGTCATGATATGTCTATCGACTCAAATGGAATACTGCTTTTTACGTACGTAGCCACTCCCCCACCCCGTAAGGAACTCCTTGAAAAACAGTCAGCTGATCTGAATCCTGGTAAAGGAAGCCTCTGAATTATCAAATTGTTTAAGTGGTGCTCTGTTATACCAATAATTTCAGAGTCAACATCTACAAGCAGTTCACTAACTTTATCTCTAATACCTCTTATATTTTGATGGCATATGCTAATTCCTTCTCTACTTGGAAACATTCCATCCTCGGAAGGTGAGCCCTTAGTTAGAGGGACTTCCTTTAAGCAGGTATACCTATCAATCTAAAAAGGGTGCAAGTCTAACACCAACTGCTACAGGAATTTTTCCATGAGTGACCCCACCACCACCACCACCCACTACACAGTCACCTATAAGCTTAACCAGCCTCCCCTTCCCATACCTATTGAGGTGTAGGCCATGCCTAATGAAACTCGATCTACTGATAGACCCAACTGCCACCAATGAGATGTGACCCATGCCCTCTTCCATCAGCGCTCTCCCCAGTCCGATGTTAACGCGCCAAACAGCCGCATTAAGGTGAGGCCGATCATGACGCTGAAACAGTTGCACGAAATGCACATTAGTGCCACCAGTTTGAGTAGCTATCTTTACCAGGTCACCACCTACATCATATTCCCCATCCCTATCAAACTGTTCCCTGCTCCACCCACTATCACTACCTGATACTCCTTCGTAAAATTCCTACATAACTCCCCTATGCTGTCAGTCACTTGAGTCAACCCTGCACTATGCTTCACAATGCTGGTGACCTGGTACTCACTCCTCACTCCCCAACACTTCCTGCAACTGCTGGCAGATACCTCTACCTCGCGAGCTACCTAGCAGCAGAACCTTCTTCTTTCTGTTAGACTTTGCAACTGACCTAGGCCTCCTAATTGCTGAGGACTCCTGCATGTTCCCTACATCTACAGCTACACGAGGTTCCTTCCCACTCACCTCTGACAGTTGGTCAAACCTATTGCATATACGCAAAGTAAAACTGTCTGAATACCTCCTCTTCCTAGCTGCCTTCTTGCCAACTCCCAGTTCCCATTCCTCACCACGTTTCACCCTCCTCAACCTGTCTAGTTCCTCCTTTGCGCGTTGTAACTGAACCTGAAGGGCACAGATCTTACGCTCCTGCTCCTCTATCAACTTATTTCTACTACAAATTCTGCATTCCCAGGAGAGGATCTCACTAGAATGCCCACTGGCTTCTCCACTGCATTCCTCCCAATGAAAATACTTTGAACAAATCCCACACGGTAACCCACTACTCGCAAACCTACGACAGAGCCCACATTTCACACTCATGGTAAAATTTTACAGTTACAGTTACAGCCTGTAACATCCTGCATATGCAATGTACTGGTATTCAGTGACATGTCGTATACAGCACTACAACTGGAGACATTTCCACACCGACTGAAATATGCTATTGCTAGGCCTCTTTACAAAAATTGTAGTGACACAGATATTATCAACTATGTACTAGTTTCAATACTTACCTCCTTCTCATAGGTAATAGAAAAGATGAGCGCCAGAATTACAACACACTTACCTCAAAATAAGATACTTATAGAATTGGATTTCAAAAAAGTTTTCCTCAGAACATAGCACTTTTCAATCCGCGAACCAAATTATACAAAATTTAAAAGACAAATAATGCCAACTGGTATTTTCCGTGACTTACAAAGCGTTTGATTGTGCAGTTCACTGTATCCTCCTAGAAAAGGTCAAATGTTATGGTAGCTGTAATTTGCTGCTAACTAGCTTTCAGTCTATCTAACTTAAAGGATGCATAGTATCGAGTCAAGAAACTCTGGGAGTGTACTGATCGAAAGAATGTCTTCAGACTGGGGTGTAATCACTAAGGATATACCAAGAGGATGTATACTGAGTATGACCTTATTCTTATATATCATCGTGCTGCAGTCGTGTTTTTAAATACACTCCTGGAAATTGAAATAAGAACACCGTGAATTCATTGTCCCAGGAAGGGGAAACTTTATTGACACATTCCTGGGGTCAGATACATCACATGATCACACTGACAGAACCACAGGCACATAGACACAGGCAACAGAGCATGCACAATGTCGGCACTAGTACAGTGTATATCCACCTTTCGCAGCAATGCAGGCTGCTATTCTCCCATGGAGACGATCGTAGAGATGCTGGATGTAGTCCTGTGGAACGGCTTGCCATGCCATTTCCACCTGGCGCCTCAGTTGGACCAGCGTTCGTGCTGGACGTGCAGACCGCGTGAGACGACGCTTCATCCAGTCCCAAACATGCTCAATGGGGGACAGATCCGGAGATCTTGCTGGCCAGGGTAGTTGACTTACACCTTCTAGAGCACGTTGGGTGGCACGGGATACATGCGGACGTGCATTGTCCTGTTGGAACAGCAAGTTCCCTTGCCGGTCTAGGAATGGTGGAACGATGGGTTCGATGACGGTTTGGATGTACCGTGCACTATTCAGTGTCCCCTCGACGATCACCAGTGGTGTACGGCCAGTGTAGGAGATCGCTCCCCACACCATGATGCCGGGTGTTGGCCCTGTGTGCCTCGGTCGTATGCAGTCCTGATTGTGGCGCTCACCTGCACGGCGCCAAACACGCATACGACCATCATTGGCACCAAGGCAGAAGCGACTCTCATCGCTGAAGACGACACGTCTCCATTCGTCCCTCCATTCACGCCTGTCGCGACACCACTGGAGGCGGGCTGCACGATGTTGGGGCGTGAGCGGAAGACGGCCTAACGGTGTGCGGGACCGTAGCCCAGCTTCATGGAGACGGTTGCGAATGGTCCTCGCCGATACCCCAGGAGCAACAGTGTCCCTAATTTGCTGGGAAGTGGCGGTGCGGTCCCCTACGGCACTGCGTAGGATCCTACGGTCTTGGCGTGCATCCGTGCGTCGCTGCGGTCCGGTCCCAGGTCGACGGGCACGTGCACCTTCCGCCGACCACTGGCGACAACATCGATGTACTGTGGAGACCTCACGCCCCACGTGTTGAGCAATTCGGCGGTACGTCCACCCGGCCTCCCGCATGCCCACTATACGCCCTCGCTCAAAGTCCGTCAACTGCACATACTGTTCACGTCCACGCTGTCGCGGCATGCTACCAGTGTTAAAGACTGCGATGGAGCTCCGTATGCCACGGCAAACTGGCTGACACTGACGACGGCGGTGCACAAATGCTGCGCAGCTAGCGCCATTCGACGGCCAACACCGCGGTTCCTGGTGTGTCCGCTGTGCCGTGCGTGTGATCATTGCTTGTACAGCCCTCTCGCAGTGTCCGGAGCAAGTATGGTGGGTCTGACACACCGGTGTCAATGTGTTCTTTTTTCCATTTCCAGGAGTGTATGTAGCTTTTACTCATCTCTTCGGGCAATTTATTGTACAATTTGATTAACTAGTAGAAAATATTGTTTTGGATTCTTTGTTAATTTTTCTTCATATGTGTCGGGTATTTGGGGCTGCTGTTCCATGGTAATGGATAGAGATGTTAGTGTGATTATCACTGACGTGTTTCTTAAGTTGCATAGAGGTTTGGTAGATATACTCCTATCGTGAAGATAGAATATCCACCTCTTTAAACTCATTTTTACAATGAGCTCGATTATTGCTTTTCGTTTTATTCTTATGGTTTTTTTCTGTATCATCACGTTTTGTGTCTTTTATCTCCCAAAAATGGTACCATCGGTAACAACTGAGTGTAAATAGGACTAGTATGTAATTACGTGGCAACTGCAGATGTACACTGATATCAGGACTATAAGAGCATGTAGTCTCTTTTGCTAGTTTGTTTGCTCATTCCAATTCAACTGACTGTCAGTGTCCATCCTAAAAATTTTCTACCTGTCATCTATGGAACTACAACTCTACTGAAATGTGACGGTATTAATTTTGCTCTGTCTTCTGAAAAAAAAGAGTTATAGTTGTTTCCCAACAAAAAAATTACATACACGTTCCTACATACCGCCCGGACGTGGAAATACCTCTGTCGCAAGAACGCCATTAGTGATAGAAAGTGAGTCTTAGTGACTGTTGGACTCGTATACTGTCCACATGTGTTCGCACAAGATTCTCCTTCTGGCGACCAGCAATGCGCAGATATTACATGAGATGTTTCGTCTTCAGCCAACTGATATCCACAGGCAGATGAAGACCAGATTTTTCTATGCATTGCTGTCTTCAGTTATACGCGTCCAAGAACCAAGAACTGCGTCTTTTCTGTCTCACCTACTATCTTCCACGAAAAGATAAAATATGTTTGTACTAACTTATCTGTAATGTGACTCACTTGCGGAAGTAAGTAATGGTCTGTGCCAGATCTCTTAAAGGTTTTGCTATGTCAGAAAACATCTTCTTACTGAAGATTGTATAGAGTTCTGGTGACAGCAACTGATTTACTTTGAATTTAAATAATAGTAAAATAATATCATATGATCAGTGTCGATGGCACGAATTATTTGCAAAAGAATGGAAAATCTGATAGAAAGTAAGTTTGGGTTCCGAAGGAACGCGCGAGGCAATACTGGCCGTGCGTTTTATCTGTAGAAGATAATTGGAAGAAGAACAAACCTACATTTCCAGCATTTGTTGATTTAGAGAAAGTTTTTGACAATGTTGACTGAAATAACCTCTTTGAAGTTAAGTAGCAGGGATGAAACACAGAGCACGAAAGGTTATCTACAACTTTTACGGAAACTAGACTGTAGTTCTAAAAGTCGAAGAGCGTGGCAGTGTCTGAGAAGGAAATGAGACAGGGTTTTAGCCTATCATCGATGTTATTAAATATGTGCATTTAACAAGATGTGAAGGAAACGATGGCGTTGTAATTCTGTAAGACATGACTAAGGACTTGGAAGAGCGGTTGAGGGGCATGGATAATGGCTTGAAAAGAGCTTATAAGATGAACATAAAAAATAGACAAAGGTAATGGAAATTAGTCGTATTAAATAAGGCGATACAGACGGAATTATATTGGGAATTGAGAACCTGCAAGTGGTAGATGAGTTTTATTATTTAGACAGAGTAATGAATGATGATAAAAACGACGAGAGCATATAAATCATTTGTGAAAAATATAATTTCAAATTTCGAAGCAAATACCGACACCAGCCGCAGTCGGGCATCGAAATAACTCGATGGTGAGAGTTGAAAATTTGTGCCGTGCTGGAACTTGAACCCGGATCTCCCGCTTAACTCGACTGGCTGCCTTAAACAAGTTTTTAACGCAATATGAGAACTTTATTTCCAAAAAAGAAAGCAAATCAGAGATAACGTCACAAAACGCAGATGGGTAAAACTGACTTCCTTGTAAGCGGGCAGAAGGTGGAAGATGAGAACGTGTTGGGCGCCTCGAGCTGGATGACAGAGCGGGGAGCGAGTCAGGGGTTGACCATATGAGGCCTGGCCACGGTGTCCCAACGCCACCCACCAACCGCAAGCCCTCAGGAAGGGACAGCCAAGGAAGGAGATAGTTACAATCACATAATTCCATTGTGTCTACGGCATTTGTAGGCAGGACAGAGGGGAAATGGAAAGCAAAGAAAACGTAGTAGAAGGCAGGGTGCCTGCGAGGGTCTCGAAGCAACATGAGGCGGTGTCAGATGTGCCGCTCGACAACAGTCGGGACATCCGTGCCAGGAACATTCCAGCACAGCTGGAGATCGTGCAACCCCCACAGAGGTAATTGGTTAAATAGGTGCGGTAGCGTAGACGTCGTTCAATCACCGCATGTGCATTCTGTAGGAGGGTCCAAAACCCAAGTCGTGACTGATCCCGTCCCCATGAGGTAGGTGACCGTCCATTCTTTGACTCAGACTGTCACATGAGTATTGGATGCACGTACTCCAGGCAAATGAAAACGTACGATTCGACCATGGATGGAGGGGCGAGGAACGAACAGGCCATCATTTGCCGCCCCAGCGTCCAGACTTCATGACTATTAGCGTGTCCACAGAGTGACAGATGGTGCATGAACGGCGTTCATCAAACTAATTGCATCTAAGCGCTGGTTATTTTCCACAGGCAGCGTGATGCCATGTTGCTCAGACTGGCAACATACAACAAACAGCAGGAAAAGCACATTCCAGGCTGAGATTCATCCACGATGGAAGTGGCTTACAAGACGCTTATTTGGCCGATTCTTTAGTACTGCTCATAGGTCTGGGACATTTACCAAGTAGGATTAATAGAAGAGCCAGCTAAAAGCGCCGCGTTTTGACACGAGATCATTTAGTCGACGTGGGAGCAGTACAGAAATGTTCAATAGACACCATCCAGTGTCAGACGTTACAGGATAAGCGTTGTACACCATAGACAAGTTCACTATTGAAATTCCGAGAGAGTACGTTCCGAGAAGGGTCAGTCAATAGATTACTTCGTTCCTCATACACATCGCGAAATAATCACAGCGAGAAAATCTGAAAAATTATTGCTAATAATGGGTTTTATCGACAAATACTCTTCCAGGGCGCTATTCGGGGATGGATGAGGGAACGAGAAGTGCCAGAAGTACTCACTGCCACACATCGCAAGGTGGCTTGAGGAGCGTAGATGTAGATGTTGGTGTTGATATACTAGGAATAAAATTCATTATGCCGTTCTCCACTTTATTTTAGCAGACGAAAGAAAAAAGTAAACTATAACCAACGAACAAAATGAGCTTACAGACAATGAAACTGTGGTGTCTACAAAACCTGCGTGCTCGGTTCGCTAGACAAACATTGAAGCAAGTCGTATTAATGAGTTTTATTATAATAAAAAATTTACAATGATTAACTTTTGCAGCTACACAGATGTGTCGCAAGCGAATGGTGACATACAAAATAATCAAACTTCTTCAGTATAGACAATCTAAGTCTGTGCTACATAGAGAGTAGAAGGTACAGAGTCGACGCTGCTATACAAGTGTCTAATCTTGAAACTCCTATTCAACGGGGTAATCTTGAAGCTGCTATAGAATTGGGACCTCATCAGTCGGTCACGGCGCTTATGTCCTCTTCACATAAGGACTGCTGCTGTCACGTTGTCGTCCTGGAGGGAGGTCCGGTCAGTGTGCGAATGGCTGGCTTCTTCTCACAGCCTTCTCTTCCATGTCGTTCCCGACTGCCGTGCCGGCGCTTGACTTTACGCCGTAACAGAAACCTATCTTAACTGCTATTATTATTTTTGTTGGACAACTCATTTTACTTCATTAGGGAAATTTTGAGCAGCATGTTCTAAATAGTCCAATGAAACCTTGATTAATGTAAGCAAACAACAAAATACAAGCCTGTCAGTCAAATGGTCAGCATAGAGCGAGGTGTCAGAAGTCATGGGATAGCGATATGCACATATACAGATGGTGGTAGTACCACGTACACGAGGTATAAAAGGGCAGTGCATCGGCGGAGCTGTCACTTGTATTCAGACGGTTCGTGTGGAAAGGCTTCCGGGGCGATTATCGCCGTACGACGGGAATTAACAGACACTGAACACGGAACAGTAATTGGAGCTAGACGCATGGAATATCACATTTCGAAAATCGTAAGGAAATTCAGTATTCTGACATTCACAGTGTCAAAGAGTATGTCGAGAATACCAAATTTCAAACATTACCTCTCACCACGGACCACGCAGTGGCCGATGGCCTTCCACTTAACAACCGAGAGCAGCGTTGTCAGTGCTAAGAGATAAGCAACACTGCATGCAATAATCGCAGAAATGAATGTGGGAGGTACGACGAACGTATCCGTTAAGAGAGTGTGGTAAAATTTGGCTATGGCAGCAAACGAGCGCTACGAGTGCCTTTACTAACAGCACGACAATCGCCTGCAGCTCCTCTCCTGGGCTCGTGACCATATCGATTGGACGTTTTACGACTGGAAAACCGTGGCCTGGTCAGATGACTCCTGATGTCAATTGGTAAGAGTTAATGACAGGGTTCGAGGGTGGGGCAGACCCCACGCAGCCATGGACCCAGGCTGTCAACAGCGCACTGTTGGCTCCATAACAGTGTAGACTGTGTTTACGTGGAATGAACTGGGTTCTCTGGTCCAACTGAACCGAACATTGACTGGAAATGGTTATCTTCGGCTACTTGGAGGCCACTTGCAGCCATTCGTGGACTTCATTTTCTCAAACAACGATAATATTTTTATGGATGACAATCCACTGGGCCACAGTTGTTCGCAATTGGTTTGAAGAACTTTCTGCACAACTGGAGCGAATGATTTGGTCACCCAGCTCTCCCGACATGAATCTCATCTAACATTTATGGGACGTAATAGAGAGGTCACTTCGTGCACAATAACCTGCACCGGAAACACTTTCGCAAATATGAACGGCTATGGAGGATGCACGATTCAGTGTTTCTACAGGGAACTTCCAACGATTTGTTGCGTCCATGCCACGTCGAGTTGCTGCATTACTCCGGGCAAAAGTAGGTCCAACATGGTAGTAGGATGTACCCTATGACTTTTGCCACCTGATTGGACAGCCGAATGTTCAGTACCAAACATTACTTCCGTAAATCAGTTGAAACGATAATGATTCATGAAACAGAGAAATACCTAATAGGCTGCTAATGGACTAACAAAGTTTAATGGTTAACGAAAGTTTCTAATGCTGTTTTGGGGTCCATTTCATCAACTTTAAGTTCTCAAATATTCAAGTAATTTGTTCAGTGAGTTACCATTCAAATACATCTTCCTTTCTGCCTTTGCATTGTAATGAATGCCGCCTCCGTAGGCCAGTCGTCAGCGCGACAGATCCTCACGCAGGGAATCGCGGGTTTGAATCCCCCATCCCCCTCCACACCGCATCCGACGATAAATGACTGAGGGTAACACAACGATCGATCCACTATCGCGTGGTCTTCAAGGCCTTGTCGCGGGTTTTCCTTTCCTTCGTAGTGCATGTGGGAACGCAATCTTCCATTTATTTCCAAGCATCTTTCGGGGGGGGGATTGTCACTCTAACAAAAATCATTTTGTTAAAATACGTCAGCGGAGCTAGATGCTGGGCGTTCAAGGAACATGAATGTTTCTGTGTAAATTGCTTGGTTGTATATGGCACTCTAAGAAACATTATCACAAAGAATTTATGAGTTATTTAATAAACTATGGTACTTTACTCGTAAATGACATACTTATGCTTCGAGTATTGGGAAGTTTATGTTTAGCTGATAAATACCTGGGCAATTCATGGCAACAATAATATCTGACCTGTATATTAAGTTTATTTACTTATGCATCTCGCACTTCACGACCAATGGCGACTGACTGTTCTATAATATTTGTTGTAGGTAGTACAAAACTACAGAATGTTCGCTGGAAAGAGTACACTGTAATTTTGAAAATTCCTTTTATTCTCTGAAATGTAACTGAATGTTTCTGTTCATCTAAAATGCATTTCTTTTGCTTCCTTCAGGTATCACTGCCTATACAAAATATCCATTTATTTAAATTCATACATATTCTCAAGGGATTTATGGGAAGGCTTTAAATATGAACACCGTAGTATACCTCTACTTATACGCAGCAGCTCCGGTGCGAACATTACTAATGTTATGTAAGTTACCATAATGCGCTTCCTCAAAAACAAGTTTTAAAATGCCAGTTCAGGGCGTTTATAATACACCAATCTACCGTGCATTTCAAACAGCAGTACACAAGCAAGCACGAACGCACGTTTAATGCCCATATCTCATTTCTGAGCTTCTGTAAACTATACTCAGACGCAACAACACCTGGTGATGTCAGCAACGAGAATGACTACTTCTTTCGACTATGTTGAAGAAAAATACCTTGATGAATACAATCTATGCAATCATGCATGAATAATATTCTATATAGCCTTCGTAGTCGGCACAATCGTTTGAGGCATCTTTCTGAACCCTTTGTATATCACCCTTTACTTTTAGTTTTTCGTTGATCGATAAGCTTTGAAAGCTAAATAATAATGGAATCTTCGTCGCCTTCACCTAGTGAGATGACGCAGTGGTTGAGACACTAAAGGACAGGATTGCACCCATTGGCGTGACTAAGGTTTTGGGAGCCCCCGGCAAACAAATTTTGATAGCTTTGTTTGCTAATACACATTTGAAGAACAAATATGAGAACATTAGACATTCTCACCATGATTTGGGTTAAAAGTGAAATAAAATCAACTATTGATGGTATTTTCAACAAACAATAATTTAGCGAGATCTTTAATTGATAACATGTTTTCTTTCCCATCTCTTTCATAGCAAGAGTTTTAGGCCAATAAGGTCATATGTAAGATTCACCGTGAAATCTGATTCGTGGTTTCTAACCACTTTTCTTTGTTTTTCTGAATATCTTCATTTTGTAAGTTAAAAGGATGAACAGTATGTAAGAAAGAAAAATAATTAGGGACCGATTAACATTTTACACGTTGGTAAAACTTTTGCTTAGTTGTTGAATTGAAGCATCAACAGAAGCATTGAAAAATGTGATTTTTAAAGACTTTGGTCATAATGTATCCACAATTCTTAGATCTGCAATAAGCTTGTCAAAAAGTTTGTTCACTTTATGGGTACATTTTGAGGTCAACTCTGGATCAATACTCCAAATTTTCGATTCATCTACTATAACTTCAGAATTGTTTGTCAACGGCGACTAGATAGTTTGTTGCAGTTTGATGAAGTTGTGTGGCATTCTCTATATTAGCATTAGGGGACTGCAGTAGTTTGGAAATTAGGTTAACATTTTCCAACAGCTTACTCTAAAATGTGAGAGGCAGGACAAAATCAAAATTTCTTCTTACTCTTTAAAATGATGCTTGGTTGACAATGAAAAATTTTTATGAAATCCATTTTGATTCATGACAATCAATCAAATTTAGAAGGCTGTCTATCTAGTTGGGCATAGTTTCTTCTGAATCATAACGCGTCTGTCAGTTGCAATAGTTTCATTTATTTTCTTGCCATCGAACAGCAGAAGTACTAAGGAAAACGTAAATACATGGTATTTTCTCATGCAGTTGTTGCATTTCCACAATACTCAATTAGCCCTAAGTGTTGAATAATGTATAAACTCAACATTTGGGGTCCGTCCTTTAATTCTTATCTCCAGACCTTAGTATTTGCCACTCGCAGATGCAACATCATCATATCCTTGACCTCTGCACCTATCCAGTTGCATGTTCATCTTCTCTAAATCAATTATTATTTCTTTTTCAAAACTCTCTGCATCATTACCTCTTACTATTCCTTTATTTCAAACACTATTCTATCAGGTTTGCTTGAATCTAGATGCAAATATCTTACACCAATTTTTACGTTGGTCCTTTCCTGATATATTAAGCGTTGCGCCTAGAGTGAATGAAAAAAATTACAGCTAATATGTTTGTTTGCAGGGCCATCTTCCGCAGAAGCTGTTATAATCAATTATTATTGGTTTCTCCGTCTTAGGTTCACTACAGTTAAGTTAAACCGTCTGGCGTAACGTTATTCTTTAATTTCAGCAAGCTTAAGACGGTAACACTAATAATATCTGAGAAAGACTGCTGTTTCATTTCACCAATGATCCGTCCTATACCACAACCCTAAATCACCGTCATTTAACAGCTGTATCGTCGCGTTTTGAATTTGTGGGCTCTAATATTTAGTTTTTTCATTTGAAAGGTGTGTTCCCAGAGGAGGATCATATCCGAAGAAGGGGTCTATTATATTTAAGAAACGGCCTCTATGTTCTTCTATTTCTTTTCACGATAGCCGTGGAAAGCAATTTAATGCAGAGCTAACATCCTTGTTACATTCAGTAATCTACAAATTCCAGCTTTCATTTCGTCGTGCCATTCGTCGAAAGGTGTGTTAAGGTTTTGCCATGCTCCCACATGCTTTAAGTAATAAATGAATTTAAATGTGCAGCGCAAGTTTCATGCATTTTTTTCTTGCTTAGAACTTGTCAATCGCTAACTTGTACATCAGGTCAAGCATTTTTTCTATCTCCGAATAACCAGCGCCCTACACAACATACCGCATTCAAAGTAAGGGAACATCATAGCAGGAATCGTTCAATTTTCTGGTGTGTTTTAGTATGATTATAATAATAATCCCGGATAAACAATCTTTTGGATTTGGTGTCTCTAGAGAAAGGACCCTGAGACGTGCATGCTCTGCTGTTTATAATGTTTAGTTTAGCCCCTTCATTCAGTTTACCTTGAAATAATCCTTTGTCATGACTAAAACCTGCATTTTGCTGCTTATCTTAAAATTTAGAAGCCCAACCTCTTGGTGGTGAATCGGCGTCTGTTGCTATCGCCGTTGTCGAATTATGCATCGCCAGAATTTACACTCTATTCATTTTGACAGCTTACATAAGCCTGCGCACACCAGAGGAGCTCACAAAACTTCATTGGACAGTCCATTAAATTTCGGGCACGGAGCCGCGCAAATAAAATTTCCTCCACTGGTATTTCGGCCGCGTATCGTCCGGCCATCCTCAAAGTGAGTCACAAGACTGACGACAAGATGCCAAGAGCGACCTTATATGCTCCACCGCGCTGGTACTGCGCATGCGGGTCATAGATGTTGGTCGGCGGCAGAGAAATACGTTTACACATGCGCCGCCTGTGGCGAAGGCGTACAGACATTCGATTCACTTATCGATGTACGATCGGCGGCGGTGACACCATGACGACTTCTCTGCAGTTTAATTACCCCAAGAGCCGGATTCCATGCTTTGTCCAAATTAAAACCATGATCTCTGTTTATTAAATTATTAGCTAATCTAATCTCTATAGCTTCCTTGAAGACAGATTCCCAAATAGAAGAGTTTGATGTTAAAATCTTTACATCACTGTAATTCATGGAATGCCCTGTATCAATTGGACAGTTCTCGTTCATTCTCCCAACAGCCCGAACCTCGCGTCTTCCATATGTTTGGTCCAATGAAGGATGCATTCCTCGGGAAGCAGTACATGGACGATGAGGAGGTCTTGACGCAGGAAGACATAGGCTCCTACCTCGACCAGTAGATTGGTAGCATGCGGGCACAAAGGCCCTCCCAGTAAGGTGCCGTAAGGCCGTCACATTGAACGGAGATTATTTTGAAAAATACGGTTTTGTATCCAAAAGAGTGAGGAATAATATAGTGTACTGGAATCCTTAAGAAAACCAACCTGCTTTTAAAGAATAATGTGTTGCAATGCACATTGATCGCTCTTGTGCATCCAAATAGTTGAGGAATTTAAGATCTGTAGGAAAATATGTGTTGCGATATTAGTGCTATGAAGAGTTTCGAGCATTTCTTTGCGAGTTAAAGCTCCGAACCAAAACAATACTGTCAGTTATGGTAAGCATCAGCAAACTAATTACATGTTGTTGGACATCTGAACCGCGATTCCCATGTTGCTACTTTTGAGCAACGCACCTTAAAATCATCCGTCATAAACGTTTTGGTACATTTCTCTATGTCTTGTTGCAATTTCATTGGAGCGAGAGAGACAGTCAAATGGCAAGGACTGTTGTACGTCAGACATAACACCGACCAAACACACTTATTAAATATATTTTTAAGAGAGTGAATACCAGAAAGGAATGTTTAATTTATGTAAGTTTCAACCTATGACGAGAGGAGTAGCATCAAACATTTTCTAAAGGCTAAATTCCTTACTGTGCGTGAACTGACATACCCAAATGACATACTAAGTAATAAAGCAAAGCCTCTTTTGTTTAAATTATTGTTTCATGTTCCAATTACAGGCGTTCATCAGTAAAACGGGAACAGACCGCTGCGAAGCTCTGCGACCAAAACCAGTCTTGATTACGCAATGTTGCGGTACTTGACATATCTGTTTGTGGACACACAGCATGTGTCTCATCAGCTAAGTAATCTCCTGTGACTTCCTTTTGACGTCATATCACAGTCAGCAATGCGCTGCTCCACGATGTGGTCGGGCGGTTAACCGCAGGCTCCTCTGTCTCGAATCCACTGACCAGACGTCGTCTCACACTAAAGACCAGTTGGTAATTTTCCATTACAGAGCCAAATAAACGTATTGACAATAGATCCATCTCCACCTCAGTCTCTTTTCAGTGCGTGTTTGGAGCGCCAACGATGTTGTTCTCAGCACCCTTATAAATATTAAAAGAAACGAATGTGGATGAAATGGTTAAAATGTTATCACACAGTAAGGAGTAAACCTTGCCTTTTTGGCACTCACTCAATCACTCACTCCGACCTCGCTCGTAATCTCTTTTCGTTAATTTAATACACACATGTGATGAATTAGTTATGCTGGTTATTTAGTTTGATCTAAAATACTAAGGTTGAGCCAAAAGTCATTGCAACTATTTTTTCTTGCAGATACCAGCCCGGTTGGAAAAGGTCACATACACAGATGAAAGGACGATGTAGGAACTACGTGAGTGGACAATAAAGAAGCCTCGAACGTTGTGCATAACATATTTATTACGGCAGTGTACAGGACAGTACTGGTTTCATGTTGTAAAATGATTACAGCACAGCACACATACAACTGACAAGACAAAACTGGGTCGAAAGGTCCCTTACCACGTTCACTACACGCTGCCAACGATGTGGGAGGCGCTGGCAGTGGATAGTGCACACATACTCTACCGCAACTCAAAATCACATAAAGCAGTGTGTACAGGGTGGTCCATTGATCGTGACCAGGCCAAATATCTCACGAAATAAGCGTCCAACGAAAAAACTACAAAGTACGAAGTTTGTCTAGCTTGAAGGGGAAAACCAGATGGCGCTATAGTGGGCCCGCTAGATGGCGCTGCCATAGGTCAAACGGATATCAATTGCTTTTTTAAAAAATAGGAACCCCCATTTTTTGTTACTTATTCGTGTAATACGTAAAGAAATATGAAAGTTCTAGCTGGACCACATTTTTCGCTTTGTGATAGATGGCGCTGTAATAGTCACAAACATTTGGCTCACAATTTTAGACGAGCAGTTAGTAACAGGTAGGTTTTTTAAATTAAAATACAGAAACTAGGTATGTTTGAACATTTTATTTCGGTTGTTCCAATGTGATACTTGTACCTTTGTGAAATTATCATTTCTGAGAACGCATTTCTGGAAATACCACATTAATGCAATAAATGCTCAAAATGATGTCCATCAACCTCAATACATTTGGCAATACGTGTAACGACATTCCTCCCAACAGCAAGTAGTTCGCCTTCCGTAATGTTCCCACATGCATTGACAATGCGCTGACGCATATTGTCAGGCGTTGTCGGTGGATCACGATAGCAAATATCCTTCAACTTTCCCCACAGAAAGAAATCCGGGGACGTCAGATCCGGTGAATGTGCGGGCCATGGTATGGTGCTTCGACGACCAATCCACCTGTCATGAAATATGCTATTCAATACCGCTTCAGCTGCACGTGAGCTATGTGCTGGACATCCATCATGTTGGCAGTACATCGCCATTCTGTCATGCAGTGAAACATCTTGTAGTAACATTGGTAGAACATTGCGTAGGAAATCAGCATACACTGCGCCATTTAGAGTGCCATCGATAAAATGGGGGCCAATTATCCTTCCTCCGATAATGCCGCATCATACATTAACCCGCCAAGGTTGCTGATGTTACACTTTCTAACATTCTGCGTGGTGTCTGTTTGTTCCATATCGTATCTCCCTACCACTTGCGCGCAACGACGCTCTGAGCGTGTTTTTTAGGGAATTGACTAGTTTGAACCTGGGACCTGTTGCTGGTAAGGAGATGCCAGACCACACATGTCATGTAGAGTTCAGAAGAGTTCAGTGAGACTAGCGATGATATAACCAAATACTTAATGATTTCAGTGTCAGCTCCACTGCACACCCTGTAAAAGAATCTTAATACTAACTAAATTTAGTGGAAGGGGTTCAAGGCTTTCCTATTTTTAGTTAGCTGGTAAAATAACGTCGAAAAAGCAGTTAAGTTTACCATTGGAAATTTTATTCTACTCACAAAACATTGTTTATAAATTGCACTATTGATAAAAGGAAATGTTTTAATACAGGATGGTAAAAACCAACTGCGTTCACAAAAATGTGAACGAATATTCCCTGAATGGGTTTCCAAGTTCTACAATGGATCGAAAGATGACCTATGCCATATCACATCTATAATCTAGGTTTAAATTAAGTTTCACAACTTGAGCAAGATGGGTGTGGGCAAGTATTTGATGTACAGCTTCGTTCGTCGTTCCTTGTTGGCTTTGCAAGTGTGTGTTGCTGTTGTGGAAGTCCCATAATGGAATGGAGCTGTGAGTGCAGAATCTCATGGTTTACTGGCTTTGTATGCGTGAAAGTCATCGTTATGTGTCGCTGAAAGCGGTCGTTTTTCGTTGTAATACTTCGCAGACGACTAGTTTACAATAGGATAGGGATTTGGGAAGGTATGTCATCTATTCTTCACCCATCTTCTTTCTTGGTCTCAATCTTGCGAATCTTCAACTTCTGTTCTTCCTGCCTTTTCTCTGCTTCTTACTTGCTTCTTGGTTCTTCTCTGGGCAGGATATGGAAATATTTATTGATAACTAGTCGCTTTGAAGTTCTCCTCTTAGTAACAGTTTAATAAATTGTTTGGGTGTGTCATTTTTACTTTGTGGAAGTTTTCTTCAGTTTCGTGCATCAGCGTGCTGTTTAAGAGCAGTAGTGTGACTTCTACACATATTTTTTTGCCAGTGGTGGCTTGCCCAAGCGGTCTTCTCGTCAGGCCGTTTTTTGCTCGCTCCACTGAGGCGGGGTGTTCGGAGACCCTTCTGGCGTTCCGTGTCCTGTCATGTCTCTGCAGGGTTCCGCCACTGTGTGGTTTCGTGTTCTGTCCCAGCAGGGTTCCGCCAGCCTGTGGTTCAGCTTGGCAGCAGATTTATTTACTGCCCACTTCAGCTACAAGGGCCTTCTGTTGGTCTTTCTGCCCTTTCCCTTCTCTCGACGCTTCTGCCTTGTAGGAATTGTGTCTTGCTAATTACATCCTTTCCTTTCTTGATACTTCTCGAGTTTCAACTTGTGGGTCGTTGCATCTCGTCCTTGCTGGAGTTTTTACAATGGTTCTTACAAAAAGTTTTACTTATAATCATCTAACATATGTCTAGTACCTACATTGTTTTACGCCTTCTTAAATGCTTTACAAATTTCGGCGGCCTTTCCATGTTACAATTCTAAGATATTTTGAGTCTTAATGTCTACAAGAATCCTCAAATTCGTTTTTTATTTTTGTGTAGTGTCGTGGTGTATAGCATTTTAGTATTTCATGCTGTTAGACTATCTACGCACCTTAATCTATGGTACTATTGGTGTTATTTTTGTTTTTGTTTTTATTGAAACTACTTTCTTTTTCCCACCTTCCTCTCTCTACATTCTTCTTTCTCCTGACGATCTTATCTGCAACATAATCTTGAAATATTGTGTTGATTATTTACCAGTAATAAAATTAATCTTCAAACCTTTTGATATGGCTCACATGGTGAAGTCCTAAGGTTTTGCCTGTTTTTGGGTTCATTAGTTCCACAGCATTATTATGAGCAATTCGGCTAATTATGACAGGTCCTTTGCATGCAGCGTAAAACTTATGTATTTTGTGTTTCTGTTTGCTGGAGAGATGGTGTGTTTTTACAAATGCTTTCTGGCCTACTGAGAATGTTCTTTTAATTGCTGTTCCATCTCCTCTTTCTTTTCTTTTAATGGCTGGCTTTCTGATGTTGGAGAGTGCTGTTGCTATGACTTGTTTGTGCTGTCTACGTGGTACAATATGAAATCTAACATTTTCTCTGGTTATGTTTGGGGGTTCAATATTTTCAAGTACAGTAACTGGAGGTAGTAGTGTAGTGCTATGTGGCATTTCATTTATTACTTCTTGAAAATCTTTAAGGTATATATCCCAAGTGTTGTGTCTTTTGCCTGCATATAATCGGCATAAAGGGCCTATGTCCTTCATAGATCGTTCTGCTGGATTTACGCTAGGTTTGTACTTAGATATGTAGATGGGTTTTATCTTATGTTGTTTTAACATGTTCTGCCATTGCACTGATTTGTATTGTGGGCCATTATCCGAAATTATTCGTTCCACTCGACTTACTTGTCTGAGAAAATCTTGTCTAAATGCTTTACTTATAGTAAGACCTGTTGCCCGTTTTAATGGTAACATATTTAGAAGTAAGTTCCAAAACGACAAATATGAAAGTATATCCATTTTTTGTGCGTGGGAGGGGCCCCATCAAATCTGTTGCAGCTATTTGTTTTAATCTTTTAGCGATTATTGAAAACATAGGTGGTTTGGTTTGGAAAGTGACGTGTTTAGCCCTCATAAATTTTTTGCATTTGACTAATACTGTTCTAATTCGTCTTTCCATATTAGGAAAATGGCTTGTTTGTTTTATTTTTAAAAAGCATTTCTTTGGTCCAAAGTGGCCATTACTTAAATGTGTATACCATATGTACTTATTAATTAGTTCATCTGAGATATAACTTAACCATTCATTGGTTGCAACATTTCGTCTAAACAATAAAACATTGTTTTTTACGAGATAGTGCTGTCGAATGTCTGGAAAATCCTTACTTCTCCACTTGTGTTTGATTCCTAGTATTTCGGGATCCTTGTCCTGTTCTTTGCCTATGTTTTTCAATGTTGTCGTAATGTAGTTTTCGAAAGGTACTTGTTTCATATAGTACATTGTAAACTGGTCTTCTGCTGCTTCCAAACCTATGTTATTGGATGCACCCTGTGGACATCGTGATAAAGCACCTGCTAATACATTCGCTGGTCCTGGTATGTGTGTTATAGTGAAGTCAAATTTTTGTAGTATTAACATCCATCTGGCTAATCTCCCATGAGTTAGTTTGGCGGATAACAGAAATTCTAATGCTTTGTGGTCAGTGTATACTTTTGTTTTTCTTCCGAACAGGAAGTATCGAAAACGTTGGAAGCCCCATACAATGGCCAATACTTCCAGCTCCGTGACTGAATAGTTTTTCACGCTTTTTGTGAGTACCCGACTGGCAAATGCAATTGTTCTATATGATCTTAGCCCTGCCTGTTCGTATTCTTGGAATAAAACACCTCCTAAACCTGCTTTCGCGCTATCAGTGGCCATACAAAAATTTTTGTTAGATCAGGATGTGCTAAAATCGGTGCTGTTGTTAGTGCGTTTTTCACTTTTAAAAATTGTTCATTGGCTTGTTGATCCCATACCCATGGCGTGTTTTTTTCAGTCAGTGCACATAGGCGTGGTGTTGCGAGAGAGTCGATCCAAATAAATTTTTTATAGAATCCGGTGAGACCTAGAAATCCTCTGAGAGTTTTCTTATTATATGGAGTACAGAATTCTTTGACTGCTGTTAGTTTTTCTTGGTCGGGCATTACCCCTTTCTCTGAAATTATGTCTCCTAGAAATTTGACCTCTCGCCTTCCAAATTTGGATTTTGTTATATTTACTGTGACCCCATGCTCTTTCATGATCTGTAAAAACTGATTTAAAATGTCATTGTGATGTTCCCAAGAGGGTTCTGCTATAATCACATCATCAACATAACAAGTATTTTTTTGTAAAATTTCAGGACTGAGTATAGTAATAAATCCCCTAATAAACGCTGCTGATGATATGTTTAAAACCAAATGGCAATCGTTTAAACTGGTAACATCTACCGAATCAATTCCTCTAATTTTTCTGGGCGATCTGTCTCAGTGATTATGATTGTGTTGATCTGTCTGGAATCAAGCACTAACCTGATGCTCCCATCTCGTTTTTGTACAATATGGAGCGGGCTGTTATATGTGGAGGTAGCTGGTTCAATAATATCGTCATCTAACATTTTAGATATCTTCTGGAATACTTTATTCCTGTAGCTTAATGGGATTGTATAGGGTGGCGCTCTAAATGGTTTGTGCTGTTTTACTTCAAACTTGTACTGAAAGTGTTTAATACTGCCAGTATTAGGTAAAAATACCTCTGCTTTATCTCGTAAAATACCCTCTAATTCTCTTCTACTGTGTTCCGAAATACCTTGAACTTCTTGCAATTTTTCGTCGATTTCTTTATGGACTTCTAACATGAGTTGAGGCGATTCCCCCTATTGTGCATACCATTCTAATTCTTCATCCTCTTTATCTTGCGTCATTGTTAATTGTTTGTTTATAACTGGTATTTCTTCTAATTTTAGCTTTTGCTCAAAGAGAAGTGTGACATTCCCGAATGTTACGCTACCTTTCCCCATATCTATTATCGCTCGTCTCTCAATTAAAAAATCTGCACCTATAATCAAATCTACAGTTAGTTTAGGTATAATCAGAAGTTGGCTTCGATATTTTGACCTTGACACGAAAGAGTTAACCTTGTTTGTCTCGTAACTTCCGCAGCATTGTTTCTAATAGGACCTCTTACTTTAATCTTACGTGTTTTCAGAACTGGCAATTCCTCATTGGCATTACACTGCATGAATAAATTTTCTGAGATCGCAGTCAGTTCCCTTCCGCTATCAATTACAATATCGACTGGGATATGCTTTACCATGGCCTTCACAATTGGTTGAATTTGAAAGGGTTGGTTCTGTTCTTCTTCTTCTTGCATCAACGAATCCTCCACTGAATCATACATGAGTCTTTTTAGAAATTTCCCTTGTGAATTCGAACTTTCTGTAGGATAAGCTTCGATGACTACTACTTCTCTCTCTTTTATTTCCTCTTCTCTATTTCTTCCTTCATTTACTCTTTCTTCAACATCCTCTACTTTTTCCTCATCCTCGTCTATCTTCTCCTTCCTCGTCGCTACTTCCACATAATCGCATTTAAATGCTCTAATTATCGCTTCATAACTTCCTTCATTATATACGTTGCGTTGGTGCCCACTCGTAACTTATTTTCAACTTCTGTCGACTGCGCATTATCCTCATTGAATTCGCTTTCCCTGGTTTCCATCTCAAATAGCTCTGCAATACTCATTACTTCGTCCTTTCCTCCTACATTCGTTGTGCATGCCTCTGGTAATTCATCTTCATCGTCAGTGTTCTCCCAATTAATTTCGTCCCAACACGATATTGTTATTTTCTTGTCTTCGTTTTCATCTGGTCCTTGCGGATTTGTTTCTTCCTTCTTCTCTTCTCGTGATAAGATTTTTACTTCTCTGTTCAAGATGCTGCAATTGTCCTGGGTCGGTGCGTCATTCTCTTTGGCATGGGCGCTTAGCTGCCTATTCGAACGTTTATGGGGGTTTGGTGGTCTTCCCTCCACCTCTTCTATCTGTATTCTCTTTTCTTGTTCAGCTTGTTGATAGTGGTTTCTTTGTTGATAATTTGTCGGTCTATTGGTTCTCCAGTACCCGTTCCGGTTGTCGTTATCCCCTCTGTAATAGTTGTTGCCGTTCCTGGGTGAATTATAGTTATTGCCATATTCTCTTCTAAATCCATAACCGGTTCTTTGTTGAAATCTATTGTCGTTTCTTGGTGCGAAGTTATCACATGGTTCGTAATTATTGTTTCTTCGTACTGTGTCTTGTGGATTCCACTGGTTTTTGCTTTCGTTTTCACTTACGCTTCGTCTTTTTCTTGCGTCATCTTCCGAAAATATGAACTCTAGTTCCCTTAGAATACCTTTAAATGCTTCGACGTCATTGCCTCCGCGACCTACTAATGATTGCTGGTATTTCAATGGTAGCTTCATCGCGCATAATTTAATCAACTCTACGTCACTGTATGGTATATCTAAGCATTGATTCTTCTTTGCCATTAATTCGAAAAATTTCACGGGACTCTTATCTCCTGAATTGTCAAAATATGGGTTCCGTAATAATTCGTACTTTACTCTGTTCTGTGCTTCGCTGGACCAATATCGTGAGAGAAACTTCTCTCTGAAATCTTCGTACGATCGGCATGTCGCTGCAACATTCTGCATGGTTTCTGCGACCGTTCCTGACATGTGTGCACATATAAAGTCTAATTTGTGTGCTAGCGTCCAGTGTTCTGGTAATCCTACTCGGAATTGATCAATAAAAGTTCGTGGATGTAACGAGTTTCCTTCTCGAAAGTGTTGAAATTTTCTGACTGTGGGGAAATGATCGTTGTCGTACTTCGTCATAGTTCCATATGAAATTCGCGATTCTTCGCCCCTCTTGTTTCTGATCATTTCTCCCGTGGTTCTTTCCGGTTGTGGTAGATCCATTGGATATTGTCCACTGTAACTTTCGCCTACCCTTGCGTAGTATTGTTGGAGTGGTGCGCAATAATTTTCTTCCATCGGTTGTGAACGTGTAGCTGAATGCATTGCACTGTACTCTTCGCGACCTGGCTTTCCATTGTCAGGTATTGGTTCGGTATCTTGTCTGGCTAACCTTGCTGCTTCATTGAACGATCCAAACTATCTTGAAACATACATTTGTGGTTCCGAATGTGTTTGTGATGACGTTTGTTCATCAAGAATTTCGAAACGTGTTTATTGCTGTGCAGGCTGTCTGATTTCACGTATGTTATTTTCCGCCTGTGATTGGAATCGCAAATGCATGATATCTTCGTTAATTGTTTGTTTTTCCGGAGCTGTTACAGATACGGATGTGGTTGCAGACTCAGTGCTTGTTCGATCCTGTTCACTACGCTCTTCAATGGTTTGCAACAACTCTGTTCGCAATTTCTGAAATTGTCGCTTCGTTTGCGCTTCTATTTTGACCATGCGGTTATCATATCTTTTCAGCGCTGCTTTTGTGATACGTTTGTATAACACACTATTTTCAACAATTTCACGTGCTGTACCTGCTGCTTGTCTAGTAATTACGTTTATCTGTTTCTCTAGTTTCTTGACTTCTCCCTGGGTGTTGTTACGTAATGTTTTGATCTCGTCCTGAATGTCATTACGCAATGTTTGTACGTCCGCTTGTACCTTGTCAATGTCTGTTCTCAATTGACTGTGACCTGTTATTAAGTTTCGTATCACTTCTCGAGATTCTTTTGCCTCGTCTTCAGTATGACTTAGGTGTAACTGATTTTTTTTTGTTTTGTTCTTTAATCTCACGCATTTGTCTCGTGGTTTCTGCATTCTGAATTTGAATTTGGTTCGCTATGTCTTTATTTTGCCTTGTCATGGTTTCCGTAATTTGTTGTAATAATTCTGCCAGATTGGTGGGTCCTATTGCGTTTTCTTCCGACGTCCTACGCTCTGTGTTTTTGCCCAAGTGTTGGTTCGCAACCGATTGCATTGAACTGTGCTGTGACACGTTTCTGCTCGCATTCCTTGTACTCTGTGGTGAGGGAGCTCTGATTACTTGTACTATGGGTTCTACATATTCAAGACGCAAGTTAGAATCCTCATCGACTGTCTCTCTACTTTCCTGCTCCTCTGTCGTATGCTGACTTATGTTTTCTATGCCTTGACGTACATTCTCCTCGTTCTGGTGCGTTATATGTTCTATTTCTCGCGATACTGCATCGTCTGTTATACTGTCCTCTATTCTCTGTCCATTTTCATGCTGGGTCTCTACCTCAATTCGGTCAAGGTCTCGATTTTCCATTGCTAATCATGCCGAATCCCTTATTTTCTGTTTTAAAAGCAATTCACGCGCCCTACTTCGAGTCAACATGCGCTCGTACGATCTCACGCGTTTCATAAACTTTTTGTTCACGCGACACGTATTATACCCAAGACTGACAATCCATTCACTTACTTGTTGGGTCAGAACCAACCAGTCAACGATGTATCCGCCACCTGTGCGCTTGCGTTGAGGAGAAAACTTAATTCTAACAATTTTTAAAATTCATAACTTAATTATGCTATTGTCTCTGCTAGAATGTCTCACTATCTATCGCTGCAGCTACTGTTTTCAACTATTTATGCCTTTCAAAAAAAAAAATTTTTTTATTACGAAAATTTTTTAACAGGATATTTTTCTGACCTAGTTAGGCATGTGGTCGACCTTCAATCATGGTATTTTACCATCCTGGCAGGGTCGCCATTTAATAACATTCTGCGTGGTGTCTCCCTACCACTTTCGCGCAACGACGCTCTGAGTGTGTTTTTTAGGGAATTGACTAGTTTGAACCTGGGACCTGTTGCTGGTAAGGAGACGCCAGACCACACATGACATGTAGAATTCAGAAGAGTTCAGCGAGACTAGCGATGATATAACCAAATACTTAATGATTTCAGCGTCAGCTCTACTGCACTCCCTGTAAAAGAATCTTAATACTAACTAAATTTAGTGGAAGGGGTTCAAGGCTTTCCTATTTTTAGTTAGCTGGTAAAATAACGTCGAAAAAGCAGTTAAGTTTACCATTGGAAATTTTATTCTACTCACAAAACGTTGTTTATAAATTGCACTATTGATAAAAGGAAATGTTTTAATACAGGATGGTAAAAACCAACTGCGTTCAACAAAAATGTGAACGAATATTCCCTGAATGGGTTTCCAAGTTCTACAATGGATCGAAGGATGACCTATGCCATATAACATCTATAATCTAGGTTTAAATTAAATTTCACAAAAGAGAAAACTATCAAAATGGTCTACAGTGACCCTCAATTATCTTTAATTACTTATCTAACTTGTCGTAAATTACAGTGGCTGATGTGGCTTCTCAATAACTATATAACAGAAAAATCATCGCATTTCAGATTTTTACTTCAAGTGGCAAATGTGAACACCATGAGCTTTAATTGACGATCGACACTAGTATTACACAAAAGGGGGATGTAACAAATGAGACTTCCGCAGTTCTGAGTGAAGCTTTATGCGCTGTTATGCGGCATCGCGTGCGTTCATTACCTTGTCGGTGTTCGTCAGGGGGTGGCGAACAGCACAGCTCCGCTCACCTCGCCGTCTCGGAAGCAACTCTCCCCTAACTTCTCCTTACTACAATTTACCGAAGTTGGTTTAAAAAAACTATTTGGCTGTGTTTTCATCTGACCAATCAGGGTCTCAATGTTAACCTTAAGCTCCACCTACAAAAATTCTGTCCATCCAATGAGAAACGTTATACTTTTCGTGGTGGGGCAATGTTTTTAAAGTTTGCAACGTAACAGAGACGCGAAAAAGTCTCACGCTAAAACTTGCAGCTGGTGTGTGTTGTGGCGTAACAAGCTAGTCACGCCACACTGAGGAGGAAGCCGAAAGGCACGCGTACACACACGCCGACTGTCGTCAAGTCTGGAACAGGATACGTATTGAATACTATAAAGAAAATACGTATCTTTGGAATATACTTAACTTTTAATCAATCCTTGTGATACATCTCTCTTGACTATACAAATGAGACTCGTAAGATACATGTACTGTGACAATTGGCGCCTTGCTAAGTCGTAGCCATTAACTTAGCTGAAGGCTATTCTAACTGTCTCTCGGCAAATGAGAGCAGAGGCTTCGTCCTTATAGTCGCTAGCAACGTCGTCGTACAACTGGGCGAGTTCTCGTACGTCTCTCGAGACCTGCCGTGTGGCGACGCTCGGTCTACGATCACACAGTGGCGACACGCGGGTCCGACATGTACTAATGGACCGCGGCCGATTTAAGCTACCACCTAGCAAGTGTGGTGTCTGGCAGTGACACCACAGTGTGGTCCTTTTAGTGTTATCGTAAGATATATACTGTTCTTCTGGAGGACTCTATCTTTTAACATGGGCTGGGGGGTGGTCCTGACGTAACAGAGACGCGAAAAAGTCTCACGCCAAAACTTGCGGCTGGGGTGGTCCTTTTAGCGTTATCGTAAGATCTATACTGTTCTTCTGGAGAGCTCTAGCTTTTAACATGGGCTGGGGGGTGGTCCTAGCTGTTAGCTGGAGACGTGGGTGTCCGTCTCTTATCGTAGGGCCTTCCAGCTTAACACGGTTCTGCTCTCGGCTTCTGTTCTCGTTTCTCCCCTCGGAACTGCGTCTGTCTCACGGTGGGAAGGTATGACATGCATTTAGGCATTCTTGTGTTAGTCTGTGGTATTCCATTTGCTCACTCGTTACTCGTATTACTTTGGTTAATTTAATGTCAGGATTTATTCGGAGCTATGTGACATACTACTGGATTTGCTTATCATGTCAGGGTTTTCATGGAAGGTGTTGGATTTGCCTGACACCTTACAACTTGTCGCAGCCATCGTGGATTTTCCGTTGCCCAATAGTGCATATAATGCCGGTTTACGTTACCGCTGTTGGTGAATGACGCTTCGTCGCTAAATACACTCATGGAATTTGAAATAAGAACACCGTGAATTCATTGTCCCAGGAAGGGGAAACTTTATTGACACATTCCTGGGGTCAGATACATCACATGATCACACTGACAAAACCACAGGCACGTAGACACAGGCAACAGAGCATGCACAATGTCGGCACTAGTACAGTGTATATCCACCTTTCGCAGCAATGCAGGCTGCTATTCTCCCATGGAGACGATCGTAGAGATGCTGGATGTAGTCCTGTGGAACGGCTTGCCATGCCATTTCCACCTGGCGCCTCAGTTGGACCAGCGTTCGTGCTGGACGTGCAGACCGCGTGAGACGACGCTTCATCCAGTCCCAAACATGCTCAATGGGAGACAGATCCGGAGATCTTGCTGGCCAGGGTAGTTGACTTACACCTTCTAGAGCACGTTGGGTGGCACAGGATACATGCGGACGTGCATTGTCCTGTTGGAACAGCAAGTTCCCTTGCCGGTCTAGGAATGGTAGAACGATGGGTTCGATGACGGTTTGGATGTACCGTGCACTATTCAGTGTCCCCTCGACGATCACCAGTGGTGTACGGCCAGTGTAGGAGATCGCTCCCCACACCATGATGCCGGGTGTTGGCCCTGTGTGCCTCGGTCGTATACAGTCCTGATTGTGGCGCTCACCTGCACGGCGCCAAACACGCATACGACCACCATTGGCACCAAGGCAGAAGCGACTCTCATCGCTGAAGACGACACGTCTCCATTCGTCCCTCCATTCACGCCTGTCGCGACACCACTGGAGGTGGGCTGCACGATGTTGGGGCGTGAGCGGAAGACGGCCTAACGGTGTGCGGGACCGTAGCCCAGCTTCATGGAGACGGTTGCGAATGGTCCTCGCCGATACCCCAGGAGCAACAGTGTCCCTAATTTGCTGGGAAGTGGCGGTGCGGTCCCCTACGGCACTGCGTAGGATCCTACGGTCTTGGCGTGCATCCGTGCGTCGCTGCGGTCCGGTCCCAGGTAGACGGGCACGTGCACCTTCCGCCGACCACTGGCGACAACATCGATGTACTGTGGAGACCTCACGCCCCACGTGTTGAGCAATTCGGCGATACGTCCACCCGGCCTCCCGCATGCCCACTATACGCCCTCGCTCAAAGTCCGTCAACTGCACATACGGCTCACGTCCACGCTGTCGCGGCATGCTACCAGTGTTAAAGACTGCGATGGAGCTCCGTATGCCACGGCAAACTGGCTGACACTGACGGCGGCGGTGCACAAATGCTGCGCAGCTAGCGCCATTCGACGGCCAACACCGCGGTTCCTGGTGTGTCCGCTGTGCCGTGCGTGTGATCATTGCTTGTACAGCCCTCTCGCAGTGTCCGGAGCAAGTATGGTGGGTCTGACACACCGGTGTCAATGTGTTCTTTTTTCCATTTCCAGGAGTGTAGAACGCGTGCAAAAAATCCGTCATCGTCCCGTAATTTCTCTTGTGCCCAGTGGCAGAACTGTACACGAAGTTCAGAGTCGTCGCCATGCAATTCCTGGTACGGGTGCAATCAACGTTGATGTAGCATTCTCAACACCGACGTTTTAGGGATTCCCGAATCTCGCGCAATTTGTCTGCTACTGATGTGCGGATTAGCCACGACAACAGCTAAAACACCTACTTGGGCATCATCATTTGTTGCAGGTCGTAGTCGACGTTTCACATGTGGCTGAACACTTCCTGTTTCCTTAAATATCGTAACTATCCGGCGAACTGTCCGGGCACTTGGATGATGTCGTCAAGGATACCCGTTGGGCATTTTGATTACAATAGCCATACATCAACACGATATCGGCCTTTTACGCAATTGGTAAACGGTCCATTTTAACACGGGTAATGTATCACGAAGCAAATACCGTCCGCGCTGGAAGAATGTTACGTGATACCCGTAATTATACGTTTGTGACTATTATTGCGCCATCTATGACAAAGCGAAAAAAGTGATCCAACTAAAACATTCATATTACAGGAATATGTAATAAAAAATAAGGGTTCCTATTTAAAAAAACGCAGTTGATATCCGTTTGACCTATGGCAGCGCCATCTAGCGGGCCAACCATAGCGGCATGTGGTTTGCCCCTCCAAGCTAGACGAGTTTCGTTCTTTGTAGTTTTTTCGTTTGACGCTTATTTCGTGAGATATTTGGCCCGGTAACGATCAATGGACCACCCTGTATACAGCGGCAACTGCGACGCTGGGGATAGGAAGAATTGGAACACTAGTCACCCTTCTCTCTGTGACTTTGATCTGATCCGAAAGGTAAAGAAACAAATATATGGTAGGCAGTTTACCACACGTCGACATTGCCAATGCTGCGAGGCAACAGATGACCCGTTTCGAACATGGTTCAAAATGGCTCTGAGCACTATGGGACTTAACTTCTGAGGTCATCAGCCCCTAGAACTTAGAACTACTTAAACCTAACTAACCTAAGGACATCATGCACATCCATGCCCGAGGCAGAATTCGAACCTGCGACCGTAGCGGTCGCGCGGTTCCAGACTGTAGCGCCTAGAACCGCTCGGCCACTCCGGCCAGCGATTCAAACATGGTGCGGCAAATGGTGACGCAGATAGTATTCAGCGCCTCCCACATCGTTAGCAGCGTGTGGTGACATTGCTGGAGACTATTTAGGGGGGCTTTAGATCGAGTTTTCTCATATCAGATATATGTGTTCTTTGATGAAATCATTTTGCACCATCAAACCAGTAGTGTCCTATACCCAGTCATAATAAATATGTGACGCACAATGTTCGCGTGTTCTTCAGTGTCCACAAATATAATCCCCACTTCGTACTTTTCATCAATATACGAGGGGTAATGCAACATATCTTTTTTCTGGAAGGAGGTTGGTTTTATTCAGCATTTCAGTACACCATGTTATTCACCACTTCTTAGGCTACAAAGCCTTGTTTTTCAGCATAATCTCCGTTCAATGCGACGGCCTTAACCCACCTTACTGGGAGGGCCTGTATGGCGGCGTGGTACCAATCTACTGGTCGACGTCAGGGCCAACGTCTTGCAGCATCAACAATCTCCCCATCATCCATGTATGGCTTCCCATGTAGTGCATCCTTTTTTGGGCCAAACAGACGGAAGTCGGAAAGTGCGAGATCCGGGCGTAGGATGGATGAACAAGAATAGTCCAATGAAGTTTTGTGAGCTCCTCTCCTGTGTGATGTCTTGCGTTGTCATGGAGAAGGAAAAGTTCGTTTACAAAATTGTTAAGGCTTTCGTGGCCACTTCTTGACACGCCTGTTGGCTTCTGTCTCAGGTTCTTCGGCCGACGTTCATCTAATGATTTTACTGACGTTTCGCCAGCACGAGTGGCTGGCATTGTCAAAGCTTCACCCTCCATTGCCGATGGTGAACTGGAGCCGAGCTCGCGGCCGCAGACTGAAGCCAGGATCCTGGCTTCCCGTACTGCAGCGAACGACCGTCGCAGGTAGCAAGAGGAGAACCGCACCGGAAATGACCGCGGAGAAGCCCTCGAACGTTGGCGCGCCAGGTACATACAGTCTGCGGCCGCGAGCTCGGCTCCAGTTCACCACCGGCAATGGAGGGTGAAGCTTTGACAATGCCAGCCACTCGTGCTGGTGAAACGTCAGTAAAATCATTAGATGAACGTCGGCCGAAGAACCCGAGACAGAAGCCAATAGGCAGTTTGTCAAAAGTTCGTTTGCATTTTTGTGGAGATGAACATGCTGAAGTCGTTTCTTCAGTTTCCTGAGCATAGCACAATACACTTCAGAGCTGATCGTTGCACCATGAAAGGGAGGACATAAAACAGAAAAACTTTTTCAGAGTACAGAAAGGCCATCGCCATGACTTTACTGGATGAGGGTGCGGCTTTGAACTTTTTCTTCGGGTGAAAGGTGGCGTGGCGTCACTCCATGGATTGCCGTTTTGTATCTGGTTCGCAGTGATGAACCCATATTTCATCGCCTGTAAAAACGTTTGACAAAATAATTATCACGATCAGCGTCGTAACACACAAGCAATTCCGCACAGATGGTCCTCCGTTGTGCTTCTGTTAGATGGCGAGGAACTCGGCGGGCACACAGCTTTGAGTATCCCATCTGGACGACGAGTGTGTCAGCACAACCAACAGAGGCTTCCAGTTGAGCAGCAAGGTGTTTGATTGTGATCCGTCCATCACCTCAGATGAGAGTGTCCGCACGTTCCATCATTGCAGGAGTCACAGCTGTGTGCGGCCGGCCGGCAAGTGGGAGATTGGATATGTTTGCGCGACCATGTTGCTATGATGACAGACGCCTCGGCCAACGACGCACCGTGCTTTTGTTCACTACCAGGTCCCTGTAGACACACTGCAAGCGCCTATGAATATCTGCGATGCTCTGGTTTTCCGCCAAGAGAAGCTCAATGAGAGCTCACTGCTTGGAACAAACATCCGTTACAGACGCCATTTTGAAGGCTACATACAGCGCCGCCTCCTATTGGAACATTGTGAAACTGTAGAAGCAGGAGCGGGAATACAGTACGATGTTCCACAACAAATTCTGCGTTTAAACTGGACGAGAAAAATATGTTTTGCATTACTTACTGAACGCCACTCGTTTGTCGAATTTTCCAAACCGGCTGTGTTACACGCACCTAGTCGAAGTGGCTAATGAAAGTGGAAGTTGAATGAAACATTACAGTATTCTTACGCTGTTTAGTATCATCTTCATCAGCGTCAGAAAGCGCATTCAGTGCTGTAAACAGATCCAAATAAAACCTTTCGATAAAAAGTCTATATTTTGCACACTTAAATTACAATACTCATCTTTGACCATCTGGCCGCAGGTAGATAAGTTCTCTGTGTGGCTTACTGTATAGGTCAATCAGAAGACCCGGTTCAAATGGCTCGATATATGTATTCCAGTCAAGTGGTCAGATATCGTAATCTTCCTGGGAGTAGTTAGAAAACAAGTGGTCACATATTGGAATCTTCCTCGGAGTAGTTAGAAAACAACAGGGCTTGTAATGGTTGTATTAGTGAGAAGTTAAACTCTGTCTCGCGGGTCGAAGAGTGACTGATACGGTACTGTAACAATGAGGAAACTTCGTGCAGGTCCGCCAGTAAACGTTTTCGTGTAACTCTGCGGAGCAATGCATTGCGTAATTTGTCTCGTTCAAAAATGGCTCTAAGCACTATGGGACTTAATATCTGAGGTCATTAGTCCCCTAGACTTAGAACTACCTAAACCTAACTAACCTAAGGACATCACACACATCCATGCCCGAGGCAGGATTCGAACCTGCGACCGTAGCAGCCGCGTGGTTCCGAACTGAAGCGCCTAGAACCGCTCGGCCACAGCGGTCGGCAGAAGACTAGGATCCTGTGATGGTTTGTGTGGTTTTGTCTAGAGACCATGGTGCCAAACCAAACTCTGCAATGCATACTAATATCACAGACGTTAGCAAGGGCTCGCTGCAATCCGCAACAACATATGGGAGGCGCTCCTGAAGACCATGCCTCTCCCCCAGCACAGCAGCGCCCTCACACTGATGTCAATACAGTGACAAGGATGCAAGAGCTCAGCCTAGTTTGTGACCTCTGCTTCAACAGTCAACATCATCTAGTAGGACGGTTTTAGTCGACGTTTCAGATGAACTTGTACATTAGTTAAAGTTGAACCTCATACTTTAAGAGAGCAGTTTGTGATTGTATCCATCAAGTGATGCTTTCATAGTCAATGGCGGTTGTAAATATTCTATACTCTCTTGCTGCAAAGAACAGTCTCAATTTAAGTAATTCTTTTTATTTATTCCTGTAATTAAATGAACTAATATTTCATCTGCTGCAGTTAAAAATGGGCTAACT
The DNA here is from genome assembly GCF_023898315.1 of Schistocerca nitens. Taxonomy (NCBI): domain Eukaryota; kingdom Metazoa; phylum Arthropoda; class Insecta; order Orthoptera; family Acrididae; genus Schistocerca; species Schistocerca nitens. The sequence continues at coordinate 354,511,433 of NC_064615.1, forward strand.
TCCAGACCACTACAAGAATGCACACACAGAGAGAGAGATAATCGTATGGCATTGTTGACCAGGAGGCCCCATGTGGGGGAGTTCGGCCGCCGTATTGCAAGTCCTCTTTAGTTGACGCCACATCGGCGTCTTGCGAGTCAATGATGATGATAATGATGATGACGGACACACAACACCCAGTCCCCTGCTGGGAATCGAACCTGGAACCCCTGTGTGGTAGGGGGTAACGCTGCTGCTACGCTACGGAGGCTGACAAAGAACGCACAGCTGTGGCCAGATGATTGTAGTTCAGTGTAGTCCTAATAGTTTGCATGTCGAGGTAATCATAACAGGGATACGGATTTTCACTCAATATAGTTTGTAATACTCAGAAAAATTCGCAGTGTAAGTTAAAAGACAAGCTTTTCATGAGTGATCGGGTTTGGGACGGTGAAATGATGGTCGGTCAGTGTACCTCACTCTTTGCTAATTTAATTAAGTAAGCCTTGGTTTTGAACTCTAATTAAATTTCAGTAGTTTCAGATAATCAGTTTGATCATATATAATGCTTTCAAATACGTGTATTTAGTAGGTGCCATTTATTTGGTGTCAGTTTATGTTGTCCCTATAATGGATGTGAAAACTGGAATAAAAAAAGCATAAACTACTTCCACAGTAGCTGGCAGCCCATTCGTACCGACCGACCGCCGTGTCATCTTCTGCCAATGGCGTTATTGGATGCTACATGGAGAGTCGTGGAGTCAGCGCATTGCTCTCCCGGCCGTCGTCAGTTTTCGTGACAAGGAGCAGCTGCTACTCGGTCAAGAAGCTCCTCAATTGGCATCACAGGGCTCAGTGCATCCAGTTCCAGTCCTCCCGCCAAGGAAAAGTCGGTAGCAGTACTGAGAATCGAACCCTGGGTCCTCAACTGTGCTGGCCATTCAGCTGTGGATGCTGACAAAATAAGTTTTAAGTTGAAATACAGGGTGGGTGAGAAGTCGCTCCCTAGTTTTAAATGTCCATAAGTGATTGTCGATATTTATTAATGAACGTTGTTGTGTTTTGTTACAAAATCACTCAGAGTACTTTCACCGCCCATAGCATCTTTTTACGGTGAACGATGAGATGACAAGAAAGTTGACTGTACAAGGGGGCAATACGTTGTTAGTGTCAGTCGATTGTTACTGTAGATTCTCCTGGTATCATTTTAAGAAGTTGCTGTAACAAAGCAATGGTATCTAATAACAAATAGAACGTACTCGAATCTCATATCTAGTAGATTAAGTCTTGAACTCCAACCCAACCCAAAATATCTCTGTTACATACATCTCCTTGCAGAAATGCTGCGATGATCTTTTCTGCCTGGCTACAATCGATTTTCCTCCTAGCTTCACAGAAACTGACTTAATGATTTATCTGTAATGACCACGTTGTCTTAGAGATTTTATAGCTCTATTAGAGAAGTGCAAAATATGAGAAAGCCGTAGAATACCTGCAGCCTATTCCCTCAGTGGATGCGTTCAGTGCAGACTGATAGCTGCCGATATCACACATTGAGAGACCTTATCAACAACTCGATACTCGAGCTTCCTTATAAGGCAGCAAATACGTGTGCGTCTGCACGTATTTGCGTCGATAGCTGCCTTCCTGCCAGATAACGAAGACAATTCAGTGACACCACTAGCTCTGAAGCGTCGGAAGTGTTGAGGAGAAACTCACTCATACACGCTCTTGCACTGTCTCTGCTCATAGATAGGAACCAGCAATCTGCTGACTTGTGACCTCTATGAAGCTAATGGGTTGCAATGCACAGCACGCGCCATTCATAGTTACTTTAATTAAAGGAATGTAGATCACTATATAATCACTCTTCGATATTTCTAATGATATTGATAATACGTAAAATTCTCTATCTTTAAATCAAGGATTGGCGTTCAAGTCCTAAGTGGAGGAAATTCAGTTATGATAAAACCACTGCTTGTATTACTATTATTTATTGGCTCACTTATATTACGTGGCGTTGATATGCACTACTGACCATTAAAATTGCTACACCACAAAGATGACGTGCTACAGACGCGAACTTTAACCGACAGGAAGAAGATGCTGTGATATGCAAATGATTAGTTTTCAGAGCATTCACACAAGGTTGGCGCCGGTGGTGACACCTACAACGTGCTCACAAGAGAAAAGTTTCCAACCGACTTCTAATACACAAACAGCAGTTGACCAGTGTTGCCTGGTGAAACGTTGCTGTGATGCATCGTGCAAGGAGGAGAAATGCGTACCGTCACGTTTCAGACTTTGATAAAGGTCGGATTGTAGCCTATCGCGATTGCGGATTATCGTATCGCGACATTGCTGCTCGCGTTGGTCGAGATCCAATGACTGTTATCAGAATATGAAATCGGTGGATTCAGGAGGGTAATACGGAACGCCGTGCTGGATCCCAACGGCATCGTATCACTAGCAGTCGAGGTGACAGGTATCTTATCCGCATGGCTGTAACGGATCGTGCAGCCACGTCTCGATCCCTGAGTCAACAGATGGGGACGTTTGCAAGACAACAACCATCTGCACGAACAGTTCGACGACGTTTGCAGCAGCATGGACTATCAGCTCGGAGACCATGGCTGCGGTTACCCTTGACGCTGCATCACAGACAGGAGCGCCTGCGATGGTGTACTCAACGACGAACCTGGGTGCACGAATGGCAAAACGTCATTTTTTCGGATAAATCCAGTTTCCGTTTACAGCATCATGATGGTCGCATCCGTGTTTGGCGACATCGCGGTGAACGCACATTGGAAGCGTGTATTCGTCATTGCCATACTGGCGTATCACCGGGCGTGATGGTATGGGGTGCCATTGGTTACATGTCTCGGTCACCTCTTGTTTCCATTGACGGCAGTTTGAACAGTGGACGTTACATTTCATATGTGTTACGACCCGTGGCTCTACCCTTCATTCGATCCCTGCGAAACCCTACATTTCAGCAGGATAATGCATGAGCGATATCACACATTGAGAGAGCTTATCAACAACTCGATACTCGAGCTTCCTTATAAGGCAGCAAATACGTGTACGTCTGCACGTATTTGCGTCGATAGCTGCCTTCCTACCAGATAAGGTAGACAATTCAGTGACACCACTAGCTCTGCAGGTCCTGTACGGGCCTTTCTGGATACAGAAAATCTTCGACTGCTGCCCTGGCCAGCACATTGTCCAGGTCTCTCACCAACTGAAAACGTCTGGTCAATGGTGGCCGAGCAACTGGCTCATCACAATACGCTAGGCACTACTCTTGATGAAATGTGGTATCGTGTTGAAGCTGCATGGGCAGCTGTACCTGTTTGACTCAATGCCCAGGGGTATCAAGGCCGTTATTAGGGCCTGATTTCTCGGGATCTATGAACCCAAATTGCGTGAAAATGTAATCACATGTCAGTTCTAGTATAATATATTTGTCCAATGAATAGCCGTTTATCATCTGCATTTCTTCTTGGTGTAGCAATTTTAATGGCCAGTCGTGTAATTACCACAGTTTAAATAACAAGTTATCACCAAATTAACTGTGTTCTCAAAGAAACCTATGTACTATTTTTCATGCGTTCAGTGCCGGTACAGGGGCTAAGTGGGTTCTGGACAAGAGAAGAAATCTTACAAGGTTGTGAATTTTGTACGTAGTTTTAGCTGTTTATGTTCTCGTTGTGGTAGTGGCCTACGTTGTCAGTGACATATATATAGAAAATTCGTCAACACAGGCTCTGCGCCCTGTTTCATTTAAAGACATTATTTAAAACATGAAACACACGAAGTAACGTATAGTGATTACTAACTTAAGTGACGAACTGGAAAGTTGTTATACACCTTTGCGCAACACTGCGTCAATCAAAAATACAATTTCTGTTGCATGATAAAGACGACATAATAGCGAGAGGAATACGAGGAAAAATCGACAAAGAAGCACTGGAAAGCATATCAAGGAGAGATAAAAATTCTGTGGGCATATAAGGTGGAATTAAGTGACATCACAATAGATGTTTCGATGGAACAACTGCCGGAAATATTGTAGCAGCTCTGTGTAGACTACTTTTATGTTATGGACGTGGATATAACGCACGATTTTGCTGAGATTTTTAACAAAATGGAGTATGTGATTATCTAAAATCAAACTATAACTTCAGTGTGCAAGGAGCCTATCGAGGAAAATTAAGTAATACAGCATAAATCCACATCTATAAAATGTTTGTGTCATGTGTGAAGAATATTTAAAGATATTGACACTACTGCGTAGCTTACAGGTAACGTCAATAACTTCCTAATATTTGGTGGCAAATTTGAATTGTAATTAGATTCTCGAGTTTGTTTTAATTTATGCTGTCATTTGTAGGGAAACGTTGTAATATTCAACCTCTGAAAGCGGTGCTGAGCGACCACACGGCTGCGCCCGCGAGCCAGTGGGTATGGTGGACATTGTGCTCCCCTCCATCTGGGTAAATCATCTTAGTGTAGGAGTGGGGGGCTGCAGCCCCTACTCAAGGAGTTGTGAGGGCTGGGGGCACAGAGGAAGGAATCTATCGTGTCACAGAGTGGCAGTCGCTTTTCATGAGATGAGAGGCATACACCATCATGCAGGTGGACTGACGGTTGGCTTGTGAATGGGCTGTGCATTCGCATCTGTGGAAACGGAAATGTCGTGTGACTAGGGCCTCCCGTTGAGTAGACCAGTCGCCTGGTGCAAGTCTTTTTAGGTGACGCCACTTCGGCGACTTGCATGTCGATGCGAATGAGATGATGACGATGAGGACACCACAACACCCAGTTCCTGAGCAGAGGAAATCTCTGAGCCAGCCGGAGCCGGGAATCGAACCCGGGCCCCTTGGCATGGTAGTCCATCACGCTGACCATTCAGCTATAGGGGCGGACATTCGCGTCTGTGATACGTGGCGGCGGCAGACTCACGATGTACTCAGGCATAAGGCCCATCTGTGCGGGGCTGACAGCTCCCCAGCGGACAGTTAATGACAGCGGGCAAGTGAGACTCGATAGCAGCATTTTCGAAGCATGTACCAGGAGTATCGGTATGAAAAGAGCGTGTTTTTGTGAAAATGAAACACTAATTTTGAACTGAAAAGTAAAAACATTTTATTCAAAGTACATTTTGACCACCTTTCTGGCAATTTGTGGACACCACGCCAATAGAAATGCTCGTCTTTTGAAGCAAACCAATCAGACACCCAATTTTCGACTTCTTCGTAGGAATCGAAGTGTTCCTCAGCCAATGCGTGTCCCATTGATGAAAACAAATGGTAGTCGGTAGGGGCCAAGTCTGGTGAATACGGTGGGTGGGGTAGCAGATCCCAGCCAAGTGTTCTGATTGTATCCTGAACCAGTTTTGCTTTGTGTCTAGGTGCATTGTCGTGTAAAAAAAATACTTTGCCATGTCTTCTGGCCCATTCTGGTCCTTTTACGATCAATGCATAGTTAAAATTGAGACCTTTCTGATCTCACCAAACACAGAGCATTGTCTTCTTGCCGAATCGATCCGGTTTTGCAGTCGATGTTGATGGGTGTCCCGGATTAACCCATGATTTTTCCCGTTTAGGAAAAAAAATCCATTGTTCATCGCTAGTAACAATTCTATGAAAAATTGATTTTCTTTCATGTCTTTGAAGCAAAATTTGACAAATGGTTTTTCGGTTTTCCATCTGTCTTTCATTCAATTCATGTGGCACCCATTTTCCACACTTTTGGATCTTTCCCATAGCTTTCAAACGGGCAGAAATTGTTTGTTGTGCAACATTTAGCATTGCTGCCATTTGCTTCTGACTCAAAGTATCATCTTCATCCAATATTGCTTGCAATTCGGCGTCTTCGAACTTTTTTCGTGGTCTTCCACGTTCGTCATTACTTACATCAAAATCATTATTTATGAACCGTTGAAACCATCTTTTGAATGTTGCTTCTGATAGAGCATGATCACCATTTGCCTCGACAAGCATTCGATGCGACTCGGCAGCACTTTTTTCTAATGAAAACAAAAAAATAATGCTTTCCGCAAATCATCACTTTCTGGTACAAAATTCGGCATTGTTAACACGATGAAAACATATGATGTTGTTTGTTCCACGACTTTGACAGATGTCATACCAACCAAACAAAAAAAAATTAAGGCTCGCTCACAAGAAATGTTCCCTATCGACACATTTGTATCTTAACGCTCATTTCATACCGGACACCCGGTAAAGTGTTTGCATATTTGGTCAAATGTTAAATAAAGCACCTCTAATTGTTTCAAAAATAAATCCAGCACTCCCATCCCTACTTCAGTGTAACCGGTTATAATACAATGAAATTTCTTTAAAAAAGTTAATCCATCACTTCTACAGTGTAACTATTATCATCACTAGAGTAAATCGTTTAAAAAATGAATTCACCACCACCTCATTGTAGCTGTTGCTTACCAAGAGTGCAATTGTTAAAAAAGTGTCTCTCACACATACACTTGATCTTGTTTGTTCTTGTTCAAATAATAATAAACTGTCTTAGACACCCCTCAGGTGTGCTAGACATCCTCCACAGTGTAATAGTTACGCAGCAAGAGTCTACTAAATGAACATCGTACCTCCACAGTATAACTGTTATGTTGCAAGGGTGCACTTTGTTTAAAAAGTCTCTTACACGTACAGGTGGTCTTGTTTATCTTTGTCCAAATACTAATAAATCATATTGGACAACCCACAGTTGTGCTAGACATCCCCTCTCTATTGTTTCATTAACCATGGCGTCAGGCATAGTTGTATACCAGGAAGTGTGTACTTTTGACCTTGTTCTTGGGGAGAGGGGAAGAAGATGGCATCCTTTAGAACTGTCAAGGACAAGTGGGGTAGTTCCACCATCTTGGATTGTGACATCATAGTTCTGTCTGCTTTTGACCAGCCGCCATCTTGGACGCCATCTTGATGACACTTCAACTTTGTGGTAGGGACGATAGGGCCTAAAATCCTTCTCTTGGTCATCAATTCATATAGGTCTATGGTCGGAATAGGTCGTCTATCACATAAGCACTCCACTTGGTCTACCATAATTAATTCAGCTTCAGCCAGGGGGATGAGGATTTGGTTACAGCAGGGTAATAAATTATCCTGGACTGCTATTTGTACACAAGGTAATTGGTCTAGAGAGGGATGTGGATCTGATTATAGCAGAGTAATAAATTATCTTAATCAGTTCAGCTGTGTGACTGGGGGATGGTGAGGGCGGAAGGGTAAGGGAGGGTAATACTTTATTTCGGCTCCTTTATCTGTCCCAGACCACATGTGACATGTGGAGGTGTGCGAATCAAAAAGCCCTACTGTCCATGATAGGATCTCAGGGGGTGTGGGGTCATAACTTAAGCGACATGGTGGGGAGTGCAATCATAAATTAGTGGAAGGTGAGGGGGAGGGGAGAAGGGGTGACTGGTCATAAATCAGTGACCAGTGAACCCACTCAGCCCCCTTACTACTGCCATATGCTATTGCCAATAGAGCAAAATATAATATTTTGGTCCTGTAGGATCTTCAAATTCCATTTTGGGACAATGCTGTTGTCCATTAGTACTTCGGTATGTAATGACTTACGTTTCCACTTGGCTTTTACCCCATCTGCCAGGCCCATGTATTAGCCATCGTCTCATTGCTCATCGTTTGCAAATTGTGGGTCTTGGGTAACGGAATCTCTATAAGGAAGAAGGACTGCTTAGTTTTATTAAGTCTATTACAACAGGTGATTTTATCAGTTATTATTCTATGGTTCGAATAACTTTTGAAATTTTCGTTTTCTAGAGCAGTGAGAGGGAAGTCATTCATTACTTGATACTGCTGCCCCAACTTCTTGTGGATTATTTTGGTGATCTCATTATACCTTTTCAAATATTCCGCAGTTGACAAGATAATACATGTACTATGCTATGTGACCTTCTTTTGATCTCCACACTCTCTGCTTACTCTTTCTTGGTCTGATATTAAATCGTTATGATACAGACAGTACATGTGGTTTTACTGCATAGCTTGAGATCCTCGCTTTCAATGTACACAACACCTAAGTCATTCGCCATCTATTGGCTGTGTTACGCATTACAGTATCAGGTGGCCCCTCAGAACGGAGTGAGTACCCGTATTCCAGAGTTCTCTAGTGCGGCCGGCACACAGATGGCTGTTGTCATTTATGAACGCTGTATTCAAACAAGCACTTCCAATGCGGCAATTTTTTTTTTTTTTTTTTTTTTTTTTTTTTTTTTTTTTTTTTTTTTTTTTTACTGTGGGACCAAACTGTTGAGTTCATCGGTCCCTAGGCTTACGCGCTACTTAATTTTAACTAACTTACACTAAGGACAACACACACACACACACACCCATGCCCGAGGGAGGACTCGAACATACGACGGGGTGCGACATCTTCATGCAGTGAAAGTTACAAGGGCAGCCTGTTTCATCCAAGACGGGTGTACCTTCCGTCGTGTTACTGCAGATGCCAATGTCTCTTCGTCTGTCATCCATAGGTTGTGAACACGCTACAGCGAGACAGGTCAGTACACAAGGCGGGTTGGAAGAACGCTGACTCATTAAAATTCCATGCATCTTTGTGTCACAGCATTGTGCGGGTAAAGAGCACTGCAAGACGGTCTCAGAAGATCCACTGGAGCCGCTGTGTCCGATCAGACTGATAGGAACGGGTTACGAGAAAGGACCTTACGACCCAGACGTCCTGTTCGAGTACCCCGCTTGACACAACATCTCGTAGCTCGCCTTAGTTCTGCCGTTCATATGTCAACTGGCAACTTCGTCACTGGCAAAATGTCTTACTCACAGACGAGTCCAGATTTCCTCTGACGCAAACTGACGGCCGTATTCGCGTGTGGAGACGCCATGGTGAGCATTACCTGCCAGACGATGTCCATGAAATCCGCAAGTTCTGTGATTGTGTGGGCAGGCATCAGCGCTGACAGCCATACGGATGTTGTCGGTGTCCATGGTCGCCTTACCGCCATGCAACATGTCAGATCCTGTTGGACTTTGTGGTGGTTGGTGAATATGGTGGAACCTCGAATTCCTTCTCACGCGCGATAATGCCATGGACAGTGTGACGGGTGTCACCAGGGATGTCTTGGGAAGCCTGGTCATTGAAGTAACGGAATGGCCAGTGGCGAGTCCCGACATAAACCCCTTCATGCATGTGTGGGACATGCTTGATAGACGTGTCAGTGGCGCTCCCGTTCCACCACAAACTCTCCGAGAACTCCCAAGTGCTCTCATTGAAGAATGGGATCGGAATCCATAGCGTGACTCTGTAGACTTATATGGAGCATGCCACATAATGTCAGGCAGTGATAAACGCTTATGAGCTCATCACGTTATTGAAGCTCTCGAAGTTCAGTAAAAAGTATCCAGGAGGACGGGATAAATGGTGATTTTCACTCTTTTCCCACGTTACGTCAATGTCCATTGACAGTAATAAAATACTCATACATTCCTGTGGACATGGATTGTAACAAAGTTAAGTATTTATCTTCTTCAAGTAGCAATAAAGTGACCTAGTAATTTATACGTTGTAGTATCAACTCGACCTCCTCCAAGAGTGAAGGTAAGAACCCACCGCTGTGCCGACGAGTGTTGTTTCGACCGGTAAAACACGACAGTTTTGGCAAAGACATCCTACAAATACCTTATATACTAACGTAAATATATGCAAATAGGTAAATCAAGGTACACGTCCATGAGTGACAATTGACTCCCATGGAACTAACAGTCCAGAATTATAGTGTTCCTGAGGTACGTCTGTCTTCTATCGAGTTTTAGCTAAGAGTGAGTTCCTACCTCACTGTTTTTAGTAGCCTAGCATCCGTATTGCCTCTAACTGTTCGATTTTGAACTGGACCAATAGGCCATCCCCAAACCACCCACCAGAGGCCACGCCTATTCCCCCAGTTGGCAACAATAATATTTTATTATTTTGTAGACGAGACGAACGCCCCCTTACATCAGTAGTCTCTGTCTGCCCTTTTTCCCTTTTTATTTATTAAACCACTAGCTATTAAACCAATCTCTCAATGTGCGAATTACTTGTAGTTTAGGAACTCACGATTTAGCGTCTGATCCCGCAGTTTGAAAAAAACCTCCCTCCTTTCCCGGGGTAGTGGGAGGGAGAACTTGCCCGTCTGTCCATCAACGGCCGTTTCGAGGTGGAAAGCTCTGAATTGTGCCGCCTTGGCGCCTCTCGGAAACTGTTCCCATGTGATTGGTACCAAAGGTGGGTACTGCTGCCAACGCTGACAGGCTATGATCTAAGTACATCCCACGATCTCATTACCTTGCAACGTATAATTCTAAATTTCACAAAAAGCAAAAACGTTGTATCTTATAGCATTCTGGTCATGTTTTCGTTTTTTGCAAAACTCAAAATATTACATTTCTGAACGTTTGAAGCACATGGGGAAGCTGTGCAGCACTTAGAAATCTTACCAGGATCTGACTGTATATGCAGATGTATTTCAGACGGTACTTCATTACAGACAACTGCATCATCTACAAAAAATCTGAGGCAATTATTAATACTGTAGACCAGTTCATCAACATCCAACATGAAAACCAATGGCCCCAATACATCTCACTGAAGCATGCCTAAGGTAACTTTTGCATCCGTCGATGACACTCTACCCAAAATAATGTGCTGCGACTTCCCTACCAATAAATCCTCAATACAGTCGCAAAATTCGTTTGGTACACAATATGATAGTGCCTTCATTAATAAGTGCTGGTACGTCGCTGAGGCAAACGCTTCTTGAAACTCAAGAAATGCTACATTACGTGACCGTCTTGATCCACGGATACCAAGATGTCGTGCGAGAAAAGTGTGAGGTGTGTTTCGCACGATCCAAGTTTGCGGAATACATGCTGGTTAGCGTAGAGGAAATGGTTCTGTTCGTGATACCTCATTATCTCTTAGTTCTAAAATGAACAAACGGTGTGGTTTGTTGTCTCACTGAAGATATTTTTTTGTGTGGGTTGCTGTACACTAACAATGGAACGCACGTAATCAAACATCAAGTACAGTATCTACACTGCACGACAAAGTTAAAGGATTACTTTTCCTAAACCCCTTAATTGTCTCTCAGTCCGATGCATAGGTTTGAAATTTGACTCAAAGGTGCGTACAAGCTTTCTCTGTAACGGTGCAAAATTGTGGCGTCCTGTGTCGTCACCCTCGGGATATACGACGCTTCAGATAGCTAGACGTCGGCACATGAAAAAAAATTGTGGTTATCCTAAGAGCTTGGCGACAGCAATATACGACTGCAGAATGGATGGCGAGTTTGGCCCTGCGAAAGACTGTTTACGTGTTTTAAACGCTAATAAACACTATTTAAAATGTGCTTCTCTGTACTCTGTACCAATCAGAACCGTGCGGTGTCAGCTAATAAATACCTTACAGGTCTATTCCTGCACGATATTTAACAACAAACATACAAGTTGATTGCTGTCTTTGATGCTTTCCTGGAAAAGAGAACCATCTGCCCCTAAATGGACATCTGCGTTAAATGATGATAGAAGGTAGATTGAGTAATAGTTTGAGAGAGGTTGTAACGAGCTTCATTTGCCACACATTTAACCATTTTTTTCTGTTGTTCTCTAGGAATGTACCAGTTGTGTGGTGTAACCTGCCTTCGACTCGAATTGCGTGTTCTGTGTGTGACTAAGAGTGCTATCTACACTCCTGGAAATTGAAATAAGAACACCGTGAATTCATTGTCCCAGGAAGGGGAAACTTTATTGACACATTCCTGGGGTCAGATACATCACATGATCACACTGACAGAACCACAGGCACATAGACACAGGCAACAGAGCATGCACAATGTCGGCACTAGTACAGTGTATATCCACCTTTCGCAGCAATGCAGGCTGCTATTCTCCCATGGAGACGATCGTAGAGATGCTGGATGTAGTCCTGTGGAACGGCTTGCCATGCCATTTCCACCTGGCGCCTCAGTTGGACCAGCGTTCGTGCTGGACGTGCAGACCGCGTGAGCCGACGCATCATCCAGTCCCAAACATGCTCAATGGGGGACAGATCCGGAGATCTTGCTGGCCAGGGTAGTTGACTTACACCTTCTAGAGCACGTTGGGTGGCACGGGATACATGCGGACGTGCATTGTCCTGTTGGAACAGCAAGTTCCCTTGCCGGTCTAGGAATGGTAGAACGATGGGTTCGATGACGGTTTGGATGTACCGTGCACTATTCAGTGTCCCCTCGACGATCACCAGTGGTGTACGGCCAGTGTAGGAGATCGCTCCCCACACCATGATGCCGGGTGTTGGCCCTGTGTGCCTCGGTCGTATGCAGTCCTGATTGTGGCGCTCACCTGCACGGCGCCAAACACGCATACGACCATCATTGGCACCAAGGCAGAAGCGACTCTCATCGCTGAAGACGACACGTCTCCATTCGTCCCTCCATTCACGCCTGTCGCGACACCACTGGAGGCGGGCTGCACGATGTTGGGGCGTGAGCGGAAGACGGCCTAACGGTGTGCGGGACCGTAGCCCAGCTTCATGGAGACGGTTGCGAATGGTCCTCGCCGATACCCCAGGAGCAACAGTGTCCCTAATTTGCTGGGAAGTGGCGGTGCGGTCCCCTACGGCACTGCGTAGGATCCTACGGTCTTGGCGTGCATCCGTGCGTCGCTGCGGTCCGGTCCCAGGTCGACGGGCACGTGCACCTTCCGCCGACCACTGGCGACAACATCGATGTACTGTGGAGACCTCACGCCCCACGTGTTGAGCAATTCGGCGGTACGTCCACCCGGCCTCCCGCATGCCCACTATACGCCCTCGCTCAAAGTCCGTCAACTGCACATACGGTTCACGTCCACGCTGTCGCGGCATGCTACCAGTGTTAAAGACTGCGATGGAGCTCCGTATGCCACGGCAAACTGGCTGACACTGACGGCGGCGGTGCACAAATGCTGCGCAGCTAGCGCCATTCGACGGCCAACACCGCGGTTCCTGGTATGTCCGCTGTGCCGTGCGTGTGATCATTGCTTGTACAGCCCTCTCGCAGTGTCCGGAGCAAGTATGGTGGGTCTGACACACCGGTGTCAATGTGTTCTTTTTTCCATTTCCAGGAGTGTACCTGCGATCGTTAACAGCAAACCTCTCCATATCGCAGTCAGCAGGGGCTTCCAATACTTGTGTGATGAATCATGTCCACCAAACCGACAGAAAACTATTTCGACACCCTCCTCTAGACGAACGAAGATGTATGCGAAGTACTACATTCCCCTACCACATCTTGGACATAAACAGAGTCTTGTTTTATAACTGTGGTGATTCTAAGTTAATGACAGGGATTCGTGAGGTACTGCAATCCATGTATAAACATTTTCTTGGCAGATGTTGTGTGTGGAAGAGACTGTTTTATGTTCATGGAGTTAGAGCAGCATGGAGTGGAACACAGAGAATCTGTGTTTTGTTTTCCTTTGGTGTAGAAGGCAGTACTCTTGTCATCTTAAAGTTTCTCAACGTAGTGAGGGGGATAGAAAACTTGCAGGGTGGATGTATGTCAAGTGTTGGAAATATATTTCCTTCATTGGAGTTTCAGTTCACGCGACTAACATATCACGAGTCACACTGCTTTAACATAATAATGCGCTTAAGTGCAGAACCGTGTAGCCTTCGGGGTGTGTGTTTACGTTCTATGATCATTTACCTTTTGCCAATACCATCTTGGTACGGAATAAAACACTACAACAATTCTGTAGACTTGATAGCAGATGTGATTTACGTAAAATGTTTAAAACTCCCTCCATCTGGAGCTTCATTATGCATACATCATACGTTTCTTCTTCTATTTTTATCGTCTGCTATACCACAACAATACTCTCAAATGCATTATACTCGTATCTACTATGCACCAGTAAGGAATGCTAAATTCCTCAGCTTGCAGCATCTAAAGAGATCATTTGTAACTGAACGGGTGATGTAAGGTTGGTACGGAACAACCTTCGTAGAACGGCAGTTACGCCATTAGAATGAGAACACCGGTCTATATTACTAGCGTCAGTCAGTACAAGTCTGGAAAAAGCCTTTGCGAAAGCATAATTATGGAAGTGTACTGATTACATGGAACATCTGTTCCTTCAAGAGGCATCGATGTAGCAGGCATAGTACTTTCCTACTTCTGGTCAGTCCCAAATTAAATCAGAGACAATGTTTCAGGGAAGGATGGTTAAAGATAGAGAAAGAGTTACGAGATTCATAGAGAGAAGCCATCTAGAATTTTGCTCAGCGTCCTTAGCCTACAGGTTCAACGATGGGGTAACTCACTTCGAAGTAGAGGGCTGAGTGCTAGAACTTTCAATCTCCCACTTTATCCCACGATTGCGAGAATACTTTGTGACTCCATCCAGATAGGTGGAGATGGCAAATCGTAATAAAATCTGTTTTGGCTAAGGAACGTAGTTTTTGCACCTCTTCTCTGCTGATGGGTATTTCTTACGGTAGCAAACAGCGATGTAGGCAGTGTAACAGAATTTTCAATATATTCACATGTGTATGACTCTGGTAAAGTAATGGAGGGGGTGATTTGGCAATGACATAGAAATTGAGAAACGTGCTACGTCATTGGCTGACAGCATCAAAAGATCGACGCGATGAGACGTTGTGTTGACGTGCCAAATCGTCGAGAGTGGTGGTTTGGACATCTACTAATTGAGTAAATGCGTTGAAATTACAGAAAACCTGGTAAAATTACAAAAATTGATTGAAAATACGTAAAACTGATGAAAATATGACAAAAAATGTGCAGGGATGATGGTACTTACATGCTCGCCTGGGTGTATGAAAATCATTCCATTCCTCCACCGGTAGAACTGACAACTGATGATGCTTACTTCCATGCTCTCTGGGTTTAAGTCCTGCAGAAATCCCCTGCGCACGTGGAAACATTCTGTTATGCACTTAAGTCATAAAAATGAAAGACGCGGTGTCCAAACATTTGGGGGTCAGGGTGACTACTGTCTGGAACATCGAAACAGTGATCATACACCTGGGTACAATATGTACCACCAAAATGAGGAATCAATGCCCTGGGTCTCTTCAAAACCAGAATACTGAGATATCTGCTATCCCGTCACTGCGAAAGATGAGATTTAATGTAGAGGTCATCACATTCAAGTAGCTGTTTGGAAACACTCCGCAATTCCGCAAACTCTTCCAATTTCCATATATTGTGATTTTTGCCAATACGAAACGCCGTCTCTGTCTTTTATTTCAACCATTATGTGTGTTGTGGAAGCAGCTCAGTTTACACCATGTGATGTTCCGCTTTCTGTAAGAGTCAGTGGAACGAAACGTGTTAATGTCGGTTTAGTAACTGACACAAACCTCAGAGTCATGGTAGAAAAACAGAAGGTATGGATGTGTACACAGACATAGTCATACACTGCTTTGATGTGTTACAGCAAAAAATAAAATATCAAACTGCTCATGAAACACAAGACGAGAACCCTTTATTGTGATTGATAGTCAGTGGAATATGGTCTTCCTGCAGTACAGGTCCGTGGAAGCACTTTCGATCACTCGCTGCCTGCTCCGATGGACCAATACTTGTACATCTGATGAGATCAGCATATATGGTCGTTGTCAACACGCAGACGGTATTTTTTTCGGAAGAGAGAGATGTGGTAAAATCTTATTGAGTTCTCTATCATGTAGTGAAGTTTTTATAGTTCGCATTATTACTGTGTTTGATGTTACAAAAATAAAGAGGGAGACACACACACACACACACACACACACAGAGAGAGAGAGAGAGAGAGAGAGAGAGAGAGAGAGAGAGAGAGAGAGAGCGAGAGGGAGAGGGAGGGAGGAGTGAGAGGGAGCGAGAGAGAAAGAGAGAGAAAGAGAGAGAGAGAAAGTCTCTGACACTATTACACTGTCGCATTACTAACATAGTAATCACAGGGATACGAATTTCTTCTTATTAGTTAGTGTGTTACTTTTCTCTTTGTGATAGCCCTCTAGCTAGTCAGTGATGGGCGGAGGACTAGACTGTCTTCTAACTATGGAACTGTGCTGTCAGAACGTGATGGGATTTCGAGAGAATTGCACGGGTCTGTGACTTGCCTGGGGGTATCAGTTCTTCCCGGTTTCGGAAACACCAACTATCGTGCAAGAACGTACATAACATAAATAAAAAACGCGAGGTCTTTTTAATTGTAATTGTGTCCTTTATTCCGCGAAAAATATTTGATAACGACGATGTGGAGGTAAGATTTTGCTATCGGGAAGCTACGGTAGGCCATGCAAAAGACATCCAGCTCCTATGAGTGGGGACCTATCATAATTTTTCCGACGCTGTACACCTATAAATGATAATCACGCTACTTATCGGGAATGTTATGCTGTTGGAATGTAACGTTACAGTGGTTACTGTTATGACATATCACCAGACAAATGTGGGAAACGATCGGACTACTGTTCCTGTAAAAGAATATTATGTGTGTCTAGTCTTAAGGGGAGGGTAGATTTGAGGTGGGGAATTGTGATTTCAACGCATTGAGGAGTATTTCTGACCGTAAGGGGCGATGGGTTCATTTCGTAAACACCTGCACAACATACCAACGCAAGGATTCAACTGGATTGCTAAGTGTACAAACAGGGAAGGCAATATGGCTGTAACCAGAAGGATATGCCGAATGTCCTCTCATCGGCTCCCATAAGCAGATCCTCACTATCAACCACGATGTTTATTACAGAAAACAACCCAAATCGGAGATGTTTTTCCAACCTTTCGTTGGCGGGAGCGCTGTTGATAATCGGATAGTGCCAGACACGTGTGCTTTACTTGGTTGAGAGATACACTCCTGGAAATGGAAAAAAGAACACATTGACACCGGTGTGTCAGACCCACCATACTTGCTCCGGACACTGCGAGAGGGCTGTACAAGCAATGATCACACGCACGGCACAGCGGACACACCAGGAACCGCGGTGTTGGCCGTCGAATGGCGCTAGCTGCGCAGCATTTGTGCACCGCCGCCGTCAGTGTCAGCCAGTTTGCCGTGGCATACGGAGCTCCATCGCAGTCTTTAACACTGGTAGCATGCCGCGACAGCGTGGACGTGAACCGTATGTGCAGTTGACGGACTTTGAGCGAGGGCGTATAGTGGGCATGCGGGAGGCCGGGTGGACGCACCGCCGAATTCCTCAACACGTGGGGCGTGAGGTCTCCACAGTACATCGATGTTGTCGCCAGTGGTCGGTGGAAGGTGCACGTGCCCGTCGACCTGGGACCGGACCGCAGCGACGCACGGATGCACGCCAAGACCGTAGGATCCTACGCAGTGCCGTAGGGGACCGCACCGCCACTTCCCAGCAAATTAGGGACACTGTTGCTCCTGGGGTATCGGCGAGGACCATTCGCAACCGTCTCCATGAAGCTGGGCTACGGTCCCGCACACCGTTAGGCCGTCTTCCGCTCACGCCCCAACATCGTGCAGCCCGCCTCCAGTGGTGTCGCGACAGGCGTGAATGAAGGGACGAATGGAGACGTGTCGTCTTCAGCGATGAGAGTCGCTTCTGCCTTGGTGCCAATGATGGTCGTATGCGTGTTTGGCGCCGTGCAGGTGAGCGCCACAATCAGGACTGCATACGACCGAGGCACACAGGGCCAACACCCGGCATCATGGTGTGGGGAGCGATCTCCTACACTGGTCGTACACCACTGGGACACTGAATAGTGCACGGTACATCCAAACCGTCATTGAACCCATCGTTCTACCATTCCTAGACCGGCAAGGGAACTTGCTGTTCCAACAGGACAATGCACGTCCGCATGTATCCCGTGCCACCCAACGTGCTCTAGAAGGTGTAAGTCAACTACCCTGGCCAGCAAGATCTCCGGATGTGTCCCCCATTGAGCATGTTTGGGACTGGATGAAGCGTCGTCTCACGCGGTCTGCACGTCCAGCACGAACGCTGGTCCAACTGAGGCGCCAGGTGGAAATGGCATGGCAAGCCGTTCCACAGGACTACATCCAGCATCTCTACGATCGTCTCCATGGGAGAATAGAAGCCTGCATTGCTGCGAAAGGTGGATATACACTGTACTAGTGCCGACATTGTGCATGCTCTGTTGCCTGTGTCTATGTGTCTGTGGTTCTGTCAGTGTGATCATGTGATGTATCTGACCCCAGGAATGTGTCAATAAAGTTTCCCCTTCCTGGGACAATGAATTCACGGTGTTCTTATTTCAATTTCCAGGAGTGTATTTGGGGGGAGGGGGGGGGGGGATGCAGCACCTGCAGTCTGTTCTCGAATTTGATTGGCTGTAAAACTCAAATATCAGTGTCCTAGAACTGAGGAGAATCGAGACAGCTAGCAGGTGTGCGTGTGGATAGACCATACTTTTTTTGGATGCTATACACATATAAAAGATAATCGAAAATGTATATGTGTTGGAGTGTAAAGTTACTGCAGTCAGCGTTCCAACATGTGCAAAGAAAATCACCATGGCTGATCATAAGGGAGGTATAGATTTGATGTGGAAAACTGTAATTTCAGTGCATTGACAGCTGTATAGGGGGGATGAAAGATTTTAAGCAGAAAATTATGTCCGGTCATATGAAGAATATAGATTTATGTGGGAAATTGATGTTTCCAGAGACACAGTCAGAGGAGGAGGTATTTATGATATTTACTCATTGTCGAATGTCACCTGAATGGCACTATTATCGTAATATGTAATTACAATTACACTGTTCAATTTGTGACTGGTTTTCTAGGACGACTCTGCCTTGAGTCCGGGTATGTGATGACGGGAGCCAGTGACCAGAATGAATTGAGGTTTCTGGCTTAAGGGGCGAGTTGCCACTGAGCCTCCGACACTGGTCAGGTGGGGTACAGGAACGCAGTTGACCTCGCTATGTCGCTCTCTAATAGCGAACCAATATTCAGTATGTGTTGGGCAGCAGTCGCGAACATGTGTGTCGCGAGCATTCTTCAATTTTTACATGCGTATTTTAGAAAATTCAGTATCGTCATTGAGAAATGTTGGCGATGGACATTTTGATAACATCCGAATTCCTACCACTCCGGTCGTACTGGACACCCCCCACGGCCGGATGGTCCTTTCTGGCTGGCCAAGTCCAGATGCAGAATTGGCGCAATCACTGAAACACACGTCCATGGCACCATGTGGACAATGGGACATGAGCGCGCATGATGTACAAGTGTTCCAGTGATCTGCGACATTTAACCGTGACAACTACTACTGCGGAATGGAATGTGGTTTAAGTGTGTTTACTGCTTCTCAGCGCAGTCTACTGGACTCTGTCTTGCAGCTGAAAGGTGGGAGTGGTATTTGTTGTTGTTACTATTCTATCACGTGGTAGACCCTTCCTCCTCCTCCCCTCCTCCTCCTCATTCTTCGCCTTGGTGTAGCTGAGGGAACAAACTTAGGGATTATATAGTGATTTAAAAACAAATAGCAATGTAAAATTCCCGTTAAATATTAGAAATGGTAGGATCAGAGAGATTATGAATGTCGAAAGCACAATCCTAGACTACACAGAAAGGAAGCGCCTACTCTTGTATGGTCACTTACAGCGTATACCAGACACAAGATGGCCAAAAGGTGTATGGCAATGGACTCCACATCAAAGAAGAAAGCGCAGTAGACCTGCGAGATGCTGGAAAGACGATGTCAACGAAGCAATGGCGGCGGGAGGTCTTAGTGAAGGAGACTGGAATGACTGTAAACGATGGAGATTGGGATGCGAGAGGCGGCGGCAGCCGTAGAAACCTCGCTAATATATGTAATTCCTTACTGATCAATTTATGGTTTCGCTGTGGCCAAGCGGTTGTAAGCGCTTCAGTCTGGAACCGCGTGACCGCTACGGTCGCAGGTTCGAGTCCTGCCTCGGGCATGGTTGTGTGTGACGTCCTTAGGTTAGTTAGGTTTAAGTAGTTGTAAGTTCTACCTGTGGTCTAGGGGAGCCGGCACGGTAGCTCAGCGTGTTCGGTCAGAGCGTTTAGATACCCTCTGTAATAAAAAAACTGAGTGTACGGATCAACGAACAAACTGAACGAGTGTCATCGGACGTCCGCCACGAACAAATTCAACGAACAATATAGATCAAAATGAGATTAAAAAAAAAAAAATAAAAAAGGGGAGCGTCTTTGATTCATAATCAAAACGTATTCGGTCACGGGTTCGATCCCCGCCACTGCCTAAATTTTGATAAATAATCAGCATTGGCGCCCGAAGACTTCCAGCATAAGAAGTCATCCTCATTCTGCCAACGGCCTTGTCAAAAAGGGCGGAGGAGCGGATAGAGGTTCAGGGCACTCTCTTGTCCTAGGGCTGGGAAATTGCCCCTAAAGGCGGAAGAATCAGCAATGATCAACGACATGAGGATGCAGAAGGCAATGGAAACCACTGCATGAAAGACACGTAACGTGTATCCACAGGACATGTGGCCTGTAATTGAAGAAGTGTCATGATGATCTCTCCATTGGCAAAAGATTCCGGAATAGTCCCCCATTCGGATCTCCGGGAGGGGACTGCCAAGGGGGAGGTTACCATGAGAAAAAGATTGAATAATCAACGAAAGGATAACGTTCTACGAGTCGGGGCGTGGAATGTCAGAAGCTTGAACGTGGTAGAGAAACTAGAAAATCTGGAAAGGGAAATGCAAAGGCTCAATCTAGATATAGTAGGGGTCAGTGAAGTGAAGTGGAAGGAAGACAAGGATTTCTGGTCAGATGAGTATCGGGTAATATCAACAGCAGCAGAAAATGGTATAACAGGTGCAGGATTCGTTATGAATAGGAAGGTAGGGCAGAGGGTGTGTTACTGTGAACAGTTCAGTGACCGGGTTGTTCTAATCAGAATCGACAGCTGACCAACACCGACAACGATAGTTCAGGTATACATGCCGACTTCGCAAGCTGAAGATGAACAGATAGAGAAAGTGTATGAGGATATTGGAAGGGTAATGCAGTATGTAAAGGGGGACGACTGGAATGCAGTTGTAGGGGAAGAAGTAGAAGAAAAGGTTACAGGAGAATATGGGCTTGGGACAAGGAATGAAAGAGGAGAAAGACTAATTGAGTTCTGTAACAAGTTTCAGCTAGTAATAGCGAATACCCTGTTCAAGAATCACAAGAGGAGGAGGTATACTTGGAAAAGGCCGGGAGATACGGTAAGATTTCAATTAGATTACATCATGGTCAGACAGAGATTCCGAAATCAGATACTGGATTGTAAGGCGTACCCAGGAGCAGATATAGACTCAAATCACAATATAGTAGTGATGAAGAGTAGGCTGAAGTTCAAGACATTAGTCAGGAAGAAACAATACGCAAAGAAGTGGGATACGGAAGTTCAAAATGGCTCTGAGCACTATGGGACTCAACATCTTAGGTCATAAGTCCCCTAGAACTTAGAACTACTTAAACCTAACTAACCTAAGGACATCACACACACCTATGCCCGAGGCAGGATTCGAACCTGCGACCGTAGCAGTCCCGCGGTTCCGGACTGCAGCGCCAGAACCGCTAGACCACCGCGGCCGGCGATACGGAAGTAATAAGGAATGACGAGATACGTTTGAAGTTCTCTAACGCTATAGATACAGCAATAAGGAATAGCGCAGTAGGCAGTACAGTTGAAGAGGAATGGACATCTCTAAAAAGGGCCATCACAGAAGTTAGGAAGGAAAACATAGGCGCAAAGAAGGTAGCTGCGAAGAAACCATGGGTAACAGAAGAAATACTACAGTTGATTGATGAAATGAGGAAGTACAAACATGTTCCGGGAAAATCAGGAATACAGAAATACAAGTCGCTGAGGAATGAAATAAATAGGAAGTGCAGGGAAGCTAAGCCGAAATGGCTGCAGGAAAAATATGAAGACATCGAAAAAGATATGATTGTCGGAAGGACAGACTCAGCATACAGGAAAGTCAAAACAACCTTTGGTGACATTAAAAGCAACGGTGGTAACATTAAGAGTGCAACGGGAATTCCACTGTTAAATGCAGGGGAGAGAGCAGATAGGTGGAAAGAATACATTGAAAGCCTCTATGAGGGTGAAGATTTGTCTGATGTGATAGAAGAAGAAACAGGAGTCGATTTAGAAGAGATAGGGGATCCAGTATTAGAATCGGAATTTAAAAGAGCTTTGGAGGACTTACGGTCAAATAAGGCAGAAGGAATAGATAACATTCCATCAGAATTACTAAAATCATTGGGGGAAGTGGCAACAAAACGACTATTCACGTTGGTGTGTAGAATATATGAGTCTGGCGACATACCATCTGACTTTCGGAAAAGCATCATCCACACAATTCCGAAGACGGCAAGAGCTGACAAGTGCGAGAATTATCGCACAATCAGCTTAACAGCTCATGCATCGAAGCTGCTTACAAGAATAATATACAGAAGAATGGAAAAGAAAATTGAGAATGCGCTAGGTGACGATCAGTTTGGCTTTAGGAAAAGTAAAGGGACGAGAGAGGCAATTCTGACGTTACGGCTAATAATGGAAGCAAGGTTAAAGAAAAATCAAGACACTTTCATAGGATTTGTCGACCTGGAAAAAGCGTTCGACAATATAAAATGGTGCAAGCTGTTCGAGATTCTGAAAAAAGTAGGTGTAAGCTATAGGGAGAGACGGGTCATATACAATAGGTACAACAACCAAGAGGGAATAATAAGAGTGGACGATCAAGAACAAAGTGCTCCTATTAAGAAGGGTGTAAGACAAGGATGTAGCCTTTCGCCCCTACTCTTCAGTCTGTACATCGAGGAAACAATGATTGAAATAAAAGAAAGGTTCAGGAGTGGAATTAAAATACAAGGTGAAAGGATATCAATGATACGATTCGCTGATGACATTGCTACCCTGAGTGAAAGTGAAGAAGAATTAAATGATCTGCTGAACGGAATGAACAGTCTAATGAGTACACAGTATGATTTGAGAGTAAATCGGAGAAAGACGAAGGTAATGAGAAGTAGTAGAAATGAGAACAGCGAGAAACTTAACATCAGGATTGATGGTCACGAAGTCAATGAAGTTAAGGAATTCTGCTACATAGGCAGTAAAATAACCAATGACGGACGGAGCAAGGAGGACATCAAAAGCAGACACGCTATGGTAAAAAAGGCATTTCTGGCCAAGAGAAGTCTACTAATATCAAATACCGGCCTTAATTTGAGGAAGAAATTTCTGAGGATGTACGTCTGGAGTACAGCATTGTATGGTAGTGAAACATGGACTTTGGGAAAACCGGAACAGAAGAGAATCGAAGCATTTGAGATGTGGTGCTATAGACGAA
Organism: Schistocerca nitens; assembly: GCF_023898315.1. Classification (NCBI taxonomy): domain Eukaryota; kingdom Metazoa; phylum Arthropoda; class Insecta; order Orthoptera; family Acrididae; genus Schistocerca; species Schistocerca nitens. The sequence continues at coordinate 354,534,799 of NC_064615.1, forward strand.
TGTTGAAAATTAGGTGGACTGATAAGGTAAGGAATGAGGAGGTTCTACGCAGAATCGGAGAGGAAAGAAATATGTGGAAAACACTGATAAGGAGAAGGGACAGGATGATAGGACATCTGCTAAGACATGAGGGAATGACTTCCATGGTACTAGAGGGAGCTGTAGAGGGCAAAAACTGTAGAGGAAGACAGAGATTGGAATACATCAAGCAAATAATTGAGATGCAGAGGTTAGCACAGGAAAGGAATTCGTGGCGGGCCGAATCAAACCAGTCAGTAGAAAAAAAAAAAAAATATTTCTAGAAGACTGATGACCTCAGAGTGCTCCCATTTTTGGTTTCCGATAGGGGCCTCATGATCACACCCCAGTCAAGCCCTGCCCTATCTCCTGCAAATTGGTTAAGAACACAGTGCAACTGTAGTGAAATTTTAAATTCTCAGCTACCTCCAACATAACAGATTTCCGGGAAACTGGGCAGTTGCAGGATCGAATCCCAGATTTCCCTGCCTCGTATACCAGCCCTAGTATCCTCAATAGAATGCAAGCAAAAACTGCCCCACACAGAGGGCATCTAGTTAATTAAGTATCCAGTCAATGCGGTAGAGTGGGGGGACCTATTTCCAAGACATCTTCAGCCCAGCATTTATGGAAGGTCTGGAGTTTTCCCAGGTATCCATTATTTTATTCAGGACAAGGTACAGGCTAGTGTGGTTTCTGGTGGCACACAACAGATGTTATCTAATTCTTCTGGAGCGCCTCTGTTCCATCCGCTACAGGTTTCCATACCACCAGAAGCATAAGAACAAAGGGGTATACCGACTAGTAACACCAGGTCTGCAAGAGGGGAGGGGAGGTTGGTGGGAACACCTTGGTTTACGTGTGCTGGCACATGTTGGTTCACTCACAGACAGGAAGTAGCTACTTGAGGACAGAGTGGAGATGGTTTCATAGGTATCAAATATCAAAGGGTTGCCGCCACCTGGTTTGTTTGACAGGGTGTAGCCACTTGAGAGGAGTTGATGCACGTGTGGTGGTGGCACATCATGCGGTCACCGGTGAAGCAGCCAGTGTGTTTGCCCCTGAAGACGCAATGTCCCAGCGAGTGCAGCCCCCAGCGTGTCTGCCCTGTGGTCGATGCGAAGACGCGATAGGAAGATTTCCAACAACCTACTTACGTGCGGTGAGTTATGTTGATGTCGATTTCGTCATGATATTCTTTGCTTGACTGGAAAGAAACGTCTGCCTTGTGATCGGTGCAAAGATGCGACTGGAAGATTTTTAGCAATGTAATTACGAGTGGTGACTTACGTTTGTATGGATTCCGTCATGGTATTGCTTGCTTGAAAGGAAAAAAAAGATCTATTTAGGTATTTACTTACTACTTTTCGATTTATTTTACAAGATCTGTATCGTCCAAAACAACAGAGAATGATGAGATTTTTCCCTCCAAATAAAGAGATCCAATCCCTGAAAATCTAATTTTATAAATAAACAATATATTATTGTACCATCTATGCTATATAGTTGAATTTTCTGTCATGTGATCCTTCCAATCCACTCCCTCAGCAGTTTTTCCTGCGAATTATTTTCTGAGAGAGGTGGGGAGGAAGTTGGTGAGGGGAGGGACATCCTCTGGTGGTGGCATTGTGGATTCCTGCACATCAAGGTGAGCATACACGTGAACATGTTCAAAGAAGACAATACCTCCAATCTGAAGCAGTGTAATTATGCAATTAGAACATGTAACCGCTGGACAGGATAATACTTGCACCTTACACACCAACAGTTCTGCTCAGACTAAATGATTTTCCCACCAATGTTTTCTGGGGCCGGCCGGTGTAGCCGAGCGGTTCTAGGCGCTACAGTCTGGAACCGCGCGACCGCTACGGTCGCAGGTTTGAATCCTGCCCCGGACATAGATGTGTGTGATGTCCTTAGATTAGTTACGTTTAAGTAGTTCTAAGTTCTAGGGGACTGATGACCTCAGATGTTAAGTCCCATAGTGCTCAGAGCCATTTGAACCATTTTTTTTTGTTTTCTGGGTAGGGAGGGGAGAAGTGGGGAGGGGAGGGCTGGGGAATTTCCCATGAGGGAGGGGGTAATTAATTCATCAATTAATTAGTCAATTAGTTTCATATTAGAAGTGTGCATTGCAGGGAGAGGAGTGAGGGTTAGGGGATTTCACAGAGGGCTGGGGAGGCGGAGGGAGAGGGGTGGGGTGTTTCTCAGAATAGGCTTACCCCTAAATGTATGGTTGCCCCTGACTATAGGCAACCCACACAAATAAAATGCACCAGAACCCAATCTGCCCAAACACTAGCGTTAAAGTTCAGGGAATGTTCTCATGGGATTCCCCAAGTGATCTCATCATTCTGGAAGGCACAATAGATCAACACAAATAGGTATCTGTTCTTGGATATCATGTCCACCCCTGTAGATAGTTTGTTTTTCCTCGCTAGAAGGGCATCTGCCAGCAGAACAATGGAACGCATCATACAGCTCTCATTGTACATGTGTGGTTTGAAGTGTACCAGGATGGATTTACCGTACTCCGCTGATCGCCAGACTCCATGGATTTAAACCGAGAGATCTAGCGCAGTTGGTCATGGTACTGGAGCTAATAGGGCCTCACATCCCTGTCGGTCTCTTCCAGAACCACTTGATTCTCCTCCTGCTTGTCTTGCAGTGGCCTGCGCTGCAAAAGGTGGTTATTCAGGCTTTTGACAGGTGGTCACATTAGTGTGATTAGACAGTGTATCTTTGGTTTAGAAGCAGCTTTCTAAAACGTCTGTCAAACCACGATGGGCCTATCGCATCTCTCACAAATTTGTTCGACTCTGCCTGTCGAACATGTATTGTACTATACGTATTCATGAATTTTGTCCATTTATACCTAACAATTTCATATTTTCAGACTCAGAGATGAATGGTCGACTTTGATCGCTTATATAATCTGTGGCACTTGCTAAATAGAAATATCTTCGTGCCTTTCTTACAATTGTTTCTGAAGAAATTTTAGTGCTTTTTTTGACTAACGTCTCTGAATGCTGTGTTTTTGGGTAACCTTTTCTCTGTTGACTTTGAACTGTATCAAACTTTTGTTGTTGTTGCGAAGATCATTGTCGGAAATTGCTTGGAGTCAGTTGAAGTCGATGTGTGAACTGCAGGCTCGATGTATGTATTCCAGTCAAGGGGTCAGATATCGCAATCTTCCTGAGAGTAGTTAGGAAACAAGTGGTCAGATATCTGAATGTTCCTGGGAGTAGTTAGGAAACAGCAGGGCTTGTAATGGCTGTATTAGTGAGAAGTTTAACTCTGTCTCGCGGGTCGAAGCGTGGCTGATACGGTACTGTAGCAATGAGGAAAATTCGTTCAGGCCCGCCAGTAAACGTTACCGTGTAACTCTGCGAAGCAATACATTGCGTAATTTGTCTCGTGCACCTCTCATTGTCAATAGCCAATTCTAGCTGTGTCCAGGATTGGGACTTCGTACTACGCACCGGTAGCTTCGCGAACGAACGAGGGCAGCGTTCAAAGCTTGCGTGCAAAATCTGTACCCTAAGCACTGGATGCGCAACTACTTTTGGGAAGGAACACTTTAATTCCAATAAAATTTTGTAGTATGAAAGAACATGAATATAACATGGAAGACGACACCGCAATTTATTGAAATCAATACCATTCGATGTAACTTGCCCTCCATACCCAAGCGAGTTGCCAGCTCTCCTCAGTGCACCTGAACTCACGCTCAACATTGCTGGTGTAATTGTACTCACCACTGCAGAAATGCGTCCACGCAGATGCTGCAAATCCCTAATCTTCACCTCTACTCGTGTCTCTTGATGAGCCCCACGCAAAGAAGTCCAAGAATGCTAGACGAGGTGAACGTGCTGCACAGAACCGAGATGAGCCTCGTCCAGCCCATTGTCTTGGGAACGTCTCGTCGAGGTAATCACGCAGTGTGCAGCACCGTCGTGTTGCAACACCACCGAATCCAGAACGTTGTCGGCAAACATTCAGGTAGGATGTTGCAGTGATTGTTGCTTCCGCTTAACCTTTCGAGTCCCAGTAATACAAAGAAATTAATTTAAAAAATTTTCACAAAATGAACCTTTATAATCATAGTAGTCAACCAATATAAGAAGAAATTGTCAAACAGAAACAATTAATGAAGCACCAACATGGGAAAGGTCGTAACTGGCAAAAGTTCCAATTTTGAGATTTTGTATCGAGCAGACTGTATCTGGCCACGCCAAATGCACAGAGAAGGTAGTAGGCCTAGATAAAATCAAAGTTAGCTGAAAACGTAGTCGCTAGGAAGCGTAAGTTGCACATGACCGAGGTGAGAGATGTTGGTAGCACCTCCTTTTACTGTGTCTCGACAACATTGTGTCTAGACATGTTCGTAACAAGCAGTAGTGTTTTTGTGACACGGATCTATGTTTATAAATCAGTACGCTGCCAAAACCTCCTCCATTTACAATAGTATGTAGTTTCAGGAGATTCCTTCATGCCCTGTGATAAGTAATTCGGCGTCATGGAGAAAAGAAAAAACTGGCCAAGTACGAGTAGCTCTCTCACACTGAGGGTTCCGTACAAAGTTAATTAGACAGTTCATCCATACCGGGAGTCGAGAATCACGAACATTTTTGCGTTATCAACATCGATACTGGCAAGATATCGGCCCAGGGATAGCAAGACTTTCGGGAATGTTTTAATTTCAATAATACACTCCTGGAAATTGAAATAAGAACACCGTTAATTCATTTTCCCAGGAAGGGGAAACTTTATTGACACATTCCTGGGGTCAGATACATCACATGATCACACTGACAGAACCACAGACACATAGACACAGGCAACAGAGCATGCACAATGTCGGCACTAGTACAGTGTATATCCACCTTTCGCAGAAATGCAGGCTGCTATTCTCCCATGGAGACGATCGTAGAGATGCTGGATGTAGTCCTGTGGAACGGTTTGCCATGCCATTTCCACCTGGCGCCTCAGTTGGACCAGCGTTCGCGCTGGACGTGCAGACCGCGTGAGACGACGCTTCATCCAGTCCCAAACATGCTCAATGAGGGACAGATCCGGAGATCTTGCTGGCCAGGGTAGTTGACTTACACCTTCTAGAGCACGTTGGGTGGCACGGGATACATGCGGACGTGCATTGTCCTGTTGGAACAGCAAGTTCCCTTGCCGGTCTAGGAATGGTAGAACGATGGGTTCGATGACGGTTTGGATGTACCGTGCACTATTCAGTGTCCCCTCGACGATCACCAGTGGTGTACGGCCAGTGTAGGAGATCGCTCCCCACACCATGATGCCGGGTGTTGGCCCTGTGTGCCTCGGTCGTATGCAGTCCTGATTGTGGCGCTCACCTGCACGGCGCCAAACACGCATACGACCATCATTGGCACCAAGGCGGAAGCGACTCTCATCGCTGAAGACGACACGTCTCCATTCGTCCCTTCATTCACGCCTGTCGCGACACCACTGGAGGCGGGCTGCACGATGTTGGGGCGTGAGCGGAAGACGGCCTAACGGTGTGCGGGACCGTAGCCCAGCTTCATGGAGACGGTTGCGAATGGTCCTCGCCGATACCCCAGGAGCAACAGTGTCCCTAATTTGCTGGGAAGTGGCGGTGCGGTCCCCTACGGCACTGCGTAGGATCCTACGGTCTTGGCGTGCATCCGTGCGTCGCTGCGGTCCGGTCCCAGGTCGACGGGCACGTGCACCTTCCGCCGACCACTGGCGACAACATCGATGTACTGTGGAGACCTCACGCCCCACGTGTTGAGCAATTCGGCGGTGCGTCCACCCGGCCTCCCGCATGCCCACTATACGCCCTCGCTCAAAGTCCGTCAACTGCACATACGGTTCACGTCCACGCTGTCGCGGCATGCTACCAGTGTTAAAGACTGCGATGGAGCTCCGTATGCCACGGCAAACTGGCTGACACTGACGGCGGCGGTGCACAAATGCTGCGCAGCTAGCGCCATTCGACGGCCAACACCGCGGTTCCTGGTGTGTCCGCTGTGCCGTGCGTGTGATCATTGCTTGTACAGCCCTCTCGCAGTGTCCGGAGCAAGTATGGTGGGTCTGACACACCGGTGTCAATGTGTTCTTTTTTCCATTTCCAGGAGTGTACAAATGTGGCATAAAGTCATGCAGGAGGTAGGCGACCAATATTATAATAATCAGAAGTTGTGCAGTCAGGCGGACTGGATCGCAATGGCAAAAATCAAACATCAGGCAAGCAATGACTGTATTGCTCATAAGACGTGTTTCGGACTAGCTTGCGAATTTTTGTTCCACAGAAAACTTGAAACGCCTTATCTACGTGCAATAATCGCTTCTGGGTATCTGGTAACAGCTAAATTCCTAAACGCGTCATATGAGCAATAAAGTAATTCCTTGACTGATGTTGATTTTAACCACCGTGGCCCAGTCAGTCTGAATTCAGAACTACTTATAGTTTTAATTTCAAGTTTGACATCCCATAACAAATGACAAACGAAATTTTTTTCTGTTTAGGAATTACAAATTAATAATTTGCAGATTTTTTCCCTTTACTTGTACTGTGAAGCCTCGCCTCTTGCCAAATTTCATGATTCTGTAAGTAGGTCAACCAGAAGTACCCTATAGGTTTTGATGAGTGAGTTTGTAAGTACTGAAATAGACGACGTAATCTTTTGAGTGCGTTGACGCAGAAGCTTAAATGGTATACACCTCCAGAGTACCAAAGGCCTCAGAATGTGACACAAATTTCAACTTGAAACACCTACCCGTTCGTGACAAAAAGGGTTTTTGACACTCGGTCAGAAAGACAGACAGAGTCAAGTGATCTTATAAGGGATCCGTTCTTATCCGTTGAGGTACGGAACTCTAAAAAGAGACACAAAACAACTATTTCAGTAGCGGCACCAGAAATGATTCGAAACGCAAAAGATGTGAGGTCTAATAACGTAATAATGATGAAGAATGAGAACTTCTTTGACTTTTTGCAGAATGTGACAATTTTTTGATCACAACTCCTTTAAAAATCAATTCCCTCAGCCGGATTATACTGTCAAGAAATGATTTTCCTGTCATACAAACAAGATAGTCATTGAATGACACTGTAATGTGGACGGAGCACAGAATTTTTACCTTGATTCTAAGTATAATGCATTTTACCGCGAAATCTATGCATAAAATACAAATAACAGTAATTCTGATTTTGGATAAGGAGTGATTTTGTATGTCTTATATACAGAAATGGAGATTTCATAGACCAAAACATCTCAATGTTTTCAAATTCATTTGTAACACAAAGTATGAGTGTATGGCTTCCATTCCGAGCAGTCTTGTAATAATGTTAGTGAAAACAAATTCATAAATTTGCTTTTCGTTTCCCTGGAAAGTTTTCTGTTTGGCAGTTACTACCTTTCCCGTATCAATGCCTTAAATTGTATTAAGAAGGTTGTTTCACTCTAGAATATAATTTCACAGTTTTTCACAAAATTAACTTATATTAGCATAGTAAGCAACGAATACAGGAAGAAATTGGCAAAGAATGAACAATCAGTTGTTTTAAAGAGGTGCTTTCACTTTGGAACTACTGGGACATGCAGTTTTGAACCAAACTTCATTTCATGAAATATACCTGAAAGCAATTTCGTATTTTGGCACACGCAGTCCCACATCTCGAAACTTCAGTGAACTCATAATGCTTAAACACATTATAATCCTAACTAACAAGCAAAAATGGGCGTAAAATTTAGTAAATTGATATCAAAATTGCATACTGCCCCTGTGCTTTCATTTCGAAATTGTTCGTAAAAGCAGTAGTACAAACTCAAATACACTTTACAGTAACTTTCGATAAACTTACTTTCACAGTCAATAATCTCCTCAATATGATCACTCAAAATATTAAAAATAAAAAAGCCACAATCCTGTCAATCACATATCACAATCTCCGCACAGACTGTTGCTTTGAACGCTGTAAGTGACTGCTGCAATGCACTATATTCGTGGAATAACCTCAGCGTACCACTAGATGTGTGTGTCTTGCAATAGCATCGATGATTTCATGCGAAAGGCAGCAGTTATACTTCAGGAAAAAATTAATAAAACGGTGGATTCAGAGAGAAACCACTACTATTGAAAGGGGTAAAAGAATTGAGCGTAAATGCGCTGTTGTATAATGCCCAGGCACACCTTTGGATTGTCCGCCCCCGGTCGCTGAGTGGTCTAATACCTGGGGCGCACTCCCGGATTATGATGAACGGACATCAGACTGAACCATCACCTTGGACGGTCGGTGCGACAGGGATGTCCTTTATCAGGAGTCATATTCGCGGCGGCCCTCGAACCTGCACTGAACGGCCTTCGCCAACGATTGGAAGGCATCAGCATTCGAGACGTGACCTTCCGATGTGCTGCCTTCGCAGACGACATGGTGCTCTTGGTGCGGTCGAGCGACGAAGTCCAAGCGACGCCTCAGTGGTGCCGCTACGGCGCGGTATCGGTCAGAGTCGACAACATGCGCAACACGACGTACATGGATGTCGGGAGAGGCCTTCTACACCCGACAGCGATCCCCTTCCAAAAGGTTCCCTCACTGAAAGCGCTTGGGGTGCAGTTCTCCAGTACAGTTCGCCGAACTGCGACAGCTACTACAAAGGACACGGGCGCTGCTCTGTGATAGGAGATTCCATAATATTGATGATTCTCCGAACGCGTAACGTCAACACTTAATTATTTTGCTCACATTTTACCTCTAACAGCCGCGATGGCCCGCACTTTCCAGGCGGCGTACGGACAATTTGTGAGTGCAGGCCATATATTCAAAGTTCGCTACACTACTTTAACGAGGCCTCCACTGGCAGGGGGCCTGGGGTTGACTCACGTCCACAACCGAGCGCGGGCATTGCACCTCCGGACGATGCGGCTCGCATGGACCGCGACCAACAACAATTTGACGGGGACGCTGCTACAGATCCTCACGACCGAGCGAGGTGGCGCAGTGGTTAGCACACTGGACTCGCATTCGGGAGGACGACGGTTCAATCCCGCGTCCGGCCATCCTGATTTAGGTTTTCCGTGATTTCCCTAAATCGCTCCAGGCAAATGCTGGGATGGTTCCTTTGAAAGGGCACGGCCGACTTCCTTCCCCGTCCTTCCCTAATTCGATGAGATCGACGACCTCGCTGTTCGGTCTCTTCCCCCAAACAATCCAATCCAATCCAATCCACAGATCGTCGCGCCGCGAGATCTGCATCCACCGGTCGCCGAGGGGCCACATAGCTCCCTCTCTTGCCCACATCCGCGATTTTCTGGTCGAACTGAGTTACATGACTGAGGATCTACCGGCTACGTGGACGCCGATCACGAGAGATTACTACCGCATCTATCAGGCATAACAACCTCGTAACAACGTCGAACAATAACACCCAACCATCCGCTGGACCAGAGTGTGGTGAGCCGTCCACACCCCATACCTGCCCACCTACGCTCGTTCCCTGTGGTATGTGGTGGTGAACGGCAAATTAGCTTCACGCCAGCGCCTCCAGTCCATCCATCTCTCCGACGTCCCTTTGTGTCCGCACTGTGCCGTCGTCGATTCGGATGCGCACCGCCTGACATGTGCTGTGACAGGCAGAGGAGGCTGGGATCTTGTACAACGTATGCTGGCGCTCCTGTTGCGACGACGGCCAGTGTCTGTCACGCCGGACGAACTCCTACACCCAGATGCCACTTACTTTCCCACTACAAGAACGAACGCCGTCATCTGGCTGAAGGACACGGTGCTGTATTACATTTTGCAAGCCGCTCCCGAAAACGTTCTGGACTTGTGGGTCCACCTGACAATGACTCATGAGGCGTTCCGCCACCATGCATTGTACCGCACACGACTACCGAACTACACTACTGGCCATTAAAATTGCTACACCAAGAAGAAATGCAGTTGATAAACGGATATTCATTGGACAAATATATTATTCTAGAACGGACATGTGATTACATTTCCACGCAATTTGGGTGCATAGATACTGAGAAATCAGTACCCAGAACAACCACCTCTGGCCGTAATAACGGCCTTGATACGCCTGGGGATTGAGTCAAACAGAGCTTGGATGGCGTATACAGGTACAGCTGCCCATACAGCTTCAACACGATACCACAGTTCATCAAGAGTAGTGACTGGCGTATTGTGACGAGCCAGTTGCGCGGCCACCATTGACCAGATGTTTTCAATTGGTGAGAGATCTAGAGCATGTGCTGGCCAGGGCAGCAATCGAACATTTTGTGTATACAGAAAGGCCCATACTACAGGACCTGCAACATGCGGTCGTGCATTATCCTGCTGAAATCTAGGATTTCGCAGGGATCCAATGAATGGTAGAGCCACGGGTCGTAACACATCTGAAATGTAACGTCCACTGTTCAAAGTTGCGTCAGTGCGAACAAGGGGTGACCGAGACGTGTAATCAATGGCACCCCATACCATCACGCCGGGTGATACGCCAGTATGGCGATGACGAATACACGCTTCCAATGTGCGTTCACCGCGATGTCGCCAAACACGGATGCGACCAACATGATGCTGTAAACAGAATCTGGTTTCATCTGAAAAAATGACGTTTTGACATTCGTGCACCCAGGTTCGTCGTTGAGTACACCATCGCAGGCGCTCCTGTCTGTGATGCAGCGTCAAGGGTAACCGCAGCCATGGTCTCCGAGCTGATAGTCCATGCTGCTGCAAACGTCGTCGAACTGTTCGTGCAGATGGTTGTTGTCTTGCAAACGTCCCCATCTGTTGACTCAGGGATCGAGACGTGGCTGCACGATCCGTTACAGCCATGCGGATAAGATGCCTGTCATTTCGACTGCTACTGACACGAGGCCGTTGGGATCCAGCACGGCGTTCCGTATTACTCTCCTGAACCCACCGATTCCATATTCTGCTAACAGTCACTGGATCTCGACCAACGCGAGCAGCAATGTCGCGATACGATAAACCGAAATGGCGATAGGCTACAATCCGACCTTTATCAAAGTCCGAAACGTGATGGTACGCATTTCTCCTCCATACACGAGGCATCACAACAACGTTTCACCAGGCAACGCCGGTCAACTGCTGTTTGTGTATGAGAAATCGGTTGGAAACTTTTCTCTTGTGAGCACGTTGTAGGTGTCACCACCGGCGCCAACCTTGTGTGAATGCTCTGAAAAGCTTATCATTTGCATATCATAGCATCTTCTTCCTGTCGGTTAAATTTCGCGTCTGTAGCTCGTCATCATCGTGGTGTAGCAATTGTAATGGCCAGTAGTGTATTTAGGCGCATTATTTGAGGATCTTCCTGCCCATTGGGGCGTTCCGTGTACTAGACGCCACACATAAAAATAATTCACGGCACACGATTGATCCTCAGAGCAAACGGTTTAGAGGGAGTCCCCCTTACATTCATTACGCGAAGACGACTCGGAAGCTTCTAGTGGCGGTAGTAGGATACCGTTGTGAATTTGATCCAATAAAGTTATCTAGCTGCTATCGAACCCCTTGCCTTTCCTTGGCGCTGGGAGGGCGGGAACGGGACATCGAGGCCAGGCCTCGTAAGACGATCCCTGCCCTCTTTGCCTCGACCCTTCTCTCAGGCCCTTATGAAAAAAAAAGTGGTCAGCGCGACAGAATGTCAATGCTAAGGGCCCGGGTTCGATTCCCAGCTGGGTCGGAGATATTCTCCGCTCGGGGAGTGGGTGTTGTGTTGTCCTAATCATCATCATTTTATCCGCATCGACGAGCAAGTCACCGAAGTGACGTCATTTCGAAAGACTTCCACCAGGCGAACGGCCTACCCAACAGGAGGCCCTAGTCACACGACATTTACATTGACCTTTGGAGTGTAAGATTTCAATTACGAGGCGATGTGAGGTTGTTCATCAGGCTATATCCTGCTGTTGTGGCAACTGACGAGCCCACAAATGTGAACAGTAGCCTCATCACTGAACAAACGTTCATTGTTTACTGCCTCATTACGTTGCGGCACACGGCCATGCATGTCGCATAGACGTCAGGTTCAAGACGATGGAGCAAAAAATGGTTCAAATGGCTCTGAGCACTATGGGACTCAACTGCTGTGGTCATAAGTCCCCTAGAACTTAGAACTACTTAAACCTAACTAACCTAAGGACAGCACACAACACCCAGCCATCACGAGGCAGAGAAAATCCCTGACCCCGCCGGGAATCGAACCCGGGAACCCGGGCGTGGGAAGCGAGAACGCTACCGCACGACCACGAGATGCGGGCACGATGGAGCAGCTGGATGTGATAATCTCTTTTCTTCAGCATACATTGCAAGGCTTGCCACTCAGTGGACTTTGGAACTCCGTGTTCCCGGCTGAGACAACCTGCCGACGGTTTTGGACTCTTTTCGATAGCTTGTCGAATGCTCTCCACTGCTTCCTGCGGGGGGCTGCCCAGACCGTTTCTCGTCAAAAACATTCACAGTTTTAACGTGGTCGAAGCTCAGCAGTGGGCTTCCATTCAGTCTCCAACTTACGACGCTGATTCGTTGTCCTAGAAATGGCTATGGACGTCTCGGGCACCCTGTGTACACCCTCTATTTTCGATGTACCCCGCAACTGTCATGATAAAGATTGTGGCTCATCTGCAATACACAGAAACACAAGAGACACAGTAGAGAGATGACGATCTGCGACACTTAATGCGACGTCATTAAACTCGGGGATTTCAGAAAAGTAAAACCTGGACTCTGATGAAAAATTACGCAAAAACACAAAGTTCAAATCTAGTTAAACGCTGATTAAATAAATCTAGATGTTTACATTTTCATGTACTCTCATCATACGCAGATATGGGAGTGATACCACGTGCACAGGATGCTGTAATGATGACTATCTGTGATAGCAAATGGTATGTAACAGCTTCTGGTGTCTGGTTAAAAACTGATAAGCTATTCAAGTACTTCATTATCGACTCACAGATCGGTAGTCCCACCAATTTGTGTCTATCAGTTCTTTTACATAATTGTTTGTCTACATAGGTTTCGTTTATAATTCGCCTATCAGTATACCAGATCTTAAGAAAACACTCGTGAATACAATTAAAAAATTATTTTGAGTGATTACGGTATATCGATGTCATTCTTCCGTCTGTCTGAAGTCGCACAGTGAAACGTTTTTAATGCTAAGCCCAATATTTCGTCACGATATTGTTTCTGAAACAATTGTTAACAGATGAAGCATACCTGTTCACTTCGTTCGCATTTTTAGAGCCAGACGCTAGTTACAAGGGTTAAATTCAATATTGTTTTAAGAAGGCGAACGTTTACAACTTTTAAATATTTTCGAAAAATCGTAATTTGGCACGATAAACGTGTGTTGCTTTGTTACAGCTAACAGATTCGCTCAAAAAAATATCATTTTCAGGTACATCGCTTTTTTTAATATCGGAGAATCATCTGAAATTGATAGTTTTAATAAAGTGGTCTACAAAAACATGAATTTTGAGTTTCGTTATTTCATCAAACTACTATTACATTATAACTAGACATTAAATACAGATAGAGGAGGCTGTGAGTCTTCGACTGTGGGTTGGTTTGCAGCCTCAGTTCGACGAAACTCGTTTTAAAATAACAAATCTCCTGACCTTCTTCACTTCCAGCTTTTACTATCGGTACACTTCCGTCTTTATATCGCTGTCTTCGTGCAGACAGAACCCAACATTCCAACTGCGTATCCCATATGGCGTCGTCCCCAACAATGCCTATTTGGTAATCAACATTAACCCCTCTCCCACTCCCCATCCACGCCGCACAGTGCATCATCAAACACTGCATGTGTATAATGTGGGTAATTTGTGCTCCGTTTTACGAAAAGCTAGTTTTTCATCCGTTTCAATGTTCATGAAATCATATCTCATGAACCTAGTGTTTAAAGTGGTATCATTTTGCAGGTACCTTCAGTAGTATATTTACATACCGTCTGCAAAACGTGTTGCGAATGGAGTTTGTGATGAAGAAGTAATAAATTGAAGCATCGTTCTGAAGTTCTTCTGCATGAATGGCGAAAATGAAGTAAGCAATAAACTTTATTGCGTTCATTATTTTGTGGGTGGTGTGGGCCTGTGTCGGCGAGAAAAAATTTCGAAAAGATTTGCAATTATGTGTAAAGCCTGTTGGAGGGCACTAAGTACTCTCATCCTCAAATACATATTTAATATAATCTGGATAATTTGGGTGTTCTGAGTTACCCTGCCTCAAGTCATATGAGCAGTTTCTAACTTTAATACTTGGCTTATTGTGTTATACCATTAATGTAAATTGTATTATTTAATGATATATTATGACAGTATTTTGAATTTTTAACTTCTGTCAGTAATAATATGAAATACTTAAAAATCAAAATTTTGTTTCCCTTGGAAGTAATTAAAAAGACAACTTGCGAGACATACCGTGAATCCATATTAGCCATTTAGTAATACAGATACCAGTTTGTATCTGCGTCCACGTCAGACTACGTCAATTTCCATACTCTCAGTGATTTTCCTATAACTCAGCATTAAATTTGACCTTCAAGTGGTAGTCATAGTTCTACAAAAAATTTTATGTATAAACACTGAAACAATCCTTCTGACTCTAAGGAGCAACTGCTATATACTCTTAACAAGGGAATGGTCCAATCTTCCATATCGAAACCCACTCTCAAACTTTTCACATACAAGGAATACGCCAAAATAAATGCACTGTTAAACGTTAGCTGCTAGCGCGGGCTTAAGGAATTAAAAAAAAAAATTAAATTTACTCCCTTTCGCTGCACAAAGAACTGCTTAAAACAGCGGTTTGTACAGCTCTTCCTGCACAGCGCACAAATCGACAAATACGCAGATGCAGTCGTGACAAGAGGACGTAATGTTCCGTAGCGCGAATTTGAGCACTGAAATGAAATGTCGTGTGACTAGGGCCACCTGTCGGGTCGCCAAATGCACGTATTGTGAGCTGATATCACTTCGGTGGCTTGCTCGTCGATGAGTGTGACAACACCCATTCCCCGAGTGGAGAAAATCTCTGACCCAACTGGGAATCGAACCTGGACCTCTTTGCATGGCATTCCGTCGCGCTGGCCACTCAGCTATTGAGGCAGACATTTTAAGCACTTAAACTATGCCATAAACTGTTGGAGATGTCACTGTAGACAAGTGACTAGCAGAGGAAAGAAAATCAGGGCGGTATATGGCCTGGAGGGGTGGAGGAAAGGGGAGAGGGTGGGAGATAGGGGTGGGAGGGCGTCTCATAAATCATTGATACGGGTGGGGAAGATGTGGCAAGAATGTAGGATGCACTGAAACTCACAAAAGGGGTGGACGAAGGAGGAGAGGGTGGGAAGATATGGATGGGTGGGGGTCTCATAAATCATTGATAAGGGTGGGGGAGATGTGGCAAGAATGTAGGATGCACTGAAACTCACAAAAGGGGTGGACGAAGAAGGAGTGGGTGGGAGATAGGGATGGGTGGGGGTCTGATAAATCATTGATAAGGGTGGGGGAGGTAAGGCAAGAATGTAGGGTATGCTGAAACTCCCAAAACATACATACTAGCAGAAATTAGGTGTTTCTGTAGACCAAGGAATTATTCCTTACACAGTCTGTACCATTAACTTACTCTGTAATAAATAATGAAACCACAGAAATTTAAAAAACAACGAAATATTACTTTTTACTGAAAACTGCAGCTTAAGGAAGGATATATACAGGGTGAAGCGACATTTGCGCACTCGGGCTTCGCAGCCTGACTCCTCACATGCCAGCTATAAAAAAAAACGTCTCTCACAAAATTTCGTCTGGCGAATACATCTGACAGAAAAAGGACCTTAAAGAGTGGCAATCTGGCAACACTGTGGCCACATTTATGGTAACTACCTCTGTCAGCAGTTGTTAGTCGTGCAGTGAATAAAGTTTTGGGTTAGCCTGAGGAGGTCGAGGGTTCGATCCTGGGTTGGGGTGCATTTTTTTTTATTTTCTAATTTCATTATGACATTCCATACAGTAATATACACCCCTTCTTAGGTCAATGTACCCTAAATTTACAACATTTTGACAAGCTGAACATAACAAATACTTGGTTAGACAAATAAGAAATAGACAGTTGAAACAAATGACCTGTCACAGCACAGAATAACTATAAAACAATATGATGATAGCACTATACAATAATGCTGATGATATTCAGTTGCTTCTAACATTGCTGCAGCCGCGCGGGATTAGCCGAGCGGTCGGAGGCGCTGCAGTAATGGACTGTGTGGCTGGTCCCGGCGGAGGTTCGAGTCCTCCCTCGGGCATGTGTGTGTGTGTGTTTGTCCTTAGGATACTTTAGGTTAAGTAGTGTCTAAGCTTAGGGACTGATGACCTTAGCAGTTAAGTCCCATAAGATTTCACACACATTTGAACTTTTTTTTGTTTTTTGTTTTTTTAACGTTGCTGCAGGCATATCAGGTATGGACGATGAGCTTTATTCATTATCAAGGTGGGCAATAAACCTGTGTCTTAAATTAAACCTTAAAAAGTCACATGTCGTCGTCATATCACACTAGAAGCTGGCCAGCTAACATTTTCGTGAAACAATTTCTTCTCTACTCCTTGATGATATCCAGCTGTTGCTGTGGTCTTCAATCTGAAGACTGGTTTCATGCAGTTCTCCGCAATTTGTATCCTGTAAAAGCCTTGTCATCTCTGCATAACTACTTCAGCCTGCAATCATTGGAACCTCCTTATTATAATCCAACCTTGACCTTCACCTACTATTTTTTCCAACATACCTCCCTCCATTAGCAAACTGACGATTCCTTGATGCCTCATGATGTGCTCTCTCAGTTGACCCCTTCTTTTAATCGTGTTGTACAATTAATGTATTTTACTCTCACTTCTGTGCAGTATCTCTTGGGTTGCTATTCATTCTAACCACACACAGTCAAGTTATCCCATCAAAATAGTAATAAATCTTGATCAGCATCTAAACTGGGAAGAATAAATTTTCGAAGCATACATGATATCTTTCTTGTATTAGCGTGATTAAAATTTTTAGAAAATATTGCCACCTGAAACAAAGGAAAGCTATATTTTAGTCCCTTCTTTAGTCATGTCAAACATTTGCTACTGTTGTGCGGTTCAGGAAGATACAAATATTGTAAACGTCAGACGAAATGAGCTATCCATGAATGCTCGTATGAGATACATGTGTGTAAAATTCTGTTGTTTACACACGAATATTTTAGGGCAGAATATTTTAAGGCAGAAGTGACTGGATAGGTGACTACATTTCCATACGTTTTCTTTCCTACAACGGTTTTTTAGTCACGAGTGTCTTCAGTACCTCTCCTCGGAAACCAGGTACCTATCATTAATCGATAACTACAATAGTAGATCCGATATGTCCATCGGCTTCACTGACACCACTGAATCATTCACCGTATTCTTCTCCATTTCAATCATAGTACCCTATGACCCTCTCAAAGCCAAGCCCCATTCAAGAGGCGTCTAGATCCTCATCTGTGATTATCAACATAGTTTCCTGCTACACATATCCCAGCTGTCTTAATTCTGTTCAACAGCGAACCGGCACTCCTGACTCATTGTTAACACTATTCATTCCTCGTCCCAATTTCTTTCTTCCTTCCTCTCTCATCTGTTAACTTTGCACTACAGTTTTTTGCACCTCCCCAGACGACCCATCTGCGGTTCCAGATTTGGTTTCTTCTGTTAGTGTGAAGACTGCAATAAAACGGAGGAAGTATTATTTAAAATTTCTTATCTCGATCTATATCAAGTTACTGTATGGAGCTTGTTTCAAAGTCCTATCGTAATTACTGTAGGTGGTTTATTTTGCTTCTTTTCTACAGTATGGCATACATTGGTATTTTTCCAATTTTTTGCGTTACTTACCAGGGGGAAATTAAGAAGTAAATTTCAATTTGTTAATAGGGTAGAGATATGATTAGAGATGAATAGTGCCTGTCTGGGTATTAAGTGTTGTTTATTTTGTTTTTACACGTGTTGGTCTGCTATATTCATGTAGGATTTTATATTGCTATATTATTCATAACACATATTTTAATTTTTGTAACTAATTGCAACAATGTTTACTTACATCTTATATCATTACACTATTTGTATTCTGTAGATCCCAGAGAAAAGGATATATGACGTTTCAAAAGTACAAAGTGTACATTTCATTTAAGTGCAATACAGTGAAATGACTTTATTTGATCCAGCGTTCATGGTTGCTATGAAGATTTTGAATAAACAGTTGCAGGCATCATGGAGTCATTAAAAAAATATATATAATGAAACATTATTGTATTTTTGATAGTGCTATTTTGAATTGTAAATTAACACATAAGATTAATTGTAAGAGTTTCTGCGAAGATACTCTTCAATGGTGTAGAATTTGCTTGACACAAAGTTCATTAATTCAATCTTAAATGTAACTGTATCATGTACCCTACGTGACCAAAAGCATCCGGACACCTGGCTGAAAATGATTTACAAGTTCGTGACGCCCTCCATGGGTAATGCTGAAATTCGATATGGCGTTGGCCCACCCTTAGCCTTGATGACAGCTTCCACTCTCGCAGGCATAGTTCAGTCAAGTGCTGGAATGTTTCTTGGTGAATGGGAGCCCATTCTTCAAGGAGTGCTGCACTGAGGAGAGATATCGATGTCGGTCGGTGAGGCCTGGCACGAAGTCGGCGTTCCAAAGCATCCCAAAGGTGTTTTGTAGGATTCAGGTCAGGACTCTGTGCAGGCCAGGCCATTACAGGGATGTTATTGTCGTGTAACCACGCCACCACAGGCTGTGCTCGATCGTGTTGAAAGATGCAGTCGCCATCCCCGCATTGCTCTTCAACAGTGGGAAGCAAGAAGGTGTTGTGATAGTGCCACGCAAAACAATTAGGGGTGCAAGCCCCCTCCATGAAAAACACGAACACACCATAACAGCACTGCCTCCGAATTTTACTGTTGGCACTACACACGCTGGCAGATGGCGTGCACCGTGCATTCGCCATACCCGCACCCTGCCACCAGATCGCCACATTGTGTACTGTGATTCGTCACTCCATACAACTTTTTCCACTGTTCAGTCGTCCAATGTTTACGCTCCTTACACCATGCAAGGCGTCGTTTGGCATTTACCAGCATGATGTGTGGCTTATGAGCAGCCGCTCGACCATAAAATCCAAATTGTCTCACCTCCCGCCTAACTGTCATAGTACTTGCAGTGTATCCTGATACGGTTTGGAATTCCTGTGCGATGGTCTGGATAGATGTCTGCCTATTACACATTCCGACTCTCCTCAACTATCGGTGGTCTCTGTCAGTCAACAGACGAGGTTCACTATCACAGGAACAGTGGACCTAGTGATGTTTAGAAGTGTGGAAATCTGGCGTACAGATGTATGGCACAAGTGACACCCAATCACCTGACCACGTTCGAAATCAGTGAGTTTCGCGGAGCCCCCCCCCCCCCCCCCCCATTGTGCCCTCTCACGATGTCTAATAACTACTGAGGTCGCTGATATGGAGTACTTGGCAGTAGGTAGCAGCACAATGCACCTAATACGAAAAACGTATATTTTTGGGGGTGTCCGGATACTTTTGATCACATAGTGTATATCATGAAAGAAGGTTGTATACATGGAAGAACCCTGGAGATACTAAAAGGTATCAGATAGATTATATAATGGTAAGACAGAGATTTAGGAACCAGGTTTTAAATTGTGAGACATTTCCAGGGGCAGATGTGGATTCTGACCACAATCTATTGGTTATGACCTGTAGATTAAAACTGAAGAAACTGCAAAAAGGTGGGAATTTAAGGAGATGGGACCTGGATAAACTGACTAAACCAGAGGCTGTACAGACTTTCAGGGAAAGCATAAGAGAACAATTGACAGGAATGGGGGAAAGAAATACAGTAGAAGAAGAATGGGTAGCTTTGAGGAATGAAGTAGTGAAGGTAGCTGAGGATCAAGTAGGTAAAAAGACGAGGGCTAGTAGAAATCCTTGGGTGACAGAAGAAATACTGAATTTAATTGATAAAAGGAGAAAATATAAAAATGCAGTAACTGAAGCAGGCAAAAAGGAATACAATCGTCTCAAAAATGAGATCGACAGGAAGTGCAAAATGGCTAAGCAGGCACGGCTAGAGGACAAATGTAAGGATGTTGAGGCTTATCTCACCAGGGGTAAGATAGATACTGCCTACAGGAAAATTAAAGAGACCTTTGGAGATAAGAGAACCACCTGTATGAACATCAAGAGCTCAGATGGAAACCCAGTTCTAAGCAAAGAAGGGAAAGCAGAAAGGTGGAAGGAGTATATAGAGGGTCTATCCAAGGGCGATGTACTTGAGGACAATATTATGGAAATGGAAGAGAATGTAGATGAAGATGAAATGGGAGATACGATACCGCATGAAGAGTTTGACAGAGCACTGAAAGACCTGAGTCGAAACAAGGCCCCCGGAGTAGACAACATTCGATCGGAACTACTGACGGCCTTGGGAGAGCCAGTCCTGAAAAAAATCTGCCATCTGGTGAGCAAGATGTATGAAACAGGCGAAATACCCTCAGACTTCAAGAAGAATATAATAATTCCAATCCCAAAGAAAGAAGGTGTTGACAAATGTGAAAATTACCGAATTATCATCAGTAAACACTTCCGGGCTAAGTTGCCGTGGTCGATCTGTAGAACTTCTTCTCCCTGACGTTTCGTTCTCAACTACGGAGAACATCTTCCGAGATGTTCTCCGTATTTGAGAACGAAACGTCAGGGAGAAAAAGTTCTACAGATCGACCACGGCAACTTAGCCCGGAAGTGTTTACTGATGAAGACGCCGGCCGTGAAAGCCTACATGGAATGATACCGAATTATCAGTTTAATAAGTCACGGCTGCAAAATACTAACACGGATTCTTTACAGACGAATGGAAAAACTAGTAGAAGCCGACCTCGAGGAAGATCACTTTGGATTCCGTAGAAATATTGGAACACGTGAGGCAATACTGACCCTACGACTTATCTTAGAAAATAGATTAAGGAAAGGAAAACCTACGTTTCTAGCATTTGTAGACTTAGAGAAAGCTTTTGACAATGTTGACTGGAATACGCTCTTTCAAATTCTGAAGGTGGCAGGGGTAAAATACAGGGAGCGAAAGGCTATTTACAATTTGTACAGAAACCAGATGGCAGTTATAAGAGTGGAGGGACATGAAAGGGAGGCAGTGGTTGGGAAGGGAGTAAGACAGGGTCGTAGTCTCTCCCCGATGTTATTCAATATGTATATTGAGCAAGCAGTGAAGGAAATAAAAGAAAAATTCGGAGTAGGTATTAAAATCCATGGAGAAGAAATAAAAACTTTGAGGTTCGCCGATGACATTGTAATTCTGTCAGAGACAGCAAAGGACTTGGAAGAGCAGTTGAATGGAATGGATAGTGTCTTGAAAGGAGAGTATAAGGTGAACATCAAAAAAAGCAAAACGAGGTTAATGGAATGTAGTCGAATTAAGTCGGGTGATGCTGAGGTAATTAGATTAGGAAATGAGACACTTAAAGTAGTAAAAGAATTTTGCTATTTGGGGAGCAAAATAACTGATGATGGTCGGAGTAGAGAGGATATAAAATGTAGACTGGCAATGGCAAGGAAGCGTTTCTGAAGAAGAGAAATTTGTTGACATCGAGTATAGATTTAAGTGTCAGGAAGTTATTTCTGAAAGTATTTGTATGGAGTGAAGCCCTGTATGGAAGTGAAACATGGACGATAAATAGTTTGGACAAGAAGAGAATAGAAGCTTTTGAAATGTGGTGCTACAGAAGAATGCTGAAGATTAGATGGGTACATCACATAACTAATGAGGAAATATTGAATAGGATTGGGGAGAAGAGAAGTTTGTGGCACAACTTGACTAGAAGAAGGGATCGATTGGTAGGACATGTTCTGAGGCATGAAGGGATCACCAATTTAGCATTGGAGGGCAGCGTGGAGGGTAAAAATCGTAGAGGTAGACCAAGAGATGAATACACCAAGCAGATTCAGAAGGATGTAGGTTGCAGTAAGTACTGGGAGATGAAGAAGCTTGCACAGGATAGAGTAGCATGGAGAGCTGCATCAAACCAGTCTCAGGACTGAAGACTACCACAATATATATATATATATATATATATATATATATATATATATATATATATATATATATATATACTCCTGGAAATGGAAAAAAGAACACATTGACACCGGTGTGTCAGACCCACCATACTTGCTCCGGACACTGCGAGAGGGCTGTACAAGCAATGATCACACGCACGGCACAGCGGACACACCAGGAACCGCGGTGTTGGCCGTCGAATGGCGCTAGCTGCGCAGCATTTGTGCACCGCCGCCGTCAGTGTCAGCCAGTTTGCCGTGGCATACGGAGCTCCATCGCAGTCTTTAACACTGGTAGCATGCCGCGACAGCGTGGACGTGAACCGTATGTGCAATTGACGGACTTTGAGCGAGGGCGTATAGTGGGCATGCGGGAGGCCGGGTGGACGTACCGCCGAATTGCTCAACACGTGGGGCGTGAGGTCTCCACAGTACATCGATGTTGTCGCCAGTGGTCGGCGGAAGGTGCACGTGCCCGTCTACCTGGGACCGGACCGCAGCGACGCACGGATGCACGCCAAGACCGTAGGATCCTATGCAGTGCCGTAGGGGACCGCACCGCCACTTCCAAGCAAATTAGGGACACTGTTGCTCCTGGGGTATCGGCGAGGACCATTCGCAACCGTCTCCATGAAGCTGGGCTACGGTCCCGCACACCGTTAGGCCGTCTTCCGCTCACGCCCCAACATCGTGCAGCCCGCCCTCCAGTGGTGTCGCGACAGGCGTGAATGGAGGGACGAATGGAGACGTGTCGTCTTCAGCGATGAGAGTCGCTTCTGCCTTGGTGCCAATGATGGTCGTATGCGTTTTTGGCGCCGTGCAGGTGAGCGCCACAATCAGGACTGCATACGACCGAGGCACACAGGGCCAACACCCGGCATCATGGTGTGGGGAGCGATCTCCTACACTGGCCGTACACCACTGGTGATCGTCGAGGGGACACTGAATAGTGCACGGTACATCCAAACCGTCATCGAACCCATCGTTCTACCATTCCTAGACCGGCAAGGGAACTTGCTGTTCCAACAGGACAATGCACGTCCGCATGTATCCCGTGCCACCCAACGTGCTCTAGAAGGTGTAAGTCAACTACCCTGGCCAGCAAGATCTCCGGATCTGTCTCCCATTGAGCATGTTTGGGACTGGATGAAGCGTCGTCTCACGCGGTCTGCACGTCCAGCACGAACGCTGGTCCAACTGAGGCGCCAGGTGGAAATGGCATGGCAAGCCGTTCCACAGGACTACATCCAGCATCTCTACGATCGTCTCCATGGGAGAATAGCAGCCTGCATTGCTGCGAAAGGTGGATATACACTGTACTAGTGCCGACATTGTGCATGCTCTGTTGCCTGTGTCTATGTGCCTGTGGTTCTGTCAGTGTGATCATGTGATGTATCTGACCCCAGGAATGTGTCAATAAAGTTTCCCCTTCCTGGGACAATGAATTCACGGTGTTCTTATTTCAATTTCCAGGAGTATATATATATATATATATATATATATATATATATATATATATATATATATATATATATAATTGTTGGTGATGTTACATTAGTGGCATTGTTCATCTGAACTAAAATTAATTCTCTGATTTTAATTACTTTGAAAATTATATAAAGTTTTTGAGCAATCACTGTTGTTGGTTGGACTGCTGTCTCCCTTACAGCCAGATGCGCCCAAGAAAGCAACAGGCAGTGCAGCATCCCTGCTTCGCTTCATGTTTGTTACGTAGGGTGACCAATCCGAACATGTTCCCCTTTTCATCTCGTTGTCCGGAGTCTGGACGGATTCTTACATTGTCCTCTTTTTTCACAAAAATGACAGTAATAAAATTATATTTCAAATTATTCCCTCTCTATTGCTCTTTTCTTAAATACCTATCTACAAATGGTAGCAGGACCGAAGATTTTATCGATTTTTCACTACTGATCATGGATCGTCCCATAAGTGAATTTATTATTAGAGGGCAGCGTGGAGGGTAAAAATCGTAGAGGGAGACTAAGAGATGAATACACTAAGCAGATTCAGAAGGATGTAGGTTGCGGTAGGTACTGGGAGATGAAGAAGCTAGCACAGGATAGAGTAGCATGGAGAGCTGCATCAAACCAGTCTCAGGACTGAAGACCACAACAACAACAACAGTGTATAAGACATTTGATATGGCCTGGCAGTTTGTTGAATACACATTTACCCGTTATTTGGTTCCGTTCTATATTAACATTACTCTTTTGATTCTTTTAGAGGTTGTTTCTGATGCGAGTGTTATACAGTAGAACCTTAATTATCTGAGCTTCGATTAAGCGACTCCTCGGATTATCCGACCATGGGTCCAGTCATCTATCTGCGCTCTATGGTGAACAGTGCGCCACCGTTGTCGATCGATTTTCCTTCTGTCACAGTTGGTGTTCGTCTCAGTGACTCTCCTAACACATGCTCAGTTGACAGACTACTGTATTGCTAGACTGTTTGCTTTACTGTACTCTCTATTCCGTTTCTCTATCTGTGTGCTTTTATGTATATTACTGAGTTCCCTTTAATTTAAAAGTTGCTATGTATTTCATACAGTTTTTTAAGTTGTGGTATTTTGAAAGACTAAAAATGGCTACAAATAAGAAAAGGAAACGTGTTTTGTTCATAATCGAGCAGAAACTAAGTGTTCTGCAAAGACTTGACAAAGGTGAGTCAGTTACTAAATTAACGTCTGAATGTGTGTTAGAGTACAACCATTAAAGACTGGAAAAAGAACCGAACAGATCTTGAAGTTTTTCGTTGACAATATATGGCGAAAATTAGAAAATCAGTGAACAACCTGAAAAGACAGTCTCCGAAAATAAACTGGTAGGTGATCTGATTCTTGAAATTTCTCTGGCGTAGTGAATATTCCGTGAGGTTCCAGGATTGCAGGTGGATCATGTTGACTTCTTGCCACAACATTTCGGCTGGCAACCGTTCAGCCATTTTCAGGTGACTGTCCGCCACTGGGGATTGTTAGTTTTGTTTTTTCTCCTTTATTGGTTTTTAATACTCCCCGGAGGGGGCGGGATGGCAGCAGCTTAGTACGCCGCTCTTCATTCTAGCCGGCCGAAGTGGCCGTGCGGTTAAAGGCGCTGCAGTCTGGAACCGCAAGACCGCTACGGTCGCAGGTTCGAATCCTGCCTCGGGCATGGATGTTTGTGATGTCCTTAGGTTAGTTAGGTTTAACTAGTTCTAAGTTCTGTGGGACTAATGACCTCAGCAGTTGAGTCCCATAGTGCTCAGAGCCATTTGAACCATTTTTTCTTCATTCTACAGAACTTGAATAACACAATAAGAAGCTAAGAATAATATAAGCAGGTGATAAAAACGGTGACTTTTAAATGTTAAAAATGGCGGAAATTTGTGGAAGTTAAAATATAAAACAAGAGTTGGCGATGATAATTAAAAAACACAATAAGCAGACATGTATAAAAGCAGACAGACAATTAAAAAACATGGCGACAGTTTGGTTTCGTTCGCAAGAGATAAAAAATTACATCTAGCGACACTATGGTTTCTGTTCGCTACATTTCGGAAAAGACGCACAACATTTAACACTCACGTAAAAGTACTGCACTAAAAAATTGGCACGAAGATGACACACCACAGTCTAGAACAGAGGGGGCACACCAATGCAGGTAGAAAGTGCGGGAATTGGTGTTATGGACGGTGACATTGGAGGGGCGGCGGGAGAGGAAGGAGGCAATCAGCGGACATACTTGATAGGAAGGGCGTAGGTCTTGAGTTTAAGCAGGAGACCGGGATGTCATATGCCGTCGTAGGCCTTTTCGAGGTGTAGGGATACAAAAATGGCGGAGCGACGGGAGTTAAGCTGGAGGGAGCGGAGATGGGTGAGGCATAAGAGTTGGTCGTCGGCAGAGAAGGAAGGTCGAAAGCCATGTAGGGTGTTGGGGAGGAGGTGGTGTTGGTGGAGGTGGTGATGGATGGGCTGGATAAGGATGGATTCTAAGGGCTTGCTGAACATCGAGGTGAGACATATAGGGCGATAGGATGAGGCATCAGGCAGAGGCTTGTTAGGTTTGGGGAACATCAGGATATGGGAGGTTTTCCACAGGTCGGGTAAGAAGCTGGTGGAAAGGATTACGTTCTAGAGGGCGGCAAGGACTGCAAGGAAGAGGGTAGGTCTGTATTTGAGGTGGCGGTAGCTAATGCGGTCGTGGCCGGGGGCGGTGTTGCATTTAGTGTGGGGATGATGTCCTGTGTAGCGATGAGAGTGTTAAGTTCCAATGATGGTACGTGGCCCAAGTACTGGAAGCTAGGAGCAAGGGAAGGAGCGGATGTATCTGTACATTCAATGACGTTGGGGAAGATGGAATAATCAAATTGGGGATCATCTGCAAAGGAAAAGACTTCAGATAGGTGGGAGGCGAAGTGGTTGTCAGGAAAGGGATGGTCGTCATGGAGGAGAGGATATTGAGGGGCAGGACAGTTCCCAGTAAGGTGGTGGAAAGCAGACCAATACTTAGAAGTGTTTGTTGGGAACGTGGCATTGAGTTGTGCGCTGCCAGGCACGGCGTTTCTTCGCAGTAAGCATGTTGCGGATGTGTCGTTGTAATTGCTTTTGGTGAGTGAGTGTGTCCCGGTCACGAGTGCAGGGGTATGATCGGTAGAGTCTACGGGATTCACGAAGGAGAAGGATGGCCTGTGAGGGCAGGGCTGGCCAGTGAGGATGGATGGCTTTGATAGGGATATGGGTGGCCACAGCGTCTGTCAAGGTCTGGTGGAGGAAGGTAGCAGTACAGGAGATGTCATGAGGAGATTGGAGTGGAAGGTTGTGGCGTTCAACCTGGGTGTGTATGGAGTCCAAGTAGGCATCCCAGTTGGTGCAGGAGTAATCATGGACAAGTTTAGGAGAAACGTGAGGACGAAGAAAGGGATAGGGATGGCGACCATCAGCGATAGTGAGGAGGACATGGGCGTGGTCACTGCCAGTGAGGTCAAGGACTTACGTGATAATGCGCCCAAGGAGGTTGGGAGACACTAGGATCACATCAGGAGTGGTGGTGGATGCAGGTCGGGTAAGTTGCGGGAGGGGAACTAGGTCTCCCAGGAGGGTGGTGATAAACTGATGCCATCACTGGAGGTCAGCAGCACCACAGCTGTGGATATTGAGGTCTTCAGCAATCATGTAGGTGGAGAAGGTGCGGTCAATGTGGGCCATGAAATTATACAGAATGGGGGTGTGAGGGCAGATGTAGATGGTGGCACATGTGATTTTAAGGATGGGGAACAAAAGGCTGAGGGTGAGACGCTTGGTGGGATTGTTGAGGAGAGGTTGGAGCCGAACAGGGAGGTGTTTAAGGCGACCAACAGCAACAACGCCACATGCTAGGGGGTATGAGTTATCGGTGCAGTGGAGGGTGTAAGGGACTGTGGAGATAGAGAGACAGGGTTGGAGGAAGGTTTCATTGAGTATGAAGGCATTCACACAGTGTTGATTGAGGGTGTGCAGACAGAGGTGTTTGTGGGTGGGCAGGGAGCAGATATTATGGTAAAGGGTACTGTAATGTTGTTGCACCACGGTAGGGGAGATTTAGATGAGGGTGGTGATAGTGGTGAAGGTGAAGTGGGCCTGCTTATGGGAGTAGGTGGCATAGGTGGTGAGGTGAAAGACAGAATGGGCAGTGAGGGCGATTTGGGAAAGGGTATGGGGGCATTGGAAAGAGTGGATATTTTGTAGGACTATGATGTCGAAGCAGATGATGTCCTCTGCAGTAGGAGGAGGGCGGAGGAAGTTGTTGGGGTGGATGGGAGCATCTACTGGATGGATGGGGACGGTGATAGAGGACTCTTGCAATCAGCAGTGACATGCACATCATGTTTAAGACATTGTTGGCAGTGGTAGGATTGGAGGGGGGAATGGGATGGGTCAACTTTGTGGCATCTGTTAAAGATGAAGGCTCGCTCTGTAAGGAGGCGGTCAATGGAGGAGGAGGATTCAGTGAAGATTGTCATAAGCTAAGTCGGTCCAGCATCATTAAAGATGTGGCAGGCTGAGCAGATTTCAAGGTCGGGGTGAGAACTGAGTTCCACCAATACCTCAGTCTCTGTGACCCTGGAGCTAAGCTTCATGATCACGGTGGTGAAGGTTGGCGGACGTCGGGGAGGTTGAGGCTGTCGGGGAGAGGAAAGGGCATGGTAGAGGGTAAGGGTAGCTTGTGGGGCAAAGTGGATATGTGGGATTTTTGAGAAGAGATCAGTGTGGAAGGATGCATTGGGGGATTTAATAAGGACCAAGTCCTTGCAGGGAATGAGAAGGGAGTTGGGGGCATTGGGGAAGTATTTACAGATGACCTTGGTGAGAGCATGGGCGTCGAGGAACTGAGTGTCAGAACTTGAGAGGATGAAGGTGTGAGTCAAAGGAGATGTAGGGGTGCGGGATGGGGTCGCATCCATGTCGGTGGGTGGGTCACAGGGATCAGGGGTTTTATTTGTGGAGAGGGCGGGGGCAGGTCAACATTAGGGCATTTGGTAGGTTTCTTGGATAGGGCAGGTTGGGAAGGGGCTCAGGGATGGGTTGGAGGGGTAGGTGTCAGGGGGCAGGTCCTCCCTGAGGAGCAGGCAGTTGATACAGGGGGTAGGGGCGTGGGTGTGGCAGAGACTGTGGCACAGCATACTGAGATTTGTGCTGGCTGGGAGCCTGATGTAGGTGGTGCAGAGAGCAGTGGGAATTCCGAAGATGACAATGGGGTGGTAGGTAAGAGTGGGGAAGAGTCATGGGAAGTGACAGCTGAAAACAGCGCAGAAGTAGGACTGACGGGGAGGGAAGGGATAATGGGGATGGGGTCTGCTGATTAGCTCCATGTGATGGTTGTTGGAGCAGCGCAAGGGGAGGTGAAAATGATGGAGGTGGTAGGGTGGGCCATGTTGGTGGTGAGCAAGTGGGGGGTGAAGGTGGCTATGGTGGTAACAGCGACAACGGCGGTGACGACGGCAGGAATGGGAAACGGCGGCAGCGCCGATGACAGTGGCGTCGGTGAAGGACAGTGGCGATGGCGGCAGCAGCATTGGTGATGAGGTAGCCCTCAGCAAGAGGGGGGCGGGGGGCAGCGGCGGCTCGAGCAAAGTGGGGTAGCAGCCCCTCCAGCAAGCTGTGAAGGTGGTCCGGAAAATTCCTCCGGACAGTGGTTGGACAATGATGGAAACAGGGGTGGCTCAGTATACCCAACTGGGGACGGCTGCGATGGCAACAACTGGGGCGATGCAGAGCCCCACCAGGGCGGCGGCGACGACGGCGACGGCGGCGGCGGTTGTGGACAGACAGACGGCAGCGGCCGCCAGCGGACAGACGGCAGCAGCAGGGGGCTGTTCTAAAAGCATCGACTGCACCCTAAGAATAGCCCACGCAGTGTAATCCTCCGATTTGGAAATGAGGGGATCCAACCCTCGAGATGGAGACTGCTAGTTCACAGTGACGGAGTTATAGGAAAAATTGGCTCATGCGCATTGGCAGCCATCAAAGGAGTGTCCTCTATCGAAATCCAGGACTTCTGCAAATACTGTTCAATCTTTGACGTGCGGGTTCTTGCGTGAAGGAGGAACCACATGTCCGCCCTCCTTCGGAACGCGAGCTCTCGACGCTAAAAACAAACGTCAGATGTGGCCCCAGAGAGCTCCTTTTGAGATTCAATAATTAAAGAATCTGTGGAAACACGTCTAGCACAAGATCTTATAAATCGTGACGGTGGCTTTCAACTGGACAAGCATTGGGACCCAGTGATCTCTTTAATTTCTTCTGAGAGAAAATATTTTATTCATAACGGCCTGTCTGGCGACATATGACGTTTGTCTTCAGAGCCGCGAGCGCGCGTTCCGGCAGAGAGCAGACATGTAGTTTCACCTTTTTGCCTGCGATTGTATGCCACAAATGGAACAGTATTCTCAGAGGACACGGATCTCGGTAGAGGACACTCCTGTGACGGTCGCCAATATGCATGCGTTTCTGCGCCAATTTTTACTACAATGCCAACACCATGAACTAGCACTCTCCAGTGGTGGACTCTCATCTGAAGATGGCTGAATCGTTGCCAGCAGATAATATTGTGGCAAGGAGTCAACATGATCCGGATGCTATCCTGAAACCTCACAGAATATGGTAGATCATCAATTATATAATACTGACGAGACTGGGGTAAACTTAAAAATGATCCCTCAAAATCCTTTGCATCACAGTGCGAAACAGTAACAGACGTGAAACTAGCAAAGAACAGGCTGAACATTACAACACACAGCAAAGCAAGTGGTGACCATAAATTACCATTGCTTGTAATCGGCAAATTTAAGAAAACCAAGAGCCTTTAAAAACATATACACATCAGCACTTTCCTTTTATTACAAAGCTCAAAAAAGTGCTTGGATGTATGGTAGTCTGTTTAAAGAAAGGTTTTTTGATGCATTTTTTATTGAAATAAAAAAATGCGCCACCCTGTGCAATTTTACTGCTACACATCGCCCCAGGCCACCCATCTGAATCAACTTCAACAAGATGACACAAAAGCTATATTCTTGCCCCGACCCCTGCCCCCCCCACCCCCCCACCCCCCCACCCCCCCACATGACCTCAGTAGTTCAACCAACTGCCCAGGGTTTTACTGAGTCATTGAGACGACGTTACAGGAGTAAACACGTCAGCGCTTTGTAAGAGTAAACAGAAGAGGGTTGTGATCTTTCTTGTGTAATAAAATAATTTTGATTTATTATACTCTATGCAAATAACTTCTTCCATTCTCCTCTGATTATCCGACCTTTTTAGCGTCCCGACCACCTCCTAGTCCCAAAAGAGGCGGTCAATCGATGTTCTGCTGTACATTTATTGCATACTTTCCCAAAACACAAATTCTTGAGTATCCAAAAGTTTTTATTAAAATCTGCTTTGAGATGCTAAGGTTCTGACTATATAATGTGTGAAGTGAGATGTAGTATATTCAGTAGGACGAGGAATTCCGCCTTATGCAAGACACCTTTTTTCTGTTTTGTTTTACCCAGACATGTTCAACACTTTTTGTGCTATCTTCAGTGGGTTATTTTTATTTTCTTACTGTAAAATTGTTGTTACATATTAACATTTAGCGAAACTTTTGGGACATAATAAAAAATAACCCACTGAAGATAGCACAAGAAGTGATGAAACATGTCTGCGTAAAACAAAACAGGAAAAAATTTGTCTTGCATAAGGCCGAATTCCTCGTCCTATTTTTATAGCAAGCATGGATATAAGAAGAAGAACTGCAACACCACAGGATGAGTACATGCAAAGTTAATTTTGGCGCATAAATACTATCTAAAATCAGACTTACACAGAAACGGATCATATGGTGACTGTCTGGCTAATGGGTGTCCAAGGGTGGTTCACATCGGCACTACAGTACTCCCAAATCAGCGCTGAGTCGAAACACTGTATAGAAGCATCAAGCATTCCTTTAAAAAATGGGATGAACTTCGTTCAAATGTAAGACACAGTCATTGTAGTACCTGCGTAATAGTAGGGCGACCAGATGCACACGTGCAAAAAAGAGGACAAACAGTTTCAAAAAGGAGGGCAAAGTTAGAAAAAAGAGGACACATGGGAACACACGTTCAAATTTAATGAATGGATTAATTGATATACATAATGTACATTCTTTAACTTTTATTGGTATTTCTCTGAAGATCCAATTTTCTGTAGAAGTGTAGGCTTGCTTAGAAGATAGTTGTAAGAAGATATCCAGGGAAAGTCTTTTAAATGATACTGGACCATCAACATACCTTTAACAGATTCAAGGTTCAACCTATTGCTGTCATCAGTCCCCTGTGTTGCAATGAACAACAATATTATTTCTACATTTGCATTGCTCTCTGATATACTGAAAAAGTATTCAGCAAGTTTTAACAATTCTGAATGACAGTCAACAGACTTTCATAAATATATAGCTGGCCGAATTTTTACTCCAAGACATTCTGTTTCAGAACCTGTCTAAAACTACAGAATTGGACAAAACCTTTACATCTTCAATTTCAAAAGCTTTACATTTGTCTTGCGAATTCCAAAGGCTTTTTTTCAATATGACTGAACATCTTTTTAAAGAGACATCCAATTGAAACAGGAAAAGTCGTCAAACTTACAGAGCCATCGTTTTAAATATCCATGACTTGATTAATACAGCAACATAGCTTCCTCCATAAGAAATTTAACTTCTTTATCAAAGCCTTCTTCTGTTGTAAATTCCAGCGTCTGTTTAACCTTTAGGCAATTGAATTTTTCATTTAATAGGTCCCCAAGCACCTTATATATAGAATATAATAGTTCAGTCACTTCAAGCACAGAATTGCCCTCCTGTTTTAGTAGCAGAAAGTTTGAATTGAACACAGACATCAATGAATGCAAATACCATAAGTAGGCTTCACTTAACCCATCCTCAAAAAACTGGAACCACTAGCTTGCTTTCAGACAGAAAGAAAGATTTTGGAGCAGGATACATTTTCAGTACCCTCTCAGTGGCTGGGAAAAGAGACCACCACTTAATTTTCACATTAGACAGACTTGTTTGTAATTTACCTCAACGAATTCATAGAAAGTGTGTAACTGTTCCATTCTAACAGTGTAAATAGAAAAATCATTATAAGTTTTCACAATGACACACGTCACATCAACAAAAAGAATAGCAGCTCTATGTTAAATTTTATAATGTAAAATGAGGGCTGGACATCCCACACTGATTAAATTCTCATTGTTCAAAGATATCTTTAATCTGCTGTATCTACTCTTGCCTTCTTTGCGATTTATAGCCTCAGACTTTGAGTTACCTTTGTCACCAGTAAATGATACACACTTATTAGCAATAACCAAGTCTTGTAGTGTTTCTGTAAAATACTATGTAAAAGCCTCAGATATTTCATTTGGAGTAGATTTTAGCTCAATTACTTTTTAAACCACCAAATTTGTAGTAAAAATATCGAATGAGAATTGGGAACATTTTTATATTGCCATGTTTACTTCCATTGGTCAAGACACCAAATCAAGATATGCCACTCAAAGCTTCCATCGTTACGTTCAAGGCATGAGGAATAATTACGAGGGCCGTTCAGAAAGTAACCTCCGGTTGATTTAAAAAAATACACCAAGTTAAATAAAAATATTTTAATATATACATCTTACAACTACATCTTTGCACTATTTTTCTACATAGTCTCCATAGCGATTGAGGCATTTATCGTATCTCTTCACAAGCTTTAAAATTCCTTCTGCATAAAAATCACCCGCTTGTGCCTGGAGCCAGCCTGTGACAGCATCTTTGAGCTCTTCGTCGTCATCAAACCGCTGTGACCCGAGCCATTTCTTCAAATGCATGAAGAGGTGATAATCACTTGGCGCCAGGTCTGGGCTGAAAGGTGGATGGTTGATAACGTCCCACTTGAAGGACTCAAGAAGGGCCGTTGTTCTGCGAGCAGAGTGAGGACGGGCGTTATCGTGCAAAAAAACGATACCGGAAGTCAGCATACCACGGCGTTTGTTCTGTATAGCCCGTCGTAACTTTTTTATTGTTTCACAGTACACGTCTTGATTAATGGTCGTACCATGTTCCATGAATTCAACCAACAACACCCCTTTGGCATCCCAAAACACCGTTACCATCAGTTTTCTGGCAGAAAAATCTTGCGAGGCTTTTCTTGGTTTGATAGGCGAATTTGAATGTGCCCACATCTTTGATTGTTCTTTTGTCTCAGGGTTCACGTACTTAATCCAGGTTTCGTCACCGGTCACGATTCTGTTTAACAATGGTTCTCCTTCGTCCTCATAACGTGACAGAAAGTCTAATGCAGAGGCCATTCTTTGAGTTTTGTGGTGGTCGGTAAGAATTTTGGGCACCCATCGTGCACAGAACTTACGGTAACCCAATCTTGCTGTCACTATCTCGTACAAGAGAGTCTTAGAAATCTGTGGAAAACCAGTAGACAACTCCGACATTGAGAAACGTCGATTTTCACGAACTTTTGCATCAACTGTCTGAACGAGTTCGTCAGTCACCAATGATGGTCTACCACTCCTCTCTTCATCATGAACGTTTTCTCGTCCACTTTTAAATAAACGTACCCATTCACGGACAATTCCTTCACTCATAACTCTTGGTCCGTACACGGCACAAAGCTCACGATGAATAGCTGCTGCAGAATATCCTTTGGCTGTAAAAAACCTTATGACAGCACGCACTTCACATTTGGCGGGGTTTTCTATTGCAGCACACATTTCAAACTGCCACAAAAACTAAACTAGCGCAGGTACGACGTTCACTCGACCATGGCTTGATGCCGACTGACCTGTTGAGTGCGTGAACGCACAGATGGCGTCGCTACTCCCCCCACAACCCGCACTGTGACCAATTGGAGGTTACTTTCTGAACCGCCCTCGTACATGCTTATAATACTTTGAGTTTTTGTTCTGGCTAAGGAGATATTTTTAGCAAAATCTGAATCAAAATAAATGGCTTCATTTAATTTTGGGGTGTAATCCGCTGACCTATAGCTAAAATGATGTCTAACATTATGCAATGCTAGTGCTCCTTCTCCAGCAAGAACTCAGTGACTAAAGGAGACATAGATTGGTGTTGCTGAAATAATATGTCTATCCTAAAAATTGAACTGAAGTCCAAAAGACTTTTCTTATGCTTATGAATGGTAATATGATGTTCAAGACCTTGGCCACCTACTGCAAGAAATTTAAAATATTTCAGTGACACAGTGACATGCAGTTATTTTATAACATTTAAATAAATTAAATGATTTTTATGTATGCTACGCAGAACTGAAGAATTTTATCTCGTTTAGTTTTCCAAAAATAAATAAACTGAGTGACTAAGAAGCCATGAAATGAAACCGTGCCAATAAAACAATCCGTAAAGCTATTTCTTACCTCTTTTGGTCACTGAGACGTAAGTTCTAGCTCCACATATATAACCAGTCTGCTTCGAATTCAGTTCTACCTTTCTTGAAGGCAGGATATTTGTAAGAAAGAACATGTGAGAATGAACACTCGCATTTAGGCATTCCCAGGTACTATTTTATAAAACTTATTGAATCACAATAAACAGCAAATCTCATTCGGACATGAGTACTGAGTATATGTCATGATAACTATAACGCCAAGTCAAGAAAATGTGAATCTGGAACTGAAAATACGGAACGGAAATCTTCAATAATGAATATTTGCGTTCACTTATGGGACGATCCATGATCAGTAGTGAAAAATCGATAAAATCTTCGGTCCTGCTACCATTTGTAGATAGGTATTTAAGAAAAGAGCAATAGAGAGGGAATAATTTGAAATATAATTTTATTACTGTCATTTTTGTGAAAAAAGAGGACAATGTAAGAATCCCTCCAGACTCCGGACAACGAGATGAAAAGGGGAACATGTTCGGATTTATTTGACGCTTGGTCACCCTACGTAACAAACATGAAGCGAAGCAGGGATGCTGCACTGCCTGTTGCTTTCTTGGACGCATCTGGCTGTAAGGGAGACAGCAGTCCAACCAACAACAGTGATTGCTCAAAAACTTTATATAATTTTCAAAGTAATTAAAATCAGAGAATTAATTTTAGTTCAGATGAACAATGCCACTAATGTAACATCACCAACAATTATATATATATATTGTGGTAGTCTTCAGTCCTGAGACTGGTTTGATGCAGCTCTCCATGCTACTCTATCTCCCAGTACTTACTGCAACCTACATCGTTCTGAATCTGCTTGGTGTATTCATCTCTTGGTCTACCTCTACGATTTTTACCCTCCACGCTGCCCTCCAATGCTAAATTGGTGATCCCTTCATGCCTCAGAACATGTCCTACCAATCGATCCCTTCTTCTAGTCAAGTTGTGCCACAAACTTCTCTTCTCCCCAATCCTATTCAATACCTCCTCATTAGTTATGTGATCTACCCATCTAATCTTTAGCATTCTTCTGTAGCATCACATTTCGAAAGCTTCTATTCTCTTCTTGTCCAAACTATTTATCGTCCATGTTTCACTTCCATGCATGGCTACGCTCCATACAAATACTTTAAGAAATGACTTCCTGACACTTAAATCTATACTCGATGTTAACAAATTTCTCTTCTTCAGAAACGCTTTCCTTGCCATTGCCAGTCTACATTTTATACCTTCTCTACTTCGACCGTCATCAGTTATTTTGCTCCCCAAATAGCAAAACTCCTATACTACTTTAAGCGTCTCATTTCCTAATCTGATACCTTCAGCATCTCCCGAATTAATTCGACTACATTCCATTATCCTCGTTTTGCGTTTGTTGATGTTCATCTTATACTCTCCTTTCAAGACGCTATCCATTCCGTTCAACTACTCTTCCAAGTCGTTTGCTATCTCTGACAGAATTACAATGTCACCGGCGAACCTCAAGGTTTTTATTTCTTCTCCATAGATTTTAATGCCAAGTCCGAATTTTTCTTTTGTTTCCTTCACTGCTTGCTCAATACACAGATTGAACAGCATCGGGGATAGGCTACAACCCTGTCTCACTCCCTTCCCAACCACTGCTTCCCTTTCATGCCCCTCAACTCTTATAACTGCTATCTGGTTTCTGTACAAATTGTAAATAGCCTTTCGCTCCCTGTATTTTACCCCTGCCATCTTCAGAATCTGAAAGAGAGTATTCCAGTCAACATTGTCAAAAGCTTTCTCTAAGTCTACAAATGCAAGAAACGTAGGTTTGCCTTTCCTTAATCTAGCTTCCAAGATAAGTCTTAGGGTCAGTATTGCCTCACGTGTTCCAATATTTCTACGGAATCCAAACTAATCTTCCCCGAGGTCGGCTTCTACCAGTTTTTCCATTCGTCTGTAAAGAATTCGCGTTAGTATTTTGCAGCTGTGACTTATTAAACTTATTGTTCGGTAATTTTCACATCTGTCAACACCTGCTTTCTTTGGGATTGGAATTATTATATTCTTCATGAAGTCTGAGGGTATTTCGCCTGTTTCATACATCTTGCTCACCAGATGGTAGAGTATTGTCAGACTGGCTCTCCCAAGGCCGTCAGTAGGTCTAATGGAATGTTGTCTACTTCTGGGGCCTTGTTTCGACTCAGGTCTTTCAATGTTCTGTCAAACTCCTCACGCAGTATCCTATCTCCCATTTCATCTTCATCTACATCCTCTTCCACTTCCATAATATTGTCCTCAAGTTCATCACCCTTGTATAGACCCTCTATATACTCCTTCCACCTTTCTGCTTTCCCTTCTTTGCTTAGAACTGGGTTTCCACCTGAGCTCTTGATATTCATACAAGTGGTTCTCTTTTCTCCAAAGGTCTCTTTAATTTTCCTGTAGGCAGTATCTATCTTACCCCTAGTGAGATAAGCCTCTACATCCTTACATTTGTCCTCTAGCCATCCCTGATTAGCCATTTTGCACTTCCTGACGATCTCATTTTTGAGACGTTTGTATTCCTTTTTGCCTGCTTCATTTAGTGCGTTTTTATATTTTCTCCTTTCATCAATTAAATTCAATATTTCTTCTGTTACCCAAGGATTTCTGCTATCCCTAGTCTTTTTACCTACTTGATCCTCTGCTGCCTTCACTACTTCATCCCTCAAAGCTACCCATTCTTCTTCTACTGTATTTCTTTCCCCCATTCCTGTCAATTGTTCCCTTTTGCTCTCCCAGAAACTCTGTACAACCTCTGGTTTAGTCACTTTATCTAGGTCCCATCTCCTTAAATTCCCACCTTTTTGCAGTTTCTTCAGTTTTAATCTACAGTTCATAACCAATAGATTGTGGTCAGAGTCCACATCTGCCCCTGGAAATGTCTTACAATTTAAAACCTGGTTCCTAAATCTCTGTCTTACCATTATATAATCTATCTGAAACCTTTCAGTATCTCCCGGCTTCTTCCATGTATACAACCTTCTTTGATGATTGTTGAACCAAGTTTTAGCTATGATTTAGTTGCAAAATTCTACCAGGCAACTTCCTCTTTCATTTCTTAGCCCCAACCCATATTCACCTACTACGTTTGCTTCTCTCCCTTTTCCCACTACCGAATTCCAGTCACCCATGTCTATTAAATTTTCGTCTCCCTTCACTATCTGAATAATTTCTTTCATTTCATCATACATTTCTTCAATTTCTTCATCTGCAGAGCTAGTTGGCATATAAACTTGTACTACTGTAGTAGGCGTGGGCTTCGTGTCTATCTTGGCCACAATAATGCGTTCACTATGCTCTTTGTAGTAGCTTTCCCGCATTCCTATTTTTTTATTCATCATTAAACCTACTCCTGCATTACCCCTATTTGACTTTGTATTTATAACCCTGTATTCACCTGACCAAAAGTCTTGTTCCTCCTGCCACCGAACTCCACTAATTCCCACTATATCTAACTTTAACCTATCCATTTCCCTTTTTAAATTTTCTAATCTACCTGCCCGATTAAGGGATCTGACATTCCACGCTCCGATCCGTAGAACGCTAGTTTTCTTTCTCCTGATAACGACGTCTTGTTGAGTAGTCCCCGCCCGGAGATCCGAATGTGGGACTATTTTACCTACGGAATATTTTACCCAAGAGGACGCCATCATCATTAACCATGCAGTAGAGCTGCATGCCCTCGGGAAAAATTACGGCTGTAGTTTCCCCTTGCTTTCAACCGTTCGCAGCACCAGCACAGGAAGGCCGTTTTGGTTTGTGTTACAAGGCCAGATCAGTCAATCATCCAGACTGTTGCCCCTGCAACTACTGAAAAGGCTGCTGCCCCTCTTCTGGAACCACTCGTTTGTCTGGCCTCTCAAAAGATACCCCTCCGTTGTGGTTGCTGAGGCATGCAAGCTTCCCCACCAACGGCAGGGTCCATGGTACATGGGGTATATATATATATATATATATATATATATATATATATATATGCGCGCGTGTGTGTGTGTGTGTGTGTGTGTGTGTGTGTGTGTGTGTGTGTGTGTGTGTGTGAAGTAGCACTTTTGTGAATATTAAAAATGCTATAAAATCAGAATTTCGGGCACAATTACTTAATTAAGGCAAAATGATTATTCTTGATATTGTAGTGTCATAAAACTTCCATAACAATTTTAAAATCCTGTTAATTACCAAAGTTTTGTATAATTGTTGCACATAAATAATTTTAATGTGATTCTAAAAAAAGTTGATAGGTTGAAAAAGTAGTTATTAGATGATGACGGAATTCCTTTTTTTTTCATAACGCGTTTCAGGTGTAGCCCATTATCACATGACCTGCTGAATTAATAACACATTTTTATTTTACAATTGTGAACGCATACAGAAACATATTAATAATGGCACAAAGGTTTGAAAGCCAAAATTCATACGTATATTTTGAAAGGTATATACATAGGGTAAATTAATTCAACTTTTGTAAGAAAGTATTATATATAACCAGAGATGGTCATAACCAGAGATGGTCAAATGAAGTATCGATCGTGTAGTAGCGTCGCTGCTCAATAGCGATCACTGATTCAAGGTGCTATAGGTAATTTGTTAGAGCAACTTTAGATCGAGAGGTGTATGGAGGACTCTCAAGTGTAAGGACGTGTTGTCTCTGATGTGTGCTGGATATATACCTACATGCTATGGGCAGTAATAATTTTTTTGTTTGCAAGATACTATGATGTTTGCTAACTGTAAAAGGAACTCAACAGAAGTTGGAAATAATTAAGGAAAAGTTGCTTTGTTACTAATGCCATGTGCGTATTTATAAGTGATGACTGAGACAATGTATAGCATTCACATCCAATGATTTTGTAAACCTCATTGTTAATGTATAACGAGTTTACTGAGTGTGTAAATTGTGAGCATTATTAATTTTGAATGAGTCAAAATACAAGTTCTAAAATTAGTGCCATATTGTTATTTACCCCAAGTCAATATCAGTTCCCAGATCCATGTCATTTTTGATTAACTTTTTTTTCTCAAAAAGTTATTGTCTCAGTCACACTCGATTTAATTAAAATGTATACTAAACAACAGCCTTGCGCTAGATGACTTGTAAGTAGTGGCGCTGCAGCCCGCCAAACATTAGTTTTCAATAAGATTTATTTTAGAATGATAAAAATAGAAATTAGTACCAATTTAAAGTAGTGTACTTTTACGCCAACATATAGGCAAAATGAAACAACATTTAGAACAACTAGTAAAAGATTTAAAAAAGGTAAAATAAAAAGTTTTAAGCTAATTATAAAATCGTAACTACACAACTTGTAACTTGTTCATTGACAACACTACGTGGGTTATTACTACGATGAACATCAATTTCAAGGCCATCTAAAATGTCGAAATCCCTGTCTTTGGGTTCAAAATGTAGTGCATTTAAACTATTTTCAATATAACGTAACTGGTGGCCATTTTCTCATAAATAACAGCTTAGCACGCTGCTATTACTTGCATAATTGTGCTCCCTGAATCTTGTTTTAAAAACTGTTCCCATTTTATCCTAATTATGGCAACTGCACGTTAGACCTCCTAAGGGCACTAGCGATTTTGACGCACCAGGGGCCAAAATACGACACGGAGATTTGGAAGATCTTGTCTTTAAGAGAAATCGTCTACTTCTCTAGCTTATTAAATTTTTTTTACCCCAACTTCGAATTTTTTTCTGTAAAACTTAGCTAAGCCAACCTGTACTATCGTATTAAAGGAGCTGGATAATCTGACTGCACAGTATCTTTATTCCGTCAAGAAATTTGCAGTATATAATCCACTGCAGTTCAAAAGTAACAACAGAGTAACAACAGTGTACGAAACTACGATACAAAAGGAAAAATGACATTGCATTACTATGCAATAGCAGAACAATGGGTGAACAATGCTGCAACTAAAATTTTTGATCACTTGCCCGGTGATACAAAATGTCTGACGGACAGCAAAGTAACATCTGAAAACAAAATGAAGAAGTTCCTGCTTAACAAATCTTTCTACTCCGTAGAAAAATATGTAGTTTGTAAAAGGTGATGGGTGGGAATTACTAACTCACATCTGTATATTATAAAAAAATAAAAGAATAAAACCCTTATAAATGTTCACCATGTGACCATATTCACAAACTAATTTGCAATATGAATGTAAAATAACTCATTCCACATCATTACGATCTACCGTGCAAAATGATCCAAGAAACATGAGCCAACTAGCTAACTACCTGGCTGACTACACGCGTGATAAGGCTTCTCTGACGAGATCGCTTCCTTTTCAAACATTGTTGTTCTTAGCTTTCAGATAATATGTTACGCATGCTGTGAAAATACTCCATTGTTTCAAGTAAGCAAAGTAGATAACATAAAACAACTCGTTGCTGCCCAAGTGTGCTAGTGCTTGCCGCTTGCGACAACGGACGATCAATTTTTAAATTAAATACGCACAACTATATGATCTTTTTTTGGCTGGACAAGACACGTCCGAGTGTTTTTCTAACGACAACATAGTGTCCGCGAGCCGTGATAGTTTTCTTCTTAGCCAAAAGAGCATAGGATTTGTCAATAATCTTCTGTGTAGTGTGTCTACTCTAGAGCGCGCACTTACTTTATAGTTTCGAATGTTATCGGCTCCGTCCACCGTCAGTTCGAAGACGGCGGCAATGATAGCTCACGTGCTCCCAGTTCACGGGCTTTGGCACCAGAAAATGTCGCTGTCGAGTTGACAAAGTAAGAAAGCAAAAGCTGTTCACTTAAACAAAGTGTTTACTTACGTAACTATAAAAACGTCAACGATATCATATAAGCTTAGGTACAAAGAAAGCTCAATAAACAAGGAATTGCAGGGCGAAGTGGAATTCCAAAACTACTCATCAGAGACGCAAGTGCCGTAACAGAAAAACTTGCTGCTGAAGCCATAAAACCTGGAATATGGAGCAACCGAAAAAAGTCAGTTGTTCAGATGATTCTTTCTTCACACTGTTTCCAACTTCTGACCGACCTTAGGCCGAGGAGTTTGGTGATGATTTTTGGTATTCCATGGACGCCACATTTACCCTGCGGAGTCGCATTACTGACAAGGGTTATGTGATCATTTTGGCTGATCAGGTACATCCCAGGGTATAATGTTCCCCAAAGGTGATGTGTTCGGGGACGACAGGGCCCTTGTTCACGCAACTCGCTTCGTCCAGGATAGGTTTTATGAACATTAGAATGAATTTTTCGAGTCTCCAGACCGAGCGAGGGGGCGCAGTGGTTAGCACACTGGACTCGCATTCGGGAGGACGACGGTTCAATCACGCGTCTGGCCATCCTGATTTAGGATTTCCATGAGTTTCCTAAATCGCTTAAGGCAAATGGCGGGATGGTTCCTTCAAAAGGGCACAGCCACTTTCCTTATCCTTCCTTCCCTAATCTGAGCTTGTGCTCCGTCTCTAATGACGTCGTTGTCGACGGGATGTTAAACATTGATTTACTCCTCCTCCGAGGATTGTAATGTGTTTTGCTTTTGGAGTTTTCATATTTTTGTCCACTCCCTGTCCTACCGGTTGGCTTTAGTCTCGTGATCTTAAGTCAACATCAGTTTAAGGACTTTTCTTCTTCACAAAACCCGCCACCAACAATGTAGGAGGAACGTCTAACAACGTCAGTCACTCGTAGTAACAAGATGTCAGAAAAATCGTTAAACTTAGGTCGGCAGATAGCGAGACAAAATACAGCAGGCATTACGTATCATGATTCCCTTTTTATCTATTAATTAATTTGTCAACCTTCGCACAGCAAAGAAAAGTGGCGCTGTGCACGCTGTCTGGCATTTCTCATTCCCAATCGTCAAAATCGCAAACTCTACGTGTTCTCCTCAGAATACCACCAGGTCAGACGGTACGACAGCCACCTCCAGTCGTACAGCTGAAATTTTTATCGGTAGCGAACCAGGCACGTGAAGGACGCGGAAGATAAGGCGAGCAGGTGGGGAACTACACGTAGTCGCACCACCATGCGCCTGACTCATTAGAGGCTATCGTACAAAGGCTCCTAATAGCACGAGCCACGCAGGTGCGAGCACGAAACGCTATGTGCAGAGTGAATTCCAGCCCCATCGACAGAATTTGCTAATTGTTTAGGGATGTTTTATGCTTATTTTGCTACCAGGGAACAA
Organism: Schistocerca nitens; assembly: GCF_023898315.1. Classification (NCBI taxonomy): domain Eukaryota; kingdom Metazoa; phylum Arthropoda; class Insecta; order Orthoptera; family Acrididae; genus Schistocerca; species Schistocerca nitens. The sequence continues at coordinate 354,578,137 of NC_064615.1, forward strand.
TGGTCTCCGGTACGTCAGGACAGAGTAATTGCATTTTGTTTGGTTTGTTACCCCCATTAACACTTGGGTAATTTCCAAGAATGCTTGCGTATCGTAGTGTCGGGCTTCAAACTATAGATATCGAACGTGCGATTCTAAATCGATCACGCGACTGTGGTGGAGGGCGTTAAGAGCATGTTTATCGTGGTCACAACAGCAACGACAAAAGAAGAGCGTGGCTATAGTAGTTGTCATTACAAAGAAAACAACTTACCTCACTCGTGGGTAGACTCTGCCAATGTCACGCAAAAATATGGGTAGAGTGTCACATTTCCGACAAAAATTCAAACAATTTTCTACATTGAATAAGCATGCAATTAGATTCTTCCACGTGAGCCAATCGGCCGAAGAAACGTCTACAATACCAGACATCCCACTCACTACCTTCATAGCCGGCCGGTATGGCCTAGCGGTTCTAGGTGCTTCAATTCGGAACCGCGCGACTGCTACGGTCGCGGGATCGAATCCTGCCTCGGGCGTGGATGTGTGTGATGTCCTTAGGTTAGTTAGGTTTAAGTAGTTCTATGTTCTAGGGGACTGATGACGTCAGATGTTAAGTCCCATAGTGCTCAGAGCCATTTGAACCATTTGAACCACTACCTTCATAAATCGTTTGAGTTTTCGAAGCATCTCACAAATAATTTGTCATAACACTCGCCACCGCAGTCATGTGATCGATTTAGTATAGCACGTTCGATATCTATCGTTTGGAGCCCGTGGCTTCGATAGGCCAATATTCTTGGAAATTACCAACGCTTGTATCTGTGGCGCTCTGAAAATACACCCAAAAAAAAAAAACAAAAAAAAAAGACGCACCATGAAGGAATTGTCCGAATGTAACCCCTAAATCAGTAGATGTGATCTGTATATATAGACAAGTAAAAGACTACAGTTTCAGAAAAATTGGATAATTTATTCACGAGAAAGAGCTTCACAAACTGAAGAAGTCAGTAATGCTTTTGTCCATTTCTGGCCCTTATGCGAGCAGTTATTCACCTTGGCATTGACTGGTAGAGTTGATAGATGCCATCCTGAGATATATCGTGCCAAATTCTGTCCAACTGACGCATTAGACTGTCAAAAGCCCTAGCTGGTTGGAGGACCCAGCCCGCAGTGCTCCAAACGTTCTCAATTGGGGTGAGACCTGGCAAACTTGCTGGCCACGGAATGGTTTGGCAAGCACAGAGACAGCCAGTAGAAACTCTAGTCGTGTGCAGGTGGGCATTATCTCGCTGACGTGTAACCCCAGGATGGCTTGCGATGAGGGCTACAAAACAGGGCACAGAATATCGTCGACGAACCGCTGTGCTGTAAGTGTGCCACGGATGACAACCAAAGAAGTCCTGCTATGAAATGAAATGACACTTCAGACCACAGCCCCCTGTTGTCGAGCCGTATGGCTGGCTACAGTCAGGTTGGTATACTATCGCTGTCCACGGTTTCTACAGACACATCTTCGCTGATCTTCGAGGCTGAGTTCGAAGCGAGACTCGCCATTGAAGACTGTGCTACTCCAGCCAATGGTATTCAGGCCGAAGACGTGTCTGTGAGACGCCCGAGTCAGCGATAGTGAAACTTCTTTATTTAAATGAGTGAGTCTGTACTTAAATCGCTGAATGACTGAGAAGATGAAACTTTTACGTTATTTGATTCTGAAACAGCTGAGTAAAACTGAACGTACTGAGCCCACTTTCTCTTTACTTTTTTCTTAACATGTCAACACTGACCCACAATATTCTAGCGCAACGCAATCTGACTGCTCAAAAAATTACAACCCGATTTCAAATAATTAATTCAAAAGAATCCCTGCCTAAAAAGAAATCTTAACAATAACCTATACATTTCATTAAGCACTTACCTCACAAAAATCCTCATTATGCGAACTACTGCAATACAGAGAGCGTCAATACTGCCAGCTAAATATAAGATTCTAACTACTAAAGCCACTAACTACTAATAGGCGTATGGGTAGCAAAGTAAAAATCTTGTTGCAAACGAAAGAATGTAATTTTTTACATTAATAATGTGACATCCAGTACAAATATATATAATCATGAATAATTTTCAATCTCCAAGTCGGATACTTCCAGATAAATTACGATAACACTTCAGACCTCTACCCTCCATCAATGCTAATTTCTCACATTTAACATCCATCACTGTTGGCTGTTCACCTCCAACTGCCCAGCAGTACTTCCATCACTGCTGGCGACTAACTTCCAACTGCCCAACACTACTGGCGATTAACTTCCAACAACGAGTCCACCCAGCCACAGAGTCTCTTACACGAAAGCGCAGTCAGAGATCCAATGCAAAGCGCTACACAGCGCTGCCAACACAGAAACAGCCCACTTACAATAGGATACCAACATGACTGTCGCCCACCATACGGCCCTACAACCGGGAGTGAAGGTCTGGGATGCCACTTCATTTCATAGCAGGACGCCTCTGATTCTCATCCGCGCCACCCTTTACAGCACAGCGGTGGGTCGACAGTATTCTACGTCGCTTTTTGTTGCCCTTCGTGGCAAGCAATCCTGGGCGTACATTCCAGCAAGGTAACGAGCACCCGCACGCGGCGAGAGCTTCTACTGCTTGTTCTCGTGTTTGCCAAACCCTGTCTCGGCCAGCAAGGTCGCCGGATCTTTCCCCAGTTGATGACGTTTGGAGCATTACGGGTAGGGCCCTCGAACCACATCGGCATTTTGGCGATCTAAATTGTCACGATATCCCTCAGGAGGACATACAATAACTCTATCAATCAATGACAAGCCGAATGAGTGCTTATATAAGGGCGAGAGGTGGTCCAACGCATTATTGACTTGCTCAATTTGTGAAGCTCTTCTGTTGAATAAATTATCCATTTTTTGCTGAAATTGTAATCATTTGTGTGTATGTACATGTACATCACATGTACCGATTTCTGTCCAATTCGTACAGTTTTCTCGCGGTGCATCGTTTTTAATTTAAGTGCAAATGTCGACAGTATGTGCTGTGTGTCATGTTCTGAAAGAAACTTGTTCCCTCACTACACTTCCTGTTGACAAAAAGTAACTCCCAATTTACTCTTACAAGGGAACCTCCCCATCGCACCCCCCTCAGATTTAGTTATAATTTGGCACAGTGGATAGGCCTTGAAAAACTGAACACAGATCAATCGAGAAAACAGGAAGAAGTTGTGTGGAACTATGAAAAAATAAGCAAAATATACAAACTGAGTAGCCCATGAGCAACATAGGCAACATCAAGGATAATGTGAACATGGGCGCGACGTGGTCTCGTGGTTAGCGCGAGCAGCTGCGGAGCGAGAGGTCCTTGGTTCAAGTCTTCCCTCGAGCGGAAATTTTACTTACTTTTTTTTTGCAAAGTTATGATCTGTCCTTTCGTTCATTGATGTCTCTGTTCACTGTAATAAGTTTAGTGTCTGTGTGTTGTGACCGCACCACAAAACCGTGTGATTAGTAGACAAAAGGACGTGCCTCTCCAATGGGAACCGAAAATATTTGATCGCAAGGTCATAGGTCAACCGATTCCTCCACAGGAAAACACGTCTGATATATTCTATACGACACTAGTGAAGGCATGTGCGTCACTTGACAGGAATATGTTGTCGACCCACCTAACTTGTACACTTAGCGAATGGGTAAAAAGATTCTTCTACCTTGTCCGATTTAGGTTTTCTTGTGGATGTGATAATCACTTCCAAAAAAGTGATGAAAACATAAGAGTGTGTCACATAAACTGCAACAAATGAATGCAACAGTTTCACAGTCGCACAGTTTTCTCTGTGCTCTGTCAAAACACATGTTTTTAACGTTTTCAAATTTTTCCGTGTGTAGACCGTCAAATCCTGCATATGTCCAAGCAAATCTGAACATGTCCTAGAATTTCGGAGAGCGAAGTTGATTATGTGTGAGTGCCTGAACTTTGATAATTGTCTGAAAATAAAAGATTAAAATTATTACTCGAAGGAAGACTGGAACCAACGACCTCTCATTCCGCAGCTGCTCACGCTAACCACGGGACCACGACGCTCGTGTGCTGACGTCCCCCTTAATGTTGCATATGTTGCCCATGGACTACTCAGTTTGTATATTTTGCTTATTTTTTCATAGTTCTACACAACTTCTTCCTGTTTTCTCGATTGATCTGTGTTCAGTTTTTCAAGGCCTATCCACTGTGCCAACTTATAACTAAATCTGAAGGGGGTGCGATGGGGAGGTTCCCTTGTTAGTTGTTCACTAAAACTGATGCGCTGCTACGTTTAATGATGAAGAATTGGCCGATATGCTCCTCGTGTAGGACTGCACTAAGTGCAAGGAAAGAGCTGCAAAGCGACGCTACAGTGAGCTTAAACCACGTCGTACAGGCTTCACACTGTTGTGAAGGTATTTTTGCGGAAACCGAAGTAGTTAGGGCATTAATCGTAATGGGTCAACCCTTACGTATTGAGAACAATATATCATTGCCTCATGCAGGGCGCAGTAGGTACTACCGATAGTCGAGTGCCCACTGTGTCAGAGAGTAGTCAGTGTTGAGACTCCGGGGGCCGCTGTGACGTCAAACTCGGCAAGTTCCAGCGTGTCCAGCGAAAACATGTTTACGACGTGGGAGCGATCGCTGGGCTCGCCCCCAGCGCGAGTGGCCGGCCGCCACACGTGACAGGCGTCGGCAGTGTCTCCGCGCGGTGGCCAGGGGGAGGCGGGGATTTGAACTAATTCAGCTGGAGCGCGGACGTCGTGGTGACTGTACTGCGATATTAAAGATGTGTGTGCTGACTGTGTTGGAGAACAAGTGATGACCGTACTGCTTGAAATAAAGTCTTCATTCTCTTCCCTCCTGCAAAATCAAAGGACGTGACTTACGTTACTATAAGTGCAGTTCATTATTTGACGCGATTATGATACGCTACCAGTGGAATACAAGATAAGTCACGGAGAAAGCTCGTACGTGTGATCAGTTATGGTGTTGGGATTTGAACTTGTGATAGATTTTTGTTATGGATGAAGGAAAATGGTTTTCTCGCTGAGAAAATCGGACATCTTGAATAAATAATAAATGATAATAATAAATAGAAGTACAATTTTCGATACAATATCATGTTGGAATTTGAATTTGTCGCAAATTTCTAGCGGAGGTAGGCCTATAAAAATAAATGATAATGAATGATAATAAATGATAATAAATGATAATAAATGACAATGAATGATAATGAATGTTAATAAATGATAATGAATAATAATAAACAAAAGTAAGGTTTTGCAGCCATTACTGTGTTGGAATTTGAATTTTGATGGAATTTTCAAGTGGAGGCAGGTCAATAATAATAAATGATAATAAATAATAATAAATGATAATAAATGACAATGAATGATAATGAATGTTAATAAATGATAATGAATAATAATAAAGACAAGTACGGTCTTTGCATGCATTATCCTGTTGGAATTCAAACTTCCCGCCATTTTTTCTTCTGGAGGCTTAGGTTAGTGGACGTAGCACAATTGGCCTATTTTCCCACCAAAATTCAAACTTCCCGCCATTTTTTCATGAGGTTAGGTTACTGGACATATTACAATTGGCCTATTCTCCCGCCAAAATCTGCCATCTTGATGACGTCATGCGATGTTGCCAAGTCTACATGCCACCATCTTGGATGACGTCATCACCGCCATCTTTAATAAATTTGGCAACAGTGCAGAGTGCGCTGGCACGAACCTTGCCCCACTACTCATGACTGCTCTACAATTCACACTTAAGTGCTTGGCAGTGGGTTCTTCGAACCACCTTCACAAAAAAATGGCTCTGAGCACTATGCGACTTAACTTCTGAGGTCATCAGTCGCCTAGAACTTAGAACTAATTAAACCTAAGTAACCTAAGGACATCACACAAATCCATGCCCGAGGCAGGATTCGAACCTGTGAACTGGCCCACCTTCACGCTGTTTCTCTACCGTTCCACTCTCTGACAGCGCGTGCGAAAAAAAAGAACACTTAAATCTTTCTTTACTCACTCTGATTTCTCTTACTTTATGATAATCATTTTTCCCTACGTATGTTGGCGACAATAAAATATATTCACATTCAGAGCAGAAAGTTCCTGACTGAAATTTCATGAAAAGATCTCGACGCAACGAAAAACGCATTTGTTTAATGATTCCCATCCCAACCCGCTATCTCCCCTATTTTCAATGTTCTCTGTCAAACCTGTATGCTAAGGATCCCACACAGCACAGTAATAACACAGCAGAGCGCGAACACATGTAGTGTATGAAGTCTCTTACTAGACCTATTGCTTCTTGTAAGTGTTCTGCCAATAAAACGTAATCTCTGGTTTGCCTTCTCCACAACATGTGTGATCTGTGTGATCGTTTCAGTTTAAATTGCTAATAACTGTAATTCCTAGGTATCTTGCCGAATTGATAGCCTTTAAATTTGTGTCATTTATCACGTAACCGAAATTTAATGGATTTCTTTTTGTACCTATGTGGACACTTTTCCTTACTGAAAAAACAGTTACCACTTTTTGCGCCATGCAGATATCGTGTCTATGTCATGTTGAAATTGGTTTTGCTGTTCTGATGATTTTTCTAGATGGTAAATCTGCAAACTATCTAAGAAGGTTGCTCAGATTGTCTCCTAAATCTTTTTTGTAGATTAGGAACAGTGGAGGGCCTACAGTCTATCACTTTTATTTTACTCTATATTTTCCGACGATTATTACGTACTGTGACTCTCTGACAGCAAATCACGAATCCAACAGCACTGTATAAGCACTCAATTTGATTAGAAGTCTCTTGTGAGCAACAGTGTCCAAAGCCTTCTGGAAATCTGGAATCAATTTGAGATCCCTGCCGATAGCACTCATTACTTTGCGCGAGTTAAGAGCTAGTTGCGTTTTGTAACGTTATTTTCTGAATTTGTGCTCATTTTGTGTCAATAGACCGTTATCTTCAACGTAACTCATAATGTTAAAACAAAATGCATGTTCTAAAGTGCTACTGCAAATCGATCGTACAGATTTGGAATTGTAATTCAGTGAATTACTCCGATTTCATTTCTTGTGTATTAGTGTGACCTGTACAACTTTCCAGGGTTTAGGTATGGGTCGTCGATGAGCGAGAGCCTATACACTACTGGCCATTAAAATTTCTACACCAAGAAGAAATGCAGATGATGAACGGCTATTCATTGGACAGATATATTATACTAGAACTGACATGTGATTACATTTTCACGCAATTTGGGCGCATAGATCCTGAGAAATCAGTACCCAGAACAACCACCTCTGGCCGTAATAACGGCCTTGAAACACCTGGGCATTGAGTCAAACAGAGCTTGGATGGCGTGTACAGGTACAGCTGCCCATGCACACGATACCAAAATTCATCAAGAGTAGTTACTGGTGTATTGTGACGAGGCAGTTGTTCAGCCGCTATTGACCGGACGTTTTCAATTGGTGAGAGATCTGGAGAATGTGCTGGCCGGGGCAGCAGTTGAACATTTTCTGTATCCAGAAACGCCCGTACAGGACCTGCAACATGCGGTCGTGCATTATCTTGCTGAAATTTAGGGTTTCGCAGGGATCGAATGAAGGGTAGAGCCACGGGTCGTAACACATCTGAAATGTAACGTCCACTGTTCAAAGTGCCGTCAATGCGAACAAGAGGTGACCTAGACGTGTAACCAATGGCACTCCATACCATCACGCCGGGTGATACGCCAGTATGGCGATGACGAATACACGCTTCCAATGTGCGTTCACCGCGATGTCGCCAAACACGGATGCGACCATCATGATGCTGTAAACAGAACCTGTGTTCATCCCAAAAAATGACGTTTTGCCATTCGTGCACTCAGGTTCGTCGTTGAGTACACCATCGGAAACGCTCCTGTCCATGATGCAGCGTCAAGAGTAACCGCAGCCATGGTCTCCGAGCTAATAGTCCATGCTGCTGCAAACGTCGTCGAACTGTTCGTCCAGATGGTTGTTGTCTTGCAAATGTCCCCATCTGCTGACTCAGGGATCGAGACGTGGCTGGACGATCCGGTACAGCCATGCGGATAAGATGCCTGTCATCTCGACTGCTAGTGATACGAGGCCGTTGGGATCCAGCACGGCGTTCCGTATTACCCTCCTGAACCCACCGATTCCATATTCTGCTAACAGTTATTGGATCTCGACCAACGCGAGCAGCAATGTCGCGATACGATAAACCGCAATCGCGATAGGCTACAATCCGACCTTTATCAAAGTCAGAAATGTGATGGTACACATTTCTCCTCCTTACACGAGGCATCACAACAACGTTTCACCAGGCAACGCCGGTCAACTGCTGTTTGTGTATGAGAAATCGGTTGAAAACGTTCCTCATGTCAGGACGTTGTAGGTGTCGCAACCGGCGGCAGCCTTGTGTGAATGCTCTGAAAAGCTAATCATTTGCATATCACAGCATCTTCTTCCTGTCGATTAAATTTCGCGTCTGTAGAACGCCATCTTCGTGGTGTAGCAATTTTAATGGCCAATAGTGTATATGATTGCAAAGTATAGAGCTGTTGTGTCTGAATACTCTGAAAGGAAGCTGACTAGTATACAATCTGGATCAGAGGCCTTGCATTTATTAAGTAATTTAAGCTGCTTTGCTACACCAAGGGTATTTACATGTATGTTCTCATGCAGGCAGTTATTCTTGATTCGAATTCTGGAATATTTATTTAATCTCCTTTGGTAAAGGAATTTCAGAACACCGTGTTTAGTAACTGTGCTTTTGTGGCACTGTCATCAGTAACATTACCATTGCTATTGCACTGTGAAGGTATTGATTGCCTCTTGCCGTTGGCGTACTTTACATGCGACCAGAACAGCTTTGAGTTTTCTGCCTGATTCGAAACAGAGTTTCATTATGGAAAGTATTAAAATTATCTCGAAATGTAGATTGTGGTAAATTTCCAGCTTCTGTAAAACTTCACCAATCTTAGGAATTAGCATTCTTCTAAATTTGGCATGCTTTTTTCGTTGCTTCTGCAACTTTTTCTGACCTGTTTTGTGTAACATGGTGTATCAATACCACATCTTATTAATTTATTTGGTATATATGTCTCAATTGCCGCCAATACTATTTCTTTGAATTTAAACCATATATGGTCTACCCTTACATAACCTGATTGGTAGGGGTGGAAACTGTGTCGTATGAATATGTCAATTTAATTTTTATAGAGATTTTTAAACAGACATATTTTGCGTTTACTTTTGGTGGACTTGCGTGTTGCGGTGGTCAGTTTTTCTAGAGCTACCTTGTGGTCACAAATCTCTGTATTTGTCATGTCGATCCCTATTTGCTCAACGTTATCTATTGCTAATAGGAAAAGTATGTTTTCGCAACCATTTACACTTCGAATGGGCTCTTGAGCTAACTGCTCAAATTTATTGTTGGAGAAACCATTTAGTACAATTTCTGAGATGTTCTATACGTATCATCAGCCTTTAACACGTATTTTCACCAACATGTTGACAGTAAACATTTTTCAATGGCACTGAGCCACAGTCATGTATACTTTTTAAAAGCGTAAACCCCCATTTGACTGTGTATTATTATATTTATCTTTTGTGTTAGAGATAAATATAATACACAGTCAAATGGCATTTTAGTCTTTTAAAAATATTGAGAGTAGATTGAAACCATTGCCGAGTATGACTGTATGAGTGGGACACCTACTTGTGCTGAGACTGAAGTTTTCTTTGAACTATTCAGCAACTGAATCATCTGAGTCGAGGGGTCGGTAAAACGAACCAATTATTAATTTATTCCGGTTGTCATATATACCTTTACCCATACTGCCCGACAGGTACTGTCTACTTCAATTTCGATACAAGACAAACTACTTCTAACAGCAACAAAGACGCTGCCACCAACTGAAATTAATATATCCTTTCTGAACACTGTTTGTGTTTTGTAAAAATGTCAGCTGCGTGCATGCCTCCTTGCCTGCTACAGCCTTGACTCCATTTTTCATGATTCATACATACCTATCACTTTATTGTCTTTTTCCTTAAATTCTGTAGGCAGAAGAGTTTTCTGCTTGAAAAGAAAAAAATGGCTCTGAGCACTATGGGACGCAACTGCTTTGGTCATTAGTCCCCTAGAACTTAGAACTAGTTAAACCTAACTAACCTAAGGACATCACAAACATCCATGCCCGAGGCAGGATTCGAACCTGCGACCGTAGCGGTCTTGCGGTTCCAGACTGTAGCGCCTGTAACCGCACGGCCACTTCGGCCGGCTGCTTGAAAAGAGCTGATTCCGTTGATGGGCAGATGTACTGCATAGCCTGTGAGCATTTAGAGCGTCAAAGCATATAGATAATATCGTAGCTCGAAAGTGGGTCGTTAGAAATAGTCATATCCGTGGTTGAATGTTCAAGTGATTGGAATGCAGGCAATCGCGGACAAAACGAGAACTTGTACGCGTAACACTTTTCATCAAGATCTTCCTCTGAATGTCTACTGGCGAATCACCAGCCTCACTATAGATGATGGATCTGGTGCTCCTCCTATAGGCACCTGTGGTGTGAAGAGTGTAGTGTTGTGTAGATGTGGTTGGCAACAGTGAGAGAGGAGAGGCAAGGTGAAACTCGACACTGATGCAGTGCCTGTTTCTTCTGAATAGGTTAACGAGCTTAACGTCTCCATTCTACTGAAGTATCAACATTAACAGTGCCACACACTCTCACTTCATGAGTTACTACCTTAGTAGCAGTTCTTAAGCTACGAAATGTACCGAGATATCGCAAGGGGATAAGAAACTCACCACCACAGCTTTGTCTCCTTTCCTTCTCTATTCCAGCTCCATGTTTACAACCAGTAGGCCTAGTAAACTTATTCCACCACCTATGTGACAAAGTGATCAGGAATTTCATACGTCGACCTCCTACCTCCCATTGCTGCTCCTTTGTCGACAAAATACTGGTGTTAAAAAATATGTTCTGCCACCATTGTTCGGATCTGCTGTATCCTAATCGAGAGTGCCTGCGGACCGCTTGTATCGACCGTCTTAAATTATTATACACAGAGATCAAAAGAGGTAAGCATGTCAGACTGGGAACTTACATAGACAGTTGAGAGAGGCAATCACTATCAGGACAAAGGGGAATTTTCACGTTTTTCATATGAAATAAAAACTGTTGCAGAGAGCCTAGCGTAAGTTATGTGGCGCCGCTGCTGGTGAAGGATCGGTGAATCGAGTAGCTGGTCGTTATCAGAGGACAGCAAACGACCGTGCTAGAATAGGGCCACCGCCAAAAGATTTAAAAAATGTTAAAAGAAGTTTGGTTCTTTTCGCATCTGTGCGCCACTGGTAATGATTTGTACCGCGTCAAGCATGATAGATCGCGATTTTTTGAAATAATGATTGATTGTAAAGGATAGTTAATAATCTTGAGTGGCGTCTAACTGCAAGCCGGCCGGAGTGGCCGAGCGGTTAAAGGCGCTACAGTCTAGAACCGCACGACCACTACGGTCGCAGGTTCGAATCCTGCCTCGGGCATGGATGTGTGTGATGTCCTTAGGTTAGTTAGGTTTAAGTAGTTCTAAGTTCTAGGGGACTTATGACCACAGCAGTTGAGTCCCATAGTGCTCAGAGCCATTTGAACCATTTTTTTCGTCTAACTGCACATGTTATGAAAAAATACAGTGGCGTGGAATTAAATTTCTGCTGGATGCGATTTTTGTAGCTTTGCTCTGGAAGGTTTACTCTGCTGAGCGATACTGCTACTATGTAACTGATTTGGGTGTTTACCTTGATTAGAGTTCATTTTGAATAGAGGACCGCTTGTATATTTTTGCAAATGACACTTTATTTATTATGTGCGAGTGAATTGCTCTTAGGAAGTTGTGATTTTATTCAAGGTTTGTAACATTCATGTTTCCCCTCGGCAATTTCTAAGTTATCACATAAGTTGCTAATTCAGCGCTGGATCACTATCGTGAGATAGCGAAATATACGGGAGTAATTATCCGCGCCCCCTATTCGATCGGTGTCTCCTTTGGCCGATAACTAGTACTCGGTCCGCCTAGGTTCCCAATGGCCAATTGCTTGACAAAACACACTATCCCGAGCATAGTAAGCGCCAGAAGGAGATGAGACAACTACCAAATGCAATGGACACCAACGTCATGCGCCCAAAGAAAAACAATCATCCGAGTCGAGCATCTTTTTACAAACGTGCGTTAGTGATCTCGAAAATGAAGGTGGATAATTTATCCTGTGTCTGGACAATCTCGAACTGCATGTACCTACGGAGACCACTGTTCAGGGCGATTGAAAGATCTAAGGTTTCAGAGCATACATAACAGTATGCTGTTGCAGTCACATATGAGTGAAGTGGTGGTGATTATGTCATTCATCATAGTAGCCCGTCGTCGCTCATACTACGATATAAAGAAATTTTTCGTGAGAAAAGCATTTAAAAGCCAGAAGCTTTAGCAGAAAGAAAGGAAGTCCCGGAAAAAATGACGCGTGAGTGCTGCCATGACGTCAAACCTCTGCAGTGCGGTGGAAGCGTAAACACAGCAAAGGCAAACAGTGAACCTACGCATCAGAAAAATCTCCGTACCTGGAACCGCCACAGATTGCTAACGCAACTTGACGGTTGCAGCAGCTCACCATCCACTGGGGATTCCTCTCGTCAGAGCCAGCAAAGCATAACGGTGTATTCGAATCAAAATCGTCCGAAAAACACCTCACTTGTAAGGGTTTTTTCAGCCAGCTGGAATAATGCCTAAAAAATAGTCAGTACATCGTTCCAGAAAATGGAAATGAGCGTTTCGCGTGATTGGTCGGGAGGCCTCTTACGGGGCAGCTCCGGCCGCCTTGGTGCCGGTATTATTACATTCGATGCCACATTGGACTACCTGCGCGCCGGATGGGGATGTTATTATGATGAAGACAACACAACATCCAGTCCCTGAGCGGGGAAAATCCCCGACTCGGCCGGGAATCGAACCCGGGCCTGTAGGACGGCAATCCGTCATGCTGACCACTTTTTTTTCCGTTATGGCTCGTTGTATTTCGTCGTAGCGGACGTGACATCCGTTCAAGCTCTTTGTTGATCGATTCACTCAGTTTTTTTTTTTTTATTACAGAGGCCAGTCAGCTCTCTGACCGAACACGCTGAGGTACCGTGCCGGCATACCAATCAGCTATCGGGGCGGACACATCGTTCCAGAGAAATACAGAGAAATCATCGCTTTTCTGTATCGGAAAGAAGGTTTGCAGAATAATTCGGATTCAGATATTTAACGTGGACGAAACAATGGCATTAAAATATGTTAAAACAGTTTTCTTCGCGCTATTTTGTCCTTTATATAACTCATGCCATGAAGCATATACCCCATCTGAGAAAAAGTATCCGGACATGTAATTGACTACTAGACGTCTCGAGATGCGACCCGCCATTATAGCAGCGAAGCTGTAACAACAAATCAGAAGTATAAAATCTACATAAACATAGAACAGTAAAAGGATAGATAGCAGCACAAAAAACAAGGATATAAATGTGACTACTAACAGCTGCAGCACCTGGGGGTTGCCATTCCCATAACATTCACAGTTAGTATACTCACCTGAGTTGTTTCTTAGTACTTGGAATGGAAAATTGCCTAATAGCCTTGGTTTTGTTCGGCTCGGGCTAGATCCCGCTATCCGAACTGATTTGGCCAAGAGACTGACTGTTTCGTCTGCCAAACTGGGCCTTCTGAAAATTTACCGTAACACTAGCCTCTTCAAAAACATACACTGATAAGCCAAAACATTATAACCAGTTCCCCTCGCGACGCTGGATGCCGTCTAGTTGTGTTGCGGCCACGTGACGCGGTAACGAAAGTATGTAAGCGGAGTAGACACGGGCGGAGAATGACCATAGCGAAGTTATGGACTGCAAATGGGGAAATCCATTGACATGAGCGACTTTGGCAAAGGGCAGATTATTATTACGCAGAGCCTGTGAAAGAGTATCTCAAAACCGGTGAAGCTGGTCGAACGTGCACGTGCTACTGTCGTGGGCATCTACGGGAAGAGGTAGAAGGATCAGTGAAACTACCATTTGGCGCTAAATGGTTGGACGTCCACGACTGCTATTCTGCTCTGTACAGTAGGATAGATGATGACCTGTGGCATCAATACTGAGAGAGCACAATGCTGGGTAGCGCACAAATGTTTCGGAGGACACCGTTCATCGTTGAACATCGTCCATTGTTGAACATGGAGCTCCGCAGAAACCCCCCCTACGTGATCACATGTTGACCCAACGACATCGTCGCTTATGATTACAGTGGGCACGACACCATCGGGTTTCAACCGTCGATCAATGGAAACGTGTCGGCTCTTCGAGTGATGGTCGTCCCCACGAACGCAGTCATCGAGGTGAAAGGCGGCTCAAAACATGCAGCGCGCCATGGACATAGGCCGGCGGGAGCAGTATTATGCTATGGATATCATTCTCCTGTGCTTGCATGGGACTTAAGGTAGTAAGCGGACACGCTGAAACTGCGAACCGTCTGCATTTCTTCATGCTTGATCTCTTCCCCGATGCCGATGTCAATTTCAGCAGTACAATTGTCCTTGTCTCTGAGCCAGAACCGCGCTACAGTGCTTTGAGGAGCATTATAGTGAACTCACATTGATTTCTCGGCAATCAAATGCGCCTGCTGTGAATCCTACAGCACCTATTTGGGTCGCTATCAGGCTCCATCACCGTTTACGAAAATCAGCGACCCGTTATATACGCGAATTACATGACCTGTGCGTAAACATCTAATATCACATACGTCCGCAAATCTACCAACAAACTGTCGGATCCCTGATATGCAGAATCATTTATGTATTTCGTTCCAATGACGGACAAACAAGCCATTAAGCAGGTGGTCATAATGTTTTGGCTCATCAGAGTATAGTAGTCGACTAAACACTTCATTATGATCAACCCGAGATCTCCGTGATCAAAATATCAACAAAGAGCGTCAGTCGCACTCTTAAATCGTCAGGCAGGATAGTGTTAAATCTTTTTATAAATACGGCTGAAGGCACATTCAGCTGTAAAGGAAGCCGCCTAAACTGACAGCACGTCCCGAAAAAAAAAGAACCCCATATGTTGGTGGCATGCGGGATGCAATACTATCTGCTGGTGTTTCTTTACTCCACACACGTACATAAAACCCTTTATGGCGCCAGGAGCCTCGGAAAACACCGCAGCATGTTCCTGCAATATATTACACAACTCCAGTCGGTTAGCCTCCGACGTCCACTCAATACAGCCGACACTCTTCCTCACAACACTAGCTAAAGCCTCATTCCGTCGTTGCTCAGACAGAGGAAGGTTCGAATCCCTCATACAACTGACGACTATTTCCGGCTCTGGTTGCAACTCACATCGAGCGTGTGATCGTAGGCAATTCACCTGTGATTCTTCCCTCAAAACACAACCCTCAAATTTCAACTGCAGACGGACCACATTAACATTCAGCGCCACTATTCCTCCACCCATGTCTGTAACTGATCGTGGGCATTCATGAAGTGAGTCCCCAGTATCGCTTCCACATCCAACAAAGGTACAGTTGATTAATTCCCTTCAAATTCATTCCGCTGACACTTAAACATATCCTAAAATTGCCTTTTAACTTCCATGTTTTTCCTGCATATTCTTCGCAATGGCAAGACTGGCCAACTCCGAACTTCTTCACATTTCCGAAACACTGCTTCGCGAATAGTGGTGAAAAGGCTGCCCATGTCCAGAACTCATGTCAGAGATACCGACCCAGTAGAGATGGTTACTATCAAATTTACAGCTGGGACTTTACTGCTCACCAATTCTTGTAATAAATCCTCTCTTATGCCTTATGTCCAATATAACTAATCGCAAAGTGTTTATATCCGTCCAAGTTCTGAGAACTTATAAACCGCTAACAAATATCACTGTGGTGGGTGTTAAATCCTGCCTAGCCGTCGAATATGGGCTGTCTAGGAAACCTGCTTTCTCGGATGGCTAGACAACAAGTCAAGCAAATCGTATTAATGAGTTTTATTATGAAAAGTAAACGACAATACTTTGACAATTAGATGTGTCACAAGCAAAGTGCGTCATGCAAAATAATCAATGTTCTTCGGTACATAGCCGCTTCAGTCTGGAACCGCGTGACCGCTACGGTCGCAGGTTCGAATCCTGCCTCGGGCATGGATGTGTGTGATGTCCGTAGGTTAGTTAGGTTAAAGTAGTTCTAAGTTCTAGGGGACTGATGACCACAGATGTTAAGTCCCATAGTGCTCAGAACCATTTGAACCATTTTTTTTCTTCGGTACATACAATTATTCCTAAGTTGCTGCTATACAAGTGCCTAATCTTGATGCTGCTGTTCGGCTAGGCCGCGACCAACCGGGAGCGGCGATTATGTTCTCACCGCATTCCCTTTGGTGGAAACGTCCCAAAGAAAACGACCAGAGGGTACGCGTCCACCTCTTGGGGCCCATAACAAGATGTAGAAGGCGTCGGCTGCTGCGATGTGGGCGGGTCCAATTATATCGATAGGACGGGAGGAGGCGGAGGAGACAAAGGCTCCGTCTCCATGGTGTCGTCCCGTGGTATCGTTATGACACCCTCTGGCGGCTGCTGTGGCCGCGCTTTCCTCGGGATCCGTGAGCCTGGGGGAAAAGATACAGAAGGATCACCGTGCACATGACAGTGGCGAGGTTGATTGTGATGTCGGCGCTTCAATCCGTCTGGGCCTGATATGAGATACATGCAAGCGCTAAGTCGACGAAGGATCTCGCCTCGTGCCCACCGTCTGCTGCCGCTAAAAACTTGCGGCCTTCCTTCGGCGCCTTATTCTGAGGAGGGTAGAGCAGTGTCCGATGGAGGCGGCCGCGAATAAATTCCGCCGGCGATGTTCCATTTCGTGGATGCGAACGATAGGAGGCGAGAAATAGTTACAAAGCTGGATCTCTGGTGTGTGCGGTGCGAAGTTTGGTCATCTGCTGCCTGAAGGCTCTGAGAAAAAGTTCCGCTTCGCCGTTTGACTGTGGACGGAACGGTGCACTTGTTGCCATTGCATTGACAGAATATTTCAAATTCATGTGACGTGAACCGTGGGCCGTTGTCCGACACGATGACTTCAGGCAAACCTTCGAGGCAAAAAATAGAGGACAACGCCTGAATTGTGCTACGTGACGTTGTCGAGTTTATTGGCACAGCATAAACGTGTGTTCCACAAAGTCTGTGTACACACCTTACTATGGGGATTGCGATTTAGGCCAAGCAGAGAATTTGTGTGGCGAAGCAGACTGATTTTCCGCACATGCGTGACACTGTGACGCCATCTGCTCTATTTGGGCGTCCATACCCTGCCAAGTACTGTGTCGACGGGCTAACTGTTTCGTACGAACAATGGTTCATAGTACATCAGAGATTACAGAATAATTCGGTTTCTCGAAGTCAGCAGTGTCTAGGTTGAATCTTCAGTATCGCAGAGACAATGTTTCCATACACCTAAACCGACGCGCAGAACGGCCACAGACAGGTCTTTGACGAACGGACGTCATTTCACCTCAGCCGGGCCATGCTGGAGGATCGTTGGTTCACAGTGAGTCATATCGCCACCAATTTGGACGTGGAGCATCAGGAAGTCATAATTCCAGGACTGCACGTAGACAAACGAGCTGCACAGGTATCGACGACCGATATGAAGCCTTTGCCTTCCGTAACGTGTCCCAAAAAAATAAAATAGAAAGAGTGAAATGATGATATGATATTTTGCATGTTGATTATTTGAGTGGTGATTCATCCAACTGACGACAGCAAGAGTATAGTAATAACATGAACATGTAGAGTTCTTGTATTAATGACAAAACTCAAACTCCTACTGTGTCCATATATATTAAAACACCTGACAGCTCAAAATCTTGAAGTCAGTTGCGTAAGTCGTCATTGGTGAGCGGAAAACCTTGGTGAAGCAAGACTATCATAATATCCAGTTACAAATCAACAAATAATTTGCTTGAAAGTAGCAGTGATAATCGGACTTCGTAAAGGACATCAGACTGCAAGCTCGACTTGTGAAAATGTAAATGCTCATTCGATGGCATGCTGATGTCGCGCGAGCGTCGCGTCGCGGCCACTTCCAACTGCCTTAATTAGCTGAAATCATGTAAATGGTTTGCAGTTAGTAGAGCACTGTCATAACGACTGTGGTAATGAATAAAACAGAGTTAATTTGTAAATATCAAGTATTTTAATAAAATAGATACAGAAGCTTTCCCTCTCCACATCCAATCGAGAGAGCCAGCAAACAGTAAAAGACAAGACTTGCAGGAAGAGTAAGTCATACATCAATTTTTTGAAAACAGGTGATTCACAAATTTTACAGAGATTTCATTATACACATTAGCGACGCACACTTGCAGGATAATTACATCTTTAAGAATAAATTATATTATAACGATCCGTCACACTTCCAATGACTTTCGGCCAACCAGTGTGATCACGTCGTGAGAAAAATGTCACTACGTAACTCTTCTGGCCTATGTTTCCAAATACGTTGACATTAACTATTCGTATGAGTAATAATTATTGTGAATAATCATTCTTGCCTTATTTTAATCTGTGCTCAGATTAGGCTAAGACAATTTGTTTGCCAAAGTACTCTCACACAGTAATAGAACCACCCTAAGACAGCAGGAATCATCCATGCTTATGCTTGTTCCACGGAGGACTAAACTGTGTGTTTTACACTTTCAATTCCCCATTTTAAGGGGATTAGATTATATCACGTACACAGCATTTTACCTCCTTCGGCTGGCGTCGACACACACTCAGGTGACAAAAGTCATGGCATAAAGATATACACATATACAGATGACGGTAGCATCACGTACACAAGGTATAAAAAGGGCAGTGCATTGGCGGAGCTTTCATTTGTACTGAGGTGTGAAAAGGTTTCTGGCGTGATTGTGATCGCACGACGGGTGTTAGCACACTTTGAAGGCGGAGTGGCAGTTGGAGCTAGACACATGGGACGTTCTATTTCGGAAATCGTTAGGGAATTCAATAGTCCGAGATCCACGGTGTCAAGAGTGTGCCGAGAATAGCAAATTTCAGGCAATGCCTTTCGCCACAGACAACGCAGTGGCCGACGGCCTTCACTTAACGACCGAGAGCAACGGTGTTTGCTTAAAGTTATCAGCGCAAACAGAAAGCAAAAATGCGTGAAAAAACCGCAGAAATCAATGTGGAACGTACGACGAACGTATCCGCTAGGACAGTGCGGCGAAATTCGGCATTAATGGCCTGTGGCAGAAGACGACCGACGCAATTGCCTTTGCTAACAGCACGGCATCGCCTGCAGCACCTCTCCTGAGCTCGTGATCCTATCGGTTGGACTCTAGACGACTGGTAAAGCCATGGCCTGGTCAGATGAGTCCTGATTTCAGTTGGTAAGAGCTGATGGTAGGGTTCGAGTGTGCGCAGACCCCACGAGGCCATGGGCCAAGTTGCCAACAAGGCACCTTGGGAGGTGGTAGTGGCTCCATATTGATGTGGGCTGCATTGACATGGACCGTCGACTGCGAATTGTTATGTTTGGCTACTTGGAGGCCATTTGCAGCCATACATGAACCTCATTTACACAAACAACGATGGAATTTTTACGGCTAACAATGCGCCATGTCATTGGGCCACAGTCGTTCACGATCGGTTTGAAGAACATTCTGGAAGGTGACAGTAAATTATACAGCCACCAAGATCACCCGACACGAATCCCATCAGACATTTATGGGACATAATCATGAAGACACTTCATGCGCAAAATCTTGCACTGGCAACACTTTCGCAATTATAGACGGCTGCATGACTATTGCATGTCGACTAAGTCGTTAGAAAGCACATGGCAAGAAAACAAAGCAGACGTGAAAGGGCAACAACTCCAGACAGGACAACGCCATAACCATGCAAAGAGTTTGGAGGAATAAGTCACCAGTTTCTGCAGGGGACTTCCAACGACTTGCTGAGCCCATGCCACGTCGAATTGCTGCTCTACACTGGGCAAAACGAGCTCCGGCATCATACTGGAACGTAATCCCATGACTTTTGTCACATCAGTGTACTTCCCTTAACAAGGCTTTCCTCAGCATTTTGTATCACTCTAGATCAGCTGAGCAAGGCTTCCTCTCGCATGACATTCGTCTCTATGGAGTGTTAACATCCAGTGTTCTTTCCTGACTTTGAAACCGTACGCCAAAAATATTGCTGTGTTCAGCTAGGCGATAGAAAAATAATAGGCTACGCATACGATTTGGTGATGGTATGACATTGTTAGATGAGGCAATAAGATAGTAGTTAATATGACTTCATTGGCCTTCCGGCATAATAATAATTGATAATCAGCTCGAGTTTGCAGCCGGATCCTGAAATGAACATAAATCGATAATTTGGCGATCCGTCTGTCCGCCATCTTCAGAAGAATGCTGCTGCCTCTGAGTCACACTTAAAACTGATGGCATGCGCAGCTGAGGCAGTTGACTGGAACAGCTAAATTCCCAGCCGTTAGTGGAGTTTGAACTGGTGACTTATTCCTCCAAACTCTTTGCATGGTTATGGCGTTGTCCTGTCTGGAGTTGTTGCCCTTTCACGTCTGCTTTGTTTTCTTGCCATGTGCTTTCTAACGACTTAGTCGACATGCAATAGTCATGCAGCAGTGTTCAGGTGCTGCAGTCTGCGCCTCGGAGCTCGGATATCGGATATATCTGTTTGGAGACTGTGTATGTAGCCTGAGTTTAGAACTGCTGAGCGGCCTAACGACACCACTGTCAAATACACGGAGCTCCGCGACCCGTGGTAAGTCGGCTGAAGAAACGTCTCGCGGCAGGTGCATTGCGAGATGGATTGCCGAGTTTTGAAGTCGCTGCAGTCGAGTAATGTGGGTCTCTGCTGCAGTACCCCACACTACCGCAGCGTGCTCGAAGACAAGTTGCAGTAAGGTGAGATAGATGACGATCCCAAGTCGTGGCAGCATCCGTGACTCCGGGTTGAGAAACAGGTACGGTACATGCTTCTTGCAAGTCAGTAGCCTGTAGAGCATCACCTCGAGGTATTTAGTATTGCTACACCAAGGAACGGCTGCTCCGCTGATGTAGAGTCGTGTTAGACGTGCTAGCACTGTGTTCCTCGCACTGTGTCTTGGTACCATTGAAACTGAGGCGCCACTTCATTGTCCATTGACTAAGATGTTAAGCAGTTACGCCGTGTCATCTGCATACAAAGCTAGCTTTACCCAGTCAACCCTTGGTGTCCACCGTGTAAATGATGTACAGCTATGGGTCTAGTACAAATCCTTGCGGTACCCCAGCGTGTGTATGATGTGTGGGAAGGCCTTCCATCCTGACATGAAAGCTGCGTCCTTCCAGGTGAGACTTCAGGAGACGGACTTGCGCCAGAGGAGCTCCTATAACCAGGAGCTTCCAAAGAAGTCCCCTCATGCCATTTCGAATAAAATGTCCTTGAATCATCGAGGAACACCGCCCCAAAGTATTCTCTTTGTTCCATTGCAACAAGTGCTTCTTGCACAAGTCGTAGAAGTTGGTGTGTTGTGGCATGATCATGCCAGAATCCGCATTGTTCATCCAGGGGTAGACCTTCAGCTTGGATGTGTTGTAGGAGTTAGCTTAGGCAGATGTGTTCAAACACCTTACTCAAAGTTGTAAGCAAGCTAATTGGTTGACAACTTGTTGGCAGCCTTGGATACCTCCCAGGTTTATGTATGGGTACAACTTCCCCATGCTTCTGTGCCTCTAGATATTTCCCTGTAGATAGTATTCGTTTAAAAGTTCTGGCTAGATGGTCTGTATCACCCAATGGCACATGATGATGCACTGCACTGTTGAGTGGGTCAGGGCTCCTTGCTTTCCATTTAGTGGGATGACGAAGTTGCCCATCGACTTCTTCAGCTGCAACTTCTTTGATGTGGTCATCTGTCCCACCAGCTTCCAGGAAAACCAGTAGACATTGCTCAGTGAGGTGTACATGCTCTGGATCATTTGGGTAGTCCACTGGAGTAAAATTGACCTGGAAAACATCAGTGATGGCGTTTGTCTTCTCCAATGGATCACTGACTGTCACTTGACTGACCCATAATGGGTATCCTTTGTCGTATGTGTATGAACTACTGCGCACTAGCAGTGATTCCCTCTTTTTTGGTGATGGCAAGTGGGATATGAGCTACAGTCTAAAGCCAAAGCCCATGTACAGCTGTTACGGGATGTGGTCCAAGCTCCACTTGCAAGGTAGGCCTCGAACATGATCTTGATTGACCTGTCAGCATCTGTCGCTCTCCAAACTGAGCAGTGGCCTTCCAATAATCCACCTCTATCTTCAGCATTACTTTCTAAAGTTCCATCCGCACAATTTGATGATAATGTTGTCCTGGCCGACAAGTCGCATCAACATGCTGTAGAGATCATTGTGATCGTCCTTGGATTGCACGACGATCGGAGGTGGCTTTGGGTCCCCCTTTCTCAGTTGTTCCAACGTCTTCGTTCCTCTGTTCGTCTCCACTTGAGGCGTTGACGAAGTTGCGCTCTGCAAAAGGGTCGTTTGACGAGTTCTAAGCCTTCAGCGTCTACTACAGTTGCCTGTTTCGCTTTAATCCCTTGGGCGAAGAGCAGGAATTTCCAGAGGCAGCTTGCGACCACCTCTTCATCTTCCTCGAAATCGTCGACGTCTCGGGACGCGCTATCGACTCGTGTTCTTAAACTGGAAGTGGAACTTACAAAGCAGCCACTTCGCATTCTGTAGTCACGCCCTGCGTTGTAGGCTGGTTAGAAGAAGGTGGGGAGCCGGATGCGGCAGCTGACGACGATGCTAACACCACCGCCACACGGCGATTTGCCACACCCTTCGCAGTGCTAGCATCCTAACGAGTGGACATCGCAGCGCCAAGCGTAGGTCTGTCCGCAAGGTCGGAATCTCACTCCCTGACGCACAGTCTGAAAATCGTCGTTCTGGATAGGGTGGTGTTACACGTTCGTAGGCCTCCGTACCGTACATGGCGCATGCGCAGCCTACCACGGTTGCGCCCTCCGTGACTGGGCTTATGGCGCCACCCTTAGTATAAAACCGGCGGCAACTATACATCGCACTCAAAGACTATTTTCAAGCACTCGGGCTGGCCGCACCGAAGAACGTTGTGTTTTGATGCGGGATAGTACTGGGTTGCACGTGTGCTAAGAAGAAAAGGATTGTCTCTGTTAATCAAATTGTTGCCAACCTAATTTCCATTGCCTCTTTATAAACACTGTTCCAAAAACTAGAAGTAATGGCACTCTTCTGCTACGACCGATTTTTCTTTTGCTTAAACGAGGGACACAGGATGAAATTTGGCGGACTGCGATAGTCTGGGCTTTTAGAACAGTGTTCACAAAGAGGCTATTGAAATTAGATTGGCAGACAACTTCATTACTAAAGACAGTTCTTTCCCTCTTACCAGGTCTTGGAACCATGTACTGTCCCGCATGAAAACACAACGATCCTCGGTGCGACCAACCCGAGTGACTGAAAATAGCCTTTGAGCGCGGTGTGTCGTTGACGCAGGTGTTCTGCAAAGGGTGGTGGGCAGCAACTGTGGCAGAAGACGCATGCACCATGTGCGGTACGGAGCCTACATAGGACGATTACTCGCACGCAGCCTTGGCATCAGTTTTCAGCGGGACTCAGCAGCAGTGGCGTTCTTCTGAATATGGCGGACAGATGGGTCGCCGAAATATCGAGTTATGTTGATTTTAGGGTCTGGCAGCAAACCCGAAGAAATTGCCTCGTAATTAATATGTTTATAAATTAAAAGAAATGCCGTGAAGACTCTACCTTAAAGATAAAGTTGAAACTAAAAAGGCAATGGAACGTCACGATGGAAAACAGAATTCGTGAGAAGTGGCAACGATGGAAGACAGACTGAAATACTTGAAAGCAAACAAAACATTATACTGTATAGAGAAATAATAAACAGTGAACCACTGTGTAAACATTTATACAAAACATTAGTGAAGTTTTCCTTGCAGAGTTGCTGAAACAAAGATACTACGATAGTGGGGAAAATAGTGCTGTATTTATAGGATATTGAAATGTGTGTCGGTAGAAAGGCAATAAATGCCAACTAGAAGTAAATGTGGAGGTATCAGTGAAAACTTGAGTATCAAGAACAGACAAGTCTTGGAGAAGAAAGTAGCTGGAGCGTTAGATCAGAACAGAATGTGGTAAAACGGATGCATTAGAAGGAATAAGTAGTGGACAAAAGGCAGAGAAAGAGGAAATTGTCGACGCTACTTTATTAAGACAAAACTATCTATGTCTCAATTTTTTAATCTCCTTTATGGTCATCAGATACCGCGTCAAGCAGGTAATTGTATGGCATTTCTGGAAGCTTTTTCTGCAGCCCAAACGCGTTGCATTCTTTCTCCGGCCACCCGCGTCTCTTCTCTCTCTCTCTCTCTCTCTCTCTATTTATCTATCTATCTCTCCCCTGTTCAACTGTTGTTCCGCTATTGCTCTGCGTGGAAGACCTTAAAGTTCTCGATCAGTGATCTGAGCTTTGGTCGGTAAGAGATATCTTCCCGATTCACTTCAGTGTTCTTGATGTCCTTCCTCACATCCTTTAACCATTTAACAGAAACTTTCCCAATACATTAAAAATTTGCTTCGTTTGTCGGCTTTCATCTATTCTGAACAGATATCCATAGAACTTCAATCGTCATCATCAGCTACTCATTTCATGTAAATATTCTCTTCTTCGAAGCCTATATATACTGTCAGTCTGTTACGGTATATAAGAACATTTTGAAGCATTCATACTTGATACAAACATTCGGCTTTGATCACTAGGTTATAGTGACTGAGTTTAGCTTTTCTGGATATTGCCATTTTTTTGTATAGGACATGCGTCGTACGAAAAACAGCAGCCACCTTCTCTTGTCTGCTGCCGTTGGCTTACCTGCAGTAAAAGCCGTTGCCTTTGGCAGAGCATCCAACAACAACAACAGAACTACACATAAAAATAACGTCCATCACAACGAGGTTAAGTCTAGAGAAAATTAAAGGGATAACCGTATCGGACTTCTAACTATACAACTACTGTAGATCGTGCAGGAAATCTAAAGAGAATATTAATTTTTGGAGAAAAATTTAAGCTGGCATTATGAAACACTGGCTCTCAGCTTTATTTCTGATAATGACAGTGCTTTAGATAAAGGCGTGGAGAACAAAGAAAGGAAGTTAAAATACGAGAGAGGATGTTGATTTGCTGTTTTGTATCAGCTATTGTTGAACAAGTAGTCACTCTTATTTTTTCCCAAAACACCAGATTGCACCAGGCATGTAAGATTCAACGACTGTGTAAACGCCGTACACGCAGCAACAGGAAAGGATCTTTGTTTGCTGTTTTGCGACAGGCTTAGTTAAACAACGTAATCTTACTTATTGTTCAGGTACTATTTACTCATTCCAAGGCTTTATCATCGCATCTGTCACTTTCCATTCGCCAACTTACAATCTCCCCTCCTTACATTTTTTGCTCACGCTTCATTTCAACAGTTTAGTTTGTGGCGATCAGACTTGAATAAGGGATGGCTGACCGTCTTGCCTAAACCGAAAATGTGTCTCGGTACTTTATTAATGTTCCTCAAATTTAAGTGGAAAAACTGTTGCTTCCGTATGATAACAGCATCGTACTTACTATTTACTCTGTTTAGTAACTTCCTAAATAACACACTTGCCTAGTTCTGAATATTATCGTATTAACACTCACATATATTCGATTTCACAATGAGGTTTGTCATTGCCATATTGCAGTTCCAAATTAATCTTTCGCACTACGACAGACCATGATAGCATTAATAACTGTTCAGGTGATAATATGTTCGCCAACGGAAACCACTCGTTAAGAATGGTTTCGTGTTTAATTACCAGCACCCTCCGTGAGTATACCAAATAATTACTCACTCTTGCCATACCAATGGACGGTCCAGACTCAGATTTCATCATGTCAGCAAACTATTCAAAAACATTATGGTGAGACGCAACTGCACGTAATTGTTCTGCGCAAAACCCAAACTACGACTCCAACTTCAGAGTCTGGCATGTGCTGGTAGTGCTTGGGAATTTCTGAATTAACAACAAGACAATGCCCCGGCTGGAGAAGGCACGCAATTTTCTACGTCATATCACTACTGATAGGATTACCCTTACATCCCCCACCACTAGAATTTTTTCAAAAAAAAAAAAAAAAAAAAAAAAACAAGCAAGTCACCTTTTTTTGAAAACTCAAAAAGAAACTAGAAAATAAATCCTAAAATTTTTTGATTCAACAACAAGATCGCCATAAAAACAAATATCTGCGCACTAATAAATAACAATGGATTCCCCCACGTAAGCCATCATAACAGTAATACCATAAAAATATCAGGCATACTTCTCGTTTTCTTAAGCCCTATACCTAAAGTAGCAATCTGTTTACATTTCTGTTGGTACAAGTGCTACATAGACATATTACACACAAGGAAATCAGTCTCATCCAAGACAACAACAAAATATGAAAAACATCTTATCATGTTAACTTTAACTTATAGTAAAGAACCTTAGGACTCTACATAAAACACAGCATTCTTTCCTCAAAATGAAAATGAAATCAGTTTATTATCATTATGTCTATAAGATAACGGAGAAAACAAGACTCAAGAAACTTTTACTACTTTATTGTCAGTATTCCCACTCATGGAGAAGGCCACAAACAGAAAATA
Organism: Schistocerca nitens; assembly: GCF_023898315.1. Lineage (NCBI taxonomy): Eukaryota > Metazoa > Arthropoda > Insecta > Orthoptera > Acrididae > Schistocerca > Schistocerca nitens. The sequence goes on from NC_064615.1 coordinate 354,605,002, forward strand.
TATAAAACTTCCTGGCAGATTAAAACTGTGTGCCCGACAGAGACTCGAACTCGGGACCTTTGGCTTTCACGGGCAAGTGCTCTACCGTCTGAGCTACTGAAGCACGACTCACGCCCGGTACTCACAGCTTTACTTCTGTCAGTATCTCGTCTCCTACGTTCCAAACTTTACAGAAGCTCTCCTGCGAACCTATCAGAACTAGCACTCCTGAAAGAAAGGATACTGCAGAGACATGGCTTAGCCACAGCCTGGGGGATGTTTCCAGAATGAGATTTTCACTCTGCAGCGGAGTGTGCGCTGATGTGAAACTTCCTGGCAGATTAAAACTGTGTGCCTGACCGAGACTCGAACTCGGGACCTTTGCCTTTCGCGGGCAAGTGCTCTACCATCTGAGCTACCGAAGCACGACTCACGCCCGGTACTCACAGCTTTACGAGGTGCATTCAAGTTCTAAGGCCTCCGATTTTTTTTCTCCAGACTGGAAAGAGATAGAAACATGTGCATTGTTTTAAAATGAGGCCGCGTTCATTGTCAATACTTTCCAGAGATGGCAGCACCGTTCGGCAGATGGAATTTTGCCGCCAGCGGCGAGAATGAGAACTGTTTTAAATACTTAAAATGGCGACGTTTTCCTTACTTGAACAGCGTGCAATCATTCGTCTTCTGAATTTGCGTGGTGTGAAACCAATTGAAATTCATCGACAGTTGAAGGAGACATGTGGTGATGGAGTTATGGATGTGTCGAAAGTGCGTTTGTGGGTGCGACAGTTTAATGAAGGCAGAACATCACGTGACAACAAACCGAAACAACCTCAGGCTCGCACAAGCCGGTCTGACGACATGATCGAGAAAGTGGAGAGAATTGTTTTGGGGGATCGCCGAATGACTGTTGAGCAGATCGCCTCCAGAGTTGGCATTTATGTGGGTTCTGTGCACACAGTCCTGCATGACGACCTGAAAATGCGAAAAGTGTCATCCAGGTGGGTGCCACGAATGCTGACGGACGACCACATGGCTGCCCGTGTGGCATCTTGCCAGGCAATGTTGACGCGCAACGACAGCACGAATGGGACTTTCTTTTCGTCGGTTGTGACAATGGATGAGACGTGGATGCCATTTTTCAATCCAGAAACAAAGCGCCAGTCAGCTCAACGGAAGCACACAGATTCACTGCCACCAAAAAAATTTCGGGTAACCGCCAGTGCTGAAAAAATGATGGTGTCCTTGTTGTGGGACAGCGAGAGCATAATCCCCACCCATTGCGTTCCAAAGGGCACTACGGTAACAGGTGCATCCTACGAAAATGTTTTGGATAACAAATTCCTTCCTGCACTGCAACAAAAACGTCTGGGAAGTGCTGTGTGTGTGCTGTTTCACCAAGACAATGCACCCGCACATCGAGCTAACGTTACGCAACAGTTTCTTCGTGATAACAACTTTTAACTGATTCCTCATGCTCCCTACTCACCTGACCTGGCTCCTAGTGACATCTGGCTTTTTCCAACAATGAAAGACACTCTCCGTGGCCGCACATTCAGCAGCCGTGCTGCTAATGCCTCAGCGATTTTCCAGTGGTCAAAACAGACTCCTAAAGAAGCCTTCGCCGCTGCCATGGAATCATGGCGTCAGCGTTGTGAAAAATGTGTACGTCTGCAGGACGATTACGTCGAGAAGTAACGCCAGTTTCATCGATTTCGGGTGAGTAGTTAATTAGAAAAAAAAATCGGAGGACTTAGAACTTGAATGCACCTCGTACTTCTGCCAGTATCTCGTCTTCTACCTTCCAAACTTTACAGAAGCTCTCCTGCGAACCTAGCAGAACTAGCACTCCTGAAAGAAAGGATACTGCGGAGACATGGCTTAGCCACAGCCTGGAGGATGTTTCCAGAATGAGATTTTCACTCTGCAGCGGAGTGTGCGCTGATATGAAATTTCCTGGCAGATTAAAACTATGTGCCCGGCCGAGACTCGAACTCGGGACCTTTGCCTTTCGCGGGCAAGTGCTCTACCATCTGAGCTACCAAAGCACGACTCACGCCCGGTACTCACAGCTTTACTTCTGCTAGGAATGCTAGTTCTGCAAGGTTCGCAGGAGAGCTTCTGTAAAGTTTGGAAGGTAGGAGACGAGATACTGGCAGAAGTAAAGCTGTGAGTACCGGGCGTGAGTCGTGCTGCGGTAGCTCAGATGGTAGAGCACTTGCCCGCGAAAGGCAAAGGTCCCGAGTTCGAGTCTCGGTCGGGCACACAGTTTTAATCAAAAATGGTTCAAATGGCTCTGAGCACTATGGGACTCAACTGCTAAGATCATTAGTCCCCTAGAACTTAGAACTAGTTAAACCTAACTAACCTAAGGACATCACAAACATCCATGCCCGAGGCAGGATTCGAACCTGCGACCGTAGCGGTCTTGCGGTTCCAGACTGCAGCGCCTTTAACCGCACGGCCACTTCGGCCGGCGAGTTTTAATCTGCCAGGAAGTTTCATATCAGCGCACACTCCGCTGCAGCGTGAAAATCTCATTCTAGAAAATATATAACTCAAGAATGGTCTAGTAATGTATATGATGTGATCAGAGTTCAAGTTTTACTATCAAGCATGATACCAATACATAGACAAAAGTTTGTTTTAATGTAACGTTTTCACACAGAGATAAAAATATGATTTTATAGTTAATAAACGTTCTAAGATGAAGCAGTACAGGTTGTTGTTAGTGGCTGAAAGAAAATACTGCGCTCCTTCGCTGCACAAAACTCCAAACCACACACACGCTCAGTGATAGATGAGTGTAATAGCTGATTTTGACGTCTGTTACCGGTTGAGACCGCTAAGTCTTGGTCTGCTGCACATGCTATGTGCATCGCTGTGTAACTCCAACTCTGCTGTCATGGTTGGCCGTACCAACGAATTTGATAAGATGGAGGGGGAACAACATTTAGAATATGTTACGCCTTATCTCTGGTTGCACGGACGGTTGTAAATCGAATTTAAAATTTCCTATAGTTTGCCTTTAGACCAGATTTTCCTAAATCGCTTTAGGCAAATGCCGGGTTGGTTCACTTGAGAGGGCACAGCCGACTTCCTTCTCCATCCTCCCCTAATCCTAAGGGACCAATGACCTGGCTGCTTGGTCCCCTCCCCCGAATCAACCAACGAACCAAATTTACTTTTGAGAGCAGCAAGGTGTAATATGCCACTCGGATTGAACTTAACAAATTTACAGCTATTTACAAATTCCACTTGGCGGGTCTCCTTTCACCCTTATTTCAGTCTGACTTGCAACACACCTAACTTCGTTCTTTTGCTTCTTGCCAATTGTTTGTTCTACATTCTGATCAACATTCTACTGAAACTCCATTAGCACTGTATTTAAAATATCTATCTTTCTTATCATGTCTCCTAGCTGTAGAATTACTTCTTCCTTCAGTTTAGTACGTACTTCTGTCTCATCTAGTTTTCTGGCGTACTTTTCGACCTCTTGTTGTACCTTACTTAAACGTGTATTGTATGTACTTTCGACCCCAGTGACCTATTCGTATATGGCCGCGTGTTACATTTCCTGCTCCCGTTTGAGATCAGGGACTACCATTTGTTGCCTTTTTTTAAGATTCGAGATAACCTTCTCTTGGCTTTCTTTGAACAGTTTCAATTCTACTGCGGTTTTTCCCGACTCTCCTCTAATACCTTCCTATATTCTCTCGCAATTTTCTCTTGATTTTCCTTTAATTCATTCAGAGTTTTCCCTAGACTTCATCTCTTTGCTGTTTTCTCGCAACTTTCCATGAAAGCTTTTTATTCCTTCGTGGCTTTGTCTTGATTCTCCCTAAATTCCGACTTTAATTTCTTCGCTGTTTTCTCTTGACCTTTCTTTATCATGTTGAATTGCGTCACTATACCCAACCGACTGATACCTTAAGAAGGCTTACGCTCTGTTTAGTTATTCAGCGGGGTTCTCTCTAATCTTCCAGTTTTTGAATCTGTTGCGTCGAGGTTTTACTAGCACATAACTCCATCGTTAGTCCCTTGTCCAGGTAATTATCCCTTAGTCACACCCTAAAACTGGAAGCTTTGAATCCTGCTCCATCCTATTTTCCCTCTTTACCAAGCCAAGCTCCCACAACACTATCTAGTGGGATTTGCTCTGTTACCGACGACATTTTTACAATTGAACATCAAAAGTACAGAACACAAGCCTAACTGTTTTCTTCCACACAGATTTGGTTAGGCGCCAAAAAAAAACGCCGCTCCCTGCGCTTATCGTGCTGGTCGTCTTGAACTGCTGTAATCAAAGATACTGTAGAGTGCCCAACGTGGCGTCGAATGCAATATATATATATATATATATATATATATATATATATATATATATATATATATATTTTTCGTAGAGTGTCGTCTCTAACATGGTATTTTCGGCGATGGCACACGGTTTTACCCTTGCGGCGATCGGACGTGAGTGACGAGAACATACGTCCCGCTTTCGTCTACGTCTACGTAATTAATCTCCTATTCACAATGAAGTGCCTGGCAGAGGGTTCAATGAACCATATTCAAGCTGTCTCTCTACCGTTCCACTCTCGAACGGCACGCGGGAAAAACGAGGACTTAAATTTTTCTGTGCGAGCCCTGATTTCTCTTCTTTTATCGTGATGATCATTTCTCCCTATGTAGGTGGGTCCCAACAATATGTTTTCGCAATCGGAGGAGAAAAATGGCGATTGAAATTTCATGAGTAGATCCCGTCGCAACGAAAAACGCCTTTGTTTTAATGATTGCCACTCCAATTCACGTATCATGTCTGTGACACTATCTCCCCTATTTCGCGATAATACAAAACGAGCTGCCCTTCTTCGTACTTTTTCGATGTCATCCCTAAGTCCCACCTGATGCGGGTCCCACACCGCACAGCAATACTCCAGAATAGGGCGGACAAGCGTGGTGCAAGCAGTCTCTTTAGTAGACCTGTTGCACCTTCATAGTGTTCTGCCAATGAATCGCAGTGTTTGATTTGCTCTACCCATAATATTATCTATGTGTTCGTTCCAATTTAGGTTATTTGTAATTGTAATCCCTACGTATTTAGTTGAATTTACAGCCTTCAGATCTGTGTGACTTATCGCGTAATCGAAATTTAGCTGATTTCTTTTAGTACTCATGTGAAGAACTTCACACTTTTCCTTATTCAGGGTCAATTGCCACTTTTCGCACCATACAGATATCTTATCTAAACCATTTTGCAAGTCGTTTTGATCATCTGATGACTTTGCAAGACGGTAACTGACAGCGTCATCTGCAAACAATCTAAGACGGCTACTCAGATTGTCTCCTATGTCGTTAATATAGATCAGGAAAAATAGAGGGCCAATAACACTTCCTTGGGGTACGCCGGATATTACTTCTGTTTTACTTGATGACTTCTGACAGGAAATCACGAATCCAGTCGCACAACTGAGGCGATACTCTGTAGGCACGCTGTTTGGTTAGAAGACGCTTGTGAGGAACGGCGTCGAAAGCCTTCTGGAAATCTGAAAATATGGAATCAATTTGACATCCCCTGTCGATAGCACTTATTACTTCATGAGTATGAAGAGCTAGTTGTGTTTCACAAGAACGATATTTTCTGAAACCGTGCTGACTATGTGTCAATAAACCGTTTTCTTCGAGGTACTTCATAATGTTCGAATACAGTATATGTTCTAAAACTCTACTGCAAATCGACGTTGGTGATATAGGCCTGTAATTCAGCGGATGACTTCTACTTTCCTTCTTGGGTCTTGGTGTGACCTGAGCAATTTTCCAGTCTTTAGGTACGGATCTTTCTGTGAGCAAGTGGTTGTATATAATTGCTACATATGGAGCTATTTTATCAGCATACTCTGAGAGGAACCTGACTGATATACAATCTGGACCGGATGCATTGCCTTTATTAAGTGATTTAAGCTGCTCCGTTACTCCGAGGATATCTACTTCTATGTTTCTCATCTTGGCAGTTGTTCTTGATTGGAATTCAGGAACATTTACTTCGTCTTCTTTGGTGAAGGAGTTTCGGAAAACCGTGTTTAATAACTCTGCTTTAGTGGCACTGTAATCAGTGACTTCACCGTTGTTATCGCGCAGTGAACGTATTGATTGCGTCTTGCCACTGGTATGCTTTACGTATGACCAGAATCTCCTTGGGTTTTCTGCCAGATTTCGAGACAGAATTTCGTTGTGTAAATTATTAAAAGCATCTCGCATTGAAGTACGCGCCATATTTCGAACTTCTGTAAAACTTGGCCAATCTTGGGGATTTTGCGTTCTTTTAAATTTGGCATGCTTTTTCGTTGCTTCTGCAACAACGATCTGACCCGTTTTGTGTACCATGGAGGATCGGTACCATCACTTATTAATTTATGTGGTATATATCTCTCAATTGGTGTTGATACCATCTCTTTGAAACGGGCGCTGATAACCTCGCTTTTGTGCGCCCTAAAACACTAATAATAATCATCATCATCTCTTTGAAAACATTCCACAACTTCATCTTGGTGCCGTCGCTAATTGTTACGCCGGAATCACGTTTCTTCTCACTAATCTAAGCCGGGACTGACGAGAGCCTTCCTTTTTAACTTTTCTACGTCTACATTGCTTACTATTAAAATTGCAAAAAAAAACTGATGGCAGCATACGAACAACGTCAAATTAGCATGAAGTGTGCAACAAGGTTGGCTACACACTAATCAGCCCGAACATTATGGCCACCTCCGTAATAGCTGGTATATCCACCTTTGGCACCAATAAGAGCGACGACGCATCGTGGCCAGAAGCAATGAGGCCTTGGTATGTTGCAGGAGAGAGTTGGCATCACATCTGCACACACAAACCACCTAATTGCCATAAAGTCCAGGGAGGTGCGATGAGTTCTGGCGTCTTATTCAATCACATCCCAGATGTGTTCGATCGGGTTCAGATCTGACGAGTTGGGGGGGGGGGGGGGGGCAGCACAATAATTGGAACTCGACACTGTATTTCTCGAACCACTCTGTCACATTCCTGTCCTTGTGACACGGCGCATTATATTGTTGAAAAACGCCACTGCCGTCCGGAAACATGACTGTTCAAATGGTTCAAATGGCTCTGAGCACTATGGGACTCAACTGCTGAGGTCATTAGTCCCCTAGAACTTAGAACTAGTTAAATCTAACTAACCTAAGGACATCACAAACATCCAAGCCCGAGGCAGGATTCGAACCTGCGACCGTAGCGGTCTTGCGGTTCCAGACTGCAGCGCCTTTACCCGCACGGCCACTTCGGCCGGCAACATGACTGTCATGAACGGGTGTACGTGGTCTGCAGCCAGCGTTCGATACTCCTTTGCCGTAGTGGTGCCTTGCACGAGCTATACTGGACCCATAGACGCCCACGTGAATTTTCTCCGCGAGCTTGTCTCTGTCCCTTAGCACAGATGTCAAGGAGCTATTCCCTGGAAGACGACGGATTTGCTCACTCCCAAACGTACCATGAAGAAGGTATCGGGATTCATCAGACATGCAACGCTCTGCCGCTGAGCCAACATCCAGTGCCGACGATCACGTGTCCATGTCAGTTGTAGTTGCTGATGTCGTGGTGTTAACAATGGTGTATGCATGGGTAGTCGGCTACGGAGGCCCATCGTTAGATGTGTTCGGTACACTGTGTGTTCCGACACACTCATACTCTGCCCAGCATTAAAGCCTGATGTAAGTTCCGCCATAGTTCGTCGCCTGTTCTGTTTTACCAGTCTGCCCAACTTACTACGTCCGCTATGTGTAATGAGGGATGGCCGCCCAACCCCACGACGTCTGGACATGGTTTTACCCCAGTTTCGCCACGTGTTGAAGACACTCGCCGCAGCACTCCTCCAACATCCGGCAAGTCGTACAGTTTCCGGGAAGCTCGTGCAGAGTCTCTGGGCCATTGTAATCTGCCCTCGGTCAAACTCAGATCACGCTCCTTCCCCATTCCACACACGAACAGTACACTCGCTGATACTACACGTACCGTGCGTGTGTGTGACTAGCGGTCATTCGTCGCCAGGTGACGCTGCTATCGCTTGGATGGATTTATATCGATAATGGGTGGGTGGTCTTAATGTTTGGGCTGATCAGTGTACAAATATTAGCATTTCAGCACAAAGTATAATGTATAAGGTAGGAATAATGTCATCAGCATTCTGTATATAACGAATATAAAGAGAACTGTATTACCGGCCGCAAATAGTATTTGAATGTTGGTTGTTTGTAAGAAGTTCGTTTTACATCGCATGAAAACTAGAAACGCCTTACAGTACATATCAGAATTCAACAGCTGCAGGATCTTGCTTGGGCTATCGAGACTGTTCTAAACTGTTGCGAGATACGAGGTGCGACAATAAAGTAATGAGACTGATTTTCTTTGCAAGATGTGGCAACCCTGCAGGCTTGCGTAGGCACAATATCTTTGACCTTGGTCTATATGCTGCTTCTAGTCCATGCAGCACATCAATGCAACTGCTCAGTCGTGAGTTGTGCTGTAATAAGTTAACATGTGTATGTGTCTCTCGTCACGGAAATGGAACCGAATAATATTGAGTAACAGTATGCCATTTCTTTTTGCGTTAAAATGGGTGAAATCGCAACGACAACTTACGGTAAGCTTCTGAAGGCTTTTGGAGAGGAGTTTATGTCAAGAGCTCAAGTTTTTCGTTGGCATAAAATGTTTAGTGAAGGTAGAACGAATGTTGAAGACGAAGACCGCAGTGGACGACCATCAACCTCACGGACGAATGTCAACTTGGCCAGGGTGCGTGAACTCGTACGATCTGATCGAAGATTATCCGTGAAAATGATTGCAGAAGAACTGAACATCAATTGAGAAACGGTTCGTCTAATAATAACTGAATATCTTGCTATGAGAAAGATTTGTGCAAAAAATGTCCCCAAAAATCTCACACCACAACATAGAGAAACACGGAAAAATGTGGCAGCTGATCTGTTAGAGCAGACGGAAATCAATACAGAATTGTTGAGCCGTGTTATCACTGGTGATGATAGTTGGTTTTTTTCAATATGATCCAGGGACAAAACGCCAAAGTTCGCAATGGTGCTCAATGGGATCACCCAGAGCAAAAAAAGCTCGCATGTCAAAGTCAAAAATGAAGTGCATGCTTGTGTGCTTCTTTGATTCCAAGGGAATTGTCCATAATGAGTGGGTGCCTCCTGGACAAATAGTTAACCAATATTACTACAAAGAAATTTTCGAAAGACTTCGTAAAAGAGTTCTTTGTGTCCATGCCAACATTGCTGATAATTGGATTCTGCATCACGATAACGAGCCATTCCATACTGCTCTCTCAGTACAGCAATTTTTAACCTCAAAACAAATTTCAGTACTACCACAGCCACCTTATTCACCAGATATCACTCCGTGCGACTTTTTTCTATTACCAAGAGTCAAGACGTCGGTCAAGGACACCATTTTCAAACAACACAAGATGTCCAAAAAGCTGTAGAAAGGGTCTTGGAGGATATTACAGAAGATGAGTTTCAGAAATGTTACCATCAATGGCCGAAGCGCTGGAAAAAGTGTGTGCAATCAGAAGGGAACTACTTTGAAGGAGACAACACTAAACTTGACTAAAACGGTAAGCAACATTTTTTTCTCATCAGTCTCATTACTTTATTGTTGCACCACGTATTGCTACTCACATTGGTCAGAATCCCACCACTGCCATGTGACTATTGAATAAATAGGCTGAGAAGAACAGTACTCAAGATCTCATTAGCTCCACGTGACTAGTGCCTGAGAGAACAATTAGGATCGCTCAGCCACGCCACATTAGTCATGATACGGGCTTGTTTGCAGCAGGTATTCGCCAGCAAGGCGATCATTGTGATGGTGTCTCTTGACGTTGCATTAAAAAGGCGCACTGACAGTGTTAGGCACAACGAGAGTACACACCACATCTGGTTCACACAGTCGGTAATTTGGACAGCAGCCTTTCATTTTCGACGTTAAGGCCAGTGGCTATGTCCTTTTTTTGAAATCTTCACTACGTTGTCTTTCGACACGATAACGCTGTGTTGTTCTGACCTACCTCACTACGGAAGGTGTTCCATTGTTGCCGCTCCTAAAGATCTTTCACCCACTGGCAACGTCTACTCATGGGTTGCCGAGAGACTGGCATGCTAGCGTTTATCAGCAACTACGATTGATAAAGTCTGGCATAGAAATAAAGCAGCATGGGATGATGTACGAGTATATCTCACTGGCTCTCATTTAAGCACAGTTAGAATCTATGGACAGATAGGAAGAGCCGTTGTTGCTGCCAGAAGTGGCGGCTCTGTAAGCACACTGTACAACAGTATTAAAGATTTTTTCGAAATCCCGTAACTGCCTCCCATTGCGGTGTATATGTTTGAAATTTGGCTCAAAGATGCCTTCAAACTACGTCTGTAGTGGTACAAAAGTGTGGCGCCCTGCAACGTCGCCCTCGGACTCGGCGACGCTTGCAACAGCAGGGTGTCGACACATGTCAAAAGAAGGCCAAAGCTCGGAAGTTCATGTGAGCTGTAAGGTGGGTTAATGATATCGCATTGGCACCAAATTACACCACCGTTCTGCTCAACGCTATTGTGTATGAGGGGCGTTTTAAAACTCCGTGCAAAAATAAAAACTACTTACGTGTTTGGGGTAAACCTTTTTTATTTTTCGACATAGTCTCCTTTTAGACTTATACACTTCGTCCAACGCTGTTCTAATATGTTGATCCCTTCCGAATAATAGGAATTGTTCAAGTCTGCAAAATAGCTATTAGTTGCTGCAATCACCTCCTCGTTTGAATAAAATCTTTGTCCTGCCAGCCATTACTCAAAATTGGGGAACAAATAGTAGTCCGAGGGAGCCAAGTCTGGAGAATAGGGGGGATGTGAAACAAGTGGGAATCCTGTTTCCATTAATTTTGCGACCACAACTGCTGAGGTGTGTGCTGGTGCATTGTCGTGATCGAAAAGGACTTTTTTGCGGTCCAATCGCCAGGGTTTTTCTTGCAGCTCGGTTTTCAAACGGTCCAATAACGATGAATAATATTCACCTGTAAACGTTTTACGCTTTTCCAGATAGTCGATGAGGATTATCCCCTGCGAATCCCAAAAGACAGTCGCCATAACATTTCCGGCCGAAGGAATGGTCTTCGCCTTTTTTGGTGCCGATTCTCCATTCGTAACCATTTGTTTAGATTGTTGTCTCAGGATTATAGTAATGTATCCATGTTCAATCACAGTGACGAAACGACGCATAAAGTCCTGCGGATTCTTCCTGAACAGCTGCAAACCATCCTTGCAAAACTACACACGATTCCGTTTTTGGTCAAGCGTGAGCAATCGCGGAACCCATCTTGCGGATAGCTTTCCCATGTCCAAATGTTTATGCAAAATATTATGTACCCGTTCATTCGAGATGCCCACAGCACTAGCAATCTCACGCTCCTTAACTCTTCTGTCACCCACCACCATATCATGGATTTTATCAAAGATTTCCGGAGTCGTAACCTCCACAGGGCGTCCAGAACGTTCAGCATCACTTGTGCCCATATGGCCACTGCGAAAATTTTGAAACCACTTATAAACTGTTCTAATCAAAGGTGCAGAATGATCGTAATGTTTATCAAGCTTCTCTTTAGTTTCCTGAGGGTGTTTTGCCTTTCATAAATTAATGTTTAATCACCACACGAAATTCTTTTTCGTCGATTTTTTGACATTCACTCGAATTTCTTGATTCACACGAATGCCAAATACAAAGAAATAGACCAATATGGCTGAAACTTGGTGTGCGTTCTTTCCAAAGATGCTACTAACTAAACATGACCTCGATACCCGCCGGTGGTGTCATCTCTCGGACTTTGCACGGACTTTTCAAACGCCCCTCGTACGTGTCACGCGGTGGGAAGGTCGTCACAGTCCCTCTTGACGTCTTTGTTATGGAGATCAGGACCACGACACACAGCGTTGAAATACACGGTTTTCTTGTGGGTGGCGGAGGGAAACATTGCAGACACACCGCCGCTCAGGGTCGACACGAAAAAGCCTCAGCTGGTGGCATAAAGAGCGTCAATGAAGCACCCTTTTTCCTGGGGCATTGATTCCTTCACATTTCGCGGTCGGAAACGACATTTCGCATTGCGATGAGCAAGAGGAAGATTTCTTGACTGCCTTTGACACTGCTTACACCCTCGGACCTTTCAACGCTTCTGTCGAGATATTATGGCGCTGCATCCCCACTGAACATGATCGCACCCCTTTGGAGTGCAGCGCGACCTCAATTTTTGCTCCTGTGTTCAGGATGGAACCATAGGGACCGTTCAGAACCATTCAACGAAATTTGACCGCGACCGGAAGCAGAAAAGGATACTGCTGCTTCTTCAGCCCTCTTGTTTTCCGCCCTCCTGTGGCGTGATCACGTGGGAACGCAACATTAGCATGTGCGTGAATAAAACGGCAAAGCTTCTCTCTAAGAAGCCCCCTCCCCCTCAAGTTCGACAACACCCTCGGTACCACCCACACATCTTTGTTGAGCACATTAGGAATGTATCTTCAGAAAGTTTGTCACCAAGTCTGCCTGGGGCTGTTCTAGCGCCTGACGTTTAGGTAATCACTTCCATACCCCTTGGCTGGGAGCTACCTACCTTCCGGCGCTAGAGTAGCCGCCAGGCCGCATTAGTGTCATTGTTTCTGACAGGTACATGTGTAACGTGCTCAAAAATGTCGCGTGGGAAGCCCCGAGGGTATTGCCGAAATGGGGATTTTAGAGCAATCCTTTGCCGTTTTTTTTTTTCGCGTACATGTTAATGTTGCACCCTCACATGGTCACGCCACAGGAGGGCGCAAAACAAGAAGGCTGAAAAAGCAGAAGTATCGAAACTTCCTGGCAGATTTAAACTGTGTGCCGGACCGAGACTCGAACTGGGGACCTTTGCCTTTTGCGAGCAAGTGCTAATTCTGCAAGGTTCGCAGGAGAGCTTCTGTAAGGTTGGAAGGTGGGAGACGAGATACTGACAGAAGTAAAGCTGTGAGGACGGGGCGTGAGTCGTGCTTGGGTAGCTCAGTGGTAGATCAATTGCCCGCGAAAGGCAAAGGTCCCGAGCTCGAGTCTCGGTCCGGCACACAGTTTTAATCTGCCAGGAAGTTTCATATCAGCGCACACCCCGCTGCAGAGTGAATATCTCATTCCACAAGCAGAAGTATCCTTTGCCACTTCTGAACGCATTCAAATTTCGTTGAATGATTTTGAACGGTCCCTATGTTTCCAACGTGTACACAAGAGCGAAAATTTCGCTCGCGATGATCGCCAAAGCGGCGCGATCATGTTCAGATGGATACAGCCCCGCAATATCCTGACAAAAGGGTTGAAACGCCCGGGCGCAAGCAGTGTCAAAGGTTGTCAAGAACATCGTCCTGTTGCTCATCACACTGCGAAATGTCGTTTTCGACGGCAAAACGTGAAGGAATCAATGCACCAGGGAAAGCGATGTTTCATTGACGCCCTTTATGCCACTGCATGAGGCCTTTTCAGGCCGATTCTGAGCGGCGGTGTTACTGACAAGGGGACCCTCCATACTGTAAATCACGGATTTTGATACGCTTCAAGTATGTTGTAGAGGCAGGTAGTACAAGAAGCGACTGTTGTACGTACATTTGGAACTTAACTGCAAACCACAAACGGAATTAATATTTGAAAAAATTAATAACTGATTACATCTTTATAATTTCGTACAGCTTACTCTGTATGTTGATATTCTTTGAAATAAAATTGAAAAATTCGGTTTATTTTGAAAAAAAGTACACGAGCAGGATTCGAACACGGTACCTCCAGCACGGTAGCCGTGAACCTTTACCGCTACACTACGCTGACTTGCTCAAAGTACATGTAATGTTACGAATATAAAAAGCGTGCAGTGAACTTCAAAATCGATTTTCTCAAAAACCAAGGGCTGTCGCTAAAAAACCGGATAACCAGGTACTCAGAGTAAGTGCCTCTTCAACATATTTGAAGCGCATCAAAATCCGTGATTTACAGTATGGAGGGTCCCCTTGTGAAATGTTTTCCTCGTCCACCCATAAGAAAATCGCGTGTTTCAACGTTGGGGGTCGCGGTTCTGTTCTGACCGGCATTACAGAGACGTCAAAAGAAGGGGTGAAATTTGAGTTAGAGGGGCTCTGACGACCTTCTCACAGTGTGACTCGTCCACGGTAGCACAGAGCAGAATTGTGGTGAAATTTGATGCCAATGCGACATCATTAACTCACCTTACAGCTCTCACTAACTTCTGAATTGTGGTCTTTCTTTCGCATATTTTTCTATTTGAAGCGTCGCTGAGAACGAAGGTGACGTCGCAAGGCGCCACTCTCCTGCACCGTTACAGAGGAAGTTTGAAGGCACCTTTGAACCAAATTTCAAACTTATGCGTTGCAATGGGAGAGAGTTACGGGGTTTCAAAAAGTAATCCTTTAATTTTGTTGAGGAGTACACCTCCAAATCATCTATATCTTTCTAATGTACTGTGTACGCACAACAAGTAAAATATGCTGCTGTTTCGTTGTATGCAATTTCAGTGGCCAGCAGTGTACGGTGTACTGCGCAAGCCATTTTTCGGTGTGAGAGGAGGATGCTTTCGGTACCCCTGACCCCTAAAGCCTAGTCCACATCTGAACAATGTCGTACGTTATTTGTTGTGGGTCTCCACACTACAAGAGACAGTTTTGTTTTGTTATTATAAAGGGGTTTACAACATTATTGTGCTTGCTGCATCTGATGTCAACTACAGTTTCATATTTTCTTGGATGCGGGGTGACAAGGAATAATTGCTAACAACGGAATCGTTAAATATACAATGTTTCATGAAAAAATAAATAGAAAATTACGTTTGCTTCAGACCACCCCATTGCCATGGAGAAAAAAACTCTATTCCATTCGTGTATTTAGTAGATAATGCTTTTCCTCTGCTACGAAATTTGATGAAAACACACTTTAACTACAACAACTGATCATTATCACTTGCTGACAGAATATTCTATTATAGTCTATGTCGTGCACGTCGCATTATTGAAAATATTTTCGGTATATGGGCCGAAATTTCGAGTTTTACTGAAACGTATAGCAGTACATCCCAGTAAAGTGGAGACAATGGTTCTTGCAAGTGCATATTCGTATAATTTTTTACGACGCCATTCAAAACCGAATTACACTCCTGGCTCGCTTGACAAGAAGGATTCTGATGGGAACTTCATAAATAAAGCGTGGAGATTAGAACTGCAAGAATCACAACTTATAGGGCTACAAACTGTACCGAGGAAACCTGCAAATGAATTGCAGCAAATCAGATGTGAATTAAGAGGTTACTTCGTGCAGTATCATCTAAAGATTCAGTGCCTTGACAGGATAAAAGTACTTGAAAAAAAAAACCATACGTAAGCTACCTTTTCCTATTCTTGTTCTGTACTTCTAAAACAATAAATGCGATTTGAAGTTCGTAACAATTATTAAAAAAAAGAGTTCAAATGTGTGTGGAATCCTATGGGACTTAACTGCTAAGGTCATCAGTCCCTAAGCTTACACACTACTTAACCTAAATTATCCTAAGGACAAACACACACACACACATGCCCGAGGGAGGAGTCGAACCTCCGCCGGGATCAGCCGCACAGTCCATGACTGGAGCGCCTAGACCGTTCGGCTAATCCCGCGCGGCGTAACAAATATTAATTTAATATTCTCCTACATTGTAGTTTTCTTCATCAGAGTTACGAATTCCTCGTAACTGATTGGTAGGTAGGAAAAACATGAGAGGTTAATACAGGGTGACACAGAATAACGGGAATGTTAGGAACGAGTGTGGTTGGAATGTCCCGGGAGAGTGTGCGCAGAATTCTTCATCTTGATTTAAAATTTCATCCGTACAAACCACAGACGGTGCAACAATTGAAGGACAACGATTACCGGTTACGATTAGGATTCTGTCAACAAATGATAACAAAAATAAACAATGACGATGAATTTCTAAACAAGTTGTGGATGTCAGATGAGGCACATTTTCATCTCACAGGTTATGCGAATAAGCACAACGACTGCTACTGGACAAACACAAATCCTAATGACGTTCATGAGCGCCCTATACGCGCTAGTGAAGTGACAGTATGGTGTGGTGTTTCATCACATGTGGTTATCGGACCGCGGTGTTTCGCAAATGAACAGGGAAACACAATAAGTGTCAATGCCGATCATTACGTGGAGATGTTACGAACTTTCGTTACACGTGCATTGAACAACTTTCCAAACGTTCAAGAAGCCTTGTTTCAACAGGACGGACCGACATTACACACTGCACAGCAATCAAAGGCATATGTGCGACAATTGTTTGGCAACCGTGTGATCTCACGATTCGGTAACATTCCCTGGCCCACTAGATCGCCAGATTTATCCCTTGTGATTCTTCCTTGTGGGGCTACCTCAAGCGCAAAGTCTACACGACTTGACCAAGAGCCCTGGATGAGTTAAAACAGAGAATTCTGGATGCAATTCACAGTATCCCAGCTGAGATGTTGCAAAGGTCAATGAGGAATCTCAACAGCAGATTTCACGAATGTATTCGTACAGGAGGGCGCCATCTAAAGGACGTAATTTTTAAAAAATGATAAATTCTATAAATGTTTCGTAAATGGCAAAACTGTAAGGTTTCAATTACTATGAATGCTATTTCTTTCCTTCATCACTTCTAGTTTTATTGGATTGTGGAAATGTTCCCGTTCTTCTGTGCCACCCTGTATGTGAACCATGAACTGCTTTTTAGGAGAAGTCCCACTCTTCCCACTTCCCAGTAATTTCTTGTGTTCCATCCAAAACTGTATTTCAAAGTGTCAATGTTTCTCCGTTTCTGCTTTTAAAACGGCAGACTTGTCCGACAAATATTGTAATACCTGTCTTCATCTGTCGCAGTTTCTCTATTCAATAAGTGCTAATACCTACAAGCAATTTTTGATTTGAAGATCTTCAAATAGCTCCAAAGTAGTTTCAGTCATCCACATACTGGAAAACATAAAATACAACGGCGCCATATAACGACAATAACATTGACGACTACGTGCCAGACTGAGCCAATCTTGCCCCGAACACGTCCACACTTGCAATGTTGCGCAACATTGTTTCAAAGTATCCCGTTTCGATGGGATTCAAATCTTATATCACTTTAGACTCGCAATGCACTTCGGACACGTAGGAACATGTAGGTCTGAATCACAGCAGTGCCGATTCATACTCAGTTCAGTTGCCCGACAAAGAGGTGCAACATTGGGTAGTGGTGTGGACTAGGCTTACGTCGAGGAACTCTTGGCGAGTTAGGACGCTGGTATCTACTGGCTACTGTGTGTGCTGTGGGACGATAATAGCGAGAATAAGATGGGTGCTCCAGTGACATGGATTAAAATCTGTTTTCTGGCCGCTGCAAGTTCGGGATGCGTTACGCTCCGTCAAACATAGTGCATGTCTCTGACTGCAAGACGTGTTTGGCGTCTTCTGGAAAGTGACAGCCTCTAAATCGGTCAACCCATTTACACTATCACTGAGCGATGTGCTGAACACATGTGTCACATAAAACAAAGGTAGAGTCGGCCGTTTATGAATACTGTCACTTCTAGATAGATGATGCAATTCTCAGGTTGGAATAAGAAGAGAACTTACAACTGATCGTCTGGTTGCACATTTTATTACTCTTTTGTGCTTTATTTCATTAATACCTGCGTTCAGTTCACATATTCTGTGATATAGACCATTAAGACAGATGTCCAATGGCATAAAAATCAGATAAACAAAAAATAGAATGAAGAAAGTGCATCTCTCTTAGAACTCTATTTCCAATGGAAATGATCCTCTGCATTGCCTCTATTTCTTCTTCCTCGTCTCTGCCCCATAAGTTTTAATACTCTCAAGAGCCGACAGTTGTCAAGTAGATAACATATTTTGTATTATTATTACGGTATACTGATAATTTTTATTTATGTAGGTATTGTTTGTTGTACTGCTCACTGATTTCCCTGTTTCCATCAGTCATAAGTCGACAATTTTGTGTCAGCAGTCGCTAAAATTTTATGTGTTGTCAGCATTAATCATATTCATTTAACAATCTAACTGGCTGAACCACTCGATTTCAGGTCTATGAAAGTATATTCACTGATAACACATTAATCGCATTGTCAACCATCTAACGCCTCTCCCTTTGTTGTTCCTGACGGTGAATATTCTTAAGCGTAACTGTCTTTCAACTTGTGCCTCCTTTTCTTCACCTTCACCGCTCCACCGCCTCTAAGCTGATAAACGAAGTGTTTCGCGTGGCAATTACCAGTGAGCGATACCTTGAACAAAGTGCTCTAACTATAGACTTACTCGGCCAACTAAGAAATGACCTCGTTGTCATGTCAGAAATCGTTTACGAACTTACGCTGCTTTCTTAGTACGTCATAAGAACATCCGTTAAGTATTTCGGAGACGGGAACGTCACAATCCACCAGTCACTACGATTGATAAATTCGGGTGTACGGGTGACGTCGACACACACAAGCACACACTTGCGACAGGCGCCTCCTCCCGTGCAGCCCGTACCACACGCCCGTATAAAAATGTGTTAGTAGTGAATTTGAATTCTGTTGCATGGGTTAATTGTTCTGTTTTAATTTTTGTGCTGTAAAGCGTTGTGTGATGGCGAGCACAAATGGAAACGCTAAATGTAAGCATAAAACTTTAACTCTTACTGATAAATGGGAAAATATTAAATTGTATGACTGTGGTGAATCTCCAACTTCCATTTCTAAAGCTATTGATATCAAGCGACATAGTAAAAAATGGGGGTAAAATAGAACAATTTATAAAATCTGTGGAAGACGACTCTAAGAGAAAAACCATTCGCATGAGCGAAAACTCTCAAGTTGAGGTTGGTTGGTTGTGTCGGGGAAGGAGACCAGACAGCGAGGTCATCGGTCTCATCGGATTAGGGAAGGACGGGGAAGGAAGTCGTCCGTGCCCTTTGAAAGGAACCATCCCGGAATTTGCCTGGAGCGATTTAGGGAAATCACGGAAAACCTAAATCAGGATGGCCGGACGCGGGATTGAACCGTCGTCCTCCCGAATGCGAGTCCAGTGTCTAACCACTGCGCTCAAGTTGAGGAAGCTCTGCATGTTTGGTTTAGATGGCAAAGAAGCAGACATGTCTCTATTTCGGCAGATATTTTAAAACAGAAAACACAGTTTTTTTATCGTGAAATGACCAACAAAGATGATTTTCGTGCCAGCGATGGTTGGTTCAAATGGTTCAAATGGCTCTGAGCGCTATGGGACTTAACATCTGAGGTCATCAGTCTCTTAGAACTTAGAACTACTTAAACCTAACTAATCTAAGGACATCACACACATCCATGCCCGAGGCAGGATTCGAACCTGCGACCGTAGCAGTCGCGCGGTTCCGGACTGAAGCGCCTAGAACCGCTCGGCCACCGCGGCCGGCGATGGTTGGTTAAGAAGCGGTATGGCATTCGTTTCTTGCAGAGGAGTGGAGAAAAACTGACGAGACTGAAGTTTCTCAGTTAATTTAAGTTTTAAACGCCAAAATCGACTAACTAGGCCTTACGACGTGAAGCACGCTTCATCTGGCGGTAACACCCAACAAAAACTTTTGTAATGGAAGAAGAAAAAAAGTTTCAGGAAGAAAACCTCAAAAAGAGCGTACCAAGTTGTTGGTGTGCGCAAATGCCACTAGAAGCCATATGTTGAAACTCTTTGCTGTGGTCAAATCCAAGTCCCCACAGGCATTTAAAAACATAAAAGTCGAATATCTTCCAGTGACGTACAAAAGCTAAAGCCGAACATGAGTTACCCAAGAAGTTTCTTTAAAATGGTTTTCCAACCATTTTGTACAAGAAATCAAAGAGTACTTGAGAAAAACTCTGCCACTGAAGGCCGTTTTGTTGTTAGCTAATGCTCCAGGACACCTGGACAAGGAAGAATTGAGAGTTGGCTCTGAGCACTATGGGACTTAACTTCTAAGGTCATTAGTCCCCTAGAACTTAGAACTATTTAAACCTAACTAACCTAAGGACATCACACATATCCATGCTCGAGGCAGGATTCGAACCTGCGACCGAATTGAGAGAAGACGGCCGATGGTTACATAGAGGCTTTGTATTTGCCAAAATAGACGACTGCACTGATTCAGCCGATGGATCATAATGTTATCAAAACATTGAACCCAGAATACGAAAAGCGCCTCTAACTGATATCGGTAGCCAAGCTGATGCAGACGTCACATCTGTCAGCGCAGCATTTGCTTGGCATCAAGTCAAGTTTTTCACTCTGATAAAATCTTGGGAAAATATTTGGCCAGAAAAACCCCTCCTTCCGAAGAAAGACGACAGAGATAACAAATCTGAAGATAATAACAAAGTTACCACTTTATGATGACATTAACATTTCGCAAAAAGATACAGAAGAATTGAGAAAAAGGGTGTTACACCATAACTTTGGTTCTGAACTGACAGAAGAGGAGATAATTTGGGAAGTTACGCCTCGTGTTATAGATGACGATCCGATTGAGACGGCCACGGGAGTGAAATGCAATATCATTTGCGATGAGGTTATGGCGGCTACCAACACTTCGGTATGTTGGTGTGAACAGAGCGAATTCGACTGCAAGAACATTTTATTTTTAAAAGCCATTCAAGAAAAAGCCATGACGGACTCATTACAAAATAAAAAACAAAAACCTATTATAGACTTTTAAGCGATACATACGCTATTTGTGTGTATATATATTTTTATATACATTTGTAATACACACATATAAATGCATAATAAATTTGTATTATATGTACATATTTATATTTTTTAAAACTTCACTGGCCGTAAAATACATAGTCATGTAATCAATAGGTATTGTAACACTAGGCTTACCGTAGAACACACAGTATATCTATATATATAGAAGAAAGTCGTGTTACTTACACTATTTATAACTCAAGAACGGCTGGACCGATTTGGCTGAAAACTGGTGGAGAGGTAACTTAGAACCAGGAGACGGACATAGGATACTTTTTATCTCCTTCGACCGCTATAAAACGTGGTATAACAAAAACGCATCGCCATGGAATAACAAAACGTAAATGTCAGCTAAACGTCACTATAAAACGTGGTATAACAAAAACGCATCTGACATGGAATAACAAAACGCAAATGACAGCTAAACGTCTATGGTTAAGTATCAGTATATATTATTAATTAAAAATTTTAAGAAATAATTTGTATTTTCTTTGAATCATCCTTAACAATGCCGCGACCAAGACTATCGAATATTTCTCGACAAAGCCGTAATGCAAGAAGGATACAAAACATTGCGAATGAAAGGACTGCCAGTAAGTACTTCCAAGATCAACGACTGCAGACGAAATAAATGCTTGCCTCAAATCATCGAATCTATGGCGCTATGTGAAGAAACTTCAGCTGACAACAAACATGAGAGTTAAATTGCTTAATGATACATCTGCTGTAGATTTCTCTGTGCAATTGCTGACTATCGGTAATTGTCGAGTACCTGTCGAAGAATCGAGAGGTTTGATTTCATTTCCTCATAATTTATGGTGGTTGTGGTTGTTGGGATGTTTAAGGGGGACTAAACAGCTAAGGTCATCAGTCCCCCACATAATTTATGAAACTTCGTCTCATCGAAAGACGAACTTATCAATAAAGTATTACCAAACATCATTACTAACTACAAAAGTAATGAATGGTTGAGTGAGCGAGCAATTCTAGCGGCTAAGAATAAAGATGTAGATGACATAAACTACATAATTCAGAATGAGATCATTGGTAAAATGCATTAATTGAAATCTATTGACTGTGTAACAAATGAAGATGAAGCCACCAACCATCCAATTGAATTTTTAAAATTCTTGGATGTTCCTGGCTTACCACCGCACAATTTACGCCTAAAAATTGGCTCCGTAGTAATCATGCTCCGAAACATAAACCAACCAAAACTGTGCAACGGTACGCGTTTGGTGGTAAGTAAATTGATGAACAATGTTATTTACGCGACGATACCCAAAGGAAAATTCGAAGGTGAGGAAGTTCTCATTCCGAGGATCCCGATGATCCCAACCGATATGCCGTTTGAGTTTAAAAGACTTCAATTTCCGATCCGTCTTGCATTCGCCATGACCATTAACAAATCACAAGGCCAATCCTTGAAAGTTTGTGGTTTAATTTTGGAATATCCATGTTTTTCAATGGTCAATTATATGTGGCATGTTCACGGGTTGGAAGACCATCTGCGTTGTTTGTTCTTGCGCCTGATAATAAAACAAAAAATGTCGTGTATCACAAGGTACTTAATTGAAGAGTGGAAGCTATGCACCAAAAAACACAAAGAATAAAGAATCGTTGAAATACTTTTTTTTATTTGTATTTCCTAATAAAAATTGAACTTAATATTTGTACGAAACAACCTAAATTTTCTTGGCTTCGAAGTCTAAACTCAATTTTAAAAAGGTTACCTTTGATAATACGACATTTTTGACAATCCGACACCTCCTCGGTCCTGTAACTGTCAGGTGATCAGGAATTCCTATTACAGACTTCTAGGACATGTAGAGGGGAGTGAGTAGATAATATTTGCAACTGGAACCCATGTCCGGAAACGTACAGTTTCCGTGCTCCATCCATTTGAAAACATGTTGGTAACGCACCACTTTTGCAATTGTTTATTAGGCGTGACCCAGTACATCACTTGTTTTACAGTTGCACTCGCTAATAATCAAAGAAACAAAGAGGAAACGTGACGCAGTACGGTCACTTTCAGTTCGGGTGTGTGGCGTCTCCTCGGAACACCGCAGTCACGCCTGCTGACAGTAAAGGTACCGCTTTCGCGACACCGTTGCGTAATTGTGGTGCAAAGGGTACGCGACGGGGTCGGACGTTGTGGATAACGATCTTGATAAAGGCGACGAGCTGCTCTTTCATTACTATGAGCTTCGCCATTCAGAAGGATCACGACGGTGTATTCTGCAAACGGGTACTCGACCCTGTTGCTCTAAGACTCACAGACATGTGAATGAGGTTCGAACCATTTCAGAGAGGAAGGATAGACGTCAAATGACATCAGCCGATCCGACGTAAGGGGCTGCCCTCCCCCCCCCCCCGTCCCCTCCCCCACCATGACTACCCTGTTGTATACCTTCCTAACAAACATTTTTTCAATCGGCTGTAGCACACAAACGGTACTTTTCCTGAAATGGTTTCCAATTCAAGATATTATTCTCTCACTCCCCTCTACGAGTCCTAAAGTTTGTAAAGGGAATTTCTCAGCACAATGTATATATACATATACAGGCTGGCCTTTTGAACGTTTCAGCGCAAATGTCTCTGGAACAACAACAAATACTGAAAAATGACTTTCAAAAGTATGATTGTAAGGCAGCGGCTCATGAAAGTAAATACTATGAGACATTCTAAAACGTAAGCAAACATTAGGTTTTTTTAATGGACACCCCATATTTTTTCTTACGCAATCAATAACATGTAAAATTACAAAAAGAATGGCTTGGTTGCGTCGCAATACGTTTTTTATGTCCCGGGAAATTGCATAGCGAAGTTAAAACTTGAAATAAACAAAATCCACATCTGTTTCACATCCCACGATGCGAGCATGAATCCAACATTGCTCGCAATCGCTCTGTGGTCGACATACTAACCGTAAGATGTATTACAGATGTGTTACCGACTGCTGTTCACACCGTTATTAAGTGGACGGGAAACAATACAGAGGTCCAGTCACACACAATGAAAAATAAACAAGCTGTTTACACTTTCGTGCTTTGTTAATCTTTACTACAGTACTAGAATGGACAAAACGGCAACAGCCGGCCGCTCTGGCCGAGCGGTTCTGCAACGCCTAGAACCGCGCTGCTGCTAGGTCGCAGGTTCGAATCCTGCCTCGGGCATGGATGTGTGTGATGTCCTTAGGTTAGTTAGGTTTAAGTAGTTCTACGTCTAGGGGACTGATGACCTCAGATGTTAAGTTCCATAGTGCTTAGAGCCGTTTGAACCATTGTTGACAAAACGGTAACGAAATACGGAATATCATCGGTCAGGGTAAACATAATTAATGGCTGACCAAGGCTCTAAACGAGGGGTAAACGCTAGTTGTACATAGTTGTATATCAACTATATAATGGTACACGACAAATACAGGACATGTCACTGATCATTTTCAATGATACGTCACATATAACTATTGCACATGATGAAATGATTACATAAACGTCCAATAATCCCTTCAAAACAAACACGAGTGCTCTCAGAAACACACAAAATGCATGCCGGTATGCAATCACATTTCTCACAGCAAAGATGCTCCAATGTAAGTTCGAAGAGACCACTATTTACGTAGCAATACCGCTGTGCGTGCTCCAACACTGATAGACTCACTGCTATCTCTCTCTGGTGTTATTGCACATGGGATTTCATATTGTCAATTGTTGTTGGAACGTGTTCATATTAATTTTCGCGTATACCCAGACGAAAAAGTCGATGGGGGTGAGGTCCGGCAACCGCGCTGGAAATCTCTGAACAAGACTGCCTGGCCCTATCCATCGATTTGGGAATTTTGGTTTAGCGCATTTCTTGGCACTATGGCGTTATGTGCAAGGCATCAATCATGCTGTTGTTGTTGCGGTCTTCAGTCCAAAGACTGGTTTTATGCAGCTCTCCATGCATGCAATAGAGCTGCATGTCCTCGGGAAAAATTAGACTGTAGTTTCCCTTTGCTTTCAGCCATTCGCAGTACTATCACGGCAAGGCTATTTTGGTTGATGTTACAAGGCCAGATTAGTCAATTATCCAGACTGTTGCCTGTGCAACTACTGGAAAGGACTGCTGCCCCTCTTCAGGAACCACACGTTTGTCTGGCCTCTTAACAGATATCCCTCCATTGTGGTTGCACCTACAGTATGGCTATCTATATCGCTGAGGCACGCAGGCTTCCCTACCAACGGCAGGGTCCATGGTTCAGGGAGGGGGGGGGGGGGGGGTAGGGGGGGGGGGCAATCGTGCTGATACAACACTATTTGATGCAAATGAAGAGGTAGGTCCTTCATCAGTCCTGGTAAACTACATCTCAAGAACCGCCTTACTTCGCCCATTAAGAGTGCCATCAATGAAGTATGGACCAATTATACACCGAAGCGCCAAAGAAACTGGTAGAGGCATGCGTATACAAATAGAGAGATATGTAAACAGGCAGAATATTGCGCTGCGGTCGGCAGCGCCTATATAACACGACAAGTGTCTGGCGCAGTTGTTAGATCGGTTACCGCTGCTACTATGGAAGGTTACCAAGATTTAAGTGAGTTTGGACCTGGTGGTATAGTCGGCGCACGACCGATGGGACACAACGTCTCCAAGGAAGCGATGAAGTATAGATTTTCCCGTACGACCTCATGAATATCAGGAATCCAGTAAAACATCAAATGCGGCAGAAAAAAGATCCTGCAAGAACAGGACCAACGAGAATCGTTCAACATGACAGAAGTGCAACTCTTCCGCAAACCGCTGCAGTGTCAGCGTGCGAACCATTCAACGAAACATCATCGATATGAACTTTCGGGCCGGCCGGTGTGGCCGTGCGGTTAAAGGCGCTTCAGTCTGGAACCGCGTGACCGCTACGGTCGCAGGTTCGGATCCTGCCTCGGGCATGGTTTAATTAGTTCTAAGTTCTAGGCGACTGATGACCTCAGAAGTTAAGTCGCATAGTGCTCAGAGCCATTTGAACCATTTGAACTTTCGGAGCCGAAGGTCCACTCATGTACCCTTGATGACTGCACGGCACAAAGCTTAACTTCTCGCCTGGGCCCGTCAACACCGACATTGGACTGTTGATGACTGGAAACATGTTGCTGGTCGGTCGAGTCTCGTTTCTAATTGTATCGAGCGGATGGACGGTACGGATATCGAGACGACCTCATGAATCTATTGACCCTGCATATCAGCAGGGGAATGTTCAAGCTGGCGAAGCCTCTGTAATGGTGTGAGGCGTGTGCAGTTGGAGTGATATGGGAGCCCTGATATGTCTAGATACGGCTCTGACAGGTGACACGTACGTTAGCGTCCTGTCTGATCACCTGCATCCATTCATGTCCACTGTGCATTCCGACGGACTTGGGCAATTCCAGCAGGATAATGCGACGCCCCACACGTCCAGAATCGCTACAGAGTGGCTCCAGGAACACTCTTCTGAGTTCAAACACTTCCGCTGGCGACCAAACTTCCCAGGCATGAACGTTATTAAGTATATCTAGGAATGCTTTGCAACGTGCTGTTCATAAGAGATCTCCACCCTCTCGTTATTTTACGGATTTTTGGGCAGCCCTGGACTATTCATGGTGTCTAGTCCCTCCACCACTACTTCAGACATTAGTCGAGTCCATGCAAAGTTGTGTTGCGGCACTTTTGCGTGCTCAGGGGGGCCCTACACGACATTAGGTAGGTGTACCAGTTTTTTTGGCTTTTCAGTGTATATTGCTCCACATACCATACCAGACACGACACTCCACTGACGCTGATGTTCTATCTGCCAAGGCCAATGTGGGTTTTACGGTGACCAGTAGCGCATATTGTGTAAGTCGATAATTTGTAAACGTGGCTACATCGGTAAACAGTACCCAACGCCTAATGTCATAGCCTCGCCGCAGAAACCACTGACAGTACTCCAGGCGAATTTGAAAGTCATTGATATGTAGCGACACGTGGTACTGGTTATATTTATGCCTGTGAAGAAAGTGCAACACGATTCTTCGAGGGATTCCCACGAGTCTCTCCATTTCACGAGAACTGACATGAGAGTTTCTTGCAGCGGCCGTTAGAACAGGTATTTCTGTTGCTTCGTGTGTTACTGTTTTGCTCCGGATCTGCATTCCTGGAGACTTACGTTTCGTCTCGCGATGCCTTATAATAATATTCGTGAAGGTAGGGCGGTTCGAATGTCGTCTACTAGGGTAACGCTGAGCATACAGTTGTGCCGCTCATATGCTATTTTTGTGGCATTCCCCATAAAGTAACACGTCAACTATTTCTTCATTTGTGAAAACCTTGTCGAATGCCTAGAACGGATGGACAGGAAAATTAATATCACGTTTACAACACGGACACCAACTATAGTGTACAGTACACCAGTGCCATTTACCTGTACGTACCTCCACACAGATCAACCTGCTTCGTAGTGTGCTGTTCCACACATAGCGCCGACTGCGGTCCGCTCCACTACACAACTGCAGAAGAGGCGGGTTATAATGGGTAATGTAACGGGTCGGTGTATACTGACCTGGACTGTTCCGTAGTGTGTTCGTAGGTAAATAAAGCGTGCAAGAGGAAAACTATTATGTACATATCAATATTTGTGGCAGGAAACTCTGTTATTATTTTCCGCCCTCGTGATGACAAAGCACGAATCCGCCCGGCGGATTAGTGTCTAGGTCCGGTGTGCCGGCCAGTCTGTGATGGTTTTTAAGGCGGTTTTCCATCTGCCTCAGCGAATGCGGGCTGGTTCCCCATATTCCGCCTCAGCTACACTATGTCGGCAATTGCTACGCAAACACTTTCTCCACGTACGTGAATTGTAAGATACGCCTCACAAAACGGGGTCTTGTCATAGCTAAAATAATCGTAGAAATTCTTATAACAACTTCGCTTTTTCAAATAGGACTCTGTGATTTCTGCTGTTGATATCGTAGATGTCAAAGAGACAAATTCAACGGCGTTTCACATTCCGTAACCCGAAAAGTAGCTTCGGGGTAATTAAAGTATTTAGAACTCAGGATTTTGTTGTTGTGAACACCACACCAGCTGGCATTATCATGAGGAACTGTTGCGTCCGGCTGATGGGGCACTTCAGACTGAAACAGTCTAATTACAAATTCTGTATAGTTGAGAAAAGTTCAGTTTAAAATAAACTAATCACAAGATTCAAAAGACTCGGTTTTTACAGTACTATAAATTTATGGATATGGTATCGATAGATTCAGTAAAACTAACTTGTTTACAATTTGTTCAAACTGTTCGCGCAATATTTCGAGAGATAACATCTGTGCCGGCCGAAGTGGCCGTGCGGTTAAAGGCGCTGCAGTCTGGAACCGCAAGACCGCTACGGTCGCAGGTTCGAATCCTGCCTCGGGCATGGATGTTTGTGATGTCCTTAGGTTAGTTAGGTTTATCTAGTTCTAAGTTCTAGGGGACTAATGACCTCAGCAGTTGAGTCCCATAGTGCTCAGAGCCATTTGAACCATTTTTTTTTATAACATCTGTAGACACCCTATAAGTTCTGTAGACGAGAAAAATAACACAGATTTACAGCTTATCGAAAATCATCTTCAACGTAGGCTTACAACCAAATTGTAATGACCTTGTGGATGACATCGGAAGTTCACTGAGCCTTTTTGCGGATGATGCTGTGGTATATCGAGAGGTTGTAACAATGGAAAATTGTACTGAAATGCAGGAGGACCTGCAGCGAATTGACGCATGGTGCAGGGAATGGCAATTGAATCTCAATGTAGACAAGTGTAATGTGCTGCGAATACATAGAAAGAAAGATCCCTTATCATTTAGCTACGATATAGCAGGTCAGCAACTGGAAACAGTTAATTCCATAAATTATCTGGGAGTACGCATTAGGAGTGATTTAAAATGGAATAATCATATAAAGTTGATCGTCGGTAAAGCAGATGCCAGACTGAGATTCATTGGAAGAATCCTAAGGAAATGTAATCCGAAAACAGAGGAAGTAGGTTACAGTACTCTTGTTCGCCCACTGCTTGAATACTGCTCAGCAGTGTGGGATCCGTACCAGATAGGGTTGATAGAAGAGATAGAGAAGATCCAACGGAGAGCAGCGCGCTTCGTTACAGGATCATTTAGTAATCGCGAAAGCGTTACGGAGATGATAGATAATAGATAAACTCCAGTGGAAGACTCTGCAGGAGAGACGCTCAGTAGCTCGGTACGGGCTTTTGTTGAAGTTTCGAGAACATACCTTCACCGAGGAGTCAAGCAGTATATTGCTCCCTCCTACGTATATCTCGCGAAGAGACCATGAGGATAAAATCAGAGAGATTAGAGCCCACACAGAGGCATACCGACAATCCTCCTTCCACGAACAATACGAGACTGGAATAGAAGGGAGAACCGACAGAGGTACTCGAGGTACCCTCCGCCACACACCGTCAGGTGGCTCGCGGAGCATGGATGTAGATTTGCAACCACACAGTTATCTAGAAAACATAAAATTTTAAAACAGACAAAATATGTACATATTGCTACTTCCTGGCAAATTAAAACTGTGTGCCGGACCGAGACTCGAACCCAGCACCTTTGCCTTTTGCGGGCAAGTGCTTTACCAACTTTTTTTTTTCTTTAATTTATTTTGGTCGGTATTGATCGTTGCGTTTGGTGTGGGCGGACGTCACATGACACCCGTTCAAGTTCATCGTTGATTCCTTTACTCAGTTTTTTTTATGACAGATAGCAGCGCCTCTGTGACCGCACACGCTGAGCTACCGTGCCGGCAGCAAGTGATGTGCCCAAGTACGACTCAGGCCTCGTCGTCATAGCTTTACTTCCGCCAGTACCTCGTCTCCTACCTTCTAAACTTCATAGAAGCTCTCCTACGAGACTTACAGAGCTAGCACTCCAGGAAGAAATGATATTGCGGGGACATGGCCTTGTCACAGCCTGGCGGATGTTTCCAGAATGAGATTTTCATTCTGCAACTGAGCGTGCGCTGATAATGAAACTTGAAGCTGTGAGGATGGGGCGTGGAGCTGGCATGAGAGCTCTGCGTGTTCGGTCAGAGGGTTAGCTACCCTCTGCAATAAATAACTGAGTGAACGGATCAACGACGATCCTGGACAGGTGTCATGGGACGTCCAGCCCCCCGACAAACGCACCGAACATTAACGAACAAAATGAGACATTAACGAACAAAATGAGGCCCAAAAAAAAAAAAAAGTTGGTAGAGCACTTGCCCGAGAAAGGCAAAGGTACCGAGTTTGAGTCTCGGTCTGGCACACAGTTTTAATCTTCCAGGAAGTTTCATATCAGCGCACACTCCGGTGCAGAGTAAAAATCTCATTCTCAAAACACATATTACATGTAAACAAACCTCTGAGCACTAACATAATAGAAATAACCACGTCAATTTCGATAACGAAGCAAAAGACGAAAATCGCAAATTGTGCAATATTGTTAAATAATTAATTAAATCGTCTTTTGAAACTTTATGTCTCATCCGAAAACTTAGGAGACAGAAACAGTGAAATGCTTCCTAGTTTCTGTCAGTTCTATCCCAAATAGAAAATAGGCCAATTTGAAAATTGCGTCGTAATTTTGTATTCAAAAACATAGTTGATTCTCAAAACGGTTCACGCTAAAATTACTTTCATTATCTGTGAATCCTGACAGGAAACATAAAACAGATGTAACCTATTCGTAAAAAACACAAAACTGCAAAACAGCTGTTTTACAGTCAGAGTGGAAAGCACGCACAAATCAAATTAAGTGCACCATTGTCAGCACAACATAAGCATAATATTCTCATAAGCAATTATCAATAGTTACCGTAAGCGTTATTCTCAATCTGTATGGTTCACATTTTTCTAATTTTTGTTATGATATTAACCTGTGTCAAAGGCTTTAAAACGAACACCAGAATAACAACTCCGGCCTGAACTGGAGGTTTTACGAGCTATTTGACGTGTCAATAAAGATGATGCACTTGGTTGTCAGGCATACACGAAAGCGGACGTGTGTTAAAGCAACGCTCTATAAACTGTTGTCACCACTAATATATGTGTATGTTGTGATCAGTTGCGAAAGTGTATCAGAATCTACAATTAAACCAGCTGGTGGAAAATGACATCATGGCCAAGATTATTTATTTTGGGGCAGACGTCAACTTAAACCTACTGCCAGAACCTATTTTTACTAGCTTGCATAAGAAGAAGCACCAGCCTGGCAGCCGCGCGGGGTAGCCGCGCGGTCTTGGGCGTCCTGTCACGGTCCGCGCTTCTCCCCCACGTCGGAGGTTCAAGTCCTCCCTCGGGCATGGGTGTGTGTGTCTTCCTTAGCGTAAGTTAGTTTAAGTTAGATTAAATAGTGCTTAAGCTTAGGGACCGATGACCTCAACAGTTTGGTCCCATAAGACCTTACCACTCACTCTCTCTCTCACACACATATACGCACGCGCGCGCGCACACGCGCACACACACACACACACACACACACACACACACACACACACCAGCCTGGGAGACATCGTCAGAACTTCAACATCGAAAAGCTAAGTACAATCAATTCAGATCTGCCTTCTTCATACAGGGTGATTATAATTAAACTTCCAAACCGCTGTAGAAATAACACTACTGCTCAGAATGACGACAAATTGCAACAGAATATTATCGGAGAAGGGGGAAAACGTATGTCAGAAGAAAAATAAATGGTTACAAAATGTAGCAATAGATGGCGCTGCAAGCATCATAATTTAACAGTGGTCGACTACAAATGACAAATGAATCATACAACAATGCCTAAGGCGTACGTTTGACGTTAAATAAACTGTAATACTCAGTGTGCATTGGTGTACAGGTATGATACTGTTAGTTACGTAAGCCCATCCACAACGGCAAGGCCATATCACATCGGATGGGAAAAATCGGTTTTTAACTGTCCTTAGGCTAAAAACAGCATAAAAAACATCTCACATCTGTTTTTATTTGTCTTGAAGTCAAAAACAGCATAATAAGCATCAGTCAAAATCAAATCGGATTATTAAGTTTCGTGCGAATGGCGCTAAACATGTTCAATATGCTGTCCACTGTTTTCTGCAACAAGTTGAAATCGCGAAACAGCATGTTCCACAACTGATCGAAGTGATCCCGGGTCACGTTCAGAATGTGTTGCGCAATGCGTGCCTTCAGTGCAGCTAAGTTTTCAATCGGAACACTGAACACAACATCTTTCAGATAGCCTCACAGCCAGAAGTCACACGGATTAAGATCAGGTGATCGGGGCGGCCAGGCTGTAGGGAAATGGCGGCTAATAATTTTAGCATTTCCGAAATGGCGCTTCAGCAGCTGCTTAACTGGATTTGCAATGTGCGGAGGTGCGCCATCTTGCATAAAAAATGATCCAATCCGAACATCCACACTGGTGGATAGCTGGAATGATGTTGTTGCGCAAAAGACACTCATAGCGCTTACCAGCGACGGTACAGGTAACAGCACGGGAAGCACCTGTCTCTTGGAAAAAATATGACCCTATGATAAATGATGCCGTAAACCCGCACCACACAGTGACCTTTTCAGGATGAAGTGGTACTGATTGATTTGCGTGTGGATTTTCTGTTACCCATATCGATAATTCTGTATACTGACATATCCTAACAGATGGAAGTGGGTTTCGTTTGTCTACAAAATCTTCCACGGCCAATCATTGTCCACTTCCATGCGAGCAAGAAATTGCTGGCAGATCAACAGGAAGCATCTCGTGCACATGGGTAATTTTGAATGGATAGCAAAGAAGGATGTTTCGTAGGATTTTACGCATCGTGGTCACGGGCAAGTACTATGTTCGGGCTATTATGCGTGCACTTATCGCTTGCACACCACCAATCGTCTCCTCCTGCAATGCTGTGGCCACTGCTTCCACTGACGTCGGATCAATTCGTTTCCTCCCTCTAGCACGTTGCACACCAAAAGAACCCGTCTTTCCGAATTTGCGAATCATTTTCCCCAGACCCATGGCAACCATTGGACCAACGCCTTTTTTCAAACCCTTCAGTGTCCGGAACTTCTGCAGAGCGAGATGTGCACAGTCATCATTCTTGTAATACAGCTTTACAAGCAGAGCCCGATCCTGCAATGAAACAGTCATGGCGAACGTCGCAGACGCGAAGGAGGAAAAGCAGTGTACTTGGAGTGTTTATACCAACTGCAATGGGTTGTGCGCATGACAGGTGGTTTCATTTATGTATTCTGAGACATACAGCGCTATCTATTGACCAATTTTCACACTATTTTTTTCTTCTGCCATACGTTTTCCCCCTTCTCCGATAATATTCTGTTGCAATTTGACGTCATTCCGACCAGTGGTGTTATTTCCACAGCGTTTTGAAAGTTTAACTTTAATTATAGTCACCCTGTACTTTAGTGTAGAAGAAGAGTACTAGGCATTAAGACAGATGGATGAAGTGACGTTAGATAATCTTCAGATCTTTATATTTACTTTCGCGTCGTGAATACTGTTTGCTTGCTTACGATTTTTTGCAGTAGCTCTCTTAAAACCTTCTGCTGCAAAATTCTGAGATGCAATTAGTAAAGAAATAATGTTTACAAAATGCTAATAAATGTAAACGTCTCAAAATGGGACGCCAGTCATCTTGAAATGTCGTCATGGATAAATAAACGCCTATAAAATATACTGGTTGCAGCTGACTGATTATAAATTACCTTCAGTTTCAACATTTTCAGTGTTCTAATACGTCCAAATCGTGCAAGAATCGTCTATTAATGCTAATGCGAGAAAGAATAGAAAACCAAAATAAGGCAACGAGATAGGCAGTCCCAGTCGACAAGCAGTGAGGATTAACTTTGCGCTTTTTGGCCACTGACAGGCCACTCTAAAAAAATGGTTCAAATGGCTCTGAGCACTATGGGACTTAACATCTATGGTTATCAGTCCCCTAGAACTTAGAACTACTTAAACCTAACTAACCTAAGGACAGCGCACAACACCCAGCCATCACGAGGTAGAGAAAATCCCTGACCCCGCCGGGAATCGAACCCGGGACCCCGGGCGTGGGAAGCGAGAACGCTACCGCACGACCACGAGATGCGGGCACAGGCCACTCTAGTGTGTTCAATCCACAAACAGTATTAGCAAGCATTTTTTTAAATATCTGTCCAAAATATTTTCACGACTGGTGGTATAGGTTTGGGTTGCTTTTCTAACATCTAATAAATTAAGTCAGCACTTGCTTCTTCACTTTAAAAAGCATTATGGCGATATTCGCTATAAATACTATGCAAATAACACTCACCGACGTAAAGCTATGAAAAATCTCTTCATTCGTCTTTGCGAGAACAGAATCAATCGAGAATAACAAATCCTTAACAACCGTGGAAGCGTTATAAAAAACAAAGAGCAATAGTAATGTCGCTCTACTCCCTTCGAAGCACAACACTGATTCACTGTGCATTTATTTTCTCCGACTGCGGCGACTCCCACAGTTTAAAAATTGAAGTCGCTTGAGTTAGCGTATAGCGCCTGTATTATACTGGAAAATGCGAACAAAGAATGGCGAATTGTCAAACCGATAATATTCGCCCTCACACGCTCATCAGGTATTTGTAGTACTGAGAATATTTAAATCGGCATTAAAACTGTTCGCCAATATTTCTAGTGTTGATGTTGACAGTACGACAAATTCGCCCTCAAATGGTCATTATACTGACGTATTGACAGTAAGATCTCTCCTGAATTTCTTCCGCGGGCCAGATTGAAACCAATCGCGGCCGGATTCGGCCTGCGGGCGCCCACCCGTGCTTTAGGATAATAGGATTTCGTTTAAATAGAGTTTAGTTTAAAAATTAGGTGTGTCTGCTACTGTCAACGTTTGTTAGCTAAAATAAGAAAGTACACTATCTCCAATACTCACGCTACACTACCTCTGATGCTCAACCTATCTCAGGTATTGCGGATTCTCAACATGGCCGTTAAGCAAATTTCTTACTACATTCAGCTTTCCAAGATTTGTAAAGGTCTTCTTTGAAGGAAGAACATATTTTGATGATATGGTATAAGAAACGAGCGACAGAAATCCACGAGTGTTCTACAATGTGATACTGATTGTGCATAACATGACACAGATGGAAGCTGTCAGGGTAACTTCCATTCAGTTCAGCTTTCCATTTCGAGTTCCGCATTCAGTCTCGGCGAAGAAGTAGGATATTTAATTTCTATTGATTTCTGAAAGTTTATTTTAACACTCGATATACATGACCTACGCAGACATAACAGTAATGTATATTTCCTCTGTGTCCCTTCAGTGCTGACTTCGCGGCCGTGGACTCTGTGTTTTCCTCATCCGACGTGGCGTATTTCCTCATTTAGACACGAAATCATGTACTTCGGCATAAGATAGCAATCAATTTGATGTTGGATACGATGCAACTGAACTTCACCCCTTTTAGATATGCCGAGTGATCAAAAAGTCAGTATAAATTTGAAAACTGAATAAATCACGGAATAATGTAGATAGAGAGGTACAAATTGACACACATGCTTGGAATGACATGGGGTTTTATTAGACCCAACAAAATACAAAAGTTCAAAAATGTCCGACAAATGGCGCTTCATCTGATCAGAATAGCAATAATTAGCATAACAAAGTAAGATAAAGCAAAGATGATGTTCTTTACAGGAAGTGCTCAATATGTCCACCATCATTCCTCAACAATAGCTGTAGTCGAGGAATAATGTTGTGAACAGCACTGTAAAGCATGTCCGGGGTTATGGTGAGGCATTGGCGTCGGATGTTGTGTTTCAGCATCCCTAGAGATGTCGGTCGATCACGATACACTTGCGACTTCAGGTAACCCCAAAGCCAATAATCGCATGGACTGTGGTCTGGGACCTGGGAGGCCAAGCTTGACGAAAGTGGCGGCTGAGCACACGATCATCATCAAACAACGTGCGCAAGAGATCTTTCACGCGTCTAGCAATATGGGGTGGTTCTAATAAAACCCCATGTCATTCCAAGCATGTGTGTCAATTTTTACCTCTCTATCTACATTATTCCGTGGTTTATTAAGTTTTCAAATTTATACTGACTTTTTGATCACCCGATATAATACTATCTGCAGAAATTAGTGTAGTTGTATTAGAAAAAGAGAATAATTAATATAACTACGACAAGCGACTATACACCATTTAGTGAGCACATTCTTGCAATTAATCTAAATAATGCAAAATTACGATATTTTTCTGGAGTACTGCATGCGAATAGCTTAGCTGAATCACATGTATGGTGCACTGTCATATCAGCGCCAATAATTGCTTAAACATGCTGTAACATACAATAAATAAGGTAGCATGAAAGTATCCATAGAAAACTATATTTCAAAAGACGAATAGTGAAAATGTAATAATGTTTTACTGTGTTTGCATAACCATGCTATTGTCTGCAGTTTTTAGATTAAAAAACCCCAATGATGATGGTGATATTGGTCGCCGAAACTAGTTTGGGATAATAAAGAGATAAACAAATAACAAGGTGTTATGCATCAAGGCGGACTCACTTTCTGATATTACGGTTTTTCTATGCAAACACGGACCAAATAGAAAAGTTCCAAGATAAAATCAATGTGTGGTGCATTTAGAAACCAAATCTGCTACCAGAGGTGCGTTCCAAAAAGTGGTGGAAATTTTAAAAGCAGAGGTTTTTCTTATTTCCGGTTTACAAGACTAGGTTTCCAAACTATTAAAAGTAATATCTATATTTGTTGTTTTACTTCTTTACTGGTTTATTTTTGCAATCCTTACGTCTTTTTTTTTTTCAAAACGTAAAGAAAACATTGATTAGCAGTGTTGTTAACAATAGAACTTACTGTTCTTTCTTTGTTAACATTAAATATACAACCAATGGTGTATTACGTCAAAGCGGTGGAATTTGCACTTAGTTTCCATTATATACTAAATGATAATCATAATTCACTCTGTATTACACATATTTTCTAAATAAACGGAAACAATTAAACGCATAAAAATTAACTTCTAGCAACAAGGTAAACGTTTGCGGCCATCTGTTGCGCTGCCTGCGGCTGCTGAATCCCAGTGAACATCGAGACTGGAGCTAGGAGAAACAGATGGCGTGGCTGATGCACGTGACTGTGGCACTCCATCGTGACATGTCCTCTGGCACTGCTGTAAGAACCACTCCACTAATTACTTCAATTAATCCACTGACTATATACTCTTTCACCTGGATGTATTCGGAGACTGATTTCAGGATAATCTGACCCATAAAGAACAACTCACCATACAACTTATCAAATACAGCATCTCCCAAACGAAGAAGGTAAGAATTTCCAGTCAGAGAAAGAAAGTAGAGGGGTTAAGTGGGTAAGGGTACGATCTATATTTCTGCCAGATTTCCTACCTCCAACTTATAACATTATGCGCTCTTGCCAGATTTCTCCCTCATCCTTCTGACATAGGCTAAGATATCTGTCTATAAAATGGCTGGAAATCAAAAATTGGCAGTAAATTCGAAATAGACCAATTGCCTTATGTATAAAACAGCTGGAAGTTCAAAAACTGGTGCAAATTTTTTAAAAAAATATGGTTTTCCCCACACCTATGACGTCAAAACTAAGAGTCCATTTAAAATGGCAGGAAATTAAAAAAAAATCTTGTTGGTGTGAAATTCA
The DNA here is from genome assembly GCF_023898315.1 of Schistocerca nitens. Classification (NCBI taxonomy): domain Eukaryota; kingdom Metazoa; phylum Arthropoda; class Insecta; order Orthoptera; family Acrididae; genus Schistocerca; species Schistocerca nitens. The sequence goes on from NC_064615.1 coordinate 354,642,564, forward strand.
AACAAATCCAAGATGGCGATCCAAGGTGTTGATCTGAGGATATGAGTACAGCCAGAATTGTTGTCAGATATTCTGAGTTTTTCCCAGCCCTGTGATGTCAGAATCCAACACAGTGATCTGAGAATAGTGGTACAGGCTGCACAGTTGCCAGATCGTTTGTGCTATTCTAACATTCTGCGTGGTGTCTGTTTGTTCTATATCGTGTCTCCCTACCACTTTCGCGCAACGACGCTCTGAGCGTGTTTTTTAGGGAATTGACTAGTTTGAACCTGGGACCTGTTGCTGGTAAGGAGACGCCAGACCACACATGACATGTAGAGTTCAGAAGAGTTCAGTGAGACTAGCGATGATATAACCAAATACTTAATGATTTCAGCGACAGCTCCACTGCACTCCCTGTAAAAGAATCTTAATACTAACTAAATTTAGTGGAAGGGGTTCAAGGCTTTCCTATTTTTAGTTAGCTGGTAAAATAACGTCGAAAAAGCAGTTAAGTTTACCACTGGAAATTTTATTCTACTCACAAAACATTGTTTACAAATTGCACTATTAATAAAAGGAAATGTTTTAATACAGGATGGTAAAAACCAACTGCGTTCAACAAAAATGTGAACGAATATTCCCTGAATGGGTTTCCAAGTTCTACAATGGATCGAAGGATGACCTATGCCATATCACATCTATAATCTAGGTTTAAATTAAGTTTTACAAAAGAAAAAACTATCAAAATGGTCTACAGTGACCCTCAATTATCTTTAATTACTTATCTAACTTGTCGTAAATTACAGTGGCTGATGTGGCTTCTCAATAACTATATAACTGAAAAATCATCGCGTTTCAGATTTTTACTTCAAGTGGCAAATGTGAACACCATGAGCTTTAATTGACGATCGACACTAGTATTACGCAAAAAGGGGGTGTAACAGATGAGACTTCTGCAGGTCTGAGTGAAGCTTTATGCGCTGTGATGCGGCATCGCGTGCGTTCATTACCTTGTCAGTGTTCGTCAGGGGGCGGCGGCCAGCACAGCTCCGCTCACCTCGCTGTCTCGGAAGCAACTCTGTCCTAACTTCTCCTTACTATAATTTACCGAAGTTGGTTTAAAAAAACTATCTGGCTGTGTTTTCATCTGACCAATCAGGGTCTCAATGTTAACCTTAAGCTCCGCCTACAAAAATTCTGTCTGTCCAATGAGAAATGTTATACTTTTCGTGGTGGGGCAATGTGTTTTAATGTTTGCAACGTAACAGAGACGCGAAAAAGTCTCATGCTAAAACTTGCAGCTGGTGTGGTCCTTTTAGCGTTATCTTAAGATCTATACTGTTCTTCTGGAGGGCTCTATCTTTTAACATGGGCTGGGGGGTGGTTGTGACGTAACAGAGACGCGAAAAAGTCTCACGCTAAAACTTGCGGGTGGTGTAGCCCTTTCCGTGTTATCGTAAGATCTATACTGTTCTTCTCGAGGGCTCTAGCTTTTAACATGGGCTGCGGGTTGGTCCTAACGTAACAGAGACGCGAAAAAGTCTCACGCTAAAACTTGCGGGTGGTGTGGTCCTAGCGGTTAGCCGGCGACGTGGGTGTCCGTCCGTCCCTTATCGTAGGGCCTTCCAGCTTAATACGGTTCTGCTCTCGGCTTCTGTTCTCGTTTCTCCCCTCGGAACTGCGTCTGTCTAACGGTGGGAAGGTATGACATGTATTTAGGCATTCCTGTGTATTCCATTTGCTCACTCGTTACTCGTATTACTTTGGTTAATTTAATGTCACTATTTATTCGGAGCTATGTGACATACTACTGGATTTGCTTATCATGTCAGGGTTTTCATGGAAGGTGTTGGATTTGCCTGACACCTTACACTATATTTAAAATGGTGGGAAATTCAAAAAGCATTGGTTTTCCTAGGCTGTTACAGATCACTTACCTTAAGTTTAAGAACAGTGCAGCTTACATGTTTAAACAGTTCCCCCATCCCTCTGATATAACGGTTTAAAAATTTACTCCTCCCTGGTTACCTTAAGTTTGAAACCCAAGAGCTGACTTTCTCTCAGTTTAAGTTTGCTTATGCTACGCTCATATTTAATGTTTCAACATTTGCTACAATAAGACAGGAACAATTATGTATTTATGCGGGAGAGTCTCCAGGCGCACTGATCATGAAGTTCACCACCAGTAAAGTCCTGCACTGCATTACGCTGTGTTAGCTTGGCTCACCCATGCTGCTGCCAAAGAGGGCCACCACTGCTGTGCTGGCCAATACAGCACCCCACCACGTGACATCACATTGATAGCCACTGAGGCCCACAGTCCAGCCCCCGCCCCCCCCCCCCCCCTCAAGCACTAAGATGCTAATCACTTGTACACTCCTGATACTGTGTGATAGCTATCAGTCGCATGTAGTGATACATCACACTAATTTTTATACGTGGGATTCTAGTGTCTCACAGGTCTCCCTGGAGGCTGGAGCCTGTGCAGATGTGTCAGAGCATGCACAATATTCGTGGTTTTCCACATTCAATTTATGGATGACATGTTTTCTGTAGACCAATCGCCTTGCTGCAGCAGTAACACAGGTTCCCATCAGATCGCCAAAAAAGACCCTTGTGAGGCCAATTGAGTGGTTAGTTGACTGAGAAGTAGTGGCTGTAGTCACGAAAACTGACAATGGCCAGGAGAGCATTGTGCTGACCACATGCCCCGCCATATCTCCATTCAATGACGCCTGTCAAATGAGGATCACAAGAGAGTATTTTCAGCAGCTTGAAACTCCATATTGTACGTGCAAACTTGTCTTTCCCCTGCATGTAGAAACCTATTATTAACTCACAAAGAAAAGCACTTAGGCATGCAATTTCTCGTCTACAGGCCTATTTATAGATGTCCTACATCCCTCATGAAATTTTACCCATTAGGAATGTGGATATATTCTTTTTAGTGTTAGAGTTTTAGAGTATCAAGTTACACTACACATTTACATTATGGATAAATTGGGGCACGATCAACCTAAGACAACTTAGCAAATAATAAATGAATGTCACAAATCCTCTGATGTGCTAATCAAAAAATACATTGATTCAAAACTGCTAGTACTATATCAGCGAATAAAGAAACTTGAAAATGATAATCATCCATCAATAGTTTTCCTATTAGATCATTTCCCACCTACAACTGAGTAAAGATGCATACAATTGTTGCAGCTAGCTTAGTTGCGGTTCCACACATTCGAATAGTAGGCCACACAATCTTTTATCCTACCGAAGATTCAAACAGAAGGTCCTCAGAGCATTTTATTTCAGAAATAGTGCGTATATCGCTGATAAGTACTGATTTCAGTGAACAATGTGTGACAGAAAAGTTAACATCGCCGCCATAGACCGCCAGCCTGCATCGCCACCATCCTTTAAGTGCTGTCAATGTGCTTGCATATGTGTGTGTTTAGTGCATGTACGTGCATGGTTTTAACTCGTTTCATTTTTATTTCCAGTTGTTGTTTTGGAGTGTCCTCTGATGAAGCTGTCTCAACAGAGTACCTATCCATAGTCAAGTGGAAGTAAACATGCTACTTGCGACTTTTGAAAACCTGCATTATTGTGGCACTAATATGGTATTATCGCCTACAGAGTGGTGTCAGTTGTATGAGAACTCAAGTGCATTTGTAGGCATGTTTGCTCAAAACAGTCAAACACCTACAGTGGTTTTAGACGATCACAAGATCAGTCCACACGATTTTCCACGAACAGGTATACTTTTAAAGAAACAGAATCGACTCACATACAGGAACAGACCTTCAAGAATTTAAAGTATACCATACAGTATGCACTCCACCAGCGTCTGAGCTGGCAGCTATACGCTCATACCTTCTATGAAACTTTATGGACTAGTTCACTAGAACAATCACAGCAAGCTCCAAATCAAGTGGAGGAAGATGTAGCTCAATATTTCGATGCAGTGGAACATAAATACAAGGAACTATAAAAGAGTTTACAACACTTTAGGTAAGCGTAGAACTGCAACTTACTTGAGGATGTATTTATACCCAGCTATATGTAAAAATCAATGAAATGTGTGTGTACATGACATATGTGTTCTTTTTTCCCACTTTCTAGAACTCCACATATGGTAATGCAGTCATGCAGTCTTCACCTTGAGCAGTTGGATGAAACATCCATATCACAAAGACTTTGTGGTAACTGGTAAGTATGAAAATGCTTTGCAAAAACAGAATAAGAGTGGATTACCACTGCTGGACAGCGTTAGATCGAGAATGTTGGTCTATCTGATTGCGGAAAAACAAACATTATAATGCTTCAATTACAGCATCCAGACAGTATTCATTTCAGAAATATAAATGTTTTTTTCTAATATTCCAGCCCAAATAATAACTACTTGAAGAGACACTGTCAGCGTTTGGTGATACAGCATACAAGACTTTCACAGAAAGTAATGATGCCTCACCACCGGAGTGAGTAAAAACCAAATGCTACGTTTTTATTTCATGATGTAGCGGTAGAAAATCAAGATCAAATATGAAAATACTTCTGCTTTGGCTGGGATAGAGGAGTTGATGTCTTCTACCTAAGTCAGATATATTCCAGGATCCAGAAGCAACTGATAGTGGTAACAGGGAATTTCAAGAAACACTGATTTACTGAATACAATTTTCTTAAAAACTACAAAATTCGGTGGCTGTTCACCAAAATATATTTCAATATATTGTCTAATAAGATGTATGATGAAGTGAATAAGAAAGTCAGTAAATATGGCCAAAATTGTCCAGCAGTTCGGAACATAAAAACGTTATTAAACCTGCATTAAAGGGGATACTTGGCAGTGGCATTATCGACATTTAGATTAAGAAAATTAACACCTGATCTCCCCATTTTATCTATTACAATGATACCAATGAAATAGTTTAACAATTATGACTGCTCACAGGATTGGCTGAGGCTCAGAATACAATAAAATACAATGAAATTACTTTAATAATTTCAAGGTTCCAAGAAAAACTTATCATCAAATAATTGTGGAGGCAGTAATTCAAGAACTCCATAACTCAGCATGGAAGACATTCCTGTGTAGGCCAATAATAATTCAAGGTTTGGACAACTTATTGCAGGTGGATTTTATGTATATGAAATAATATTCACAGGAGAATAAAAGGTTTCAAGTATATTTTAATGGTCACTGAAACGTATTCGAAATTTTCCTGGACCTTACCTGTGAAAACGAAGACAGGGCAGCAGTTGCATACGGGTTTGATCAACTGCTGTCGACAAGAACCAGTCGCATCCCAGATAGTCTTCAAAAAGATCTTGATGGCGAGTTTTGTAACAAATATTTCAAGACAGTAATGGAACGGAGTGGAATATACCACAAATCGACAGTCTCTTACATGAAGACAAGTATCGTGATATGTTTGAACCAAATGATAAAAGCATGAATGTGGATGCAATTTAATCTAAGCAGTTTTTATAAGTGGACTAATATTCTTCAACAAACCATTGACTTGTGTAACTGGACCATGCATCAAACAATAAAAATGAGATCAATTGTATTTTGCGATAGTGAGCTTCTAAATACTGTGTGCAGTCATATTAACATGGTAGTGCATGAAAATAGAAATTCAATCATGGTGATTTAGTATATCAAAGACAAGACAGCATTTGAGAAACTCTCCCTACCAAACGAACCAGCGGATATATTATTGGTAACCAATATTCATGTCGAATACAACACTATGCCAACCTGATTTCTTAGTGACTAATTGATTCACACCATCTGCAAATTCTTCCCTACAGTCAGCGCAGGATATAAAATTGTAGAGATACCGAGCAATGCCAATTACCTCTCAGTGATATCTCGAGTTGAAGATTGTCAATCGAAACGATCATCTAGTCGACTTTCGCAGTGAGGAAATCATAATACAGACACATTTGAAGTAGGGTGGGTGTGTAGTATAAAATCACCACACACGCAGGCAATAGCACATCACTTTACAACCAAAACGCCGTGTTTTAAACACTTTTGGAAGATGACTATCAACAGCCATCAAGTCATGTATAAAATGCATGTTTGACAATCAAGTGCTTTTATTTTAAACCCAACTATCAACCGGTTTTAGTCATGAAACATCTTCACAGTTAAGGGTTAATGGTTTAAGCCACCACATTACATTTTTCATTACTTAAATAATGTGTAGTGTATGTCATGAACATCAATGTATGGCACAGGACTTTTAGAAGTACTCATTCGAGTACTGCTCTGTGTACAAATGTAATGTGGTGGCTTAAACCATTTTAACCCTTGTCTGTGGAGATGGTTCATGGGTTTAAAATAAAAGAAGCTGATGGTCAAACATCCATTTTATATAATACACCATGTATTGTCACCAAGGAACCATCAATTTCTTAATTCGTTGGGCTCAAAACCACGCAAGGACAACGTCATCACTTAACACTTCGCTCTAGTTGAATATGATGTAGGCTATAACTCCTACCTCAAGAATACTTCCAGCAAATACTTTTTTCTTCGGTGACATTCGAGAACAGCTACCGGATGCTGGTTGTGATCCAGCACCAAGATGTTTTGACCATTCCAAGCAACGGTTTCCTATATTTGGAATGGAAATTTGTAAAAAGGATGGCAGTCATACAGCAACATCTCATCTGACACTGATCCATTCGGTTTCCCGTTTCAAGAATACGATATGAGATGAATGGTGTTGAAATTGATCACACTCATAATATGGGTACCAGATCAACCTTAAAAACATATGTTTCAGTGTCAAGGTTCGACTTGAATGGTTTAAAAAATGCAGGATGGTTCACGAAAAAACTTGCATCAGCAGATGAGTACAAATGGTTTAGTGCATCCATACGTCTCAAGATGTTGATAGGGTACTGTGAAGATATGAAGCACATTCTAGTTCATGTTAAACAGGAACTTGTTTTAGTATGAAGTGGAATGGATGGCACTGCATATTTCCAAGGAGTAGGTGTCAGTACAGAGAAAAACAAGACTGTGCTTGAGAAATTAGAAAATACTCCATCTCACTGTTAGAGATGAAGAGCATTTAAAAACTTTTAAAAATAATTTACCCTGGCATTCAGTTGCCTTTAAATTTCAGATCATTGGAGCTGTTAGAATGTCTTCTACTTCCAAGCTCATCCCAACAATCATGTACTACTAAAACGTCAGTTCAATTAGAAACACCACGATCCTTACACTTGCATTTCAAATCAATAGGAAAGTGAACCTGAAACGTGATTTAAATTAACTCGGCAATTTTAATTTGACAAGTGCAAAAGTCTACCTTAATTCTGAGTTCTACACGCATGACAACGTACAGCAATGTTGGTCTAATAATGTATAGAGCCTGCTGTTTGATATGTATGCACTGTTTCATCCAGCAGACCACGACAGTGAAGAGAATGATGGGTGTCTGCTCAGTCCAAAGGAATTTAAGAAGTTAGCTCCACTTCTCATTATAGATCGCTCAAAACAGAACGAGAGTGTGAAGAATGGACTGACTGACGTCTGTGTTGAATTTGAAGCTTCTCAAAACTTCCCAGCACACACAGCAGCTTTCACATTAATACTGCATGGTCACATCGTCAACTACAGCCTACTTTCCAGAATTGTGCAGAGACCTGTATAAAATAATAAATGTTGTGTAACAACTACACCATTTCAAGATGGCACCTAAAGCTGCGAACATTGTAACTGTTTTCCAAGGCTTCCGTGATGAATATGGACATTTCGTATTTAAAGACGTCGTCTTCATCACCTTCATGAACATTGGACGAGTTACCACGACATTTTTACAATAGTCGCTTAAAGAAAGTCTTTCAAACGCATTAAATGCATCCAGACGTGTAGAAATGCGTTATGGTTGAGTCGAAATTATCCTGAAGTACAATGGATCATGATGATTTTTGAATATATAGTGACATTACTTCTAAATATCGAGCATACTGACTCGACTCTTAACGTAAAAGGTAGTGACAAATCATTATGGTTATGCGAAATTTACAAGAATACCACTGTTGGAAATCTTGAAACAAATGGATGTCCACCGCTACATCTCCTTAGGCTGAAAAATAAGAAGATAAACAGTTGTTTTGTGTATGCATTAGACAAAGTAAAACTGCTATTAAACTGGATTACAAATAAATGCTTTAGAACGATCCCTCACTTGTTCTAATTTTACAAATGCGCCCAGAGTGCTTTCACATCACAGGAGCTGCAGCGATATGCGTCCATCCCTGCTGAAAGCTACACTGATTCTGGATAACATTTACTCCCCATTTCCCTCAGCCTCGCATATAAAAGGCATGCGAACAGGCCATATTTCACTCCAGTCAGTTAATAGCATCATGTGTGTCATTAGCATCAGCAGTAGCATCATCATTAATAGAGTTGACAGGATAAGTAGTGGCAGTTGCAGTGGCAGCAGGTATCTTCGTTTCAAGATTAGATTAGATCAGATCAGGTCCAGTTTTCATTCCATGGACCCAAAAATGAGGTGATTCTCGTGGGTGTGGAACATGTCAGAAAGTATAACATAAAAACATAAAACATTTGAATATCATACTTACTATGCCGATCACTTGTCAGGAGACGGTCGAAACAGGTGAATACAATGCAGTAAACTGGAATAGCTAATATTTACAGAATTACCACGCTGTCAGAATGAAACACTGTTATGCACTATTAATAAATTTATCATGCACAAAATACCTAATCTTGACTGTTGTGAGCAAGTGCTGTCAAATCTCAAGTCCAACAGACATTTTTACTGAAGCTGGCTTAACAGTCTCTGATAAGATATTCATCTATAGAGTAGAAGGAGTTGCCTATCAAACTCTGTTTAAGTCATGCTTAATCTGAAGCCAAGTTTTTAATGGATGCTGGCAATTTATTGGAAATGTGTGTTCGTGAATATTGGACCCCTTGTTTGGACCAAGGTAAGTGATTTTGGGTCTATATGTAGATTGTTCTTATTCCTAGTATTGATACTATGCATTGAGCTATTGGTAGGAAATAGATATACATTATTTGCAGCACATTTCTTTAAGGAATAAATATATTGAGAAGCAGTGGTTAGAATACGAATTTCCTTAAACAGGTTTCTACATGATGTTCTTGAATTTACACTGCAAATGATTCTTATCACGCGCTTTTCCACTCTGAAAACTATTGCTCAGTTTGATGAGTTACCCCAGAATATGATCCCATATGACTTAATAGAATGAAAGTAAACAAAGTATATATCTGACATCATTCTCACTGCAAATACAGACTTGTTTAGGCACTTAAGCAATTCTGTGGTATGCCCTTCCCAACTGAATTTATTATCAAGTTGTAATCCCAGAAATCTCTTCGATCTGTATGTTTTCATATGTTATACACATGCTGGAAGGAGATCTCATACAGGTCCTGAACTGCATATTGTGGGTCTTCTCAAAGTTTAATGATAGTGAATTAGCTTGAAATCATTTATTAATGTCAGTGAAGATTTGATTAGCAGCTATTTCTAAATCTGTACTTGACTTGCTACTTACTGCAATGTTTGAATCATCTGCAAACAAAATAAACTTGGCATCTGGCAATGTAGCAGAAGAAAATGCAATGGACCCAAGATGGAACCTTGAGGAACACCACAAGTAATTACTTCCCAAAAAGATGAAGACTGACTGCTTACTGTACAGGAATTTTGGAACGACACCCTTTGTTTCCCTGTTAGGTGGATAAGACTCAAACCATTTCACAGCTTTGCCAGTGACACCATAATATCTAATTTACTTGAGAGAATGCTGTGGTTTAAAAAGCCAAAGGCTTTTGACAGGTCACAGAAAATGCCAGTAGCCTCTAATTTATTATCTAATGAATTAAGTACATTCTCACTGTGAGTGTAAATAGCTCTCTCTATATCAGAACTCTTAAGAAATCCAAACTGTGACTTGGCCAATATATTATTTGCAGTCAGATGCTTAAGGAGACCCTTGAACACAACCTTTTCAAATATTTTTGAGAAAATTGGCAAAAGTGAAATTGGTCGATAGTTTGATGGTATCTCTTTAACCCCCTTCTTGTAAAGAGGCTTAACTTCAGCATATTTTAGCCAGTCTGGAAATGTTCCACTGATAAGAGATTGATTACAGAAATATCTTAGGGGGATGGTGACATGTATCTGTATACGTTTTCGATACCTTTAAACTGTTGTCATTGTTTTAGGACTATTGAATTATGATGATGATTATAGGGCAACCTCTGTAGATTTTACACATCATCTCAGGATATCATATACAGAATGTTTGGAAATTCCCATTACACATTTTTAGGACTTGTAGAGGGGAGTGAGTACATAATATTTTGAGTAGGAACCTCTGTCCGGAAATGTACCGTTTCCGTTCTAAGACGGTTTCACTTCAGATGTTTAACTCATCCACTTCTGCTTGAGGAATTGAATTAGGCGTGGTGCGGACAATTATTAGCTATCAATTCGAAAGGAAACACAACAAAACATCCATTTAGAACTTCAGCACATTTATTAATATGAACACTTAGACGTTACATGATTACGTAATTCCAAAACAAAAACTAGAATACTATATGTACACAACAGTACTGATGCATTACAACTTCGGGATGATGTGGAGACCACACTGTAGGACCACGTCGGCCTATCCATCTTTCACTATATCGTCTGTTGAGATCTCTTCGAACCGTATGTGGGAAGTGATGTTGGGCACCATCATGTTGAAATCACGTTTTCTGACGCACATTGAGGACACAACTTCCAAGAAAGGATCCAATACGTTTTATAGACAGATCACAAGTATGCAGGACCACCTAGGTTGAGTGAAAGGAGATATGGATGCGTTGCATATCTGAACTGAAACTGTCATAGGACGGAAACGGTACGTTTCTGGACATGAGTTCCTATCAAAATATCATGTTCTCACTATCCTCTGCAAGTCCTAGAACTTTGTAACGAGAATTTTTGAACACACTGTACACATGTATCCGTTAGTGTCTGTATTTTTAGCATTTTACATGTCCACTGTCGTTCTTGTTGTCTTAATATCGATCAATTGTAATGTATTGCCACCTAGCCTATTCTCAGCTCCACCAACATCGGAGGACCAGCGGCCTAGTGTGAATCATAGAATTAACATTCTCGACAATTATTTAGTGACACACTCTCTAGGTGAGTATCGTATAAACATGTCTGTGTTATTGTCTGTAGTTTTAGCGTTTTTACTTATCCAGTGTAATTTTTGCATTGGAACTGATCAAATATGATACTGTGCCATCCGCTCCATTCTCGGCTTCACCGGCATCAGACGGAATTTCGTGGCTAAGGCATAACGTGAGTTGACTATCATACAGTTCAAACCAATATAATACGGTTCTGGTCTTCTACATGGACAGTTATCCTGCCGGAAGGTGCACGTTGGTGTCGGGATATTAAGCACGAGGGATGCAAGTGTTCCACAATAATGTTCACATAGTCCACAGGTATCCCAGGTGACTGTCCTTCATAGGATTATTCTGGCAGGCCCTTGTGGCCGAGCGGTTCTAGGCGCTTCAGTCTGGAAGCGCACGACCGCGACGGTCGCAGGTTCGAATCATGCCTCAGGCATAGATGTGTGTGATGTCCTTAGGTTACTTAGGTTTAAGTAGTTCTACGTTCTAGGGGACTGACGACCCCAGAGGTTAAGTCCCATAGTGCTCAGAGCCATTTTTGATTATTCTGCCACCACTGGATTACATCTGTGGGGCAGCCTATATTTCGAGCAGCCATTCGTCTGTATAATGACATATCTGGACAGCACAATCGACCTGGTGGTGCGCGTTGGAGTCTGGATATTAAGCACGAGGAATGCAGGTGTTCCACAATAATGTTCACATAGTCCACAATTGCCATGGTGCCTTCGATTACTGCCACAGATCCCAAGGTAGCCCAGGTGAATGTCCTTCATAAGATTATACCGCCCCATCTGGATTACATTTGCGGGGCAGTCTATATTTCGAGCAGCCATTCGTCTGGATGATGACATATCTGGACAGGACCATCGACCTGATATAAAAAGAGACGTGATTCACCCGACCAGGCAACTAGTCTCCATTGATCCAGGTCCACTCTCAACAATCTTATGCCCACTGCAGTTGTCGCAGACGAGGTCATTGGATCAACATGGGAACTGGAAGGGATCATCTGCTGCGGAGTTCGATGTTCAAAAACCTGCTCTGGACGGGGGAAGGAATGAAATACTAATACAGGGAAAAAAATTTTGTCCGAGATATTGTTCTGGATTCTTACTGTGTAGAATGGGGGACACGAGAGAAGCCTCCGCGAAGGATGTGTCATTAATAACACATTCGGGCGTCCCCTGGGCAACAGCTCTAAGCCGGCAGATTCTCTCACACCAGAAGCATGACAGTAGAGCGACATAATGTCTCGAGAAAAACCGGATAGGTTCTTACCAGAACCGGCTTTGACGATCATCTCTGTGAACATAGAAGGTCTTTCGTTTTGCAAAGAACAACTGCTGAGCGAGCTTTGTCAAAAAACCAAATGTGACGTACTCTGCGTGGAAGAAAAACGTAGGGACATCCAACACCGACGCCCCAAGGTTCCAGGGATGAAACTAGTAGCAGAAAGATCGCACGCGCAATACGGGAGCGCCCTGTTCACCAAACCGGACCACCAAATGAGGATGGCGGATCACACTGAGGAGAGAGATATCGAGATTATCACGGTGGAATTTGGCGAATACACGGTGACCTCACTGTATAAGACCCCAAATGTAGTCTTCCACTTTGAACCACCAGTACAAATCGGTAAACAGAAAACGGCTTTCATCATCGGCGATTTCAACAGCCATACTCACGTATGGGGATGTGCACAAGAAGACAAAAACGGCGAAGCCGTTCTGGCGTCGGCCGAGTCAGACCACCTGGCACTTATCCACGACAGCAAACTTCCCACATCTTCCAACAGCGGCAGGTGGCGCCGCGGATACAACCCGGATCTCCTATTCGTCGGCGAAGAAATAGCACAACACTGCTTTAAGTCTATCTGCGCCCCCATCCCAAAGACACAACATCGCCCAATAATGTGCCAAATGTTGCCAATAGAAGAGTAAATTTCAGAAGGAGATATAATTTCAGGAAGGCAGGCTAGGGCAAATTCACCAGAATACTAGAAGAGAGAGTCCAGACATATAGCCCAGATCCAGAGAACTATGACAGCTTCGTGGACACCGTCAAAACCTGCTCCCGAGCGTCTATTCCAAGGGGATGCAGAACAAGTTACACACCAGGACTCACCCAGGAAACAGTAGCCCTACTGGAAGAGTATCAAATGCTCTTCGAAAGAAACCCCTTCAGTGAAGAAACCCTCACCAAAGGAAGAGTTATTACCTCCCGGATATCAGAAGTGAGAAGGGACCAAATTGATGGAGGAAACTAATTTTGGCAGAGATAGTCAAAAGTCCTGGAAACTCATAAAACCCCTATCCAATGACCCCACCAAACCAAATCCACACGCGAACGTCACAGCAGACCAAATTGCACACCAGCTTCTCATAAATGGGAAACCACCAAGGTATGACAATCTAAAGACAAAAAAGAGGGGCATAGAACGAAACCCCCCTCAGGAGACCGAAGAACTATCCTTGGCGGAACTGGAGAAGGTGATCAGGAAGTGCCAAATGCGGAGAGCAGCCGGCCTTGATGATACATGCGTCGAGCAAATAAAGCATTTTGGACCTGTAACAAGGAAATGGCTAGTCGATATGATGAACAACTGCATGACATACGGCAAAATTCCAAAAATCTGGAGAAAATCGCGAGTCATTGCCATCCTAAAACCAGGCAAAGAACGTGACAATCCCAAAAACTACAGGCCGATCTCTCTGCTATGCCATATGTACAAGGTTTTGAAAAGTATGATACTCCACAGAATCACGGACGCCATCGAGCCCCTCCTGATCCCACAACAAGCAGGCTTCAGACAGGGCAAATGCTGCACGTCACAGTTGCTAAAGTTAACCGTACACATAGAGGATGGGTTCGAGAACAGGAAGATCACCGGGGCTGTCTTCCAAGACCTATCAGCAGTCTGCGACACAGTCAACCACCGACTGCTCCTGGGGAAAATATACGCAATGAGTAAGGACTACAGACTAACCTTACTGATTGGAAACCTACCCCAGAATCGAAGGTTCTTCGTGGATTTTCAGGGACAGAGAAGTCGGTGGAGGATACAGAAAAATGGCCTCCCCCAAGGAAGTGTACTGGCCCCAACACTTTTTAATATATATACTAATGACCAGCCCCTCCCCAAGGCACCGAAAGCTTCATATATGCAGATGATTGCGCCATTACCGCTCAAGCAGACAGCTTTGAAACTGTTGAACAGAATCCGTCAGAAGCCCTCGAACAGCTTGCCACCTACTATAAGGGAACCATCTCAAACCCAACCCAGGAAAAACCCAAACCTGCGCCTTCCAAAAAAAATGGTTCAAATGGCTCTGAGCACTATGGGACTCAACTGCTGAGGTCATGAGTCCCCTAGAACTTAGAACTAGTTAAACCTAACTAACCTAAGGACATCACAAACAACCATGCCCGAGGCAGGATTCGAACCTGCGACCGTAGCGGTCTTGCGGTTCCAGACTGCAGCGCCTTTAACCGCACGGCCACTTCGGCCGGCTGCGCCTTCCACCTAAAGAACAGACAATCTGCAAGAAGACTACAACTTAAATGGGAAGGAGTGCCCCTGGAACATTGCAAAACACCAAAATACTTAGGCGTCACCTTGGATAGAACACTCACCTATAAAAAGCACTGCATGAACACTAAACACAAAGTAGCCGCGAGAAGCAACATTGTGCGCAAACTACATGGGGGGCACAGCCTGGAATAGTGAGAACCACAGCTCTTGCTTTGTGCTATTCAACAGCGGAGTACGCGTGCCCAGTGTGGTACAACTCTAGCCACGTCAAGCAAGTGGACATACCGCTTAATGAATCCTGCCGCATCATCACAGGCTGTCTGAGACCAACCCCGACTGATAAATTGTACTGGCTGGCAGGCGTGGCCCCACCAGATATTAGAAGGAAAGTAGCGGCCAGGAAGGAAAAGACAAAGGCGTTGACCCCACCTGCCCACCCGCTGTACAAACACCAGCCAGCCCGCCGTCGACTAAAATCTAGAAAAAGCTTCCTGCACACAGCAGAAAACATCGTCGGGACACCGCAGCAAGTGAGGCTGGCAATGTGGCGAAAAGAAAATGCGCACCTTGGGGAATGGTTAGTCCCAGACGAAGAACTCCCTCCCGGCCATATGGGAGGATGGACGACGTGGAAATCTCTTAGCAGGCTGCGCTCTGGTGTCACACGATCCAAAAAGAATATGCGCAAATGGGGCCTCTCAAATGAACCGGCGCTGTGTGACTGTGGACACACTCAAACCACCATCCACCTCACGCAGTGTGTGCTGTGCCCAAGCACCTGCACCATGAAGGATTTGATGAATGCCACCCCGGAAGCGCTGGACGTGGACAGGTTCTAGTCCAAGACTTCATAAAATAAAAAACTACTTCACCCTGCTTATATATCTATATACTTTTATACTCTTTTTGTATTTTTATATACTTGATATGTATATGTTAATCATTCTGATTTTATGTACGATGCTTCTGACACGATTAAATAAATAAAAATACTGTGTAGAATAGCAATGTTGCCGTGTCCAGAATCGTATTACATTGGTTTGAACAGGATGATGAACCAACGTGTGGACAGAGCATTGAAAACATTCACTTGTTATTCTCCACGACATTTGGCGCTGGTGTGGCAGTTTTCATGAATCTTCGCATCAATATTACACCATTGACGTGATGGCCCTTGGAAAGCCTATTTTAAACATAACTTCGACGGGAACTGCTCAGTGTGTCTCACCTGGATGACATAGCTACTGTTGAATGAGGAAGGAGTTAGTGACTTGGCAACCTAATCACATTTCTTTCTCACGTGGTCTTTGCAAGACAGTTACATAATTTTTCTAATGAAAACATTGCGCGTTATGGGCTGTAAAATTTTCAATTTATTAGCTGATTGCCAGTTTCGATTTCTTAGCCTATATCAAGCAACATTCAGGTATTCAAATAAGTTACGGAAAGGCAGGCAGGTGATGTCGTAGACAAGCGCCGATATTTCGACTGGATCACACCCTGTCATTTTCAAAGCAAAACTGCAGCAAGTGAAATGAAATGATAGTATGGCATTGTCGGCCGGGAGGTCCCAGTCGGGTTCGCCGCCATGTGCAAGTCTTATTTCAGCCGGCACCACATTGGCCGACTTGCAGTGGATGATGAGCATGAAATGATGATGAGGTCAACACCACACCTATTCCCCGAGCGGAGAAAATCTCCAACCCGGCCGGGAATCGAACTCGGGCCCAGCGCATCGGAGGCAAGGTCGTTACCATCCAGCTAAGCAGGCGGACACTGCAGCACTTAAGTACTGTGGAAGGGAATGTAAAACCCCGTGTTTCAGAGAAACTCCGGAAAGATAATACACACAGTGCAAACACTAGCGCCATCACAAATCAAAGATGACCGTCACTAGAAGTTATCGTTGGTGAAATTAATAATCAACGGGTGAGGCACCATAAGCTGTGGCCCTCTGTTTTTTAACAAAGGGGAGAGCAGGATTCCATGTAGAATTTGAACAAAAATCACGATCTCAATTTGTGAGGTTACTTGCAAATTTAATTTCAACAGCTTCCATAAGAACACTACTCAGATAGCTGGAAGTACATGCCAGAACCTCCGTGTCGTTATCTTCCATAGGATAACCAGTGCCAAGACAATGTTCTGAAAGGCAGATCTGCTCGGCTGTTTTAAGCGTGTGTGCTGCTTATGCTCATTACACCAGTCCTCCACAGTCCTGATAGTCTGACCAATATATGAGATGCCACAACTGCAAGGAATATCATAGACATCCACGTTGCGCAAATCAAGGTCGTCCTTTACGGATCCTAAACGGACCCTGATCTCAGACGGTGTTCAAAGAGCATAATATTTTCGCAGAATGCGACCAATCCCGTTCTAAATGCTTCTGCGTAAGGCAAAAATATTGTAAAATTTGGTGCCACATCGGTATTGTCCTTACTCACCCGGGACACAACTGGCCGATAGCGCAACGCATATCAGATCTGCCTTTCACTATAACGACTGTGACGAAACGTGACTTCGAAATGGGCTAACTCAGTTGACAAACTCACACGGTCAGAGATGACATGGGTCCTGTGAACCAAGGTGCGAAATACCTCTTCATCTTGAGCCGGATGGTGACAACTATCAGCCGGCAGATACAAGTCAGTGTGAGTAGGTTTTCTATAAACAGCATGTTCCAACGCACTATCCACCTTCATTCTGACCAACGCATCAAGGAAGGGAGACAGCCATTTCTTTCCACCTCCATCCTGAAACAAATATTTTGGTGGATTGAATTCAGGTGTTTTAAAAAGTCATTCAAATTCTCACTGTCATGAAGCCAAACAACAAAAGTATCGTCTATATATTAAAAAATAACAGTCAGGTTTCAAACCTGCCAACTCCAAGGCGCGTTCATCGAAATCTTCCATAAGCAAACAGGCAATAATAGGTGGCAATGATCTTCCCATCGCAAGTCCATTTGTCTGCTCGTAGTACTGGTCATTGAACAGAAAGTAAGTGGAAGTCAACACACGTCTGTAGGATTCCTTGCAGTTGTGACATGTCGCACTCGTATACTGGTCAGACTATCAGGATTGTGGAGGACTACTGTACTGAGTAGAAGCGGCACACACGCTTATAACAACCGAGAAAAACCACCATTGCAGAACATTGTCGTGGCACCGGTCAACCCATGGAATATAACAACACGGAGATTCTGGCACGTACTTACAGCTATTGGGATAAATTAAATAAGCAAATAACCTTATAAATAGAGGTGGCGGTTTTGCGTTTAAATTTTGCAGGGTATCCTGCTCTCTCCCTTGTCAAAACGGAGAGAAGAGCTTATGCTACCCCACTCGTTGACTATCAATTTCACTAACGATAACATCTGACGACGGTCGCCTTTGATTTATGATGGTGTAATTGTTTACAGTGTGTGTTTTATCTTCCCGAAGTTTCTCTGAAAACCGAGGTTTTAAAGTCCCTCGCACAGCGCTTACCTGCTGCAGTTTTGCCTTGAAAATGGCAAGGTCTGAACAGTGTATAAGCCGCGAGAAACTCAGGTCTGACGTTCAGGAAACCTATGTGCAACACATGGCAACAGATGTGACATAGAAATCAATCTGCCAGCCCACACATGGAACCACTAATATTTTCTGTGTTAAACAGGTACAGAATAAATGGTTCAAATGGCTCTGAGCACTATGGGACTTAACTTCTAAGGTAATCAGTCCCCTAGAACTTAGAACTACTTAAGCCTAACTAACCTAAGGACATCACACACATCCATGCCCGAAGCAGGATTCGAACCTGCGACCGTAGCGGTCACGCGGTTCCAGACTGTAGCGCCAAGAACCTCTCGGCCACTAGGCCGGCGGTACAGAATATTTATAATGTATGTGGACGAACCACTTATAACATAAGTGCGTTTTTAGCATTCAACCACTGAGAATCCGCATCACTTCTTAGATGAACAGCAACTTATTATCGCAATATGTCTACATCCAGACTCTGCAGAACCTGCAGGCTCCACGTATGAGCTAGTAGATTTATTTTTACGTTACGTTTGTTGTGACATGTTGTAGAGAGATTATCTGGATATTGCTTGATTATGGCTATAAAATCTAAATTGGCCAACAACAAATAAAGTTAAAATTGTACATCCCATAACGGAAAATGTTTTCATTCGAAAAATACTGGGTGATCAAAAAGTCAGTATAAATTTGAAAACTGAATAAATCACGGAATAATGTAGATAGAGAGGTACAAATTGACACACATGCTTGGAATGACACGGGGTTTTATTAGAACCAAAAAAATACAAAAGTTCAAAAAATGTCCGTCAGATGGCGCTTCTTCTGACCAGAATAGCAATAATGAGCATAACAAAGTAAGACAAAGCAAAGATGATGCTCATTACAGGAAATGCTCAATATGTCCACCATCATTCCTCAACAATAGCTGTAGTCGAGGAATAATGTTGTGAACAGCTCTGTAAAGCATGTCCGGAGTTATGGTGAGGCATTGGCGTCGGATGTTGTCTTTCAGCATACCTAGAGATGTCGGTCGATCACGATACACTTGCGACTTCAGGTAACCCCAAAGCCAATAATTGCACGGACTGAGGTCTGGGGACCTGGGAGTCGAAGCATGACGAAAGTGGCGGCTGAGCACACGATCATCACCAAGCGACGCGCGCAAGAGATCTTTCACGCATCTAGCAATATGGGGTGGCGCGCCATCCTGCATAAACATCGTACGTTCCAGCAGGTGTTTATCAGCCAGGCTGGGGATGATGCGATTCTGTAACATATCGGCGTACCTCTCAGCCGTCACGGTAGCAGTTACAAAACTAGAATCACGCATTTCCTCGAAGAAAAAAGGCCCGATAACGGTAGATGTGGTAAATCCAACCCATACCGTGACTTTCTCGCCGTGCAATGGAGTTTCCACGACAGTTCTAGGATTTTCGGTAGCCGAAATTCTGCAGTTGTGGGCGTTGACAGATCCTCGGAGCGTCAAATGAGCTTCGTCGGTCCACAACACGTTACTGAACCAATCATCATCCAATCGGGATCTTCCGCCATCTTTTGGAACGCCCACACCGCAAATGCCCTCCACTTCACTAAATCGCCAGGAAACAGTTCATGATGCCCATGGATTTTGTACGGATAGCATCGGAGGGCACGCCTCAGTGCCAACCAAACAGTAGTGTATGGAATGCCGGTACGACGTGCGACTGCACGAGCGCTGACTTCCCCGTGCATAGACGAACCCGCTACAGTCTCCATTTCTTCCTGAACTGTCTCAGCAGCATTACGCCTTGTGCTCGGTCGGCCACTACGGGGTGTATCGTCTAAACAACCCGTGGCTTCGAACCTCGAACTCGCCACAGCTGCATTTGTCAACGGACCTTTACCCGTTCGAATCCCCTTCCTATGGCGATAGGATCATAACGCTGAACTAGCACATTCCCCATTCTGATAATACAGCTTCACTAAAAGTGCCTTTTCAGGTAACGTCAACATCCTGCGACTGCTGGCGCATCTGATTCTCTCTCTCATTATAGCTCCTTTTATACACGATTGTCATGCGCAGTCACTGACGTTTTGGTGTACAGCGCCAACTGTCGGACATTTTGTGAACTTTGTTTTTTTGGTTCTAATAAAACACCATGTCATTCCAAGCATGTGTGTCAATTTTTACCTCTCTATCTACATTATTCCGTGGTTTATTAAGTTTCCAAATGTATACTGACTTTTTGGTCACCCGGTATATCGAGGCTGTGGACCTGTGTACAAACAAAAGTATCAGCATAGCAATATAATGTGTGATCTACAGTCAGTTAAAAAAGAACACCATCTTCTTACTGTTGGTTCTATTTCTCATTCGAGCAGAGTCATTGTGTTGTTGCATCTGATTCTGGCTTATATTTTGTCCACCCGAGTATTTCAGGAACCTGTTGCTCTTAGATATGTAGCACCTGTAAAGTGCCCAGATGCAACAACTGTGGATTTTGGTCTCTTCGAGGCAGGAACGCATTTGTCTACACAAAGTGATGGCAACGGTTTGGATTATTGACTGATGTGGCCTTGTAGCACTAACCAAAACGGTCTTTCTGTGCTGGTACTGCGAACGGCTGAAAGCGAGGGGAAACTACAGCCGTAATTTTTCACGAGGGCATGCAACTTTAGTGTATGATTAAATGATGATGGCGTCCTCTTGGGAAAAATATTCCGGAGGTTAAATAGTTCCCCATTCGGATCTCCGGGCGGGGACTACCCAGCAGGACATCGTTATCAGGAGAAAGAAAACTGGCGTTCTACGGATCGGAGCGTGGAATGTCAGATCCCTTAATCGGGCAGGTAGGTTAGAAAATTTAAAAAGGGAAATGGATAGGTTAAAGTTAGATATAGTGGGAATTAGTGAAGTTCGGTGGCAGGTGGAACAAGACTTATGGTCAGGTGGCTACAAACACCACAGTGAATGCATTATTGGGGCCAAGATAGACACAAATCCCACGCCTACAACAGTAGTACAAGTTTACATGCCAACTAGCTCCGCAGATGACGAAGAGATTGATGAAATGTATGATGAGATAAAAGAAATTATTCAGATGGTGAAGGGAAACGAAAATTTAATAGTCATGGGTGACTGGAATTCGGTAGTAGGAAAAGGAAGAGAAGGAAATGTAGTAGGTGAATATGGAATGGGGGGTAAGAAATGAAAGAGGATGCCGCATGGTAGAATTTGGCACAGAGCATAACTTAAACACAGCTAACAATTGGTTCAAGAATCATAAAAGGGGTTGTATACATGGAAGAGGCCTGGAGATACTCGAAGGTTTCAGATAGATTATATAATGGTAAGACAGAGATTTAGGAACCAGGTTTTAAATTGTAAGGCATTTCCAGGGGCAGACGTGGACTCTGACCACAATCTATTGGTTATGAACTGCAGATTGAAACTGAAGAAACTGCAAAAAGATAGGAATTTAAGGAGATGGGATCTGGATAAACTGACAGAACCAGAGGTTGTAGAGAGTTTCAGGGAGAGCATTAGGGGAACGAGTGAGAGAAACGGGCGAAAGAAATACAGTAGAAGAAGAATGGGTAGCTTTGAGGGATGAAACAGTGAAGGCAGCAGAGGATCAAGTAGGCAAAAAGACTAGGGCTAGTAGAAATCCTTGGGTAACAGAAGAGATACTGAATTTAATTGATGAAAGGAGAAAATACAAAAATGCAGTAATTGAAGCAGGCAAAAAGGAATACAAACGTCTCAAAAATGAGATCGACAGGAAGTGTAAAATGGCTAAGCAGGCATGGCTAGAGGACAAATGTAAGGATGTAGAGGCTTATCTCACTAGGGGTAAGATAGATACTGCCTACAGGAAAATTAAAGAGACCTTTGGAGAAAAGAGAACCACTTGTATAAATATCAAGAGCTCAAATGGAAACCCAGTTCTAAGCAAAGAGGGGAATGCAGAAAGGTGGAAGGAGTATATAGAGGATCTATACAAGTGCGATGTACTTGAGAACAATATTATGGAAATGGAAGAGGATGTGGATGAAGATGAAATGGGAGATATGATACTGCAAAAGGAAACAAAAGAAAAATTCGGAGTAGGAATTAAAATTCGTGGAGAGGAAATAAGAACTTTGAGGATCGCCGATGACATTGTAATTCTGTCAGAGACAGCAAAGAACCTGGAAGAGCAGCTGAACGGAATGGACAGAGTCTTGAAAGGAAGATATAAGATGAACATCAACAAAAGAAAAACGAGGATAATGGAATGTAGTCGAATTAAATTGCGGGAATTAGATTAGGAAATGAGCAAATGAGTTTTGCTATTTGGGGAGCAAAATAAGTCATGTTGGTCGAACTGGAGATGACATAAAATGTAGACTGGCAATGGCAAGGAAAGCGTTTCTGAAGAAGAGAAATTTGTTAACATCGACTATAGATTTAAGTGACAGGAAGTCAGTCGTCCCTGAAAGTATTTTTATGGAGTGTGGCCGTGTATGGAAGTGAAACATGGACGATAAATAGTTTGGACAAGAAGAGAATAGAAGCTTTCGAAATGTGGTGCTACAGAAGAATGCTGAAGATTAGATGGGAAGATCACATAACTAATGAGGAGGTATTGAATAGAATTAGGGAGAAATTTGTGGCACACCTTGACTAGAAGAAGGGATCGGTTGGTAGGACGTGTTCTGAGGCATCAAGCGATCACCAGCGTGGAGGGTAAAAACCGTAGAGGGAGACCAAGAGATGAATACACTAAGCAGATTCAGAATGATGTAGGTTGCAGTAGGTACTAGGAGATGAAGAAGCTTCACAGGATAGAGTAGCATGGAGAGCTGCATCAAACCACTCTCTGGACTGAAGACCACAACAACAACAACAACAGATATGTACATATGATAGTCACCTTGACATGGTGTTTCCCTCTATTAGTATTTCATTCCTTCGCTCGTCCAGTGCACGTTTTTGAACGTCGAACTCCGCAGCAAGCGATCCCTTCCTTTTCCCAAGTTGGCCCAATGACCTCGTCTGTGACAACTGCAGTGGGCATGAGATTGTTGAGAGTGGACCTTGGATCAATGGAGACTAGTTGCCTGGTCGGGTGAATCACGTTTCTTTTTATACCAGGTCGATGGTCCTGTCCAGATATGTCATCATCTAGACGAATGGCTGCTCGAAATATAGACTGCCCCAAAAATGTAATCCAGATGGGGCGGTATAATCTTGGCTACCTTGGGATCTGTGGCAGTAATCGAAGGCACCATGGCAATTGTGGACTATGTGAACATTATTGTGGAACACCTGCATTCCTCGTGCTTAATATCCAGACTCCAACGCGCACCTTCCGGCAGGATAACTTTCCACGTTAGAAGACCAGAACCTTGTTACATTGATTTGAACAGTTGATGCCTTGGCCACGAAATTCACCTGATCTGTACCTAACGCAGCACATCTGGGATGGTGTTGGGCGCCAGCTCCATGCATAAATGCCACCGGCATGTAATTTAAGGAAATTGCGTGACTGGTGTGTAGGCATCTGGTGTCACACACCTCAGGAAACTTACCGGTCAATGCAGAATCGCTTCTGTAACGACACAACAAGCAGGTGGTAATGTTTTGGCTCACCAGTGCATTTTCTAAAAAAAAATTAACATATAAAACATATAAGTGTTTTTAAAATTATTGAAATAGGTGGTTGTACATAAACTATACTAAACTCTGTCCGTAAATACCTCGAAAGCCCAACGGTACCAACCAACAACCCTGTCATCCTTAGCCCATATGTATTACTGGATGCAGATGTGGAGAGGCATTTGGTCAGCACACCGCTCTTCCGTGTTTACAAGGTCGGAGCTGCTACTGCTCAGTCAAGCAGCTTCTCAATTTGCCCCGCAAGAGCTGGGGTAAAGTGGTGCTCTGTTGACATGGAGAGGAAGCAGGAAAGATTGTTAGATCTCTGGGTGTATTAAATTGTGGTATGGGCTTCATTGTAATTGGTCTTTGAGAGTGTCTATGTGTAAGGTTTATGGGGTGTCTTGGTACAAGTGTGGGAGAGTATGAGGATTAATATGCTTTGGTGAAGCGATAGGTTGATTGGTGTCTGAGGTTGTGGGAAGTGTAAGAAGTCTACAGTTGTTCAGTGTGGGAGAAGAAAGGTGGAGTTCAAGGGGCTCGAGGATTTGGAGAGAGTGGTTAAATTTTGGTTGAGCAGATATCCAAACGACATTGGCACAAGAGAGGATTGGTTGGACTAAGACTTTGTAGATGTAGAGTATGGTGAAGGGGTTGCAATCACTATGTTTGACAGGTTAGCAGTTTTAGTCCGTTGTGGACATTTTGTTGGCTGGTTACTAGGTACTGTTTCAATGTCAGTTTACTGTCAAGGGCAAGTCCTAGGTACTTTAGTGTTTAGATAAAGTGGTGAGGTACAAGTCATGGAGTTGTGAATGGTTCGTTCAATAACTATTGCCTTAGTCTCGGAATGGTTGATTTTGAGAGCCACTGGTCATACCAGGACGTAGCCTGGAGATGAGCGGGTCGTTGGGGTTTCTGGTGGGTGGGATATAGGACTAGGAAAGTTGTGTCATCAGAGTGCTGGAGGAGGTGGACAGGAGGAGTGGCTTAACATATCAGCAGTTTAGATGGTATACAAGACCGTTTTCAGGACCAATTGCCAGGTATCGCCTGACAATGAATGAGGGATAGAATGAGATATATTTAGAGTAATTCTCGTTTAATGTTCCATCTCAGTTGCACATTTTTAATTATATTACATATTTAAATCACTCTGCATCATCTTCAGATCTATGTAGTTGCATCAGCAACCCGTCTCGTCTACTCAGAACCACATGTCAGAGTGACTGAAACATGTAATGTAATTAAAAACGTACAGTTGAGACGAAACAATAAATGATAATTATCTTAAATTTCAATACAGTTCTACAGTCGCAGGTTCGAATCCTGCCTCGGGCATGGATGTTTGTGATGTCCTTAGGTTAGTTAGGTTTAAGTAGTTCTAAGTCCTAGGGGACTGATGACCTCAGAAGTTAAGTCCCATAGTGCTCAGAGCCATTTGAACCATTTTCCAATACAGTTACTGAATCTCTCAAGATAATTATGCCGGCTAGAGCCTGAATGGCATAGCTTCGAAGCACACCTATAACGGGATGGCGAGATAGAAGATGGGACGAGTAGTGTAGTTTGTGGTCCCACAGGCAGAATGGTTGGATAGAAAGGAAGTAATGAGGCTGGCACAATTGACAGGAAGTGCATGACATGCATGGAGGCTGGAATACCGTACAAGGTCATACGCTTTGTCAAGGTCAAGGGGCACAGAAATGGCAGATTTGTGATAACTGAGTCGGTGAGACCGTAGGTGGTTGAGGTAAAGGAGCTGGCCGTCAGAGGAGAAGTTAGAATGGAAGCTTTTCGGATTGACATTCCGCGGTTCGTATTCGAGTCAGTGCACCGAAGTGCACATGAGGGCCGGCAGGTGTGGCCATGCGGTTCTAGGCGCTTCAGTCTGGAACCGCGTGACCGCTACGGTCGCAGGTTCGAATCCTGCCTCGGGCATGGATGTGTGTGATGTCCTTAGGTTATTTAGGTTTAAGTAGTTCTAAGTTCTAGGGGACTCATGACCACAGATGTTAAGACCCATAGTGCTCAGAGCCATTTGAACCATTTTTGCACATGAGGCTAGCAGGATGAAGCTCAGATTCACGTTGGCTCCTTTTCCATCTCCCTCTCTCTCTCTTTCTCTCATTCTCTATCTATCTCTTTTCCATTATTACAACTTCATTTGGGCACCGAACAACCAATAACCAAGAATTGATCGATACAAGCGTTTCGTAAGGTATCTGTTCCCTAAGTGAATTGCACTTTTTACTATTCTTCCAATAAACCTCAGTCTGACATTTGCCTTCCCTGAGGCTGTATTTGGTCGGTCCGAAGAGACACTCCTAGATACTTTGCGGTTTTGACTAGTCCAGCGACTGTTCGCCGATATTGAAAAGATCGATAATCAATAATTTTGTAAATTTACGCACATTCCGTTACGTTTTATTTTGGTCCCAGTAGTCATTTCCCGTAGCATCTCGGTTTTACTGATGCAGCCGGCACCGGATTATCTCCTTCCGCGCGAAGCTCACGTGGTGGGAGTCGCCAACTTGCGCACGCGCACTAGGGAGCTCGTTGTCCATGTCAAACAAACATAGGCAACGCGACAGCCCACGGCTTAGTAGCGGCTCTGACGTCGCAGTGGCTGCAGAAGCAGAGAGCTGAGTCAGTGTTTGGCGCAAGTGCATCTGTCCTAAACGAAGGTAAGCGTGTAAAACCACAACATTACAATGCTTATCGCGCAATGTTGAGGCGTGCAGAATTCGGCGTGTTGCATCTGTAGCTGAAGATCCGTTCCAAGTTTTTACAGAGGATAAAAAAGTAATTCCGCTTCCAGGTGAACGTGTAACAATATACCACAATCAGTATGATAACTGCTGAAAATAGGAGTTGGTAATTTTTTGTCTGCTGTAATACATTTCACGGTTTCAATTAAGTTTCGTGAAATTTATGGTGGCTTGACTTGGAGCTTGCTGTAATCTAAAGCGTCTTTGTTTTGACTTCAGAGGCCAGGTCATTTAATACGTATCCATAAATCAGCATGTGGTGGTTAGCGAAGGGTATCTAATACCGTTGCAAGTTCCTGTTCTACACACAACTAGAGGGAGGGAAAAGCGACTAGCTATATGCTTCCATATGAGCCCTGAATTCTCTCGTCTTCGCCATCCCTGCGCGAGATGCATGTTTATGGGAACAGGAATGTTCAGCAGTCTGACGGAAATTCCAGTTCTCTAAACTTTTTCAACATCTTTCACAAAAGGAGCATATTCTTCGCTCCAGGGATTCCCATTGCGGCTCACTTAGTACGGTATTTCAGTAAGTGGCGATCCCAAATACTAGAGCAGTACTCAAGAACAGGTCACAAAAGTGTTCTGTACGCGGTCTCCTTTGTGGATGAGCTACACTGACCTCGACTGCTCGCAGTAAACGATAGTCGAACATTTGCCTTCACTACAGCCGACTTCGCGTGCTCCTTCCATTTCATGTCGCTTTACTATGTTCCGCCTAGATATTTAATCGAGGTGAATGTCTCAAGCAGCACACCACTAATGCAGTATTCGAACGTTAGAGTATTGTTTTTTCTACTCATCTGCATTAACTTACATTTTTCCACATCTGAAGCAAGCTTCTATTCGTCACACCAAATAGAAATACTATTCAAGTCACCCTGTGTCCTTCTACAGTCACTTAAACAAGACACTTTTCCGTGGACTACAGCGTCATCGGCAGACATTCACAGACATCCATAAACCTTTGTGTACAAATCTTTACGTTATTCGAATTGCACCATGAACGGCTACAATATTATATTCGACTGATGAAAGAGCGAAATGATCTAGTTGTGTGAGTGTGAAAATCAGTGCAGTTTGAACGATGCTCTTCATAACTGTTCAGAGCGTACGAACGGCAAGTGGTGACCATTATTTTGCTGAAACTGCATTGAAACGTCCCCTTTCAGTAATTTTACTGGACTGTGCTTAACCTGACACACAATATTTTTAGCGCAACGCAATCTGACTTTCAAAAAAATCCCTACAAAAGAATGGCCCTGACTAACATTAACCTATACGTCTCACAAATCACTTACCTCACAAAAATCTTGGTTACTCCCACTACTGCAATACAGCGAGCGCCACTACTGCCAGCTAAATAAAAGATTCAAACTATGGAAGGCACTAACTACTGATAGGGATAGTTAGCAAATGAAAGATATTAATAGAGAACAAAGAATGTATTTACCTTGATATCATCATATATATAGCAGTTCATGACAAATTACAAAACTCCACCACCTCTCTCCCCACATCCACCACTGCTGGCGGCTCACCTCCAACTGCGCAACGCTACGCGCTGTTCACAGCCAGCTGCCTAACACTACAATGGCGAGTATTACAACAATGAAAAGCAGCCACAGACTGCACACAGCACAGCCAGTGATTTTCATACTGAGGTGGCGTTACCAATAAAAAAACCTAAACAGCCTACTTACAGCATGCGTACAGTGTCTTGTGAAAATGTTCTTGGAATTGGCCGTATAACATTCTGTATGTACCCTGACTACGTTCTATACAAACATAAGTTTTCATTTGGCACTACGTTACCTCGCCTTACAATATTATACCAGGAGAAAACAGCAAAATGATTCCTGTAACATCGTGTTTAAAATGTTCATGAGGCTAACCATTACTGGTCCACAAAGTGCTGAATTTCATAACCGAGCTATGGATACAGTCTGCAAAACGCTGTGTGAATAGAGGTAGTAGTAAAGAAGTAATATATTTAAACGTTATGCCTGTTGCAGTTTTCTGCATGGAAAGCGAAGATAGTAGTCTACATCTACAGCCGCATAAATACTCCGCAAGATATTTGACTGAGTGGTGACGTGTACTTCTGGTACCACTAATTGATCCGCCCTTCCCTGTTCCAATCGCGATCGGCGCGTGGGAAGAATGAACGTCTCGATTACCTCCAATTTCTCGAATTTTCTCCTCGTGGTCAATTAGCGAGATGCATGTGGTCCGAAGTAATCTGTTATCCCGTACTCTGGAAATTTCGATAGTAAACCTCTCAGTGATACGCAATGCCTCTCTTATAGCGTCTGCAACTGGAGTTCGTTGAATATCTCTGTAAAGCACTCGCGCCAACTGAACGATCCTACTACGAAATGCGCCGCTCTTCGTTGGATCTTTTCTACAGTTTGAATATAAGTGAAATCGACATACTACAGGGACGGATTCCTGACTGCAGATGGAGGTTCAAATGGTTCAAATGGCTCTGAGCACTATCGGACTTAACATCTGAGGTCATCAGCCCCTAGAACTTAGAACTACTTAAACCTAATTAACCTAAGGACATCACACGCATCCATCCCCTAGGCAGGATTCTAACCTGCGACCGTAGCAGCCGCGTGGTTCCGGACTGAAGCGCCTAGAACCGCTCGACCACAGCGGCCGGCCGGAGATGGAGGAAAAAGGTTCTTAGAAGATGTGTCCGGAAATGAATCGCTGCCACGGTAGATGGCGCTGACGGATGAAAGTTCCTCTGACTATGTGGCGTTCCTTGCGTGTCGCGGGCTGTATAACTGACGCAGAGTAATGCAAAATGGTCCGGTATTCATGACGTGAAGAAGCCGAGATGATGTTTGTGTATTGCCAAGCAGATGGTTGAGAGGTAGCACAGCTATATCAAAACAAGTACCCTCACAGACACGAACCATATCATATAACATTTCAAACCCTTTTTGGGCATTTGTGTGATCATGGCGCCTTTCAGAAATTGCGGGTAGGCGGTTGACTGTGCGTACACTAGATTTGAAGGACCACGTTCAACAGGATACTGAGACGAACCCTAGTACAAACTCCAAGCAAGTAGCCCGCCAACATGGTGTAAGCCAAAGTACGGTTATGTCTATCCTGCATGACAACCACTACTATCCCTATTACCTGCAACGGAGTGCAAGGATTACCAGCAGCGGATTTCCCTGAATGGGAAAGATTTTGTCGACGGTTTTTGCACCAGACCATCAGAATTATAGGATTTCTGTCATCAGTCTTCATTACCGACAAAGCAACCTTTACCTGAACAAGCGTCATCAGTCTGCATAATCGTCATCTGTGGGCTATAGGCACGGCATTTAGTCAGAGGAACTCTCACTCGTCAGCGCTATCTACCGTGACAACGATGCATTTCCAAACACATACTCATAGGACCTTTTTTCCTCCATTTCCAGTCGGGAATCCGTCCGCGCAGTTTTTCGGGTTTGTTGATATTCTCCCTGCATATCTTCTATCAGTCCTACCTGGTAAGGGTCCCAGATTAACGAACAGTACTCAATAATAGGTCAAACAAGCGACTTAACAATCCACTTTCTTCGTGGCTGAATTACATTTCCTTAAGATTTTTCTTATGGATCTTTCCCTACTATTTGTTTTATGTGGTCATTCCACTTAAGATCGCTCTGGATAGTTACTTCTAGGTATTTTACGTAGATATATGATCAATACTGTAGTTGCACAGTAGTGGATTTCTTTTCCTGTGTATGCGCAATATGTTGCGTTTATTTGCGTTCAGGATCAACTGCCACAGCCTGCACCATTCATCAACCCTCCGCAGGTCATTCTGCAAATCTCTACTGCCTTCTGGCGTTGCTACTTTCTCATAGATGGCCGCATGATCTTCGAACAGTCTTAAATAGCTTCGGACTATTTCTACTAGATCATTTGCATATATTGTAAACAGCCACACTTCCTCCGGATACTCATGAAATAACCTTCACATGTGTATATTTCGTTCCCTTAAGAGAGACTTATTGAGTTCTGTCCGCAAGGAAGTCTTGAATCCAGTTGCAAATCTGTAACGATACTCGGTAAGCTCAATCTTTTTACGGAACGGCACCGCGGAAAAGTGTCAAATGTCTTTCGATGTCAAGGAACATGGGATCAACTTGAGCGTCGTAGTTAACAGCGGTATGGATTTCATAGAAGAAAAGAGCGAACTGTGTTTGCGTAATCCGTGTTGATTTTTACAGAGTACATTCTTGTTCCCCAGATACGTCATAATTCTTGAGCACAAAACGCGTTCCATAGTTGTTATAATAGATCGACGTCAATAATTATGTGCATCTGTCCTATGACCCTTCTTGAAAACGGGAATGACCTGTGCTTTTTTCCAGTCGCTAGGCACCCTTCGTTGCTCGAGCGAACAACGATAAACTGCTGCTAAAAGGGGAGCAAGTACTTTCGCATAATCTTTGTAGAATCGTACAGGTATCTCATCCGCGTTTGTAGTTGCTTTTCTACTCCGCGATCGGTTATCTCGATCGGTTCCGACGTTCGCACAGTGATTGAAAGGAGGGACCGTATTACGACCTTCCGCAATGGAACAACTTCGGTAGACCGAATTCAGTATTTCAGCATTCTCTCCGTTATCTTCCGTTTCGCAGCCAGTATGGTCACTGAATGACTGAATAGATGCTTTCGATCCGCTTACTGATTTTAGGTAAGAGCAAAACTTTTTAGTGTTTTTACTCAGCTCAGTTGACGAAATTTTGCTTTGCAAGTCATTACACGCTTCTCTCATTGCTCTCCTTACGCTCACTTTCGCTTCGTTCAGCTTTCGTTTGTCAGCTAGGGTTTGACTTCTCTTGAATCTGTGAAGAAGCTCTCTTTGTTTACGCAGCAGTCTCTAACACAACAGTTCAACCACGGGGAGGTCTTTTCGACCCGTTGAGACTTTGCTCGGGAGATCCTGTCTAAGGCATACTGAATGAAGCTTTTGAATTTTTTCCATTTGCGCTATATACTTTCGTCTTCAGTACCGAATATTTGATGTTGATTCCTCAGATACTCTGCCATTAGTATCCTGTCACTCTTCCTACCTGTCACTCTTCCTACCTGTCACTCTTCCTACGCAAAAATATTTTTCTACGTTTCTCATCATTCCTTGTAACATCCGTAGTCATAGTTGCTATCACAGCCTTATGATCACTGATACCTACCTCTACGTTAACTGATTTGTAAGTTCAGTTCTGTTTGTTCAAATGGCCCTAAACACTATGGAACTTAACATCTGAGGTCATCAGTCCCCTAGACTTAGAACTACTTAAACCCAACTAACCTAAGGACATCACACACATCCATACCCGAGGCGGGATTCGATCCTGCGACCGTAGCAGCGGCGCGGTTCCGGACTGAAGCGCCTAGAACCGCTCGGTCACATCGGCCGGCGTCCTTTTCTAGGAGGTCTAAGACGTTACCTTCACGAGTTCGTTCTCTCATTACATGCTCGCAGTAATTCAAATAATGTCAATTCCTTCTGCCGATTTCACGCGATTCTTTGCAACAACCTTCTGCAATGACCGATAGTCCCTCTTCGTCAGTACTAGAGGTCCGTCTGGTCTTGGTTTAGCTGTAGTTCTTCCTTCACGTTTCCGCGTCACAATCACTTCTCCAACAGTCGAGTTGGACAGCTTTACAATGGTTGAAATGTCCTCGATGGATTTGTTACTCACGTGGCATCCAGTGGCTAGTCCACATTCGAAGATACAGAGCTCTCCTGCTGTTACTGCTTCTCCGCCTCCTCCTGTACTGGCGGGTCCGCCTTTCGTGATATCTGGTTACTTAGAGGTGTCCGGACACGTTTGATTAGATGGTGTACGAATTGGACGCCTCCTCTAACCAGCATCAGCTCAGATTCGGGGTATGCCCTTGACTAGTACTACTGGAAGAGCGGATATTGCATAGAAAGGTTAATTAAAAGCATATAGTTTTGCATCTTGATATTTTTCATATTGACTAATACTAGTTTTAGGGCGTGTTTAGAGTAACGGATGCAATTACTATAGCTTCAGTGTATCAGCTCGGTGGGAAGATGGCCGAAAGGTATACGGCCGAAATATTAGCTCATGAAATGAAGTTTCTCTCGCTACATGCCTGAAAATTGATGGATGGAAATATAGAGTGTTTGCTGGTTTAGTTATTATCTCCACAACGGAATGTACGCTGTGTTAAAACTTCTTGATCGTAATTTGCCAGTCTAAGGGAAGCGTCCGAGCTGGAATTTGGAATCAGGCTCCCATTTTTTACCGTCTGGCTGCATCAGTAAAGCGTTCACTCCACTCCACTCCACGGTCCCACACTGTTAAGACTATAGCGATTCTACCACGCGAAAAATTGGGCTATGAATAAACAAGTGTATCAGTTATCACAACTTATTGCACCAGAACTGCCATAAAAATATACACTTTCGCCACAAGAGAATTGATACTATACCCTAAAAAAAAGAACTTGCTGATGTGGGTGCATAAATTTCTGCAAAATTTTGTTACATCAATTCAAGGGGAAACTGTACTTGATATCATTTGTGATAACTTAATCCGTTCGGGATAAATGTATCTGCACTTTCGGAAAACTGTATATATACTCTGCGATTCAGCATACATCTGACAGCTCGCGAGTCGTTCAGAGTGTCAATTTACTGTATCTGCTCTCCACTTCACAGTTCCACGCCTGCCTCAAGCACAGCAAATAATGGCACGTCACTGCTTTGCCGCAGGTCGTTCTTTTTGCAGCTAACGGGACTTTCGAGCAGGCATCCAGATTGCTCGGTCACTTTACGCTCTCGCGATAGGCTTGTAGCTAGCGGCTTCAAATCCCAGCCGTGAAAGACCTGTTGTCATGGTTGAAATTGAGGCAGAAAGACAAGGAAATCGCCAACGCGCTATTTCCTATCTCCGCATTGTGTCCTGGATTAAATTTTAACTCATTCTACAGCCTCTTACGAAAAAAGAATATGGGAAACTGCTGAAGGTGATTTATTCGCTGGAGAGGGACATCGTAAAGGGTGTCTCGCAAAAACAGATTTTCCTTTTAACCATTATCAACAACATAAATTTATTCCTGGGCTCTCACACATCCATATGCAATGAGCGGAATTGTCATACTTCACGAAGGAATAGTGTTAATGAATCCCAGTTTCAAAAATCGTTCTAAAGCACTGGAGGTGAACCACACATCAAAGTCGCCCATTAAGTAAAAAAATAAATTTCTATGATCGGGCACAATGTTGGCCACGATGTTGACCAGAAGCCATGTCATCCTCTGCCTTATAATGTGATTAGGATGCAGTATGGAAGGGTGGAGAGGTGGACTGATAAGGTAAGGAATAAGGAGGTTCTCCGCAGAATAGGTGCGAAAAAGAATGTACGGGAAACATTGACAAGAAGGGGCAGGATGGTTGGACATCAGTTAAAACATCAGGGAATAACTTCCGTGGTACTAGAGGGAATTGTAGAGGGTAAAATTTATACAGGAAGACAGAGATTGGAATACATCTAGCAAATAATTGAGGACGTAGGTTGCAAGTGCTACTCTGAGATAGGAAGGGGGTCAGTACACTGCTCTCCCAGTGGTTGGCACCTTTTGAGACCTATGAGACGCTCCTTCTCGTTCATGTAGCTCCTCAGTTGGCCTCGTGTGACTGAGTATATCCCGTTCCTACGCTCCTACCAACAAAAAAATCACCGGTCCTCCATCAGCACACGTCATTTGATCTCCTCTGCGGGATAAAGGCAATCCTTTGTTGTTTTAATACATATTGCTCCTATGTGTTTTCTTGCGTCTTCTACTCACCGTCCGTTACCTCGTCGTCTCGATGTAAATCTTTATTAGTTCCGCAATAAGTCTATGGGCGGTGATTGATGGCCTGTCCGCAAATAAAGTTCTTCAATGTTCGTCAGAAACGAGCTTGTAAGGGTATCATTATTGATAAAATAATAAAAATATCGACATCAGCAGTTCATTTTCTTGTAATATCGTTGGCGTCCTTGAAAGTCAGGTAGCACTGCCTTCGTGATAAATACAGGTCTTCGTGCAAAATTGGCTGGAACACTAACAACTGTTTCAGTGGGTCAGAGAATCGTGCAGGTGAGTGTGTGTTTCGCGTTCTTTTTCATTGGTGCTATGCATAGAAACAGTCTGTCCCTAACTGAAATATCGATTATTGTAAAGGGGATTATGTGCCAGTGGTTTTTTCCTTCTACTGAAAGAAACAGGAAGATCTGGATTTAAAAAATCCGGTGGAAGATCTGGTAGTTACAAAGAAGACAGAATTCGCAGCCTGCATTTTCCTGAAGATGCAGTTATGTGGAAAATCTGGGCAAATAGACCTTATGCTAATTAATTATTAACAGACTGCAAAATATTTTATGGATTACAACAAACATGGATATTGGTAATGAAGAAAGGCGTATTCTTTTTTAGGTTCTATAGTAGTAGTCCCTCGTAAAAAGTTGGATTTGTAAAGTGGTGCTGTTCCATGGTTATTACCAAATTCACCTAAGTATTTGTCTCTCCTTATGTTCCACACACTCAGAAGTCCGAAGAAAAGTTCACTGAAAACGTGAAATATGTAGATTGACTCTCAGAAAACAACATTTACAGTTTAGATGATATTAGAAAAATCAAGGCGGATTTAACCATTGGCTAATTACAAAGCACAATGATCATTTACCCTGTATGATATTATAATTTAACGAATGTCTTTCTATTAGAAAAGTGTTGAGCTTGAACAATAATTTTGAAACTTCCATACAGGGTGATTCAAAAGAAAGAAATGATTTGAGTTGTCTATTACAGACAAACTGTTACAGATAGAAACACATTGCGAATGTCGCTTGGTAAATTCAAAGTTTTATGTTCAAACACACACTGTAACATACACTCAACATGAGCACTACGCGTTGCTCGAGAAACATCGAAACAATAGTCCACTTTATTCCACACACGAAACAACAGGTCCCTGTTTACTGAAACGACAGCTTTAATAATTGCATTTCTCAGACCTATAATAGCAGCTGCCATACGTGGGACAAATACTGACTTATATGTACCCACAGAGAAAGAAATGGCAAGGTGTGGGGTTAGGTGATCTGAGAAGCGAAAAGCAATGAACGTCCACCTCTTCCAGTCCAACGCTGTGTATGTTGTTAAGATACCGCCGCAGCTCAATGTGAAAGTGAAGCGGGGCGCTGTTATTCATAGAAATGAAATCATTGGAATCTTCGTGAAATTGAGGAAACAAGAATTTTGCGTCATGACATTCCTGTACAAGTTTCCTCCCCAAAAAAAGGTCCATAAACTTTGTGAACAGACCCAGAACACGCCACACCGTCGTTTGAGGACGTTGAAGTTCGTGCCCTACCCGTCTCGTGGATTTCCGAGGGCTCCGAGCGAACGCATCTCGGATACGCTTTACATTTTCACCAAACGTGCATGGCCAACCAGTGCTCTTATCTTTGCAATACAACCAACTTCCAAAAACTTTTTTTGTGACAGTCGTAAACCTACTTGTGCAGAGGCAGCTTCTCGCTGAATCGATGGCGGAACGCAAGTTGCACTTTAACAGTGGATTGACGTCGCGAAAATTACAACACACAAAATGATTTCTCTTATGATGTAGTCGCCATGTTGCTACAAAGAACAGCGCAGCTGCATCAAAACTTTAAACCTTCCTCTACCTAGTGACATAAGAATGTTTTTCCATATTTTATAGTTTGTAATAAACAACTGAAATCTGTTTTTCTTTTTAAATCACCCTGTAGTGTAATATAATCTAAATATAGAAGCTAGTAGGTTTCATAGGATTTTAGGATTACAACTTCTATCCAATACACATGCTAAATTGAAAAATTTATTAATCACTATTAAAAATATTGTGGGCAGAGAAATTAGCTTAAGAAAAATGTATGTAGATTTCAGAATTACTAACTGAATGCATAGAAAAATGTGAAGATGATGACGATACAATATGATATCTTAAGTTCATAAATGCACAGCTGAGGATTTCCTCAGTATTGTTTCTCACTGCTTACAGTATTATCTTTTCGTTCCCAGAAATAAATTTTTGCAAGAGTTGAAAATTACTGTTTTGCCACATTCACACCGTTTGAAAAAGTTTAATTTCTCCAGTATTAACATTGGAATAAACGAATCGCTTAAAAAGTGTTCGTAAACTATGCTTGAACACCTTGAACCATATGAAAATTTGGTGTGCTGTTGACTGGATGCAATTTCTGTGAAACCAAAAGTTACATACAAAGGTAAGAGATTGGTAGGGATGGCCAGTAATTTGATGGATATGAAGCAGCTTCTACTGTCTAGAAATTCATAATTAAATCAATTCCGTCTAATAACAAGGATATAGTGGTATTAGCTCCTGCAAAAACTTAGATGGTGAATTTTTACTCTGACAACAGTGATTATCCTAAGAATACATCACGAAATTTGTTGTAATGTTGTATATATCGTTACTGATAATAGTAACATCAATGTCACGCTATATAAAATATTATGCAGTGATACAACAACTCATGCTTACATTGCTCATCCATGTGACAGCAGTAAAAATTTTTTCCACTTTTTGATTTAGTGCTCTTACTCAAAAATCTTAGAAGTAAGTGAATGAGAAGAATGATACATTCGTTATCCCTCTATGTTTGATGTAAACAACATAAAACATTGTAGTTTCAAGCACACCTGACAAATAAATGAAAACAAAAACTTAACATAGTAAAGCTTGCTCCTGGCCTTTCATACAGGGTTTGTTATCCAAATACTGTACAGAGGAATAATGTTAGTCTTGTTGTGCATCTGTCTGACGAGAACACATCATTTAGATCATCAAAATTGATAGGGATTGATGTTGATCGCATTAAAGAGTGATTAGCAGTCATAAGAAACTGGTAGGTGACAATCTTAAGGATCCTAAAAAAGAGGGTTCGTTTAAGGCAAATAAGCTCATCCCATTAGGATGAATCAAGAAAACCTCAAGTGTTTGCTACTTGGTTGCAAAATTGGGATGTTATGATTGTAATCGTTTAGCCCAAGAACTGTGGGAAATTCAGCATAGAAACATTTTCAGCTTTATTACACACCATTGAGACATTAGTGAAGGTGCATGAATATCTGCTCAGTGACTTAGGACTGCTTAGTGTAATGTTAGGGACATTGTGTACAGATTATTTAGAACAGATGTTTGTAAAAAAAATATAGAAGAATGAGTGATCATAATTACAGCGTTTGAATTCAGGTTGAATGTACCTAACAATATTCACGATATTAATGCTTCCTCTTTGCAGAATGTAAATGTTGAACTATTCCTTCCTGAAGTTGTAGCAGAAGCAGCAGAAATGTATATAGAGTGCTGTGATTTAGACTTTATTATATTTATTGCTGGTTATGGTAGCTTTAAGGATTGTAATAGATTAACGTGTGTGACACTTAAAAACCTTTTATGTCCAATACAGCTCTTATCTTTCGATTGCCAGCAGAAGTTAGCTACCTTAGCATTTTCAATCACGGATTTCTAAAATACCACTCTCCATTCTTAATAGCTGAAATTGAAATCTGTAGCTACCAAATATTTCAGGTTCTTGTTCCTCACAAATTTGGGACAATGCTTGTAAAACGTGCTAACCGCAAGAGATTTAATTTTAGATATGTTGGAATGAAAGTACTTTCAAATATCCTATGAATGCTATAGATCTGTAATGTAAATTTCTGGCAATAGTATAGACATTTGGGTGAATGTGCTACTAAATAAACTATTAGGATCAAAGCCAATTCTCGTATTGAAGAAATAGCTCACAAACCCACAAAAGCGTTCAGTATGAAACTGCTGCAAAAAGGCCTAGGGGAGCCCCCATATACAATGCTGGCACTGTAGTGATGTAGGACAGTCAAAAACTTAAGCATTATATTGTTCTATTTCAGTACTAGAATGGCAGGTAAAATACTAACAACACAAAATTGCAGTGTTTCCAGAAAGATACTGCGTGTTTGACTTGTTCGTCTTTAACCTGATACCCTAGAGGCGTTAACTACTGTTCTATGAATTGTATACCATATTTTGTCGTACGGTATGCATTTTACCATTTATTTTTAATGTATGTATCCGTCTATGCAATATTAAATAGTATACTAACACGGAAGCTAATTACGAAATAATTTAATGTAATATGCATGTATCTTATGTACGACAAACAGAGCGCGATATAATGTCTGTCATTGCACGTTTATGTTGTTAATTTCCAATGTAAATCATTTAACAAATGGCTCTGAGCACTATGGACTTAATTTCTGAGGTCATCAGTCCCCTAGAACTTAGAACTACTTAAACCTAACTAACCTAAAGACATCACACACATCCATGCCCGAGGTAGTATTCGAACCTGCGACCGTAGCGGTCGCGCGGTTCCAGACTGTAGCGCCTAGAACCGCTCGGCCACAATGGCCGGTAAATCATTTAACAGTATTTTGAAATATTGTGAATGGAAAACCATGTTACTCGTGTTTAATTTTAGGTCGAGAAAAGAGTCGCACTTGTCGAATTTGACTAACGGCTGAGTACGATTCCGCCACCTCACTGCCGACTCAGAGCGCGACGTCATCAAAGCCGTCTATGGGCTTGAGTTCACGAAGACAGAGCAGGAAGCTACAGCGCTGGGGAAGCCCCCGGAGACTGCGCGCGTTTTTGCAGCGTGAAGCCCACTTTACACCGAAGCGAACACAAGCGACAACGTGTTCGCAAAAACAATGCATTTGCTAGTGCGCATCACTTGACTGTACTCGTATACCTGTGAATAAGCATTTGCAATGGAGCGAACGGAAAAGAACGCCAGGAACGAACATCAAAGCATAGACCGTGCAATGTTTTTTTTTTTTTTTTTCCATTAGCAATGTCACGGTAAAGTACTTAACTTATATTCCGTACAGCCCATTATAGCCACCATGAAGAACAAAAATGTACAACTTGCCATTGGAAAGGAAGAATTTAGGTGTCTCAATTTGTAAGTAAACGCGATATGCTTAGAGGTAGCGCGCTTAGCACTGGATTGCAGCTCCAGCTTTCCTTGTCATTAATCCAAAACCCAGCACACATGTCGGTTGACGCTATTCGCTGGCTTCTCTTTACAACTGGGAAGGAAATTTAAAGGAAGAATGCAGACGACCAACGGGACCTGATCGCAGGCTGGCATTTACACTCTGATTATTAGCAACTGGAGATATTTACGTCAGTGATTGTTTCGCATTTCGATAGTTGCTTTATATCAGACAGTTTGTGATGTCAGCAGTGACATATGCGAAGCGCTTCAAGGATGTTATTGAAGAACTTTTAAGGAATATAACGTCAATAAAATATGATTAATGAAACGTGAAATATACATACGGCCTGTCTAATTTGTTAGAGGGCAGATGCCATAATGTCGGGTAAACTATTTTTTATATGAATGCGTAGTGTCTGTTCTTTCGGACATAACGTAAGGACCAGACACCACACAGATTCCGCAGCTGTTATACATTATATGTAAACTGAAGGTGGAGAAGGGAAGAAAGGAAAGGAAAGGAAAGGAAAGGAAAGAAAAGGAAAGGAAAGGAAAGGAAAGGAAAGGGAGGAGATCACTGCTGTCAGCAGGGGAGACGAGTGAAAATGTGTACCGGGTTCGAATCCTGGCCCTGTACACATTTTCACTCTCCGCTGATTCCGCGTAATGTCCCGTTGCAGCTGACAGCAGTGAGCCCCTCCCCTCCTTTCCTTTTTTCCCTTTTCCACCTTCAATTTAGATGTAAACTATTTTTATTTATCATCAAAACCTGTACCATAACAGTTATACAACTCCCAATTATATACGGTGAACGTAAGCGACGAGAATGATCGTATGTAAAGTACACAAGCGGCAAGACGCAGCCAATACCTTCGCTGCGCAGTGCCGATGGTACTGTTACCGACGACTGTGCCGCTAAAGCGGAGTTGTTGAACGCAGTTTTCCGAAATTCCTTCACCAGGGAAGACGAATGGAATATTACAGAATTTGAAACACGAACAGCTGCTAGCATGAGTTTCTTAGAAGTAGATACCTTAGGGGTTGCGAAGCAACTCAAATCGCTTGATACGGGCAAGTCTTCAGGTCCAGATTGTATACCGATTAGGTTCCTTTCAGATTACGCTGATACAATAGCTCCCTACTTAGCAATCATATACAACCTCTCGCTCACCGATAGATCTGTACCTACAGATTGGAAAATTGCGCAGGTCGCACCAGTGTTTAAGAAGGGTAGTAGGAGTAAAATCCATCGAACAACAGACCTATGTCATTGACGTCGGTTTGCAGTAGGGTTTTGGAGCATATACGATATTCAAACATTATGAATCACCTCGAAGGGAACGATCTATTGATACGTAATCAGCATGGTTTCAGAAAACATCGTTCTTGTGCAACGCAGCTAGCTCTTTATCCGCACGAAGTAATGGCCGCTATCGACAGGGGATCTCAAGTTGATTCCGTATTTCTAGATTTCCGGAAAGCTTTTGACACCGTTCCTCACAAGCGACTTCTAATCAAGCTGCGGGCCTACGGGGCATCGTCTCAGTTGTGTGACTGGATTCGTGATTTCCTGTCAGAAATGTCGCAGTTCGTAGTAATAGACGGCAAATCATCGAGTAAAACTGAAGTGATATCAGGTGTTCCCCAGGGAAGCGTCCTGGGACCTCTGCTGTTCCTGATCTATATAAATGATCTGGGTGACAATCTGAGCAGTTCTCTTAGGTTGTTCGCAGATGATGCTGTAATTTACCGTCTAGTAAGGTCATCCGAATACCAGTATCAGTTGCAAAGCGATTTAGAAAAGACTGCAGGTGGCAGTTGACGCTAAATAACGAAAAGTGTGAGGTGATCCACATGAGTTCCAAAAGAAATCCGTTGGAATTCGATTACTCGATAAATAGTAAAATTCTCA
Source organism: Schistocerca nitens (assembly GCF_023898315.1). Lineage (NCBI taxonomy): Eukaryota > Metazoa > Arthropoda > Insecta > Orthoptera > Acrididae > Schistocerca > Schistocerca nitens. The sequence continues at coordinate 354,684,229 of NC_064615.1, forward strand.
AGGCTGTCAATTCAACTAAGTACCTGGGTGTTAAAATTACGAACAACTTCAGTTGGAAAGACCACATAGATAATATTGTAGGGAAGGCGAGCCAAAGATTGCGTTTCATTGGCAGGACACTTAGAAGATGCAACAAGTCCACTAAAGAGACAGCTTACACTACACTCGTTTCCGAATGCTAAAATATTTTGTTGAGCCCAACCTACATAGGTAGGAATGATCATCAAAATAAAATAAGAGAAATCAGAGCTCGAACAGAAAGGTTCAGGTGTTCGTTTTTCCCGCGCGCTGTTCGAGAGTGGAATGGTAGAGAGATAGTATGATTGTAGTTCGATGAATCCTCTGCCAAGCACTTAAATGTGAATTGCAGAGTAATCATGTAGATGTAGATGTAGATCGGGTCTTACATATTTTCTTAACAGCATAATGCGAGGATGTGCTGAAAGATAATTCCTCCGAATTATTTATGTGAAAACTCTTAAAGGTTTTTCAATAAAACAAAAGTTATTAACATTCTACGTCTTTATTCTTCATGTCTACATATTTGCAGCCCTCTGGCGATAGAGGGCTCCGAGAAGCAGCGTGTAACATGGCAGTGCGTAACATAACTATGTCGGTGTACGAGAAACAGCGTGCTGTAATCGAGTTTCGAATTCGTCTACTCATGGAGAACCCTCTCCTTCAGCCGGCAGCATCAGATTACGCACGAGCGCTGAAACATCTACCACAATCCGATCAATCTCCATATAGTCCCGCCCTGCTTCCATACGATTTTCATCTGTTACTGAAATTTAAAGAACACCTTTGAGGAATTCGGATAGCGATGAAGCGGTGCAAGCAGAGGTGAGGTTGTTGCTTCGTCAACAAAGTCAAACATTCTATAGTGACGGTATCAACAAACTGGTCTCTGTTGTTAGAAAAGTGTTCGTCGCCACGGTGACTATGCTAAAAAATATGTACAGCGCTCTGGTCGCGCTCCTGATGGTTGTGGTCGCGGAGGGAGAGGAAAATGAAGGCTGTAGTCGGAAATCGCCAATGCAGAGCAGTCGCTTTGTCAGACGCCAGGCAGTCTGTTGTCAGTACTGTTTGCTTTAAATAAAATTTGTTCTGTGTTGGGAGTGTAATGGAGAAAAAAAGCCATTGCACAATTAGGATCTTCAGAAACGTTGGAACGTCATTACAGTATCAGCCACAAACACAATGATGCATTTGTGTTCTTATGAACGACAATGAATTCTGGCTGAACTCAAGGTGGCCATTAGGGTAAAAAACTGAATTAATGGTAAACAGACTAGTGATAAAATATTTCACAGTTAACATCAATTATTTGAATTCATTAAGCGACTTAATGCAAGGGGAGAATCATTAGGCAATAGATGTGGTGGACAAGATTGATGCTATCAGACAAAAATTGATCCTGTCGAAAAATTGGGATCATAACATGGAACATTTCCCTGAACTCAAGGGAGACATTTATGGAGCAGACGTGATTGGCTACGTTTCCGTAAGTCAAGCATTCCATCATAAGTTCTCATAGAAATTCCAAGACACTGCACGACTGAAGACTGATTTCTCTTTATTTGCCAGGCCGTTCTCGCTGTTGGCTGCTGATGTTTCTTATTAGTTCCAACTTGAGCTGAAAGGCTTACTTTGTAGCAACCGTTTCAACGACATGTTAGACCAACCCAGGAATTTACAATACTTTGATGAAGTGCCATGCCAAGAACAAAAATTGTCCACTGCACAGACGAGCCACTAAAGTTTTTCCAATGTTATGTTCAACACGTGTGCGTGATCATTTTCTCTTATATTATGCAACTGACAAAGTCCCGCCAACCTTGGCGTTTAACAGATTTTAATTTGTCAAACTTTATGTGATTGATTATCACAGACCACAGTTCCAGATACATTACGCATTGTAAACTCGATATGTGCATAAATTTATAAACATCACAACTCAATGTTAAATGTCGATATGTGAAGCTTTTCGTAGTTCTGCTCACCTTTTAAGCACTGCCAAATGTATTTATTTAAGTAATAAAAGTTATACACTACTGGCCATTAAAATTGCTTCACCACGAAGATGACGTGCTACATACGCGAAATTTAACCGACAGGAAGAAGATGCTGTGATATGCAAATGATTAGCTTTTCAGAGCATTTACACAAGGTTGGCGCCGGTGGCGGCACCTACAACGTGCTGACATGAGGAAAGTTTCCAACCGATTTCTCATGCCTCGTGTAAGGAGGAGAAATGCGTACCATCACGTTTCCGACTTTGATAAAGGTCGGATTGTAGCCTATTGCGATTGCGGTTTATCGTATCGCGACATTGCTGCTCGCGTTGGTTGTGATCCAATGACTGTTAGCAGAATATGGAATCGGTGGATTCAGGAGGGTAATACGGAACGCCGTGCTGGATCCCAACGGCCTCGTATCACTAGCAGTCGAGGTGACACAACAACCATCTGCACGAACAGTTCGACAACGTTTGCAGCAGCATGGACTATTAGCATCACAGACAGGAGCGCCTGCGATGGGGTACTCAACGACGAACCTGGGTGCACGAATGCCAGAACGTCATTTTTTCGGATGAATCCAGGTTCTGCTTACAGCATCATGATGGTCGCATCCGTGTTTGGCGACATCGCGGTGAACGCACATTGGAAGCATGTATTCGAAATCGGCATACTGGCGTATCAGCCGGCGTGATGGTATGGGGTGCCATTGGTTACAAGCCTCGGTCACCTCTTATTCACATTGACGACACTTTGAACAGTGGACGTTACATTTCGGATGTGTTACGACCCGTGGCTCTACCCTTCATTCGATCCCTGCTAATCCTTACATTTCAGCAGGATAATGCACGACCGCATGTTGCAGGTCCTGTACGGGCCATTCTGGATACAGAAAATGTTCGACTGCTGCCCTGGCCAGCATATTTTCGAGATCTCTCACCAATTGAAAACGTCTGGTCAATGGTGGCCGAGCAACTGGCTCGTCACAATACGCCAGTCACTACTCTTGATGAACTGTGGTATCGTGTTGAAGCTGCATGAGCAGCTGTACCTGTACACGCCATCCAAGCCCTGTTTGACTCAATGCCCAAGCGTTATTACGGCCAGAGGTGGTTGTTGTGGGTACTGATTTCTCAGGATCTATGCACCCAAATTGCGTGAAAATGTAATCACATGTCAGTTCTAGTATAATATATTTGTCCAATTTTCCAGATCTCTCACCAATTGAAAACGTCTGGTCAATGGTGGCCGAGCAACTGGCTCGTCACAATATGCCAGTCACTACTCTTGATGAACTGTGGTATCGTGTTGAAGCCGCATGGACAGCTGTACCTGTACACGCCATCCAAGCTCTGTTTGACTCAATGCCCAGGCGTTATTACGGCCAGAGGTGGTTGTTGTGGGTACTGATTTCTCAGGATCTATGCACCCAAATTGCGTGAAAATGTAATCACATGTCAGTTCTAGTATAATATATTTGTCCAATGAATACCCGTTTATCATCTGCATTTCTTCTTGGTGTAGCAATTTTAATGGCCAGTAGTGTAGTTTCAGTAGAAAAAACAAAAATTTGTAAATAAACATTAGTGATAAAATCCTGCTTATAGAGGTATACTGCGATATTTGCCTCTTAGAAATAGTCGCATTGTGTTGCACACACGTGGTCCTAAATGTCCCGCGTGTGCTGCCTTCGGCCTACAGCCGTCTCACTCACACCTTCTCGGGATAGCGCAGTGTTTGGGTAAGCAGGAACACTCAGCAGACTCTGCTGCACTCCCTTTGAGCTCTCAAATATTGGCCAGACCTGCCCTAAACCAAGTTTGGGGCCTAATTAAACAGATTGCAATAAAAATTAACACTCCTGTTTTTAAAGTGGCAAATTATTTACAATACCTAACTAATGTTCAAATACCTGTACGTTCCGGTATATCTACGTTTTTTACTGAACCAAAAAATAATTACTCACGGGGTGTTTGATTCTGCTTATTTCTAACAATCTTTTTTTATGTTTCACTTGGTGTCCGCCATTGGGTATCGAAATTCAAGATCCAAGTCAGTTCTTCACTTTGGTTTTCATTGTTACTGTCATCCAAAGTATACTTTCATATCTGTAAGTTGTGGCGAAAAAAACGATATTCTTCAGAATCCTTTCAATTATAATAGCTGTTAATAAAGGCTGTTCGCTAAAAAATGTCAGTCTGCTGTATGTTTAAAGAGCGTTACCTTTGCAAGGTCCAAGAAATTGTACCCAGGCTCGAATTTCAATAGCTAAAAATATTCCCTCATCCACTGAAATAGGCCTTAGAACCTAGGTCAATTTTACAGACTGAAAAAGTAGTTACTATTAAAGTTTATTACTGAAGTAGTTACCATTAAAGTTTATTACTGACGGCAAGTGAATACTACCACTAGATGGAGAGCATATGCAACAAATACAAGAGAAAAGTTGGCCGTGTGTTGCTGGTAAACTAAATAAACTTTCAAACTGAAGTTTTTACTGTGTGTGAAACTGAACGTTAACAAAAAATTCGTACTAACAATTTTGACTCAGGACAATGAGACGCGATCTTATAATCCGTAGACCAATGGTATACAAATAGCCGGTCTGTGTGGCCGACGGTTCTTGGTGCTTCAGTCCGGAATCGCGCGACCGCTGCGGTCGCAGGTTCGAATCCTGCTTCGGGCATGGATGTGTGTGATGTCCTTAGGTTAGTTAGGTTTGAAGTAGTTCTAAGTTCTAGGGACTGATGACCTCATATGTTAAGTCCCATAGTGCTCAGAGCCATTTTTTGGTATACAGATTTGCTTGTACTGCTGCCTACAAACTGGGCGTGTGTGTGTAATTAGTTCACATAAACTGTTTCAAAAACATTCATCTTATTTAACAAATGTAATTACAACAAAATTTTTACGGAGGCATTTGCAGAATTTAATTTCAGACGTGATGTTTGGCTCAAATTTTGTGTAGAGAAGCACAAAATTGACTCTAAATTGTCGTTCATCAATCGGTTCCTACTTTTTCATTTGTTCTTGTTCATTATGGAAAAAGTTTGTTCACATATGAAAGTTGACCCAAAGATGCTACCGCATTTTCATTCATGGTTTACCAATAACTTGAAATTATTTCTATCGAAATATAACTCAAAAGAACTAAGTTCTACTACGGTCCGCCCTATCCTTTTTGGGAGGAAATGAAAGATGATTAAAAATATTAAAAGAACAAACTGTGAGAGGCGGATCGCCATGAAATCAATGGCGAGCCGCATGGACTAATACATCCTGGCTTCTCGGTATTGTGCATCTGCTCTTCATCAAGGAAAGCAGAAACGTGAAATTCTTCTTTTTCGAGAGTAAGAAAAACTTTTAAAAACTTCTTTCTAAGAGTGGTGATTTTATAGTGTGTAAAGAGCAATATGCGACTGCAAAATTAAATAATTTCTTTAACCAGAACTTTTGTGCTCTAACATGGGTCGGTATGATAATAACGCGGTTGAAATTCGGGCAAAGTTTTTCTTTGTATTTCGTGCAATGTAGCAGTCTGCTGTGCTCCACTGTCAGATAATACCAATAATCTTGGAAACTGATTTCGGTTTTCTTGCTGACTGAGTTTTAGGCATAACTGGCTAGGAGCCAGGGAAACGTGTTGTTTTTCATTCTTGGTTCAATGGACTTGTCTGGGGGTAAAACGTGTTCCGAACTATACATGGATGGCGAAGTGCGCGTTTTGATTGCAAGTTTTTGTCTCTTCCGCTGCCAAATTTCGGGCTTCTCACTGCATATTAGACGATGATGTATAATATCCTCTACGTTGCAGTGACTTCACAGGCGACGGATTTGTAATCATCTCGCAAACGGCTCTTTTGTGGACCCATGTTCATTGCAGCGCTTTTGCTGTTACCATCGCATACATTTAACCGTGTTAGTTCTATTACTTATGATACACCCTTATAATGCCTATATACAGTCATAAAAAATGAAGTCTCGCTTACGCCGTTTGTGTTGAACACGTAAATTCTATTCTGCCATCTAGGTGCAGTTAAAACCCAACACACACTCCACTACGGGGTGAAAGATTTATTCTCTGTTCTCCGTGTTTTGATGTTATCTTGCTGTGGCTGAGACAAGGAATCAGAACAGCATTCACCTCTCGAAGCGTAAGAACCCGCCTGATATCCGCACACGTGTTGGCTGTATACAGAATGTGCAGTTGTTACGAAATGGGCCTACCGATCTCAATTCCATCCCTCGGAGACTACCGCTGTACGTGCCACACAACACGAGCTGGCTAGCACTCCTCCTGGTTTATGTCGGGAACAGCGAAACGTCTCAATGAGTATTGGAATTCGAGACCTCCAAGGTATGGGAGTAGTGTTAGACCCAATAAGAGGTCTATACAAAAAGTTCCGGCACATTCGTAATTTCGCACCAATGGTGCTCTATTGAGTAGAACGTTGTGACCCACAGTTTGCGAATTTCGAGATGGTAGAGTTAAAGGAGCAACGCGTCTGCATTAAATTTTGCGTGAAACTCACGAAAACCTTTACAAAGACACACCAAATGATGCAGGAAGCCTACGGCATGAGTGCTTAAGCCTTACTCGGTGTTACGAATGGTTCACACGGTTTAAAAATGGCCAGAGGGAAGTTAAAAGTTCTCGTTTGGGACGCCCTTCGACGTCTACTGGCGACGCTCATGTAAGGAACATCAACGAGGAGAAAGACCTTCGCCTCTCAATCTGTGAAGAGCTTTTGGATCGCGCAAATGAGAACGAGATCTTCCTTAAGAGAATCAAAACTGGCGATGAAACGTGGGACTACGGTTATGATGAGATCTTCGCTCTGCAGCGGAGTGTGCGCTGATATGAAACTTCCTGGCAGATTAAAACTGTGTGCCGGTCCGAGACTCGAACTCGAGACCTTTGCCTTTCGCGGGCAAGTGCTCTACCAACTGAGCTACTCAAGCACGACTCACGTCCCGTCCTCACAGCTTTACTTCCGCCAGTACCTCGTCTCCTACCACTTGGCTGCAGAGTGAAAATCTCATTCTGGAAACATCCCCCAGGCTGTGGCTAAGCCATGTCTCCGCAATATTCTTTCTTTCAGGAGTGCTAGTATTGCGTGGTTCGGAGGAGAGCTTCTGCAAAGTTTGGAAGGTAGAAGACGAGGTACTGGCGGAAGTAAAGCTGTGAGGACGGGGCGCGAGTCGTGCTTGGGTAGCTCAGTTGGTAGAGCACTTGCCCGCGAAAGGCAAAGGTCCCGAGTTCGAGTCTCGGTCCGGCACACGGCTTTAATCGGTACGGTTATGAAGTTGAGACAAAGGTTCAGTCTCAATGGATCGGGAAAGGTTCTCCATGACCAAAAAAAGCTAGTCAGGTCAGGTCAAATGTCAAAGCCACGCTGACAGTTTTCTTTGACTTTGAAGGATTAGTTCATAATGAATTCGTGTCACAGGGACAAACTTTTAATCGATGGTACTATCGGGACGTGTTGCAACGCCTGCGAGGAAATGTGAGAAGGAAACGGCCTGAAATGTGGCGAGATAATTCATGGCTCTTACATCACTATAACGCACCCGCACATTCATCCCTGTTGGTGCCTGACTGTTGCACAAGAAACGAAATCACTGTGCTGCCTCGTTCTCCATACTCTCCAGACATGGCCCCTGTGGACTGTTTTTATTTCAAAAGTTGGAAACGCCGTGGAAAGGACGAAGATTGGCAATTATGGACGAGATAAGAGAAAATTCGCAGACGCGCTTCGCGCGATCCAGCAAGAGGCGCACAAAGACTGCTTCCGGAAATGGAAACGGCGTTGGTAGCGGTGTACCAATAGTGGAGGAGAGTATTTCGAAGGAGAGTATGCGTAATAAGTAAAAGGTAGGCGTAGAAAAATTTTATGGACAAAGTTCCAGAATTTTTTGAATAGACTTCGTACATCACCTCTCAGTGCAGGGAACGGAAATATTGTTGTTTCTTTCTAGATTCCTCAGTTGCCTCATCTTCCGAAAGTGGGTTGTTATTCTTTGCAAATTCTCTAAAGAAAGGACACCGACTCAGTTGTATCATTCAGCGTGCTGTACTTCTCTATCAAAATTTAGTCACAAATGAATGAGAAAAATGCAACTTCTTAGGATGTAGGCATTTAATTTCGTCTCCCATTGTCCTTGTGCCATCGTGTTCCAGTCTTCACGAATGAGTTCGAAGTGTGTATTTCTCAGTTTCTAGCGTGTAAAAACTAGTAGCGCCTAGTGGCAGCATTTATCAATTTAAATCAGAATTTTAATCACATGCTTCATGGTGACAGAGTGACTCCCTAAGTACCGCGATCAACGGACGATATGATAAGATAGAAATTTGCTAATTACTGTTATTCTCAGATGAATGAGTACGTTATCAATAACTCTAGCAGTTTTTCGCGATCTATCGCAGATAAAAGATCGTAAATTGATCATAAATCTGAGACATATGCTAAATCTTCAAACTTTAAACTTTTGGGCAGATGAGCAAACAAGGACGGTTGTGAGGTTAGAGCAAATTACTCTCCCACTGCTGTAGTTCAGACAAATTTCTTTATAAAAAATTTAAGTTTTGCATGCAACGAAGAATTATTGCCGTTGTCGTCGTTCTTATCAACATAAACTCTTCTGATAAATATTAGTTGTAAATATTGAGACGTCTTTTTCTCGCTCCACTATATGTAATTTCCAGTCTCGTTTTGCCTTTTGTAAGGCATCTCCATTTTAATTCTACTTATGGTATTTTTAGATTTGTATCATTCAACAAAAAGTCATATTAAAAACGAAACCGTTTGTTATTCCAGAAAAAGTACTCTGAATAAGACTTAAATAGGCGAAATGCATCTGGATATTAGATATATAGGAGTAAGAAAAAAGCCATTGATTATATATAACGAATATGTATAGACTGAGGTGACAAAAGTCATGGAAAGTGACATGCACATATACAGATGCCGGTTGTATCACGTACACAAGGTATGAAGGGGCAGTGCATTGGCGGACCCAGTCAGCTGTTCTCAGGTGATTCGTGTCGAAAGGTTTCCGGCGCGATTACGGCCGCACGACGGGAATTAACAGACACTGAACGCGGAATGACAGTTGGAGCTAGACGCATGGAGCATTCCATTTCGGAAATCGTTAGGTAATTCTATGTTTCAAGATCCACAGTGTCAAGACTGTGTCGAGATTACCAAATTACGGCATTTCCTCACACCACTGACAACACAGTGGTCGATAGCCTTGACTTAACGACCGAGAGCACCGACGTTTGCGTGCAGACCCCACGAAGCCACTGATCCAAGTTGTTAACAAGACACTGAGCAAGTTGGTGGTGGCTCCATAATGGAGAGGGCTGTGTTTACATGGACTGGTCCAACTGAACCGATCATTGACTGGCAATGGTTATGTTCGGCTACTTGGAGATCATTTGCAGCCGTTCTTGGACTTCATGTTCCCAAATAGCGAAGGAATTTTTGTGGATGGCAATGCGCCATGCTATCGGACCATCGGCCCACAACTGTTCGCGATAAGTTTGAAGAACATTCTGGATAATTCGAGCGAATGATATGACCACCCAGATCGCCCGATACGAATCCCATCGAACATTTATGGTACATAATAATTAGCAACTTGACTAGAAGAAGGGATCGGTTGGTAGGACATGTTCTGAGGCATCAAGGGATCACCAGTTTAGTATTGGAGGGCAGCGTGGAGGGTAAAAATCGTAGAGGGAGACCAAGAGATGAATACACTAAGCAGATTCAGAAGGCTGTAGGTTGCAGTAGGTACTGGGAGATGAAGAAGCTTGCGCAGAATAGTGTAGCATGGAGAGCTGCATCAAACCAGTCTCAGGACTGAAGACCACAACAACAACAATCGAGAAGTCGGTTCGTGCACGAAATCCAAGAGGGGCAAACATGAGGTGACTCATATGAATGGTACATATGTCGCTCTGTCAATTTTCCAACTGCAGCTAGAAAGTTAAATTTAAACTACGACACATTCGGAAAAGAGGATGAATTTCTCTGACCCACGCCCAGATGTCATCACAATCGTATTACTCCACCTCTTAGGTGTAGGGTACCTGATAAAATCAGGTTTACCTCTGAGCTAGGTAACACCACTGCATGTGAGATAACGCTGCCCTCCAGGCAAATGCCTGCGTACCAGCTGCCGTTGTTGACTGTGAGCAATTCGCCATTTGACCTCACATCTAACTGGGTTAATGCCGCTAACTGACCTGCCAGTGGGAAAGGAAGCATGCTGTTCCTCAGACTCTGACAACAGTATTGCAGCAAGCAGAACAATAACAAGAAAATAACAGAGTAAATATTGTTTTTCTTGCAAATTAAGATTTTTATGGGTCAGTAAGTGAGCTTAGTTGTCCGTTTTTTTTTAACTGGACACTAACCCCGCGTTGACTGCCACATCACTAGGACAGAGGGAAGCTCACTGCCATTTGAACGAGGAAGCGGACATGACATAAAGGTTACGTTGTTGTACGAACCATCTGACATTCTCCGGTTTAGAAAAAACAAGGAAGCTCTTGCGTAATGATGATCGGTCATGATTTGTACTTATCTGTCGTAAAATACCAATCAAAAATAAGCTCTCTCGGCCTCAGAAAAATAAACTAAGACAAGACATCGTATCGTGCTGGTCCACTTTCGGAACACAATTCAGCAGTGATTCTGCATGGCATGGATTCGACAGATGCTTGGTAGCTTTCCGGAGGTACGTGGAACGCGATGTCTACACACAGGTCACTCGGTTTCCGTAAATTACAAGTTTGCTGGCGCGGAACTGGCGCACGGTAGCGTCCCAGTCGTGTTCCATCCGGTTCAGATCAGATGAATTTGGTGAATAACACGTGAACGTGAGTACATTATCATGCTCCTCAAACCACTGCAGCACGATTCCGATATTTTTAAGTGGACCGTTATCCTGCCAGACGACTGACTGTAAGCGTGAAGGGAGTCAGGTAGTCAACAATAATGCTCACATAGTCCACAGGTCCCATAGTGCCTTCTACTCTTACCACACGTCTCAGATGAATGTCACTCATAGAATATACTGCCCCCAACAACCTATGTGTTTGGCATGGATCTTGTTTCGAGCACTCATTCGCCTGGATAACTGCATACGACCAGGTGACACGTTTCCATTAATCCACGGTCCAATCTCGATGACTCCACTTCTTTTGCAATCTTAACTGACATTTTCGTTGGGTCAACGTGGCACACGTAACAGTCGACTGCTGCGGAGCCCCATTTTTAAAAGTGTGCGCAAAACGGTGTGTTTCGAAACTCTTGTCCCTGTAACAGTATTGTACTCTGTCGCCAGATCTGCTACAGATCGCCGCTTATCCTATTTTACGGAGCTGTCATGCAACCTCCACGTACTGCGGCGAGGCGTGGAGTCTTGTGGTTTGACTGTCATTCTGCTTCTTGTCAAAGCTACCATTTGTGGCACGTGCCACTATAATGGCATCCCATCCTTTTTTTGCTCCTCTTGTATACTTTCTCTATCGCTTCACGTGCCTGCAACGCCACCAGACAGTATACGACCTCGCGGTGGGCAATGTTTCTATCCGTAAGTAAATACATAAAATTGCAACCAGTCACTTTTTTGAACAGTTATTTATTATTCCATGAACTGATTTTCGAACCTTTTCAGGTTCGTCTTCAGATGGTTTTTTGGAATTTACAACAGTATTTCTAACACAATGCTGAGTGCTGGCTTGCGACAGTGTGGGCGGCTTTTTTCTGTTAAGTGTACATCTGTCTGCTTCCATTTTGATGGCCAAGTCACACACTTTTACACAATCTGTATGCATTTACACAGTGATAGCGAAACCTGGTCAGCATCCAGCTTGTGCTATACAATTGTTGCTTGTTACAAGGCACGCACACTGTCGCAAGCCAGCACCCAGCACTATGCTAGAAATAGTGCTGAAAACCATCTAAAGATGTACCTGAGAAGGTTAGAAAACCGGTTCATGGAATAACAAATAACTATTCAAAAAAGTTGCGGGTTGTAGTTTTATATATTTACACTCAATTAATGGGTTCTAAAATATGTGTACTGAATAAATTTCGTATGTTTCTACCTGTGCTGTCGCCGAGTGTGCAAATTAAACAGTTAACAGCTCCCCAAGTGGGCTGTTTCAAAAAACAGTGCTCACGTAATGTGATGTTACCCGAGTTAGCATTGATAGACTAAACCTGGTTTCCACAATTTAATAAAATGAGCATTAGCTCAGGAAGAAATAAAGCAATGGAACCCAAGAGCTGCTAAAATTTTGACATCTTTTAGTAGAATTTTTCTCTTGAATAATTCCCGCAATTGTTTAAAATTGATCACAAAATTTGCAGTGTATTCATATTTATGTTGAAGCTTTTTTTTAGTAATAAATTAGTGAAAGAAAAGATAAGGAATACTCTCAACTATGTTAATCTGGCTGTAGCAGTCCGTTTGATGACCTCTACTTTTGTTTCCAACATCAATATGTTAAGAAAACTACTATCAAAAAATTGTTACGTGATGCAAAAACTACATATAGGGAAGACATTCGTCCTGTCCAGCAGTTAATCGCCCCGCAGCAAGTCTGTCGAAACGTTGGCAGTTTAGTGACTTTAGAGTTCTATAACGACGCGGTATAACACCCAAAATTATTTTATTCGTAATAAACTTTCTCATTTGGCTCAAAGGTGCATACAACCTTCCTCTGTAATATGAAAATGACATCTGTTCTTTCGGACATGTCCGGAAGAACAGATGCCGTTGGTGACCGTGCAGCTCTCTAGAATGAAATTACAATTAAATCAATACCATTAGCTGCTGACAGGCGTTGATACATATCAACAGGGACAGTTGAAAATGTGTGTCCCGACCGGGACTCGAACCCGGGATCTCCTGCTTACATGGCATGTGTATAATGGGAGGGGCACTACGAATGTAGTGTGTGGACTATAAGTTGAGAATGTGGGTCTCACGGGGAGCGTGCCAGCGATAAGTCCGTGCAGTCGCACTATCCTCTGAGACCTCGGTGCCAGTGGTGAAGCAGGAGATCCCGGGTTTGAGTCCCGGTCGGCGCATACATTTTCAACTGTCCCCGTTGATGTATATCAACACCCGTCAGCAGCTAATGGTATTGATTTAACTGCAATTTCCTCTGTAATGGTGCAAACGCGTGGAGAGCTGCGACGCCAGCATCGGGCTCGACGACGTTTCAAACAGGAAGGTGTCGACAAATGGGGAAAAAAAGGCCACAGCACAGAGTTTCTGTAATGTGGGTTAATGACGTCACATTGGCACCAAATTTCACCACAATTCTGCCCAACTCCACCGTGGACGTGCCACACGATAGGAAGGTCGTCACAGCCCCTCTTTCCCACTTTTCACCCCTTCTTTTGACGTCTCTGGGATGGAGTTCAGAACCACGATGTCCAGCGCTGTAATCACCCGGTTTTCTTACGAGCGGCCGAAACGCACCGCCGCTCAGAATCGGTACGAAAAGGCCGCATGGGACGGCATAAAGGGCGTCACTCAAACGTCTCCTTTCCTTAGGACGTTGATTTCCACACATTTCGCCGTCGGAAACTACAGTTCGGAGTGCGATGAGCAACTGGGCGGCGTCATGACATCCCCGGACACCCCAGCCCTTCTCTTAGGACACTGTGGGGCTGCACCCCCATTAAACGTGGTCACACCTCCTCAGAGCACAGAGCGACTGCATTTTTTGCTCTTGTGTGCAGGCTGTAGCCACTAGGGACACTTAAAAACTATTCAACGAAACCTCAACGTGATCCGGAGCTGCAATCAGCAGAGACAACCTGTAAAGTAGTCCGAGGCTCCAGCAGGCAGGCGACTGGGATTGCAGGGATCTCAGAGGGTTATCTACTTGCAGGCGTCTCAACCTACATTTTTAAAATTATCAGTAAAGATGGCTGGTCTTACAGGGAACATTTACCATTTTATTCTCGCATGTGTCAATACCGCACCCCTCTGTGATCACGCCACAGGAGGACGTGAAACGAAAGGGCTAGAAAAGCATAAGCTTCGGATCAGGTACAAATTTCGTCGAATGGTTTTGAGCACCTATAATGTGAGTTAAGAGCTTGAAGCCAAGCTTTATCCACTGATATATGTCTGTCTTCTGTATGTTTCCTAGTTTTCGCTCAGTCGTTTCTGAAACCCTTAGATATCTATGAATAACTCTGTGTATTAAAAGATTCTAAGAAATAGTATTTTTTCTTTGTTTATCACTTTATATAAGCGTTTTATTTGCGACCATTAAATTAAAATTTTATTACAACGTTTAGAAATTGACCATTTGGTAGATGTTCTTGACCGGGACAGCTGCAGTCACTGCAGAGCCTGACAAGCTGGTGTCTGCGAGTGTCAACCAGTTAGCTCTTGTGACCAACTTGTATCTCACTGCCCTTCCAGTAGGGGCACTGGTCGCTTGACGCGGTCTAACCTCTCTAATAATAGGTGTAGTGGGATACGTAAGGTGTCGTTTGTTTCGCCCATGGGCTCCCACAGGATGAGTGGCTCGTGGTAACGTATTCGTGTTCCTCGAGGCGGAGAGTCATTGTGGAGGCTGGCCATCTGGCCTCACCCATTCAACCTGTGAGTGCACAGGTGGCCGCTCCTTCAGCAGCGTGCAAGCAGGCACACAGCGAGAGGGGTTTGTTAGTACCTTAAGGAGTCCCTAAGGGAAACAGCTTTCCGGGCCAGAAAAAGAACCAGTGTGCACTCAGTATGTCTAGTGGGGGAGGTTCATCCGAGATGTGGAGTCCTTGACTGTGTCTACCGACCACGCAGTATGCAGTCATCTGCAAGTTGTGTTTCATGTCAACACATATGACACCTGTTATTTGGGTTCTGAGACCATCCTCAGTTCATACAGACGGCTGGCGGAGGTGATGAAGGCTGCTGGCCTCACTGGGTGCAAGCAAAGCTCGGAATTTGCATCATTGTTCCCAAAGTTGATCGAGGTCCTTCGGATTGGAGCAGAGTGGAGGGTCTCAACCAAAGGCTTCATCAACACTGTGAGAGTCTTGGCTGCAGATTTCTGGAGCTCCAATATCGGGTGGACTCCCCTTGATAGGGCAAAATTAAATGGCTCTGAGCACTATGGGACTTAACATCTGAGGTCATCAGTCCCCTAGACTTAGAACTACTTAAACCTAACTAACCTAAGGACGTCACACACATCCACGCCCTAGGCAGGATTCGAACCTGCGACCGTAGCAGCAGCGCGGTTCCGGACTGAAGTGCCTAGAACCGCTAGGCCACAGCGGCCGGCTTGATAGGTCACGGGTTGCACTACACAGAGGAAGCAACTGGACTGTACATGGGGATTTCTTGGGGTAGGCAGTAGCTTGAGGTACTCTGATCAACTCTCGTCAGTCGACATGCAGGTAGCAAAAACAGACCGCGTTCAGAGTAAATACACTTCGACTGCCAAAATTGTAACAGTAAATTGTCGAAGTACTCGTTACGGTGTTCCTAAACTTACTGCCCTTAAAGAATGTTCTCGCGCTCAGATTATTCTCGGGACCGAGAGCTGAGGTAGAAAGCTCTGAAATATTTAACAAGCCGTGGAACGTACATAGGAAACACGGATTAGACGCTACAGGAGAGGAATGTTTACTGCAATCGACAAAAATATTGTCTCTGTTGAGGTCGAATTGGAATGTGACTGTGAGCTTATCTGGACGCGTGTAACAGGTCTAGGTGAAAGCAAGTTAATTGTTGGAGGTTTCTACCGGCCATCCGATTCCGCTGTAACAGTTTTCGATTCATTCAAAGAAAGTTTACACTGAATAGTAGATCATGCAGTATAATTCGGAGGCGATTTTAACCTACCAAGTATAGAATGGGACGTCTATGGATTCACTGCAGGGAGTATGGACCGACAGTCTTGTGAAGCACTTTTGAACACGTTTTCCAAAAATTGACTTAAGCAGTCAGTTTGAGAGCCCATACGCAATGGAAATATTTTAGATCTTTCAACTACAAACGGGGTCGACCTTACCGAAGCTATCAGAATAGAGGCAGGGATTAGTGATCATGATGTTATGATAGAAATGATGGCTACTAAAGTTAATAAATAATTCAAGAAGGCTAGGACAGCAATTTTACAGGAAAGAGCAGATATGCAGTTCCTAGCATATGTTAGACAATGAAATGAGATCTTTTAGTTCCAGTATGATGGACGTAGAGGAATTATGGGCAAAGTAAAATCAGATAGTAAATTGCACTTTGGAGAAAGCCGAGTATATGGATTAACGCTGGAAAACACCCACCGCGATCTAATAACAAATATCGGAAAATGCTGAGGAACCAAAAACTATTGCACTCTCGTTTCAAAAGAGAACCCGCAAATGACGACATTCAAAATTTAGCAGAGATTCGTGCATCACTACACAGATCGATTTGCGAAGCATACAACAACTATCACCGTCGTACCTTAGCAAAAGATTTTGCCGAGAACCCGAGAAAATCCATGCACTACGTAAAATCATTAAGCGGGTCTGACTTCTGTCCAGTTAAGCAGTCTGGTGTGTCAATAGAAGGTAGCAAAAGAAAGCTAGAGTTTTAAATTTCACATTTAAGAAATCGTTCACACAGGAGGACTGTACAAGCATACCGTCGTTTGACTATCAAAAATAGTTCAAATGGCTCTGAGCACTATGGGAACATCTGTGGTCATCAGTCCCCTAGAACTTATAACTACTTAAACCTAACTAAGGACACCACACACATACATACCCGAGGCAGGATTCGAACCTGCGACCGTAGCGGTCACGCGGTTCCAGACTGAAGCGCCTAGAACCGCACGGCCACACCGGCCGGCGTTTGACTATCGCACTGACCACATAATAATAGGCATCACTGGCATAGAAAGTAAGACAAGTAAGTCATCAGTTCCGGATGGAATCCCAGTTCGGTTTTACGAAGAGTACTCTACAGCAATGGCCTCTTACTTAGCTTGCATTTCCCGCGAATCTCTCGACCAGTGGCAAATCGCTAGCAACTGTAAAGAAACACAGGTGATTACTGCAAATAAGAAATATAAAAGAATGAATCGGCAAAATTACAGACCGATCTTCTTAACATCGGTTTACTGCAGAAATTTTTAAAATATTCTCATTTCTAATATAGCAAATTTATCCTTGAGACAGAAAAGCTTCTGCCCTCAAATCAACATGTTTTTAGAAAGCTTCACTCGTGCAAAACCCGTTTGCCCTTTTCTCACATGATATCCAGTGAAACATGGATAAAGGGCAACAGGCAGATTCCATATTCCTAGATTTCATGAAAGCGTTTGACACAGTGCCCCACTGCAGACTGTTAACAAAGGTACACGAGCATACCGAATAGGTTCTCAGATATGTGAGTGGCTAGTCTTCATCAGAGACAAAGGTATTGTCAGGAGTGCCGCAGAGAAGTGTGATAGGTCCGCTATTATTCTCTCTCTCTTTGTCTAAATATACACTCCTGGAAATTGAAATAAGAACACCGTGAATTCATTGTCCCAGGAAGGGGAAACTTTATTGACACATTCCTGGGGTCAGATACATCACATGATCACACTGACAGAACCACAGGCACATAGACACAGGCAACAGAGCATGCACAATGTCGGCACTAGTACAGTGTATATCCACCTTTCGCAGCAATGCAGGCTGCTATTCTCCCATGGAGACGATCGTAGAGATGCTGGACGTAGTCCTGTGGAACGGCTTGCCATGCCATTTCCACCTGGCGCCTCAGTTGGACCAGCGTTCGTGCTGGACGTGCAGACCGCGTGAGACGACGCTTCATCCAGTCCCAAACATGCTCAATGGGGGACAGATCCGGAGATCTTGCTGGCCAGGGTAGTTGACTTACACCTTCTAGAGCACGTTGGGTGGCACGGGATACATGCGGACGTGCATTGTCCTGTTGGAACAGCAAGTTCCCTTGCCGGTCTAGGAATGGTAGAACGATGGGTTCGATGACGGTTTGGATGTACCATGCACTATTCAGTGTCCCCTCGACGATCACCAGTGGTGTACGGCCAGTGTAGGAAATCGCTCCCCACACCATGATGCCGGGTGTTGGCCCTGTGTGCCTCGGATGTATGCAGTCCCGATTGTGGCGCTCACCTGCACGGCGCCAAACACGCATACGACCATCATTGGCACCAAGGCAGAAGCGACTCTCATCGCTGAAGACGACACGTCTCCATTCGTCCCTCCATTCACGCCTGTCGCGACACCACTGGAGGCGGGCTGCACGATGTTGGGGCGTGAGCGGAAGACGGCCTAACGGTGTGCGGGACCGTAGCCCAGCTTCATGGAGACGGTTGCGAATGGTCCTCGCCGATACCCCAGGAGCAACAGTGTCCCTAATTTGCTGGGAAGTGGCGGTGCGGTCCCCTACGGCACTGCGTAGGATCCTACGGTCTTGGCGTGCATCCGTGCGTCGCTGCGGTCCGGTCCCAGGTCGACGGGCACGTGCACCTTCCGCCGACCACTGGCGACAACATCAATGTACTGTGGAGACCTCACGCCCCACGTGTTGAGCAATTCGGCGGTACGTCCACCCGGCCTCCCGCATGCCCACTATACGCCCTCGCTCAAAGTCCGTCAACTGCACATACGGTTCACGTCCACGCTGTCGCGGCATGCTACCAGTGTTAAAGACTGCGATGGAGCTCCGTATGCCACGGCAAACTGGCTGACACTGACGGCGGCGGTGCACAAATGCTGCGCAGCTAGCGCCATTCGACGGCCAACACCGCGGTTCCTGGTGTGTCCGCTGTGCCGTGCGTGTGATCATTGCTTGTACAGCCCTCTCGCAGTGTCCGGAGCAAGTATGGTGGGTCTGACACACCGGTGTCAATGTGTTCTTTTTTCCATTTCCAGGAGTGTATTAATCTGACAGACGGAAAGTGCCGTAAGAAGATACGAGACGTCTCTAGTTTGTGCTTGGTGTATTGAGTGGCAGCTTGCTCTAAACGTAGACCAACGCAAGTTAGTGAGAATGATTAGGAAAAACAAACCCGTAATGTTAGAATACAGCATTAGTAGTGTGCTGCTTGACACAGTCACGCAGATTAAATATCTAGGCATGATGTTGCAAAGCAACATGAAATGGAATTGTAGTTGGAAAGGCTAATGGTCGACTTTGGTTTATTGGTGGAATTTTAGGAAACTGGTTCATCTGTAAAGAAGGCCGCGTATAGAACATTAGTGCGACCCATTCTTGAGCACTGCTAGAGTGTTTGGGATCCCCACCAGGTTGGATTAAAGAAAGACATCGAAGGAATTCAGAGGTGTGCTGCTAGATTTGTTACCGGTAGATTCTATCAATACGCAAGTATTACGGAGATGGTTTGCGAACTCAAATGTGGATCCCTGGAGGGAAGACGGCGTTCTTTTGTCCAGGCACTATTGAGGAAATTTAGAGAATCGACGTTTGAGGTCGACTGCAGAATAATTCTACTGCTGCCATTTCGCGTAAGGACCACAAAAATAAGATAAGAGAAATTAAGGCTTGTACGGTGGCATATAGACGGTAATTTTTCTCTCGATCTGTTTGTGAATGGAACAGGAAAGCATATGAGTACTAGTAATGACACATGGTACTCTCCACTAAGCTCTTTACAGTGTTGTGGAGTATGTAACTGTATAATTAGATATGAGACACTGTGGAAGAGTTTAGTATCAACTGCTGCCCCCCCCCCCCCCCCCCCCCCCCGTTGATGTGCAGTCTGGTGAGAAGAAACACTACGCTGCCTCCTCTTCAAGAGTTGCCTACGAGGTACTGGCAATGGAAATTTCTTCCAATGTCGTTGCTTCTGATCTTCAGTTCAGAAACTGGTTTGATGCAGCTCTCCACACTAAGCCCGTGCAAACTTCTCCATCACTGTTTAACTACTTCAGTCTACATTCATTTGGACCTGCTTATGAAAGTCAAACCATGGTCTCCCTCTACAATCTTTGTCCTTCACATTTCCTTCCATTACCAAATTAATTATTCTTTCACACCTCAGGTTATTTCCTATTACTTGATCCCTTCTTTCAGTGAATTTGTGGCCTGTTGTGCCCTAAATTACTTTTTCCTCAATTCTATTCACAACCATTGGACGAATTCTCAGGAATGCAGTCCACCAACGAAAGAGGTAGCTTACAAAACTCTAGTTCGAAAGATACCTGAATATTGCTAGTCAATCTGGGCCCTTACAAAATAGTATTGGTAGTTGAAATAAAGAAGATCCAAAAAAGAGCAGTAGGTTTCGTCAGAGGTACGTTTAATAGGTACTAAAGGGTCACTGAGATTTTCACCCAGTTCTGTTGACAGACCCTACAAGAGGGACGTTGTACATGACGTTATGGTTTATTGTTAAAATTCTGCGAGTGGAAGTTTCTAGAAGAATCAACTAATACACTGTTTCCACCTATGTATATTTCACGAAAAAGTCATTAAGGCAAGGTCAGTGAGATTCGAACTCGCACGGGAACATACCAACAGTCAACCATTCACGACGTAAACAGCACGCAAAGACCCACAGTCTTGTTTGTACGATGTAGATGTAAATGTGGATGATCCTCCTCACTAGTAATCCGACATATCCGTCTAATACTCAGTTATTCTGTAGCACTGAGATATGAAGTGGTCGTCTACGAATCGAGTGCCTCACATCAGCAACCTCGAAGGGAGCTGCATATAAATCGTCATCAGAACAACTCTACCGTAGAAGAAAAGAAAGGAGTAAGGAAGAACAGGGTCGTCGGTGTAATCGTTGCAACGCTACATGGTCATGAAGGTATCGGCAATCACATGGCATAGTCATAAATGTTCTTGTGTTACATGATTTTATGGACAATATACCCCAGATCAGCTAGGACTTCATGACCATCGACCTACTATCGATATAAACCCGTCCAGGCGATAGCAGCGTCACCTGCCGAGGAATGACTTCCAGTCAGACACAAGCATGGTGTATGTAGTATCAGAGAGTATGTTCTCCGTCTGTAGAATGGGGAAGGGGCGCGATCTATCTGTGTTTGACCGAGTGCAAATTGTGACGGCCCGGAGGCTCTACACGAACGTTTCGGAAACTGCACGACTTCTCGGGTGTCCGCGGAATGCTGCGGAGTGTGTCTTGAACACGTGGCAACATCATGGTGAAACAACGTCCAGACGTCGTGGGGTAGGACGGCAACCCCTCATTATAACATTATACACACATCAAAAAAAGTTTTGCATCACCCTAGTTCCCAGAATTCCTGAAGATAGACGTTGACTGTGGCTATTGTATCACAGACACAGTCCCTTTGACTGTTAAGTGATGTCACTAAACCCGCCCAAAGATGTAAACAACCATGCATGAGCAGCGCCTATTAGACGGAGGGGGGCCAACAGCCGATCAGTTCCAGTCATTCCACCAGGAAGGAGGTACAAGGTTCGTGTTGTCTGTAGTTCAACCATGCCTAGACGGTCAGTACGGTTCGATCGCAACCACATTGTTACCTTGTGCCAGGAAGGGCTCTCAACGAGGGAAGTGTCCAGGCGTCTCAGTGAACCAAAGCGATGTCGTTCGGACATGGATGAGGTACATAGAGACAGGAACTGTAGATAACATGCCTCGCTCAGGCCGCCGAAGGGCTCATACTGAAGTGGATGACCGCTACCTACGGATTATGGCTCGGAGGAACCCTGACAGCAACGCCACCAAGTTGAATAATGCTTTTCGTGCAGCCACAGGACGTCGTGATACGACTCAAACTGTGCGCAATAGGCTGCATGATGCACAACTTCACTCCCGACAACCATGGTGAGGTCCATCTTTGCAACCACGACAACAAGCAGCGCGGTATAGATGGGCCCAACAACATGCCGAATGGGCCGCTCAGGATTGGCATCACGTTCTCTTCACTGATGAGTGTCGCGTATGCCTTCAACCAGACGATCGTCGGAGACGAGTTTGGAGGCAACCTGGTCTGGCTGAACGCCTTAGACACACTCTCCAGCATATGCAGCAAGGTAGAGGTTCCCTGCTGTTTTGGGGTGGCATTATGCGGGGCCGACGTACGCCGCCGGTGGTCATGAAAGGCGCCGTAACGGCTGTACGATACATGAATGCCATCCTCCGACCGATAGTGCAACCATATCGGCAGCATATTGGCGAGGCATTCGTCTGCATGGACGACAATTCGCGCCGCCATCGTGCACATCTTTTGAATGACTTCCTTCAGGTAACGAAATCGCTTGACTAGAGTGGCCAGCATGTTCTCCAGACATGAACCCTATCAAACATGTCTGGGATAGATTGAAAAGGGCTTTTTATGGACGACGTGACCCATCAACCACTCTGAGAGATCTACACCGAATCGCCGTTGAGGAGTGGGGCAATATGGACCAACAGTTCCTTGATGAACTTGTGGATAGTATGCCACGATGAATACAGGCTTGCATCAATGCAAGATGACGTGCTTCTGGGTATTAGAGGTACCAGTGTGAACACCAATCTGGACCACGACCTCTGAAGGTCTCGCTGTATGGTGGTACAACATGCAATGTGTTGTTTTCATGCGCAATAAAAAGGGCGGAAATGATGTTTATGTTGGTCTTTATTCCAATTTTCTGTACAGGTTCCGGAACTCTCGGAACCGAGGTGATGCAAAACTATTTTTGATGTGTGTAGATGTCGGACGTCGTAGCCTGCGCATAGTGGCAAAACAGGACAGACTTGAATGTTGGGCTGAGTACAAGAGTGTCTGAACACACAGTGTAACGAACACTCCTAACGATGGGCCTCCGAAGCTGACGGTCGACGCATGTGCCAATGTTAACAGCACCACATCGGCAACTACGACTGAAATGGGCACTTGACTATAGGCACTGGACGTTGGCGCATTGGCAGAGCGTTGCACGGTCTGATATATTCCAATACCTTCTTCATCATACCTATGGAAGGGTGCGATTCCGTCATCTTCCAGGGGAACAGCTACTTGACAACTGTATTGCGGGACAGAGACAAGCTGGCGGCGGTCCATTATGATCAGGGGAACATTCACGTGGACATCCATGGGTCCAGTGGAGCTCGTGCAAGGCACCATGACAGCCAAGGAGTATCACATACTGGTTGCAGACCACGTACACGTCTTAATCACGATGTTTCTCGACGGCAGTGTCCGTTTTCACCAAGATAATGCGCCACGTCACAACGCCAGGAGTGTGGTAGAGTGGTTCGAGGAACAATTGACGTGCTGGCCCCCCAGCATGCCAGATCTGAACCCCATCGAGCACATCTAGGAAGTGACTGAAAGTGCCTTCAGAGCCCATCTCCCACCTCCCCGAAATTTATGGGAATTAGGTGACTTGTGTGTGCAGATGTGGTGCCAACTCTCTCCAGCGAGCTACGAAGGCATCATTGCTTGCATGCTACGACGCGCCGCGCCGCAGCTGTATCCGTGGTCAAAAGTGGACATACCGGCTGTTAAGTGGTCGTAATGTTCTGGCTGATCAGTGTATAAAATGTCATCTATTTTACGACTAAATGTATGGCAGATGTCATGCCACAAAGAACCATACAATGCAAATACGTTCTTGTTTGTCAGATATAAAAGCACAACCATTTTACATCCACCTTTTCAGTAAAACAACACATGACAATATGTAATACATACCGTCCACAAAACAACGTAATACGAGAACTTCGTTAACTATTCCATGTTTTAATATTGCATGTACCTTCATGACCATGTAGTGTCTTAATGAATTTTCCATTTCATAGATAATGGTGTGTTTTTACCATGTCAGTAAAGTGTGATAGTCCTCATTTTCCCATTACCTTAAGCTTAGCACCTTATATATACCACCTGTATTGACCAGTATGGTGTTCATTACTGACATTTGCAGTCAGCACGAATCTAGTTTGCCGGTCGTTGTGGCCGAGCGGTTCTAGGCACTTCAGTCCGGAACCGCACTGCTGCTACGGTCGCAGGTTCGAATCCTGCCTCGAGCATGGATGTGTGTGATGTCCTTAGGTTAGTTAAGTTTAAGTAGTTGTAAGTCTAGGGGACTGATGACCTCAGATGTTAAGTCCCATAGTGCTTTGAGCCAACGAATCTAGTTTCATGAGTTTTTGTCTCACCTATGACATAACGGTAACATTAGTTAAAAGTGCTGCATTTATCTGCTTGTTTTATGATGTGTTCTCGTAACGTGATAGTGTACTTAATGCCTCACAAATATGGTATATAAGACAAAGGTTGACATGACCCATAGAGGCTCACATAATTTATTTTTATTAATGCTAACTATTATTGCGTTTTCAGCACAAACTTTTGGTTAGTTTTTGATCTAGACTTTCCATGACTACACTGCGAAGCATGTATGTATTTTGCCAGTAGTGTGTCTAACGTTGACGAATACACTGATTGCATCTGTAACCACTTGCTTATTTTGCAATATTATAATAAATAGTCAACGGCGAATATAATGTCATTAAAAGAAGACTTCCGGGAACATTGATTATTCTTTGTGTTTGGCTGTCACTTCAATAAATATCGTCTAACTGAAAACTGCGGCAACACTACTAAAGAGGGCATAAAATTACACGTATATAAAGTGAGGTGTTTCAAAATGGTTACAGAGGTTTGGTGTTACAAGCTATTCAAAAATCAATAGATGATATAAATACAGACTATTTATTTTACTGCTGTCAAACAGATGCTTCTAGCCAGAGAAACGTAAAATTGTTTCCATTAGTAGCACAATATTTTACAGCCAAAACTGGCATTCAAAATAAGTTCACAGATTTTTATAAAAATAGTGATGAGTCTGCTGATGGCACGTTTCATGCAATTCAAAAGTCAGTGGAAAAATATAAACTGTCTTTTCGTGATGTATCTGGGATAAATTCTGACAACAGAAATGCTAATATTGAAGTAATCCATTTTTATTTACAAATATAAAAGATTTGGTGCCAGATTTCATTAAGGAAAATGACATGCACGAATACTGAATAATGGCATGAAACATGCAATAAGTTTTGTTATCATATGACACAGAGACGTAATTTCGTAAATATACGCACATTTTTCCGACTGTGCTGTAAATGAGGACAAGAAAATTATAGAATCAGTGGATGGAGTCTTCCACCTAATGAATCACCATGTGGAAACAATGCCTTTCTTTTTACCGTGTGTAGGTACGTTATTATTAATATGGAAAACCATCAGAAGCTGCTCTATGAAGTTTCGAGGAAACTCCCGGGTGTCTGTAACTAGCTGGTACGATATTTCGGCGCAAAGGCTTTTGCCTACCTTCAGGTGAATACTGACGAGCTATACACTAAGATCCCCTGTTTAAGAGGCCACTGGCATATGCACATTGTTTCTAGTTGGCATTGCTCTGCGCGCCCTCCGTGGTGAAAGCTCGCCTCTTCACTATCAGAGCGATTGTGTTCGCACGTTAAGATCGCAGGTTGGTGCCGATTACGATGAGCACGAAGTTTTTCTGTAATCGGGTCCCATGCAGAATGTAACAAGAAACCACCGTCTCGATTCACATAGTCATATTTCCACTGATGATCAAGCTCCAAAAATTTGACGGATGGGGCACAATTTTCGATTCGTTATATTTCAAGGAATGATCAGTGGAAATACAGTGTTCAGCGATACTTATTTACTTTGAGATGGCGAGTATGCCCCTGATGTTCTATAAAGTGATCCTGCACAGTGCACTTTGCACGTCGTTTGCCCTGTATAAAGATTTGCCGCATTCACGCGGAATCCTGTGAACATCTGCTCTGCGCAACACTAAGCCGTCTTTAACGGATCCCAAAAGCGCTGATATTTTGAAAGGAGGTCGAAACATTACTTTCACTTTATCTCTTATTAATACTCTGCCTGCCGGCCGCGGTGGTCTCGCGGTTCTAGGCGCGCAGTCCGGAGCCGCGCGACTGCTACGGTCGCAGGTTCGAATCCTGCCTCGGGCATGGGTGTGTGTGATGTCCTTAGGTTAGTTAGATTTAAGTAGTTCTAAGTTCTAGGGGACTTATGACCTAAGATGTTGAGTCCCATAGTGCTCAGAGCCATTTGAACCAATACTCTGCCTATTTTAGCTGAAACATTTGCAATATATGGTACACAAGCAGACGCTTTGGAGGCCTCATCCTTTTCCTTGTTCTCTTGTTTGTATCACTAGCGCTCTCTGCACTTGTTGATACGAACATCCGTTGTTCGTGAACTCAAGGCATGTCCCATTCAATTATGCACTATGTGTGCATGACAATTCTCCTTCATAAAATCTGGCACCGAATTTTTCCTATTTGTAAATAAAAAAAGTCTAACTTCAAAACTAGCATTTATGTTGTCAATATTTATCCAAATTACATTTCTGTTGTCAATATTTATCCAAGATACATTACGAATACATAATTTGTGTTTTTCCACTGACTTCTGAATTGCCTGAAACAAGCCACCAGCAGAGTTATCACTGTTTTCATACAAATCTGTGAACTTACTTGAATTCCATTTCTGGCTGTAAAATGCTGTACCGTTAATGGAGACAGTTTTATGGTTCTCCGGTTAGAAGCATTAGTTTGAGAGCAGTAAAATAAATTGACTGAATTTACATCATTTTCTGAATTTTGAAGAACGTGTAATCCTGAACCTCTTAACTAGAGCTTGAACTTTGGTTCTAGCCAGATGAGTAGGACCCACTTGAAGCGTACTTGAACTGAAATAAATAATTTTATTATGTTTCAGAATACTCTTTCACAATACTGTTGTATGACAACTTACATTTTACAGTGCGATATGTTAAGGATAGTGCAGCTGCAGAAAATTTTATTGATCACTGCAATGTGAACTTTTACATGTGCATGCCTTTCGTGGGCAACTGGTCTCTCTCTCTACCAACTGAGCTACCCAAACACTACAAATGCATGCATTAATATAGTCCATAAATTTCTAATTATCGATTAGTAATAGAGATGTGTAAGATAAAATTTACCCAAGTTTCTATATTTACGTAGTGACACAGTCAACTTTGTGCAATCAAATGAATCTTACTGAAATAAACCATATTTTGTGTTATGAAAACCAGAACCCTGTTTTCCGTTAACCATCATGAACAGTTTTAGTTTAAGGAGATTCCGTCTACATAACACAGAATCGTTGATTTATAATATCTTCGGAAACACGAGGGAAGTCGATCCTGATGAAAAATGGGAGAGGCTTCCGGTACAGCTTTCCCTTCCGTAGCTGTAAATATCCATCATTGGCGTTCGTCACTTTTGGCTGAACCTTCGGGTTGCCTAAGCTGAAATTATCCCTCAGGCTTTGTTACTGTGGTCGCTACATAGCAAGAAATCGAGAGGCCAAAACTAAATCTATCATCATCATCATCAGAAGCAGCATAATATACAAACCACCCTAGGTCAACTCGTATCACCTGCCTTCCTCTTGTCAAGGGCATGCCACCGCAACTTGTCGAGAAAATAACGGCTCGACGCCTCTCGAACATGTTGACTAAGCGCAGCCGTTCCTTCTAAATCTCACCAAGATGTCTGTCGCCCCATGCTCAGACAGTTGTCTGCTAAGTGCAGACGACCCAAGCGGATTGAGCCGCTAGCCTGCATGTCAATTTAGTGTTCTGCTGCCACAACAGGCTTTTGAACATTCCTGCCAACTGCTTTATGTTTTCTCCTGATATCGCTATCTTTATGGCTTCTCCCAAAACTGTGTAAACTGGTTTATAAATACTGAAGCACCAGTCCAAAATTTATCAAACTTCGTGGAAATACCATATGATGGGTATTAAGCGGTTAAACCTTCATTACATGTGGAATTGATGTCCGTTACCAATATTAAGAGTACAAATTCAGGTTTGTCTTCGTTGTTGTATCTTGAGTAATTTCTTGCTATGCGAGACTTGTATGAAAGTATTATGTTTCCCCCATTGCATTCCAGACACGTTATATGGGTGGCCAATCAGGGATCCATACCGTAGCATGGGCAAACCGCCTCTGACTTGCAATTACTCAATATCCAGGAAATGTTATCGTTTTCTTTAAACTGATGCTAAATTGATACGCCTGTCTGTTGGGTTTGCGTCACATCCTTGCTGGGCACACTGCTAATAAGACAGAATACAGAGCTCGTGATATTCCTGCTGCGATAACACAAAAAAAGCTCAGCGGTATTTACGTAACATGGAACGCTGCTTCCTGTGTGTTGCGACGAATTTCAACACAGCATATAGTCCACCCTGGTCAATGGCGTCCATACCTGGGGCAGGAGGGGTGCCACCCCCCAACCACCCTTCCAGGTCTCAGGGTACGAAAAAAGTATAGTGTAGTCAGGCACTTTTCTTTCAAGGAAATCATTTAAAAGTCGGTATTACGCAGGTTTTTAGCTGGGTCGTAATTGGAATTTTTTTATGGTTACTTACAAGCCGCCATTCATCTTGCAAAATATTAAAAATACTCCATACCTCCTGGTCTAGACTCTTCCCCCCCCCCCCCTCCTCCTACAAACTATCGTGTGCACGCCCTTAGGCCTTGTGGTGTAGAGAAAATTTTATTGATCACTGCAATGTGAACTTTTACATGTGCATGCCTTTCGTGGGCAACTGGTCTCTCTACCAACTGAGCTACCCAAACACTACAAATGCATGCATTAATATAGTCCATAAATTTCTAATTATCGATTAGTAATAGAGATGTGTAAGATAAAATTTACCCAAGTTACGTGCATGGAAACCAAAATGTCGTCGCATCGAATTCGTGTCGGACCACGCACATTTAACTTGGCTCTCACCTCTCACTGATGCAAAGATTCGGCAAGTGCAACACGTGATTTGGATTCCACGTTAAACTTTAAGATTTTTCCCCACATAATAAGTCACGTCTTACCTGAAATGTGTAATGCATCACTAACTCAGGGCATTTTTCCAGGCACACTGAAAAACCCCATTGTCAATTAGCTATTGAAGAAAAGTGATAGGAGCAAAGTCAATAACTACCGACCTGTTTCACTGCTGACATGATTTTCCAAAATTTTTGAGAAAGTTGTGTATTCTAGAATAGTACCTCATCTGAGCAAAAATAATTCTAGCCAAAAGCATGGAGAAAGTTGTACTTAGTAATTCAACCAATGTGGTCTGGAAACACTATTCTGACTGGGAAGATATCCACCAAATCACGAATGGGGTTCCCCAAGGCTCAGTCTTAGGGCCACTATTGTTCCTCAAATGAGTACATGACATTCTACCTAACAAACAACAAGCAGAATTAGTTCTTTTTGCAGATGACGCTAGTATTTTAATTAATCCAAACAGAAACAGAAAAAATGGCAAACAATGTTCTTAAAAGTATCATTGACTTCTGCGAATGGTCTCACTCTCAATTTTAAAATGACACAACGTCTTCAGTGTGAAGAAATAATAAATAGGTTGGAATCTTCAAAATTGCAACTTCCTTGCAGATTAAAACTGTGTGCCGGATCGAGATTGAAACTCGTGGCCTTTGCCTTTCGCAGGCAAGTACTCTACCAACTGAGCTACCCAAGCACGACTCACGACCCGTCCTCACAGTTGTACTTCCTCCAGTACCACGTCTCCTATCTTCCAAACTTCACAGAAGCTCTCCTGCGAAACCTGCAGAACTAGCACTCCTGGAAGAAAGGATACTGCGGAAACATGGCTTCGCTATAGCCTGGGGGATGTTTCCAGAATGAAACTTTCACTGTGCAGATTCCGTCCGGCACATAGTTTTAATCTGTCAGGGAGTGTTGTATCAGCGCACACTCCGCTGCAGAGTGAAAATTTCACTCTGGAAACATCCCCCAGGCTGCGGCAAGGCCATGTTTCCGTAATATTCTTTCTTCCAGGAGAGCTTGTGTGAAGTTCGAAAGGTAGGAGACGAGGTACTGGTGGAAGTAAAGATGTGAAGACGGGTGCTGAGTCGTGCTTGGGTAGCTCAGATGGTAGAGCTTGCCGGCGACAGGCAAAGGCCCCGAGTTCGAGTCTCAGTCTGGCACGCAATTTTAATCTGCCAGGAAGTTTCATGTCAGCAGACACTTCGCTGCAGAATAAAAATTTCATTCTGGAAACTTCAGATTCTGAGGTATCCATGTTGATGTGAATTTAAACGGGAAAAAGCACGTTTCCGAACTCCTAAAACGAGTTAGTTCAGTCACATTTGCGCTTAGAATCATTGCAAAACTTGGGGAGAGGCAAATCATTAAGTTGACATATTCTGTATATTTTCATTCAGTAATGTCATATGGATTAATGTTCTGCGATAACTCATCTTTAAGAAAGAAAGAGTTCATTTCTCAGTAACGTGCTGTAAGAATACACTGAAGCACCAAAGAAACTGGTATAGCCATGCGTATTCAAATACAGAGATATGTAAATAGGCAGAATACGGCGCTGTGGTCGACAACGCCTGTACAAGACAGCAAGTGTTTGGCGCAGTTGTTATTTCGGTTATTGCAGCTACAAAGGCAGGTTATCAAGATTAAGTGAAATTGTACGTGGTGTTACAGTCGGCGCGCGAGTGATGGGCCACAGCATCTCCGAGGTAGCGATGAAATGGGGATTTTCCCGTACGACCATTTCACGAGTGTACCGTGAATACCAGGAATTCGGAAAAACATCAAATCTCCGACATCGCTGCGGGCGAAAAAAGATCCTCCAAGAACGGGTCCAACGACGACTGAAGAGAATCGTTCAACGTGACAGAAGTGCAACACTTCTGCAAATTGCAGCCGATTTCAGTGCTCGATCATCAACAAGTGTCACTGTGCGAACTATTCAACGAAACATCATCGATATGGGCTTTCGGAGCCGAAGACCCATTCGTGTATCCTTGATGACTGCACGACACAAAGTTTTACGCCTCGCCTGGGCCCGTCAACACCGACATTCGACTGTTGATGACTGGAAACATGTTGCCTGGTCGGACGATCTCGTTCCAAATTATATCGAGCAGATGGACGTGCACGGGTATGGAGACAACCTAATGTATCCATGGACTTCGCATGTCAGCAGCGGACTGTTCAAGCTGCTGGAAGCTCCGTAATGGTGCGGAACGTGTGCAGTTGGAGTGATATAGGACCCCTGATACGTCTAGATACGACTCTGATGGGTGACACGTACGTAAGCGTCTTGTCTGGTCATCTGCATCCATTCATGTCCATTGTGCATTCCGATGGACTTGGGCAATTCCCGCAGGACAATGCCACACCCCACACGTCCAGAATTGCTACAGAGTGGCTCCAGGAACACTCTTCTGAGTTTAAACATTTCCGCTGGCCACCAAACTCCCCAGACACGAACATTATTGAGCATATCTGGGATGCCTTGCAACGTACTGCTCAGAAGAGATCTTCACCCCCTCGTACCCTTAAGGAGTTATGGACAGCCCTGTAGGACTCATGGTGTCAGTTCCCTCCAGCACTACTTCAGACATTAGTCGAGTCCATGCCGCGTCGTGTTGCGGCACTTCTGCGTGCTCGCGGGGGCGCTACACGATATTAGGCAGGTGCACCGGTTTCTTTTTGGCTGTTCAGTGTAATATGTGGTGCTCTCCGACGATCATCTGGTAGCCATCTGTTTACAGAGCTGGCCATTATGACTACAGTATATTTGTTCCCTCACGAAGTTTGTGGTGACCAATCCACTGCAGTTCAAAGGGTACAGTGATGTCCATAATAACAATACCAGAAGGAAAAATGACATTCATTACTACGTTGTCTTTAGCACAAAAAGGGATGCACAATGCTGTAACTAAAATTTTTCATCACTTACGCAGTGATATAAAATGTCTGGCAGGCAGCAAAGTAAAATTGGAAAAAAACTGTGAATGTTTCTCATAAATAAAATCTTATAAATGTTCAGTATGTAGCCATATTTACAAATTAATTTGCAATGTGAATGTAAAATGACTCGTTGTACATCATTATGGTTTATCGTGCAAGATGTTCCATGGAACATGAAATTGATGAATTAACTAACTCTGCAGTAGGATTACTAGGGTACGTTAGGAAGACACAAGTCATGAAAGTGGCATTCAGCTGAAAGACATGCACCATCCCGTTGAGCCACACGAAATTACTAGTATTATCATCATTACTATTGTTAACAGCGCTTAGTATATATCGCGGTCACACACAGAATCATTGAGGTGTATAGCGTTTTTTCATTTCTCGATTTTCGCACGGATTCTTCGGGGTTCTTTGCAGTCTGCAATAAATTAATCGCCCTGTATTGCAATCATTGTGGTTGCTGTCGACAATTATGTCTTGTCTGCAGTCCAGTACAATGGTAAAACTGTGTATCCGCACAGTTACTGGCTATAGAGTACCATCGGAACTATGGTGTTTTTAACTACTTCGTGATGAATGTTAATTCTCCATCTTAACGCAAGTTGTTGAAAGATGTAAACGCGCCCATGTTCGAGGTGAGCCCAGACTCCACAGAGCACCGACAAAATTTCTGGGATTGTTCAGGGATATTTTCTGGGTATTTTATTGCGAGCTGCCAGTGGTCGCCGATGGCTCCTCACATAGTATGAAACATCCCCTTACAAAAATTTATGAATTACTGTGCTGGTAAACCTCTTCGTCATTTGATTTTCAAACCGCTGAGCAAAACTGAACGTACTCAGCCATGTTTCTCTTTACTTATTCTGATCATCATTAAACTGATACACAATATTTTTAGCGCAACGCAATCTGACTTTCAATAATCTCTACAAAAGAATGGCCCTCACTAACAATAACCTATACCTTACATGAATCACTTACCGCACAAAAATCTTCGTTACTCGAATTATTGCAATACAGCGAGTGCCACTACTGCCAACTAAATAAAAGATTCAAACTACTGAAGGCACTAACTACTGATAGGCATAGTTAGCAAATGAAAGATTTTGTAGAGAACAAACAATGTATTTACCTCAATAGTGTTCAAACGTCATAATATATATATCAGTTCATGACATCCAGTCTTACAAATTTCGTTTTTCTGACGGGCACACGTCCACATCGTCCGCTCTCAAAACTCTGCCATCTCCCTCCCCACATTCACCACTGCTGGCGGCTCACCTCCAACTGCACAACGCTACGCGCTGTTCACGTCCAACTGCCCAACACTTGTTGTTGTTGTGGTCTTCAGTCCTGAGACTGGTTTGATGCAGCTCTCCATGCTACTCTATCCTGTGCAAGCTTCTTCATCTCCCAGTACCTACTGCAACCTACATCCTTCTGAATCTGCTTAGTGTATTGATCTCTTGGTCTCCCTCTACGATTTTTACCCTCCACGCTGCCCTCCAATGCTAAATTTGTGATCCCTTGATGCCTCAAAACATGTCCTACCAACCGATCCCTTCTTCTAGTCAAGTTGTGCCACAAACTTCTCTTCTCCCCAATCGTATTCAATACCTCCTCATTAGTTACGTGATCTACCGACCTTATCTTCAGCATTCTTCTGTAGCACCACATTTCAAAAGCTTCTATTCTCTTCTTGTCCAAACTGGTTATCGTCCATGTTTCACTTCCATACATGGCTACACTCCATACAAATACTTTCAGAAATGACTTCCTGATACTTAAATCTATACTCGATGTTAACAAATTTCTCTTCTTCAGAAACGATTTCCTTGCCATTGCCAGTCTACATTTTATATCCTCTCTACTTCGACCATCATCAGTTATTTTGCTCCCTAAATAGCAAAACTCCTTTTCTACTTTAAGTGTCTCATTTCCTAATCTAATCCCCTCAGCATCACCCGATTTAATTTGACTACATTCCATTATCCTCGTTTTGTTTTTGTTGATGTTCATCTTATATCCTCCTTTCAAGACACTGTCCATTCCGTTCAACTGCTATTCCAAGTCCTTTGCTGTCTCTGACAGAATTACAATGTCATCGGCGAACCTCAAAGTTTTTACTTCTTCTCCATGAATTTTAATACCTACTCCGAATTTTTCTTTTGTTTCCTTTACTGATTGCTCAATATACAGACTGAATAACATCAGGGAGAGGCTACAACCCCGTCTCACTCCTTTCCCAACCACTGCTTCCCTTTCATGCCCCTCGACTCTTATAACTGCCATCTGGTTTCTGTACAAATTGTAAATAGCCTTTCGCTTCCTGTATTTTACCCCTGCCACCTTCAGAATTTGAAAGAGAGTATTCCAGTTAACGTTGTCAAAAGCTTTCTCTAAGTCTACAAATGCTAGAAACGTAGGTTTGCCTTTTCTTAATCTTTCTTCTAAGATAAGTCGTAAGGTTAGTATTGCCACACGTGTTCCAACATTTCTACGGAATCCAAACTGATCTTCCCAGAGGTCCGCTTCTACCAGTTTTTCCATTCGTCTGTAAAGAATTCTTGTTAGTATTTTGCAGCTGTGACTTATTAAACTGATAGTTCGGTAATTTTCACATCTGTCAACACCTGCTTTCTTTGGGATTGGAAATATTATATTCTTCTTGAAGTCTGAGGGTATTTCGCCTGTCTCATACATCTTGCTCACCAGATGGTAGAGTTTTGTCATGCCTGGCTCCCCCAAGGCCATCAGTAGTTTTAATGGAATGTTGTCTACTCCCGGGGCCTTGTTTCGACTCAGGTCTTTCAGTGCTCTGTCAAACTCTTCACGCAGTATCGTAACTCCCATTTCATCTTCATCTACATCCTCTTCCATTTCCATAATATTGTCCTCAAGTACATCGCCCTTGTATAAACCCTCTATATACTCCTTCCACCTTTCTGCCTTCCCTTCTTTGCTTAGAACTGGGTTGCCATCTGAGCTCTAGATATTCATACAAGTGGATCTCTTCTCTCCAAAGGTCTCTTTAATTTTCCTGTAGGCAGTATCTATCTTACCCCTAGTGAGACAAGCCTCTACATCCTTACATTTGTCCTCTAGCCATCCCTGCTTAGCCATTTTGCACTTCCTGTCGATCTCATTTTTGAGACGTTTGTATTCCTTTTTGCCTGCTTCATTTACTGCATTTTTATATTTTCTCCTTTCATCAATTAAATTCAATATTTCTTCTGTTACCCAAGGATTTCTATTAGCCCTCGTCTTTTTACCTACTTGATCCTCTGCTGCCTTCACTACTTCATCCTTCAGAGCTACCCATTCTTCTTCTACTGTATTTCTTTCCCCCATTCGTGTCAATTGTTCCCTTATGCTCTCCCTGAAACTCTCTACAACCTCTGGTTCTTTCAGTTTATCCAGGTCCCATCTCCTTAAATTCCCACCTTTTTGCAGTTTCTTCAGTTTCAATCTGCAGTTCATAACCAATAGATTGTGGTCAGAATCCACATCTGCCCCTGGAAATGTCTTACAATTTAAAACCTGGTTCCTAAATCTCTGTCTTACCATTATATAATCTATCTGATACCTTTTAGTATCTCCAGGATTCTTCCAGGTATACAACCTTCTTTCATGATTCTTGAACCAAGTATTAGCTATGATTAAGTTATGCTCTGTGCAAAATTCTACAAGGCGGCTTCCTCTTTCATTTCTTCCCCCCAATCCATATTCACCTACTATGTTTCCTTCTCTCCCTTTTCCTACTGACGAATTCCAGTCACCCATGACTATTAAATTTTCGTCTCCCTTCACTACCTGAATAATTTCTTTTATCTCGTCCCAACACTACAATAGCAAATATTCCAACAATGCCAACTAGCCACAGATTGCATACAGCACAGTCAGTGATTTTCATACAGAGCGCTATGTGGCGTAACCAACATAAAAACCTAAACAGCCTACTTCCAATAGTAATAATGTATGAGGGGCGTTCAGTAACTATTGCAACACATTTTTTCCTACGCCAAGTATCGGCTGAAAAAATGCGGGATTTGTTGTGGGCATCGTGGGATAGCCTATTCCCGCTTCAGGCCCTATAGCTTCACGAAGTTCGAATAGGTGGCGGCGCTGTACCTAGTTTTGAAAATGGCGTCTATAACGGACGTGCGTGCCAAGCAGAGAGCTGTATTTGAGTTTCTTCTGGCGGGAAATCAGAGCATCACAGATACTCATAGGCGCTTGCAGAATGTCTACGGAGACCTGGCAGTGAACAACAACGTGGTGAGTCGTAGGACGAGGCATCTGCCATCATCGCGAGTTCGAACAAACCACGCGCCAGCCGGCCGCACGCAGCTCTGACTCCTGCAATGTTGGAACGTGCGGATGCTCTCACTCGAAGTGATCGACGGACCACAGTCAAACTGGACGTCACTGTTGGTAGAGCTGACACACTCGTCCATTGGTTGGGGTACCCAAAGGTATGTACCAGATGGGTTCCTCGCCGCCGAATATAAGATCATAAAGATCAGAGAAGGACCATCTGTGCGTAATTGCTCGAGGGTGTCAGTACGTGGATGGTGGCGATGTTATTGGTGCAGCAAGATATTGACTTTGACGTCAAGCAGTAGAGTGATACCATGTGGCTTACAGACCATCCCAGGAAGGTTGCGTAAGGCTGTCGCACTGAATGGAGATTATATTCAAAAATAGGGCTTTGTAGCCAGAACAATGAAGAATGATATGGTGGACTGGGATCCCGAATAAAACCATCCTGCTTTCAGAAACAAGTATGTTGCATTACTTACTGAACATCCCTGGTTGCTACGATATAAACGATTTACTATCTCAATTATTTTTGTTTGTACGCAAATAACTTCACAACAGCGCGAAAGCCGGTAATGCACCAAACATGCAACACAAAACATGAAGTAATGCCTTAACCTTACATGCAAAATTATTGTCATGTGTTTGCTGTCGCTGCGTGAACAACTCGGCAAAGCTTCATTCTTCTGTTCTTCATTACATTCAGTGAAGTCATTCAAGGAGGGCATATCGCCCAACCGTTCGGGCTCATCCACACAGCTGGGTATCCCTGTTAACGGCCTCCACAAGAAGCCACCGACAAGCGCTTCTGTGCAGAGCACAGAGCTTTCGTACGGAGCTGTGCGGCGCGGCGCTACTGCAAAGAGAAGCATCGCTTTGATCTGCCGCTGTTTTCGCTTTGATCTGCCGCTGTTGCCACCGCCGTGTTTCGGTTCCGTCATGGAATCTCATGAGCAGGAACCCTCCCTTTTATTTCCTAGTTGAATAATAAAAAAATAATGGGTGCCACCATTTCTCGAGAGAATAATAGTTAACGGAATAGTAAAAAGCAGCCGATTGTGTGGCGGCTACAAATGGTAAATATGTACGTGTCATGAAAGTCAACTGACTGTGGGTCGCTTTATACAGCAATGAAATTTTTTCTCCTTGATGTTGCCGGCCATGTGTGATTCCCACCACAGACTCATGTTAACTGACTTTGTAGCAAACAGAAGATCGCCAGATCGATCTGCGTTAAAGAATTCATTGCTTCAAAAGAAGTTAATTTACAATGAAATTAAATTTCCTCAAAGCAGGCAGTTCTATGCTGCTCAGTCACATTAATATGACCAACTGTCCAAACCTGAATATGCACCTTATGCAGCGCAGATCGCTGCGAGACGTGCAGGACGAGAGTCAGTGCAGCAGTGGTGACCGTGCAGCTCTCTAGAATGAAATTACAATTAAATCAATACCATTAGCTGCTTACAGGCGTTGATATACATCAACGGGGACAGTTGAAAATGTGTGCCCCGACCGGGACTCTAACCCGGGATCTCCTGCTTACATGGCATGGGTATAACGGCAGGGGAACTACGGATGTAGGGACATATTGTTAAGGCTAATCGGCTGATGACCTTCTTCAGTGCGGATGCACACGAATTGCCTGAACTCTTACGGGACTCGGTGGATTGTCTGCCGCGAAAATGGGTATAACGGCAGGAGCACTACGAATGTAGTGTGTGGACATTAAGTTGGGAATATGGGTCTCACAGGGAGCGTGCAAGGGATAGGTCCTTGCAGTCGCACTATCCTCTGTGCCCCCGGTGGCTCAGATGGATAGAGCGTCTTCCATGTAAGCAGGAGATGCCGGTTTGGAGTCCCGGTCGGGGCACACATTTTCAACTGTCCCCGTTGATGTATATCAAAGCCTGTCAGCAGCTAAAGGTACTGATTTAATTGTAATTTCATTCGAGAGTCAGTGAGGTTCTGAAGTATCGACAGGGATATGGAACATGCTGACTCTACTGCCCTGGCCGGCCGTTGTGGCCGTGCGGTTCTAGGCGCTTCAGTCTGGAACCGCGTGACCGCTGCGGTCGCAGGTTCGAATCCTGCCTCGGGCATGGATGTGTGTGATGTCCTTAGGTTAGTTAGGTTTAAGTAGTTCTAAGTTCCAGTGGACTGATGACCACAGATGTTAAGTCCCATAGTGCTCAGAGCCATTTGAACCATTTTTCCATTGCTCTGGCCAGATGAGCTAGGTTTATCAGTTGAAAATCCATGATGCAAACAGCCCGATCGAGGTGGTCATACAGGTTTTCGATGGGGTTTAAATTGGATGATCGTCGAACCACACACATACACTGCGAGCTATGTGACACGTAGCGTTGTCCTGCTGGTAGAAGCCATCGCATCAAGGGGGAAAAAAACCCATGCAGGGGTGGGCGTGGTCCCCAAGGATATATGTGTTGATCCATTGTGCCTTCCAGAATGCCACAAAAACATTTCCCATACAATAACGCATACAGGGTGTTTGCTTCCAGACGTTTCACGCCATACACAGCAATGGCCATCTGTCTAGTGGAGCATAAAACGTGATTCGTCTGGAAATGCCACCTGTCGCCACTCATTGGACGTCCAGTTGCGGTATTGGCGTGTAAATTGCAGCCTTCATCGCCGATGAACAGCAGTCAGCATGGGTGCATGAATCAGGCACCAGCTGCAGAGACCTATACATACCAACGTTCGCTGAACTGTTATTCAGGAGAAACTGTCGGTAGCCCCTTAGTTCGTTGGGCTGCCAGTTGCCTAAAAATTGCACGTGTATTCGAGAAAACACATCACAACTGTCGTTCACCCCTGTCATTTATGGCCCGTGGTGCACCACAGTTGCTTCGGTGCCGCGTCGGATTGTGCCATTTTACCAAGCACGGCGTACTTCAGCCACGGCAGCAAGCGAACAGTTTAAAACTTAAGCGTTTCGGAAATGCATCCACCCTTGGTCTGAAAGTCAATGATCGTGCCCATTGGGGCGTCAGATCGTTTCCGCATAATGATAACGACTGCAGTGTTTTCCACATCCCCTGACACGATTTACATACCTTTCACTGCAAGTACTTCCAACTGACGTCTCTGAGTCATTATTGCATGTTGATGTCGAACATAGGCGGTGGTCATGCTGATGTGGCTGGACCGTGTGGTATCTAAACTGCACTGAAAATATCTGTAGATCAGTGAAAATATCGACAGTGTATGCTGTGTATCGTTTTTTGCAAAAAAAAATTCTCCATTCACTCATAGAAAAATGAAATGAAGTGATAATATGACACTATTTGATACTTCAACAACTTGTACATCGATGAAATGAAACGATAAGGACAACGCACTAACCTCGCTGTTGGCAATAGCAATGCCCACGTTGCGCCTGCATTCAGTAAAGGTTATTTTGCCTAGAACTTGTTTTTCTGGCAGTGATAGGTTACCTGTGGAAATGAAATGAAGTCCTATGCTTTTTGACAGAGCGTAGGGGAACGATGCGGGAGACCCACACCACCGTACTAGGCAAGATTCTAATGGAGATGGTTTGCCGTTGCCTTCCTCCGACCGTAATGGGGATGATGATGAAGAAGAAGAAGACGACACAACAACACACAGACGTCCATCTCGGGGCAGGTAAAAATCCCGGAATCCCGCCCGGAACCGAACCCGGGACCCCGTGCTACGGAAGCGTAAACGCTACCGCGAGACCAGGAGCGGCGAACCGTTTACCTCTAGTGATAGCTTGAGGTCTCCGAGAAAGTTAACTGTGAGCGAAAAGTTACGGCCGCGGAATAATAATTCGCGGTTATTGACGGTTATTTCCAGTCAGACGAATTCCTTACGG
Source organism: Schistocerca nitens (assembly GCF_023898315.1). NCBI lineage: Eukaryota > Metazoa > Arthropoda > Insecta > Orthoptera > Acrididae > Schistocerca > Schistocerca nitens. The sequence continues at coordinate 354,724,290 of NC_064615.1, forward strand.
TCACTCTACGTAATTCGATAGCACAAAACACACTCCGATGAACAGATGGCGCGCGGTCTGACAGTTTCTTCCATGAACTATAGAATACCTCATAGATGGTTTGCCCCTTTGCTGTTTTCATTTACGCGTGGTCGGATCTCAAATGATGCGAAAACGTAGTACGCACTTCGGTGCCGCTACGCAGTATTCGCAGTTACTGAAATAACAGCTGGTAACAGATGAGCGGTTATTACAGTAACTGCTACTTCTCAGCAGCCAGTTATTTCTATCAGTTAATTTTTTTTTTTACCACACCTAATTTTCTCGCGGCTGTACTCGTAACGCCTGGTGCCAAACTGTGAGTAGTGAAGTGATATACCTTGCGTTGTGTCTGTGGCGAACGACACCACAGTTTTATAAAAGGGCCTCCACTTGGCGCCACACAACGAAGGCAGCCAGTTCGAGCTGTACTAATGGAAGAAATTTTAACTTACAGGTTAGACCGAGGAGCAACGTGTCTCTATCTTATACAGTGCGGTACGCATAAATTGGCCTGTCAGCTCCCAAGTCCTGAATCGATACAAGTCGTAAAGCCGCACCGCGCATAACCTTTTAATGGAGGTTCGGCGCAGCGTGGCACGTCCGGTGTGGACTGCAAACTGTGCCGCTCCGATTAAAACCGATACCGATATTTTTTGGTGTCGGTTACAACAGGATTATTTCATTTTTCATTAGTAGCCGGATAAAAAATGGTATATCAATTTGCAACAGCAGCAGTGCTAAAATGTTTTGTTTCTGCATAAAACTTTTTGTAAGAGCGAGTGATGTTTTTTCGTAAAATTTTCCTTGCTTTGAAATATTCGGTTAGTACAGAAACTAGGAAAAGCAGTCAGTATTATTTTAATAACAACGTTATAAACTAGCAACAAACACATGACTTACGAATCGGGACAGCATTGCAAAGACAGTAATGTACGTGTTACCTTGTGGCACCATGGCCTATTAAACTGTACATGTGCAGGTGCTACGTGCAAGACATGACCGCACTTACAAGGGGAGGCCACGACGTTTGGAACGCGGAATTATTGCAAAGTTCGTACACTCGTAGTACACCATTAGGACAACAGAATGTGTTTGCAAGCACCGGCAGCTGCGTGGTTACGGCACGGTGGCTCAGCTTGTTCGGCCAGAGGGTTAGTTGCCCTCTGTAATAAAAAAAAATTCTGATTATTCGATCAACAATGAAGTTAATCGTGTGTCTTCGACGTCCGCCACGAGCAAATGCAACGACCTACAGCGAAAGAAAAAAGAAAAAAAAAAAACAGTTGTTAACGTTCAAGCTCCGTAATCGCTGGGTCGCTGGATCGAGTCCCACTCGACAGTTTTTTTTTTATTTCTAACACAGTCATTTTCTTTACTATTTATATTACAATTGAGGTAATGGGAAAAAAGCGTGTAATCGTTTGAACTTTTATTAAATTTACAATGTTATTCCGCAGTCTACAAATTTTTATTATCGCAAATAATATTCATAACTTCCGACTAGTAAACGACCAAACGCATAAAGTGATGCTGAAAATGTTTGCTTGTCCGTGTCTTCAAAATTGCTCGTATTTAATCGAAAGAAAACGAGAAATTGCTTCTCGTGAAGACACTATAAAAATACACTCTATACTGCATGACCAATGATCAGCGCCGATATTTAAGGAAATGCTGCATTACGCATGATTTGCTTCCAAATTATCGGCTGAAAGAGAGGTTTTTGAAAATGACGAGGTTTGTTTTTCCACGGAAAACCTCGTAAGACCTTGCGTGTGCGGAAACACAGTCTTTATTCAATGCATCTGGTGCCGTTTAACTTTTTGTTTTTCATGTTTTTACGAAAAATACCATCCCGCAACTTGTAATGTCGAAAGCGACGATTAATTGCACATCTTTCGAAAGCCGGCTGTGCCGGTCAAAACTTGGAGGTAACAAGTCGTTTCGGGTTCCTTTCAGGTATAAGGGATGTCTCAAATCACGGACAAGCATGCATCTTCAGTATCACTTTATGCGTTTGGCCGTTTAAGAGTCGGTAGTTATGAATATTGTATTATTTGTGATACTAAAAATTTGTAGACTGCCAAATAACATTCTAAATTTAAGTAGGTTCATCCGATTACACGTATTTTTCCCATTACATCAATTGTAATATAAATAGTAAAGAAAATGTCTGTGTTAGAAAGAGAAAAAAGTGACGAGCAGGACTCAATCCAGCGACCCAGCGATTACGGAGCTTGAACGCTAACCACATAAAAAAAAAAATCTCATTTTGATCGGTTTCGTTCGTTGCATCTGCTCGTGGCGGACGTCGCAAGACACCCGTTTCAGTTCGTCGTTGATCCATTAACTCCGTTTTATTTTAGTACAGAGGGCAGCTAAACCCCTGACGGAACACGCTGAGTTACCGTGCCGGCTCCACTCGTCTGCCAGTGCTTCACGGTAAAAATGGTCACGCACAGGTGTATATATTTGACGATCGAAATTATCTTGCGATTTTCTCAATAACGCTTGAGAAGTACGCGCTACTGCTTACACATTTTGTTGTCCTAATGGAGTACAGCGAGTGTACGAAGTTTGCAGTCAATCCGCGTTCCAAACGTCGTGGCCTCCCCTTGTTAGTCTATATGATATCTTCTCGCTGTCGTCCCCGGACATCAGTTGTATTGCAGGATGGTCCCATACCTTGTTTGGAGGTAAATTTGATTGTTATGTCCGCAATTTTATTTATATGCTATAAACTATGAATAATAACCGAACGCTTAATTTTGTGGTGCCTTTCGAGTGAAAAATTGATATCATATAAAAGTGCCGTTGCAGGGAAGTTGTCAATTTGTCACCATTCTCTCCAGCTGTCGCTACGTCTGCCCCCTTCACCTTTGCAACCTTATCTGGAAACAGTGTGACCGATTGCTGCCGCTGCCTCAACCGCATATCGGTCACGATCGTCGACTCCTTCATATTCATTACAATGTTTCAATCTCTGTTAAAATTCTACGTTTGTTACTGGAAGTAGTAACAATACAAACTGAAAATCGCGTATTCCGGAAACTGATTTTGAGTGGTTTTAACAGTCAGGTTAATCTAGACACGAAAAGAACCGATGGAACAGAAAACCGGTTTCAGCGATAACCGCGATCCCTACTGCAAACAACGGCCAAGTTCCGCTCAGGGTCGGTACATAGAAGGAAATAGTTCGTTCGTGCACGACTGTTTGGGCGCCGACATCCGTTTCACCTTATTGACGCGCCCGAACGCACCGCCGGCCGGTGTGGCCGTGCGGTTCTAGGCGCGTCAGTCTGGAACTGCGAGACCGCAACGGTCGCAGGTTCGAATCCTGCCTCAGGCATGGATGTGTGTGATGTCTTTAGGTTAGTTAGGTTTAAGTAGTTCTAAGTTCTAGGGGACTGATGACCTCAGCTGTTAAGTCGCATAGTGCTCAGAGCCATTTGAACCATTTGTTACGCACCTGCCGACACCCTGCTCCACTCTCGTGTTCTGCGCCGCCCGTTTGTGAGCATAACGGCGCGTCTGTATTCCATATTTTTCACATTGCTGCGACGCAGTAGACAGGAAATCTACTATAACCGTTACGAAACCAAGTATCAGATCAAATACACAATCAAAGGAAACTTACGTCTTAGGTTCCAGTGCGAGATGAAGCATAACGATTCCTTCAGAATACAATGTGATTCTTCAACAGCTCTTTCTAATGACTATAGCAACAGTGTTGAATTACGGATTGTCTCGAGCACGACAGATGGTTGAATATACTTTCAGGTTGTTGGCAAATCGGATAAACAGTAGTTAGAAGGCCTTTGGAAATTAAGGGAGAGACTAGGTGGCTCGTGTCGGATATAAGAGCTTCATTATGCACTTAAAAAGAAAAAAACCAAAAACAAAAGTAATTACATCAGTTCTTCTGACATCGTAGCAGCTATAGTCTAATTAAAATTACTTGATAGTTGATACATGACGCGTTAGCTGGTTTCTTCCAATCAGAAAGCTCAATGTCATGCCCGAACCGTTCGCCGTTGCCATACCGCCAGAACAGTTGTGCAAGTCATTTTCAGTTCCTTATACAGCTTTCTTCTTGATGTGTCTTGATCACGACTCCTAGATCTGAACCTTTTATTTCGTATTTCAGCACGTTATAATGCAGCGTACTGCAGTAGAGGAGTGGTTAGCGTAAAAGCTTCCATTTTAGAAGGTTGTCGATACGAATCTCGTCGATATAGCGGAGTTTTTTATTTCTAAAACTAATCAAAAGACTATTATTTTTACACAATGAAATGTTTTAAATGAATTTTTTGTATCTAATACTTTCCCACGTGATTTTCATCAGCCTATTGACTTTTTTATTTGCCCTTATTTTTCTTCCTATCGTTCCTTTTTCAATCTGCATGTGTCGCCTATAGTCTGCAACCAAGTGCCGACCAGAACTGCTCATTGGTTGATACGCAGCAGCTAGTCTAGTCAGTGTGAGGATAATTTCACGTAACAAATGATATCGAGTGAGAAATAGTTTGCCTTTAGCACTGAAACTTTTCTGTCTTCAGTTTGTTCGTAGAGGTTAGCTTTAATCATCGTGAACAAACCGATCGTGATTTTAGTTCTGCAGCAGATTGATGACCGCCGTTTTCACGCATACATTGCACTCACGAGGTTGTGGTTAGTTAGGACAAGACTTTAATTCAGGGCTACTACAAGCGTCGCCTGTCGCATTTCAGTCATTGGTCACCTAAAAATAGCTGTCAATAGCTCATCTCGCATTTCCGACATAGGCCCTACCTCGCAGCGGCCGCTTGTAACACTGCTTCGCGTAGCACATTAACAGCATTTGTGAAGTGACGCGCCATGCTTGTGTATCGCATGTAGCCGATGTTGCAACATTGTAGTGGCAAGTGACAGACATCAACTGCCACGTAATTTTAATTGGACTATAGCTGTAGCTTCGCAGGGGGCAGGAATCTGTGGCATCTCCGTAAGAACCCCGCAGCCAAATACAGGTAACAGGGGCGGCTCAGTGTAGATTGCCCCCTTAGAAATCTACATTGCGCTGCACTGGCTGTGTCCCAATATACATGTGGCCGTAGACGAAAGCAACACTCTAAACATTCGATAACAACCCGGATGTTGTTTGTCTTTTCATTAACAATTTGGAGCGTGTACAACCCAGCCAGAGATTTACACACAAGCATGTGATTTCCATTTTGCAAGCGATGATGGATTTTTGTGGTGATAGGTTTGTCATTATGTCATTTCGTCTATTTAATCATAAGTCTCATAATATTGATAGTTATTTGCTGTCTATGCCGGCGCACATCTGTCTGCGACCATTTAATAAAGGGCCTGTATAAGAACGCCTCCTTAAGCAACTGAAGTCAAGCTTCATGTAATTGTAAGTTATCCTAAATTTAGAGCACTGCTACAAATAGAACATTCAGCAATGCCATACACTACCAGAGTGTAAAGTGTTGTAAATTTATTGAAACTGATTTACTCTAACTTATTTCACATTCCCAAATATTAATTTCAATCGCAAAACCTATTCAATTCCTATAAATGGTTATTTCTTGTAACTATTGTTATTATTATTCGGCTGACTGGAGTTTCCTCTGTTTGTGAGCATCATTCCGTGGATGTACTGGAACAAATTGTCTCTCTCTTGGGTGGTCATCCGGGCAGTCGCTTCACTTGCAGTCATCCATGTTTACAAATCTTAACTATAACAGTATACTAGTAATGCTGAGGGGCTAGTAATATAAACTTCTGCTAAGGGCGTAGCTGAGTGTTCAGGCACGGAGGGGGCGCAAAACTTGATTGGATTAAGAAATAACCGAGAGAAACACGGCAATTCACCCAACTCATGATGAAATTACTACTACTACACAGATACTTGTCGCTAACACGGTTTATATGGAAACGGTGCGCTTGGTTGCTTCACATAGGCGTCTCATACAAAATTTCCTCATGTTCAACAATACCGTTCTTGGTGCTACTTTGTTGTGGTATAAAGGCCGGGAAGCAAGTGCTATTTGACGGAATGCTTCCGATGGCTGCTGACTGAGTACTGGAGCGAGAGGTGACAACAGAGGAAGTAAGCAAAAAAAGATGGAGGGGGTATGTAATTGTGTTGCCCCTCCAGCTAGTATTTTTGTTGTTCCCAAGTTTTAGGTTGGTGCGATCTGCTAAGGAAATAAAAAAGAATTCGAGAACAACCCTTCTGTCGCTAATCATAATATTACTGCAGTTTTTAAACGTTGTGACAATAGACAATAATGGTGTGTTCATCCACGTTGAACCCTCGTGTAAACAGACGTATGCTCTGCCATTGAACATCAACTGCATTGCTCAAGCATCTGGTGTCGTGCAAGAGCAGTGGAAGTAGGCCTTACTTCTTCTTCTTATTACTATTATTATTATTATGTATTACGTATTTTCAATATTATGAAAAGTCGTGGGAGCCGGCCGTGGTGGCAGAGCGGTTCTAGGCGCTACAGTCCGGAACCGCGCGACCGCTACGGTCGCAGGTTCGAATCCTGCCCCGGGCATGGTTGTGTGTGATGTCCTTAGGTTAGTTAGGTTTAAGTAGTTCTGTTATAGGGGACTGGTGACCTTACAAATTAAGTCCCATAGTGCTCGGGGCCAGAAGTCGTGGGGTCAGTATCGCTTTGCGTGTTCCAAAATTTCTCCGATATCCAAACTGATCTTCTGTGATGTCGGCTTCTACCAGGTTTTCAGTTCTTCTGTAAAGAATTTGTGTTAGTAGTTTGCAACCATGACTTATTAAACTGATAGTTCTGTAATTTTCACACCTATCACCCCCTGCTTTCTTCGGGATTGCAGTTATTACATGAACTCTGACACATGCTAAAACATTGAAAGTCTCACATTTCCTTGCTGATCACTGTGCTACACGTTTAACACTTGCAGTTTTTGGAGGACTGTCAGTTTCGCTGTGCCAACCTGTTCTTCTGAAGTTTAAGCACAAAATTTAAAAAAAAAAGGTAGAATGAAGAGGAACCAATATGGGGAATTATGGCTGCATGGATAAAATATTTTCTGCTAGACCATCGAGATGAGAAGACATACGAAAATGTAATTCCAGTCTTGAAAACGAAAATGTAATTCCAGTCCTGAAAAATTTGCAAGGCAGATTGTAGAAATACAGTTATTACGATTCTGTGGAAGAACGCCAGTGAAAGTATACCGCGCATATCAAATAAAGCACGGTTGATACTGGAACTCAGAGATAATTACAAAAGCTTGTTAGAGCAAGTAGGGCCATTTTATGAGTAAGAAAGTAGATAAAGATGGTTCAGCTGTAGCAGGGACTGTCATTCTTACCAGTCAAGTCACAATTCATTCTGGATCACTTCTAATTAGGCCTTAGGGCCCTACCGCACTGGGACACCACGGCAGGTCTGCCGGCAGTACCCGGGTCTTGGCAGTACGAGGCGCCAGAGGAAGGCCTTAAGTCTCTGCTCAGTAGAAGAGCCACAAGCTTTGTGTGCAAGTTCCCTTCATTGCTGATCGTGACATTAAATGATTATTTGACACGCTTTATAATGATTTAAGAAATTACGGTGCTGAATTTGCTATTATCGTGAGATAGTCATTCAGTTCATTTGACGAGGTAGTGGAAGTCTCCCGATATTAATTGACAAAAAGGTCACTGTTTTAAGAAAAGTGATCTCACAAGAGGAACAGATTTCGTGACCCGTGTACTCGGTAGATAGCAATTTGCTGTCTACAGTGGTATTTACAGTTTTTGTTGTAACCGTAAACTATACATGGTAGTGCTTTTAAGTTTTTTCGTTATTATAAACTGAAATTAAATTTACAAATGTTTTAGACAAGATGCCTGAAACCTATCTCCTTTTTTTTTACATATACTTTTTTCTTAAAATAATTCTAGCTTGTCTGATATATCTGGCCCATTAGCATCACTTGCTGCAGCAGAAGATGTAGGTGTGCTACTTCGGTCTGGAAGTAGGTTTCGAGGAAAATTTACATTGCCTGGATAGTAAACATGCTTTGTCTGTGTTATAAAGCTCTTGTGGTTGGAGTGGTGCATCAGAAACAGGCTATGAGGAAACAGGATCGATAGTTTCCACGATCAGCCAGGTAGAGTCCAGAAAGTGCATTATTGTATGTAGTTTGAACGGGATTGTAGTGTGGAGAGACTTAGTCTCTGAACTGACCTTCATTTATGATCCTTGTAAACCCCAACACTTTTTTCTCATTTTAATTTCAAATAGTTCTGAGATAGAGTGTCCCAAGTTGCTGATCTCATCTGAATCTCCCAGATAAAAGATTCAGTGTCAAAACAACCCATGGCATTCACGAGAGCAGATAAAACTAGGTACGGCTGAGTGGCAGGTCCTGGTACGGGAGTGGCTATAAGCCACCAGTGTTCCACTGGCAGTGCTGCCAGGCTGGCAGGCTTGCCGGCAGAGCTGCCACACTCAGGTGGATGCTAGGTGTGGGAGGCTCCATTGTGTCCCTTGCTTCTGTCTGGCATCTCTGCCAGCAGATCTGCTGTGGCATCCCAGTGTGGTAGCGTGCTTAGGAACAGGCAGATTGTGTGGTCACATAGTATCAAGTAAAATTTCAGAAGGGACAGTTATTTATTCTAATTCTTAAGAAACTGCAGTTCAGATATACAAATTTAATGATAGGACATCTATATTGAAAATAGTAGAAGACACTGATGTGGCTATTAACAAAAATGTGCAGTTTTGTAGATACAATGAAATACCCCATTAAACACACTATTTTCCTGATAGGTAATTGGTGCTTTTCAAATTTAAACAGGTTTTTGATTGCAGAATTTATTTATTTCCAGTTTTACCCTACCCTACCCTTTTCTTTTAAGAGCTAGAATGTAGCCTAATTTGTGAATAGGAGCATGATCTGAAGTACTGTAAATCAAGAAAAGAAATTGTGCTATAAACATAGGAACCTCAATATTATGTTATGGCATATGATGAAGAACTAGTGTTATCCCTAATAACAGAAACTGCAATAAAACAAATCACAATACTGAAAAGAACTCTGCAGGCGAACAGTATCCTGGTGTCCTTCAGAAAAACTGAACATAATGAAAACATAAAAATATATCAGATTTCATGAGAGCAGATTTGTAAAAAAACATTAAATCTATTTAGTTAGATAATATAATACAACAAAATTGACATGATGGAGGGATTATGAAAAGCTTATAGGAATATAAGAGTTATCAGTAACAGTTGATACTTCAGCAGCCCTATGTGCCCATCCATTACCACTTACTCTTGCCTCAACACAGATAAATCCAACAACATCAAAGACTGTGCAACAGATCTTTACACACTTGCATGTCTTCATTGTGTCACATTTTATATATGAATATTCACCACTAAACTTGGTAAGTTCACACATGGACATAGAAGAACTGTCCACCTTGAGGACACCCAGTTACTGAGCATGCTGTACATCTTGACTCAAGGACCCCAAGCGCTACTTAGATCCTACCCTCCAATACTAGTTTCTGTGAACTCTAGAGATGAGAGCTTACCAACCAACATGTCATCGCGTCCTGACACCTCCCTAGATTTAACCTCCATTAGCACCATCTCCCTCATCCTTTTCTACTATTTTATATTTTTATGTCTCTATTTTGGGAATATACTCTTAGGTGCCGTTTACTTTATCTCCTCAACCGCATTCTTCTGGAACCACTTTTGGTTTTTCCCAGTCTTTTTTCTGCTTTGTATCTAGTTCTTCACCATTCAATGTCAAAAATTAATTTCTCTTTCCCTTATTCCATGTTTACTTCTTGCTTTGCCCTTCTGTCATCTCTGGACTGAAACTGTCACAGTGATAAAGAATGAAAATTTGACACAATCTGTTCAGTCATGACTGGTAAATGATGCAGACCTAGTAAAAAGTAATGTAGTATCTTTGACCTCCTACTTCCTCTGCTGCTTCGCTCTTCAACTTTGAGTCTCTCAACTTCACAACAGCTGCATCCCTTTCATACTGGCCTCTAAATGATCTACCCCTCCTTTTCAGTCTTCTCCAATATATTCCTCTTTCCACCCTGAGCAAGGAACCAACAGTTCTGAAAGCTAGGATAGCTTTTTTAAATGTGTCTAGTAGCATTACTTAGACTGTTGCCATCTAAAGGTAAGTAGTGGCTATGCATGCTATCTGCTTGTAATTTTATAGCTTTTTTAAGCTCATTGTGAACTTGATAAAATTCATTGTCTAAGTGATGACATTTCAATCATTGACAAAGTGAGCTATAGGAACAGGCAAAACAGAACTTGAAAGTTCTTTTGCACTGTTTATTCGCAATTATATGACTGCCTCTGAAACCTTCTGCAACAGAAATTTTAAATTCTGTTATGAAGAGTAACACAATCTCCATTTTGATTGTTTTCTTACAGATCGTCATTCCCATTTAGATGAACTGGACTTAAGTGTTGGACACAAAAGCAAATATAATGTTTAGATGTATTTTTACGTGTTTATCCCATTTTAATTTTTTTATTTGTTTTGTGGGGATGGTCACATACTTTCAAATTTATATTAAGGTTAAGTTACTAACAAAGAGAATTTTATGACTTTCAGAGTGCAACAATGAATGAGAAGGAGGACACTGATGCCATACCACACCCGAGGGGTTCAGCAAACCCACTCTCTGCACTCACATTCTGGTAAGGGAATCCAATATTTTTATTCGTGATAGAGAGAATAGACAAAAATAATTGTTCATCTCTAGAAACATGTAATTTAATGATATTAATATGTTACATTCAAGCATAAGACACTTCAGTTCCTGTGTAAGTAGTTACACTACATTTTTGTTAAGTGTCCAGATACGGTACTTTATTTATAAAATGTCTTTCTTGTCACCTAGCAGTCATTGTATGAAGTAAATATGTGACTGAATATGTGACTGAATCCTACTGACTTCAAAAAAGTTTGCATTTTTCTGTAAACTGAAAAAATATATAACGAAGAGTCAGTCTGTACAGAAAAAAACATGTCTAACACTTTTTCTTTTTGATGTTATTGGAGGTGCAAAGAAAATCTGAAAATGATGAAAAGCAATCAAAAAGCTTCACCAAGTGCTGCTGAAACTTGATACGATATGACAAAAGAAGCTATTCAGATCCTCAAACAATGGAAAATCCAGGATGGAATGTAGCAATATTATGAAAACGAAAGTTGCTACTTGGCAAGTAGGGGAGATGCTGAGTCACAGATAGGCACAACAAAAAGACTCTTACAGTTAAAGCTTTCAGTCATTATGGCCTGCATCAAGAATAGATGACACACACACACACACACACACACACACACACACACACACACACACACACACACACACACACACACACATACACAAATGCAGTCTCAGGCAACTGAAACCACACTGCGAGCAGCAGCACCAGTGCATGATGGGAGTGGTGACTGGATAGGGGTAAGGAGGAGGATGTGGCTGGGATAGGAGGTATAGTATGGTCGGGGTGGCTGACAGTGAAATGCCGCAGGTTAGATGGCAGGCAGGGGAGAGGTGGGGAGGGGGGCAGGGGGGGGGGAGTAGTAGAAAAGGAGAGAAATAAAAATACTGGAAGTGATGGTTGAATGATGGCTGTCTAGTGCTGGAATGGGAACAGGGAAGAGGCTGGATGGGTGAGGACAGCGACTAACGAAGGTCGAGGCCAGGAGGGTTACAGGAACGTATGATGCATTGCAGCGAAAGTTCCCACCTGCGCAAGTCAGAAAAGCTGGTGTTGGTGGGAAGGTTCCATATGGCACAGGCTGTGAAGCAGTCATTGAAATGAAGGATATCATGTTTGGCAATATGTTCAGCAACAGGGTGGTCCACTCGTTGCTTGGCCACAGTTGGTCGGTGGCCATTCATGCAGACAGACAGCTTATTGGTTGTCATGCCTACATAGAATGCAGTACAGTGGTTGCAGGTTAATTTGTAGATCACATGACTGGTTTCACAGGTAGTCATCCTGCCTTTGATGAGATAGGTGATGTTAGTGACCGGACTGAAGTAGGTGGTGGTGGGAGGATGTACGGGACGGGTCTTGCATCTAGATCTATTACAGGGGTATGAGCCATGACGTAAGGGAATGGGAGCAGGGGTTGTGTAAGGATGGATGAGTATATTGTGTAGGTTCGGTGGAGGGTGGAACACCAGTGTGGGAGGGGTGGGAAGGATAGTGGGCAGGACATTTCTCATTTCAGGGCATGACGAGAGTTAATTGTAACCCTGGCGGAGAAGGTCATTCAGTTGCCAAATATGATATCCTTCATTTCAATGACTGCTTCACAGCCTCTGCCATATGGATCCTTCCCACCAACACCAGCTTTTCTGAATTGCGCAGGTGGGAACTTTCGCTGCAATGCATCCTAAGTTCCCGTAACCCTCCTGGCTTCAACCTTCATAAGTCACTGTCCTCACCTGTCCAGACTCTTCCCTGTTCCCGTTCTAGCACTACACAGTCGTCATTTCACCATCACACCCAGACTTTTTATTTCTCTCCTTTTCCGCTACTTCCCCCCCTCTCCCCATCTCTCCCCTCCCCTCCATCTAACCTGCAGCACTTCACTGTCCACCAGCCCCACCATACTATCCCTCCCCCTCCTCAACCCCAGCCCCCTTCTTTCCCCCACCCAGTCACCACTCCCATCATGCACTAGTGCTGATGCTCGCAGTGGGGTTTCAGTTGACTGAGACTGCACTTGTGTGTGGAAGTTGCATTTGCATGAGAGTGTGTGTGTGTGTGTGTGTGTGTGTGTGTGTGTGTGTGTGTGTGTGTCATCTATTATTGATGCAGGCCTTAACTGCCAAAAGCTTTAATTGTAAGAGTCTTTTTGTTGTGCCTATCTGCTACTCACCATCTCTACTATATGGTGAGTAGCAACTTTCCTTTTCATAATATTGTTACGCAGATCCTCAGTTAGGAGGTTATTACAGTACTCTTTGTTACAAAGCTCTCAGGCAGAGGATATCCTTGTTCACTATCCAACAATCTTTGATAGAATTTCTGCAGTAATAAAGAGGGTTTATAAAATGATGGTCAACAATTTTCCAAGTTCTGAATGGTCTTGGAATCAGGAAATTGTCCCAACTTTTGATAGGAAGAGAGTCTTAGACAACAAAGAAGAGTGTATTTCAGAATACTCTCTGCTTTCTGTTCATATAACAGTAAATATTTTTATAACAGTTAGATAATAACTATTAATATTTGCAACAATGTAGGAAAGGACAGATTGCTACTTACTGTAAAGAAGACATGTTAAGTTGCAGATAGGCACAATTGAAAGACACTTACATAAAGCTTTCAGCCACAGCCTTCATCAGCAAATAAGAACACACACCATTCATACACACAAGCAAGCACACTTCGTTCACACATGACAGGCAACTCCAGCATCTCGAGCCAGAATGCAAATATCATGTGGGATGCAAGCAGCAACCTGAAGGGGACAGAGAAGGGGAGGGGATAGTAGTGTATGGGTGGGGGGAGAGACGAACGCTGCCTGATGGTATGTGCTAGGTATGGTACTAGAATGCCAACAGGCACAGCATGAGGAGATTATGGGGCAAGGAGGTGGGGAAAAAAATGAGCAAAAAGGGAGAGGAGCTGGGAAAGATGGGCAGATGCATTGACAGGGGGCAGCAAATAAACAGGGTGGGAGATGAGAATGGGGAAGAGATGATAGGACAGAGGGGGTAGAAACTGTTGGGTGGAGGGTGTGGGGACATATGTTCCTGTAGGTTGAGGCCGGGATAATTACAGGAGCGGAGAATACTTTGCAAAGATAACTCCCATCTGCACAGTTCAGAAAAGCTGGTGGTGGAGAGAATGATTCAGATGGCTAGGATAGTGAAGCAGCCATTGAAATCAAATGCATTATGTTGAGCTGCATGTTGTACCACAGATTGGCCGCTCTTGGCGACAGTTTGGTGGTGGCTGTTCTTCCTGGTGGACAGGTGATTGGTAGTCACACCAGTACAAAAAGCTGTGCAGTGATTGCAGTAGAGCTGGTAAATGGCATGGCTCCTTTCACAGGTGGCCTGGCCCCTGATGGGGTAGGCTAAACCTGTGACAGGACTGAAACAGTAAGTGCTGGGTGGATAGATTTGGCAGGTCTTGCGTCTTGGTCTTCCACAGTGATATGAGCCTTGTGGCAAGGGGTTGGGATTGGCAGTGGCTTATGGATGGACTAGGATGTTGCAGAGATTGGGTAGGTGGCAGAACACCACTTTAGTGGGTGTGGGAAGTATCTCAGGCAGGATGTCCCTCATTTCAGTGCATTATCATAGGTAATCAAAGCCTTAACGAAGGATGTGGTTCAGTTGTTCCAGTCTGTGATAGTACAAAGTGAGAAAGGGAACATTCCTTTGTGGCTGATTTTGGGGGTGGTGGGAGGATTGGGGTTGTGTGTGGAAAATTTGCACTGGAGACCTGTTTGCGGACTAGGTCTGGGAGATATTGCCTATCTGTGAAGGGCATGGTGGGAATGAATTTAATAAAATTAAATGTTGCTGGGTGCACATATTTGTACTGTTACTGTAATTTTAAAATGAAGTTGCGCCTATTTTACAACAGCTGACTTCATTAGAAATTATAAGAAAGTCCCCCACCCCCCTCCTCTCACTCTCTCAACCCCAACAACACTAGACGGGGTCTCTCTGCTCAAAATTCCATATGATCATTTCATCCCCCCCTCTCAATGTGTGTGTGTGTGTGTGTGTGTGAGTGAGTGAGTGAGTGAGTGAGTGAGTGAGAGAGAGAGAGAGAGAGAGAGAGAGAGAGAGAGAGATATTCATGACATAGTTTCTGCAAGAGAAGTACATGGTTTACCAGATGAAAAGTTTTTGTGAGATCTAACAATAATCCCACGGTGTTTTTTCTTCATTTTGATAAATAGAGACACTGTGCAAAAATTCTGTGACAGCTGCTGTGGTGCTGTGATCTTTATATGAGAAGACTGTTGTCTGCAAAAAGGTCATTAAGCTGTGCCAGCATCACTGACTCAAATATTGTACTATGCACAGGAATCAGTGATATTGGTCTGCAGTTTTATTTTTCCTCCTTTGATTCTATTTAGTGCACTGGTCTAATAATGCTCCTCTTCAGTGCATTGGGAAATGTACCTTCTTTGAGATGCTGGAGTTGACGAGAAATGTAATTAGTTGAATCACAACATTTGTGCATTTTTTGATTTCTGTGCTGGAAAGGGTGTTTACATGAAATGTATTTGCAGTTGCGAATACAGACAACCATCAGCTGTATAATGGAATTATGATAATGGAAATTTGTGACAGACCGGGACTCGAACCCAGATTTCCTGCTTTCACGAGCACTCACTTTACCATTAGGCTATCTGAGCATGCTCTGTGCCCATACCCAAACTCCAAATGTTGTCAGCCCTCAAGCATGCTCGTATAGCCTAATGGTAAGGCAACCACTCACGATAAACAGGAAATCTGGGTTCAAGTCCCAGTCTTGCACAAATTTTCATTGTTGTCATACCATTATACAGCTGATGGCTGATGGTTGTCCCTATTTGCAACTGTGAATATGTTTCATGTATTTCATAATGGCTGTAGTTGCCACACTACTTGTTCCTTTGGACATGCGTGCATGTTGGAAGGAATTTTGTATTGTAATTCTGAACAACAAAGGCACTGCAGTATCAAGCTTGAGTGTTTATTTTTTAGTGCAGAATTATTTTGCTTATGTATTGTTCTCTGGTTTCTTCACATTCAAAGTTAGCTGTGTATCAGGATGTTGAGTGGGTCTGTGACTGGAATTATGGTGGCAGTGGCAGAGATAACATCCTTGTTAAGAATGTGACAAACAGTTTTTTGCTTTTGCGATCTCCATGTCTGATATTTATTGCTTTCCCTTTCTGTGTTCATAAATGTTTTTCAGTATTTGTTAATGATGTTCCAGGAGGCTCACTTACATGTGCTGACTGTGCTATTGATTCACAGTGGGGTTGTTTCCTAAGATTTAGGATTTCTGATTTGAAACTTTAATAACTCTGAAAGTATGATAGAAGCTGAAAAGTTTGTGGGACATAAGTTGCTTGGCACAACAGGGGCCATAATATGATGTTGGTTCTTTGTTGCTAGGTGGGGTCGCCTCAGAGATATGAAGGTCAACTTTTTTTTTTTTTTTAATGGGATGCTATAGTTTGGTACTTATTTTCTGATAGTGGCTATCGAGATGAATCAAATGATGTGTAACAGTAAGGTTTTTGAAGGTCAATGAAGATCACAAAGGTGGCATGAACGTCCATTTACAGAAGGTGTTCGAAGTGAAGACAATTGGTATCAATGCAGTGCTGCAATCTTCTTATCGTGGATTGAGTGGTATTCCTTATCACACTGGCATTTATCGAAGCACATGCTCTGACAATTCTCTCTTGCATATCTTCAGGTGTAGTTGGAATGTCTTTATAAACAATGTCTTTTATGAATCCCCAAAAGAAAAAATCTAGTTTGTCAAGTCTGGTGAATGAGTCAGACATGACACATCTCCTCCACGTCCAGTCCAACGATTTGGGAATTGTCTCTGCTGCTCATTTCTAGCCATCAGTGAAAAATGTACCAGACACCCATCATGTTGATACCACATTCTGTTCCTTGTTCCTAAAGGTATTTCTTCCAATAATAGACCTAATGTTTCTTGCAGGAATGTGGTGTACTTCCTACCATTAAGATTTCCTTCAATGAAATAGGGGCCTATAATTCTTTGCTCCAGAATCCCACACCATACATTCACCAACCACGGTTTTTGGTGTGCAACTTGCCACAGCCAACATGGATTTCCAGTTGCCCAATAATGCATGTTATGCAAATTAACATTTCCATGGTTCGTGAATGTAGCCTCATCAGTAAATAAAATCAAATTAATAAATGTGTCATCCCTCTGAATCTGAAGTTGAGCCCATCGGCAAATTCAATGTGACCCATACAATTCGTACCAGTTTATTCTTGGTGGAGACTGATATGGTAAGGATGATATTTATGGCGATGCAGAACAAGAATAACACTACTCTGGCTCATGCCAGATTCCCTTGCGATTTGACGTGAACTGACACAATGATCTCAAACCACAGTGGCAAGAGTACCAATTTCCATTTCCTCATTAGTAACTTTCCTTTGCTGGAGGGTGTTTCTGATGCATTAATGATCCAGTTGTTCTCAATTTATCATACACATAGGGTGAGTGCGTTGAGAATATCTTTCAGCGTATAAATCTCTAGCTCTCACTGAGTTTCGTTGGCATTCTCCATAAATGAGAAGCATATCAACTGTTCTTCAAAGGAACACATCATTCACGTTCGCTTGATTTGACGATACTAGTCTTACCATTAGTGCTGAATTGCAAAACCATCGAATGGTGTTTACATGTCAATGGCACGTTAGATGGATACACCATATTCGGCAAATATTTACTATTTGCATGATATACAGGAGAGAATTGTCAAAGCATGTGCTTCGATAAGTGCCAAAGTGATAAGGAATACCACTCAATCCATGATAAGAAAATTGCAGCACTGTATTGATACCAATAATCATCACTTTGAACACCTTCTGTAAATGGACGTTGATGCCGCCTTTTTGACCTTTGTTGGCCTTCAACGAACTTACTGTTACACATCATTGGATTTGTCTTGATAGCTGCTATCAGAAAATAAGTAGCAAACTATAGCATCCCATTTAAAAAAACAAAGTTGACCTTCATATCTCTGATGTGACCTCACCTAGGAACAAAAACCCAGTGTCATATTATGGCCCCTGTTGTCCCATGCAACATTTGTTTCACAAGCTTTTCAGCTCCTATCATACTTTCATAGTTATTTCTGGTGGAAATGGTTAGTGAATCACCCTGTATAGAACTTGACTAACCCAGCTTGTAATTTCAACTCAACTCCTCTTTCCCCAGGGATTGGGAATTGTTTAGTCTTTATCCCCTGGGATTGGGAGTTGTGTGTGTTTTTCTTTTTTCTTTTTGTTTGGTTTTAACTGGTGCCCCTGTGTTGAATGCTTGGTGTGGCACCTTGCGAGTCAGGCACGATGTCAGAGGATGGGTCTGGTGGTGAGGGTTAGGCAGTGAGTGTTGTGGGCAGTTCTGCTGGGATATAGGGTGGTATGAATGGTGGGGTGGCCTCCACTCTTGGATCCCAAGTGCTGTTCAGTGGCATTGCCTGGGGTACCATTTTTGTCATTTGGTGCCATCGCAGTACTAACAACTGGTGGTGCACAAGGGCTGGGGAGGTAGAACGTACATGCCATCTTCAATCAATCAATGGATACTGTGCTGGCAGCACTGCAGAGATGGATAGAAAAGGTCTGCTCCCCACACTTCAGCACAAGGTGTAGGCCAGTGTACTGCAGGATAGCTGGCTGCCTGGTGTTCATTCAGAGCAAGATATGTGTGCATATGTGGAGGCTCCAATGCATGAAAGAGCTGTGCTTGCTGTAGTATTGCAGGATTGCCAGGTCCAGGCATGTCGTGAAGTTGTGGAGCTGGTGTACAGATGCCAGGGTGCTGGTGGTGGCCAACAGGAACTGTGGCTTGATGAAGTTGCTTGGGACAGCGAGTGGTTGCTGTTACACACTGTGGTGCCAGACACACTCAGGTCAGTTTTGTGGGCCATTCAAAAGCCTAGGAGAACTAGTGGCAGGGCGGTAGACCAAGTTATGGATTGATGGGTAAGTGCAGCTTTTAGGGTCCTGTGGAATCTCATCACCATGCTGTTAGTGGCAGGGTGTTAACTTGTCTTAAAATGGATAAGTGCACAGTAAGTTTTGGTGAGCATTTTAAACAGGCAAGACATGATTGTAATCCATGTTCCATCATCACACGGCAGAGATGCCCAAAATGCAAGACCTAGGCATCCGTGAAAGCCTTGGCCATTGTGTCCATGTGATGTCGGCCAGCAGGACAGTTTCCAGCTACCGAGTGAAACTGTTGATAATGATGAGGATGTAGCGGTGGCCATTTGACGATGGAAGGTTACCTACTATGTTAGTATGGACAGGAGAAGGATGATGGTTCACCAGAGGGAAAGAAGCGATAGGGATATATAAATGATGGCCTATCTCGGTGCTCTGGCATGGGAGCCTGGGTGAGGGAGAAGAGAGACTCAAAGACACTGTTCACCACGATGGCTGCCACATCAACATTTGTATAGACCTTCATGGCTAATATGGTGCGGACTGCATCAGACACGCACATGACCCAATTCATGTATTGTAGACTCATCAAGTGCATGGAGGTAATGGAGGAGCAGTAAGGGCCGCATGTTGGTGCACTCCTCTGATGAAAATAGTACATGCATGCAATGCATTTCTGATTCAGACAGCTACATATTTAGCCTGACTTTCAGGGCACCAAATCTGCTTGACTGTGGCAGGCTTGTGACGATGTCATGCACCTCCACATCATCCAAAGGCTGGAGGTGCACAACCATTAGGGTGAATTGTGTGGTGTCACTGGTACTTGAGGAGCCTGCAAATATGTGCACAGTGGTGGAAGAAAGTGTGAAACTCAGCCATATGCACTGATGGGCCCGAAGAGGGCAGATGTATAGGGGGGGGGTTTGTAGGTGGGTTGGTTGACAGCCAGGGCTCGACTCAAAGGTAATGGCAAGCAGGGATCGATTCATCCTGACCTGACACTTCACTCACTGTGTTGTGCACTGGAACGGTGGAGTAGTGTGCCAGTGTGTCAAGCGCTTGACAATTGGTGGGGGCATGACATCAGCAGCGACTTGGTGCGGCCTGTCGTGATGTGCAGCTTGGCCTGGAGGGACGGGGGTTGCCCATGGGTTTGCTAGGTGTGGAGGGTAAAATGGACAGACATTTGAATACTGAACAGTTCCTTTATTGGAGTGTTAACAAGCAGAATTAACTGCAGAGCTCATTTACAAAGGTAAATGCCCACTAAAATGTGTATGAACAGATGAACAGAAAGTCTCTATTTAATCAGTCCAGTAATACCCACCACTCATGAAGCTGTTATGAGTACACACATGGGATGCACATAGGTGTGTTGGAAACTAGTTTTTTTTAAAGACAATATAAGAAACACTGTTAATGTTCATGGAGTGTAGTAAATGGGGATAATATAACACAGTGATCAAGAAAATATGTAAATACAAATAAATGAACTTGGAGATACCATAAACATATCTAATGTAACACAGTGATCAAAGCAAAATACAATATACAAATAAATGAACTTGAGGTGCCACAAGTGAAACTAATCTAACACAGTGATTAAAGCAAATACAAAATACAAATAAACAACTTGAGGTACTGTAGGGGAAGCTAATCTTACATGATTGGAAATTTCAGTCTCTAACAGCTACACGTGTTGCACCACAGGGCTTTGCATAGAACTCATAAAAGAGACTATATCTTGCTTCACTCACTAGAATTTAACAGGCTTTGTGAGTGGGATACTCCATTCTCAGGACATGAGATCCTCAAGTGGTTGCTGAATAAAGTTCCTCTGAAATATGTTATCAGTTTTGCCCACTAGTTCTGCAAAGGAGTCATGGGAGCTTGCAATGTTGTTCGCTTTGTAGACATGCAAAACTGACTCATTGTTGATGTCTTCATGGATCCTGCACCTATTTGGTAACACCATGGCAAACTGTTAAGTTCTATCAATGAAATAACTTGAACATAAATTTAACACCAAAGGAACATTTAAGAACTTGCACTTGTTGTGTGGACAGTTCATTGTTGGTGCAGGAAGTACTGGGAGTTGGGAATGATTCCTGCACCATGCTTTAGGGGAAAAAGCCACATGGTGCAGTAAAGAGGCACTTGGCAGAGAAAACTCTTGTCCTCAGACGCATACAGTTCCTGATGCGGCTTTTTTCTTTTGTCAGGCGATACATCACCTGCTACAGTGCGAGATTGTCTGCTATAGCAAATGGATGGTGGGCACAAATGTGCAGCAGTGTATCGCAAGAGAAAAATGAAATATCCTTCAGTGTTGGCCATTTCCAGTCCCTGTTGGCGAGCTCCAAGCACATTTGATTAGAACATGCTCAAATTCTTTTTGATAATTATTAGAAAAAGTTTTAATAAACTACATTTTACAAACAGAAGTATAGTTTTGTACATGAATGCATTTTACAGGCTACTTGAGCCCACATTAATATCACATCTGAAGGTTAGAAAAGTGGTTCAGGGTTTCTTGAGTGCAAATCACAAGAGAAAAATAGTGAGCTCAAGTAGCCTACTGTTGCTTGCTATGTTGACAAAATTTTAAATTGGTCTGTTTATGTGGTTTATTTTATAAAAAATATTCAACAGACTATGATAAAGCTGTAAAAGGTATGAAATTTGATAGTAAGAAAAAGTACCAACAATCTGCATCCTTTGAAATTGCATGTATAGACAAAAGTTTGAGGACTAAACCAAACAATCTTCTTCTTATTTTTTTCCCACTGTGACAAAAGAACCAGAACAGAGCCTGTAGGTGTCTGTACTAAAGATGCTACATATCAGAAACTCATACTACTAACTCATCAGAAACTGTTGCCTCTGTCAATAGACTGCAACATTTGTCCATTTCAGGCTCAGAATAAACATAAGGTTTCAAGTAACCCTAGTTTGTGGGATATTTGTTTAGATCAAATCTTATAACTAAATTTTGAACCACTTCCACTTGTCCAATTGGCATGAAATTCTGCATAAGTACCTATGTGGTCCCAATGACATTACAGTTATTTGATGTAACGACCATGGCCTGGTGCTTCTGACAGGATTACCCAACTAGGCCGCTCCTTTCCGTCTCCCACTTCCTCGCTGCCCAGGGCCGAGGCCCCTCTGCCCCCCTTCTCTTCCCCATGCTGCACCACTCAGTATCATGTAACTTTCTTCCACGGCTGTCAGCAAGCAAAAGTATGTTGCACTTCATTGTGGATTTCCGAGTGGAATTGCCATTACCTTTATGCTGTTTTCAGGGTTTGTAACCTTATTACAGTAACTGCCTTTTTTCCATCTGATTCTCAAGTTCACTACCTTTAGTCACTCGAGGTTGGACTCTGTTGTATTCTTCTTTACTGGACAGCATTTCACTTTATCAATGGGCTGTGCCATTTTATTTTGGCTCCTCAGCATTTTGCAACTATGTTGTCAGAGGGGATTTCAATGTGTACCGGGACTGTAGACAAGTGGTGCAAGCAAACAAAAAATTATTAATCATCTAATCTTATTTTTACAAGATGATAATTAAAATTTTATAAGAACATTTTGTACATCAGTAATTAGTCAGATAATATTAGATGGAGTGAAAAATTATGTGATGACATTAGCACTGAAGTCTCAGATTAAGAAGCAGAACTCCTGTGGTAGAAATATCAGGTGAGGTCTTGTGAGTTTTTGATGAGGGAAAAAAACAGCACCATTAATTCCAACTTGAAGAGGGAAAATAATGTTGTCAAATCAAAGACAGACAATAATTGAATAGGCTGTATAACAAACACAAAGTTTTTAGGAATGAATGTGGACTGTCAGTTCAAATGGAAGGAACACATCTGTAAAGATATTAACAAAGAGAATGCCTTCAGTGTACTTTTAGAACCCTGTCACCAATTTTTAACAAACAGTGAAGTGTAATTTTTACTGTTTGCACTCAGTCCTTAGCTATGGGTTTTTTTTTTTTTTTTTGTGGGTAAACAGCTTTCAATTTTTAAACAGGGACATTAAGATATACAACTAAAATAGTAAGAGAGTGTGCTGCAAATAGTCTTAATTGCACTATTTGTGTACATCTGTCAGTCTGTTATAGTGATTAAGAAAAAGTATTTGAAAATATTGTACAACTAGCTTGATCCTTATCCGTAGAGTAGAAGCTTCATTCAACTTAATTAACAAAAAATAAATAAAATAAAATATTTAAAAAGACATTAAAAGCATACTGTATTGAACAGTACATATTGCTTAGCTGCAGATTGCTGGTAAGTAGGTAAGGCAGCATGGGAGTTGCTAAAAACGGAACATAAATTAATAAATCTGTCATTCTGTGCAGCTTATACTGAATTTACAAAGATTATCACAGACTATGAGTCACTAGTGTTGTGATTTACCTTTGTGGGTATTTTAATTCACTTTCACACCAGGGAAAGCAATTACTGTATGAAGGATGTAAACTACCCATGCATGGAGTTCCTTGTGTGCTACTGCACAAATACAGCTTGATCATTGTAAAAGTCTGTGTTTTGTTTTCCTAGAAAGATTTAAGTTTAATGTACATACTGAAATATGTATTTCAGGTGGACATTGAAAACGTTCAAAACAGGCTTAAAGAGAGACATCGAAATTGAAGACCTGTATGCACCCCTGAAAGAGCACAAATCATCACTGTTGGGTGAAAGATTTGAAAGGTATGTACCAAATGTATGTATGAGTGTTTAATGACTGCATGTAAGTAGTTATTCTTAGTGTCTTCCAAATGAAAATGCTGTGAAAAGAAACCCTAACTATTGATGTACATATATGTAAGTAAAAAACTATTGCCCAGTATTAGGTCAGTTACTTGCATAAGATGAGGTATCTGGCACTAGAAATCAATTGGCTATTGAAGAAGTAGTATTCATTGCCCATCACTTTTTTCCACGTGTCATCTTTTATTTCTTCTATTTTCTTCTGTATTGTTTTTAGTTCATTTACATGTTGTACATTGTCTTCAATTTATCTTATAATATTTAATTACATTATTAATAGCAGGTCCCAATATATTACAGGTTGTGGAAACAAGACTGCAGAAGGGCAGTGAAGAAGAATAGAAGTCCAAGCTATCTGCGTGTTATGCTCAGTGCATACGGATGGAAATATATGATGTATGGATGTATTCGAGCAGTTCTTGAATTGTTTGTCCGGTTTGTACATACAATTTTTGGAATATCAAAAATTACTGGAATAAGAATATTAATACTTATGATCATTTATTATTACTTTGCTAGGTGCAAGATTTGTACAATCCCTGCTTTAGATTGTGAATTTTATTGTAAATGTGGATGTTAATACTGGTCTGTATATAGACACATCTTTGACAGATTAACTGAAGAAGCTTTCAGTATTGTTCAATGAAAAATATATTTTAAAACTTCAGAAACAAATAGTTTCGTTGGGTTTCTTGAGACTGGTATAAATTTTTGTCCCAACTTTGAAGTTTATCACCCACAGAGCACACAGTATATGGAACATTATGTGACTTAACTAATGCACGTTGAAAAAAAAGATTACAATAGTTCAGTTGATTTCTAAAACTTTAAAATATCTTAGCCAGAAAATCAATCTCATCACCATTAAATAGCCTGATGAAGAGTTTCCTAGTGTGTGCTGCTCCACAGATGTGGATTCTGTTGCACTACCAACAAATAATTTTGATGATGATGTTTTCCACAGATACAGGAATGTAGTTTGTGGTGAAGTTTTAAAGATTTTCATCTTAGTTCTCTTCTGTTGTTTATAGAATGTTTTTTATTTCTGCACAAAATTGTAATGTCTTCTTGTAGCATAGTTGACTAAGAAAGAACACAAGATAAGACGAGGTGGACTCACTAACTTTTACACCTAAAACCTTCCTTCCATTTTAAAATGTGTGAACTACCTTCTTTTCAACAATTATGAGAAGAATAGATTACTACTCACCATAAAGATGACACTCATGCAAAACTACCATGTCCTGCTGCTCTAGACAGCTAGAGCAGTAAGAGTTCACGATCATATGTGTGTGAGGTGGACCACGAGGTGCACTTTGTGTGAATGTGTGTGTGTGTTTTCCTTCCTTTTCTCAAGAAGACTTTGGCTGAAAGATTAGTGTGCAACAGTCTTTTCGTTGTGCCTATCTGCAACCCAGCATGTCATCTTTATGGTGAGTACAATCTATCCTTTTCATAATTGTTGATATTCCTACTTTCCTTTCAGAGATTTTCATTAGCTTATCTTCCCTTTCTGTTCATAATCACCGACATAATCTGAATAGTGATGTGCCATGAATGAAAACTTTGATTTTATTGATAACTTACAGGTCCGTACTTTCAAACTCTCACCTCAGACTTTTTTGCCAGTGGTGTAATATGAGCCAACAACTTCCTATCATGTTCTAGAGAAATTAGGGTTATACATTTGAAATATTTTTCATATTCTTTACTGAAAACAAGCTTTTTAGTATCATGAATGTATCTGATAATCTTTGGTGAAATGTGAAGGGTGGCACAGCCACTCTTTCTTGGTCTTCTGTTACAGTATTTCTCACCAGGAAGTACCATGCCAGTATCGGAAGCATATCTGTATGCTACTGCAGTGATATTGTGTTCTTTGATTTCTGCCATTGTCCTTCATCCGTATATGATGGCAATGTTTCACTTGGGCCTCAAAATGAGAGTTGCTAGTTGTTCACTTCTTTACAGGAAGGTATGCCACATTTTGGATACATAATGTATTTCACTGCACATTTGTTTTACAAATTAGTGTAGTACAGTGTTCTTACAACCTTTTATTGACTGTTGCGGGAAGTTAAGGCAATAGAATAGAAATAGATGTGTATTAATGGAAAGTGTTAAGAAGTGTAGAATGGAGACAGTTGTATAAGAGTGTAGAGAGGACTGGTGCATGGTAGCAGGATAAGAATATTTGGACAACTACCAGCAGAACATGAATTTGATTACCATTCTGCACACAGTAACAAAAACTTGGTAGCTAGATAACTCAATGTTTTTTCTTTCTTAAAAAATATGAAGAGGAAAATAAATCAGCATATGTGAGATCTTTCACCATTTTCCATGTTGTTTTGTTTCCTCCCTCTTGTTACCTTCATAGTTTCCTAAGTTTGTCAGTCACCTTTTATTATTAGTGATATTTTACTTATAGTATCTTTCTTACACCAATTCATTTATATACCTCTGTCATGTAGTGGTGAAAATCCCCTTTTTGCAGCTTCTGAACTACTTTTCCCTTTCAGCTTATACCTATTTTGTCTCTCCACTTTGTTTAGCAGAGGAATTCCTTGGACAGTCTTAGTGTTGACACCTTTGCTTTTAATTTTGCTGAAAGTTATTTTGACTTTTCTGTGTGCTAAATCTGTCCTACCTACAGCTATTCTGCTTCAGTCTCATACACTTCTATTCATTTCATTGCTGAGTGACATATATTGCTGCAGTCCGGTCTTTTTAAGGCCGTATTTGTATTTCCTCCTCCATATTTGTATTTCCTTTAATCAAGTGAAGTACTCATCCTGTTACTCAACATTTCTTCACACTTACCTCTCTTGTACCTAAATATGTCTCGCCATCTTTTGTGATTGCCCTTTTAAGGAATGTCCATTCCTTTTCAGGTGAACTACATTCTGTGGTATTCGTTTTTGCAGTATCTACCTCCTCTGAGGCTTTCAAATGCTCAGCATCATTCCTCAGTACTTGCAGTATTGCACTTCTTTCAACACTGATTCTTACTGATAATTCTCTTAAACTCAAACATTATTAAATTGTGATCTAAATCAATATCTGCTCATAAGTATGAATTACGTTGCAATATCTGATCTCTGAATCTATGTGCCACTCTGAAATAATTCTTGAACATCATATTTTTACTTTTAGGTGAAGTTAACTGCAGAAGCCAAGGAAACTTTCTCCTCTATCATTATTACTGCTAAGCCCATATTCTCCTGTAACTCTGTGTTCTATTCCTTCCCCTACTATACTTTTCCAAAACCCGATGATTATTAGGTTTTAATCTTCTTTACATATTGAATTACTGTTCAGCATCCTCATATACTCTCTGTGCCTATTAATGTTCTGCTTGTGATGCTGATATTGCCATGATACACCTCTTTTCATGTGACCATGCACTGACGTACCGCATACATCATATTTCTTCTGTATATATTTTTAATTTGATCATTTTATGCAAGCATAATTTCACTTTGTATGGAAGTTCTTGTCTGGGGTGTTTATTGTCAGCATCCATATAGTTTTTTCATTAATACAATAGCTTAAGGTAACAGTATCATATTATTGTTTATTTTTTCATTGCTGTAACTTCAAGCAGAGGTAATTAACACTGTCACACTGCAACTAGCATGACTCTCTGTATTCAGCAAACAATTCTCAGATATTTTGAAGTTATAATTATAGAAACTGTGCTCACCATAAGCAATCTTGATATTAAAAGGTATTGTGCTTTCAAGGGTAGATCACTTATAGTATCCTTTTTGTAACATATCATATAACCTGTGTTAAAACAATATTATGAAAAGGACAGTTTTACTCACCATATAGCAGAGATGCTGAGTTGTGGAAAAGCACAACAAAAAGACTATCAAAAAATGAGCTTCCAGCCATTGTTGCACTCCATTCTGGATTTTTTGTTGTTTAATTTTAGCCTGTCATGAAGTGTACTTTGTGAAGTACTGTATAGTAAAACCAGAGATTTCATTAGCTTTGTCTTTTACATAGAATTCAATACTTTTTCTTTCTAAAACAGTCCGTTTTCTTTTAAATATTCATGATATCTCAAATGAGAAGAAAGGGTTTTCTATTCACTATTTCAGAAATTTAAACACCGCAGATACTTTTCTCCACATAACAACTTCATGCTGGTCTATTTTGTCACAGAATATATCTCAGTATTAGCATACAATATATGCCCCATATAAACTTTAAATTCATATGTATATATTGAAGTGTGGTTGGACATGAAAGGAACAGATATTTCTCTATTTGACAGTCACAGCAATAATTGTCACAGGGAATCAGAACAAAAAAGTGGTATCTTCTTGCGGTTGCTGGCCATCGACTGAAGCTGTCGCTCTGACTGACTTAGCGATTGTCCAGTCCCAAAGAAGTATATGAGGCCATGTTATTCTGATACCTGCATGTTCAACATGAAACATAAAAAATACACATTTTGCAACTATTTCATAAAATTGTAATGAGTAGAAATTCTTTACTTACATTTTAAAAGAAATATGTATCTTTAAATTGCTCAGGTGGCAAAGGCAGCAGTGTGTTCACAAACTCTGTCACACTACATATCCTCCCCTTAAGGTGAACGACACAGGGTTTAAGATTTGCTACAGTCTCGATCAAGAAACTACACAATGAACATAACAAAAATCAATTACAATATGCTAAGCTAGTTTAAGGGGCAGTCAAATGCAAACCAGACAGATGTAAGAAAATTAAGTAACTGTTTATTATTCCAAAAATAATCACCATAACTGTTAAAACATTTGTGCCACTGTGAAACAAGTGGTCAGTGCCTTCATGAGAAGATGTTTGTAACTACAGACCCATGATTGTACCCAGATGTACATCTCTTTGTTTGAAGCAAATTGATAGGCATGATTGTCTTTCTTCAGGGCTACAAAAATATTGAAATCACATGGGAAGTAATTGAGACTGTGTGGAAGGTATGTAATGGCTTCTGTATGGAAAAAAAACATTACAGATCTTCCATACTGTCCTGATCTCTCCTCATGTGATTTCCATGTTCGCTTAAGAACACATTAAAGTCCAAATATGTCTCAGTATCAGGCTTGTGATCATCATACATTCTAATACGCTCACTGGGACACAGAAATTCATTTCCAGCTAAGTCTATATTACCATACACTTCTTTCTGTAGATCCTCAGTAATTTTACCAAAATACCTATGTATGTGCACTTTTATGCCATATATTTCATTAGCAATTTTATTTATACAGTACCTTGTTTCAGTAATACATTCTTGCATATGGATCCCAAGCTGTGCATGTAATACCCCTAAATGTTCATTATTGACATTTACTTTGCATGTCAGGTCTTCAGTGTATCCTGAAATTTCATGTTTTGAGATTTCAGTACCAGATTTTATTTCACCTTTTATTTCCCTGGTATCTGTCTTTAATCCTTTGGTCTGTTCAGCTTGTGTATCAAATTTCTCCAACATTTCTTTCATTGCCTCATTATTATTTAAAGCCTTCAGCATTCCTACATATAACATTCTTTAATAAGTTGAATATCTTCTGTCTTCATGTTTCTAATTTTAATGTTAAAATTTAAACAGTTTAGTCTCAGTTAGGTACACTGAATACTGCAAAATGTGCCACTGATTGTTATAGAATCACTCCAGTGCTCTCCCAGTTTCCACCAACAGTCTCCACCTGTAAAAATTAATCAGATCTTCTTATTCTTTGATATGGGTTGTTTTTTCTGGTGAATATGTCTTCTTCTTGGATATCATGTACCAGGTTTATCTATATCTAGATTGAACCTTTCAATTTCCCTTTGAAGATTTTCTGTCTTCCCTACCAAATTCAAACTTCCAACATTTCATGCTCTTACTTGTAGACTAATACTGTTTCTTTGGTTTTTCCACCTTTTATTCATGGTCAAAACTTGCTTGATAGCCCCACCATGGATCCAAACAGGAGGCTAATCCAGTGCCTTTTGCCAGTGGAAAGATCATCATGATATTGTTGAATTACAGGCTACATTTTCTGTAGACACACATCACGTGTCATAACGTAATGGTTTCCACTGCCTTCTCCATTCTTATTCCATTCATTATTGCTGATTCTTCTCCCTTTTGCCCTCTGTCACCCCCAGAGGCAAGAGGGTGCCCTGACCTTCAATCCCCTCCTCTTACCTAAGTGCACAGCAAATTCCAACATAACAAATGAGTTAATATCATCACTATATTTTGTCATGTCAAGACTTTTTCTTCTTATCCTTATCCAACAATTACTTTTCCTTTGTTCCACATATTGTTAAATTAGTCACATATGCAATGATGTAACTATGCACATTCTGTCTCCTGAGGTTTTAAACTGAATTTGTTCTGCTTGAGAGCTATTGATGAAATGAAGTAAATGAATGCAAATGAAAGTAACAGTTTTGTGCAAAAACATCTAACTTAATATATGTTGTAGCTGCCATTATGCACAGCTGCTTACAATTACTGTTTTATTTGATATTTTGTAGGCGCTGAAGCTTAATAAGACTGCTTTGGCACAAACTACCATTGGACAAGTGGTAAATCTTATGGCTAACGATGTCAATAGGTTTGATATGATGTTTATACTTGGACATTACTTGTGGATTGGACCTATAGAAACAGCTATCATAACATACTTTATATGGACAAAAATTGGAGTAGCAGCATTTGGTGGTATTATTTGTGTTTTGCTGTTCATTCCTTTACAAGGTTAGTAAGGAAATATGATAATGATGAAATATATCTCTAAGTCAGATTCTGTAAGACAGCAGAGAAAAGAAATATGCAATATACAGTAACAGCTTTACTTGCTAATGGGAAATGACCCCCAGCGAGGTGCATGTTAAGGTTAATTATGTGAGAGAGTGGTCAGTGTACTTATTGCATTTTCACTGATGGTTCATTTGGATGCCCAAAAATTATATCTGTGTTTGTTTATTATTTCTGTCTTTCTAATATCTGCTTCATGTATTTACAGTGAACAAAATTGGGGAGAGACAACCACTCATGTAGCTGTATGATACATATAAAGTTGTAATCCATGGCCAAGATATTTGGGTGTGTTTAGTTGTCTATGGCATAGTGTTTGCATGAAATAGACAAGTATGGTATTCAAAAGTTAATAAAGCCTATACTGTTATGTATGTCGGTGGATCACTTGCTGATCAGCTACAGGTGAATGGCTATCTTTCCTCATTTTTGTGTATCATTTACATCCTTGAATTTCCATTGTTTGTATTGTTAGATACTTATCAGTTATTATTCTCTAGCAAGAATTGTATAAAATTTGCACATGCATTTGGTGATTGTCCAGCTGGAATCCTATTGCAGATTCTTGCATTGTTGGCCATTTTCTGGTAACCAGTCATTGGGAAATCACTAATCTAGGGCAAAGGAAGCTATAGCAAGATTGAAGTGTGAGAGCTATATTCTGAAGTTTCTCTATTCTAAATTTAGTGGTAGTCTTAAACCTTTTTGACCAGCTTTTCCTCCATTGTTACTCTTCCATTAGGTCTGTGCTTTCAGGAGGCATGTGCCTTCTACAATTTAGTGTCATGACTGTGCCTTATCCAGAGAATTACATGTTCTTCTGTAGATGATATGGTTTTAGTCCACTTGATAACCTGAACAGTATGCAGTGGGAAACTACTTAGCCAAAATCTAGCAGTAAACCAAAAGAGAATTTTTGCTATTTCTTGAAGTATATACATTTATGTTACATGTTTATATACTGATATATATGGCTGCCTTTTACAGCCATGACCAATTGAATGGTAACTTTTCTGTGTATAGTGGGTTCCCAGAATGCTGCCACTTATGGTGAAATGCTTTGCGAGCAATCAAAAAGTCTCAATACAGCAAAAAAATATCAAATTTTCTCCAAAATCATAATGTCTAAAGATGAGAATACCCCCTGTTTTATAAACTTCTGTTTATAAATACTCATACAAACTAAAATTTGTAGCAAGAAAGAATTTATTGTATTATGTTTTCACAATATATTGATCAAAGGATTTTTTAAATGTACATATACCATATATACATTTTCTATCCTTTCTTCTACATCTACCATCTACATTTACATCTTCATGAAAACTCTGCAGTTTACAATCAAGTGCCTGGCAAAGGCTCCATTGAACCATCTTCAATCTGTTTTTTTACTGTTCCACCCTTGAACTATGTGCGAGAAAAATGAACACTTAAATCGTTCTGTTCTCTTATTTCCTTTATTTTATTATGATCGTCATATCTCCTTATGTAGGATGGTGCTAACAAAATATTTTCATATGATAGTGATAGAAATTTCATGAGCAGATCCTGCCCTAACGAAAAGTCCCTTTGTTTTAATGATTGCCACCCCAATTCATGTGTCACATCTGTGGCTCTCTACATCTACATCTGCATATATACTCTGCAAACTGTTGTATCCATTATTAGGGTTTCTTTCAGTTCCATTCACGTATGGAGTGCAGGAAGAATGATTATTTAAATGCCTCTGTGCCTGCATTAATTATTCTAGTCTTATCCTGTCAGACTCTATACAAGCGTTTCATAGAGGATTGTAGTATATTCCTAGAGTCATCGTTTAAAGAATGACTCTCGAAACTGTGTTTGTAGACTTTCTCATGACAGTTTACTTCTGTGTTTAAGAGTCTGCCGGTTCAGTTCTTTCGACATCTCAGTGACACTCTCCCATGTGTCAAACAAACCTGTGACCATTTTTGCTGCCCTTCTTTGTGTACATTCAAAATCCTCTGTTAGTCTTAATTGAGACCATTGGCAGATACATATGAAGGGTGCACGCTGCCCTCCTCGTGGGGCTGCCCGCATTGTCACCCACACTGCCCTCGCCAGTCAGCCCGCATGATATTTGTTCATTTCTTTTGTCAGTCGACTCGACTGAAGCGAGTTATCGAGTAGTTGTACTTTTCTATGTAGCATGTGTGCCCTCGTCAATGTATTTTATACATTTCTGTTTGGCACATAGATAGCTGACACATAGCACATGTCCTATTGACGTAATTAACCAGTTTGCCAGGAAGAATGGGTGCATAGAATTCATCATTTGAGGAAGAGAACCATAATTGTTACTTTTTTATATCTCAAAATGGCATTGTCTCGTATATGTGTATAATCAGTTTAAATAAAACTTTCTTAAACTTTGCATGTGACTTGATTACTTTTTATTACAGTAAAATTAAAGGTAGTTCAAGATATCTTCAGCACTCCCTCCTTGAAGTTTTTCTGTATCCACCCGTGTTTGATGTGGGTCCCACACACTTGAGCAATGTTCTAGAACTGGTCACATGAGTGATTTGTAAGCAATCTGCTTTGTAGACTGATTGCATTTCCCATGATTCTACCAATAAAGCAAAGTCTACTACCTGATTTACCCACAACTGAGCCTGTGAGATCATTGTATTTTATATTACTACAGAGTATTATACCCAGGTATTTGTAGGAGTTGGCCAGTTCCAATTGTGGCTCATTGATATTATAGTCATAGGATACCATGTTTTTTGTTGGGTGAAGTGCACAGTTTTACATTTTTGAACATTTAAAGCAAGTTGCCAATCTTCGCACTGCTTTTAAGTTTTATCAGTTTCTGAGTATTTATTCTGCTTCTTTCAGACAGTACTTCATTATAGATAACTGCATCACTATTAGTATTGTCACCAAGGTTGTTAATATTCAAAATGAACAGCAACGGTCCCAACACACTTCTCCGGGGCACATCCGATGTTACTTCTGCATCTGACGATGACCCTACATCCACGATAACCTGTTGTGCCCTCCCTACCAACAAATCCTCAGTCCAGTCGCAAATTTCAGTTGATATGCCATATGATCATATTTTTGACAATAAACATAGATGTGGTACTGAGTCACATGGTTTTCAGAAATCAAGAAATACTGCATCTACCTGACTGCCTTGGTCCAAAGCTTTCATTATGTCATGTGACAAAAGTATGAGTTGGGTTTCACATGATCTGTGCTTTTGAGATGTCTCATTACATTTGAGCTCGGAATATATTCTAAGATTCTACGACAAATCAATTTCAAGGATTCTGAGTGGTAGTTTTGTGGATCTCTACACTTCTTCTAACTGCGTGTGACCTGTGCTTTCTTCCAACTGCTTGCCAGAGCTATTTGTTTGAGGGCTCTACAATAGATTATAGTTAGAAGATGAGCTAACTTAGCTGCAAATTCAATATAGAATCTGATAAAGATCCCTTCGGGCCCTGAAACTTTGTTCAGTTTCAACAATTTCAGCTGTTTTCTGACACCACTGACCCTAACATTTATTTCACTCATATTTTCAGTGTACGAGGATTAAATCTGGAAAGTTCTCCTGTATTTTCCTTTCTTTCAGAATTTCAAACTTCTTGCACTATTTGACATTGTCATATGCTTTTTCCAGGTTGATAAATTCTATGAATGTGTCTTGATTTTTCTTTAGTCTTGCTCTCATTATCAACTGTAACATCAGAATTGCCTCTCTGGTGTTTTTACCTTTCCTAAAGACAAACTGCTCCTCATCTAACAGATCCTCAATTTTATTTTCCATTCTTCAGTATATTGTTCTTATCAGCAACTTGGATTCATGAGCTGTTAAGCTGATTGTGTTATAATTCTTACACTTGTTAGCTCTTGCAGTCTTCAGAATTGTGCGAATGATATTTTCCCAAAAGCCGGATGGTACTTCACCAGGCTCATACATTCACCAGTGTGAATAGTTGTTTTCTTGCCTATTCCCCCCAGTGATTTTAGAAATTCTGAAGGAATCTATCTATCTATCCCTTCTGCCTTACTTGATCTTAAGTCTTCCAATGCTCTTTTAAATTCTGATTCTAGTACTGGATCACCTATCTGTTCTCTTTGTTGGATGTGAGGTCTGCCAGTTATGCAAAACACCATCTTTCTCAGTACCCAAACATGTTTTGGCACCACTGTGCCGTCAACAGTGGGTTTTCGTTTTCATTTATTCGTTACATTTGAACCCACTGTTGATGGCACAGTGGTGCCGAAACATGTTTGGGTACTGAGAAAAATGGTGTTTTGCATAACTAGCGGATCTCACATCCAACAATTTTAACTGCAAACATGGCCAATACAAGGAGCTGCAAATCAAAATGATGGATATCTGTTCTCTATTGACTTCTTTTTCTTCTTCAGTCACCTCAGACAAGTCATACCCCTCACAGAGGCTTTAATGTACTCTTTCCATCTATCCACTCTCTCCTCTGCATTTAATAGTGGTATTCCCACTGCACTCTTAATGTACTACCCTTGCTTTTAATGTCACCAAAGATTGTTTTGACTTTTCTACATGCTGTGTCAATTCTCCTAATATTCTTTTCTTTCTTCAGTTTCTTCACATTTTTCATGCAGCCATTTCCTCTTAGCTTCCCTGCACTTCCTATTTATTTCATTCCTAAGAAACTTAAATTTCTGTGTTCCTGAATTTCGCTGATCGTTTTTGTACTTCCTTCTTTCATCAATCAATTGAAGTATTTCTTCTGTTACCCATGGTTTCTTCGCAGTCACCTTTTTTGTACCTATGTTTTTTTTTCTAGCCTCTGTGATTGCCTTTTTTAGAGATGTCCATTCTTCTTCAACTGAACTGCCTACTGAGCTGTTCCTTATTGCAGTATCTATATTGTTAGACAACTTCAATCACACTTCTTCATTCCTTAGTACTTCTGTATCCCATTTCTTTGCATACTGATTCTTCCTGACTAATCTCTTACACTCCAGCTTACTCCTCATCACTACTGAAGTGTGATCTGAGACTGTTTTTGCTCTGCTATGGTAGTCATTGAATACTTCATGCATTGCTCTCGACAGTCAAATTCATTTCATTCAGCTTCTCACTTTCATAGTCCTCTGCATTGTTTCATACTTATTATGCAGTAGTTTTTTGTTTCTTTTTTAAGATTCTCTACAGTGACTGCATGAACTATTCTACTGGGTTCATATCTATCCAATGCATGGTCAACTATTCTTTCAAATTTGAGCAGTTCCTCTCCAAGCTCTTGCCCTGTGCTGAAAGTTTCAAGTTCCTTTCAGATATGACACTACTACTTCTTTGTCACTTTACTGAACATATGTACCTTTCTACTTGTTTCATTGTCCTTTGTACTTTGGTAATCACTGTTGACACAACCATGTCATGGTCACTGATACCAGTTTCAGTGCAGGTCTCCTCAAAGAGGTCAGGTCTATTTGTTGCCATTAGATCCAGTATATTTCCATTATGACTGGGGTTCCAAACTCTCTGTTATAGATAGTTTTCAGAAAAGCCACTTAGTAATGTTTCACAGAGTGTCTTGTCACAACCACCACTAACAAAACTGTAATTTTCCCAATTGATTGTTAGATGATTAAAGTCTACACTGATTTTTACATTTATGATTGGGAAACTTACTTACAAGTTAACTAAGGATTTGTCTAAAGTTTTTGGTTACATCAGGAGATAAGTCTGGTGGGCAATAGAAGGATCCAGTTACTATCTTATGCTTACCCTGATACTTGAGGCTTGCCAAAACAATCTTGCATCCAGATTCAATTTTCATCTCTGTGAATTTGAGTTTCTTATCTCCTGTGACAGATACACCACCTTCCCCAAAAATCTCACTGCTGTCAATTTCAGTTTTCAATCAGTTTTCTGTAGTTAGTATTATGTGTGCTTCACAACTTTGCAGGAGCACGTCAAATTCTGGCATTTTGTTGTGAATCTTAGGTAGTTAATTACTAGGATTTTAATGCTCTCATCTGTGGACAGCGCAGCATTCTTTTGCATCTCATACTTACACCTCTGAGTCTCCTACAGCTATCGTACTGGATGGACCATAGCCTAATCTACAAAACCCTCATGTGCAATTATACAAAACAAGCTACCCTTCTTTGAACTTTTTCAATGTCCTCCATCATTCATTTGTTTTGTGGATCCCACACTGCACAGCAATACTTGGAAGAGGATGGACAAGCATAGTCGAGTCAGTCTTGTTAGTAGAACTGTTGCATTTGCTAAGTGTCCTGCCAATAAATCACAGCCTCTGGTTTGCTTTTCCCACAACGTTATTTATGTGACCATCCCAATTTAAGTTATTCATAATTGTAATCCTGAAGTACTGATTGAATTCAAAGGTGTTGGACTTGTGAGATTTATCATGTACCTAAAATTTAGCGGTTTCCTTTCAATATTAATGTGCATGAGTGCACACTTGTTATTATTCAGAGTCACTAGCCACTTTTTGCTCTATACAGGCATCTTGTCTAAATCATTTTGCAAATGGTTTTGATCATCTGATGACTTTTCAAGATGATAAATGACAGCATCACCTGCAAACAATCTAAGAGGGCTGCTCAGATTGTCTCCTAAATCATTTATACTGGGTGGTCAGAAATAGTCTGAAAAGCTTGTAAAGGTGTTGGAGGATAGGTTGTGTTGAGAAATAACTCTTAAGTACAAAATCAGTACATTGTGCCATTTTCAAGTTAATTGTCAGTAAAGTTAGCCAATCAGGCTGTTGCGCATACCAATTCAAACATTCTGCCATATACAATTAGTGTCAGTTGTTCTCATAGTATAGATGACATTGCATGCAACTGCTCAGCCTCTGGATCAGGGTCAATGTCCAATTTTTGTATCGCTCTCTTGTTCGATTAGAAAAGCAAATGAAGTATACATTTGGTGACACCAGCTCTGGTGGGCTGCTTCAATTAACACTTCCTTAAGGAATGCCAGATATTACTTCTGTTTTATTCAATGACTTTCTTTCAGTTATTGTGAACTATGACCTTTTTGACAGAAAATCATGCACTCAGTAACATAATAAGATGAAACTCTGTAGGCAAGCAATTTTATTAGATGTCGCTAGTGCTGGAAATCTAAAAACATGGAATCAATTTGAGACCCCTATTGATGGCACTCATTACTTCCTGAGAATGAAGAGCTGTTTGTATTAAATGAGAACAACATTTTTTGATTATGTACTGACCACATCTTAATAGATTGTTTCCTTGGAGGTAATTCATAATTTTTGAACACAGTATATGTTCCAAAATCCTGTGGTGAATTGACATCAGAGATATTGGTCTGTAATTCAGCCTTTCTTGAGTATTGGTGTGACCTGTGAATCTTTCCAGGCTGTACATATGGATCATTTGACTAGCACCCGTTATGTGTAATTGGTAAGTAAGGAGCAATTGTATCAGAATACTCTGAAAGGTTCCTAACGTGTATACTATCTGGACAAGAGACCTTGCCTTTCCTTAGTGATTTAAGATGTTTCGCTACACTGAGAATACCTGTGTCTAAGTTTGGCATGATGGCAGTTGTTCTTCATTCAAATTGCGGAATGTTTACTTCATCTCCTTTGATCAAGGAATTTCAGAAAACAGTTTAGTAACTCTGCTTTGGTATTAGTCATCTGTAACATTACCATTGCTATTGCGCAGTGAAGGTACTGATTGTGTTCGCCATTGGTGAACTTTACAATAGACCAGAATCTCTCTCTCTGTTTTCTGCTAGTTTTTGAGATAGAGTATTTTTGTGAAATCTGTTGAAAGCACCTCACATTGAAGACTGTGCTAAATTTTGAGCTTCCGTGAGACTTTGCCACTCTTGGCGATTTTGCTGTCTTTTGAATCTGGCATGCTGTTTTCATTGCTTCTGCAACAGTGTTCTGACCTGTTTTGTGTGCTATGGGCGATCAGTACCATCCCTCATTAATTTACTTAGTATACACCTGTCAATTTCCATTGATACTATTTCTTTTAATTTAAACCACATAGTCAAATGGAAGGAGTGGAGATTGCCTCTTAGAAAAGCAGCACCAAATTTCATCTCCTTCTTTGAATATATATGTTTTGTGTTTATTTTATTTTTGGTGGATTTGGATGTTATTGTATTCAGTCTTGCTACAAAGACGTTGTGGTCACTAATCCCTGTATCTCTCATAATGCTCCCTGTTTGCTCAGAAGTATTTTTGGCAAGAGGTCAGGTATGTTTTTGCAATCATTTACACTTTGAATAGGATCTTGAACTAACTGTTCAAACTAATTTTCTGAGAAAGCATCCAATATGATTTCAGATGACATTTTATGCCTGCCACTGACTTTAACCATGTACCTTTGCCAACTCCCCCTTTGTTTTCTAAATAGACTTACCCATGTATTCTTTCATAGAGATTAAAGTATTTCATGGCCCTGGAAAGGGCTGGGCCTTGAAGGAAACATGATAATAAACAAATGTCATCCAAAAAGGTTAAGTACTTTAACTAATTCCTTTGTCTTCTTTTATAACTCGTTAATTTATAAGCCATTCCAACCTGAGATGCCGTAGTTGGTGGTCGTGTGTGCATGAGGTGTGCTTGCTTGTGTGTATGAATGGTGTGTGTTTGTCTTTTGCTGATGAAGGCTATGGCCAAAAGGTTTATGTAAGTGTCTTTTAATTGGGCTTGATAGCAACTTAGTGTGCTTCTTTACAGTACGTAGCAGTCTTTTCCTACATAGTTGAAGTCCTACCTGGAATTACCATTATTTAATTT
Source organism: Schistocerca nitens (assembly GCF_023898315.1). Classification (NCBI taxonomy): domain Eukaryota; kingdom Metazoa; phylum Arthropoda; class Insecta; order Orthoptera; family Acrididae; genus Schistocerca; species Schistocerca nitens. The sequence continues at coordinate 354,763,401 of NC_064615.1, forward strand.
ATTTCATAATTTCTATTAAACTGTAACTTCTACGTGACCACATTAACGAAAATTATCAGATATTTAAGATCCAACTATAACTTCATAAAGATTAAAAGCAAAAATCATTATGACTTTCTTGTGATTCCTGGTCAGCTATTTATTGTTATCTGATTCTTTCACTTAGTTTATAGTGCACTGTGGGACATACCTCCTGGAAGCTCAGCATGGCATCTCCTTTTTGAGTTACTCCTAGTTGTCCTGTCTTGCTTAACTGTAGCTAATACTTACATTTAATTGATATTCATGTTCTTGTATTATGAAGTTCATGATTCTATGTGCATTTTTAGCAAGGAATATCCAATTTAAAATTTTGTTTAAAACTTTTATTTGAAAATAAATTCACAGTGTTCAATATTCTACAGGTTATCTTGGTAGACTAACTTCCAGATTCAGGTACAAGACAGCAATTCGCACAGATAACAGGGTACGCATAATGAATGAGATAGTTTCTGGAATCCAAGTTATCAAGATGTATGCTTGGGAGAAGTCATTCACAAGTTTAGTTGCTGCTGCACGAAAGTGAGTATCATTATGTTCACAGTGTTCCTTTTATCATCTTAAAAATGTAAGCTGTAAGAGGAATATTACTGAAACTTAGTGTATATTATGAGCATGTACTGTGTGCCTGTGTGCGTGACAAGGGTGGGGGTGGGTGGAGCACCCATATTCAGGAGGGCAACAGTTTAAATCCCCACTCAATGATCTAAATTTCCTGTTGTTCCCATAAATTGGTTTAATAAAATACTGGAATGATTTCTTTGAAAAGGGCACAGCTGATTGCTGATTTCCTTCCTTATCCTTCCCCAGGCTAAGCTGATGTTCCATTTTTAATAATCTCATTGTTGATGGGACATTAAACCTTACTCTTCTTTCCTTATACCTATTCCCCTATCAAGAATATGTACCTTAATCATCTTTCCTTATACATATGGATATCTCATAATTGCTGTCTCTGGAGATTTTCCTTCATATTGGTGCCCTTATTCCAGACACAGTGTAAGAATAATGCCAACATCTGTAAACATGCAAATAATGAAAATAAGTTGCATAAAATTAGTTTGCTCCTTTCATATATGAATATCTGGTAAACCAAAAAATAATGGTATTTACATACATGAAACATGCTTTCTTCTAAAATTACAAATGGTCATACTGTTATATCTACATACACCAGTCATGTTTGATTGACTATGTTTCACCAGTGAGTGATGGGGACAGATATGAGGGAGCCAATTTCAGCTCTTGTAAACATAAAACTGGACGCATTATAGTGTAGTATACCACAAGTTTCTGTTTTGGGCCTTCTGTTGTTCCTGATGCATACTCATATGAATGATATTCCACTTGCATGTTTCAGGAGATGCAAATTTCATCATTTCTGCCAATTCTAAAAGAATAGGAAAAAACAGTCATACCAAACCTCTTACCAGAAAGACACAGATATTTGAAAATATCAGTAAATTATTAAAGGCACGTTGGATTATTATTAAATTTGGACAAGACATAAAACATACAATTGACTACTTCTTTTACAACTCCTCAAGCTATAAAAATGTATACTCAAACAGTGAAATACAAGAAACAGACACTTCAGTTTTGAGAATGACAGCTAGATAACAACCTCAGTTAGAAAATTCACATCCTAGAATTAATTAAGCACATTAGTGCAGCTACATTTGAAGTATATTTGACTTGCGTTGTAGGTGATTTAAAAAATCAAGCTATTCCACATATTTGCAGGTACAAATGAATCAGTGAACCAATTTTTTGTAAATTAAACTTTCAGGGATAGTGTTTCAGAATACAGAAGCTCTTTCTAAGGCTTATCTCTGGAGTTAGTTCTAGAACATTTTTCAGATATCTCAGAACTTGGTAATTTGATACCTGCTAAATATTTTTCCTTTTCACAAAATAAAGTGAAAGATGTGAATAAACATTTAAAAAGGCCTCATGATTCACTGCCAAGAGCTGCTAATAAATACTTCTTTACTACAGTCAGTTTCAGTCCTCAAATCATCATCAGGTATCCTGTATACCAGTGGAAAGAACAAAGGAAATACGTTTATATTTAACTATACACACAGACAAGAACTCCCAGAATAAGGTGTTACATACTCACTTATAAAGTAATAAGACTGACAGTGTTCATACATATAAAAATACTTAAGGACAATGCATTTCTGCAGTGTTAGCAGCCTCATCAAGAAGTAAAATATGTTACATTGTTGATAGTAAAATGTACCAAGCACTGCTAATCATTTTTCAGTGTACTAAGTCTGGTTCTAAATTTCACTTGGAGGCACTCTACATACTACTGACAATACAGGTGATAAATTAATGTTTACAAGTCAACCAAAGAGGATAAGTGTGTCTGCATACGTCAGTGTTTGCCTTATGATTCCAATGATTAATATCCTTATGATTATACATATTGCATATCATATGTTACTGTGATCATTTTTAACAATCATGTATAAAATCTTATTGATCTATTAATTGTAAGCAACAGCATATGATATGTATTGCCACAGCATTAACATTGTCAGTAATGAAGTCCAAATGTATAGTGACATGTATATGCATTTTAGTCTATGTGAAATAATTTATACCTTACATTTGTATGCATATAGTTTCTGTTTGTGCCAATCTTTGAACACACAAATTCTGGGTATTCATGCTTTATTAAATCATAATTAATTATATTGAAAATAAAACTGTCACAATTGCAAAGTTATTTTTATTTAAAAATGACATTTTAAGCCATGGTTGGCATCATCAGATTATCTAAAAGGAAAAAACAGGATGCTAATTAAATAACTATCCTATAAACATTGTAAGTCATGGTTCTAAGGTGCACCAATAATTTGATAAAACCGTCAACCACACTCATGTAAAACTGTCAAATGAAGTTCATTGTGCTAGCTACCAATGCTGTATGTCAACCACATACACATAAAATCATGTGGATGAAAATCCAGTCATCAGAATAACTAAAAAGAACTGAATTTCAGAAATCAACCCATAGCCACAATGGGACAGACAAACTGTTAAAGGAAACCAATGAAGAATTACAAATACCTTTGAATTGTTATAGCAACAAAGAGGTCACAACACAGAGACCTGCATAAATCAAACTGGCCTGGATGCCAAACAGCTGGATGGTCTAACTGGCATTGGCAGTAGAATTGCTGAATGGCAGATGGCCGCATATAGCCGTGTTAATACATCAAAAGCACAACAGATGGCACTTGTATCTTTAGTTATGGACAAGGTTAATATGAAACATAACCTACACTTAATAAGAGGAATTAAATTACATTAAAATTCAATGAAAATTAAAATTATGGAGCAGGTAACATGGGCCATCCAAATGAGGTTTACTGTGTGTACTAGGTAAACAGTATTGTGGTAAATGATTGTATTATTAAAAATTAGCCAGCAAGTTCAACATGGATAAAGCATAGAAAAGCAGCATCCATGAACAATTGAATATGTAAACCAACTGTAAAATTGCAATAAAACTTTTACAACTCTAAAAAATTATATATGTCTGTGTGAGGGACAGAATGCTATGACACTGCTCTATTAAATTAATGCTCAGAAACCAAACAATTATTGTGAATGTTCATACAGGGCAATAAAAATATTAACATTTGAGTGCCTATCTGGTGGTCATGGGATTAAAATACACTGTACGCCATACAAAAAGCCAATAAACAGAAGATCCAGAACCAATGGCACACACCAAATAGGTCTAAGTTAGACTACAAGAAGACTATGATAAAACAACTTAATGGAATAAAAACGCTAGGTCAATGGAGGGACCTTGTGACAGGTATCATTAAATCATAACATGTCTGATTCTTGATAACATACTGATCATTAAGATGAGTACCACTATGTTCACTTTAGTGTATAGCAACTTTCATCTCTTATAATAAGTTCAGCTTTCATCCACTTTTGTATCAAAGAGTCACTTTTGGTTGGTTTCTGGTAAATGTAAAACCAAATGTAAAGCCATTGTTGAGCTGTACTTGTAAATCCAGGTAGCGGAGTACTTTATTTTCATCCATCATCCATGACTAAATTTCAGTTTTTCTTGAAACTTATTGAGATCATCTACCAACAACTCAACCTCAGCCACTGACCCATTAAAACAATAAAAATGTCATATTGTTGACAGATGAGGACTTGCTTAGAACTCCTCATATTTTTACTGAAGTACTCACATTTTAAATGGTTTATGAAGGTGCCAGCAATAAAACTTGCTAGGTAACCTATAGCCAGGCCATCAGATTGTATATAATGTTGGTTATTGAAAGAAAAATAATTATATACTCTAAGTCTTTGAGAATGGAAGTAGTTTCATTGGTCTCTTTCAGCATAAGCCAGCTGTGTTCTAGAAGATTTTTTAATATGAGGGTGATAGTGTCATTGATGGGTAAGTTACACAACTGGCCATTAAAATTGCTACACCACGAAGATGATGTGCTACAGACAAAAAATTTAACCAACAGGAAGAAGATGCTGTGATATGCAAATGATTAACTTGTCAGAGCAGTCACACAAAGTTGGCACTGGTGGCGACACCTACAACGTGCTGACATGAGGAAAGTTTCCAACCGATTTCTCATACACAAACAGCAGTTGACCAGTGTTGCCAGGTGAAACGTTGTTGTAATGCCTCGTGTAAGGACAAGAAATGCGTACCATCACATTTCTGACTTTGATAAAGGTCGGATTGTATCCTATCGCGATTGCCGTTTATTGTATCACAACATTGCTGCTCGTGTTGGTTGAGATCCAATGACCTTTAGCAGAATATGGAATCGGTGGGTTGAGGAGGGTAATATGGAACACCATGCTGGATCCCAATGGCCTCGTATCACTAGCAGTTGAGATGACAGGCATCTTATCCGCATGGCTGTAATGGATCATGCAGCCACGTCTTGATCCCTGAGTCAACAGATGGGGATGTTTGCAAGACAACAACCATCTGCACGAACAGCTCGATGACATTTGCAGCAGCATAGACTATCAACTGGAGACTATGGCTGCAGATACCCTTGATGTTGCATTACAGACAAGAGCGCCTGCAGTGGTATACTCAACGACAAACCTGGGTACACGAATGGCAAAACGTCATTTTTTTTGGATAAGTCCAGGTTCTGTTTACAGCATCATGATGGTCGCATCCGTGTTTGGCGACATTGCGGTGAACGTTCATCGGAAGCGTATATTCGTCATCACCATACTGACGTATCACCCGGCGTGATGGTATGGGGTGCCATTGGTTACATGTCTCAGTCACCTCTTGTTTGCATTGACGGCACTTTGAACAGTGGACATTACATTTCAGATGTGTTATGATCCATGGCTCTACCCTTCATTCGATCCCTGCGAAACCCTACATTTCAGTAGGATAATGCGCGACCACATGTTGCAGGTCCTGTACGGGCCTTTCTGGATACAGAAAATGTTCGACTGCTGCCCTGGCCAGCACATTCTCCAGATCTCTCACCAATTGAAAACATCTGGTCAATGTTGGCCGAGCAACTGGCTCATCACAATATGCCAGTCACTACTCTTGATGAACTGTGGTATCATGTTGAAGCTGCATGGGCAGCTGTACCTGGACATGCCATCCAAGCTCTGTTTGACTCAATGCCCAGGTGTATCAAAGCCGTTATTACGGCCAGAGGGTGTTGTTCTGGGTGCTGATTTCTCAGGATCTATGCACCCAAACTGAGTGAAAATGTAATCACATGTCAGTTCTAGTATAATGTATTTGTCCAATGAATACCCATTTATCATCTGCATTTCTTCTTGGTGTAGTAATTTTAATGGCCAGTAGTGTAGTACACATATTTTTAATATCTAGTGATAGCAAAATGCAATTAGGTAGGAAGACACTATTACTGAGAGCATTGATCAATTCCTTCCTAATGTGAACCAAGAAATTCTCTTAAAAAACATACTTCTGAAGCAGAAGCTTGCATATTTATTTTGATGCAGGTTCTCCCACATTACTGATGCCATTGGATATAGAATGTATTGAATCAGTCAATTTGTGTGTGGTGCTCTGGGTACATAATTCAGATTTGTGGAGCACTTGAAAGCAATTTAGTTGTTACACACTCATGGGAACATAGTGGTATTCTTCTTAATAATCAGTTTGTTGGCAAGAATCAGACATTTTATGATTCAATGATGCCTATCATAAAGTCCTTTGATTGACACCAGTGAAGTGGCATAGTGGTTAGCACACTGGACTCACATTCAGAAGATGACAGTTCAAAGACGTGTCCGGCCATCAAGATTTATGTTTTTTGTTATTTCCCTAAATCACTGCAGGCACATTCTGGGATGGTTCCTTTGAAAGGGCATGGCCAATTTCCTTCCCCATCCTTGACACAAACCGAGCTGGTGCTCTGTCTCTAATGACTTTGATGTTGATAGGACATTAAACCCAATCTTCCTTCCTTCTTTTTTCCTCCATTGACTTAGCGCTATTAGTGTAATAATTTTTTTATCATTGTTTTTCCATATTCTAATATAAGACCTATTTAGTGTGTACCATTGGCTCTGGACCTTCAATTTATTGTCGTTTTGTATGGTGTACAATGTGTTTTAATCCCATGACCATCATGTAAGCGCTCAAGTGTTAACTTTTTTATTGCCCTGTATGAACCTTCACTGTAATTGTGTGGTTTTTGAGCATGCATTTAATAGAGGATTGTCATAGCATTCTGCTCCTCACTCAGACATATGTAATTTTTTTACATTTTTAAGATTTCTGGAAGTTTATTGCAATTTTACAGTTGGTTTATTTATTTAATTCTTAAAGGATCCTGCTTTTCTATGCTTTATCCTTGTTATACTTGCTGGTTAACATTTAATATTATCATTAATCACCACAGTACTATTTACCTAGTATGTGCATTATTACCTGTTCAATAATCTTAATTTTAGGCTGCCCAGCAGTTTGGCATCTAGATCAATATGATGTATGCATGGCTCTATGCAGTGATCTGCTTGCTGCTACAATGGTTCAAAGGTATTTGTAATTTTCCATTGGTTTCCTTTATCAGTAGGTCAGACCTTATTTACTTTGTGGCTGTGGGTTGATTTCTGAAATTTTTCCATCTAGGTTATCACCGTTCTTTTTAGGTATTCTGATGACTGGATTTTCATCCAGATGGTTTTATATGTATGTGGTTGGCATAGAGCTTTGGTAGCTGGCACAATGACCTTCATTTGACTGTTTTACATGTTTTATATAATTAAATTATTGGTGCAGCTTAGAACTTATAATGTCTATAAGATAGTTATTTAATTAGCTTCCTTTCTTCCTTTTAGATAATCTGATGATGTGTAATTATGGTGAAATGCATTATTTTTGAATATAAATAACTTTCTAGTTGTGACTGATTTGTTTTCAGTATAAACATGGAAATCAGTTGCTGTATCAATCAGCCATCAATGAAGTGGAGTGAATACTACTCGTAATTAATTAATTATATTATGTTATTATTTCATTGAAGGGCAATTCCATGTCAAATCAACAAGTGCTACAACCTTACCCTCTTGGATTTAAATGAAATTAAGTATGCCTGTAGTACTCATAAATAGTACCACAAATTAATTTTTTCACATTTTTCTGATAAAAAGTTACCGAGTAATGGACTTTCAAAAACTGAAAAAATGACAAATTTTTGACTCGCGGAACAATGTTGTTTTCTTTATAACTTGTGTTCTAATTAAGCTAGAACAATAAAATTTACTTCATTGGAAAGCTCTTTTAAGAAGCTTTTATATGATACCAAACATCATTAGTTTAATACATTTATACACATTGTTTATAAAAACCACATGGTTGAATTTATCAAATTTTGAAAAACTGTATTTTTAAAATTCTCAAAAAAATATATGTGAAAGATACACTTTACATCTACATATTCTGAAAGTTTCAACTTTGGACGAGCATGGGATCACTATCAAAAGCAATTTCACGTTAAGGGTGGTGCTTTAAAAATTCGTAAAAACTAATTTATTTTATATATTAGGCCTACTTCTCACCAGCTGTATGTTGTTGTAAAATTTGGAAATTAAAAATAACTTATAATTGACAAAAGAACGTATGTTTTATGCTTCTGTAATTAATAAATATAAAACGAAAACTTAAAAAAAAAATAATAATAATAATAAACACAGAAAGATGAATACCTGAGATCAGACCTAAATTCAGTTAGTAATTACTATTATTTACAAATAGGCATCCTATTAGTCCACTTCTTCATACTTCAAACTAATCAGTCTGTTGCACATCAACATTTATGCACTGGATAACTTATATGTTCGCCCTGTAGCAGTTTGAGGGTTCACGATTGCCCCTACTTCCCTACTGCTTATGGAAGGAATGTCTGGATGACTCAGAAATGTAAAAGATGGTGATGGTCCATGTGGATGTAAGAAACTAACTGTGATTTCATCCTTCTCCTGATTTTTTTCAAGTACTCAGGTTAACCACCAGTGTCCATTATAATCACAAGCAACATATCCTTTTATGTCTTGGAATGGTATTGTATCACTGTCAGAAACTATCATCAGAGTTTGGTGTCATTATTTGATCACTGTATGGCCGTTGCAAACTTGCTCGAGCTGCAAGTCGTTTAACTGTTCCACCAATACCATCACTAGCTCCCTTCCCATGCGAGGTGGCTGAAAAATGCCATTCAGCTTCAGTTTGGAAATAATCTTCATGATGGCACAGGTTGATAAAGTTCTTCCTATTTTTATAATGAGCTGATGCTCCATCAGAGAAATAATATATTTTTCTTGGTTTTCTACTGAATTTAACAGTCAGGAGGTCCAAGTACGACTGGAACAAATGCATAGCAACAGTGTCATGTGTTAGGCATTCTGATATGATTACAAGACTTGTGTGCTTGAGTTTGTTCCCATCCTTGTAATAAGCAACAATGGGATGAATCGTTGCTTGCATGTTTGTCCAGTGATAGCCTTTAACTTTGTCCTGGATGACAAAGGAGTAATTCTCAGAAAATTCACAGATAGCTAAGACCTCACCTTCTTTAAGTTCATTTCTCAGTCTCTTTTGGAAGGTTGATTGTTGACTAGTAACAAATGAATGTCGTGTAAGCAATTTTAATTTAACAAAAAAACAATCAATAAAGTTGTCAGATGATTTTATGATTGTTTCTAGAGATGTGTGATCAACAGAAACCCATTGCTGATAAGTTATATTATCAATATCATTAGTATTCAACAAATCTTGTAAATATATCTTAAATGTTTCTGGGCCAGGGCAGAATTTACATTCACCAAAATGACAAGCAGGTAATGACGGATTACATACAACTCTTGCAATGCAGTTTTTATTGGATTATCTTCATCCTTTGTCAGCTGAGGAATGTTACATCCAGTCAGCATGAGTTTGAAGTTTTGATGGGTAGTACACACACAGACACTATGTGTACCACTACGTCCAGCTAAAACACAATTTTTGGGACGTAGGTCTGCAAACTTCGAAAATCCAATGTGGAGCTCTGGATGGTTGTCTTTAAAGTTCGCGTAAATTTCTTTCAAATTACTTAAAACTATCCGTTTTTGTACTTGCAGTTTTTCTCCATTATCTCTCACAAGCACAAAATCTTTTTTCCCAGGCATTGCCCTGCTTATATCATCAGAGCAATAAAAGTTTCTAACAAAATCAGCAGTTGTTTGATCAAGAGTCTTGGCAGGTTTTGGGAGTGGTGAAGACAAAATTCCCTTGGCCTTCACCAAATCTTTGACTCTTCAAGCCATGTAATTTGTTACGTTAAATTCATCATGAAGCTTCTTAACACTCCAGCTTTTGGGTAAAATGGTAAGAATTTCCATCTGTTTACTTCGAGATGTACATGTACGAAATTTATCTTTTAGCTGACAGATCATCTCAGATTCTGCATGATCATGTACACTCTTTGACATAAAACTTGACCGGCGGCCGGCCGCTTCAGAGGCTAAGTCCGCGCCGATCGCGACATGAGACAAAAAAACTGGCCAACTCGCTAATTCTCTAAGTCCGGTTATCTGCACAATCTGGCAACACTGTAGACTGCGGCACTTCCTGGAGGAAAACTTGTCCCATGATAGAGAAACTCTAGGCTGATTACGCCTGTGGTCTAGCGGTAGCGTGCGTTGTTTCTGTTCATAATGTCAGTGGATCGAGAGCAGCTGGCATAAAATATTTTTATAGCCTCTTCTGTCTGAATGCTGAAGACGTGAATGTAATGGTAGCGCAGATTCAATCTATTTCGCTTTGTGACACACCGATATCAAAATTTTATCCAGTAACGATTTTGCGGCAGATTTCCTGCAGACTGTCCTCCTCTGGACGCCGTATGCGGCAAAGCTCCGGGATCCATTTGTTGGCTACTGGCAGCGGCCGTGGCGACAGCAGCGGCGCTGCACTCCCCCGTTCTTTATCGCTTTATTATTAAATGTTGCTCCAAAGAAAATTTCTACAATTTCCATTCACGCTCAAAAGCAACAGAGACAGACGCCCTGATTAGTAGGCGGGTATTATATTACATTAATCGGCAAGAGCTGAGTATGGCCCGAAATTAATTTTATAGACTGGGACGAAATTAAACCACCTCACTACATTCGATGAATTTATAAATGCTTCATACCTCGTTTCTTTTCCTTTCAAACTCAATTATTTGTGCAACTTTTGGTCAATGTTTGGATGTTTTCGTCAAGCCAGAGTGAGCGTCTGTGGTGTAAAGTGTATTACAGTTCTTGTTTCATTCCTTATGGTAAGTCTATGCGATAAACTGTGTGAATACCTTGCAATGCATGCTCTGTAGCAGTGCAGGAACACTGCACATTTGGAGTTCCATGTATGGGTTCATGAAGTATTTATTGTTGATCGGAAGTGATAGTTAAGGTCATCAGATTTAAACCAGAAAAATTTGTCGTTTTGAAGGTTTCAGAGAACGGAAAGGAATCGCTAACGCCGGTGTTAGAAAACGTCTACAGTTAAATGCTATTGCAAAAATTTAGAAGAAGGGAACTATATTAATGAACATGTGCACTTCATAAACAACCTTCTGACATGTTAGACCTATATGACGAACAAAGCTCAAATTTATATCGTTGACAGTCGGTTTGAATCTTTTCAGGGTCTATTTTACAGTGAAGCACCTTGGAATTTGCAAAGCAGAAATCCATGATATTAACTTAATTTACTAAGTCGAAATCGGACGAAGATTGATGTTTAAAGGCATTCTTCAGATTTCGCATAAGAAATTTTTACTAGCAGTTTGCAACTCCATTAATTAAAATGGAAAATAAAAGGTTGTAGTCAGCGGCTTCTACCGTGATTCGAACTGCTATGTCTTATAGTACAAGCACTGCAACGCACAAGGGAACCTCTGAGCTAACGACACACTGGCGGCCAGAGGCGGAATGTAGTCACTGCGATGTTGCCTGAGCCTCAAAACGCAACCTTAAACACACGAACAGAGGAGGTGGAGATTACTGTTTTAACGTCCCGTCGACAACGATGTCATTAGAGACGGAGCACAAGCTCGGATTGGGGAAGGATGGGGAAGGAAATCGGCCGTGCCCTTCCTAAGGAACCATCCCGGCATTTGCCTGAAGCGATTTAGGGAAATCATTGAAAACCTAAATCAGGATGGCCGGGCGCGGGATTGCACCGTCGTCCTCCCGAATGCACACACAAACAGGTGTTACTTACGTGAAGAACGCCGTTCTTGGAGTCCAGAAATTAAATATACTTTCTAATTGTGTCATCTTGCAGTGGATTATATCGTACGAGTCTTCGATGTGGAAAACGAATGTCAAGTGAATTTAGCGAGGTAACGCCGACCTACACCCGGAAGTAAATGCACTATCAGAGTGTTGACAAATACTTGCTACGACGCTGCCATTTCTAGGCTCTCTGACGAGGCAGCTCTTCAGCGAAATGCTTGCCGTGATTCTCCGATACGGTTCTTCAGAGTGGAGACGCGCGCGCACGTTTTGTTTTTATGCGGCGTTCTCCCCTGATGGTTCCTGACGTCCACTTGTGGGCTATGTATACATATGAGACATTCAATTATCATTAATCCAGAATCATACAAGTTTCAGCTTCCGGCGTGGAAGAAGGCTGTTGACGCCGACATTATATCATTTCAACGTAGGGAAAGCAAAACGGATCATTCAATGTTTCTCATTCAACATAAAGCATGTGAGATACTTTTCCGTAACGTTCATAATCATCTAAAAATACAAACGAAGTAAAAATACACCGGAAGCTTATTCGAATTGAATATAACGCTTTGCACCTCGATGTCGAATTTGTCCACTTGCAATCTTTTGCAGCATACACATAGAATGTCATCATTACCACGAGAATGAAGAAATATGTTGGTAAGGATGGAAGCAAGAAGAGACGCAGTCAACAAATATTCTATTCCTCATGGCATTCATTTCATTTGACACGTAAGAAGAGGTAAAGCGGGAATTTACTTTCGTTAACACGAAAGATATGCCGCACATATTGATGAGAAAGTCTGCGTCTTCATACGTTTCCTCCTTGAAATCTGTATGCTCTATTATATACTAAGCAGCCCGATCATTGTTTCAGTAATGTTACCCTCTTGTTTGACCCCGTAACGATGAACAGATTCCAAATGCATGTCTCCCTTCCTGGGTTGTTTTTTGTGTTTTATTGCTTGGAATTCCTGAAGCAGACCACTGTGCCTTCCCCCCTCGTGGGTTAGGTCTCAAAACTAAACCGCTTTGTATCCAATGGCATAATTTATTCAGACAGCATCAGCATAAGACTATCAAACAAAGCCTTCCATTTACAGTTGCAGCACTCTAACCAGCACTGACCAAAGTGTAATCCACGGTCATGGTCCTAAATTACCAGCTGTCTGCTACTGTGGCAAAGTCCGTACTACACTTTCGATTTCGCAGCACCATTTTATCTGGTAACACTGTGTAGTTGCACAGTTGTGCTACCAGGTCTGTCCTCACACTGTCAACTTTATGTATCTCACTTCTCCTGTAGCGTAGATCACGAGGAGCCGAAGTAAATGAGTGTATTCTGCATGACGTAACATTCAGTATTCCCTTCTTTCATAGCCACTCTTCATGTGCATCGATACCAAATAGGAATGCGAAAATTCTTGCGAGTGAGAGAATGACAATAACAATCATAACAAGAACAAGCAAATAATGAATGATGTTTATTCCAACGCAGAACGGGAATGGCTTTAAATATAAAAATCTGTATCTATATCTATATCCATATCTATTGATCTTTGAGTTGGCACAATGCAAATATATTCTTAGCATTTAGTTACTGAATTTAGTTCTGGATGTTTGCAGAGAAAAGGAAAAGTCGGTACTTCTCGCTAGTGTAATATAATGTGAACCAGCAACTACCCTTTCCTTAGAACACGACTCAAGCAGGTCCTCAAGTAGGTAGCAAGGCACTGCTGCATTCTGTTCCCTGACATTGCTCTGATGACGGTTAATGCAGATAGTTCCGATTATGAAATACAAAACGTATTGCAGGTTAGTTCCTAGGATAGTAACATAAAATTTGCGTTGTAGACGGCACATGAACGTGACGACTATCCATATTACTCATCAATATAAAAAGACAATATTTTGGGAATTTAGCAGGATTACTCAACAGACCACATATTGAAAAATACAAGCGAATTCTCTTGCAGCGTAAGCTTATTGTAACTAATCTAAAAATTATTGGAGAGGAACATTGTCCTATTCAAAAAAAGTAAAATGTTACACACTGTTGACGTCAAACGGACATTATCTATGTCCTGTCTTGTGTCCTACTCATCTATAATATCAAGTGTACTATGAAAATGATTATATATAATGGATGATAGGGTAATGCATTGATACCAGATGGTGGGGGCCGGCCGGTGTGGCCGTGCGGTTCTAGGCGCTTCAGTCTGGAACCGCGTGACCGCTACGGTCGCAGGTTCGAATCCTGCCTCGGGCATGGATGTGAGTGATGTCCTTAGGTTAGTTAGGTTTAAGTAGTTCTAAGTTCTAGGGGACTGATGACCTTAGAAGTTAAGCCCCATAGTGCTCAGAGCCATTTGAACCATTTGAACTATTTAACACAAAATGACATTAAAAATTAAAGTTATTCACGAGCAGCTAGTTGAGAATATGTATAAACATTAAATGACACGACGAACTGAAATAATATGACGAAGAGTTCAGCGCTCACTGGGAATAGAGCCCCACACATATCGTTGTTGACTACACGCAAAGAGACGTCAGCTACCGAATTTTTCTCCACCAGCTGCTCAGAATAGCATCTTGAACTTACAGTCATCTCGCAAAAATAGTTCTGTGTCTCACTGGGAGGTAAAAACGTCAGATATCGTTAGTGTTGACAACGAATGAAAATACATTAAAAATCAAAATTATTACCCACCAGCAGATAGGTGTTCTCATGATAGAGCTTGATAATACATAATTAAATCTTTAGTGCCGGGCCAGGATTCGATCCCATTCACGCGTAATATGTGAAGGTGTTGAGGAATCGGCCGGCCGAAGTGGCCGTGCGGTTAAAGGCGCTGCAGTCTGGAACCGCAAGACCGCTACGGTCGCAGGTTCGAATCCTGCCTCGGGCATGGATGTTTGTGATGTCCTTAGGTTAGTTAGGTTTAACTAGTTCTAAGTTCTAGGGGACTAATGACCTCAGCAGTGAGTCCCATTGTGCTCAGAGCCATTTGAACCATTTTTGTTGAGGAATCTGCAGTTTTGAACAAACAACAAATTGTAGCCGAGCTGTATTGCCACGAAGGGATCAAATTCCGCGTTAAGGGCGGTCTGAGTTGCATTCCCAGTTTAGAACCAATTTTATCGACATACAGAAGCTCAAATAAAAGATGGAATAAGTGTCCTGTGACCATACATAGCGTTTGTGTCGTCACTTGAAATAAATAACTAGTATAAGAAAGGTTACTGGCGATAGAGTTTCTACATGTCGCCACTCCAGACTTTATTGTGGTTCAACCTACCGTCTACTTGGTAAAGAAGGAATATCATCTTTAATGTGAATTTTCAGACCACGCAGCCATTATATCTCCTTCACTTGGTGTAGCCAGGAGAGAATGGAATCTGTCTCTCCCTATCTAAAATCATTGACGGAAGTGGGAATCGAACCCAGACCATAGGTATAACAACCTACCATCCGTCCAACAGACCACGAAATCCTCTTCTCTGCGAGTCATTTTTCTATCGTAACGCAGTTGCGCCACACTGGATGAGAATTCTGACACACAGGCTCCCTGTAGTAATTTGCAGCATGTTCAGTAAATTCATTTACTTGGTTGACCGAATCACCATGAACGAGCTGCCTCGGCTACCCAGTGCATACATTCGACTATTTTGTAATCACAGAAATAAAATCGCGTAACTGCCACCTACACACAACTGCCAACAGTGTAGGATGCAGAAGTTTAAATAGGAAGTGTTCCTTTCCACTTGAGCTATTCTATTGCGCTATCTGTTACTAGAAAGCGTCGTTCAGTCCAAAAGAAAAGCTGTAACTGTTTGTCTCTCAGAAGTCAAGACCTGGCCATATGCATAATCTCACAGTGCTGTGGAATCCAAAAGTTCTGGAGGAATAGTTGCCGAGCTCTGGAGCTGCTGTAGCTACGTGTCCGCTTGTAGCATAGATAAGATGTCGCGAGTTCGAATACATTCAGTGCTACATTTTTTAAAACGCAATTCTGCTCTCTGCTGAAGGTATCAATCTAATGGAACTTTGAACATAATTCCCTTCACTTCTCAACCCAAAGTAGTCGCATGTGGAAAAAGGGCTAACTACTGTGACATTTTGTTCTATTCAGGTTTAATAGACAGCAGGCAGCAGATGCATCTCGAAGATGTGCAGGGAGAGCGCATCGTGCCATAATATGTCAGAAAAGTATTTTCTACATTAGCCGTCGTGTGGTAGTGATATTTTATTCTTCTTCAAACTTTGTTTGACAGCTTTAACTCAGAACAAGTTTTCTACATGCATGTAATCAATAAACTGCATGTGCATTGTCAGACTGTCATAGGTAACATCAGAGAATTCGCATATATCGTTGATGATTAATTTCTCTCTCATGTTTACTATTGTTTTAACAACACTAAATGAAACCTTACGAAAATTGTGCACTGTATTATAAGAAATGAAATAAAACTAACCATGATAACCTTACGACGAAAGTATCTGTACACAAGCATGCCTCTATCGACACGAATTAGTAAAATACTACTCACTTAGATTTTGATTGGGTCTGTGTTTAATTGGTATGCTGTGTCATACTCAAGAGGTATGCAAATGTGGCATTTCATAAATATAGTTACGTCTTCCTAGAAACCCAAAATTCGCTTGGCAGCAGCGGAAAGAGGCCTTACCTGTTGTGCAGCATTGTAAGTTTTTCAACATTGCACTATGAGCTGAAAGCATTTTCTTGCGATTTCCTTATTGATGTTTGATCTGACTGCTTGTAGCTCTTTCACAGAAGGGATAAAAACGTTACAGTCAGTGAGACTGGAACTGCGAACCGTAACAGACGCTTTTTCACAGGTCAGCACGTTACCACAGAGCTGGCGAGGAGGTATGGGTCTCAGCTTCCTATTACGAGGGCAATAGTAACTAGAACTCGTAAACCGCTATTTGAAGGTCGAGATTAGTTGCGGTTTCCACCTGCAACGACTTTCCTGGGCTGAAAACCGTAAATTTTCAATCTTTTGTTACCCTTCAAGCGATAATAACTCAGATTATTCAATGGAAATGACAGGTAAAATCAAGTGAACGTTGAGGCTTAATTCCGTGCACACCAGGAAGTAACTCGTCGATCACAGAGTTGCCAAACATACGTTGCCTTGTTGCCAAATCTCAGTTACAGTACCAGCAGGAAGAAGACGAACCGATGTGATCCTACAGCGGTCTGGGAAGTGACCACAGCTGGTGTCTCCAAGTCGCGGCTGCTACGGCCTGGAATACGTAATGCGTCTGATTCGCTTTCTGTAACTAGGTTTAGGGACTGGAGCGTAGTTACTAATAACACTCAGAACTGACTGCAAACTGAGCATCATAAATCAGTAACTCTCATTGTTGTTTTCATATTTCTTTCGTAAGTGTACTCAAAACTAAGTCATTCACAGGCGTTTTCGTGCCTCGCCGATAGTCGAGCACAACATACAAATAAAAATAAAAAAGAATGTGTGTGTGTGTGTGTGTTTGTGTGAGAGAGAGAGAGAGAGAGAGAGAGAGAGAGAGAGATAAATAAAAAGCAATGAGAGAGAGTGTAAAAAATTGTTGTAAAGAAATTGAATCATGGTATTTAAAGAAATCTTTCATTAAAATGACACGTTCCACATCATTACGAAATGTCGTATTCATGATCTATGGAACAAGAGTTAATCTAATGTAATCTAATCTAATCTAATCACATCATATTGATGATTAGCCATGAAGAGTCATGAATTACCGAAATTTTGGCCCATACCAGTAACCAAATCTAAACTTGGAAATAAAAGACGACAATTTTTGTAATAAACCGTGACTCCTATCAAGACCCTTTCGTCCCTGTTATCTAACCACGAAAGATGTCTGATATACCTCCATTCTGAAGTAACAAAGTGTGCATGCATTTAAAGATGAAGTGCATGATGTGAAGTTCTGTGATGGAGATACGAACCCAACACGTAATCCGGTTGTTAACTAAGAAAAATCAAATGTTACGTATCGGTTTTTCTTACGAGCCGCTAGGTGTCTGAATCTAAAATAAGGTTGGTTGGTTGGTTTGGGGGATCAAAGGGACCAGACTGCTACGGTCATCGGTCCCTCTAAAATAAGGATACAAACTTTTGTGCCTAAGCGACAATCGAACTGCACACCTACCGTGCATCCACGAATATAGCTTAAGTATCAGTTGCTTACTCATGAACAGTAAGATGTGTGCGTGTTTGACCAGAAATAACGACACCTGTTGCGATTGTTGGAAACACATGAACAGACATTGAAATTGCGCGTTAATTTTCACTAGCAGGTGGGTGTGCACTTGATAAAGCTAGAAATGAAATTATGAATATTTTTGTACTGGATCAGGTTTCAGACCCACATACTTACCTTTGGAGGAGACCTAGAGAAGATTGCAGTCTTGGGAAAAGGAACGAAATGACTGAACTATACTGTTCCGAGAGATTCAGATCCTCGAAAGAGGAGATACGAATTCGAATCACAGTCCAGCACCAAATTTTTAAACGTCTCTAGTTCAATCAAGTACAAGTAAAATAAGAGCCCTGTCCCTTTAAATGGCTATCGGTTCATCAAATAAAATAAAATTTTCTAATGTAAGTAAGCTTACTGGCGACTGTATTTCTGTTTACCATGACTTCCGCTGTGTCATTTCCCAACGTAAACCGGCTCTGCCCAGTTGGTAATGAAGGAACGTGATGTTTAATGCGGATTCTGGATTATAACGTCTTTCTCTTGAGGTTACCAGAGGTAAAATAAATCTGTTTGTGCCTCTTAAAAGTAAATGCCTGAACCCACGCATTGCACCTGTGATAGCTCGTTCCACCATACCATTGTGGCCACATTACCCAGCCCCAAGAGTGTGCTGTAACGGATGATGTGCTTAGCTTACAAAATTAGTCACGGTGGAAAAAATGCGAGTCTATTAAATGGTCAAGTAGAAGCAAGCTTCTGACGCAGAGATTATGCTATTCTCATGTCAGCAGGATGTAAAGACTCTGCTAGGCATCATAGGCTGGATGTGAAGCCATTTTGATTTTGCACAAATTCAGCAAATTTCTTAGTTCGAGAAAATCCACTGTGAAGTGAGAAGTTGCCGGATAATTCGATTATTACTGTTATTATTAATATCATTTTATTCAAACCGCTGCTGTAACACAAGTGCATGAACATCATTTAATGCCTTTTGGTCACTATAGATGTAGTTTCCCAAGAACAGGTTCTTTCCCTGTCTACGGAATCCTTTTCATGTTAATATCAAACACCAGCAATTACTCGTAGATTACTTTAAAACTAAAGTAATTGACGACGACGTTACTTGGTAACAAAAACGCACTGCCTTTCTTCATTTACTTTCGCCTAGAAATGGCTATCGAGTACTGACAAACCAAAAGGCAAGAGATCTTACTGCCTTCCGATATACGTTGCTGTTAGTTCTCCCACATGATTTGGTCGACATGACCTGTTTCAAGTTGTGTATGACAGACAATGTTTTAGAAAATCTATTGTTTCCCTTTGAAATAAACAGAAGTATTTTCATTCTAAGCTGTCCAAGTACAACATTTTCGCAATATTAGTTCAAATTTATTATTCGCTTCTATAATGTAGGAAAGTATTTCATAGTCGCAAAACTCGCATCCGAAACGTTGACCTTACACTTAGTCGCTGACCATAAATTCTAGCTCAGAGTGACACCAGTTTAAATAACATAATGTAGCAAAGACTGTTTGCCAGTGCTCTTTCTCACCGGAAAATACGCAATTCACTCATTTGGCTCCATAAGTACACTGTAACAGTAATTTCTGTGTGAAATTTGTCAGTAAGCCTTTGCCTTCCAACCGGCAAAATACGGCAGAGTACGGCCGGTAAACAATTCACAAACCACGATTTAGTGCCAATCAGACGATTTCTTTAACACTGTCGAAGCTGAGGGAATTTAGTTTCTGCTTAAATCGTCTTAAGCAGCAACGTTCACAGATATCTCAAATAGGAAAAAGCTGAATATCCAGGTACGAAGGTTGTAAAACAAACTTCCCACTGTTTGTCTCAGGTTGATCTTTTCGTCTGATAACACTGCTTAAGTATTTTGTCTAAGAGGTATCACAAGTAGTATCCATGTAGCTGTGGGAATCATTGGTTGAAAACGTGTTTAACACCAATGGGTACAGTGCTGCTAAATTTTCACAATTAGTATCAACCTAAGTCTGAGTTCATCCACAAACTGAGGCGTATTTATAATATTGGAGCTAGACTGTGTATCCTTGTCTTTCTTGAGTGGTCATTGGAAGGCGTTTACACTCACGTATACAATACTATGAATACTTCGAACGCTATGGTTAACGTTGCTCTCGTAAACTACTTTTTTTTTTAATTCTTCTGGGTCTTCAGCGTGCAATATGTGTTGTAGACACAGTCTCAGACCAAAAAATTGACCGCCGAGTCGTTCACGTAAGGTGGACAATACAGTCGTGCTCCTCTCAGAATTCTATGTCTGGCAATATGCTCTATCTAGCAACATGTAGACTGCGGCACTTCCCAGAGGAAGCCTTGACTCCAGTCTTAGTACATGACTCTTGACTACGACCGTAGTCTTGAAGTAAAACGCGAGACCAGCTAATATGATATTGTAGATTCGTTTGAATTACACTCATAGCTTCAGCACCCGAGAGGAAAGGGGCGATAAAAATGTTGTCGATATGTGCTTTCGGTCGCCAGACGTCATATTAGCTGGTCTCGCGTTTTACCTGAAGACTACGGTCGTGTTCCAGCAGCGGTATGAATAAAATGATATTAATAATAACAGTAATAATCGAATTATCCGGCAACTTCTCACTTCACAGTGGATTTTCTCGAACTAAGAAATTTGCTGAATTTGTGCAAAATCAAAATGGCTTCACATCCAGCCTATGATGCCTAGCAGAGTCTTTACATCCTGCTGACATGAGAATAGCATAATCTCTGCGTCAGAAGCTTGCTTCTACTTGACCATTTAATAGACTCGCATTTTTTCCACCGTGACTAATTTTGTAAGCTAAGCACATCATCCGTTACAGCACACTCTTGGGGCTGGGTAATGTGGCCACAATGGTATGGTGGAACGAGCTATCACAGGTGCAATGCGTGGGTTCAGGCATTTACTTTTAAGAGGCACAAACAGATTTATTTTACCTCTGGTAACCTCAAGAGAAAGACGTTATAATCCAGAATCCGCATTAAACATCACGTTCCTTCATTACCAACTGGGCAGAGCCGGTTTACGTTGGGAAATGACACAGCGGAAGTCATGGTAAACAGAAATACAGTCGCCAGTAAGCTTACTTACATTAGAAAATTTTATTTTATTTGATGAACCGATAGCCATTTAAAGGGACAGGGCTCTTATTTTACTTGTACTTGATTGAACTAGAGACGTTTAAAAATTTGGTGCTGGACTGTGATTCGAATTCGTATCTCCTCTTTCGAGGATCTGAATCTCTCGGAACAGTATAGTTCAGTCATTTCGTTCCTTTTCCCAAGACTGCAATCTTCTCTAGGTCTCCTCCAAAGGTAAGTATGTGGGTCTGAAACCTGATCCAGTACAAAAATATTCATAATTTCATTTCTAGCTTTATCAAGTGCACACCCACCTGCTAGTGAAAATTAACGCGCAATTTCAATGTCTGTTCATGTGTTTCCAACAATCGCAACAGGTGTCGTTATTTCTGGTCAAACACGCACACATCTTACTGTTCATGAGTAAGCAACTGATACTTAAGCTATATTCGTGGATGCACGGTAGGTGTGCAGTTCGATTGTCGCTTAGGCACAAAAGTTTGTATCCTTATTTTAGAGGGACCGATGACCGTAGCAGTCTGGTCCCTTTGATCCCCCAAACCAACCAACCAACCTTATTTTAGATTCAGACACCTAGCGGCTCGTAAGAAAAACCGATACGTAACATTTGATTTTTCTTAGTTAACAACCGGATTACGTGTTGGGTTCGTATCTCCATCACAGAACTTCACATCATGCACTTCATCTTTAAATGCATGCACACTTTGTTACTTCAGAATGGAGGTATATCAGACATCTTTCATGGTTAGATAACAGGGACGAAAGGGTCTTGATAGGAGTCACGGTTTATTACAAAAATTGTCGTCTTTTATTTCCAAGTTTAGATTTGGTTACTGGTATGGGCCAAAATTTCGGTAATTCATGACTCTTCATGGCTAATCATCAATATGATGTGATTAGATTAGATTAGATTACATTAGATTAACTCTTGTTCCATAGATCATGAATACGACATTTCGTAATGATGTGGAACGTGTCATTTTAATGAAAGATTTCTTTAAATACCATGATTCAATTTCTTTACAACAATTTTTTACACTCTCTCTCATTGCTTTTTATTTATCTCTCTCTCTCTCTCTCTCTCTCTCTCTCTCTCTCTCACAAACACACACACACACACACATTCTTTTTTATTTTTATTTGTATGTTGTGCTCGACTATCGGCGAGGCACGAAAACGCCTGTGAATGACTTAGTTTTGAGTACACTTACGAAAGAAATATGAAAACAACAATGAGAGTTACTGATTTATGATGCTCAGTTTGCAGTCAGTTCTGAGTGTTATTAGTAACTACGCTCCAGTCCCTAAACCTAGTTACAGAAAGCGAATCAGACGCATTACGTATTCCAGGCCGTAGCAGCCGCGACTTGGAGACACCAGCTGTGGTCACTTCCCAGACCGCTGTAGGATCACATCGGTTCGTCTTCTTCCTGCTGGTACTGTAACTGAGATTTGGCAACAAGGCAACGTATGTTTGGCAACTCTGTGATCGACGAGTTACTTCCTGGTGTGCACGGAATTAAGCCTCAACGTTCACTTGATTTTACCTGTCATTTCCATTGAATAATCTGAGTTATTATCGCTTGAAGGGTAACAAAAGATTGAAAATTTACGGTTTTCAGCCCAGGAAAGTCGTTGCAGGTGGAAACCGCAACTAATCTCGACCTTCAAATAGCGGTTTACGAGTTCTAGTTACTATTGCCCTCGTAATAGGAAGCTGAGACCCATACCTCCTCGCCAGCTCTGTGGTAACGTGCTGACCTGTGAAAAAGCGTCTGTTACGGTTCGCAGTTCCAGTCTCACTGACTGTAACGTTTTTATCCCTTCTGTGAAAGAGCTACAAGCAGTCAGATCAAACATCAATAAGGAAATCGCAAGAAAATGCTTTCAGCTCATAGTGCAATGTTGAAAAACTTACAATGCTGCACAACAGGTAAGGCCTCTTTCCGCTGCTGCCAAGCGAATTTTGGGTTTCTAGGAAGACGTAACTATATTTATGAAATGCCACATTTGCATACCTCTTGAGTATGACACAGCATACCAATTAAACACAGACCCAATCAAAATCTAAGTGAGTAGTATTTTACTAATTCGTGTCGATAGAGGCATGCTTGTGTACAGATACTTTCGTCGTAAGGTTATCATGGTTAGTTTTATTTCATTTCTTATAATACAGTGCACAATTTTCGTAAGGTTTCATTTAGTGTTGTTAAAACAATAGTAAACATGAGAGAGAAATTAATCATCAACGATATATGCGAATTCTCTGATGTTACCTATGACAGTCTGACAATGCACATGCAGTTTATTGATTACATGCATGTAGAAAACTTGTTCTGAGTTAAAGCTGTCAAACAAAGTTTGAAGAAGAATAAAATATCACTACCACACGACGGCTAATGTAGAAAATACTTTTCTGACATATTATGGCACGATGCGCTCTCCCTGCACATCTTCGAGATGCATCTGCTGCCTGCTGTCTATTAAACCTGAATAGAACAAAATGTCACAGTAGTTAGCCCTTTTTCCACATGCGACTACTTTGGGTTGAGAAGTGAAGGGAATTATGTTCAAAGTTCCATTAGATTGATACCTTCAGCAGAGAGCAGAATTGCGTTTTAAAAAATGTAGCACTGAATGTATTCGAACTCGCGACATCTTATCTATGCTACAAGCGGACACGTAGCTACAGCAGCTCCAGAGCTCGGCAACTATTCCTCCAGAACTTTTGGATTCCACAGCACTGTGAGATTATGCATATGGCCAGGTCTTGACTTCTGAGAGACAAACAGTTACAGCTTTTCTTTTGGACTGAACGACGCTTTCTAGTAACAGATAGCGCAATAGAATAGCTCAAGTGGAAAGGAACACTTCCTATTTAAACTTCTGCATCCTACACTGTTGGCAGTTGTGTGTAGGTGGCAGTTACGCGATTTTATTTCTGTGATTACAAAATAGTCGAATGTATGCACTGGGTAGCCGAGGCAGCTCGTTCATGGTGATTCGGTCAACCAAGTAAATGAATTTACTGAACATGCTGCAAATTACTACAGGGAGCCTGTGTGTCAGAATTCTCATCCAGTGTGGCGCAACTGCGTTACGATAGAAAAATGACTCGCAGAGAAGAGGATTTCGTGGTCTGTTGGACGGATGGTAGGTTGTTATACCTATGGTCTGGGTTCGATTCCCACTTCCGTCAATGATTTTAGATAGGGAGAGACAGATTCCATTCTCTCCTGGCTACACCAAGTGAAGGAGATATAATGGCTGCGTGGTCTGAAAATTCACATTAAAGATGATATTCCTTCTTTACCAAGTAGACGGTAGGTTGAACCACAGTAAAGTCTGGAGTGGCGACATGTAGAAACTCTATCACCAGTAACCTTTCTTATACTAGTTATTTATTTCAAGTGACGACACAAACGCTATGTATGGTCACAGGACACTTATTCCATCTTTTATTTGAGCTTCTGTATGTCGATAAAATTGGTTCTAAACTGGGAATGCAACTCAGACCGCCCTTAACGCGGAATTTGATCCCTTCGTGGCAATACAGCTCGGCTACAATTTGTTGTTTGTTCAAAACTGCAGATTCCTCAACACCTTCACATATTACGCGTGAATGGGATCGAATCCTGGCCCGGCACTAAAGATTTAATTATGTATTATCAAGCTCTATCATGAGAACACCTATCTGCTGGTGGGTAATAATTTTGATTTTTAATGTATTTTCATTCGTTGTCAACACTAACGATATCTGACGTTTTTACCTCCCAGTGAGACACAGAACTATTTGCGAGATGACTGTAAGTTCAAGATGCTATTCTGAGCAGCTGGTGGAGAAAAATTCGGTAGCTGACGTCTCTTTGCGTGTAGTCAACAACGATATGTGTGGGGCTCTATTCCCAGTGAGCGCTGAACTCTTCGTCATATTATTTCAGTTCGTCGTGTCATACATATTCTCAACTAGCTGCTCGTGAATAACTTTAATTTTTAATGTCATTTTGTGTTAAATAGTTCAAATGGTTCAAATGGCTCTGAGAACTATGGGACTTAACTTCTAAGGTCATCAGTCCCCTAGAACTTAGAACTACTTAAACCTAACTAACCTAAGGACATCACTCACATCCATGCCCGAGGCAGGATTCGAACCTGCGACCGTAGCGGTCACGCGGTTCCAGACTGAAGCGCCTAGAACCGCACGGCCACACCGGCCGGCCCCCACCATCTGGTATCAATGCATTACCCTATCATCCATTATATATAATCATTTTCATAGTACACTTGATATTATAGATGAGTAGGACACAAGACAGGACATAGATAATGTCCGTTTGACGTCAACAGTGTGTAACATTTTACTTTTTTTGAATAGGACAATGTTCCTCTCCAATAATTTTTAGATTAGTTACAATAAGCTTACGCTGCAAGAGAATTCGCTTGTATTTTTCAATATGTGGTCTGTTGTCGGTTTGAAGGCCTTCCATAACATCGGCAACGTAGTGCAACTCCACCGAGGGCTGTCTGGAGTAGGGTGGAGATAGCAATGTGAAAGTTGCGAGCTGTCGAAGACGATCTTCATATTCCTAATGCGATTAGGACATCGTATACTCTTGACGACGTTTAGCACCTGTGCAGTCAGTCACCCAATTTCAGAATTCATTTTGAGTAATCCTGCTAAATTCCCAAAATATTGTCTTTTTATATTGATGAGTAATATGGATAGTCGTCACGTTCATGTGCCGTCTACAACGCAAATTTAATGTTACTATCCTAGGAACTAACCTGCAATACGTTTTGTATTTCATAATCGGAACTATCTGCATTAACCGTCATCAGAGCAATGTCAGGGAACAGAATGCAGCAGTGCCTTGCTACCTACTTGAGGACCTGCTTGAGTCGTGTTCTAAGGAAAGGGTAGTTGCTGGTTCACATTATATTACACTAGCGAGAAGTACCGACTTTTCCTTTTCTCTGCAAACATCCAGAACTAAATTCAGTAACTAAATGCTAAGAATATATTTGCATTGTGCCAACTCAAAGATCAATAGATATGGATATAGATATAGATACAGATTTTTATATTTAAAGCCATTCTCGTTCTGTGTTGGAATAAACATCATTCATTATTTGCTTGTTCTTGTTACGATTGTTATTGTCATTCTCTCACTCGCAAGAGTTTTCGCATTCCTATTTGGTATCGATGCAGATGAAGAGTGGCTATGAAAGAAGGGAATACTGAATGTTACGTCATGCAGAATACACTCATTTACTTCGGCTCCTCGTGATCTACGCTACAGGAGAAGTGAGATACATAAAGTTGACAGTGTGAGGACAGACCTGGTAGCACAACTGTGCAACTACACAGTGTTACCAGATAAAATGGTGCTGCGAAATCGAAAGTGTAGTACGGACTTTGCCACAGTAGCAGACAGCTGGTAATTTAGGACCATGACCGTGGATTACACTTTGGTCAGTGCTGGTTAGAGTGCTGCAACTGTAAATGGAAGGCTTTGTTTGATAGTCTTATGCTGATGCTGTCTGAATAAATTATGCCATTGGATACAAAGCGGTTTAGTTTTGAGACCTAACCCACGAGGGGGGAAGGCACAGTGGTCTGCTTCAGGAATTCCAAGCAATAAAACACAAAAAACAACCCAGGAAGGGAGACATGCATTTGGAATCTGTTCATCGTTACGGGGTCAAACAAGAGGGTAACATTACTGAAACAATGATCGGGCTACTTAGTATATAATAGAGCATACAGATTTCAAGGAGGAAACGTATGAAGACGCAGACTTTCTCGTCATCAATATGTGCGGCATATCTTTCGTGTTAACGAAAGTAAATTCCCGCTTTACCTCTTCTTACGTGTCAAATGAAATGAATGCCATGAGGAATAGAATATTTGTTGACTGCGTCTCTTCTTGCTTCCATCCTTACCAACATATTTCTTCATTCTCGTGGTAATGATGACATTCTATGTGTATGCTGCAAAAGATTGCAAGTGGACAAATTCGACATCGAGGTGCAAAGCGTTATATTCAATTCGAATAAGCTTCCGGTGTATTTTTACTTCGTTTGTATTTTTAGATGATTATGAACGTTACGGAAAAGTATCTCACATGCTTTATGTTGAATGAGAAACATTGAATGATCCGTTTTGCTTTCCCTACGTTGAAATGATATAATGTCGGCGTCAACAGCCTTCTTCCACGCCTTCTTGTATGATTCTGGATTAATGATAATTGAATGTCTCATATGTATACATAGCCCACAAGGCGACGTCAGGAACCTTCAGGGGAGAACGCCGCATAAAAACCAAACGTGCGCGCGCGTCTCCACTCTGAAGAACCGTATCGGAGAATCACGGCAAGCATTTCGCTGAAGAGCTGCCTCGTCAGAGAGCCTAGAAATGGCAGCGTCGTAGCAAGTATTTGTCAACACTCTGATAGTGCATTTACTTCCGGGTGTAGGTCGGCGTTACCTCGCTAAATTCACTTGACATTCGTTTTCCACATCGAAGACTCGTACGATATAATCCACTGCAAGATGACACAATTAGAAAGTATATTTAATTTCTGGACTCCAAGAACGGCGTTCTTCACGTAAGTAACACCTGTTTGTGTGTGCATTCGGGAGGACGACGGTGCAATCCCGCGCCCGGCCATCCTGATTTAGGTTTTCAATGATTTCCCTAAATCGCTTCAGGCAAATGCCGGGATGGTTCCTTAGGAAGGGCACGGCCGATTTCCTTCCCCATCCTTCCCCAATCCGAGCTTGTGCTCCGTATCTAATGACATCGTTGTCGACGGGACGTTAAAACAGTAATCTCCACCTCCTCTGTTTGTGTGTTTAAGGTTGCGTTTTGAGGCTCAGGCAACATCACAGTGACTATATTCCGCCTCTGGCCGCCAGTGTGTCGTTAGCTCAGAGGTTCCCTTGTTGCGTTGCAGTGCTTGTACTATAAGACATAGCAGTTCGAATCACGGTAGAAGCCGCTGACTACAACCTTTTATTTTCCATTTTAATTAATGGAGTTGCAAACTGCTAGTAAAAATTTCTTATGCGAAATCTGAAGAATGCCTTTAAACATCAATCTTCGTCCGATTTCGACTTAGTAAATTAAGTTAATATCATGGATTTCTGCTTTGCAAATTCCAAGGTGCTTCACTGTAAAATAGACCCTGAAAAGATTCAAACCGACTGTCAACGATATAAATTTGAGCTTTGTTCGTCATATAGGTCTAACATGTCAGAAGGTTGTTTATGAAGTGCACATGTTCATTAATATAGTTCCCTTCTTCTAAATTTTTGCAATAGCATATAACTGTAGACTTTTTCTAACACCGGCGTTAGCAATTCCTTTCCGTTCTCTGAAACCTTCAAAACGACAAATTTTTCTGGTTTAAATCTGATGACCTTAACTATCACTTCCGATCAACAATAAATACTTCATGAACCCATACATGGAACTCCAAATGTGCAGTGTTCCTGCACTGCTACAGAGCATGCATTGCAAGGTATTCACACAGTTTATCGCATAGACTTACCATAAGGAATGAAACAAGAACTGTAATACACTTTACACCACAGACGCTCACTCTGGCTTGACGAAAACATCCAAACATTGACCAAAAGTTGCACAAATAATTGAGTTTGAAAGGAAAAGAAACGAGTTATGAAGCATTTATAAATTCATCGAATGTAGTGAGGTGGTTTAATTTCGTCCCAGTCTATAAAATTAATTTCGGGCCATACTCAGCTCTTGCCGATTAATGCAATATAATACCCGTCTACTAATCAGGGCGTCTGTCTCCGTTGCTTTTGAGCGTGAATGGAAATTGTAGAAATTTTCTGTGGAGCAACATTTAATAATAAAGCGATAAAGAACGGGGGAGTGCAGCGCCGCTGCTGTCGCCACGGCCGCTGCCAGTAGCCAACAAATGGATCCCGGAGCTTTGCCGCATACGGCGTCCAGAGGAGGACAGTCTGCAGGAAATCTGCCGCAAAATCGTTACTGGATAAAATTTTGATATCGGTGTGTCACAAAGCGAAATAGATTGAATCTGCGCTACCATTACATTCACGTCTTCAGCATTCAGACAGAAGAGGCTATAAAAATATTTTATGCCAGCTGCTTTCGATCCACTGACATTATGAACAGAAACAACGCACGCTACCGCTAGACCACAGGCGTAATCAGCCTAGAGTTTCTCTATCATGGGACAAGTTTTCCTCCAGGAAGTGCCGCAGTCTACAGTGTTGCCAGATTGTGCAGATAACCGGACTTAGAGAATTAGCGAGTTGGCCAGTTTTTTTGTCCCATGTCGCGATCGGCGCGGACTTAGCCTCTGAAGCGGCCGGCCGCCGGTCAAGTTTTATGTCAAAGAGTGTACCTCCTCTTCTTTTTCGGAAGGAAGCAATAATACCTTTGGTTGAATTTAATTAGTTTTTCCTTAGGATAATTTGCTTCACACAGTCGTTTCTTCTTAATTGGCGATTTAACGATGGACTGCAAAGAAGCATTCAGCCTTTGTAAGCCCTCACTTGCTGCAATGTCTTGTAAGTCACTATCACATAAAACCTTTTCACTTTCTTGTTTCACCACAGAATACAGTAGATCATCATCATTTTCTGTGCTAGATGAATCACAAATTTCTACTCAGGCAATCTTTTACAGCAGTTGTCACACACTTTTTGATTTAAAGTTAAGAAAGGTTTTCTTGCTATCATCCATTGTGAAACAGGCCGTAAGTTTTTCTTGTGGTTATTGTGGCCCTTTTCATTAAATGGATTACAGCACAAAGCTGAAATTTTAGGCATTTTATATTTCTCAAGTGAACAAAGTAGTTAAAAAAAAAGTTTTTGAAGTTGAATGCCCCAGCTTTCTATATTCAATACCACACAATATTACTCCTCTATTCTTTCACTTCCTGGAAAAAAATATTTCATTATGTTAATAGTATGCAAACATTAACTGGTTGTAGGCATACAAACTTACAGACTCTTGTGAGGTTTGTACAAAAGTACCTTTAAGCTAGATTCAAAACACATTTCAGAGTTAATCACATAATTTCACTACAGCTGCCTCACAACAAAAGAATGTGTGGGTCACTTTCAACAATAGGTGAAAATTGCTGACAATAATAACCAGAGGTAAAATACTAAATAGATTGCAGATAGTAACACCAAAGAATCATTTTATATATAATCTTTAAAATGAGAGATAGATTCCTTTTTTTCTTTTTTTCCTGTGGTTTTACAGCTATTAATAAATAGTTAGCACTAAAGTTTAATAATCAGTTATTCGTTTCAAAAGTACAATTTTTGGACCATGTAACAATATCGAACACTGTAATATTTTCATGTGTAGCAACATAATAGAAATTCACCTATCTGATTTTGGAGAATTGTGGTAAACATAAAATTGCTTTTGATAGTGATCCCATGGTCATCCCAAGTTGAAACTTTCAGAATATGTAGATGTAAAGTGTATCTTTCACATATATTTTTTTGTGAATTTTAAAAATACGGTTTTTCAAAATTCGATGAATTCAACAATGTTGCTTTTATAAACAATGTGTATATATGTATTAAACTAATGATGTTTGGTATCATATAAAAGCTCTTTAAAAAAGCTTTCCAATGAAGTAAATTTTATTGTTCTAGCTTAATTAGAACACAAATTATAAAGAAAACAACATTGTTCCTCGAGTCAAAAATTTGTCATTTTTTCAAATTTTTGAAAGTCCATTACTCAGTAACTTTTTATCAGAAAAATGTGAAAAAATTAATTTGTGGTACTATTTATGAGTACTACAGGCATACTTAATTTCATTTAAATCCAGGAGGGTAAGGTTGAAAACGATGGTTTCATTTGTTGATTTGACGTGGAATGACCCTGAATTAACTTATTCTAGTTGAGATGACTGTTTTTACAGATATAGGTACAAACATCTGTCTTGAGCAGAGGCTAGGTTCAAAGTGAAACTAAACCTTTTTCATAATCTAAATTTGACATTGTTAGCTTCGATGTCCATGACATGGAGTCCTGTGAGATCCTCTTTGTTACTCTGTAGTGTGTTGGTAGCTCCAAGCAGCACCTGTTGTGACTTAAGCCATCCTCACGTGGGATGCAGATGGGAAATCCAACCCCAGGAGACACTGCCACTCACATCACATGGAATGTGCTAGTTGATGGGATTTGTGACTCTAATACTATACAGTGGCAGCTGTTGACTGGTGTCTGGCTCGTAAACCACACAGTTTGTTTATGAAAATGAACACACATAAAATTCCTACATTAGCTTTGTTAAAACATACATTTTCTCCCTTGTCCATATGCTAGCTACGATATTTTGTCTGTAGTACACATTAATAAGGACTTCAATATTCATGAATATGTCATAAGGAAAAAAGGAAGTTACTTGTCCAGTCAGTAAGGGCATCAGGTACTAAAACTTCACAAAATTGGACAAACTCATTCCTGAGAGAGAATGCACTTATATTTACATATCATTGATTATTACAGAAAATATTTCTATTAATTTAATAAGAGAGACCCACAGCCTTTTAGAAAATGGTGGAAAAAATTGGATACAGGAAGATACAGACATTTATTATATTTATTATTAGAATTTATTATACATTTATTACAAAATGGCTCTGATAGCTTAGAGTGCACTAGTTTTCTGTGCTGAGGAAGGATTTGGGCAGATGAAGAAGATCTGATGATGGTTACAATGACTTCTTTATTGAGGCTTGATTGCAACCATTAGTGAGTGGTTCAGAGTATATGACAGTGTCTCCCTGGAGGTGACAGCCTCTGGCTGCTGACTGTGCATTCCTTTGCTGGGTGGCTGATGCTGTGTCACCAGATTCCTGTGTCTCCTGGACGTAGGGAGAGTAACTGGCAGTGGCAGCGAGAGGGGCATCAGGCTGTGTCACACTTTCGGGCTCGGCGGGTAGGTATCTTCTGTTGGAGCCCCAGTGAGGGCAGAGATGGCTTGAATCCAGCATGGTACTGTTTGGATGGTGGCAGAGTGTGGGGCTGCCCTGGCATACAGAGGCTTAAGTGGCAGGCAGAAGTTAGTGTCCCACCTATGGCAGAAGTGCCTGCATCATCAACACGCTACAGAGTAGCACACGCCCGATGTCACATCACTGCCCAGCTATTTGACAATCAGGTGCCGGTTTGAGCATTGTTAAATATTGTTTCTCCATGCTGATGTCTATTGTTTACCATGATTAGTGTGCTGTGTTGAACCACATGGTACATGTCAGTGAACCCTGGATGTCATAATTGGCTCCTGTAGGCTGCATCATGCGTTGGTGGCAATTGTCGTCTGTTGTCACCACCATAGCGTTGCAAAGTCATTGACCACACAGCTCCTTCACTTGCTGTGATCAGCATAGTGGTGCCCTGGTTTTGTCACCTGTCAGTTCCAAGACTCATTTACAACTTTATCCTTTACACATTATTTAGTAACTCAGCATGTTTAACACTATGCTGAACGTCTACAACAAACAACCTTGTATCTTACGTTATGATCTTCTAAATATTTTAATAGCTTTAATGTTATTAACTGATATTTAATTATAACAAATACCACCAAGAATGATGCATTTTTTATGCATCTTCAATGTGCCATTGCCTTCAAATGGCATACTTCCACAATACACAACTTATAACATTAGAATAACGAAATACAAAAATTCTTTAAGAACAAATATTACATTTCCCATCATTTTATTACAACATATTGTACCAATAATTATGTATTTTTGAGAGATTCTCAGTCTCAGGTGGTTCTTAGAAACATCATATATTCATCGGACGTATCCTACCAAATAATGACTTCAACTGAAAATAACAAATAAAATATGGCATCTATCGAGTTGTGCTTGTGACATATAAAACATTCTTGCCTCTTGTTCAACCTGTCATAGCACATTGTCAAAAATCACCGACCTCATTTTGTGGTTCACATGAGGCAATAGCTCCTCAACATGAAATAACAGGAAGTGATGACCTAAAACTACAGCTCACATCAGTGGTAGCTAACTCGTCCCATGTGAGGATGGCTTCAGGAGTGTCGGCTGATGAGTTCTATCAGCTACATGCTGCCCAGGGAATAACCCAAAGAAATAAGAAAATTCAAAATAAGTGTTCCGACATTTAGAAAATAACTTCTGCCTCAAATAACATCATACTTATACTAATTAGTTATCATAAAAATTGTAGTTACCACAACTGTGGATGTGTCAATTTTGGTGTCTGTATAGTTGTGTGTGAGCATATGTGTATTCCAACTAGAGAAAGGGCAAGATCTCAAAAGATAGTGCAAATAATGTTTTCTGTTGTGTGTTTCTCTGTGCCACACATCAGTCAGATACAGGTGCATTATTTGATGTATAATAGAATTATTTGTAGACATGTTTGCTCATTTATAGATAATGAAGTTACAGAATATTTTGCACCTCTAATTTTATGGGAAAATTCCCAAAGTCAGTTCAGTCAAATTCTGTACCTTCACACATGCCGTCCCATACAAATGAACAAGTGTGTTTCTGTTTTCTAACTAATCTAATTCAAATATCAAATATTACAAGAAGAATCATTATTTTTAGCTATACAACAAATAATTGAACATCACTCATGAAAATTCCTGGATGGAACAATACATGAAATTAAGGATAGGCAGACACTCACCTATAGCAGACTGATGTGTGACACACAAGCACTCATAACAGTAAACATTATTCACACTTACTTTCAAGCTTTTGTTCTTTGTCCAGCAAAATTAAACACACAATCACTTGGACATTCAAAAGCACACTCCTGTGACTGCAGTTACACTTTAATTGTGCTTGATTTTCCCTGTTATTGATTATTAACCTACTCCGAACATTTCTATGATACTTGGTTTGCTTTTGAAAGCTACTTGTCTGGGAATTACATGAGGTAAGTATGTACACATATTTTTTATATCACTATCCTTTATTATTACCTGTGTTTTTCTTTCAAAGCCAAAGGGCCATTATTCCTCACATGAGAAACATTAAGCATACCATATGAAACTAGGTACTACTTTACGGGACTGTCATATCTGACTGTGGTCAGCCATTTATTACAACAAAGAGGACCTCTTGATCTTCTATTGAATATATCACAATCTTCTACTTACTACAACAAAGGCTTCTATAGGCTTTCCAATTCAGTACTAAAGGGCATTAGGTAATTTGTTTCTTTTACAGATTTACATAAAAATGTTTGTTTCATATTTTCTACCCAGAGCCAGTGACATTGCCACAGTGGTAACACTGGTTCTCATCAGATCACCAAAATTAAGTGGTATTGGGCTTGGCTAGCACTTGGATGGGTCACTGTCTGAGTCTGCTGAGTGCTGTTGGCAAGTGGGGTGCACTCAGCCCTTTGAGGCCAATTGAGGAGCTGTTTGATTGAGAAGTAGTGGCACCAGTCATGAAAACTGACAATGGCTAGCAGAGCAGTTTGCTGACCACATGCCCCACCTTTATCGACGTCTGGTGACACCAGAAGGCTGAGGATGACACAGCAGCCTGGTCTGTACAATTGGACCTTCAAGGCCTATGTGGATGGTGGTGGTTTTATTTAGTATCCAGAAAAATGTTATGTTCCTTTTAGTAGTACAAAACTATAATAAATAACTTGACAGGAAGCTATTTGGACATTGATTCAAATTGGCCACACCTGTAGCCCATTCTTGAATTCATTAGGCATGGCAAAATTGAGAATAAGCATGATTTTTATGTGGTAGTTAAGCAACCAGCCTCATAAAATTATACAATGATATTAACATTCAGAAAATTTAAAACAGTACAAATTTGCTTTTGTACAAAACCTTTACCATTTTAATGTTACTATGCAGCAGAAAACAGTACGTACCCTTACCAGATGTCATTGTTTTATAAACCAAACCAAAGAAATCCTGCTATAAAAAGTGAATAAAATCATAAAACAATTACCTGAATCTACAAAAGTGTCAGGTGATTGACACCATCAGTAAACTAGAGCATGTCTCTCCCAGCAAAAGACTCCCAGAGAATGTGATTCTTCCTCCAGTATTGTCAATAGTAGCATTACCATATCTGGCAGACTCTTCTGTATGAAAATTCCAAACAGAAAATTGCTACTCCCCTGTTGCAAGTAAAAAAATATTTCCCGGCACAGTGAGCAAAGATCACTAAGACCACAGTAATTATTACCAGTAAATTGGTACTTCCCTGTAACAAGGTATGAAAAGGTATTTCATTGCACAGAATATAATGAGTACTAAGACCATGGTAATTATTTGTTGACTCTGCACAAGTCTCCACTCCCCCACACTACTTCAATATGTGCCACTGTAGGTGCACACCATAGAAGGTAAAAGAAATTGGCCCCAAGTCCACAATATTAAACAATGTTTCTGCTTTTCAACGGTCTTCATACAACATAATCTATCATAATGAACCACAATCATGAAGATAATTCAATACCTAAGATTCTGAAATTGAGCACAGGGGTCTCATATTCCCATCTTTTCTTCTGTTTCTCAACCTCTTGGTTAAATGTTTAGTTTTTGTGTCACATTCTGTAATAGTTGTTGTCAGTATGTCTGTGTCACACCTTGTAATATTTGCCGTCAGTATATTTGTGTCTACTACAAAAATGGCCATTAGGCAGTGGTCCAGGAAGGACCGCAGCCACTAGAACCCAAAGGGCTTCTGATATAAAATATTGTAAGCATTTCTACATTATTAATTTTGACATGTTCTGGATTAACTTTTGTGTGTATTAATTCCTTTTCTATTTACTGCCATATCTAGTACTGATGTAATATGATGTAAATACCCAACCTTACTTTCTGATTTTTCTTCTACCAAATCTAAATGATTACCTAAATTTTGTATATGTTTATCATCTATATTAGTGAGCCTGCCTTTCAATTGAAAAAAATGTGTTACCTATTTGACAGAATTTTTCACCTGTCTCAGAAATCTTTTGTCTGGGAGAGTTTTTCATTTATAAATTAAAAAAAAATTCTAAATCTACATTTCTTACTTCTAAAGTCACAGTTTTGAATCTCCACACAAATCAAAATTTTAAAAAATCACAAAAGTGGTATTGACAGTAATCAGGAATTGTACTAGTAATGAAAACACTGGTGTGCAAAACTTAAGGACGAAAGTATCTTTAAAATGATGTATCACTGCCAAGTAACATAGACCAATGAAACTTGGATCTTACACAGAAAGAATGGCTACAGTATAGCACAGAAAGTAAATGAAAGAAATATCCAATTAGATGGACAGAAATGACACTTTTATTCAAAGACAATAATTACACTGATGTCACTGGGATTCATGATGGTTCCCTGGACATTACAAAAGTTGGAATATGGTACTTAATAGGGTGTGTGATCACCATGGTCAGCACGGCATGTTCTGCAACGTCCTCAGACACTGGTCACAAGGTTGGTAGGGAGTTCTCGTGGTAGAGCGTACCGTTCCTCCACCAGTGCAGGTGACAACTACTGGATGGTCGTTGGTGCATATGGACATGCTGCAATATGTCTACTCAATGCATTCCACATGTGTTCGATTGGATTTAAATTGGGTGGAATGAGGAGGCCAGTCCACTTGCTGAATATTCTCTTGCTCCAAGAGCTCCTCCACCCATGCTGTTTGATGTGGTCATACATTGTCACCTGTAAGGCCGAATGCAACCCTATAAAGATGCATGTAGAGAAGGAGTACAGTACCACAATAACATTGCCCAGTGAGTGTACTGTATTCAAATATTTGGAGGTTAGTATGCCCATGCAACATTACTTCTCCACACACCATAACATATGGACCACCAAAACAATCATGTTTCACAATGTTGGATGTACCTTCATATGGATCTTACACAGAAAGAACTGCTACAGTATAGCAACGAAAGTAATTCATGTGGAAACAGGAAATACAATCAGGAACACTGTCGAACATAATTTTTTTTATGGTCATGGTGTTATGGTGTGGGAAAGCACCATGTTGCATGGGTGTTCTGACACCCAAATATTTGAATACAGTACACTCAATGGTCAACATTATTGTGACAGTGTACTCCTTCGCATGTGCATCTTCCCAGCAGTCAGCTCTCCTGCCCATTATCTCAAACTATTCCTCCAGGAAAGCAAGCTACAGGCATGTCACACAGATAGTCTTGTCATGGCCGTGGGAGTATGTGTTTGGATGTCTGCATGGTTGTGAACAAATGTGTGTCTACTCCTAGAAAAAGAGCTAGTGCTTGAAAGTTAGTGTGAGTGTTGTGTTCTGTTATGTGATTCTGTGGTCCATGTACTGATCTGCTGTAGGTGAGTGTTTGCCTTGCCCTTATTTTACATACTGCTCTGTCCAGGAATTTCCATTCTTGTTTTAAAGGAATGATAGGTAGAGATTGGTGGGCATACAGTGGTTAGAGCTTCCTTTGTGATGTCCCTGTATGTCTAGATGCATAATAAAAACTGAGGTCATGCCAGCTTGGGGTTAATCTGACTATAAGCTCAGTTCTCTCAGTTCTCTTTTCTACATATATAAAATTATGGGCCCTGCACACTTCTGCCTGTATTTTCAGGCTAATCTCAGGAACTACTGTATGGAATTTGATATGGTTTTTACTAATAGGTAGAGTTATGAACAAG
This sequence comes from Schistocerca nitens, assembly GCF_023898315.1. Classification (NCBI taxonomy): domain Eukaryota; kingdom Metazoa; phylum Arthropoda; class Insecta; order Orthoptera; family Acrididae; genus Schistocerca; species Schistocerca nitens. The sequence goes on from NC_064615.1 coordinate 354,801,306, forward strand.
GTAGGTTTGTGTATATGATTTATAAATATTTCATGCAGATTGGCTGAACTATGATGAATTATGGTCAGCCACTGCTGTGAATTGAAATTTTTGGTAATTTCCTATGGGACTAAACTGTGGAGGTCATCAGTCCCTAGGCTGACACACTACTTAGTCTAACTTATGCTAAGGACAACACACACACCCATGCCCAAGGGAGGACTTGAACCTCCGAGGGGGGGGGGGGGGGGGGGGGGGGGGGAGCCACATGAACCGTGGCAAGGCGCCTTGGACCATGCAGCTACCCACGTGGCACTGCTGTGAAAATGATGCCTTCATTGTGTAGTGACCAGTGGCAGAACTCACAGCAAGGGCTGTTGTCAAGAGTGTCTGTTTGATCTTTACCACTCCCTGTGGTGCCAGTGGTTCTCATTTCCTTCAAGACACTGTTGTGCCTGTGTGACATATTGTTATTTTCTGTTCTGGGGTTTGTACGTTTTATGCTGCCCATGCATCTTCATGGATCAATTCAATGTTGTCCAGTACAGACATGAAGTATTATTATTCAACAATTTATACATCTTCTTCTTCTACACATATCAAAATAAAAGTTCCCTGCTGCATTTTTTGGTTTATGTGTGAAGGCTAATCTCAGGATTTTGATATGGTTTTCACTAACAGATACACTGATTAAGGTTGCACCTGGCAGTACACTAGCTCACACATCCCATCATTGCCATGAGAGTCATTCTGAATGCCTGTTAAATATGGAAAGCGTAACATTCATGCCTCCTGAGAACTTTCCTGGCAAACATTGCATAAGTAGTTCCAGTTAATTGAAAATGATGTCATCAGTTACCTAACATTGTTCTCTGAACTTTAATCATAACTCCATGCAGTGGGCCTTCAGTGGGCCTTAAACAAAATGCCACTATGCTGGACAGTTTGTATGGCCATACATACTCTTTGCTTCCTGTGCAAAGCTAGTGCAGATCACTGGTTGCGACTGTAACTTTTTCCCATTATGTTGACCTGCAGATGGGATTGTCAGCATAATTCCTCTCACTACTGTTCTGTTGCATAACCTTCTGGGGAAATGCATCTAAGGTCAAAAAAGTATAGAAACATGCTATAAGAATATTAATGGTGTGCTTCCAAATGTTCACCTGGAAGCACACCATAAAAAATATGAGAGAAAACACTAAGAATACTGTGTGTATTTGATAACGGAATATCATGCAGAAACCTGTTTAGGGTCCTAGGGATTCTTACACTTATGTAACAGTAGATATAATCCCTAATGGTATTTGGGATTAATAACAAGAGTGAATTTAAGATTAATTACACAATTCATAATCACAATACTAGAAGTAAAAATCATTTCACTGTAGACTTTACGTCCAAATCTGGGCTTCAAACCAAAGTTGTGAATTCTGGTGTATAAGTCTGTAAAAGGTTGCTGATAGATATCAAGCAGGAAATTGAAAACCCTCTGGTATTCAAAAGTAAAGTAAAACAATGCCTTATTAGCCATTCATTCTATAATTTATCAGGTTATTGGCATCTTAGGGTTGTAAATTCCTGTTAACTACAATGTTTTTTATTAAACAGCTCTTTACTTTTACTGTATATAGGCGGCTGATAGTGGTGCATGTAAAGTTATGCAAATGCTTTGGTTGAAGTATTAGTTGAAAATGGCAGATGGGTAATATAAGAGGAAGAGCAATGGCTCTTTTTCAAAGTCACATACATTTACAAAGTAACCATGAAGCAGCTCCTGTAATTATCAATGTGAGTAGATCAGCACTAATCATAATTTGTTGTTAACATCCTTAACATAAGGAATCTCCAGTTCCTACATTGTAAACTATCCCAAGAAGGCCTACTTTCCAAGTTTCAAAAACTGGTTTTAAATGATGATTCTAGGAATGTGCTACAGTCACATTTGCTCACAATTGCTCACAGAGGGATCATGTCAACAAGAAAAGATTAATTGCAGCAAACACAGAGGCATTCAAGCAATCATTTTTCCTTCACTCAATATGTGAGTGGAACAGAAAGAAGCACTAATAATTGGTACAATGAGATGTAACCTCTGCCTCTGGTTTGCAGAGTACAGATGTAGATGTAGATAATATGGCTCACTCCACATCTCTGAAAGCTCTCATTCATGATGGAAATTATAGAATATGATGAGCAAGGGAATGAACTCTCACTAACAGAAGCATTTCATACAGACTTTCTTTGCATTACATTTTAATTCAAATGTTATTTTTCAGATCACTGATACCTCTATACAGCTTTGAAGCAATTATTAATGCTGCCCTTGATGGTGTAGTGCACTAAGAAGGAAGAATTGTTGTGTCACAGTGTAAAAGTTACTTCCACTATTAATCTTTCATTTTGCATTGGAGTATATACCACAATGAAACTTCCCAGCAGATTAAAACTGTGGGTTTGGCCAGGAACTAAACCTCAATCCATGCCTGTCAAAGACAATCCTCTTACCACTTGAGGGATCTAGAATGCTTCAGGATATTTACTTACATTCATTTCAACATTCACTATGTGATCAAAAGTATCCGGACACCCCGTAAAACTTACATTTTTCATATTAGTTGCATTGTGCTGCCACCTACTGCCAGGTACTCCATATCAGTGACCTCAGTGGTCATTTGACATCATTCGAGAGCAGAATGGTGTGCTCCACATAACTCTGAGAAAACTTGGGTTTCATGGTCAAGCGGCTGCTCATAAGCCATACATCATGCCGGTAAATGCCAAACAATGGCTCGCTTGGTGGAAGGAGCGTAAACATTAGACAATTGAACAGTGGAAAAATGTTATGTGGAGTGATGAATCATGGAACACAATGCGGCGATCCGATGGCAGGGTGTGGGTATGGTGAACGCCCAGTGAACGTCATCTGCCAGCATGTGTAGTGCCAACAGTAAAATTTGGAGGCGGTGGTGTTATGGTGTGGTAGTGTTTTTCATGGAGGGGCCTTGCACCACTTGTTGTTTTGCATGGCACTATTACAGCACAGGCCTACATTCACAATTTAAGCACTTCTTGCTTCCCTCTGTTGAAGAGCAATTCAGGGATGGCGATTCCATCTTTCAACATGATAGAGTACATATTCATAATGCATGGCCAGTGGCAGAGTGGTTGCACAATGATAACATCCCTGTAATGGACTGGTCTGCACAGCATCTCGACCTGAATCCCATAGAGAACCTCTGGGATATTTGGAATGCCAACTTCGTGCCAGGCCTCTCCGATTGACATTGATACCTCTCCTCAGTGCAGCACTCCATGAAGAATGGACTGCCATTCTCCAAGAAATCTTCCAGCACCTGATTGAATGTATGCCTGTGAGAGTGGAAGCTGTCATCAAGGCTAAGGGTGGGCAAACACCATACTGAATTCCAGCATTACTGATGGAGGACATCATGAACTTGTAAGTCATTTTCAGCCAGGTGTCCAGATACTTTTGATGACATAGTGTATGTAGAGCATGGTCAGTTTCATATATTAATTATTTTGGCAAAGTAACATATATGTTAGATAGTGATGTACAACTGTTAGCAGCTTTTGCAGCATAATGCATAGTGCACCAGCTCACTAGGCAGGAAGGTGTACCAGATGTGGACTGAATTGCACGTCATGTTAACGACCTATGGTCAGTGCACTAGCTAGCCTGAGTGTAATTTTTGGGTGGTTTCCCACATAAGTCTAGGCGAATACTGGTGTGGTTTCGTACTTTCATCTGACACTCAAATGCGCAAACAATTAATTCATGAAGGCCCACACCATTAAATTTATATGATTTTATAAATATCTTTGGACAAATGATGATGTGGCAACAGAAATGGCGTTCATTTACAGATGATTTCTGTGATTCTCAATAACTGAGAGAGTGAGTACTCATTATACATAGACCACAAAACAGAGAACACAGTCAGAAAAGAATCCATTAATTGAGACTGTAGTGCATAGTTACAGCTTAAAGTAGCTGCTTCCAACTAACAATAAACTTCTTGACTTACTCCATTTGTCTGAAGATTTTTCACTATATCAGTTGTGCAATACAATGTGTGAGTTTGTGAGAAATCAAAGAAATGAATGCCAGATTATGATTCATAGGATGAATTATGTAAAAGTGTAGTTTATCTGAAAATAAACTTGCTTGCATGAAATACAACAATTTTAATGTCACTCTTTTATGTGAAATTTTGAAAATCTCAGACTAACTGAACAGATCTGTATACATCTACATCTACACCTACATGTAAGCATTATCTATTGAGTTGATTTGCCCAACACAAAAGAGCTGCTGATATATATGAGATGCTCTAGGCTGAGACATTGTACTTATTATAATATATGAAGGATTGCTTGAAAATAATTAACAACTTATCTTCTTTGTGAATACTTCTCCAAAACATGTATTTTGCAAATATCAGAAGTAGTGCATCATAGAAGAGTACTGTTATATTAGGAATAACACAATAAATATATCACCATTCTACAGTTGATTGACACAACACTGATACAAAATAATTCTGTTACCAAGCACCAAGCTGTAGATGAACACTTTATGATAGAAATGCATGGTCGTTGCGTCAAGGAAGTGCAAGTGAAATGCAGAATTCTGGGAGAAATCACAAGTCCATTGATGACATAAAAGTCTAGTGAATGTTGAAGTCCAAGTACCAATATAGCATTCAGATTCTAAGTCCAAAGTGCAGCCAAATAAACATCAAACAGCAGATCCACCACAGCATAGCATTTCCTACTTGTGGAGTAGAAACTAGCACGATGAGAACTGGCTTCTAGACATCAGTAGTGGCGTTAAATAAAGCTCCATTAAGCTGGGGTCGCTGTGTATTCCGGGTGGCCAATTGCTGAGTTCTATGGGTGGCCAATCACTGTGGTTTGAAGCAAGTGTGTGCAAAGGCAACCTGAAATTCTAGCAGGGGGCCATGTACGGAGAAGTGCAGCCACTGATGCATTTCTTGGCCACATGTAATACTGCACCACTGCTCGGTGCGGAGATTAATAGTGGTGGATACCACAAGTACAGATAGTTAATTTCCCATTTAAATGGTGAAGAACTATACAGGAATGAGAACAACTAATATTGGTACCAAATGCACACTAGTATAGAGGCTTGTGGCAGATAAATTAAAAGCAAGTGAAGATGTTAAAAACAATACAGAAAGTGCAGATTGCTGCTCCACACATAGAGTAGGCATTGAGTCACAGACAGACACAATGAAATGAGTATCTTTTTCATACTGACTGTCTGCAACTCAATGCCTCTCTTATGTGGTGAGTATCAATCTGGGCTTTCCATATTTTTTGTTATTTTATCCTGGAATTTCCATCGTTCAAGTGTAGATATTCGCAGAACCAAATGTTTTTCTCATATTCAGGGATTAAATATTGTTGATTATGAAGCTAATCAGAAAAATTCTTTACTTGGTAGAGAGACAGCATTGATGTTTATTAAATTAGGCTTTCATTATGTTAGTGCATATTGTGTTATAACAGAATGTAAGTGTCAACTTAATTCACGGACCAGTTTTGTTTCTATGGCTTTTCAAAGTAAGCATGTGTCGTTAATGAAAATCATACTGCCATAAAATTCTGTATTTTGATGGTGAATGCACACAAAAATGCATTAAAAGTTGTTGAAGGTGTGTAAGGAGCCTGCTCATCCATTTTCAGAACTTATAAATTTACAGCTTAATTGAAATAACAGACATACTTCTTTTGAAGATGATCCAAGTGACGGACATCTCAAAACTCTAACTACAGATGGAAACTTGAAAAAGTGCGCAGTATGGTGTTGGATGATCATTGATTAAATGTGTGTGATGTAGGTGGTATAGGCACATTGGAATAAAGTGCATGGTACATTTTACATGATGTAATATAACTGGACGGATAAAAAGCTACCCACAAAATGGCAGCAGTAAAGTTAAGAAAGCTTGCAAGCTTTCAGAGGCAGTGGCTCCTTCTTCTGGCAGAAGATTTGAAGGGAAAGGAAGAGGGATGAAGGAGATGACTGGTGAGGTTCAGGAAATGAGGAGAGTCACAAAAAGTCACCCAGAACCCAGAGGTCAAGTGAGACTTACCAGATGGGAAAGTCTAATTGTTGGGGACTGTACCAGACAAGATTTGAAAACCTGAGAGCTTAAAGGTGGAATAGAGTTATAAGCTAGACAGAGATTACTTACAAAACATCATGCATAAGTCAATAAGAGTGCATTATACATGGTGGATATGAGAGGTGGAGTTGCAGGGAAAAATAGATCAGAAAATAATAGATATAGATAACTAAAAGGGAGTGAGGAAAGGAATAGTTGCTCAAAAGAGTTTCTGATACTAAAGAAATTAACATAAATTAAGGATAGGTGGGTGGTGAGAACCAAGGACATGTTGTTATGCTAGTTCTGGCCTTTGGAATTCTGAGAAATATTGAGTGTTGCCAGTATGCACCTTATGTTTATGCCCATTCATTCTAACTGATATCTTGGTGGTAGTGATACCAGTATAGAAGGCTGAGCAGTGTTTACATAACAGTTGGTGCATGACATGTGTTGTAGGAGGGTACATAGGAAAGTCTTACAGAAGAGAGGGTCACAGGGGTAGGGGCCATAGGGTAGGAAAATGGGTGCAGAAGGAGCACAGGATGTGACCAGAATATTATATTGCAGAGATTGGGAAGGGTGATGTAAAGATAGTCTAGGTGTGGTGGGAAAAATCTCAGACAGAATGGACCTCATTTCAGGGCATAATTTTAAGAAGTCACAGCCTTGTTGAGTACATAGCAACAAAGGTGCTTTGGTATAAGTTGTTTCACTTCTGTTGTATTCAGAAACAGAGACCTCTTCCTTCCACCTCTTAGATTACAGCTGTAAAATGTTTTGATTTTAATGAAGAAGGCATGGCAGGAGATGTGTATCTTCCAAACTTTCCAGAATCATGTTTCAATGATGGTATACGCTCACTGAGGAAATACTGGACGAGGTTTATTAACCTAAAATGGAGCTATGTCAAAAAGAAGAGCAATTTTGACAGAAAAAATGGACTTTCACTGTGAGGCCTAGAACTGTACGCCTTGTGTTGTACAGTAGCTTTGTGTTGCAATTATTGTCTGAATATTCTTCTGTTAATTGTATGAGTAATATTTTCTCAATTCATGAAGTACCTAAATGCACTTTAACATAACAGAATACTTTTCCTTTCTCTCTGTAATTTTATCACTAAATTGTGTTTACCAAACAAATTATTTTAATCTCTGTGAGGCATTTTAATTGTCTATTGTAACATGTGTATTCTTTGAATTTTCATTTATTTAATTATTTTCCAGGAAGGAAATGAATGCTATAAAAGTTATGCAGTACATTCGAGCTGTTACTCTGTCAATGGGTCTTTTTGTTACTCGACTCTCAACATTTGTCAGCATTGTAATATTTGTCATGATTGGAGAAAACATAACTGCCGACAAGGTCAGTGATAATACTCAGTGTGTTTAAACAAAGTTTGGTACTTGGTTCACTTCTATTATGTAGCTATATAATTAACAGGCTTTTAAGCATTTATTATTTTTGCTTGCATTAGAAGTGTGCTTAAAAAGAAATGACAGAAACACAGCCATGCCAGACACAACCAAAACAGTTGTTGGACAGGCATGTAATTACTTCACAACAAAGTTTCATTCTTAATCTTACAAAAATCTGTCATACAGTACGAAAGGGAAACAATTATTTCTTCATTCGTGAAAAGGCTACTGTTAACCGCTTACTAGATAAAATTCAATGTTTGAAGTGATTGGTTCTCAAGCTGACATTTGATTAAAATGGTAACAACTCACTGATAAGCTAATAAAAAAACAAAGTTTCGTCCATTGTGCCATAAAAAGTTATTTTCATTGTCTTACATCACAGACTAAGATGCAGACCTAATCTGCAAATAGATCTCACATGCCCTTTCCCTTCGTATCCCCAATCCTCCCACCACCTGCAAGAATCAGCTACAAAGGAACGCCCCCTTTGTCAGTCAGTACCACCCGAAACTGGAACAACCGGACCACATTTTTTGTCAGGGCTTTGCTTATCTATCATCATGCCCTTAAATGAGGGACATTCTACCAAAGATCCTTCCTACCCCTCCTAAGGTGATGTTCCATTTCACCCAACCTTCACATCATCATCCCTATGCCACTCTCAGTCCCAACATGTGGAAGGCACAGGTGCAATAGCAGTCCACTCCACACCTCAGCACTTTCTGTTCCAGTCCTGTCACAGACTTATCCTACCCCATCAGAGGCAGGGTCACCTGTGAAAGCAGCCAAGTTATATAGCAGCTTTGCTGCAATCATTGCACAGCTGTTTAATTGGTATGACTATCAATCAGCTGCCCACCAGGATGAACAGCCACCGCCAAACTCCGACCCAGAGCAAGGAGGCCACCCTGTGGTGTAACATCCAGCCGAACATAACATGCTTGATTTCCCTGACTGCTTCACTACCTGAGCCATATGAAACCTGCCCTCCACCATCAGATTATCTGAACAGCACAGATGAGAGTTATCTTTACAGCACATTCTTTGCTCATGAAATTATCCCGGCCTCAATGGTGATTTACAGCCCCCACACCCTCCACCCAACAGTTTCCACCCCCTCTGTCCTATCACATCCTCCGTGTTCTCATCTCCCACCCTCTTTGTGTGTTGCCCTTTGCCATTGCACCTGCCCATATTTCTCCTTCACTGCTCCTTTTCACTGCATATACCCCCCCCCCCCCCTCCCCTCATCTCCCTGCCCGACAACCTTCCTATGCTGCACCAGTTTGCAGTTGGCTGTGTAGTCCCTGAATGCTCCACCAGATAGTGCTCTTCTCTCCCCCCCCCCCCCCCCCCACTCATGTCCTACTATCTCTTCCCATTCCCCACCACCTCAAGATTGCTGCTTCTGTTCTTTGTGACAGATACAGTCCAGTCAAAGTGGCCAGAGATGGTGTACATACGTTTGTGAGTGTGCTTGCTTCCATGAAAGAATGTGTGTGTTTTCATTTCTGATGAATGCTTTGACCAATAGCTAATGTGTAAGGGTCTTATTGTTGTGTCTGTCTGCAGCTCAGTGTGCTGCATTTATGGTGTAGCAATTTATCTTTCCTTTAAATTGTTAGACAAAATGCTAATATATTTTAAACACTAATTGCTATTTGTTATATTATGAGGTATTTTTCAGGGAAAATATATCCAAAAGAATTAAAAATCTCTTATTCTGCAATCATATACAATAAAAAGTTATGTAAAGTTTATAACTGAACATTTTGTACACACTCATTCAAGGACCTTGGTCATCATACATCGATAAAAGTATTTTCATTCTCCACTTTTATGTACATAAAAGTAATTTTTATGTTGACTTGACATTTGTACTGCAGATATAATCTGTGGTCTGCAATTATAGTGCTAAGTTTCTTTTTTCTTTTTTTGTTGTTCTTTTTTTTAAGTTACCCACATAAAGCAAGGGACTAGAAGTCCCCAAAAACTCTGACCTAATTAAAAAGTCGCTGATGCTGAGCAGTGGCTTTACTGAGGCAATTTTCCCTGTCAATTTAGTGACATAAATCTAAACCAGTTGGCATTCAAGTAGCTCCGGTGCTCTGTGATGTTAGTGGGAAGTATGCAGACCCTACATCAAATGAAATACCCTCGGGAGTGTCAGGTGATGGAACCTACTGGGTAGCTTTGCCTTGGTGGATCCGCTTCAAAGCCCATAACCATCAGGGCTTGTATCTGCAGCTCGTGGCTAGCATTTCTACCTCTGGATCATGGGGTCCCAGGTTCTATTTCCAGCTGGGCCAGGGATTTTCTCCACCCAGGGACTGAGTGTTTGTGTTGCCCTCATCATCTCATCATTCAGGAAGTGGCGAGATTGGAACTGGGAAGATTGGTAACTTGTACAGGTGCTGATGATCATGATGTTGAGTGCCCCACAAACCAACATCATTATCATCATCATCATCAGGGCTCACTGACAGCCCAGAGATCAGTTGCTAGTTGCTAATGCTACTCAATGTGGCTGCTTAATGAGGTGATGCTCCTCCCTCCTTCTGTTCTCCAAATTCCAGACTGCTGCTGAACCTGTGAACTACTAAGCCAACATAGTACTATTGTGTATACAGTTTTCCCCCTGCCCTGTTGTACCCTGTTCACCACATCACTATTTACATTTCATGCATTGTTCATTCTTTTTCCCAACACACTCCTTCACACAGTGGATGGCAACTGGAATACTCAGAATGTTCCATCACTTTGGGTAATTTTGTGACTGCTCCATTGGGTTGGTAGGTAACAGACTGGGAGATCAGGTGAGCGTGTCTGTAAGGCAAATTCCTGAGTAAAAGTAATATTTTGGGGTTATTACTGACATCATACAATATATCATAACTGCATATTGCATTATTGATTGTTTTGTTATTAATTTTTATCCATACAGACAACTATAAACAATTTACTACATTTATATGCAAATTTTGCCATTGCTATGAATTCTCTATATACAAATGTAGTATGAGATCAGCATGAGTCTTCCAGACTTACTTGGCAATACCTGCTATAAAAGCAACCATAGTTAAATTTGAACATGTTTGTATCAACCACAGCCAGCATCTGCATGTGTTGTTTTAGTGCACTAGTGTTGGCCCAAGTTCAAGTGTCAATTTTCGTGTGTGCACCAAGTAGTCCCGCACATTCCACTAGGGCCGCTGTGTTTTGTTCTTGCAATGTGCAGAGCTTTTATCCATTGTTTTGTTACTTTTTGTATGTTCACTATTCTATGTTTTTTTCTCTTTAGTCTTTAGTAGGTTACTATGTACAACATACCCAGTAATGTATCCAACAATGAGCTCACTAAGTGCAACTGATCTGTTCTCACATTCCTAGTCTAATGAGCCTGGTATTTAGCATTCATCTCCATGAGCTCTGTAGTTAACATTCTATGATCAAGTAAACTTCTGTTGTTGTGGTGAAGATACTCTGGTGTCCATATTTTTCCTGTAGCAGGCATAGTAGGGTCCCAAGGCCTGATTCTCATACCGAGCAACCAAACTGTGGCCCCAACATGATCAACGGCCTGCATCTATGTAACACAAGTAAACAACACAGTGGATGAAAGTCTGGAGCATGTGAACCCAACAGTGTCCAGACTGGTTGTGAGGCTACCACCATTATGGCCGCACAACCCAGACTTGTGGTTGCCCAGGTAGAGGCAATTCTTTTCTATTCTGGTTTGACTGCAGATGCTCCTAAATTCGCATTGATGGTGAGCCAACTGGAACAGCAATATGCGGCAGAAGTTCAGGACATCATTGTCACTCCAACTGAAGGGAATGCATACGACCACTTGAAGTCGAAACTGATCTGCAGTGTTTGCGCATCTCAAGAGGAGTGCTTTAGAGAGGTATGGACCCAAGAGGATATTGGTGACTGAAGTATCTTAGAAGAATTGGCCAAAAAAGTACTGGATGCTGTGTCGCCTGCACCTGTTACTGTATCAGATGTGCAGTGTGATAGTGCAACCACCATGGAAGTGCTTGCTGAGTATGAGGCATTAGCAGTGAAAGTCAGTGAGCTAATGCAACAGATTAGACAGCTGGTAGCAAGTGGCAGTGTTGGTGGAGATCACAACTGGCAAGGGGATAGAAGACACTCTTGCAGCAGGGCCACATCTCACTCACCGGTGCCAATATCTGATGTGCAGAATGATACCTGCTGGTACCAAGGGCATTTTGAGAAACTTGTACAACAATTCATGAAGCTGTGTGCATGCCCAAATGAACCATAGGCACTTTGTTGCATTGCTGGCCAATGTCAGAATACCTATTGATCAGTGATCAATGCACTGGCCATAAGTACCCAATAGACAAGGATCCAATTTATGCATCCACCCATGCACGCTGCTACATTAGTGCTGACCACATACGACATTCTGTCTGTTGGCTGTGAATAATTCGCCTATCTCTGCACTTGGCCTGCACAGAATAGAGCTGGATTTTGGCCTCTGTTGCACCTTCCCATGGAATTTTGCTGTGGCAGACAAGGGTGAACCACTTATAGGTGTGGATTTCTTGGCATACTATGACCTTTTGCCAGACATGTCCAATGCTCACCTTGTGGACCAGACCACCCGGCTGACGGCCACAGACTTCTGGCACAAGACACCCATCCAATCCGCATAGCTGATAACCACTGTGGACAACAAATATGCCATGCTACTGAGAGACTTTCTGGCATTAACGAAGCCTCCGGGCATTCTGAAGGACATCTAACACAACACTGTTCATCACATGAAGATGACTAGGGGCTGCCGATCTCCTGCTGACCTCGAAGACTAGTGTCAGGCAAGATGAAGATAGTGAAGATCAAGTTCGATAACACAACCAAAGAGGGAATTATGCATGTGTCTGATAGCTCCTGATCTTTGTTCCTGCACCTCATTCCTAAAATGTGCAGTGCATGGCAGCCTTGTGCAGAGTGCAGAACTTTGAATACCCACATGATTCCTTACAGATACCTGGTACCTCTGCTGCACAACACAACTTTGTATTGAGCAGTGCTCTTGTGTGCAGAGTACTTTATTGTGCCAAGGTCTAACACATATTCCAATGGCAGACAAGGACATCCCAAAGACAGCCATTTTTATGCCTATTTGAGAGGAAGTTCATGACTTTCAGCATCCAGAATGTGGTGCAGTAGTGGCAGAGGTTTGCCGATTCAGTGCTAATGGTCTGTTGTTTTGTCTTGTGTACCTGAACAACATCTCAGTGTCCTCTGCATCACCAGAAGAACATTGCCAGCATTTTGTCCATGTTTTCCAATGACTGAGTGAACACAGACTCATACTGAACATTGTGAAGTGTGTCTTTGGAGAGTTGCAGATTGACTTTGTAAGCCAATTACCCCCTCTGGATCACTGCCATTTGCCGGACAAGGTTGAGGCTACTTGTCAGCTGCCCCGGTCAGTCACATACTAAGAACTAAGGTGCTATTTAGGTGTGCTGAATTTTTATTGGCAGTACCTGTCGCATGTAGCTGAAGTTCAAGGGCCACCGACAGGTGCACTGGTGGGCCCATTGTCTAAATGTAACTTAGCAATTACCTGAAAGATGATATGATCACAGTATTTGAGAAATCTAAACAAGTGATAGCAGATGCTACATTGTTGGCACATCCTGAGTTGAAAGCACTGTTGGCTGTGGTCATAAGTGAGTCAGACAGCAATAGACAATGTAGTTCAACAGCATGTCATCAAGACCTGGCAGCTGCTAGCTTTTTTTCTAAAACTGTGACCACCTCACAAAAGAAATGGAGCATGTATGACAGGGAATTACTGGTGATGTACAAAGCCACCAATGTCAGTGCTCTGCTGACATTTGCCTTCCAGCAAAATAGTGTGAGCTGTTTGCTGAGACAACACAATCAGCTCCTGCACATAACCTAATTCACCACGGACATCCAGCACATCTCTGATATGTACCACATCATGGCAGACTCCCTCTCTCGCATTGGAAGTATCTCTACAATGGACTATACGGCACTTGCAGAAGCACAGATATTGGATCATGAGCTTCAAGACCTGTTACAAGACATGCTGTCATCATTACAGCTGCAGCTCATGGACATTCTTGACACTGGTGAACAACTGTATTGTGATGTGTCCACAGTCAGACCATGTCCATACCAACCTCTGAACACCCAAAAGCGAGCATTCCCTGCACAACCTGAGCCACTCCATCTAGTTGTAGCTTGCTTCATGTGGGTGAGCGTGAAGGAGGATTACAGAAAGTGGACGAAGTGCTGTCTTCAGTGCCAGCGCAGCAAGGTTAGTAGGCATTTTCATGTACCAGTAGGTAATTACCCTAATGTCACAGTGTGCTTTAGACATGTCAATGCCACTGGGCTACTACTGTCTTTGAATGGCCAACGTTACCCGTTCACCATTGTAGACAGATTCATTTGTTGCCCTGAAGCAATTCCGATAGACAATATCTCAGCAAAAAATCTTGGTACAGGCCTTCCTAATGCACTGGATATTGCAGTTTGGCTGCTCTCTCCATATCACAACCAATACAGGCAGACAATTCGAGTCCAAGTTGTTCAGAAAACTGGCAGCACTTTACAGCATGAGTCATTGTTTGATGATCAACTACCACTGGCCAGCAATGGAATGGTAAACAATGGTGCTGTACCCTAAAAGAGGCCCTGATGTGCCATGTGGCCAGGTGGACTGAGTCTCTGCCAGTTGTCCTCCCCGGGCTTTGCAACACTTACAGACCAGACCTGGGTGGTTCCTTGGCAGAGCTAGTATAAGGGGAAAAACTGAGACTACCATGTAATTTTGTAGAAGCTGCCCTGTGACAAGAGACTGATCCATCTACAGTCGTTGGGCATCTTGGAGAGTACATAGGGAAGACATGCCTCACACAGCCATTCAGACATGTTACCGGTCCACTCTTTGCACAGAAGAACCTCAGTTCATGCTCACATCTGATGCTACATAGCGACAGCATCAGACCGCTTCTCCAGCCACCCTACACAGGTTTACACCAGGTTGTAATCAGGGGAAACTGCACCATGGACATTCTCTTCAATGGAAAATGTGCCACACTCACTATAGACAGAATGAAGCTGGCCTACATATTCCATGAGTCTCCACCACTCACGGGCCAAAAACCACCACCTCCTATGCCATCTGATCTAGTGCCCAAGAAGCGACCCAGACAACTGCACTGCCTTCACCAGCAGCTTCTGTACCACACCACACAACAAGATCTGGCTATCATGTGTACTTTCTGGTGTGCTTTCTAGATGGGTCTCCATTCCCAATGAGTGGGCTGTTGCGATCCCAGCCATCATCTGGCATGTGCTGTGTTAGTGTGCGAGTGTCAGCTCGAGTCCAAGTGTCAGTTTTCACACTTGCACCAAGTAGTTTCACGCTGTATTTTGTTCTCACAGTGCGCAGAGTTTTTACCTCTTGTTTTGGTACTTTTTTATGTTGATTATTCTATGTTTTTTTCCTTTAGTCTTGTATAGGTGGCTATGTACAATGTACCCAGTAACGTAGCAAACAACGAGCCCACTAAGCACAACTGATCTGCTCTCACATTCCTAGTCTCATGAGCCAGGTATTTAGCTTTCATCCTCATGAACTCTGTATTTAGTGTTCCATGATCAAATAAAGTTCCACTGTTGTGTTGAAGATATTCTGATGTACATGTTATTCCTGTAGCAGGCATAGTTGAATCTGAAGGCCTTATTATCATAACCAGCAACCAAATGTTGCAGTGCTGTATTGGTAAGATATTTGTGTGTTTTGTTCATAACTATTATAAAATGTATAAATATTGTAATGAGAAGTGACAAAATGACAGATTTTTCTGTATGCACTAATATGTTGTATGTAAGTACAATTGACTTTTATAACGAATGGTAGTAAATATTTAACATGAATTCAGCAGTCATCTCATGACTGAAAGTGTAAAGGGGCATGCAGAGACAAGCATATTGGCTTTCTTTGCTGAGAATTTAGAGTGGTGGGTTCGTGAGCAATATTGTCGGCCAGAGAGCTGTGGTCTTCAGATAGCATTTGTTGGATGTATAAAATTTCTAGCGGTCACAAGTTGAATACTTGAAAATTTCTTGAGACTCTGAGTAAATTGATGAGAATGATTCTGTACCTTGAAATCTGTTGGTGCTAGTTATTTGTCACTATAGTAATGGTGCGTAATGAACTTTAGTTTTTGTCGTGATTGTTAGTATCAATTCCATGCTGATGAACTTCAAGGTTTTGCGGCTGATTATTGAGAATTAATGTGCTGCTGCATGAACTTCATTTCTGAACGCTACTGTGTCAAAATGCACAGCTTGCACTATGTGACTACATCTTGCATTGCTTAATTAATTATTGTCATAGAATTCATTAATTTTTGCAAGTCCATGTAAGGCCACCATTCACATGCTTGTGTGCATATCTCTTGAATAAATATATAGCTTTAACAATAAACAATTTGGTTTAGCTAAGATTAATACCCTATGGGCTTTTTAGCCTTTTTTTCCACATTTCAGTTCTGATATTTTGTTTATTGTGTATATTAATTTTCACTAACCACACATTCTACTTTTAAAAGGATTTTTGAATATTTATTTGCTTAAGATTTGGGCTTAAAGGTGGTGGTGCATGACCAGCTCCTTGACCTCAAGTGAGGCATACTTATAAAGTTTTAGGTCATGGATTGCTCACACCAATCTCTTAGATAGTGTCGTAGTTGGTTTTTGTTTTCTTGGATACTTTGTGACATTGTCTGCCCACTTAGCTGCAAGTCACTCAGTGTGAGTCAACTGAAAAGATTGCGATGTGGCAGCTGAACTTCCCCAGGTGGGGACTCTTGACCATCACTGTCATTTTATCATTTCATTTTGGTGACACTGTCAGGTTTCTGTTGAAATGTTGAAATATCCAAGTGACACAATCAAGACCTCCCTATACATGGCTTTAACAACTGATTTATTCCCTGAACATTTAACCATAGCTATCATCCACCCACTACTCGAGAAGAGGGATAGGAGCAATATGGGCAACTACAGAACTACAGAGGAATCCCTATCCTAGGCTGCAGGTACAAGGATATTATTTATCCTGTGTGGGAGAATCAATGAACAAACAGAATGGGAGTTGGATAAATAATTGAGAGATTTCAGACCATGCAGAATCTGTGCAAAGCAGATCATTAGCTTAAAATTGATTGTGGTATATAACAGGAAATGTAACAACACTACTGACAATAACATTTGTAATCTTTAAGAAGACATATGATTATCTCCATAGACCTCAGTATTAAAAATTTGAAGGAATCTAGGAATTCATCCAAAGTTAATTAAACTAGTTGAACTTACTCTAACTAGCACCAAATAAAAAGTCATGTTTAGAAGAGAAATTTTTGGACCATTACTCATAAAAACAGGATAAAGATAGTGTGACCACCTACCACCATTACTATTTTGTTGTGAACTGAAATGAATAGTGAGATAACAGTGCTAAGATATCCCAAAGAACATGAGAGTTTAAGTTCCAAAAATGACATTGGTTGAAACTGCTTGAAATTTGCTGATGGTCTTACTCTCCTACCCAATATAAATGGGAAACCAACATGGCAAAATAGAATGAAAACTGAACAAAGCAAATTGCATTACAAAAAATGTGTACAACAAATCAAGCTCATCAATAGCTGCAATATTTAGACTTAATGAAACAGTTACCCAACCAGGAATCACATATGCAGCTAAAACCACATTCAAATACACACAGCAGAAATTCCCAGAACAGAAAGAAGAGTAATAAGGGAACGTGCAAAAATGAATATTGAGTAAATGGACATTAGAGAAGAGCTTCAAATGAAACAGTATACAATAAAATAACACAATCAAGAAGAAGTACATCCCATTCTGTGGACATCTGACCAGAACATAAGGAAACAGAATTTGTAAGAGAATAACAGAAAAATTATGGAATAGTTTGAATGGTTCAAATGGCTCCGAGCACTATGGGACTTAACATCTGAGGTCATCAGTCCCCTAGAACTTAGAACAACTTAAATCTAACTAACCTAAGGACATTACACACATCCACGCCCAAGGCAGGATTCGAACCTGCGACTGTAGCAGTAGCGCGGTTCCAGACTGAAGTGCCTAGAACCACTTGGCCACCGCAGCCGGCTATGGAGTAGTAAAAGCAACATTAAATGGATGGTGGAACTCAAGGATGATGTAAGTGAACTCCAAATTACAGTAGATGACCTAAGAAACAAAACAGACAAAACCAAAATGTTGTAAGATGCACAAATCAGGCTATATATGGGCATCAATAAAAGGACTACATGAAGGTTGATCTCAAACAAAGAAAGAAAAAAATCTGAAAGAATGAAGAAATGCTGTGCAAACAGAAGGGAAAAAAGAGAAAGGTTTATACAATAATATATTGTAATAATCCATCTTATAACCATTGTATTATTGAATTATTATTGAAGTGAATTGTATTATTGAAGAAAAAACTCTTTGTGTAGACCTTTGTGTAGTGGTCCAATGAAGGCAAAAAGAAAGAAAGAAGACAAGAACTAAGAAATAATGTTGCTTTAAGCCAAACTCAAAACTGTATTAATTTTTGTTTGCTTGAAAAGATAGCCATTTGTATTAAATTTAGCAGTTTTTAATCGTTCATCCAAATATTAGCTGTGTGTTTACATTTCACAGTGTGCAGTTGCAGCTAGAGCAGTTCTTACATGAAGTTCTGACAAAGTTGTTTGTGCACTGTTATTCAGTTACTAAATTTAGTAGTTTTCAGTGCTCATGGTGTTTCTGGCAAAATAATGGTTTAATAAACTTTTGGAAACTTTTGCCAACTGTGTTTTTTTTAGAGTGCACTTACATCATTTATTAAATTTAGTATGGTAGTTTTCGGCTGACATTACTTATTGTTTGCAGTGAAATATTGCAGTAAAATTTCCGTTCACTGTTTTTAATTTTATTGGGTTTTCCAGTGCTCGCATGAAGTTTTGGTTTTAGATAAGAAATTTGTTTGAAGTTTTTGTGGTATTGGTATTAGTTGTGGTTTATTGCTATTAATAAAAGTAGTTGATTTCTTAGTAGAGAGCAAAATTCGAGATCACTATTGTTAATTCTTCAAATAGTTCTACTGTTTTAAGGTAAAATATACATTTAGTTTTTTCAGTAACTGTTCAAATTTTACCATGAGTGAGAAGTGTGGACTTTGTGCTGTGTTTTTTAGTAGTGGGTTACAGTGTGGGATTCATTAAAAGTATTTTCATTGGGGGTAATGCAATGGGAAAGCCAGTGAGCATTCTAGCAAGATCCTCTCTGAGAATGCAGAATCTGTAGTAGAAGTAAGTTGATAGAGGAGCAGGAGCTTAAGATCTGTGCCCTTAAGGTGCAATTACAATATGCAAAGGTGGAACTAGATAGACTGAGAAGGGTAGAGGGTGCTGGGGAATGGCAATTGGCACTTGGCGAGAAGGTAGCTAGGAGGAGGAGGTATTCAGACAGTTTTACTTTGCGTATATGCGATAGGTTTGACCAACTGTCAGGGTTTAGTGGAGAGGAGGCTCTTGCACCTGTACATGTACGAAACATGCAGCAGTCCTCAGCAGTTAGGAATTCTAAGTCAGTTGCGAATTCTAACAGAGAGAAGAAGGTTCTGCTACTAGGTAGTTTGCATGGCAGAGGTGTGGGCCAGCAGTTGCAGGAAGTGTTGGGGAGTGAGCACCAGGTCACCAGTATTGTGAAGCCTAGTGCAGGGTTGGCTCAGGTGACTGACAGCATAGGAGAGTTATGTAGGAATTTTACGAAGGAGGATCAGGTAGTGATTGTGGGTGGAGCTGGGAATAGTTTTGATAGGGATGGGGAGTATAATTTAGATAGTGACCTGCTAAAGATAGCTACTCAAAGTGATGACACTAAAGTGCACTTCGTGCAACTATTTCAATGTCATGATCAGCCTCATCTTAATGCTGCTGTTAGGCATGTTAACATGAGGCTTGAGAAGCCACTGATGGCGGAGGGCATGGCTCACATTGGAGTGGTGCCAGTTGAGTCTATCAATAGACTGGTTTTCATGGCTTGCACATCAATAGATATGGGAATGGGAGGCTGGCAAAGCTTATAGGTGACAGTGCAGTGGGAGGTGATGGAATCATTCATGAAAAAATTCCTGTAGCAGTGGGTATTAGAGCAGCACCATTTTTAGATTAAAATCAGGTAATAAGTATTCCTTCTTAAAGGAAATCCCTCTATCAAAGGAATCACCTTCAGAGAAGGTCAGGTATCCAGTAGTGAAGGAATTAGCATATTTCATCAAAATATAAGAGGTATTAGAGATCAAGTTAGCGAACTGTTTATATATGTTGGCTCTGACATTATTGGTATATCGGAGCACCACTTTAATAATTTGACAATTTGGAGGCTTCCTTTATCAGGATACACATTAGATGACTGTTTTTCAATGAGTTCTTTGCAGAGTGGGCAGTGGCCAAGTACGTAAAAAACTGTATTCCATTTGAGATTTCAGAGTACCTGATGGCTCAACACAAAAGTTTTGTCTCAAGTGCAGAAAGTGTTGAGGATCAGTGGACAAAGTTCAAAACCATCGTACAATATGTGTTGGACGAGTATGTGCCAAGCAAGATCATAAGAGATGGAAAAGCGCCACCGTGGTACAACAACCGAGTTAGAAAACTGCTGAGGAAGCAAAGGGAACTTCACAGCAAACATAAACATAAACATAGCCAAAGCCTTGCAGACAAACAAAAATTACGCGAAGCGAAATGTGCTGTGAGGAGGGCTATGCGAGAGGCGTTCAATGAATTCCAAAGTAAAGTTCTATGTACTGACTTGGCAGAAAATCATAAGAAATTTTGGTCTTATGTCAAAGTGGTAGGTGGATCAAAACAAAATGTCCAGACACTCTGTGACCAAAACGGTACTGAAACAGAGGATGACAGACTAAAGGCCAAAATACTAAATGTCTTTTTCCAAAGCTGTTTCACAGAGGAAGACTGCACTGTAGTTCCTTCTCTAGATTGTCGCACAGATGACAAAATGGTAGATATTGAAATAGATGACAGAGGGATAGAGAAACAATTAAAATCACTCAAAAGAGGAAAGGCCGCTGTACCTGATGGGATACCAGTTCGATTTTACACAGAGTATGCCAAGGAACTTGCCCCTCTTCTTGCAGCTGTGTACCGTACGTCTCTAGAAGAGCGTAGCACTCCAAAGGATTGGAAAAGGGCACAGTTCATCCCCGTTTTCAAGAAGAGACGTCAAACAGATGTGCAGAACTATAGACCTATATCTCTAATGTCGATCAGTTGTAGAATTTTGGAACACGTATTATGTTAGAGTATAATGACTTTTCTGGAGACTAGAAATCTACTCTGTAGGAATCAGCATGGGTTTTGAAAAAGACAATCGTGTGAAACCCAGCTCGCGCTATTCGTCCACAAGTCTCAGAGGGCCATAGACACAGGTTCCCAGGTAGATGCCATGTTTCTTGACTTCCGCAAGGCATTCGATACAGTTCCCCACAGTCGTTTAATGAACAAAGTAAGAGCATATGGACTATCAGACCAATTGTGTGATTGGATTGAAGAGTTCCTAGATAACAGAACGCAGCACGTCATTCTCAATGGAGAGAAGTCTTCCGAAGTAAGAGTGATTTCAGGTGTGCCACAAGGGAGTGTCGTAGGACCGTTCCTATTCACAATATACATAAATGACCTTGTGGATGACATCAGAAATTCATTGAGGCTTTTTGCGGATGATGCTGTGGTATATTGAGAGGTTGTAACAATGGAAAATTGTACTGAAATGCAGGAGGATCTGCAGCGAATTGACACATGGTGCAGGGAATGGCAATTGAATCTCAATGTAGACAAGTGTAATGTGCTGCAAATACATAGAAAGAAAGATCCCTTATCATTTAACTATAATATAGCAGGTCAGCAACTGGAAGCAGTTAATTCCATAAATTATCTGGGAGTACGCATTAGGAGTGATTTAAAATGGAATGATCATATAAAGTTGATCGTCGGTAAAGCAGATGCCAGACTGAGATTCATTGGAAGAATCCTAAGGAAATGCAATCTGAAAACAAAGGATGTAGGTTACAGTACACTTGTTCGCCCACTGCTTGAATACTGCTCAGCAGTGTGGGATCCGTACCAGATAGGGTTGATAGAAGAGATAGAGAAGATCCAACGGCGAGCAGCGCGCTTCGTTGCAGGATCATTTAGTAATCGCGAAAGCATTGCGGAGATGATAGATCATCTCCAGTGGAAGACTCTGCAGGAGAGACGCTCAGTAGCTTGGTACGGGCTTTTGTTGAAGTTTCGAGAACATACCTTCACCGAGGAGTCAAGCAGTATATTGCTCACTCCCATGTATATCTTGTGAAGAGACCATGAGGATAAAATCAGAGAGATTAGAGCCCACACAGAGGCATAATGACAATCCTTCTTTCCATGAACAATACGAGACTTGGATAGAAGGGAGAACCGATAGAGGTACTCAAGGTACCCTCCGCCACACACCGTCAGGTGGCTTGTGGAGTATGGATGTAGATGTAGATGTAGATGAGTCTGTAGCTGTATCACAGAACTGCACTGAACAGGTATTTGAATGTTGTGCAGGGGCAGTTGAATTTATTTGAAACTAAACTTCTAATTGTTGTTGTTGATAGGTCCCCTAACTCTGACATCTGAGTATTTCTACTCAAACTAGAGGGGGTTCTTGGTTCACTCTATGGGAAATACCAAAAATTAGTTATATGTGATGACTTCAATATTAATATTGTATGTTATTGTGCAAGAAAAAGGATGTTGGAAAAATCTCCTAAATTCTTATGATCTGAAGCAGACTGCGTTTTTCTAACCAGGCTGCAGGGGGACAGTAGCACAGCCATAGACAATATTTTTATTCATTCTTCATTACTAGATGGGCATTCTGTTAGTAAAAGGATGAATAGCCTTTCAAACCATGATGCACAAATTTTAATGCTGAAAGGTTTTTCTACTCAAACAAATGTTATACGTACTTGAAACTATGTAAAAAAGCTAATCCAATGGCAATAGAGAGTTTCTTAAACCTTGTTAAAGAACAAGAATGACAAGATGTTTATAGTGCTAATAACATGGATGACAAATATAATGGTTTCCTTAATACATTTCTCATGCTCTTTGAAAGTTGCTTTCCATTAGAACACTCTAAACAGGGTACTAGCATTAAAGGTGGCCTGGGTGGCTGACTAGTGGGATAAGGATATCATGTAGAATGAAGTGGGAAGTATATCAAAATTTTAGAAGTAGTCACAATCAAGCTACAGTAGCCCATTACAAACAGTATCGTAAGGTACTTAAAAATGTTATTAGGAAGGCAAAGAGTATGTGGTATGCAAATAGAATTGCTGATTCACAGGATAAAATTAAAACCATATTGTCAATTGCGAAGGAAATGTCTGGTTAGCAGCACAAGGTTGACTATATAAAGTCAGTTTGTAGTAAAAATACTTCTGTCACTGATGAATCAGATATACATACTGTATTTAACAATCATTTTCTGAGCATTGCTGATGAATTAAATAAAAATTTAGTGTCTACAGGGAATCATATAACTTTCTTGGCAAATGCCTTTCCGAGATTGATGTCTGAAATACCCTTCTGTGATACAGACAAGGGGGAGATTGATTCAGTAATTAAATCTCTGAAGACTAAGGACTCTCATGGATATGATGGAGTCCCTAGCAGAATATTAAAGTACTGTGCTGCACATGTTAGCCCTGTACTTAGCCATATTTGTAGTTTTTCCTTTAAGAATGGTCAGTTCCCTGAATGATTAAAGTGTTCAGTAGGAAAGCTGCTTTCTAAAAAGGGAGACAGGGATGATGTAGACAATTTTAGACCTATTTCTATGCCATCAGTGTTTGCTAAAGTTATTGAAATGGCTGTGTATGTAAGAATAATTGATCATTTTATTTCACGTAGTTTGCTATCAAGTGTACAGCTCAGTTTTGGAAGTTTTTCTCTGTGAGGTAGTGGATGGATCAAACAAAAGGTTTCAAATGCTAGGCATCTTTTTTGATTTAACTAAGGTGTTTGATTGTGTTGATCACAATATGTTACATTATGGAATATGGAGAATAGCTCACAAATTGTTACTTTAACAACAGATAGCAAAGGTCATTAACCACAGTATTGAGAATGGCTGTGATGTGGGGTCTGAGTGGGGCATGATCAGATTTGAGGAGAGGGGGGTGGGGCCGTACACCAGGGAACAGTGCTGGGGCCACTTGTGTTCCTCATTTATATAAATGATATGCTCTCTAGTATTACAGGTGATTCTAAAATATTTCTTTTTGCTGATGACTTTAGCTTGATAGTAAAGGATGTCGTTTGCAATGTTGGCACTGTTTCAAATAGTGCAGTTCAAGATATAAGTTCATGGCTTTTAGAGAATAAACTAATGTTAAATCACAGCAAGACTCACTTTTTACAGTTTCTAACACACAATCCAACAAAACCAAACATTTTAATTTCACAGAGTGTGTGTGTATTATTTGTGAAACTGAACAGTTCAAATTTCTTGGTGTTCCGATAGATAGTAAATTGTCATAGAAAGCTCACATTCAGGATCTTGTTCAAAGACTTAATGTTGCCATTTTTACTATTTGAGTGGTATCTGGAGTAAGTGATAGTTTGACGCAAAAAGTAGTCTACTTTGCTTATTTTCATTCACTTGTGATGTCTGATATTATATTTTGGGGTAACTCTTCATATTCTCAAAGGATACTTTTGGCTCAGAAGTGGGAGGTTCAGGCAATAAGTGGTGCAAGTTTGTGAACCTCTTGTCAACTCATTCATTAGTCTGGGCATTCTGACATTGGCCTCTTGATATATATGCTCTTTTCTGCCTTATATGCTCTTTTCCTATTAACAATGTCAGCTTATTCCCAAGAATTAGCATATTTCACTCAGGTAATACTTGTCAGAAATCCAATCTGCACTTGGACCACACTTCCTTGACTCTTGTGCAGAAAGGTGTGCAGATACTGCTCCATCCATTTTCAATAAGGTACCACAAGAATTCAAAAATCTTATCAGTAATCCACGTGCTTTCAAATTGAAATTGAAGAGTTCCCTCATGTGTCTCTCCTTCTACTCTGTTGAGAAGTTTTTTGAAAAAATAAGCTGATTCCTGTGTTATATTGTTGTTTGTGTTTACATAAACTCTTGTCTTGTCTTTTTTTTGGTTCTTAAACATTTTATTTTATCTGTTATTGCTTTTATGTTGTACTTGCATGTGCTGATATGTTATATGACATTGGAGATTTGCTTCTCAGTTTGGTCCTACAGAACTAGACGCATAAAATAAAAAAAAATAAATAAAAAAAAATATTACTTCACATAAAAATTATGTTTCTGATTGACAGTATTATTCCATTATGTATTTTCCATCATGTGATCTTTCTGAATGAGAGTCTTAATAACCCGTCATAATTTGTATGCTTTGCATTTTTATGTAAAGTTAGTTCATTATGTCATTTAAATGTGTTTAACTAGAGATTATAATTGTGTCTTTTATTTTTAGGTTTTTGTTGTTTCTGCATATTACAATATCATGAAACAAGCAATGAGTGATTCATTCCCCAGAGCTATTGCAGCACTAGCTGAAGGTCTCATTTCTGGCAAGCGTATTGAGGTAATATGCTGGATATCTACAAAAGGGTGTAGAAGCACTGAACACTGTTATGTATTTCTAAAATTCCTAACGACTTTTACATCTTTCTACAGAACTTCCTCAACTACGATGAAATAAAGTCAGTGAACCTAGATGCTATTCATGACAGAAGTATTATTCAAATGAAAACTGAAAAGGAGTATGTGGAGAAAGAAACTCCTTGTATCAAATTAACGGATGTCACAGCAAAATGGGAAAGCAATGCTGATGATACTTTAAAGAATGTGACTCTTGAAGTTGTGCCAGGGAAGCTGTTTGCCATTATAGGGCCAGTAGGTTCAGGAAAGGTAGGTACAAAAGGCAGTCTTCCTCTATATGTTCTAGTCTGAGGAGAAAACTGAACCACATTATATTGTTTAATGAAGTCCTTGGTAACTGTTTTCTCAATCATACTTGTTTATAGTTTAAGTGTTGTAATTGAGCTTGAAATATCTGTACCGGTCAAAGAATTGCACATGATTGTCTCAGAACTCAGATCATAAAATTACTGCAATGGAAACATCTCATTATTGTAGGAACTGTAGAGGTATGTAAGTACTTGTGAATGCTTTGTTAGCAGCTTCTGTGCAACTATCCTGAACTAATTTTCCAATCTCTCTGCACTGTTATAAAATGAGGGCATTATGTGCAGTGGTGATTCAGAAGTCAGACAGAATGCCTTCTTACCTCCTCCCCACCTACCCCCTCCCCCAGATACACACATATTTTATACTTCTTTTAGCTGAACCTGTTGTACTTATCTTCACATTGTACCCTCTTTCTTGCTCTTATACCTCCCCTCACATTCCTGTTAAGATAAACATAATATTACGTTGTGTTCTTACCAGTCAGCAGCTTGTAGGGGTAAATATGATATACAATCTCATGTATATCAACGTATACAGTACATAGGATGATTAACACATGTAATTTAAGTGCTGTCTTTTTAAGTACAGGCCACAAATCTACCAATGAGGTTTATTATTATTGTTTATTGTATAATGTCAACCCTTATTCTATAGATGAAAATTTAAACATTGGCTAATATAGTGCCAGCTGTGTGAGAAAATGAATTGATTCAGTTGAATTTATACACTTTGCAAAGAATTCATTGCTGTGTTTCTTTCTGTTGCTGTCATCATTACTAGGTATTAATGTCTTACTATTGAACCAAGGCTTCTGTCACAATCATCTAATTTATCCTTGTGTTAATATAGCAGTTCAATTACAGTCCAAAAAGCCAGTGTTCATATGTCTGCCATTTCTTTTACTATGATGTGCATTCAGTTCTAGTTACTTCATTCATCACCACCTCCATCTATTACTGGGGCATTGCACAGTGTGCCATATCTTATGTTTCCAGGTTCCTGGC
Source organism: Schistocerca nitens (assembly GCF_023898315.1). Classification (NCBI taxonomy): domain Eukaryota; kingdom Metazoa; phylum Arthropoda; class Insecta; order Orthoptera; family Acrididae; genus Schistocerca; species Schistocerca nitens. Next base: position 354,828,020 of record NC_064615.1, read on the forward strand.
TTCACTTTGCTCTTTATTTACACCAGATTTTTCTGCTAATGCCTCCTTATTCTGCCCTTTCACTTCCCTTCCTGTCCTTAGTATTTATACTGCAGCAGGAAATGTAATAAAAAGTTAATTGAAATCTACCCTAGAATTTTTTGCTGTAGTGTCAATCTCAGACTGTGATCTGTTCTTAAATATTATTATTCATTGCCATATTTATGTCTGACATTATCAAGACATAATAAATTATCATTTAGAAAAAAAAGTCATTGATTTTTTATATGTTTTTGAACTGTATATTGCTGCAGTTCTGGTATACATCAATATCCATGGCTCACAGTAGCATAGTACACCAATAGAGGAGCTAAAGCAAACTGTTACAACTGACTGATAAAGTGGGGTATCATGCAATAATTCATTGTCAGCAGCAGCACTAATGTTGCACCTGTGTCAAGCCACTTCAGACAGCTAAAGAAGTCATCTGAATTGGCCCGACACAGTTACAATATTTCTGCTGCTGCTGAAAATGAATTACTGCATGCTACTGCACTTTGAGTCAGCTGAACATTTTCTTGTAGCTCCTCTTTTGGTGCCCTATGCTACTGTGACACAGTGATATCGATGTATACCCGAACTGCAGCTATTTACTGTCTGCATACAAACACAAATCAATGACTTTATTTTTCCAGGTGATAATTATGTTTTTATGAGTGCCCCTCATGGAATAAAAGGTAGATGATAGATAATATAGGAGTGAGAAATATTTGGTAAGAACAAATAATGTTTTTCAATTAATGTGAGCTTATTTTTTTATTGCTGTTATTAATTGAGCATTAATTTTTTTTCTAGTCATCCTTACTTCAGACTGTTCTGGGTGAGCTGCCAATCACTTCAGGAACATTATCTATAAGAGGCAAAGTTTCATATGCATCACAAGAACCATGGCTGTTTGCTGCAACTCTCCGACAGAACATCCTCTTTGGTGAACCTTATGACAGAGATCGGTACTGGCAAGTAATAAAAGCTTGTGCACTGGAGACGGATTTTGACACATTCCCACACCGTGATAAGACTCTTGTTGGTGATAGAGGCATTATGCTAAGTGGAGGACAGAAAGCTCGTGTTAATCTTGCCAGGTGGGTATATATCTGCATATCTCATCAGTTATATATGTATATTCTTTACCCAAACCATATCCAGGATGGAATAATGACAATATTATGAAAAGGATAGATTGCTGTTACCATACAGTGGAGATGTTGAGCCCCAGACAGGCACAACAAAGTGACTGCTAAACATGTGAGCCTTCAGCCAGGAAGCTTTCTTCTAAAGTAAACGACACACATGTTCAGGCACACACAACTCACATGCATGTGGCCACTGTCTCTGGCCACCAAGGGTGGACAGTGTACAGTTGTTCCTGGTGGGAGAGCCAATCTGGGAGATGAGAGTAAGGAGGAGGTCAGGTGCAGAGGGGGAGGGGGAGGGATAGCAAGGTAGAGGTGGGAGATGGAAAGGTGCTGCTTGTGGGACATACAGGGATGTGGCGGGTAGAGGGTAGGGCAGCTAGGTGCATAGGTGCAGGTGGGTGGTTTGATGCGGGAAGAGGGCGGAGGGGGGGGGGGGGTAGAAAAGGAGAGGAGAAGAAAAAAGGCTATGGGTGTGCTGGAACAGAAGGCTGTGTAGTGCTCGAGAGGGAACAGGGAGGAGTGAGGTGGATGAAGAACATGAGAAGTGCAATCAGTTTACAAAGAAGATTGCTTACAATCACTCATGTGACCTGTTCTAGAATATTGCTCAAGTGTGAGGGACTGGTATCAAATAGGACTAATAGGGGATGTTGAACCTCTACAGAGAAGGACAGCACAAATGGTCACAGGTTTTTTAAATCCATGGGAGAGTGCCACAGAGATACTGAAGAAACTCAACTAGAAGATTCTTGAAGATTGGCATGAAAGTCTAAAACAGTCTATTAACAAAGTTTCAAAGTCTATTGACAAAGTTTCAAGAACTGGCTTTAAATGGTGACTCTAGGAATATACTACAACCACCTACATATTGTTCACATAGGGATCATGAGGATAAGATTAGAATAATTACAGCGTGCGCAGATACATTCAAACAGTCATTCTTCCTGCACTCCATACGTGAATGGGACAGGAAGAAACCCTAATAATTGGCACAATGAGACATATCCTCTGCCATGCACATCACAGTGGTTTGCAGAGTATAGATGTAGATGTAGATATAGTAGACTAATGAAGGTTGAGGCCAGGGGTGTTATGGGAACATAGGACACATTGCAAGTAGAGCTCCCATCTGCACAGTTCAGAAATGCTAGTGTTGGTTGGAAGGATCTAGATGGCATAGGCTGTGGAGCAGTCATTGAAGTGAAAAATTTTATATTGGGCAGCGTGCTCAGCAACTGTATGGTCCAGCTGTCTCTTGGCTACAGTTTATCGGTGGCCATTCATGTGGACAGAGAGCTCATTGGTTGCAATGCCCACATAGGATGCAGCATAGTGGTTGCAGCTTAAGTTGTAGATCACATGACTGGTTTCGTGGGTAGCCCTGCCTTTAATGGGAAAGGTGATGCTTGTGGTTGGTCTGGAGTAGGAGGTGGTGGGAGGATGTATGGAACAAGTCTTGTGTGTAGGTCTATTACAGGGGAATGAACCATGAAGCAAGGGGCTCAGAGTAGGGCTGGAGTAGGGATGGATGAGAATATTGTGTAGGTTTGGTGGGCAGTGGAATACCACTGTGGAGAGGTGGGAAGAATAGTAGGAAGGATAATTTTCATTTCAGGGCACTATGAGAGGTAGCCGAGAATGTGATTCAGTTGCTCCATTTCCGGGTGTCACTGACATGCATTAGGAGATTAGGAGTGCTCTTTTGTGGCAGGATGGTGGGATGTTAGGAACTGGTGCATGACAGAAGAGATGAGGCACAGGAGATCTGCTTATGGACAAGGTTAGGAGGGTAATTTCAGTCTGTGAAGGCCTCACTGAGACTCTTGGTATATTTTGATAGATACTCTCATCATTATAGATATGACACCCATGGGTGAATAGGCAGAGTGGAAGGGACTTCTTGTTATGAAATGGGTGACAGCTGTCAAAGTGAAGGATTGCTGGTGGTTGAATGGTGTGATATGGATAGAGGTACTGATGCAGCCATGTTTGAGGTGGAGATCAACATTGAGGAAGATAGCTTGTTGGGTTGAGGAAGACCACATAAAGCAAATGAAAAGGTTTTGAGGTTCTGGAGGAATGTGGATAGGATGTTCTCGCTCTCAGTCCAGATCATGAAGATGCCATCAGTGAATCTGAACCAGGTGAGGGGTTTGGAATTCTGGGTGGTTAGGAAGGATTCCTCTAGATGGCCCACAAATGGACTGGCATAGGATGGTGCCATGCAGTTGCCCATTGCTGTATCATGTATTTGCTTGTAGGTGATGCATCTGAGGTGAAGTAATTGTGGGTGAGGATATAGCTGGTCATGGTGACCTGGAAGGAAGTAGGGACACTGTGCCAGAGTTTGTAGGTGGACAAATCTGACAATGTTACAGCTAGTGGGGTCCTTCCACAGGTAATTCCTGTGGTTCAAAGCCACAGTGGTGGAGCCTTTGTCAGCAGCTAGGATCATAAGGTCAGGATTGGTTTTTTGGTGGTTGATTGTGGTTCCTTCTGTGGATGTAATGCTAGCTTCCATATCGAGGGATTTGGGGAATGATGGTGAGGCAAAGTTTGAGGTTAAGAAATTCTTAAATGTTAACTGGGGTTGATTTGGTGGTGGCAGGAAGGGGGTGGATCATGGTTGGACGAAGGGGTGAACTGAGTCAGGCAGAGTTCAGCATTGGTTTTGGGTAGTCTGATTGGTAGGGTTGGTGGCAAAAAAGTGTTTCTAATGTAGGAATGGGACAAGGAGAGAAGGTCATTCACAAAGTCCAGCATGATTGATTGTGGGGTGGGGCAATGGGGAAGGCCTTGGGAAAGAACTGATACATCTGTAGGACCACAGCTTTTGGAAGAAAGGTTGATGACTGTGTTTCTGGTCTGTTTAGGTATATGATTTATCATTATTTTACAATGTAATAATAATATTAGACTAAACATATGTTACTATTTATATTTTTATTGTGATTCTATTGATAATTAACCAGTTTTTCAGTATAACCTGAAGTTAACAGCTTTAAGAATATTTTCTATAACTTAAAAACTCCATCATCAACTGGTTATTTTCAAAAATCCTCAAAGGAATCAATACTTGCGGAAAATACTCATTAAATTAAAACTGCATTCAGATCTGAAAACAGAAGTTACCTAAAAAATGTTTTGACTCATTGGAAATGCTGGAAGTTGTTTATATTATCCTTGATTGGTGCCAGTGGTGTTAGACTCTTTTTGCTGTTCAAAGGGTTAACATCATGTGAAGCTCTTTGGAGGTGTGGGTTTTAGAAGGACACTGTAACTGTTTCCAAGTATTTGTGTTCATTCTGAATCTACTTTCTTTCTTGTGGTACTGAACTGTGTTTGTCATTGTGGACAGTTTTATAATGAATGAGAATAAAACCACATATTTTGAAATCAAGAGCTAGCACTTCAAGCTTGTTTTAACAAACAATCCAGCACGTGACTAGTCTAATTAAAAAGATGCACACCCCTAGACACCAATGCAATTTGCAAGTTAAGTAAACTATTTTTTATAAAGTGACTCTTACAATGCAGATACATTGTCATTGCAGTGCTGCTTGCCCACATGCAGTGTCAGCAAATGTTTTCTACATTCTTTATTAGGAGAGAATCATTACAACCTTTTGGTGCAAGTACTGTATTTGTCCACATTATTTATCTTTTCCCATATAAGAAAAATCTTTTGGCCAGTATGTTCTCTATTCACATAAATAACAAGAACCTACTTCATAAAATTTCACAGTCATATTATAGTATTAAAAAAAAAAAAAAAAAAGCTCCGTCTTTAGGCCACAAGTGGCCCTTCCGGGACCGTCCGGCCGCCGTGTCATCTTCCGAGGAGGATGCGGATAAGGAGGGGCGTGTGGTCAGCACACCGCACTCCCGACCGTTAGGACGGTATTCTTTGACCGAAGCCACTACTAATCGGTCGAGTAGCTCCTCAATTGGCATCACGAGGCTGAGTGCACCCCGAAAAATGGCAACAGCACATGGCGGCAGGATGGTGACCCATCCAAGCGCCGGCCACGCCCGACAGCGCTTAACTTCGGTGATCTCACGGGAACCGGTGTAGCCACTGCGGCAAGGCCGTTGCCTATTATAGTATTAAGGGCAACTTTAACCTGCAAGCTACAGACCCAAGCCATTAGGATGGGTATTAGGGACAGACAATTTAATGAAAAATGTTCTAAATGCTTTATCCAAAAATAACCTTGAGCAGTTAATCAGAGAACTGACTCAAGAGGGTAACATGTGAGATCTAGCTACAAAGGGGCCTGAACTTTTCTGCTCAGTTGAAGTAGAGCAGCGAATCAAAGATTGTAAGTTTATTACACCATGCTAACTGCATGTGTCAATAGGAATATGAAGAAAGGTAAGTAGATATTTCTGCTTAGTTAGTGAAAAAAAAATCTCAGATTACTTGGGCAGTCAACATCAAACAATCATATCTGAGGCTGAAAATGTTGAGTATAAATACACAAAGGTCAAGAATATTTTACTGCGTGGCTAAAATAAAACTGGCCCAGAAAATATTTATAGTAAGTCTGGTGTGCCATTGAGCCTTGTGAATGAACATCAGAGAATAGACTGAAAATGGCAACCATTGTCATCAATGCAGCACTGTGCTTGATTCATCAAACTGTGAGGCATGCATAGCAGCTCTGCCTGCGGAGTAGCAGCAGTAGTATTTTCAGTGTTCAGCTCTTCCAGTGTGTGAGGATTATTTGAGTACCATGACCCTACAATATGCCCCATGGCTGAAAATTACAGGAGGAGAGGTCAGGCAATTGAGGTGGCCAGGAGATTGCACTATCTCTGCTGATAACCCTCTAATCAGTGAATACATCATGCATTTATGACGAAGTTGTCTGTGCAGTGAGTGCTGTTGCTCCATCTTGCTGAAAATATCCATACAGTCATTCATCTTCTGTGAGCTGACTTACATATGGACATGTTGGTTAGAATTAACAGTTTGATGAAAGATTTGTGTTATGATGTGGACACCTGACATCGCACACCAAACACCAAGCTTACTATTATGCAATGGCTCTTCAAAGTACTAATGGTGCATGTTCCATGAGTTCACGTACCCTGACAGGCTGAACCAACCCTCATCTGAAGAACTGAAATCCAAAGGTCCTGATTCCATTTCACTCAGAAACCACTGGTAGAACTCAACATGCAAAAGTTTGAGTGGATGCTTTAACTTGCACATTTCGTATGCCATCTGTTACATCTGTGTTTTAGGTTATTCTATTTCTTGGTTGGTTTTCTGTCTTCCTCCTGGTTAGAATCTGTTACAGTCCCTATCAAAAGCCTTCACCTCCTATACCCCATTTATTGCTGTGCAGTCCCTTGCTGTAGTGGTGTTTGTGGCTCCTCTCTGTAAAATTTCCCACATAATGGTACATAGTTACAGTTGTTAGCAGTCACAGTGTCAGCAGTCACACTCACTTGTGTTGCTAACTCCATCTTTACTTTTTCTTTACTTTTACAATCTTCATTTGTTTTGATTAATTTTTCTCTACATTAATTTTTTCTTCACTTCTCTCTGTAAAATTTCCCACATAATGGAATGTGAGTTCGCTGTGTGCTGAGCTGGCTACAGTTGTTGTCACAGCTTGTCACAGCTGATTTGACTTGTTTAAATTCTTAGATCATGCTCATAACTCATTTCTTCACTCTTTGTTGCTCATCCTTCATAGTTTTCAGTTTGCTCATTCCATTATATGAGGAATTCTGCTTGTTGAGCTTTTAATTATCTTACTTTGGGCATCTTTGAATCTATCTTTGCCTTTAACTCTTCCTTCACTTCAGTTGTGCATTCCTTTATCTTTTTCTCTGTCGTTATCCCCACCTCTTTCAACCCAAGGCCCTTCTACCCAAGAGCATTCATAGCTGCTAAGAACATCTGCATATTTTTATTTCTCTCTCATGCAAGACTCTCTGTGGTTTGATCCTGTTTTGACTATTTTCTTTTATTTTGTAGATTTTAGTGCTGTGCTTTAGAGACTGGTTTACTACTGTCTTAACTTTTACTGTTTCATCCACTGAATATGTCTCTGTTGCACTTGGTCCTGATATTACTGAGATCCTTGAATCAGTCCCTTCCACCTTCCTTTCCACTTCTAGCTTGCATAGCTTAAAATTCTGTTCACTACTCTTCTTGACATGTCCTTACATGATTTCTACTATTTTAGCTTCATGACACTGGTTTTTCACTTTGGATATTGCACACTAATTTACTCACAACACTCATGTAAAATACACATCGGCTTCCACCCAACATGCCTACAGCAGCAATGCTGTATACAATCCACTATGCCTTTAAAGCTTTTGAGACACAAATTTTCCTGCTTGAGAATGTAGCTCGCTGCATTGCTATCACTGATGCTTCGTGACGCCATTGTCTCGTACCACTGTTTTCCTTCTTCTTTTATACGTGATGATTGTTTCCATTGCTTAATTTGTACACTGCAGAAACTATTACTGTTCACATCACAGTCCCTATTGTTGCCTTGCATAGTTCAAAATTTTACAGGTTCTTGCTGCAATTGTTAGATGTGAAGAGTGCATTGTGGCACAGTACATCACTTGTAGGCTCTTCCTTTTGAATTTTATTTATATTACTGTTTATTTCATTGTTCAGCAATTGGACTTTTAAGGGAGATGACTTGATTTGATTAATGCAGGGAGGCTAAAACAGCAGTGGTCTGAGCCCCCTGTTGCCTACACCGAAGCTTAGTTATTTTGTGCTTTCACTTCCTGTGATTCTAGTAAAATGAAGTGGTACCCTTAACAAGTAGTAGGAGACTCTTTACTGTTTCCTTATTTGTCATGATTTCTTTAGGTTCTAATAAACCCAGACATACTGTGTCTCTTGCCCTCCAGAGCTTCACATTGGAAGATTAGATGTGGCGCGGTTTCATCCCCCTCACCACGTAGTCTACACTTCAGCATTCTTTCTCTGTATCCATCATGTGTAGGTGTTTCTTAAAGCTCCCATTGCTAGTCATGTGTCCTACTATGAGTGTAATCTGTTTATTGTTCAAGTTCAAGATTACAGAACTTCTCTTGAAACAAGGGTTCGGCAGCAGTACTTTTCAATGTTTTTGTTTTTGGATCGTAGTCACATAGTTCCGTTGTTAGGTGTAACAGGCAGAAGATGTGCTTTGTTGCTGCTGCACATTTTAGCAATTTTGATTGAAATAAACTCTCATTGTAGTGTTCTTCTTTGGCACACCAATGTAGAAGTGTGCACAGAATCATCTAAGTGAAAAATCTGTGCAATATGCACATTTATTTATATATAAATGCCAACTTAGGAATTTTTTGTTGTGTGATACCCTGTGTACAAGATCGTGTGTCTATTTAAAGTTCTAGAGTCACATATTTTACTGTTCATGTTGTTTCTGAAAAATCTTTCATTTATTGTGTCAATACCCATTTGTGAATTTTTGAAGATTCGCGAGTGCCAGGATAAACTCGTACTGTTATTGTCAATTGCAGGGTTAAACTTAATTGTGCTCTTTTAAAATTTTTGAGAACAGGAGGCCTGTACTTGTTCAAAACAATCATTGTCTAATTTCATTGCACAATTATGTGAAAAATAGGTTACTCTGAGAACTTTTGGATGCTTACAAAACTATATTTTTGTAAGTACCTGGTATGAGTGTTTTGGATACGTAATTTATTTTGTAGCAAATCAGTATTTGTGAGTCACAGTTCTAGCAAAAAATACAGCATCCGTGAACTTCATTTTGTATCAACAAAAATAAATGTACATTTTTGAGAAATTTTGGAAGCTGCCATTGTCCTTTGCATTATCTGTCAGCAATTTATACCAAATCAGCATTTGTGACTTAGTTTCTGTAGCAGATTCCCTAACTAACATATTGTGTTACATCTAGATTCCCTTTAAAGAGGAGTAGCCCTATAGATTATTTGCTTTTATCGTAAGTTAACTCTTTTATAAGTTTGCTAACAAGTATATTAACCTCAAAACATTTTAGGAAACTAGTAGTTTTACCACAAGTTTTTGTGTTGCATTAATAGAAATCTCGTTTTATGTATTTGCTTCAATTCTTATAGGGAATTAGCAATTTTTTAGCTCAACAGATTAAAAGATAATCAGTGGACTTAATTTTAAGTTATTTGTTCACTGCCTTATAACACTTTGCCCCATCCGAAATGAAGCCCTGCTGTGAATGTGTTCTCGAACATGGGATGAGTTGGTTGATGTTCATAAGCAGCTGGAAATTGACCTATTGTCAAATGATTCACTGATTCACAGCTGCTGCAAATCAGTGTGTTGGAAGAGCTCTCCAGAGAGTCATGTTCTTGTGATACCTGTACCAGAGGTACCTAAAGTACTATCCTCTGCCGTGTACCCTGTTTCCTCCACAGAAAGTACAGGATTTGCCATTACTCACCAACTTGACTGCAAGTGGCATGTCAGTGGTAGATCTAGGTGTCCTGTACAGGTTGGCTGAGGACCAGGGAGGACTCAGGGTGTTGTACCGATCCACTTAACTAACACGTTTGAAGTGCTGCCTTTCAATGAAACTGAAATTGAGCCAGTGGGTCTCACTTCACATGTTTTGGGGAAATCTGTCATGTCTGGTGTCAGGAGGAGGAAAACACAAAAGGGCAGGGATCTATTAATTATCACCAGTTCAAATGTATGGCGAATGATGGTACCCCTTGGGAAAATGAGAGCAAGGGACAGGAAAGGATACCAGGTGCCCTGAGTGTGTATGCCTGGGGGCCTCATTCAACATGTTGAAGAGGTTATTCCACCAGTCATTGATGGAACACGGTGCAATGAACTGCAGATTGTGGTGCATGTTGGAACAAATTACGCCTATTGTCTGGGCTCTGAGGTCATTCTTGGGTCATTCCAGTGACCAGCAGAGAAGGCTGAGAAGACCAGCCCTGTACTTGGAGTTTCAATGAAGCTCACAATTTGCAGCATTGTCCCTATAACTAATCGTGCCCTTTGGTTCTGAGTCAGACTGAAGGTCTGAACAGAGACTTCCAAAGTTCTGTGACAAGGTAGGCCGTGACCTCCTGGACTTGTGCCATAGGGTTGAGGACTGTAGGGTCCTCCTAAATGTGTTGGGTGGGCACTACACATCAGAGGCTGCTGCTCAGGTAGATGACTGTGTGGGGGGTCCAGACAAGGGAATTTTAGATTAGGCACTCTCCATCCAATCCAGATAATGATAGCTGTGACGCAGCATGTGAAGATTGCTGTGAATAGACAGGTTACTCCTGTAACCGAAATTGCAGATCTGAAGATGGTTCTAGAGGAACCAAAACCGGTCATGTGAATAAACATTTTTTGCAATCAAGATGGATTATAAATAACAGTGGAAAAACCAGTGATTGCGGTTATCCCATCAGACGTTATGTCTGTTTTTGCAAAATCCAGCAGTTAATTGTGAAAATTACAGATTTTTTCTGGTGGCCATGATAACACACCCTGTGAAACTTTACTGACAGCCTTTCTCTGAAAACTACCTAGAATGGATAGTTAGGAAACCCACTCATGAAGGAAATATATTGGATCTAATGGAAACCTCTTTGAGGATGTCCACATCAAAACTGGCATCAGTGACCAATACATGGCTGTGGCAACAATGATTACCAAAGTACACAGGACAACTAAACAAGCAGAAAGATATGTGTGTTCAGTAAACTAGATAAAAAATCAGTAGTGTCATACCTCAATGAGAAACTTGAAACTTTCAGCACAGGACAGGAGCATGTACAGGAACTCTGGCTCAAGTTTAAAAGACTAGTTGACCATTCACTTGATATATATGTACTCAGTAGAAACGTTCATAATGGGAGGAAACCTCCATGGTATACAGTCACTGTAAAAAGAAATTTCTAAAGAAACAGAGATTACTGCATAATAGGTGTAAAACAAAGTGTAGGGCTATGAATAGAGAGATGCTGTATGAAATGTGCAATCAAGAGACCAATGCATGATACCTTCAGTGACTACCATACCAAAATACTGTCAAGTGATCTTTCACAGAACCCAGAGAAATTCTGGTTATATGTAAAGGCTGTTAGTGACACCAAAGTTAGAGTCCTGTCCATAGTGAATGACACAGGAAATGAAATTGAGGAAAACCCAGGAGAATTGCCCTAATTTAATCCTTGTACCACTAAAAAGATGAATGAAACAATTATTAGTGTCAGTGTCATTGAGAAACAGCTGAAACTGTTAAAATTGGACAATGATTCAGGACCCAGTGGTTTCCCTGTCAGATTCTATACTGAATTTTTGGCTGAGTTAGACTTTCTTCTAATTATAATCTATCATATATCTGTTGAACAACCTGCCCAGTTCTTGGTAAAAGGCACAAGTCACACCCATCTACAAGAAGGGTGGTAGAAGTGATCCACAAAACTACCGCCCGGAATCCTTGACATTAATTTGTTGTAGGATCTTAGAACACGTTCTGAGCTCAGACTTAATGGGGTACCTTGAACTGAATAACCTCCTCAATGCCAACCAGCATGGATTTTGGAAACACCAATCATGTGAAACCCAATTCATACTTTCCTCAAATGATATACTGAAAGCTTTGTATAAGGCAATCAGGCAGATGCTGTATGTCTTGATATCTGAAAAGCATTTGACTGAGTACCACACCTACGTTTATTGTCAAAAGTATGATCATATGGATATCAAGTGAAATTTGTGACTGGATTGAGAGCTTTTTGGTGCGGAGGATGCAACCTGTTATCATGGATGGTGAGTCATCATCAGATGTAGATGTAATTTTGATTGTGCCGCTGGAAAGTGCGATGGGACCCTTGCTGTTCATGTTGCATATTAGAGACCTTGCAGACAGTATTAATAGTAAAAATCAGGATTTTTACAGATGGTGCAGTTATCTATAATGAAGTACTATCTGAAAGAAGCTCCATAAATTTTCAGTCAGAACTTGATAGACTTCAAAGTGTTGCAGAGATTGGAACTTGCTTTAAATGTTCAGAAAAGTAAAATTGAACACTTCACAAAACAAAAACAAAAAATGTAGTATCCTGCGACTACACTATCAACAAGTCACTGTTGGAATCAGCCGACTCATACAAATACCTGGGTGTAACAGTTTGTAGGGATATGAAATGGAATGGTCACATAGGTTCAGCCATGGGTAAAGGACAACTTCGATTTATTGGTAGAATACTGGGAAAGTGCAATCAATCTACCAAGGAGATTGCTTACAACTCTCTTGTGCGACTGGTTGTAAAATATTGCTCAAGTGTGTGAGAATCGTACCAGCTAGTGAATACTGAACATATGGAGAGAAGGGCAGCACGAATGGTCAGAGATTTGTTTGGTCTGTGGGAAAATGTCACAGAGATAATGAAGGAACTGAATTGAAAGACCCTTGAAGACAGACGTAAACTATCCTGAGAAAGTCTACTAACAAAGTTTCAAGAACCAGCTTGAAGTGACTGCTCTAGGAATATACTACAACTTCCTATATATCGCTCACTTAGGGACTGTGAAGATAAGTTTAGAATAATCACTGCATACACAGAGGCATTCAAACAATCATGCTCCATACATGAATGGAACACGAAGAAACCCTAATAACTGGTACAATGGGATGTACCCTCTGTCCTGCATGTCACGGTAGTTGCAGAGTATACTGTAGGTGTAGATGTAGATGTAGATAGTCCAGCATTTTGTGTGCTACCTCCTGACCCAGCCACATAGTTTTGGGTTTACCATCACATTAGGGTAGATTCTGGTCCAATAAATTTTTCTTCTCGTAGAATGATTGATGGGGAGGAAGAGGGGTGAAAGGAAAGGAATTGGAGTACAAGGATATAGTTCAGAAAAGTCTCCAGAACCCCAGATCAGGAGAGGTGCAACTTTCCCAAACTCTACCCCTTGTCGTAAACCTCTCCAGTTCCTTTCCTTTCACCCCTCTTCTTCCCCTTCAACTCTTCTGCCAGAAGCAGTAGCCACTGGCTCTGAAAGCTTGCACAAGAAAAACCTTTTTTATATGTATGTTCTGCTGCTACCACTTGGTGAGTAGATTCTTCACCTATCCATTTACATTATATTGTCAAAAATTGATTACTTTTGTTGTTATAAATAATACAAAAAATTATATACCTACCTTTTATAACTCATATGTTGTTGTTGTTGTGGTCTTCAGTCCTGAGACTGGTTTGATGCAGCTCTCCATGCTACTCTATCCCGTGCAAGCTTCTTCATAACCCTATAGTTTTCTAAATCAAATCCAAAAATGGTATAAATTTTTTGAGTAGAAGAATAATCAATTAATAAAAAGGAAAAGCAAATGTTATTTTTATATGAGGGGACTTAAAAAAGTGAGTTACACATGTTTTGCCATCCTAAGACCATTGCATAGTGCCTTGTCAGAAGGGAGTACATGTTCCGGGGTTCATGCAGAGACAGTTCTGCTGTAGTATGGATATCAGGTGCATCACAGCACAGAAGTGTAGTGGCATGTTACTGGAAATGTGCCCCAAAATTGAAGTATGCTGGACAGTACAATTCTTGAGAGCAAAAGTCTACATTGCATATCGATTCATCATGAAATCCAGATGGTACGTGGACCAAATGTAATGTTGTGTTCACCCGTAGTGAAATGTTGCCAAAAATTTGACCAAGGCTGTACAGAGGTATGTGGTGCTAACTGGGAAGAAATGCCATTGTCATCAATCACAGACAATGATGTTCAGGCTCCAGAGGAATTGATTTGTGGCAGCTTCTGATGATGAGGCTGTCCACACTGCATTTCTCAAATGACTGTTATGACCAAAGAGAAGACTGAGACAAGAGTGTTTGGTAAAACATTCTGGCCATTGTTGACAGAAACTTAGTGATTGTTGAAAAGTAGTGTCATGTATCTGTGTCACATTGAAGTGCAGCATTCAGCAAAACTTTTTTGACCAGCCATAATAATGTGTAACTTACTTTTTGATGTCCTAGTGTACGTGAATGAAAAATGATTCTTACTGTAATGTTTTTTAATTGGATAGATGAAGGGGCAATGATAACGTAAATGGACAAGAGGGTTAAATAAGAAGGAATGATGGCCACATGGGATAATATAACAATGAAAACAATCATTTATTGACAAAATTATATAACTGGATAGATAAAAAATCTACTCACCAAGCATTGGTAGAACACACACATAAAAGAAAGTTGTAACTGGCAAGATATCAGAGTCAGTGGCTCCTTCTTTGGGCAGAAGTGTTGAAGGAGGAGGATCAGGGGTGAAGGAAAAGGACTGGAGATGTCTAGGAAAAGGGGTAGATTTTGGGAAAGTCACCCAGAGGGTCAGGGGAGACTTACTGTATGGGATGAGAAGGAAAGACTGATTCTTGGGGACTGCATCAGATGATATTTAAAAACCTGAGAGCTTAAAGGTGAAGGTGGAAGACAGTGTAATATGCAGACAGAGATGTTTAGTGTAATGTTTAACGTTTGAATTAGACTGCTTAGAAAATAGTAACATGATTACTCTTTTACATGTGGTAGCATATGTGAGGGCACAAAATTTTTTACAGAAATAAATTCAGATTTTTCTCATAAGACTCAGAGGTGCATAGTTTTCTGTAGTCTAGTCGTCTATAAATGAGCAAGATAGGTGGTAATTAATTTTATGTTAGAGCTTACAATTTTTAAGCACAATGAAAAAGACTGGCTCAGCACCCAGAGACAGTGGTCGTTTTAGTGTGAGTTGTGCTTGTGTGAATGTGCGTGTATGTTTTCTATTTTTCAAGAAGTACTTTTTGTGAAAGCTTAATATTTTAGCAGTCTTTTCATTGTGTGTGTCTGAAATTCAACACCTTCTCTGTGGTGAGAACTAATCTCTCCTTTCCATACTATTGTTGTTTGTAAACTAACTTGTTATTTTAGTGAAAGTATAGATTTTGGAATAAGTAAAATCATAACTACAAAACTATAACAGTAGCATTTTGAGAGAATTTCATTTCAAGATTGAAACTTTCTAGAACATGAAAATTTTAGATGTAAATAACTTTTGAAAAATTAAGTGTTCAGAAAAAGTAAAATATTCCCTTGAGAGAGATGAATGAGAGCTTTCAAATAATCTCTGCCAACCCTGACGTAAACAGTTTTAACAAGGTTGATTTTTCACATCCAGATGGCTTACAGTTATAGTAAATTTAGAATATTTATTTAAATTAAATTTTTTGTACTTGAACTGTTTATAATATTATCATCATGTGACTTTAAATTATCCTGTGAACAATAAAGTTTGGTGAAATACTGCATGTATAAGACTTTGTGTACACATCATGTGTGCATTAGATGTATATTGGAAAACAAAGAAATGAAATTTGTTTAAGGGATAGAATTGTAGCAGATAGAGCTATTTCACCTTGCTGTTGTTATTGTTGTGGTCTTCAGTCCGAAGACCGGTTTGATGCATCTCTCTATGCTACTCTACCCTGCGCAAGTCTCTCCATCTCAAAGTAACTACTGCAACCTACATCCTTCTGAATCTGCTTAATGTATTCACTTCTTGGGTTCCTTCTATGATTTTTACCCTCCACGCTTCCCTCCAGTACTAAATTGGTGATCCATTGATGCCTTAGCATGTGTTCTACCAAATGATCTCTTCTTCTAGTTAAGTTGTGCCACAAATTCCGCTTCTCCCCAATTCTATTTCACTAGTTAAGTGATCTATCCATCATTCAACATTCTTCTGTAGCACCAAATTCAAAAGCTTCTATTCTCTTCTTGTCTGAACTGTTTATCATCCATGTTTCACATCCTTACATGGCTTCACACCATACAAATACTTTCAGAAAAGGCTTCCTGATATTTAAATCTATACTCAATATCAACAAATTTATCTTCTTCAGAAACGCTATCCTTGCCATTGCTAGACTGCATTTTATATCCTCTCTACTTTGACCACCCTCAGTTATTTTGCTCTCAAAATAGCAAAACTCATGTGCTACTTTAAGTGTCTCATTTCTGATCTAATTCCCTCAGCACCACATGGTTTAATTCAACCACATTCCATTATCCTCATTTTGCTCTTGTTAATAATCATCGTATATCCTCTTTTCAAGACACTGTCCATTCTGTGCAACTCTTCTTCCAAGTCCTTTGCTGTCCCTGACAGAATTTCAATGTCCTCGGCAAACCTCAAGGTTTTTATTTCTTCTCCCTGGATTTTAATTCCTATTCTAAATTTTTCTTTGGTTTCCTTTACTGTTCATTCAATGTATAGATTGAATAACATAGGGGATAGGTTACAACCCTGTCTCACTCCCTTCTCAATTGCTGCTTCCCCGTTTGTGCCACTTGACTCGTATTTGCCTTCTGGTTTCTGTACAAATTGTAAATAGTGTTTTGCTCCCTGTATTTTACACCTGCCACTTTCAGATCTTGGAAGAGAGTATTCCAGTCAACACTATCAACAGCTTTCTCCAAGCCCACAAATGATATATACATAGATTTGTCATTCCTTAACCTAGCTTCTAAAATAAGTCATAGGGCCAGTATTGCCTCATGTGTTCCTACATTTCTACAGAATCCAAATTGATCTTCCCTGAGGTGGCCTTCTACCAGTTTTTCTATTTGTCTGTAAAGAATTCACGTTAGTATTTTGCAACCGTGACTTATTAATCTGATAATTTGGGGATTTTCACACCTGTCAGCACCTGCTTTCTTTGGAATCAGAATTATTATATTCTTCTTGAAGTCTGAGGGTATTTCGCCTGTCTTATATATTGTTCCCAGTGGATAGAAGAGTTTGGCCATCATTGGCTCTCCCAAGGCCATCAGTAGTTGTAACGAAATGTTGTCTACTCCCGGGGCCTTGTTTCTACTTAGGTCTTTCAGTGCTCTGTCAAATTCTTCACACAGTGTCATATCTCCCATCTCATCTTCATCTATGTCCTCTTCCATTTCCATGATGTTGTCCTAATGTACATTGCTCTTGTACAGACGCTCTATATATTCCTTCCACCTTTCGGATTTCCCGTCTTTGCTTAGGATTTGCTTACCATCTGAGTGCTTGATGTTCACACAGGTGACTCTCTTTTCTCCAGAAGTCTCTTTAATTTTCCTGTAGGCAGCATCTATCTTACCCCTAGTGATATATGCTTCTACATCCTTACATTTGTCCTCTAGCCATTCTCGCCGTTTTGTACTTTCTGTTGAACTCATTTTTATTCCTTTTCACCTGCTTCATTTACTGCATTTTTATATTTTCCCCATGCATCAATTAAATTCAATATCTCTTGTGTTACCCAAGGATTTTTACTAGTCTTTGTCTTTTTACCTACATGCCTTCACTATTCCATCTCTCAAAGTTACCCAATCTTCTTCTACTGTATTCCTTGTTCTTGTCAATTGTTCCCTAATGCTCCCTCTGAAACTCTCTACAACCTGTAGTTCTTTCAGTTTATCCAGGTCCCATCTCCTTAAATTCCTACCTCTTTACAGTTTCTTTAGTTTTGATCTACAGTTCATAACCAATAAATTGTGGTCAGAGTCCACATCTGCCCCTGGAAATGTCTTACAGTTTAAAACCTGGTTCCTAAATCTCTGTCTTACCATTATGTAATCAATCTGAAACCTTCCAGTGTCTCCAAGTCTCTTCCATGTATACAACCTTCTTTCATGATTCTTAAACCAAATATTAACTATGATTAAATTATGTGCTGTGCAAAATTCTACAGGTGGCTTCCTCTTTCATTCCTTATCCTCACTCCATATTTTCATACTACTTTTCCTTCTCTTCCTTTTCCTACTATTGAATTCCAGTCCCCCATGACTATTAAATTTTCATCTCCCTTAACTATTTGAAAAATTTCTTTTATCTCATCAACATTTCTTCAATCTCTTCATCATCTGCAGAGCTAGTTGCATATAAACTTGTACTACTGTGGCAGGCATGGGCTTTATGTCTATCTTGACTACAGTAATGTGTTCACTATGCTGTTTGTAATTGCTTATCTCCATTCCTATTTTTTTTGTCCATTATTAAATGTACTCCTGCATTACCCCTATTTGATTTTATGTTTATAAGCCTGTATACACCTGACCACAAGCTGTGTTCCTCCTGTCACTGAACATTTCCTTTTTTGAATTTTCTAACCTACCTTCCCAATTAATGGATCTGACATTCCACATTCCAATCCATAGAATGCAAGTTTTGTTTCTCCTGATAATAGCATCCTTGTGAGTAGTCCCTACCCATAGATCCGAATGGGGGACTATTTTACCTCTAGAATATTTTACCCAAGAGGATGCCATCATCATTTAACCATACAGTAAAGCTGCATGCCGGAAAAAATTATGGTTGTAGTTTCCCCTTGGTTCCAGCCGTCTGCAGTACCAGCACAGCAATGCTGCCTTGGTTGATGTTACAAGGCCAGTTCAGTCATGCCACTGCAACTACTGAAACGGCTGCTGCCCCTCTTCAGCAGCCACATGTTTGTTTGGCCTCTTAACAGATACCCCTCTGTTGTGGTTGCACCTACAGTACAGCTAACTGCATTGCTGAGGCATGCAAGCCTCCCCACGAATGGCAAGGTCCATGTTTCATGATTAATGCCGAAAGTCAAATATGGGTGGTTCATTTTATCAGAGGTTTGTTCAGCGAGCACAAAAGCATCATGGGGGATAGTCATTCAACTCCAGTTAAAATCCCAAGAACATATGTTTGTAGCGCAATCAACCAATATAGTGCTTCCTCAAGTGATATCTCACAAAAAGCTCTGATGCTAAAATTAGAGATGTGAGCATATATGAAAGCTTACCAACAATCATTCTTCTTGCCCACCATTCATCACTAGAACAGGAAAGGAAGGAAGTGCAGTGACCCACAAAGAACCATCCAACATACACCACAAGGAGGTTTCCAGAGTATAGATATAGATGTAGATTATAAAGTCTTGATCTGATGCGGTAGGACTAACTATAACTTGCAGCTCAATTTTAGAGACTATATTTTTCGTACCAGGACGTAAAGGAAAAACCATGGACATGAAGTTTTCATAGATAACTGATACAGTTGATGCATGGTTAATTGCCAGAAATGTCTAATCCCACCAAGGCTGTCTCCATCCTATCCCAGTGATTTCCAGCCTGGTCTGTAGGTCTATTTTTAGGGTAAATCAGTTCGAAAGACAGAGCTGCATAATAAATGTTTCAGGTGGAACAACTACTGCAGTTTTGATGAAGCACAGACATTTTTTTAAAGCTGCATTTAGTCTCTTCCATGAAAACATCAATACCCTCATTAGTAAAAAGAAGGAACAGTACTAAAAAAATGAAATAACAGATGAAATTTCAGCTGATTTGTCATGCATATTGGAACATCACATGGAAATCATTGAAATTGAAAAGATGTGCCTTAATGGTACAAATTAAAATTTTACTATTATAGAACCAATAAAAAGAGACGTGCAGTGAGTTACTTATGCAAAAAAGAGGTTGAGTGGTAGGGTTTTCAGATTAATGAATTTTGGGCTGAACAGCTCTTTGAATGCTGTGCCACAATAGTGGATTATGAAAGACACAGTTATTCTAAACTTCCACTCTGGTAGCAAGTTTGTTTTATTAAAAACTGAATATAGGAATTTATTGCTACTCAACATGTGCACAATTACATTTAAGTTACTTTGAACATAGGCATTGTTTGAGAATTGGTTTTTAGTTATTTCCAAGAATAGTGTTACAATAAATGTATCATATCAGCTATTTGTTTTAGTATTTTATAAACAATAGGTGGTTGTAAGTGCTTTATACATTGTTTCAAATACAAAAACATTTTAATAATGATTATAAATTTTTAATATAATAAGTCATTAAAACTTCTATTATTTTCATAATTAGAGCATTTAACATAAAACAGTTTTATAAAAATCTCTTATAACTCTCTATATTTTGTGTATTATGCAGTATTCTGCATGTTTTGGCATGAGTAAATCAAAACTATACAGTGATAAAAAAAAGGATTCTCATGTATCTTGTCAGGTGTAAGTGTCAATACTTTTACCTGACAAGCTGTATGAGATGTCATCCTTCTGCCATCTGCTAGGAAAGACCACAAACTGCACAGTACTTGTGTTAAACATACACTGCTTGAAACTTCCTGGCAGATTAAAGCTGTGTGCCGGACCAAGACTCAAACTCGGGACCTTTGCTTTTCGCGGGCAAGTGCTCTGTCAACTGAGCTACCCAAGCACGACTCACGCCCCGTCCTCACAGCTTTACTTCTGCCAGTACCTTGTCTCCTACACTGCTTGTTTGTGAACTATGAATTGTAATTTTACATACGTGCTGTTCATTACTACTATCATTATGAATGATGTACTATATGCTTTTCTCTTGTGAATATTACCAATAAATAAGTGAACTATTCTGAACTTCATCAATTCATTTTTATGTCTTTTAGGGCCGTCTATCGCAAAGCAGACATCTATCTTCTTGATGATCCTCTTTCTGCTGTTGATCCACATGTAGGCAGACATCTCTTTGATCAGTGTATTACGGGATTGCTCAAAAATAGCATATGTGTTCTTGTTACTCATCAGATCCAGTTTCTGCATCATGTAGATGAAATAGTTATTCTTCAAGATGTAAGTCTTATTTTGTTCTTTAATATATTGTGACAGTATCAGTGTACAAACTGCTTATTTTTCACATTTGTGTAAACTGTGACAAACATTGTATTAACATTTATCACTAGGTGCAGAACCAGCCACTACAGGCTATCACTGTAAAGCATACTGACAATCAGTGCTAATCTTCTCACATCAATAATAATGGGAATTATTTCTATATTAATTTTTATAGATAAAGGAAAAATGTACTACTTTTTGAACAAAGTCACTGCTCTTCTTCTTAAAATGTTCAGCTGTTGTTTTTGTTTAATACTTCACACTCATTTAGAGAACACTATCAACTGTCCATATGCAGTGAAAGTTGAAACTGTTTAAACCAAAAATGGAAACTCCAGGTTGGAATATCAATGATGTAGGAGAAGATAGATTGCTACTTACTGTAAATATTACACATTATGTTACAGACAGGCACAATAAAAATACACTTACACATAAGCTTTTGGCTACAGCCTTTGTTGGAAAAAGAAAGAGAAACACACACAGTTCAGTCACACAAGCAAGCACACCTCACACACATGTGACCACCAACTTTGGCAGCTCAGACCAGAAAGCAACTGTCATGAGGCATGGAAGCAGCAATCTTGGGGGGCTGGTGGGGGGCAGAGGGATGGGGGGCTGGTAAAGGGGAAGGGATAGCTGTGTACAGGTAGGGGAAGAGAGGAGTGTCATCAGGCAGAGTGTGCATGCACTAGACGGACTACAGGTGCAGTGTCTGGAGCTTGTGGGGCAAGGAGGTGGGGAAAACTGAGCAAAAAGGAGAGGAATAGAGAAAGATAGACATTGGCAGAGGGTGGCACACAAAGAGGGTTGTAGACAAGAATGGGGAGGAACTGGTATGACAGAGAGGGTGGAAACTATTGGATGGAGATGGTGGGGACAGTATGTTAAGATAGGTTGAAGCCTGGGTAATTATGGGAACAGAGAATGTTTGTAAGGATAACTCCCATCTGCACACAAAGAAGTGCTTTCTTCATGAGCCAATACAACCCCAGACTGGAACAGCTAAACAACATCCTTCAACAAGGCTTTGATTACCTATTGTCATGACCTGAAATGAGGGACATCCTACACAAGATCGGTCCACCCCTGTCTTCCATTGCCACCCAACCTCCACAACACCCTAGTTCAGCACTATGTCACTCCCAATCCCAACCCTTTGTCACAAGGATCGTATTCCACTGGAACACCCAGGTGTTAGACCTGCCCATCCACCTACTCAGCAATTCCTTTTCCAATATTGCCACAAGATTATCCTATCCCATCAGAGGCTGAGCCACCTGTGAAAGCAGCCATGTCATGTACCAGCTCTGCTGCAATCATTGCACAGTGTTTTATATTTGTATGGTTGTCCTCAAGGATGCATGACCACTGCCAAACTGTGACCAAAAACAAAGTAGACCCCACTATGGAACAATATGCAGCAGAACATAATGTCCTTGACTTCAATTGCTGCTTCGCTGCCTGAGTCATCTGAATCCTCCCCTCCACCACCAGCTTTTCTGAACTGAATCGATGGAAGCTATCCTAACAACACATTCTCTGCTCCCATAATTGTCACAGCCTGAAGGTATGGTAATATACCACCCAGACACCCTCCATCCAGCAGGTTCGACCCCCTCTGCCCTGTTACCTCCTCCCCATTCTCAACTCCCACCCACTTTGTGTGCTGCCCTCTGCTAATGCACCTGACCATCTTTCCTGCTCCTCTCCTTTTTAGCTCCACTTTTCCCACCTCCTGATGCTGCACCTGTTGGCAGTCTGGTCCACGAACACTCAGCCAGACAGTGCTCCTCTCTCTTCCCACCCACAAACTGCTATCCCTTCCCCCTTCCCCTTCCCACCCAGTCCACAATGCGACGTCCATTTCACTTGATGGCTGCAGTGTAGTCTGAGCTGACAGAGTTGGCAGTCGTGTGCTTGAGGTGTGCTCACTTGTGTGAATGCATGGTGTGTGTTTCTCTTTCTTTTTCTGATGAAATCTATTGCTAAAAGCTTATGTGTAAGTGTCTTTTAATTTTAACCGCCTGCAACTTACTGTGTCCTCTTTACAGCAAGTAGCAATCTATCAGTTCCTACATGGTTAAAATTGTTTAATATAAACATAAGTACTAACTGACATTTATGTCCCCTAGTCCATGTAGTCTGATCAATTGTAGGAACACATGATACAGCACTCTTTTATTTTATTTTTGAATATCTGGTGATTTCTGATTTCCTTCCTGATCTCTGCCAGTAACTTGTTAAAGACCTTTGCACCAAAATATGAAACTCCATAGACAGGAACGCAGTCTGTGTGGAAATTACACTACTGGCCATTAAAATTGCTACACCACGAAGATGACGTGCTACAGATGCAAAATTTAACCGACAGGAAGAAGATACTAAAATATGCAAATGATTAGCTTCTCAGAGCATTCACACAAGGTTGTTGCCGGTGGCGACACCTACAATGTGCTGACATGAGCAAAGTTTTCAACTGATTTCTCATACACAAACAGCAGCTGACTGGTGTTGCCTGGTGAAACGTTGTTGTGATGCCTCGTGTAAGGAGGAGAAATGTGTACCATCATCTTTCTGACTTTGATAAAGATCGGAGTGTAGCATATCGCGATTGCGGTTTATCGTATAGCGACATTGCTCCTCGCGTTGGTTGAGATCCAATGACTGTTAGCAGAATATGAAATCGGTGGGTTCAGGAGGGTAATACAGAATGCTGTGCTGGATCCCAATGGCCTCATATCACCAGCAGTCGTGATGACAGGCATCTTATCCACATGGCCGTAATGGATCATGCAGCCACGTCTCGATCCCTGAGTCAACAGATGGGGATGTTTGCAAGACAACAACCATCTTAACGAACAGTTCGATGACATTTGCAGCAGCATGGACTATCAGCTGCATCACAGACAGGAGTGCCAGCGTTGGTGTACTCAACGACGAACCTGGGTGCACGAATGGCAAAACATTATTTTTTCGGATGAAGCCAGGTTCTGTTTACAGCATCATGATGATCGCATCCATGTTTGGCGACATTGCGGTGAATGCACATTGGAAGCACGTACTCGTCATCGCCAAACTGGTGTATCACCTGGCGTGATGGTATGGGGTGCCATTGGTTACACGTCTTGGTCACCTCTTGTTCGCATTGACGGCACTTTGAACAGTGGACGTTACATTTCAGTTGTTTTACGACCCGTGGCTCTACCCTTCATTTCATCCCTTCAAAACCCTACATTTCAGCAGGATAATGCACGACCGCATGTTGCAGGTCCTGCACGGTCCTTTCTGGATGCAGAAAATGTTTGACTGCTGCCCTGGCCAGCACATTCTCCAGATCTGTCACCAATTGAAAACGTATGGTCAATGGTGGCCGGGCAACTGGCTCGTCACAATACGCCAGTCACTACTCTTGATGAATTGTGGTACCGTGTTGAAGCTGCATGGGCAGCTGTACCTGTACACGACATCCAAGCTCTGTCTGACTCAATGCCCAGGCGTATCAAGGCCGTTATTACGGCCAGAGGTGGTTGTTCTGGGTACTGATTTCTCAGGATCGATGCACCCAAATTGCATGAAAATGTAATCACATGTCAGTTCTAGTATGGTATATATGTCCAATGAATACCTGTTTATCATTTGCATTTCTTCTTGGTGAAGCAAATTTAATGGCCAATAGTGTACTTTTACTTATAGTATTATGAAATTAACAGTTCACCCTAAATTTATACTTATTATTAATCAAATGTACCATTATATACTCTCAATCTCCCTGAAGAGCTTTAGCAAGATGTTTATTTACCTACCCTGCACAATATTCCTACTGCACACTTTTGTATTATAAATGGTTTTCTGGTCTTACGTGCATATCCACAGAAGATTTTACAATAGAGCAGTTGTTGTTGTTGTGGTCTTCAGTCCTGAGACTGGTTTGATGCAGCTCTCCATGCTACTCTATCGTGTGCAAGCTTCTTCATCTCCCAGTACCTACTGCAACCTACATCCTTCTGAATCTGGTTAGTGTATTCATCTCTTGATCTCCCTCTACGATTTTTACCCTCCACGCTGCCCTCCAATACTAAATTGGTGATCCCTTGATGCCTCAACACATGTCCTACCAACCGATCCCTTCTTCTAGTCAAGTTGTGCCACAAACTTCTCTTCTCCCCAATCCTATTCATTACTTCCTCATTAGTTATGTGATCTACCCATCTAACCGTCAGCATTATTCTGTAGCACCACATTTCAAAAGCTTCTATTCTCTTCTTGTCCAAACTATTTATCGTCCATGTTTCACTTCCATACAGGGCTACACTCCGTACAAATGCTTTCAGAAATGACTTCCTGACACTTAAATCTATACTCGATGTTAACAAATTTCTCTTCTTCAGAAACACTTTCCTTGCCATTGCCAATCTACATTTTATGTCCTCTCTACTTCGACCATCATCAGTTATTTTGCTCCCCAAATAGCAAAATTCCTTTACTACTTTAAGTGTCTCATTTCCTAATCTAATTCCCTCAGCATCACCCTACTTAATTCGACTACATTCCATTAGCCTCGTTTTGCTTTTGTTGATGTTCATCTTATACCCTCCTTTCAAGACACTATCCATTCCATTCAACTGCTCTTCCAAGTCCTTTGCTGTCTCTGACAGAATTACAATGTAATCGGTGAACCTCAAAGTTTTTATTTCTTCTCCATGGATTTTAATACCTACTCCAAATTTTTCTTTTGTTTCCTTTACTGCTTGCTCAATATACAGGTTGAATAACATTGGGGACAGGCTACAACCCTGTCTCACTCCCTCTACTGAATGAAATTATGTTAACAATCCCACCTGCTGATCAACGTAGTGACAGAGATTGCTAAAGTCCATGTCAGACAGAACTGAACTCTATTGTTAACTTGTGGTGGCAGCACCGTCCAACACATGAAGGGCTGAACTACGGCACTGCCAACACAAGTAGAGGCAGCTGTACCGTTACGCCGAATTTCGGCAACGGTGCATGGCACACCGGACTGCACGGGGACAAAAGCAGGCGGACAGTGCGAGCTAGTCGACGCGACGCGACACACGTCTCTCAGTCCTCCCGCCGCGGACCACATGCGTCGAGTCAACGTGACTCCGCCGTAAATGCGTACGCGCGGTCATAAACGCAGTTGCCGCTAAAATGTCTTTCGCTCCTTCGCGGACTTTACGGCGCCTCTGGTCGAGCCAGGAGCAGAACATTCTGTGATGCGGCCTTTTGTCTCACTCGGTCCATGCGGTTGCGCCACGGCTCATCACTGGAGTGTATACCCTCCGGGATCGGTGATCAGGCCGTGCCGCCAGTGCAACGCACCTGCATGGACGGACATTAGCGATGAATGGTGTTTGTCATTTATTTTAACGGTAGGAAGAATAAATGTGTCCTGTCCCAAAACTGCTTAGTCGTTTTTGTCACCAAGCCTCTCCCTTTGAGCATAGTGCGTGGGTGCGGCAATAAAGCCGGGTCACTGCACGTGAGTGACTGTAAGCGGGGAAACCACACGTTCCCGCTTCAAACTTACATACCTCAATTTGTAATCCGTCTGGATGTCTAGGAATTTTTCACACAAAGTTTCATCTGGTATAGGTCCATTGATCTCCACTGTGTGTTATCCATACTGTCTCAGGTATGCATTAACTTAGATAACTAAACATTTGCAGTATAAAGCTGTGAACTTAATGAATCATTTCAAGATGTGAAGCGTAGATTACAGTTACCTATTCGTTAATTCATTTCTGTTTCATATGTAGCGCATTATGACACTGGATTAACATTCAGAAGCAGTAGGATTCAAATCAAAGTGTGGCTACACAGAGTAACTTTTCCTACATTTCAGTATATGATTTATATGACAAGTTGGTTCACTTTGAAGGGACATGGCCAGTTTGCTTCCCCATCCTTCCCCTATTTGAGCAATGTTAGGAGAAACACGTGTGTTAAAGGATGTTATGGTTACTTATTTTGATGATTTATTCTTACAGTATAACTAATTACTTTAATTGTCAAGGGATATATTACTGTATTTCCTATTCATTCACATATACCAATTTAGGACCTGAAAAATTGTGTGTTGATGAAAAATGAAAAAAAAGAATACTGTTTGCAATATGAGCTATTTGAGAAAAAGAATTATCTGTTATTATTTTCAGGGCTTTGTTGAAGCAAAAGGCAGTTATTCTGAACTTCAGGAGTCTGGTCTTAATTTTGCAAAACTGATGAGTTCTGAGTTTGAAGATACAAGTGTGGAGGAAGACATTGAGCCTGAAGATGAAGTAGGAAAACGAGATCCTATTGAGGTGAGCTAGATTAAAACTTGTAACTAAACTTAACAATTGTCACATTTACAATGCTTACTTCAAATTGTTCTTCTCATAAATTATCTCTAAATCATTTGTTGTGTCTAAATAGCTCCAAAGTTTACTTAAACACACAGGCCACCATGTAATGTGATGTGACAGCAGCACTCTTAGCATATGAGATCAAAACTATAGCATGTGAGGAAACACATTGACATGAATGGCACCCCTTTTCTGACACACCATCCCAACAAATCATGCCACAAAACACGCAGGCCACTGGGCACTCATCCATGTATTAAGGAAACATTTTTGCTCTCAGAAACAGTAGTTAACTGAATTCTTTCTGTTAGGATACTATATATTCATTACTAGTTATGAGCATTCCTTATGTGTAACATTTTTATTGTTTCCTGTTACATATTCTAATATCTATACATTCCTTAATTTTATACTCAAGTACTTTTACATGGCATCTTTCTCTCATTCCATACATTCGTACACTCCCCTGAAGGGTCTCCTTCAGGATAGGATTTATGGAACATGCTGTGTGAATGAATGGCGAGAATTTTGTCATACAAACTGCCTATTGGCTTCTGTCTCGGGTTCTTCGGCCGACGTTCATCTAATGATTTTTCTGACGTTTCGCCAGCACGAGTGGCTGGCATTGTCAAAGCTTCACCCTCCATTGCCGGTGGTGAACTGGAGCCGAGCTCGCGGGCGCAGGCTATATGTACCTGGCGCGCCAACGTCCGAGGGCTTCTCCGCGGTCATTTCCGGTGCGGTTCTCCTCTTGCTACCTGCGACGGTCGTTCGCTACAGTACGGGAAGCCAGGATCCGTTGACCTTAAGGCTTTCCTCTTTCTTGTTCAAACTGTTCGCGTGTTTTTGTATTTCTACAGCTTCTCTGAACAAGCGCGTGTGATAGTGCTTCTCTACAGCCAGAACTTCCGTGTCGGCGAATTTTATTACATGGTCGGTCTCATTCAGTGCGTGCTCTGCCACGGCCGATTTCTCCACCTGCCCCAACCTGCAATGTCGCTTATGCTCTTTGATCCTGGTGTTAATGGATCGTCCAGTCATTCCGACATAAACTTTTCCGCATGTGCATGGTATGCGGTATATTCCCGACATTGCAAGTGGGTCTCTTTTCTCCTTCGCCGATCTAAGAAACTCTTTGATCCTCCTTGTCGGTTTGAAAATCGTCTTTACACCATGTTTGCGCAATATACGGCCGATTCTGTCCGTCACTCTGGGAATGTATGGCAGAAAGGCCGTACCCGACAATTCTTTTTCCGGTTCCTTACTTCGCCGAGGTTTGGGCTCTGTTACACTTCTAATATAATTTGTGGAGTAACCATTGCTCCTCAGGACAGTTTCCAGGTGTTGCATTTCTCATTTGAGGTGTTGCGGCTCACAAATTCGTCCTGCTCTCGTTACGAGCGTACTAATCATGCCTCTTTTCTGGCTCGGGTGGTGGTTTGACAGTTTGTGCAGGTATCGGTCCGTGTGAGTCGGTTTTCGATACACGCTGTGTCCCAGATCTTCGCCGTCCCTTGTGACCAGAACATCTAGAAATGGCAGTTTCTTGTCCTTTTCTACTTCCATGGTAAATGTTATGTTGGCATGGAGGCTGTTCAAGTGTCTTAGGAAGTCACTGAGCTGTTCTTCACCATGGCTCCACACCACGAAAGTATCATCGACGTACCTGTACCACACCTTAGGTTTGCAAGTCGCCGAGTCCAGTGCCTGTGCTTCGAATTGTTCCATGAAGAAGTTGGCCACCACTGGACTGAGAGGACTACCCATGGCGACGCCTTCCAGCTGTTCGTAGAAATCGCCATTCCACGTGAAATAGCTCGTGGTGAGACATGCATGGAAGAGCTTCCCTTCCTTGTGAAAGGGCAGAGGAAATACGCACGGAAACAGCCAGGATACTGCGCCGAACAAAACCACCAGCTTGCAACCTGAAGAAAGAAGAGGTACAAGCCATTAAGAATCTCAACGCCGACAAGAGTATATTGGTACTGCCTGCCGATAAGGGGAATGCGACCATCGTAATGAAGACCGAAGATTATGAGCAAAAGATCCGAGACCTATTAGATCCGACGACGTACCGAAAACTAAGCGCAGATCCGACGCAACGTATCACACGGAATACGAATCGATTAATCAAGGCGTCTTCTCTGCCGGCGGACATACAGAGAAACCTGCGCAACACAGAAGCCCTACCACCTCGGCTGTATGGATTACCCAAGATCCATAAGAACAACGTTCCACTGAGACCGATCGTTAGCGCTCCTGGATCACCGACATATAAACTGGCAAAACACTTGGCCTCTCTGCTCCAGCCACACGTGGGGAAGACCGACACATACATTAAGGACTCAGGACATTTCATTGAGAAGCTGAAGAAACTGAAACTTGCACCAAACGACATCCTGGTCAGCTTTGATGTTGTTTCGTTATTTACGAAAGTGCCACTCAGTGACGCTCTGGAGCACATCGGTTCCATTTTTCCGCTAGACATCAGAAAGCTCTTCCATGCATGTCTCACCACGAGCTATTTCACGTGGAATGGCGATTTCTACGAACAGCTGGAAGGCGTCGCCATGGGTAGTCCTCTCAGTCCAGTGGTGGCCAACTTCTTCATGGAACAATTCGAAGCACAGGCACTGGACTCGGCGACTTGCAAACCTAAGGTGTGGTACAGGTACGTCGATGATACTTTCGTGGTGTGGAGCCATGGTGAAGAACAGCTCAGTGACTTCCTAAGACACTTGAACAGCCTCCATGCCAACATAACATTTACCATGGAAGTAGAAAAGGACAAGAAACTGCCATTTCTAGATGTTCTGGTCACAAGGGACGGCGAAGATCTGGGACACAGCGTGTATCGAAAACCGACTCACACGGACCGATACCTGCACAAACTGTCAAACCACCACCCGAGCCAGAAAAGAGGCATGATTAGTACGCTCGTAACGAGAGCAGGACGAATTTGTGAGCCGCAACACCTCAAATGAGAAATGCAACACCTGGAAACTGTCCTGAGGAGCAATGGTTACTCCACAAATTATATTAGAAGTGTAACAGAGCCCAAACCTTGGCGAAGTAAGGAACCGGAAAAAGAATTGTCGGGTACGGCCTTTCTGCCATACATTCCCAGAGTGACGGACGGAATCGGCCGTATATTGCGCAAACATGGCGTAAAGACGATTTTCAAACCGACAAGGAAGATCAAAGAGTTTCTTAGATCGGCGAAGGAGAAAAGAGACCCACTTGCAATGTCGGGAATATACCGCATACCATGCACATGCGGAAAAGTTTATGTCGGAATGACTGGACGATCCATTAACACCAGGATCAAAGAGCATAAGCGACATTGCAGGTTGGGGCAGGTGGAGAAATCGGCCGTGGCAGAGCACGCACTGAATGAGACCGACCATGTAATAAAATTCGCCGACACGGAAGTTCTGGCTGTAGAGAAGCACTATCACACGCGCTTGTTCAGAGAAGCTGTAGAAATACAAAAACACGCGAACAGTTTGAACAAGAAAGAGGAAAGCCTTAAGGTCAACGGATCCTGGCTTCCCGTACTGTAGCGAACGACCGTCGCAGGTAGCAAGAGGAGAACCGCACCGGAAATGACCGCGGAGAAGCCCTCGGATGTTGGCGCGCCAGGTACATATAGCCTGCGCCCGCGAGCTCGGCTCCAGTTCACCACCGGCAATGGAGGGTGAAGCTTTGACAATGCCAGCCACTCGTGCTGGCGAAACGTCAGAAAAATCATTAGATGAACGTCGGCCGAAGAACCCGAGACAGAAGCCAATAGGCAGTTTGTCAACAAGTGGCCACGAAAGCCTCAACAATTTTGAATTTTGTCATATTTCTTCACCCACATTCCAATGTGAATTAGTGTCCCATTGATAAACCCTACCCCTTCTGGAAATCACACAGGTTCAAATTTGGTGATTTTGGTGGCCACTCAGTTTGGAATGATTGCCCAATGTTTTGGTTTTCTCCAAACGTATTACACAGTAACCTAGTGACCCCATGAGCAATGTGATGAGGAGCTCCTGCATGCTTCAG
The DNA here is from genome assembly GCF_023898315.1 of Schistocerca nitens. Taxonomy (NCBI): domain Eukaryota; kingdom Metazoa; phylum Arthropoda; class Insecta; order Orthoptera; family Acrididae; genus Schistocerca; species Schistocerca nitens. The sequence goes on from NC_064615.1 coordinate 354,859,299, forward strand.
AAAGATGAGCCCAAAGCACCTCCTCCTGTAGAGCACGGATAACATGTTGATGAAGCAGATCACAATAGCATGTGCCATTCACACTGCATGTCCTTGGTTCCTGGGATCTGAGTTCCTCAAAGACAAATGGGCCAGTCTTAACTGTGTCATGGAGCCACACCACACAGTGATGCATTGACTATGCAGTGGAACTTCATGAACATTTGTCATTGGTAATGATTCCCAAATGTGACAATTGTTAGTATTCACTGAAAGAAACATAAGAGCAAAGTCTACTTCAATGTCTGTACCACGTGGCAAAAGTTGGTGTGTAACGTGAAATTTGTACAGATACCATTTCACAGTTGTTCACAGCACTTTTGTCCATGGAATGTTTGGCCATCACAGCACAGCTTGTACACTGTTTGCACACTGCACATTGCAGCCAACATACTCATCAATGGCATCAATAAGTTCTTTAATAATGAATGACACAACTGGTCATCAGCCTCTCCCAGGAGCAATTCCTAAATCCCTGGTTAATTCGAACTTCCAAATCATGTTCTTCAACCCTGGTGCAGAACGGGGTGCTCTCTCTATTCCTTTAATGTGTCAGTACTCACTAATAGCAGCAGCACTATTGCTGTCATTTTGATAAAGCAGCTTTATGAGTAAAGCCCTGTTAACCTTCTCCAGACCCATGTTGGCTCTCTGTAACCATAATGGACACTGATGCTTATGTTTCAAACCTACGTTGCCATATCAATACTGGTGCTTAATGACAAGTCATGACACTAACACTACTAACAACACAAATCTTGCACTGCACAGTCTGAATGTCATTCCCATAAAGATGGATATCCATATGGCAGATATGATAGTTTCTGTCTTCACTGGCTCAAGTAGTGAAAGTTAAATTATAACCACCTTGTACATGCACAGATTGTTGCCTTGTCTGTACCAGAGTACTCGTTACTATGGAACATTGTGAGTCAGTCCATGTTGCTTACCTGCCCCTCAGATGCAAACATCTGACAAGTCCTAGCTGGCAAATCATTGTAATCAATCAGAAATATTCCTGTTAGAGCAAAATGAATGTTTCATTCCTCAGTGAAATCCCAAACAATAAATGAACCAATCTTCACCGTTTCTGTTCATCTAGGCTACTAGTCAACCAAAGTGTGCAGTAGATGCTGTATGACATTGGTAATCAAACTGTTCTGCTCAAGAGCCAATACTGATGTTACGGGGAAGCACCTCAGGCCACATATATACCAATCTTATTGTTAATTGGTAATCTGCATAAATTGGCATGTTATGAACCCCCAGTAAACCAACTACATTACAGGCATGGTAGATTGGCTTTCGCCCCCAAGTACTGATAGTTAAAAGTCAGCACCATTTTGAACACTTCATGTTGACTATGGTCTGTTTCAGACTGGTGGCAACCTCAGCAGTCTAACACTTGTGACACTATAATTTCATGGAGAAGTGTTGGTTTTACCATGTGCATGATTGACTGCCCTTAATAATAGTATTTGTACTTATATTTAAATACACTGTTGAATATGAGACACCATCACAAAAGTTTGATAAGTGATTTAAATGCCAGTTTCCTTCTAGCCACTATGTTGTATTAAAACAACCTTAATTAATTTATCATTCCTTGTTACAAATAAGTAAAGCTTTTGAAGGTGACCATCCCTATAATGTGCACTGACAATTCTGTGTTACTTCTGTGTCAAAATTTATACCATGGCAGCTATTGGATACTGCCCTTAAGTTGTCAGCACTAGAAGACAAACAATAAAACATTCCCCCTCTCATATCCTTCAATCTTGCAGTAGATGCACTGTTTACCTCTCTGCCCTTGAGGTAAGTGGCCAAATTTACTTACCTCATTGTTGAATTCACCAACATCTTTTAAATCTACACTCTTAAGAAGCTCTTAATGTTACCTGATGTTTTTGGATGTGCCTTTGAGTAGTTAGATGAATATCCCTATAAAATACAGCTGACAACCACTGGCCACAACAGTATGTGGCTTGGGCCAGATGCAGCCAAAAGACCACAGTTTGACGACCACTACTATATGAGGTTTAGAAAAGTAGGTGAGGTATGTTGGACCATGTAGTCAGTCATTGAAGTGTTCTCAGAAAATTCGTATGTTATATGTTTTCCAAAGAAGGCAAGCCTCTGGGAGCAGTTTCCACTCTTTCCATTTTTTAATCTTCATGGAAATATAATTTTGGAGCACAGTGCGCTTCAAAGGCAGAGTTTCATTTTACAGTTTTCACTCACATTCTTCAGTATTCTGTCTGCATTTTGCACTTTTTGGTCAATTATTTGAGCAGATTGAAAGCAAGACTCCCTAGAAATCACACAGTGGATATTTGTCCAATTTTCATAGCCAAACAACAAGTTGTAATTGGACAAATTGACCAGCATGTGGTGTAGTTTTGGAAAAAAAAATGTACTTAATTGCTTGAAAGTAATCAGGGTAATAAATATATTATTTTTCATGTTTTCTCAACAAAACTGGAAAATAAAAAGAAAATTGAAAAAATAGTCAAATGCTGTGGGAAATGATTTATCTAAAAGTGAGAAAGAAAACAAATTGGAGTAACAATTTATCTGCCTTTCAGTGATGCTCAAAATCATGTACTACATATGAGGTGCTGATTGAGAATTTTAAGTTCAATATTTATAGAGTATTAAAGGATATTTGTCAGGTATCTACATAATCCACAGATAGATATCCTCTAGTACTCTTTAAAATTGTAAGATTCTAAGTTAAATGTTGAACTTTCTCAATCAGCACCTCATTTGCTGTATGTGATTTTGAACATCAGTCAAAGGTGTGTCAAATATTTCTCTAATCTATTTTATTTCTGAAACTTCCTGGCAAAGTAAAACTATGTGCCAGACTGAGACACAAACTTGGGACCTGTGCCTTTCTAAAGCAAGTGCTGTATCGACTGAGCTACCCAAGCACAACTCATGTTCTGACCTCACACCTTTACTTCTACCAGTACCTCATCTCCTACCTTCAAGACTTCACAGAAGCTCTCCTGCAAAACTTGCAAGACTAGCACTCCTGGAACAAAGAATATTGTGGAAACATGGCTTAGCAACAGCCTAGGGTATGTTTCCAGAATGAAACTTATTTTAGTTCTTACTTTTATCTATTTGACAATGTTGGTTTTTATTAAGTATATTTACAGTTATAAAAAGTCTTTAACACAAGTATACCAATTGTCGTTGAAGAAACATATTCTACTGAATAAACTTTCACTCTTGTCGAAAGTCAAAGTTTGTAAATTATTTGTGTAATTTGCTAAAGTAGTGACATAAAGATGTTCATAACCCAGAGGTTGGTTTAAACACTATTGTGTTTTGCTAAAAATAGAACTCTTGTAAGTGATATGCAGTTGCTTCCCTCTGATCTATGAGCTGACATACCCAGCCAGTCAGTTTTAGAGGGGGGGGGGGGCTAGAATTTAACATCGACTTTCAACCACAGTGCAACATGGCATTCCGCAAGTACAAACCATTTCTAGAGGTGAAACAAGTCATAAATGTTAGAAGAAGTAGTATATAGTTATTTTAGTGCAATAGATTTCTGTACCCTTGCATTGTTTTACAAATTTATGTTCAACCTTTAAGTAGTATTGTGGTATATTTAAGCATATTACAAACCTAATTACGCTTATAGTCAATTTACAATATTAACCTATTTATGTACTAATATACATACACAAACATGGATTTGTATTCCACCTCCAGTTGCACCATTTCAGCAACAGACTTCAGGAAATTGCCGTGTACTAGAAAGTTTTAAAAACAGGCAAAATTTGATAAAGGAAACTTTGCAGTGTAAAAATAATAAATTTATGTAGTTAAAATAATCAGGTTTTGAAAATATAATGTAATTGGATTGATAAAAAAATCTACTCCCCAGATAGTGGCAGGAGAACACACGTATAAAGGTATTTAAATTAGCAAGCTTACAGACATAGTGGCTCCTTCTTCTGGCAGAAGGGTTGAAGGAGAAGGAAGAGGGGTGAAGAGAGAGGAGTGATGAGGTTTAGAAAAGGGAAAGACACCTGTGAAGTAACACATGTCATATAGCCTACCAGCTGATACGTAAAAACTGTTTGGTCTTTTACATTGGCATGACTACCTCTAAATTATTGATTAGGATGAATGGGCATAGGCAGCAGGTATATACTGGCAATACACAACATATTATTGCAGAGCAAGCTCTTTGAAATGACAGTTGTGACCACAGTGCCTGTTTCACCACACGTGCCATCTGGATTCTTCCCCCAGACACCTGTTTCTCAGAACTCCACGTGTGGGAATTGGTGTTACAACATATCCTTTGTTCTTGCCACCCACCCAACCTTAATTTATGTTAATTTCTTTGGTCTCAGCATTTCTTTCCAGTGACTATTCCTTTCGTCACTCCCTTTTAGTTTTCTACATCTTTCATTTTCTGACCTGTCTATCTTTCAATACCCCCCTCCCACCTCTCTCACAAATAATGCACTTATGTTTTTGCTGTTATTAAATCATGCACAATGTTTGGCAATAATCTCTGTCTTACATATTACCATATCTTCCACCTGTAAGCTTTCAAGTTTTCAAATCCTGTCCAGTGTAGCCACCAACAATCATATTTCCTTCTCATCCTGTCCAGTAAGTCTTCCCTGACCTTGGGTTCTGGGTGAGTTTTCTGAACTTTCCTAAACCTTGCTAATCCTTTTCTTTCATCACTCTCCCTTGTCTTTCAGCCCTTCTGTCAGAAAAATGTGCAACTGACTCCAAAAGCTTGCAAATTTCAGTAACTTTGTATGTGTGCTCTCTTGGTGCTGCATGGTGAGTAGTTTTTTTATTTGTCAAATTATGTTAAATTTATACAGTGTACATTTCAAGTGCATGTATGTGTTTCTTTCTGACACATTTGTACTCCACCTCTAGTCACACCATTTCAGCCATGGACTATTTGAGTAACTTCCTGTGTTCTAGAAAGTTAAATATTATTGTGCACTGTGTATTCAGGCTGAGACTAAACAATCTTTTAATCTTTTTTTAATATGGATATACATTTTGTGATTTTTTTTATCTGCTGTGGTAATTTGCTGTGTAAAATAAGTCAAGCATTTACAGGATCCAATTTAGTAAGAGCTACAGCCTCCATATAAATGCATGCTATTTACAGCGAATGGCGTCTATAGAAGAAGCATCAGCACCACAACAAGAAGCAGAATTGAGAACCTCAGGTGGCGTTAGAAGTGCTGTGTACTTCTCATATTTCTCTTCTGGTGGCAACTACTGTCTACAGTTGTTTGTGGCTGTTGCATTTATATTGACACCAGTGGTTGTTTTGGGTGGTGATTACTGGCTCTCATACTGGTAATATTTTCTTAGTCATTTAATTTACCTGTATTGTTAAACTGTAATGTTGTTAATGTTTTGTTTCCAAAAAGAATTTCAGTTTACTTTATCTCATTTGTGTTACTAGTCTTGTTTGTTTTTTGCTTAACCATATAGATGCCACATACAAATGTGGAATAAGAAGAATTTCCAGGTGGGCAAACAGTGTTGTTTATTAATAATTGTATCTTAACACATTTTAATTACCTCCAGTAAGAAATTCTTGCCAGTCTGTGGTGTTGATACTGTGGTGTCACAGTGGTCTTTTGTGGCCATTGACATTAAGTGAATTAGGCTGCGTGTGAGCAGTGTATTACTGCATGTTGTTGCTTAATTGTAAATGTGCTGTGTTTCAAAATAGACTTTACTATTGTCTCTTGCTTTTTGAATGTGATGTTGTGCAGCGATTTGTTAGTTTATGATTATAATAAGTACTGTTGGAGGAGTAAGTTGTTGATAAATGTGATGAGAATGACTTCTTCAGTATGTACCAGTCTTCTTTAGAAATAAATTTTACTAATGATGATGAAGAAGATGAAAATAATTATTATGAGTATAGGCAGTTTAGAAAGAAAAATAGTGAAGAACCACCAAGAGAAGAAAGAGAAAATTAAATAGACTGTTCTGTGCTTTGGGGTTGTAGAATACACAATTCCTGATACACCTGTTAGTGCTAATCAGTTAATTCCTTCTATTCTGTACACAACTAGCATCATACTGAGAGCTCTTCACTTCATCCAACTTTGTGAAGTGCACTGATATAATCACTTCTGAATGCTCCAAATCAGGCAACTGATACAGTATGTGAAGCCACAGAAGCCTACGTACATAACTGTATGTATGACTTATGAGACAGTGACACTATCTAGATATCACCACATTTACTTACTTAAGGTTTGAACACTAGAGCAAAATATTTGGCCATCCAATAAGTTGGTGCATCTGCATTGCTCAATGTTGGTTTAATAGTTAACTCTTGTAGTATCTGCTCCAAACATGGTTTACAACTTACATTTTCTTCTGAACCTTTTTTTTCTGTATAATTGTGCGGATATTGGTAAGGTAAAATTATCTGGGAAGCTTTAGTCCTCCAGTAGATGGCTGGAGTTGGAAGTAGAGCAGTTTTTTTCTTTAATCCTTGAGCTGTGAGGTCCTTGACAGTCTTGTGATAAGTTGTATATCTTCTCTATATGGAGACGTCACTCAGCAGCAAAATAATGGGTAATATCCACTATTTTGCTCTGAGAGACCTGCAGGGAAAACCACTAACTGGGAATTGTTCTGGAGATTATAAAGTGCAGCTCTCTTAGATTCGTATATGTTACTTTTCTGTGGATGGGATCTTGTAAGTGCTTGGCATTCTTCAACCCTTACTTTTTCAGCAGCATTATCAGGTAGCTCTTACGAAAGGTGGATCAGTGTGGTAAGAAGCACCTAGGACTAGCAATAAGCACTGCACAGGAATGGTTTATCGAATATTGGTGACACAACCATCTACCACTCCCCAACAAATCTGCAGCAGCTGAACATTATATTTCCATTGCCCATTCCATGGATTATGGAAAAGTCAAAACTGGCCACAGCCTTATCCTATGGGATTTGGTGGTAAAGGAAGCTGTGGAAATATAATTAGCAGACAACCTACACAACCAAGATGAGGATTTCCAGCTTGGCAAGTTATGGAAACCGCTAATTTCACCTGTGTGCTCTTAGAAGAATTATGTTTTTGAGTTTTCACTGCCTGGCATTCCAACAAATGACATCCATTATAGTAATCAGCCACAATTTGTAAACACTATTGATTTTTTGGCTCTGCATTTGCTTTGTTTTACTCTTAGGTGAATAAAGCTTTATCTCTGACTGAGATCTTGTTGCCATCAGAGTTATCTGTGATGCATCCACATTTATGCCACAGTATTATGTCAAGTACTTTAAATTTTGCCAATGACTCACATTGAATGTGGGTGTAGGGTTATCAGCTGAAATACTGGAAGAAGAACTGATACTATCCTGGGTGCATGCTCAAAAGATGATGAGAAAGGACTGCCAATCTCAACGAAGAAGTAAATAAGAAATGAGAAAGCAGCTGATACAGATGTGACACCAGGAGAAATACTAAACTGTTTTAACCAAGAAGGAGTAAGACAAATACTGAGATTATGTAGCAAAATGCATTATAGTGGTGAATGGCTAGAGGGCTGTCTGAATATAGTAATGATTCCAGTACCAAACAAACAGAAAATGAGGAAATGCATTGAACACAGGTCAAGTAGCCTCATTCACATGCAGTCAAGTGTGTTAAGAGTCATTAATAAAAGACTAGAAAAGATAATGGATGAGCATTTGGCTGGGGAGCAATTTGGTTTTAGATGAAATACTGATACAAAAGATGCACTGTGGCTCTTAAATTCTGGGAGAGAGGTTTGTTTAAAGGGATACAATGAAATACAGCAGAGGAAATGAAATACAGTACTAACCTGACTATAGCAGATGTTGGAAGTGACTACCATTCATCACTTGGCACTTTTGGGCCTTGGTCAGCAAGCTGCTGATGCTGGCTTGAAGCTGGAGTACTGGAATTGCTGCAGTCTCATTTGAAATGTTCTGCTGCAGTTCTTGAAGACTAAGAGGGCTGTTGTGATATGCCTTAGACTTGAGGGCTCCCACACAAAGTAATCACACACTGACAGATCCGGTAGGGCTGTGACAAGAATGGCCACTGCTAACGGTTGTCAGGCGTAAAGATTGTGTAAATGTTCTCCAAGGTTTGTCCAGCTGTATGAGCAGTTGCTCCATCCTGTTGGAAGTAACTTTAGGTGTTTTCCTCTTCTGTTAATACTACCACAAATGGTTTCAAAATGTATCCCCTCATCTGGGCTGCTTTTATTTGCCCCACCTTGTAATTGTTTTATAGACCTGTAAAAGACATTTGATAATGTGGCTCGAAATGAGCTTGCAACTATAATGAAGGAAAATAAAGTGAACAGGGAAACCAAATAACTTACAAACTCATGATATTTAAATAAAAAATAAATATCACAAAAACAATAGACAGTACCAGTTGGCCAGAAGTAGGAAAGGGAGTAAGACAAGGCTATTGTGTGTCACTTACCCTTTCCAAGCTGTACCTAGAAAGTATTGTTGACCACTGCTCACTAGATGATGAGAGGATAAAAATTGGAGAAAGAAGTCCTTCTAGTAACAGGTGAGAAAGAATATTCAAGATATAGTGGATACCACTGAAACTAAAGGAAAGATTTATGGAATGAAAATCAGTTCAAAGAAAATGAAAGTAATGCTACTAGGTAGAAATAAAAGGGAAAAGATAATGCTGAATGGAGAAATATTACAACATGTACAAAGCTTTAAATACCTAGGAAGCAGGATAGAAAACAACTGGAAAATCAGCACAGAAATTAAAATTGGAATAGCAATGGCAAAAGAGGCATTTTGTAAGAAAATGAGAGTTTTTGCAGCAATATGGACAAAGATTTTAGAAAAGTCTAATAAAATACTTTTGTGCAGAATGTCCTCCTTTATGGTGCCGAAACATAGACAAGAGGAAGAAAGGTTTTATGCTTTTGAGGTTTGAACATGGTAGAAAATGGAGATAATATGCTTAATGGACAGAGTGAAAAATGAGGAGGTACTGAGAAGCATGGGAGAGCAAAGCAATTACTGAATGTAATAAGCAGAAGGAAAAGAAACTGGATTGGATATTTATTAAGAAAGAAGCAGCAGCTTATAGAAACAGTCTTAAGAGAAGCTTGTGGAAAGGAGCAGGAGATGAGGGAGAGTTCAGATCCTGGATGATCTGCAGGATAGCAGCATATACAGGAACATTAAGAAGGAAGCAATAGATTGCAGAAAATGGAGATGCAAAGGAACTGCTAACCCATGGATATGAAGATGATGATGATGGTGATGATGCGTGGTTAATATAAAGAAGCTATTTGTAATTTCTGTTACTCTTAATTTTGCACATGTCTATTGGCCAAATAAGGACCTTAAATGTCTCTTTAAAATGAAATCTATGGAATGGAGTTCACTCAGTTTTTTTGAGGCAAAATGCGGAGCTACTCAAATAAAGAAGCAGCGGCACACCAGGATTCATCAGCTGGCAATAACAGCTGGAGGGATTGTGATGTACTGATCATGTCCCATGATCATTGCTCATTCACACGGCCCAAGATCACTGCTCCTCGTACTGGCTTATAGGCCTTATAGGCAAGAGTCTGTGAGTCAGATCAGGTTTAAGGCTTAATCTGTGAGTAGTATCTATGACCTTTTTCCATTTTCTTAATTCCTAGCAACTTGTATTCTGCTCATTGATCCAGTTGCCATGTGACTGTAGAGGTATAATTCTTAATTTATAATTGTAAAATAACGTTTGTTACCTCCCAGTTTACAAGTCATTCCTCTGTATTATTCAAAGCCATTAGCTTTGGAGTGAGATACCCTCCTCTATTTTATATTTCCATAGAATTTTCATTAAAGCATTCTCACTTAATATATATATGCCTAATTTTTGCAGGACCAACTCAGAAGAGATAATGCAAACCATGTACACTGAAAGTAACTCCACATACTACAATGAGACTGACACATATTTGACAGCATATGGTTGGATACCAGATACAACCACAAGTGTCTATATCTATACTGCAGTTATGGTTGCTACAGTTGTAGTTACTGTAGTTCGCTCCATATCATTCTTCATCCTTTGCATACGTGCATCAATGAGGCTACACAATCAAATGTTTATTGGTGTAACACAAGCAACTATGCATTTTTTCAACAACAATCCTGCAGGTATTTGTTAATATCTGTATTCATGTATGTCTTCTAATATTTATCATAATTGCACTAATTTATAATCAAAAGATTGTCATTTCTTGCTATTGATTGTTTCATTATGAAATGAAAGTGACAATTTTATAAATTTTAGTGTCACACCACACACCACACACACACACACACACACACACACACACACACACACACACACACACACATAAGCATGCACACACACACACACACAAACAAACACACACACACACACCAAAGTCTGAAGATTGGATCACTTCCATATCTCCCCCTTCATAATGCAAGTATTCGAAACATAGCCCATACCATGGGCTCCTGTAGGGCACACAGGTAAGAGATCATTGTCTCCCCTTTGTGCGTACCACTAAGCAGGAGATTTGAAAGTGATATAATCTTCAAACCTACTTTACATCCAAACCACACATTTCTGGAGTGGGTTCATTACCCAAACTTTATTTTCTAAGTCCCCTCTACAGTACCTATAAGCCTCTAATAGGGGTTGTAAACTACTCTGTATAATGTGAAAGTATTAAAAACACTTAAATTTTTTTTTAATTGTGCAAAAGTAAGTGAAATAACTTGAATGTATGATTTTAGACTAATCCATTTGAAAATGTATAAATAAAGAGGGATGGGTTGGAGTGCTGATGGGAGGGAGGAGGGGGGTCTAAATGGTTGACAGTCTGACTGATGATTGCAGCTACATACAGAATTAAACATTTCTTTAGAATTCAGATGAAACTGCAGAGTGAAATTCGCTAGGAATATAGATCAAACATCCATATAAATATGTGTGAAATATGTTAAATATATGTGGAACATATGTAACATTTGCATATGCAAGCGAAGCTTATAACGCAAAATGCAAGCATTTGAATAGAATTTTTCAAATTTAGTCCAGTAACAAAAAAATCATTCTTTGATTTACTTTGTACATGTCAATGTGTCTGCTTTATGTGTGTAGTTACTTAAAAAGAAGAAGAGACTTTGCAAAGCATGCACAGGTAGTGATATATAAAGAAATATAGCTCTGGAATATCTGGGGCGATTTCAGTCGACCCTGGTACATGTATGACTCACTATTAGAAAAAAGCACTGTGAACTAAGGACTCTCATAGAAAGAAAGGGTAAATTGTAAAAATAAACTGAACTCTAGAGCATGTGAAGAAACTTCAGCAAATTGAATATTCAAAGAAATTTTGGGCTAGCAGCCAGTCATTATTTAGTACAAGTCATGGTCTTTTGACTGTACACCTGCCAGTCATCTTCAAGTGATCCAGCAAAGACTGATGAAGACTTCCCCTCCTCCCTTTCCGCAATTTATCAGTGCACTTTGTGTACTTCGTGCATTCATTAAAATTATGGTGAAAGACTGAACATACCACATGGTGAAGAGTGCACTCCCCCCACCCCCCACCCACCACCCCACCCCCCACCCCCTTCGCCATCTGCATTGGAATTGAAGAACTCAGCTGTCCTCAGGGTTGTCACTTGACTATCAGCATACTCTGTTGTCTTTGTTTGCAACAAATCATGGTAAAGATGGGTTCCATGAATTATCCAACTAGTATCTACTATTGTGGTTCATCAGATTTTCTGTCATGCATATTTTCATAGATTCTTTAATAATTTAGTTCCAAAAAAATTATTGCTTTATTGTACTGCATTGACTGTATCAATGAAATAAGCAATTTTTGGAAATATAATATAATTGGATAGATAAAAAATCTACTCACTAAGTGGCAACAGAACACGCACACTAAGGTATTGAAATTTGCACGCTTTTGGGACCATTGGCTCCTTCTTCTCACAGAAGGGTTAAAGGGGAAAGAATAGGTGTGAAAGAAAAGGACTGGTGAGGTTTAGGAAATGGGGAGAATTCAGAAAATTCCCCAGAACCCCTGGCCATGGGGGACTTACCAGATGGGATGAAAAGGAAACACTGACTGTTGGGGACTACACATGATGAGATTTGAAAACCTGCAAGCTTAAAAGTGGAAGACAGGATAATACACAAGGCAGAGATTACTGTCAAAAACATTGAGCATGAGTTAATAAGAGTGAAAAGTTAAGGCATTGTATGTGGCAAAGACGAGGGGCGGGGAAAAATAAACACTTAAGAAAATAAAAGATATAGGTAACTAAAAGGTATTGGAGAAAGAAATAGTTATTGAGAAGAAATGCTGAGACCAAAAAAGTTAATTTAAATTAAGGCCAGGTGGATGGCAAAAACCAAGGACATATTGTAATGCCAGTTTCCACCTGCAGAGTTCTGAGAAACTGGTGTCTACAGAAGAATCCAGATGACGTGTGTGGAGAAACAGGCACTGAGGTCATGGCTGTCATGTTGTAAATTATGCTCTGCAACAGGATATAGTGTGCTGTCAGTATACACCCTCTGTCTATGCCCATTCATCCTGATAACTTGGTGGTAGTCATGCCAATGCAAAAGGCCAGACAGTATTTATGTAACAGCTGGTACACGACATGTGTCATTTCATAGGTGGCTCTCCCTTTCATAGTATATGTTTTGCCTGTTATAGCACACTGTTTCTACATCTGAAAGATAATGTCGATTGATATTTTGCACCTGTTGCATAAGAGTGGCACTAGTTGTGCCACAATAAGGAAGGTGCATAAGGCAAGCCATAGGGTAGGGAAGTAGGTGCAGAAGGAGTAGGTTCTAACGAGGATATTTCAGAGATTAGGGGAATGACAAAAAGCTATTCTAGGTATGTTGGGAAAAGTGTCACACAGAATGGACCCCATTTCAGGGCACAATTTTTGGAAGTCATAGCCTTGTCAAATTAGCAGATTAATACATTCGAGACCAGGATAATACCGAGTAATGAGAGGTGTACTCATAAGTTGTTTTTTGGAGGAAGCAGCAGTACCAGCATTGGATTTGATGGCTCAGGAAAACTGCTTTTCAACTAAGTTGGTGTAGTAATTACATCCTGTGATGGTTAAGGTGAGATTGGTGTTTCATTGCTGTAAAAAGTCTGCATCTGAACAAATACATTGGTTTTGAATGGCAAGGCTGCATGGGAACATTTGACATGGAAATGATGGCAAATGTCAAAATGTAGTTACTGTCATTCATTAGTAGGCTTGTGAAATTTAATTGGGAGAATGCACACTGATGGGGAAAAAACATCACAGTAGCAAGAATGAGTTGTGTGACGTAAACGTGAGTTGGTAGGTGTGTTTCTACATCTGAAGGATAATGTCTATTGATATTTTGCACCAGGGTCCAAATCAGGTTGCTTCAAATACATGCCACAACGGTCATGTGCATCAGTTATCTTTGAGATTGGATGTGGTGAGTTGAGGTTAGTCCACAATGCCTTTAATGTGACACTATTATCAGCACCTCACTAAGTTTAAACAAGGTCATGTAATAGGGCTGCAAGAAACTGGATGTTACTGATGGGATATTGCAGAAAGACTTAGCAGGAATGTAGCTGCTGTACATGATTGCAGGAAGCAGTGATCACGAGAATGTATTGTCACATGGATCTACAGAGAGGCAAGACCAGTAGTGTTCGGCGTGTGGCTCTGGCACATTGTATTGCTTCATTTTTAAGGTTTACCTTGATCACAAACGATAGATAACATTTTACAAATCAAACAATGGAAAATCCATGATGGGATGTAACAATATTATGAGAAGGAAAGTTTCTACTCGCCATTTAGCGGAGATGCTGAGTCAGCATCTCTGCTACAAGATAACATTGTACTGCACTACAGCACCAATTTGTGCAGCAGTTGGCACTGCAGTGACAAAATGTACTGTTACAAATCAATTACTTGAAGGACAGCTCTGAGCAAGAGGCACTGTAGTGTGCATTCCGCTGACCCCAAACCACAGTCATTTCTAACTTCAGTGGTGTCAAATGAGAGCTGATTATAGGGCAATGTGGAGGTCTGTTGTTGTCTTTCTGATGATAGCTAGTTCTGGCTCGGTACCAGTGATGACCTTGTACTGGTGAAAAGGAAACCAGTTGAGAGCCTGCAACCAGCTTGTCTGTGTGCTAGACACACTGGACCAACATTCGAAGTTATCACCTGGGGTGCAATTTCGTATGACAACAGGAGCACTCTTGTGGTTATATTGTGCACCTGACTGAAAATTTGTATGTCAGTTTGGTGATTCAACCTGTTGTGCTGCCATTCATGAACAACACTCCAGGGGCAGCATTCCAGGATAACGCTTGCCCACATACTACTGTTGCAACCCAACATGCTCTGCAGAGTGTCAACATGTTGCCTTGGCCTCCTTGATCACCAGATCTGTCTCCAACTGAGCACATATGAGACATCATCAGACTAAAAATCCACTGTCATACAGAAACAGCATTAACCATCCCCATATTGACCAACCAAGTGCAACAGGCATGGGATTCCATCACACAGACTGACATCCAGCACCTGAACCACACAAAGCATGCCCATTTGCATGCTTGCATTTAACATTCTGGCAGTTATGCTGGTCATTAACGTACCATTGTTTCACATTTGCAGTGGCTTACTCTTGCTTACATTAACCTGTGATCTTGCATTGTAAATCACTTAAATATGTTACCGAGACAAATGCAGTCAAAATTTCATTACTCTACATTAGTTATTTTGTGGTGTTGCAATTTTTTTTCATCAGTGGATTTAGAGATCCCAAGAATTTTAACAGGCCACCCTCACCATGAACCCATATGGCAAAAATGTCATCAGTGTATCTAAACCAAATCAGGGGCTGAAGACTTATGGATCTCAGTAAAGCCTCCTCGAAATTTTTGAACCACGAAAAGTTTGGCATAGAGGGGAGCCATCCTGGTTCCCATGGCCATGCCTCTGGTCTGTTTGCATGTCTGCCCCTCAAAGGTAAAGTAGTTGTTGATTGAAGGTGGAGGGGGAAGAAAGAAAAGGAATGGAAAGGAAAGAGAAGGAACAATTGATATCAGCTGCATCGGGATTTTATGCCACATCAGTGGTGACGAGTGAAAATATATGTGGGACCAGGATTTGAACCTGGGATCTCCTGCTTACTAGGCTGTTGCTGTAACCACTGCACCACCTGGACACAGTGTTTCGTGCAATTGTGTGGACTATCTTGGCATGCCTCCTGGCCGGCCCATATTCTCACCCATCATCACATATTTGCGGTCCCTGTCCATGTCCTCCGTGCTTGCCAGTTTGAGATTCACAGGAGGTTGAACAAAATTGTGCATCCACACTGAAGGTGGTAGGTTCATTGCCCATCAAGGCAAATCAATTATATGAATGCTTTGTGTCTGTTCTTTTGGACATGTCTGAAAGAACAGAGACCATATGGAATCCATGGCTGTGATACTTATGTAAATTAAAGGTGGAGGGGGAGAAAGGAAAGGAAAGGGAAGGAACTACTGATGTCAGTTGCATCTGGTTGGTGCAGTGATTAACCAACTGCCTAGTAAGCAGGAGCTCCCGTGTTTGAATCACAGTCCAGCACACATTTTACTTCATCACTGCTGATTCCGCATAACATCCCGATATAACTGACATTGATAATTCCTTTTGTTTCTTCCCCCCCTCCACCTTCAATTCACATAACATGAATCACAGCTGCAGATTAGGCAGAATCTGGAGCTGTGATACATGTTGTCTAAATTGGTTTGGATAAGTGTGAAAGAACAGATGCCATGCATTCATGAAAATATATAGTTGATTAAGTTGAGCAGGAAGGATGTCATAGGTTTGGGTGCTGTTTGAGGAAATCCTCAGCAGCAGACAGATCATGTATATGGTGGATGTTGATGTGGATAGAGGTGGTATCAATGGTGAAAAGTTAGGTGTGTGGCAAGAGTGCATCCGGCACAGATATCAGACAATCAAGAAAATTCTTAGTTTCTTTAATATAGGCAGGAAATCTTTGTACTGTAGGTTGCAGGTGTTGATCAAATAAGGCAGATAAATGTTTTCTGGGTGCTTTGAAGTCAACGGCTATGGAACAGCTTGGTGTGATTGGGTGATCAGGTTAGTGGATCTTGGGAATAAAGTAAAAGGTGATGGTGTGTTGTTTGGGTGGGGTAAGAAATTCTATGGATTGAGGTGTTTAGTCCTTGGGAGTAGCCTGAGATTTTCAGGATTGTATGTAGGTCAATTTGTATGCCAGGGATGAAAGCTTGATGGTAGATGTTCTACATAGATGTGTCAGACAGTTGGAATATACCCATGCTCACATACTACCATCAGTCAAATACCACAGAGATAGATCCATTGTCTGCTGGGAGGATAATGATGGATTCATGAGTTTTTAGGGAATGAAGAGCCTGTAGTTCTGCAGAGTACAGGTTAGGATCATGTCGTAGGGGCCTGAGGAAAAGTTGTAAAGCACAACTGTATGTTAGGAATTTTGGAAGGCTTGTAAGGAATGATTTTGAGGTAGCTGTGGTGGATCAAGTTGGGATTGTTGTCTGAACTGTTCAAGGCTGTGATCAATGGCAGATTAGCTGTTGGAAAGGTTTTTAGACTGGGTTGTAAAGTGATATTTCCAGTTGGCATTACATGTGAAGGGAAGTAGATCCTTCACCAAAGCAGCATGATTAAATGCAGGTTTAGGACTGTATGTGAGACTCTAGGATAATACAGACAATTCAGGAGGGGAGACTGCCTTAGATGAGAGGTTGAGGACACTACAATGTTGTGACTGGTTCTTGTGATCATGAGTTATCCTTGCTTCAGAAGGCAGTGGTGAAGGCTAGGGGATGTTAAGAATGTTTACTGAGCTCAGTTTGTAGGAGAAGAGTAGTGGTTGATGGTGTGGTTGTTTAGGTAGACGGTAAGGGACAGGAAGGGAAACATCACTGTTGAGGTAGTTTAGGAGAAGGTGGGATAGCTTTTTGAGGTGCAGTGTGGCCTGTTGTTACAGTTTGAAGTTGGCTTGGTGGATGATAGCATGTAAGGAAATGTGAGGAGCAGATAACTGGAGGATTTTGTAGAAGGAGAGAAGTCTGGTTGAGTGGAAATTGGCAGATGAGGCATATAGGTCACTGATTATCTGGGTAAGTTCAAGGATGGGACGTAAGTTCTGATAGTACAAAAACATGATTTCAAAATGACCAAATGTAATAGATGATGGGATTCATCATGGTAAGGAAAGAGGGTTTGGAGTGTTAGAGATTATGGGAATGGCAAAAAAGAAGCAGAGCTGGAAAAAAGAGAGAAAAATGAAAGAAAAGCAAGGAAAGACAAAAGTTAACAAGTGGTAATGAGTGGGCAAGAATTTCTCACCATAAATGTTGAGTATATGATTTAAAAAAAAATAGAAAAAATAATGATGGGGAAAAAAATTGTGATTGTGAATGTCATGAAAACAGAAAAAAAATTAAATACATGGCAAACAGAAAATGAAGTCATTTGAGAAAACATAGTCTACTGTGTTAGGCAAATAAAATAATGCAGGAGATTGCAGAAAAATCAATCTGTGCAGTTTGGTGAAGAACAGGAAGGAGTTCTGTAGAAGCAAGGTAATTGGAGACTGAAAAAGAAAATTGCTCTCAAATTTCCAAATAAATTGGCAAAAGATGATCAGGAGAAAGCTCTGCAATGTAGTGAACTGCAAGCAAAGTGTTATAATCAAATTCACAAATGACAATGGACCCATCTAAGTGTATGGAAATCAGTACTAGAAAAGATGTAGGGGCAAGATGTTGTTAATGTAGGTGATACAGATAAATAAACAAGCAAACTTTCATATAATGTTGAAAACAGACTACAATTTGAACAATATAGATGACAGCAATGACTGACAAAGGGGCTACATAAAAAGGAATGATGGCCTCATAGGCTAATACATCAACAACATCAATCAGTTTTTGAAAATATCATGTAATTGCATAGATAAAAAATTTATTCATCAAGAGGTGGCAGGAGAAGCTGCATACAAATTATTGAAATTTGTAAGCTTTTGGAGCCAGTGGCTCTTTCTTCTGGAAGAAGAGTTGAAGAGGAATGAAGAGGGGAGTTGGAAAAAGACTGGTGAGGTTTAGAAAATTGGGAGAGTTCGGAAAAGTTGACCAGAACCCCAGATCAGGGGCGACTTACTGGACTGGATTAGAAGAAAAGACTGATCGTTGGGGAGTGCACAGAATGAGATCTGAAAACCTGAGAGCTTAAAATTGGAAGATAGGGAAATATGCAAGACAGAGATTACTGACCAAACATTGAGCATGAGTTAATAAGAGCAGAAAGCTAAGTGCATTATATGTGGTAGAGGTGGAGGGCAGGGGTCAGGGAAAGACAGACAAGTTAGAAAATTAAACTTGTAGAAAACTAAATGGGAGTGAAGAAGGAATAGTCACTGTGAAAAAAATACTGAGACAGAAGAAATTGATGTAATTAAAGGCTAGCTGGATGGCAAGAATGAAGGACATGTTGTAATGCCAGCTGCCACATGCAGAGTTCTGAGAAACTGGTGGCTGGGCGAAAAATCCAGATGGCACGTGTGGAGAAAAAGGCACTGAGGTCACAGCTGTCATTTTGTAGATTATGCTCTGCAACAGGATATAACATGTTACCAGTATACGCCCTCTGCCTATGCCCACTCATCCTAACTGATAACTGGGTGGTAATCATGCCAATGTAAAAGGCCAAATATTATTTACATAACAGCTGGTACATGACATGTGTCAATTAATAGGTAGCTCTCCCTTTGATAGTATATGTTTTACCTGTTACAGTGCTGTTATAGGTGATGGTAGGAGGGTGCATAAGGCAAGTCTTACAGTGGGGACAGTAGGGTAGAGAAATGGATGCAGAAGGAGCATAGGGTCTGACAAGAATATTGTGGGAATTGGGAGGGTGATGAAAAGCTATTCTAGGTGTGTTGGGCAAAATGTCAGACAGAATGGACCTCATTTCAGGGCATGATTTTAGGAAGTCATAGCCTTGTCAAATACCAGGTTAATACTGAATGATGAAAGGTGTGCTCATAAGCAGTTTTTTGGAAGGATCAGCAGTACCAGGATTGGATCTGATGGCCTGGGAAATCTGCTTTTGAACTAGGCTGGTGCAATAATTATGTCCACTGAAGATTGATGTGAGACTGGTTTTATATTGATGTAAAGGGTCTGCATCTGAACAAATATATTTGATAATTTGCACGATCATAATAAATTTGTTGTTAGAATCATGGCAGTTGGGAAGGGGGGGAGGGGGAGGTGCTGTGATGACATTCAGTGCAGTTACCTCTTGCTTATGAAACTACATGCATACTCATTCGGCTGTGGATTTCTTGAATTGTAGGTACCCTAAAAAGTAAATACGTATGTCCAAAATTGTGAAACCTGTTTTTGTCTAAAATGGTTGTGAGTTGCATCTTTCTTTTTACATATGTTGAAGTCCCAGTTGTGTCTTATACACCCTGCCAATAAGAATCAAATTGGTGAGGGGCAGTTCTTATGGTCCCATTGTAAGTGCAAAACATGCTACCCTGAGAGTCTTGTTTAGTTTATCTACACCTATATATTAACTGTATATCTCCTGCTGTATCTCAAGGCATTTAACATATATTGTTTCATTGTTGTCTAACCATTCATATTTATTTATGGTACTGATAAGTAATCAGTGTCCATTTGAAATTTTATAAAATAAAAGACTTAAGCTCTTTGCTGTGAACCAGCTATCATCGAAGTTTTGTGTACCATGGCAGAATTTGGTTTTGATTAGTATGATCATCAGCAAATGATACAGTTCTTCAACAGTCTTTTAAAGTTATTTATTGAAATGTCAGTAATGTAAGGTTAAGTACAGTGGCAGACCTTTTGAAATGCCAAATTTCATGTTCTCTCTTTCTGATCTCAATTTTGTTCTTGCCCTCTGCTTTGTGATATGTGTTTAATACTTAAACCATGGATAAATGATGCCATATAACTCATGAAACTTAAGTTTTACAAGTTTTATTTTATTAATGACATTTCGCAGGAAAAGAACTTCAGAACATCACTGAATGTATAAACAGGGTAGTTTTCATCATTTGTCTCCTAAAGGACTTAATTAGTGACATATGACAGAATATATTCCTGGGGTCACAATATTTGTTATTTCTTATGGTTTTTATCTTGAAATTAATGCTTATTGGTGGTGTAAACAATGTCTACTGGAGTAAATTTAATTTGACAGTATGTTTTTGTTTATTAGCAAGTAACTTGTGTTTGTTTTCAGAACTAATGTTTATACCTATGTATAATTTAAAAATGATAAAGTTAGTTAAGTCTGTATATTTTGATTAACCAATGAGTTATTATTATCATTTTTGGGTGAAAGCTTGACTACAAAGATTCAGATTTATTCCTGGAATGATGACATTTATCTGATTTCAAAAACTTCTAGGGCCTATCTATAGGTGTTGAACTCATTGCACTTGTGGTTAAGGTGTAGTGTAGAGCACTTATTATCTACCTATATAAACTCATGCAAACAAAAAGGTAACTGTGTGGACACTCTTCAGCCAGTTCCTGGAAGAAGGCTGAAATGTCACATCAGAACTTTCGCTCCAAAGTTTCTCTTTGGGGACATGGAATCATACTGTATTATGTGCTCTGACACCAGGATTGTATAATAAATGGGGAAGAACATCAACTGACATGATTCAGATCATTGCACACTTTATTTATAATTGGCATTTGCTTCTTTTTCCAATCATCATGTTTGTGGCACACACATCTTCTATAAATCCACCAAGGTTGAGATATGTTATTGATGTGGAGTATCAGATGATATTTCAGTGCTCCCAAATGTAGAGTTTAAGTCCCATAAGCAATGTAATTACATGTAGCTGCCAGCATCTTAACACTTGCCACCTCATATTGTGCTCAATAATTTTGTAGCTGTGACATCACTTACTATTCCCTCTTCCAGAGCTTTCATTCTCATCATTGTTTCTCTACAGCAAGTTTTATCAACTGGAAGTCTACAATATATGTCTCATTAACATTTGATTATATCTTTTAGGTAGAATCCTCAACCGGTTTTCAAAAGACATAGGAAATGTGGATGAAATGCTTCCTCTTACTGTAGTAGACTGCTTCCAGGTAAGCATTTTAGTTTCAGCTTATAACTGGTCAGACATCTTTACTTCAAGCTTACTGTGGTCTTAATTGTCAGGGTATAAATTCAGCTACCTTATCCATCCTCCATTTAATGTTTATTTTTCATCATTTTAATTTTAATATAGTTGTTGGCATACCATTACTAGTGATCCTCAAAATAATGCAAATATATCTTCATTTCTTTATTGGTCCTCTGACTGTGTGACTAGATTAAAAACATGGGGGGGGGGGGGGGGGGAGCAGGTGGTGACAGTGATAGGCAGATGGCTTCATAGCTGGCTGGTGTGAGCCAGCTACAGTCTCAGTGACCAGTGGATTCTCTAGCATCCAGGCCTAATGGCATTTGTCCGAGACTGTAGCATATGATATGGTAAAGTGGTCAATTTGTAATGCTGGCAGTTGTTCTGGTGATCCAGGTCTGAGTCCAGCAAGCTGCAGGGATAGAGGAACCAAGCACACAAGCAGTGCAATGATTGCTGTTGACTAGCATGAAGAGGACTGGTGGATCAGCATAGAAGATTTGCTGTGTGTAGTTAGAGGACTTCTTTAGACTCTGTAGTACTTTTCATAATATTGATTCTTTGCATGTCTGAGCAACTTCCATGAACAAAAACATGGTGACCATGCAGCAGTCTAATTTGTTCTGCACAGGGCACCATTCACAAATTATGAACTTTCTCCAATCCCATGATTTTTGCTACACAGTGCACTCCTTTTCCATTACTAAATATCTCTAAATATGTATTGGTTTTTCTGTACATTTATAAAGTCAAAAACTGACTTACTGTCTGAATGACTGTCAATGCCCAGCCTAAAATGATGGCCCTAGAAACATGAACTTTGAAGGGAACAATTTTTGTATGAGATAGTCACAATTTTTTGAGATTAATCTACTAAATTTTAAAATATATATATTTGGATTCTGTTTGGAACACTGGTGAGGAGTGTTGCCTGTCCAATTGTTGCTCCACTGTGACAGAAGCACTATGTGTTGTTAATGTGTGCGCAAGATTTTAGTAGTTAAAAAGAAGTTGATGTCATCTATCTGTTTAGCCACCATATAACTGCAGGGATAGAAAATTTTAATGTAAATAATTATTAGAAAATCTTAGTGTAAATAATTATAAGTTAACTGTATATTCATGTAGATCAAATGTGGATAATGGAGTCATCATATTTGTAAAATGGAATATAAATAAAGTAAATTCTGTATAGATCAGGATGCAGAAGCAAGTGCTTGTGAAGTACCGTTGGGAAATGTGATTTTTACTGGGTAATTTGGAAATTTCGATGAAAAATTTTGATTAATTATTGTGCTTGCTGTCAGATACAATGGAGGGGTTATTAATTTGTGGCAATTGTAACATAAATTTCGTGGGGGACAGTAAGAGTGATCTAGAAGTGCTTTTAACCACTTGTAATTTGGTATGAGTCATAAATTTCCCTACTCAAGTTGCTCAAGGTAATAGTGGCCTTGTAGATAATGTATTCATTCAACAAACTGAAGTTAAAGAGGCACATGCCTATCCAGTGGTAAACAGATTGTCAGACCTCAGTGCACAGTCAGTCACATTGTGCTGTAAAACTTAAGCTTCATGTATGATTTGGAAACCCTCTAAGAAAACCACAAATTAAATTATTAAAGGCAAGTCGTTAAATAACCTGGGATCACTACACATATCTGAGTCTCTTCACAATGAATAAAGGTCTTGTACAAACTAGCCAGAATAAATAATGAGCTATAAATACTGTCTTAGTATAAACAGTAATGAGTTAGCTATTTATACATTAACTGAGCACATAGTGACATTTCTTTAATTATAGAATATGACCAATTGGGATCTTCTTGACATGTCAAAAGCATTTGATTGTGTTAATTATATTCAGACAGATGTAGTAGTAAAAAAGGTGATTTGGAAACATACTAAGAAACATTGTAAAAATCTAGGAATACACTCTTATTGTATGAAATTGGCAGTTTAGATGATAAAATCAAATCAGTATGGAATGTTATTAACAGAGAGACAGGGAAAGACTCGGTAGAAGCTGACATTATTTCTTTTAAAGAATATTGAAGCATTGTAAAAGGAAAATTCTTGTGTAGTAGATATTTTTAATAATTACTTTTTAAAACTAGGTGAGAAAATTAGTGCAAATAGTTCAAAGGAGAAAGCAAAACAACACACTGGAGAATAAATACATAGGACGTTTAGTGAATTAAAAATTAATCTCACATACCCATCTGAAATAAGAAAGATCATAATGACTCTAAAGAGTAAAAATTCATATGATGAGGAGAATATTTGCAAAAAGACACTAAAAATCCGTGGCCATATAATATGCAACATTCATAGCCACTTGTGTAAAGCATCGTCAACCCAGAGTGTTTTCCCAGAAAGACTGAAATAAGCCATTTTTATGCCTCTCTAGAAAGAGGGTAACTCCACAACATTAATAACTACCACCCAGTATCACTCCCTACATCATTTTCTAGAATTTTTGAAAAGGTTTTTGTATTCTGTTGTTGTGACTCATCTTTGCAGTAATATAATCTAAGTTTGGATTTCATAAGGGCCGTTCTACTGAGTTAGCTATTTATACATTTACTGAGCACATAGTAACATTTTTTAAATTATAGAACATGACCAATTGGGATCTTCTTGACATGTCAAAGGCATTTGATTGTGTTAATTATATTCAGACAGATGTAACAGTAAAAAAGGTGATTTGGAAACCCTGGAAATAGCACATTGCACTAGTAATCAGAAAACGACCAGTCACAATAAGTGGAAAACCCAGGTTTGAGTCTTGCTTCAGCACAAATTTTCGTTGCAATCATTCCATTATTGTTGTCCATATACGCAACTTAGATTTAGAGAAAGCTTTTGACAACGTTAACTGGAATACTCGCTTTCAAATTCTGAAGGTGGCAGGGGTAAAATACAAGGAGCGAAAGGCTATTTACAATTTGTACAGAAACCAGATGGCAGTTATAAGAGTCGAGGGGCATGAAAGGGAAGCAGTGGTTGGGAAAGGACTGAGACAGGGTTGTAGCCTCTCCCCGATGTTATTCAATCTGTATATTGCACTAGCAGTAAAGGAAACAAAAGAAGAATTCGGAGTAGGTATTAAAATTCATGGAGAAGAAGTAAAAACTTTGAGGTTCGCCGATGACATTGTAATTCTGTCAGAGACAGCAAAGGACTTGGAAGAGCAGTTGAATGGAATGGACAGTGTCTTGAAAGGAGGATATAAGATGAACATCAACAAAAGCAAAACAAGGATAATGCTATGTAGTCAAATTAAATCGGGTGATGATGAGGGGATTAGATTAGGAAATGAGACACTTAAAGTAGTAAAGGAGTTTTGCTATTTAGGGAGTAAAATAACTGATGATGGTCGAAGTAGAGAGGATATAAAATGTAGACTGGCAATGGCAAGGAAATCGTTTCTGAAGAAGAGAAATTTGTTAACATTGAGTATAGATTTAAGTGTCAGGAAGTCGTTTCTGAAAGTATTTGTATGGAGTGTAGCCATGTATGGAAGTGAAACATGGACGATAAATAGTTTGGATAAGAAGAGAATAGAAGCTTTCGAAATGTGGTGCTACAGAAGAATGCTGAAGATAAGGTGGGTAGATCACGTAACTAATGAGGAGGTATTGAATAGGATTGGGGAGAAGAGAAGTTTGTGGCACAACTTGACTAGAAGAAGGGATCGGTTGGTAGGACATGTTTTGAGGCATCAAGGGATCACAAATTTAGCATTGGAGGGCAGTGTGGAGGGTAAAAATCGTAGAGGGAGACCAAGAGATCAATACACTAAGCAGATTCAGAAGGATGTAGGTTGCAGTAGGTACTGGGAGATGAAGAAGCTTGCACAGGATAGAGTAGCATGGAGAGCTGCATCAAACCAGTCTCAGGACTGAAGACCACAACAACAACAACATACGCAACTTTGAATATGTTTCATGCATACTTTATGCTATTTTTTGACAAAGGCTCCATTTTGGTTTAAGCACTTGTTGCTTTGTGGGATGAGTTTGAATATAGCCCCTCATAAAAATCCCGTCCTTACATGATCAGCCAGATGCTTGGAGTGAGGTCTGAGTTGCAATGAGGGTGGTTGATGACATCCCAGTGAAACTGTTTCAACAATGTGGTGGTCTCCTTGGCTGTGTGAGGTTGTGCATTGTTGTGAAGAAAAATGACACCCTCAGTGAGATGGCTTGGCTGTTTTCTCCTGATCGCTTCATGCAGTTGTGTCAAGGTCTTGCAGTATCAGTCATCAGTCACTGTCTTCCCTCTTTCCAAAAACTCCATGTGTAAGACACCTGAGATGCCCCAAAACATTGTAGCTGTCATCTTCACAGTAGATGGTGTCACCTTAAATTTCTCCGTCTTTGTAGAGGACGAGTGTTTCCACTCCCTTGATGACCACTTACTGCTGTAGGTGTATTGGCGGACCTATGTTTCATCGTCCATGACAATGCTGTGGCCTTGTGTTAGTTGGTTCACATTCGAAGAACCCATCAGGAACAAGAATTTTTGGTACTGTAAAATACTATCAACAATGAGACAAGTGCTTCCAAGCAACATTCCCAGTTTTACCATCATATGCCATAATGTGATCCCCCTGTTATCCTGAATCTGCTTCTCCAGGCGAGCTGTGTTCAAACTGTTGTTGCCGTACTGGATCAGTAGCTGCAATCCTTTTTCGGTGATGTTTTCCTTACTGGTCAGTAACTTCTGACACCATTCCATGACATTCTGATGAGATATTACTGTTTCCCCACAGACCTCTACAAACTGCTGGTGAATTTCAGCTGCAGTTACATGTTTCTCCCACAGAAGTTGCACAACTAAGTAGGTTTCTTCACGAGACTAGTTTTCCAAACAAGCTGCCATCTGTGTTTACCTACAGCTAATGCTGTAGGTGGCAGATGACTGAAACTCTGCACAGATGCCAACCGCATGTATTGGAATTACAGCATACTACTAATTTCTGTATAACAGATGAAACTTGAGGAATATCAGCCTTGTAACCTTAGTTTCTCATCACCCTTTGTATGTACACCATAATCAAAAGGACTGTTATTGTTGAAATATGATAAAACAACTAACTGAACTGTTTCTATGTTGTTGGTTAGACATTCATAGTTATAAAAATTTGATTGAAAAGTAATGCCCATGAAAAGAGAGTCAGACACACAATTACAAGTAAGGCTCTTCAATGATAATTGATAAAGGGGGCTTAAAAACTAGTGTTTCAAAATCGATACTGAAGTCCTTGAAACATCATAACATCAAGGTGCAAACAAAAAGTTGATCTTCAATGTCTGCAAAAATTAGGTAACGTATTGCCACTGTGAATCTTTTTCTGAACATGTCTCATAATAACATCAGTGCATTTAGAAGAAAAGGTCATATGGCATTTGGCCACAGGCTCAATTCAATAGTTAAAAAAATTTTTTTTGAGAAGGCTGACAAGATTGTCAAAGTTGATTAGTGCTATGAAAAGGATTGTAATCTGCTTTAAATAAATGTAGTAGCAAGTGATGAGCTAAAAAAAGAATCAGACCTCAAACTGATTTAAGAAGAACCCTCTACATGGAATTCAACTTTCTGTATTACTGAAAGACTTTTATAGCTACATCCAGTGGTTAATAATATCACTAAAAACCATGCTAGAGTACCATTCATGTTTATAGCCACTAGCATTGTTGATGTAGCAGAAGTGTGACATTCTGCAGCTCACAGAAGTGGCTATTCATAAAGTTTACATAGAAAAATATGTTACAAGAAGCGAAGTAATCCACGTAACTAGAATGTTGAATATCAAAATATACGGCATGCAACAAGTACAGACTTTTGGACAGAGTCATAATGCAAATCATAAAGAACTTTCTACCAACTGAATGTGGTAAGACATTAGCTAGATTACTGTTACTCGAACATAGATTCAAGATCATACACTTTCAGCATGCTATAACATATTCATATTCAATCAGAAAACATCAAGAAATTTTCATGAGCTGTAGAATCAACTGTCAATAAAGTTGGACAAAATGTTGATACATTACATGAAAACCAGGAAACCAAATTTGATTTATGCAGTGAACATAATAAACTAGCACATGAAAAGAATGATTTTCCCTTTTGGTTGTTCTGACGATTCAATAAAAAAATTAATACACACTTTCTTTCAGTACTTCTGTAATACTTAAATCTCAATGGAAAGTAAAATGTAGAAATTATATGTAAACCTCCAAGTATCATATTTGCATGCTCATGATCTTGTGGTTCTTTCAGATTGTTCTTACACTTATAGGAACGGTTATCACAGTTGCTATAGTTAATTTTTGGACACTGGTGCCAACTGTAGTATTGATTGGTGTATTCTGGGTGATTCGAACAGTATTCCTTAGTGCATCACGCAGTCTGAAACGTCTTGAATCAATAAGTGAGTACTTTAGAGACTATAACAGTTTTTTTTTCCTCTGTACTGGTATGACTAACAAATGTATATAATAGTATATTCGTGTGCCATAGCTCATGTGTTTGTGAATGTAAATGTCTATTGCAGGTTCATCATAAGAATTCATACAAATTATATTTCCAGTACATTTAATATCTTTGGCAGTTATGAAATATTTTTGTGTTAGATGAAGAAATCAGTTGGTTCTGATTTACTACTGGAGGAAATGAAGTGAATTATATAATGCCTGCAAAAAATGTAAAATCATCATGGGTTTTTCTTCTTTTTTATTAAAAAAAGGAAGAAAGAGCTAACTAAGTATGAATGAAATTTTTTGTTAGGTAATGGAAAATCGATAGGTACAAATTTGTTACGGTAGAATAGTGTGGCACACTAACCACAGTTTATTAATCACTTGCAATTTAACAAAGAAATTATGTGGTCCATTTATCAACCATTTTCCTTGTTACATATCCTGCCCACCACCATTTAATTTAATTATGGTCACAAATATATCATCCTTTTCAGTCAGTTGTTTGACACATAGATTATTCTCCTGTCTCTTCTGACAGACTGAGTAGTCTTTAGTTCTTGAATGTATTTCATGTAAAAAATCCATCTCTCAGTGTCAAAACTGGTAATACATACTAATTGTAAATCTTCATTCGACACATCAGAATCTTAGTTTTGAAAATAATATTTAGGTTACCGAAAGCACTTTGGGTCATGTTTCCTCTTATGTTTATTTCTTTTTCTTTCAACCAGTCATTCTATTCAACAGCCCTAAATGCAAAAGCTCATCAGCATTATTTTTTATTTCTACTGTTTTTGTTTCAATGTATTTGTTGCCAGTGACCTGCCCTGGCTTCACATGGGTAACACTAAGTTCTACAGCTAGATCACTTGTCTAGCATAATGGTAATTTTGTTGATGGGGTACTGCATTAAAAATTCAGAGAACAATGTTAGGTAACTGAATGTATCACTTTCATACAACTTAAACTGTTTAAACAGTGCACACCAGGAAAATTCTCAGGAGGCAGAAATTTTCTTTCTTTCTTATTTACTTGGTGTTTGGAGTGACATTTCATAGCAATGATGGAAGCTGTGAGCTAACTGTAGCACCAGTTCAGTGGGAGCTACGGCCACTTGCCAGATGCCTGACTGCATTGCCAGTATATTTCCCTATGTAATTTACAAGTTTGATTACAAAATAGTGAAACAAGGCATGGTAGACACACAATGTCCATAAGTGGATATGAAACACATTTATTTGATGACTACCCCACTTAAAAAAAAGAAAGAAATAGCCTCAAAATTTACAACTGATTTGGTGGCACTAGACAGTGGTATGATGTAATAGGAATTGTAGTCACTGAGTAAAGCTTCGATCTTGTCTGACAGTGTTAGCAGAATGACACTGATATTTTTCTATGTGAGATGCACAATAATCATCTCTGGTGGAAGACACAGTGTGAATCTGATTTATGGTCTCAGCTGCATAGCAGGCATAGAGACAGCACAGTGCAAGTGCGTCTCAATACTTCATGCTAAGTGGCACCCTGTGGTATGTCCCTTGCAGTGTGGGTGCAGAGCAGAAGCTGATGTTGACATCATGAGGTGAAGATGAAGACTGAGAGCGAGGCTGGGTCTTCCGAAGCCTGTTATGCCATTGTCCTATACCAGTAGCCAGTGACTGTTTATGTAGCTATCCAGTCACATGGCAGGATCAACAACTTGGGATAAATGTAAATGCATGAAGGAAGAAATTGCTGCCTTAGCAGATGGCTGTAGTAAGCTAGGGACATACAGAACTGCTAAGGCAGCTGTGAAGCAAAAAGCTGCCACAACCCCTTGCTGAATGATGGAATCTAGAGCCAGTCTGGAATGAGCTACGTTTTCTGTGTGAAGTTTTACTGCATTTCCCAACTTAATGTTACTACAGAGCACCATCTGCCAAATAACATCTGTTATGGCATTGACTTAGTTGTACACTTACAAATTGTAAAATTGATATTTGCGTCAATTTTAACTCACAGTTTTATGAATTTTAGGAGGGTGATATTAACAATTATATTGTTTTATTTCTCTGGCCTTCTTACTATGAGAATACTGTGCTTTTAAGTAACTGGAAACATAATTAGCTTTTGCATAATTTGTTAACTTACTGATCTTAATGAAGTCTGATGACAAGGCTGAGAGGATATTAAAAATCTCACCCAATGGACATGCACCACTGTGATTCAGAAGATCTTGAAACAGCAGCTTCCTATAAATCCTTTTGTCCATGGATTGGATTAGGTATGTAACATTGGATGGCAGTAAACTACACAATTATTTCTCAACTTTTCAACCGAAGTCGAGCTTCTGCTAGATGAGCACTGCTCAAATTTTCAAACTGACGTATGAAACCAGTCATAAAAGACATATGCTGACATCCATATATTTCAAATTGTTTTTTGTAGCGGACTGGAGACTCGTGGGAGTATTTTCTCCAGAACAGATGGCTTTGCAGGTTTGCCAATTGCCATGAGTGGTAACTAATGAGGACCTGAAACATTGGCTCATGTTATTGCAGTCAGTTTTTCCTTTATTATTCTTAGCACCTATGGCACTCGTGCCATTTCATGAAGTTTATATCTTTGTAGGTAAGTTTTTAAGATGTAAGACTGTTGTATACTGCAAAAGTTTCATATCCCATAACATGTTTCCCAACCATGTATCTAAAAATCACTTGCCAATAGTTTATTCTCATCACAAAATTACCAGAAGATATTGTCAATATTGCTATAATCAGGGATCCAAATGCACATGTCTGATTTGCTACTCATACAATTAGGTACAAACAACAGTGATTTGCTCTTGGGAAAGTCAACTGCTTCATACTTTCTCTCATCAACACTAACAGACATTTTTATTGTTCTGCTAATTTATGAGTTTTTTTCTGTTTCTTCTCAATCTCACAGTAATTTGAACTGATAAATTATAGTAACTAACAATTTAACACAATTTCTAATAATTAGGAATACGTTTTGTTTTTTTAATTTCTTTTAAAGTGAAACGACTACGTGTGTCTGTTTTAACATTGTGGTTTTCTTGGATATAACATTTTATATGACACTGTTTAGTTGCTGGCAGCTAAGTAAAATTAGAATAAAAAACAATCATGCTGGTGTTTTGTGAATAGAAACACGTCTTACAATCATAGAAAGAAAGCAGCTAGTAACATTCCTAGTCAGAGTATTTTCACTGAAACAAAGTGTCCTTAATCAACACTAACCATGAGCTTTATCAGGTTGCAGCTCATGATGTCAGGCCAACAGATATGTATTGCTGCCAGTAGATGTCACACTCAGCAAGTCATCTTTTGAGGCCTATATACAGTGAGAGAGGGGGATAATGTCTCTACGGCAGCCATGTTTCTACCAAACTGTGGAGGCACGTACAAACTGACAATATCCAAGTGTGAAGTACACTGTTATACCTTTGGCACTGTGGTGAAAACGTAAGGTTAAAGTGCAGAAAATAAACTAGTAAATGAGTTTTTGAACTATTGTATGCTTTCTGGACCAATAATACATCTCCCTAGCACTATTTATGCTGACAGTATATGGACGGAGTTCAATGTAATGACTGTGAAAGACAATTATTCAGCTGCATATTTATGCTTTGATGCTTGTTTGGAAGACAAATCACTGAGTAACAAGAACATAGACTAAAAGTTTTTTTTTAATATAAGCAGTTTCCTCTATTTTTACTCAAAAGGATGCCTTAATATTCTAGGAATTTGTTCATTTTACAAAAAATTATTCTCTCAGGAATGTTTTTAGTTTCTTTTTGAATACCTTATGCTATTAATTTCCTTTTGTATATTGATCAGAATCTTGTATACTTTTATTCCTGACTCAGTTACTGCCCTTTGGGCTTTTGTGAGAGTTGCAGTGCCTCTGTGGAACTCTTAAAGAAATGTAGTCCACCAAAAAAATCAGTATGTTTCCATTCTTGGTGGAACAAATGATGTTTGGAGAAGCTAACTAATGTAGTAATATAAAACTTTGAGGAGCCACAGTGAGTGAAATGAAAAACCAAACAATTCTCATGACAGACATCCCTCACAGTAGGCATCTAGTAGGTTGTAGCACATAAAAAATCAAAAGGCTGGACAATATTAGAGAAAGATGTGGTGGTCAACTGCAAATACATTTTTTTCCTGGATATTCAGTATCTCCTCTGTTTACTGCTAATGCCCACTAATTCCTCCTTTCTTCGTTCTGTGGAGAAACGAGCACAGTAAATGCACCAAAATTATTGATGAAGCTTCCTGGCAGATTAATCTGGTTTTAATCTGTAAGGACTTTTCATTTCAGCACACCTTTTGCTGCAGAGTGAAAAGTTATTATGTAGTATTATTGATGTTTATAAGCCATTTCACATCTCTGTATCAAATTTTAATTTGTTTCATATGACCCATTACTGAATATAAAGTGACGTTATTTTTGTTAGAAAATTCTGATTCAATATTATAATTTCCACTTGAAAAAAACTGTAGATTTTAAATAAAAAGCTTTCATTTGGTAAGTTGCATCATCTTTCTTTTTAGAAATATTTTTCCCACGTGGAATGTTTCCCTCTATTATATTCATACTACAGTAATAGATATTCGAACTAGAGACTTTTGCATCTCCAGACTTGATTGCTACATGTTCAGCTAAAGGCATCAGTATGATATGAGTGAAATGTTTTATACTTAACAATGCTTGGAAATCATCTCACTTTTGGAGGTAAATTTTCCAAGTTTTTCATTTCTAAAATTTTGTCAACTGCTTTAGGAAACTTATGACTGATCACAGTCTTTCTAATCCTATAAATATACATAAAGAAAATTGAATAGGGCCAGTCTGTAAGGTCCTCTTGTTAGATAAAAGGCCATATCTATGTTCACAGGCATAAAATCTATACGCCTACAATATGACCAGTGTGAAAACACGTAAGAGTACATAAAAAATCCAACAATAACTCAAATACATTGCAGTCATTTTTACAAGCCTTAAAAATTGAATCTCTGAGTTTGACATCTGCTGGCAGCACTGCGTACTTAGTAGCTTGAAGCCATGAGCCACGACCCCAGAAAGCTCAGGATTTAATGCCAAGTCTCCTTAAAGGCCTTGTATGTACGATGGAACTGGAATGACAATGATAAAAATCTTTCATTCTAAATAAAACCACCAGATCAACTCATATATAAGTTAAATAGCAAGTTAAACTGGTATTCTGTCCTGTGCCTTTGGGTAATACATCGTCATCATCAGTGTTCTGCCAAAAGGCAGGTTTTCACATGGTAGTTCTCCAGGCTGTCGGGTCTTCTGCCATCCTCTTCAGGTCCACATTATTTCCTCTTCCTTTTACATCATCTGTCATCTTCTATCTCCTTCTTCCTCTCAGTCTTCTCCCACAAACCAGTCCTTCCAAAGTATCTGCTAGTTCTGCAAGGTTTGCAGAAGAGCTTCTGTGAAGTTTGAAAGGTAGGAGACGAGGTACTGGCAGAATCGAAGCAGTGATGATGGGTCATGACTTGTGCTTGGATAGCTCATTTGGTAGAGCACTTGCCCATGGAAGGCAAAGGTCTTGAGTTTGAGTCTTGGTCTGGCATACAGTTTTAATCTACCAGGAAGTTTTGTTTCCCTTGCTCTATTTTCGAGTGGAACAGGAAAATAAATATCCAGTAGTGATACAGGGTACCCCCCATCACTCACCATATGGTGGCGTGTGGAGTATCCATATAGATGTAGATATTGTTCTTTCAGAGTATCCATATAGATGTAGATATTGTTGTCAATGAATGTCCCAACCAGTTCTTTTTCCTTTCTCTTATATTCTTCAGTAGACATCTTCTCTCACCAACCTTTTCCAACACTCTTTCATTAATCACTCTTTCCATCCAGCTTATCCTCTCCATTCTCCTCCACACCCACATCTCAAATACTTCTAACCTTTTTTCCATCCTCTTGTCCCAGTGTCAATGTTTCTGCCCCATATAGTGCCACACCCCAGACAAAACATTTGCCAAGCCTTTTCCTTGGACCTTTATCTAATTTGCCACATAATAGTCTCCTCTTTTTGTTGAATGCCTCCTTGTATGTAATATATATGGGGCATCAATTCCTGAAAGAACCTTGGTTAATTAGAAGCCAAAAATAACCCATTCAAATCCCAATTAATAGGGGCCTTGCTATAGAAAAATACAGGGTGTATACGACCCGGGACAACCGGGAGATCTGGGAAAAACCCGGGAATTTTTTCATCCGGGAGAAAACCAGGAAGAACCAGGATATTTTTAGAATCCCGGGAATTTTTCATTGTTTGAGTTTTCAGTTAAATTTTTGTAATTTTGACTGGTAAGAAACAATACTCTAACAAAGGATATTACTGTATCCCGCTACTGCAGAATAATACTTCAACAATAAAACATTAACGAGCAAAAAAAAACTTAAATTGCAAAGGAAATGCGCCATATACAAAAACGACACATAGTGCTCAAGCAAGCATCTGCCAATTGAAAATGTGTCAAAGGCTTTAGGAAGACTATGCAGTGCTTCATAACAACAAATTGCCTCCAATGAGTGTGAAGTCGCAACTGTTTACATTCAATTTGTTTTAGCAGTTATGCGCGGGCTCATGCGCATGCGAAGTTGAGTCACGTTTGAGTAGTAGATTCTCCCGCTTCTGGCTACAGGAATGTGGCTGTTGGCTGTACAAGCAGTCACAGCAAGCAGCTAGATGCTACCGGGAAAAGGGGGCGCCAAATTCATATTCTTGAGGGAAAAAAACTTGGTTAACAAAGTGCTTAGCATCCAGCGCACGTTTGTCTATCGATTATTCATATGATTTTGAAACGCTTCCCTGTTGGTTTTTGAACACATTTTAAGTTGATTTCTGAATGAATCATAAGTTGACTTTTGCATGCATGCATAGTACATGATGTCTCTGTCAGGAGAATCCTCGTCACATCTAGAAATAAACTTTCCGCAGACAAAAGGGGGCGGGGTAATACGAGCTGAGGGAGTAAAGCCGAACGGATGAATGCCAATCGCTGTCTGATTATGTGGTTGATTGGGTTTGCGAATGATCAGCATTGTTATAATTACTAGCGAAACCCATAGATTCAGACTACCAGAATGGAAATAAACGACTAACAGGAATAACAGGTGAGAAAGATTACGTATTATCTTCTCGGTGTATCCAAGAAAATGAAATTTTGACAGAAAATTTTTGGCCAGATCACTACACTAGTAAAGACCAGTTGTACAGTCCCCGGCTAGCAGATGCGTAAAGTTCTATTCTGGAAGCAATGCGGAAAACGTGTTGTTCGAACACGTAATAACGCCTAACCGGAAAATAATCGCGGGATAACTAAACCTGTGATTCTGACAGGGTCAGTGAAGTTAATCGTCGAACAAATATTGACAATGGCAGCAATAGCTACAGAATTGGCGATGACAACATTGTTAGAATGAGGAAGGAGAAGAAATGGGGACATCACACAAATTATGGAAGAATAATACGATTCCAAATTTATATAAAAATTTCGTAATACTACTTTTCGATCTCATGCTTGAAGCTGGTGCGTATGAATGAAATGTGAAACTATTTCCTAACATAAAGCTTTTTGCTTGTAGTAGGCCAATAGGCATTTGATATTGGTACTTCGTGGATTATATTCTGTCGTGTTATAAAAATGGCCATTTGTGCCAAAACAGTCTCGTTTATTTGGTGTGTTACAAAATTGCTGCCATATTAGAAAGGCCTATTTTGTTTTATCTAGCAGACAATGACAAAATAGACGTAATCAGATCGAGAAACCACACCAGTCTTGGGTATTATTTGTATTAACAGCTTTTTCAGTATTAGATAATGACATTTCGATTTTTCATGTAGCAAAACGTTTGACAAACTTTGATGAGGTAATAGATTCTTTCGCAGAAAGGAAAGCATGCCATGTAAAGCAGTAGCAAGATTAGAGAGAGAAAATTCTGGGAACTAAGGTTTGAAGAAATGTGTAACTTCTTGCTTATCTCTTGTCAGTATTGGTTTTATATATCCTATATTTAATTTTATGTCACACAAAATGGCAAATTATTAACTAATAGGCAATAAAGAGTTCAGATTTTCTGAAGAGTTGTTGTTCTCTCGAGTACAAATAATTCCATCCGCTATTAACTGCTAGATTTTTTTAAAGAGGGGCAGGCTGTCAAACCGACCGACTGGGAGAAGGAGAGCCACCACAGGACATTTCAATTTCCACTCGCCTGAATATAATTTGGACGTGCGGTAGAAAAATGCTTTATGAAGAGGCGTGCCACTGCACTTTGGCATGCTTAAGACCAAATAATATGTCTTACATTTCCTCGAACACGTATGTTTTATGTTTCAAACTTTTCAGAAAGATGTGCGCTGCAAGATGAACATATTTTGAAAACTTGATTTTTTTTAAGTATTGACTCGGATCGCAAATGTCGTAGATCCGGGGCTGATGCGCAGAGCAGTCTGAGTTGCAGTGGGTAGTCTCCACATGATCTGTTTTTACATTTAGTGATTTTGTTGTTTCACCTTCGTTTACTCTCATATCAAATGAAAACAAAACGGATATTTGTGGCCGGGAGCTATCAAGTGAATTAAAACACATTCACATAATTACGGAAGGCTAAAATATGTCATTAGATTCAGATTTTATTTTATTTCCACCTTTCTGACAGTCAAGCATTAATCGCCTTGCGGAAGAATGAAGTTATTTTTGTTTGTCTGCTAAAGAAATTTGACTTCTGTTAACCTTTTCCGCAGAGGCAGTCAATGTATTTGAAACTAAATGCTTAATTCCACAATACTGGCTAGTTTCAACTGTTCGCTGCATTTCAAATGCATGTTTTCAATTTCTAGCACATATGACATTTTGTCATAATAAAGAACCAAACATGATATAATACGGTACTGGTGCTCCAAGAAAATTTACATCCTGAAAACCACACTGAAAAGCTTAATAACAGGTCGAGGTCTACTTCATTGGGAATGCGGACATACGAATGTGCACTTTAAGTATGCACATTAAATGTGAACATTTTAATATTGTTCACGAAATTCCGATGCTCTTGCAGTATCCTCTGATGTCTTGTTTCTTTTATGACATAATGTATGATCTTTCAATGTTTCACACGTACGTACAAAATGGTTCAAATGGCTTTGAGCACTATGCGACTTAACTTCTGAGGTCATCAGTCGCCTAGAACTTAGAACTAATTAAACCTAACTAACCTAAGGACATCACACACATCCATGCCCGAGGCAGGATTCGAACCTGCAACCGTAGCGGTCGCTTGGCTCCAGATGTAGCGCCTAGAACCGCACGGCCACTCCGGCCAGCTACACGTACGTACATACGGGCTTCCTACGTCATGATAGCTACCCAAGAGCGGTGTCGCCTGTTATCTTCACTTTCTGGCAACTGCTGAAACGAACCTATTTCTAACAGGTCGCAGGAAAATATTGTGAATAGTGGTTTGAAAAGCGTTACTTTCAAATATCCATTTACTAAGTTGAACTATGTGCAGGAATGTACCATGAATTTATTAAATCACAGAGCGTTTGACTCTCATTTAAAAATCAACTCTTTGATGACGCGCCATTTAGAATAATTTCGAAGCCTGAAGATCAGACATTTATGTCATTATTAAAAATTTTACTGGCACATTTGTGTGATATATTCTAAGGTGTAACATGTGCAAAAAATATCAACAGTATATGTGAAAGCTTAGCTTCTCTTGCAGCTTGAGAACAATATTATATTCGAAAACTTTGCTTTTCTTGTAGCAACACTGTGTATATTAATTTAAACTGTTAACTTTCCCTCTATGTGTGTTTGTGTTACTTAACAGTGATGTTGCTGTTGGCTGACTACATCACGTGTCCTATGCTCTGAATATCCACTGTCATCGGCTGGCGAGATCATGTGACATGAGCTACGAACTGCCTACAAAAGCGCATCGAAATCTCGATTTCAATGATTCGGAAAGCAACATGCGGTGTTCGGTGGAATTCCAGTGTATACTTTTCTAATACGAAAATATGCAGCGAACACGTTGCTGCACATCAAAGATGTTTTCAAAACGTGTCTTTTCCCCTGAGTTTTGTTTTCTAAAGTGCCGGGAAATTGTACCCCCACATATAAAACGATAACCATTCAAAGGATTGATAAGGGAAAATATATTGTCACCCGGGAGAAAGTGTATTTTTAACTGGGAAATCCGGGAAAAATTCGGGAATTTTTTTCCCTTGTCCACGTATACACCCTGAAATATGAAAGTATGTTCACTAAATGAAGAAGATGACACCTGAGTAAGTGGTATACCATATAAATAAAAAGTGAACTATGAATTGAATGAAATATAAATTATCATGTCTTAGAAAATCATCGATGTATGTGAAGTTACTGTGACAACACAAATGAATATATCTGGTGAGTAACTAAATTTTCAGCATGACGCTTATTTCTTTTATGACAAATCTAAGTGTGACATTTTATGTCAGACCACAACAACACACCAGTACTAAATTGTTCACCCAATGCATGTGACGGGATCAATTTTAATAAAAATTGTAACAGCATGAGGATGCAGTTCAATGTTGGAAAAACAACCAGTCCAATGACAAATATTTTCTAAGTAATACGATCAGTGTCATTTTGTGTCAAGGTAGCAAGGACTGACAGCCACTTAAAACCTGAAAATCAAAAAGTAAAATTTTCAGTTAAAACAAGATGAGAACAATATCTACATCTACATGGATACTCTGCAAGCCACCATATGGTGGGTGGTGGGGTTACCCTGTATCACTACTGGATATTTACTTTCCTGTTCCACTCACAAATCGAGTGAGGGAAACAAAACTTCCTGGTAGATTAAAACTGTATGCCAGACCAAGACTCAAACTCAAGACCTTTGCCTTCCATGGGCAAGTGCTCTACCAAATGAGCTATCCAAGCACAAGTCATGACCCATCATCACTGCTTCGATTCTGCCAGTACCTCAACTCCTACATTCCAAACTTCACAGAAGCTCCTCTGCGAACCTTGCGGAATTAGCACTCCCGGAAGAAAGGATATTGCGGAGACACGACTTAGCCACAGCCTGGGAGTTGTCTCCAGAATGAAATTTTCACTCTGCAGTGGAGTGTGCACTGATATGAAACTTCCTGCTAGATTAAAAATGTGTGCTGGACCGAGACTCGAACTAGGGACCTTTGCCTTTCACGAGCAAATGTTCTACCAACTGAGCTATTCAAGCACAACTCACAACCCATCATCACATCTTCAATTCTGCCAGTACCTGGTCTCGTACCTTCCTAACTTCACAGAAGCTCTTCTGCAAACCTTGCAGAACTAGCACTCCCAGCAGAAAGGATATTGCGGAGACATGGCTTAGCCACAGCCTTGAGGACGTTCCCAGAATGAAATTTTCACTCTACAGCTGAGTGTGCGCTGGTATGAAACTTCCTGGAATTAGGGATAAATTACTGTCTATAAGCTTCCATATCAGCCCTACTTTCTCAAATCTTATTTTTGTGGTTCTTACGCACAATGTGTGTTGGCAGCAGTAGAATCATTCGGTAGTCAGCTTCAAATGCCGGCTCTGTACATTTTCTCACTTACGTTTCTTGAAAAGAACATTGTCTTTCTTCCAGGGAGTCCCATTATAGTTCCTGAAGTGTCTTGTTTGAACCTACCGGTAACAAATCTAGCAGCCCTCATCTGAATTGCTTCGATGTCTTCCTTCGGTCTGACCTGGTATGCATCCCAAACACTCAAGCAGTACTCAAGAATAACTTGCACCAGCATTCTATATGCAGTCTCCTTTTCAAGTGAGCCACTCATTCCTAAAATTCTCACAATAAACCAAAGTCAACCACTTTCCTTTCCTACCACAGTTCTCAGATGCTCATTCCACCTCATATAACTCTGCAAAGTTATACCCTGATATTTAAACTAATTGAGTGTGTCAAGTAGGACACAAGTAATACTGTATCTGAACATTACAGGTTTGTTATTCCTACACATGCGCATTAACTTACAATTTTCCACATTTAGAGCTAGCTGTAATTGACCAACTAGAAATTTTGTCTAAGTTGTTTGTATTTTCCTCAACTTTCGCACCTTTCTGTACAGCACCATGTCATCAGCAAACAACTGTAGATTGCTGCCCATCCTTTCCACCAAATTATTTATGTATATCCAGAACAACAGCCATCCCATTACATTTCCCTTGAGCACTCCTGATGATACCCTTTCTTCGCTGAACATTTCCCTTCAAGGACAAGTTACAGGATTCTATATGTAAGAAGTCTTCGAGTCACTCACATATCTGTGAATGTATTCCATATACCCATATCTTCATTAACAGCCTGCAATGGGAGACTGTGTCAAATGCTTTCTGGAAATCTAGAAATATGGAATTTGCCTGTTGCTCTTCATCCATAGTAGACAGTATGTGATGTGAGAAAAGGGCAATTTGAGTTTCACACAAGCGATGACTTCTAAAACCATGCTGATTCATGGACATTAGCTTCTCAGTCTCAAAAATGTTTATTATATTCAACCTGAGAATATGTTCAAGGGTTCTGCAGCTAACCGAAGTTAGGAATATTGGGGTGTAATTTTGCAGGTCCATCCTTTTACCCTCCTCATATACTGAAGTCTCCTACACCTTTTTCCAGTCACTTGGCACTTCATGCTGGGCAAGAGATTCACAATAAATTGAAGCTAGGTAAGGGGCAAATACTGTAGAGTACTCTTTGTAACAATGAACTGGGATTCCATCTGGACCATATTTGTATGATCCTCCTATGTGAATGATTTCTTGAATGTGAAATTTAAAACTTTGGCTTTTGTTTTGCTGTCTCCAACTGCTACAACAGACTGCTCAACAAGGGATAGAATGGAAGTCTTAGACCCATTTAGTGATTTTACATATGACCAGAACTTTCTTGGGTTCCCTAACAGATCTTTTGCTAAGGTGTGATGGTAGTAGATCTTTCCACAGATGTGCATATCTCTACTAACCTTTATTTGTTGTCATATGTGTGTTCCCTTTTGAACAGAGAGTGCAACAGCCTCTGCTTCCTCTGCATCTTTCAGATTTCGTTATTAAACCATGATGGATCTTTTCCATCCATCATCCACTTACGAGGCACATAACTCTCCACATCATGATTTACAATCTTCTTAAACTTTGCCTATAATTCCTCTGTGTCCATCTTACTGGAACTAAGTGATGTTAATTCATCGTCTAAGTGAGAAGCTAACAACTGCTTATCTGCTCTATCTATCAGGATCACTCTCTTAGCCTTCTTGACTGATTTATT
This sequence comes from Schistocerca nitens, assembly GCF_023898315.1. Taxonomy (NCBI): domain Eukaryota; kingdom Metazoa; phylum Arthropoda; class Insecta; order Orthoptera; family Acrididae; genus Schistocerca; species Schistocerca nitens. Next base: position 354,900,511 of record NC_064615.1, read on the forward strand.
AATTTTTGTAACCATGGTTGCTATAATGACATCAATATTGCTAATCCCCATTTCTGTACTGACATTGTTGATAAGGTATGGCTTATTTGTAGCTACAAGATTTAAGATATTTCTATTACATGTGGGCTGCCAAGCTGGGTGCTCATGACAGTTTTCAGAAAACTTGTTCAACGGGATTTTGCATGACTGTGTATCTGTAAACCCCCCCCCCCATACTGAATTCATAGACATCCTAGTCTACACCCAGTAGGTTAAAGTCACCTTGAACTAGTATTGCATGATCTGCGTATTTCTGTGCTACTGGCTGTAGACTTTCTTTGAATGACTCTCGGACTGTCACAGTGGAGTTGAGTGGCCAAACGCCCAGAAAATAACTTGGTTTCACCTACATCTATATACACAACCAGATAACTTCACTATAGAGTGGAGATGCTGAGTCGCAGATAGGCACAGTGAAAAGACTGTCACAAATAAGCTTTCAGCCAGCAAGGCCATCATCAAAAATAGATGACAGACACTCTCACACGCACTTGCGCAAACACAGCTCATACACAAATGATTGCAGTCTGTCGCAACAGAAGCCACAGTTAGCTTCAGTTGCCAGAGACTGCAGTCATGTATGTGTGAGTTGTGTTTGCGTGAGTGTGTGTGTGCATCTGTCATCTATTTTTGATGACAGCCTTGCTGGCCAAAAGCGTATTTGTGACAGTCTTTTTGTTGTGCCTATCTATGACTCAGCATCTCCACTATATGGTCTGTAGCATCTTTCCTTTTCATAATATTGTTACATTCCATCCTGGATTTTCCATTGTCAGGTAACTTCACTGTCACACCCAACTTCGTCTTCAGTAGAAACAATATTTTTGTCAACTGCAATAACACTTACCCTCCTACGGCCTCTAATCTGTCTTTCTGATACACGTTACATAACTTCTTAATATCTCAGAGCTTTGCACTTTGGGTTTCAGCCATCTCTCAGTCCCATGAATAATTTGGGTGTGAGAACACTGCTCTGGAGAGCAGTAAATTTAGGAACTTTATTATAAATACTTCGACAGTTTACTGATAAAATTTTTACAGTGAAAGTGTTCTTAATCTGATGCTGTCTGACTTCCCTTGCTGCGTATTAACTGGTAAGCATTCATAAGAGCATCTGAAACTACCATATAGCATAAAAAAACCCTCATGCGCACTCTGAAAATCCTCTGCTACCCGAATAGAACCCCTGACAATTGACAAAGCCTCCAAAATTATGCAAAAACAAGCAAGACCCAAGACAACTCAGCACAGATTACCAATTAAGATGGTGAGGATCTACCACAATGTGATATTTGAATCCATCCCATACTTCACCACAAGTACTTGGGGTCACAGACTGAACATACAGTCTAAGAAGTCAGTTGCAAGGTGAGGTCAATGTAGTGTACCCCAGAGAATGAGCAGAGCCTTCAACACCTCATCACTAGAAGCACTTTGCATTGTGATGGGGACCTACCATATAGACATAACAATACATTATAGATCTGCACTTTACCAGCTTAACGGGGACAATCTCGATAAAGTTGCCAAAATTACAGGTACCAACATAATAAACAAAACAATAATGAAACAGTTGTGGTTTCAAACATGGCAGAGAGAATGGGATGCATCTGACAAGGGTCACCATGTACACTCTTTGTTTCTTGACATATGCGAAAGATTACAACTGGAACATGTCAACCCAAGCCAGGGGATGGTCTATTTCCTGGCAGGCCAAGGTCTGTACCTGGTACACTTAAACTACATGGTACTAACTAATGATGAAATGTGCATTTGCAGAGGAACTGGGTCACCAGAACATGTTATACTGTTATGCAACAATCTAGCACATGTGAGACTTATACAGAATGCAGTGACTTTGCCAGGATAATGCATAATCCTGATAATTGGAATGCAACAAATGGTGTAGCTGGTATTGTATCAAACACACTCCATGAAGAATACAAGCGCCAAATCCCATATGCATTGTGGTGTATATAAGCACAAACAAGACAACAAACCACATGGGAGGATACAAGCATGACCACAGATTTTGAAATCGAGGAAGAAACCAACACACTGTGTGAACATGATTCAGAAGGGATCAACATATAATGGACCCAAACCAACAATAGATGACACTGCATGCCATAACACAGTCACAAACAACACAACAGGCAGTAACAATTATGAAAAAAACAACACATACTAAGACTTTAATAATAAGGTACTGTCACTTCGGAGGAGAAGGCTTGAACAACTTTTATTCAGAGGCTCCTCCTCCCCAGTGACACATTGCATGTTGATTAAAGTATACTGCACACAAGCACTAATGTATTATTCATTTTATTATGTATAGACACAAGTATATTCTCTTCTTTATGTAAAGCTACAATCAGTGAATTTTTTGTATCAAATGTATTTTCTGTATAAAGTATATATAAAACTAAAAATGTAATGTATTAAGTTATTTAAGAAATACTGCATTCACGTAGCAGTGAACTGTATTCTATTTGTACTAACAAATTTACAGCCAAAGTGTATTCCTCATGTGAAGTTAATACTCACCTGAAATAGATAGAAATAGGCTATTATCAACCAACGAGCTACTTAGACTATGTTACACATCCAAATATGGTATATTACTTCCCTCTACATGTTGTTTGTTGTTGTGGTCTTCAGTCCTGATGCTGATTTGACGCAGCTCTCTATGCTACTCTATCTTGTCCAAGCTTCTTCATCTCCCAGTACCTACTGCAACCTACATCCTTCTGAATCTGTTTAGTGTATTCATCTCTTGGTCTCCCTCTATGATTTTTACCCTCCGCGCTGCCCTCCAATACTAATTCCCTTGATGCCTCAGAATATGTCCTACCAACCGATCCCTTCTTCTAGTCAAGTTGTGCCACAAATTTATCTTCTCCCCAATTCTATTCAATACCTCCTCATTAGTTATGTGATCTACCCATCTAACCTTCAGCAGTCTTCTGTAGCGCCACATTTCGAAAGCTTCTATTCCATTTTTGTCTAAACTACTTATTGTCCAGGTTTCACTTCCATACATGGCTACACTCCATACAAATACTTTCAGAAACGACTTCCTGACACTTAAATCTATACTAGATGTTAACAAATTTCTCTTCTTCAGAAATGCTTTCCTTGCCATTGCCAGTCTACATTTTATATCCTCTCTACTTCGACCATCATAGTTATTTTGCTCCCCAAATAGCAAAACTCCTTTACTACTTTAAGTGTCTCATTTCCTAATCTAATTCCCTCAGCATCACCCGATTTAATTTGACTACATAGCATTATCCTCGTTTTACTTTTGTTGATGTTCATCTTATATCCTCCTTTCAAGACACTGTCCATTGTGTTCAGCATATTGCAACTTATTTTCACCACTCTTATTGTATTCCTTTTTTAATATTTGCATTAAATAAATTTTATTCTCATCAACTAGGCAGAAACAAACTATTTAGAACCATTTTAAGAATTGTTAAGCATTCAATTCTCTGTAACCTTAGAGAATATTTTTATATTATGTTCTTTGTATTATTTAAAAAAGTATTAGTAATTGTATGCCAATAATATTGCAATAATAAGAAGTCTTGCTGTTCGATTCAGAAGCATCTGAGCCACCTTACATTTCAAGATGATGGCTTACTCTATACTGTTAATGAAATTAATAAATAAATTCCCCTGACCTATCACAGAGAGTCCTACAAACCCCATATGATAACACAACTCTAGAAATCTGCAGCCAAGACTCTCACATAGTCAACAAAGCCTTTGATTGAGACTCTCCACTTGGCTTCAAACCAAAGGATGCCAATCAACTCTGGGAACAATATTGCAAACTCTTTGCTCTGCTTGCACCATGCATTTAAGGTTACCAGTCTTCATCACCTCCACCAGCCGCCTGTATGAGCTGTGGGTGACCTCAAAATTCATACAACAGGCTTCGTTGGTGCCGACATAAGTCAAAACTTGCAGATAACTGCACACTCAGTAGCTGCAATCGAGGCCACCTACACTTCTCGGATGAGGCACCCGAGCAGACATACTGGTGCACATTTGCTTTCTTTGCAGTCCTGAACGCTGTCTGCATAAGGGGCTCTATAAAGTGCCTAATGTTGTAGCTCCTGATAACTAGTAAACGTTTCCCCTTGTCTGCCTGCTTGGACCCTGCTGAAGGAGAAGCCACCTGTCCACTCGCAGGATGAATGGGCGAGGCCAGGCGGGCAGTCTCCAGATTGGTCCGCTGCCTTGAGCAACACGAAAGCATTACCATTGTCACTCACCCTGCTGAGTAGGTGGATCCACTGTGTTGGGTACACTAGGAGGTGCCTCAGAAACAGAGCCCATTGGCAAAACAAGTGACACCTGAGGTGTCCCATGTGATGTGCCACAATCTCCGCCACTGCTACACCCCAAGGCAGCAGCCTGAAGGTGACTGGCCGCAGCAAAAAGTGCATTCAGCTGTTTGCAAATTGCGACCAGCTTGTCCTGTATCCTCACACAACATGTACCCGTCCTAACCATCCTAGACTAACTGCAGAAGTAAGCTATAAAAACTGACAGAGTCCTAGATATGCAACTTGCTACTCTCTGATGTGTCACCAATGAACGCTGATGTGGAAATAAGCTATGTAGCTGGCTGTTCAGTTAGCAACTACTGACTGAAGGAATTCACCCTCACAAAAACATGACGTTGAACATCTTAAACAGAAAAACATGCTCGAAATTTAATAAATATACTATGGGGAAAATACAGAAAAAAAAACTTAACTCGCTAGTTGGTAGAAGTATATCAGCTGAGGGCTGGAGACTGACTGACTGGCTTACTAAACAAATGGACCTATAGTTTACTTTACAGCTTCATTGGTTTATCAGTGATAATTTATATGGTGATAGAAGTACTTGAATTAAGAGCCATTAAACCTCTTGAAAAACAAATAGTCCGAGGAAAGACAAAAATGTGGAAGTCGGATGCATTCTGTAGTTTTTTAAGTTTTTACTGTTTTATTTACAAGGCTGTCATTCCTTTGCTTTATTAAAAGTCCATTTTTTATATATATGTTTTGAAAAAGGCTATCTGTGCATGTGAGCACTGAAAAAATCAGATATAGAGACTTCTTCTTCTTCTTCCACTTTCTTTAATTTCGACTATCTATGGACCATATGAAATAACTTCCTCATGATTTTATCTTTTATCCTGATTTTCATCTTTCCAGTATTTCTTCATTCTTCACTGTGTTCTTTTCTTCTTTCATCTGTCCATATAGCTGTGCAGCTGACCTTTTCCTGGAAACCCTCAAACTTCCTAAACCTGATTCAAAAAGTTAACCTATCTAGAATTTCTACTTTCCTTTTTCAGTGCTCTGAACCAACTGATTAGCATTTTGGGATTTTTGTCAAAATGGTCAAATATTTTTTTAGTCAGCCTTTCCGGGTTCATTCAAACCACAAAATGAAATTCTCCTTTTCCTGACAGCATCAGATAGCTTTTCAGTTTGAGTGTAGATTCCTTCATTATTTCTTCCACATACTCCAAACTTTTCTTGGACCAAGCCTCTTCTGTAGGATCTACTGTTTCTTTTTCTCCAACTTTTCAGTTTCACCTGTTTTGTTGATGATAAACATTCTGCTGCATAAAGGCACTCCAGTATGGTAACAGTGTTGTAGTGTTGGATATTTGTTTTTACAGGGAATGATTTTTATTGTAAATGTCTTTCATTAATTGATAAGTCATTTCCATTTTCTGTGCTCTATTCTTGTTTGCCTCTTTATCTAAACAGAGACTATTATATGCCAAATTTAATCCAGAGTTGAGATATATGTCATTGTTGATGACATTCCTCTGTTTTCCAGCACGCAGTCCTGTATTTTCTCATGCCACTGCATCCCTGCAAGGCCTTTCAACTATTCGTGCCTTTGGTGCTCAAAAAGTGCTGGAAACAGAGTTTGATCGTGTTCAAGTAAGTGTTTGATTGTATTCAAGTAAGCCTGTTTGATATTTTTCTATGACACCTAGATGTGGTTGAGAATGTACATTAATTAATTATGTTTATATTTTACAGGATGTAAATTCGTCTGCTTATTACTTATTTATGGCTATCAGTAGAGCTTTTGGATTGTGGCTGGATTTAGTTTGTGTAGTGTATCTTGCTGCTGTCACATACAGCTTTCTAGTCCTGGGACAAGGTAAGCTATTCAAAACTAAAAAAAAAATACTGAAATTTTAAAAAATCCAAGTCACTGATGTCATAGAAACATAATACAGCTTAATAAGGAACTTGTCCCTATTTTTATTCACGTCTTCCAATTACCATAGATTTAAATTGTAGTTGCTTAATTATTTACATCCAATGCCATTGTTAGTCATAAGTTAACTCATTAGCATCTGTTTACAGTTAATGTCATTGAAACTTAATCTGTAATGGTGTACTTCTTTTGTAAATGTTATAAAACTTTGTGATATTGTTGTTATATCATTTCATCAAGCAAAAATAATAAGTCCATACTTCTGCAAACTTCCTCTTCACTCTGTGTGACTCCAGACGAAATACTATTTCATATAGAATGTGCAGGAGAAAGTTGTTATTCTATCATTTAAATTTAATATGTTAATACTTCACAAATTACTAATAACAGTGTTGTTGAAATCTGGAATTTCATCAGTGTTGGCCATTCCATATTCATACGCATTCAGAGACCACAATGTTGCACATATTATGTGTAAACATAACAGTATGTAATTGCTTAGTGAGTAACTTAATATCCATCCAAATAATTTAAGTGATTCCTCAATAATGTATGTTGCTCTGATTATCTACGCTATTGTAATGGTAGCAAGTGAGCAAATGGACACAATAATTAAGATGGCCACAATGTACATATGGGTTGTGCAGTTGGCTTTACCTTGATATTAATTGTTCTCTGTGGAACTGGTGTATTGCAGATCACTGAAAGGTAGCACTTGCAAAGAATTTGTATGCATATATTTGTATTTTACAGAATTGAATTATAAATAGTTGTTAAGAATATTTATTAAGAAAAAGTTAAATACAATTTACATCTCTCCTTACATAATGGACACACAACATAGAACTGGCGGATTGTTGTAGACACATATATACCTTTAGTCCATTAACAAGGTACTTTTTGCTTACAGTAAACACAGTAGAAGATTCTTATTGCTTTATTTTGTGCATATAGTTAAGAGTATGTAGGATCCAAGTTTTGACCTCCAAAACCTTCGTGACAACTTTTAGTGGTCAAAAAACCACAAAATTTCAGTATTTTTTCAGGTTTTGCCTATTACTCAGAAATTATGCATCCTAAAGAAAATGTTTTCATTACCAGAACGAAAGAGCATTAAATTTTGTGTCAAATGACCTACTTAAATGTCAAAATTAGTGCAGCTGTTTGGCTGCAATCAGTTATATTTCGGTCATTTTTACCAGCTTGGCTAAAGAGTAGGCTCCAGTGCCTGAGACTCAAAAATGTCTACTCCAAATGAAAACTGTCCACTTATCAAAGTTATAGAGCATGAAATTTCATGTTACAAAAGCATCTAGTTTTTCAATTTTAGGGACTGATAAGCATTCATACATTTGAAACCCAAAGTAAGTCAAAGTTATTCAATGGAATGAGATTTCCAGTGGGAAAATGGCTCTCTAATGAGCACACATTTGTTTCCTACATATATCTTTTTAATTTTCTTCATTCATGTGTATTTTTATGTATGCCTTAATTGGTAAGAGTGGGGTGCTAAAATGAAAACCAAGTATATGTATTTACGTGTGAGTAATATAACAATTTTTGCAACTGAACAAATAAAAGGCCATGACAGTATTAAAGCAACACTATTTAGTTACCAAAGATTCACATTCTACCAAATTTCAGTTCCATCAAAGTTATTTCCGCCACTGTGGCAGGTCCTGGTTCAGCATCCGATCTTCAAGATCCATTGTGGCACCTTCACCAACTTCCTTGTCCTGGAACATATCTTCAATCTTTTCCTCAACCTTGTTGAGTTCAATTTCTGGGGCAATCTCACAAGATATGCCACAACAGTGTTTTCATGTTGAGGAGCAGTGCAGTCCAGATTTGTGACATCCGCTTACTGTTGTGCATCCTGTTTTGTATGCACACAAAACCATTTTCAGTAGTGTGTGTGGTACCGCATCTTTCGTCAATGTCACGGGAAACAAGCCTGATAAGTTTTACTTCCAGCGCCACTGGCATGGATCAGTTTTCTTCCTCAGCCAAGATTGTACTCGATGGTAGGATCACATTGGGTGCCACCATGCTGCATCTGATGTTGGCGGTAGCCTTTCAAGTTTGAAAGATTTTCTCAGGGCAGACTTTACAAAGAGCTCATACCTGAGCTCATCCAAAGTCACACAGTTGGGATTTGCATACAGTGCTAACATCAGCTGTTCTGCCTGTGCTATTATGTCTTGAGAGACTGAGAGTTTAACAAATTCAGCAATTTACACTTTGAGGTGTGGCTGTTGCTCTATAAGGTTTAGTAATTTCTCTTTTCCTTGGGTGAAAAATGTGAATGTGGTATCACATCCTGTGACGGGCATGGTTGAAAAGGGCAAATGCAGGACTGACTTTGACAGAATTATGGGAGTACCATACTCTTGCTGATTTCCTTCTTACTGGTTTACAAAAGTACAAGTTGCTGGAGTTGTTTCCTCAATATGTTAGGAGAACAAACACATCATTGTCCTCACTCACGATTGCCACACTGTCAGAGTCAGCAATTTGGGATGTATATATTTCCACAATTAATTCTTCTTCCTGTAGCAGCTGAACACCTCTATCCTCAAATTTCCACATGACCGTCAAAATCAAGTGCTTCTTGTAGCTCTCATTTCTCTCATTTGTGAGAAACTTCTCCTGTGTGACTGCAGCATTTTTACCTTCATCAAAAATGATATCTGACGAAGAACATAGTCTCTTTAAATGATGTGACTTTCAGAAGACTTTGTCCTCCTTCATGAAGCATCACTTGCATAGCCATTGAATACAACTGTGATTCTGGATCTGTAACTCTTTCTCAAGTAGGTTTCATATTTCACACAGATAGCTCCAAACTTTTCTTTGATATGCAAAACGACCTTTTGGAGCAAGTCACCACCATCTACCACAAAGCTTTTTATTTTTGGTACTTCATTCTGCTGGAGAGATGTGAATGCATCATAGGGCAATGACTGTGTACCCTTATTGCGTCTGTCTTCTGTGAACAGTGACATGGGGTATAGGGAAAGTTCAAACAAGAAACAGAATTTCAAGTCCTTATCAGGAATCCTCTTCATTCTGATCTTGAGAGCTGTAGTGCAGGATGCAAGTGCTATAATGTTGAGGTTGCATTGAAATGAGATGTTTTCAAAGTTCTCTCCCCTAATTCTGTTGATCCCCTTAATTCCTTCCTCTAATGCCTCATGACAATTTACCAATTCATCACCAATTACTCCACTGCTTATTGACATAAGCCTATTACATGATGGAAAAGGTGGAAAGTTTTAAAAGCCAGTCATTCAGTTTTATCTCTGCATGAAGTTCTTAAAGCCACATGTTGCTTGCTTGTTCATGATGATATAGCTTTTTGACAAACATCACAGGAGGATGCCATCCCTGAAGTCCCCTTTGTGAGCAATGACTCTGATAACCCATGTCTGTGAGTTAGACTGCTTTTCACTTTCATTGTTTTCATTAAAGTTTTCTCTGTGATCATGTCATACCATTGGACACACCAAAATTTATCTCTTCACCTGATAGTGAAGTAGCCTTCAGTTGTAAATTTGTTGTATTCAGCAGCATCAATTCAGTCTTCCAAAGAGATGTTCTCTAGTAAGTAAAGGTGAGCACTTTTAGCATACAGGAAATGACCAGTGGCATGAAAGTATGGTAGCACTTTTATTGGTGTTTAAATGCTGATTCCAGTTTCCAGTACACTCAGCTTCAATGAAGTGTTTTGTGAGCATAACCATGCTGTAATATTGGACCCATAATTTAGCTATTTTTCTTCATCTTTGTACATCCATAGTTTAAATGGAGGACAGTGGGACATCATCTTGTATACATTTATATTAAAAATGAAGAAATTCCTGCAGCTGTATTTAAGGTGTCGATTTTATTTTGGCAGCTAGTTTCAACGTTGTAACAATGTCATCCTCAGGCCCATACACTTGTTGACATCAACTGTGTGCGGCTGATACTGGAAATCAGTGGTGGGTTATGGACGTGTTCCGTGTGGATGGTGGGTAGTGTGGAAGGGCCTGAAGATGATGTTGCAATGTTGAAACTAGTTGCCAAAATAAAATCGACACCTTAAATACAGCTGGAGGCATTTCTTCATTTTTAATATAAATATATTTTTCTTCATGGTTCAATGCTGCAAATCACATTTTTGACAAGATTATCGCATTTATATAATCTTCATTTTCATGACATTTGAATACTGATGGTCTGTTATGGAGAAGCAACAATTTCTCAGTTATTTTCATTTAAACTTCTTTGAACTCGATCTCCTGAAAGGTAATGCGACAATCCCATATGTATCAGTGCATGAGTTCTTACAGCTCTTGCATACACATGCCCAGTCAAAACTTTATCCAAACTGTTTTCAGTGAATATTGTGGACAGTAAGTCTCTCAAGCCCCTTTCCTGCCATTATTATACTGGTGCACCCCAAGAAGGGCATTAGAAGGTGAAACCACCTAATTGTACAATGATATGTTCTAAATTGCTGCCTTTGATTCTTACAGTATCCATTGCCTTCAATAAAAGTGGCTGATTGAAAGTGGCAAAACATCACCTTTGAATATGTTTTATGTATTTTTTCAATGCTCTTAGAAGACATGTATATAGTATATTATAAAGGATCAGAGCATACTTTAAGAATGGAAGGCACATTGTTTTTGAACAAACTGACTGTCAGCGATTTGTGGCTTCTTCCATGAATCCTTTCCACCTGGAACATCAGTGAATTTCTTCCTCTTTCCATAAAACCACAGAATCTCATATTCAGAGAGCAATACCTTCAAGCACTCAGGGTAATCAAAATTGAGATCCTTTATAATAAGCCAACATCATTTGCTTTTTGATAGGTGATTGACTGAGGAATATCAACCGTAGACAAAAATTCAAAAGTTGAATGTCTCCTTTCCCAATCAATGTTCTTGTCAGACTTCATAGCTGTGTAGAGAGTCACTGACATTATTCCTCCCATGGAATGGAAAGCGTTCACCCCATCAATGATGTTAAAATCAGTGTTATTGAAGATGCACTGGTTGTAAGTTACTAACTTACGATGTCCTGCGATTTTCCTATCCTTACTGGATTTTTCTGTTTCACTTTAACCACATCACCATCTGCCAAATTGCCATCACATATAAAACACACATCTGTACAATCTGGAGCACTCATTTTAATTGCACTGGCCATGCCACTAAAGTAAACTGAAATGAAGAAATGAGAATTTTGCAAGACATAAGGAGTTTTGAATGCGCCCCTCTCACAACAAAGGAAGACTGGGCATGGTGAACAATGGAAACAGTAACAAAGGAATAGAGTGGATGGCAGCCTCAGCTGTTTACAACATGTCAGTCGAGGGAGATCTATAAATACCTTTACACTTGAAGATGGGACAGATTAATTGTTCTTTGTTCTTAATTTGTCTGTGGATCATTTCTTACAATGATATTGGATGCATCATGTTTACATAAAGCTTACATATACATAGTGAAAATACAATGATATATATCACTTTGTGTATGATTGCATTTATAAGCTGACTGTTACATATATTTTCTAGCTGCAAAAAGACAGTAAATATACATATATTTTATAGAATATTCACAAAAAATGCCATCAAAAGTACATTATAAAATGCACCAAAGATAATATAGTTCATTTTTCTGTTATTCCTTGGTGTTCACTCAGCACTGCCAAGAAAAACAGAGAAGAAGTAGAGGACAGGAGCATCAGTGTTTTGACAGGAAATATTAATGTCTTTCTATTGGAAATTTCATTTCATTGAATAACTTTGATTTACAAAAAACAACAAAATGGAATTACTTTGATATTCAAATATATGAACACTTAATAGTGCGTAAACTGAAAAACTGTATGTATTTATCAAAACTTTACAGATTTATCCTTGCTCAAAGATTTGGTAAAAATGCCTGCTACATTGTTTTCTGAATCTACTTTACAGAAGTCTGTAATTCCATTCCTATAGCATTCATTCACAAAATCATAATGTGCTTCAATATACTTTGATTTTTTTGTAAAGTTAACATATTTAGCAATATTGGCTGTCCCTGAGTTGTCTTCATATACTTTAACAGCCTCATCAGGCTTTGCAACAAAAATATTCGAAAATACAGAACTAATGTAGATTCTGTGACAGCTTCTTACAATGCTATATACTCAGCACATGCAGAAGATTTTGTAACACCTCTTTGTTTCTTAGATTTCTGAATAATCTAATTCTGTAACCTGATATGGACTTATGATCTATGAAATGACCTGCCCAGTGTGCATCTACAAATCAATCTAAGAGCTCAATACTTTAAGTCCTTCCATATGTTAACTACAAATCTTTTGTTAGAAATAAATATTTCAATATTCACAAAGCATATTTAAAGTTAGTATCATTGTAACATTTTGAAATGTGTTCAAGCAATGTACACTGTAACTTATATCTGGTGATGTTCCTTAAGTAATGTACATGAGGTCACCTGCCAAGTTCCTGTACTTAATATCATGATTTGAAAACTTCTATACATTTTAGCTTTCAGCCAAAACGCCTTCTTCTGAAGTAGAAAACACACACATTCATACAAGCAAGACTCACGCAAACATGAACAATACTCTGGCCACTGCAGCCACAGACAGTGGTCATATGTGTGAGTGTTAATGTGTTTGTGTTTATTACAGAACAAGGCCTTTTGGCTGAAGCTAAAATGTGAAGCAGTCTCTTCATTGGGCCTACCTGTGACTCAACATCTCCTTTACATAATGGGTAGCAGTCTGTCCTTTTCATAATACTGCTGTAACTCCGTCATGGACTTTCCATTGTTTAATATCATGACTTGCATCTTGTGCTGGTTGTAATCTAAAATTAATTTCCATTGGCATGCTGCACAACTTTGAATGTTAAATCTGATATTTCTTAGCTATAGATTCAATATAGCTTTCCTGGCAAAGATCCGTTATATTCATTATATAGTTGTACTCAATGTTTACCACAGGATAATTCTTTGCTTCTCCTAAGCCTGCCATTCAAAATAGCTTGGACAACAGATTCTTTGCTTCTTGTATTTCCCTGTAACTTTTACCACAGATTAGGAATCATCAACAAACACAGTTATATAGCTCATATAATTTGCAGTCATCAGTATCGGGCAGTAATTATATTTACTTCTTTTGAAACCTAGACTTTTTAAAATCTCATCCAAACAATCATACCATGCTCTGTGACTTTATCTCAAACCATATAACACATTAAGTAACTTACAAACTCTGCTTATTTCATCCTTGTATCCTGGAGGTTGCATTACACATATTCCTGAAAAAATTTTGCTATTTAAAAATGTGGTCTGTACATTCATTTGTTCCGCAATCAAGCCCGCTTGACAACAGTATGACAACAAAAGTTTCAATGTTTTCAATGTTTGTGTCATAGCAACTGGTGAATCAATATCATTCACTTTTTTTGTTTTGTGTGTGTGTGTGTGTGTGTGTGTGTGTGTGCGTTTTTTGAAAGTTCCTTGCAACAAATCTTAATTTACAAGTGTTATCAGATTTTTTTGTAAAAATCCAGTTTACAGCAAGAACATTTATATTCACTGTCTTGATTACTAGTTCCAAAGTTTTGTTTTTATTTGAGTGGTCAATTTCCGTATCCATTGCTTGCTTTGAACCTCTGGACTCATTACTATTCAATGCTTCCTCAAAATTTTCTGAGCTGTCAGCACTACAAAATTTACATAAACGAAGTTACTCATGACATAATCATTAAATCTGTCAAGCACTCTAAGTTCTCTAGTTGACCTTGTCAACATAAATTCTTGTTCTTGTTTATGATTGCTTGAACACTCTTTGATACTCTTTTCTTCCATTTGTTCATTTACAGGTTCATTTTTTATGCTTTTTCAATCAGAATCACTAAACGTTTTGCACTGTGAATCAGAGCCCTTTAGATCAATTCACCTGACAACCTCTTCCACAATATCAACATGTCTGCTAATGATAACTTTGTGTTAATCAATACTCTGTATCCAACTTCACAGTAGCCTGTTGAAATTCCCAAGTCTGCTTAGTAATCCCACTTTGAATTTCTCAACTGTTCTGATACACTTATAAAATTCTACTTCCATACAACTTTAAATGTTTAACATTAAGTTTCTTCCATACTCTGCATCCAACTTCACAGTAGCCTGTTAAAATTCTCAAGTCTGCTTTTTAATCCCACTTTGAATTTCTCAACTGTTCTGGTACACTTATAAAATTCTACTTCCATACAACTTTAAAAGTTTAACATTAGGTTTCTTCCCAAACAATATTTCATAAGGAGTTTTTCTTCAAATAGTATTACCTAAAGTTCTGGGTTCAAGATATTCAACTGCACAAACTACATCATGCCAAAATCTTCTACATATTATTGCTTCAGCAAACAGTCATCTTCACATATCCCTAATTGTCCTGTTGTATCTTTCAGCTGTACTATTTAATTCATATACATAGGGAGGGCACACATTTAAGATGATTCCTTTGTGTCTTAGAAATTGATAATATTTGAATTTCAATATTACTATCCATTGTCATATCTCAATTTCTTAATAGTTTTACCATTTAGATTTTTAATTTCATTAACAGATCACACAAAACAATTATAAACTTGAATTTTAGATATGACAGCGTAGACTCTAGCTGCTTTATAGTAATCATCAATATAAGTGGTAAAATATCTTTCCCCATAGCAAACTGTGAGTTCAGTGAGGCATTCAAATCAGCATGAATAAGCTCTAATATTTCTTTTGCATTGCTTCTATTGTTTTCAATGGGTAAATTGTGCATTTTATTTTCAACACAAAATTTACTCCTCATAAACTCTGGTTCTAAATTTGTTGGCAATCCATCTGCTAACTGATCCTTACATAACACATTCAGATCACTAAAATTTAAATGTCAAGTCTACAATGCCATTCCTTTACTGACCACTATCCTTACTATCACACTATTTACAGTAATCTCTCTCTTATAAATTCTACTTCTCATTTTCTACAGCCTATCTCCTTTCAATGCACCCATAAGATATGTATTGTCTTCATCAAAAACTTTTGAGGTATTGCTTATAGATATAATTTTATATTTCTCTTTTACTTTAGCATAGGTAATCAAATTTCTCCATGTATTTGACATAATATAAATTTTTCATTTCAGTTGGAATCATGTCAGCATCAACTGTAAAATAACTAATTAGATTTTATTCCATCTGGAATTTGTACATTCACAGGCTCTTTTAAAGTTTGTATTAAAAAATTCAAGTCCCCAGTATATCTCAAAGATTCTGGCAAGGTTCTTAACATCTAGTTTAGCTTCTCTGTCTTTTTTGTACCTGCTGATTTTAATTTGTTCACTTTTTTCCCAAAAATGCTGACGGACATTGCCATGTCACTATAGTCTTTTAACCTCAGCTTCTCCAATTTGTTCCTGCACACACCGAGCGAGGTGGCGCAGTGGTTAGCACACTGGACTCACATTTGGGAGAACAACGGTTCAATCCCGCGTGCGGCCATCTTGATGTAGGTTTTCCGTGATTTCCCTAAACCACTCCAGGCAAATCCAAGGATGGTTCCTTTCAAAGGACACGGCCGACTTCCTTCCCCATCCTTCCCTAATCCGATGAGACCGATGACCTCGCTGTCTGGTCTCCTCCCCCACAACAACCCAACCCAACGCCCTGCACACAAATTTCAGTACTGTTCAGTATAATTCATCAAACTTGCTCATTATCTCAAATGCAGTTTCCTGATCGCTCATGAATTCTAGATGCTTGTTCAAAATTGCTCCATATATGCAGTTCATTGTGATCAGATTTTCTTGGCCCCAAGTTCTGGCATTGTCCTTGCTGATTTTTGCCCTTGAAGTCACAGTATAGCATTTCTTCATTTTCAGATACATTTCCACTTGCCAATTCCAGTTCATATAGTCTTCTTCATCAGACAATGGTAGCTTGTCACAAAGCACACTTTTTGAATAACAGCCTTCCTTTCAGTGCAACCCAATCACTTTTTTTCCGAATAACAATATTCTTTTTAATTAATAGCTGTGAACTGCTACCACATTAAGAATATTTATTAATGAAAAGTTGAATACAATTTACATCTCTCTTTACACAGTGAACCCCTCACAGCACAGAGCTGATCGACTTTTGTACATACATATACACTCAACGTTGAGAGCCCTCTCAACACTGTCGATACTAGCAATATGAATGTACCACATTACACCAAGAGTGCAGAAAAGGCAGCTGCCTTTTTTTTCAATGCCTAGAAAACTGTCACAAATCAGAAGAATCCTGACTGTGCAGACAGTTCACTTTTTCTTTACTACTGAGTAATTCTTCAGATTTTTGAATAATTTGTGTTGTTTAGTTTGCCCAATGTTTCACAGACACTAGTGCCTGACATTGCTAGTGGGAAATACTTTCTCATAACATTCCAAAAAATTAACCTTCATTCTAGAGCTGTCAGTTTGGATTTGCTATATTTGAATGGGGATTAGTACCTTCTCAGTTTTTCTTGATTTTATATTTGGTTTAAATCAAACTGTAGATGTTGCCTGTAACATTAGCATCTGAATGCTGTTTATTCTTAGACTTCCATTCCTTTAATTAAACCTGCTGTTGTGTTTGTGAGTTACTGTGGCATCTCTGAATAAATGAGCATGGTGACTGTCAACATTAACGAGAACTTGCATGTCAAAAAATCATCACCACTTCCCACATTTTCAGCCACAGACTGCGCTTACATAATACTTTTAATTTTACATATGTGTTGGAGGAAGTTACATGATTAATTTTTTTACAGGAAAATTTGCAACTGTTTAAAATTACAAGGTAATGGTCATAGAATGAAGTGGGACACTGATGAGGTACTAGGATTCTGATTAAACATTCGCCTGAAATGGCCATCTAAATTAAATTTTTCATGGTTCCTCTAAATCAGTTCAGTTGAGCATCATGCACACTCTCCAACAAGTTTACATATGATATATTCCC
This sequence comes from Schistocerca nitens, assembly GCF_023898315.1. Lineage (NCBI taxonomy): Eukaryota > Metazoa > Arthropoda > Insecta > Orthoptera > Acrididae > Schistocerca > Schistocerca nitens. The sequence continues at coordinate 354,917,840 of NC_064615.1, forward strand.
ACATCCTGCACAACCTGAACTAGTGTCATATCTATAATAACCCAACATCCAATACGATTATATCTCCAACCAAGAAAAAGAAAACTGAAGTTATTTACTGGGCTGGTGATCTGCAATACATGTAAAGATGACACACACACCTTATTGTTTTGCCTAGGTAATTCTAATTCCATATGCTGTAGAAAATGCTCATAAACTGCATTAATAATAATGAATGTTCATTTGTCCAGAAAACTGTCGCGAAATGGAAAGTACTCCTTTTGGATGGATAATTATACTAAACGGGGTATCATTTTACCTAAGAAACATTTATAAGTAATGCTAAGTGACAATTTTTTTGAAATTCTGCAATATTAATTCCTGTAATTGAATATCCTTGCAGATATGTTTGGTGGTAGTGTGGGCTTGGCAATCACTCAGTCTCTCAATCTAATGGGAATGTTCCAGTGGGGAATACGTCAATCAGCTGAGCTTATAAACCAGATGACAGGTGTAGAACGTGTCTTAGAGTTTGCTGGTTTGAAGCCAGAACCATCTCTTGAATCATCTTCTGGTAAGTTTATTTATAAAAAGTTCAGTAACAGTATGAAAAAGTGGATAGTTCATGTAGAGTCCTGAAATGAGTACCAGTTATGAGAGCAGAACTGTGAACAAGAGCTAACACTTTATGCTAAAAGCATGTTTATTGAGCACACACACAAGTAAAGATTGAGCTTCTGACCCATTCCTTGCTATGTTTATTACAGTAATCATAGCAATAAGCAAATTAGCAAATCACTGACTTTGCATTCACTTGCATAATACATAGAAATTAGTATGAGCAAGTGCAGGTAGAATAATCAAAGTTTATTATTTCTACTGAACTTTGTGGTCATCAGAAGGGTTGTTTGGCTGTTTGTCCTTCCTGCAAGACATTGGTGGTTGTAACTTGAAGTTGAAATAATATGATGATTCAGGTTACTTTCTTCAGATAAAGTTTTTAATGGACACCAGACATGTTTTAACATCACATAACACACACTGTAGCTTTGCAGCATCTCAGTTCTACTAAATGGATACTTCAAACTAAAACATTCTGTCTCCATAGAGCACCAATGATGGACCAATTTACTCCATCTCAGCACGACAGATAGACTCCAACTAGTTGCTGACAATTCCAAAGATAAACAAAATATATGAAATCGTTATTGTAATAAACATGGCAAAAATGTGTTTGTGGTGAAGTTTGGGATGGGTAGTGTAGTTAAACACAAGAAAAACAATGTTCAGTATACAATGTTTTACCACAGCATAAAAAAAATATCTTCCACAACTTTTATATGTATCTTGGGTAATCTGGGATGCTGCTTCTAAATGCTGTTGTAGGTTCATTTTGATGTTACTGCATTGTCACATAGAAATTATGTAATGATCCAAATAAGGTTACGTGCTTCAAGTGTACAAATGATTTTATTTCGCACGATAAATGTTCAGCAGTGAACGCACATCATAGAACTTACAAAGACTGACTACATGCTGTTGATACAAAATTCAGTTTAAGACTGAAGCTCAGCGGCATACAAATTGCCTCTCTTTATATATTTTTAAACAATTACTGTCATTGCTACATACTGAATTTTGCCTTTATACAATTAAAGTTTTTTTACGTATATCTTCCCAAATTACATAGAAATTTATGTGAAATAAAAGTGAATATTTTCATACAAAGACAGGAAAGACTCTGTTTCTATTAAGACTGTAAATTACATGTTTTATCATTGCAGCAATATACTTCGTTAATTTGCATACACTATTTAACTGACTTATAGAAGAATCATGCTATCATTTTCAGGCAAACAGAGTGATTAGTTTTATTGAATGAAAGGCCTAGACGCAACTAATTAATTTTTGCGTGTTTAAAATTTTACATTTCTATATGGTCGTAATTACAATTCTATTAACTAACATCGATTAAAACATGAGTATATGTGATTCTGACTGAAAAATCATTGTGTCATATTTTTATTAGGGATTCAAACAATTTCTGGTTTCAAAACATAAAATAGATACTGGTTCAGTCAATGAAAAGTAGCCTTGAAGAAACACTGATTAATATTCGCCTAACAGAGGCTGCATAACTCAAGCTCAGAGACACTACCTGTTAGTTCATAACAAAATATTAGGTGTTTGGGATTCCGTCTACTTGCATTAAAGTTTAAAGTTCACATAATTCTGCTTTATTACCTCTAAAACAAATTTATATGGATATCAAATATGCAATTATTGTCAGAAAACTATTATCATTGCAAGTTCACTGTTATACTGTTTGGCTAGAAGTCTTCACACGTAAAGCAGCCAGAATTTATATGTTGAACCTGAATAAATTCCATGATGTAAATAGGCACTGACCCACAGATATTGCAACTTACTACATTAGGTTGTTCAATGATCATCATAATATTTTGTAATGTTCATGAGACATGCCACGTGGAGTTGTCAACGGCTCAGAAATTTTGCAAATAGCCTCCAAACTAATTCACATATAAATCTCAAAATTTCACTGAATGATTTGAAACTGTAGTCACTTCACATTTATGGTAAAAGAATTGAAAGGCAGCTACTGAACAACTCCCTTAATCCCTAAACTACAGCACAATGCCCTACACTAAGTGCAGGAAGCACTTAATTCTCATCGGCTGATGATCTGAAGGGCCAATCAGAAAAATTCCTGCTTCCAATTAACCAAGGTAATCCCTAACTCATCCAGTGGTATATTGCAGAAAGTAAATAAGGAAGAACTTCTAAATTTATGAAACCAAATTCAAATAAAAACAAAAGCAGGCCCAAATTACTCTCAGAAATAAAATATTAATTCATTTAACTTCTAGCTTTCATTCTGGCTGGCTTTATACAAAAGCATGGTCACTGTACATATCATATGTCACATGATTCACAATTGCACAAGATTTTCCTATGCATACTTTTACATAAATTTCAATAAAATAAAACATCCACACTTCACGTATGTCCTCCATACACTTTTTCACTGTTTCCAAAACACTTAACACAGCTCAACATAATTAAAAAATATTCTGGTTATCGAATTAGATGAGATTATATTGCAATTTCTAGTTGTGTTCCATAGTACAACAAAAGTTATTATGTATTTTAGGTAAACTTTTATATTACTAAAAGTATAATATATAATGTTCTGACATAAAACTGTATATGAAATACGAAATTAATTGAAGAAAAATTAAATTTATAGGGAACTGATCATACACCAGACCAGTTCAGAGCTCAAATGCACAATGCTAGCTGCATGTATGCTGGAATTTTTTATATGTAAAAGAAATAAAAGAATAATGTGGTACATCACAGGCTGTCACAGTTTTACACCATTACAGAGGAAAGTTATAGACACATCTGAGCCAAACATTTAAAGCTTCTGTGGAGCACTGGTACACAATTAAGGGGTTTTGAAAACGTGACAATACTCCCCACCCCAGATTCTTTAAAGAACAAAATCCCATTTATGAAATAGCTTCAAATGTCTTGATTCCTTTAAAATTGAGCTAATGTGTTAAATATTTGATGTTACATATGTAAGTGAGAAAAACTTTAGAAAATGTCTGAATTATGTTTAAAAGTTTGGTAGAAGTCACTAAGTACACTGGATGAGTATAGCCAGGGTAATCTGCACTTTGCTTTGAGCAAAATCTAGTTTTTAACGAATTTCAGTGTTTATGATGTAATATCTCCTGAACTATGTGTTATATAATGATGCAGGTACATGCAGTTGTGTATGTGGATACTGCCTGTAGAATGTTTTCAGAATAGTGTTTGTAATAAAGATGTAATAAATTTAAATGTCATTCTGGATGCTGAAGTTTTACTACATGAACTGTGGAAATGTAGTAAATGATGGACTTTTTTTGCTTTTGCCATTTTGTGGGGGGGGGGGGGGGGGGGGTCGGCAGGGAGGCGGGGGCGGGGGGATAGGTGCAGTGACAAAATGTTTCATAAAGGTTTCAAATCATGTATAAAGTTATTGGAAGTTGCTAAGTATTTTTATTCTGAAATACTGGATGAATATAGACTGCATCATTTGCATACCATGAGTTACACTGCCTCAAGGCATACAGTATGTCTTACTGTATTAATCCTTTAACAATAATTACATAAAATATTTGGACTCAAGTTTTTGTTAAAAAGTTTTCAGTGGTGGTGAGCAACAGTCATATTTTGACAGAATGAGCTGCCATATATTCATAAGTATAATAATTTATAATATATTTATAAATATAGTAGTATACAGTCAAATGGCACTTCATTCTTTCAACAACTTTCAACAGTTTTCGTTGTCCCCAGAAGCCGCTAGACAGGTAACCAAGAACTGGGATGATGACAAATCACCGAGTTAGCCATTTAGTAATACAGATAACAGTCATCTATCAATATTATGAGAAGAATAGTCACTACTCAGCATATAGCAAAGATGCTGAGTCGCAGATAGGCACAGCGTAAAGACTCTCACAGTTATAGCTGTCAGCCGTTAAAGCCTTCATCAACAACATACAGACGTACATGTGCGCACACGCACGTGCGTGCACGTGTGCACCCCCCCCCCCCCCACACACACACACATGAAAAAACAACTTACACATAACAGTTATTTATATATTTTTGCTAGATAAATGTCTACACAACCACACTGATATTTATTAAATAGTAACAATTGCATATTGTATTAACATCCCAGCCACAAATGTGCTACATACTCCACTATTCTGTAAACTTAATTATATATGTAATTAATAGTTGCTGTGTATTGTATTTAATGCTTCAGGTAAAACGCCACTTTCCAACTGGCCAGCAGCAGGTCAAATAGAGTTTCATCACGTGTTCTTAAAGTACAGTGAAAATGCCCCACCTGTACTCAAGGACTTAAATTTCAGTATAATGCCTCAAGAAAAGGTTAGTTGTGAATTGTTTTGTTACTGATTTATTATTATGAAGCACCCAAATTATTTATTTCTGAACCAGTAACAGCTTCATTAACTTCCCAAGCATTTGAAGTATATCCATGTTCCACACAATTAATAAATTTTTATGAAGTTACTGTTGATTATATGTAATAATAAAACTATTGTTTTTGTTGTAAATGTCATGTGGTATGGAAGGCTATTGCTTTTTATGGCTGTTGCTTTGAGGGCTTCTTTACCTAGCCCCTTGGCTGTAATCCATTCTCTCAGATATTTAAAGCTGTTCTGTAGCCTGTCTGGTATTTGGTGTTTAATAGGTTGTATTGTCCTCGATATCTGACATAACATATGGGTCCCCCTCGCCCCACCCCACCCCCAACTACCATTCCCCCCAAAAAGAGAGAGAGGGACAAGAAGAAAAATAAGATATTTGAAAGTATGTTTATTCTGCTGCATCCTTCACAACAGTAAGTTATTAATTTTTACTGCTGATATTTCAAATTCTTCTATCTTTATGTCTATGTCATCTGTAAAAGCTAAATAGTCTATCTCCACTCCTTTCTTCTTTGTATCAGTCTTTAAAAGTTTAAAGGGGTTCCAGAATTTTAATTCCTTGTGCCATTATTGTATTATTTTTGTGTTCTCTTCAATTGATATTTTTGGAACTAATGCATCTGCTTGTTTGTGTAGTTCTGAGATTTGTTCTTTGGCATTATTCAGTGAGTCAATAATTAATGCCATGTCATCTGCAGATGTTAGACAATCTATGGGGGGACTAATGACCTCAGCAGTTGAGTCCCATAGTGCTCAGAGCCATTTGAACAATCTATGGTGTTTTTATTTGAATTTCTTCCTAGTTGAACATCCTTAGTATTGATGGATTTCCTCAATTCTCTCACTACCTTCTCTAATGCACAGTTGAAAAGTAGGAGTGGTGAAGCAACCCTGTCTTACTCTTGATTGTATTTCAAAAGGTTTTGAAAGTTTCTCCATAAATTTTACTTTCAGTGTTGTGTTTGTTAAATTTCCTTTAATTATTACTGTCATTTTATTGTTGAGTCTGATGCTTTTATAATGCTGATCAATGCATTTGTCAGTTGAGTCATATACCTTTTTCAATTATGCCAAAGTTATCATGTATTTCAAGATCCTGGTTTTCTCCATTTCTGTTATGTTCTTTAGAGTTAGTATTTACTCTGCACAAAACCTTCCCTTCCTACATCATTCTCGATACTTTCCTTTAAAACTGCCATGGACGAGATCCCTCTATAATTGTTAGGTTCAGTTTTCTTTCATTTTTTGAGTAGCGCACATGTCAACACCAATGTCCAATCTGATGGTAAACTGTTTGTTGTTCAAATTTCAGTAATGATTTCTGTTAGACATAGACTAACATTTTCATTAGAGTGTTTCCACAATTCAGCAACTATACTATGTTCTCCTGACACTTTGTTACTTTTATATTGTTTTATGATTCTTAGATTACCTCTATTCTTGGTAATTGATACTGGTTGTATGCCATATGGTATTATATTTTGGGGTAACTCTTCTCATTCTAAAAGGGTAATTTTGGCTCAGAAATGGGTGGTTCAGTCAATAAGCGGTGTAAGTTCGCAAACCTCTTGTCAACCCATGTTCACTAGTCTGGGTATTTTAACATTGGCCTCTCAATATATATATATATATATATTCTTTACTGTCATTTCTTGTTAACAGTATCAACTTACTCCTAAGAATAAGCAGCTTTCACTCAAGTAATACTCAGCAGAAATCATACATGCATTTGGATCGGACTTCTTTAACTCTTATGCAGAAAGGTGTGTAGTATAGTGCTGCATCCATTTTCAGTAAGCTACTTCAGGAATTCAAAAATCTTGGCAGTAATCCATGTGCTTTCAAATCTAAACTGAATAGTTCCTCATGGGTTGCTCCTTCTATTCTGTCGAGGAGTTCCTTGAAAAATAATGTGATTGGTGTTGTATTGTTGATTGTGTTTACTTAAACTTATGACTTGACTTTTTTTGGGTTCATAAACATTTTATTTTTATCTGTTATTACTTTTACATCGTAATTTCATGTAATGACATGTTCCATGACCTAGAAAATTTGCTTCTCAATTTGGTCCTAAGGAACTTGATGTGTAAATAAATAAATAAATAAATATTTGGATTACATTATCAAAATGAAAGTCTTCTTTTGGTGGATCACAGTTGTGTAATTCTTTGAAGTAGTCCACAAGTATTCTGCAGCTCTCTGTGATATTATATGCAGTCTTCTCCATTTTTGGATGTATAAAATGTAACTTGGTGGTGTGCATTTCTTTAAATTATTTTGAATGTTTTATAAAAGCTCATTGTGTTGTTGTGCTTAAAATGTAGATGAATTGATGTTGGTTGATCTTTTTTATGTTGTAACCTGATATTTTTGTGATCTTTAGATGCACATTTCCTTGCTTCTATAATTTTTTTCGGTTTTATTAATTTTAATTGCATTGCAGATGTTCCAAGCTCATTGCCTCTTGATAATTAACTCATCACAATCATCATTCCACCAAGAATCTTTTCATTTCTTTTTACATGGAATAGTTTCTTCTGCAGACTGAATAATGTCTTTGAAGCACTTCCCAACATTCATGCATTATTTTTCAAACTGCATTTTGTAGTTATTTTCTCTACATAACTTTTGTATCTCAAACTTTTTGGGTTGGTTTTGGTTCTTTTTTTCGAAATACTGGTCTAATCTTGAATTTAATGATAAAGACGTTGTGATCTCCTGGCAACTTGTGCAGTAAGTACCTCCATTGCAGAGTGTCTTCTTTGATCAACATGATCAAGTTGTTTTTCCCCACAAATCGGATATGGTGATTGATATCCATGTAGTTTGTTTTCTAAGAAGTTTTGTGAAGAATGTTGGTTTTAGTCCTATGTTAAGCTGTCTGAACAGGTTTAAGAGTCTTTCTCTATTTTTATAGGTTCTTTTATGTGCAGGGAGTTGTCCTACTACAGATCTGTACTGACTTTGCCAATATGTACATTCAAGTCTCCAGGTCATCATACTGTTTTTTCAATGGAATCTGGTCTAGGGTGTTGACATAGTCCTATGTTAAGCTGTCTGAACAGGTTTAAGAGTCTTTCTCTGTTTTTATAAGTTCTTTTATGTGCAGGGAGTTGTCCTACTATAGATCTGTACTGACTTTGCTAATTTGTACATTCAAGTCTCCAAGTAATAATACTGTTTTTTCAATGGAATCTGGTCTAGGGTGTTGACATATGTTATTATTATTATTATTATTATTATTATTATTACTGCTGTTACAAAACTGTAAGCCTGTGATTGCACTAATTATAATAATATTCTCAGAAGTATATGTATGCTGTGAAAACTTTATGGGTTTCTTATGCTCAAACTAAGAATGGTGTGCATCATTTATATTTGATGCAATTGAATATTTGACCAGTGTGCATAGAGTATACAGAGCCATAGAGTTTTTGACTAGATAGTATAAATATCAGCCAGGATAGAGTTGATAAAATAAGTGAGTGACAACAGGATAATGCAAGAAACCTACAGTGGATACCTTTTTAAGCTACTGACAGATAATATAGCTAGAAAATGTGGCAGACAAAAGAAATGATAGAAGAAAGAAGAAGAGGAAACTACAGTTAGCAGGCATAACCAAACAAAATTAAGCAAATGAATAGAGTTCCTCATTTTTTTAAAAGAGAGTGGAACTTCAGTTAATTGATTTTAAATTAAACTAAACTGGAAACAACTGGCATAATTCGAACAGTACATGGGTGTACTGCCAGTCCATAGTGTCCAATGGCCACAATATTTCGGTGATCAGACATGTCACCAACGTCAGGTGCACTGATGAACTGAGCTCCTGAGAGCGGGTGGCTGTCTTAAATCCCCTCCCCTTGCAAGGCGTTCTCTCCGCGGTCCGTGCCCGTGCGTCAGCACTCGCTGAGATGCTGGCGTCGGCATGTGTGGTGGTGTCATTGTAATTGCCTCATCCGCCCTAGTCACCCATTCGTTTCCTTTGCTGAACGTCTTTTTAATTTGAGTCAGTGCTGGTTCCCATGCCCTGCTGAGGTTATAGCTGCAATCTCGGTTGATGAGTCCGTCCCTGGTATGAATTTCGATAGCCTCTCTAACAACATTGTCCCATTATTTAGATGTCTGTGCCATGACCCTGGTATGTTGGTAGTCCATTTTGTGATTTTTGGACAAACAGTGCTCTGCGACCGCCAACTTGTTGGGGTACCCAAGTCGAGTGTGCCTCTGATGTTCTCAGCAATGATCTTCGATGGTGCGCTCTGTCTGTCCAATATAAGTCTTCCCACATTGACATGGAGTCTGGTATATGCTGGCCTTCCGCAAACCAAGATCATCTTTGACACTTCCCAATAATGCTCGTGTTTTATTTTGTGGGCAAAAGACAGTTCCTACTCAGTGTTTCCTCAGTATTTGTCCTATTTTCCCTGATAGTGCGCCAGTATATGGTATATAGGCAGTGGCTATCTCTTTCTCTGTGACTCCTTCCATCTCCACACGCTGTGCTGTAGAGGTGGGGTGGAGAGTGCGTCTGATCTGCCATTCCGAGTACCCGTTTTCTGAAATGCAGTTTTGAGGTGTTCCAGCGTCAGAGATGGTGCGCACACTGTGCACCAGTGTTTTTAGCACCGAGAAGGAACTGTCTTTTGCCCACCAAATAAAACATGAGAATTATTGGGAAGTGTCAAAGATGATCTTGGTTTTTGGAAGGCTGGCATATACCAGATTCCGTGTCAATATGGGAAGACCTATATTGGACAGACAGTGCGTGCCATTGAAGATCGTTGCCAAGAACATCAGAGGCACACTCGACTTGGGTACCCCATCAAGTCAGCAGTCGCAGAGCACTGTTCATCCGAAAATCACGAAATGGACTACCAACATACCAGGGTCTTGGCACAGACCTCTAAATACTGGGACAGCATCGTTAGATAGGCAATCGAAATTCGTACCATTGATGGACACATCAACCGAGATTGCGGCTACAACCTCAGCAGGGCATGGGAACCAACATTGAGTCTAATTAAAAAGATGCTCAGAAAAGGAAAGGAATGGGTGACTGGGGTGGACGAGGCAATTACACCGACACCACCACAGACACCGACACCAGCTTCTCAGCGACCACTGACGTGCAGGCACGGACCGCGGAGAGAATGCCTCATGAGGGGCGGGGATTTAAGATGGCCGCCCACTCTCAGGAGCTCAGTTCGTCAGTGCACCTGAGAATGATGACATGTCTGATCACCAAAATATTGTGCCCATTGGACACTATGGACTGGCAGTACACTCAGGGGCTGTTCGAACAAGAAATATGCATGAAGAAACTGAAGAAGCACAACTGGCATAATTTTTTAATAGCCTCAGAATTGTGAAAGTACATTTAATTACATGTAATAACCCTAAAATATCCACATATACATGGTTTAACTGTACCTTTTTCCATAAAAATCAAAGACAGATATATATAAAATTATGTAGAAGGAAAGAAAACTATAATACTCTGGTGATCAACAATATTACAAATAACTGATAATCACATTCTTAATATCAAGTATGCCTTTCACAGTGTAACTGACACACTTGCAGACAGATTAACTATAGTTTCATGTATTTAATTTATAAATTGATAGACTGAGAATGATTATTGCAAAATTTCTGTTACAGGTTGGCATAGTTGGTCGAACAGGAGCTGGAAAATCATCCCTTATTGCTGCACTTTTCAGGCTAGCAAACATAGAAGGAGAAATTATGATTGACAACATAGACACAAGTACTATAGGCCTCCATGACTTCCGTCCTAAAATCTCAATAATCCCTCAGGAACCAGTGCTCTTCTCTGGGTCTCTCCGTAAGAACTTGGATCCATTTGATGAATTTCCAGATGCTGATCTGTGGCAGGCATTGGAAGCAGTAAGTTTTTGAACAGTGATTTTTTCACTGCTTTACTCACTTACATTTACATCCTTATAAGAATTTATTTCTTATAATTTTTGGTTTCTTATAATTTATACACTTGAAGAATGATTTTAAAACTGTTGTATAAATACTTCTTTTATTTTACATGTCTGAGGATTTACAGTTGCATTAAATATTACTAAACTTATACGCAGATTGCAAATTCATTTGATGTCATAGATATACAATCTATTAGTCACACATGGAAGTTTATGGTAGACTGGACTTGAACTCTGTGTCAGTAAACCTATCCATACTTCTAGGTATCACTTTTAACATATAACCAATACTGCTAGAAACTCAATCCAGAGATGGAACCAAGCAGTACTGAATGTAACATTGAGAATGAAGAGTAAAGTGGACATTACTGTTGTTAGAACAATAAATGGAACACGTTTGTTTCCAAACAAGACACATCACATACCCTTGACAATTGTACTATTGTGCGCTATTTTCAGGGCAACATAGGTACAAATCCAATTGAGGCAAGAAACCAAATGAAATGCAATAACTCTGTAACAAGCTGCCAGAGGTTGGGGATCCCTTATAACAAAAGTACTCAGAAGTTATCCCTGAAAAAACCCTGAAAGTTTATCAATGGAGTTTTGATTCATCTCCTACATGGATCCATGCAATGTGGAATAAATAAATAAACTCATATAAATAAGTAAGATAAATAGAGAAATAGGGGAGCTAGGAACTACTACACAGATTACTAGAAAATTTTGAAGTGTGAATATTTCATATTTCCTTTCTGTTCCAAAATTCCACATTATAAGAGTAAAGTTAAAAACACCTCTTGCTTATAAAACTGGAATTGCAGGACAACTTACATCCTTTAAATATGTTAACATTTGTGATACTGAAATCAACTCCCCATGAACCATGGACCTTGCCATTGGTGGGGTGGCTTGTGTGCCTCAGTGATACAGATAGCTGTACTATTCGTGCAATCACAATAGAAGAGGATTTGTTGAGAGGCCAAACATATGTGTAGTTTCTAAAGAGGGGCAGTAGCCTTTTCAGTAGTTGCAGAAGGAAAAGTCTGTATTACTAAATGATCGGGTCTTGTAACATCAGCCAAATAGCTCTCCTGTGCTGGTACTGTGATTGGCTGGAAGCAAGGGGAAACTGTTGTGATTATTGGATTCATGTCTATCCTGTCTACAATAGTGTGTTCACTGTGCTGTTCATAATAGCTTACCTGCATTCCTGTTTTGTTATTCATTATTAAACCTACTCCTGCATTATCCCTATTTGATTGTATATTTATAACTCTGTATTCACCCAACAAGGAGTCTTATTCCTGCTGCCACTGAACTTCATTAATTTGCACTATATCTAACTTCAAAACTATCTATTCCCCTTCATAAACTATCTAACCTTACTGCCTGAATAAGGGATCCGTTCCACACTTCTCCCCATAGAACACCAGTTTTGTTTCTCCTGACGAACACATCCTTCTGAATAGTCCCCACCAAGAGATCCAAATGGGGGACTGTTTTACCTCCAGAATATTTTACCCATCATCATTTAACCATAGAGTAGAGCTGCATGCCCTTGTAAAAATACACGCAGAAACTAAAGCAAGCACAATTCACACACTTGACCACTGTCTCTGGCTCCTGAGGCCTCAGTGGCCTTGGCTCACCTCAGTGGCCAGAGAGAGTGGTCATGTGTGTATGAATTGTGCTTGTGTGAATTGTTGTTTTTTCTACTTAGAAGAAGGCCTTATGGCCAAAAGCTGAAATGGGCAGCAGCCTTTTTGTTGTGTCTGTCTGCAACTCAATGTCTCTTCTACACCAAAGTGCCAAAGAAACTGGTATAGGCAAGCATATTCAAATGCAGAGATATGTAAACAGGCAGAATACAGCACTGAAATGAGCAATGCCTATATAAAATAACAAGAGTCTGGCATAGTTGTTAGATTGGTTACTGGTGCTTCAATGACAGGTTATCAAGATTTAAGTGAGTTTGAATGTGGTGTTATAGTCAGTGCATGAGCAATGGGACACAGCATCTCTGAGGTAGTGATGAAGAGGGAATTTTCCCATACGACCATTTCATGAGTATACCATGAACATCAGAAATCCAGTAAAACATCAGATCTCCAACATCAGTGTGGCTAGAAAAAGATCCTGTAAGAATGGGACTAATGACAACTGAAGAGATCTGTTAAACATGACAGAGGTGCTAACCTTCCACGAATTGCTGCAAATTGGGCCGTCAACATAGTAAAACCATTCAACAAAACAGGATCAACATGGGCTTCATGAATCCATGGACCCTGCATATCAGCAGGGGACTGTTCAAGCTGGTGGAGGCTCTGTAATGCTGTGTGGGATGTGTAGTTGGAGTGATATAGGACCCCTGATACGTCTAGATATGACTCTGACATGTAACATGTGCATAAGCATCCTGTCTGATCACCTGCATCAATTCATGTCCATTGTGTGTTCCAATGGAATTGAACAACTCCAGCAGGACAATGTGACACCCCACATGTCCATAATTGCTACAGAGTGGCTCCAGAAACACTCTTGTGAGTTTTGTTTTATTTTATTTATTTATTACAATACGTATTCTGTAGATCCAGTTCTGCATGTTAAGGCATGGATATGAAACGAGTCAAAAACATGTAGTTCATTCTTTCATCAGTTTCCATAAGGACAATAAACAAAGATTAATGATACGAGTTGGAAACACAATCGGTAGGATAAAATTACACTCACAAGCAGAGTTCCAGATACAACATTCTGATTTTGTCCAAACAATTTTTTGCAGATCACCTTTTAATTCATTATTACATTAGCTTCTATAAGGATAATAAACAAAGATTAATAATACAAGTTGGAAACACAATCGGTAAGATAAAATTACACTCACAAGCAGAGTTCCCGATATAACATTCTGATTTTGTCCAAACAATTTTTTACAGATCACCAATTAATATGATTAACATAGCAAAATATATTGAGGCAGGAATATACAATAGTAGCTGGGAAATAAAATTAGCTATCTCTGCTATAAAATTCTTCTAGAAAATAGAAACTTTTTTCAAGCAAGAACTTTAGCTTATTTTGAAACAGTACTTTTTTATCTCGTAGACACTTTATATTACTTGGAAGTGCATTGAAGATTTTTGTTCTTGAGTATTTCACACCTTTTTGCACCAGGGACAGATTTTTCTGGCCACAGTGTATGTCACATTTCCTCCTTGTGTTATGGTGATGGTACATTTCATTTGTTTCATATTGAGGAGGATTCTGAAACATGAATGTCATGATTGAAAAGATATATTGTGACGTAGTGGTTAGGATCCCTATTTGTTTAAAAAGATTGCGACATGAGATTCTTGGAGGCACTCCACACAAAATTTGGACAACCTTTTCTGACTTGTAAAAATCTTTTTCAATAGTGGTGAATTGCCCCAGAAGATTATTCCATAACACATAAGTGAATGACAGTAGGCAAAGTAAGTAGATCTTGAGACATTGATGTCTCCGATTTTGGCAATTATCTGACTGGCAAATGTTGCTAAGCTGAGCCTTTTCAGGGTTTGGTTGATGATCTCTTTCCAGTTAAGCCTGCTATCTATATATGTGCCCAAGAATTTCAAACAATCTGCTCTCTCTATCTGTAGACTCTCATGTATAATGTTTATTTCCTGTGGACTTTTGTGACCAGAATGGAAATGAATATAATTAGTTTTGCTGAGGTTTATTGATAGAGAAGTTACTGTGAGCCAGTTCAGAACATCCTCAAGTAAATGGTTGGCATTTAATTCTAGATCAGAGGGTATCTTACTGTCTATCACAATACTTGTGTCATCAGCAAACATTGTAAAATTGCTTGCTTTGTTTGAGGAAAATGGTAGGTCATTGACATGTATGAGGAATAGCATGGGACCAAGGGCAGAACCTTATGGAACTCCATATTTTACTGTTCCTCAGATGGACTCTATCCCTTCTATATGACTATTGTTACCATCTAGCACTGTTTTCTGTTGTCTGCCCTGTAGTTAGGATTTGAGCCAGTTGCTCATTTGTCCTCGCAGTCCATAGTGGCATGCCTTCTCTATAAGTATTCTATGACTAACACAGTCAAAGGCTTCAGACAGATCGCAAAATATGCCCACAGGCAATGTCTTTTTGTTGAGGCATTCCAAAACGTTATTCGTAAACAAAAATATTGCTTTGGTTGTGAAGTTACCTTCGCTGAATCCAAACTGGTTTTTACTAATTATTGCATGTTTTTGTAGGTGACTGACTATTCTGGCATATATTAGCTTTTTGAGAACTTTAGAAAATGTAGTCAAAAGAGAGATAGGCTGATAGTTTGTATCATTTGAGTCATTGCCTCTTTTGTAGAGGGGCTTTGCAATAGCATATTTCATCCTTTCAGAGAAGATATCTTGTTTGAGAGAGACATTGAATATACGAGCTAGGACTTCACTGAACTCATTGCAACAGCAGGCTTTTAGAAATTTGCTACAGATGTCATCAACACAAGTTGAATTTTTTGCTTTCAAAGAAATAATGGTTTTTTAAATACTTCCACTGGCCCCAGATGTGAACATTATTGAACATATCTGGGATGACTTGCAACATGCTGTCCAGAAGAGATCTCCACCCCCCCCCCCCCCCCCTTACTCTCATGGATTTATGGACAGCGCTGCAGGATTCATGGTGTAAATTCCCTCCAGCACTATTTCAGACATTAGTCGCATTCATGCCATGTTGTGTTGTGACACTTCTGCATACTTGCAGGGGCCCTACATGATATTAAGCAGGTGTATCGGTTTCTTTGGCTCTTCAGTATATGTGGTTGGTAGCAATGTAACATTTTCATAATATTCTTGTTATTCTGTCCTGATTTTTCCATTATTAATTTTGTAACTTATGTCTGGGTTGGAGAGACTTTTCATTTTCCTATGATATGTACAAATTCGTGTTATTGCCTCTGTCTTTCTCCCAACGTAGCATCTACATGAGCTACATGGCCTCAGAAAAATACACACAGAAATTCACACACACACACACACACACACACACACACACACACACACACACATGACCACTGTCAGTGGCTGCTGAGACTTCAGTGACTTCATCTGTCTACATCTACATCCATACTCCGCAAGCCACCTGACGGTGTGCTGTCTTGTCCAGTGTTGAAGTGTGTATCAGTCTGTTCTATTCGTTGCTATTTTGACAATGCAAATAGTGCTTTTATTTTGTCTTAGATCTTGTTAATATTTGGTTTTCTCTGTATTTACAGGTTGAACTGAAAGAAGTAGTAAATGAAACGCCAGCAGGGCTTAATTTTCAAGTAACTGAGGGTGGATCAAATTTCAGTGTTGGCCAAAGGCAGCTGATTTGCTTAGCAAGAGCTGTTATTCGCAAAAACAAAATACTTGTTCTTGATGAAGCGACAGCTAATGTGGATCCTGTGTAAGTTGTTTCCATTCATTATGGATGCTTGTTTCATAACTGAGAAAATACGAGATGGTTGTTTATTAGCAACTGAATGCTATATGTGTTGGAAATTATTAACGAGTTCTCGATAAAAACTACATATGAAATAGTAATAATCTCTGTTAGCTCATAATAACTTTACAGCCTTTTCGCTTTTCACTGACCTTGAAAAGGAGTTGGTTAACAGTATATCAAATATTACTATTATTCACTTACTAGACCACAGCATCTACAACAAATGGGATTTCAGAGTTTTACTTTAGCTTTTGTTTGTGTCCATATTACTTTCATTCTCTCAGTATCGGCACATTTGCCATCATTATTTGCTCAGATTCTTCATGGATTTTTCTGCCAGGCCAACTTTCCAACTGTGAATTTTGTGCTTAAAATTTTTTCTGTCAGATATATCATGTTGTGTTATTCTTGCTTCTTTCACTTTGTCCTCCACTAAACTGAGTCATTTTACTGGTTAAATTGTTCTTTTTCTGCAGTTATTGTAGAATTCTACAACCTGTCTAGTTAAGCAGGTCAGTTCCATTCTTTTAACATGGCCATAAAATTTTAGCCTGTTTTTCTTGATATCCAGGAACTATTAATAATCTTTTCACTTTCATTGTTTGCTCTTAGTGTATGTGTTCCCTCTTTAGGGTAATTTGGACCTAAAATATTCATAAAGACTTCTCATTCTCTCTTTTTGATTTCTGCAGTGTCCTTATTTTCTTTTGAAATGATTGTTTCAGACTTTTAAAGCCACTCTGATTTGATTGCTGTGTATTAGTGTCTCAGTTTTCTATCTGTTCTAATATTGGTTCTTTCTAATTTGATTGGCTCATCAATTTTAATCTCTAACTTTAGTTTCACCACCTTTGGATTACATTTGTAAGACACTGTTGAAAAAGCGACTTCTGTTTAAGTTTCAAAATTTCTCCCTTGAACTTTACTTAAGATTTTGTACTGTTTAGTGTTTCACTAATAACTGCAGTCATCTGGAGGTTCAGACCTTGTTCTTTCATAATTTGAAAGAGAGACACGTGGTTCACTGAGTCATATACTTCTTAAAAAATCTACAAAGTTGCAAACTACTTTCATATCTCAAATTTTTATGTCTGTGGATAAATTTCAGGATTAAAATTTGGTCTGAAACATTTTTTTACACCTGTCACTTTTGCATTCAAGTTGTTGTTGTTGTCTCTTTTCAGGAGACATTTTAATGGCATTCCATACATGACTGGAAGAAGGGAAATCCTTCTCATAATTATTAACATCAGTTCTGTCTCCCATCTTATTTAGTGGGTGTGTCAATGCAGTTTTCCCATCCAAAATTTTCTTTGTCTGCTAAATGTTTTGCATGCATACCAAAACTATTTATCTCAGTTTACTTTCAATCAGATAGCGAAGGAAAACTCACTGGTTAGGCAAATAAATAGTTAAATGTCACGCTGTGTGTTGTATTGCATTGAAATAATTAAACTGTTAAGCCATGAAGGTGGCTGTGTGGTAATGAATCGAGACTGTTAGATTGTGAAGGTGAGTGCTGTCTCATTTCGAGCCCATATTGTACTGGTTCAGTTCTGCTGTACAACCTCAGTATCTTTTCCAGGTGGTTACCCACAATTGTATAGGCAGTGGAGGGCTAGATAAGCATTTCTGCTTCAATTATGCACTGTACGAACAGGAAGAATACAAAGAAAAAAAAATCTACATTAAAACACTGCAGCACAGGTAGAGTTCAGCACTGATATATCTACCTGAAGATTTTGCCATTCATTAGTTACCATGTTTTGACAAAAGATTCACAGGACAATTATACAGAGAGAGAGAGAGACAGACGGAACCAGGCATATGTCACATTTCTACAATTTGTGTCAGCACTCTCACAAGAAATTAGTCCTTTCCCCATGCCCGATGTAGTACCATATTCTGCTGCTGCTCCTCCAAACAGAGTCAGTGGTTCCAATAATTTATTTCTGACAGCACAGCTGAGCTTTTTCTAATTAATAATAGCAACAATATATAAAGGTTTGGACTATATGTTTCAACACAGTATTTACATATCAGGTATTATGTGTGTAAATAGATCAATGTTACGACACAAATGGGTTAATTCTTTCAAATGTAAATAGCATGTGAAATGGCTTCATGGGTCAACTGTGATAAATGTAATTTATTTTAATGTTTTTGGGCCAGCAGACTCAGGAGTTCTGCGATAGTTCCATCTTCACTAATTCTTTGTAAATTTTTTTAGGCTTTTGATTTCTCTATCAATTTCCTGTTCTCTTGGTGCTTGTCAATTTGGATTGGTTTTAAGAGCAATTTGGGATGGAAATCTTTATGTGGGCTTAATGCATTTTAGAAGTTTCTTGAAATACACTCCTGGAAATTGAAATAAGAACACCGTGAATTCATTGTCCCAGGAAGGGGAAACTTTATTGACACATTCCTGGGGTCAGATACATCACATGATCACACTGACAGAACCACAGGCACATAGACACAGGCAACAGAGCATGCACAATGTCGGCACTAGTACAGTGTATATCCACCTTTCGCAGCAATGCAGGCTGCTATTCTCCCATGGAGACGATCGTAGAGATGCTGGATGTAGTCCTGTGGAACGGCTTGCCATGCCATTTTCACCTGGTGCCTCAGTTGGACCAGCGTTCGTGCTGGACGTGCAGACCGCGTGAGACGACGCTTCATCCAGTCCCAAACATGCTCAATGGGGGACAGATCCGGAGATCTTGCTGGCCAGGGTAGTTGACTTACACCTTCTAGAGCACGTTGGGTGGCACGGGATACATGCGAACGTGCATTGTCCTGTTGGAACAGCAAGTTCCCTTGCCGGTCTAGGAATGGTAGAACGATGGGTTCGATGACGGTTTGGATGTACCGTGCACTATTCAGTGTCCCCTCGACGATCACCAGTGGTGTACGGCCAGTGTAGGAGATCGCTCCCCACACCATGATGCCGGGTGTTGGACCCGTGTACCTCGGTCGTATGCAGTCCTGATTGTGGCGCTCACCTGCACGGCGCCAAACACGCATACGACCATCATTGGCACCAAGGCAGAAGCGACTCTCATCGCTGAAGACGACACGTCTCCATTCGTCCCTCCATTCACGCCTGTCGCGACACCACTGGAGGCGGGCTGCACGATGTTGGGGCATGAGCGGAAGACGGCCTAACGGTGTGCGGGACCGTAGCCCAGCTTCATGGAGACGGTTGCGAATGGTCCTCACCGATACCCCAGGAGCAACAGTGTCCCTAATTTGCTGGGAAGTGGCGGTGCGGTCCCCTACGGCACTGCGTAGGATCCTACGGTCTTGGCGTGCATCTGTGCGTCGCTGCGGTCCGGTCCCAGGTCGACGGGCACGTGCACCTTCCGCCGACCACTGGTGACAACATCGATGTACTGTGGAGACCTCACGCCCCACGTGTTGAGCAATTCGGCGGTAGGTCCACCCGGCCTCCCGCATGCTCACTATACGCCCTCGCTCAAAGTCCGTCAACTGCACAGACGGTTCACGTCCACGCTGTCGCGGCATGCTACCAGTGTTAAAGACTGCGATGGAGCTCCGTATGCCACGGCAAACTGGCTGACACTGACGGCGGCGGTGCACAAATGCTGCGCAGCTAGCGCCATTCGACGGCCAACACCGCAGTTCCTGGTGTGTCCGCTGTGCCGTGCATGTGATCATTGCTTATACAGCCCTCTCGCAGTGTCCGGAGCAAGTATGGTGGGCCTGACACACCGGTGTCAATGTGTTCTTTTTTCCATTTCCACGAGTGTATTTAGAAAAGTCTCTGTAATTACCTTGGTTGTCCATTTCCTTTCTGGAAGCAGGTATTTTGCAGCTGGTACCTATTTGGCTGAGTTTTAGTTGTATAAATAGTTCTGGTGTTATCCTTTTGGAAATTTTATTCAATTTCACAGTCACAACTGCCCTCATATTGTCTTTTTGGTTGTCTGATTGAGTAAGAAGCTTCATTTATTGTTGTCAGCGTCATATCATTTACAGTTTTTTATTTGTTACTATTCCATTTTCCTGAATTTTCTCTCTTTCCATAACTGTGATTTAAAAGTGACCATTAGCATTTTTATGTGATTGTAGAAATTTGGAGATTATATTTTATAGCACATTCCAAGACTTATATACTTCTTCCGGATTTGATCTACTTTATTGTTAGTCTAACGTTCTGATGACTTAAAGTGTGAGTGTGGATCTGGGTTATATCAGCATATTCCCCCAGACCACCTTCCACATCTTTACGAGATGACTTACTTGGAATTTGCAGCCACTCTTCCTTACTGGATAACTGGCTGCTGGAAACCCTCTTGACTTCTTCTTTGTCAGATAATGCTAGGTACAGGAATTTTTAGACTGTTCCTACTTACGAAATAAGTAGACATAAAAACTTTACTTTTCAATAACTAACAATGTATTTGACCTCCATACACAATAAAAATTTCACTTTCCACATGAATGTGTAACTTCCTGCAAGTCTTTCATACAGTTGGATGTTAGAAACAAATTGAATTACAGTTAAAAGAACATTTTCTTGGATACCATGACCTTTCTTGACAGGAATCATAAAAATGAGTCTTGCCTCTAATAAGGTTGCGTCAAGAGTCTACAAGAGCACTTTTTCAGCTGTTCTTGTTTTAATAACAGTAGTCAATGACACAATAAGCATAGAGCTGTATATAAACTCCATGGTTCTTCCTTACACACTCACAAAAACATCTACGGATTGCCCAACAGGTACTTATTGTTGGCGTCCGAACACTGCGTCTACTTTCTCCCCGTGACTGATTTTAAACCTGCATACACTAACATGTGATGCGCAGTTGGTAGGATTCTACCATCCCACAGTCATATCCAGAAAATTGTGTGTTCGAGACGGTAGAAGACTGATTGGTTCTAGAATTTACACAGAAATTCTCGAATCGCTACATTAGATCAGCATATGTGTATTAGCTACTGACTACATTTTATTTTCACATTTGAAGTAAATAGTCAATTATCTATTGTTCTCAGAGTAAACTCAGTTGTGGACTCAAGATTAACTTTGAAACCACAAATGCCACAACCAGATGGGATGGGCGTTTGAGGAATCTTTTGTCTGTTTTACTTCTGAACACTCTTTACTTCCAAAATCCATGGTGTTCTTGCTGGAAATTCTTGTTTTTTTGCAAGGCTAAGATTTTAATTTTTGCTGACTGTAGTGTTTTTCCTAATTTATAGAACTTTCCTGCCTTTGGGAATGTGTTTATGTTGATAGTGCCCACATTTAATTTCTGGTCACATGTCTGGTGAACCATTGCAGACACATTGCCACTAGCTTTAAGTCTAACATGGGGCTGATCTGCAATGTATACTGTTTCTGAGATATAAATTATTTTGGAAAAAAATGCTCCTAATTTTCTAACAGCTCTGCGTTAATATAAAATTCTCTTGGACACTGTAAAGTATGGAAGATTTTCTATTGCTACATCAATTTGACTTGATTCAGTGAAGTGGAAATTGTTCAGCTATTTAAATTACATCTTTGGCAAAAAAAGTTACTTGTTCTTAAAAATCAATCTAGGTCAAAATAATTTTGAGCTTTGTTGAATCCAAGGAAACAGTATTTGTTCAGTTTCTGATATATCATTCAATTCCACAAGTACAGACAATATTTCTATTTTATCCCAAAGCACCTGAACAGGAGCTTCATATTTCTTAAGACTATTTGAGCATTAAGAACATGTTAGAGTGATTCTTGTACCTGATAAACATTATGGTATTTAAGAAGCTAAATTACCAGTACAAGTATTGTACCATTGCATTGAGTGTGAAATTTTCTTGCATATGGAGCAAGGTACATCAGCAAATACATTGATTACCTATTTAACAGTATCATCTTCAAAGGGTATCTGAGATTTATCTATTTGAGCCTTAATTCTAAGTGACTATTTCCCTCATTAGGACTTTCGTTCTTGACTATTCAGCTGTTATAAGTTGACCCCATGGTTAATTGACATATATTTTGTTCAGCAGTTCTGTTATTAATCTTTCATGTTCTAAATTGAAAAATGAGAATGTTGCTCAGGAGCCTCATTTGAAAGTCAGTCAATTTAAGTTTTAAAATAAAGGTTCACCCAGTAATTTGAGAAATTTATTCAAGCAGCTTACAAGCACACAGAACATAATCATAATCTGTGAACTCACCAGGTACATGAGTCATAATTAAGAAAAAGCCATAACTTTTGTTATGAACGAGAAGTCCCCATGCTGTTGACAAGGCCCTACCTGTTGATCACCTGCTGGAGTATAACCAGTAAACCACCAATGTTTAAAGAATCAAACTCCCATATATGAAACAGCTTCAAACTTCTTGTTACTTCACAAATAAGTTAGTGTGTTAAATATTTGATATCAAGTATGTAAGTGATAAAAAGTTTAGAAAAGCTTTGAAACCATGTTCAAAGTTTGGAGTCATTGTGAAAGATAGGGATCTGTTACAATCCCACTGTGAACGGCGAAGGCAGTCTCTGTTACAGATATGGGAAGCTCCATTCAGTTACATCACTCAGGTACCAGTCGGTAGATATATCACAGCTTAGAGTGGTGTCACAATTAATTGAGCATAAAGTGTGTGTATGTGGTTTGAGGTTTTCGGGCGCCAAACAGCGTGGTTATCAGCGCCCAAACGCATAGAAACAGGAACACATGCGGTGAAGGGACGAAGACGGACAGTGAACAAGGACAACGGCTAAAAGGCACAGACCTGATGCAGTTCCAAATCCTCACATACAGAGGCAACACAAGAGGAGAAGAAACGCACTAAAAAAGGAAAGGAAACATAAGGAAAAGAGAACAGAAATCGAAGTGAAACAAGTAGGTAATCATGACTGGCGGACCTCTTACCTAAAACCTGGGTGAGCCAGTCACCCAGCAGCACGTTAAAATCCTCTCCCTAAAATCCGAGGCAAAAAATTGGACAGGACACAAAACCATAAGACCTTCGCCACAGTCATTGCGTCGTCTTGCAAAATAGAGGGCAAATCCGGTGGCAAGGAAACCACCGCCCTCTGGTCAGAGAATAAAGGACAGTCAAGTAAAATGTGGCGGACAGTAATCTGGATGCCACAAGCACTGCAGATTGGGGGGTCCTCCCGCCGGAGTAAAAAACCATGCGTTAAGGGACTGTGCCCGATGCGGAGGTGAGTGAGGAGAACCTCATCCCGCCTGCATGACTGGTAGGACGTATGCAATGGCCGCGTGGTGGCCTTGACCAGACGCAGCTTATTTTCACCGACTGCCAGCCACTCCTCTTCCCATTGACGCATAACACGAAAACGCAAAAGGGAGGTAACAGCATGGAGGGGGATGGCACATTCAACAACGTGAGGGAGGGAACATGCATCTTTGGCAGCCATCTGCCAGTTTGTTTCCCCTAATACCCACGTGCCCCGGCACCCAGCAGAAAGAAACCTCCTTCCCCTGCCGTTGCAGGTGGAGTAGGGCATCATGGATGTTCTGGATGACTGTATCTGCTGGGTACAAGTGTTGCATGGTCTGAAGGGCACTCAGGGAGTCAGAACTGATGAGAAACTTAAGACTGGGGAACACATCTCATCTGCTCCAATGCCCGCAAGATTGCAAACAATTCGGCATCAAAGATGGTAAACGCCGCAGGAAGCCATAACTTGACGACTCGATCAGGGAAAACAACAGCACAACCAGCAGAGTCCCCCTGTTTAGAGCCATCTGTAAATGCTGGTACATGGTCGGGATGCTGGTTTAAAATATCGTAAAATAAGGAGGTAAAAACAAACGCAGGAGTGTAGCTCCTCCGGTACTCTGACAAGTCTAAAAGGATGCTGGGCCTCTGGAGCAACCAGGGAGGCAGGCGGGTAAAACCCTGGAGTTGGGGTGCCACACACTCCACACCAAGGGACTCTAGCAAATGCTTGGCACGAATCCCAAATGGTCTCATTGCCCTGGGATGACTGGAAAAGAGACGTTCCATAGGCGGTCGGGCAACAGTAGGGTATGCAGGGGAGGTAGGACAGGCAAGGAATTGACACACCCATCGCACCATGAGGAGTTTCCGCCGGATGGCGAGCGGCAGTTCCCCTGCCTCAGCACACAGGCTGGGGATGGGACTGGTACGGAAGGCACCAGTGGCCAGCCTGATACCCTCATGGTGTACTGCGTCAAGAATCTTCAGATACGAAGGCCTCGCTGACCAATACACGGTGCATCCATAGTCAAGACGCTACCGGACAAAAGCCCTATAAAACTGCAGCAGACGCGCCCGATCTGCTCCCCAGGACCGATGGCTCAGACACTTCAAAATATTCAGTGCCTTCAGGGCCTGCACCTTGAGGTCTTTAAGGTGCGGCAACCACGACAACTTGGAATCAAAAGTGAGGCCCAGGAACCTCACAGTGTCTCTAAAAGGAAGAATGGTGTCCCTCAGACACAATTCAGGGGAGGTAAAAGCATGTCGAGAACGATTAAAATGAACACACACACATTTGTCTGCAGAAAAGGTAAAACCCGTAGTAAGAATATTACCATTTACCCCCCCCCCCCCCCCGCCCTCTCCCAACCTACCCTCTTGTTCTGACCAAGGTTTTTGGGGGGGTTTTCATTGGTTGTAAAGCAAATACTGCATCCCGAAATCCCCATACAGATATTCCCAATTGGGTCTCCTTGTGTCACACTGTCTCATCGCCTGAGTATTTGGCTGAAAACCACATAAAACAGATTCTTTTCTTCCTCATATGCTGTATGCAGGAAAATTTTAGATTTAGATTGAATTGTTCCTTTGTTGACAAAGGAGTTGAGTTTATCAATCAAATTTTATTCCTTGAGACAAATGACTTATGAAGTTATTAACACTAGCAGTGAGTTTTTGTAGAAAAAAACAGTTTTGGAGGATCATGCAGTCTAGTTGAAGAATCACTAAGTTTGAGCGAGGAACTGTTATTTGTGAGCTGCTGCAATGAACTTTTGAATACAGCATATTAATTATTAGTATATATCATATCCCTGACTATTCAGCTACATGTGCACTTTTAGACAAATTTGAAACCTTGGTGGTAGGTTGCAGATAGAAAAGTTATGTAAAAAGTTCATAATTTGTGCTGACTTCAACATAAATATAAGAGCTGATGACAGGTTTGCTGTTTCTCTGAAGGACATGTTATCTACATATGGCTTAGCATTAAACTTTAGTGAGTACACTAGAATAATAGCATCTTCTACTACATGTATAGATAATATAGTGAGCAGCATCAACTATGGTGCTGGAGAAAAGTTCATCTTAGAATTAGGTGTATCTGACCATTCAGCCCTTTTTTATCTCATTGCCAAAATTAGATAAAACTGTAACAGTGAAGCGAGTCAGGAACTTCAGCCAACACAATGTGAATACATTTGCCTCAAGACTAAATGAGACATCCTGCCTGTGCAGCAAGCAGTTCTCAGTAAGCACAAACTATGATGCTTTTGTATCAGAATTCATGAGTGTTTTCAATGAATGCTTCCCCTTCATAACAGTGTGTGACAAAAACTGTAAAAAGAACTCCTGGATAACTGAAGGCATCAGGGTCTCTAGTATTAGAAAGAGGATACTGGACATGGAAGTGAAAAACAACCATGATGCAGAGCATGTCAGCTATGTAAACAAATACAAAATTGGTAGAGTAGTCAAACAGGCAAAACATATGCAAACAGTAAATACATCAAAAGCTATATGGCAGATTGTCAGGACTGATACGTGTGCTGAAAAAACAAAAAGTTTTAATCATAAATTAGAAATAGATGGGGAATGATTACAAACTCCAGACATATCTGCAAAGAATTCAACAGGTATTTCATAAATTCTAACAAAATTGATGATCTCCCTCCTCCACACATAAGTCCCAATATAATGCAGCACAGATCAGTAATATTCAAATTCACTCATGTATCCTGCTATGAAGTGGCTAACATTATAAAATCCCTAAAAAATCTCAAATCTGTGGGCTGGGATGAACTGCTAACAAAAATAATAAAGACAGGATGTGATTATATTGCACCCCAACTCCGTCACATAATAAATCAATCGTTTGATGAGGGCTGCTTTCCGGACAGGCCGAAGTATGCGGAAGTTCAAAAAGGGCAGACAAGAGGAGATATGAAATTTTTGCCCAGTATCAATACTACCAATTATTTCTAAAGTATTGAGTGAGTAATGTGTAACAAACTAGAAAAATATAACAAAAAATATAACATTATTCTTAATAATCAGTATGTATTTAGGAAGGGCCAAAGCACTGTTCATACTATTAGTGAACTAATCACAAAAATAAGCAGATGCCTCAATAACAAGGAGAGTGTATCCGGTATCTTCTGTGACCTCAGTTAAGCATTTTATATGGTAAATCATAAGCAGCTGCTCCTCGAATTAGCTTCTTATGGCTTCCATGAAAAATCTGTAAGTTGGTTCACTTCATATCAAAAAATAGGAAACAGAGGGTAGTTATTCAACATAAGGGTGACAAAGCTTGCTCTAGCTGGAAGGAAATGCAAGCAGTGCAAGCAGTTGTACTCCAGGGGTCAATACATGCCAGGTCAGATACAATTCTGTCTGCAGATGACACAGCAGCAGTAGTCTGCTGTAAAAACACTGAAGAACTAGCACAAAAAAACGAAACAGATCCTTCTAGAACAATAAAACTGGATAAATAATAATGCTATGAAACTAAACCTAACAAAAACACAAATTGTACACTCCAGGACCAAACAAACTGTTGAATATATATCACACTTAAGCTATGAAGGCAGAGAAATGATAACTGCAGAATCTGTTAAATTTCTGGGAGTGACCATAAACAAAAATTTGTCATTGACTAATTATGTGGATTGCTTACTGAAGCAGTTAAATAGCTTTGTTTATGCAATGAGGATTCTAAATAAAGTAACTGACTTAGCTTTTAGAAAAATTGTGTATCATGCTTATTTTATATCAGCTGTAGGATATGACATAATTTTTTGAGGAGTTGAGAAAGGAAGCCTCCTCAGCGTGTTCAAGCTACAGAAGAAAATTATTAGAGCTCTGACTGGAATAAACAATAAACAATCATGCAAGGCTCTATTTGCAAGCCTTGACTTACTGACAATTCCTTTCATGTTTATATATGAAACACTTCTCTTTGAGTTAAAAAAAAAAACCACATCTTTTTAAGGGAAATTCATTTACACATGTTTATGAAACAAAGCAGAAACAAGATTACATGTTACCTCACCACAGACTAACATTATTTGAAAATACTCCATATGACACGGCTTTGAAGCTTAGCAATAAAATATGTTCAAAGTTGAAGGACTGCAAGCTAGAACCCACAGGTGCAAACACTGAAAAATATTTAAAAAGCAAATGCTATTACAGGGTGGATGATTTTATAAATGAGGAAGACAAGTAGGAGATATTATATTTGGTTTTTTTTTCCTGTTTTTTCTACATTACATTCTATGTGTATGCTTATGTTCCCATTTTCATGGAGGTATATGTACTGTTTATGTATGTCCATACTTAGAAACTATGTACCTAAATATCTAGATTATACATATATACTACTTTTATGAAAGTATGTGCTCTTCAAAGTGTGTCAATATTCATAAACTAGAGAAACAAACATGAAAAATACTTAAAAAGAATGATTTTAAACCACTGTGGAAATTTTAAGAAACAGGAAGAAATCTAACATGTAATTGTTTTGTATGTTGTAATGTGCTTATGGGAGCATCCATATGCTTTATTTTAATGTATCTTGTTTTAAGGTATACTTACGTAGGCTTAGAATTAATCATTGACAAGTCATCGATGTTTCAATGAAATGATTGTGTATAACATATCATGTGATAATAAAGATTCTATTCTAGATACTTTTTTGGGGAATTGAGAGTGAGATCCATATTAGTGAACCATGTGAATTCACTAAACTTCCAATTTACTTTGAGATGCATACACCAACTTATTGACTGCAGATAGCTTTTTTCTTCATAGTGAAAGTCACCAATGTACAAAAGCGACATATATAGTAATATATGTGACCAAATGGATTTCACAATTTATCAGTGTTTGTTTTAAAGTATAGTTAATTTTATGTGCTTTAGGTAGGTACCCACATTTTGAAATCTCATTTTGACTGAATGATAACTGTAATTTCAGGACTGACTCACTTATTCAGCAAACAGTCCGTGAGAGGTTTGCTGAGTGTACAGTACTTACCATTGCTCATCGATTGCATACAATTATGGACAGTGATAAGGTTCTAGTTATGGACAATGGTAAACTCAAGGTAAGAATGTATTTTCAGCAAGAAGACAATATTATTTTACAAATATGAAGAGGTAATTCATGTTTTTTAAAGATTTAGATGCAGAAGATTGTATGCTAATAGGATATAAGACACAGCTCAAGTTAGGGTCCATAGTTTTGGTTGTAGATATTACTTCAGGTCGTAGAGCTGCAACAAAATAATGAAAGAAGAAAACTTTGCGTGGAATATAACAAATTAGTTTTAAATGAAATCATTCTGCTTTGGGCTGTTAAAACATTATTTATTGTGATTTCAATTTTGAGACATGGTCATTTTCAAGCATTGTGGGATGTTGTAATGCACTAAATAATATAAAGCTGTGTAACAGAAGTTGTATTTGATGAAGTGAATTTATCTGCTGTTCTGTATACCATACACATTAGAAACATGGTGAAATAATGATTTAAACACTTAAATTACAACATCCACAATGCTTGAAAATGACCATGTTGCGAAACTGCAATCACAATAAGTAATGTTTCAACAGCCTAAAGTGGAATGATTTCATGTAAAAATTTCATGAAGGCTGTGGACATAGTCATCATCAAACTTACGACAAAATATGATTTATAGTGCAGGCCCAAATACATCCAATTTTTATTTAAGAAAGCAAGCACAATAAATTTATGTACACTAGTTACTGAAACTCAGCGTATCTACAACAGGAATTTTACTACCAATACTTTACAGAAAAATTTAGTATTTAAATGTAACTTGTTATTATTTTATCTCTATTGCAACAATTATTCTTATTTATATATTCATTTGCTGAAAATTTGCATTGCATGAATGTCATCCAGTATATGTATTAATGTTACATTTTTCATTACATATGAATGTAAAAACAAGAAAATATGTACACTAAACTAACAATTATAAATAATACATCAAATGAAAGAGCAACTCAAATAGTTTTTCTTACAAGCATTCAAAATGAGCACATCTAGTCGATTTGCAAATTCTTCCCATGTCTTGATCAGTGCAACAAGGCTATTTCGAAAGGCAGTTGGATCAGCTGGTAGCAAAGACACTAATCATGATGGTTTATGAACACTCAAAGGTAAAAGTTGCATGGCATCGGATCGGGTGTGAAGGTGGAGATCATACAAAACAGTCTCTGTCATCTGGCCCCTTGCAGCCAGTTCAGCAGTCAGGCAGAACATTGTTTAACCAACTGCATACTGAGTTATGACAGGCAGGTGGCACACCATCTTGCTGCCAAGTAAAGTTCTGTATTTCACCTTCTTCCAGTTGAGAAAAGAGCTATTGTACTAACACATGAAGATAAGAAAACCAGTTACAGTTGCTTCACTGATTAACTTTCTGCCAGGATATGACAGATAAAACATTTAATTTAGGAGAGTCTCACTGCATCTGTACCATCCTGTGGTGATTTGATGACCCCCAGATGTGCACATTATGTGTGGTGACATTTTCACTTACGTGAAATGTCGATTCATCACCGAAGATCTTCATCATCATGCAGAACATTTAGTTTGCACAATTTGCAGGTAAATCGTGTTCTGTAGGGTATAAATTCTGTAAAAACTGCAAATGATAAGTACATTGTAGAAAGTATCTCCTTAAAAGCCTCCATACATACCTCACTAGAACTGCTAGTTCACGACGACTAGCCTAGCAAACTGATATCTTGGGGCTACTCATGAAAATCTCTCTCACTTGCTCAACATGTCCTCCACTCACTTGTTGGCTCCATAGTATTCCATTTGCACAGTGGTATACAAATGAAACTATTTGAGTTGCTCTTTCATTTGATGTATTATTTATAATTATAAATTTAATGTAATAAATACCACAAAGCTTTTAAACCCATATATTCATTTTGAAACACCCTGTATATGGGCATAATACTTTCACATTGTTTAGGACAAATGCACAGAATTTACAATATGACTACATACATCACACTACTTTTTTTTTACTTTTGTATCATTAAGAATCTTAAATATGTTTTATAATGAAAGTACCTCTGCAACTGTAACAGCCTTTACGTGCTTATGTTACAGCATGCTATTTGGTACAGAAATATTTCTTTACAGTGTACAAAACCAAAGACAAAATACCACTTAAGGCCACTACACATGCATCTTTCGACCAACTGACATATTGGATCTATGTAGACACTTTGGCCAACCGACCAACCAACTCTTCTTGTTATGATGTCAGTCAAGTATGACCACCTGACAGCTGATCTCCATTACTCACCCAACAAATTCTTTCATGTGTAGAGCTGTCTTGCCAACCACCCGAGAAAAGTTAATCTTTTGTCACTGCTTATGGGATTAAATGCTGTTCTATCATTCATGACAGAGTGCAAAATAGACAAAACTTTAATGCCTCCATTTCTGGAGAAATTTAAAGAAATTAGATGTTTGTGGGACACATCACACTAGGAGTATAGCAATAGAGATGTAAAAACTGCAACACTTCGTAAAATGTATTCACAAAATATACTTGCTTCATTGTTATAGGTGTTAAAGAAGTCTAGCCTATACCCCAAGCCTTCTGCTACGAAGAGCAAATTGTGGATTCAGTTCTAACAGTCGCTAAATGCTTCACTTCCCATGTATTTGTTGTATTTATTAGATGATGTGGCCCACCACCATTTCTAATCTTTCTTCTTCTAATCTGAAATGAGTTTATTAAACTCATAGAAGCATCTTTTATATTATATGCATAAAAAATAATAAAGTGTACATAAACATCTTTTGTTTTAGTTAAATCAAACAATGGAAACTCCAGGTAGGAATATCAACAATGTAGGAAAAGACAGATTGCTGCTTACCATACAGAAGATATGTTAAGTTGCAGACAGCCACAATTAAAAGACACTTACAAAAAGCTTTTGGCCACAGTCTTCATCAGCAAAAGGGAGACACGCCATTCACATGCACAAGCAAGTACTCCTCATGCACATGACTGCCAGCTGTAGCATCTCAGGCCGGAATGCCATTCCTCCTGCTGCTCCTCTCCATAATACACAACACAAGATGTAAGACACAAATAGCTTTTTTACACTCCGGATGTCAGAAGATGTCTAAAATATGATCTGAGTTAAGTTTCAGTACCCAGCAAAATATATTTGAATTTATATTTGAGTGTTAATGTGGTTTTGCCCATGGCAGAAGTCTGTCCAACTCTCTTCCTAGGAAATTATCCTAGGTCTGGTTCCCCAGTGCAAAGAATAAAATCCTCTGTGTTGTTAGTTCTGTTTGTCTGAATTTCTGTGCATGTATCTTTTTCTTTTTATTTATGAATAGGTTTCTTTTTTTCTCTGAAATATATTTCTGCCATATGCATGTCCTCCCTGGCTCTCCTTTGTAGGTGCTTTACTAAGTCACTGCACACTAGTAGAGTTGTGTCACTAGCAACATGAGCATCTTTTCATTTATAGCACATAGCATGTCATTTATATACAAGATAAACAATCTAGGTTCCAATACTGAACCCTGAGCTACTTCATGCTTTACCACCAGAGAATCAGTGTAACCGACGCACTATTTTCAATATTTCCAGATTTATGTTTTCTTTCTACACACTGCTGTCTGTTTTCAAGAAAAGGATTCATAGTAATGGAAGCTTTGCCTCTTATGTCATAACTTTGTGGTTTCTCTAGGAGAAAAGACACAACAAAAAGCTTTGGAAAGGTGTAAGTACACTGGATACTTTTTTGATCATCCAGGGATCCAATTGTCTTTGTTATGAAACTTGCCATTGCAATTTTAGTGTGAAATTTATCATTCTGTCCTTAATGACTGTTTCTGCTATTTTAGACTGAACAGGTGTAATAAATAGTTATACTTCTGTTATTTCCTGGGTAGCCTTTATCCTCTCCTTGAAATATTGTTACTACATTGCTTCTCCTTCGGCATTTTGGTAGTACTCTTTCTTTCATTACTAGATTTATCAAAATGTCAGAGGCTTTGTAAGATATTTAACATGATATTTAAACATTTCTGCTGATTTTCTGTTCAATCCATCTGTGTCTTTGTTTTTTAGTTCCCTAATGATTTTTGAAACTTCCAAGTCATCTGCTGGAAACAGTAATAAACTCACAATCACTGATATGTCTCAGTTTTATTTGTTGTTAAGGGTAATGTGTTCATCTCAAATAATTGACACCCTATCCCATTCTTATTTTACTTCACTTTTTCATTCATACCTGCATGACTTCATTTTGCTCTCTGTGGAATTTATCAGAGAATATTCTCAGTACTCTATTTGCATTTACCATCACTGTTAACATTTATGTTTTCCTTGGACATTTAACAATCCCTTCTTCTTCTTGCTCTAGCGGTTACTTTTTGTTTTAAAAACTTTCATTCTGTCTGAATTGCCTACTCTGCCCATTTTGGGGTAATATGTCACCTAGTTTAGTCATTTTCTTATCTTAGAAAAAAACTGTAAGAGCAATGCAGTATTCTTGGCAACAGATTTTTGCAAATCCCTCTTTGAAAAGTCATCAGTCTTCCTGCTCCACTGTATAGGGCTATATATACTAGAAAGTTGTAAATATGCTTGAAATAATTTAAATGCATAATTAAAAACTTCAATATTAAAGAAGGTGATAGAAGACAAAAAGAAGGATTCTGTGTCCAGTCAGTAAAGACATCAATTTCTACAAATTCCACTGTAAATAGCTTGATACAAATTTACAGTAGTCTTCCATATAAGAGAAAAATTATTTCATCATTCTCACTTTGTAGTAAAAATCAGAGAATATATTTTTTGACCATGAGAAATACAAGAGAACTGTAACTCAGTGTAACTGAAAGATGATTCACCTAATCAGCTATCTCAACCATGACCTGTCCATGCCTCTTAATTGAGAACGTTATTCAGTCAGTGATGGTATACCTATGAGCATTTGCATGGTGTGCTCTGTGTTTTTCTGTCACAGTTCTATACTGCCATATATGCCACAGGTTGCCATCTGCTACACTTTAAGACATGTGCACACATCCAGTGGGCACATTCTGGGATGAGACAGAGATGAGAATCACCTTTACTAGATGCTCACAATGGCAGGATGTGTGCTTCTGATGAGCCTTGCAATTTACATAATTCTTATTTTCAGTTTTTATGCTACAACTTTTTGCCCTCATTAGGGTAAATAAAATCAGCAGTTTTTCCCATTTTCCCCATGTGGAGTTGACCTCATTATTTCTCAATATCAGCAACACTTGTCACATCCCCTTCATGTGACTTAGACTTTCTCATTCCCACAGTATGCCTGTATCATAATATTCTGACTGAATAATGTCTTATATCTGGCTAGGAAACTGTACCTTAATTTGCACAGTTGGAGATTAAAAGCTCAGTTTGTAGATTAGCATAAAATTTTCAAACCTGATGCACACAGTATTTTAGCTTAAACTCAGTTAAATTTTAGGGTCAATTTGAAAGAAATGTTGAAGAATAGGATACATACTTGCTTTATTACACATTATAGATACATACAGATAGACCCCACTATATGCTCATTCATTATCCACATTCTTTCATATACATGAGTTTAGTTTTAACTCCAGTGTTGCATTCTGTTAACAGTATGTGGAAGCACTAATACATCAGCATTTCTCACCATGCACCTTCTGTTGTGTTTGTTGACACATAAATCATCTTTTCAGGTCAGTAGAGCACTTGACAGGATCTCTATTTAAAACATTGGGTAAAGGAGAGAAGGTGTCCATGTCAAAAGAAAGATTTGTGTAAGGAGGTCATGTTCAGTAGAAACAAGGTTAGAAGTTTTGTATCACTACACATTCAGTGTGCTTTGGTACTTACTGAATCCACTGTGAGAACTATTTATGACATACGGGATCAATTTGAAAAACTGCTCTATCTTCATTTAACTTAAGTGTGACTGAAATGAGTAAATTTTGCTGGAAAAATGATGGAAAGAATGGAAAAAATGCTAAGCCAGTGGAGTGGGCATCATAACTAATAGTGCATGGCTCTGCCTGAAGCAGCTATCCAAGCTAAAGCCAAGACCTTGTATGCCAATTTAACAAAAGGAAGAGGTCGATCCAACATCTTTCTTGGCCAGCTCAGGTTGGTTTGATTACTTCAAGCAACATTTTGGCTTTCATAATATTAAAATAATAGGAGAGGCAGATGTGACAGATGAAGCTGAAGCTGAGTAATAAATAAATAATACAGATAATAATAATAATATATAATAATAATAAAACAGACTTATTTTTTAAATGAATGCCTAGCTGCATGTTGATTTCGACAGAAGAAAAAACAGTGACAGAATTTAAGGCTTCCAATGACCAATGCACCTATCTTTTCAGATGAAAAACATTTTCTCTCACTGTATGACTCTTGTGCATTGTACCCAACATCAGTTGCAAAAAATGCTGCCATTCTCTTCTTTTTTGAACCCCATGTAATAGTGGGTTCATTAAGCCTTAACAACATACCAGTAGCAGATTTCCTAGTTTCCACATCACCAGCATAGTCTGTATTGCTGTAGGTCTGAAGGTGATCTTCTTGTTTTGTAGGAAAATAAAGTGCATAGTGCCTTGAAAATATTTTAGGATCCTTTTCCCGGTGTTGTATTTTCATTGGTTTCTCAAGATGCTGACTGGCACTGTTGACTAATGACAGATATATCATACTACCCACAGCTTGCCTATATGGAACCATGGACACATCCTTTTGTCCATTCTTATGCATGTCAGCACACATCTGATGATGAAAATTATCTGCAGGTACTATTACAGAGTTAACATCCTCTATCCTGACACATCAGAGAACCTTCATGGCGTAGGCTTCTTGATGCACAAAAATAGAACCATCTGCTAACCATTCTCCCTGCAGGCCCAAGTAGGTACCCAGTTTTCAGAATTTTTAACACATTTACACACATAACACTTGAATGTCAGGTGCATACAGCAGGATATAGAAATAAGGATGCAAAGAATAGTTCACACACTGTACAGATTCTTTATGAGACCCAAAGAAGAAAAATCAATGAGTTTCTGGTACGTGTATATTCTTCGTTTACAAATTTTTAACAACATTTTATAGTAGTATATACTATACTAGTGTATACTATACTACTTCGCAAAATAGGCCTATCTACATCTTTTAGGATCCACACTAATATCAGCTTAAGTACCTTGTGTACTAATAAATACATTCATAATAAATCAAGAACTACGTTAGAGTAATTACATCAGTTCATCAGTAAGTACAATTTTCCTTGTGAGTACTTATCAGTCACTTATTCTTCTATACAGTAATAACATTGGAGTTTTAAATAATTTTATGCTTAATTTACTGGATTGTTTATGTTTGTTCTTAATTTTATTGTTAATTTTCATTGATGTATAATAGGGAGTATTATCAGACACTTTGAACCTGTGGTATGGTGACCTTGTCTGTATAAAATAGTAAACTAAGCTACCATCTTTCAGTCTTTGTTTATATTCCTGTCTACTGCCTAATGCCTCCATTATGGTGTGAGTGATTGTCTGTACTTATTCCATTGTTTTTATTCCACCAGGATTGTCCTGATTAAAATACTTCAGATATTGTTTTAATAATTGTTATTCACAAAGGATTTCATATAAGATTTCTTGTGTGCCTTTGTGAAGCTACTGACATTTGAAAAATTGATTTTTTCTTTAAATTTTACTTTTTGCTTGTAGTTTCATTTCGAAATATTCTTTTTAATACAAAGCCATTCTTTGAGCATTTCCTGAAGTAGAGGCAACTTAAGCAGCTACAATAAACAGTGTGATATTTGTTAAGTTTCTTATACTCACTAATACACTTCTACATGTTAAGAAGTTCATTATACAGGGTTGTCAGAAAATGTCTGAAATGCTTTTCGTGATGTTGTAGGGCAGATTATAGTGAGACATATATGTTAAGAAAAAAATGTGATATGTTGCGCTGTTTCCAAGATATGTAGCTTAGAAGCTAGCCAATCAGGTCGTTTCGCACTCAGATTCAAATGGCCTGTGAGGGGCGGTGTTGCCAAACGTATGTTTCATGTTGTAAGCATATGGCTATAAAGCTATGTATTAAAGGCTGTTGCCTTATCGGGTGGCATGGTCTGGGGGTAGAAAGCTAGACATGAGAAATGCATAGTCCTGGGTTCGACCCCCAGCAGGATCATTATTTTATTTTTATTTAACCAATTTGTTGTTGTTTGAATGTTTATGTATGAATTTCATGTTAATAAAGGATTTGTACAATTTTTATTTACATAAAACCCATTGGCGATGGGCACAAGTGCGTACATTTATTCCAACAGCTACAGCATCCGTAACGTTCAATAATTGCTTATGATTGCATTGGACAAAGGTCTAACAATATGTAACTGTTTGGACATAATTATAGAAAAGCAGTAAAACTCATACATAGTCAATAGCCATACATGTAACAAATACAGGGAAAATAATGATGAAAAATAAAAGAATACAACTGATGTTTTGTCAGGTCTTTAATGTAACAACATAATTTCCAGGAGCAAAATATTACAATAAATCTTCACAGTAGCTGCTCAAAGTGTCCTCCTCCAACCTGACGGCACACATTGCAACGCTGCATCATGGAGTCCGCAAGCTTTCCGAAATCAAAGGTTTCCCTGATTTCATCAAAGGCTAAAATTATCCTCGCAAGAATCTCTTCGATTGTGACTACCGGGATCGCTTAGACGATTTGTTTCGCATGCCCCCACAGATAAAAATCTAATGGCGTCAGATCTGGTGAACGAGCTGGCCAGGGAACTGGACCACCTCGGCCAATCCACCTTCGTGGATACAACAGATCTAAATGCTCACGTACCGCAGCAGCGAAGTGCGGTGGTGCGCCATCATGTTGGAACCACATTCCTTGCCAGACCGCCAGTGGAACGTCTTCTACATACAGCAGAAGGACATTTTCATGGAATGCTAAATAGGTCTGTCTATTTAAATGGGGGGAAGTAGGACGGGACCCACCAAACAGTCGCCCATGATACCTGCCCAAACGTTTACGCTAAACCTCTGCTGATATGATTTAACGTAAGTACCATGCAGATTTGCGTCCATCAAAATGTGGCTGTTTCAGGAGTTGAATGGTCCTTCTCTGGTGAAACATGCCTTGTCTGTCCACAACACCATCCTTTCGAAATGTTGATATTCATTACATTTATTTAAATACCACACAGAATATTGGTAATGAGAGGGATAGTCCCCTTCCACCACATCGTGCACCTTCTGTAGGTGGTACGGAAATAGGTCTTCGTCGCGTAGGATGTCCAATACTACAGCGTGCGAAACCTGTAGTAACAAACAAACGGATAAATTTTACCATGTGTGGTTTGCAGACATACATTAAGAACATTGGAATAACTTTACTTACCCCCAAAGCATTACCAATGGCCCTCGAGCTGGTACTAGATGTTCCAGCAACCATATTGAGAACGTTTTCTTCTAATTGAACGTTCCGTACATAGCGTTCTCGTCCAGCGTCAACATTTGTTACATCAAAACTTCCGGTCTCCCTTAACCGTCTATCAACCGCTACGAAGGTATTCACACACGGAATAACGCGGCTGGGAAATCTTGTGTTGTAAATGTTGCGAGCCTCCGGTCCATTTTGACCCGCAGCGCCGTATGCTAAATGCATATCAGTGTATTCCTTGAAGAAATACCAATGTCGTGCCATGTTACCACTACGTGTGTGTCAAGCCTACCTCGGTTGTTGTTCTGTCACACCTGCTTCCGTGTACCTTCGCAGCTAAGTCTTCCGACAAAGATCAATTGCATACGTACGATTCCCGACGGTGATCGAATGACAAGCAGTTAAAGGTTCACTACACAGGCCGAGACGATTTGAGTCAGATGTCATAGCGTAGATGGTACCACACGGAATTGCTGACCCGTTGGTCCTGGGTTCGATCGCTGCTCCAGGTGAATATTTTCCCGTATTTGTATTTGTATTGCTCTCTTGTTCAGTTTGAGCAAACCACATGGAGAATACGTTTGGCAACACTGCCCCTTCCAGGCTGTTTGAATCTGAGCGCGAAATGACCTGATTGGCTAGCTTCTAAGCTACGTAACTCAGAAGCGGTGCAACATATCGAATTTTTTTCTTAACATTTATGTCCCAGTACAACTTTCCCTACAACATCACTACAAGCATTTCATACATTTTCTGACCACCCTGTATAACTCATGTTAGTGGAATTAGGTTGTTGTGACAAATGAAAGTCCTGTAAAATATTTGTGCAGTATGAGAAAAAACCAGTGATCTTCGTGTCATTTCATAAGTATTATATAATACTCTTTATTTACAAGGAAATATTGTGTCTTATACTGTCACAACTCACTGATTCAAACAACAAATGTTCTCTTTTTGTACTCTTTCTGTCAGTGATACGTACTACTGAATCTAATTTCAGGAATTTGACCATCCACATGTCCTGCTCAGTGACAAGAACGGTATATTCCACAGTATGGTTGAACAAACAGGCAAGGTTGTGTCAGAAGAGCTGAAGATCATAGCAGAAGAAGTAAGTTATTAAAAAGCTGTTAACTCAAAAATTTAATCTTAAAATTGAAAAGTAATATATATGAGAAATATACAGGCCACAACTCAGGCTGTAGCTGAAATTAAAGAGTGTCTTTGACTCTTAGACATTCCTTTGGCTTCAGGTTGTCCTTAAATGTCTTTCTTTTGACATTTCAATTGCACACTGTGGTTTTATGTCAAGTGGCAATACAAAACGGTGATTGAGAAGCAAATCATTAACACGCCTTATTGTTAAGTACAAAGCATACAACTATCAACATTATCAGCTGACCATGGTCTCTCATATGTTGTAGTTTGTTTCATGTCATTATATCGAGTTATCAAAATGATATAATTATCCAAACAAGTCTTATCCTTTCCTGAATTCAGTATGCAAAAACCAGTAAAAAAAGTCGGTAGCTTGGGTATCAGTACAACTTTAGAACAGTGAAACATGTACCTCAGTGGTTATACAAGTTGTGTGTATGTGATACGAACTTTGCTAGATTCTCTGATTGTATCTGAAAATATAAATTGTTCATTATGTTCATACTGTATCTGAATGCTGAATGCTGTGTGAATTACATTTTAATATTTTTTTTCTCTTAGTCAGTATGTAACCATTCACATTCTTAATATATTTTACATTTTGCTAATAAGTAGATGTGTTGATTGTGATTTAGTAGTTTAACAAAAATTGTTGCTTTCTTAGTAGAGAGAGAATTTAGAGACTGCTATTGTTAGTTCTATAAATAGTTCTATTGGTGAAACTGAACCTAGGTAATGTAGATGTTTAGTTATTTTCAGCAATTGTAAAATTGTACAATGAGTGAGAAGTGTGGGCTCTGTTGTAGGTTTGTGAGAAGTGGGTTACGGTGTGCAATTTGTTCAAAGTATTTTCATTGGGGGGAATGCAGTGGGGAAGTC
Organism: Schistocerca nitens; assembly: GCF_023898315.1. Classification (NCBI taxonomy): domain Eukaryota; kingdom Metazoa; phylum Arthropoda; class Insecta; order Orthoptera; family Acrididae; genus Schistocerca; species Schistocerca nitens. Next base: position 354,958,118 of record NC_064615.1, read on the forward strand.
AGTGGGGAAGCCAGTGGGTATTCTAGTGAGATCCTCTCGTGGGAATGCAGAATCTGTAGTAGAAATAAGTTGATAGAGAAGCAGGGGAATAAGATCTGTGCCCTTCAGGTGCAGTTACAATGCACAAAGGAGGAACTAGACAGGCTGAGGGGGTGAAGGGTGCTGGGGAATGGGAACTGGCAGTTGGCAAGAATGCAGCTATGAGGAGGAGGTATTCAGACAGTTGTACTTTGCGTATAAGCAATAGATTTGACCAACTGTCAGAGATGAGTGGCAAGGAGCCTCTTGTAGCTGTAAGTGTAGGAAACATGAAGCAGTCTTCTGCAGATATGAGCCCTAAGTCAGTTACAAAGTCTAACAGAAAGAAGAAGATTCTGCTGCTAGGTAGTTCACACAGTAGATGTGTGGGCCAGCAGTTGCAGGAAGTGTTGGGGAGTGAGTACCAGGTCACCAGCATTGTGAAACCTAGTGCAGGGTTGGCTCAGGTGACTGACAGCATAGGGGAGTTATGTAAGAATTTTATGAAGGAGGATCAGGTAATGATAGTGGGTGGAGCAGGGAACAGTCTTGATAGGGTTGGAGAATATGATGTAGGTGGTGACCTGCTAAAGATAGCTATTCAAACTGGTGGCACTAATGTGCATTTTTTGCAACTGTTTCAGCATCATGATGGGCCTCGTCTTAATGTGGCTGTAAGGTGCATTAAAATGGGGCTGGAGAGGGCACTGACGGCAGAGGGCATGTGTCATATTGCAGTGGTGCCAGTCGAGTCCATCAGTAGATCGAGTTTCACTAGGCATGGCCTGCATCTCAATAGGTTTGGGAAGGGAAGGCTGGCAAAGCTTATAGCTGACATTGTATTGGAAGGTGGTGGGATCAATAATGGAAAAATTCCTGTAGTAGTTGGTGTCAGAGCTGCAACTTTTTTAGATTGAAGTCAGCTAATAGGTATGCCTGCTTAAAGGAAGTCCCTCTAACTAAGGAATCACCTTCAGAGGATGTCATGTTTCCAAGTAGAGGAGGAATTAGCATATTTCATTAGAATATAAGAGATATTAAAACTAGTGAACTGCTCATAGATGTTGACTCTGAAATTATTGATATATCGGAGCACCACTTAAATAATTTGACAATTCAGAGGCTTCCTTTTCCAGGGTAGAGATTAGCTGGCTATTTCTCAAGGAGTTGCTTGCAGGGTGGTAGACTAGCCAAAGATTCTGTAACTTACCAAATGAAATCGTTGGTACATTGATAGATACAAAAAACACACAAACACACACACAAATTTCAAGCTTTTGCAACCCATGGTTGCTTCATCAGGAAAGAGGGAAGGAGAGGGAAAGACAAAAGGATGCGGGTTTTAAGGGAGAGGGTAAGGAGTCATTCCAATCCCGGGACCGGAAAGACTTACCTTGGAGGGCAACGGGACAGGTATACACTCACACACACAAACATATCCATCCGCACATATACGGTCACAAGCAGACATATATAAAGGCAAAGAGTTTGGGCAGCGATGTCAGTCGAGGCGGAAGTACAGAGGCAAAGATGTTATTGAATGACAGGTGAGGTATGAGCGGTGGCAACCTGACTCCATCAACCTCCTGATCCCATTGACAACCCGCACCCCTACCTTCTACCTACTTCCTAAAATTCACAAACCCAATCATCCCGGCCACCCCATTGTAGCTGGTTACCAAGTCCCCACAGAACTTATCTCTGCTTACGTAGATCAACACCTTCAACCCATTACATGCAGTCTCCCATCCTTCATCAAAGACACCAACCACTTTCTCGAATGCCTGGAATCCTTACCCAATCTGTTAACCTCGGAAACCATCCTTGTAACCATTGATGCCACTTCCTTATACACAAATATCCTGCACGTCCAGGGCCTCACTGCGATGGAGCACTTCGCTTCACGCCGATCACCTGCCACCCTACCTAAAACCTCTTTCCTCATTACCTTAGCCGGCTTCATCCTAACTCACAACTTCTTCACTTTTGAAGGCCAGACATTCCAACAATTAAAGGGAACAGCCATGGGTACCAGGATGGCCCCCTCGTATGCCAACCTATTTATGGGTCACTTAGAGAAAGCCTTCTTGGTCACCCAGGCCTGCCAACCCAAAGTTTGGTACAGATTTATTGACGACATCTTCATGATCTGGACTCACAGTGAAGAAGAACTCCAGAATTTCCTCTCCAACCTCAACTCTTTTGGTTCCATCAGATTCACCTGGTCCTACTCCAAATCCCATGCCACTTTCCTCGATGTTGACCTCCATCTGTCCAATGGTCAGCTTCACACATCCGTCCACATCAGACCTACCAACAAGCAACAGTACCTCCATTATGACAGCTGCCACCCATTCCATATGAAACAATCCCTTCCCTACAGCCTAGGTCTTCGTGTCAAACGAATATGCTCCAGTCCTGAAGCCCTGAACCATTACACCAACAACCTGAAAACAGCTTTCGCATCCCGCAACTACCCTCCCGACCTGGTACAGAAGCAAATAACAAGAGCCACTTCCTCATCCCCCGAAACCCAGAAACTCCCACAGAAGAACCCCAAAAGTGCCCCACTTGTGACAGGATACTTTCCAGGACTGTATCAGACTCTGAATGTGGCTCTCCAGCAGGGATACGACTTTCTCAAATCCTGCCCTGAAATGAGATCCATCCTTCATGAAATCCTCCCCACTCCACCAAGAGTGTCTTTCCGCCATCCACCTAACCTTCGTAACCTCTTGGTTCATCCCCATACCACCTTCCCTACCCTCTGGCTCCTACCCTTGTAACCGCCCCCGGTGTAAAACCTGTCCCATGCACCCTCCCACCACCACCTACTCCAGTCCTGCAGCCCGGAAGGTGTACACGATCAAAGGCAGAGCCACGTGTGAAAGCATCCACGTGATTTACCAACTGACCTGCCTACACTGTGAAGCTTTCTATGTGGGAATTACCAGCAACAAACTGTCCATTCGCATGAACGGACACAGCCAGACAGTGTTTGTTGGTAATGAGGATCACCCTGTGGCTAAACATGCCTTGGTGCACAGCTAGCACATCTTGGCACAGTGTTACACCGTCCGGGTTATCTGGATACTTCCCACTGACACCAACCTATCAGAACTCTGGAGTTGCCACCACTCATACCTCACCTGTCATTCAATAACATCTTTGCCTCTGTACTTCCGCCTCGACTGACATCTCTGCCCAAACTCTTTGCCTTTATATATGTCTGCTTGTGTCTGTATATGTGCGGATGGATATGTGTGTGTGTGCAAGTGTATACCTGTCCCTTTTTCCCCCCAAGGTAAGTCTTTCCGCTCCCGGGATTGGAATGACTCCTTACCCTCTCCCTTAAAACCCACATCCTTTCGTCTTTCCCTCTCCTTCCCTCTTTCCTGATGAAGCAACCGTGGGTTGCAAAATCTTGAAATTTGTGTGTGTGTTTGTGTGTTTTTTGTCTCTATCAATGTACCAACGATTTCGTAGTTGTTTATTGGTCCCCTAACTCTGACTTCAGAGCATTTCTGCTCAAGCTAGAGGCAGTTCTTGATTCACTTTGTAGGAAGTACCAGAAATTAGTTATATATGGTGACTTCAGTATTAATTTTGCATATGATTGTGCAAGAAAAAAGATGTTGGTAGACTTCCTACATTCATATGATCTGATGCAGACTGTGTTTTTTTTTCATCTAGGGTGCAGGGGAACAGTATCAGAGCCATAGACAATATTTTTATTCATTCTTCATTACTTGATGGGCATTCTCTTAGTAAAAGGGTGAATGGCCTTTCAGATAATGATGCACAAATTTTAACACTAAAAGACTTTTCTACTCAAACAAATGTCACATATAACTACAAACTATGTTGGAAAATTAATCCAACAGCAATAGGGAGTTTTTTAAAACTCGTCAAGGAGTAAGAGTGGCTGGATGTTTATAGTGCCGATAACATAGATGACAAATATAATGCTTTCATTAACACATCTCATGCTCTTTGAGAGTTGCTTTCTATTAGAATGTTTTAAATGGGATACTAACAGTAAAAGGCAGCCTGGGTGTCTGACTAGTGGGATACAGATATCATGTAGAACAAAGTGGGAATTATATCAAAATGTTAGAAGTACTCACACTCAAGCTACAGTTGCCCTTTACAAACAGTATTGTAAGGTGTTTAAAAATGTTATTAGGAAGACAAAGAGTATGTGGTGTGCAATTAGAATAGCTAATTCACAGGATAAAATGAAGACCATGTGGTCAGCTGTGAAGGAAGTGTCTGGTCAGCAGCACGAGGTTGGCATATAAAGTCAGTTCGTAGAAAAATATTTCTGTTACTGATAAATCAGATATATGTACTGTATTTAACCATCATTTTCTGAGCATTGCTGGTGAATTAAATAAAAATTTAGTTTCTACAGGGAATAATATAACCCTCTTGGAAAGTGCCTCTCCAAGACTGATGTCTGAAATACGAGGGGGACAAGGGCGAGATTGAATCAATGATTAAATCACTGAAGACTAAGGACTCTCAAGGATTTGATGGAGTGCCTAGCAGAATATTAAAGTACTGTGCTGCCCATGTTAGCCCTGTATCCTTAGCCATATTTGTAATTTTTCCTTTAGGAATGCTCAGTTTCCTGAATGATTAAAGTGCTCAGTAGTAAATCCGCTTTATAAAAATGGAGAAACGGATAATGTAGACAAGTTTAGACCTATTTCTGTGTCATCAGTGTTTGTAAAGGTATTGGAAAGGCTGTGTATGTAAGGACAATTAATCATTTTAAATAACACGATTTGCTGTCAAATATATATTTCAGCTTTAGAAGCCATTTAAGAACTGAAAATGCTATATTCTCTTTTCTCTGTAAGGTACTGGATGGGTTAAACAAAAGGTTTCAAATGCTAGGCATATTTTTTTTTATTTAACTAAAGCATTTGATTGTGTTAATCACAAAATATTGCTCCATAAGTTGAAGCATTACAAAATACGGGAAGTAGCTCACAATTGATTCACCTCTTACTTTAACAACAGACAGCAAAAGGTCATTATTCACGGTGTTGATAATGGCTGTGATGTGGGGTCTGAGTGGGGTATGGTCAAATGGGGGGTGCCCCAGGGATCACTGTTGGGGCCACTCCTGTTCCTTATTTATCTAACTGATATGCTGTCTAGTATTATGGGTAACTCTAAAATATTTCTGTTTGCTGATAACACTAGCTTGGGAGTAAAGGATGTTGTGTGCAACATTGTCTCAGTTTCAATCAGAGCAGTGACATAAGTTCATGGCTTGTAGAAAATAAACTAACACTAAATCACAGTAAAACTTAGTTTTTACAGTTTCCAACACATAATTCAACAAAACCCAACATTTTAATTTCAAAAAATGAGCATATGATTAGTGAAACTGAACAGTTCAAATTTCTAGGTGTTCAAATAGATAGTAAACTGTTGTGGAAAGCCCATGTTCCAGATCTTGTTCAAAGATGTAATGCTGCCTTTTTACTATTTGAACGGAATCTGAAGTAAGTGATTGACACGACAATTAGTCCACTTTGCTTATTTTCATTTGCTTATGTCGTATGGTATTATATCTTGAGGTAACTCTTCCCATTCTAAAAGGATATTTTTGGCACAGAAATGGGCAGTTTGAGCAATAAGTGGTGTAAGTTTGTGAACCTCTTGTTGCCCCCTGTTCACTAGTCTGGGTATTTGGACATTGGCCTCTCAATATATATATTTCTTAACAATATCAGCTTGTTACCAAGAATAAGCAGCTTTCACTCAGTTAATACCTGGCAGAAATCCAACCTGCATTTGGATCGCACTTCTTCATCTCTTCTGCAGATATGTGTGCAGTATACTGCTGCATCCATTTTCAATAAGGTACCACAAGATTCCAAAAATCTTAGCAGTAATCCAAGCATGTTCAAATCAAAACTAAAGTTTCCTCATGGGTCACTCCTTTTATTCTGTGAGGAATTCATTGAAAAATTAAGCTGATTCTTATGTCATATTGTTGACTGCATTTACTGAAACTTACGGCTTGACTTTTTTGTGTTCATAGATATTTTATTTTTATGTTATTACTTTTACATTATAATTTCATGTACTGACCCATCCCATGACCTTGGTTGGAGATTTGCTCCTCAATTTGGTACTATGGAACTTGACGTGTACATATTATAAAATAAAAAATAAATGGTGACACGCACGCGCGCCCACACACACACACGCACACACACACACACACACACACACACACACACACACACACACACACCATCAGCACCACCACCACCACCACCACCACCACCACCACCATCACCATCACAACTGCCAATTTGCTTTAAATATGTGAACTAAGTCTTCTGTCACTTCTTGGCAAAAAAATATAGTTATAGTTATCAATGAAACGTACAAAACTATGGTTGTTCTGCAGCATTACTTTATTTCATTACTTCATTTCATCTTCATACCACTATGTAATTCTCATTAACAGCTGTAATCTCTATTCTTAAATACTCTTGTCTTGCATTAATTTTATTTTATTGTGACCATTAATTTATTTTAAATTGTTATATACGCTATCCGATGAAAAGATAACATTCTACAACTCAAGAGTGTGGAATATCAGAACTTTTAAGGTGGTTGTGTAGCTACAAAATCTGGAAAGGGAAATGCAAAGGCTTGATCTAGCTATATTAGTCTGGTGCACAATTTCATAGTGTTTATCCATGACTCTAATAAACACAACAGATATACATAACAGAGGCATTAGTCATCAATATTATAATATCCTTCACTGTTTACAACAGTCTGCCAATGTTGGGGTTACTTTTCAATTCCAGCATTGTAGAAATCACTTGGTTTTGAGGCAAAGAACTCATCAAGCCCTGTTTCGGGGGCATTTTCATCAAAAAAAAAAAAAATTTCCTTGAAGGATGTTCAATAGAGAGTGGAAAATATGGAAATGTCAGGTGAATAAGGTGGGTGTGAAATGACTTCCCAACCCAACTCCTGTACAGTGTTTTTTGTCACTATAGCAGAATGCATGCAGGCGTTATCATGGAGTATCATCACTTCACACAGTCTTCCTGGTCATTATTCTCAGACTGCATGTGCAGCATGCTTCACTCACCGACAGCAAATGTCAGCAGTGATTGTTACACTTCAGGGAAATAATTCGTATTACACAACACCATCACTGTCACATGAGCTGCACAAAATTATCTTTTGTGAATGTGTGCACAGGATGTAATAAACACATTGGGACAACCGGGAAATCCAGGAAAAACACAGGAATTTTTCATCTGGGAGAAACCTGGGAATTTTTTAGAATTCTGGGAACTTTTCATTGTTTTAGTTTCCTGTTAAATTTTTGTAATTTTGACTGATGAGAACTGGTATTCTAACAAAAAATTTTACTTTAGCCCACTACTGCAGCATAATACTGCAGCAATAAAACATAAACTAGGGAATAACACCAAAATAAAACTTTAGTGCAAAGAAAATGCACCATGTATAACAACAAAATACAGTGCACACCCTAGTGTCTGCTGACACCAAAATATGTCAAAAGACTATGCAATACTTTGTAACAACAAACTGCTTTCGATTGAACTTTCTTGTGGGTGTCATTTCAATGTGCGTGCTGTCTCAATTGTTTACATTTCTAACAGGCCACAGGAAAATATTGTGAATGGTTGTTTAAGAAGCATTATGCCATTATTTAAAATTTTACTGGCACTATTGTGTTCGATAGGCCTACATCTTAAAAAGGTAACACACACTAAAAAGAACAAGTTTCAATGTTAGTTCTTCATATTTATTTTAGATCTTTCATAAATTACAAATTATGCAATAACAATGACAAAAAGTATAATTATCCTTAAAAAAAAGTGCGAGTGACTTCTTGAGCAATTTCTCACATAATTGCCTTTACTATGGGAAAAGCAGAAGTGCTTAATGGAGCATGTATTCACCCTGGTGACCCATGAAATGTCCAGTGCACAGCAGTGACATATATAATCACGTTTGTCAGAAATATTCAGCTGTTGCAATTTAAGCTGGTGCTCTTGGGATCCTTCCTCACCACAGCCTCAGAAGAAACAACAACAATTTTTTTACAATCAATATTACATGTGAAAGCTTAGGTTTTCCTTGTGGCTCTATTGTATGTATATTCATTTAAATAATTAACTTTTCTATTTGTGTGTTCATGCTACTGAACAATGATGTTCCTAGACTATAATATGATGTTTCCTATGTTCTGAATATCTGCTGTCATTGGCTGGCAAGATCATGTGACATGAGTTATGATTGGCTGACAAAAGCACATCACAGTCTCGATTTCAGTGCTTCGGAAGCTACTTTGTGTAATAAGTGGAATTCATGCTTATACTTTTGTAATAAGGTAATATGCAGTGCACATGTTGCCGTGCATCAAAGATTTACAATAATGAATGCCACAGTAGGTAGTTCAGTTGAGGAAGATTTGTTGTCTCTAAAAGGACAATCAGAGAAGCTGGACGGACAAACATAGGTACTAACTCCTTTACTGCCCGCCCCCCCCCCCCCCCCCCACCCCATCCCAACATACTATTAAAACATTAATACATTCATGCTATTATTTCTGTAATCTACACAGATATAAGAGAAACTGGAGACATTAAAATGCTAGCTGTGCACACTGTAACAGTGAACCACATACTTTCTTCATACAGAAACCAGTTTCTAAATATTATTAAAACCCTAATCTAAGATCATAGTTATTGTCGTTTAAAATCAGTTAAAAACAAAATGTGATGAGAATTATAAAATAAAAGACAAACACCAATCATTGTACTAATGTAATATAAGTGCATAATTTTAAATTATTTTTATTTTATGTATGCAATTGTAGTGTTATACATTTTCTACTCATATAGACAACTGATTTTTTTGTTTTCTTCAGTCTTACAGGAACAGAATGCATAAAAAATCATCTTGAAGACTAATTAATGAAGAACTATGAGACTTCATATGGTCATTAGCAAATAAATAAAAGCCTTAATGGGAAACAGAACAAGGAAGATATGATGGCATTGAAAGGAGTCTTCAAAAACTATTAAGAAAGCCTCATTGTTCATGATGTGTATCACCTTATTTATTTCATTCCATTTTATTTTGAGAATTGTATAGTACAGTATGTCATTGCTGTTGCAAGAAGTAAATTATATGATTGTGTTTGTATAAAAGAGAGAAGCTAACACAGAAATAAAACTCCAGAGAATCATATCTACCAAAGTTTCTAATTCACCCATTCGGATGTGATAGAAAATTGATGGTTAGATATTAACAAAGAAAACAATCTGATTCTTCCACTAAGTTGTTATTAACAGTATATGTGTTTTGCACACAGAGTATTATATTTGAATATCACATTGTGAAAGTTATTTATAAAAAATAAATTTAAAAAAACTTAAATCTAGATTTCTACTATTTTGCAATCATCAACTTTTGTCCCACATGTAAGAATTAAACCTTCATATAACAGTGATTTGGAAACTGGCTGAAGGGATGGACGACTGTAAATGTAACTTTTTTGTTACTAGTTTATAATAATAACTGAAATGTGAATTGCAATTTATTCATCTCATGACACACATTTGTAAACCATTTGGTTTGGTTACAGAAGAAATCTCAGAAATTTGGACTACAGTTACAAAAAGTTTTACACTAATAAATAACAATGTAGTACTAAAATGATATTTCTATAAACAGCTGTATATACTTAGTGGGATATGTAACAGCTTATGTCCAGCCCAAATTATCAATATAGTCATTGTGTGGGAAGCATAAAATATTGTTTCTTGTGTTATACTTATGATCGAATAGAATAATTTTACTCAAATAATTCTTGTCTGGTGTACAAGAGATAATAATTTCATAAATATATATGAATGAGAGTGTCAGTAATTGTAGATATGTAAATAATGGGTGCCATGATTCTTTCTGACACTCAGTACTCATATTCTGAACAATGCTTTTCTGTATTTTTAGTGTCCAAACAATGTTAGCTGAGTTTCTGCAAATAACAATACCATAACTAATAATAAATTCAAAATAATAGAAAGAAACATTCCACATGGGAAAAATATATTTAAAAAAAGATGCTGTGACTTACCAGACGGGCAAGTGCTGGTAGACAGACACAATAAAAAACACACAAACACACACACAAATATCAAGCTTTCGCAATCCCATGGTTGCTTCATCAGGAGAGAGGGAATGAGAGGGAAAGACGAAAGGATGTGGGTTTTAAGGGAGAGTGTAAGGAGTCATTCCAATTCCTGGAGCGGAAAGACTTACCTTAGGGGGAAAAAGGGACAGGTATACACTCGCACACACAAACTTGCTATGTCTGCTTGTGTCTGTATATGTGTGGATGGATATGTGTGTGTGTGCGAGTGTATGCCTGTCCCTTTTTCCCCCTAAGGTAAGTCTTTCCGCTCCTGGGATTGGAATGACTCCTTACCCTCTCCCTTAAAACCCACATCCTTTCATCTTTCTCTCTCCTTCCCTCTTTCCTGATGAAGCAACTGTGGGTTGCAAAAGCTTGATATTTGTGTGTGCATTTTTTATTGTGTCTATCTACCAGTGCTTTCCCGTTTGTTAAGTCACAGAATCTTTTTTTTAATATAAATTCAAAATAACTTAGATATCTTAATTTTCATGTGCACTTATCAGTTGCAGTTGATAATATGTCCACTGCAAATGCAAAACTGCTTAATTTGTCCATGAACTACTCAATGTGTGTGTGTATGCAAGCACAATTTTTTCCGATTTCAGTCCTAAGAACCTGACTGAGTCAGTTTCTTCTAAAAATGATGGTTGCTGTAAATAATCATAATCTGGCCACATTTCTACTGTTTGGGTCTGAACTGCACAGTGATTTTGATTTGTTCAGATTGAACTCATGTAGCTGAAACTAAATTTCTAGGCTACTGATAATACTGATCAATGAATCATGAATTTTTTCTGCAGCGTGAAATATCAGCTGCAAACAAAACTGATGGGGAGGTGATATTTGCTGGTAAATCCTTCATGTCAAACAGTATTAGAAATGGACCTAATATGAAGTATTGTGGGACACCCTATGATAATATTTTCCAGTCAGAATAATAATTTGCTCCATTTAAAATAATGAAATTTAGAACAAGCAAAGGCCTTTTACAGGGCTGTCCCATGTCACCATCATTATTTAAAATCTATATAGATATTAGCCTTAGAACATGGTCTCATAAATGTAATAGTATGGGATTAGAAATAAGAGATGGAGTTTACCTACATCATTTATTATTTGCTGATGATCAAGTAGTCATAGCACAAGATGGGGAGGATGCTAACTATATGTGCAATCAACTAGCAGTAGCATACAAAACTTGGGGTTTGAAGATTAATTACCAAAAAACAGAATACTTGACTAATGATTCAGATGAGCTATACATTGAAGGAAAGAAAATCAAAAAGGTAAACACTTTCTGTTATTTGGGATCCATTTTAGAAATCGAGGGAAAATCAGAGTCATAAATCAATAAAAGAATTAGTAGCGGACGGAGGGTCATTGGGATGCTTAACTCAGTCTTATGGAGCAGGATTGTAATGAGCAGAACTAAAAAATTAATATATAAATCCATATTAGAGAGTGTGGTTCTGTATGGAACAGAGACCTGGACAATTAACATGAAACACATTAAAAAATTACAAGCTCTAGAGATGGACTTTTGGAGAAGATCGGCAAGAATCTCCAGGAAAGAAAAAATAAGGAACACCAAAGTAATAAGGAGAATGGAAATAAAAGAAAGAATATATGACGTAATGGATAGGAAGAAATTACAGTGGTATGGGCATGTACGACGAATGGAGAAAACCAGAATACCAAAATTGATACTGGAGTGGGAACCGGAGGGGAGAAGAAGAAGACGACGACCTATGACCACCTGGGTCCAAAATGTACAGCACACAATGAGGAGAATGGGCACAGAGGAAGAAGACACACAAGATCGAAACACCTAGAGGAATATTTTGAGAATATAGTTTAAGAATGTTTATTGTTTGTATTGTAATTTCCAAGTAAATTATTATGTTGGAGATAAGCCTCTGTAATGAGGAAAAGCTCAAAATAATAAATAAATAAAATAATACTTACTCTTTGTACGATTAACTGAATCTTCTATCTGTGCTTCTGTGCTTGTGTGCTTGACAAAACATGACAATACTAAATATGAAATCCTCCTTATTTTCTATTCCACAAGTAGGATAGAAGACATTATAAGTCGCAGCCCCTTGTGGAAGTACAGATCTGTGTGGTAACAGGTGACATGAAAATGATATACGAACATTATTGGTGTGCGCTGATAAACATTTATTTGACACATAAGAATACAATCACTCAGTCTGAACTGGTGTCTTGGTCACAGAGGTTCCACATCCCCACTCTGCAGTGCTGTTCAGGGATGTCTCCACATATTGTGCCCTCCAGGAGTAAGGAGCACTTGAGGGCATGGTTGAAGGTCATTGTCTGATGCATGTGAAATGCTGACCAGTTGTACTTGTTGGAGCATAGAGATGGCATACATCTGATATGGTGCAAATTGTGGAGGACAGTGTAGTGGCCAACTATAACGAAAAGTGAGCATGGCTGGTGTTAGCTCTTCAACTGTTGATCTCTGGGTTAAATTTCAGTTGTCGTGGAGTCACCAGGATGCATGTCTGGGATAACCATGTCATTTGAGGTATTAGTGGGCACACTGATTATCAGTTTGCCCATAAGTGAGAGGCGTGAAATGCTGGTGCAAAATCCACTGCTGGCAGAAGGTCCGAAGAAGACTGGTAACAATTGTTGTGGTCATACTTTGTGGGATGGGATGCTTCAGTGCAAAAGTCATTGCTGACTAACTTGACTGCAGTTTCATGTGAATGAGAGCTTGTACATTCATCATGGTTGTTTCTGGTTGGGACTGCCATGATTCACAGATACATGAGACTTCTGGGTCATCATAACTCTGTAGGATATTTGTGTCATCTTCAGTGACAACTGTCCACAGCGGCTCCAGTCTGTTGTTGAGACTGTTGTGGTGCTTCTGTTGATATCAATGTCAAAGGTATGGGTTTCCCCTTTAACAACTTGGTACAGGCCATTTTATGGAGGTTTTAAAGCTGTTCATAATGTATCATCACAGAGCATGACGTGTGTGGAATTCATGAGTTTCTTATGTATGAATGGTTTGGGTGATGTATGTCACACTAGAGGATGTACAAATGAATTGTGTATATGATTCTTGACACACTGTATGATTGTCAGTAGATCCATGGTGTCAGGGATTGGTTCTGGTAATAAAAATTCAACTGGCAGCATTAGGGTCTCACTGTGGAGTGAGGCTGTTAGATCTTCTTCACATTCTAAGCATATGCCAAGGAGTACCCATGGGAGAACTCCAGTCCATGTGCCTCTGTGGCACATGAGAGCTGTCTTCACTGCATGGTGCCATTTGTGTGCTAAGCTGTTGCTTCGACAGTGGTATGCTGTTGTTCAATGGTGAGAAATGCTGCAGCGATTACAAAGAGCCAAACAATGTGGTGACTCAAATTGGCATCCTTGGTCCATAGTGATAGTATCTGGACAATTGAAACACAATATCCAGGCTGTGGTAAATGCCTTAGCTGTGGATTTTGCTGCAATGTCTTTGCAGGGCAGCTTCTATACAGCATGAAACTCTGTCAGTCACGGAGAGATGTTTGAAGCTCTCTGACTCCACTTGTGGTCCCACGAGGTCTAGGAGTATATGGCAGAAGCAATCACATGGCATTACAAAACTGCCAAGTGGTGTTTGCACATGTCAACTGATTTCACTTCATTGGCGGTTGAAGCACATGGGTGTCACGTGACAGTAATGTTCTAACACCCTGCCACGAAAACTACTTGGTGACTAGCCATGTAATGGGGAGAGAGCCTGGTGGTGCGAGATTATGTAGTCGATCGAAGACCATTTGCTACATGGCGGATCCTGTATTGTGATACATCACAAAAGATATTGACTTCTGACCCAGGGATTGCTCATCGTTTAATTGTGAGATTCGATGAAGTGTCTGTGAGCAAGGCTTGCACTGATGGGTCATTTTCTTCTTGTTCTGGCAGTCTGGTACAGCCTAGAGAGAGAGAGAGAGAGAGAGAGAGAGATTGTGTGCATTCATCATAGGCAATCCACTACTATGATGTCTGCTCTGTGCAAGTGTGGAACATCAGTTGAATATTGCACAATTACACCTCAGCCATAGTATTGCCCAGGATTAACTTTCACTTGAGGGTGTTATATGGCCTCTACTAACAGCTTGTGATTGGTGTAAATCAAGATTTGGCACCCTTACATGTCTTCACAGAAGTGCCATATGGCTTCACACAGTGCTAGTAACTGCTAGTTGAAAGCTGACCATTTTGATTGAGATACTGGCAATTTCTTAGAGAAAAACCTGATAGGCTGTGTGGTATCCACTTCCTTCTGTTGTTGTACAGTGCTGATAGCCAAGTCACTGGCGGCAGTTGTAAGCGTAATTTGACTGTGCGGTATTGGTGGTGCCATGGACACTGCCATCGCTAGAGGTTTTTTACGGTGGTTGAATCGAATGCCCTTTGTATTCTGTGGTCCATGCTGTTTCCCACTTCCCCTGTGTGTGAGAGCCTGCTAGAGGGTCGGTCAATGGTGCCTGTACTTCTGCTGCATGATGTGAGTGGTGGCAATAGAAGTTCAGAACGCCAAGGAATCGAAGGAGGTCATAGTAAGTTTGAGGGGAAGAAAGCTGGCAAACTGATTCAGCTTGATCTGGAGTCGGTCTTTTGCCTTCTGCAACATCTCATCATCTTGGCTGCTTGAAGAAGTGGTGGTGTTAGACATCAGTCCTTGTGGAGGACCCAGCATTGTGTTGATACCATGGCAAACTGATTCAGCTTGATCTGGAGTCGGTCTCTGGCCTTCTGCAACATCTCATCATCTTGGCTGCTTGAAGAAGTGGTGGTGTTAGACATCAGTCCTTGTGGAGGACCCAGCATTGTGTTGATACCGTGTGTAGTACTGTTTCTAATTGCACACTGATAGAGTCTAGCACTTGGCATGTCACACAAGAGGTTGGTGTTCTCCCACCGCAAAGGCGTAAGTGAGGCAGATAGCACTGTACTAACTTGTACTATTTGGCGATGTGCCACATCATCTGTTGGAGTGCCAGTGGCCTGCAGAAGCAAAGTGTGACTGTCCTTTGGGGGCACTGCCACAAGGGCCACTGCTGTGTTTTTATATCACAGGTGTTGGATTTGGTCACTATTATGTCTCCATACTCTTCATCAAATATGAGGTGTCTAGGAATTCTTCGTACTCATTTCACTAGACAATCAAATCAAACAAGTCATATTAATGAGTTTTATTACAAAAAAGTAAATGACAATACTTAACTTTGACAATTACATAGAAGTGTCGCAAGCAAGGGGCAACATATAAAATAAGCAATCTTATTCGGTATAAACAATCACAAGTCTGTAAGTCTGTGCTACACAGAGCGTATAAGCGAAATAACTAGTGTCGATGCTGCTATAGAACTCAGTAATCTTGAAGCTGCTATTCAACTGGGTTGTCACCAGTCGGTCGCGGCACTTATGTCTTCTTCACATAGGGTCTGCTGCTGTCGTGTTGTCCTGGAGAGTGGTCAGTTATCATGTGATTGGGTAACCTCTTTGCAAAGCCATCTCTTCTCTTTTGTTCCTGACTGGCATGCTGCCGCTTGACTTTATGCTGTAACAACACGCATGTGCAAGTGCGAGGAATATTTTGTTTATCCACTGGTGCATGTCATCATTATCAGAACATAATCATTGCAAGTCAGCACGTGTCTCGTGCATTTGATCCTGGACCATGTAAATTGGCAGGAAACAAAGGGTGTTATTAGGAAAGAGACATGTATCAAGCTATCAGGCATCATCCAACTGGGGTCCCACAAGGTTCCATTTTGGGGCCCTTACTTTTTCTTGCACATATCGATGACCTTTTATCAGTAACATTACCAGATGCCAAGTTCGTTTTGTTTGCCGATGATACAAACATTGCAATAAATAGCAAATCAAGTGTAGTCTTAGAGAGATCAGCTAATAAAATATTTGTGGACATTAATCACTGGTTCCTAGCCAATTCTCTGTCACTAAACTTTGAAAAAACACGCTACATGCAGTTCAGAATTTGTAAGGACTGTCCCATGAGTATATGCCTAACATACAATGACAAGCAGATAGAAGAAGTGGACAGTGTTAAATTCTTGGGATTACAGCTTGATAATAAATTCAACTGGGAGGAGCACACCACAGAACTGCTGAAGTGTCTTAACAAATCTCTATTTGCAATGCGAATTGTGTCAGATGTAGGTGATATAAAAATGAAAAAGCTGGCATACTATGCTTACTTTCATTCCATAATGTCATATGGGATTATTTTTTGGGGTAATTCATCAAGTCAAGCTAAAGTTTTCCAGGCACAAAACCATGCAGTAAGAGTTGTATGCGGTGTGAACTCAAGAATATCCTGTAGAAGCCTGTTTAGGGAACTAGGGATACTAACTACTGCTTCCGAATATATTTATTCCTTAATGAAATTTGTCATTAAAAATATATCACTTTTTCAAACCAACAGTTCAATTCATGGAATCAATACTAGAAATAAGAATAATCTTCACAAGGATTTAAAGTCACTCACTCTTGTACAAAAAGGTGTGCATTATTCAGGAACACACACACACACACACACACACATATATATATATATATATATATATATATATATATATATATATATATATATATATATATATATGTGTGTGTGTGTGTGTGTGTGTGTGTGTGTGTGTGTGTGACTTACCGAACGAAAGTGCTGGCAGGTCGATAGACACACAAACACACACACAAAATTCAATATATATATTGCCACGAAGAAAAATGATCCTAATCCTACTCCTAATGATCCAACTCCCCAAGACACCATCCAAATTGAACACTGCCTGGAACAGTTCCGTCCTCCGTCACAGTGGGACCCACCTCCTCTTCCTCAAAATCACCCTCTCCAAACCTTCCAGGAATTTCTGACTTCCAGCCTTGCATCTCAATCCTTCTTAAAAAACCATAATCCTACTCCCAATATCACCACTGCTGAAGCCCAGGCTATCCGTGATCTGAAGGCTGACCGATCCATCGTCATTCTTCCGGCGGACAAGGGTTCCACGACCGTGGTACTTGATCGTCGGGAGTATGTGGCTGAGGGACTGCGTCAGCTTTCAGACAACACCACATACAAAGTTTGCCAAGGTAACCCCATTCCCGATGTCCAGGCGGAGCTTCGAGGAATCCTCAGAACCTTAGGCCCCCTGCAAAACCTTTCATCTGATTCCATCAACCTACTGACCCCACCGACACCCCGCACCCCTACCTTCTACCTTCTTCCTAAAATCCACAAACCCAATCATCCCGGCCGCCCCATTGTAGCTGGTTACCAAGCCCCCACAGAACGTATCTCTGCTTACGTAGATCAACACCTTCAACCCATTACATGCAGTCTCCCATCCTTCATCAAAGACACCAACCACTTTCTCGAACGCCTGGAATCCTTACCCAATCTGATACCCCCGGAAACCATCCTTGTAACCATTGATGCCACTTCCTTATACACAAATATTCCGCACGTCCAGGGCCTCACTGCGATGGAGCATTTCCTTTCACGCCGATCACCTGCCACCCTACCTAAAACCTCTTTCCTCATCACCTTAGCCAGCTTCATCCTGACCCACAACTTCTTCACTTTTGAAGGCCAGACATACCAACAACTAAAGGGAATAGCCATGGGTACCAGGATGGCCCCCTCGTACGCCAACCTATTCATGGGTCGCTTATAGGAAGCCTTCTTGGTTACCCAGGCCTGCCAACCCAAAGTTTGGTACAGATTTATTGATGACATCTTCATGATCTGGACTCACAGTGAAGAAGAACTCCAGAATTTCCTCTCCAACCTCAACTCCTTTGGTTCCATCAGATTCACCTGGTCCTACTCCAAATCCCATGCCACTTTCCTTGACGTTGACCTCCACCTGTCCAATGGCCAGCTTCACACGTCCGTCCACATCAAAACCACCAACAAGCAACAGTACCTCCATTATGACAGCTGCCACCCATTCCACATCAAACGGTCCCTTCCCTACAGCCTAGGTCTTTGTGGCAAATGAATCTGCTCCAGTCCGGAATCCCTGAACCATTACACCCACAACCTGACAACAGCTTTCGCATCTCGCAACTACCCTCCCGACCTGGTACAGAAGCAAATAACCAGAGCCACCTCCTCATCCCCTCGAACCCAGAATCCCCCACAGAAGAACCACAAAAGTGCCCCACTTGTGACAGGATACTTTCCGGGACTGGACCAGACTCTGAATGTGGCTCTCCAGCAGGGATATGACTTCCTCAAATCCTGCCCTGAAATGAAATCCTCCCCACTCCACCAAGAGTGTCTTTCCGCCATCCACCTAACCTTCGTAACCTGTTAGTTCATCCCTATGAAATCCCCAAACCACCTTCCCTACCCTCTGGCTCCTATCCTTGTAACCGCCCCCGATGTAAAACCTGTCCCATGCACCCTCCCACCACCACCTACTCCAGTCCTCTAACCTGGAAGGTGTACACGATCAAAGGCAGAGCCACATGTGAAAGCACCCACGTGATTTACCAACTGACCTGCCTACACTGTGATGCATTCTATGTGGGAATGACCAGCAACAAACTGTCCATTTGCATGAATGGACACAGGCAGACAGTGTTTGTTGGTAATGAGGATCATCCTGTGGCTAAACATGCCTTGGTGCACAGCTAGCACATCTTGGCACAGTGTTACACCATCCGGGTTATCTGGATACTTCCCACCAACACCAACCTATCCAAACTCCGGAGATGGGAACTTGCTCTTCAATATATCCTCTCTTCCCGTTACCCACCAGGCCTCAATCTCCGCTAATTTCAAGTTGCCGCCACTCATACCTCACCTGTCATTCAACATCATCTTTGCCTCTTCACTTCTGCCTCAACTGACATCTCTGCCCAAACTCTTTGTCTTCAAATATGTCTGCTTGTGAGATGTCTGCTTGTGTCTGTATATGTGTGGATGGATAGGTGTGTGTGTGCGAGTGTATACCCGTCCTTTTTTCCCCCTCAGGTAAGTCTTTCCGCTCCCGGGATTGGAATGACTCCTTACCCTCTCCCCTAAAACCCACATCCTTTCGTCTTTCCCTCTCCTTCCCTCTTTCCTGATGAGGCAACAGTTTGTTGCGAAAGCTTGAATTTTGTGTGTGTGTTTGTGTTTGTTTGTGTGTCTATCGACCTGCCAGCGCTTTCGTTCGGTAAGTCCAATTTCAATGCAATAATGTGCTCATTGTAAATGTGTGTGTGTGTGTGTGTGTGTGTGTGTGTGTGTACAATCTAACTTCTGCACCATTTCAGTGCAGCAATGTGTTCATTGTAAATAAGTATTATAGTAGTTGTATTACACGTTTATTACCTTATAAATAAATAAAATAACTTTTTTATTTTAAATTCAGTGCATTAGTATTTGTAAAATGACCCTTCCATATAGTGTTCATTAAAAAATGATGATCATTCCACATGGGACCTGTGGAGTGGTACATTAGCTTATTTGTTTTAGTTGTAAAAATTGGTCATGCATTGTTGTTTTTCTGACATGTTCTACATTCTGGAGGACCTCCTCACTACGGATCAATTGGAATGAAAGTCAATCTAATCTAATCTAAAAATTGTTTGTAGCATGGTAGCTGACTTGTGTAGTACTAGACCACTGTCGATGAAGGCCATGATGTAGGTCATCCGCAGGGGTGAATTTAAATTCACATCCCGTGATGAAGTCACAGCATCATGTTAGAGGTCAGGCAAGAGGTTGAAATTTAGAATTTCCACTTACAGTAAGGTTTGTTGGAAAG
This sequence comes from Schistocerca nitens, assembly GCF_023898315.1. Classification (NCBI taxonomy): domain Eukaryota; kingdom Metazoa; phylum Arthropoda; class Insecta; order Orthoptera; family Acrididae; genus Schistocerca; species Schistocerca nitens. Next base: position 354,978,179 of record NC_064615.1, read on the forward strand.
ATACATTGTGTGAATTTGAGTGCCATGTACATGGATGCCCACATCATTAGCGCTTGCAGCTGCAGTCCTACGTTTGCAATGTGTGGCTCATATAGTGGGTGAGTCAAGGTGCACACGTCTGATCCTGTGTCAGTGGGGAAGTAGAAATTAGTATCATGATCTCAATCATGTAGGCCTCTGTTGTATGAAGTTGCTGTGGATGAGGGGAGGTGACTTGTTGATGTAATGTGGTGCAGTATGCCTATTTCGTCCCATGGTTGTCATTTGGGTATTTGCAAGGCTGATGACATTTCTGTGCTAATATACTGTATTGCACATGATGCCACCAATATTGCGAGTGAGAGTGGGTAGTGTCAGCTAATGCAGTGGACTTGGGCGTTGCTGTGGTGCCATGTCAGGTGGTGACTCGGTGCATGTAGGGGAGCTCGTGATGTCAACTTTTCTTGAGGTCGGGCGGCGTCACAATTGTTTGGAACATGTGACAGCCAGCTGGGCAGATGAGGCATGGGTGCCCAATTTGATGTTTTGCCTGTGTTGAATGTATGAACTTAGTCTGTCTGCTATGGCTAACTTCCTGTCCAGTAGTTTCATCTTCTGATCAATCACTGCAAGCTGTAGCTGAGATGTAACATTCACAATCCATCCCCTAGCAAACGGTGGTGCCAGAATTGTGAGGGAGTTCCCGTGATGAGCTGTTCATTGTAAATGACTTGCTGCACCTGTCGTTCAGGGGTGCAAGTGATGGGTTTTAGTAGAACTGTTTTCATTGTGTCATATTTGTTGGACAGCGGAGGAGGAAGAATGATGTCGCTTATCAGTTCTGTATGTTCTGCAAGGTGACAAATTAGCATTACCAATTTTGAATTGTCATTAACAGTGCCTCATGTGGGGAGAATACACTCAGCCATCTCAAAGCACAAAGACAGTTGTTCAGGTCAGAATGGTGGGAGCCTTGCTTGTTGTGCAGCAGAACACTGTCCTGTGAGTACCAATATTTTATGTACTATCAGAACCAACTTCTGCTGGGTCCATCGAACATAGTGCACTTGACAAAGTGAACATGGTGCTCATGTTGCACAAAGGTTGTGTGTATAAGGTGGTTGTGTTGGCGATCGTGGCAAGGCGATGCAGAAGATACAGTCAGCACTATGTCTGTTCTTGCAAAAACTGAATGTGAATCATTCTGTAAGCAGGCCAGTGTGCGGCCTGCCCACAAACCTGTTAATAAAAGCTCTGATGGCAGCCATTGTTGATTCACAGTCACTGTGTGCTTTGTAGTGGCATTTGTACCACTTATTGCTCCATTAATTGTGTATGGATTTGTAGCTGTAGAGCTGTTTAGAACAGCTAAGAACTTATACTTTGTGTCCACTTTTAATGCATGATAGCATGGCACACAACAGTATTTTGCAAATACAAGGGTGATTTGAAAAGTTCTCAGAACGGAATAGAAAAAAAAGTACTTAAATCACTGAAACTTTATTTTATTTTTCAATGTAGTCTTTTTGTAGATTAACACACTTGGTCCAACAATGTTCCAGTGCCTCGATCCCATCTCGAAAACATTTCCTCCAGGCCTGCAAAATAGTTGTTGACTCCAGCTATCAATTCTTCGTTTGAAGTGAATCTTCATCCACCAAGAAAAATTTTCAGTTTTGGGACGAGATGGAAGTCTGATGGAGCCATATCAGGTGAATAACATGGGTGTGGCAACAAATTCATTCTTTAGTTCATGTAATTTTGCCATGGCAACATCACATGCGTGCGGGCAAGCGTCAAGAGTCATAGCACCTATCTTTCAGATAATTTTTTCATTTCTAATTCTTCAGTTAAAATGTCATATACCCTTTCAGATTACATCTGACAAGTGTGAGTTATTTCACACACATTCAATCGGTGATCCTCCATGACCATTTCATGCACTTTTGTAATGATTTCTGGAGTTGTGACTCATCTTGGCCGACCACTGGCACCAATGTGAGCCACCACCTGCAGTTGGCTGCACCCTGTGCTCTTCATGACATCTAGTAGGATCTATGCCATGTCTGGAATGACTTCTCCCAGTATGGACACTGGCTTTCTTCCACTCCTTGCCAGCCTCGGCCCTAAGGACCCCACAACATGCTCAACATTTGAGCTTCCAGCTACCAACAATCTGACCCTCTGTAACTGCCTGGATCTAGCATGTTGAGAGGTTTCCTCTGAAACAGGACAAGTGGCTACATCTGGCTGAGGAAATTGTCAGCCACATATAGCACCTGGAACCTGTTTGTCAGACTAACCAGGGAGGCCTTACATTTGGCCTCCCTGGAAGTCTTTTGCAGCCTGCCATGCCCCAAGGTGACCTCTCACTCGAGCATGGGTGAGGGGTCAACCTCAATGTGAGTAGTAACTGGGTTGGCCACTGGTGTGGACTGATTGACCAACTTGTGGGTCGGGCTGGACATCCGTTGGTTTCCCACAGCCAGTCTGAAATAGTGATGCCCATCAACTGCGGCCTCAAGCTGTGCAACCGAAGCCAACACAGCTTGGAGCTGAGATCAAAGTGTCACCAACTTAAATCGCATCCACACACAGTAATCACAGTTCCTATCCATACTAAAAATGGTGGAAAGCTGCAATACGAAGACAAGCAAATGACTATCGACAAGCACTGTGTAACTCTACTGTAGACACTAACAAAAATGTAAGAACTGTGTCAAGGAAATTAGATTAAGAAAAAGATATTTAAAAACTGAACTACCAAAGCAAACAGGTGAGACTAAATAGTTTGCTCCTGGATAGGAACTTGTAAAATCTCAAAAATCTACTGTTTTCTGACACAAATGAAAACATGAGAACTGTCTAGTAGATATTAAATTAACAAGCAGAAATTCAAAAACTAAACAACAAAAGCACATAGATGAAACTGTATAATTCATTCCTGGTTAGGAGCTTATAAAATGTCACAAAATAGGTTACTTCCCTGTCGCTACTATTGCTTGGCTGGCAATTCTGCCTGGGTATGGTAAATACAATCCTGACCTTTGAGGTCAGGACCTTGTGCTTTATTAAAGCTCATAGAGAAGGTTACTTTTAATTAACATTGTTTTATCATGTTCACACAGTATGCAATGATTGCTCAAAGAAAGTGAACATCTCCAACAGCTGTTGTGCATAATAGTAAAATCAGATTGCCACATATGCACATATGATCGAAACCACGTGACATACTACACTTGCATACAGAACTAAACAGCTATACATTGTTGTGCATATGAGTTAAACAGATTGTCCATAGATGGCACCTTCCAAGTAATTTTTATAAAAATGGTCTCAAACTAAAGTTTTTCAACAAAAGCCAAAACTAAACTATCTTGAAAATGGTGTCACAATCATTATTTTGATTAAGTAATATGGAGGGTATGGTGAACAGTCAAAAAACCACAGCTGAGAAATAATATACACGCTGTCAATTTAAACTTCATCTGAAAACGACATTCTTCATCCACCTGCATCAGTCGTAAGAAATATCATATCTAGTTCTTAGCTTCCTCATGTTCTTTGCTTCAAAAATTAAAAGAAATGGGAGTTACATTTTATTGTCATCTGTCTTCAATACAACAGACTTATAAAATAAATCTGCCAAAGGAGACATTAAGTAGTTACTGTGAAATGATACATCTCTGAAGAACTACCATCAGTGCCCTTAAGTCACTGTGAACCGGCCAACTGCTCCTGCTGCAGTGTGAGTGAAAAGGAAGGAAAGAAGATTAGGGTTTAACACCCCACTGACATTGAGGTCATTAGAGATGGACCACAATCTCAGAAAGAGACAAAGATGAAGATGGAAATCGGCCATGCCATTTTAGAGGAATCACCCCAGTATTTTGCTGAAGCAACTTAGGGAAATAATGGAAAACCTGAATCAGGATGGTCGGAAATGGATTTGAACCATAATCCTCCTCAATACAAATGAAGTGTGCTTACCATTGTGCCACCTTGCTCGGTGCATGAGTGCAAGCCATCTCGCACGAGCAGATCGGTGAACAGTCTTGTAACAGAGTAATGGAGGTGGAGAAGAGGTGCTCAGCATAACAGCAGCACAGTTTCTCAAACCTGTGCATCACTCACAGCCAGAGCAAAGTTGCTGTAGTCTGTTCATGGTGATCTGGACATGGCTGTCAACAACATGCTGTACGTACTTCTGCATGTGTTGTTACATTATTGAATTCTTCTCTTCCAAAACCCTTGCCTCTTCATGCACAGTTGCTTATGGTTATGGAGGTTTATGCTGCTGCCTCTCTGCTGGCTTGTCACCTGTGCAGTCCAGTGGTAATGAAACAAACCCAATAATCGCCGGTGCAATAAACGTGCACCCATTATGCCGTATTGTTGTGGTTTGTTCTGATACACTTATTCGAATGACGCTTCAATATGCGCGTGACTGGCCACAAGGAAAATGACTGTCCAGTGAATTTTGATACAAGAATTACCTGGATTAAATGTGTAGCACTGTGATTAAGAAGGAAACTTAAGACTTGTGATGCTTTAGAGTGCATCAGAGTGGCATACATGCTAGAATAACAAAAAATAGCTTAAACATAGGTATTGCTTGAGCAACAGTAATCAAAATCTTTGGATTAGATTTAGGAAAATTAAAAATTTCACTTCAATTAATGAGAAATGAACATTAAACCTCCAGCACGCCAGCTCAATAAGCTAACTGCTCTGCTATACCATCACACTGCAAGATGCTGTTGTATTTATGACTAGTGTCCCAGTTGCAATGATAAATTGACAGCCTTCTAAAATTCAGTTTCATGTAATTTTGTGCAAAGTTTATTTAATTTAAGCCGATATCTCTGATTATAATAACTGTATAAATCATGTTGAATCCAGTAGCATTTGGTTGTGCTGTTTATGAAACCTGTGGATGTCACTAACATCGTTTTGTGTGTGTGTGTGTGTGTGTGTGTGTGTGTGTGTGTGTGTGTGTGTGTGTGTGTTGTTTTCGATGTGGGTATCACATGTAATGAAATGTGAAACAAAAGAACCAGACAGAGGATTCAGGATCCAAACACTTCAGGAAAGAAAGCTGGGTGAGGAACTGGAAGTGAACCAATTCTTGCAGCATTATGGCAATGGCAAATGATTTAGGTGCGATGTTGAGTGCTCTGACTGGAGAAAACCAGCTACAACATGTTAAATGCCAACTATCAAATAATTTTAATCAGACTATAGAAAAACCCTTAAACTAATCAATCAAAAAGCAAACTTTTGTTGCCTACAAAAATTGGATGGCCTTTAGAAACAAACCCAGTGTGCATATTTCCAAAAAAAATTATTTTTCTATTTTTATTTATTTTTTTACACGCAATCTTTTTGTTAGGATTGACTGAGCACTTTCAATTTTTACCTAAGCCTTTCTTTGAGAACTGGTATAGTGGAAACTACTGAACTAAATTATTCTCACTCCCACGAAGAGTGTTTATCTGCTTTGTAGTTCTTTATATTATCTGAAAGGGTATGGAAGAAGAAACAAATTCATTGTTTTTCAATAGCTCACAAAAATTAATTCTAAGGTTGTGAAAGAAAAATTTAGATACTGGGTAAATAAGGTTTAAAAAAACAATAAAATCTGTGTGGCCTAATAGCAATCGTGTTACAGAAAGTGAGGTGTACTCAAACTCAAGGGAGGGGAAGGTCGTAACTGGAGACTGAACTGAACTAAGGGAATAGTTTCAGTCTTATGAGCAGGGTTTCTGTCTTACAAGCAGATGCAGTTCAAACGGTTCACCATTAGGACTTCAGAACTATGAAATCTTAGGTCCTGGGAGTGGGGTGTATTCAGTATCAAAGGATGGGAGATTCACCCATGCACACTATAACTTGCAGCAGATAAGGGAACTGAGGAGTAAATGACCATTAGTTCACTACAAGAAAGACAAAATTGTTAAGGCTTTTGTGGCCACTTGTTGACAAACTATCTGTTGGTTTCTGCCTAAGGTTCTTTGACCACCATTGCTGGTAGTGAAGGGTGAAGCTTTGACAATGGCAGCCACTCATGCTGGTGAAACATCAGAAAAATCATTGACAAACACCAACCAAAGAACCCAAGACAGAAGCCAACAGCCAGGTTTGTCTAAAGAAAGACAACTCTGAACAGTCCCTTTCCAAAAATAGTTCACTTGAACTAATTTGTATATGAGCTACACATCTCTATGATGCTTCTTGAAACTGTTATAACAGCATGCATTTTTGGTAACAGGGTAAAGAAAGGCTTCTTCTCACAGCCAGAATATAGAAAAACAAAGAGTAGGGGAACTCGCGTACCTCTCTGGTTAATTCTTAAACCATCTCCCCCCCCCCCCCCCCCCGCCCCCCATTGTCAGTTTTCGCACCCCTCTGTGCATGCGCCCTTGGGAGTGCCAGTCTTGCAAAGCCATCAATATGGTCCTGTATGGTTTACAGAATGAAAAGCCATTGTGATATTAAATGTTTTGTTTGAGTAAGAGTATTTCTCAAATACTTTTGACATGACTGGGGGAACTGAGATAGGACAATAGTTTATCTTGACTTCCCTTGTCACGTTCTTGAAAACTGATGGACTTACATATCCAATAAGACCTAGACAAAAGCTACATGACATTCACAGCAAACAATAGCAAATATAAACAAAGACATTTGAGGATAATCATATCCTGACAAAATATCATTTTTTATGGTGGCTTCTGTCTCAGGTTCTTTGACCACCATTGCTGGTGGTGAAGGGTGAAGCTTTGACAATGCTAGCCACTCATGCTGGTGAAATAACAGAAAAAGCATCGAACAAACATCAACCAAGGAACCCCAGATGTTTTGAAAGATCTTGTTTTGGAAGGGCTAACTAAATTTCCATCTTGTCAGTGCAGTCTTTCACAACCAGTGTTTTCTTTTTTAGCGACACATAAGTTTTTGGGATATAGCTGACGATCTTATGCATAATTTTCTGACACATGTAGCTGCAGACAGGCACAATGAAAAGCCTGCTACACATTGAGCTTTCAGCCAAAGCCTTCTTCAGAAAGGAAACACACACACATTCACACAAGGAATCTTGCATCATGATCATATGACCACTATCTCCAGTCATTTAGACCAGAATGCAACTGTGTCAAATGGAAGCAGCAGTCTCAAATGGGGCACGGATAGGGAAAGAATAGTGGGGTATGGGTGGGGTGAGAGAAATGACCGCTGCCTAACAGGACATGCAGGTGCTAGATTGTGACAAGAAAAGTATAGATGCAGAGAAAGGGAAAGACCACTGTGGGTGTGTGTTGGCACAGAGCAATGCACAGTAGGTGTGAGGAGATATAAATTGGGAGGAGGTCATATGGCAGAGGAGTCAGGAATTGTTGGGTGGAAGGTACAGGGAAATTAGGTACCATAAGGGATGATTTCAAGAATGGAGAATGTGTTGTGAGGTTAACTCCCATCTTTGCAGTTCAGATAAACTGGTGGTGAAGGGGAGGATTCAGATGGCTCAGGTTGTGAAGCAGCAATTAAAATCAACCATGTTATGTTTAGCTGGATGTTGTGCCTTAGGGTAGTCCACTTTGCTCTTGGCCACAGTTTCGCTACCGAGCTAGAGCTGGTGTAGTTATTGGCCGGAGGTGTCCTAGCTGTAGGTACACATTGCTGGTCTGACTCTGCTGGCATGCTTATAACACCCATTCTACAGAGTACTACACTTAGTCACATTATTTCCAATTGGTGGAGCTCTGTCACATGGCTTTTCACAAAGTAATGCTGTGTTTATGCGGAAGGTCTGTTGATGTTTACATTCACTGGCGATGTTTTGGTATGAGCTCTTGAAAGGAGGTCGGTAGCCCACCTTGCTTATCTGTTGCGTGGGCCCCCTGGAAAAAGAATGCACAGCACCACAAACATCCATAGGAGTGGCGGCTTCCTGGTCGACGTACATAAGTTCGTGACCATCAGGGACTGGAGGTGGTGATGCAGTGGGGCAGCTGGCAGTGGAGGCAGCAGCGCAGGTGGGGGTGGAAGCAGAGGTTCCATCACAGGGTGGTTGTCGACAGGCACTGGCAGCTCCCCCAGGGTGTCGTGGTCCACCAATGGGGGCGGAGCTGGTTGAGATGCCAGTGGGTGGCAGAACCATTGGCCCACCGGAGGGATGCCTTCGCCTGCGCACAGAGCTTGGTGATGGTGGCAGGTGCCCAGCGGGCCCATGGATGAGAGAAGATCCGCGCCCAAGACCTCCTGCCCAACATGGAAGGAGTGTGGGCAGGAGGGTGAGAAGTCTCAGGAACAAGGGCAGATAAGGGAGAGCAGAATGGTCGACCGTGAATTATCTCCACTGGACGTTTACCAGCATGTAGGGTGGCGTAGTATGTAGCCAAAAACAGAAGCACGGTGTCCTCCAGCGGACGATGGTTCAGCAGCTTATCGAGTTAGGTCTTAAAACGTCTGCACAAAATCTTCCACCTGGTCGTTTGACGCAGGGTGAAACAGGGTGGTGTGGATGAGGGAAATCCCATTGGCAGCACAGAATTGCTTAAACTCGGTCGAAGTAAACTGTGGACCGTTATCTGTAACGATCGTTTTGGGGAGTCACTTGACAGCAAAGAGACGCAGGAGAATTTTGATAGTCTCAGCAGAAGTGGTGTTCATCACGCGGGATACGTAAGGGTATTCTGACCCAGAGTTTATCACGATGAGCCACTGGGATCCATGATACGGCCCCATGAAATCCAAGTGGAGTGGCTCCCATGGAGCAGCTGCATCTGGCCACGAAAAATGCTGACACAGGGGTGCCGCCTGACGTGTTCGGCATGTGGTGCAGGCCGACATGAGGGAGGCGATGTTTTTTTCCAATATGCACCAATAAAGGTGTCGGAGGGTCAGCTGTTTGGTGAGGACGATTCCCCAATGGTCAGCGTGGAGGAGGTCAAGGACACTGAGGCACAATGCTTGCTGTATGGCCACCCGGGGAACATCCAAATCACTATGGAAAAGGATGATGCCACTATGGAAAAAGAGACTGTGCCGATGATCCTAAAAATACTGGACTTCCACATCACAGATGCAACAACAGCTGTTTGGCCAACCCACAGTGATTTGGCGACGGAGAGTTTGCAGTGTGTGATCCTGAGTGGTGGCTCACCAGATCCCATCAGCTTCTAATGCCACTATGGAAAAAGAGACTGTGCCGATGATCCTAAAAATACTGGACTTCCACATCACAGATGCAACAACAGCTGTTTGGCCAACCCACAGTGATTTGGCGATGGAGAGTTTGCAGTGTGTGATCCTGAGTGGTGGCTCACCGGATCCCATCAGTTTCCAATGGAAGCGCATTCAGAGCTGTGTCAACGTTTGATTCCACATGGAAATAAACAAAGGGGGAGGTGTCCAACCCACAGTCCACACCAATAGGCAGCTGGGAAAGGAAATCGACATCTGCGTGCCTTTCAGAGATGCAATAGCCAATATCAAAGTCGAAGTCCCCAGGAAGAGCGCCCAATGCTGGAGGCGGAGCACTGTCTGGGTGGGCATTGCAGCACCTGGGTGAAACAAAGAAACCATAGGCTTTTGGTCGGTCTGCAAAGTGAAATGACGAGCATACACGAAATCTTAGAACTTTGTTAGAGCGGAAACCAGCGCCAAAACTTCCCTTTCAATTTGACTATATTTGGTTTGAATTGGGGTGTAAATCGCTGATAATAGTTAATTTGATCAAGAACAGATTGCAATTGCTTCAGGTTGGTGGGAGGAGGCAGGTTTTGAATCACCTCGACATACTCCTTAGAGGCATGTAGGCTGTGGGCATCAATCGTGAACTCAAGATAACTGACCTCGTGTGCAAAAAAGTCACACTTGTCTTTCTGTCAATGCAGGTTAGCCTCAGAAAAAACAGCCTATCCAGCTTGTCCGTGAGGTTCACCACAGATGAGCCACCAATAATGACATCATCCAGATAATCTGCTGCACTGGGCACCTGACTTGTGATGTGTTCCAAATAACGTTGGAAAATGGTTGGGGCACTGGCAATGCCAAATGGCAGGTGTTTTCACTGGAAAAGGCCACATGGAGTATTGATGACTAGAATCTGCTGCGATTATAATGGCAGCTGCAGATAAGCATCACACAACTCAATTTTGGCGAAAACGGTTGAGCCCACAAGAAGTGTGAATATGTCGTCCACCAATGGGACAGGATATGCGTCGATGATGGGCTGAGAATTTACTGTGACCTTTAAATCTACACAGATGTGTAAAGCACCATTCGACTTCTCGAGTAACATGATAGGCGTCGCCCAGTGACTGTGCATGACGGGAGAAGGGATGCCTTCATCTTGTAAGCGACGAAGTTCCACCTGGAGTCTCTCTTGAAGAGCAAAGGGGACCGGGTGAGCCTTAACAAACCAGGACTACCAGAGGGAAGAAGCTGAACATGTGCGGTAAAACGCTTCACCCCTGGTGTGGCGGATGAGAACAACGTTTTGTATTTGCTGAGCAATGGGTCGAGGAGAGTATCCGAGGAGGGATCGAAACTACCTGTACCTCGTCCTGCACTGACAAACCCAGACGACCAAATATGTCCAAACACAGGTTGGTTGCACTGGGGGAGCCAACCACCAAAAACTTAGTGGTGAAGGAACGACCGTTGTAGGAGATTTGTGTTGAAGAAACTGAGATATGGTGATTACTGAAACTATGCTAGTCATGAGTGTATGGAGACAATGCTGGCGAGCCCAAGCGTTGGTACATGACACCATCCACAACAGAAACGGAAGATGCCGTGTCAATGTGAAAAACCACAGTAATATGCGCGACCTCCAAGGATAGGAGGAAACAGGCTCCGGACCGATGGCCTTTGTAGTCTGGTCCCTTCAATCCCCACAAACAGGCTCCCAGCTTGGGAATGATAGAGAAGACTTATCCGTCAATGGAATGAGAGGCTTCCAGGTCCGGCGGTGACGATTCGTTACGAACCTGTGGATCTGTAGGAAGCGTAGCATCTACGTGATGTTTATGCAAAGCCTGACATGCAATGTACCAACAGACCGACAAGACTTCCGCTCGGTACTAGGCAACTGGCGAGCCACAAAAACAGCTGGATCAAAAAGCGGTGGTTGTAGCCAGTGAGACTGTTCAAATGCACGAATGATCAGCAGATAGGTGTCGAGTAATTGGTCCTGTAACTTCAAAGTATCAGCCCAAAGACCCTCGTCTGATGCGTGAAACACCACCATATCACAAATCAACGAAGAGGCATAAGACTGCTTGCAAGCAACATTGCCGCACCGGAATTTGCAATCACAGGAGATACACTGGAACGTCGTAATCCATTCCCGATATGTCTGACGTGAGGACTTTCGACAAGAAAAGAGTCTTACAGGCAGATGTAACGTGTATTTGTTCATCAAAGTACTCAAAAAGGCAGCCCTTAATATGGCTCAAATGGCTCTGAGCACTATGGGACTCAACTACTGTGGTCATTAGTCCCCTAGAACTTAGAACTACTTAAACCTAACTAACCTAAGGACATCACACACATCCATGCCCGAGGCAGGCTTCGAACCTGCGACCGTAGCAGTCACACGGTTCCGGACTGCGCGCCTAGAACCGCGAGACCACCGCGGCCGGCCCTTAATATGGGTAAACGAGAAATCACGAGGTGAGTGCTCAGGGTGCAACGTCGATTTTTGCGGTGGATCGTGGATCCCATGTGCTAGTAAATGTTGTTCCAACCATTTGACGTAATTTGACATTGGTTCGATAGACCTATCAAAAGCCGGAAATGTTGGTGGAGCCATGTGCAAAGTGTTCAAAAAAATGGCTCTGAGCACTATGGGACTTAACATCTGAGGTCATCAGTCCCCTAGAACTTAGAACTACTTAAACCTAACTAACCTAAGGACATCGCACACATAAATGCCCGAGGCAGGATTCGAACCCCCGACCATAGCAGTCGCGCGGTTACGGACTGAAGCACCTAGAACCGTTCGGCCACATGCCTGAGTGTTCAATTTACCCGTGATGGAATCAACTCTATGAGCTACATCTTGCAACGCTGGGGGGTGAGGGCGATGTTCTGACTTTGTGAGTGCAGCTTGAATCTGCTGTAGAGTTTCTGTCAAAAACTGAAGAAATTCCTCTAAGGTAGTCATTTCGACCGAAAATGAAAGTTATATCCTCCTCTACAATAACTATAGTGTCCTGCATTTGTCAGGAAAGAACTAACCATCAAGTTTGAACACACTTCATTTAAATAAAACGCCTTCTTGGCGTGCACTGATTTCCAAACTCAAGAAAAACTAGAAACACAATAATTATTGTGATGGAAAAAGGCCAGATAAAAGTTACAAGGCAATGAATGGAAATAATAACAACCAAAATATTATGCTACATAATTCCAAAGTGGTGTTACACACAACTAGCTACAAATTTCTACAGAAGACTACGGCGATTGTCTTCTGGGCTAGAGATGGCGTAGATATGGTATATGATCCATGTGGAAAGGGGTTGTGATTGGGAGTGGCATAGGAATGGACTAGATAGTTGGGTGTTTGGGTGGGTGATGGAGCCCCATTTAGCAGGCGTAAAAGGATCTTGACTAGGATGGCCCTCATTTCAGGGCACGATGATAGATAATCAAAGACCTGGTGAAAAATGTGGTTCAGTTGCCCTAGTCCGGGGTAGAACTGAGTGATGATGGTGGCACTAATTTGTAACTGGTTCTTGGCAGTGGTGGAAGGATTGGGGTTCTGCTGGAATATGGCACAGGAAAGCTGTTTGCAGACTAGGTCTGGGGGAGGGGGCGGTGTAGTGCCTGTCTGTGAAGGCCATTGTGAGACATTCAGTACATCAGGCAAGAGAGCTCTTGTCACTGCAGATACACCATCATTAAGTAGCTAGGTTGCATTGTGTCTGTAGGGTGTTTTGGATCTGAGATCAGATCATGAAGTTATCATCAAAGAACCTGAACCAGACAAGGGTTTGGGGTTTTGGGAAGCTAGGGAGGTTTCATTTGGATGGCCATAAACTTGTTGGCAGAGAAGTTTGCCATGCAGGTGCCCATGACTGTGCTGCAGATTTGTTTGTACAGTTCCCTTCAAAGGATATGTAGTTATGTGTTAGGATGTAGTTAGTAAGATGTATGAGGAATAAGTTGGTGGGTCTAGAGTATGAAAAACGCTGGAGAGATAATGTTTTCTAGCAGCAAGACCGTGACTGTGAGGGATGTTTGTGTATATTTAAGTGGTGACAACAGCGAGTCAGGATTGAGGAGGTAAAGAGGTGGGGAGTAGTGAAGGAGCTGGTTGGTATCTTTGATGTGGAAGGCTGGATTTCAGGCAGTTGGTTGGTGGTGTTCATCAGAGAGGCCTGGAATTTTTCAGTGGGAGCACAATGACTAGCTACAATAGGGCTCCCAGGATTGTTGGGTTTGTAAGTTTTGGGGAACATGTAGAAGGTGGGTGAATAGGCTGTTATCTGGGTGAGGAGGAAAATGGACTCAATGGAAATGTTCTGGCAAGGGACTAAGGCTATAAGCAGGAATTGGAGGTTGTGTTGGACTTCTGGGATGGGATCACTAATGCAGGGTTTATAGGTGCTGGAGTAATATAATTGGCAGAGGCCTTCTGTGAGGTAGTCACTGTGATTTATAACGACATTGGTGGAACCTTTCAGGATCTGTTTTTTGGCTCTGTATGGGTATCTTTTCTTCTGCTTAAAGATCAGTGTCCTTAAGAAGGAACCTGAAGAAGGAGTGAGAGGCCAAGTTGGAAATTAGGAATTCCTGGAAGCTGACCAGGGGATCGTTAGTTTGGAGGTGGGAGAGGGTTATGGTTGGATGGTGGCATGAACTGGGAAAGGCTGGGATTAGATTGGCTTTCGTTGAAGGGACTGATGGCAAAGAAGTGTTTTCCTTTCAGGGATTGACAGAAGGAGAATAGGTCTTTGACAAAAAATGGTTCAAATGGCTCTGAGCACTATGGGACTTAACATCTGAGGTCATCAGTCATCAGAACTTAGAACTACTTAAACCTAACTAACCTAAGGACATCACACACATCCATGCCCGAGGCAGGATTCGAACCGGTGACTGTAGCGGTCGTGCAGTTCCAGACTGAAGTGCCTAGAACTACTCGGTCACACCAGTTGGTGGTCTTTGACAGGTCCAACATGGTTAAATTTGAGTGTAGGGCTAAAGGTGAGGAATCTGAATAGGACTGAAACTTCTGTGGTGCAATTACATTGTTCAAAGGTTAACAACAGTGTTCTGGTATTGTTTCAGCTCTAGATCTAGTGGAGAGTTGGTAGAAAGTTTTGGGGATATGGCAAGTTGAAAAGGTCAGCTAGGCAGGCTCTGGGTGCTAAGAGGAGTTGACGAGGAGGAACACTGTGGCTAGGATATGGGGCAATAGTGGTGATCCACAGTGGCAGTAGGATGTCAGAAGGCTGCATTACTTATGGAGGTGCTGTCTTGATGCTCTTCCAGTTGCTGGAGTGCAAGAAACTCAATTTCAAAGATGTGATGTGTGTAGTAGGAATCTCAGAGTAGCAGTATCTTGTGGAGGGAGCAGAGATGAGTCTGGGATTACTGTGCCATTGGGATGTGTTTTTGCAGTACCAGGTTTATGAGAGACAGGGACTGGCAGAATGTGAAAAGGTGAAGATCACTGTGAAAGGAGGGGTGCGATCCTGAGAAAGGAATTTTTATCGTTAGGTCATTGGTGGGAGTTCCATGGCTTAGGCAGCGTTTAAGGAACAGAATGTGGAGCTCTGTTTGAGTCAGTGAAAGGGATAGTTTTTCTTAACTGGTATGCGAATATAAAGCAGGGGTCCACTGTGACAGGAATGGCGTTTGTGAAACAGGAAATGATGTAGGAAATGGGCAAATGAATGCGTAAAGGGGTTATGAGAGGAGCTGGATAACAGGAAAAGCTGCATAGAAATACCTACAGATACGCACAAATATTTAAGAATATGCACAAACACACATGAACACTTTAACAACCTACAAAAACGTGGGAGAAACGACAGACCAGATGTGTGTGAGTATGCACGCATTGGGATAATGGAAGAGAGAGAGAGATGGGGATGGGGTGCAGAGGATTGAAGATTGGTTACATTGAGCTTCACAAGTTCGTGTGGGTCAGACCAGCATGGAAAATGCCACATTAAAATACTCGAAAATCTGCGTGGATGGGTCCATTAATACACGGTGGCTCAGACATCGGGAATGTACGGATTGGAATGTGGTGACAAAATATAGGACAGAAGAGAAAGAAAGGACAATGAGTACAGAATAGTAACAAAGGAAAACATCACTGAGTTGGGGGTTGGAGAAAAGTCATTAGGCAAAATTAAACAATGGAAAGTTCAGGTGGAAATATCACCAGTGTTATTAAAGAAATGGATTGCTACTCACCATAAAGATGACACTTTAAGTTGCAGACAGGCACAACGAAAAGACCTTTACATACTGAGCTTTGGGTCAAATTCTTATTCAGAAAGCAAAAAGATACATCAAATTCTCACAAACAAGCACACATCACACACACATGACCTCTGTCTTCTGTCACTCCAGCCAGAATTCAATGGCATCGAATAAAAGCACTATCCCAGAGTGCAGTGGGGAAGGGGTAGGGATAGCAGGGCACAGGTGGGCAGAGAGAAATGAGTGCTGTGTTACAGAGCATGCAGAGACTAGATCGTGGCAAGACAAGGCTTCCAGATGCAGCTTCACGAGATTGAGGAGAAGGGAGGGGGCAATTGGGAGTGGAAAAGAAAAGCAGAGAAGGGGGAAACACTTGTCAGAGAGCAGTGCACAATTATGGGGAGTGGATGTGTATTGGGATGAGTTGATAGGACAGAGGGGAAGCAGCTGTTTGGTTGATGGTGTGTGGGAGTAGTGTTGCAGGGTTGGGGGTCGAACCCGAGACTCCAGGCGGCAGAACTGAAGCCGGGACCCACCGTGCCATATTTTGTAGGGAGGCCGAGCAAGTTCAAGAGCACCGAGGGGCAGTGCAGAGTGATACAGCGTTATTCGGCAGCATTTCTTTATTCAGCTAATTTACAGTGCTCGATGGGTGGAGGACTGGGTCGGCGTACCACCTGCAGCACTGTCCTGCGAGTCCCACCGGCTCAGCAACTCCTGGTATACCAATGCTACTGCTGCTGTCATCAAGGCCGCTCAGCTGGAAGTCGGCGGCGCTTTCCCCAGTTGCCGCCAGCTGATGAGTCGCGTCTTGTGCCGCATAGCTACCCGTGATTCCAGAGGAGCAGGGACTGTACCAACAGTCCCTGGTCCTCACCGCCCTGTGTCCAGTTTGGCCAGCTCTGTCCGACAATGGGACAAAGGTGGATGTACTGGTCTCCTGTGGCCCTTGGGCCACTGCTACTCCCAGGACAGGACAGACTCGAACCTGGGCCCTCCTGGATGCAGTGCCGCAACTTGCCGCTAGTGGTACTTGCCAGATGGCAACACCCACTGCCATCCCTGGCGCTGCTGCACCTCCCGCAGCGTACGCCTCACCCAGACCCTGGTATGCCAGGTCGGAAGTGAATGTGGCCCGTAGACTGGAGTGGAACTGAGCCCCTCCTGGATGCACTGCAGGCGGCTGTCACTGCCCTCTTTCAGGCAGACTGTGTGATCTCCAAGTTCCAGGCTGTCGTTCCGTCCCACCCCAGTGTTGTGTCCCCGGAGGCGGAATATAGCCCGAACAAGTACATAGAAACAAAGTACAAGTTTATGTAGAATACTTATAACATTGCTGCCAGACTATATAAGCGAAGACCAGCACAGGTCCGTACCGACGCTCAACTGACCTGGCACACTCTCTCAAGCTAAAATTGCCTGTCTATTTATATTGGTTTCTCTTTTGCTTCTGAAGTAGTGTCAGACAGAGACAAAAACTATGGCAGGGATAAATTCCCACACGTCAGACACTTACAAATCGCCCTCCTGGCTCTAGGCTAGTGCCCCACCCCATACATCATAATAACTTCAAGCAACGCTGCAGTTTCGTGCCTCGTTGTTGCTCCACTCAAAACAAATTGTGCGTGCAATACTGCCATCGCAGCTCCGCACGCGCAAGTGCCATGTTTACCTTACCTGGCCTCTTGGTTGTCGTCTGTTACCACACTTTGACAGTGGTCCCAGATTTCATCGCCCAACCGCGCCTTCATTGAACTTCGATAAAATTTCCCTTTCCCTCGACTAGGCTGCACAATAAACCCAGTTTCGGTGTGGGCAGTGGCGGGTCAGACCTAAGCTGTTTTAGCTCCCTTGCTAAAATCAAAATCAATCAATCCCTCGACTAGGACTGACACTAGCGCAGTGGTAGGTTACTGTAAGTTGAGGCCAGTTTGATTCTGGATCTGTGCAATTCAGAAAAGCTGATGGTGGAGGGAAGGACCAAAATGGCTTGGGTTGTGAAGCAGCAGTTTATGTTCAGCTCCATGTTGTACCACAGGGTGATCCACTTTGCTCTTGGTCCCAGTTTGGCAATGGCTATTCACTATGGAAGATAGCTTGTTGGCAGTCATTCTAATATAAAAAGCAATACAGTGGCTTTGGCAGAGCTGGTGTGTGGCATGGCTGCTGCCACAGGTAGCCTGCCCTCTGATGGAGTAGGACAAGTCTGTGTCAGGACTGGAATAGGAAGTGCTGGGTGGGTGGACTGGATAGGTCTTGCATCTGGGTCTTCCACGGGGATACTGTCTCAGTGGCGAGGGGATGGGATTAGGAATGGCATAGGGGTGGATTAGAATGTTGTGGATCTATGATGGAACACCACTTTAGGCGTGATGGGAAGGATCATGGATAAAATATCCCTCATTTCAAGGCATGTATTTGAGGTCTTCAGCATACTGGGCAAGGGACTTCTTGTCACTGCAGATACACCAACCTCAGGCGACCTGTATGTATGGGAGCGATTTTTTGGTATGGAAGCCATGGCAGCTGTTGAAATGCAGGTACTCTTGGTGGGTTTAATATGGACAGAGATATGGATGGAGCCATTTTGGGCTACATGTAGAAGGTTGGGTGTACAGGTTGCCAGAGGGGTGAGGTGCAAAATGAATTCAGGGGAGAGATTTGGGGGGGGGGAGCGGGGGGGAGGGCTCAAGGCTTTCAGCAGGGATTGAAGGTTATATTGGACTTATGGAATGGGATCACTATGGCAGAGTTTATAGGTGGAGGAGTCAGATAACTGAAAAGAGGCTTTCCACCAGGTACTCATTGCGATTCATGATGACAGTGGTGTAGCATTTGTCTGTGGGTAGGATCATTTGGCCAGGATCTGTTTTGAGGCTGTGTATTGCTGTTCTTTCTTCCGTTGAAAGTTTGATGTCCTTAGAAAGAGAGCTGTGGAAGGATGGTGAGCTCAAGTTGGAGGTAAGGAATTCCTGGAAGGTGCCCAGCAGATGTTTAGGTGGTAGGGCAGGGAGTGGCATCATGGTTGGATGGTGGTATGAATTTGGATTGCAGGGTTCATTATAGGGATTAGGCTGGCTTTAGTTTGAGGGATTGCTCGAAAAGAAGTGCTTCCATTGTAGGGTTATATTGATGCTAAACGGTAACTGTTCATTACTAAATGAGTTAAATGACATGCTTTCTCTGTGTTGTGTCATGTTCTGTCGCTGTATGTCACTGCGCTGAACGCATGATATTCATTGACATAACAAAGTGAGATCGTCAACCGTTACCAAAAATGCTAAAATTTTATATGGTTTATCGATCAGAATAAACTTCTAAAAGAAATGCAGTAACTGAAAATATAGCATAACTGTTACCTAACAGCAAAATCTAATAATCAAAATTTTTACACGTAGTAAAATTTCGTCACACATACTGAATATTTGTCACACGTAATGAATATTTGTCACACACCAAGTACATGAAAACATAGAAAATATCACACAAAACAATTACACAAAAAATAGCTGTATGGAAAGAAACATGGAATTATTAGCACATAAAACATGCACTGTGCTGTGGGCTGGGAAAAAAATTACCTGATTGGTTTTCAAAAGTGCCAGCGGAAAATCCGAAGCAGCAGTAGACAAATGGAAGTTATTTGCTCTGACTCTATCGTTCGTTTGCTCATGAGCATGAAAATGTTTGCCTGCTTTTTACTCGAAACTCAATGTATTGTCATCTGTTATAAAAAGGTTGAACTGAAATTACTATTGCGAATAGTGTATCTCAGTGCTCACATTTACATAAAGGCAAAACTAACTGGTGTACACTGTGCAGGAAATTAAATCAAAACTGTTACTCAAAAACGGCTACTAAAATCAAACTGTGCACTGACCCAAGAAAATACAACACCAAAATTACGTAGCAACACTATGAAACACACACTGTTATGCCCTATTAAAAATCTGTATTACAAAGAAAATGCTTAAAATTTGCTCAGTGGAAACGTGAGATGAGAAACGAAAGAATCAACAAAATATGAAAAGAATCTCACCCGAAAAATTATAGCATAATGAGCAGCAACAGCACGGCATGAAAAAATCACGTCAGCTAAAATAAAACTAAACGACTGGGAGAAAGACTGAGACGATTTTCTCACACTAAAAAAAAAAATCCGTTCATTATAATGACAATGACGTATTTTATCAACTCTTATTTCACTGAAATGACCTAACCTGAGGTGGGGAGGTGGACTGCTCTGTTTCAAGAATTGTTAACATTATCCGTACACATCAGCAAAAATTATCTTAAACACACATTCATAATGCAAATCCATTTTCTCTGTTCCATAAATACTGCGTCTGTAAGTTCTTCCATTGGATTAATAATTCTTAACAATATTCTTCAGCAAAATCCACCTCCAATATACACTACGATAAGAGTTCTGCCAGCTTACTCCATGTCCAACGGTCAACTATTCTCCACTCTACAAATTAGCCAAAGCTACACAGTTCAGAGACACTACTGT
Organism: Schistocerca nitens; assembly: GCF_023898315.1. Classification (NCBI taxonomy): domain Eukaryota; kingdom Metazoa; phylum Arthropoda; class Insecta; order Orthoptera; family Acrididae; genus Schistocerca; species Schistocerca nitens. The sequence goes on from NC_064615.1 coordinate 354,998,121, forward strand.
CAATGCCGTAAAGGGGGCCTCCCATGTTCAATAATATTGTCAAATTCTCAATATATTGACTGTCTGAGGGCGCTTATTGACGTATTGCCAATCCTAGAAATACTGATGAGCAGTATTAATAGGCCTCAAAATATTCTCAGTATTGTCCATATATACTGAATGTGTGAGGTCAAGTATTGACAGTTTGACAATATTGTAGTGGGAACTTCTGCCACTGAATGTAACAGCACCACCAAATGTAGCGGGAAGAGGTAGAAGGCACCGTATTAGGACTTGTCCGAGCTTTCCAAGTGATTTATTGTTTCCAACTACAGCGCCGTGTTTCCCTTGGTCAGCATCACCGGGTCCCGCAATGCTGAGGTCACCACTTCACTGTCTGTGAAACGGCTTGGCACGGAATGGCTGCCTCAGTGACCCGTGCATGCACTGCTGTGTGTCGGCCTTGTATGCCAGCAGAGTTGTGGCATCCTTAGGATGCCAGCAGTCGACTCAGTGGTCTGCGCCCCTGCCAACTGAGCGCCGCTCGGTGTGAGCCGCAGGTGGCCAGCTGCGTGCTACTCTCCAGCATGGCTGAGATCGCGGCGACAACAAGCGCCCACTATCCGGCGTCCGAATCTGCGGCCCTCGCCTCGGGATGCATCTGGCACGTGTTGGAAGCCAGGACACCTGCCTGCAGTAGCGAGCCGTGGAGTTGTCTGCCGCTGGCTGGCTACGGACCCTGCGTCAGATTCAGAGGGTCGAACCGGCGACCTGCCGTGGACTGGAATGCTGGCACCCCATCTGCTGGTGCGTGTAGCTGGTGGTGTGACACACCCTGCTGTCCAGGAGAGCTGCCTCACTTGAATGAATCTCGTTAGAAACCCGCACCTATTTACATGCGGCTGTGCCCCTCTGTTTTGTATCACATACTCATAACACGCTAGATTGGCCAGTGGACCCCTTCTGCCTGTGATTTGTGACATGCAAAACTGGTACGTATACACTTTCAGCAATTTGACGGCCTTGTGACCTCTATTCTACTTCGCAACTGTTGGTATGTGTAGCTCACTGCAATCCGGCCTGCACCTGGCTGTAACTTGTGCTAAGAATATTGCACTAACTTTTCCTATCCTAAAGGGTGGTGCCACTACATTATTCCCCTCTTTGGAAAGACCCGGTACCCAGATCGACCCCTAACTAGCTCTTAACTTATTTGAGTTGGCACCTATGGCATATTTCCTTACTATTAGAAAACGTAAATGAGGTCTAGTGCCCCTTAAAACTATGACATGAAACGAAACGTAAAAATTCCTACTCGATCAACCCCTTACCTACTCGTCTCACGCATGCCCTTGGTATCCAATCCACTGGGACTTGGACTACCCTTGGTTCCCTCTTGGAATTAGCTCTTCGCCTGATCGGAAAGAAAACAACACATAACAAAGTTAAGGCTGCGATGACACTTGGCACAGTGGTGCTCAAAATGATCATTATTTCCTGTTGCCTTTCCCTATACTGAGCGACATGTTGCACAAGCTGTTTGGCTGATATGCGCCCCTCTTGCTCTAAAATGAACTGGTTTACGGATCTCTACGGAACTGGCTCTTGAGTTTGATTTAACAAGGTCCGATTCTGCCCTGGCAAGAACTCTAAAGTGGCTTCTGGCCAGTACAGCTGTGGCTGCCTAAGATTCAATTGCGTGACTCCTGAAATTAACACTGGCAGGTGGAAGGTTGGTCCTATTATGTTACACTGTGCTAAATCTGCAAAACACTTCACGAACTTTCGATAGAAATTGCAGATTCCGATGAATGACTGCACTTCCTTAACTGTTTTCGGTTCCCGAAAATCCCTTACAGCCTGTACCAACCTCGGATCTGTTCGCACTCCGTCCTTACTGATAATTTGACCCAAATATTTTACTTCTTCTAATGCAAAATGACACTTCTCTAGCCGGCCGCGGTGGTCTAGCGGTTCTAGGCGCTCAGTCCGGAACCGCGCGACTGCTACGGTCGCAGGTTCGAATCCTGCCGCGGGCATGGATGTGTGTGATGTCCTTAGGTTAGTTAGGTTTAAGTAGTTCTAAGTTCTAGGGGACTAATGACCACCGATGTTAAGTCCCATAGTGCTCAGAGCCATTTGAAACATTTGAACACTTCTCTAGGCTCAACATCAAACGAGCTGCTCTTAACCTCATAAAGACTTCCCTTAACCGCTGTCTATGTTGCTCCATACTACTTGAAAACACTATAATGTCATCCAAACAGACCATACACTGCTGTGGCTTTAAAACCCTCGAGACACTGTCTAGCAACCTCTGAAACGTTGCCGGAGCGTTTTTTAAACCGAATGGCATTCTAATGTACTGGTAATGGCCTCCAGGAGTAGAGAAAGCAGTTTTTGGACGATCCTCTGGAGCCACCTGTAACTAATGATAACCACTTGTCAAATCCATTGTAGATTGGTTCAAATGGCTCTGAGCACTATGGGACTCAACTGCTGAGGTCATTAGTCCCCTAGAACTTAGAACTAGTTAAACCTAACTAACCTTAGGACATCACAAACATCCATGCCCGAGGCAGGATTCGAACCTGCGACCGTAGCGGTCTTGCGGTTCCAGACTGCAGCGCCTTTAACCGCACGGCCACTTCGGCCGGCTCCATTGTAGAAAAGTACTGTCCTAGGTGATCCAAAGTCTCCGATATGTTTGAAATGGAGTATGCGTCCGTTACTGTCTTATTATTGAGGTATCGGTAGTCAAAGCAGAACCTGTATTTCTTAGGTCCATCCATAGACTTTTTAGGCACGACCACAATGCCCGCCCGCTTCCAGCAACTATTACTATGCTCTATAATACCGTCCGCAAGCTGCTGATCAATGAAATCCTCCACAATCGGCTGCAAATACCTCAGTATTCTGTATGGTTTACCGTAAACAGGTGCTTCATTCCCTGTTGGTATCCTATGTTGAACTAATGGAGTTGCTGGTAACGGCCTTTGTGGAAAAAACAAATTCTTAAATTCCCACAATAATTCTTCCATATTCTTCCGAATACTCTCTTTCTCCTCCTTTCAAGTGCTTAGTTTTGTCACGCAATGCAGTTCTGTCGGCAGTTAGTGGTTGATCGCTTCGCCTACCTATCGAACACCAGTCTTTGTCATCTGGCACATCCATATTTGCTACTAAAACTCCTTTCCTCAAATTCGCATCTACAGTGCTAAAATTATCCACAATCACGGGAACTACTCGCCCGTCGTTCCCCTCCTATATGCGTACAACACTACGTTTCACAAAACAACCCAATGGACCCAAAACTTCATTATCCTCCAATGGTTCAATAGCACACACTGTACCCACAGATAGATTTGTCTCCACACTTACCCAAAGCGAGTTCCCGGTGCCACTAGACACACACTCATGCGAATTAAGTCTCAATGCTAATATGCACAGTGCAATTGGTTTGTTCATTACGTTGAACACCCCTCGTGACAGCTCTGCACTGAAAACGGTTTCCCCTAGCTGAAATAACATTCCACCAAGTTCCACAGTTTGTTGTCCAAGGTCAGTTTTGGCATGATGTTGATGCAAGAAATCTAATCCTAGGATCATGTTGTAGCCCTCGCTTACCCATGGTACTACCTCCATGCATGCATTAAATTGGACTTTCTCTATTCGAAAGTCAACTGTCATCGACCCCAAAGGCATGACCTCCTTATTCCCCACTCCACGCAATCTATAACGTGGTGGGTCTAGCTTACTTCGTCCATTATACACTCCTGGAAATTGAAATAAGAACACCGTGAGTTCATTGTCCCAGGAAGGGGAAACTTTATTGACACATTCCTGGGGTCAGATACATCACATGATCACACTGACAGAACCACAGGCACATAGACACAGGCAACAGAGCATGCACAATGTCGGCACTAGTACAGTGTATATCCACCTTTCGCAGCAATGCAGGCTGCTATTCTCCCATGGAGACGATCGTAGAGATGCTGGATGTAGTCCTGTGGAACGGCTTGCCATGCCATTTCCACCTGGCGCCTCAGTTGGACCAGCGTTCGTGCTGGACGTGTAGACCGCGTGAAACGACGCTTCATCCAGTCCCAAACATGCTCAATGGGGGACAGATCCGGAGATCTTGCTGGCCACGGTAGTTGACTTACACCTTCTAGAGCACGTTGGGTGGCACGGGATACATGCGGACGTGCATTGTCCTGTTGGAACAGCAAGTTCCCTTGCCGGTCTAGGAAAGGTAGAACGATGGGTTCGATGACGGTTTGGATGTACCGTGCACTATTCAGTGTCCCCTCGACGATCACCAGTGGTGTACGGCCAGTGTAGGAGATCGCTCCCCACACCATGATGCCGGGTGTTGGCCCTGTGTGCCTCGGTCGTATGCAGTCCTGATTGTGGCGCTCACCTGCACGGCGCCAAACACGCATACGGCCATCATTGGCACCAAGGCAGAAGTGACTCTCATCGCTGAAGACGACACGTCTCCATTCGTCCCTCCATTCACGCCTGTCGCGACACCACTGGAGGCGGGCTGCACGATGTTGGGGCGTGAGCGGAAGACGGCCTAACGGTGTGCGGGACCGTAGCCCAGCTTCATGGAGACGGTTGCGAATGGTCCTCGCCGATACCCCAGGAGCAACAGTGTCCCTAATTTGCTGGGAAGTGGCGGTGCGGTCCCCTACGGCACTGCGTAGGATCCTACGGTCTTGGCGTGCATCCGTGCGTCGCTGCGGTCCGGTCCCAGGTCGACGGGCACGTGCACCTTCCGCCGACCACTGGCGACAACATCGATGTACTGTGGAGACCTCACGCCCCACGTGTTGAGTAATTCGGCGGTACGTCCACCCGGCCTCCCGCATGCCCACTATACGCCCTCGCTCAAAGTCCGTCAACTGCACATACGGTTCACGTCCACGCTGTCGCGGCATGCTACCACTGTTAAAGACTGCGATGGAGCTCAGTATGCCATTGCAAACTGGCTGACACTGACGGCGGCGGTGCACAAATGCTGCGCAGCTAGCGCCATTCGACGGCCAACACCGCGGTTCCTGGTGTGTCCGCTGTGCCGTGCGTGTGATCATTGCTTGTACAGCCCTCTCGCAGTGTCCGGAGCAAGTATGGTGGATCTGACACACCGGTGTCAATGTGTTCTTTTTTCCATTTCCAGGAGTGTATTCCTAGTAGCCCCTGACACTTGTGCCCCTATGTCCAACAAAATCTTAAACATTTTAGATCCTATGGTTCCTACCACTGAACATTTCACCTCTGCATACGTATTCGTAGCATTGAAATTAAACGGGAGCACCCTTAGGTGGGTCTTGGGCCCCCTATGCCGTTTAACGCTTGTCCACCTCTCCTATCTCCACTTCTCCATCCTCCCCACTGCCGATTTCCATCCCTTCCTTTATTTCTTCGTGACTGGGTACACTGCCCCTGCACATCTCCAGTACGACCATACTTAAAGCATTTCACACCCTCTGTAAACACCGTTTGCCTCTCGTGTACCCCTGTTTCCACGTCTGTTTCCTCACATTGAATTGCCAGCTGAATGGCCGAATACAAATCTTTCGGAGTCCTTTCACGCACTTTCCGTGACATATGCGCCGGTGACCCTCTCAAAAATACATCAAGAGCCCTTTGCTCGGCCTCCTGTAACAGAACTCTATTCACCTCATCGCTCTGACCCAACTCGTAAGTATACTCATTAACTTCCCTTACCCTGTCCGCAAATTTCTCCAACGTCTCCCCCTGTCTCTTTGACATTGTACTTAACTTTTCTCTAAAGTACCGAGCGCTATTCTGTTTTTTGTATCTTTGTAAAAGCCATTCCATTAACTGCTTAAACTGTTCTGCCTTCCATAAGGCCTCAGAACACCTTACATATGTTTTCGCTTCACCCGTTAATCTAGTCTTGGCTATATGTAACAACTGCTCATCAGACCAACCATTCATCACCGCTGGAATCTCTTAAGTCCTCCACAAATGAACGCACATCCTCAGATGCCTTGCCAGAAAACGGAATAATCAGAGTCGCGGTGGCTGGATCAATCGCCTGCACCCTAGGCAACAACGACTGATCAGATGCGGTTTGCTGCTCACTTCTAGATGTTAGTTCATTTGTCAACTGCATATCGTCTGCTGTCAATTGTGCTACTTTTTCCAACAAAATCTGTACCGCTTCTGGTTCCGACACACCTCGCGACCCTGGCTCTGCCATTGTGTTGCTTTCGTTCCCAGTTAGTCCCAAAACAAAACATTTAAGTACAAGAATAACCCAACCCCCTACACCTCAGTATCATCATACTCGGTAGCATCATACTCAAACCAACACAAAAGTAATTAAATGCCACGAAAAAAATAATAAATCTTACTCCCCCAAATACACCAACACATATTCTGAAAACACAAAAAATTATATGTCTACGCAAAACATCTGAAATGGCCTCCCAAGATCCATACTCAAAAACACAAAAAGGAAAGAAAACGTCCAATACTCAAAAGAGAACTGATCAAAACTCACCATATCTTGTGAATGTAATGCGGGTGGTGGGCTCGAATGTCGTACTGGACAGACGACATCCGCTATTCTGACACCAAATGTAGTGGGAACTTCTGCCACTAAATGTAACAGCAACACCAAATGTAGCAGGAAGAGGTAGAAGGCACCATATTAAAACTCGTCCGAGCTTTCCAAGTGATTTATTGTTTCCAACTACAGTGCCGTGTTCCCCTGAGTCTCCATCACCGGGTCCTGCAATGCTGTGAAACGGCTTTGCGTGGAATGGCTGTCTCGGCGACCCGTGCACGCACTGCTGTGTGTCGGCCTTGTACGCCAGCGGAGTTGTGGCGTCGTTAGGATGCCAGCAGCCGACTCAGCGGTCTGCGCCGCTGCCAACTCGGCGCCGCTCAGTGTGAGCCGTAGGTGGCCAGCTGCACACTTCTCTCCAGCATGGCTGAGATCGCGGCGACAACAAGCGCCCACTATCCGGTGTCCGAATCTGCGGCCCTCGCCTCGGCACGTGTTGGAAGCCAGGACAACTGCCTGCGGTAGTAAGCCACGAGGTTGCCCGCCACTGGCTGGCTACGGACCCTGCGTCAGCCTCAGAGGGACGAACCAGAGACCCGCCATGGACTGGAATGCCGGCGCCCCATCTGCTGGTGCGTGTAGCTGGTGGTGTGACACACCCCGCTGTCCAGGAGAGCTGCCACACCTGAATGAATCTGGTTAGAAAGATGCACCTATTTATACACGGATTTGCACCTCTGTTTTGCCATATGTGCCACTTCGCTTCACGTACCCGTAACAAGCTAGGTTGGCCGGTGGGCCCCTTCTGCCTGCAATTTGCGACATGCAAAACCGGTACGTATACTCTTTCAGCAATTTGACGGCCCTGTGGTCTCTATTCTACTTCGCAACTGTTGGTATGCGTAACTCACTGCAATCCGGCCTGCACCTGGCGGTAACTTTTGCTCAGAATGTTCCACTAACTTTCCCTATCCTAAATGGTGGTGCCACTACAATATTCTCCATTCAGATAATGACAGAATTTGTCACTAGCCTTGCGGTATTAGTGCTCAGCACTTATTTTTCAATACACCTTTGTGTATGCCGTACCTGAGATTTAATTTTTAAGGGGTCTTTTACCGCAAAAGAATTTTAATAGGCCTATGCAAGGGTATTTATTGAATACAGGTATACCACCTTTGGAAGGTTAACAGAGGTTACTTCATTAATTTGAAAGTGTAGTATAGAATGGTGTACTTCGTAGCAGTTTGAAAAAACGCTCCCAATTCGAAAAATAGGTCATATATCTGCAATGATCACAGTCCGTGTCACTTAGGACGAGGCTTCCGCACATAGAGGCAAAGTGGTTAAGGAAGCACGGAGGGATGAGAACTGCAGATGCGCTGCAGCACAGAGCGGGCAAAGTCCCTGTTGCCGAATTGCGTTGCTGTGGGCAAAGTCAGGCTCATTTGCCTACAGTATGTCGCATTATACGTTCAAATCTATGAGAGGAAGAGTAAATATGAAAACCAATATCGATCAGTCGGTATGAGAGAAATGTTAGTTCACGTCTAGTCGGCGTTTGCGTCCGCGACTCCACAAGATTTACTCTGCATGACGTCGGGAGACGAGAACAGCTGCCACAGCTTTGTGAAGACGTGAAGTAAGATTTTTCTCAAAATGATCACTGAAACTACTTGCAATAATTATCATTTATTGCGATTTGAACTGTATTATAAGTTAAAATTTAATACACAAAATTAACTTCAAGCAAAAACCGAACTCATTATATTTGCTTGAGAATTGCTTCTACTCAATAGATTTTTAAAAATTTTTTAGGTGAGTGTGTGGATGTGTTTGACTACAGTTAAGTGTAATCACTGTGTGTAAAAAAGAATTAGTGGTAGAAAAGACTAATGTAAAGGACTATCGAGAAAATGATCAGTAAGTTGTATTTTTCGTTGTTAATGGGCATTATGATCGTAAACTAACTCGTTCGACATTGCAGTGAGAGACAACATTTATAATCCATTCAACAAGCAAACAACTAACCATCATCTGGGAATAACCTCAGAGAATGCTGACTGATAACATCGAAAACCACCGATATCTCGCCTTACTGTCATTTTAGGGCTTTACCCAGTTCGTTCCTTGAAAATGACAGGGGTTTCCATGTGGAAATATCGGACTTTTGACGAATTTATTCAGCTGCATTCTCGTGTGTTACTAGATCATACAACATGGTGGAAGAAGCTTAACTTTATAGTCTGCGTAATTCAAAGGATACAAAGTCCTAATGAAAAAGGCTAGATAGTTCTCATTGTAATGTATGCAACTGATATGTTGACAAACACACTTTTTAAACCATGAGTCTTTAAAACAAAGAAATATTATTACTTCGATCCAAAGTCTACATCGTAATACTATCGTCACTTCTATTTGAGTCTGTTTCAAAACAATCTGATTGTAAATTTACGATGATAGGTTCAAAGCTTGTATCCATCATCACTTCCCTGTCAAATTCTTCTTTCTGAAGCTTTTCAGCATGCCTCACAGACTGTGCCGGTGCTAAGGTGGAATTGTCTATATATGTTATTCTGGCGGTTTTGATTTTTCCTCCCACATAGCCGTAATCCTTTGCCCAAATTAATTCCATGGGGCTACACTGACAGTGACACGTGGGTAAATGCAAAACCGAGTGACTCCATTCACGTGCAAGGAAGTCAAGTTTGTACGTTCTGTCACGTGACTTGTATAAATTAACGAGCTACAGGAGATCTGCGCGATTCTGGTTTATACTGTGCCTAATATTTTTATTTTTAAGTCATGGAAAAATACTTTTCTGGTGTTTGTACTTGGTGTTTTCTCTGTAACACTTGAATTATAATTGTCAATGACCGACTTCGATGCAATATATGACAAGAGTTGTGAATCACGCCACGAAACTGGAAGAGTTCATTTCCGAATGGTGATCACTGTGGTTTTTCTTACACGTAAATACAAGTTTATTCTCAGTAACAAAACAAGAAGAATCAGCACCCAGAATAATTATCCGAGAACCTGCTCCAATGAGAACTTTTAAAACAGCCAGTACCGTCCGTCATTTTCCAGCATATCTTCCTGGAATGATTCTAATTGACCCGTGTTTCATCAATGTAACATACTGTTGAACTACCTCCTCCTCTTATATCGTGAATGTTTATATGGTATGTAATTTGTGCTGCATCTATGTCACTTCTTCGAATTAAAAACTCTCTTCTTAACATATCTGGAACCAACGTATTTTAAAATTCTTTACATTGACAAAGCGCTTACTATTGAAGTCATTTTTCTCCTATTTAACTGCAGCACGTTTTTGTGATGTTGGGCATTCATCATTCACATGGAGCTCTTCAAAACATGGCTTTTAAAACCACCCATTTGTATTACAGGTTTCTTGCGATTTCGATGCTTTCCAGGCGACATGAAACAAACTTTTCTACAGTTCCTACAGCTCTTACACTTTCATTTACAATTATCTTGCCGACATCAAATGGTTCTTGTGTCCTCAGATGTCAACAGTAGGAGACCTGCTTTCAGACTCACTTTGAAAAATTTATAAGTGCGGTAAATAATCCCTCTCGCCTATTTGTGAGCACATTGCCGTCGCCTGACATTAGCTAAACTCAGTTAAACATGTACAGATACACATTCACAGTTGTACTGATACAAGAAAAAGAAAGAAAACAAAAAAAATTACAGCTTAATGAATAAGTCGGTTGTCGCGAAGTACGGGTGACAGTGCAGAATGTAGGAGCGAGATTCTCGCCATCTAGCTGTAACTCGCAGCAAGCCGCCCGGAAAGAGAATGAATATTATTGGCTTCCAATGGCTGGGTGGCTAGTGGAGGGGGATGTGCAGAACGGCTGAAAATTGGACCGCCTTCCTACGTGGATTTTAGTAAGAGGTCTGCAAAACACGTCAGTTTCATCAAATTATTACAAAGCGAAAGAAAAGTTATACGTTAATTGCTTGGACAGATCCCGGCCAGGCAGATATAACTACTTCACAGGTTTCCACAGAATTTTACTAATTGTGCTAGCTGATATTACAGAACTCAGCTTCGAGCGTTAGAATGACTTGCCTCACCGCAGAAATCTCTAAGTTACTCTTAATCTCTTGTCGACTGCAACTGCCTCTCTCATTAACGTAATTTGCTTCTCTATTTTATCTATTAACAGCGCTAATAACTTGAAGTACGATTCGGGGCTCATCAGAAAACAATTTGTGAAATCTTTCAGGTCCATGTTTCTGACTTCAGTCGCTACGTTAACATGTGGCCATTCGCTCCTTGTTTTCAACAATTCTCGGACCCATTTCGTCTTTTTCTGTTGCTTGCTATCTATAGCTTTCTTTTGGGTTTTCGACATTTTAACCTTGTAAAATCGCTTTGTCAGCTGACATTTTTGTTAGTGTTATTGATAGTGTGAGGTCACTTCAATATATCGAAGGTCTGACAAACGAGAATTGTCAGTAAATATTGAACGTGAGCAGGGCCCTTAAGTCGACTATTCTACAGATGTCACAAACGACTGCTTTGCTCTCGTAACATGAAGTTTCCACTCATTCTGAAATCGTCCACAAATAAATATCCAGTCCACCTATATATGTCCATCTTTCAAACTCTTCATATACTTCAAACTTATGCGTTATGCCTCGTGCAAATACTACCAAATGGAGTGTGGAGGTGATGTCAGTAAATTCATCAATAACCAATGAAAAGTTAGCAAATTTCTTTGAGCAAGTTTTTAAGTTGTCCTTTATAAATGCCGACATTGCATTAATTCTTCTATGCACAGTCATCCATTTTTCTCAAGATGTTAATTGATTCTGTACGAATCTTTTTAGCAGCTAACTGAAAACAATTTTTGACTACTTATTCTTCTGCAAATGGCCGCAACTTTTTACTATAAGACGAGATATTTCGAAATAATTTCTGTTGCAGCTTCTGAGTCTTCAACAGGTTTTCTGAACATCGCTTGCTGAGATGCCAGTTATCATTTCAAGGTGGACGTAGTTGTTCCGACAATTCAGAAAATGTAGAATGCAAACTTTCGTAGTGTGTCTTACGTTATATTCCTTTGGGATGCCTACAACACTTATGCAAATAACGCAGACAATACAGGATGAAAAGTATTTAAACCGACAAACTCTGGGAGGTTGTAGGGGACATCAAAACAAATATTTTTCTCTAATGTCATTATTTCCTATGAGGATTATTTAAACCGGTGGAGGCGGTATTACGCTCTTCAGGTGTTAGAGGCCATATTACCATCTTCAGTTGTTACACGGTGTATTACGCTCTTCACTTGTATAGGCAACTGCTGTCCACCATTGTGGTAGTGGATTCTCTCTGTTTTTCGCCGGCCGCCGTGGTCTAGCGGTTCTGGCGCTGCAGTCCGGAACCGCGGGACTGCTACGGTCGCCGGTTCGAATCCTGCCTCGGGCATGGGTGTGTGTGATGTCCTTAGGTTAGTTAGGTTTAAGTAGTTCTAAGTTCTAGGGGACTTATGACCTAAGATGTTGAGTCTCATAGTGCTCAGAGCCATTTGAACCATTTTTTCTCTCTGTTTACTAATGGAGCGATACAGCTTGAAGGCGTACACTGATGTGGTTGGTGCGTACTACATAGCGCACCACAACGGACGAGCTGCACAGCGGGTTTATCAACAAAATATCCTAATCGCCGTATCCAGCATCATACGACCTTTGCTGCTGTGTACCAACATCTGCGTGAGATCCGGTCATTTAGCAGATTACCTGGACAGCTACGCCGTCGCACGGTAAGAACGCTGCAATTTGAGGAAGCTGTCTTGCAGCATGTGGAGAGGGATCCTTCAATCACCACTCGTGCAATTGCACGTAACATGGGACCGAATCAGACCAACGTAAGAACAGTCCTTCGAGAGCAATTGTTACTTCCATTTCACGTACAGCGTGTCCACAACCTCGAACCAGTTGATTATCCACCCAGAGCACAGTTTTCGCAGTGGTACCTGGAACAGTGTGAAATGCATCCTACATTTCCATCCTCTGTGAAGCAACGTTCGGGCGTGATGGAGTCTTCAACATGCACAATTCGCATGTTTGGAGTGAGAATAACGCAAATGCCACAGTTACTAGCGCTCATCAAGTGCGGTTCTTCGTTAATGTGTGGGTCGGTGTTGTTGGAGACTGTTTAATTGGGCCGTATCTGCTACCTAGGCCATTAAATGGCAGGCACTATTACAATTTTCTCGCCAGAGCATTTCCAGAATTGTTGGAAGACGTTCCGCTCCCTACAAGACAACGCATGTCGATCCAACATGACGGTGCGTCGGCACATTTCAGTCGTCGTGTGCGTCTATTCCTGGACCGACGGTTTCCAGAAACGTGGATTGGCAGAGGTGGTCCTGTACCACGGCCTGCTCGATCACCAGATTTGTCCCCTCTGGACTTTTTTGTGTGGGGAGAGATGCGCAACCTTGTTTACGCAACTCCTGTTGCATCAGAAGAGGATCTGGTTGCCCGGATAATAGCAGCAGCAGGAACAATTCAGGATACTCCTGGGGATTTTGCCCGTGTCAGACAGAACATGATCCGACGGTGTAACCTTTGTTTACGTGTCAATGGAGGAATTTTTGAAAATCTACTGTCATTGAAATTGGGATGTGTTAATGTGTTGTCTCTTGGTCACAAAAAAATGGAAAAGTGTTTGTTGGTTTAAGTAATTTGCCGCCAGAGAAATCTTCCTCTATCGGTGTAAATACTCCTCATAGGAGAAAATGACATTATGGAAAAATATTTGTATTGATGTCCCCTACAACCTCCCAGAGTTTGTCGGTTTAAATACTTTTCACCCTCTATAATTCAGCGATGTACAAAAAAGTATTTTTCGGTTCAACTATCTTGAAAATGCCACTTCTCGTTCTGTAATTTGCACTTTGTAGCACGACAGTCTATTGTAAAAGGAAGACACTTCATTCAATCACAAACACCCGACCGTGGACACACAGACCGGATCATATTCGTGTTGACAGCTGAAATCAGCTTGCCAGGAGCACGTGGAGGGCCAGTTTCACGCTCCACAGATGGGGTTGTCTTTGGACTTCCACACCGGCCACCGAGGTGACCGCCTGACCGAGAGAATGCTTCCGTTGGGCAGCACAATAGCTGGTTTTTTTCTCATCGCTGCATTTCCAGTCCAGTGCAAAATAAAGGCTTACCCAGAAATTGAAAAAAAAAAATATTGAACCATATGTATCAGTGAAGAACCAGTAGGCTCATTTGAATCGGAAAAGATTGTAGATTACTCCTGTGAACACGCGCCTTCGATATCCGCATTAGTTTATAAGTTACTGTTAAGTTAAATGTTGTAAGTAATTCCTGAACAGTAAAAATGAATATCTTGGCAATGTATTATCCGACTGCAACAAACGAGGTGTCTACGGATTCATCTCATTGAACTGTATCGGACTGTCATAGTAGACTTACTCAAATTATTCACTTATTTAAATGAGAGGCCGAAAAGTGGATCTTGCACAATTAAAAACAGTTTTTCTTGCTAAGTAAATAGAGAAACATTAAAAGTAGCGGCGGTACCCTAACTTTAGATATATAGAAAATGTGTGTAATGTAAGGTTTAAATTTTTGTCAATACTGCCACTTGTAAATATGAAAACGGAGAAAAACCATAGAAATTATTGTTTATAAATAAATTACTACAGATAAAAGAAAACTGATAACAGCACAATGTTTCTCAGAAAATTTCCTTTTGATTTAATGTATCATATGTGTATAGAAGGTTGTAAGTAGGCTGTTTAGGTTTTTATATTGGTAACGCCACGTAGCGTTCTGTATGAAAATCACTGGCTGTGCTGTGTGCAGTCTGTGGCTGGGTATATATATATATATATATATATATATATATATATATAATGACTTTTGAACACTATTAAAGTAAATTCATTGTTCGTTCTTTATGAAAATCTTTCATTTGCTAACTATGCCTATCAGTAGTTAGTGATTTCAGTAGTTAGAATCTTTTATTTAGCTGGCAGTATTGGCGCTCTCTGTATTGCAGTAGTTCGAGTAACGTAGATTTTTGTGAGGTAAGTGATTTGTGAAAGGTATAGGTTAATGTTAGTCAGGGCCATTCTTTTGTAGGGATTTTTGAAAGTCAGATTGCGTTGCGCAAAAAAAAAAAAAAAAAAAAAAAAAAAAGGTGTGTCAGTTGAGTGATGATCAGAATAGGTAGAGAGCGAAATGTCTGAGTACGTTCAGTTCTACTCAGCTGTTTAAAAATCAAATAATGTAAGAGATTTATCAGCACAGTAATTCATTAATTTTTCTAAGGGGACGTTTCAGTGTGCAGAAGGTTAACATTAAGAATTTCTGCAATTTTCACCTTAACTAGTTTAACTGACTTCAGTGGTGCTTGACTGAGGTTTTCTGTGTGAACAGCGGCATTTTGGTGTAAAGTCTAGGTTCAGACGCCGTTGGAGGCGATCAAGCTATGTTAGTCTGTTTTGAGAAAGTTTTATCTGATCAGCGGTGAAATCGCCGCTAGTTCATGTGTGAGAATTATTCAGAGCTCCTACTTTCGGACATAGACATTTTTCGGCATCTGATGAAATTGTTACTTTTCGGGAAATTGTTACTTTCCGGGTTGCGTGTGAAACTAGCCGGACTTATATGGCTTCAATGTGTAGCATTGTGGAATTTATAGTTTGATATACTACGAAACTTTATCAGGCTTCTAAAGATAACTCACGCAACTAATCGTGGTTTATTCAACCGCCTCCAAGATCTTAAGAAACTCGGTCAGGTTCTGAAATTAATTTATTGTGTGACTTTCGATTTTTCTGTGTTCTTATTGGAAATAAACTCGATTTTGTGAAACTTCAAAAAATACGTGTGTGCATACGTGATTTTTGCATAGCAAATCTTACCTGCATTTATATTAAATACTTTAGTGGAATACTGAGTACATTCCCACGAATGTGAGTTGGTGCCCCATGGACGAAACGTAGCAAAACTTGTAAGTCCAACCACATTTACGAGGGCGTAAATCTTTTTGTGCAGTGAAACATGGGGAAAAATTCGGAAATTTGTGGTAAGGTCTTATGGGACCAAACCGCTGAGGTCATGGTCCCTAAGCCTACACACTACGTAATCTAACTTAAACTAAATTAGGCTATAGACAACATACACACCCATGGCCGAGGGAGGACTCGAACCTCCGACGTAGGGAGCCGCACAGACCGTGACAAGACACCGCGACGGCGGCACATGGGGTCTCCGAGCTGGTGCTGAACTTGTGAACCTTTTAGAACTTTGATTTTCGGCGAGTTGATGAGAGAGATTGTATTTTATTTCATCATCCACATCACATACACATTCCCATCCAACCATACGGTCGCAACTTCCCATTTAATTTTATATCTGCTGCAAGTGGGGCAGTGAATCTTCACTAAAACGCTTATGAAGAGAAAGACAAAAATCACGTACTCTAACAAACGATTATTGTGTAAAAACTTTGTACAGAATTAGTGACCGATGACCGTGAGGTAAAAACTTGCAGCTTCAAAGAAATACATACACCGTTACCGTTAGTAGTATCTAGCCACCGGCAAGGTTCATGTATTTGAAGATGTCGGACAGTTGCTCGGAGGAAATATCGTGGAATTTGTACAACGTCATCTGGCGGCAAACCCGCGAAAACTGTTTAAACATATCCGCCGGGAAAACTTGAAGAGTGACAAATACATAAAGCAGTTGCTTATCTTTGTCGTAAAAAATTCGAAGCACTAGTGAGTAGGGCGATGAAGCTCTCTGACGCAAGGTACTGTATATAATGTAGGGTACATGAAACACTGACAACTAAATAATGTCGTTCCCTGCAGGCCGACGTGCAGCTCTTGTTGTTGTGGCTGCATTGTTGTGCAAGTGCGCAAGTTCAAAAATAAAGTGCCGTGAAACAAGTTATTCGGATCCCACTGCTCCAACACCCGCTAGACCGGCGTGGCTCAAAAGAACCATTTCCCATAAGGGCCCGACCTCTTCTTTCCGGGAGGGAAAGAAACATGAGTAAAAAAATTTTACAAGAACGAACGGTGATGGGCGGACCGCCACTTTCTTCAGAGGCTGATGCATCTTTATACACCGCAATCCACCGTACGGTGCATGGCGGAGGCTACCTTATGCCGCTGCTAGTCATTTCCTTTCCCTTTCCATGGCCGGCCGCATGCGGCACGCGGTCTGTGTGTCCCTGATTTATTCCGTCCGAAGAGATACTTCTAGATATTTTATGTTTTCGACAAGTTCAGCGACTGTTCGCTGACAAGGAAATCGAACGATATTGAATATTTTTTGCGTATTTACGCACATTACGTTTTATTTTGGCGTCAGCAGTCACTGGACGTAGAATATCGGTCTTTTAGCGATGCATCCGCACTTCTCGATTCGCGCGATGCTTCCAAGGTGGCAGAGCCGACCTTGCGCATGCGTACTAGCGAGTTCGTTGCCCACGTCACAAACGTGCAACGGTCCACAGCTGAGTAGCGGCTTTGGCGTCGCAGTGGGTGCAGGAACAGTGGATTGAGTGAGCGTTTGGTGCAAGTCGATCTGTCCGATACTTCGTACCGTAAGTAAAAGCATAATATGACAATGCGTATCGCTTATTTTTATGCCGTGCAGAATTCTGCGTATTGAATTTGTTGCGGAAGATCAGTTCGAAGTTTTTATACTGGATAAAAAAGTAATTCCGCGATGATCGCGGATGCTAAACAACATACCGCACTCACGACAATAAGTGCTGAAAATAGGAATTAATATGTTTCTGTCTACTATAATACATTTATTTCAAGGTTGCATTGGAGTTTCCTGAAAGTTATATCGGTGTGATTTATAGGGATTTATTTTCTTTTGACTTCGGAGGCTAGGTACATCTACATACATACTCGGTAAGCCACCATTCGATGCATGGCGGGGGTACCTTGTGCCACTGCTACTCAATTTTTTTCCTATTCCACTCGCAAATCGACCGAGAGGTAAAGGACTGTTTGAATGCATTTGTGCGAGACCCGATTGCCTTGTCTACACGGTCCCTGCGCAGGCTATAGGTTTGTGGCAGTAGGATCGTTCTGCATCTGTCATAAATACCTTTTCTCTAATCGTTCGCTTAGTATTTCGCGAAAAAGACGTCTTCTTCCCTTCAGGAATTCCCACACGAGTTCGCCGAGCGTTTCCCTAATACTCGCGTGTTGATCATCCCTACTGTTTACAAATCTAGCAACACGCTTCTGAATCACTTTGATGTTTTCCTGCAATACCACCAGGTGGGAATCCCAAACACTCAAGCTGTACTCAAGAGTGGGACTTAATAGATGAGTTATACTGCCCTAGAATTCTCACAATAAACTGAAGTCGGCCATTCACCTTCAGCATCTACAGCTAGACTGAACAAACCAATGTTAAGTGCCAGGGCAGAAGGTACATATTATTGCACCAGTTATGCTTCTAGCCATTCCATTCACGTATGGAGAGCGGTGAGGACTTTAAATGCCCCTGTGCGAGCTGCAATTAATCTAATCTTATCTTCACGATCCGTACCGGGCCGATACCTGGGGCGTTGTGGTACATTATATAAAGCTTGTTCTTGAAACGTTGTGTGTAGGCTATTTTGGGATAGTTTACGTCCATCTTCAAGAGTCTACCAGTTCAGTTTCTTCAGCATGTCTGAGACATTCTCTCACAGGCCAAACAAAGGTGTGACAATTCGTAGTGCGTTTTTCTGCACGCCTTCAGTATCCTCTGTTAGTTGTATTTGGTACGGGTCCCAAACATTTGAGCAATATTATGGAATGGTTCGTACAAGTGTAAGCAATCTTCTCTGTAGACTGGTTGCACTTCCCCAGTACTCCACCAGTAAACCGAAAAGTACCATCTGCTTTATCCACAAGTGAGCCTGCCTATTTGATCATTCTATTTCAAAGTGTAGCACAAGTTATTTGTAAGAATTGTCCAACTCCAACTGTGACCCACTGATACAGTATTATAGACATATAATACTTCTTTTTTTGTTTTGTGAAGTATACAGTTTTACATTTCTGAACATTTAAAGCAAGCTGCCAATCTTTACATCACTCTGAAATCTTGACAATACCTGACTGAATATTTTTGCAGCTTCCTTGAGACAGTACAGTACTTCATTATAGACAACCGCATCATCTGCGTAAAATATTGTCTACAGGATCGCTAAGATACAACATGAGCAACAAGGATTTTAACTTACTATTCTGAGTAACTCCGCAAATTTACTTCTACATCTGTCGATGACTCTCCATCCAAAATAACTTGGTGCGTTCTCCCTTAAAATAAAAAAAATTAAATAAAAAAAGGCCAATCCAGTCACAATTTTCGCTTGAGACCTCCAAGCGTGATGCTTTTGATAAGAAGCATAGACTAGGTGGTGAGTCAAATGGGTTTCAGAAATTGAGAAATACTGCACATACCTGACCACCTTGGTCCATGGCCTTCAGTTTGTCGTGTGAGAAAAGTGCGAATTGCCTTACACATGATCAGTGCTTTCAGAACCATGCTGGTTTGCATCGAGAGGGTCATTCTGCCCGAGATACCTTGTTGGAATAACTTAGTTTGAGCTCTTAATACGCTGACCGAAAACATCGGAACATCAAAAAAAATAATTAATGTAAAATAGTGAAGTTCTGTGAATTCTGTCTGGTAATAAAGAGGGATCCAGAAAAATGTAGACATTTTTTTGATAATCAACAAACAAAATGACATATCGTTCCAATTTTGCATAGTAGCGTAGTCTATAGTTTTCTTAACAGATCTTGGCATGCGTTTTCCTGCAGATGACAGTGCAACAATGAATAAAGTAAGAACGTCGTGTAAGCAACGATAGGCCGTAATGAAGTGGTTCTGGATGTACGGAAGCATGATGGAGGTGCAACGGCAATGGCGTAATGTGTACTGAACTCATCCACCAACTCGTAGAATAATTTATAATGTTCTGAATAAATTTGAAGTCGACGGTACTGTTTAAGATGTGCGTAAGGAAGGTCTGGTCAACCAAAAACATCAACAACTCCAGCTTCCAGCGCTGTTGTGTTGCAACATTTTACTAGGTTACCTCAAAAATCTTTGAAGCAGGGGGCATGGGGTAAGCCGATCAAGCGTACGATGAATTCTGAAGGCAGCAAAGTGAGAAATGTACGTTCCAAGATCGCTGCACGCTGTGAACGAGGATGATCCGGATCGAAGGCTGGCGTACTGCCAGTGGTTTGAAGGCATCCTTTGCGAGGATAAACGGTTTGCAGGGATGGTCACCTGGTCTGACGAGGCGCAATTCAAACTGAGCGGTTCTTGAAACCACCATAACTGCGTGTCCCGGGCTCCTGAAAATCCTCACGTTCACGTGGACAAATATGTTACTCTACATCTACATCCACATCTACATCCATACATGGAAATAAGGATTGTCGGTATGCCTCTGTGTGGGATCTAATCTCTCTGATTTTATCCTCATGGTCTCTTCGCGAGATATACGTAGGAGGGAGCAATATACTGCTTGACTCTTCGGTGAAGGTATGTTCTCGAAACTTCAACAAAAGCCCGTACCGAGCTACTGAGCGTCTCTCCTACAGAGTCTTCCACTGGAGTTTATCTATCATCTCCGTAACGCTTTCGCGATTACTAAATGATCCTGTAACGAAGCGCGCTGCTCGCCGTTGGATCTTCTCTATCTCTTCTATCAACCCTATCTGGTACGGATCCCACACTGCTGAGCAGTATTCAAGCAGCGGGCGAACAAGCGTACTGTAACCTACTTCCTTTGTTTTCGGATTGCATTTCCTTAGGATTCTTCCAATGAATCTCAGTCTGGCATCTGCTTTACCGACGATCAACTTTATATGATCATTCCATTTTAAATCACTCCTAATGCGTACTCCCAGATAATTTATGGAATTAACTGCTTCCAGTGGCTGACCTGCTATATTGTAGCTAAATGATAAGGGATCTTTCTTTCTATGTATTCACAGCACATTACACTTGTCTACATTGAGATTCAAATGCCATTCCCTGCACCATGCGTCAATTCGCTGCAGATCCTCCTGCGTTTCAGTACAATTTTCCATTTTTACAACCGCTCGATATACCACAGCATCATCCGCAAAAAGCCTCAGTGAACTTCCGATGTCATCCACAAGGTCATTTATTTATATTGTGAATAGCAACGGTCCTACGACACTCCCCTGCGGCTCACCTGAAATCACTGTTACTTCGGAAGACTTCTCTCCATTGAGAATGACATGCTGCCTTCTGTTATCTAGGAACTCTTCAATCCAATCACACAACTGGTCTGATAGTCCATATGCTCTTACTTTGTTCATTAAACGACTGTGGGGAACTGTATCGAACGCCTTGCGGAAGTCAAGAAACACGGCATCTACCTGTGAACCCGTGTCTATGGCCCTCTGAGTCTCGTGGACGAATAGTGTCAGCTGGGTTTCACACGATCGTCTTTTTCGAAACCCATGCTGATTCCTACAGAGTAGATTTCTGGTCTCCAGAAAAGTCATTATACTCGAACATAATACGTGTTCCAAAATTCTACAACTGATCGCGGTTAGAGATATAGGCCTATAGTTCTGCACATCTGTTCGACGTCCCTTCTTGAAATCTGTGTAAAATCTAACTGGTATCCCATCAGGTCCAGCGGCCTTTCCTCTTTTGAGCGATTCTAATTGTTTCTCAGTGTTAATGTTAATGTTGTTGTTAATGTGTGGTGTGGTGTGTCATCATGCGGTTTGAATGGGCCATTCTTCTTTGAAGGGATGGTAACTGGTGAGGTGTCTCTTCATACGCTGAAAACACTGGTTTTACGTGCCATCGAGAGGTGTCTCGGAAAGAATTTACCTACAAAAAGATGGTGCTCCGTCTCACTACCGCAGAGATGTCAGAACGCACTTGGGTGAAAAGCTACCTGCATGATGGATAGGTGGAAGAGCAGCTGTTGAGTACCCACCACAATCTCCAGATCTTACGCCTCTTGACGTCTACCTGCGAGGACCTTGAAAAACGAAGTTTGTCAATAGATGCCAGTTACGCTGAACGATCTACGAGATACCATCGAGGCGCTCTGTGCAGCTATCATACTGACAACACTGACAGCTGTAGTTCGGTCAACAGTTCAGCAGCATCGACGTTATTAGGCTGCTAATAGAGGCCACTTGAACCTTCCCCCCATACAAGAATTATAACGGCGTTTCATTTTGTTTCATTAATATTGACTATCAAAGAATGTCTACATTTTTCTGGACCTCACTGTGTATTAAAGTAATTGACACTGTGAGATCATCGGTTAGTGTTAGCGCGAGATGAGTCATTGCAAATATGAACTACTGGTACGCCGGCCGGAGTGACCGAGCGGATCTAGGCGCTACAGTCTGGAACCGCGCGACTGCTACGGTCGCAGGTTCCAATCCTGCCTCAGGCATGGGTGTGTGTGATGTCCCTCGGTTAGTTAGGTTTATGTAGTTCTAAGTTGTAGGGGACTGATGACCTCAGAAGTTAAGTCCCATAGTGCTCAGAGCCATTTGAACCATTTTGAACTACTGGTACATTAACGACGGGTGTAGCTGCCAGAATGTTGAAGGCAAGGATGCAAACGTGTATGCATTGTGTTGTACAGGTGCCGGATATCAGTTTGTAGGATAGAGTTCATGTCTGTTGCACTTGGTCGTTCAGTACAGGGATGGTTAATGCTGTTTATGGATGACACTGGCGTTGTTATCTGATGATATATGCTCGACTGGAGACAAATCTGGTAGTCGATCAGGATAAGGAAATACGTCGACACGCTGTAGAGTATGTTGGGTTACAACAGCGGTATATGGGCGAGCGTTATCCTGTTGAAAAAAAACCCTGGAATGCTGTTCATGAATGGCAGCACAACAGGTCGAATCACCAGACTGATGTACGGAGCTACAGTCACGGTTAGTGGAATAACCACGAGAGTGCTCCCGTTGTCACACGATAAATCAGTTACACGATAAATCAGTGTGATCTAAAAGCCGTAAATTCAACTAAATATCTAGGTATTACAATTACGAACAACTTAAATTGGAAAGAACACATAGAAAATGTTGTGGGGAAGGCTGCGTTTTATTTGCACCGCACTTAGAAAATGTAACAGACCTACTAAGGAGACTGCCTACACTACTCTTGTCCGTCCTCTTTTAGAATACTGCTTCGCGGTGTGGGATCATTACCAGGTAGTACTGACGGAGTACATCGAAAAAGTTCAAAGAAAGGCAGCACGTTTTGTATTATCGCGAAATATGGGAGAGAGTGTCAGAGAAATGATACAGGATTTCGGCTGGAAATCATTAAAATAAAGGCGTTTTCCGTTGCGACAGAATATTCTCACAAAATTCCAATCACCAACTTTCTCCCCCGAATGCGAAAATATTTTGTTGACACCGACCTACATAGGGCGGAACGATCACCACGATAAAGTAAGGGAAATCAGAGCTCTTACGGAAAGATATAGGTGTTCAGTCTTTCCGCGCGCTATACGAGATTGAAATAATAGAGAATTGTGAAGGTGGTTCGATGAACCCTCATCCAGGCACTTAAATGTGATTTGCAGGGTATCCATGTAGATGTAGATGTCATACGAGATCGCACCCCAGACCATAATTCCAGGTGTAGATCCAAAGTGTCTAGCACGCAGACGGGTTGGTTGCAGGTCCTCAATTGGCCTCCTTCTAACCAACACACGGCCATCATTGCCACCGAGGCAGAGCCAGCTTTCATCAGAAAACACAAGAGACCTCCACCCTGCCCTCCAATGAGTTCTCGTTCGACACCTCTGATGTCGCAAATGGCGGTGGTTTGGGCTCAGTGGAATGTGCGCTAAAGGAAATCTGGCTCGGAGCTATCCTTGAAGTAACCTACACTACTGGCCACTAAAATTGCTACACCAAGAAGAAATGCAGATGATAAACGGGTATTCTTTGGACAAATATATTATACTAGAACTGACATGTGATTACATTTTTACGCAATTTGGGTGCATAGATCCTGAGAAATCAGTACCCAGAACAACCACCTCTGGCCGTGATAACGGCCTTGATACGCCTGGGCATTGAGTCAAACAGAGCTTGGTTGGCGTGTACAGGTACAGCTGCCCATGCAGCTTCAACACGATACCACAGTTCATCAAGAGTAGTGACTGGCGTATTGTGACGAGCCAGTTGCTCGGCCACCATTGACCAGACGTTTTCAGTTGGTGAGAGATCTGGAGAATGTGCTGGCCAGGGCAGCAGTCGAACATTTTCTGTATCCAGAAAGACCTGTACAGGACCTGCAACATGCGGTCGTGCATTATCCTGCTGAAATGTAGGATTTCGCAGGGATCGAATGAAGGGTAGAGCCACGGGTCGTAACACAGCTGAAATGTAACGTCCACTGTTCAAAGTGTCGTCGATGCGAACAAGAGGTGACCGAGACGTGTAACCAATGGCACCCCATACCATCATGCCGGGTGATACGCCAGTATGGCGATGACTAATACACCCTTCCAATGTGCGTTCACCGCGATGTCGCCAAACACGGATGCGACCATCATGATGCTGTAAACAGAACCTGGCTTCATCCGAAAAAATGACTTTTTACCATTCGTGCACCCAGGTTCGTCGTTGAGCACACCATCGCAGGGGCTCCTGTCTGTGATGCAGCGTCAAGGGTAACCGCAGCCATGGTCTCCGAGCTGATAGTCTATGCTGCTGCAAACGTCGTCGAACCGTTCGTGCAGATGGTTGTTGCCTTGCAAACGTCCCCATCTGTTGACTCAGGGATCGAGACGTGGCTGCACGATCCGTTACAGCCATGCGGATAAGATGCCTGTCATCTCGACTGCTAGTGATACGAGGCCGTTGGGATCCAGCACGGCGTTCCGTATTACCCTGCTGAACCCACCGATTCCATATTCTGCTAACAGTCATTGGATCTCGACCAACGCGAGCAGCAGTGTCGCGATACGATAAACCGCAATCGCGATAGGCTACAATCCGACCTTTATCAAGGTCGGAAACGTGATGGTATGCATTTCTCCTCTTTACACGAGGCATCACAACAACGTTTCACCAGGCAACGCCGGTCAGCTTCTGTTTGTGTAAGAGAAATCGGTTGGAAACTTTCCTCATGTCAGCACGTTGTAGGTGTCGCCACCGGCGCCAACCTTGTGTAAATGCTCTGAAAAGCTAATCATTTGCATATCAGAGCATCTTCTTCCTGTCAGTTAAATTTCACGTCTGTAGCACGTCATCTTCGTGGTGTAGCAATTGTAATGGCCTGTAGTGTATTTGTAACAGTTCGTTGTGTCACTGTAGTGCCAAGTGCTTCTCAGATTGCTGCTGCAGATGCAGAACAATGCTCCAGAGCCATTTACCAAACGCGATGGTCTTCCCTGTCGGTAGTGCCATGTGGCCGTCCGGAGCCCGGCCTTCTTGCGACCGTACGTTCTCGTGGCCACCACTGCCAGCAGTCATCTACAGTGGCTACATTGCTGCCAAATCTTTCTGTAATATCACAGAAGGGACATCCAGGTTCTCGTAGCCCTACTCAGTGAGGTGTTGTTAATGGTGTCTTCGTCGTCTTGAAAGCATTCTTGACTAACATCAACTCACCATATCAGCTCTCAAGGTAACTAACACTCACGACCCTTACAGCGTGTATTTAAAGTAAACCTGATTTACATCCTCTTAGTTGTGCTGCTTGCACCAGTCTTAAGCAACTGGCGCGAAATTTTAATATTGTCTTTCAGATGCAGAAATACGCCTACCTACTTTCGTTAATGTCGCACAACTTCTTCTTGGTGTTGTGCTGTTTTTCCGTCAACGTATGTTCCAAAATTCTACAAGAAATGGATGTCAAGGATATGGGATGCAAGTTTTGCGGATCACTTCTGCTACCATTCACGTAGAAGTGTGTGACCTTCTACAACTACAGTGCACAGTTTTTTTGGAGGGAGCTTCGATAGATTATAATTAAAATAAGTGCTAACTCAGCCGCAGATTCAGTTTAGAATCTGATAGGGAATCCATTAGGTCCTAGAGGTTTCTTCAGTTTTAAGGATTTCGCCTCTTTCTCAACGCCACTAATATCTGTTTTACCCATCACTTAAATGGTACGAGGTTTAAACTGGAGCAATACTTCCGTGTTTTTAGTTTAAAGGAACATCTGAAAATCGAGTTAACCATTTCTGCTTCTGCTTTGCTGCTCTGAGTTTCATTTCCTGTCTCGTCCAAGACACACTAGCTTTGGTGCCACTAACAGCTTTTACACATGACCAGAATTTCTTTGGATTTTGTGAGAAATTTTTCGACAGTATTCTGTTGAGGTAGTAAATTTATATTTCTATCATGAGAGGGGTTTCCGAAGTATCTGTTCTAGGTAGTTTTCAGAGAAAACATTTAGTAATGTTTCACAGTATGTCTTGTCACTCCCACCATTAACAGAACTGTAACTATCCCAGTTGATTGATGGATGATTAAAGTTTCCTCCGATTAACTGGGGAGCTTACGTACAAGCGAACTGAGGTATCCACCAAAGTTTTCAGTTACATCAGGAGGTGAGTGCGGTGGTCGATAGAAGAATCCAGTTACAAATTTTACAATTTTTCGGCCAGCCCTAGCACTGAGTCTTGCCCAAACAATCTCACAGCAACTTCAATCTCTTTCTCTATGGATTGGAGTTTCTTGTCTACTGCCACAAATACACTGACTCAGTACCCCATTAGTCTGTCTTTCCTACTTACACTTAAATTTTCCTCTGACCGACGTTATGTGCTCGTTCCATTTCAAGTCCCTTTGTAACGTTTCGCTGAGATATTAAATCGACGTGAACAAGGGCGTACCCAGGATCTGAACTGGGGGGGGGGGGGCAGGTCATACTAGTCTCAGGAAACAAGGACTCGAGACAACATGCAGCACTTTTTGTTAAATCAAACAGTAAATCAGTGAAAAACTGCTTTTAATAAACATTTTAAATACAAGAATGCACTTGTACAATCCGAGAAAACATGCAGCATTTCTTATTAAATAAAACAGTAGACTAATGAAAAACTGCGAATATCTTCTAGGGGTGGGGGGGGGGGGGGGGGGAGCTGCCCCTCGCTGGGTACGCCCATGGACGTGAATGTGACAAACATCACACCACTAATAGTGTATTCGAACATTGCTTGATCGTTTTTCTTGTTCATCTACGTTAATTTACATTTAATCACATTTATAGCAAGCAGCCATTGATAAAACCAAATAGATATTCCATCCAAGTCACCTAAAGACAATATTTTGCCGTACACTACAACGTCATGAGCAGTCAGTCACTGATATCAATAAACTTTTCTGCATAAATTTTCACATTATTCGACCTGCACCATGTAAAATTACAATATTATGTTCCGTTGGTGCCCGCATCTCGTGGTCGTGCGGTAGCGTTCTCGCTTCCCACGCCCGGGTTCCCGGGTTCGATTCCCGGCGGGGTCAGGGATTTTCTCTGCCTCGTGATGGCTGGGTGTTGTGTGCTGTCCTTAGGTTAGTTAGGTTTAAGTAGTTCTAAGTTCTAGGGGACTTATGACCATAGCAGTTGAGTCCCATAGTGCTCAGAGCCATTTGAACCATTTTTGTTCCGTTGGCGAAGGAGTTTAGTGGGTGTGCAAATCAGCGGAGTACTCGTAGAAAGATGCTCCTTGGTGCTGCTCGAAACGTACTAACGATAAGTGGGTGACCATTATCTTGCTTGAAATGCAGGTGTTCATATTATATCAGGAGAAAACAAGAGATAGATTCCTATAAGATGACTGATACTTTTAATATTTAAAACACAGAACAAGGCAATCATTACTGGTTCACAAGGAAGTGAATTTCATAACTGAGCTTCACTAATGAACTGAAATGAAATGTCGTGTGGCTAGGTCCTCCCGTCGGGTAGACCGTTCGCCTGGTGCAGGTCTTTCGATTTGACGCCACTTCGGCGACCTGCGCGTCGATGGAAATGAAATGATGATGATTAGGACAACACAACACCAATCCCTGAGCGGAGAAAATCTCCGACCCAGCCGGGAATCGAACCCGGGCCCTTAGGATTGACAGTCTGTCACGCTGACCACTCAGGTACCGGGGGCGGACAGCTTCACTAATGCCAGTCATTGCTCCATTTGTCCCACTAGACGAAAGAAGCTTTGAAATGGTAGTGATAGTAGATAGTGATAGTAGACAGCGGTTGGTCGAAGTGGGATGACTGTGAAAGCTTTTAGTTTAGAAGCGTGGAAGACTATTTCTGTAATCTGGCTGATATTGCTTGTTCTGTAGAACAGCACTTCTACATGTGTGCATCTTTCTTCATTGGTTCTGGCATCTTCCTCAAGCAGATCCTGTGTTGTGTATAACTTCCTTTTTCCACCATTGGCAATAGTGTAACATGGCTGACATACCTCTCGGATCCTTTTTAGTTATTTGATGGAACTATTGCCTTTCTTATCAATATCTACCATTAGAACTGTCTTACGTGCTTGTATAGATAAACACCTTGTGAGATTTGCGCAACAGATTCCCGACCATAGATCTGGTACATCGATCAGACTCCGTGGTTTTTAAGCGGTTTTCCACGCTCGTATAGACGAAATCTGGACTGGTCCCCAATTTCCGACTCAGAAAATACGATAAACAGTTAATTACGATAGCACACAGAATAAAGTTTACGAGATTTGTAAAGATACAGCCCTCTCGACTTCCCTGACTTAGGTTAACTGTTGACGGTGGCGATAGGTTGTGCATAAGGCCACAAAATTACATTAAAATAACAAATTTGTGAAATTATGAAAAATAGGAGACCGTGTACCACGAAATGAACACTAGGAAAGAGAGAGAATTGAATCGCATTGTTGAAGCAACAATTACCGCCCATCTTCTTGTTTTCCTTATCCTTGGCCTTCGCTGTCAGACTTGCCTTGCGTGATGAATTTTTGCTAATTTGCTCCATCCCTCTTGATCATACGTCTAAGCAATTGAAGACACTTTTTATGGATGCATGAAAATAAATGTTTTACGGTGTTTTGTCTTTGGACCATGTGCACATTAGTTCTGCTTCTATCTCTGGGTCACTCGCAGTATTCATCACCGAGGCCCATGTTGAAGGCATCAATGCGGTTTTTGTCATTTACCTCAGCGGTTCAGATTTAGATGATTCCAAATTTATTATTTTGTTCCGTTTTTATTTTCGTTTCTTCTGTGTATACCTTTACGAACAAGGAACGATGTCGCTAGTGGTTAATACAAGTAGTCGTGTGTAGGAGGAGTGAGTTTCATTCACCTCCCTGTCTTCCAGATTTAGGTTTTTTGTAAGTCACCTCAGGAAAACGCCAAAATGCTACTTTAAAACAGTGTGCGAGCGACTTACTTTCCCAATCTTTGTCTATATTAGCTTGCGCTCTGCCTTACGACTTCGATGCGACGGGTTGTTTAGCTGTAGCTCTCCTTCATGGTACAGTAGCCACAGACCGATGGGATAGAGACGTTGGGCAATGTGTTGGATGTAGATGACTCGCGAAGGATTGTTGGAGTACAAAGTCTCATCGACATCATTGTTGATGGGGCGTAGCTTAGTAGCAAGATGAAATCATCTGTGGCCTTGATGAAGACACCGTTCTGTTATTCACTTTAAGAGATTTGGAGTAGCCCCTTAAAACTTAAAGCCGGCCGTTGTGGCCGAGCGGTTCTAGGTGCTTCAGTCTGGAACCGCGCGACCGCTACGGTCGCAGGTTCGAATCCTGCCTCGGGCATGGATGTGTGTGATGTCCTTAGGTTAGTTAGGTTTAAGTAGTTCTAAGTTCTGGGGGACTGATGACCTCAGATGTTAAGTCCCATAGTGCTCAGAGCCATTTGAACCCATTTAAAACTTAAATATGGATGCACAAGTAGGTATTTGAATTCCTCCTCACTAGAATACGGATCTGTGGACCTCCCCGATAGGTTAAAACTACACCTATGTCTACATCGATACTCCACAGTCCACCTTACGGCTCGTGGCAGAGGGTATCACGTACCACTACCAGTCATTTCCTTCCCAGTTCCATTCGCAAATAGAACGAGGGAGAAACGACTTTCTACTTGCCTCTATATAGGCCCTTACTTCTCGTATATTATATTTGTGGTCCTTACACGGAATATATGTTGGAGGCAACAGAATCGTTCTGCAGTGAGCTTCAAATGCCAGTTCTTTAAATTTTCTCTATTGGTTTCCTCGTAAAGAATGTCGCCTTCCCTCATGGGATTCCCATTTGAGTTCCTGAAGCATCTCTGTAGTACTTGCATGTTGTTCGAACATACCAGTAACAAATCTAACAGTCCACCTCTGAATTCCTTCGATGTCTTCATTTAATCAGACCTGGCACTGATCTCCAACACTCGAGCAGTACTCACATGACCTACACTTTCCCAGACTTCTCACAATAAACCGAAGTCGACCATTCACCTTTCCTACTGCAATCCTCGCATGCTCGTTCCATTTCATATCGATTTGCAACGTTACGTTCAGATACTTAAACGACGTGGCTGTGTCAAGCAGGACACGACTAATGCTGTATCCGCCCATTAACTAAAAGTTCTCTTCATTTAAAGTTATCTGCCGTTCCTCACACCAACAAGAAATTTTGTCTAAGTCATCTGGTATCCTCCACGGTCACTGAACAACGACGCCCTGTTGTACATCACAGCATCATATGCAGACAATTACAGATTGCTGCGCGCCCTATCCGTCATATCATTTAAATATACAAAGAATAACAGCGGTCCTATCACAGTTCCCTGGGGCACTCCTGACGATACCCTTGTCTCTGATGAACACTCGCCGTTGAGGACAACATACTGGGTTTTACAACTTACGAAGTCTTCGAGCCAATCAAATATCTGTGAACGTATTCGATGTGCCCATACCTTCCTTAACAGCCTCCAATGGGACACCATGTTAAAAACTTTCAATAATTCTAGAAATATGGAAACTGCCTGTTGCCCTTCATCCATAGTTCGCATTGCATCATGTGAGAAAAGGTGGGCTGGCAAGCATGTTCTAACTGACTGAGCAATCCAGGCACACCCTATGACGATTCTAAGGTGTAATCTGCCAATACCTCTCTCTTATTTTCAATGTTTCGCAGGCTCTCTCATGAACCTCGTTGGATTAGCACCAATGGTAGAAAAACACTCGCATGCTGCCCCACCACACAGACAGATGTATCAGCTCAGTGTTAGTCTGAAGAAATAGCATGTAGTGGCCATTGGCTAGTAGCATCGATAAAATTTCGAAACTGTTACACGGTTTGTCTCATAGCTGAAAACGACAGATCACTCGAGATACTAAAACCCTCTAGCACTGTAAGGCAGAGCGGTGACTTTCTTCCTCCTGGATCCTGAACATAAATAAATGTAACATCTTGCACATAGATAGAAAGAGAAATCCACTACTGTACATCTACGCTATAGATGACAAATTTCTGGAAGTAGTATACAGGGTGTTACAAAAAGGTACGGCCAAACTTTCAGGAAACATTCCTCACACACAAAGAAAGAAAATATGTTATGTGGATATGTGTCCGGAAACGCTTACTTTCCATGTTAGAGCTCATTTTATTACTTTTCTTCAAATGACATAATCATGGAATGGAAACACAGCAACAGAACGTACCAGCGTGACTTCAAACACTTTGTTACAGGAAATGTTCAAAATGTCCTCCGTTAGCGAGGATACATGCATCCACCCTCTGTCGCATGAAATCCCTGATGCGCTGATGCAGTCCTGGAGAATGGCGTATTGTATCACAGCCGTCCACAATACGACCACGAAGAGTCTCTGCATTTGGTATCGGGGTTGCGTAGACAAGAGCTTTCAAATGCCCCCATAAATGAAAGTCAAGAGGGTTGAGGTCAGGAGAGCGTGGATGCCATGGAATTGGTCACCGAATCTGTTGTTGAGAAGCGTACGAACACTTCGACTGAAATGTGCAGAAGCTCCATCGTGCATGAACCACATGTTGTGTCGTACTTGTAAAGGCACATGTTCTAGCAGCACAGCTAGAGTATCCCGTATGAAATCATGATAACGTGCGCCATTGGGCGTAGGTGGAAGAACATGGGGCCCAATCAAGACATCACCTACAATGCCTGCCCAAACGTTCACAGAAAATCTGTGTTGATGACGTGATTGCACAATTGCGTGCGAATTCTCGTCAGCCCACACATGTTGATTGTGAAAATTTACCATTTGATCACGTTGGAATGAAGCCTCATCCGTAAAGAGAACATTTGCACTGAAATGAGGATTGACACATTGTTGGCTGAACCATTCGCAGAAGTGTACCCGTGGAGGCCAATCAGCTGCTGATAGTGCCTGCACACGCTGTACATGGTACGGAAACAACTGGTTCTCCCGTAGCACTCTCCATACAGTGACGCGGTCAACGTTACCTTGTACAGCAGCAACTTCTCTGACGCTGACATTAGGGTTATCGTCAAGTGCATGAAGAATTGCCTCGTCCATTGCAGGTGTCGTCGTTCTAGGTCTTCCCCAGTCGCGAGTCATAGGCTGCAATGTTCCGTGCTCCCTAAGACGCCGATCAATTGCTTCGAACGTCTTCCTGTCGGTACACCTTCGTTCTGGAAATCTGTCTCGATACAAACGTACCGCGCCACGGCTATTGCCCCGTGCTAATCCATACATCAAATGGGCATCTGCCAACTCCGCATTTGTAAACATTGCACTGACTGCAAACCAAGTTCGTGATGAACACTAACCTGTTGATGCTACGTACTGATGTACTTGATGCTAGTACTGTAGAGCAATGAGTCGCATGTCAACACAAGCACCGAAGTCAACATTACCTTCCTTCAATTGGGCCAACTGGCGGTGAATCGATGAAGTACAGTACATACTGACGAAACTAAAATGAGCTCCATGGAAATTAAGCGTTTCCGGACACATGTCCACATAACATCTTTTCTTTATTTGTGTGTGAGGAATGTTTCCTGAAAGTTTGGTCGTACCTTTTTGTAACACCCTGTATATCGTAAAATATCAAGGAGTAACTATGCAGAGAGACCTTAAGTGGAATGGCCACACAAAACAAATAGTAGGAAAGCAGATGCCAGACTGAGATACACAGGAAAAATCTTAAGGAAATGTAAGTCATCCACGAAAGAAGTGGCTTGCAAGGCGCTTATTCGACCGATTCTTGAGAAAAAGAAGATCCAGCAAAGAGCGGCGTGTTCCGTCACGGGTTCGTTAAGTCGGCGCGAGACCGTTACAAAGCTGCCCAACAAATTCCAGTGGCAGACACTACAAGAGAGGCATTGTTCATCACAGAGAGAGAACACTTTCCGGAAAGAGTCGGATAACGTATTATTTCCTTCCCATACATCTCGCGAAATGATCACGAAAGCAAAATTTGAGAAATTAAGAGTTCATGCAGAGGTTTTCCGACAATCGTTCTTCCCATGTGCCATTCGCGAGTAGAACAGGGAAGGGCAGATCAGTTAGTGGTACCAGAAGCATTCTCCGCCACACACCGTCAGGTGGCTTACGGAGTATTCGTGTGGATGTAGAAAATGGTTCCAATCATCTTTTTTTTTATGATCTCATCTTCTGCAGCAACTCACACGACTGCCCTGTTAGAAAACGAATAATTGTTCTCCACTGGATGAGCTGTAGCAGAAGCAGTCGCAGCAAACGATTATAAAGGGTGCATCAAAAGTTCTTATTGGTAACTTAACTGAGCTATTAAATGATAAATAGTCTTCGAATGAATAGTGCGATGTACAGGGTGTACATGAAGTCCGGGAACACGCTGTTTAGCGCCCGAAAACCTCAAACCACACACACACACACACACACACACACACACACACACACACACGCTTCCCATTATTTATTGCACAAGAACTAAACATTGTACAGATATCATACATATGTCATTTTGAAGAGAAACCCTGAATTTGCTTTTCATGTGTACCGCCACAGCGTAGTTTGGTAATTTGCTGATAGTCAGCGCTAGTCGCAAACATACGGTATTGTCCCGGTAAAGAGAAGCGAACGTCCCAGAGGGAGTGAAGAGAATGTGAAGTGCATATGAGAGACGTTAATAAGGAGTCAAAAGAAAACGCATACCGAATGTCCGCAGCTCGTGGTCTTGCGGTAGCGTTCTCGCTTCTCGCGCACGGAGTCCCGGGTTCGATTCTCGGCGGGGTCAGGGATTTTTCTCTGCCTCGCGATGACTGGGTGTTGTGTGTTCATTATCATTTCCTCATCATTGACTCGCAAGTCGCCGAAGTGGCGTCAACTAAAAAAGGACTTGCAATACGGCGGCCGAACTTCCCCGCATGGGGCCTCCCGGCCAACAATGCCATACGATCATTTCACATACCGAATCTTTGTAAAAAAAAAAAAAAAAAAAAAAAAGCTTTTAAGTGTTTCTCTTCAAAATTCAATATGTATTACATCTGTACAATGTTAAGATCTTGTGCAATAAATAATTGAAAGTGTTCCCAGACTTTATGTGCATCCTGTATTGTATATACGTAGTCTGAAGTTACAATTTCGACATTGACACGCAAACACATTCACTCGTAGTACAGATGTTCTGTGTTTTCGAATGCTCGCAATTCGGTCATTTAGAATGTTCAGTTCTCAGATACTGCGTGCACAATACGCAAGGTTCAGTTTGCACAGAAAATCCGGGATTCGCACTTCTTTATCACTCTTGCGTAATTACTTTATGGCACTCCACAGTCAAGTTTAACTCACAACTGTAAGTACTTATCAGAGTTCCTGGTACACGAGTATGAACATTATGACGCCTGAGCTCCGAATGAATTCTAGACTCCGCAAAGCATTTCTCTTGCCTAAAAAATATCCTCGAATCTTCTGTCTTCTGATTTGTGAAGAACTTAATATCCAGTCAGCAATCAGCATATGTTTCATGCTTTTCCATTACCATGAACTGGCGAATTATACATCACAAATATTCTCTGAGCGTATGACTCATTGACTCTGTACACTTACAGTTCTCATGCTACCACATAGACCGTTAATAAATGTAACAATATTCATTTATCATATTACTTCGCATTCACACCTTCATTCAAACTAATAACTAAACATATTAAATAAGTAATAATTAATAAGAGATATTATATTAGCAGAAGATAACACATAGTTTCCAATAAGACATTGATTTGAAAGCTTATGAGTTCAATGCCTGTATGATCCTGACATCTCTCAACTGTAGCTGAAACTATTAGCAGCTGCTGGACCACAAGTGCACATCTGTCTATAGAAAGGTCCCAGAACTGCTCTCGTTAATAAACGGTCACAACGCCCATATAGTACTAGGGACAGAAAGTTGGCTGAAACCAGACGTAAACAGTAATGAAATCCTAAACTCAGATTGGAAAGTATACCGCAGAGACAGGCTGGACAATGAAGGGGGAGGCGTGTTTATAGCGATAAGAAGTGCAATAGTATCGAAGGAAATTGATGGAGATCCGAAATGTGAAATAATTTGGGTGAAGGTCACGGTTAAAGCAGGCTCAGACATGGTAATTGGATGTCTCTATAGGCCCCCTGGCTCATCAGCTGTTGTGGCTGAGCACCTGAAGGATAATTTGGAAAATATTTCGAGTAGTTATACCCACCATGTTATAGTTCTGGGTGGAGATTTTAATTTGCCGGATATAGACTGGGAGACTCAAACGTTCATAACGGGTGGCAGGGACGAAGAATCCAGTGAAATTTTTTTAAGTGCTTTATCTGATAACTACCTTGAGCAGTTAAACAGAGAACCGACTCGTGGCGATAACATATTAGACCTTCTGGTGACAAACAGACCCGAACTATTTGAAACAGTTTACGCAGAACAGGGAATCAGCGATCATAAAGCGGTTTCTGCATCGATGGTTTCAGCCGTAAATAGAAATATTAAAAAAGGTAGGAAGATTTTTCTGTTTAGCAAAAGTGACAAAAAGCAGATTACAGAATACCTGACGGCTCAACACAAAAGTTTTGTCTCAAGTACAGATAGCGTTGAGGATCAGTGAACAAAGTTCAAAACCATCGTACAATATGCGTTAGATGAGTATGTGCCAAGCAAGATCGTAAGAGATGGAAAAGAGCCACCGTGGTACAACAACCGAGTTAGAAAACTGCTGCGGAAGCAAAGGGAACTTCACAGCAAACATAAACATAGCCAATACCTTGCAGACAAACAAAAATTACGCGAAGCGAAATGTAGTGTGAGGAGGGCTATGCGAGAGGCGTTCAATGAATTCCAAAGTAAAGTTCTATGTACTGACTTGACAGAAAATCCTAAGAAATTTTGGTCTTATGTCAAAGCGGTAGGTGGATCAAAACAAAATGTCCAGACACTCTGTGACCAAATTGGTACTGAAACAGAGGATGATAGACTAAAGGCCGAAATACTAAATGTCTTTTTCAAAGCTGTTTCACAGAGGTAGACAGCACTGTAGTTCCTTCTCTAGATTGTCGCACGAATGACTCAATGGTAGATATCGAAATAGACGACAGAGGGATAGAGAAACAATCAAAATCGCTCAAAAGAGGAAAGGCCGCTGGACCTCTGGGATACCAGTTTGATTTTACACAGAGTACGCGAAGGAACTTGCCCCCCTACTTGCAGCGGTGTACCGTAGGTCTCTAGAAGAGCGTAGCGTTCCAAAGGATTGGAAAAGGGCACAGGTCATCCCCGTTTTCAAGAAGGGACGTCGAACAGATGTGCAGAACTATAGGCCTATATCTCTAACCGCGATCAGTTGTAGAATTTTGGAACGTGTATTATGTTCGAGTATAATGACTTTTCTGGAGACTAGAAATCTACTCTGTAGGAATCAGCATGGGTTTCGAAAAAGACGGACGTGTGAAACCCAGCTCGCGCTATTCGTCCACGAGACTGAGAGGGCCATAGACACGGGTTCACAGGTAGATGCCGTGTTTCTTGGCTTCCGCAAGGCGTTCGATACAGTTCCCCACAGTCGTTTAATGAACAAAGTAAGAGCATATGGACTATCAGACCAATTGTGTGATTGGATTGAAGAGTTCCTAGATAACAGAACGCAGCATGTCATTCTCAATGGAGAGAAGTCTTCCGAAGTAAAAGTGATTTCAGGCGTGCCACAGGGGTGTGCCATAGGACCGTTGCTATTCACAGTACACATAAATGACCTTGTGGATGACATCGGAAGTTCACTGAGGCTTTTTGCGGATGATGCTGTGGTGTATCGAGAGGTTGTAACAATGGAAAATTGTACTGAAATGCAGGAGGATCTGCAGCGAATTGACGCATGGTGCAAGGAATGGCAGTTGAATCTCAATGTAGACAAGTGTAATGTGCTGCGAATACATAGAAAGATAGTTCCCTTATCATTTAGCTACAATATAGCAGGTCAGCAACGGGAAGCAGTTAATTCCATAAATTATCTGGGAGTACGCATTAGGAGTGATTTAAAATGGAATGATCATATAAAGTTGATCGTCGGTAAAGCAGATGCCAGACTGAGATTCATTGGAAGAATCCTAAGGAAATGCAATACGAAAACAAAGGAAGTAGGTTACAGTACGCTTGTTCGCCCACTGCTTGAATACTGCTCAACAGTGTGGGATCCGTACCAGATAGGGTTGATAGAAGAGATAGAGAAGATCCAACGGAGAGCAGCGCGCTTCGTTACAGGATCATTTAGTAATCGCGAAAGCGTTACGGAGATGATAGATAAACTCCAGTGGAAGACTCTGCAGGAGAGACGCTCAGTAGCTCGGTTCGGGCTTTTGTTAAAGTTTCGAGAACATGCCTTCACCGAAGAGTCGAGCAGTATATTACTCCCTCCTACGTATATCTCGCGAAGAGACGATGATGATAAAATCAGAGAGATTAGAGCCCACACAGAAGCATACCGACAATCCTTCTTTCCACGAACAATACGAGACTGGAATAGAAGGGAGAACCGATAGAGGTACTCAGGGTACCCTCCGCCACACACCGTCAGGTGGCATGCGGAGTATGGATGTAGATGTAGATGTAGATGTAGATGTAGATGTAGATCTGTCACAAGAGATTCGTGACCCAACTACATCTACATCTACATACATACTCCGCAATCCACGATACGGTGCGTGGCGGAGGGTACCTCGTACCACAACTACCGTCTTCTCTCCCTGTTCCACTCCCAAACAGAACGAGGAAAAAATGACTGCCTATATGCCTCTGTACAAGCCCTAATCTCTCTTATCTTTGTGGTCTTTCCGCGAAATGTAAGTTGGCGGCAGTAAAATTGTACTGCAGTCAGCAAAAATGGTTCAAATGGCTCTGAGCACTATGGGACTCAACTGCTGAGGTCATAAGTCCCCTAGAACTTAGAACTACTTAAACCTAACTAACCTAAGGACAACACACACATCCATGCCCGAGGCAGGATTCGAACCTGCGACCGTAGCGGTAGCGCGGTTCCAGACTGTAGCGCCAGAACCGCTCGGCCACCAGCGGCCGGCGTACTGCAGTCAGTCTCAAATGCTGGTTCTCTAAATTTCCTCAGCAGCGGTAGACGAAAAGAACGCCTCCTTTCCTCTAGAGACTCCCACTCTAATTCCTGAAGCATTTCCGTAACACTCGCGTGATGATCAAACCTACCAGTAACAAATCTAGCAGCCCGCCTCTGAATTGCTTCCATGTCCTCCATTCTTCCTGAGCATTCTCCGAATTGCGCTGTTAAACCACGGTGGGTCTTTTCCGTCCGTAACCCACTTTTTCGGCACATACTTGTCCAATGCGTGATTTACAATGTGTTTAAAATTCTCCCATAAGTCTTCCACATCCATTGTACCGGAAGTAAATGAAGTCGATTCATTTACTAAGTGGGATTCTAACAATTGCTTATCTGCTCTTTCTAGTAAGAATACTCTTCTAGCCTTCTTGACCGACTTTTTAACTTTCGTAACCATAGTCGTAATGACAACATCATGATCACTAATCCCTGTCTCAACACTGACACCATCAACGAGGTCTGGTCTGTTCGTGGCTACCAGATCTAAAATTATTTCCATTACGCGTTGGCTGTCGATTTAGCCGCTCAAGACAGTTTTCGGATAATGTGTTCAAAAGTAATTCACATCGTCTGTATGAAGCTATGGTGTCAGTCACATTAATGTGATCACCTGTCATAAGGTTGAATAACAACTTTTGCAGTACAGACCACCGCTAGATGTGTAGGAAGAGTGTCAGCGATGTTGTGGAAGGTATTGACCGGAATGTGAAGCCATGCCAAGTTGTGCCTTGGCGAGCTGCGCTAGGTTTCTCGGTTGAGGTTCCATGGT
This sequence comes from Schistocerca nitens, assembly GCF_023898315.1. NCBI lineage: Eukaryota > Metazoa > Arthropoda > Insecta > Orthoptera > Acrididae > Schistocerca > Schistocerca nitens. Next base: position 355,037,104 of record NC_064615.1, read on the forward strand.
GTGAACAGTCCCTCAACTGTGTTTAAGGATACAGGGTACTTAAAAAAGGTGGAAAAATCGAAATTTTTGATGACATTATTAAATTCTATAGTCTTTCCTGATTGCATTGATACATACATTATTGGGTTTCAATTGAAAAATGACCTATATATAGCAAATTTTAAAGTTACGGGTCATGTATGCCGCCACGCCCCCTTTATTTTTGTTACAGAAACCAGCAGAACTGTGAACTTTCTCTTTACAGCGTTTATACGTATGATACATTGTATATGTTGGTAACAGTGCAGGTTTCTAGTGTCTGTAAATGATCATCTTTGCTAGTATTTACTTTTGTTTTGCTGATGCAGTTTGTTCAAGAGTTACTGAATGTTTGTTGCCCAAGTGCTACATATATATGTGGAAGTGCATATCCTTTATTGTGCAATAAATACGAACTATGCCATGCATTAAGGAATTCGATAAAAGGAAATTCTGTGGTAACCAGTTCACAAACAAAGCAAGCCACACTGTTGAAAGTAACCTATGTATCACTTCTTTATGGAAGAAACTCCCACATGGCACACCTACTGGTGATTCAAATTTTTGTGTTAATAATGGTGCTGTTTGTAGTGGATTTGTTGTTGTTGATGTGGGCATCTTACCTTCTTTGATAAAGGAAGTGGCGAAATGCAAACAATGTGATGGTGTAGGCTGTCTGAAAATAACAGAACAACAAAGTAGCAGGAAGGGTTTAGCGTCAAAATTAGTTGTTCTGTGTAGATCCTGCAATAAATCTACCTCGAAAATGACTTGTAACATTGTGCATAATTCATATGATATGAATTTGAACTTAGTGTATGCAATGCGTACAATAGCAAAAGGAAAAAAGGCTGCTCAAAGGTTTTTTGGTTTGATGGACCTTCCTCCGCCTTCCAGTAGGTTCAGCAAGTACATAAAAATACTTTTAGGTGCCTTGAAGGTTGTGTGTAAAGCATTGTACTGTAAATATTAGTGGAACCAGGGACATTGCTGTTGCACTTGATGTGGCATGGCAACGTCGAGGACATCGTTCCTTGAATGGTGTTTTAAGTACTACTTCTCTTGAGAATGGAAAAGTTGTTGATGTTGAGTGCTTACCTAAGTACTGTCACACCTGGCATGTTAACACTGAAGGACATATTGAACATCAGTGTTCTAAGAATTATGATGGTTACAGCGAAGGTATGAAATGTGATGTAACTCTAAAAATACTTCAGAGGTCGGTGCCCGTTTATAACGTTAGATATATGAAGTACATAGGCGATGGGGACTCTAAAGCTTTCAATAAAATTAATGAGTTCAATGTTTATGATGATACCTTGGTAACAAAACTGGAGTGTTGTGGACATGTGCAAAAGAGGATGGGTGCTAGACTAGGATGCTATGAAGAGAAATGAAAGGAAAGTTGCTATCTGATGGAAAATCTCTGTCTGGCCGAGACAGGTTGACAGAAACTGAAATAGACCTTCAAAGTTACTGTTCACCTGCTTAGCTGGTGGTAATGTGCTTGCCTCCCGTGCAAGCGGGCCCGGGTTCGATTCCCGGCCGGGTTGATTTTCTCCGCTTGTGGACTGGGTGCTGTGTTGTCCTCATCATCATTTCGTCCTCGTCACCAGCGCTCAAGTCGCCTAATGTGGCGTCGAATTAAATAAAACTTCCACTTGGCGGCCGAACTTCACCCAGTGGGGTGAGGCCAACGATGCCATACGCTCATTTCCATTTCAGTGTTATTATGGACTGGCCATTAGGCGAACTGCACCTCTGAATGATGTTACAGCAGTGAGAAAAGCTGTATCGGCCACCTACTCTCATAAGTTGTCCACAGATGACCATCCTGTTCACGGACTTTGCCCTAAGGAGCAGATTCTTGGTGTGGTTACCAAAAAGGAAAAGGAAACATTCTCTTCCTGAGCCTGTTATGAATGAAATAAAACCAATTTCTAGAGACCTGAGTGACCCTGTTTTGCTTAGTAAATGTCCTTATGGGGGCACTCACAATACAAATGAAAGTTTCAGCCATTGCATATGGGAAAGATAGTCAAGAATGTTTTTGTATGACTAAATACATTAATAGTTGGTGTAATAGATGTAGTTGATGGAAAGTTGGAAGTCCTGAGAAATTTAGGCATACAATGTGGCTCTAATATGGAAGACCAATTGCTTGCATGTGACAGATAATGGCTGCATGAAACTGAAAGATTCGCTCTTCAAGTTACCAAAGAAGCAAGAAGTGCTAAAAGGAATGCCAAGAGGAAGCTTGAAGATGAACAAATGCTGCAGTATGAAGACTATGCTTCAGGAATGATCTGAGGCACAGTTTAATTGGTCTCATATCTTCATTCGCAGTTTCTCACAAGTTGTATTTTTCAGAATTCAGGTACAAATATTTCCTAGAGTTTATAAAGCATTGCTCTAATTTTGTTCTTTAACTTGCAGTAGTCCATACTTATGTAGTAGACCTAAGCTTTATTGCAGAATCAAATAAATTATAAAAAAATAACATTTTTATTAGGAAAAAATTATAAAAATTAAAATATAATGTGTGACATTTTTTATCTTTGTAATATACATAATAGGTGGTATTAAATAGGTCTAGTACCTCAGCCATCATGTCATGCGTATCTGGTAAACATCTGGTCTCCTTCAAATGTATAACATTGGATTAAATAGTACCTCAATTTGAGGAAGCATTTTGGAACAAAATTGCATCAATTTCATTGTAATTTTTTAATAACCCTAAGCAGGATCAAAAATATTCCAAATACTTCTAATTTGTTTAGAAAGTGTGCTGAATTACCTGATATCAACAAAAAATCTGTAAAACATATACATTATAAACAGTGCCTGAAAGAAATAAGTGTCGATTTTTACATAATATTGAGCCGGAAAAGTACCCTGTATCCTTAAATCAGGAGAGTCTGGTGACCAGGGGAGTACAGTAAACTCATCCTGGTGCTGTTCAAAACATGCACGTACACTGCGAGCTGTGTGGCACATTACATTGTCCTACTAGTAGATGCCGTCGTGTCGAGAAACAAGAAACAGCATGTAGGGGTGGAGATAGGTGTAAACTTGTGTAGATCCATTGTGCCCTCCATAATGACGAGATCATCCAGGGAATTCCACGAAACCATCCCCCAGTGCATAATGCCACTATAGTTGAATTCTTTTATCTTGGCGGCTCGCGCATGCCCGCCCAGACGCGGGAGATTGCTGCGTTGCCAGTTGCACACGACGCACGGTCGCACGCGCCAAGAGAAACAGCGCCATAGTACAGTATAGTTCGCAAGCTTACGTTTAGGGGGGGAGCGCGCAGTTTATGAAGTAAAGCCACCACGGCCGCATTAACCCTTTCGCTGCTACAGAGACGTGCTCCCCGCATTCCGCGCTGTGCGCGATTTTGTCACTGCACTGATCGCCTGTGCTGACACATGGTGTTTCCGACTGCTTTGACACACTTATCATTCGATTCCACAACAACTATTTGGCCCAAAAATTAGATTTTTACACATCTTCTTGACTGATACCTTCCCCCCACTTCCTTTGACTGACTGAAGTGCTTTAAAATAAAGCCAAACGCGCCCGGTGTAAATAAAACTTTTATTACAGTCGCGAAAGACGGAATATTTCTCAATATTACATACGACACCTATGTGGTACTTAAATTAAATGAGATATTGTTATACAGTAAATTTTATATGAAATTTAGGTACCTTGCCCACATTTCATTCTCAACATTGTGACAACTAAAATCGACCATACGGAAAGTATACGCTATGGACTTTTAACTCTGCAAACTCTTCAAAATTTCGTGTAATGGTTTACTACATTTAATGCTGCACAATAACTGGGTTGAACATCGAAACAAAATTAAGTCATTTATGGGGGGAAGGTATCAGTCAAGAAGATGTGTAAAAATCTAATTTTTGGGCCAAATAGTTTTTGTGAAATCGAATGATAAGTGTGTCAAAGCAGTGGAAATACCATGTGTCTGCACAGGCGAGCAGTGCAGTGATGACAAAATCGCGCACAGCGCGGAATGCGGGGAGCACGTGACTGCAGCAGCGAAAGGGTTAATGAAGAGATAAAGCACTAGAAATTTCAAAAAACTGCATTCAAACGAATAAAATTCGTGAAGTAAGACACTTCGATATTGTTTTATAATAAAAAAAATATTTAGCATCGCACGAGGTTTGAACTCGTTACCTATCGCCTTCTAATCCAACGCCTTAACCATTACGCTAACGCTGCCCGTCCTGCAACATTTCTCCATAAGGACTCTAACACGTCACGCAAAATTCTGACAAACACTGTTGGTATGCCTATGAATTACTCGCACTTCGTCGAACTACAATAGGAAATAAACAATTATCGCTGTTCTTTATTGCGAAAAAGCGGTTCGTGAAATTGATACAAACACCTTTCCTTGCTATCGCCTGAATTAAGAGTCTTATTGCTGGTTTGGTTTAATTAATTAATAGAAAATGAAGCAACTGGCATAAAGAATGGTTTTTCCAAACTTTCAAAAAACAAAGCCTGCTATCAAGACATTGCTTTTGTTCTATTACTTTATTTATGACTGAACATTTCTAAAACTGAAGACACTCGTCCGTGCTCTGTACTACAGTCGAGATCTGGCAACGTCGTTCTCTGTTCATTGGCTGACTGTATGTTTTGACGTCAGATGCGCAGAACGAACCTAAACTCGGCCGCCAAGATATATGACGCGCACTTTAGTAGGAGACTGTTTACTTTTAGACGTTTCACGGCGAACACGCCAATGGCCATCTGTCCGATGGAGCATAAAACGTGATTCATCTGAAAGGGCCACCTTTCGCCAGCCAGTGGACGTCCAGTTACGGTATTGGCGTGCAAATTCCAGCCTTCGTTGTCGATGAACGGCAGTCAGGATGGGTGCATGAACCAGGAGCCGGCTGTGGAGTCCCAAAAGTTGCAAGTCTATCCATCCAGATACACACCACAGCTGTCGTTCACTCCTGTCATCTATGTCCAGTGGTGCATACAGTTGTCTTTGTACCGGTTTTGTATAACGTCATTTTACCATGCACGGCATCTTTAACCACGCCAGCAACAGTTTACAGACTTAGCTGTTTCGGAAATGCTTCCATCCTTGGCCCAAAAGCCAATGATCATGCCCTTTCGGACATCAGATAAATTGCTCCGTTTCCACATTGCAGCAAGGACTGCTTAGTTTCTGCACCCCCCCCCCCCCCCTCCCCACCACCGACACTCTTTATATGCATTTCGCCGCTAGTGCTAGCACCTGCCATTTGTGATGTGTTATCCCACGATAACATCGAACAGAGGTGATGGTCACAGTAACGTGACTGCACCAGGTAGTTGCTATCCTTAAACTGCCATAGGCGCAATGTAAAGGCTCTATGCCTCAACTGTTGTACCTTCAGTTCGCAATATTTACGGATGTAAAACAGGCTGCCAGGTCAAACTGTGTGCCAGATCGGAAATCGAACACGGAATCTATCCTTTCACACCAATGCCCTGATGGACTTACCTTCCTATGCACGATTCACAACCCAACTGTAAGTAGGCTGTTTAGGTTTTTTTATTGGTAACGCCACGTAGCGCACTGTGTGAAAATCACTGGCTATGCTGTGTGCAGTCTGTGGCTGGTTTGCATTGTTGTTCGCTATTGTAGTGTTGGGCAGCTGGATTATGTACAGTGTGTAAACTTTTAGATGGCAGACCTCTCCCTAGTCCTGAATCGGTAGAAGTCAGTAAATGTCGGGAGGTTTCGGTAGGCACGCAGTTTCGACTGCTGCCAACATTACGTAGCTGACTGTGTTGTACAAGGTAGCCATTGTCGTCTGCTTCGTTATTGTTTTGCGCTGTACTGTCCTGCGTGTTTTTATTATGCAGTTGTGCTAAACATTATCAAAATGAGTGAAGAGTCAGTTGCTGGCCCATCTCGGGAGTCGCCAACAACCCCTACCGGTAGGCCTACGGTTAGAAGGAAACCAGTATTACGTAGCGATGCTCGCAAAATTATATTGCGTGTGATTGAATGCTGCGAAAGGGAAAGGGAGCAGAAAAAATTGCCTCACCCCATTTACGAATCTTCTTTTTTTCCGGCTAGGAACCTTCGTGGGTGTACGGAGAACAAATCACCAAAATTTCATCACAATTGGATGAATGGTTTGGGAATGCACAGAGGGCAGACATACATACATTCATTTTTATATATAGAGATTGACAGTTACGTTATACTATATGACCTGTTTAAGTATATTTAAATTTTATAATTAATAGTTTAACATTGCGGGGAATGAAATAAAATTAAAAACAAAATTGCGAGCACTGGGTGTAGAACCTGGATCTGTTGCATGACAAGCTTTTACCTAATCAATTGCGCTACACATGTTACATTGACTTAACTGTTGAAACATTGTCCATTACTCTTTTCGGGCGTTCGGAGAACAACTCACCAAAATTTCATTGCAATCGGATGAATGGTTTGTGAGCGCATAGTAGACAAACATACATACATCCATTTTTATATGTATAGATTTTAATGTACATGACGATTTCAGTTTCGTTTACGAACAACATTTAAAGCGAGTTTTACTTCCAAGCCTTTCGTCTGCTTTCGTGTAAGCATGACGCGCAATTTGTAGTGCCAGCACTGCAACTGGTAGGCGTGCCTTGTCCCCCTCCAACAGCTCCTCTCCCCCTCGCCAGCCAATGCTTGCTTCCTCCTCTCCCCGCACCCCCCTCACAACTCCACCGTCTTACAGTTAACACACTGTAAGTAGGCTGTTTAGGTTTTTTTTATTGGTAACGCAACGTAGCGCTCTGTATGAAAATCACTGGCTGTGCTGTGTGCAGTCTGTGGCTGGTTTGCATTGTTGTTCGCTATTGTAGTGTTGGGCAGCTGGATGTGAACAGCGCGTAGCGCTCAGCAGTTGGAGGTGAGCCGCCAGCAGTGGTGGATGTGGGGAAGTGAGATGGCGGATTTTTGAGAGCGGATGATCTGGACGTGTGTCCATCAGAAACAGTACATTTGTAAGAATGGATGTCATGAACTGCTATATATATTATGACTTTTGAACACTATTAAGGTTGTTTGTTCTCTATCAAAATCTTTCATTTGCTAACTATGCCTATCAGTAGTTAGTGCCTTCAGTAGTTTGAATCTTTTATTTAGCTGGCAGTAGTGGCGCTCGCTGTATTGCAGTAGTTCGAGTAACGAAGATTTTTGTGAGGTAAGAATTCATGAAAGGTATAGGTTATTGTTAGTCAGGGCCATTCTCTTGTAGGGATTATTGAAAGTCAGATTGCGTTGCGCTAAAAATATTGTGTGTCAGTTTAGTGTGTGTCAGTTTAGTAATGTCTGAGTACGTTCAGTTTTGCTCAGCTGTTTGAAAATTAAATAATGTAAGAGGTTTATCAGCACAGTAATTCATTAATTTTTCTAAGGGGACGTTTCACAACCTCGCAGATTCACTTAAGCATCCACCTTATGGCGTGGCGGTTGTGCTGCCAGTACCTCTCCTACACATACAACTTCAGAGACACTGTGATAAGATGTTTGAAAACAGCTGACAGTCCACTGCACAGTGAAAGATTCATTGTACAAACCTACCCTTAGGCTGTGGCTAAGCCATTTCTCCACACTATACCCTCTCCCAGGAGTGCTAGTCCTGTAAGGTGTGCAGGAGAATTTCTGGGAAGTTTGTAAAGCAGGAGATGTACTGGCTGAAGTGGAGCTGTGTGGATGAGCTGTGAGTCGTGCCCGGCTATCTCAGTGGGTACAAGTATTGTCCCCAAAAGACAAGGTTCCACATTCGAGTCCCCGTGTATCACACAGTTTTAATCTGCCAGACTTTTTGAAATAGGTGCGTACTGTGCTGCGAAGTAAGAGATTCATCTGGTATACTGTAGTGTTTCCAGTCAACATTACATTTTTTTAGAATGTAAATATAGAAAGTACTCGCTGGTAACAAAACATTACCAACTATACTCTCTCGGTTAAGTATGCTGTAGGAACGGAAGAGTGGGGTAATTGCGAACACTTAAGGGAGAACTGAATTCAAACAAAACCAGATAAAGTTACGAATACTATTTAATAGTGAAACATTACTTAAGCGAGTCAATCTCAAGTTCGTATAATAAACGTAGATAAATTTTCGATATGAAATCAAATATTAACAAAGAAATGAAACCTTGGTGTCGAGGATTACTCCACAGAGCATGGGATAGTTTCGGATGGTGGTGGTGGTGGTGGTGGTGGGCGGGGGGAGGGGGGAATCATGGACATAGTCTAATGATCACATACGTCACAGTTAAAGCCTCTTGATGTACTTTCACCACTCGTGCAGTTTTCGTGGGCTCATAAATTACATTTGTAACATTTTATCCAATGACAAACTGCCTGTTGGCTTCTGTCTCTGGTTCTTCGGCCGATGTTCGTCTGATGATTTTTCTGACATTTCGCCAGCACGAGTGGCTGGCATTATCAAAGTTTCACCCTCCATTACTGGTGGTGGAGTGGAGCAGAGCTCGCGGCCGCAGACTATATACACGTGGCGTGCCAACATCAAAGGGCTCCTCCGCTGTCATCGCTAGTGCGGTTCTTTTGCCACCTGCGACGATCGTTCGCTGCAGCACGGGAAGCCAGGGTCCGTTTACCTTGAGGCTTTCTTCTTTCTTGTTGGAGCTATTCTCGTGTTTATGTACTTCTATAGCGTCTCTGAACAAGCGGGTGTTATAGTTCTTCTCTACAGCTAGAAGATCTGTGTCGCATGCTCTGCCACAGCCGATTTCTTCCCCTGCCCCAACCTGAAATGTCGCTTATGTTCTGTGATCCTAGTGTTGATTGACCTTACAGTCAATCCAACATAAACTTTTCCACATATGCACGGTATGTAGTATATTCCCGACATTGGAAGTGGGTCCCCTTTCTCTTTCGGCGATCTCCTTCTCCTAGTGAACTCGTTTTGTTATTGACATCCTTAATGGCTCTCACTATGTCGTCTAATTTGTATTGGGTGAGATACGTGTTTCTTTGGTAATTTCGTGGCATCTGAAGCAGATGTAGGTGTAATTCGGGCAGTCGGGATTACCCTATTCGAAATGTCCAGCATTACCTATCACACAGTAACGCAAAACAATGTTTTTCTTTGAGGTTAAACTCGCATGTGCACGGGGCGATGACGTAAACATGTTGTTTAATTAGTTATTAATTCTCAGAAACGATACCTAAAATACAAAATTGTTAAGGCTTTCGTGGCCACTTGTTGACAAACTGCCTATTGGCTTCTGTCTCGGGTTCTTCGGCCGACGTTCATCTAATGATTTTTCTGACGTTTCGCCAGCACGAGTGGCTGGCATTGTCAAAGCTTCGCCCTCCATTGCCGGTGGTGAACTGGAGCCGAGCTCGCGGCCGCAGACTATATGTACCTGGCGCGCAAGCGTCCGAGGGCTTCTCCGCGGTCATTTCCGGTGCGGTTCTCCTCTTGCTACCTGCGACGGTCGTTCGCTGCAGTACGGGAAGCCAGGATCCGTTTACCTTAAGGCTTTCCTCTTTCTTGTTGAAACTGTTCGCGTGTTTTTGTATTTCTACAGCTTCTCTAAACAAACACGTGTGATAGTGCTTCTCTACAGCCAGAACTTCCGTGTCGGCGAATTTTATTACGTGGTCGGTCTCATTCCGTGCGTGCTCTGCCACGGCCGATTTCTCCACCTGCCCCAACCTGCAATGTCGCTCTTTGATCCTGGTGTTAATGGATCGTCCAGTCATTCCGACATAAACTTTTCCGCATGTGCATGGTATACGGTCTATTCCCGACATTACAAGTGGGTCTCTTTTCTCCTTCGCCGATCTAAGACACTCTTTGATCTTCCTTGTCGGTTTGAAAATCGTCTTTACGCCATGTTATCGCAATATACGGCCGATTCTGTCCGTCACTCTGGGAATGTATGGCAGAAAGGCCGTACCCGACATTTCTTCTTCTGGTTCCTTTCTTCGCCGAGTGTTTGGCTCTGTTACACTTCTAATGTAATTTGTGGAGTACCCATTGCACCTCAGGACAGTTTCCAGGTGTTGCATTTCTCGTTTGAGGTGTTGCGGCTGACATATTCGTCCTGCTCTCGTTACGAGCGTACTAATCATGCCTCTTTTCTGGCTCGGGTGGTGGTTTGACAGTTTGTGCAGGTATCGGTCCGTGTGTGTCGGTTTTCGATACACGCTGTGTCCCAGGTTTTCGCCGTCCCTTGTGACCAGCACATCTAGAAATGGCAGTTTCTTGTCTTTTTCTACTTCCATGGTAAATGTTATGTTGGCATGGAGGCTGTTCAAGTGCCTTAGGAAGTCACCGAGCTGTTCTTCACCATGGCTCCACACCACGAAAGTATTATAGACGTACCTGTACCACACCTTAGGTTTGCAAGTCGCCGAGTCCAGTGCCTGTGCTTCGAACTGTTCCATGAAGAAGTTGGCCACCACTGGACTGAGAGGACTACCCATGGCGACGCCTTCCAGCTGTTCGTAGAAATCACCATTCCACGTGAAATAGCTCGTGGTGAGACATGCATGGAAGAGCTTTTTGATGTCTTGCGGGAACATGGAACCGATGTGCTCCAGAGCGTCACTGAGTGGCACTTTCATAAATAACGAAACAACATCAAAGCTGACCAGTATGTCTTTTGGTGCATGCAGAACGAACTCGAGCGCTCCACCGAGCGGCAGAAGAAAAAGTTTGAAAGATGCCGGAAGCAGACCGACAAGGCGATTCCCGACATGTCACACACAGTGGTCAACCTCACTGAACGACAATTCACCGAAGAGGAAGTGTCTGTTCTTCAAAAAGGAGGGAATTTCGCTATCGTCCAGAGAACTATACCTATGGAAAACATCATTGCCAACACCGAAGCAGCCATTCGGACCCTTCCTTGGAAAAGGGCAGAGTAAATACGCACTGAAGCAGCCAGGATACTGCGCCGAGCAAAACCACCAGCTTGCAACCTGAAGAAAGAAGAGGTACAAGCCATTAAGAATCTCAACGCCGACAAGAGTATATTGGTACTGCCTGCCGATAAGGGGAATGCGACCGTCGTAATGAAGACCGAAGATTATGAGCAAAAGATCCGAGACCTATTAGATCCGACGACGTACCGAAAACTAAGTGCAGATCCGACGCAGCGTATCACTCGGAATACGAATCGATTAATCAAGGCGTCTTCTCTAAATGGTTCAAATGGCTCTGAGCAGTATGGGACTCAACTGCTGAGGTCATTAGTCCCCTAGAACTTAGAACTAGTTAAACCTAACTAACCTAAGGACATCACACACATCCATGCCCGAGGCAGGATTCGAACCTGCGACCGTAGCGGTCTCGCGGTTCCAGACTGCAGCGCCAGAACCGCGCGGCCACTTCGGCCGGCGCGTCTTCTCTGCCAGCGGACATACAGAGAAACCTGCGCAACACAGAAGCCCTACCACCTCGGCTGTATGGATTACCCAAGATCCATAAGAACAACGTTCCACTGAGACCGATCGTTAGCGCTCCTGGCTCACCGACATATAAACTGGCAAAACACTTAGCCTCTCTGCTCCAGCCACACGTGGGGAAGACCGACACATTCATTAAGGACTCAGGACATTTCATTGAGAAGCTGAAGGAACTGAAACTTGCACCAAACGACATACTGGTCAGCTTTGATGTTGTTTCGTTATTTACGAAAGTGCCACTCAGTGACGCTCTGGAGCACATCGGTTCCATGTTCCCGCAAGACATCAAAAAGCTCTTCCATGCATGTCTCACCACGAGCTATTTCACGTGGAATGGTGATTTCTACGAACAGCTGGAAGGCGTCGCCATGGGTAGTCCTCTCAGTCCAGTGGTGGCCAACTTCTTCATGGAACAATTCGAAGCACAGGCACTGGACTCGGCGACTTGCAAACCTAAGGTGTGGTACAGGTACGTCGATGATACTTTCGTGGTGTGGAGCCATGGTGAACAACAGCTCGGTGACTTCCTAAGGCACTTGAACAGCCTCCATGCCAACATAACATTTACCATAGAAGTAGAAAAAGACAAGAAACTGCCATTTCTAGATGTGCTGGTCACAAGGGACGGCGAAAACCTGGGACACAGCGTGTATCGAAAACCGACACACACGGACCGATACCTGCACAAATTGTCAAACCACCACCCGAGCCAGAAAAGAGGCATGATTAGTACGCTCGTAACGAGAGCAGGACGAATATGTCAGCCGCAACACCTCAAACGAGAAATGCAACACCTGGAAACTGTCCTGAGGAGCAATGGGTACTCCACAAATTACATTAGAAGTGTAACAGAGCCAAACACTCGGCGAAGTAAGGAACCAGAAGAAGAAATGTCGGGTACGGCCTTTCTGCCATACATTCCCAGAGTGACGGACAGAATCGGCCGTATATTGCGCAAACATGGCGTAAAGACGATTTTCAAACCGACAAGGAAGATCAAAGAGTGTCTTAGATCGGCGAAGGAGAAAAGAGACCCACTTGCAATGTCGGGAATATACCGTATACCATGCACATGCGGAAAAGTTTATGTCGGAATGACTGGACGATCCATTAACACCAGGATCAAAGAGCGACATTGCAGGTTGGGGCAGGTGGAGAAATCGGCCGTGGCAGAGCACGCACTGAATGAGACCGACCACGTAATAAAATTCGCCGACACGGAAGTTCTGGCTGTAGAGAAGCACTATCACACGCGCTTGTGTAGAGAAGCTGTAGAAATACAAAAACACGCGAACAGTTTCAACAAGAAAGAGGAAAGCCTTAAGGTAAACGGATCCTGGCTTCCCGTACTGCAGCGAACGACCGTCGCAGGTAGCAAGAGGAGAACCGCACCGGAAATGACCGCGGAGAAGCCCTCGGAAGCTGGCGCGCCAGGTACATATAGTCTGCGGCCGCGAGCTCGGCTCCAGTTCACCACCGGCAATGGAGGGTGAAGCTTTGACAATGCCAGCCACTCGTGCTGGCGAAACGTCAGAAAAATCATTAGATGAACGTCGGACGAAGAACCCGAGACAGAAGCCAATAGGCAGTTTGATACCTAAAATATTTGCTTGTTCTAGTTTACTCATACATTATATGAAAGTGTTGAAAAAATATGAAGTAAACTTACCTTGTACAGCGAGAACGGTGTCATTTCACACCTGTTTGTTCGGTACTGCGTTCATTCTCGATTCTCGATTGTGCCATTGGAATTACCTTCATCCTTCTCTAACATAGCCAAACATAGGTATCCAACATTAACTAAAGTCCGTAATTCCCCCACTCTCCACTGGGAATTACCTGTTATAAGATGGTAGCCTTAGTACGTTTGGTGATTAACAAATACAATTTTTAAATTGTTTTGAGATCTATTTTGTAAAAAAAATATGTGCTTCAGTTCCTCCATTCTTCTCCCTCTCACAAAATTAATGGCTGGTCTCCTCCTCCCAAACCCACCAGGTCAGACTCCGGATATGCTCTGATTAACACTCCTGGAAAAAAGGGTATCAACACCACATACATTTACATCTTTGTATTTTCGCTGCATAGTAATTGATCGGTTAGATTTGTGTTGCTTAAAACAACGGATGCGATTTCTGTAGCTTCAGCGATCAACTCATTCTGTTAAGATGACTGAAAAGTATACGCCCGAAATATTATTTCTGGAAATGGAATTGCTGCAGTTGCATGCCCGAAATTTAATGGATCGGCAAACAGATTGCTTGCAGGATAAATCATTCGCTCTACAAGGGAATGTACGATGTGTTAAAACATCTTGCCAGCAAGCTGCCTGTCTAAGGAATGCTGGCATCAGGCACACCGTTTTTATCCTATAAGGCTGTTTCAGTACAGTGCGCGCTCAGCTCTATAGTGTAAGATTAAAGCGAAAATTGGGTTGAGAGTTAACAAGTGACAATAGTATTCGCAAGTAATTGCACCAGAACTGGCGTAAAGAAACATCCGCTTTCACCAAAGAGAATTGGTATTGTCCCCTAAAAAAGAGCTCGCTGATATGAACGTATATATTTCTACAAAGCTTTGTTACAAGACCAGCAAAATATATGGTCGGACATCATTTCAAGGGGAAGTTATATGTAACACCATTCCTGATAACCTAAGCCCTTTCATATAAATATATCAGCTCTTTGGGAATACTGTTTGTTTAACGTCATTACATTACTATTTAGCATTCAGCAGCTTGTGAGGCGTTCACTTTGACGCTGGTTGATGACAAGAGTTAGCTAAATTTATTTTGCCCTCTACAATTCTAGGTCTCCATCGAGCCGCGAGTGCTGCAAATGATGGCACGGCAGTGCTTTGCCAGAGGTCCTCTTGCCGCTAACGGGACTTTCGAGGAGAATGGGACTTTCCAGACTGCTGAGTCACTGTACGCTCTCGCAGTAGGCTTGCAGCTAGTGGTTTCGAATCTCAGATATGAAACACCTGCTTTCATCGTTGGAATTGACGCAGAAAGACATGGAAGTTCGGTAATGCGCTATACATTGTCTCCAAATTGTATTCTGCATTAAATTTGAACCCATTCCACAGTCTTTTATGAAATACGGATACAAGTGATTGCTAAATGAGATTTGTCAAGCAGAGAGACGTCATAGAGGATGCCCCAAAAGTACAGCCTTTTCTTTCTCCCATGCCCGTCATCAAGTCTCTACACACATTCATCACGATCATCTACAATGAGCACAGCTGTCATACTTCACATAGGAAAGATATCAATGAGTCCGAGTTTCGAAAAATCGTTCTAAATTACATCTACATCTACATATATACTCCGCTAGCCACTAAGCGGTGTGTGGCGGAGGGAAAAATTCGCGCCAAAGTCATATTCCGCCCCCCCCCCCCCTCCCCTCTGTTCCACTCGCTGATCGCGCGAGAGAAAAACGACTGTCTGAACGCCTCAGTACGAGCTCTTATTTCCTTATCTTTGAATTGTGATCATTGCGCGATTTGAAAGTTGGTGGTAATAATATATGCTCTACATCCTCGGCGAAGACCGGATTTCGGAATTTAGAGAGCACCCCCTTCCGTTTAGCGCGTCGTCTATCTGCAAGTGTGTCCCACTTCAAACTTTCTATGAGATTTGTAACGCTCTCGCGATGGCTAAATGCACCAGTCACGAATCTTGCCGCTCTTCTTTGGACCTTCTCAGTCTCTTGAATCAGACCCGACTGGTAAGGGTCCCATACAGACGAACAGTATTCTAAGACTGGACGAACTAATGTATTGTAAGCAATTTCCTTTGTTGAAGGACTGTATCGCTTCAGGATTTTACCAATAAATCGAGTTCACCTTGCCCGTTACTTGAGTAATCTGATCATTCCATTTGATATCATTTAGAATAGTCACACCCAGATACCTGACTGATGTTGCTGCTTCCAAAGACTGGGCATTTATTTTGTACTCGTACATTAATGGGGATTTTCATCTTGTTATACGCAATAGGTTACACTTAATAATACTGAGAGATAACTGCCAGTCATTACACCAAGCATTAATTTTCTGCAAATCCTCAATGATTTGTTCACTACTTTCGTGTGATACTACTTTCCTGTAGACACCAGCATCATCGGCAAACAGACCAATGCCGCTGTCAATACCATAAACAAGATCGTTTATGTAAATTGTAAAAAGCAGCGGACCATCACGCTGCCCTAGGGCACACCTGGAGTTACGCTTGTTTCTGTTGAAGTCACCCCATTCAGGACGACATATTGCTCTCTGTCTGTTAGAAAACTTTCTATCCAACCGCATATGTCATCAGATAGACTGTAAGTGAACTACTCACCAGAGTCGAGCAGTAGACAATATTTTTTAAAAAATTGCTAGGATGAACCCCAGAAGATCAGACAGTGAAGCCACTGAGCATCCACCGTGTGATCTTCTGCATTATGGCGTCATTTGGATGCGGCATGGGAGGGCATGGGGCCAGCAAACTCCTCTCCCAGCTATGGACAACTTTCCAGACCTAGGAGATGCCACTTGTCGGTCAAGTAGCCCCTCAGGTGGCGTTATGAGACTGGGTAAACCCCGTTCCAGTCCTTCTACCAAGGAAAGTAGCCTTGTCACTGTCGGGAATTGAATTCGCGTCTTTCGTATGGCCGACAGACGCGGTGACGTCTCAGGTACACCAAACAATGTACGATTTTTACCTTCATCAGCATTATCACGCCTGTCATTTGATCTCCACTATCCTTTAGACTTTTCCACCCTTTGTGGTCTTGAGAGCTATACGCAACTACGTTGCTCCTGAATGTTTCCTGATGTTTTCTGCTCACTGTCCATTAGCTTGTGATTTCTATGCAAACCTTTATTAGTTCTATGATAGTTCTGTGGGCGGCAAATAGTGGCACGTCTGCAAATAAAGTTCTTAAACGTTCTTCGGATCGAGCTTGTAAGGCTACTATTCTCGATACACTATCAAAAATTTCCGTATCAGCAGCTCATTTTCTTGCCATATCGTTGGTGTTCTAGAAGGTCGGGAAGTTACGGGTGCAACGATAGGGGAAACCCTGAGAGACTGCATGTGTTTCTGCACCGCGAAGGTGGCCAAAGTAATTGCTTGGGCTCCGGTCCAGAGGCACGAGTAAAAGTTTAATCATGCAGTATATAGAGTCTAAAAGTGAAAAGAAGAGGCGTACATGTCGCATTCGCGATTACATATCCAAGGAAGTAATATGTCAAGTAAAAGTATAATAGTCTGCTCGAAGGAAATCGACGTCGCTGTCTAAGTAAATTGAGTGTTGTGAGACTCTGATGTGAAACTATAAACCGTCTGCGAGTGAATTAATAAATCTGTGTTTGACTGAGTGAGTGTTGTCATTTCAAGAGAATCGTTGACTATAATTCCCTGTGTGTAGAGGGACTGGCTATGACAAGGAAAGCGTTTCTGAAGAAGAGAAATATGTTAACATCGAGTATAGATTTAAATATTAGGAAGCCTTTTCTGAATGTATTTGTATGGAGTGTAGCCATGTATGGAAGTGAAACATGGACGATAAATAGTTTAGAGAAGAAGAGAATAGAAGCTTTCGAAATGTGGCACTAGAGAAGAATGCTGAAAATTAGATGGGTAGATCACGTAATTAATGAGGACGTACTGAATAGATTGGTTCAAATGGCTCTGAGCACTATGGGACTTAACTGCTAAGGTCATCAGTCCCCTAGAACTTAGAACTACTTAAACCTAACTAACCTAAGGACATCACACACATCCATGCCCGAGGCAGAACCTGCGACCGTAGCGGTCGCGCCGTTCCAGACTGTAGCGCCTAGAACCGCTCGGCCACCAAGTCGGCGTACTGAATAGAATTGAGGAGAAGAGGAATTTGTGGTACAACTTGACTAGAAGGGATAGGTTGGTGGGTCACGTTCTGAGGCACCAAGGGATCACCAATTTAGTATTGGATGGCAGCGAGGAGGGTAAAAACCGTAGAGGGAGACCTATAGATGAATACACTAAGCAGATTCAGAAGGATGTAGGTTGCAGTTGCTACTCGGAGATGAAGAAGCTTGCAGAGGATAGAGTGGCATGGAGAGCTGCATCAAACCAGTCTCTGGACTGAAGACCACAACAACAACAACAACAACATGACGTATAGATGAAGCAGTGCACAGGAAGCAGGTACTCGGCTCAGTCAGTAACCGCCGACGTAATTGATGTGCCGAACTCCGCTACACTTGTCCGATAGTCATAAAACTGAATGAACCTAACATTATAAATCTCTGTAAGAGGGGGTTACAAACTGTTTGAGCCTCACGGGGAACAAAAGCGGCACCAGCATCCCACTGACGTCAACATTTCAGCCACATAAAAAGGTAGTCACTTACACAACGAACTAACTAAAAACTAACTCCGTCTACAGGCCGCAAGCGACCCATCGGGACCATCCGACCGCCGTATCATCCTCAGGTGAGGATGCGGATAGGAGGGGCATGGGGTCAGCACACCGCTCTCCCGGTCGTTATGACGGTTTTCTTTGACCGGAGCCGCTACTATTCGGTCGAGTAGCTCCTCAATTGGCATCACGAGGCTGAGTGCACCCCGAAAAATGGCAACAGCACGTGGCGGCGGGATGGTGACCCATCCAAGCGCCGGCCACGCCCGACAGCGCTTAACTTCGGTGATCTCACGGGAACCGGTGTATCCACTGTGGCAAGGCCGTTGCCCACTTACACACGAAACTTGGGTAATTATGTACAGGAACAACTAGTAGTACATATGAAAGACCATTCTTTTGAAAATGGGATGAATTAGACACTCTAAATTATTCTCTTATATTACGTTTATTACATGTTTATCAGAAAAGAAACTGACAGGGAGTAAAATCTTTTTTTGCGGTACTGCCGAAGTCTATAATAGATATCCTAGCGCAAATTGCATCTTCACCATATTGTAGTAATATTGTGTTTGTTTATGGGTAGTTACAAACGGAGTTCTGCAGTAATAATCAGAAAATTCTTCGGAAAGCTCCTTAGAGCTCAGTTCTCCGTACTTATTTAGTGTTAGTTTTAACCATCAGCCATGGTTGCAGTATGAGTCAGAGTGGAAATATGTGTGGAGTGACCGTTAAGAAGTGCAGAACGGAATTTTTGTCGGTTCGCCAGGAAGCGCTGCAGAGTTTGAAAGTATTACATCGCTAGTACAGGCAGATCCCTCTCACAGAAGTCATATACAAGCAAAGAGATAGAGGGGCTGGCCAGTACTTACCTCAGCTCAGTACAGCCGACAGATTCACAAAACAGAACAGAAAATTAACATTCCTAGCTTCCGGAAATTTGTTCATTCATCAGGGAGGAGAGAGAGGAAAAAGGGGAAGAAGGGGAAGTGGATTCAGTTACTCACAACCCAGGTTATGAAGCAATAGGGAGGATAGCAAGGATGGAGGCATGGTTGTCAGAGGGAAGCCAAAGATATTCTACTGTAAGTACTGTGCCAGCTTCAAACCAAAGAGGATGCATACAGAAGTAGTATATAGTATAAAGGTAAACACAACTATGTAGGATGAAAAGATGCGTGAATGGCTAAAGAGGAGAGGGAAAAAGGAGAAGACTGAAGAGTAAATGGGAGTGAGGTTGGTTAACGTAGGTTCAGTCCAGGGGGATGGCGGGATGAAAGGATGTGTTGGAGTGCAAGTTCCCATCTCCGCAGTTCCGAGGGACTGGTGTTGGGTGGGAGAAGCCAAATGGCACATACGTTGTAGTAGGTTCCTAGGTACCTACAATTATGCTGGACATCTCATAGGCAGACAGTTCGTCTGTGCCCGTTCATGCGCTCAGCCAGTTTAGTTGCCGTCATACCGATGTAAAAGGCTGTGCAGTGCAGGCATGTCAGCTGATAAATGACATGTGTTGTTTCACATGTGGCCCTGCCTTGAATTGTGTATGTTTTACCAGTAGCGGGACTGGAGTAGGTGGTTGTGGGGGGATGCATGGGGCAGGTGTTGCAGCGGGGTTAATATGAGATTTTCCATTAATCATTTAGGTCATGTACAAGCTGCGTCTTAAAAGTTCGGTGAATGCTCTCATAACATAAAGGAAACAAGATTTACCAACAAAATACCTTTTCTGGCCTTCAAAGTAATCACCAGTAACTACAGAGCAGTTCTGGCATCTGTTGTAAAGCCGTTGGAAACTGTTAGCAAACGCTTTTTTGTGGAATCGCTCGTAGCACAGTAATCACGGGTCGTTAGATATCCGCAATGTCTGCGTGCTCAACGGGAGGTGAATGTTGTTAAACACCCTCCTTATTCTCCAGATTCGATGCCGGCGGATTTCTCCCCACCTTGAATTAGCCCTGGAATGCTTAACCCTTTGCTGACGTTCCGCATGACTGCGGTGCTTCGAACAATTCCACGAGAAGCTTTTGCTGACGGTTACGAACAGCTCTGCAACCGATGTTAGAATTGGCTTGCAGATAATGTCGGTTACTTTGGAGACCAATAAAGGTGTTTTGTTTATGTCTTCTGTTTCCTTTATTTTCTGACACCATTCGTCGAACTTTTCAGATGCAATTTGCATCTTACACGTGCTTTTTAAAGGCATCTTAATAATTTGCGTTCGACATCTGTAATGGAGTTGTCTGAAAGCTTTTAAGAGATGATCGCAAGGACATTTCGCTTGTTGACAAGTGTCACAACTCAAATGTCGCTATTTTTTCATTATAGAAAATAAGGGATAACCATCGCAATTTTTATATTCTTCAGTACGGTTCGCCATGTTGTTTTTGATTTTGTAAGATATACTGCGGCGGCATTGCGAAATGGCTTCCTAGTACATCAAAGTGAAAATGCCCCTGAAAATCGAATTTTGAGTTATTACGTGCAGCAAATTCTTCCGATTTTCCTTTTTTTAAATGCATGCTTAATCTCCCATCATGTTAAGGGAAAATAAATATTGATCGCAAATACTTCTTCTCCGACCAACAAGCACTGGTACTAAAGTTTCCTAGGGTAACTAATTTAAAAAGAGCTCCATGATTTGGATATCTGTACTGTCTAGAGGTAATGACTCAGTATTACAGACGAGCATAAAAGTGCTCGAAATGTTAATACATTCGACAAACTGACTGGTAGCACACTCGCACAGTACAAAATTTTTCTGGCACTTCACTCGTTAATACATGGCTACAGAGTCACATAAGTTAGACCTACCATTTTACGCCTTCACTACATTGTGTCTCTGGAATATTAATAACACATCAAGCGTCTCTTATTAGTATGATGACTATAATTAGACCTTTTTTAATACTCATGTACGGGAAGATACTTTCCTCCATTGACGAATTTTGAATTTCACCCTTAGTAGCAACAGTTCAGCACCGATGCCATTAAACGTGTGAAAACAGAGCAAATAGGTGGGGTAGTAAAGCTTATTTCGTAGGGAAAAATGTGAGCAACAGACCCCTCCCTCCCCCTCAGCATAAATATTTCCGTGTGATGTTGGCCATACACGCAGTATGTTATGTGATCATAGTGCCTCTAAAAGATCTGGCACCTTATAACTGACAGAAGAAATCGCCTGACAGGAAAAAAGTGCAACAAATCATGTTTTTAAACGGAAATCTCTGAAAATTCGCCAAATCCGTTGATGTTTATTCATAAATATATATGTATTTTTTTATTTAATTAGGACAATCCTCTGCCCGCATCTCGTGGTCGTGCGGTAGCGTTCTCGCTTCCCACGCCCGGGTTCCCGGGTTCGATTCCCGGCGGGGTCAGGGATTTTCTCTGCCTCGTGATGGCTGGGTGTTGTGTGAAGTCCTTAGGTTAGTTAGGTTTAAGTAGTTCTAAGCTCTAGGGGACTGATGACCATAGATGTTAAGTCCCATAGTGCTCAGAGCCATTGGAACCAAGCCAGGACAATCCTCAAATTGACATTTAGTGTAATTATTTCAAGAATGTGTACGAGATAAACATTCCTACATGACGATTATCTTTCAAGCGTGGATTCCACGCATGCTTCAGTTCCAGACCTCACAAGGTAAGCATTTTATTTTCATGTTGGCTGTGCGTGCTCACACAGCCAGCCTCTTCGTTTGTATCTTTAATATTCATTTGCTGCAAGCGCTGCCAACGGTAGGCTACCCGTAGCCGCGAAGTATAACCACAGAACACCAATATAGTATAACTGCACAAATAGTCACGGGTAATGATGTCAGCACTGCAGGGAGCAGCTGACGCTGCCTTCCCCTCGCCTCTCACCCCCAACCGCTCCCGTACCTATCGTTCCCAACAAACACTGTGCGATTCGTCGACAGGCAGTAGAGGGAGGACTGAAGAGAAGGGAGAATGAGTGACGTAGCGCCGATGTAGTGGAAGAGGGAGAGGGAAGAGAGTAAGTGAACTAGAAGAAAGTGTGGAGTGTGGTATCTGTGAAGAGTTTGAAGTACCAGTTCATTGAAATTGAGTGGTTAGTTCACACTTCACTGGAGTGAAGCGTTCATTTAAACAACTCATTCACGAGCTCCCCATCAGTAGTTGGGCAGTTGGAGGTGAGCCGCCAGCAGTGGTGGATTTGGGAAGAGAGATGCCAGAGTTTTGAGAGGTTACTATGAGCGGACGAGAGTGGAGTTGTGACGTGAACTCTATACCACCTCTTCTAAGTGTTATGGGCAAACATATTACAACCTCTCATGTACATCTTACGGAGCGACTGCTATGAGAAAATTATGAATCAACATTAGGATTTTTACCAAGAGAAAATCAACAGAAAAAGTTCTGTCTTTTGTTTTGTCGATAAGTAAGAGACATCATTATTCCATGAGTTTTGTGTGCCTATAAGTGGATGGAGTGACATCTTAATAGGTAGACTAAAATTACAAGTACATCTATATGCTTACTTTGCAAGCCATCATACGGTGTGTGGCAGGGTCTACCCTGTACCTCTACTGTACCACTACAACTCATCACTTTCCTATTCCATTCGCAAACAGAGTGAAATAGAAAGGCTGCCTATAGCTTCCTTATGAGTGCTAATTTCTCATATCTTATCTTCGTGGTTTTTATGCCAAATGTTTGTTGGCAACAGTAGAATCCTTTTGCAGTCGGCTTCAAATGTTGCTTCTCAAAACTGTTTTTCATAAATAACATCGTCTACCCTAAAGGGATTCCCATTGGAGCTACCTGGTGACTACAATCTGGCTGCTGGGAAAAACTTACTTACTGTGCAAAGGATACTGTCGATCAATTTAATTAATCAGCCTATCAATTTGATATCCGTGATGTGCTGCCACGTGGCCGAAAGCGTTGGCTAGAGTACCACAGAAATGATTCGGGGACTGGAGCCAAAATCTACACAGGTAGAGATGACCGTCATAATAGAATCAGCTGTATTACCTAATATAAAGTGATACGCAGATGAACCTGATACTTACAACTCCTGTGAGCTGTTACCTCGAGAGACTTCGTATGTGATGAGGCATTTGGTTACTACAGAGTTCGAAAGTGAGGAAGCATCCTGTGACAGAGGTAGAGAATGTTATTAGCACTCTGTCATAAGCCAAAAAGATGAGTTAATATTCTAATCCTGTGATGCAGGACGTAATAGATATTAAGCTGATTAGAATAGATTCTTTTACCTGATGAGAAAATACTTGGAGGAAAAATTATATTGATAAATACGTGGCTGGTTTCCTAGAATGACTCTGAGCACCTGGTGGAGGTAAACTATGACCAGAGAGAAAGACACTTCCGGTATAACGTTTAATTCTGGAGACACTGCTGAGTCTCCTGGTCAGGCGAGGTATGAATGTGCAGTTCATCTAATCATGTCGCTCTGTGGCGGGGGAATTGCGAAGTAATACTCAGTATGCGTTCCGCAGCCTTCGTGTCTGCGTGTGTCATGAGCATTTGAGTAGATTCAATATCGATCACTGACAAATGTGGGCACTGGATGTATTGATAACATCTGAATTCCTACCTGTTCGATCATTCTGGACATCCTCCACAGCTGGGTGGTCTTTTCCAGCAGGTTGAGTCCTGCTGCACTCGTTGTACGATAACGAGAAGCAAGTTCATGGTGGCAACAAGCACTGTGTGGCCTCTGACTTGGGGTACTGCATGTGGACATCAGGATATGAGCATACTGGATGTACTAGCACTTCAGTTATCCCTGACATCTAACCGTGGCAACTACTACTATGGAACGGAACATGGTTTAAGTGTATGCTGTGTACTGCTTGTCAGTAGAATCCAGTGGACCCTGCATGAAGCAGAAAGGTGGGAATGGTATTCGTTGTTGTTACTGCCCTCTCATGTGTTAGAGCCTTCGTCCTCCTCCTCTTCTTCCTCTTCCTTACTCTTCATCCTGGTGTAGCTGGGAGGACCAACTTAGGGATTATATAGTACTTTAAAAATCAATAACAACGTCCAATTCCCGATTGATGAGTTTTTGTGTCCGATAGTGGTATTGAGAGAACATGTACCAGTTCAGCCCCATGCCGTGTCTCCCAAAAACTGTTTAAGGACATTGCATGCAATTTAACTGAAATTCTCACTACCATTTTCACCTACCTCCAACATATTGGTTGTCCCGCCAAATGATGTGTTGTGCTGGTGTCCACCAATAGGAGACAAGGAAAAAATCCAAAAGGGGTAAGAGTAGGGTACAGAAACTGGGCAATTGTGTATCAAATCCGAGAATTTCTCGACAATTACGCCAGTCTTAGCATCCATCAATAGGTACCATGGAAAAACAGCCCCACACAGAGGGTGTTGAATTAATTAATTAGTCAATCAGTTTGATAGAGTTAGGGTAGCTCAAGTGGACTATTTCCAAGACATACACAGCTGAGGATATAACAGGTACTTGTTATTTTGTTCAGGACAAAGGAGGGGTTTCAAGTCATTAGCAGTGCTGTATTATGGGACAGTTTGGTCTGCTGGTTTGAGGTACAAGTGCTGCTACTGGAAGTAGCCACTTGAGGTGGGAATTCCTCAGCAAAGACACTGCTGCGAAAAAAGGGCACTGCAGTTGCGGGGTGGCCTGGCGGCTGGACAGCCAAAAAAAAAAAAAAAAAAAAAAGTAGCTTGCGTCCACAGTCGCGCTCAACGAAGCTCTCTGGCTGCTCAGGCTGCATTGTGTGGTTTCAGTATTAATCAGTAGCCATTGTATGGTTGACATGCTAATACTGGGGGATGTGCACTTAACGGTAGACGACCGGCTGTCCTCACAGTGCGTTGCGTTGGACACTGTCACTCGGCACAGCACAACAGATGGAGTGGCGCACGTGACGACGTTTTCTTCACTAGATATGTTTAGTGGAAATGTTGTGTTGGAAGAGGGTGCCTGTGTTGTCAAACATCGGTGTATACAAGACTTTGGATATATTTAGCGCTGTGATCTATTTGTGACGGAAATTTAATTACTTGACTTGCAAAATGTTTGTGTGTGATTCCCAAACGTTGAAAATACGTTTTGTTTAGAAGAAGACTCATCATAAGGTGACAGTGAGTGTTTAGGTGATATTTGATTTCTGTAAATTGTTAAACAATTAATTTAAAAGGATATTGAAAGTGTACTATTTCCAACAATTTTTTATATCGCAATTGCGTGAGCTCTCCCTTCGACCCCTGCATTAGCCAGTAGGAACACTGTATTCTGAGGGGTGAGGAATACCGCCTATATGTCTTTGGAGATGTTGGTTAACACACAAACAGGAAATTGAGAGAGAGCAGAGCTGGGTTTCCAGGTATCAGATATCAAAGGGTTACCAACACATGAAGGTTTTGTTCAGGGGATAGCAAGATTCCTGGTCTGCGTGTCACATGAGCGGAACTTGTGTGCAAGCCTCTCTTCCGATTTGTGTGCACGGGAATATGAGAGGTGGGTGGCGCATGGTGCGACCCAGTGGATGGCAGACGGCGCATGCTTTTGGATCAGAAAGTTTTTGACAGTGTAATTATGTGCACTAAGTTACGTTGATGTCGATTTCGTGACAGTATTCTTTGCGCGATTGGAAAAAAAAGCGATCCATTTAATTTCACAAGACCAAAACAGCAGAGAATGCTGAGCTTTTCCCCCCATGTAAAAGAGAGATTCAACGCCTGCAAATTGAATTTTATAAATAAACAATATATTATTGCTCTCCTGTGAACTCCTTTCTCCCAGGAGTGCTAGTCCTGCAAATTTCGCAGGGGAGCTGCTGTGAAGTTTGGAAGGTAGGAGACGAGGTACTGGCAGAATTAAGGCTGTGAGGACGGGTCCTGAGTCATGCTTGGGTAGTTCAGTCGGCCTTTGGCAGTGCTGCGGTGAGGACGAGATGTTTGTGTTCATGCTCTGGAGCGAGTGCTCGTGTTGTTTACATTGTACTCGGCTATTTCGCGTGTGCCGTACACAGCATATAGATCACCATGGCGCACCAATGCAGAAAATCGAAGCTCAAATTTACATTCTGCAGCGAATTTGCGCGACCTAAAGCACTTGAAGTCGAACGATTCCTATGAGAAGAGGCAAAAATCTCGGCGACCGACATTCTTAGCATTCACTTGTCTATTGTGAGTAGCATCGTATATGTCAAGATCATCAACGATGCAACACGTGAATGGATCCTTTGGGAGACGAAACAGGGCCTCCGTTTCTGCCATGCAACGTGTGGACTGTGCATGTCGATTATTCTGGCATGGGACTCCGCATGATCAGACTTTTCAAACTTCCATTCGAACTACCGGCGGAGGACGTTGCGGCAGAGCTGCGCCCCTACGGCATGGTGCATAATCATACTGCGGCAAAATGGACGCAGTTCCAGACATATCCTGTACTGAACGGAGTCGGCCAGGTCCGAATAGAACTTAAAAGACATCTACCCTCACGTCTGAATATCGGTGGTTGCCATTCCATTGTCATCTGCGACAGGCAACTGAAGACCTGCTCTGGTTGTGGGAAGGAGGGACACCTCAGATCCGAATGTATCCAATGTCGAATCACTCAACTGCCGCCAGCTGACGCGGACCCGCCATCGCAGTTGACACTGCTTCCTGTGACTTCTGTAGCAGCCCTCACGACTGGTACCACTTCACCACAAAAGCCGATATCCACTATTGAGTCACCGGCTCTCTAGAAACGATTGCAGGTGAGGTTTGGGGAGATGCGGAGGTGCCAATTCACTCCAAAGCTCCATAGACAATACCAATCGCAATGGATAACTTAGCACCTGCGGTTCGACAAGAAGCATATTGTATCGCCACGATTAACCTCAATACGATAAGAATGGCAATGAATATCCAGTTGCTGCGCGAGATGCTTCGTTCTTTGGATGTTGAATTGCTCCCTTGCAAGAAGTGTATATAGCGGCCCTCCCCGTCTTCTACGGTTGTGTGACATATATATCACTGGTGGACCGAAATGGCAGCAGTATGGCAATACTAGTGCGCGACGGAATTGACATCAAATAAGTGACTTACCTTCCATCAGGCAAGGGGCTGGCGATCACAGTGCTGGGCACACACATTATTAACATTTACGCTCCATTAGGAACTGACCAATGCCACGAGCAATCACAGTTCTACTCAGAGGATATGGCCCCACCTCTTTATTAGTCACTTCGATCAGTATATCTTTGGTGGCGACTTTAACTGTGTGCTCCACCCAAAAGACCAAGTTCCACATTTCTCAACTTGTCAAGAACTTCAGCTAATGTCGTGGTCGTGCGGTAGCGTTCTCGCTTCCCGCACCCGGGTTCGATTCCTGGCGGGGTCAGGGATTTTCTCTGCCTCGTGATGACTGGGTGTTGTGTGCTGTCCTTAGGTTAGTTAGGTTTAAGTAGTTCTAAGTTCTAGGGGACTGATGACCATAGATGTTAAGTCCCATAGTGCTCAGAGCCATTTGAACCATTTTGAACCATTCAGCTAATGGTTCGAGATCTGCTTCTCACCGACACTTGGGAGAAAATGCGTGGTGACCGTCCCAGACCCACATACCTTACTAGTCGCCCAGCCAGTCACCTAGACCGCATTTATATCTCGCAAGCTCTAGCGCTGGGAGTGTTGGACGCCCGATATTGGTCGCTTGCCTTCTCCGATCAAGGTGCTTTCATATGCACGGTCACTCTACAGCAGCAGCAGATATGGCGCAGCCGAGGACCCTGGAAGCCTAATGTGGCACACCTTCAAGACCCAGAATGCTGTCAGATCGTCGCCAGCACATTGCTGGATTGCGAACGTCGTCTTCCCCGATAGCCATCGACTCTGGCATGGTGGATGGAATGTGCAAAACCAGCATTTTGGCATGTCCTAATACAATATGGAAAAGACATCGCAGTGTGGCATCATCAAACATTGGACTTTTATTACACAATGTTCCACGAACTCGCCACCCAACCACCATCAGCAGACCGACGACTGGGAAGCTGCCGAATTAAAGGTAAAATATTGTCTCTTACAAGGCAACGTTTGGAGGGGGTCGTCGTCGTGCGGTCACGACGTCAAGACCGAGTGGGAGGAGAAAACCCATCTATGCATCACATCGTACTTGACAGCCACTGACACTGACAGCAGCTTATCACAGACCTCATTTTGCCTGATGGTAGGGTTGTAATGACTCAGGCGGCGGTTGCAGCGGCCTTTGCAGATCACTATTGTTGGTATTACGAAGAGGTAACTATGGAGGAAGCGGATGATCATCACATACTGCAGCATGTCGCACACCCTCGACAATGCAGCAGCAGCGTTGCTTTTAGCTTGACTCACACAGAGCGACATTGAGGACGCGCTCAACAAGGGAGCACTCAACAAGTTGCCTGGGCCAGATGGACTCCGCTTGAGTTTTATCGGACTTTCCGCGATCTCATGATGCCCCGATGGATCACCATGTACCAAGAACTGATGACCCCGGTTCCCTCACTCTCGCACCTCTCGGCATTTATTCTTGAGTATAGTTGCATACACCCAGATCTTCCCAACACTTGCTCTCCCAAGGCGAGAGACATTTACAGTTCGCTGATAACGTCCATCCCTCGCAATGTGAGAGGAAAAGCCCGACCACCCTATGACCTGCAGTTAGGAGAGCGGTCCAGAAGCTGTTCCTCCCCAAGTGAGTACGAGCCACGTGGTACCAGGTTGTAAATGGGAAAGTTGTAACATGACAAAGGCTGCATGCTATTAGGATGACGGATTCTCCCCTTTGCCCACGTTGCCACCTCGTGGATACTGACGAACACCACATAACATGTGGATCAGCATTAGAGGTACGGCTACTAGTGCAGAAGATCCTCGCCTGCTACTTACGTATTGCGTCTTCAGCAATTGAGCCACAGCCCCTCCTTTGCCTGGAGGATACTTATTTCCCGCCTGCAAAGACTCACGCTCTCACATGGTTTAAAGGCATGTCCATATACCTACTCTTTCGAGATGATGAGAAGATGGTACTTGATTACTGGCAATTTCTCCAGGACAGTCATAGCACACTTGAGCATACACTCCAATACCAACAGCTATTTGCGAACTATTTGTGCAGTGTCTTCGATAACCCCCCTCACAGTTGGGGAGAACCGGGCAGAGGATGACCACCGTTATGGAGTTCCACACACTGCAAAATGTTTATCAACTTGGAACATTGCATCTGTATGCAGATGGGCCATGCACATGGAATGGTGTGCAAGACTTGCTTACATTATTCTCTCTCTGTTATCTATCATTGTACGATTAGTTTCAAATTCCATTTCATAGTTTCGAACATACTCTTGTTCTGTTATTGCTATGGATGTAAACTTTGATTTTGCTTGTCATAACTGACAGACGCCCTTTTCCTACAAAAAAAATCTGGTAGAGCACTTGCCCGCGAAAGGCAAAGGTCCCGAGTTCGAGTCTCTGTCCCGCACACAGTTTTAATCTGCCAAGAAATTTCATATCAGCAAACACTCCGGTGGCAACGGCCTTGCCGCAGTGGATACATCGGGTCCCGTGAGATCACCAAGTTAAGCACTGTCGGGCGTGGCCGGCACTTGTATGGGTGACCATCCAGCCGCCATGCGCTGTTGCCATTTTTCGGGGTGCACTCAGCCTCATGATGCCAATTGAGGAGCTACTCGACCGAATAGTAGTGGCTCCAGTAAAAGAAAACCATCATAACGACTGGGAGAGCGGTGTGCTGACCACGTGCCCCTCCTATCCGCATTCTCAACTGAGGATGACACAGCGGTCGGATGGTCCCGATGGGCTGCTTCTAGCCTGATGCCGGAGTGCTACTACACACTCCAATGCAGAGTGAAAATATCATTCTAGAAATATTGAGTCATGTAGTAGACAGGAAGAGCTTCAGTTAACTAAAATTGCACAGTTCTTTGGGTTGCCAGCCCATACTACTTGTGTTGAGAGATTGTTCTCCTTAATACAGGCACAGTGGACAAAGGAGAGAAATAGACTCACTATTGACACTGTAAAAGGGACTGCAATGGTGAAATTTAATTTTAGGAATTTGTATTGCAAGAACTTTTTTAAAAATTTGTGTCAAGAAAAGTAACTATTAAAAAAGATTAGCCTAGTCAAATGAAAAACACATGAGTTCTAGAGTGTTGTAGGTGTGTGAGATGTGCATAATGTTTTTATCGTTTGTTTCTTAAGTAATACATTTAAGAAATAAAAAGTGTCCTCTTTTTTCTTCCTAAAATATGGAAAAGTCCTCTTTTTGGCATTCTGAGATCTGGCGACCCTAAAATGGTTAATGGTGGTAAGTTGGGAAGAAGGCATGGCTCTTACACAGACACTATCAACAGCACTGCAGCAAGCACAATAATAACAAGGAAATACCAGTGTCATTTAAAAAATCCTACACACTGTGCGTTTGCAGCCATTGCAATGGCTAGATCAAGTTGAAATTCGTGTCAGTTGTGAGAGAGGCTTAGGTGTGCTTGTTGGTTTGCATGGTTGTGTCATGAATAATTCAGTTTAACATGGACGCTGCAACCGAGTCAAGTTGGATTAAACGTTGTGACCAGTGTTCCTGCATCAGAATAGAATCTCTACGTGGAAAGAGCCCAACAGAAATTTGAACCACTTTGAGCGAGGTCTGTTGTAACGGTGTAGGGGATCGTAGCACAGTGTCACTTTGGTCTTCTCGTTTCTGTGAAAGTTGGGTAAGTACTGAAGACAATCTAAGAAGTGGAAGGCCATCAATCACAACAGAAAACGCCTCATAGGTTATTCATGGTAACGTTTTGAGGGAGGATCGACGAAAGACTTCCTCATATGAGGACAGAATGTCTATCACTTCAATTTAAAGAATTGTAACTGAAAATTTAAAGATGAGAAAAGTTGGTGCCCCATGAGTACCGCATGATCTGAGCGAAGAGCAGAAAGCAGGTCCCAATAGAATCAGAGAAGAATTGCTTCAACGTTATCGAACAGAAAGAGAAGAGTTTCTGAAGCCCATAGAAGTCTGGTGGATAACAATCTGCCCTTTGTGAAAGTCATTTACGTTGGTGAATTTCCCCATTTGATTTGTTTCACAAATTGAAGGAACAACTCCATGGAAAACGTTTTGATACAGTTGCCAAAGGTTCCAGTGAGGTGACCCGAGTAATCAGACAGCTCAGCAATGATGGTGTCCTATCAGGAATACAGAAGTTGCCAAAACGTTGAAAATCTCTCATAAGCAGGAACTGAGGTTATATTTAAGGCCTGTAAGGGTATTTTGTAAAATAAAGTACTTTTTTCAGTTCTATCTTACAGCGTGCAGAATTTTTGAAATGAGCCTCGTATATACGTGAATAGCTTTATCGCTGCAAAACTAGAGACTTTTTTGACTCAGTAAGCGATCTCATTTTTCAGTTTTTTTTTTTAAACATTAACGAGCCGATGACTGTGGCATCACTAAGGACAGGACAAAGCTCAGATGAACTCGGAAGAAGAAATGGCATGGTGGTGACCTCGTTGTATAAACCATGTGGCATTCTCTGGTTTTAAAAAAAACGAACCTCTTGCGTAATGTCGATTGGATCATGATTTGTCCCTATCTCCTCTCCATTACAAATCAAAATACGTTGGAAGTTCGACCTCTCTGTTGGTCCATGCAAAATTCACTGGCGCACCAAAACATTATGACTACTAACGCAGTACAGCAACGATTCTGCGTAGTATGGATTCGACAGGCCTTGGTTAGGGTAGTTACGTGGCACCAGGCCCATATGAACTGATCGCGCAGTTCGTGAAAATTCCTGGGGGTTTATGGCCATGGAGCTGGCGCCCGATGGCGTCCCAGGTGTGTTTCATCAGGTTCATATCAGGTGAATTTTGTGGCCAGGGCATCAATATGAGTTCACTATCGTGCTCCTCCAACTGCTGCAGCGTGATTCTGGCATTGTTACATGGACAGGTATCCTCCCAGGAAATCACATAGCAGTGGGCGAAGACACGAAGTATGAAGGGACGCACACTGTCCACAGAGATACTCATGTACATCACAGCTGTCACAGTGCTTCAGTTACTACCAAACACTATGTGATCAAAGGCATCCGGACACCTGGCTGAAAATGACTTACAAGTTCATGGCGCCCTCCATCGGTAATGCTAGAATTCAATATAGTGTTGCCCCAACCTTAGCCTTGATGACAGCCTCCGCTCTCGCTGGCATACGTTCAATCAAGCGCTGTAAGGTTTCTTGGGGAATGGCAGCCCGTTCTTCACGGAGTGCTGCACTGAGGAGAGGTATTGACGTCGGTCGATGAGGCTTGGAACAAAGTCGTGGTTCCAAAACATCCAAAAGGTATTCTATAGGACTGTGCAGGCCAGTCCATTACAGGGATGTTATTGTCGTGTAACCACTCCACCACAGGACGTGCATTATGAACAAGTGCTCTATCATGTTGAAAGATGCAGTCACCATCCCTGAATTGCTCTTCAACAGTGGGAAGCAAGAAGGTGCTTAAATCACCAATGTAGGCCTGTGCTGTGATAGTCCCACGCAAAACAACAACGGGTGCAAGCCCCCTCCATGAAAACCACGACCACAATACAACACCACCACCTCTGAATTTTACTGTTGGCACTACTCACACTGGCAGATGACGACATTCACCGGGCATCCGCCATACCCACACCCTGCCATCGGATCGCCACATTGTGTACCGTGATTAGTCACTCCACACAACGTTTTTCCACTGATTAGTAGTCCAATGACTACGCTCATTATAGCAAGCGAGGCGTCTTTTGACACATACCGACGTGATGTGTGGCTTATGAGCAGTCGCTCGACCATGAAATCCAATTTTTCTCACCTCCTGCTTAACTGTCATAGTACTTGCAGTGGATCCTGATGCAGTTTGGAAATCCTGTGTGATGGTCTGGATAGATGTCTGCCTATTACACATTACGACCCTCTTCAACTGTCGGCAGTCTCTCTCATTCAATAGAGGAGGTCGGCCTGTACGCTTTTGTGCTGTACATGTCCTTTCACGTTTCCACTTCACTATCACATCGGAAACAGTGGACCTAGGGGTGATTAGGAGTGTGGAAATCTCGCATTGAGATGTATGACACAAGTGACACCCAATCATCTGACCACGTTTGAGGTCCATGAGTTCTGCGGAGGCGCCACATTCTGCTCTCTCACGATATCTAATGACTACAGAGGTCGCTGGCTGTAGGCAGCAGCACAATGCGCCTAATATGAAAAATGTATGTTTTTGTGGATGTCCGAATACTTTTGATCACATAGTGTAGGTCCCACGAAAGCACAAGTGAATTTCCACCGTAGCATCATACTGCTCCCATCGACCTGCATCCATGGCAAACTGCTTGTTTCGAGCAGCCATTTTCCTGGTTCTTGGCATACCCAAACACCTCCACCGACCTGATGTAACACGAAATGTATTTCTTCTGACCAGGCGACACGTTTTCAGTGATTCACGGTCCTATTAAGATGACCTCCTGCCCACTGCAATCATCGTTGACGATGTCATCGGGTCGTAGGCGTCGTCTGCTGTAGGATCCAATATTTAACAATTTGCGCTGGATGGTGTGCTCCAGAATACTTGTTCCTGCATCAGCATTGTGTCGTGTCGTAAAATCGGTCTGAGGTCGCCGCCAGTCCTGCTTTACAGAGTGGGCAAGCCACACATCTCTACGTTCTACAGTGAGATGTAATTGTCCAACAACTTATCACTAATTTCGTTTCACCGTCCTTCAAATCACTATCCATAGATCCTCACGACAGTGTTACACAAACAGCTGAACGATTTCGCCTTTTCTGAGATGCAGGTTTCCAGGCGCCAGGCCATAACAATCCGATCTTTGTTAAAGTCCCTTGCATTGGTGGATGCCCCATTTTGGCCCGTAACTGTAGAATGACTCCCATTCGTCTGTGCTCCTTATATGTACTTTCCTTGCCGTGTCACGTGATTGTAACGTAGTGACGGATACTGAAAAACGATAAGGAGGTGGCACTAAGGTTATCTTGGACTACCTTCACTTTTCCCTTTTCGGCGAATAGTCCGTATTTATAACGCTACGTATCGAAGGTTCTCTGCACAAAAAAACCTGTAGAACATTCACAGCTTTTCTCGAACAAATGCCAGACAGAATAATGTATCACGATCACTAGAATGGCCGTGACTTTTCTCGTAGGTATGTGTTAGCTATCTATGTGCCAGATATAAAATATGCTGACGCGGACGCGCATGCTACATAGGAAAGCACAACTACTCGATTCGATCAAGTCAGCTGACGAAAGTAACAAACGAATAGCGTGCAGGCTGACTGGCGGGAGCGGCGTGGGTGGTAATGCAGGCGGCCCCACAGTGGGGATGGAGGCGCCACTCGCACCCCGTTACGTATCCGCCACTGTTGCCAAGTCACCAGGTGGCTTCGATCTCATGGCGGGCAGTGTATTTGTTTGTACCATCCTGAAATGTGGAAACATTTCACAGCTGTTTCGATAGCTGATAACCACAGTAACATGATGTTACACAATATTGCACTGACCGTCTAAAACTGAAACTTGATCACCCATAAGATCGAGAGGCGAAGAAGCAGTTTAAGTCCAGGGCATTCCTCCCTGATGCCGGAGCATTTCGTCGAAATTGGGCGGAATCTAAAGGAAACATCATGTCAAAGTAATCTTCCGCCCAACAGGAAAGACAAGAAGACAAGTGCTCTTCTCGGTTCGCCATAGGACGATCTGGAAGTGCAAAGGGTTGGAATCTATGGAATACCTTTCCAACGTGGGAAAGCCAGCATTGGTCAGGCAATGCACTCTGTGTGTGAAAGATGCGTTAAACGTGATCGCCATACTCACCAGTAAGTTAGCCATGACCGAGCATTGCATCTCCAAAGAACATTCCATGGATTATTCTGCCACTTAAATCTTGGCCTCAACAAGATCCTTATGGGATTCATTTATTAAGGAATGAGTGCAAATACGTTTGGCGGAAGATCCTATTAACTGTGATGGCGGCTTTCATCTGCATAAGGCATGAGACCCGATGATCTCTTTAATATCTACAGGAAGAAAACATTTTATGACAAGTGACACATCTAGTGACAGCTAGTTTCATTAATTAGACATCTGAATTTTAAGTCCACAAGCACACATTCTGACAGAGATCGTGCACATAGTATCACTATTACGCATATGCCTGCACGCGACAGAAGGAGCAATATGTTCGTCACGTAATGGCTGCTCTTCTGCATACGTCTCTGCCCCAATTTTTCAGTATAAAGTTAGTGATGTGAACTAGGGATCTCCAGAAGTAAACACTCACGTGAAGATGCCTGAAAGGTTGTCAGCTGAAGTATCATGGCAAGACGTCGACGTCATCCAGCTGAAATCCAGAAACTCGATGGAATATGCTAAACATGGTTTCAATAAATTAGGGAAAACTCTTAAAATGAGCATTAGCTTGGGAAGAAATAAAGCAAGTGATTCGAGGGCTGGTCGAAGTTTTGACATCTTCTACGAGAATTTTCCTCTTGAAAGTTTTCCTTAGTTGTTTAAAAGTAACTTGCATCTTTGGTATGATCCAAACTATATACTTGTGTCTATGTGTTTTTTCAGTAATAAATTAACGAAATCAAAGAGTAGGAACAATCTCAAGGATTCCAGAATGAGATTTTCACTCTGCAGCGGAGTGTGTGTGATATGAAACTTCCTGGCAGATTAAAACTGTGTGCCTGACCAAGACTCGAACTCGGGACCTTTGCCTTTCGTGGGCAAGTGCTCTACCATCTGCGCTACCAAAGCACGACTCACACCCGGTCCCCACAGCTTTACTTCTGCCAGTACCTCGTCTCCTACCATACAAACTTTACAGAAGCTCTCCTGCAAACTTTGCAGAACTAGCACTCCTGAAAGAAAGGATACTGTGGAGACATGGCTTAGCCACAGCCTGGGGGGATGTTTCCAGAATGAGATTTTCACTCTGCAGTGGAGCCTCGGTCGGGCACACAGTTTTAATCTGCCAGGAAGTTTCAATCTCAAGGATGTTTATCTGACTGGAACAATTCATATGATGACCAACAGTTTTACTTCAAACACTCAAATAATGATTCCACTTCATTTTTCCTGTTCATATTTTTTAGAAATCTACACTGAAACCTTCACAAACTACTAACTGGTTCTTCTTTCCTGATAGGTAGCTCAATAATGAAACTAGATTTCCCATAAATAGCTGAAAGTTTCCTAGATTGTTACAATTACAATTATCTGCAGTAACAATGCACAGGTAAATACTTCTGCGTTCTGATCTACATAAAAACTGTTTCTTTGAATATTTTTAGCTTTGTGTGCAACTTGTACACATGTTGCAACTCCTCCTTTTCCCATTTAACTCCACACGAAAATGATGCTGGTTTATAAACCATGACATGTAACTTCAGTAGTGGGATAAGGGAGTTTCTGTGGCATTTTGCTAGTGTGAATTGCATACATTCAATTTGAAACTTAATTAATTCATAACCCCTGGGGATAACTGATTTACGACTGCCTGGGGATAATCAGTCCTTCTGAAAAATCCCCACCCATCACCCTCTCCCTCCCCCTTTACCTATTAATATTTTAATTGATTTATGACCACCTGTGAATAATCCACCCTTCTGAGAAACACCCCATCCCTCCTTCCCCCCTCCAATTAACCTGTTGTTATACTAACTGATTTATGATTCCTTGGGAGTAATCTGTCCTTCTGAGAAACCCCTACCCTATCCCTCGTCATCCCCCTCTGGGAAATCCCCAAACTCTCCCTCCACCTTGCTGTCACAAGTACTTTTGATATCAAATTAACTGTCTAATTAAATAAACTGATAAATTAATTAACTGCTCCTGTCTGGGAAATCCTCCAGCCATCCAACCTCCACCACCCCCCTCCCCTCCTCCACCTAGAAATTATCGGGTAAAAGATGCAGTCTGTGCTGGAAAGGAAGGATGTCATGCAATGAATTTCAAATCAATGCCAATAATATATTGCTATATATTCTTTGTTTGTGTGGGAGTCAAGGCTTCTCCCTGGCAGGAAATACCTTACAAAATTGACTGAGTGTCTGGAATATTTTAATTTGTGGAAAAAACTCTCGTCATATATCTGTGGTGTTGTATGCACCGACATGTGATTACACAAGCCCACTGCCCATATCTAGAGAAAAAAACGTTTGGATTGTGTCTTCATACCAAACACAGGGCAGACGTGCCAAGGACCATGCCAGCTAGGAGATTACATCATTGCACACCCACACACCATCTGCTGGAAGCAGCGGTGTGCACAGGCTTGTGACACCACACCACAGCATGTGTGGCCGCCAACTGTTCATCATTAAGCATACATCTTCTGGTATTAGGATGTTAGCCGTACAGACACTATTGAGCAATCATGAAATTATACGATACACACTGAGTGCTCAGAGAGATCCACTATCTGTAACAGTGGATGCAAGCTACGATTTATGTGACCATCCAACAGCCAGGTTATCCAACATCCGTGGCCCTCTTTGTTCACAGCAGCATCTTTTGCTGGGGAATTCCCTCCTCAAGTGGGTACGTCTGGTTGCAGCACCTGGACCTCAAACCAGCAGTCTCAGATGGCCCAGAATACTGTGCTCCTATTCACTTAAGACCCCTAGTTTTCCTGAATAAAGTAGAGGATACTCGGTAAATACCCAGCTGTGGATGTCTTGGAAATAGTCCATTTGCCCTACCCCCATTTCATCAAATTGATCAACTAATTAATTAAATCGATACCCTATGTGTGGGAAAGATTTTCCTTACTTCCTGTTGATGGATACTAGGACTGACATATATGGTGGGAAATTCTGCGACTATCCATGATTCAAAATATCCACGGGTGTACTGCTGGTCTACAGTGTCCAACGGGCACAGTATTTCGGTGATCATACATGTCGCCATCATCAGGTGAACTGACGGACTGAGCCCCTGTGAACGTGCTGGCACGGAGATCCGTACGCTATGGCTGCTCAGAGGGAACTGGGTTCGGTCGCGGCACTGTGACCGAACCCAGTTCCCTCTGAGCAGCCATAGCTATCACAATGAGAAAAATAGCAGACTAACTTACAGGAGGAAATTCACAACCAAGCAGAGTATAAACAGGCTACACAAAGAAATTCAAAAGCCTAATACCTATAATTCATTGATATTGAATGACATTATGTAGATATCCCCCTGTACCTGTCCTTAACTCCTTTATCATATTGCTATGATTGTCACACAAGGAATATGACAGTGTAAAGATGTCTGAGTCTTGGTTGACAACACAGTGCCTATCTCTCCATTCTGGCCCCTAGTTATCTTTGTAACATGAACATCCAACAAAGTAAAGCTACAAACTATATAAACTTCACTAACATCATCTGGTACACAAGTCCATAGGATTTTACCATGTCTCTCTCTTCCGATATATTGGAAACAAATACTGTATGCATGTTGACATAAACCGTATGTGGTGATCCCATTAAATATACATGTATTGGTCCACTAGAACAGGCAGCCAGTGAACGAACTCACTTCAAAGTCCTGTGTAATTCGCCTGTACTGGGGGAGGCCCATCCATTACAAACTATCAGTTGCAAGAAAAGGGTTCTTGGGTGTTGTGTGATAAGCAGTTTGATACATTGTTGTTTGCTGTAACACATTGAAGCAATGAATGACTACAGCTGTGTACACAGCCATATATTTTGTTTTTCTACTGTGAATTCTAGGTCTGCAACAGGCGCTAAACTGACATTAATATGTTTCGATCCCCTGGCTCTCGCAGAAAGCTGGACATCGTATGGTGTAAAACATTCTGCTCCCACAACACACAGGATGGTTGAGATAAAAGACAGAGGCAATGTTTCTCATTGACAAAAATTTGGAAGTAATCACAACATATGGAAACTCAAAGAGTTTGCTGTACTGTGGGAATTTCCAAACAGCTGTTCAAAGGTGATGACCTCTACATTTAATCTCTTCCACAGTGACAGGGTAGTAGATGTCTTGCTATTTTGTTTACAAAGAGCAACAGAGCACTGATTCCTCATATTGGTGGCGCATATTGCACTCAGGTATATGACCACTGTTTGGGTGTCTTAGGTGGTAGTTTATCCCATCTTCCAATTCCTTGACCACTGTGTCTTTAATTTTTATGACTTACAGTGCATAACCACATGTGGAATAAGAGGGTATTCCACAGGACTTAAACTCCATCAGTTGTGAATCCCACCAGTGGTGGAATGGAATGATTCATGCACCCAGGTGAGCATGTAAATATCCTCATCCCTTGGTTAACCATGTGGTCTAACGCACAGGTTTCTGGGCAGGAAGAGACTTATCACTGGCCACCAGCTTCAGTGGACCAATACATGTATATTTAATGGAATCACCACATATGGTTTATGTCAATATGCAGACAGTATTTGTTTCTGATACATCAGAAGAGAGAGACATGGTAAAATGTTACTGAGCTCTCTATCCGGTGACATTAATGAGTTCTCATAGTTCGTAGTTTTACTTTGCTGGATGTTACAAAAATAACCTGGAGAGAGGGAGAGAGAGAGAGAGAGAGAGAGAGAGAGAGAGAGAGAGAGAGAGATACAGCAGTGGGGGGGGGGGGGGGGGGATGAGAGACACTATGCTGTCAATGAAGATTCGACAACTGTTGCACTGTCGTATTTCTAGTGTGGTAATCATTAGAATACAATAAGGAACATTATGACATGTATAGGGGGATATTTATAGACTGTCATTCAATATTGATGAATTGTACGTGTTATATTTCTGAATTTCTTTGTGCAGTCTGTATATACTCTGCAAGATTGTGAATTTCCTCACGTGTGCTATTTTTCTCATCGTGACAGCTCTCTACCTAGTAAGTGATGGTTGGAGGACTAAGTTAGTGAGCTATTTTTCTTGTTGTGAAACTCTCTACCTAGTCAGTGGTGGGTGGGGGACTATATTGGCTCCTAACTATGGACAGTGCTGTCAGAATGTATTGGGATTTTGAGAGAATTAGCAGGGTTG
This sequence comes from Schistocerca nitens, assembly GCF_023898315.1. Taxonomy (NCBI): domain Eukaryota; kingdom Metazoa; phylum Arthropoda; class Insecta; order Orthoptera; family Acrididae; genus Schistocerca; species Schistocerca nitens. The sequence goes on from NC_064615.1 coordinate 355,077,098, forward strand.
TGTGTTTCAGCAGGGGGTATCAGTACTTCATGCTCTATCAAACACTGCCTATCGTTCAAGAACGTTTGTAACGTAAGTAAAAGACGTGAGGGCTTTTTAATTGCAATTACACCTTTATTCCTCGATGAATATGTGATAACGACAATGTTGCAGGATGGTTTTGCTACTGGGAAGCTATGATAGGCTGTGCAAAAAGATACCCAAGTGTGGACATACTGTGCTGGCGTAAGCTGTCGCCAGCACACTGGGCAGCACAGACACTGCAAGAAGATCGATAGTAGGTGCAAGCAATGCGCATATCAGGAGAGAGGCCAAATAGAAACTCGCAGGCAACGTGCTGCCAACTCCCTCTCGACCACTAGTATTTGGATCACTGCTGCGAGCCGGAAGGCCCATTCAACGAGTCGAATTGTCAGTCCCAGCCCAGGAGGAGTCGCAGTCGCAGTTAACTCAGCCTCTAGCTCAGAATCAGTCAGTACCTAGCGACCAAAGAAGTGTGCATAGCTGGACTTGTACTTCACCAGCAGTGAGGTTAACGTGGACTATTATGGAGAGCTTGTGTCACAACACCTGGACTGTCTTAAGTTCAATAGCTTCCTGTTTATGTTAATAAAGAACCCACTTAATACATGTGTACTGTTGTGTTATAGAAAGAGAATACCGGCTACCAAATAACATCCTCACCTCACTTCCAATGGTACAAGCCTGCAGTGACAACGAAATGGCACAAAATGTACCATAATTTTTCTGACACTATACACCTACAAATGATGTTAATGCTACTTGTCAGGAATGTTATTCTCTTGGAACCTAAAGCTAATGTGATTAGTGTTCTGACATATCACCAGAAGTGATCAGAGTACTAGCCTTGTAAAAAGATATGCATGTCTAGCCACAAGGAAGGGATGGATCTGACGTGAAGAATTGTGATTTCAGCACATTGAGGAGTATATCCGATCGTAAAGGATGGTAGATTCATTTCATAAACAGCTGTACAATATAGCAATCCATGGGTTCAACTGGAAGTGCTATAGAGTACAAACAAGGCACAAAACATGGCTGTAACAAACTGGATACAGAGAACGCACTCTCATCGACTTTGCTAAGCAGATCCTCACATGTTCTTCGCTGCATTGTCACCTGCGATGTTTATTACAGTATACCAACCTATATCAGTGATGTCTTTTCAACCCTTTTGTCAGCAGGAGTGCTGTTGATTATCACATAGTGATGGACACCTGTGCTTTACAACACTTGTTTGTGAGAGTCTTGGAGGTACGCAGCATGTTCCGGATGTGCTGACTGAAAATACCTGCAATCTGTTCTCAAATATAATTGGCTGAAAGACTTAAATGTCAAATAATTTCCTAGAGCTGAGGAGAATCGAGACACCCAGCTGATGTGATGTGGGCATACCATCATTTTTTCTGATGCTATGCACATGTAAACGATAATGGCACTGCTTGCCTGAAATGTGTATGTGTTAGGGTGTAAACTTACTATGGTCAGTGTTCTGACACGTGCAAAGAAAATGATGTGCGTGCGACAATTCCACTCATAATGGTAGCACAGATCTGATGTGGAAAATTACGATTTCAGTACATCGACAGCGGTGAGGGGCAGGGCATGAAAGATTTTACATGTCCATTTACTATGTCCAGTCATAACAAGGATATTAAATTACATTGTAAATTGGCATTTCCAGAGCCACAATCACCAGAAGGAGGTATCTGCAATACTTCACTCGTTGTCAAATGTCACCAGTTTGGTGCTACAATCACAAAATTTAATTGTAATTGTGATAAATATGTGGCTGGTTTTCTAGGACGACTCTGCCTGGGCACTTGATGGAGGTAGCCAGTGACCAGAACGGATGGACACTTCCAGCTTAAGGTGAAAGCCACTGCTGAGGCTCCTGAACTGGACAGGCGGGATATGAGTGTGCAGTTAATCTAACTGTGTCACTCTCTTGTCAGGTGAATAGCGAACTAATACCCAGTACGTGTTGGGCAGCCTTTGTGAGCACGTGTGTTGCAAGTATTCTCCGATTTTTATGTGGAAATTTTAGAAGATTCAATATGGTGAGAGTTTGCGCTAGACAATTATTCTCTCCCCCCACCCACCCTCACCAGAGGAGAGCCTTGTCTTCCACAGACTGATTAAATAAAGACTATAGAGCAGTATATTATTGACACTGATTTGAATTTCATGTTGTGAGGTCCTACCTCTCCATTGCAAACTGAGTCTTTGTCCTGCGAATTTCTAGGTGGAGGAGGGAAGTGGGAGAGGGCTGGAGGATTTCCCATAGATGGAGAAGATAATTAATTTATCAATTTATTTAATTAGCCCATTTATTTGATACCAAAAGTACTTGTATTGGCAAGATGGAGTGGGAGAGTTTGGGGATTTCCAGAGGAGTGAGGGAGGAGGAGGTGAAGGGAGAGGGAGATGCGATGAGGACTTTCTCAGGACAGATTATCCCCAGTGAGTCATAAATCAGTTAGCATAAGAATAGGTTAAGGGGTGGGGGAGTGTTGGTGGATTTCTCAGAAGGGCTGTTTATCCCGAGGGGGTCATACATCAATTAATTCACAGGGAGTCATAAATCAATCAAGTTTTCCCCTGAATGTATGCAATCCACACCAAATAACTCCCTAAATACCCCCTTATCCCACTACTAACTTCTCCATTCTTTGGTTATACAGTGCTCAGAGGCACAGAACATCATTCGCTTCAGAATTTTCCACGTCTTCAAGATTTACACAAAAGTTCATCTATCTTGTTTTTCAGCCTCCTGATGTTCTTATGAAACAGTTTTATTTTATTTTTCCGGAAACTGTTTCATACATTATGTTTTTGTTCTAATTACTTTGAAGACTGTTTTTCTATAACCTGACTCTAACCGAAAAATGTGCCCCTTCTGACTTCAGTAATCACAAGGATTTTTCCTCGTTTGCTTGTGGCATCCCTTATACTTTCTGCAAGGTGCTCAGCTAATCTGCCCTACCCTCTTCTAAAGGTGTGGCCCATGGCTTTTGTATCCCCATCTCCCAATTGTAACAAGGGGTACAACACAGATATAAGACTTCGTTTCAGTCAAAAGCAACCTTTCAGCTGTACGTAGTTGGCAGTTGTATTGTCCCAGGATTGGTCATGGCGCTGCAAAACCTCCACAGACCCCACACCAGCGTGACTGTTGCTGCTCCTGTTTCCTCCAGGACACTTTAATTCTATCTTCTAAGTTGCTCCTCCTACTATTAACGACCTGATCCCTGCACAAACTTCTATGTTTTGTCACCTGGGTAAACTCAGCACTATGTTCCATGATGTTTGTAACCAGATATTCTACACCTAGCTTTTTCTGTAGTTACTATCAAAAATGGTTCTGCAATCAGTGTATTTTGTCCACGGAATTGATTTCAAAGTACTCTGATGCAAGATCACCCACTTGTATCATTCAAAAATTGTGTTACGTTATTCAAATGACCACTTACACCTTATTCTAATGCCATTAATCTTGAACTTTCAAAATGACAATAAGCCTGTAAGACACCTAATTTCCAATACTCTTCACATGCTAAAGGCTATGTAAACAAGCTACAGGTTTCAATTTGTTCTTGAGTCTGGATTTTTATTCATTCTAATTGTAAAGCAGTCTCAATTACAAAAATAAAAATGTTAGATAATGTGACTTACGGTGTTGTACTGTTTTGGCTATATCATCTACATTTGCGCCATTTGGATTGCATGCAGCCCTCTTTGTCTTCTGAATGACTGGACAACTGATTACGATCATTATTTTTCAGGTAGTTCTTTTTTGAAAACTTAACTTCACAAATGCATGTTAATGGAAGTAGTATTAAAATAAAGGTATGGTCTCGTAACTTTTTATAATTACTAGGCACACATTCCCTGTTTGTAATGGTATTCTAAAAATAGAAGTTTAAGCTGTGTGTCCTATTGAAGCTTTATTATTTCATTTATTCACAGGACGTGTACATTAGCATGTTTTGCAGAAATGATTTACATTTGAACCATGTCGGCCTGTGGATTATATGTCAACACTGACATTGTGGCACAACACCACCCACCTGTAAGATATGTCTGCAGTTCGTGTTGTCACTATAAACCAAAGGTAATGGATTAGTGTGACTTGAGTGGACGTTCATGGTGTCTCGCAGATGTATGCAGGAACTGTACCACCAAATCTGTGAGTTTGAAAGAGGGTGCTTTATTGGTATGAGAGAATGTGATGCATACATCCGGGAAACTGGTGCTTGTGTGGGACGAAGTGCCTCGGCAGTGCAATGGGTGTGGGCAGATTGGTTTATGGGTGGCCGTATAACACGATGAGATGGGTCAAGTCACACCACCCAGACCACCCCCAAGAAGATCGCCTCATCCGAATGGCATTGCAGGATACATTTACATCCTCCTTGGCTCTGGTGAAACAGTGGAACAGTGTAACACGTTGTACACTATCAGGGTTACAGTCCTTTGTCGTTTATTACATGAGTTATGTGTGAGTCGTCCACTTCTCCGCCAGCCTTTGATGAATGTGCAGAAACATGCTGGACAACAATGGTGTATGGAATGACGTCACTTGGGACATAAATGGCATCAGACAGCGTTTTCAGACGAATTCAGTTTCTGTTTGAATGTGATGGTCGAATTTTGGTTTGCCACAGAGAGGGGAGTGGGATCACAGTGAGCGCATTCGCAGAAGATGTACAGCACCAACTCAAGGCCTTGTGATATGAGGTACTATTGGGTACAACAGCAAATCACAGTTGGTGTGTGTAAAGGGCACTGTGAGCAGTTGACCTACATGAATGACATGCTGCAACCTGCAGCCATACCCTTTCTGCAGAACACCCCAGACGCCATTTTTCAGCAAGACAATGCATGACCGCATGTTGATGTTGCTGCATGAACGCGTGCCTTCTTGGTGTCACAAGATGGCAGCCTTTTGCCCTGGTCTGCCAGATCACTAGACTTGCCGCTAACCGAAAATGTGTGGGATATGGTGAAACAATGGGAGTAGGCGGGCTACAGGGGTGCGACCCCAAAGTACCATTATCCAAGATAGTGGCCGTGGCATCAGCTGATGATGTCATCGAAGATGGCGGCCGTGATGTCAGTTGTTGATGCAAGTACCGTCATCCAAGATGGCGGCTGTGACACTAGCTAATGACACAAGTACCCTTATCCAAGATAGCGGCTTTTGGCTGGAAGTTTGAATTTTGGCAGGAAGATAGGTCAATTGGGCTATCTCCACTAACCTAAGTCATCCGACCACCACCACTCTCTAGGAACTGGAGGGGAAAAGGACTCAGCCTGTGCTGGACGTAAGTCCTTGTTTTGCATGCAGTCTTTATTTAAACAATTAGAGGCAGTATCACCATCAAGTGTTCGCCATGAGGTCCAGAGTCCAACTGACTTAGTACACAGTACTGCCACCAGAGGGCACTCTCGTCCCTCCCCTGACATAATCCTAAGTGGCGGTCTGGGGGAAAAATGACGGGAAAATGACTCAGCCTTTGCTGGGCACTGGAGAGAGGAAGGAGTGTTCTTTATTTTCTAGCAATTTATTTAGGGATGGATTTCACATAGTTTATTTATTACACTGATACAAAACACACGCTCTGACATGCTTGGGGTCATGCCACACAGCCTACAGACCTGCAAACTACTCGTAAATCACTGAAACAATGCGGTACACTGAAGTGCAGACCTGCAAACGACTTGTAAATCACTGAAATAATGCTTATATAACGTTCTGCCAACATGCTCACAACGCTTAAACAGTCGGAAATAATGTAGATTACAAACACTCATTGACAAAGTCCCCCATGGATCCCTCACTCAAAGAAAAGAAACATCTCAGCATTGGTCAATAATTCAATGCTGCACTTTGTTTTGTTGGGTATTGCGTCCCAAGACAACACAGGTGCCATGTAATAAAAGGTGGGATCCAGAGAATATGTGGTCATGCATAGACTCTGGAATTTCTCAAAAACGCCTGCAAGCAAGCGCACGTCTGTGTCCATGTAAAGCCGTGCACACTCTCCTAAAGTGGAAATATTGAATTCCCACCAGACATTCACAGCATGCTTATACTCTGCATCCGTTATGGCATCGCCTGTAAGGTTGCTGGAGAATGCAGCTATGTCAGGTAGCCTGGTTTCGTTGAGTTTTGGCATACTATCCACATATTCATATTGGAAAAACCCCTCCCTAGTCACAAGCTGCAACTTTTCCTCATCGGGAAATGCAGCTCGAGTGATATGCATATCCCCCCGAGGTAGGGTTTCAATGAGTTTCTGGAGTGGCACCTGCATAAAATGTAGCGTATCAAGGAATCAGAGCCTAAATCTTTGCATCATTTGTTTGGAGAATGAAATGTATTTCTCGACACTCTCAGGTAGGACACTGACCTGATCTTTCTCCAAACCATAATCAGCCAACTGCTCAACTAGAAAGTGAGTGTCATACCCACTGAAATTGTGGAAGAAAACAGGTATGTGTCTAGGTAGCTGGTACTTCAAATTGCACGCATTGTGAGCTGCACCATAGAACTTCCCCGTAAGATGACAATTGTCCCTACGAGGAGTTTCCACTTTTCCATCTAACGGCAGCCCACAAATATGACAGTCAACCGCGTTATTATACAAATCTTCATTCTTCTTCGATTTGGTCATGGACGTGTTACTGCTCTAAAGCTCTAAAGCTTTTCGAGCTCAGTGAGCAGCCGAACTGCAGGGCTGTCCCAAAACGTAAGATTTGTAGCGGTTAAGACTGGAATCATATGATGATACAATTTGGTATGCTGCCGCATATGGTACATGTTTTTCTGTAAATGTGATATGTGAGGCTGCACAGTTGGTCACAGGAGCGACGAAGCATTCAAAGTCGGCGTACACTACAAACGGGCATCGCTCCTGGTGGTGAGCATTCTTGAACTTTATGAATTTGTTGTCAGTGGAGTCTACTAGATGTGCAGGCAATAACTTGTCTGAGGAGAAATAATTCAGGCACCTTAAGCAAATTTACTTTTTACACTTATAGTTATTAAATTGGCTATAAAGGAGTCGGGACATGTCTTTGAGCCAAACATAGTGATAATTATCACTTTCAGAAAAGAACAGCATATTTACATGCAGCTCATGCTCACCGGCAAATTTTGAGAAATGGAGTGGGCTGACGACGATATGCTTGTTTTACTCATCTGATATGCTTTTCTTCTCCAGGCCATACCGGTATTCTGCACCTCAAATTTAGGTATGTCCTGGATCTTGATGGGGAACTCTATACCATCAAAGTTGTAACACCCAAGAATATTATCACCTACATCGTATGTACTCGGATGCTCAGGATGATCTCTGTAATTGTACTTTTTTTCGCACGCCAGGACTGACCATGAAAAACAAACCTGGTCATGTCTATTTTCAACATTAATACATGCCTGCCTATTAGCTATATCTTTAGGGAGCTTGATATAGCTAGACCCTCCATTTACCGGATCATAGACATGTGTATGGATGTCCAGGTGTAGAATTCTGCTGAGTGCTTTGGCTGAGCCTCTCACTTCCATCTCGGAAAATCGGCCCAATATAGCATTCAAAGTGGATTTACGAAACCACTCGGTGATTGATGTGCTCCACTTTATCACACCATTTCCCCCCCCCCCTCCCCCCCCCCTCCCCCCCAAAGATAATGAAGACTCATCTCTTCAACAGCTGACTCAACATTTGGGGGGGGGGGGGTGATAATTCGATGCAAAGCAGTACACTGCACTTATTGGCGGGATTCTTTGGATCATTGACTAACTTGAGGAGCTCTGTTTCCACGACAGGAATCCATGCCCTTAGAAATCCAGCAGGGTCGCAGTACCCTTCTGCCTTATTCTCGATCCTGGTGAACGAGATTCGCTCCTCAAAAGCGTCTGCAATCACTGAATGCTCTAACTGTGGTATGGTATCACTGACCTTACGCCCTTTACTAAAAGGATGAGAGAGGAAACTGCCACTAGCCATAGGATCTTCTCTGTTACTAATACTATAACTACAACTAGTCGATGGAGTTGGCGAGGTGGACAGGGGTATGTACTGTACCTCGTGTGATCAGCGAGGATGTGATGGTGGAGGAGGAGATACTGCGAAATTGGACCACTGTGAGCAGCCTGGTTGCTGCAGCCTTAACCCCCTAGCCTGAGGGATAGCGGCCCACGGATGCCAGAGTGATGCTGTGGAGGCCGCGGCTGGGGCAGGGTTGGGACTGGAGGCAGCGGCGGTGGCGGTGGCGGGGGTGGCGGCCCTGTCCTCCTCCTAGTGAGAGCAGCCCGGGATGGGTGCAGGCAGAGCATAACAGATGATGCTAGCTCGTTTCTGTGGACTCAGCCCAGCTTCGCTTATCCTGAAACCACTTGCAGAGGCACCTGCAGCTACCTGCAGCCTCTGCCGAGCAGCTGACAAAGGGGTCCGAGCCGGTATGCTAGCAGGGACCTGCCGCTTTCACAGCCCAATGTACATCTGGGGAAGCTGCAGGAGCATGCACCGTGTGGTGAGAGGATGGTTCTGTAAAGATAGGATGGAAGAAATAAGAATTCACATCCACATTATATGAGGAAGAGAACATTTGTTCATATAATAGCAACAACAACAACAACAATAATAATAATAATAATAATGGTAATGACCTAATTCACCCTGCTGGCAGGACTGCATCCCTTCCCAAATACCTGCATCCAGGAGAAGGTCTTGCATTCAGTTTGGCATTGTGTATCCCCACTCCTCAGCCATTTCATGTATCCACTCAGGCACTAGGGGTGATGGACCCAGATCCACAGACGTATCCTCATCAATAGATTCTGTAACATGAAGTGCATGAATTCAGCAAAGGAACTTCATTAAACAAACATGCCCTAAAGCAATACAATCTCCATCAGATGTCTGCACATATACTCTAAAGTAGGATGCACAAACAGAACCACAATAATACAAGGCAAAGAAATTCAGACTCACAGTATTGAAGTGAGGAAGACTGCTGTTGTTCTTTCATCTCCTCTTCAAACTTTGGATTTATTTTTGCCAACATCTCTAGCCTGAATGCTGAAATGAAACAAGTGAATATAGTGTAGGAGAGAGAGAGAAAGAGAGAGAGAGAGAGAGAGAAATAAAATGTCCACGACCGTATGCTCAAGAACTGAAACAACTTTCAGTTCCATGTGCTGAAGATTGATCACACACAAAAGAAAGATAATCATAACTTACGCTGTGTCTCGGATGAGCAGACACGTTTAACCTCGTCGGAACTGTGAGCGAAACCATTTACACTCCTCTTCATGGTGTAAGAATACAGACACATGCACACACATACGAATTCTGAGATGAACTAAAGAGGAATGAGAAAGACTGTTGGAAAGCGATTCATTATATAGATGTGATGACCCAGCATCACGTGATCTCAGCGTGAACCAATGGGTGAGGGGGGGGAGGGGGAGGGAGGGTTTTGGGTGGGGCTGGGCTCACTAGCAGTCCTAGTGAATGAAAGCTGAACCAGCCAGATGCTTCCAGTACCTCGAGGAGACCTGAGTCCGATAATTTATGGATTTACAGCGAAAGAATTCATACTATGAGTGAAGATGTTATTTGGAATACACGCTGGATGATATTGCATGTGGAATCATTAGGTGTATTACAAGCTCAACTGCGGAGAATGCAATTAGTCTGTGAGCTTAGTGATTTTCGAAGGTAAATTCCAGGTTGCTGGTATTAAAACTAGTGTTTCTTACATTTAGCTTAGCTTTGTAAATGCTGAAGCAAATGATTTAGAAAGTCTTGAGATGATAAAACGTAGAATTTCAGTATTTAGGAATGATGTACAGTGGAAAACATGAAATTCTGAGCTATTTTGGTAAACAGGTTCTGTTAGCGGAAGAATTTCCATGCAGACAAGCTGAGACATCACGAAAGCTCGTACAAAAGTGAACATTAACTGTTTATGGGACACTATACAATTTCTGAGAGGTCGACTTGGCTCTTATTTTACAAAGCTATGTGATGTCAGTATAACATTGAAAACCTTTTATTTGGTGAGTCACCATGTGGACGTTTTGCGGCAATGCATCAGCCACGCTGGATACATGTGCACGGCTAAATGCATCTCATATGTGCCATTAGTATTGGTAGTGAGAAAGGAGCCTGTGCTATTCTGGAACAGATTTCTATAGCAAGATCTGTGTTGTCAGTATCAACACGTATAGCGTCAGCAATGGTAAACACACATGCTGCCCAGAGGCGTTTCGCGTATGGGACCAGTGTGAGTTCTGTGACGTCAGCATAACACTCGAAGAACTCTAACTGTATACCCAAAAATAGACGTGACTTTCACCTGCTTGCGGCAGCTGTGTGAGAGTGATGACTCGCACTGGCTTGCATCAGGTGGTGACTAGCGGTGGCGGCGACGTGTGCACGCCCTTGGAGACTCTGATACATTGACGTTAGTTCGAAAGCATTTTTATGTGCAACGTGTGTTTGTGCACAACATTATTTCTGGCTGTTTAAGCATTGTGAGCTTGTTGGCACAGCGTTATATATGCATTATTTCAGTGATTTATGAGTAGTTTTCAGGTCTGCACATCAGTGTAACCCATTATTTCAGTGATTTACGAGTAGTCTGCAGGTCTGTATGTAGTGTAATGCACTATTTTGACAATTTATGAGTTGATTTCGTATCCTCACATCAGTGAACTGCATTATTTACGAGTAGTTTGCATGTCTGTGTAGCGCATTATTTCAGTGATTTAGGAGTTGTTTGTATGTCTGCAGAGTGTTTAACATGCGTTATTTCGGTAATTTACGAGTAGTTTGCAGGTCTGTAGGCTGTGTGGCGTGACCCCAAGCATGTCAGAGTATGTGTTTTGTATCAGTGTAATAAATAAACTATGTGAAATCCGCCCCTAAATAAATTGCTCGAAAATTAATAAAGTACACTGCTTCCTCTCTCCAGCAGCGCAGCACAGGCTGAGTCATTTTCCCGCCATTTTTCCCCCAGACCACCATCTAGGATTACATCATGGAAGGGACGACAGTGCCCTCTGGTGGCAGTACTGTGTACTAGGTCAGTTGGATTCTGGACATCATGGTGAACACACTTGATGGTGGTACTGCCTCTATTTGTTTAAATAAAGACTGTATGCAAAATAAAGACTTATGTCCACCACAGGCTGAGTCCTTTTCCCCTCCAGTACCTAGGAAGAGGTGGTGGTCGGATGACTTAGGTTAATGGAGGTAGCCCATTTGATCTATCTTCCTGCCTGGTACTTTGGGGTGGTACCCCTGTAGCCCCACTACTGACGGGTGCAGCACTTTGACCACAGATGAACTTTGGAACCAGGTGAATGCAGCATGGATATCTGTACCACAAGAGGCTATTCGAGCCTTATATGCGTTGATGCCATCACGCTTGGAACAAGTTATCAGGGCTCATGGCGGACCCTGTGCCTACTAAACAACAGGACACATCATGAACTGAGGTGACTGAAATGTTCATCAAATCTGCAGAAGATATGAATGTACATTTCCTGCGAATATGAACGCCCTATCTCTAGTCGTTCAAGGTGTTCTGTTTTTCTTCTGAACATGAGTGTGTATATTGCCCGACTAATTCAGCATCAGTGAAAGGTTTCATATTTTTTCGCAAGAATATTACATACTTCATATGATGTTTTTGTGACAGCTTCATTTTGTCTGACTAACATTGGTACAACATTTTATTGATGACAAATTGTTGATTTTAGATGAGCAAGTTTTTAATTTGTTTAATTTGAATCTAAAGGATACACTACTCTAAATGAACTATACTTACTTGTGTAGTGGCGAAATAAATTGTATCTCTTTCATTCCCACAACCGTTTCCTAGCACATTAAGCAAACATCATTACCTTCTTTGTGGTGACATATAAAACAAAATTCTAATTCCCATTTTTTTGGAAAGTTCTATTCTATTCACGATCTCACAGATGGGATGTTTACCTTGCGCACTTCTCCCTAAGTAATGTGAACGAGTTTTTTTGATGGGTACTTGAACTCAGGCCCTGTCAGTCAGAGCACTGTTGTAACGTAAAGAATTATCCTGTGCATGTCTGGGATATAGGATGACCCAATGTCCCGAAAAACCGAGATTGTCCGGTTTTTTCATCATAACATACAGTAACCTGAAAAGTTGTTTCGATATGCTCAAATGTCCCAGAATTCAGTTTCAAACATATTTTACGAAATTGTAAGTTTTTAAAGATTTCGCTCAGTTAAAGAGAATACGACACCATAAATTGATACTATTTAGCTTATTTCTCTAACCTCCATAATCCCACAGTAGTCTCAGCATCAATATTGATACACCTAAACAATAGTTTATTTTGAGTGGGTCTGTGGCTGGAGATTATTAATAGTTGTAGTGTTGTAACAGTTGCAGGCATTGCAACTTGAAAAAAGTTGTGAAAATTGTCCGATTTTCCCACCATTTCCCCATTGCCAATGGCAGAATAGTGTAGTTTTTGGTGTTATGGCAGACAAACTGCAGCAATGCTGAAACGTGCCTACAAATTCAGAGACAGTTGTAAGGAATGGAATATTATCTAGAAACGTCGATTGATTGCGAAGAAAAGTGTTCGGTATGAAAATGTGTTATTAGTATCAGTCACGGTGGGCAGTCTGACTTAGTTGATCATATTAAATTAGAGGAATGCTTTAACAGATTTAGTGCAACGAGCTGTAGTAAAACTCTACAAAATTATTTTGGGAAACCTCAGTCAAGTGAAGTCATGAAAGTTCGAGCAGCTGAGCTTACATGTGGTAGAAGATAACAAAACCATTAGGCAGTATTCACACGGGGGTACTTATGTCTCCGAGTGACTGAGATACTCTGCAACCAAGAGACACTGCATGTGTATTTAGATGAGGTCATTCCCACAGGGATACTTCAGTAGTGGCACTCGAGTCACCATGACTTGGATGCTATGTGACCCAATGTGCTAGTCGCCTAGTCTCCCAGTCTCTCGGTTGCATTCGTACCATTGGAATGCGGAATGCACGGACAAATGTTTAATTTGAAATTTGTGGGAGAAGTGGAGAAATATCTGGAACTATAAAATTACAAATTAAAAGGGTATTCAAGGAAGGAGGTGTCAGAGAGAGCATGTCACAAAGTAGCCATGGAAGTTGATCTGTCAGGTAAGTTCATTATCAGTAATTAAAATTTTTAGCATAAAATAAGTATGCCCTACTTACTATGCTTTAATATCAATTTTATTGACAAACTAACCAGCAATTTATAAGCACCCACCATATAATGAACGTAATAAAAATGTAACTATAGCGTTTTTAATTATGTATTAATACATAAATGGAAACGTGAAGAAATTCATTTATAAATTTTACAGAAATACACATCACACATAAAAATTTTTGTAAAGAAAGACAGTTATAGTAGATCGTGATTATTTTTGATTCAGTATTTCCACTGCCATGGGAGGGAAGCACGAGGTGTCAGAAGGTAGTTGACTAAATAATTCCTTATTTCATAAGCAGTAGAATGAGGATGTAGTGCAATGTCTTTCCCTTGCTGGATTCCGACTGTTGGCGTTTCGAAGCTGTTGCACTGTTGTTCACCACAAATGTATTGGATACCCTCATGTTTTTGCATGAAATTATGCAGTATGCACACGGATTTTGTTATGTCACTACCCTTCCTGTAGTTCAAGAATGAATAGGACTGCTCAGGATTTGGAACTTCTGTGTCAGCATTCCAAATGCACATTCGACAGATTTTCTTCCTCTGCTTAATCTATGATAATAAATTCTCTTCGCATTATCAGGTGTTCTTTCTGGGTACGGTGGCATCAAGTAGCATGACAATGTAAACACTTCATCTCCTACAACGTAATAAGGGAAATTATATTCATTTTCATCATCTGTAAATCTTCCATTTGTAATCCAGTGTTTGGTTGCTCAAGCACGAAAAATCCCTCCATCACTATTTCTACCTGCATAATGAGTTTCAATGATAATAGGTAAACCATCAGCATCACTCCATGCCAACAATACTCTGGTACTGTTTACAGCTGAAGTTAGCTGAATCCGTCCCAGCTAATTTTTTAATGTGGATATGTTTCCCGTCCAATGCATCTAAACTATTACGCAACCTTTAACCTACAATTTATATTATTCTCACTGTAAGGATGAACCCACAACTTTTCCTTCTGTACCAGCATTAATAATAATACTGTATTATAATATGTTCATCACTAATAGAGTCACTAGACATAGTACTACTGGGGCACAGTGAACAAAACAGTGTGCTTCATAAGTTCTTTGCCCATAGCTTTACCAAGTGCTTTAATTTTCTGTTCACACTGCAAGCGACTTGGCAGTATAGGAGACTTGTGTCATGCTTGTGTGAATGTGATTGGCCTCTCGAGTTGTCCAGTCTCTCAGTCTCTCTGTTGTCAGGTTGCTGGGGACCTTATTTGAGTAGCCCCACGTGAACAGGACCTTAGCACTAGTGATTGTTCTAATGTGCTTAACAGTGTTATGTTTAGATGATTCTTCCATTGCAAAAAAGTTTTGTTCAGCAAGAACTAAAGTATCAGCCTTAGTAAAAGAAGGCATTATTCCCCAGAGTTTAAAGGAAAGCTTAGAGAACATCTGTGTTCCACGGGTTATTCACTGATGCTTCCAATCATGAACTGCTAAAATATTTCCGTTTGTTGTTCAGTTTTTCTATATTAATGAAATGATTCACTCCAAACTTTTGAAAGTGAGTTCCGTACCTAAAGAAACATCTGATGAAATTTTAACATTTTGTATGAATACCGCTGAAACGTTTGATCTTGAAAAAAATAAATGTGTGGCATTTTGTGGAGACAATACAAAGTTCAACTGTGGTGGTTTAAAAAGACAAAGCAAATGCAACATATTTATAAAATTAAAGAAAACATTGTGTGAAAATATTGAAGGGCTATGCTGCCGTGCACATCTTTTGCACATTTGTGAGCGGGCATCTGCTGATGGTAGTTTGAGCTGTGATGCTGAAACTATCTCAGATCACAGAAGATCTGGGAAACTATCATTATGAAGGTATTCTCGTACTTTTCTCTATACAAAGGTAGAACAGAGAGGCTTAAGGAGCTTTGCGATTATGTAGAGACTGAATATACAAATCTACATATATATGCTGCAAATCACCATGAGGTGCATGGCAAAGGATACATCACATTGTACCAGTTATTAGGGCTTCTTTCCATTCCATTCATGTATGAATTGTGGGAAGAATGATTGCTCGAATGCCTCTGTGCATGTAGTAATTATTTTACTCTTATTCTCTCGATCCCTCTGTAAGCAATGCATAGGGGATTGTAGCATACCTAGAGTCATCATTTGAAGCTGGTTCTTGAAAATTTGTTAATAGTCTTTCTTCAGGAGTCTTCCAGTTCAGTTCCTTCAATGTATCTATGACTCTCTCCCACAGACGAAACAAACCTGTGACCATTCATGCTGCCCTTATTTGTATACGTTCAATCTCCCCTGTTAGTCTTATTTGGTACGGATCCCATGCACTTGAGCAACTATGGGACGCACAAGTGATTTGTATGCAAACTCCTATTTTGACTGATTAGACTTCCCCAGCATTCTAATAATTAACCAGATGTAATGTGTCACTCAAAAACCTGCTGGTTATCACTATTTCCAGCAGTTGAATGAATCATCAGACTATTTTTAACCCCTGAAATTTTTTTCTCTTAGTGAAGGCTCTGTGTCCCTCTCTTTCTCTCACACTGTCATTGTCTCCACTCTTGCTATAGCACAACCACTGTCTAATGCATTCCAGTATTTATTATTTTTCCATCTTGTTCCCACCACCACTGACTCCTATCTCAGCATAAAAAAGCACTAATATGTCCACATGAAAAAAATTTTAGGGAAATTTTGTAAAAGTGCTGAGGAAGGTAGAATGATGCATCTGGTACTGCACTTTTCCATTAGAATCTTTGAAAACATGAGCATATTCACTTTTTTTGTCCACCAATAAGAGCATTTTTCGGCTATGCCTGATGTGTTCGCAGTTGTGAATGTGGACAACCATCAGCAGTTTAATGGTGTGCGGCAATGAAAATTTATGCCGGACCGGGACTCGAACCCAGATTTTCCGCTTATTGTGTGTGGCCACCTTACCATTTGGCTCCTCAAGCATAACTCACACTCAAACCCAAACTTCCATATTTCGTAAACCACGTGTCAACAACCAGTACTCGTACATCCATTATGTATATTCCCGTACAGGGGAGACAGTTTACTTGAAAGTCACATACCTGTTGCAGGTGGATAATTATGATATTGCAGTGCTTGTGTTACTTCAAATTATGATGCACAATGTTCCTTCAGACATTTTTTTCGGGTTTTCTCAGGAACTACCAATGAACTAAATGGTGCCTCAGTAAGTCCCTTAAGGTCCACCTTAGACCACATCTAATACGAAACAAACCAACCGTTTTGTTTCTTTTGCTGAGCTAGAGGAAATGTGTATTATTCAAACTTTGACCCTGTAGGACAGTTACAGTAAAATGATCCTTCTGTTGTGTATAGAAATGGTCCCTAACCCAAAGGCTATCCAAAACACTTAAACTTACACTTCTATCACCAATAGAACCCGAGGTATGAGCCCCAGAAAAATTCTGTTTTTATGCATGGCATTATGGAACATATCAGGCAGTTCATGCCATCACATGTGTAAGTTGGTGTGGTATCATGGAGTAAATCCATGCATTGTTGATCTTGAAGCTGTGCCTCTGCATCTTTACTGCAGTCAATCTGTGCAGAGGATGTTGATGCGTAATAGGTAGCCAGCAACTAATTTTTCTGTACCATGCAGGTGCCTAACATTGGTCATGAACCATGCTGTATAATCGAGGTGGCAGAAAATTCGAGGATTACAGACCAAATCTGCTAAATGTTAATGGTCGATGTAGTTGTTGAATGGCCTTGTTTCTATGTCACCTTTGAAGTGATGAATTGCTTCGTACATTGCCAGTAGTTCATGGCTGTAGGCTGGCCTCTTACTCTGTGAAACAGTCAGTTTATGTGAGAAACTGGAATGGTTGCTGTATGCCTGCCACTACTTGTTACAGAACCGCTCCAACAGCAATGTCACTCAAATCATTGGGCATGCAGAAGTGGGTATGCCAATGTTGTAGGTGTGACGCATGGGAGGAGTCCATTCAAGCTTAAGTTTGGTGGTAATATTCTTGCGTGCAAGAACTACTGTGAATGGTGCTCGAATGGTGGCTGCATGAGGGAGATGGTGACAGTATAAATTAATTATCTTGAGGAAACAATGTAAGTTATGAAAGTACTCTACTGACAGCAGTTGGGAATTACATACATTCACTGTGGTGTAGGGCAAATACCAGCTTTTTTGATGATGTATCCAAGAAGCACAACTACAGGCTTCCAAAATTGGCATTTATTATCATTAATCACTACATCATTGACAACAAGTATGTTGGGAACTTGTTTAAGATGCAGTTACTGGGTAGCCCATGAACTATCAGAAAGTGCCACGATGCCAGCCTGTAAAAGTTTGACTGCCTCTATGGCAATGTGAAGCTTGTCTGGTGGTACTTGTATGGCCCGTGGTCCGCAGGATGACCTAGGATGACAGTAAACATGTGGAATGTTCTGTTGCGAGTAGCACATTATGTAAATAACACTTACATTTGTGCGGAGGGCGTATGAGCATTTGATGTTTCAATGGGAGCTCGAGAGCAGGAAGCTCTTTACTGATCTGGGTCATGTGTGGAAATTGTGTGAACGCAAATACTGCTGGGGAGGATGCTGTTGTAATACTGAGATCAAGTGGAGATGGCATGGTGGAGTCATCCAGAACAGGCATGAGTGAATGTCGTGTGTGAGAACCATCCAGGCAACATTGTGTGACATTGAGTTCCTCCAACACTTGGCAGATTGCATGACATATAGCACTCTGTTCATCCTGTGGACCTAATGATTCCATTCTCATGTCAAAATAATGCAGTTGCAGTTTTTGCAGTTTGATGAGGGATACGATGCATTGATGCGGGTGTTGTTGATGTTAAGTGGTCAAGACACAATGTTGAGTGCCATCTGGAAGAAATGTGGTAGAGCCGTGCTATGCCATTGGGGGGGGGGGGGGGGGGGATAACCAATGACGAAATGGCCACTATCCTGATGGATCAGATTACTGCAAACCAAGTCCAGTAACAGTCATAAATTGCCAAGGAAGTCAGCGCAAAGCACCAGATCGTGGACATCAGCGTTAAGGAGGTTCCTTGTAAAGAGTTTCCCAAGACTGAGGTCCACGGCATGAGGCTAGGTCTATAAACTGTGATGGAAGAGTCATTCACCACACAAAGCTGTGTGGCAGAAACAGCACTGAGTATTTGAAGGTAGACTTGGAGGTGAGGTACTCATGTTGGAACACATTTCAGTGAGGAAATATTGTTGACAGATGCTGTCAAAGATGTTGGTGGTGGGGAAGAGGTTTAGTTAATGCAATGTGAAGCAAAGTGACTTCAAAAGGCCTTTGTGATCCAGTGCACATATTACAGACCACATATGACTGTTGGATAGTGACATAATGGGTGGCAGTTCCACACAGTCTCGCTGAATTGCATTTGGAACCAGCAAAACTGTCCCCTTACTGCCATGACAGTGTGCAGTGCATGTTTGCCAGTTGTGGGGATGTTTGTTGTGGTTGCATGAAGGTCACCATCCCCTGTAGCAGAGATGATGTCATGTTTTGTGGCAGCTGTAGTGAGGCAGCATGTGCAGTATGGCTGCTGTAAGAGATGTTTAGTGGTATTGTTGTTTGCAGTATTTGTACATTGCTGAAGTTATTAAATAATAAAGAATCTGCCTGGTTATTTCTGCTTGCAGTGCAGCAACTCATATTCATAAAAAATCATTGCAAGTTTTTCTTGAGGCACAAACTTGATGACCCAAGGGCTCAGGGCATGATGTCTGGCCTCAGTTTGAAATCCACTAGTGTGCGTAGCTGACACCAAAACTGTGGAGACGTCCTGCCCACCATCTATTCATCACAAATAACTTATTGTAACTGTTGCTCCTGTGTCTGGGAGAGACGTTTGAGAAGAGCAGTTTTCAAGGGAAGGAATTTATTATCAGCTGGGGGTGAAAGAATAATGTCACTGATCACATCTGCTTGTTCACTGAAGTGACTGAACAACATGATGAATTTGACACTGTCATTTGATATATGTGTGACAAGGATGTTCTCAACAGTTGCGAACCAGATAATGGGTTGATCTGGGCGAAATGGCCGTAGGTTAGGTTGTGCACTGTAACAGTCGGGGATGTTGTTGCTGAATGGTCATGCCAGTAACCGAGACAAAATCCAGAGTGGTACATGGATGAATGCTCAGTACCCAGAAGCAGCAGGTTCATAGATGCAGTAAGAACATCTGAGAATTGTGTGGCAGTGTGGGCCACATTGTGCAGTGAAATGGGTTGAACGTGTTTGAATGCAGCATACGAACACATCAACAATAGCAAACATTAAAAGCTGTGGTCATTTGAGCAGCTGAAGCATGGTAGTTGTCTGGCCTGTATGCAGAACATAGTCTGGAATGAAATCACCATTTCCTTTGTTTGGTACCATTGTCCAATTCTGTAGTGAGCCATTGACAAAAGTCGTGTTTGGTTTTGAAGAATATCACTTACTGTGGACTCAGCTGTAAAGCACTGCACACTTCCATATGGAAATCGTCCTATCTTGAGAACTGTGACATATGGCAGTTGCATAGTGGCTGCATTGTCAGTACGTAGTACCTGAAGCTGGGAACAAAGGAGTGAAAAATGATCCATATGTGGTTGTTGTGTGCCACTAATTCAGAATCTTACCCTGGGATAAGGTAAGGGTGACAGTAATGACACAGTGCTGGTTAGAATACTCTTTATTTATCACATGGTGCAGATACAAAAGTGTGTCACACTGCTTGGCAGTCCACCTTACTAAGATATGCTTGGCGAGGAGCCAAGAACAAAGTAGATGGTCAAGAGACGTTCCTCTCTCATGGTGTTCACAGTAATGCTAGCAGTTGTCAGTAACAGCTGATAGTTCATCAGTTCCATGTACACCACTTTCTCCAGCCTCACCAATGATAAATCCACCAACATCACAGTCTGAGCAATACATGCTGCTTACAAACTAGCATGTCTTCACTCCATGGCATTTTTTATATGAACAGCCACTACTAAACTGGCTGAGTTCATGAAAGAACATAGAAGAACTGTCCACTTTGTAAACAACCAGTTGCTGAGCATTCTGTACATCTTGACTCAATGTATATGAGTGTCTGATGCACCAAAAGGCTATTTAGGTCCTCTTACCCAGTACTAGTTCCCCTAAGCTCCAGAGATGGGAACTAATCCCACAAAATTTCATCACACCCTGACAGGCTTGTGGACTTAAGCTCCATTAGCACCCCCTTCTTTTTTTACAGTTTTACATTTTTATTTATTTATTTTTGAAGATTTTTCTAATTATTTTTTACTTTATTTCTTCTCTCTTCTCTCCTGTATACAATCTTTGGTTTTTCTCTGTCTCTTTTTTTTTCATTTCCCACCTAATTCTTTATTACATAATATTAAAAATTAATTTTCCCTCATCTTATTTCATCTTTACTTCTCACTCAGTTCTTATGATCAGCTGTGTAGTGAATCGGTCACAGTTCTTACCAGTGATTGATCTCCTACTCCATCTGACACCCCTCTGTGTATCTTTGATTTCCTTATCTTCGCTACAGGTTGGTCCCTCATATCATGGGGCCTGAGTGATCTGACCCTCCTTTCTTTATACAGGAATTCC
The DNA here is from genome assembly GCF_023898315.1 of Schistocerca nitens. Taxonomy (NCBI): domain Eukaryota; kingdom Metazoa; phylum Arthropoda; class Insecta; order Orthoptera; family Acrididae; genus Schistocerca; species Schistocerca nitens. The sequence goes on from NC_064615.1 coordinate 355,098,020, forward strand.
TGAGGAATGGATCAATAATTCTGAAAGCTAGGGTAGTTCTTTCTTTATCTCTCTCTCTCTCTCTCTCTCTCTCAGTGTGTGTGTGTGTGTGTGTGTGTGTGTGTGTGTGTGTGTGTGTGTGTGTGTCTAGAGACTCTACTTAGAATTTTGTCCTCTGAAATTAAGTGCTGGCTAGCCATGCTATGTGCTTGTTATTTTGTAGCTTTCTCAAGTGAATTTTGCTTTTGATAAAAATCATTATCTAAGTGACTGATATTTCAGTCATCAAAAAAGTGAGATATTGGAACAAGCAGAAAGATAATGATGACAACAGAATTTGAAAGTTCTTATGCATTGCTGATTTTGGGATTATGTGAATACCATTACACCTTTTGCAAAAGAAATTTTCAGTTCAATAACGAAGAGTAACACAATCCAAAATACGAATATTTTTTTACAGATTGTCTTTCCCTTTTAGATTAATTGCAATTAAGTGTTGAAATTGTCTATTAGTTTACCTTTCAATTTTCTTACCTGGCCAGCATAAGGTATAATACCTGTATATACATAAAAGGAAATCCTATGTTTAGATTTATTTTTACGTGTTTGCTGTTGTTGTTGTGATCTTCAGTCAAAAAACTGGTTTTATGCAGCTCTCCATGCTACACTATCCTCTTCATCTCTGAGTAACTACTGAATCTACATCCTTCTGAATCTGCTAATTGTATTAATCTGTTGGTCTCCCTCTACAATTTTTACCCCCCACATTTCTCTCAAATACTAAACTGGTCATCCCCTGATGTCTCAAAGTGTGTCTTATCAACTAATCCCTTCTTTGGGCCAGGTTGTGTCACAAATTTATTTTCTCCCCAATCTTTTTCAGTACCACCTTATTAGTTATGTGATCTACCCATCCAGTCTTCAACATTCTTCTGTAGCACAACATTTCGAAAGCTTCTATTCTGTTGCTATCTAAACTATTTATCATCTATGTTTTGCTTCCATACATCACTATACCCCAGACAAATACCTTCAGAAAAGACTTCAGAGCACTTAAATGTATATTTGATATTTACAAATTTCTCTTCTTCAGAAATAGTTTTCTTGCCATTGCCAGTCTACATTTTATATCCTCTCTATTTCAACCATCATCAGTTATTTTACTGCCCAAATAGCAAAACTCTTCTAATACACTGAGAGTCTCATTTCCTAATCTAATTCCCTCAGCATCAACTCATTTTATTTGACTACATTCAATTACCATTTTTTGCTTTTGTTGATGTCATCTTATATCCTCCTTTCAAGACTCTGTCCATACTGTTCATCTGCTCTTCCCTCTTCCAAGTCCTTTGCTGTTCCTGAAAGAATTCCAGTGTCATCAGCAGACCTCAAAGTTTTTATTTCTTCTTCCTGAACTTTAGTTGCTACTCCTTGGTTTCCTTTTCTGCTGGTTCAGTGTACAAATTGAATAATGTGGGTGGTCTGCTACAACTTTGTCTCACTCCCTTCTCTACCACTGCTTCCTCAACACTTATTACTGCTTTCTGGTTTCTGTACAAGTTGTAAATATCCTTTTGCTCCCTGTATTATATCCCTACTACCTTCAGAATTTCAAAGAGAGTATTCCAGTCAACATTGTCAAAAGCTTTCTTTAAGTTGACAAATGCCATAAACATACACTTGCCTTTCTTTAACCTGTGTTCTAAGATAAGTTATACGGTCAGTATTGCCTCATGTGTTCCTAATTTCTACAGAATCCAAAGTGGTCTTCCCCTGTCAGCTTCTATCAGTTTTTCTGTTTTTCTGTAAAGAATTTGTGTTAGTAGTTTGCAATCATGACTTATTAAACTTATAGTTTCATGATTTTTATACCTGTCAGCAACTGCTTGCTTCAGAATTGGAATTATTACATTCTTCTTGAAGTCTGGTGGTATTTCATCTGTGTCACACATTTTGTGCACCACATGGAAGAGTTTTGTCATGACTTGCTCTCCCAAGGCTATCAGTAGTTTAGATGGAATACCGTCTACTCTTGGGGCCTCATTTCTACTTAGATTTTCCAGAGTTCTGTTAAATTCTTCTCACAGTATTGTATCTCCCTTCTCATCTTCATCTACATCCACTCCCCTTTCTATGATATTACCTTCAAGCTCATTTCCGTTGTATAGATCCTTTATGTACCCCTCCATCTTCAGTTTTCCCTTCTTTGTTTAGGACTGGTTTTCCATCTCAGCTCTTGATGTTCATACAGCTGTTTCTATTTTCCTTAAATGCCTCATTAATTTTCCTGTAGGTGGTATCTATCTTTCCTCTAATGAAATATGCTTCTATGTCCTTATATTTGTCTTGTAGCCATTCCTGCTTAGCAATTGTGTACTTCCTGTCAATCTAATTTTTTAAACATTTGTATTCCCTTTTGCCTGTTTCATTTGCTGCATTTTTTATTTTCTCCTTTCATCAGTTAAATTCAATATGTCTTGTGTTATCCAAGGATTGCTACTAGTCCTTGTTTTTTTGTATGTATTTGATCCTCTGCTGCCATCACTGTTTCATCTCTGAAAGCCACCCATTCATCTTTTATTATATTCCTTTCCCCTGTTCCACTCGACCATTGCCTAATGCTCCCTTGAAACTCTCATCTATCTCTAGTTCTTTCAACTTGTCCAGGTCCCATCTCTTTAATTTTCTGCCTTTTCCCATTTTTTTCAGTTTTAATCTACAATTCATAACCAATAAATTGTGGTCAGAGTTCACATCTGCTCCTGGAAATGTCTTACAATTTAAAATCTGGTTCCTAAATCTCTGTCCAACCATTATGTAATCAATCTGAAATCTTCAGCTGTCTCCAGATCTCTTCCACATATACAACCTTCTTTTATGATTCTTAAACCAAGTGTTAGTGATGATTAAATTATGCTCTGAGCAAGATTTTACCAGGTGGCTTCCTCTTTCATTCCTTTCTCTGAGTCCATATTCACATACGTTCCAGCCCCCTTCAAAATTAAATGTTGGTCTTCTTTAACTATCTGAGTAATTTCTTTTATTTCATCATACATTTCCACATCTGCAGAGCTATTTGGAATATAAGCTTGTGCTACATGCTACCACACAGGGCTTTGTGTCTGTCTTGGCTATGATATTGCATTCACTATGCTCTTCATAGGAGCTTAGCCGCATTCTTATTTTCTTATTCATTATTAAACTCAATTCTGCATGACCCCTATTTGATTTATATTTATAACCCTGTATTCACTTGACCAGAAGTCCTGTTCCTCCTGCCACTGAATTTCACTAATTCCCACTATAGCTAACTTCAACCCATTCATTTCCCTTTTTAAATTTTCTAAGCTACCTGCCTGATTAAGGAATCTAACATTTTCATACTCCGATCTGTAGGATGCCAGTTTTGTGTCTCCTGATGACAACATCCTCCTGTGTTTATACCTTTTTTAATTGTTTTTATTTGATTTGTGAGGACACAAACTTTCCAATTTATATTAAAATTGTGTTGCTAACAAAGATGATTTTGTAGTTTCCAGAGCGCAGCCATGAATGAGGAGGAGGACATTACCACCACACCACATCCGAGGAGTTCAGCAAGCCCACTCTCTGCACTCACATTCTGGTAAGGGTGACTAATACTGTCATTCATGGTGGATAAAAGGGGCAAAAATAAGTGTAAAGCACTAGAAATATGTAATATAATAAAATGAATGTATTAGATTCTTGCATAAGTCAATTAGGTTTCTGCATTAGTTACACTACATTTTTGTTCATAGTCTAAGTACTTAATTCATAAAATTGCCTTACCACTTGTCAACTGGCAGCCATTGTTTGAAGTGTTATATTTGTAAATATGCATTGAGTTTTGTTGACTTCAAAATAGTTCACATTTTTTTGATGACTAAGTAATGTGCAATGATAAATCATAAGTTAAAGAAAAGATCGTGTTTGATAGTTTTTCTTTTTTGAATTCCTGGAAGTACACTGGCAGGTTGAAAATGATGAAAAACAACCAAAAAACTGCAACAACTTTTGCTGAAACTTGATAATGCATGATAAAACAGTTAGTCATGTCCTCAGTTAGGAGGTTATTTCAGTCCTCTTCCTTATTGTGTTATTGTACACTCATATTTCAGATATCCTTGTTCTTTATCCAATTGTGTTTGGTAAATTTCTTGAACAATAAAGAGGTTTCATGAAATGATAATTAATAATCTTCTAAGTTCTGAATCAGCAAATGTCTTCAGACATGGAATCAAGAAATTACCCAACACTGGTAGAGAGTCATAGATAATGGAGCAGGATGTATTTTACAATAGTCTCCTCCTATGACAGCTACATAATTCTATTAACATTTGCATGATCTTAATAAAATTACATGTTTATGAGTGCACATTTATTTACTTGAATCTCTGGTGTGGAGTCATCAATATGAGGACTTTTGCAAATATGAAATACATATAGGTCTTAGCATTACTGGCAGTAATTACAACAATCAATTCTGCTGATCAAAATACATTACAATCTTTAGACATATTAGTACAACAGGAATCATTTGTTTACCACATACCATAAAAACACTTGAATCATCTTATGTCTAGCTTGCAAATAGAGGGTGATTCAAAAAGGAAGAACAGATTTCAGTTGGTTATCACAAAGAAACTCTGAAAGAAAGAAACAAATTGTGCATGTCACTGGATAGAAGAAGATTCAGAGTCTTACATCAGGGTGAATATGCTCTGGGACAACTGGCAAATCCAGGAAAAATTTGGGAATTTTTTCATTTGGGACAAGTGTGGGAGAAGCTCAGGAATTTTTCAGAATTTCAGGAATTTTTCGTTATTTTACTTTTCAGCTAAATTTTTGTAATTTTGAAGAACTGATATTTTAACAAGGAATGTTACTTTAGCTCACTACTGCAGAATAAAACATAAATGAGAGAATAACACCAAAATAACACTTTAGTTGCAAGGAAAATGCACTATTTACAACAACAAAACAGTGCACATACGAGCATCTACTGGCAGCAAAATGTGTCCGAAGATAATGCAGTAATTTGCAACAACCAGCTGCTTTCGATGCGTCTTTCTTGTGGGCATCATTTTGGTGACGATGACTGTTTACATTTGTAACAGGTCGTGGGAAAATATTCCAAATGGTAGTTTGAAAAGTGTTACTTTCAAAGTAAATATCCACTTACACAAGATGAATTATGTTACATGTGAGAATGTGCGATGAATATCTTAAATTAGACTCTCATTCAAAACTTAAATATAACAAAATATCTTAAATTAGACTCTCATTCAAAACTTAACAGTGAGGACAAGCCATTGAAATAAATTTTAGGTCCAAAAGACCACCTATTTAAGCCATTATTCAAAATTTTACTGGCACATTTGTGTTTGATGTTTCTTAAAAAAGGTAACACATGCTAAAAGAGATCAAGTTTCTAGGTCAGTTCTCCATATTTATTTAATTCACTCATAGATTACAAATTATGTAGTAACAATGACAGAAGTATAATTATTCTTGAAAAAAATAAAAAATTAAAAAAAAAAAAAACAGCAAAAAATTTTTGGTGACCAATATTGTAATGATAGCTTAGATTTTCTCATGGTTATACTGTTTGTATATTAATTTAAACCATTAACTTTCTCTGTTTGTGTTGGCACTACTTAATAGTGATGTTTCTAGGAGCTGACTACATTACATGTCCTATGTTCTGTATATCTGCTGTCATTGGCTGGTGAGATCATGTGACACAAGCTACAATTGGCTGACAAAAGTGCATCGCAATTTTTTGTTTTTCAGTTCTTCAGAAGCTGCCATGCTGTAATTGCTGGAATCCGGATTTATACTTCTGTAGTGCAAAAATATAATGTAAATGTTGCCGCGCATCGAAGATCTTTCCAAAATGGAAGTTCCAATGCTGGTGTATAAATCCTTCACCTTTCAAAGGACTGATAAGTTTTACAGCTCCAAGAAAAAGTATATTGCCACTTAAAAGGGAAAAAGCATAATTTCACGTATGAAAAAGTGTATTTTCACTGGAGAAAAAGTGTATTTTTAAACGGGAAATCCAGGAAAAACCTAGGAATTTGTTTCCTTATCTGTGTATACACCCTGTATATTTGCACAGGCACAATGGCATGCACTCACTATGAACGCCATACATTTCTCAAGAAACGTCAATATGGTAGTCCATTTCATTCCAAACATAAATCAACAAGTCACTGTTTATTGAATTGTCAACTTCAGCGGTTTGATTTCTCAGATTTTGAAGCGTAGTTGCCTTATGTGGGACAAAGACTCTGTCTTTTATATACCACCACAGAAATAAATCACAAAATGTGATGTCTGGTGTCCTGGGAGGTGAAAAACAATGAACGAGATCTTATTGGTCACCTCTTCCAATCCAATGTTGTGGGATGGTGTTGTTAGGATAACACTGCACCTCAGTGTGAAAGTGAGACAGTCTGCTGTCATGCATGAAAATGAAATAATTGGAATCTTGAAGTTGAGGAAACAACCAATTTTGCAGCTTCTCCAGGTGTGACAATCCTGTCACAGTTTTCTCTGCAAAAAAGCAAGGTCCATAAACTTTGTGAACAGAAGTGGTACAAAACACATTGAATTTTAGGGAGTCTGTTTCACGTTCGATAGCGATGCCAAGATTGTTGTGGTCCCCAAATTCTTACATTATGGCAATTTTCTTTACCTGGTAGATGAAGTGTCAGTTCATCTTTTCAGACAAATTGTTCAAAAAATGTGTCCTCTACCATATCCTGGAGAATTGAAATGCAAAATTTGTACCTTCTTTTGCGGTCACCAGGATACAGTTTCTGCAGTAACTGAAACTTGTAAGGCTTCATCAAGGCATAGTTTCAGAACATGCCACACTATTATTTTTGGAAGGTGAACTTCCTGGCCTGCTCATCTTGTGGACATCTCAGAGCTTCATGTGAACATGTCTTGGAGAGGCTGAACAGTTTCATCAGATTTTTTGGGTGACCACCCTTTGAATATGCAATCAACTTCCAACAACTTTGTATGCCAGTTATAAATCTGCTTGTGCAGAAATGGCTTCTTGTTGAATCAATGATGGAATGCTCATTTCAATTTTCAATTGAACAATGGCTTGACTACTTGCAAATTCCAATGATTTCTCTTGTGGTGTGGTTGCCATGTTGCTACAAACCACATCACAACTGTGTCAAAATTTTGAAACTTCCTCCATCCAAAGGCATGCACAATGTAGTTCTATCTTTTATAGTTTGTAATAAACAAATGAAATCTGTTCTTTCTTTTTAAACAATTCTGTACATTATTTTAACGTTTACTTTTTTAAAATTTGTCAAGTGAATTTGGTTTTGTTTTGAACTTTCTCTTTCTTTACCTTGTTCTTCTTCTACTACTTGCTCCCCCCCCACCCCCCCCACCCCCCACCCCCCAATACGACTTTTAAAGGACTTTTGAAGGACAGCTTACAGTATTATATGTTATCAAACCATTAATGTATGGGCTCTGGTCTGAGACTTTTAGTTTAGTTCTTTATCTGAACTAGTTACCATAGGACTTGGTGTTGTTGTCATGTATATCACTACTTGTAATTACTTCAGTCTTGTGGGAGATAAAAAAAAAGAAATTAATTTACATAGGTACAGTGAATAGATGGTGAAATATTTGTATTGTATGAGAACTTCATGGAAAGAACCTTTATAGCCCAGTCCATGCATAATCCTCAACCCCATTTTTTTGTATCTGCAGGGTATGTCAGCAGCACAACTTCATATTTTTATGTGGTAGCTAAATTATGGATAGATTGCCCCATGTGAAGTTTTCAGAGTGTGGGTGGGCACAATTTTGGACAGGTACACACACAAATTTCATGCAGCTAATCCACCAAAGATTTGAGTCCAGATGGACACCTAGGAATTTACAGCTATTTGCTTCCACCACCATTATATCACTTAGGTCATTTACAAATGAGTCTTGTGAGCTGCCAGTTGCAGATATTGGCATCTGGGATTTACTTACATTGACCTCTAGTCAATGAGCATGGAAATATGTACTTAATTCTAATTCGCCATTAATTCTTGAAAATTCCACTTCCTCACAGTCTTTTCCATGGAATAAAACTAATGTGCCACAGCATAATTTACAATGTGTGAATTAAAGGGATGTACAGTGTTATTAATATAAGCTAGAAAAAGGAAAGGGCTAATGAGGGAGCCTTTATGGACTTCTTGTCTCACTGTTTAGCTTGTAGATTTTATGTGTAAGTTTGATACACTATTTCTGTTTCATTGGGGCTTGACTGTAAGTTTCATTGATGCATCATTGGTATTGTATGCCCACAGATCTTTTTTAAGAGAAGCCCATGATTTACTGAGTAAAAAGGTTTTCTCAGGTCTAGGAATATTCCAGCAATGTGAATACTGAGTCCTATGTTACTGTATACAGTGGCAGATACAGAAAAACCTCAAGGAGGGGGTGCTACAGATATCTTGAGCTACCTTTACTTTTACCGTAATAAAAAATGATCAAGTCACATGCAAAGTTTAAGGAAGTTTTATTTAAACTGATTATACACATATACAACACAATGCCATCTTACGATATAAAAAAGTTACAATTGTGGTTCTCTTCCTTAAATGATGAATTATATGCACTTATTCTTTCTGGAAAATTGGCTAATTACATCATCAATAGGACAATCAATATCAGGGTAAGTGTTCAGTGGAGCTATGCCATTAAGTCGATCTTCCGTATTTATAAAGCTACGTATCGAAGGTTCTCTGTACAAGAAAACAGTATAATATTCACAACTTTTGTTGAACAAATGCCAGACAGAATAACATATTGAGATCACTAGAATGGCCGTGACTTTTCTCCTAGGTATATGTTAGCTATCTATGTGCCAGACAGAAGTGTATAAAATACGATGACACAGACTCAGATGCTACATGGGAAAGTACAACTACTCGATAACTCGATTCAGTCGAGTCGACTGATGAAAGAAATAAACAAATAGGGTGTGGGCTGGCTGGTTGGGGCAGTGCGAGTGACAAGGGGGGCACCTGCCCCCCCTCCCCCCCCCCCCCCTCAATATATATATCCGCCACTGACTGTATACTTAATGAAGAAACTGATAACAGTAGTTGCCTTGCTTAGGTCTTTCCTAAATCCATGCTGTAATTGCTGAGCATTCCGAGTCTTGAGAAGAAGGCCATAATGTTAAAATAACCATTGTACAGTGAAGTGCCACAGGTTTTAGCATTGCTAACTACATGGTTACATTATAGATTGTGTGAAATATATCTCTCTAACTCTCTCTGTGTATGTGTTTGTGTGGGGGTGGGGGGTGGGGCGTGGGGGGGGGGGGGAGGGGAAGCATGTGTCACAATGCTAGTCTACAAGCTGAACTTTGGTTTTTAACATCATTTTTTATATTATCTGCTGCTCAAAATATTCCTTCTCTATGTATTGAATGGTTGCCTCTTTTAATATCATTGTTACATTTTGTCTCTACAATTTGCTATTTTTATTTTAATTACTAGTGTCCTTTCTCCAACTGAGCTTCAGCTTTCTCTCATCATATCCTGAAATGAGAACTTTTCCTCATTGTCATTTCCATTTCTCCCAAAGTGGTATTCTACTGCCCACTCAACCACTGTAATATCCTTGACAGGACACATGTTGTAGGCATTTCCTGGCCAACTGCAAAACCAGCCATGTATCCTACCAAGTTCACAGCTATCACTACATGGGATTCTTTGTGGGTATGACCTAGAAACAAACTCCCACCTCGATGAAAGCTCACCACATAACTATGGTCGACAGCCATTTAGACCACCCAGCTGAGTGTGCTGTGCAGCATAATAGGCTGAACTTTTGTGGCTGCTAGACAACCAAGGCAATCTGGATGCAACCCTACACCAACATCAATACTATGAAAAGGGTAGTTAGTACTCACTTTATAGTGAAGATGCTGGGTCGCAGATAGGTACAAGAAAAAGACTGTCAGCAAGCAAGCTTTCGACCAAAAAGGCCTTCATCAGAAGTAGACAAAACACACACCCACACACACACACACACACACACACACACACACATATGCACACAGTCATGCAAACACAGTTCACACACACATGACCACAGTCTCTCCCTGCTGAGGCCAGGCTGCCAGCCAGAGACTGTGGTCATGTGGGTGTGAGTTATGTTTGTGTGAGTATGTGTGTATGTATGTTGTCTATTTCTGATGAAGGCCTTTTTGGCCAAAAGCTTGCTTTCTGACAGTCTTTTTGTTGTGCCTATCTGCAACTCAGCATCTCTGTTATATGCTGAGTAGTAACTATCCTTTTCATAGTATTGTCATTATTCCATTCTGGATTTTTCATTCTTTGATTTTGTTTACACCAACATCAGCTTTTCTAAACTGCACAAATAGAAATAATCCTTCCACCATTTTCTGGGATCTTCCCACACTCCCTTTTTAGCCTCAGTATCTTGTTAGTCCTTGCCTTTCACGTGTTCTAGTCTCTCTTCTTCTCTCATCCTATTTCGCCCTCCTGTCCCCTATGCCATCTCACACTTGTATCATCTGGTAATAGCTCAACAGATGTATTGTTATCTCTCTCTCTCTCTCTCTCTCTCTTTTTTTTTTTTTTTTTTTTTAGAAATTTTGAAGTGCAATATTGGATTTTAATTATTTGCTCCACAAGGAAAAACATGTTTTGGTCTAATCTTGTTATAGCATTATAAATTCTACGTTTAAATTATAATTAACTTTAATTCTGAGTCCACATTTGCAATGTTTGCCCTTATTTGGTGTCCTTCAGTCTCTCTGATTACTTGCCTCATCCAATTATCTTACAATACACATTTGGTGATTATTTGTTTGTTTTCTTTTTCTTTCATTGATGGTTTTGCTTCTGTTGGGACAATGCTAATGCAGTCTATTTCATTCTTAGATAAGATCCAATGTTTAGTGTGTCATCCATACTTTTACTGGCTCAAGTTTTCTCCTCCATAATTTTTTCTGTGCCACTTTGGTAAATGATTTCCTTGATCATAAAATGCAGGCTATCGTGGCCAGTATTGACATCTTTGGTTCCCGTGGAACAAAAATCAGTCAGGGATATAAAAAAATATCTCCTTATTGTCTTCCTGCATATAGACCCTTGACATATTTTTTGTCTTATTTCTATGTCATCTAGAGATTTTATGACTTTTTGCTTTTTTACTTGGTATTCCAACTTAGCAACAACAAGTTAGCTACAGAATTCTTAAGCATATTCTAAGGTGAAATGTAATAAATTTCTGTGACAGAGGAAAGCTTCTATCCACAAATCAACATGGGTTTAGAAAGCGTCACTTGCGCAGAAGTCATCTATCCCTTTTATCACACAATATCCTGTGTGCCTTGGCTGAAGGGAAATAGGAAAATTTAATAGGCCATTTCTAGACTTTCAGAAAGCATTTGAGACAGTGGTACAGTGCAGACTGTTAACAAAGGTCTGAGCATACGGAATAGGTCATCTGGTATGTGAGTGGCTTGAAGACTTTTTAAGCTTTCTAAGTAACAGAACCCAGTATGTTGTCCTGGATGACAGGTGTTCAGGAAGTGTGCCAGGAAAGTGTGGTAGGACTGCTCTTGTTCTCTATGTACATAAAAGATCTGAGGAATAGGATGAGCAACAATATGAATCTTTGTCAATGAAGTTGTACAGAATAGTGTCATTTTTAAGTGAATGCATGGGGATACAAGATGACTTGGACAGAATTTGTAATTGGTGCAGATAATTGCAGCTTGCTCTAAAAGTGGAAAAATGTAAATTAGCGCAAATTAGTAGGAAAAACAGTCCTAAAATGGTAAACACAGTGTGCTGCCTGACACGGTTGCGTTGATCAAAATCTAGGCATAACATTGCAAAGCAACGTGGATTGTATGGGTATGTAGGGTAAGCTATAGGGAAAGCAAATGGTCGACGGCAGTTTATTGGGAGAAATTTACGAAATGTAACTCATTTGTTAAGGAGATCATGTATCAAAAACTTGTGCATTCCATTCTTGAGTGGTGCTCAAGTGTTTGGAAACCCCACCAGGTTGCATTAAAGGAAGAGGTTGAAGCAATTCAGAGGTGTGCTGCAGTTTGTTACTGGTAGGTTCGATCGAAACCTATTACAGAAATTATATGTGAACTCAAGTCGAAATCCCTGGAGAAGACATTATTCTTGCAAAACCTTTTGAGAAATCTTAGGGAACTGGCATTTATGACAGAGTGCAGAACAATCCTACTCTCACCAACATCCATCTTGCATAAGGACTATGAACCAAGATGTACATCTACATCTACATCTGCATGTTTAGTCTCCTAAGGCCACCTTATGGTGTGTGGTTGAGTGTACTTTGTGTATCACTATCACTTCTTTCCTTTTCCTGTTCTGGTTGTGAGTGGTTTATGGATAAGACAATTGCTTGTATGCCCCCATGTGATACCAAATCCCTCTGATTTTACCTTGATGGCCTTTTCATGAGATATATGTGGGAGGAAGTAATGTATTGGTTGACTCCTCCAGGAACTTAAGCTGTCTGAACTTTTACAGTAAATCACACCACAATGCAGAATGCCTCTCTTTCAGTGTCTGTCATTGAAGTTGGCTGAGTACCTCAGTGGTACATTTATGCTTCATAAATGAACCTGTAATAAAAACATGCTGCTCTTCCATAGAGCTTCTCTATTTTCCCTATCAGTTCTCTCTGGTTCAGATCCCAGAGTGATGAACAGTGTTCAAATTTTGGTCAGACTAGAGTTTTGTAATCTGCTTCGTTTGTGGATGGACTTAATTTCCTGAGGATTCTTCAAATGAATCTCAGTCTGGCATCTTCTTTACCTCTGATTAGTTTTATGTGGTCCTTCCATTTTAAATTGCTCCATGGACATACTCTTAGATATTTTATGGCTGTGACTACAATTTCATAATTATACAATGTGGCTCTTTCTGTGTACTTATGTGCAGTGTATTACATTACAAGATAAGAGAAATCAGAGCTCACATGCAAGCATATAGCCAGTCATTTTCTCCAGTTCCTTTTGCAAGTGGAACAAGAAATGGAGTGACTAGCAGTGGTATCAGGTACCATCCACCATGGTGGTTTGCACAGTATATATGTAGATGTAGAGGTTCATGCATGTCTTCTGTTACCTTTGTTGTTTCTCATACAATAGTAAATCTGTACTTTTCATAGGTCAACTACCCAAGCTTACGGCTTTCACATTATAAATGTAGTAATCTATCATAGAAGTGCTGCGTATTAATCACACAGCCAAAAACAAATTACTGAATGATACTCTACTTTATCAATGAGCTGTGCCATTTTGTTTTGAGTCCTCAGTGCTATGCCACTGTATTGTGATTCAGGGATTTCAGAGTGTATGAGGACAAACAAACAAAAAATTTAATTAATTTTGTTTTTAAGGGGATAATTAAACTTTATAACAATCCTTTGAACATCAGTCATTTGCTGGATAATGTTAGACTGTGTGAAAAATTTTCTGGTGACAGCAACATTGTAATCACAGATAAAAAAACAGTAGAACTCTTATATTAGAAAAATCAGTTGAGACCTTTATGGATGTTTGATGGCCAATATACAATGAATTAACAGTAAACAAAGAAAACACGCTGCATGATCTCCAGCTTGAAGAGGGAAAAGCAATGCTCTTAAATTAAATATAAATGATAACTAGATAGACTATGTAGCGAATACAGAATTTTTGGAAATGAATACTGAAGTGGGACAAATGCGTGTGAACATACCAGCCAAGAGAATGCCTTCAGTATATCTTTAGAACCCTATCACCAGTGTTTAGTAGCCAGTGAATAGCCAGTGAATTGTAGTTATATTCTGTTACTATTTGCACTTAAACCTTAGTTACGAAATTGTTTTTTGAATAAGAGTTTTCGATTTATCAAAAATGTGCCTTAACAAAGTAACTAAAATAATAATTGAGTTTGCTGTAAGTAGTCTTATCTGCACCACATGCATATATCTACTAATCTGTAACAATTATTAAGGAAAACATTTGAAAACATTACACTAACAACTTTAATCATGTCCATAGAATAAGAGCTGTATTCAAGTTAAATAATAAAGAAAAAATACTAGAAAAATTGAGACTGTTTTTACCAAGAAATAGTGCAAATAAACTGACCAAGGAATTTGGAAGAGATAACTAAAATCAATATATCTGAGAATGCAGTCTTAAATAGTTCCTAAACTACAATCAAGGATTATTTAGATAACATAGAGTAGGTGTTGATATAAGTGTAACATAAATTGACAAACCTGTTACTCTGTGTGGCCCATACTGAATTTCAAGCACAGTATGGCACCTCACATTAAGAAATGTGACCACAGACTACAAATCAGTGGTGCTGTGATTTACATTTGTGGATATTTTAACTCAGTGTCACAGCAGGGAAAGCATGAATAGTGTAGAAACTGGTGTCATTCCAGATGTTTTGAAAATGACCAAAGGTTCACCTCTACTAAAGAAAGGTTCTTCTGATAAAATACAAAACTACTTTCCTTTGTCACAGTGATGTTCTTTCTCAAAAATGCCTATAAAAACTTTTTTATGGCAGACTTATACATTTCATAAATAAATAATCAACTCTTACCATCCAACAATGTGGCTTTGGAAAGTCTAAATCTACACAAACAGCAGTTTTTGAATTCTTAGACTGTGGTTTAAAATCCACAGATCAACATAAAGTATGGTAACTGCACCTATTTCCTTAGACCTTTCAATCCTTCAGTGTCCTGGAAGATATAAAATTTAGCTCAAAAAATTAGAAAGACAGGGTGTAAGAGGTGTAGCATGTGGCATGTTGCGTTCATACCTAAAAAATCACAGGCAGAAGGTATCACTAATATAGGGTCATTTTTGGGGACCCTCAACTCATAGCATAAATACTTTAAGAGAGAAAAAAAAGAACTCTTAGAACAATTGATCAGCTTAAAAAGATGGAGTCCTGTAAATTTCACTTTACTGAGCTTGGTGTTCTGAATGTTCCATACTTATTAATTTATTAAATTATTTTGTTCACTAGGGTTATCTTTTGAGAACACACGAACTACTGCAGAACAAAAATGTACACAACTATTGTACCAGAAGGAAACCACATATACACCAAACACATTCCAGAACAAAATCCTCTCAGAGGAGCATAATTGGTACCATACTACACAATGTGATATCAGAGGAAATAAAAATTGTTACATATCCTACATCTAAAATGAAACCAAAGCCATTTCTGATGAAGCACTGTTTCTGTTCTGTAAAACAGTTTCCACATATGTGAAATAAATGTTACTTAAAAATTTAAGTGTAGGAAGAGATACTGAATTTTATTTTGCGCCCTATTTTTCTGATAGTAAGTATTAGTGTAACTTTATTTTGAGCTGTCCTTCAACAGTTACTGATAAACTGAGATTATAAGGATATCTGCTTACGTACTTTCACTTCTTTTGCTGACACTAAATGGAGTTGTATCTTCATTTTGACCTGTCCAACATCATTTGTACTATTTGTGCTGTGTGATAAAACTGATCCAATAAAAAATAAAATAAAATGCACATGTATAGGGTTCCATGCATGCTACTGCACAAAAACAACTTGATCACTGTAAGAGAATGTGTTTTATGTTTTCATAGAATGATCTAAGTTCAATGCAGATACTGAAATAAATATGAATATGTATTTCAGGTGGACATTGAGAATCTTCAAAACAGGCTTAAAGAGAGACATTGAAATTGAAGACCTGTATGCGCCCCTGAAAGAGCATAAATCATCACTGTTGGGTGAAAGATTTGAAAGGTACACAAAATAAACACCAGTAATTATCTATTATATTTATTTTAATTGTGTTTTGTTTAGTGTTTACCCCTTAGGCATATAGAAATTAATGAAGACTCTGTAGAATTCAATTGATGGTAATGAAGATTGTAATGTAAAACGATAACATTAATAGTGCTTCATATAGTACATTTATAATAAACAGTGAGCACCACACATAGCTTGATACAGACTAAGTCAGCAGTATAAGGCTTCATGATAGATGTTGAATTGAGTGAGAGAGTTATGTGCACATGATTGATTGGGTTTAGAAATGTTCATTTGTTTTCTGTAAAATGAACATAATTGTTTGAAGATTTAACAGAAATTTCAATTACATTACCTGCTGATGTAACATTAGGGAATTTTGAAAGCACTTGACTCAGTTCAACACCAACACATATTAATGAAAGTATGAGCAAATGGAGTATCAAATGAAATTCATGAGTGGATTGAGGGTGTTGTGGTAGGAAGTATGTAATATTTTATATAGATAGGGAGTCAAAAATAGATGTGGAAATAACTTAAGGTGTGCCCAGGGAAGAGTGTTGAGATCCATATTGTGTGTTACTGACCTGACAGATAATGTTAATATGGAAAGTAAAGAATGTTTTGTTTTGACACCTGACCGTGTCCCAAACCACCACCACCAACCAACCACTGATGCTGGTACTCATTCACTTCAGTTTGGTGGCAGCTATGATCCAGTGCAGTTGTTTACTGCTTTGCTGTGTGACTTTAAAATGTGTGACAAAATTGACGATCCCACCAGGTGTGAAGTACACAGTGTTATCTGCTTTTTAGATGTGCAAAAAGTCTGACCCATCAAAATTTATAGACAGATAACAGGTTTACAGTAATGTAATGAATGCAATGTCACTTTGGCAGTCGTGTATCGTGTGTAGTGGTGGAAGGAAGAATATGGGTAACTTCATCGCAAATCATACAGTGAATGTGTCACATCACTATTTCAAAGTTCGCTGAAAAAAATCCATGTTTAAGTTCCACATGATACCTGTCCAAAACTACAGTATTTTGATTTTCTGATGATTTGTTAAAACACTGCAGACCTCTCTAAATGATAGTATTTGTGAAAATGTCATAATGAAAGGGAAAATTGAAAAATTGTAATAAAGAAACCAAAAGTGATAGATATCTGAATTTATTTTCAATAAATACATTGTTTTCAATACTATGAAACATGAGATTATACACTGCTGAGCTTTTCTAATTTTCATTTCAATTTTGTTATTATTATTATTATTATTATTATTATTATTATTTTAAAAAATAAACTGTGAAAATTTGTAACTTTTTTCTAATTTCAGAATTATGTTTTAAAAATGTGAATAGTCACAGGATGTTAACAGTCTTGAGAAATGGTAAAGTGGAAGGACTGCTACCTGTCAGCTCTGACATTAATGCATGAAATTCTTAATATGTCAAAATATTTGTACATAAAGATGCAAGAATCTGAAATTTATTTTTATTTAGAAAGGTGGTCATTGTACTTAGGGAATGTATAATCAGAATGGGCAATACTTATCTGTGCAAAATGTGAGAAATTTTTTAGGTAAACCTAGGTCTACTCTCAAGGTCAAAAAAGCATGGCGACTTATATATTTAAATTGATCACTGGTTTTAAGTAAATGTCATGCAAAATGGATAGTTCTGAATAAAACTAGTTACCTTACAACATTATAAATGAGTGGGAAAACAATTCATAATTTTGTTTCAAAGCATATTATAACAAAAATAAGATATGGTATATAATATTTATAC
Source organism: Schistocerca nitens (assembly GCF_023898315.1). Classification (NCBI taxonomy): domain Eukaryota; kingdom Metazoa; phylum Arthropoda; class Insecta; order Orthoptera; family Acrididae; genus Schistocerca; species Schistocerca nitens. The sequence continues at coordinate 355,115,688 of NC_064615.1, forward strand.
CTATTTTTCTTTTTATGATGTTATTCACAAATTATTATTGTCTTCTGCATGGTTTTACTTCTTTATGAGCTTCCATGAATTAGAATTGCCTACAATGTAACAATCATTCTGCACTGTTGGAAATAGTTCATTTGTTCTTTTTTTATCTGCCTCTCATTGAGCTTGTATAGCCAAGCTGAATTTGCACATGGGAAAGGATGATCCAACATGAGAAGCACTTGGGAAATGTGAGCTGCACAGTGATCTTTTGGTCATGGCCATTTGAAAGTATTAGCAGGACCAAGAGATGTCATAAAGGAGATGGTCATATCTTGCAGCTCATGAGAGGCACTTACCTGTCCCACCCACCACTGATTGTCATACACACAAGAAATGAAGTGGCTCACTACAAAGTCTTCTAACGCATACTGCAGTCTCTGCATTTCACACTCAGTAACAGGCTGCATTTCATGGAGAACCGTTCTTGAAATGTATGTGCCACTATACAATGCAACACACTTGTGACTTGATTGAATTCCTACCACAGGCTTCATAGCAGATTACTCTTCTGTCTTTTTTAATCAGAATTCTCTTAATGTACTTTCATTTAGAATTAAGAGTTCCATGTTTGTTACTAATGTTGACATGTTTTGTACAAATCCAGTAGTACCTCTTATAGTATCAACAGTTTGATTCTGGAGATTAAATCTTGTTGCAAGATGTTTACAGAGACCTCCTACCCCATCAAATGCACTTTTTCCATGACCTGTTGCTGAAAACATCCATTTTTTTGTCATAATTCCTGTACTACAGTGTTGACCAAGCTCATAAGGCTGAAAGCAGTTTTTAAAATGAGATGCTGCACCATTAGTCACATACACATGTTTAGGAAATGCATGGCCTCTAGATGCTATGTCATCAGTTATCATGCTGACTGTGTAGCATGCATGTACACTGTCATCACTGACAATAGCAAAACAGTGTGATGTTCCAAGGAAGTGAGCAACACATGTGAATATTGATACCTGTGATGTGTGCCAGTGGTAACTTTGAATTTCATTCAGCAAAGCAACAGACCAGTTCTCAGCAAAGTTGAAATGAAGAACTAATATGTCAGTATTCTAAGATGTGGCTGATTTCACTTCAGCTATGGCCTGTCTCTGAATCTTCAGGATTTGATGGTGAGCTATTCCTTTCATGACCCAATGCCTAACCACTGTAACAAACGTCTCTGGCTCGACTGTCTTCTTCACCAACTCTTCTCCCTCCCACAGTGCATAGGTTACATCATTGTCAGTATCTTGAAGGTGTAATGCTTCAGCAGTCATCACTTCACCATCAGGACCCACTGCACTCCTGCAACCAACATATATAGATAAAACAAGAAAGTTTCAAATTAGTGCAGTAAACACATGTGCATACTTCCCTCACTGGCTGGTGTTTTACCCATTTTGGTTGTAAGGAGTAAAATTTTGTGAGACCAGTTTTTAAATTCAGGTTCTCCTTTTTCATTAGGAGATATGCTTCTCTTATTGAACTGGTCATATATCTTTTTATCTTTTTAACTTTTTCGCCATTTTCACTAACAGAGATAATATCAGCCTGGCTAGAACTTTGCCTGCTGCAATCTTTGTCATCAGTTAGGTAATATTCCAGAACAACAGTAGGCTTATCATCTGGCAACGAATGCCCACAGTAACAAGCTGGGCATGCCCAAATACCTTTCTCATTCTTTATTTTATGAGCCTGTGAAATCAAATAATGTGAGGAAGTGAGTATGTATTTCTGTATCTGCTTCTTAGAGTAGCTACCTGGTATCAGTGTCAGTAACTGTACCTTCTCATTATAGGTGGCTGATGAGATAGTAGTATTTAGGTTTTGAAACCACACACTGCATTTTGTGCACATATCACTATCTTCAGGTTCTACACCAAGTGCATTACATTATGCAGTTCACAAAGTTTTGAATACGTTGCTTGTGTAAAACTTGTTTCAATTTCTTCCATTTTTCTTTTTACATACTGTTTTCTTCTTGTGCTTCTTACCTTTTGTGGAAATTTAAGGGGGGATATAGTAGGGCCCACAGAAGAAATGCTGACATTCAACACATCAACAACTTTACATCCAGGAATTTAAACATATGCACTGTCTTCTTCAGTTTTACATTTGGGTGATGGTGATCATTGAGGTGGGTTGCCACTAAATTTCTTCTTGTAGTGAGTGTAACAATTCCTGCACAATGGATGTGATGCTAATTCTGTTATTTGAGCACTGAGATATTTCTGCATTACCTCTGACAGGTTTCCAACAACTGTGAAGTGTTTTTCACTTTTCTTGACTGCCACCTTCTTGTATTTTTTTTCATAGTCCACACACCTCACTCTTTCACTACTGTATTTTCTCACTGACATTGTCCCTAACAAAAAGTTCAAACCAAACACTAAACACGATGCAGAATGGTTTATGTGCAAGTTCTCACTCACTCTACACAGAAAAATATTGCCCACTGTGTTTGCACTGACTGCTAGAATATTAACCATATTGTGTAATTCTCAAAAGTTTTCAGATGGGAGTTTTCAAGTAAATAATTTGTAAAAACTCATAAGAATGCATTTTTTTTATTTTTAGTAATAAATATTTACATAATACAGATAGCTGGAGTGCAGAAGATACTGTTAATAACTACATCAGTAGTATCTGGTAATATTACAGAAAAGACAACGTTCTGTGACTTTCCAAATTAGAAAAAAAAAAAAAAAAATTTAACTGAAAAAATTAACTTAAATTTCGTATTTTCATCTTAAATTTGTAAGTTAAAGGAAACCCATAAGTGTGCTGGTATCAACTAAATTTCAAAACACTAGAAGGGAATTTTAATGCAAAATATCTGCCAGGTCTCCAGTACTTTTGGTTTTTAGTTATATATTTTTTTGCTCTCTACTGTTTTAAGAATTATTTACAAAATATACATTTTTCAAAGGACTGTACCATTTACAAAAATTAAGATAAAATGAAAATAGTTTATTTCTTAAAACTTATGATATAGAGACCTAATATATATATTTTTTCAGAGAAATTCATGATCACATGTTGACAGGACCTGTATGATTTGAGATGAAATCACTCATGTTCATGATGAAGGTAGCTCAGGCCGCCCCTCAGTAGTGACAGTTCAAAGCAAGAGCTGAAGCAAAAATCGAAGAGGATAGATGTTTTACAGTTTGTGGTCTGCTTTCATTTTTTCCAGACATTTAAGAACTGTGTTGCACCAGATGGTTAATGTAAATGTGGACTATAAAAAAGTGTATGTCAGTTTGGTTCCTCAAATTTTGCCAGACAAACATGAAACCAAATCGATAGTGGTAAATTTTTGAATCATATTGTCACTGGTGATGAGACTTGGATATAACATTTCACATGATAAGCAAAGTGCCAATCAGTGGAATGGCATCATTCAATATCCCCAATGAAACCAGGAAAAGCAAAACTAATTTTGAGCATCAGAAAGAATGTGACAATGGTGTTTTAGGATTGTAAGGGTTCCTGCTTAATGACTACATGCTGAGATGTGAGACTATAAATGCATTTGCCTACTTCAGACACTTAAATGATTTTGCCACACCATTAAGAATAAGTTGCAAGGAATGCTAACCAGTGGAGTCATCATCCTTCATGATAATGCACATCTGCATGCAGCAGGAGTGCCACAGGACTTGTTTCAGTTATTTCAGTGGGAAATGTTTCAACATCTGCCATACAGTCCAGACTTAGCCCCAAGCGATCATCACTTGTTCCCCAATCTGAAAGATTTTTTGAATGGACAATACTATGGAAGTGATGATGAACTTCCAGAAGCTGTTAAGTAGTGGTTCAACAACTCGGCAACACCTGAGTATACAGATGGCATAGAAAAGATGGTAAAAGGTACAAGGGCATAAATTTGAATGACGAATATGTAGAAAATTAGCTTGGGTAGCAAATTGTTTGTAAAATACAGTTTTAATTATATCAAACAAAAATTATTTACTTTACGAATAACCCTCATAGTAGCCTAACACTTTTTGCAGATAATCCTGTTATCTATAATGGAGTACCATCTGAAAAAAGTTTCACAAATATCTATTTGGATCTTGATAATACTTCAAAATGCTGCAAAGATTGGCAGAATATTTTAAATGTTCAAAAATGTAAGATAATGCACTTCACAAATTGCAAGAACATACTATCTTCTGGAATCAGTCACATCATACAAATACTTGGGTGTTGCGATTTGTGGGGACCTGAAGTGGAATGATCACTTGGGCTTAATTGTAGATAAAGCAGGTAGTAGGCTTTGGTTCACTGATGGGACACTGGAAAATGTAGTCAACTTACGAATACTCATATGGCCTAGCCTGGAAAATTGTTTAAGTGTGGGATCCATACCAAGTAATACTAATAGATGATATTTAATGTATACATAGAAGGGCAGAACAGATTGTCACATCATTGTTTGACTCACAGGAGGGCATCACTGAAATTCTGAAAATGCTTCACTGTCAGACACTTGAAGATAGACATAAACTATTCCACAAAAGTGTACACACAAGTTTCAAGAACCATTATTAATTGAGGAAACTAGGAATGTACTGTAGCCCCCCCCCCCTCCCCCCAAGTGTCTCACAGAGCAGCCACAGAGACAAGATTAAACTGATCACAGCCCACAGAGGCATTTAAGTAGTCATGTGTTCTGTCTTCCAGATTCAAATGGAATGGAAAGAAACCCTAAAATGAGATACAATGGGAAATACCTTTTGCCAAGCACCTCAGTGGTTTTGAAGATGTAGGTATAGATGATGTGGAAAGTTCTTCAGATTAGTTTGTAGAAAGGAGTGTTACCTTAACAGTATGCCAAACAGTAGAATTGTTTCAGCCAATGAGTGCTGTTTGAATATTGTTGTAATTCATATATTTAGTGTTAACCATGTGTGATGCTTCTTCTTTGAGGAACATTGCATCCGTTATACTTTTCCAAACGTTGGGAGACCAAATTGCATCAAATAGTCACTGTAAATTGCAGTTATGCTCATACTGTCATCATTTTCACTTTCTTTTTAAACACCAAACTTAACTGCTTTTCTCAGATTTTGTTTATTGTAAATGCTGCCCCATGTACATGCTTGTAAGTAGATCTGGATGGATGGCAGTGTAGAAGTTCATTCATTAAGATACACTACCAAAACTGTCTGTATCTTGAGGCAAAAATACATATTTTGCATTAGAAATATCACAAGACAAGAACCCATTATTCAGTGCAAGACAAATGCAGTTTGTGGAAAACTAATAGGTGCTGCTCAGTGTGGTGTGAAAAATATATTTAGTAGGATGCCTTTTGTTCTGAGATAGATCTGATAGAAACAGTAGATCCAAATACACAATCAGCTAATTCTGTTATGGTTAGAGCAGATGGGGAACTGAATCCTCATATGATGCATGGGTGAATGTTTCCAAGAACTGTTTTTACTGAACTGAATGCTAAGTATATTGATGTATTAAATGTTTATTTTGGATGCCTAAACACTTGTAATGCTAATCACATATTCTACAAGGGACAGCAAATTTGATAAATATCTTTTGATTGGTGATGTAGCTGTATTTTACTTTAACATATTAAAAAAAAATGTTTTGGAAGGCATAAAGATGTGGGATGATTACCTATTTCATACCTCATCATTGCAAAAATATCATCAGTAAATGTTAACTATGTTGTAAGTTAGGAGATTCAGAATGCCTGAAATCTGTTGAGATTTGGGTGGGGAAGGGCTATTAATGCATATATTTCTAAGTGAAATAAGTCTTGTTCAGTATCAAGTCAATTACAGGTGTAAGAAGATGGATGTGGCCTCAGCAGTCAATTAAACTGTTGAAGCAGTATTATTCTCACCTGTCTGTTTTGTTTGTTACTAATAGCTTTATTTTTGTTTATCATTTCTTCATTTTTTTCAACCCATGGTTTTTTATTTGTTCTGTTTCCTCATGACTTTTGTAGCTGCTTTGCATCTCTGATACAGTCTTAATTTGCATTATAATGTTTCATTTTCCATTTATAATTTTCATTTTTTTTATTAATAGTAGATTCCAATATGTTACAGGTTGTGGAAACAAGAATGTAGAAGAGCAGTGAAGAATAAAAGAAGTCCAAGTTATTTGCGTGTTATACTTAGTGCCTGTGGGTGGAAGTATATGATGTACGGATGTATTCTAGCTGCCATTGAGTTGATTGTCCGGTTAGTATATACAATTTTTGCAATTTTTGGAATATCAAAAATTACTGTACCAAGAATATGAAGACCTATGATCATTTTTATTAGCATACTTGTTACAAGATTCATACAATGTGCCGTGCTTTAGATGATGAATTTTAGTATACAATTGGGTGTTAATACTAGCCTGTATGAAGTCACATCTATGATGAGTCAGCAATAAATATCAACTGAAGAAGCTTTCAGAATTGTACAGTGCTCCATATACACTCCTGGAAATTGAAATAAGAACACCGTGAATTCATTGTCCCAGGAAGGGGAAACTTTATTGACACATTCCTGGGGTCAGATACATCACATGATCACACTGACAGAACCACAGGCACATAAACACAGGCAACAGAGCATGCACAATGTCGGCACTAGTACAGTGTATACCCACCTTTCGCAGCAATGCAGGCTGCTATTCTCCCATGGAGACAATCGTAGAGATGCTGGATGTAGTCCTGTGGAACGGCTTGCCATGCCATTTCCACCTGGCGCCTCAGTTGGACCAGCGTTCGTGCTGGACGTGCAGACCGCGTGAGACAACGCTTCATCCAGTCCCAAACATGCTCAATGGGGGACAGATCCGGAGATCTTGCTGGCCAGGGTAGTTGACTTACACCTTCTAGAGCACGTTGGGTGGCACGGGATACATGCGGACGTGCATTGTCCTGTTGGAACAGCAAGTTCCCTTGCCGGTCTAGGAATGGTAGAACGATGGGTTCGATGACGGTTTGGATGTACCGTGCACTATTCAGTGTCCCCTCGACGATCACCAGTGGTGTACGGCCAGTGTAGGAGATCGCTCTCCACACCATGATGCCGGGTGTTGGCCCTGTGTGCCTCGGTCGTATGCAGTCCTGATTGTGGCGCTCACCTGCACAGCGCCAAACACGCATACGACCATCATTGGCACCAAGGCAGAAGCGACTCTCATCGCTGAAGACGACACGTCTCCATTCGTCCCTCCATTCACGCCTGTCGCGACACCACTGGAGGCGGGCTGCACGATGTTGGGGCGTGAGCGGAAGACGGCCTAACGGTGTGCGGGACCGTAGCCCAGCTTCATGGAGACGGTTGCGAATGGTCCTCGCCAATACCCCAGGAGCAACAGTGTCCCTAATTTGCTGGGAAGTGGCGGTGCAGTCCCCTACGGCACTGCGTAGGATCCTACGGTCTTGGCGTGCATCCGTGCGTCGCTGCGGTCCGGTCCCAGGTCGACGGGCACGTGCACCTTCCGCCGACCACTGGCGACAACATCGATGTACTGTGGAGACCTCACGCCCCACGTGTTGAGCAATTTGGCGGTACGTCCACCCGGCCTCCCGCATGCCCACTATACGCCCTCGCTCAAAGTCCGTCAACTGCACATACGGTTCACATCCACGCTGTCGCGGCATGCTACCAGTGTTAAAGACTGCGATGGAGCTCCGTATGCTATGGCAAACTGGCTGACACTGACGGCGGCGGTGCACAAATGCTGCGCAGCTAGCGCCATTCGACGGCCAACACCGCGGTTCCTGGTGTGTCCGCTGTGCCGTGCGTGTGATCATTGCTTGTACAGCCCTCTCGCAGTGTCCGGAGCAAGTATGGTGGGTCTGACACACCGGTGTCAATGTGTTCTTTTTTCCATTTCCAGGAGTGTATTTTGGAAGACTAAAGAGTTGGTAGTGTTTCTTCAGTCCAGAATAAATATTTGCCTCAGTCAGTAGGCTTACCATTCAATATGTGTAACATTATGTGACTTAACTGATACACTCTGAAATAAATGGTTATTGATTTGCTAATACTGTAAAATATTTAAGCAAAAGAAAAAATTTCTTCACCATTAAATGGCCACATGGAGGGTTTCCTGGTCTGTGCTGCTGCATGGACTTGGATTCTGTTGCAGTTCCAACACAGGAATTTGATGATTATCTTTTCCATGTATACAAAAATGTAATGTTTGGCAAAGTTTTAAAAACTCCCTTCTTTTTCTCTTCTGTTACTTATAAAGCACCTTTTAATTATACAACAAAATATAGTGACTTGTACTTGCAGCATCAATGACTAAGGAAGAGATTCACAAGATTAGACAAGATACAATACCAGTATCATACCCTTATTGACGTTTACAACCTAAAACATTCCTTCCATATTAAAATGCTTGAACCATCTAACTTTCAGAGATTTTCATTCACTTATTTTCCCCTTTTGTTTGTAATTATAGAAATAATCTTAAATACTGAATACTTCAAGTTTATTGAGAACATACAGGCCAGTGCTTTCAAATGCTCAGCCTTAATTTCCAGTGATATAGTATGAAACAATAACTTTCTGTCATGTTCTAGAGAAGTTAAGGTTACACATTTGAATTTTTTTTGTATATTTCTAAAGAAATCAATCTGTTAAGTACTGAGAATGTCTCTGATAACCTTCGGTGATGTGTGAAGGGTGGCACAGCCACTCCTTCTTGGTTTTCTGTTACAGTATTTCTCACCAGGAAGTACCATGCCAATACTGGAAGCATATCTGTATGCTACTGCAGTAATATTGTGTTCTTTGATAACTGCCACTGTCACACATCCATTTGCAATGGCTATGTATCACTTAGGCCTCAAGATGAGGGTTGCCAGTTGTTCACTTCTTTATAGGAAGGTATATCACATTGTAAATAGACAATATATTTCACAGCACACTTCTTGTACAGATTAACATAGTATAGTGTTCTCATAACTTTTTTGTTGATGGTTCTGGAAAATCAAGGCCCAAGAGGAAAACAGATGTGTATTAATTGCAAGTTTTAAGGTCTGTAACAGGTAGGAAGTATCAAATAAGGAAGGCTGCATAAGAGTGTGGAGAGGATTGGCACAGCATAGCTATATGGTAGTGTAGGAAGAGCACCCATAGGAAGATGAAGGTGATGATCATTTTTCACACAGTAATGAGACTTGCTGGTTAGATAGCATGGAGCCAGTTTTTTTAAAAAAAAATGACCAGTCAGAGAACAGAAGAGGAAAATAAAAGAATAAAAGATAGCATTCTGTGACTTTCCAAATTAGAAAAAAAGAATTTTTTAAGTGGAAAAATTAACTTAAATTTTGTATTTTTGTCTGAAATTTGTAAGTTAAAGGAAACCCATAAGTGTGCGGGAGTCAACTAAATTTCAACACACTAAAAGGGAACTTTAACGCAAAACATCTGTCAGGTCTCCAGTACTGACAAACTTTTTAGCCAACTGTGTATTTGGATCTATTATTTCTATCAGATCTATCTCAGAACAAAAGGCATCCTACTAAACATATTTTTCACACCACACTGAGCAGCACCTATTAGTTTTCCACAAACTGCATTAATCTTGTCAATGAATAGTGGATAGTTATTGGTTCTTGCCTTGTGATATTTCTAATGCAAAATATGTATTTTTGCCTCATGATAAAGACAGTTTTGGTAGTCTCTTAATGAATGAACTTCTACACTGCCATCCATCCAGATATACTCACAAGCATTGATTGGTGATGTAGCTGTATTGTACTTTAACATATGAAAGAAAATAATGTTTTGGAAGGCATAAAAACAATGGAACAGATTGAAACAAGTTTTACACAAGCAACATATCCAAAACTTTTTGAAGTGTATAATGTAGATGCACTTGGTGTAGAACCTGAAGACAGTGATATGTATATGAAATACGATGTGTGGTTTCAAAACCTAAATACTGCTATCTCAGCAGCAACCTATACTGAGAAGGTAGAGTTGCTGACACTGATACCAGGTAGCTACTCTAGGAAGCAGATATGGAAAAGTATCTGCGTACTATCTCATTTGTTATAAACAGAAGAGTGCTGTAAATGGTGTTGCCAACATGCACATTGTACACTAGAAATTCAGTGAAGTGAAATATGCAAAATGCTGAAAAATTTTCAACACTCTAAACAGAAAAATATTGCCACTGTGTTTGCACTGACTTCTAACATATTAACCAACCAATATTTTATACTTCTCAAAAATTTTTGGATGGGGGTTTTTGAGTAATTTTGTATTTAGATCTATTGTTTCTGTCAGATCTATCTCAGAACAAAAGGCATCCTTCTAAATATATTTTTCTCACCACACTGAGCAGCACCTATTAGCTTTCCACAAACTGCATTAGTCTTGTCACTGAATAATGGATAGTTATTGGTTCTTGTCTTGTGATATTTCTAATGCTTCATTCATAGTTTCCTTATTTTCCCAGTTTGGTACCTTTAGTATTACTAATGTTTTACGTATATTATCTTTTGTAGACCGGTTCATTTATACCTGTAATTTATGCTGCTTTCCTATGTTTGTTTGGTATTTTTGTTCTCTTTCTTCTTCTCAGCTGGCATTTTCTCACTAATTCTTCTATACATGTATAAAATGTGTCCTGTCAGCATACACCCCCCATCAGCCTTTGCAACTGGTTTTGTCCTCCTACCCTCCTGTTCCCCTCTACTTCCTCTTGTCACACTGTGTAACTTTCTACCACAGTGCCCTACCTCATCATTCCTATTATCTCTGCCAAAACTAGAATAACAGTTTAAGACTGCAGCAGTGATCCCTATTTGTGTGTATAAAATATTTAGTCTTTATGTCTTCATTTGTCATATAGTGTATGTGCTATCTTCCCAGATTCTGAACTACTTTCCTCTTTTCACCAGTACCACTTTGTTCTCTCCTCTTTGTTTAGCAGTGAAATTTCTTGTGCACTCTTAATGTGGACACCCTTGCTTTTACTTTCACCAAAAATTAATTAGACTTTTCTATATGCTGAATCTGTCCTGCAGTAGCTTCACTGCACTTTCAGTTTATTTAATTCCTAAGTGGCTTATATTGCTGCAATTCTTTCTTATCCTGATCATATTTGTATTTCATTCTTTCATCAATCAATTGAAATGTTTCTTCTGATATCAAAAGTTTTTACTTATATATCTGCTTTATACCTAAATATGTCTGATGAACTTCTATGATTGCCCTTTTCAGGGATGTTCATTCCTCTTCAGCTTAATTGCATGCTGTGGTATTTTGCTGTATCTACAGCGCCTGAGACATTCAAATGCACCTGATAATTCTTACTAATTCAGTATCCCACATCTTTAGACATTGTTTTTTTGTAATGTTTCTCTTAAACTGCAGTGCCACTAAATTGAGATGTAAGTCAATATCTGCTCCTAGGTAAGCCTTACAATGGAATATCTGACTTCCAAAACTCTGTCTTACTATTATATAATTCTTGAACAGTGTACATGGTGTTATTAGCTGAAATTAACAGCAGTTCTCAAGGAGATTCTCTCCCTTGTCTCTCTTACCACCTAGCTTGTGAAATCCCATAACTTTGCCTTCTGTTCCTTCCCCTATTATACTGTTCCAGTACCCCATGATTATTAGGTTTTCGTATCACTTTACACTCTGAGTTATCTGTTCAATGCCCTCATATCTCTCCATCTGTTCATTTTATGCTTGTGACATTAACCTTTATACGAGGGCTATCCACAAAGTACATTACATTTTTGTTTGTATCTGTTAGGGGCGGGGCTAGCGCGGCCATCTTGGTGTCATGGCATTCCGACACTCAGTTGGCATCCTGCCGTGCTAGTGAGAGGTTCGTGCTGTACTCCGTTGAGTTACTGTGACAGTTTGAAATGTCAGCGTTAATTGAAAATGCCGCGAAGTGTGAAGTGCGGCTGTAATAAGGTTTCTGACTGCATAAAGCTGTACACCGATAGAAATCCATCGGCAGCTTTGTGAAGTGTAAGCGGACAACATAATCACTGAAGGTGGAGTGCATCAACGGGTCATAAAATTTAAAAATGGCCGAACTAACATTCATGACGAAGAGCGAAGTGGAAGACCCAGCATAGTGACTGCCGAACTAGTTGAAAAAGTCAATGCCACGGTCCGTGAAAACCGTAATTTCACAATAACGGAACTCTCTATGAGTTTTCCACTAATTTCACGAAGTTTGTTGCACGAAATCATTACCAAAAAGCTTGGTTACCACAAGTTTTGTGCAAGATGGATACCAAAAATCTTGACAGAGATTCATAAAAATCAGCGAATGGCTGCAGCGTTAACGTTTTTGGACGCTTACGAGAAAGATGGCGACTCATTACTCGATCGCATCATTACTGGTGACAAAACATGGGTTAAGCACGTGAACTGCGAGACAAAATTGCAGTCAATGCAGTGGGGGCACACAAATTCCCCCCAAAAATCCCAAGAAATGCATGTAGACAATATCGGCAAGGAAGGTGATGGCGACTGTCTTTTGGGACAGAAAAGGTGTGATTTTTGTGGACTTCCTGGAAAGAGGCAATACAATAAACTCTCAAAGGTATTGCCAAACTGTGCACAACCTCAGAAGAGCAATACAAAATAAGTGCAGGGGAAAGTTGGGCTCAAAGATCTTGCTGATTCATGACAACACCCGGGCCCACACGACAAATGCCTCGAATCTTTTAAGTGGGAGTTGTTTCCTCATCCACCATACAGTCCCGACCTGGCACCGAGCGACTTCCACTTATTTCCAGCAATGAAGAAGTGGTTGGCTATGCAGTGTTTTGGTGATGACGCACAGCTTCAAGAAGAGGTAACCACGTGGTTGAAGGGGCAGGCGGCCGAATTTTACAATGAAGGAATTTCCAAGCTCGTCCATCGCTATGATAAGTGCCTTAATTTAAATGGCAACTATGTAGAAAAGTAGTATTTAAGTGTGGCTTTCATCTGTATATAATAAAAAAAATTTCCAATACTTTATTTATTTTTAATTCCAAAACATAATGTACTTTGTGGATAGCCCTCGTACATAAGCTATTGTTGTTGGATTTGCTTTGCTGTTAATTCTGATGTTTGTGACCCTGTTACTGAACAGTTCACAGTAGCTCACTCTTGGCCCTAATTTCTCATTCAAAATAAATCCTAGTCTCATTATACAATTTTCTATTGCTGTTGATATTATCTTATTTTCATCTGTCTATAAGTCATTATCTTCTTTCTGTTTTACTCCGTTGGCCCCTACTGTGTCTATTTAGTGAGTGTCTTGAAGAATTCTGATGCAGCAGGACATGATGGTCTTAGTATGGACGCTCTTGAGAAATGTATTCATAAAATTTCATCATCTTTATCAGCAATTATCAAATTCCATATGGGGACAGTCTATTGCCAGATGAGTTGATAAGTGCTCAAATTGTGCCTATTTTTAAAAAGGGAAGCAGAAATCTAGTAGAAAACTTTCAACATATATCTGTTCTTCCAATAATATCCAAAATCTTTAAGAAAGTAATATACATAAGACACTGGAACTTCCTGGTAAGCGAAAAAGTGATTTTGAAGGGATAGCGTGGCCTTGTAAAGGGATCAGCCACCATTACAGCAGCGTCCAGCTTAGTTGAAGACATCACTCAAGCAATAGACAATAAAGAACATGTATGTGGCATCTATCTAGACTTACAAAAAGCATTTGACTACGTTGAAATGACCAAATTGCTGGACAAACTGTGAAAAGAACTATGGCATTCAAGACACAGCCCGTAATCTGATTAGATCCTATTTGACAAATGGGAAGCAGTTTGTGTCTATTAGCTCTACAGAGGGAGCATACAAATCAAACACTACTGACATTAATTTGGTATTCCACAGGAGTCAAAATTAGGACCACTTCTTTTTATTATTTATGTTAATGATATTCAGTCTATAACAAACTCTGCTATAGCTATCTTATATGTAGATGATACCACATTAATATATCATAATCCTAGCTATTCACAACTTGAAGTGGAATCCAGTATTGCAGCAGGCAAGTTATGCAGTATTTTAATGGAAATAAACTAAAATTAAATACAAATAAATCAGTCCGTAATGAATTTGATCTTTGGGGGCAAAAAACTCATGAAAACCAAATTTTAATGGGTGAAGAATACATTAAAAAGGAATACTTGACCAAGTTTCTTGGCCTGACGCTTGATGCAGAGTTAAATTGGTCTGATTATGTAAATGATATCTGCAAAAAGCTATCTTCTACCATATATGCCCTAAGAAAACTGACACCTTTTTTAACATTACCACTCTGAAGCAAATGTATTGTGCACTATTTGAATTCCATCTAAGCAATGGGATAGAGATATGGGGATCTAGCAGTAAAGGTAATAAGAAAAGAGTACTTATGCTACAGAAGAAGGCTTAGAATTATAGGAAAGAAATGTGCCAGAGAATCCTGCAGAAATTTGTTTAAAAAATTTAAAATACTAGTTGTTTATGACCTGTATGTACTTAAGATAATCATTATGGCATTAAACAGTAACAAAACAAATAATGAAGAAATACACAACCACAATACTAGAGGTAGAGAGAGAACTCACAATTGTTGTTGTTGTTGTGGTCTTCAGTCCTGAGACTGGTTTGATGCAGCTCTCCATGCTACTCTATCCTGTGCAAGCTTCTTCATCTCCCAGTACCTACTGCAACCTACATCCTCCTGAATCTGCTTAGTGTATTGATCTCTTGGTCTCCCTCTACGATTTTTACCCTCCACGCTGCCCTCCAATGCTAAATTTGTGATTCCTTGATGCCTCAAAACATGTCCTACCAACCGATCCCTTCTTCTAGTCAAGTTGTGCCACAAACTTCTCTTCTCCCCAATCCTATTCAATACCTCCTCATTAGTTACGTGATCTACCCACCTTATCTTCAGCATTCTTCTGTAGCACCACATTTCGAAAGCTTCTATTCTCTTCTTGTCCAAACTGGTTATTGTCCATGTTTCACTTCCATACATGGCTACACTCCATACAAATACTTTCAGAAACGACTTCCTGACACTTAAATCTATACTCGATGTTAACAAATTTCTCTTCTTCAGAAACGATTTCCTTGCCATTGCCAGTCTACATTTTATATCCTCTCTACTTCGACCATCATCAGTTATTTTACTCCCTAAATAGCAAAACTCCTTTACTACTTTAAGTGTTTCATTTCCTACTCTAATCCCCTCAGCATCACCCGATTTAATTTGACTACATTCCATTATCCTCGTTTTGCTTTTGTTGATGTTCATCTTATATCCTCCTTTCAAGACACTGTCCATTTCGTTCAACTGCTCTTCCAAGTCCTTTCCTGTCTCTGACAGAATTACAATGTCATCGGCGAACCTCAAAGTTTTTACTTCTTCTCCATGAATTTTAATACTTACTCCGAATTTTTCTTTTGTTTCCTTCACTGCTTGCTCAATATACAGATTGAATAACATCGGAGAGAGGCTACAACCCTGTCTCAGTCCTTTCCCAACCACTGCTTCCCTTTCATGCCCCTCGACTCTTATAACTGCCATCTAGTTTCTGTACAAATTGTAAATAGCCTTTCACTCCCTGTATTTTACCCCTGCCACCTTCAGAATTTGGAAGAGAGTATTCCAGTTAACGTTGTCAAAAGCTTTCTCCAAGTCTACAAACGCTAGAAACGTAGGTTTGCCTTTTCTTAATCTTTCTTCTAAGATAAGTCGTAAGGTTAGTATTGCCTCACGTGTTCCGACATTTCTACGGAATCCAAACTGATCTTCCCCGAGGTCCGCTTCTACCAGTTTTTCCATTCGTCTGTAAAGAATTCGTGTTAGTATTTTGCAGCTGTGACTTATTAAACTGATAGTTCGGTAATTTTCACATCTGTCAACACCTGCTTTCTTTGGTATTGGAATTATTATATTCTTCTTGAAGTCTGTGGGTATTTCGCCTGTCTCATACATCTTGCTCACCAGATGGTAGAGTTTTGTCATGACTGGCTCTCCCAAGGCCATCAGTAGTTCTAATGGAATGTTGTCTACTCCCGGGGCCTTGTTTCGACTCAGGTCTTTCAGTGCTCTGTCAAACTCTTCACACAGTATCTTATCTCCCATTTCATCTTCATCTACATCCTCTTCCATTTCCATTACACTGTCCTCAAGTACATCGCCCTTGTATAAACCCTCTATATACTCCTTCCACCTTTCTGCCTTCCCTTCTTTGCTTAGAACTGGGTTGCCATCTGAGCTCTTGATATTCATACAAGTGGTTCTCTTCTCTCCAAAGGTCTCTTTAATTTTCCTGTAGGCAGTATCTATCTTACCCCTAGTGAGACAAGCCTCTACATCCTTACATTTGTCCTCTAGCCATCCCTGCTTAGCCATTTTGCACTTTCTGTCGATCTCATTTTTGAGACGTTTGTATTCCCTTTCGCCTGCTTCATTTACTGCATTTTTATATTTTCTCCTTTCATCAATTAAATTCAATATTTCTTCTGTTACCCAAGGATTTCTATTAGCCCTCGTCTTTTTACCTACTTGATCCTCTGCTGCCTTCACTACTTCATCCCTCAGAGCTACCCATTCTTCTTCTACTGTATTTCTTTCCCCCATTCCTGTCAATTGTTCCCTTATGCTCTCCCTGAAACTCTCTACAACCTCTGGTTCTTTCAGTTTATCCAGGTCCCATCTCCTTAAATTCCCACCTTTTTGCAGTTTCTTCAGTTTCAATCTGCAGTTCATAACCAATAGATTGTGGTCAGAATCCACATCTGCCCCTGGAAATGTCTTACAATTTAAAACCTGGTTCCTAAATCTCTGTCTTACCATTATATAATCTATCTGATACCTATTAGTATCTCCAGGATTTTTCCAGGTATACAACCTTCTTTTATGATTCTTGAACCAAGTGTTAGCTATGATTAAGTTATGCTCTGTGCAAAATTCTACAAGGCGGCTTCCTCTTTCATTTCTTCCCCCCAATCCATATTCACCTACTATGTTTCCTTCTCTCCCTTTTCCTACTGACGAATTCCAGTCACCCATGACTATTAAATTTTCGTCTCCCTTCACTACCTGAATAATTTCTTTTATCTCGTCATACATTTCATCAATTTCTTCATCATCTTCTGTTACCCAAGGATTTCTATTAGCCCTCGTCTTTTTACCTACTTGATCCTCTGCTGCCTTCACTACTTCATCCCTCAGAGCTACCCATTCTTCTTCTACTGTATTTCTTTCCCCCATTCCTGTCAATTGTTCCCTTATGCTCTCCCTGAAACTCTCTACAACCTCTGGTTCTTTCTGCCCTTTGGGGCAGTGTCTGACATGTGCTACAATGTAACTACCTGTATATGCGTTCTATCTTCTGATATTTTGAACTGAAATTGTTCTGCTTGAGAGTAATGGCTGAAATTAAATAAATAAATATAAATGAAAGTAACAATTTTGTGCAATCTCTCATAAAACCACACTTTATGAGAAAAGCCCTCACTATTCAGGTATAACATCCCTGAGTTGCTTCCACCCTAATATCTCCTAATTCCCCAATACAGAACTAAGAAAGAAAATAAAATTATGGCTCCTAAACAATCCTGTGTGTTCTGTAGATGAGTTTCCAAATTTAGTACACTTGTATGATGGAAGACCCTTTATCTAAAAATATATGAATCTCAGATCTTAGACTGTGTCACAAACTGTAAATATATGAATCTCAGATCTGAAGACTGCGCCACAAACTGTAAATTTCTTAATTTATGTATTGCAATAGCAAACTATGTTGTCCATATATGTAACATTGTTCTCCTGACTAAATTTATTTAAAAAAATGTGTAGATAACAATACCAGGCACATAATATGTAATTCTAGTATGTAAGGCTCTGATTAACCCAGAAGACTGGAACAAAATTTTTTTTTGAAATCAGTTGATGTTGGATCAAAATAAATGAATAAATATTGAGCCTTTCCATTTTCCATTCCAGATTTTTCTAGTTACATTCAGATTTCTGGCATTCCATGCTCTGACTTGTAGAACATTACTGTTTCTTTGGTTTTTCAAACTTTTTCTCATGGTCTCATCTCCTTTGACAGTCCCCTCCATGGATCAGAATCGGAGACTAATCCAGAATCTTCAAGCAATGAAGAGGTCATTCTGACACTTTTTAATTACAGACATATTTCCTGTGGGTACACATCATGTGTGTTTGACACAGTGGTTTCCATTTCCTTCTCTGTTCTCATGCCATTGATCATTGTTGATTCTTCCACCCTTTGGGGCAGTGTCTGACATGTGCTACAATGTAACTACCTGTATATGCATTCTATCTTCTGATATTTTGAACTGAAATTGTTCTGCTTGAGAGTAATGGCTGAAATTAAATAAATAAATATAAATGAAAGTAACAATTTTGTGCAAAAACATTTAACTTAATGTATGTTGCAGCTGTCATTGCACAATTTCTTACAATTATTGTTTTATTTGCTATTTTGTAGGCACTGAAGCTTAATGAGAATGCTTTATCAGGTACTGCTACTGGACAGGTGGTAAATCTTATGGCTAATGATGTCCATAGGTTTGATATGATATTCATACTTGGACATTACTTGTGGCTGGGTCCCATAGAAACAGCTATCATAACATACTTCATATGGACAAAACTTGGAGTAGCAGCATTTGGTGGAACTATTTGTGTGTTGCTGTTTATTCCTTTACAAGGTTGGTAAGAAAATATAATCATGATGTAATGTATGCTTAAGTCAGATTCTGTAAGACAACAGAGAAAAGAAATATGCAACATATGGCAACAAATTTACTTTCCTATGAGCAAGATTAGTAACTTGAGCAACCGATCAGTGTGCTCATTGCATTGCTGTTGATGGTCCATTTGGATGCCCAAAAAGTTATATCTGTGTTCTTTTATTAATTTATGCATTTTAATCTCTGCATCAGATATTTATGGTAGAAAAATGAGGAAAGAAAATCACTCACCTTTTAATTTTCCTCAGCAGCGATTTCTGGTCCTGGGTAGTGGCTAGTCACATTACTAGACCTACCTTTTGTTTTACAAGCCTTTGGTAGCCAGGCACTTTCACTGAATCACCACCTGAAATTAAACGTTGTGAGATCTGTACATAAAATGAAGAGCTAAAAGTTCAAAATGGTAGTTTACCAATCTTTAATTGCATCACTGAGATGCCGCCTGTGATGATCTGGTCTTATACAGTCTCCAATAATGTTTACACTCAGGTAGCTGGTATGGACATATAGGGGGCTTAGTAGTCGCTATATCTTTCAGAAATAGGATTGAATACTGTATTTATGAAGTGTTCTGAGATTTCTTCATTCTTAATTGAGTAACTTTGTCACAAAACAATTCTTAATAATCACCAGTGTTTTGCAGCTGCACTGAAACCACATATTTTAATGGACACTGCTCATACTGGTGAAGTATGCCCACTAAGCCTTAATTAAACACAATACAGAAAAGCACAAATGGGTCCCGAGGCTGAACTCCCTACGTAAATGATGCCAGTCTCATACTGAACTTGGCTGAAGTAAAACTAAATTAAGACTAAGAGTAGGCTGATTGAAATAGGGCGAGTATTGGCCTTATAAAGATTCACTCCATAATAGTAATGAACTTTGGTAATTTAGAATAGTTTATAAATTCTGTAGGTTAGAAAGTCCATTTTTTATTGACTATTGAGTATGCCATTGCGATTGTTTGTATTTTATTTATCATTAGTACCACTGTTAAAATACACAATATTAATTTAGGCTTATGCAGTGGGAATCCTGGAATTGACTATGAGATCTATTTTGTATGTTAAAATTAATTATTGAAAGTTTAGCAATTTTTAATTAGGGTCTGTTGCTCATCAATATGGGTGTCACAGGACAGAAATATCAGTCAATCTTAAGTATATCAACATATCCTGGAAATTTATGGTGGTTTGGATATAACTGGCACTGAAAGTTTGGACCATATGAACTCTTTAATTATGGTCTTTCCTTCCAAATTTACATATTAGTGCATAAGATTTTCATTATGATTAGATGTACAAAATTTTGGAATTGCAAAATCTTATGATTTGCATCATTTCTGACAGAAATAATTACCTCATTGCAACTAGAACAACAGACTGAATGATCTGAATAGTAAAGTTTCTTGGATAGTGAGGGGGGGGGGGGGGTGTTGGTTGCAGAATTTGTTTCTGTGATTTTCTCAATATTCATAACATGTGTAATGTAGGAATTTAAACATCAGAATTTGAAAAAAAAATTAGCAAAAATTTTATATGGACCTTAATATTTAATATAGGTGAGTATGCAGAGTAGGATGATGGGAGCCAGCCTCATTCATCACAAGCTCTACTAGTGTCTTGGCATCATTCTGTGATTTTGGGTTAATGACAAGTTTGAAAAGATGGATGCAACACTACGTTAGTTAGCTTGACGCTTTCCCACATCTATTGACACATGATCAGCTCATCCTGGATAATCCATAGAGTTCATTCATCACAGGTTAGCATTCACATTCCCCTTCAAAATAGTTGACAGTGGTAACATATTTCCAGTGCTCTTCGTTTTACAATCCTGATGGAAAACACACATTAGATAGGCCCATTTAAATATTCACTGCACATAAAAATTGCCCACGGAGATGTTGATGAAATGAATGCATACCACATCCTGACTTTCATTGACTGAAGGATGGTCAATTACATGGAAATGACCAATTTTATTAGTAATTGTAACTCAGATATCTTGACTTTGTGAATAACTACTACAGACTGCTTTGAAGTAGTTTACAAAGATATTAACTCATAACTCAAGTGACTCCGTGATGTTACTGAACTAAATTATTTCCTCAGACCTGAAGTTTGACACTTTGGCATTTGTATGATGATAACTAAATGAGAACAGACTGGGCCATTGTGCAGCATTACTCCTTATAAGAAAGCATATTAATCATTATTAAAATTTGTTATTATGTTTTATGTTATAGACTCTAATAAGTTAGCTAGCACAATTAGTGGACATAGAAATTGTAATGAACCAAGAAGTAATCTAGCTTCAATTCTAAATGAATAAAGGAGAAATTGATGAAATTTCCTAAACTGAATAATTAACAAACTTACAAATTTCCCTACTGCAAATGGGCAGTTTTTAATCAGAAAAATTAGGGCTACAAAGCTAGGTATGCCTAACTGAACTTTGAAAATAATCATCATTTAAAAATGGAACCTTCTGGAAGATGAAAACTTTAATTGCAAATTACATTTGTAACAAAACTTTTTTGGAAAAACTAAAATGTTTACTGAGCTATTTTGTTACATTGAGAGTTACTTATTAGCTGGTAGGAGATATCTAAAGGAATTTCTGAGTTATCTCAACTACAAATGTACATGTTTGTCATAGAGCACAGCAAATAATTTAGTAAACATCTAAATACTTGCATGGAGCATTTTATACACTCAACACACATGGAATAAGCCATGAATACGTCTCAAAGAAGTTTGTACACAGTCATTTCACTGTAGTTGGTCAATTAGTCAATATTGTGGTCACCACGAAAGCTGTAAAGGCTACAGTGTTGATTGATTGCACATTGTGCCTCATCTGACTTATATCTGACCTAAGGACTTTGGGGGAGGTAACCAACTCATGACGGGGACAGGCCACCTAGGTGGATGGATGGCAGAGGTAGAAACAGCTGGAGCAGTAGTGAGCACTTGGGGCTCGCAGATAAGCAGAGCCGTTGGAGTTTCAGAGAGTGAGACCATCTCACACCTCCTTTACTGTGCACCTGATAGCCAAGTGCGCCAGAAATCTCTGTAAATTTACATTTTATTTGTCTGCCAGTGCATGTGAACAGTGGTGTAGCAGGTGGCAGGTGTCTGTGTCTCCCAGTGAGGGCGTTGCCACAGGGGCATGTGGTGCACGTGTCAGCACAGATGGGTTGCATGGTAGTTCATCTTGGGGAGGAGCAACGAAGGCAGGCTTAAATCTTTCTGTTGATAGTGCCTCCTTCCTTGTGAATGATTCAAGTGTTAGGTCCCCTCAACAGCACTTCGTATGGACCAGAGTACGGAAAATGAGAGGTGGCCAGATTGCATCATCACACAACCATATATGCATTGATGTGTGTAGTTCTTTGAAGATGAACTGATTATGTTGACCATGACATTGTGGGGTGCATGAACATATACAACTGATGAGTTGCTCCAATTTTGTAAGAAAGTTCAGCTGGTCCACAAGAATCTGTATAGGTGAAGGTGCAATGAAGTCACCCAGCACACACAGTTGTTCACTGAAGACTACTTGTGCTGGAGAGCAGAACAAATCCTCTTTTAATGCTCAGAGGTCAAGCAGTGCCCAGGGCAGAGCATCAGTCCTTGACTCTTTGTGGCATATGATGGTAGATTTGAGTGACTGATGCGAGTGTTCAACCATGCCATCGCTAGCAGAATGATAGCTTGTGATCCGAAGGAGACGAGTATCACACGAGTTGAGTAGGTGGTTGAATAGCAATACTTCAGAGTGACAGTTTCATTCAGTTGTGATGGTGAAAGGAATGCCATGGCGAGAAAACCGTATGTTGATGAATGCTGTGGCAACAGATTCAGAATGATGTCAGTGAGAGATGTGGCCTCGGGCCACCTGGTTTAGTGATCAATGATGGTTAGAAGATAACATTGGTCGATAATGCACGGTTAGTGTGAGACAGATCTAAGGGGATGTTGGCAAAGTGTGCCGATGGTAGAGGGAAGTCCTGAGTGGTGGCATGAACAAGCCGTGAGATTTTCTTTCATTGGCATGCAAGGCAAGAATGTGGCCATGTACAATTGTCCTTTTTGATGCCATGTACAATTGTCCTTTTTGACCCCAGGCCAGATGACCTTGCTTGTCACCAGTTTGACTTTTGCCTTCATACCAGGATGTGACATGTGGATTGCATTGAAGACCTCTGGAAGGTGATTTTGCAGGATGAGCAGATGTAGCTGGTTGCCACCACTGTCACACCACATTTCACATGAGAATCAGTCCACTGGTACACACACCAGATGATGTGAGGCAGAGTTTGCATTGTGGATGTACTGTTGAATGAAGGTGTCTGTACGCTGGCTATCTGTAGTCTTTGACCAGTTCACCTTAGTAATACTTGCCACAGACTGCGAGAGGCTGTCAGTGACACTATTATCTTTGCCTTTGATGTGGTGAGTGTCAGTTGTGAATTGAGCCACAAAGTCTGCACGCCTTGTTTGACATGGTGAGGCATGTCCTGTTGGAATGGACATGAAAGACCAATAACCAGTAAACACTGCAAATTGTTGACCTTCTGGTAAAGGCCAGAAGTGTTTGATGGTAAGATATATGGCCAGCATTTCCTCTCTATGGCATTACATTTTGTTTCTGCTTCTTTCATACACTTGGAGAAGAATGCTAAGGATTGTCATGAACCATGTCCTTGTTGTTGTAAGGCTGCACTCACTGCTGCTTGACTGGCGCTCAACTATGAACGGACAATTCTGTCGTAGAGCACACCAAATAATTTATAAACTTGTGGGTAACACAGATACATAGGCACTAATACATGTTGAAGAAGCCATGAATACATCTCAAAGAAGTCCATACACAGTCATTTCACTAGACATGATTGACTAGTCAATATTGTGGCCATCACAAGCTCACTTCAGATGCTATCTCCACTTATTTGTGGGAAATATTAAACTATAGACATCTTTCCATCACAATTGTTTGCAGTTCATGTAATTAGCTTTTTGTCACCATATTTGGGGAATTGTGGTGTGAACAATTGGGGTTTATAACTCCCTGTGTCTAGCCAAGATGGCGCCAGGTAAAAGTGTACAAATTGCCGATCCTGCAGTTCCAACAAATTTCAACCGTAATAAGAGTAAAATATGTTCAAAAAGAGTTATACAAGGTATTCTTTGTATTAACTGTAATTATTGGTACCACAAAAAATGCGTCAAAGTTAACCTGAAATACTTTAACAGTGAAGATCAGTGGACATACTGCCAATGCATCATACTAGCTACGGAATCCAAAGTAAACAATACTCTAAAAACACAGGATCACATAATTACATCATTGAAACAAGAAATAATGGTCCTCATCCTCAAGCATGAAAACCTACTGGTGAAGTATCAAGAACTATTCGTGAAGTGTAATGAACTTGAACTGGCAGTATCCAATAAACCCATGAACAATGAACTCGTTATCTGCACCCCGAACGTAAATATTGGTAACAAAAACTGGTGTTTAACAGGACAGCGTACAGCGTACTACAAGAAATAGTAAAGCTGCAAATCTTGCTCAGAATGCAATGCTGAGCCCTAACAGAAATCGTGTGTTGTCTAGTGCCACGTGTGATCATAGCCCTGTATGATATGCATGTAAACGAACTGCCACGGAAAACAATGCTAATGTGGCGGTAGGCCTACGTGAAATGGATCCAAAAAGTGATTATAGAATTGTAACATCTGATAACCACCTGATGCAAGTTGCTAGCAAGGTCAATTTACAGTCTAACGTTGCACAAGATCTTGTGCAAAAATTAACCCAAAGGCACTGAACCAGCTGAAGTGGCTGAGCGGTTCTAGGCGCTTCAGTCTGGAACTGCGGGCATGGATGTGTGTGTCGTTCTTGGGTTAGTTAGGTTTAAGTGGTTCTAAGTTCTAGGGGACTGATGACCTCAGCTGTTAAGTCCCATAGTGCTCAAGAGCCAGCCAAAGTCACTGAAAATGATGTTGCAAAAGCCCTCAGAGAGTTAAAAAAATCATATTCAGCTGGAATTGATGGTATCCCAGCAGCTGTCATCAAAAATTGTGTACACACAATTGCTGAACCATTAACTCATCTCTGTGACTGTTTTTTCCAGGCAGGTACTTTCCCTGAAGCTCTGAAACTTTCCAAAGTAATTCCTGTCTTCAAAAAAAGGTGATAATAAAGATATGAATAACTACAGGTCTATTTCAATCTCATCCTGCTTTTCTAAAGTTTTTTTAAAAAATAATGTACAAAAAACTTATGAATTTCATTGAGAGAAAAAAAAAATTACTAAGTTTAGCTCAACATGGGTTTAGAAGCAACAGTATATGATTGCATAAATATGCTGTTAGATCTGTTAAATAAAAAACAGCCCATAACAGGCATATTTCTGGATCTGTCAAAGGCTTTTGAAACTGTTGACCACAAAATATTGCTGGAAAAAATAGAACCCTATGGTATCAGAGGAATCGCGAACAATTGAATTGCTTCATTCCTAAACAATTGGATGCAGAGAGTCAGCATGAAATACACTAATAGACAAACCAACACAATAACTGAAATCCTATTGAGTAATAAAAGTGTAAAGCAAGGTGTACCACAGGGCTCAATATTGGGACCTTTACTTTTCCTCCTGTATATTAATGACTTGAGCCTGAATGTAGATGCACACAAAACAATAATATTTGCTGTTGACACAACTGTACTCCTCAAAGGGGAAAATACAGAGGCTGTGCAAAAAGCTGTGAACTTGGCCACTGAACAACTCAGCAACTGGGCTAAAATCAACAGATTAACTATCAACACCAAAAAGACAGCTTCCAAGAACTTTCACACAATGCAAAATGCAATTTCCTCTCACTTGTCACTGTAAATAATCAGCCAATAGATACTGACACTGTTTTCAAATTCCTGGATCTGTGGGTTCAAGATAACCGGAAATGGAATACACATACAGGAAAGGTAAATCGCAGAATTAGGACTGGCTGTTGTGTATTGAGTGTACTAAAATCATGCGCTAGCTGAAAACATTAACCAGCATGTACTACACTTACATACAACCCCACCTAAAATATGATGTGATATTCTGTGGAAATTCTCCAACTGCCCTTAGCACATTCAAAATCCAGAAGAGATCAATGATGACTATTACTGGGAGCAAACCCAGAGACTCCTGCAAACCCATCTTCAGAAAGTTGGAAATCCCTACACTGCCTTGCCTATACATTCTCAAGACTCTAAAATTTTTCAGAAACCACATAGTGCCAACTGACTCCAGAGTCATAAAAAACAATCAAATACATAAACACAACACCAAGAAAAACTCAAATCTGCATGTTTTATGTAAAAACACTCGACTGTGTAAAAAGGGAGCTTTCCACATAGGCCTCCCACTGTTCAACAATCTTCCTACTAGTATTAAGTCCATCGAAGACGACATAAAATTTAGCAAAGTCATGAAGTCATATTTGTTGTGTCACTGTTTTTACTCTATAAATGAATTCCTAGAACAGCAATCTTGCCATTTATGTTAAATTGAAAACATTGAGCAATGGAGTGAAGTAAACTTAACCAATCTTTGCAATATAATAAATTAGGATACTATATGTTAATATATGTTAACAACTTTAACTGATATTTTGAGACATCTGTAACACAATGTGTACCATCAGATCACAGTTATGTAATGGTCATGCATGTATTATTCATATAACAGGATCAAAAAAAAAGAAACAAATTATATTACTTTTATGAATAGTATGAGAGCAAATGGATGGTCAACTTGCTCTGTTACATCTCCCCTATTGGGTTATGTACTTAAATATGGAAGAATATTTACAGTACTTGGATGATCCAATGCCATAGAAACTTTAGTTATAATCCTACATATTACCATCAACATTTAAGTTAGATATTTTTAAATGAGTAACAACTATGCCATATAACGTACAGAAAACTTCATTTAATATACATAAATTTAAATGATGAAAGTCAAAAGTAAAGCTGCTTACAAAAAGTATAGTACAGTATTTCAAAAATACAAATTTGATAATATAGATTACAAATTTCTTGTACAGTTTTACAATTTTTAACTTTTTACTAATTGTTAGAATCTGAAACAACTTTATTCAGTCCAAATTTTTGTTTTTATAAAGAATAAATGAACTTGCACTTTTGCATATGTTGCACTTACTGAACTGAGGAATTCTGGAAAAAGGTACTCCTTTTCCTTTCCTGACACCCAACTTCTATTCGTCTTCAGTGAGCATCCTCTCTACTACTTTACTGCTATGTCCTTGCTTACTGAATGTCCATATTAGTGGGCATATGAAAAAAAATAAATAAATAAATAAAATAAAATAAAAGAAAACATACTTCAGCAATCAGTATCTAAAATTTATGATGTACCTGAGGAAACATTAAAGTACCTGCCTCAGACACACAAAATTATATTTTTCAAATCATTAGCACACTTCTAAAATTTAGTGGATGGGGGCTGTACTGGAAACCCAAGTGGTCTCTTAGTCAAAGAAAATTACATAATTTTCAACTTAAATTATTTGAATACAAATGAATTTCTGTTGTTAATTTCTGTATGATTTTTCCACATTTTTTTCTTTTTAGCTGCAGTGATACAAACATTTTTGCCATATTCCCTTACTGTCTGAAATCGTTAGTACAAGACACATTCCCAATATGTAGGAGGAAAGTGGTATACATATCTTATAAACAATTAAGTGATTTGAGATTTTATGCAGCACTTTCAATTTATTTTGTTGTATTCTTTCAATATTACCATTATCTTTATGAAAAAGCTAAGCTATTTCTAATCACTGTGCCCCATAACTTTCCTATCAACTATTAAACTGTTGCATCAAACTCCATAGATGTTTTTACTGCAGCAAAAGTATTACTCTGTTGTGTATAGCTATACTTTACAATTTTAATAGTTATTATGTTATTTACTTGTTTACTTATAACTTGTTAACCGAGTAAGTGCATTCACAACACTTAACTACGGCAGAGACAGGGTCCCTTATCAGTGTCTTAACAGCCACTGCATCGCAGAACACTTTTCTTATTCTTCATCTTCACTCCATGTACCCTATTGCTCCATTAACAATATTATGAAAAGGAAAGTTTCCACTCAGCTTATAGCAGAGATACTGAGTAGCAGATAGGCACAACATAAAGACTGTCACAAATAAAGCTTTCGGCCAGTATGGCCTCTGCCAAAAATAGCCGACACACACACACAAACACACACACACACACACACACACACACACATGCATGCATGCACACACGCATCTCATACATACATGACTGCAGGCTCAGGTAACTGAAGCCAAGCTCCATTAAATACTTAATTAATACTTTGTTGGTTCATATACCTCACTATTCCACTATATACCTCACTGCATCATTTACTTCTTTATTATAGCTTGATCAAACACTAAATCCCTGCTTTATCTAATTCAAAATGACTGTGAAGAACGACACTAAACAGCAACAAATAATGATACTGACAAGACTTTAACTTTATTTTCATAAAAAACAATACACCAGTTATTTCAGCCATTACTTACTTTAAACAGCATGCTTCTCTTACTCAAGCCTGAGTGTCCACAGTGTAATAAAACTTCCTCTTGATAAAAAATTACTATAGGCAATATATCTTACTTCACTTTAATTTCTTTACACTGGCCAGAAGGGTGGCACATTGAACTCAAAACACACTTTACTCTTAAATACTTACATCAAATGGACTCAATTTAATAATTGAAATTTTTCCTGCTACTAATGCTGCACAAGTTTCTATTACTTTCACATACTTAAAGTGTTCGTTGGTTTTCCAATGATGGTTTCTTCAGATAAATTTCTACATTTTTTTCACAGTCAGTCCATGTGTCAGAAAATGTGAACATCATATTTCCAATTGTCTGGTTTTTGTTCAGTGTTTGAAGTCTCTGTGTCTCAGTCCCATGAATTTGCTCAGTGGTTTTGATGTTGCATCACTTTCTACCAGAGTTCCTCTTGAGATTTTTTGCAGTTAATGGGTGAAAATTGGGTGAAGAAACTACTAAGCTATGTTGCCTTGTGTTGATGTCAATGTACTTTTTATATAATGACAAATATTTTGAACAAACAGACTGATTGGCTTTCTGGAGTCCATTATCCACCATAGTTGCCAATTTGTTTACGGAAAATTTTGAGGATGCGGCACTGAAGATGGTGCTCTTACAACCATGATTATGGTATGGCCACATGGGAGGGATGCTCTGGATCATTTCCTAGGTCATTTTAATTGTCTGCATCCCAATATTAAGTTCTCAATGGAAGTAAAAAAGATGGAAATGTTCCATTTTTAGATGTCTTGGTCTACAGGAGGGATGATGGGACATTAGAACACAGTGATTATCATAAGCCTACACATACGGATTGATACCTTCATGCATAAAATTTTCATCCATCGTACCAATGCAAAGGGGTCTTACTTACATTGGTAAAAAGGGCTTATGCCATTTCGGATGCAGATAGTTTTACACAAGAGCTGGATCATCTAACAGTGGTGTTCAAGCAGAATGGTTACACTGACTATCAGATTCATCATGCTCTAGAGACTGGACATTTTCAGGAACCAACAGAAGATGCAAGTTAAGTCAGTGATGGTCCTACCTTTTTGGGAAGCATATTTTCAAAAGTAGAAGAATTTTAAAGAGATTTTCTATTAAAAGGATATTCCATATGCCAGCTAAGACTAGATTGCTGTTTGGCTCAGTCAAGGATGATTTGGGTTTGAGGAAGCCCAGTTTCTACAAAATTCCCTGCCATTGTGGGAAAGCCTATATTGGGTAAACAATTCATACAGTCCATGATCAATGCATGCAGCACCATGCATTAATTCAGCCAGAAACTTCTGTGGTTGTGGAATGATGACTTACTGAAGGACATAAAATCAAACAATGGAAAATCCAGTATGGAATGTAACAATACCAGAGAAGGAAAAGTTGCTACTCACCATATAGCAGAGACGATGAGTCACGATAGGCACAATAAAAAGGTTCACACAATTAAAGCTTTCGGCCGTTAAGGCCTTTGTCAGCAGTAGACACACATACACATACGCACACACACACACTCACATAAACACAACTTGCACACACATCTGCAGACTCAGAGAGCTGAGACCACACTGCAGCTCTCTGAAGCTATTGAAGCTATTGAAATCCAGCTATCTGACAATGCTATAAATAGAGATGATGGGTATCCTTTAAGTAAGAGTTGGAACCCTGTTTTGTGTGACATTAAAAAACAGTGGTCTTTGATTTGGTCATCAAAAGGTGTCAACAGTGTTTGATATCAGCTTATCATTTCCGCAAGTTTTCACCACTAGAGGGCAGTTACATTTGTGCACATGAGATGGACCTACAGGTGGTGTATAAAGCAGCTGCCACTGCAGTTTGATTTCAGTTCCAGCAAGTTAGTGCAACAGCTTACTCAGCTGAAGATAGCAGCCGGGTGGACCACCAAAATAT
The DNA here is from genome assembly GCF_023898315.1 of Schistocerca nitens. NCBI lineage: Eukaryota > Metazoa > Arthropoda > Insecta > Orthoptera > Acrididae > Schistocerca > Schistocerca nitens. The sequence continues at coordinate 355,146,058 of NC_064615.1, forward strand.
TGTGTCAAAATGTTATTTCCAGCTGGAGACTTGATGTGAATATCAACAAGAAACATATTATTAGCTAATTGTATCAGATCTATTTTGCTGGCATTCTGCTCATTAATAATGCGTAACACTATATCTTTTACGCATGACTTAGTAAGTTTCTCTCCAGTTGAATGAGCTTCAACATTAAACACAATACAGTAACTTACACAGTAAAATACCTCAGTTACATTTCCAGTTTTTGCAAAAGTAATTACTTGATCCCCCCCCCCCATGAACCATGGACCTTGCCGTTGGTGGGGAGGCTTGCGTGCCTCATCGATACAGATAGCCGTACCGTAGGTACAACCACAACGGAGGGGTATCTGTTGAGAGGCCAGACAAACGTGTGGTTCCTGAAGAGGGGCAGCAGCCTTTTCAGTAGTTGCAAGGGCAACAGTCTGGATGATTGACTGATCTGGCCTTGTAACAATAACCCAAATGGCCTTGCTGTGCTGGTACTGCGAACGGCTGGAAGCAAGGGGAAACTACGGCCGTAATTTTTCCCGAGGGCATGCAGCTTTACTGTATGATTAAATGATGATGGTGTCCTCTTGGGTAAAATATTCCGGAGGTAAAATAGTCCCCCATTCGGATCTCCGGGCGGGGACTACTCAAGAGGATGTCGTTATCAGGAGAAAGAAAACTGGCGTTCTACGGATCGGAGCGTGGAATGTCAGGTCCCTTAATCGGGCAGGTAGGTTAGAAAATTTGAAAAGGGAAATGGATAGGTTAAAGTTAGATATAGTGGGAATAAGTGAAGTTCGGTGGCAGGAGGAACAAGACTTCTGGTCAGGTGACTACAGGGTTATAAACACAAAGTCAAATAGGGGTAATGCAGGAGTAGGTTTAATAATGAATAGGAAAATAGGAACGCGGGTAAGCTACTACAAACAGCTTAGTGAACGCATTATTGTGGCCAAGATAGATACGAAGCCCACACCTACTACAGTAGTACAAGTTTATATGCCAACTACCTCTGCAGATGACGAAGAAGTTGAAGAAATGTATGATGAAATAAAAGAAATTATTCAGATAGTGAAGGGAGACGAAAATTTAATAGTTATGGGTGACTGGAATTCGAGTGTAGGAAAAGGGAGAGAAGGAAACGTAGTAGGTGAATATGGATTGGGGCTAAGAAATGAAAGAGGAAGCCGCCTGGTAGAATTTTGCACAGAGCACAATTTAATCACAGCTAACACTTGGTTTAAGAATCATGATAGAAGGTTGTATACATGGAAGAACCCTGGAGATACTAAAAGGTATCAGATTGATTATATAATGGTAAGACAGAGATTTAGGAACCAGGTTTTAAATTGTAAGACATTTCCAGGGGCAGATGTGGACTCTGACCACAATCTATTGGTTATGACCTGTAGATTAAAACTGAAGAAACTGCAAAAAGGTGGGAATTTAAGGAGATGGGACCTGGGTAAACTGAAAGAACCAGAGGTTGTACAGAGTTTCAGGGAGAGCATAAGGGAACAATTGACAGGAATGGGGGAAAGAAATACAGTAGAAGAAGAATGGGTAGCTTTGAGGGAAGAAGTAGTGAAGGCAGCAGAGGATCAAGTAGGTAAAAAGACGAGGTCTAGTAGAAATCCTTGGGTAACAGAAGAAATATTGAATTTAATTGATGAAAGGAGAAAATATAAAAATGCAGTAAATGAAGCAGGCAAAAAGGAATACAAACGTCTCAAAAATGAGATCGACAGTAAGTGCAAAATGGCTAAGCAGGGATGGCTAGAGGACAAATGTAAGGATGTAGAGCCTTATCTTACTAGGGGTAAGATAGATACTGCCTACAGGAAAATTAAAGAGACCTTTGGAGATAAGAGAACCACTTGTATGAACATCAAGAGCTCAGATGGAAACCCAGTTCTAAGCAAAGAAGGGAAAGCAGAAAGGTGGAAGGAGTATATAGAGGGTCTATACAAGGGCGATGTACTTGAGGACAATATTATGGAAATGGAAGAGGATGTAGATGAAGATGAAATGGGAGATACGATACTGCGTGAAGAGTTTGACAGAGCACTGAAAGACCTGAGTCGAAACAAGGCCCCCGGAGTAGACAACATTCCATTGGAACTACTGACGGCCTTGGGAGAGCCAGTCCTGACAAAACTCTACCATCTGGTGAGCAAGATGTATGAAACAGGCGAAATACCCTCAGACTTCAAGAAGAATATAATAATTCCAATCCCAAAGAAAGCAGGTGTTGACAGATGTGAAAATTACCGAACAATCAGTTTAATAAGCCACAGCTGCAAAATAGTAACACGAATTCTTTACAGACGAATGGAAAAACTAGTAGAAGCCGACCTCGGGGAAGATCAGTTTGGATTCCGTAGAAATACTGGGACACGTGAGGCAATACTGACCTTACGACTTATCTTAGAAGAAAGATTAAGGAAAGGCAAACCTACGTTTCTAGCATTTGTAGACTTAGAGAAAGCTTTTGACAGAATACTCTCTTTCAAATTCTAAAGGTGGCAGGGGTAAAATACAGGGAGCGAAAGGCTATTTACAATTTGTACAGAAACCAGATGGCAGTTATAAGAGTCGAGGGACATGAAAGGGAAGCAGTGGTTGGGAAGGGAGTAAGACAGGGTTGTAGCCTCTCCCCGATATTATTCAATCTGTATATTGAGCAAGCAGTAAAGGAAACAAAAGAAAAATTCGGAGTAGGTATTAAAATCCATGGAGAAGAAATAAAAACTTTGAGGTTCGCCTATGACATTGTAATTCTGTCAGAGACAGCAAAGGACTTGGAAGAGCAGTTGAATGGAATGGATGGTGTTTTGAAGGGAGGATATAAGATGAACATCAACAAAAGCAAAACGAGGATAATGGAATGTAGTCGAATTAAGTCGGGTGATGTTGAGGGTATTAGATTAGGAAATGAGACACTTAAAGTAGTAAAGGAGTTTTGCTATTTGGGGAGCAAAATAACTGATGATGGTCGAAGTAGAGAGGATATAAAATGTAGACTGGCAATGGCAAGGAAAGCGTTTCTGAAGAAGAGAAATTTGTTAACATCGAGTATAGAATTAAGTGTCAGGAAGTCTTTTCTGAAAGTATTTGTATGGAGTGTAGCCATGTATGGAAGTGAAACATGGACGATAAATAGTTTGGACAAGAAGAGAATAGAAGCTTTCGAAATGTGGTGCTACAGAAGAATGCTGAAGATTAGATGGGTAGATCACATAACTAATGAGGAGGTACTGAACAGGATTGGGGAGAAGAGGAGTTTGTGGCACAACTTGACCAGAAGAAGGGATCAGTTGGTAGGACATGTTCTGAGGCATCAAGGGATTACCAATTTAGTATTGGAGGGCAGCGTGGAGGGTAAAAATCGTAGGGGGAGACCAAGAGATGCATACACTAAGCAGATTCAGAAGGATGTAGGTTGCAGTGGGTACTGGGAGATGAAGAAGCTTGCACAGGATAGAGTAGCATGGAGAGCTGCATCAAACCAGTCTCAGGACTGAAGACCACAACAACAACAACAATTACTTGATGTTTAGAATTTTCTATTGAGTAACTCTGGCTGTTAAAAAATGAATGTTTTTTTCTTTTCTTCGTGATCAGCAAGTGCCTATGGAGTTTGCAAGCCTGGTCACAGCAACCAAAGACAGTGGTAATGTGTGTGTGAATTGTACATGTGTGCATGTGCGTGTGTTTTCTATTTCAGAAGAAGCCCTTTCGGTGGAAAACTTAAATGTACAGCAGTCTTTTCATTGGGCCTGTCTGTGAGTCAGTGGCTCCTCTGTATGGTGAATAGCCATGTATTCTTTTCATGCTATTGTTGTTTGTGAGTTTTGTTTGGCATAAAACATACACTGTTACAGGAGCATCTGTCTCACCAGTACATGTGAATGCAAATTTTAAATAGGTTTCATCATACTTCCCTTTAGGTCTGTTCGTACAGGACATATGTTCTTTAATATTATCTTTTGAAGAAATCCTGGCTTGTGTACCATTTTCTTCTCCAATAGCAGATACTTTTTAGCAAGATATAAATACTGCAAAAAGAAAAAAAAATGTTGAAATGCCTCATTTACAAAAGTATTGAGGCCTATAACTTACGATTTTCCACCTCAAGACAGCAGAGGAAGAAGGTAACCACTCCATGGCATACGGATCTGAGAAGGCAGTGTTGCTATGTTTTTCTTTAGTAGGGACCATGCAGGCATGCACCCACCTTGCCAACTGTGGTGTAAATTACAAATGGAAGTAACAATTTTTGTGATGTCCACCACAGAGACTTGAACAATCAAACAAACCCATTTTTATATTTATTTCTCAATTGACATATACAACATGACTCAGCTATGATAGTGTCCTGAACGACCATCAACCTATTTCTCTACTGCTCCATTCTCAATTGGCATGTGGGAAAAATGAGCACTTAAATCTTTCCGTGTAAGCTCTGACTTCTCTTATTTTATCATGATGGTAATTTATTTCTATGTAGGTGGGCACCAGTAGAATATTTTTGAAATTTCATAAGGAGATGCAGCCATAATGAAAAATGCCTATGTTTCAATGGTCACCACTCCAGTTCACATGTTGTGTCCATAGCACTCTCTCCCCAGTGTCGTGATAATACAGAACAAGCTGCCCTTCTTCGAACAAGCAGTCTTCTTAGAGGACCATTTGCACTTTCTAACTGTCCTGCCAATAAATCACAGTCTTTGGTTTGCTTTCCATACAACATTATGTGTGTGATCATTTCAATTTAAGTTATTCATAATTTTAATCCCTAAGTATTTAGTTGAATTTACAGCCTTTAGATTTATATGCTGTATTGTGTAACTGAAATTTTAGGAGATTTCTTGTGGAACTCATGTGGATGACTTCACACTTTCTATTACTTAGAGTCAATTGTCACTTTTCATACCACACAGATATCTTGTCTAAATCATTTTGCAATTGGTTTTGGTCATCAGCTATGTTATTTATGTACATCAGGAACAACAGAGGACCTATAACATGTCCTTTGAGAGTGCCAGTTATTACTTCTGTTTTACTCAATGACTCTCCATCAGTTACTATGAAGTATGACCTTCCTGACAGAAACTCATGAATCCAGTCACACAACTGAGGTGATACTCCATAGGCACACAATTTGATTGGAAGTGACTTGTGAGATACTGTGTCAAAAGCCATCTAAAAATATGGAATCAATCTGACATTCCTGTTGAAAGAACTCATTACTGCATGAGAATAAAGAGCTGGTTGTGTTTCACAAGAATGATGTTTTCTGAATCTGTGCTACTATCTGTCAATAAAATGTTTTCTTCAGGGTAATTCATAATTAATGTTTGAACACAGCATATTTTCCAAAATCCTACTGCAAATCAGTGTTAGTGATATTGATCTGTAGTTCAGTGGATTATTCAAATTTCATTTGTAGGGTATTGGCATTACTTGTAAAACTTTCCAGTCTTTAGGTACAGATCTTTCAATGAGTGAGCCATTGTATGTGATTACTAAGTATGGAGCTATTGTATCAGCATATTCTGAAATGAACCTGACTGGTATACAGAGGCCTTGCCTTTATTAAGAAATTTAAATTGCATTGCTACACTGAGCGTATCTACTTCTAATTTACTAAGGGTCTCCATTACATGCCTAACATTGGAGCTTGCAGCTACCAGTAAACTCACCCAATGTGAATGCCCAGATCTTTCAGGCTGAGAGGCTTCCTCTGGAACATGGTGGGTGACTATGTCTGACTCATGTAGTTAATCAGCTACAGACAGTGCCCGTAACCTGTTCATCAGATGAATCAGGAAGGTCCTCCAATCGGCCCCTCAGAAAGTCTTTTGCTGCCTTCCACACTTTGGAATGACCTCCCTCTTGACTACAGATGACTGGTTGTCCTCAGTACAGGCAATACACAGAGTGGCCACAATAGTGGGCTGATCAGAGGGATGTGCTGGATGTCCCTTGGATCTAAACATCCAGCCCCTCACAGTGATAGCCATTGGCAACAGGTTCAAGCTATGTGACCAAAGCCAACGTTACCTGAAGCTGTGAGCAAAGGGTCACTAACTCAGCGCACATCTAAACACAGTAATCACAGTTCCTATGTGTACTAAAGATGGCAAAAATATACTACAGAGAGTTAATAAGTGTGAAACTGTGCCTGATAAATAAACATGAAATTAACAAGTTTAAACTAAAGAGCACAGATGAATTTTAAAATAAGTTGCTTCTTATGAGTAACTGTATCAAACTCACAGATGAAAACAATGTCTTCTGATGTGCTGCTGCAGTAATCAAAGCTAGCAATTAACTGAGGGCTGTAACTACTGCACTAGTTGTTCAAACACAAAACAAATATGTGATGTGATGCAGATTGGTACTATGCACTACACAGTAAACAAAATGTGGGACTGTGCCTGATAAAAAAATAAAATAAAATGAAAATAAAAAAAAATGCATGAAATTAATAAGTTAAAGTGAAGAGCACAGAGGAACTTTAAAATAAGTTGTGTCTTATGTGAAGCTGCATCAAATTGACAGACAAAAATGGTGAAATATTCCAAACAATAAACAATCTGTTCAGCAGGTTTTATATGGAATTTCAGTGAAATATTTGGTACTGAATTTTTTCTGGCTTTCAATTAACTGTAAATCATTTTTGTTTCTAAAATTCATGAGTTTATGCCTGTGAGTGTAAACTTTAATCCCAATTACATAATTAAAAAAAAATTCAGAAAGCAAATTTAAAGCAGTGAATGTTATACTGAGTGTTAGTGGGTATAATTCAAGTTGGCAAATCTTGTTCTAAACTATAAGCATGTATTCTGCCAACTTCTACAGTAGAATTACAAGCATATGGAGGTTAATTAATACTGGGGAATGAAAGACATCTGTTTTGTTTCTCTGTAATGGCGGACCTATCAACAGATAGTTTTCATTATTTTGTAGTATTTTTTTTAGAGTGATAGGATTGTGGCATACCATTTTTTAATTGTATAGGCTACCAATTGTACAGAGTGAAGCAAAGCCTCCCATAGCCAACCATCATCTCGTGTTATTGTTGTAAGAATCAAAGAATAGGAAGTGTCTCCTAATGGTAGATATGAATTTGTGGGGCATAGAACCACTGACTCTACCCCCAATAATATCACTGCCCTACTGCTGCAAGAACAACTAGCCGGCCGAAGTGGCCGTGCGGTTAAAGGCGCTACAGTCTGGAACCGCAGGACCGCTACGGTCGCAGGTTCGAATCCTGCCTCGGGCATGGATGTTTGTGATGTCCTTAGGTTAGTTAGGTTTAACTAGTTCTAAGTTCTAGGGGACTAATGACCTCAGAAGTTGAGTCCCATAGTGCTCAGAGCCATTTTTTTTTGCAAGAACAACTGTATCTTTGCCAGATCAGTTCTCTGTAGTATTTGTTCTATGCTACTCCCATTGTGTATATGCTCTGAGAACAAAAGTATTTACAGTAAGTGATGGGAGTGCAAGTGATTATTTATCATTGTAATTACCAGGGCTGCTTCCCACTGCCTACAGTGGTGACACCATTATTTTCTTTTCAACCACACTGTGAAATACCAAGTTATACTTGCACCAGCACACCACCTATCATCATAGGATACAAACTTCATGGCACGAAGAATACACACCACCATGGTGCTTCATCACCTGGCATCACTACAGACTATTTATTTGTGCACCTATTTGGTGTTCTTGCCAGTTCCCAGATGATATAACCAGTACAACTGTGGTCCTTGAACGGTCAACAATATTCCCATTGTTTCAACAGCTGCCAAACCAGGGCATCGTTATCTCTCGCCAAATGGACGAACACACTAAATCACAAATCAAAGACAATGTTATTAGTGAAGGTGGTGAGACAAATCTGCCACTCCCTTAAATAACTGTGCTACATCAACAGTGACCATAAACGGTGAACAATGGCTGCCTGCCACTGTCCCCACCTCCCACCTAACTAGTGCTAGTGATATACCAATCAGTGACAGTGTTAATGACCTACACCACATACATTTTAATTTTAGTAACTCAGTACATATTGACATTCTGTATGCAACTTACCAAATTACGGACATCCTCCAGAGTACCACAACTGACAAACTATCACCACCGTATATGACCATCTTCCACTGCAGATAGCTGACATTTATGGGTTATTGCAGACAAATCCATACTACATGTGACCTTCCTATTCCAGACCATGTGTTTCCAGGGCCTACGTCTGAGCTTTACATTCTGCACCATACCATACATCACCTGGGTGACGACACACTTCTTATGGCCATGCCGTGACCCGCATCACATCATCACGATGATGTTACACTTCAACAGCCACACAATGTTGCAGGCCGTGCCTGCCGTGTGATGTCACTCAACAAGCAGGCACACGTTGTCTAGCTGCAACTACACTGACCGCAACTATGACCCACATGCCATGGGAAAACAAGGAGTACCTACAACAGCCACTGCATTGGATCACCTATGTTGATGTGCCATCCGTCACAATTGCCACCAACCAATACTCGTACACCACGCTGCATTCCTCTTTACCCCACTACAACACCATCCTCCTTGATGCCAACACACCAGCTGTGACACCTGTGCCACGTCCCATGATAATTGGTCATATGACCCACACTATCGATGCACCTATCGCGGTTACTGCACTGCGACACCAGCTACTGCTTCTATCAGCACCACCAGACAGTGTTCACAAACCTGCACCATTTACTTCACATGATTACAACAACCTCATACTGGTACCAGCGCCTCGCTACAGGCAGATTACCATTACCAAATTACATCTGCCGCCACTACAACTTGATTCTCCACAAGTATGGTTTGTATTCTGTGAGTGCACGATGCAGTTGGCTGGGATCAGAGTGACTGTGACAAATTTTTGGTGTTTTTGAACCACTTTCACACCAACACCAATCTTATCAGCAACCTCCTATTGCACACACCAACCACTGACAGATATGAGACAGCAAAGACACTCATACCACAGTGCCTGTCGCGTTCACCTCAACAACAACTCCACCTAGCCATTGCTGAGAAGCCGCTGGGCCACGGTACCCCATTAGCACTCTGACACAGGTTACGCCTCTGAATCGACACAAACCTCGTACCAGATCGTGCTCTCTGGTCACTATGGCTTCTCAAGCTGCCTGAAAACATGCAGATGGCCCGAGTACAAACTACTGGAAACTCAGACTCTGGCACCGTTCTCAACACCGGTTGCATCTACCACCAGACCGGGCCAGCCTGCACACCAGCTGCAGCCATAGAGACCACCGTGCAACACTCACTCTGCAGCACCCAGCCAACTGACAGTCACTGAGCTGCTCGGACCTCAGCCGAGCCCTTCCATGCCATCCCCACAGCAGCCTCACAAGTCTCCACTGCATCAAGGCACCAAAAATCAGATATCGTGACGGATGCAAGTGCTGTGTTTATGACAGAATGTAAACAACCAACTGCAGCATTCACACCTCACCACCTCTGCTGGTTCCACACAAGCTTTGTTACTGATGTGTGTTGCTGTCATCCAGCATTCAGCTACCCAAACTAGTTCAGCGGCCTGACACAGGTTCATCAAGTCACTCCCCTGCTTCTAGCTGCCTCTCTATGAAACATGACAACACTCATCATATCCCACATCTAAATTCTGTCAGCACATGGCTCTTCGTCTATGACAACCATCTTAGAGTGTACTTACTAGTCAACAAGGGCATCAATGTTAGCAAACTGCCACCACAGCTGGCACCTGGAAAACATACACCATTTGCTATACAACTACATGCCATGAATGATTCAGTGATTCACGTGACAGCATGGCCTCTATCACAGTTCAGCTGGACAACCACATCCCTTGCCCATGGATGTTTTTGATGGCCAACACCATAGAGCCAATGATGGGCACAGATTTTTTGAAGCATTATAATCTTCTGCCACACCTGGGTTGGGCCTTACTACTACATCGTGATGGCCATATGCCAATCATTGAAGTAAACAGTGACCAACTACTGATGGACGAGACTCTGCTGCCTGCTCCTACTACTTCTGAAACAGTACTGGACCAAACACTAAAGTGCCAGGCATTGTTCTAGGAGCTTAAAACCTTGACTACTGCATACACTGACTTCTGCCACACCAATGACAGATCTCGAGCAGCTAACAATCACCTCCACAACTGCTGCTCCAAGCTCATGATGCAACTGCACATCACACAGCAACAGCTGTCATCACACCACCAACAATGAGAGCCACCCACCTGAGATGCTGCCACACCTTCAAAACCACAGGTCAGTCCAGTGCCCCTTACTTCTGGTGATGACGCTCCCATGAAAACAGTGATATCGCTCTCATGAGCGGTCGAGTGTAAACAGTGATATTGCCTCCATGAAGAGATCATGTGCCTCATGTGCTACTCCACATAAGAAAAGATTAACATTGTACAGTATGGTACTGTACACAGAATTAATACTACACCTGGTCCACTGATCCAATGCTGGCCCCACTGCCTCGGCCCTCACACACTAGAGGCGGCCAAGGCCATGATCAAGGAACTGTTATGTGAGGGCACCATTAGGCCATCAGACAGTGTGTAGGCGTCACTGATTACTATGACAATGAAAACAGATAAATCGTAGTCCCTGTGCAGGGACTATAGACATTTGAATGTGCATATCATCCATCATTGATAGTTACCCTGTGTCCAATATTCAGAACTTCTGCAAGGAATTGGCTGGTGCAACCATCTTTAGCGTGATCAACTGCAAAAGAGCTTATTTGCAGATCCCAATGGCCACAGAGGGTATTCCTAATATGGCAAACAATACTCCGTTTGGCCTATTTGAATTTCTCTTTATGCCATTTGGACTAAAGAAAGCAGCCCAGACTTGGCAACGGTTCATTGATGGCTTGTTTGTTACCATGCCCTTTTGTTACTCTTACTTGGACAAAGTAACTATCTTCTCACAAACAGCTCAAGATCATGAGAAACACCTCCAAGTGATATTTGTCAAACTAGCAGAGCATGGTGTTGTGATTAACATAGACAAATGCCAACTCTGGCAAAAATGCGTTACATTTGTACACCACCTCATTGACACTTTGGGCATCCACCCCACTCCAGGAAAGATAGACCAAATCTATAACCTACCACCCCTGATGGACTATCAAGAGTTGTGCCATTTTTATGTGTACACCTGACACTGAAACTCATAATGGAACATTTCGTTTGGACTAACATTAAATGGGACTGCGCTGCATGAACTAGAGCCTGCAATGCCAATGGGCCATGACAGGATGTCACGTCCAACCGCCCTTCAGGAAATTCCCGATCCTGAAGAGCCATTTCCAGCATGTCCACATAGACCTGGTGGGGCCACTCCCAGATTCAAATGGATACAAGTATATTTTGTCAGCCATAGGCAGGACAACTTGATGGATGGAGGCCACACCTCTGACTGATATCTTGTCCAGCACCGTCACCTGAGCTTTCATCACACTATGGGTTGCACACTTCAGCTGCCCAGAATCCCTCACAACTGACCAGGGCTGGCAGTTCAAGGGAGCCCTGTTCTTCGAACTCTGCCACCTCTGTGGGTGCCACCAGTTCCACACAATGGCCTACCATCCTCAATCCAACGGACTTGTGGAATGGTGGCACCACACCATTAAGACAGCGCTCGTATGCCACGACAAGGAGAGGATGGAGGCCCTCCCCTGGGTGCTGCTGGGCATACAAGCTGCCTACAAAGAAGATCTGGACACATTGCTGGCTGAGGTGCTCTATGCGGAACTGATCACCCTCCCAGCTGAGTTCATATGACAAATCCCCAACACCGTGGATGTCAACCTGCCGGACCTAGTACAACATGTCAGGGACGTCATTTGTCATGTCCACATCCTGCCACCATCCCACCATCTTTGTGCACAAGGACCTCCAATCATGTACACACGTCATGCTCAGGACCTATGCCATCAAACCCACCCCCCTACCCTGCATACATTGGCCGATACAAGGTGTTGAAATGAGGGCCAAACTCTTTCGATACCTTGCAAGCTGAAAAATTGACAACAGTGTCACTGAACCACCTAAAACTGGTATGGATTTTAGTGGACACACCCAGTGTTTACCATCCACAAGCCCCAGCTCCAGGACCCTCAAACCAATTTACAATCGGCCTAGACCTATGAGCCTACCTCCCAGAAGACATTTCTGTGATGCTACAGGACTCACTACTTGTGGTTATAGCCAAATTCGACACTGGACAGTTGGGCTACAGCATGGTCTTGAGATCATTTGAGCACTCCATGCCCCCTCCACCTATGATCGACACGGCAGGTCTGAAATCCACTCTTTATTTGGATGGCTACCTGCTTGTACCAGTCCTGGAGCACTTCATAACAATGGATGACAACACGGACACTGCTACTGGACAATGCACCACCAGCCACCAACACCTCAACAGACACCTCCATAGCCCCCATCGGCACTGCTGCTGACGTCATGGGCCAGCCACCCTTATCCGCCCATGCACCTGATGGGTTATGATATGTTGACTCTTGCCATCACCAGCGGGACAATGCATCACAATGTACACCAGTCACTGTGCTCCGCACTTGCGCGTGTGTGTGTGTGTGTGTGTGTGTGTGTGTGTGTGTGTGTGTGTATTTGTGGGGGGGAGAGAGGGGGGGGGGGCGTTTCTGTGGGGACGTGGAACCACTGGCTCTATTTCCCAACAATATCTATGCCCTACTGCAGCAAGAACAACTGTATCTTTGCCAGATCAGTTCTCTGTAGTACGCGCTGTGTGCTACATGCATTGTGTACATGCTGCAAGAATAAAAGTATTCATAGTAAGTGATGGGAGTGTGAGTCATTATTTATCATCACAATTACCATGACCACTCCCCACTATCTACAAATTAAAGCAAAATTGTATATAGTAAACATACATGTCATCTGACCATTCTACTCCATGGATAAAAGAGACATAAAATATGGAAGAGAAATTATTACTTTCATCCCAATGGTAATTTATTTTAGTTCTGGCGAGTTTAACAGCCTGTTCCTTTCACATGTGCCAATTGCAAGCAGGGTATTGGAGCTCAAGTTAGCAATGCAAATACAGGGATTAATTTTAATCGATAAAACAGCACTTACTAAATAAATGTAAATGTTATGTGACTAGGGCCTCCCGTCGGGTAGACCATTCGCTGGGTGCAAGGCTTTTGATTTGATGCCACTTCGGTGACTTGCTTGTCAATGGGGATGAAATGATGATGATTAGTACAACACAACACCCAGTCCCAGAGCAGAGAAAATCTCCGACCAGCCGGAAATGAACCTGAGCCCTTAGGATTGACATTCTGTTGTGCTAACCACTCAGCTACCGGGGGCGGAGACAACACTTACTTACTTGTGAATTATGTATTATTTTCATAAGGTTCATTTCCATCAGAATTGAGCTTTCCATATGATGAACACTTAACAAGTATTTTACTGGTGTATTTTAATCAGATTTATGAAAAATATATGAGCAATACTGTCAGTAGTATTACTCTTCCATGATGACTAGCCCTTTGCTGCACAGAATGCTATTAACAGAGCAAATAGAACCAAAGGGATTGCATTTGCTGAGTATGTTGGAGGTACCATGAAGTGACTTTCTGCCACCTTCATTCTGTACCGACAACATAATTGCATCTTATAGATCAGCTTGGTTTCAAGAAAGTGTGTTACAGAGACATTCCTGTTGTAATGTGGTGTTTATTTATAGTAATAATTATGAAATGAATTACAGGGAGGCTGATGTACAAGGGTAATCCCAAAAGTAAGGTCTCCTATTTTTTTATAAGTACAGAACTCTGTTTGTGTGGCAGTTGGTCACACTGTTATGAAGAGTGCTTCACGTGCTGTGTGTAAACTTGTGCACGCCATGCTGAGGCACTCAGTCTTGGCTTGGCAGCTGTTGAGAATGGAGCTCCCATTGGATGTTACTGCCAAGTGTGAATTGTACGCAGTTATTCAGTTTTTGAACGCAAAGGGCACTGCGTTGATTGAAATCCATCGCCAATTGACTGAAGTGTATGGTGAGCCGTACATGGATGTCAAAAATGTTCGTAAGTGGTGTAGAGAGTTTGCAGCTGGTCGGACAGAAATTCATGATGAACAAAGGAGCAAGAGACCATCAATTTCTGAAAAGACATTGTTGAAGGTTGAGCAAAGCATGCATGAAGATCGGCGGATCACCCTGAATGATCTCTGCATGTTGGTTCCTGAGGTTCCCCAAAACACCACTCACATAATTTTAATGGAAACATTGAACTACCTGAAGCTGTGCACAAGATGGGTGCCACGCATGCTGATTGAGGACCACATGCAGCAATGAGTTGATGCTTCCAGCGCATTTCTTCACCGCCTTACAGCCAAACAGGGCAACATTCTGGACTCAACTATCATGGGTGACAAAACCGGGGCATACCAAATTACACCTGTGACCAACCAACAATCACACCAGTGGCAGCAATCTTCTTCAGCATGGAGGTGAGCTGGTATGACATGGGCATACAAAAACTGCCACAGTGTGTACAAAAATGCAGCGACAGAAATGGTGATTAGGTCGAAAAATAGCTAAATGGCTCTGAGCACTATGCGACTCAACTGCTGAGGTCATCAGTCGCCTAGAACTTAGAACTAATTAAACCTAACTAACTTAAGGACATCACACACATCCATGCCCGAGGCAGGATTCGAACCTGCGACCGTAGCGGTCACGCGGATCCAGACTGAAGCGCCTTTAACCGCACGGCCACACCGGCCGGCAAAATAGCTAAATGTTCAAGCTCTAAAGTGATGGAACCATTGTAGAAATAAACAGGTCTATGTACTTATAAAAAAATAGGCGACCTTACTTTTGGGATTACCCTTGTAACTAAATTACTCAATGTAACAATATTATGAGAAGGAGAGTTGCTACTCACCATATAGCGGCAATGCCGAGTCGACTCAGCATCTCCACTATATGGTGAGTAGCAACTTTCCTTCTCACAATATTATTTCATTCCATCCTGGATTTTCCATTGTTTGATTTAAATTACTCATTGAGTAGAAGAAGGATGACATTTTGAACATTTGATTAATGTGCAGAGAGCATGTAACCACACTGTTAGATCGCATGTTGGCAATTGTTCCAACAGGAATGGCTCCCAACTTCCACTGACCTTATTAATAAGAGAAAGGGACAAAGTTAATGGTGATAGCATAGTATAAATATCTTCAACAAGAATATATTTACATAAAGAATATAAACTTGAGGAAATGCCTAATGCTACTGATGATCTCTCGTACATGATGTTTTGTTGTGCCAACAGCAGTCAGTTATGAAATTTACATTCATTAAATTAGTATTAATAGCTTTTTGTGGAGTACTTAGTTACTTCCCATGGGAAACCAGTGTTCTGCAGAACACAGTTTGGGAAACCCTGCTCTATTAGATTCTTCCTTGTTTTTTACTAACACTAAACACCAATTTTTAAACTATTTGGTTTCAAATTACCATCATGCTTTCTTTTTCTCTCCATGGCTTTCTTTTACGTTGTCTCCTTTGCCATCCAGGTTTTTTCTCTTCAGTTATCTCACTTAAAATAGAAAAATGTATTTCTTCCTCGGTAATGTTAGTAGGCTTTTCTACAAATATTAATTCACAAGGAACAAAACTAGTAGCTTCATTCCATATGTTGTTTGTTGTGCTTCAAAAATTCCATATGTGGCTTGCCCAAGCAGTGTGATTTATGGTACAATAAGTAAAACACTGTCAGTTATTGTCCTTCATGACTCTTTCAGTCATATTACCAAATGAAAGCAGTTTGGAATCCTTATATATTTAATTTTGTACATCCTTAAACTTTGCATGAACTTCTCTGAAATGAATAGTTGCCAACTGTCACATAATAATGCCTTAGGTACAGCCCCCCTCCCTTTGTATGAAAATAATCTGTTTCTAAGTTTTCCACAGTTGTTTTGATGTTGGCTTTTTATTGGGTATAATTTTTCATCTTTTGAGAATGTATCCAGTACTATAAATAATGTGTTTGAACCTACCTGAGAAGTAGATAATGGTCATAGTAAATCCACAGCAATTAATTCTTTTGGAGCATTTGGAAGGACAGAATGCATTAAACCTTTCGATGGAACAGTTGTTTTTTTATTCTCTGACATATATATCAGCCAGCCAGTCTTTTCTTGATGCTTCTCCACAAATTATTAAATATTACTGATTCTTGTAAATTTGGTACTATTTTATGAGTCCCATAATGCATAACTTTCATGTAAATAATTAGTAAGTTTGTCAAGATGTTGCTCAGGAAAATGCAGCTTCCATTCCTGAGTATCTAAAAAGTTTCTTTTGTTTGAAAAACCTCTGTAATTGATGCTTTATTCTACAAAAATTATTGGATTTGTACCATTGTTTAATTTTTTGCAATTTGAGATCATCATTCTGCTCCACAGGCATGTCTTTACAAATTTTCCTGATTTATTTTTCATGCTTCACCCCTTTATGTAAAAGAATTATACATATCCCCCTCTTGCATCCTGAGTATCTCCTCCTCTCTCCCCATAGGCTTGCTTGATAGGGTGTCTGCTATTATATTGTCTTATGTATCTAATCTCAGTGTCAAATTGTTTTAAAAACAATACCCATCTAGTCAATTTTGGATGTTTCAAGTCTACACTGTTACAAGGAACTTAAAACTTTGTGAGGATTGTATATCCCAGAAATCAAGATGGTGGTGAGTGTAAAAGTAAATCGTGCTTCTCTACGGAAAAAAGTAAATTTCAATGGTAAAAAGAAAATGTGTGTAAATTGTAAGGATGAAATTTCAAGGCTTAATGAATGTATTTCCAGTTTAGATTTATAATCGGTGCTTTAAAAACAGACATGAAACTTCAGTCCTGAATATGTGAGTCGCTGATGAACAAAGAAGATTCGTCATCAGGAACCAAGTGGAAAATGGAAGAAAACTGTTCCCAGAAAGTGTAATCTCAAAATAACAGTGAAACTTCCATGTGTAAAAACAGTGAAACAGTCAATCATGAGTGCATAGAAATCTTATTGTGCACACTGCTGAAGATTCATTGAACATGCCAGTCGGAGCCGAAAAGTTTGGAAATGAATCGCATAAAGTAAACAGACTGTTGCTAATTGATCCCCCAAGTGCGAAAATTGGAAAATGTGAGAAGATCTGTGTATTAGGGGATACTCAGGTTCGGGGAATTTCTGCAGCATTAACAGAAAAATACAACTTCAGGGAATCTGGATTCATGAAGCCTGCGGCCCCATTACAAAAATTAACAAATGTAACAAAATATAATGAAGTAACTAGCTTGACTAAGGATGATTTTGTTGTTTTGCTCGGAGGAGCTAATGAAGTTTATAGAAATGGATCATACAAGGCTATTACAGAACTGAGAAATTGTCTAAATAATTTAACTCATACAAATGTTCTCTTTGTGAATGTCGCACAGCATCATGACTTACCGAGTTGGTCATGCATAAGCTGCGAAATTAGTGTCGCTAACAAGAGTTTCACGGAAATATGTAATCAATTCCAGAATATTGATATTATAGACACAAACATTTTAGAATGAAGGTTCTATAAAGCTCATGGCCTTCATTTAAATGCACCAGGAAAATAGGTTCTTGCTGATAAAGTATTTACTAGTATCTCACCTGACAATAAAGAAACCAGGACACGTAGCAATCTAAGGCGAATAACAAACTGTTTTTGGTGAGCAGCAAACAGTTCAGTTGCAAATTACAAAGTGGTTTAAACCCAGTAGGCCAGAAACAAACAATCAAATCATAAAACAGCCACAAATTACGAAATGGTTCAAGCCAAAAAGGACAGTGGTGAATGAAGCACAAATTTTGCAAGCTACAAAAATAACTTCACCACTTGATCCTCTCCAAGAAGCAGAGGCCATACTCAACAAACACACCAAGAATTTTTTAGGCATAATGTCACCTAGAGAAGAAAAAGAAGCAGCAGCACCACCACCACCAATGACAACATCAACAAAAACAATGACAACAATAAAACAAACAGCAATAACAACTAAACCTAAATCAACAGCTGAAGAACCATCAGCAGCTGAGGAAAAACCAACATCAGTTACAGCAGCATCCCCATCTCCAGCAGAAACAGTGTCAGTAAAAAAAGCAAACACAGTCACTGTACGAGAAAGCATGTCACTGACAGCACCAACAGCATGGCCACTGAACTTCCAACAACAGTAGCAGCTGATCAACACTGCCTGAGGAGGAGCGAAAGGCTAGGTACAGCTGCTTCACTTAGTGATGATTTTTTATGGCACCAAACGAATAAAAGGAAGAGATTGTGACAAATCAGCCTGAAAAATTGCAGATAAGTGTCAAAAATCAATAACAAAGCAGCACTTCACCAGGTATTGACAAAATAACAAATACTTGCAAACCTTTCAAGATAATGAGCCAAAACATTCAGTGTCTCAAGAATAAAGTCTCTTAGAATTAGAAGTCACCATAAACAACTTTGTAGATACCTCTTGTATTTGTCTATTAGAACATTGGTGCAGGGTCAGTGAATTAAGTCTTATAAATATAAGCAATTTTGAATTAGCATCTCATTATTGCCGCAGTGTGTGTAAAAATGGTGGAGTATGCATACATACTAGAGCTCGGCTACAGCATAAAGTTAGAGCTGAAACATACATCTAAATATCAAGAAACATTTTGAATCATGCCATAGAACTAAAATCTGAGGAGAAGTGTAAAAATCTTATTGTCATATCAATATACAGGTCATCACTAGGTGACAAAAACATTTTTTTTTAAATTTAGAAGCAGTGCTAAACATTTTTATTAAAATGAAGTGAACTTATTACTATGTGGGGATTTTAACATCAACCTGTTAATTGAAAATTAAGATAAAAGATGGCTTTTGAGTATCCTAAACAGCTTTCACATGAAACCACTCTCCACACACCCCACTAGAATAACAGTCATCTTCGTCCCTATTAGATAATATCTTTACAAATATCAAAAATGATGTTACTGAGGCACAAAATATAAACTTGGGTCTTTCAGACCACAACACACTGCTAAAATGCATAAAGTCTTCTGTAGCTGAGGTGGTTAAGTACAGGTGGGAATATAAAAGGCACTTCTACCCAGAAAAGGTTAATATTTTTATCCAATCATTAGCAAAAGAAACCTGGGAAGATGTGTACTCAAAACCATCAAGTGATGAATCATTCAATGCATTTTATAATACTTTCATGTCCATATTTGAGATGTGTTTTGCAAAAAAACTGACAAGAATTAATGTCATGCCAAGAAACAGCAGCCAGTGGATAACACCTGCTATCAGTGTATCCCGCCAAAAGATAAAACTTCTCAATCAACTGAGAAAAGACAACCAAGAAGATCACTTTACAGAATATGTTAAGACATATGAGAAAATTTATAAGAAAGTAATTAAAACAGCCAAGACAATGCACAATGACAAAGCAATCATAGGAACAGCAAACATGTCGAAACCAATATGGAATATAGTAAAAAAGGAAACAGACAAAAGTGTTAAAAAGCAAAATGACATTGTATTAAAAGATGATCATGGTGTGTTACTCAGAAATGGTACTCTAGCAAATTACATAAATGACTATTTCATAAACACTCCAGTCAATCTGAGTAAAAATTTTGCTAGTAATAGTAGTACCACAGTTCAAAGAGAGCAAAGTGGTGATTCAATATTGCTATGTCCCACAAATAAATTAGAAGTTCTTAAGATAGTAAAAACATTGAAGAATAAAATGTCCTCTGTAATTGATGAGGTACCAGGTACAGTCATAATTAAATGTGCTAGTGTCATAGCAGAACCACTCTCACACATCATAAACATATCATTAACAGAAGGGGCATTCCCACAAAGATTAAAAATTTCAAAAATAAAACTGCTGTATAAAAAGGGTAATATATATGAAGTAGGAAACTATAGACCAATAGCTTTGTTATTTATATTTTCAAAAATAGTAGAGACTGTCATGAAAAACATAATTACAAATTACCTCGAAAAATCCAATCTCTTGTCTGTAAACCATCATGGTTTTCACAAAGGCATGAATACAGAAACAGCAATTACCCAATTCATTGAAAACATTGTAATAGGACTTAACAGAAATAACAGTACAGTAGGAATAAACTTGGACTTGACACTGTATTTGATACTGTTGATCATGATATCTTGCTAGACAAACTAGAAGCTATAGGTATATAAGGAGTTGCCTTAAAATGGTTTCAGTCATATCTCCACAATAGAAAACAAGTACTAGAAAGTACCTCAGCAAACAATAAAAACCAAAGCATTGTGTACAGATCGGACATGCAGACTGTACCAATCAGAGTATCTCAGGGCAGCGTTCTAGGACCTCTCTTATTTTTATATATATTAATAATAGCAAGATCACAATCAGTGGTACACACATAACTTTGTTTGCTGATGACACAAATATTGTTGTAACAGACATAAATAGGGTATTGCCAACACTTGCAACCAGGGTTTTGGAATACATACAAAACTGGTTTGAACAGAACAGACTAACCTTAAATATTTCAAAAGTTAATTGTATACATTACAAGAATACAGAGTCTTATCATGATGTGAACCTCAAAATTCAAAATAAACAAATTGAAAGGGTAGCTGCCACAAAATTCTTAGGTGTGCAAATTGATGAAAATTTAGACTGGAAAGCCCACATTCTCTACCTCACTAACAAGTTAAGCTCTGCTTATTTTGCATCACACATAATTAGTACAGGGTGTAGTAGAGAGTGTAGCAGAACTGTCTACTTTGCTTACATCCATTCTGCTATCACCTATGGCCTAACCCTCTGGGGCCATAATAAGGGAAACATGAAAACCATCTTCACCTTACAAAAACAAGCTGTTAGAATAATTTCAAACAGTAAAAGGCTAACACCTTCCAAACAGTTATTTCATCACCTAAATATTATACCTTTACCATGCCTCTATAGAAAAAAAGTTTTGTTAATATAAAAATGCACATTGATAATTACAAAAACATCTCAGATCTTCACTCGTACAATACAAGAATGTGCAATGACATCCACATAAAAAGAGTAAACAAGGGTTTAACACAAGAACAAACCAACATACAGGTACTATTTTGTACAACAAACTTCAAACTCAGCTAAAAGAAATAAAAACATTATCTACATTCAAGAAAGCAATATTTAAATTTTTAATGACCAACTGCTATTGTAGTGTAAATGAATATCTGCAGTAACCTTGTAGCAAGTAACTACATTCATTTACTATATGTTAATGGTACCATAAATCAAATGTTAGCCACAGCCTCAATGATAATTTGTCTGACCAAAAGTGTTAAATCAATTATTTACTTGTAATGTATTTCATGTAAAAGGCCCTGAACAAAAGTGTTAAATCAATTATTTACTTGTAATGTATTTCATATAAAAAATCCTTCTCATACTTTTATATTATTATGGTAATCAAAGCTGTATTGCCCAAAAATATTGTCATGGGTACAATGAACTGTAATATTTTGTAGGAAACTGTACGCCCTTATCTTATTTTTGTTATACTATGTTCTTTGATGAAATCCATACAATGTACATTGTTGCTGGATGAACAAACTACTACTACTACTAATAATAATAATAATAATAATACCCTTCAAACTTCTGACTACCATATACTGTGCCAAGTGCTTCCAATTCTGATACACAGTAGTGTTTCTCATGTTCATGTGAAGTTCTACTGGCAAAGGCAATTGTTTTGTGGATGAATCATTCCCTGCTTTTACTACTAAAATACATCAACCCTCATTCTAAATAAACTTGAACTGTTCTCATGCTTCTAACTACCACCTGATTTCCGTTTTAATAAGTTTCTCTAAAATTCTTGAGAAACTTATACATAAGAGAAATGTAGAGCACCTGAACATCCACAAGGCAATTAGCCATTGCCAGTTCGGATTCCAAGCAGGCCTGTCAACTGATGATGCTATATTTTCATTTACCAATAATGTTTTAGAAGCACTGAACAGCAGATTAGCTTCAGATAGTATATTTTGTGATTTAACCAAGGCATTTGACTGTGTGAACCACAAAATCCTACTTTCAAAAGCTGTCTATTGTGGTTATAAGTGGCACAATGGGAATGTGGCTTCAATCTTACCTAACTGATAGAACGCAGAGCATATCACTTAATCATGGAGATGGTACAATAGCCTCATCTGGTTGGGGAATAATAAGTACAGGAGTGCCGCAAGGTTCTGTGCTGGGCCCTTTGCTCTTTCCTATTTTTATTAATGACCTTCCACACTGTACGAAAGTGCTACAAAATTTACAGTCTTTGCAGACAATACATCTCTTGTCGATGAAAAACACCTGACAGTGAAATTGCAACATCTGCCAACTTTGTGTTCAGCTACCTCTGTAAATGGCTCACGAGCAGTGGCCTGACATTAAATAAGTAAATAAAAAATAAATAAAAATAAACTCAGTGCATTCATTTCCAAGGGTCTCAGAAAGTGCAGAAGGACACAAGTCTAAGCTTTAATGATCAATATATACATCAAGTATATTCCTCTAAATTTTTAGGCCTCCACATCAACAATAAATTAAATTGGTTGTGCCATACTCTCAACTTATGCTCTATGTATTATGGCAGCGACTGCAAATACTGACGCTGTTAAGGTTGCGTATTCTGGCTACTTTCATTCTTTGTTGTCACATGGCATAGTGTTTTGGGGAAATCAATCAATGGCAAATAAAGTATTTGTCACTCAGAAAAGAGCAATCGAAATTTTAAGTGGATTGAGGAGAAATCATTCATGCAGAAATCTTTTTAAAACACACAATATATTAACACTGACCTCACAATATATCCTATCACTTATGTCCTTTTTAGTTAAGCTATAAAAGAAAGTGTGAAGCTGAATCATTGAGTGTGGAAAATCATTTTGAAGCAGCAGCTGTGCAGTTGAATGAAATACAGGGAAAAGTCATAGTCATAGCAATATACAGATCAACTACTGCTGATGCAGACATATTCTTTAACCAATTAGAAATATTGCTTAACATTCTGTTCACCGATAGAGCCTCTGTAGTTGTGTGTGGTGACTTCAATATTAATCTTATGAGTGAAAGTAGGCTAAAAGACCAGTTCCTAAATCTATTATGTAGTTTAAACCTGCTTCCACAATACACACACCCACAAGAATAAAAATTATACGGTCAGTCTTATTGATAATATGTTTTCAAATGTAGGACACACAGAAGTTGAAGTAGCAAATACTGATTTGTGATTATCAGACCACAATGCTCTTGTCCTCAAAATTCCTTCAAGGCCACTGAAAGAGAAAAAAACACACTTCATGTATAAAAGAAATTTTTCTACAGAAAACTGAGTAGAATTCATAAATATGCTAACTAATGAGGCTTGGGCAGAAGTACTATTCCTAACAAATACAAATGATGCATATAACACATTTTCTTCCATTTTCATGGGATATTTTGAAATGCAACAACTTCATTAAGCTTAAAATTTACAAACGAAGAAAAACCTGAATATCCAAAAACAGCTTGTAGGATGAGGATAGATCCAACAAATGAGGGTGAAGTGTTGAAAGTGATACAAATCTTGAAACCCAAAATGTTGGCTGGCATAGATAAGGTGCCTGTGTCAATCATAACAAGGACAGCACCACAAATTGCAAAACCCTTTGCACACATAGCCAATTTATCATTCAGTGAAGGAGCTTTTCTGTAAGGCTGAAAATTTCAAAAGTGAAGCCATTATTTAAAAATGGCAACAAGTATAAGGTAAAAAACTATCACCCAATATCTCTCCTCCAAGCATATTCTAAAATATTAGAAAAACTGATGAAGCACCCAATCAACAAATATCTAAATGACCATAATTTACTAAACAGAAATCAGCATGGCCTCCAAGCACATAAAAATACTGAAACAGCAGTAATGTGCTACACTGAACAAATAATCAAAAATCTAGAAAAAGATTATAGCGTAGTAGGAGTAAATTTAGACCTCTCCAAAGATTTTGACACTGTGAACCAGGACATTCTTTTAGAAAAATTGGAAGCATTGGGTATACATGGGATAGGAAAAAAATGGTTTGAATCATACCTAAAAAACAGAACACAGGTTGTAGGACTGACATCAACTTACACCAACCGCAAAATAAATTCAGTATCAGAGGCAAAAAATGTAGAAATAGGAGTACCACAAGGCAGCATCCTAGGGCCCATATTGTTTCTCGTCTATATAAATGATTTTCACACCTCAGATGATGCAGCCAAAGCTGATACTAGTGTGATAATAAGTGCACCAAAGAATTGCTACCAACAACTGCTGATAAAGTACTAAATTACATCCACTCTTGGTTCAATGCAAACAGGTTGACATTGAATGTAAACAAAACAAATTATACGCAGTTTGGGAAAAGATGTCAAAATGTAAATCTCAATCTGGTGTGGGGTGACAAAGCCTTAGACAGAGTGACATCCATAAAATTGCTGGGGATTTATGTGGATGAAAACTTAAATTTTAATGACCACATAATAAAACTTGCACAGAAACTTAATTCAGCCTGTTTTGCCCTCAGAATTATTGAAATGTTTGTACCTCAGAGGGTGCCAGAATGGCATATTTCAGCTATTTTCAAACTCTTGCCACATACGGAATAATATTTTGGGGTTCCACAACAGGGCGCCTAAAACAAACTTTTTTGTTGCAGAAGAGGGCCATCCGAATAATAACTCACAGTCATCCACAGACACACTTCAAACCCATACTCAAAAAACTTAGAATACTTACTATACCATCATTATACATATACAAATGTGTATTGTATGTCAGGACCCACATTGCAGATTTTCAGACAAATGCCGACTTTCATAACTACAATACCCGTAATAGCACAGCACTCCATAATCAGTGAACAAAAAGAACGAATACACAAAGGCATGTGAGCCAGATCAGTGCAAAACTGTACAACGCACTGCCAGTCAACATCAGGCAGTTAGATGATGATAAAAAATTTAAAACAGAATTTAAAAAATTTCTAGTAGAACAGTGTTTTTATTCTGTAAATGACTATGTAGGTCAATAAATTTTTTGTGATGATATTTATAAATGCAAAATGGAAAATACTCTATCTGTACCTAATCATTCATTACCTAATCATTCATTACATCTACATACTTAAAGCACAGCTGTTGTGTGATGTAAATATATACTTAAGCAGTATTGTGTATATAAGGACTTGCCGTTTAGGAAGGGCAAAACTAAAGCCTTATGAAAAACAGACTATGCATTTAAAATAACAAGCAGGGTTGTATATAGGCTATATTACTTTCATTGTATTATTATTAACTACATTGCATTATTTTGTTTTGTACTTTTTTATGTATATATTGTTAGTGTCCCATTTCTTTGAAATGGCTTACATGTACCCTTGACAACATCCATACAATATTTATTGTCAACGGATGGATAAATAAAATCAATAAATAAATAAACCTACCCACACACAAAACCAACAGTGACTATCATGACTATGACACAAGATCAAATCACGATTTGCATGCAGATTGAAAAAAATTTGAGCCTAGTACAAAAAGGTATGCACTACTCAAACAAAAAGATATTTAATGCACTGCCTATGGACATAAAAAATCTTACTAGTGTGATACCACAATTTAAAAGTAAATTAAAAGAATATCTTCTGGAACACTCTTTTTCCTCTCTTGACGAGTTCTCTGACATATACACTTCTATACTGTAAGTTGGATGTGGCACATTGACTTGTAATATTTTCTGTTACCAATTTGTAACTGAACATGACCTATGTCAGAATAACACTGTACTTCACTTCTAGAGAAGTTACAACTTAATATGGAATAATTGTACCCTATTATTGTATTGTTTCATACCTCTGTTTTACTTCAGGACGTGCCAAAGTTTGTAATTGTTAACATAGTTTGTTCCTTTACACATATTTCAATTTGTATCTGTTAGAATCTATAAGTTCTTATGTATAATTATGACTTGTTCCACATCCATACAATTCTCTTGTATACTGGATCTATGGAACATGATTAAATAAATAAAATAAATAAATAGATACAAAAAGATAAAGAAAAATCAGGATGATACAGTAAACTGCTGTTAATTATTTCACTTTTTAATTTTTGGAAAGTCTCTTCATATTCTTTACTCCAGGTCAACATGACATTTTTCTCCAACAAATTGCTAAAATATAACTTATTAAAATATTGATATGCTACAAATTTTTCATGAAGTCCAAATACCAAAACATTGGCTTTAATTTTTTGTTTTGTTTTTAGGAACAGAAAAGTCATAAACTGCTTTTAATTTCTCTGGGTTTTGTTGTAGTCCTTTGTCATTAATTATGTGGACTAAAAATGAACTACTTCTTCTTACAAACTATGATATACTTAATTTCAACTTCATTATACCCCCTTTGAACTTGTTTTAGTGCTTTGTTTAAAGATTTGCAGTAATCATGGCAACTGGAACTGACTATTAGCATACACATATACTGCTACTGTATCCAGTAATTCATTCCACAAAATTTCGTCAGTTACCCTGAAACACACACAAACAGATGTATTTAACCCAAAAGGTACCACGCAATACTGTTAACATTTTCCTTCATGTAAAAATGCTGTCCATAGTGTTGATGCCTTAGCTAAGTGCTAAATGGTATTACAGTAACATATGACACCACATGAAATAATGTATAACCATGAAATTTTTGTAAGCTTTAATCAATATTGGCATGTCTCTCACTTACTCTCTCTTTTTTTACTTAATTTAACTCCCTGGCATGTAACACCACTGTGACTTTTCCATTCTTCGTAGTGACTACTATTATGGCTTGTTATACCTGCTATTAGATATTTTAACTTCAACACTTGTAGTTAATTTGATACAGCATTTCATTGCCATTGACACTATACTCTTCTTCTTCTTCTTCTTCTTCTTCTTCTTCTGCTTGTTATTATTATTATTATTATTATTATTATTATTATTACTGTCAGTGAGTTCATTTTTACTGTGCCCATTCTGCAAACAGTTCCTCAAACGTGCCTAACCTGTGATTGATGGTCCTTCTTAGCAACACTTCTGGTGTGTTGGCATCTTGTGTTATTTTGGATTAACAAAAAGTTTGAAATGCTGGACACAACACTAATGTAGTTAATGACATTTTCACAGATCTGTTGGCGCATGATAACTAGTGTAAGTTGGCACTTTTGTAATCAAAAAAATTAGGGCTACAATAATAAGTAACTGAAGTTTGGAAATAATCACCAATTAAAAATTGAACCTTCTGGAAGAAGAAAATGTTAATTGTGAATAACTTTGGAAATATGTTTTTGGAAAAAGGAGCTGCCGGAGGTGGCGGTCATATGAGCATGAAGTTTGCTTGCTTGTGTGACTATGTGTGTGTTTCTTTTCTGCTGAAGTCTTTGGGTGAAAGCTAAATGTGTAACAGTCTTTTTATTCTCCCTGTCTGCAACTCAGTGTGACATCTTTACAATGAATAGCAATCTATCCTTTTCCAAATATTTTCACAGTATCTTAGTTGAAGGACTTTTTAAAATCTGTATATGAACATTTTATACCCATTTTTCTTAACTCCCTGTTTGTTTTTTAACCCTCAAGTGGGCATGCATACATATAAAGTGCACCATCCACAAATAACAGTGTCTTGCACCATTCCATTGTTGTTTTAGAGTTGCGAGCCCTTACCTATTCCTTCATTATTCCTTCAGCTAACACAGTCATATGTCCAAGTGAGCAGCAGTAATATACAATAAAAAATGGGCTAGGTGAGAAAAAATTTTTGATCCCCGCAAGAAAATTACCCAGATTCCAAGCTAGTGGCAGAATCTCACAATGAGGCACTTGTTTATGAGATAATTAGCAAGTGAATAATCATTTGGCTGTGATCTGATGCAACTACAGTGTGTACTGTTCTGAGGGGGTCATTACTCTGGGGTAACATTTTTACATGGCAAAAGAGTGATATAACAAAAGTTTATTTTATTATTGTGTAATTAAAAGTGATTTAGCTAGTATAATTTTACTTTATTTTATGGTTGTTTAATTAAACGAAGATTAAACTGTGATTTTGCTCATATATGTCTACCTTGGTAACATAAAGACAGCTATTCTCTACATGTGTACAAAGTATGCTGCTCACCCACTCATGTTATAAAAAACGGTGTGCCCAGTGGAAGATTAAACAAAGAATACACACATACTTTCATTCAGAACAAAGAATTTTATGGCTCTGAACAAGGCTGAATCTGGAAGGAAACAAAATAATAAATAACCTTTATACAAAAGGATTAAGTAATTTAATCCATTCCTATATAATATTTTTATAGTTTATTAATTTATCTCACAGGTTCTCTTAAATCGTAACTTCTATGTGGCCATACTGACAAAATTGATCAGGTATTGAAGGTCCAACAATAAGAATATACCTCCTGGAAGCTCAGCATTGAGTGTCTCTTTTTCGTATTCATAGATGTCCTGTCTTGGATAACTATAGCTAATATCTACACTTCATTCTTATTCATGTTGTTGTATTAGAATAACTTCTCATTCTATGTGCATTTTTAGCAAAGTAAATCTAATTAAAAATTCAGTTAAAAGCTATTTGCTCTTTTCTTTAATGTTCTTGTGAATTTTTCTGTATTAGTAAGGTATTAAAATTTTAATTTTAAAAATGAAGTTACCATGTTCGATATTCTGCAGGTTATCTTGGTAAACTAAGTTCCAGATTCAGGTACAAGACAGCAATTTGCACAGATGAGAGGGTACGCACAATGAATGAGATAATTTCTGGAATTCAGGTTATCAAGATGTATGCATGGGAGAATTCATTCACAAGATTAATTGCTGCTACACGAAAGTGAGTATGATTATATTCATCATATCCCTATTTTCACTTTAGAAATACACGTCTGGAGGGTGTAATATGAGGTATTATGAGTGTGTGTGTGTGTGTGTGTGTGTGTGTGTGTGTGTGTGTGTGTGTGTGTGTGTGTGTGTGTGCGTGATAGAGGGCTTATGCTCCATCTCTAATAACCTCATTGTTGATGGGACATTAAACCTCAGTCTTTCTTCCTTTATATCTTCCCCTATGAAGAATATGGATTTCTCAGAACAGCTATCACTGGAGTGTTCATACACCCTGACATTTTCCTTCATAATTGTTTCTTTATTCCAGCATGGCATAAGAATAACACTAACCGTTGTAGACACAGAAGTAATGAAGATAAGTTTTTGCTCCTCTCGTGTGGGAGTATCTGGTAACACAAAATATAGTAACACTATAAATGAAATTAATTTCTTCTAAAATTAAAAATGGTCAGATTGTTATAACCATAGGTACCTGTCATGTATTTATTGCCTGTATTTCACCAGTGAGTGTTCATGACAGTCGTAAGGGGTCCAATGTCATGCCTTGCAATGTCTTATAAACATGAAGTAGAAGGAGTCTGAAATATAGTGCAAAAAGATCACTTTTTATATACATAAAAATTATCTGCTTGCACATTCAGGAGATGCATATTTTGCCCTCGTTGCCTGTGAGAATGTCATAGGAATAAAAAATTGTACCAGACTTCTTACTGAAAAGACAGAGATACTTGAAAATATCAACTAATGGTTCAGGGCATGAATTATGATTAAATTTGGGCAAGACACAGTATATACAATTCAGTACTTCTCCTAGATTTCCTCAAGCTATAAAAAGAGAGCATTCAAATAATGATATTTAGGAAGTACATACTGTTAAGTTCTCAGAACAACAGTTATATACTTGTACTGCTTTTGAGAATTTTTGGAAGCTACTTTTGTCCTTTGCAAAATCTACAAGCAATTTGTAACAAATCAGCATTTGCAATTTAGTTACTGTACAGATCTTCTAACTAACAAATTGTGATACATCTAGTTTTCCCTTAAAGAGAAGTAGCCCTAAATATTAGCTGCATTTATCATAAATTAACTATGTATTTGAGTTTGCTAACCACTATAATTAACATCAAAAGATTTTAGGAAATTAGTAATTTTTACCACATGTTTTTGTGTTGCCTTAACAGAAATATTATTTTGTGTATCTGTTTCAATTCTTATAGAGAATTAGCAACTTTTTGGCTCAACAGATTAAAAGATAATCAGCAGGTATAATTTAGAGTTATTTGTTCACTGTATTGTAATACATTACACCAGCCAGACTGCAGCGTCACTTGAATGCTGTTCTCAAACACAAAATGAGTTAGTTGACATTCGTAAGCAGCTGGTAAGTGCCCTGACTACTGTCAAGTAATAGGCAGATACTGCAAATCAGTGTGTTGGAAGAGTTCCCGAGAGTTGTGTACCTGTGATACCTGTAAACGTCAAGTACAGTCCTCTCCAGTAAATCCTGTCTCCTCTGCAGAAAGTACAGGATCCGTCATTACCCATCTACTTAACTGCAAGAGGCATGTCAATGGTAGATATAGCCATACTGTACAGGATGGATGGCGACCAGGGAGGCCACATGGTGTTGTACTGATCCCACCTATCAAACAAGTTTGAGGTGCTGTCTTTCACTGACATGGAAACTGAATCAGTGGAACTCACTTCACCTGTTTTAGGGAAACCTCTTTTGTCCGATGTCAGGAGGAGGCAAACACAAAAGGATTGGAGTCTATTAATCATTGGCAATGCAAACATATGGCAAATGATGGTATCCCTTACGGAAATAGCAGCAAGGGTCAGGAAAGGACACCAGGTGCTCTCAATGTGTATGTCTGGGGGCCTCATTCAGCATGTTGAAGAGGCAGTCATTGAGGGAACAGGGTGCAGCCCACTGCAGATTGTGGAGCACATTAGACAAATTATGCCTGCCGTCTAGGCTCCGATGTCATACTTGGGTAATTCCAGAGACTGGCAGAGAAGGTTGACAAGACTAGTCTTGTGTGTGGAGTTCAAATGAAGCTCCCAATTTGCATCATTGTCCCCAGAACTGATTGTAGCCCTTTGGCTCTGAGTCAAGTGGAAGGACTTAACCAGAGTCTTTGAAGATTCTGTGACAGGTTAGGCTGCGACTTCCTGGACTTGCGCCATAGGGTTGAGAACTGTAGGGTATCCCTAAGTAGGTCAGGTGTGCAGTACACACCAGAGGCTTCTGCTCAGGTAGCTGACTGTGTATAGGGTGCTCACAAGATAACAATAGCTGTACGAAACGCAGAAGTATCAGTGTAAGATCAAAAGAAATGCCTTCCACAGGTGAGAGTATTAAAATCCTAAGGTATACCGCCAAAGCATTCACAACAAAATTCCAGAGTTTGAAGCACTCATGAAAAGCAGTGAAGCTCACATAATACTAGGTACAGAAAGCTGGTTGAAAACCAAGATTGATAGCAATGAGATTTTTTGGGAAAATTTAAGTATATATTGAAAGGACAGGCAAATGGTAAATGGAGGTGGTGTATTTGTCATAGTAGATGAGAAAGTCAAATCCACCAAGAAAGAAACTGAAGTTGTATATGAGATTGTTTGGCCAAGACTCAGTATCAGGAGTGGATGTAAAATGATAACTGGATCCTTCCACCCACTCATCAGACTCTCCTCCTGATGTAACCAAAAGTTTTAGAGAAAACCTCAGCGCACTTACATTCATACTATGATCATTTGCTGGAGACTTTAATCATCCAACAATCAATTGGGAAAATTACAGTTTTGTTAGTCGTGGGCTTGATAAGATATCCTGTGAAACTGTGAAAACTTCTCTGAAAACTACCTACAACATAGATCGGAACCCCACTCATGAAGGAAATATATTGGATCTAATGGCAACAAATAGACTTAACCTCTTTGAGGATGTTCACATCGAAACTGGTAGCACTGACCATGATGCGGTTGTGGCAACAATGATTACCTAAGTAGAAAGGACAACTAAAACAAGCAGTAGCATGTAGAGGAACTTTGGCTCAAGCTTAAACGAATAGTTGGCCACACACAGGATAGATATTTACCCAGTAGAACAGTTCATAATTGGAGAAAATCTCCATGGTATACAGTCACTGTAAAGAAACGTCTATTGAAATAGAGATGACTGCATAACAGATGATAAACAAAGTGTAGGGCTATAGATAGCGAGTTGCTGAATAAAATGCATTTGGCTGTCAGGAGAGCAATGCATGATGCCTTCAATGACTACCGTAGCAGAGTATTGTCAATTGACATTTCACAAAATCCAAAGAAATTTTGATTGTATGTAAAAGCTGTTAGTGGCAGCAAAGTTAGTGTCCAGTCCCTAGTGAATGAGACAGGAACTGAAATTGAGGCTAGCAAAGCAAAAGCTAAAATGGGTAACTTTGTTTTCAAACATTCCTTTACAAATGAAGGCCTGAGAAAATTGCCCCAGTTTAATCCTTAACCCAATGAAAAGATGAATGAAATAAGTATTAGTATCAGTTTCATTGAGAAAAGGCTGAAATTGTTAAAGCTGAACAAAGCTTCAGGCCCCGATTGATTCCCTGTCATATTCTGTTCTGAATTTGTGTCTCAGTTAGCCCCTATTCTGACTATAATCTATCATAGTTCACTCGAACAAAAAACTGTACCCAGTTTCTGACGCTGCTCACTTGCTTTGTTTCTTCATTTGTTGTCCTCAGTGTTGATGTACTGTGTTGCTACACTGGCTGAAAAATGGGTTGTGGGAGTGCAACTAATGTCTACTTTGAATGATGTAGCCGACAGATGCAGAATTGTGTTTCACAGTCTCTTACTTTCACTGTTCACAAATCACCAATAATACACAGCTATGGCCAGTGCACTATAGTTTAACTTTCGATAAGCCTCATTAATAGTTTTCATGTGAACATCCACATTCTGAAACTTCCTGGCAGATTAAAACTGTGTGCCGGACCAAGACTCGAATTCGGGACCTTTGCCTTTCGCCGGCAAGTGC
Source organism: Schistocerca nitens (assembly GCF_023898315.1). Classification (NCBI taxonomy): domain Eukaryota; kingdom Metazoa; phylum Arthropoda; class Insecta; order Orthoptera; family Acrididae; genus Schistocerca; species Schistocerca nitens. The sequence goes on from NC_064615.1 coordinate 355,179,213, forward strand.
TCTACCAACTGAGCTACCCAAGCATGACTCACGGCCCATCCTCACAGCTTTACTTCTGCCAGTACCTCGTCTCCTACCTTCCAAACTTAACAGAAGCTCTCCTGTGAAACTTGCAGAACTAGCACTCCTGAAAGAAAGGATATTGCAGAGACATGGCTTAGCCACAGCCTGGGGAATGTTTCCAGAATGAGATTTTCACTCTGCAGTGGAGTGTGCACTGATATGAAACTTTGTGGCAGATTAAAACTGTGTGCCAGACCGAGACTCGAACTCGGGACCTTTGCCTTTTGCGGGCAAGTGCTCTACCAACTGAGCTACCCAAGCACGACTCACGGCCCATCCTCACAGCTTTACTTCTGCCAGTACCTCGTCTCCTACCTTCCAAACTTAACAGAAGCGCTTCTGCGATCCTTTCAGAACTAGCACTCCTGAAAGAAAGGATATTAACTCATTAAATTAACTAGATGCATCAAAAATTGTTCCTTTTTAACAATTTCTTCTACTACAAGTGTTAGGCCTAATTATTTGTTTAAATCATGAAATTAACAAATATCATTACACAAACAATACTTTTGACAAAAGTGTTAATTACTTTTGAATTAATTAAGGACTGGTTTTGCTAACATGTTTTCAAATGGAGTCAAATAGATCCTTTGAGAATACTATTATTTGTTCCTCACAATGTTTATAATTAGTACAGAATTTTCATTTGTTTATATATCAACAATAGAATTTAAGTTATGGAACAATTCCTGATTTTGACCTATGATAAAAGATACTAACTAGTAATAGCCAAAATAAATTAGAAAATCAATTAGGTACTTAAAACTAAGCACACAATTAGATCTGGTGTTACATTCTTAAAGACTAAGGGCTGACCTTTCTCTTTTATGAAGATACAGATTACACTCACGTATGTTAATCGTAATTAGTTAGACATGAAAAAGTGAATTTTAAGGAGTCAGATGGCAAAACAAGAGGGGAAATAAAAATATCCCTGCTTGCTTCATCACAAGTTCTTGGAAAAAGGAACAGGTCACACCCATCTGCAAGAAGGGTAGCAGAAGTGGTCCACAAAACTATAGTCCAATATCCTTGACATCAATTTATTGTATAATCTTAGAACATATTCTGAGCTCAAACATAATGATGGATCTTGAACAGAATGACCTCAATGGCAACCAGCATTGGTTTCAGAAACATTGATCATGTGAAACGCAACTCATACTTTTCTCATCTGACATATCGAAAGCTTTCAGTCAAGGCAACCAGGTAGATGAAGTGTTTCTTGATTTCCAAGAAGTATTTGACTCTGTACCTGACCTAAGCTTATTGTCAAAAGTATAGTCATATAAGGTATCAAGTGAAATTTGTGACTGGATTGAGGACTTTCTGGTAGGGAGGACACAGCATGTTATCTTTGATGGGGAGTAATCAGCAGATGTAGAAGTAACTTTGGATGTGCCCCAGGGAAGTATGTTGGGACCCTTGCTGTTCATGTTATTCATTAATGACCTTGCAGACAATGTTAATAGTAAAATCAGACTTTCTACAGATAATGCAGTTGTAGATAGTGAAGTAATGTGTGAGAGAAGCTGCATAAATATTCAGTCATACCTTGATAAGATTTCAAAGTGGTGCAGAGTTTGGCAATTTCCTCTAAATGTTCAGAAATGTAAAATTTTGCACTTCACAAAATGAAAAAATGTAGACTCTATTACTGTAACATTAGTGTGTCACTATTGGAATAGGCCAGCTCATGCAAAGGCCTGGGTGTAACACTTTGTGGGGATATGAAATGTAATGATCACATAGGTTCAAATGTGGGTAAAGCAGGTGGTAGACTTCGGTTTATTGGTAGAACACTGGGGAAGTGCAGTCAGTGTACAAAGGAGATTGCTCATAAATCACTTGTGCGACTGGTTCTAGAAAGTTGCTCAGGTGTGTGGGACCTGTACCAGATATGACTAACAGCAGATATTCAACATATGCAGAGGAAGGTAGCACAAATCACCACCCACCAAGCATGTCGTATTCCAGCCCTGTCACAAAATAATCCTAACCTAACAAAGGCTGGGGCACTTGTGAAAGCAGCCATGTCATATACCAGCTTTGCTGCAGTCATTGCACAGCTTTTTATATGGGTATGACCATCAACCAGCTGTCGACAAGGATAAATTGCCACTGCCAAACTGTGGCCAAGAGCAAAGCAGATCAGCCACTGGCAAAACATGCAGCTGAACATAAAATGCTTGATTTCAATGGCTGCTTCACAGCGTGGGCCATCTGGATCCTCCCTTCTACCTCCAGCTTTTGTGAACTGTGCAGATGGGAGTCATCCTTACAACACATTCTTCACTCTTGAAATTATTGCATCCTCAACCTATGGCAACCTGCTGTCCCCACACCCTCCACCCAATAGTTTCTGCCTCCTCTAGCTCATCACCTCCTCCATTTTCTCACCTCCCACCCTCTTTGTGTCCCACACTCTGCCAATGCAATCACATCCATCTTTTTACATTGCCCTCTCCTCTCCTTTCTTTTTTGCTCCCCCCCCCCCCCCCCCCCTTTTCAAATCTCTAGGGGAGAAAAGATACATCAAACACCTTAAGGTAAAACACCACATCAACATGGGAACAATCATCTAGCAGTTAGCGAGCACATGTATAGGGTATTGTTGGCTGCACAATGCAGCATTTGGGTGGAAGTGCAGAAGGTGCTACAAGATGATATCAATCAACTCTCAGAGAATCCCTGGTCCTCTCCTGTGGTCCTTGTGAAGAAGAAGGATGGAACATGGCATTTCTGTGTTGACTAACAATGACCAAAAAAAAAAATAATGAAGAAAGGTTAATGCAGCACATTGGTGACAACCCGGACTGCTTGAAAGGAGCAAAGTAGTTTTCACCTGTGGGCATGGAGACAAGCTACAGGCAAATCTAGGATGATGAGGCTGACCAGGAAAAGATGACCTTCACAACATCTGATGGCCTCTAGGAGTTCACGTTTACACTGTTTGGACTATGTAACACTCCAGCTAACTTAGAACTTATGATGGACAACCTGCTGGATGACATTGTTGGCTTTTTGATGACATTTGAAGGCCATCTAAACTAACTGATAACTGTGTTGAATCGCGTTCAGATTGCAGGCCTCTGCAAGAATCCAAAAAAGTTTCACACAAGAAGTAAAAATCTTGTGGCACTTAGCGAATGGAAATGAATTCCATTGAAATTCAGAAAAAATAAGGACAGTCATAGATTTTCTGACTTGTTGGCACATTTTTGACGTCTTGATGTTTACTTGGAATGTTTCCGTACTACTAGTTATTCATAAAAAACTCCTGTACAAAGGGATCTCCTTTACTAGAACTACTACAGATAAGTGCCAATTTTCATGGAATGAGGCACAAGAAATATCTTTCCTTGTCCTTAAGGAGGCACTAACATCTCCTTCAGCTCTAACATTGCATGATTAGAATTCTGAGACAGAGCATTATGTCAGTGCTAGCAGTTATGGGATATGAACAGTCCTAGTTAAAATTAAGGGAGGTGCTGAAAAAGATGGTAGATTATGCTGTCAGAATACTCTCCAAGCCCAACATGAGCTACTCTACAAACGAGAAAGAGATTCTAGCAGCTGCGTGGGTTGTGGATAAGTTCCAGCTGTATTTATTCGGCAAACCTTTCACTGTTATGATGGACCATGATTCTCTATGCTGGCTGACTAGTCACAAGCTTCAGTCAGTCAACTGGAGAAATGAGCACAGTGACTTGTGGAGATGTCACAGTGGTATACAGAAGTGGATGCAAACACAAGATTGCTGACTACCTTTTAAGGAATCCTTTGTCAGAACACAGCAATATATTCAACATCTCAGTCATCACTGCATTAAATGACATTGTTATTGGGTAGAGGGAAGAACCAGAACTGCTGAAAAATAGAATTCTTGAAGGAGAGGAACCAACAAAGGAGAAATCCAGTTAATAAAGAGAACATATATTAGAGGAACTAGGATCTGATGGGGTGTAAATGATTTCTCATCACCCCAGCTCAGTTACAACCAGCAAGCCTGAAATTTTTCCATGATGCTCCAGCATCTAGTCTTCTGGAATTTGTGAAAACTTTAGACAGAATTACATACAGGTGTCACTGGCCAGGTCTCTATTTGTTAGACACTGTTAGCCTCTATAAGGAATCCTAGTGGTGAAAGCATGTGTCACAGTTACCTCTTGGGCATCCAGTATCAATTCCACTCAAGACTGCCATTCCACTGAGCTCCAGTGGACCTCTTTTGGAGGCCCCAAAATCAACAATTGAGAACTGATGTTTAATAGTCTGCACTGACTCTGCTACATTGTCACCAAAGCTGTAACCACTGCTGAAACTCCTGAAATTGCAAGGTTCATTTAGAAGAGATCATTTTGAAGTGCTCCAGTTCTAAGGTTTTCCATCTTTACCGATATTGAACTTCATCAAATTTTTAAAAATGTCTTTTCAAACCTTGTTGGGGCAGTGAGATGATTTTTTCTGCATTTCTCCAGTATTGTAAACTACTGGATCATAAAGTGGAAACATTAGAGTTTATGTATGGATAGAATAATAAATAACTATTCTAGTTAGTACAAATTATGTTTTTTGTTGAAATCTGTTGCACTTTCTTCTTTACATAGGTGGTTGGTGTTGTTGTTGTGTCTTCAGTCCTGAGACTGGTTTGATGCAGCTCTCCATGCTACTCTATCCTGTGCAAGCTTCTTCATCTCCTAGTAACTACTGCAACCTACATCCTTCTGAATCTGCTTAACGTATTCATCTCTTGGTCTACCCCTACGATTTTTACCCTCCACGCTGCCCTCCAATACTAAATTGGTGATCCCTTGATGCCTCAGAACATGTCCTACCAACTGATCCCTTCTTCTAGTCAAGTTGTGCCACAAATTTCTCTTCTCCCCAATCCTATTCAATACCTCCTCATTAGTTATGTGATCTACCCATCTAATGTTCAGCATTCTTCTGTAGCACCACATTTCGAAAGCTTCTATTCTCTTCTTGTCCAAACTATTTATTGTCCATGTTTTACTTCCATACATGGCTACACTCCATAAAAATACTTTCAGAAACGACTTCCTGACACTTAAATCTATACTTGATATTAACAAATTTCTCTTCATCAGAAATGCTTTCCTTGCCATTGCCAGTCTACATTTTATATCCTCTCTACTTTGACCATCATCAGTTATTTTGCTCCCCAAATAGCAAAACTCCTTTACTACTTTAAGTGTCTCATTTCCTAATCTAATTCCCTCAGCATCACCCGACTTAATTAGACTACATTCCATTATCCTCGTTTTGCTTTTGTTGATGTTCATCCTATATCCTCCTTTCAAGACACTATCCATTCCGTTCAACTGCTCTTACAAGTCCCTTGCTGTCTTACAATGTCATCGGTGAACATCAAAGTTTTTATTTCTTCTCCATGGATTTTAATACCTACTCTGAATTTTTCTTTTGTTTCCTTCACTGCTTGCTCAATGTACAGATTGAATAACATTGGGGAGAGGCTACTATCCTGTCTCACTCCCTTCCCAACCACTGCTTCCCTTTCGTGTCCCTCGACTCTTATAACTGCCATCTGGTTTCTGTACAAATTGTAAATAGCCATTCGCTCCCTGTATTTTACCCCTGCCACCTTCAGAATTTGAAAGAGAGTATTCCAGTCATCATTGTCAAAAGCTTTCTCTAAGTCTACAAATGCTAGAAACGTAGGTTTGCCCTTCCTTAATCTAGCTTCTAAGATAAGTCGTAGGGTCAGTATTGCCTCACGCGTTCCAATATTTCTACGGAATCCAACCTGATCTTCCCCGAGGTTGGCTTCTACTAGTTTTTCCATTCGTCTGTAAAGAATTCGAGTTTGTATTTTGCACCCGTGACTTATTAAACTGGAAGTTCGGTAATTTTCACATCTGTCAACACCTGCTTTCTTTGGGATTGGAGTTATTATATTCTTCTTGAAGTCTGAGGGTATTTCGCCTGTCTCATATGTCTTGTGCACCAGATGGTAGAGTTTTGTCATGACTGGTTCTCCCAAGGCTGTCAGTAGTTCTAATGGAATGTTGTCTACTCCCGGGGCCTTGTTTCGACTCAGGTCTTTCAGTGCTCTGTCAAACTCTTCACGCAGTATCATATCTCCCATTTCATCTTCATCTACATCCTCTTCCATTTCCATAATATTGTCCTCAAGTACATCACCTTTGTATAGACCCTCTATGTACTCCTTCCACCTTTCTGCTTTCCCTTCTTTGCTTAGAACTGGGTTTCCATCTGAGCTCTTGATATTCATACAAGTGGTTCTCTTTTCTCCAAAGGTCTCTTTAATTTTCCTGTAGGCAGTATCTATCTTACTCCTGGTGAGACAAGCCTCTACATCCTTACATTTGTCCTCTAGCCATCCCTGCTTAGCCATTTTGCACTTCCTGTCGATCTCATTTTTGAGACGTTTGTATTCCTTTCTGCCTGCTTCATTTATTGCATTTTTATATTTTCTCCTTTCATCAATTAAGTTCAATATTTCTTCTGTTACCCAAGGATTTCTAGCAGCCCTCATCTTTTACCTACTTTATCCTGTGCTGCCTTCACTACATCATCCCTCAAAGCTATCCATGCTTCTTCTACTGTATTTCTTTCCCCCATTCCTGTCCTTATGCTCTCCTTGAAACTCTGTACAACCTCTGGTTTAGTCAGTTTATCCAGGTCCCATCTCCTTAAATTCCCACCTTTTTACAGTTTCTTCAGTTTTAATCTACAGTTCATAACCAATAGATTGTGGTCAGAGTCCACATCTGCCCCTGGAAATCTCTTACAATTTAAAACCTGGTTCCTTAATCTCTGTCTTACCATCTATCTGAAACCTGCCTGTATCTCCAGGCTTCTTCCATGTATACAACCTTCTTTTATGATTCTTGAACCAAGTGTTAGCTATGATTAAGTTGTGCTCTGTGCAAAATTCTGCCAGGCGGCTTCCTCTTTCATTTCTTCCCCCCAATCCATATTCACCTACTACATTTCCTTCTCTCCCTTTCCCTACCACCGAATTTCAGTCACCCATGACTATTAAATTTTCTTCTCCCTTCACTATCTGAATAATTTCTTTTATTTCATCATACATTTCTTCAATTTCTTAGTCATCTGCAGAGCTAGTTGGCATATAAACTTGTACTACTGTGGTAGGCATGGGCTTCATGTATATCTTGGCCACAATAATGCGTTCACTATGCTGTTTGTAGTAGCTTACCCACACTCCTATTTTTTTATTCATTATTAAACCTACTCCTGCATTACCCCTATTTGATTTTGTATTTATAACCCTGTATTCGCCTGACCAAAAGTCTTGTTCCTCCTGCCACCGAACTTCACTAATTCTCACTATATCTAACTTTAACCTACCCATTTCCCTTTTTAAATTTTCTAACCTACCTGTCCGATTAAGGGATCTGACATTCCACGCTCCGATCCGTAGAACGTCAGTTTTCTTTCTCCTGATAACGACGTCCTCCTGAGTAGTCCCTGCCCCGAGATCCGAATGGGGGACCATTTTACCTCCGGAATATTTTACCCAAGAGGACGCCATCATCATTTAACCATACAGTAAAGCTGCATGCCCTCGGGAAATATTACAGCCATAGTTTCCCCTTGCTTTCAGCCGTTCGTAGTACCAGCAGAGCAAGGCCGTTTTGGTTATGTTACAAGGCCAGATCAGTCAATCATCCAGACCGTTGCCCCTGCAACTACTGAAAAAGCTGCTGCCCCTCTTCAGGAACCACACATTTGTCTGGCCTCTCAACAGATACCCCTCTGTATCGTTGAGGCACGCAAGCCTCCCCACCAACGGCAAGGTCCATAGTTCATGGGGGGGGGGGGGGTTCAGTTGTCTAAAAGAAGTTACTGCTTACTACTGGTTGCAGTAACACAGTCATGTCTAATCTCTGTGTTGAATATCAATCCTGTATACCTGTATATAATAAAAGTGGCACTCAGGTGTATTCTTCTTTGCAGCAGTCTGACATTTTCAGTTGCAGCTTCATCATACGAATTCAACTAACAAGTCTTTCTTCACACCAAAAACATACTACTTCTTACAACAGAACAGAGTAGACTCCAGACTACTACTACCACTCAACTTTTAACACATACCAAAATATGATACATCAAGAAGACTAGAGATACGATAACTCACAGCACAGTGATTTTATAGAGTATCAATTTTTATTTTCAGATAAATGTATATATGATCAATTATTATTTTTAAAAATGTTTTCAAAATGTTACCTACTGTGAATTGTAGAAATTATAGTAATGTCGATAATTTCAAATGGAAAATATGAAAAATAATTATGTTATTTGAAAAATAATTACAATAATAATATTTATATTATATTCATTGTTTGAACACAAATTTTTTATGTGAGTATAAAGAAGATAATATTTTACAATCTCTTTATTTGAAAGCTAAAATTTATGTGATTTCAGAAAAATGTCTGTGTATTGTGTGATCTAGTTGCCTTAATGCATCGGGTACTTGGAGTATTTGTATGTATCAAGCACTCTGATTATTTTGTGTGTATCATCAAATACAATATGTAATCAAAATTAGCCATTGGTCAGTTGTACCATACAGCTGAGATTAGTGTCAGAGGTAATTTCATGTTGCAACATCACACAGAGGATGACGGCTGCACATCACTCACAGATAAATGGCCTCACGGAATGTATTAATAAATTGTCAGCAGATGTTATGTTGATGTACATTAATGTTAAACAGAGAGATTGGGATACAATACTTCTCCTGTGACATTAGCATATAACACAGTGAAGCGAGATGCTAGAGGCCTCACACAGTTCTGTCTGTTCCATGATCAAGAGGCCAAAATGACAGTGGATACACTATTCACCATTTAATCAGAAGATACTCAGGATGGCTGTGTTAAACACTACACCACCAGGATTGAAGGAGCAAGACAACTGGCTTGTATATGGTCCCTGAGATTGCAGGAGAGGGATCGAGAGTGCTATAACATGAAACACTAGCCTGTGAGATGAAGCCCAGGAGACTTGGCATGGATTTTTATCATGAGACACAGATCAACAATGAGAGCTTCTTGCTCAAGGAAAGTTAAGATCTTCTCAATGACTGTGAAGGTTCAGCAAAAAAGGTTCATCATAATGCAGAGGATGTGACAAAATGACCAGAACACAACGATTCACCAGTGCTGCCATATAGACAACCACTGACAAGATCTAGATTCAGGGAGCTGTAGTCAGCTGCAGTGAGAATGTCTGAAACAGCTGTGCAGCCTGTCACCAGCTCAGATCTGACCTAAGCAATTATTTGTTATGCAGTATTTACAACTTTTGGAAGTTTCTCAATTTCTTATATTTGTAATGTTTGCATATTATGGAGTATTTTATCTTAGTATAGATAGCAGCATTCACTGTCAGAGTTCACTTCTGTTCTGTCTGTATGTTAGTGTTCATAATAATCTTGCTTTCAGTGCTATGTGTTGTACTTTACTGATGATCCTGCTTTCAGATTTTGGTTTGACTCAGGTTACAAAGTGACAAAATTTTCAGAATCAAATGTTGTTCTTATATTAAGGAATTAATTACTTGTTGTATATACAGCTAAGGTGAAAAGTTCTTGGCCAGGCAGAAAGGCAGCATTGATGCTGATGAAATTATGTGTTTATTATGTTGGTGCATATTCTGTAGTAACATAATTAGAGTGTCAGTTTGTTTTGCAGAATAGTTCTGTTTATATGGCTTCTCAAAGTAAGCATGTGCCTTTTATTGATATTGATGAACTAGAATATATTATTGCAATAAAATTCTGTATTTTGTGTTGTTAATGCACACATAATTGTTTTAAAAATTGGTGAAAGTGTATAACGAGCCAACATCTTCATTTTCAAAATTTTTAAATTCGTAACCTAATTGAACCATGGTCATGCTTCTCTTGAAGATGATCCAAGTGAAGGACATCCAAAACTCTAACTGCAAATGAAGACTCAAGAAAGTATGATATAACTGGTATCATAGGCACATCAGGAGAAATAACATGGTACAGTTCACATGAAGTACTATCTTTGATAAAGCTTTGTGCAGTATGGATCATTCATTTATTGAATTTTTACCAAAAGCAAACACAGAAATATGTATCTTATAAACCTTTAACAAATTTAAAAATAATCCAACAAATTTTGTGTGCCAACTTGTTACTGTACAAACAGTGGAAAATCCAGGATGGGATAATGACATTCTTATGAATAGGATAGTTTGCTAGTTATCCTATAGAGGAGATGTTGTGGTGCAGACAGGCACAACAAAAAGACTGCTATGCATCTGATCTTTCAGTCAAAAGGTCTTCTAAACTAGAAAACACGGACACATTCTCACAAACACAACTCACATACATATGACCACTGTCTGTGGCCACTAAGGTTGGGCTGCAGGCAACTGTGGGTAGTGTGGGTAAGGAGGAAGTTAAAGGAGGAAGGGGGAGTAATAGCAGGGTGGAGGTGTGGGAGGGTGTAGTTCTCCTTGTGGGAGTATGCAGGGATATGGTGGGGACAAGGCTGCTAGAGCCAATCTGGAGGTTTGACAGGGTAGGGATGGGATAGGAGAGTGGAAAAGATGAGAAATAGAGGAGGGGAAAAATATTAGTGGGTGCATCTGTCAAATAGAAAGGTGAGCGGGAGCAGGGAAAGGGATTGGTGGGTGAAGGGCAGGAGCTAGCAAAGGTTGAGGACTGGTGGTTACAGGAATGTAGCATATATTGCAGGTAGGTTTCCCACCTGCACAGTTCAAAAAAGCTGGTGTTGTTAGGTAGGATCCAGATGGAGCAGGCTGTGCAGCAGTCATTAAAGTGAAGCACATTGTGTTGGTCATAATACTCAACAACTGAATGGTCTATCTGCCTCATGGTCACAGTTTGTCAGTGGCCATTCATGTGGACAGACAGCTTGTTGTTTGTCATAACCACACAGAGAGCAGCATACTGATTACAGCTTAATTAGTAGATAACATGACTGCATTCACTGCTGTCCTGCTTTTGATGAAATAGGTGATATCTGTGACTAGACTGGAGTAGGTGGTGATGGGAGAATGTAGAGGACAGTTATTGCATCTAGGTCTGTTGCAAGGGACACGAGACATTAGGGAATGGGTTGGGAACAGGGATAGAGTAGGGACAGACAAGGATATCGCATAGGTTTTGTGGGTGGGGAATACTACTGTGTTGGGAGCACAACAAGAGATAGTCAAAACCCTGGCAGAGAATGTGGTTCTGTGCTGTGTGGTACTGAGTCATGAGGGGAGTGCTCCCTTGTGGCCATACAGTGGGACTGTGGTAGGAGACTGAAGAGATAAAGCACAGGGGATCTGTTTCTTTACAAGGTTGGGACAGTAATTTTGGTCTGTGAAAGCATCAATGAGACGCTTAGTATATTTGGCGAGCAACTGCTTGTCATTGCAGATGCAATGTTACTATTCTCTAATTCATTACTTTACTCAGTGTCCATAATTTTCTTTACGTGGGCATGACAACCAACGAGCCATCTGTCCGCATGAATGGCCATCTATGAACTGTTGCCAAGAGTCAGCTGGACCATCCAGTAGGTGAACATACTGTCCAACACAACATGCTTCCCTTCAATGATTGCACAGCCTTTGCAACCTGGATACCTCCTATCTACACTGGCTTTTCTGAACAGTGCAGGTGGGGACTCTCCCCGCAATATATCCTATGTTCCTGTAATCCCACTGGGCTGAGCCTTCACTAATTCCTGCCCTTCACACATCTATCCCCATTCCTGCTCTCACTCTGGCACTACATAGCCTTGTGTTTCACCAATGCACCCAGTAATCTTTTTTCCTCTTCTCTATTTCTCTCCGTTCCCGGGTTCGATTCCCGGTGGGGTCAGGGATTTTCCCTGCCTCGTGATGACTGGGCGTTGTGTGATGTCCTTAGGTTAGTTAGGTTTAAGTAGTTCTAAGTTCTAGGGGACTGATGACCATAGATGTTAAGTCCCATAGTGCTCAGAGCCATTTTTTCTACTTCTCTCCTTTTCCTCTATATCCAACCCCCCACCCGTACTTCCCCCTCAAACCTCCTGACTGCACCTAGTCGGTCTACCCGGTCCCCACCACACTCCTGCATGCTGCCAGCACTACACAGCCTTCTATTCCAACAATGCAACCACTAGTATTTTTTCCCCTCCCCTGCTTCTCGCTTTTCCTCTCTCCTCCCTCTCCCTCAAATCTCCCTAATGCACCTAGTGTCTCTAATCTGTCCCCACCACATTCCTGGATGCTCCCACAAGCAGTACCGCACCATCCTCCACTCCTACCCTACTATCCTTGTGCCTCCCCATCCCAGCCCTCCTCCTTAACCTCACGACCCACAGATTGTTTCTCCCTTCAGGTGCAGTTGCTCACAATCTGGCCTCAGTAGCCAGAGACAATGGTCATATGTGTGTGTGAGTTGTGCTTGCATGAATGAGTTTGTTTTGTACTTTAGAAGAAGGCCTTTTGGTCGCTGCGGGGGTTGCCATACAGTCTGAGGCACTTTGTCATGGTCTGTGCGGCTGGCCCCGTCGGAGGTGCGAGTCCTCCCTTGGGAATGGGTGTGTGCATTGCCCATAGCGTAAGTTAGTTTAAGTTAGATTAAGTAGTGTGTAGGCTTATGGACGATGACATAAGTAGTTTGGTCCCATAAGACCTTACCACATATACCACCTTTTGGTCAAAAACTAGGATGTACAGCAGTCATTCTGGTGTGCTTGTATGTGACTCAACATCTCCTCTACATAGTGAGTAGCAATCTGTCCTTTTCATAATAATTTCATTATTCCATCCTGGATTTTGCATTGCCTGTATTTTCCTAGCAGCTTTTCTTCCATCCTGCAACCCAGTGCTGTTTACTTCGTTACTATTCTCTAATGCATTAGTTTATTCAGTGACCATCCTTTTCTTTCTATTGTTTCCTGTGTTGTACATGTCGCCCTCTGAATCTCACATGCTCTGACTTACAAGTCACACTGTTTCAACACTCTTGTCCATGTACAACACATTTCTATGTGACCACTGTGATCACTGGTGTAGCATATCATGTCCCACATTATTCCCACTGATATAATTAACCCTAGACCTTCCAATTTATCACTCTTCCTGCCACACTCTTGCGTATTTTCCATGTTATTTTCTATACCTTCCTGTGCTACACTAACTTGTTGAATCCTAACTACCAACCTGCAACCCCTTTCTCTTTCTCTTCTCTTATTCCAGCATGCTCATACTAAACTCACCTAATCCATTTAAATCTGCTGTCCCCTTCCTTGCCAGCCCAGGGTGGCCAAGCAGTTCTAGGCACTACAGTCTGGAACTGTGTGACCGCTACGGTCGCAGGTTTGAATCCTGCCTCGAGCATGGATGTGTGTGATGTCCTTAGGTTAGTTAGGTTTAAGTAGTTCTAAGTTCTAGGGGACTGATGACCTCAGAAGTTAAGTCCCATAGTGCTCAGAGCCATTTGAACCATTTTTTTGTCCCCTTCCTTGTTACATGTCCACCCACTGACCAGCATCCCACATCCCACATTATTATCTTGTTATTTATTTTTCTCTTTGATCTCATTGTGTTTTCACAGTTCATTTCCACAATTCACTGCTAGCACCAATCCCTCAGGTTTCACCTATTTTCCCCATAATTCATCCATTCCATCCTTTTTATGACTTTTCCCATGTATTTTCAAGTATTTCACATATTTTTATGAGTCTTTCTGCTCATGTGTTTACATAATTTATGTATTTTTATGCATTTTGTCTCCATGTGGATCCTTGCTCCTTCCATATGCACTAATACAGAAAAGTTTCCTCATCCATAGCCAGAGACCAGTCCCACACACTGCTTTGTTGTTGTCTAAATCAGTGAAATCCCCCAAAATGGTCTTCCCATCAAATTACCCCTCTCTCATTACAACCCCTCCTTCCACAGTAACCTCTATCTCTCTTCGAATCCAGTCAGCCCATAGCCCTCAACAACTTAATTCTGCAAAAACATGTAATGAGCCCCAAACCTCCCTGCAATATTTCCTCCCTATCTGTAAAATTCTCCAACTCTGCAATCCCAACTTCCTGGATCCGTGTCTCACAATGAAACTCTTGCCTCCGGGAACTAGAGCAGGACGCACAATGTCACCTCAAAAAACTCTCCAACCTGTTCACCTCCTACTCCCACCTTGGATTACCACTATCCTCTGTGTCTACATTAGCCTCCAAACATCCCCCAAATCCCCTCATAGCTGATAAACCCTACTACATTTACCACATCTCAGAAACTCCTTCCCCCCACCTTACAAAATCTAGAACTTATACAGACCCAGAACATAATCATGAACCTTTCCCCCTAAAGCTTTAGTTCCACAGAAGTATCAGCTCTTTCCAAAGGCTTTACCTTTTGCCCCACTGGTCTTACTAAAGACCTTCTCTCCATCTCCCAATCCCCACAGTGAAAACCAACCCCATCAATCAGATTTAACTAAAAGCCAATGTTGCACTCTGTCTGACTCAGTTCACTCCTCCATCTAACTGTGAACCACCTTCACTGCCCAAGAATCACTCCCTGTTAACATTCCAGAATTTCTCAACCTCAGACCTTGCCCCACCATCATCCACAAAATCTCGCAACATGGAAGCTGCCCTTACATCTGGAGACAGAACCACAATCCATTGCTTAAAAACTGATCCCAACATTATGATCCTACCTGCCAACAAAGGCTCCAATACTATGGTTTTGAACTGCAGGGATTACCTGGTGGGAGGACTCTGCCAGCTGTCAGATTCATCCACCTACCAACCCTGTTACAGTGACTTCATTCCAGAAATCAAACAGGATCTCTGGATCTCTGGTCTCTCTTCAAATCCTTAGGTCCATCCCAGAAGCTCTCCCGAGTTTATCTCTCTCCTCACCCATGCCGCTCCCCTCACCCCTACCTTCTACATGCTTGCTTAAGTTCATAAACCCAACCACCAAGGATGCTCCATTGTGGCCAGTTACTATGCTCTCACTGAGAGAACCTCTGCTATCGTGGGCCAACACCTTCAGCCTGTTAACCATAACCTACCCTCTTATGTAAAAGACACCAACCATTTCCTCCACTGACTCTCCAAAGTTCCTGTTCCTTTACCACATAACCCCCTGCCCTTCACTGTTGAGGCCACCTCCATGTACACTAACACCCCTAATGCCCATGGCCTTGCTGCTATTGAATACTACCTCTCTCCATGCCTGAGTGACTACAAACTGACAATCTCCTTCCTGCTCACCATAACCAGCTATATTCTCACTCACAACTACTTCACCGTTAAATGCATCATCTACAAGCAAATCCAGGGTACAGCAATGGGCATAATGGGACCATCCTATGCAACATATCTGTGGACCATGTAGAGCAGAGGTAGTCAACATGATCCTTGCTGCCCCCTAGTGGGCATTCCAGTGTTCACAATGGCCTGTGGGCGATAGAGGTTTTAGAAACATTTTGATTAGGTTTCCACAAAATTATTACTTCAAGTATTTGGTAAGTAATTATTAGTACATGCTTCAATTTGCTGTAACTCTGGTTACAAATTTTATAAAGTAAAGTTACTTACATACCTTACAGATCACCATTACTGTGGAATCACTGGGCAGTTAGGAAATTTGACTGCTAATAGAGATACAAAACTGGGCAGTAGATAAAAAGGGTTGACTACCTCTAATCTATAGGATTCCTTCCTAACCTCCCAGAATCCCAAACTCCTCACATGGTTTACATTCATTGATGACACTCTATGCACATTCTCCAGAACCTCAAAAACTTCTGCCGCATTCTTCATCACCTGGTTCTCCTCAGCCCAATATTCTTGTGCTGTATTTTGCCATACAGATGACATGGTGTTTTCTGAATTGTAGAGATTATGTTTATTGTATATTAAAATCTGATTATATGAGCAACATTTTTTCAGTGTATGAAGTACCTAAATACCATTTAACATAACAGAACACTGTCCCATTCATTCTGTAATGTATGTGTTTTATTTTGGAATTTCGTCACCAAACTGTGTCTAGTGAAGTAATTATAAACAGTTTAATGCATTTTCATCATATGTTGTAGCATGAATGTTCTTTGAATTTCCATTTAGCATCCATGTTCTTTGAATTTACATTTAATTGTTTTTCAGGAAGGAAATGAATGCTATAAGGATTATGCAATACATTCGAGCTGTCACTCTGTCAATGGGCATGTTTGTTACTCGACTGTCAACATTTTTCAGCATTATAATATTTGTTATGCTAGGAGAAAATGTAACTCCTGACAAGGTTAGTGATAATACTCAGTATGTCTCCAAAGGTTTGATAATTGGTCCACTCCTGTCATTTAACTATATCATTAAAAGTCTTTAAACATTTGTTATTTTTGCCAATGATAGAAGGGTTCTGATCAAAGACAGAAACTCAGCCATGTCAGACACAGCGAGTTGGAGAGGCTTGTAATTAGTCTACAACAAACAGTTTCATTCTTTAATCTTACAAAAAATTTATCTTAAACAGTGCAAAAGAATAACAACTCTTTTTGTGTCTCTGAAAAAGATACTGTCGACCAATTACTAGATGAAATTTAATGTGTAAAATAATTGGTCCTCACATTGATAACAGATTGAAACACTTATTTGAAGAAAGTTAATGTGTAAAGTAATTGGTTATCAAGTTGACAATAGATTGAAATGGTGGCAGCACTCTGATAAGCTAACTAAAAAAATCAAGTTTAATCCATTATGCACTCAAACATATTTTTCATTATGTTAAATTTCAGACAAAAATGCAAGCATATTTTGTACACTTTGATTGCTGTTTGTTGTCTCAAGAAATATTCTTTAGGAAAAATACATATAAAATAATTAACATACTTGTTATGCACACACATTCAGTAAAAATGTTACATAGAGTTTATAACTAAACATCTTGCACACACACACACACACACACACACACACATATATATATATATATATATATATATATATATATATATATATATATATATATATATATATAACAGAGGGAAACATTCCACGTGGAAAAAATATCTCTAAAAAGAAAGAAAGTGATGAGACTTACCAAACAAAAGCGCTGGCAGGTCGATAGACACACAAACAAACACAAACATACACACAAAATTCTAGCTTTCGCAACAAACGGTTGCTTCGTCAGGAAAGGGGAAGGAGAGGGAAAGATGAAAGGAAGTGGGTTTTAAGGGAGAGGGTAAGGAGTCATTCCAATCCCGGGAGCGGAAAGACTTACCTTAGGGGGAAAAAAGGACAGGTATACACTCGCACACACACACATATCCATCCGCATATACACAGACACGGATGGATATGTGTGTGTGCGCGAGTGTATACCCGTCCTTTTTTCCCCCTAAGGTAAGTCTTTCCGCTCCCGGGATTGGAATGACTCCTTACCCTCTCCCTTAAAACCCACTTCCTTTCATCTTTCCCTCTCCTTCCCCTTTCCTGACGAAAGAACCGTTTGTTGCGAAAGCTAGAATTTTGTGTGTCTATCGACCTGCCAGCGCTTTTGTTTGGTAAGTCTCATCACTATCTATCTATCTATCTATCTATATATATATATATATATATATATATATATATATATATATATATATAAACAAAGATGATGTGACTTACCAAATGAAAGTGCTGGCAGGTCGACAGACACACAAACGAACACAAACATGCACACAAAATTCAAGCTTTCGCAACAAACTGTTGCCTCATCAGGAAAGAGGGAAGTAAAGACGAAAGGATGTGGGTTTTAAGGGAGAGGGTAAGGAGTCATTCCAATCCCGGGAGCGGAAAGACTTACCTTAGGGGGAAAAAAGGACAGGTATACACTCGCACACACACACATATCCATCCACACATATACAGACACAAGCAAAGACCTTGGACATTATTATTTGATACCAGTACTTTCATTCTTCACATTTATTTATGTAAAAATAATTTCTATGTTGACTCTGCATTTATTATTTCGATATAATCTGTGATCTGCAGTTCTGGTTCAAAGTATTTTTAAATAAGTTGTCTATGTAAATCAAAGGAATAGAAATCTCTGAAAGTTCGAACCTAGTTACAAAGTTGCTTGCAGCAGACGGTGACTTTACTGATGCAGTTTGCCTTGTCAGTTTAGTGACTAATGTCAATCAGGGTGACAGTTGAGTACTGCCTGTGTTCTGTGCGGTGATGATAAATACACAGATCTCATGTCAAACCCACCCTCAGAGACTGGCGGGGGAATCAGGTGATAGAACCCACTGGGCGGTCTTGCCTCTCCTATCCATCAGAACAGACCTTGGAAGGTCTGATGTACTGACCAGCTGCTGTGTCACCCTCAGCCAGTTGGCATCACTGGATGCAGATACAGAGGCTTCTTGTGGTCATACTGCTGTCTCAGCTGTTATCAGTTTTTCTGATCAGAGCTGCTACTTCTCATTCAAATAGCTCCTCAATTGGCCTCAAAAGCGCTGAGTATGTTAAACACAATCTCCTCCTCCTCCTACAAGGGCTGAGTGTACCCCTGTCTTGCCTTGGTGGGTGCAATTCAAAGCTTGTAACAATCGGAGCTTGCTAATGATTTGTAGTTCAGCAGTTCCAGCTATACTCTGTATATGTGTCATGTAAACATGACACTATTTCTTCTTCCATGTTTGCTGGAACCTCATTGGACTTTGTTTCATATGGAGCAGAAGCCAAACTGTATAGACTACAGTCAAGTACGATAATGAGGACATGGTTTATGCTATGCGTTATGCATATATGGACACAGCGATAATGTGGGACAACAGCTTCACCACCACATTTAACTTGGACAGCACTGGCGAGCCACCTGGTCCAACTGACCTGCAGTGATGCAAACAATTATAGTAAACATATAAAAAGAGATAGGCAGAGAACAATACAGTCTTGAATGTCATTTAATTTTTGAACAGAAGGAAATAATGGTAAAACTCAGGCAATACACTTGTTAGGTGACCTGATGGAAAACATAACATGCTCTCAATCTTAGCTAACATAATACTGTAATTAAAAACAAGGGTGATGAAAATTGCTAACTTCAACAAGAGTAATTTTTCTGCATGAGCTATGTGTGGTGTAAAAGCACACCGCATAGTTAAATATTGAAGCCACTGAAGATATTACAGTCAGTCATCTGGTAACCTTTGAACTCCTTCCATATTGAACTCTCAGGAATACTGTACGTTTCAGTACTTCTGTGTTCATCAAAAAGCTTCATGCATTAGTTCCAGTACATTTGGCAGCTTAATGTCCTTTTATTTCTTGCACAAATCTCTTAGCTTGGCTCCAGATCAATTCTTTAGGATTCAGATTGCAGTGCTAGGGTGAGAACTGTAAAAATGGAGCACGTACAGTGTGCTCAACACCATGAAAATTATTTTTTTCCACATTTCTATGACGCTTATCACTCTGCCTTGGGTGAGATCACATCTACCCTACAAAACAATGGAAATATTCAAACAAAGAGTATTTTGTTTTTCATTTTTTCTCCAAAAAGTTTAATTGTGTAATGTTTTCTTAACTTCAAAATCTTTAACAATCTTTTATAAAATATCAATAATTAAGAATGTGTAATTGCAATGACAGCCAGAATTTTGCATGCGATTTGCAATTAGAAACTAGAAGACATGCATTTTGCTTGAAACTATGATGGTTAAGTATGAGTTAATTAGCATATATCTGATATATTTCATGCTTAAAAGATTTAGATATTCAAACAGAACAAAAAACATAGTAGATTTCAATGAGATTCGTACCACCACCCACTGACCAACAGGGTTATCAATCTACGACACTACTGATTATGCCACACATGGGATTTGTAAATCCTTCTTTATATTTATTACATACTGTTTCCCAAAAAATGTCAAAGCTGATTTTTGTCTGTAATCTTCTGAAAGACATTAAGAACAACTTGTTTCTTCCCATTTACTGTGTTCCACACATGTTCCACTATGAAACAGGAAGCAGTGTCATCCATTTTTGCAGGACATATGGGCAGCAAAACAATCAGAGCACAAGTTCCGCTTGCAGAGACTGTGACTGTACACGATTTTTCAAAAAAAAATTACATTGCTACAATATGATTAAGGAAAACATTGATGGCTGTTAGTACATCCAAATGTCTTAAAGTTTCATTTACAGTAGCATAGTAATAAGATAACTAATACATAGGTTGGACCTACTTCCAAGAGCAGAACAACATCAGTGTATGAGAGCTGTGGCTGCTGACCAATCATTGCATTTGTGTATGTTTACATCAGGTTTATTACTAAGACCTCTTCGGACAGTGTTTAGCTTTAAACAGAGTATAGTTGGTGATGCTGCTTGATGAGTTGGAGAAGTTTAGTTGTAAATTTTATCTAAGGCTGGTGCCCTGGACAAAGTCACCATGCTGCAGGAATGAAGCTGAGCTGGGAGCCTTTATACTCCATGCAATCGTGTTTGTTGTGACAGGCTCCTGTGTTATTCTGAACTATGCACTTTGTGTTACACTACATAGCTGCAGCATCAGCCATTGATGACAGAATACTATATTGCCATATGCTGTGCTGCATTATTCAGGCCTAACTGCAGAATTCTGTACGTGTCTGACCCACAAACACTTGTCTGGTTGTTACGGGCTGCCTGAAGCTCTGTCTTCGACACTCCTCCTTTCCTTCAGTCCTCTGAATTCTACACTTCTGCTGAACCTGTGAACTATTAAAATCGCTATTTACCTTTTATGCACTGTGTGTTCTTCTTCCTTACACCACTATTTATACTTTACACACTGTCTGTCCTTTTACCTGCACATTCCATTACACACCATATGGTGACAGGTACAAGCAGAATGCTCCATAACTTTGGTTAAATTATGTGGTTGATCCATTCAGTTGGTAGGTAATAAGCTGGGAAATATGGTGAGCAGATGGCTCTTTGCTGATGGTGTGCTGATGACTGTGTGCTGATACCTTCTCCAATACTACTGAATGTGGTGGAACAATATTGCCCACCTTGTGCTGCTAGTAGCTTGTTGAGAGAACTATGTGTGGCAGGATCAGTGGTAGCATTCATATAGATTAGGTACTTTGCTGGCAAGATTTCAAAAGTATTATTGGATAGATACAACAGAAGACACATTGGGTTCAGAGTTGTAGACCTTGTTATTGTAATTGGTAGGAGAAAAGTCTGTCCTGATATGTCACACAGTGATCCATTTGGCAGTATCACTCTGATCCATAATTTCAATCATGTGTTGCAAAGATGTGCTTGGGCACGTGTCCATTTCTCTCTACCGAGGAATAGTTCCATTTTGCATGTGCCCGTTATAGTTTGGTCCACTGTGGAGGAGTATATCACAGTCTGCACTCTCTGGTATTGGCCCAGCTCATCTGCTGCCATGAGTGCATGGGGCTTCCTATCTGGCATAACTAACAGAATCTTGTTTGTTTTCAGATGTACAAATTTCCATAAAGTTTCACGCTTCAGTTCATACAACTGTATCACACATCATTCATATCTGCTGTTGGTGCTTGCTGCAGGTAACCGTGTTAGTACATGGCGCCAGATGTGGGCAGTAATAACCTGCACTGTTGCAAGGTGATTGTGCAATAACATTATATTTCCTTCTGGAAGCTCAGATAGTTCCAGCAGAGTTTGTACCTTGGTCTTTGCCTGACATAGCCCTGCCAGAAACTTTCCCAGAGTTAGTTGCCACTGCACTGCATTGCACAAGGCTCTCTGTAGTTGCACTGATTCTGTTTGAGTGCTGTTGCCTATACTGTCAGCAATGGCATGCAAAAGTCATGCCACAACCATTCGTGTGTTAAAGGTCTAGTTTTGCTTGTGCAATACCCGAATCCTAATTCACCATATCAGCTGTCCCTTAACACATCTATTCAGATCCACAGTTAGCCATAATAAGAATATAATTCTGTTCATAACTCCCTGTTTCAGAGGTGTGAAGGAGGAGAGGAATAGGAGAGGGAGCTGGAGGAGATGCATGTAAGAAGATGGGAGCAGGAGGAAATGGGCATTGTGAGAGGGGACGAAGAAAAGGACAGAGGGAGATTTGAGGGGGGGGGGGGGGGAATATGTCAGATGGAAGGGGTAGAATGAGATGGAAAGAAATAAGGACAGTAAGACATGAACAGAGGAACAGAGAGAGAGAGAGGAGAAGATGAATACAGAAAAGTGGAATGTACAGTGAGAGAAGAGGAGGAGATATAACACAGGGGGAGGGAGGAGGAGTTGTACAGAGAGGATGAGAAGGAGATGGTCAGAGAGAGGGTTTGGAGGATGTAAACAGAGAGGGGGGGGGGGGAAATATGGTCAGAGGGAAGGGCCAGAGGATATGGACAAGAGAGGGAGGAGGAAGGAATAGAGAAATAGAGAGAGTGTGATGGAGGAGATGAAAAGATGAGATGGACAGAGAGACAGAGGAGGAAGAGGTGGAGATGTGTGCAATATATGTTTTGCAGGATGTCTACAGGCTAAGAAAGTAATGAAAATGTAATGAAAATGGATTGGTGGTCATGAAAGTAATGAAAAAGTAATGAAGCTGAGTGGGCAGCCATGAATTTTATTTTGTATGTCAGTGAGGTGCAGGTTAGAGCCACCACCAAAATTGTTGTATCCAGCTGTTTATTTAATAAAAAATTACACTCCTGGAAATTGAAATAAGAACACCGTGAATTCATTGTCCCAGGAAGGGGAAACTTTATTGACACATTCCTGGGGTCAGATACATCACATGATCACACTGACAGAACCACAGGCACATAGACACAGGCAACAGAGCATGCACAATGTCGGCACTAGTACAGTGTATATCCACCTTTCGCAGCAATGCAGGCTGCTATTCTCCCATGGAGACGATCGTAGAGATGCTGGATGTAGTCCTGTGGAACGGCTTGTCATGCCATTTCCACCTGGCGCCTCAGTTGGACCAGCGTTCGTGCTGGACGTGCAGACCGCGTGAGACGACACTTCATCCAGTCCCAAACATGCTCAATGGGGGACAGATCCGGAGATCTTGCTGGCCAGGGTAGTTGACTTACACCTTCTAGAGCACGTTGGGTGGCACGGGATACATGCGGACGTGCATTGTCCTGTTGGAACAGCAAGTTCTCTTGCCGGTCTAGGAATGGTAGAACGATGGGTTCGATGACGGTTTGGATGTACCGTGCACTATTCAGTGTCCCCTCGATGATCACCAGTGGTGTACGGCCAGTGTAGGAGATCGCTCCCCACACCATGATGCCGGGTGTTGGCCCTGTGTGCCTCGGTCGTATGCAGTCCTGATTGTGGCGCTCACCTGCACGGCGCCAAACACGCATACGACCATCATTGGCACCAAGGCAGAAGCGACTCTCATCGCTGAAGACGACACGTCTCCATTCGTCCCTCCATTCATGCCTGTCGCGACACCACTGGAAGCGGGCTGCACGATGTTGGGGCGTGAGCGGAAGACGGCCTAACGGTGTGCGGGACCGTAGCCCAGCTTCATGGAGACGGTTGCGAATGGTCCTCGCCGATACCCCAGGAGCAACAGTGTCCCTAATTTTCTGGGAAGTGGCGGTGCAGTCCCCTACGGCACTGCGTAGGATCCTACGGTCTTGGCGTGCATCCGTGCGTCGCTGCGGTCCGGTCCCATGTCGACGGGCACGTGCACCTTCCACCGACCACTGGCGACAACATCGATGTACTGTGGAGACCTCACGCCCCAAGTGTTGAGCAATTTGGCGGTACGTCCACCCGGCCTCCCGCATGCCCACTATACGCCCTCGCTCAAAGTCCGTCAACTGCACATACGGTTCACGTCCACGCTGTCGCGGCATGCTACCAGTGTTAAAGACTGCGATGGAGCTCCGTATGCCACGGCAAACTGGCTGACACTGACAGCGGCGGTGCACAAATGCTGCGCAGCGAGCGCCATTCAACGGCCAACAGCGCGGTTCCTGGTGTGTCCGCTGTGCCGTGCGTGTGATCATTGCTTGTACAGCCTTCTCGCAGTGTCCGGAGCAAGTATGGTGGGTCTGACACATCAGTGTCAATGTGTTCTTTTTTCCATTTCCAGGAGTGTATATGTAAAGACTCACCAGAAGTCTTAAGACTTTGTTATATATAGGGGGCATAATTGCCCATCTGTGCAAGCCATGTTAGCAAAGCTGGTTTAGTGCAGTTTGCAACCTTGAGAGGCAAGTGTGGATGAAGAAATTTGTTGGTGTGACTTTGTTGAGGTATATATGTTGTATACATCTAATGGAAATGATGTAAAATTGTAGCTCTGCCCTTGATGTTGCTGCCATCTTATGTGTTGCTCGGGGATTATCAGTTAGAACAGCTGTTTCCTTAATTCTATCAACTCCCACTTCTGCTTAAATCTCTTTAATCCCTATATTTTTTGGAAAGACATTTCCTTAAAGATTTTTAATAGTTGATATAAAACTATAGTAATTTTAATCTCATTTTAAAGGTGTTAAGGATGATCAGAGTAAAATAAATTTATCACTAGCCAAAACATTTCCCACACCATATTAGTGCCATTTGTGGACTATAACTTTGCATCTGTCGAGCATTTTGTACAAATGTGACTGAGATTAGCACCAGTGGTGTTTTGTGCATACAAACACATGAAAGAGGAAAGAGACATTCAGCATTGGTTCATTCATTAGTTTCAAGGCAATGAAATAAGTTGTCTTATGCTGTAGTAAAAACAATGCCAGCTCAGTCACAAGTTTATTCTAAACAGAATTTGAATGGCAGTAACAAATTATCAGCACTTGCTCCTGCTAGAACTTCAGTTGAAGAAAGTTTCAAAACAAAGTCATTGAAGCATTTTTAGTTACTGGTGAGAATGTAATATCTGAAATTGTATGGGCTATGAATAAAGTTACATTTCATTCTTCAGTAAGAAGTTCTGGAAACACAACAGACTTATTCAAAATTATGTTTCCTAACAGCCTGATTGCCAGAAAATTTGCTTACTTAAGGATAAGTTGTCATATAGAATTACTTATGGACTTTGCCTTCATTCCCAGAATCTCATAGCTAACAAAGTTAGGAAAGTTGAATTGTTTTGTATGTAATGTGATGAGAGTTTAATCAAAGTTGTCCAAAAGGTACAGGTGGATTTGGTGCTTCATTTCTGGGATCAACAGAACCAGTCAGAATCTACCAGATATTTAATGTATATCTTTTTGAATTCTGCTACATCTTCTGATTTACAGTCAAGTATCGGAATGGTATGAATTTGCCGCCTAAGAATATAATTCAAATTTCAATGGATGCACCAAATGCGAACTTGAAGATGTTGCATGATTTACAAGCATTTCTTATCAATGAAGAAGATAATCAGCCACAAATGCTTAATTATGGCATTTACTTACTTTGTTCAAGTAGTGAATGGTTGGAATGTTCGTGAGTTTCTTTGGGTGATATAGTACTTTATGAAGGATTTTCCTTCACGGAGGGCAACTGTCTCAAATATCACTGGACATTTCATGTTTCCTCTCAGATTTTGTTCTTTAAGATGGGTTGGGAATATTGAAGTCATGAAGAGAGTACTAGAACTTATTTCATGTTTGAAGAAAGATGTTGCCGAAGTACATAAAAGACAACCTGAAAGTAGAAACTTTGAAAAAATTAAACATCACTTAGAAGGTCTAAACCAGAGGCTCAGATGACTCTGCGACACTATCGGATGCAAATTTCTTGACCTCTGCTATTGGATGCAGAATTGTAGGTTTCCCCCTAATAGGTCAGGTGTGCACTACATGCAGGAAGTGGCTACTAGGGTAGTGGAGTACATGTGACATGCACATGAGGTTTTGTAAGTTATAAAACCCCTCCCATGGGATCAAAGTTGATTTGCCTGTTAAATCATCCACAGTGGCCTCAGAGAATCTTGGTCCTCATAGATCAGAGATAGAAAAGATTAATATGATTTTAGTAAACTGCAGGAGCATCCAAGTAAAGGTCCCAGAATTAGTTTTGCTTAATGAAGATTATAATGCACAAATAGTATTGGGAACAGAAAGCTGGTTGAAACCAGACGTCAATGACAAAGAAATCCTAAGTTCAGATTGGAATATTTATCATACGGATAGGTTAGTCACCAATGGTGGTGGCGTGTTTATCGCAGTAAAAAATTCCATAAATTCTAGCAAGGTTATCATGGATTCCGAATGTGAATTAACCTGTGTGAAACTGAGTATCAAAGAATCATCAAAAATGGTGATTGGATGCTTTTATAGATCACCTGGGTCACGATCTGTAATTGTAGAGTGCTTCAGACAGAGCTTGCAGAATATCACTAGTAATTTTCCTGATCATGCTGCCGTTGTAATAGGGGGTGACTTCAACTTGCCAGGTATAGATTGGGAGTGTTATGCCATTAAAACTGGTGCCAGAGACAGGGATTTGTGTGGCATTGTTTTGGATGTCTTGTCCGAAAATTACCTTGAGCGAATAGTTAGAGAACCAACTTCTGAGCATAATGTCTTAGACTTCCTGGCAACAAGCAGACCTGAACTTATCGAATCAGTTAACATAGAGAAGTTATCAGTGATCATAAGGCTGTGACAGCATCTATGATGATGGGTCCTACAAAGAGTGTTAAGAAAGGTAGGAAGATATATTTGCTCAGCAAGGGTGACAGGATACAAATTTCGGAATATCTCAGTAGTCAGCATCAAATATTTGATGATGATGACAAAGATGTGGAGAACAAATGGAAAAACTTCAAAGGCATCGTTCCATATACCCTAGACAGTAAGATTTAAAGAGATGGGAAAGATCTGACATGGTTTAATAGCGGTGTTAGAAAAGCACTACGTAAACAAAGAGCAGTTCATCTCAGATTCAAGAGAAGTAAAAACCTAGCTGACAAACAAAAGCTGAACAAAGTGAAAAAGAGCATAAGGAGAGCAATGACAGAAGCGTTCAATGATTTTGAAAGTAAGATGTTCTCAACCGACCTCACTAAAAACTCGTAAGAGATTTTGGTCATATATAGAATCAGTAAGTGGGTCAAAATGGACTATTCATTCTCTCAGCGACCACACCAGCACTGAAATGGAAGATAACAGAGAGAAGGATGAAATACTGAATTCAGTCCTCCAAAGTTTTTTCACCACGGAAGATCATAACACTGTCCCTCCTTTGTCATCGTATGAATGTCGAAATGGCAGACATTGAGATAACTGATCACAGAATTGAAAAGCAGCTATGTTGGTGCTTTGAAAAGTTCTCGGAATCATCACAAGAGGTTAGTGCTAGCACAACAAGTTGTTCATGTGATATTCATTGGACTGTTGACTGCAAATACGTGCCACATCAGTGCTCTTGGAAGAGAGCTGTGGTGGTGACGTGGCTCTGTTGTTGTTTCCGTATAATGATTTGCAAAGATGGAAAAAATCGAGATTCAAGCAGTGATTAAATACGCCATAAAGAAAGGTATGACAGCAAAGGACATTCATGCCAATTTCCAGAATACATTGGGCGACTCTGCTCCTTCATACTCAACTGTTTCCAAGTGGACAAATGAATTTAAATTTGTTCGGGAGTGCTTAGAGATGATCCATGCAGTGGTCAGCCAAGATATGTCACTACAGTGGTCAGCCAAGATACGTCACTACTCCAGAAATCATTGCAAAAGTGCACAAAATAGTCATGATGGGTCACCGATTGAAAGTGCATGAAATTGCTCACGCATGCCAGATGTCATCTGGTAGGGTATATTGCATTTTAACTGAAGAATTAGAAATGAAAAGTACATCTGGATCAAAAGCAAATGCCGGTGCCATGGCAAAATTACATGAACTAAGGTATGAATTGGTACCACACCCACCTTATTCACCTGATAGGGCTCCTTCAGACTTCTGTCTCTTCCCAAAACTGAAATTTTTCTTGGTGGATGAAGATTCACTTCAAACGAAGAATTGATAGCCGGAGTTGACAATTATTTTGTAGGCCTGGAGGAAACTCATTTTCGAGATGGGATCAAGGCACTGGAACATTGTTGGACCAAGTGCATTAATCTACAAGCAGACTACATTGAAAAATAAAAAAGTTTCAGTGATATAAGTACATTTTTTCTATACCATTCCGTGAACTTTTCAAACCACCCTCGAACAATTGCTAAGTAGTGGAAAGGCTTTAGGACTAGGTGAGATACCTATAAGATACTATGAAGATTGTGCAAAAGAACTTGCTCCCCTTCTAGCAGTAATTTATTGTAAATCACTTGAGCAAAGAAAGGTACCAAACAACTGGAGAAAAGCACATGTCATTCCTGTTTTTAAGAAAGGCCATAAGACACACAATTATGGACCTATGTTGTTGACGTCAGTCTGTTGTAGAATAATGGATCATGTTTTATGCTCAAGAATTATGATGTTTTTAGAAAATGAACATCTGCTCTGTAAAAATCAATAAGGATTTTGCAAACAGAGATCCTGTAAAACTATCGATTTTGTTCTGTTAAGAGTGACATGTTGAGTTCTGTCTCCAAGAAAGTCTTGAATCCAATCACAAGTTTGTTTCAATACGCCATAAGCTTGTATTTTTTCATTAAATGGCAATGTGGGATTGTGTCAAATGCCTTACTGAAATCAAGGAAAGTGACAACAACCTGTGTGCCATTGTCCGCTGTGCTGTGGACCTCATGGAGGAACACAGCAAGTTGCTGTTTACAATATATATAAATATCTAGTAGAAAGTGTTGGATGCTCTTTAAGGCTAATTGGAGATGATGCAGTTGTCTATGCTAAAGTGGCAATGCCAGAAGATAGTAAGAATTTGCAGAACAATCTGCAGGGAATTGCTGAATGATGCAAGCTTTGGCAGTTGACCCTGATTGTAAATAAATTTAACATATTGCGCATACATAGGAAAAGAAATCCACTACTGTACAGCTACACTGTTGATGACAAACAGCTGGAGACAGCATCTGCCATAAAATATCTAGGCATAACTATCCAGAGTGACCTTAAGTGGAATTACCACATAAAACAGATAGTGGAAAAAGCAGATACCAGACTCAGATTCATCGGAAGAATCTTAAAGAAATGTAACTCATCCATGAAAGAAGTTACTTATAAGGTTCTTGTTTGCCCTATTCTTGAGTATTGCTCATCTATCTGGGATCCCTATCAGGTAGGACTGATAGAGGAAATAGAGAAGATCCAATGAAAAGATGTGCATTTCATCATGGGATTATTTAACTGCTGAGAGAGCATTACAAAGGTGCTAAACACTGGCAGACGTTACAAGAGAAGTGATGTGCTTAATGGAGAGATTTAATATTGAAATTTCAGGACAGCATTTTTCAGGTGGAGTCGGACAATATATTGCTTCCCCCCACATACATCTCACTTATTGACCACGGAGAGAAAATTCAAGAACTTAGAGCCAATATAGAGGCTTACCAACAATCATTCTTCCCACACACTATTCGGGAGTGGAACAGGATTGGAGGGATCAGATAGTGGTGCCAAAAGTGCCCTCTGGCACACACCATTAGGTGGCTTGTGGAGTATGATGTAGATTTAGATGTGAAGGAGGTGTGCACAATATATGAATTGAATACATATGTCGGCAAAGAGTGTTAAAGTAGTATTGGACTGCTTTATCACACTTTCTTTGCATGCCAGGAAATACATCAGTCTCTGAAATGTAGGTTACCCTCCACAAGATGTGCGTTGGGGGAGTAGTATGGACCTGCTTTATTAACATGTTTTGCAAGGGCTACACATGTGGATGGGCACGGCTAAGGGAGATTGAGATGGATAGAGGAGGGAATGGCGGAGAGAGGCTAGAGGAAGGGTTGGCTATTGAGAGAGGGAGAAGGAGGGGCTGGACAGAGTGATGGAGAAAGGAGGGAAGTGAAAGAGAGAAGTGGGTCAGAGATGGATAGGGAGAGAGTGGAGGAGGAGGTGAGCTAAGAGAGAGTGGAGGAGTGGGGACTTGGGGGGGGGGGGATGGGGGAGGAGAGGGACAAATTGAGAGGGGAGAAGGAGACAGACAGAGAGAGGGAGAGCAGGAGATGTCCAGAGAGAGAGGGGGGAGGAAATGTTCAGGGAGAGGGCCAGGAGGAGAGGACAGAAAGAAGAGGAAGGAGAGGGAGGTGGAGAAGGCAGGAGGGAAGATGTATTGGAATTGTGGACGGATGGAAAAGGTGGAGGGGAAGGAGGAGACAAAGAGATACAGGGGTAGGAGGATACTGATAGAGGAATGGAGGAGGAAGATAAGATCAGAGAGAGTGGGTGGATGACATAGACAAAGATAGGGAGGAGCAGATGAAGAGAGAGAGAGAGAGAGAGACTTGTGAGGAGGTGCTAAACAGATGGAGGTGGGAGGATGAGGTGGACAGGGAGATGGAGGGAAGAAGAGGCGGACTCAGAGTGGAACAGGAGGAGTTGTGCGCAATACATGTGTTGAATACATACATGCGCAAACCCCAGGGAAAAGGCTTGTTTTGTGTAAAGAGCACATGCCTTGGTATGTTTCAATCACTACAAAGACTTAGTGCATACTAAAGTACCGTATTCTCATGTACTTTTGAATTGTGTGCTACCACTTGGTAAAGTAATACCATATCCCACTTATCAATATGACTTCTGACACAGTGACTCAATATGTCCCATACTGTCCTGTGAATTCATTCTGTTATGCCACTTGCTTGCAGGTGTAACATGCCTATTCTTAATTTATGAATTCATAACAAATGACAAAGTTACTTCATCTGCTACTAAACTTGTCTTTTGTATTAGCATTCAGAATAATAAGATTTAATAATATTCAGCAAATCTCACCAGAACAGTTGTCTGGTTCTCTAAAGTACTTCTTAATACCTGAATCTCACAAAAGAGAAAATGTTGAAATGTTTATTGAAAATAATTATCCTGAATGGTTTTTTAGAAATGGTTTCCATATCTAATTTTTTCTCTTCTTCAGATTACTCAGTGTATCTCCTTGGTGCAGCATGTCTTGAGGTATATTTCCAGATGTAAGAAGAAAAATTCAGGGGCTTGTTTGTTTATGTGTATTAATATTATAAATGAAATGTTGCAAGCTTTTGTGCTGTTAGTTTCCCCACCTTTAATAACTCATTTGAAAAACCACAATATAAATTAACTTGAAATGACACAAATCTATCGAATAAATATTTATGCCTCAAAACCACAACAGCTTAGTCCACACTCACAACTACTCAATCCCACCAAAACCAAAATGAACAAAGATACCCCTAACTGCACAAACATAGTGTTTAATAATAAGATCAATACGACAAACAATAACAATCTCATGTGCAGTTAATAATTTTGACTTGGTTACTATAATTAACATTATGATTGCTGTAATGTTATTAAGAAATTGTAAATAATAATCTATGTTACTGTGTTTTTTTTCACTCTCCAAGATTATAAATTGTGATTGACAATTTTTTTTTTGCATTACTAATTTCATCAAAATTGACTCTTCTCTATACATATTTTTACATTCATACATAAATAAATAATACTTTAATGTCTGTTTGGATGTAAATGAAAATAAAAATTAATGTTATCTGTCAAAAATTACTGGATCGCGTTCTGAATTTATTGTAGGTATCATGTTGTATACTAGAAAATAAAAGCATAACACCAACCCAGTTCCATTATAACTTCGAATATTAAGTTAGTACCTGGTCTGTATTCATGGTGTCTGCTGTACTGAACTTTAAGAACCAATTGTTAACTATGGTGTGCATCACTGTTTTGAAATAGTTACCATTTAAAGAAGCACAAAAAGTTACATGTTACCATGAACACACAATGATTCCCTGTTAGTGAGTGCCCAAAAGAACCTAAGATGTCCAGCCCAGTCATCTCAAACAGATTTCTGATCTCCAATAATGTCTGCAGTGAAATGCACTGATGACTTAATTCATCTCATTGTGTGCATTGTACACAGTTCTTTACATACTGTTTTGCATCCTGTTTATGCTTCTGCTTATGTTTGGCTGTGGGTCACACTGTTGTTCTATGACTTACATTCCCTACTAATTCATGATCACTTGCCTGTTTTAACACTTCAGTATTATGAATAAGGTACATTGCTACTCACTATATAGATGAGACATTGAGTCACAGACAGGAACAATGAAAAGACTGCTGTACATTTAAGCTTTCAATAAAAAGACATCCTTTCAATGTAGAGAACACACACATGTTTATGCAAGCACAACTCACAGACACATGACCACTGTCTTTGGCCATTGCAACCAGTCAGCAGACAGCAACTGCACCTAATGGGAGCAGTGATCTTGCACAGATAGGGTAAAGAGGAGGCATGGGGCAGAGAGGGAGAAGGATAGCAGGGTATGGGTGGGAGAGGTGTAGTACTGTTTGGGGGGGCATGTGCAGATGTGGTGGGGACAGGGTAGGTCTGCTAGGTGCAGTTGGGAGGTTTGGAAGGGTAGGGCTGCTAGGTGCAGTTGGGAGGTTTGGACGGGGCAGGGGCAAGGGGGGTGGGGGGTGGGAGGCACAGTGGAAGAGGAGAGAAGTGTTGGAGTGGAAAACAGACTAGTGGGTGCATTGGTGGGATAGAAAGCCGTGTAGCACAGGAGAGGGAGCAGGGAAGGGAATAGATGTGTGAAGGACACGATTTAATGTAGCTTGAGGAAAAGACAGATGGGCTTGTTAGCAGTCATACCCATGTAGAAAGCAGCATAGTGGTTGCAGCATAGTTTGTATATCATATGGCTGGTTTCAAAGTTACCCCTTCCTCTGATGAGGTAGGGCATGCCTGTGACCAGACTGAAGAACGTGGTGATGGGGTGGATGTATGATGAGACAGTCTTGCATCTAGGTCTATTGCAAGGATATAAACCATGAGGCATTGGATTGAGAGCAAGTGTGGAATAGACATGGACTGCAATATTGTGTAGGTTTGGATGCTGCAACCTCTTTGCTTCTTTCTATGTGGGTATGCCAACTAACAACCTGTTGTCCACATGAATGCCAACTGATAAACTGTGAACAAGAGACTGCTGGGCCATCCAGTTGCTGAACTTCTGCCAAAAACAATGCACTTCACTTCAGTGACTGCTTCACAGCCTGCACCATCTGGAACCTTACTATCAACACCAGTTTTTCTGAAATGGGCAGGTGGGAACTTTCCCTGTAGTGTATCCCACATTCCCGTAACCTCCCTGGCCTCAAACTTTACTAGTCTCTGTCCTCCACCTATCTACCTCTTTGCCTTCTTCCACTCCAGCACTGCGCAGCCTTCTATTCAATGAACACATCTGTTGTTGTTGTTGTTGTTGTGGTCTTCAGTCCTGAGACTGGTTTGATGCAGCTCTCCATGCTACTCTATCCTGTGCAAGCTTCTTCATCTCCCAGTACTTACTGCAACCTATATCCTTCTGAATCTGCTTAGTGTATTCATCTCTTGGTCTCCCTCTACGATTTTTACCCTCCACGCTGCCCTCCAATGCTAAATTTGTGATCCCTTGATGCCTCAGAACATGTCCTACCAACCGGTCCCTTCTTCTTGTCAAGTTGTGCCACAAATTTCTCTTCTCCCCAATTCTATTCAATACCTCCTCATTAGTTATGTGATCTACCCATCTATCTTCAGCATTCTTCTGTAGCACCACATTTTGAAAGCTTCTATTCTCCCCTCCTCCAAACTATTTATCGTCCATGTTTCACTTCCATACATGGCTACACTCCATACAAATTCTTTCAGAAACGACTTCCTGAGACTTAAATCTATACTCGATGTTAACAAATTTCTCTTCTTCAGAAATGCTTTCCTTGCCATTGCCAGTCTACATTTTATATCCTCTCTACTTCGACCATCATCAGTTATTTTGCTCCCAAAATAGCAAAACTCCTTTACTACTTTAAGTGTCTCATTTCCTAATCTAATTCCCTCAGCATCACCTGACTTAATCGACTGCATTCCATTATCCTCGTTTTGCTTTTGTTGATGTTCAGCTTATATCCTCCTTTCAAGACACTGTCCATTCTGTTCAACTTCTCTTCCAAGTCCTTTGCTGTCTCTGACAGAATTACAATGTCACCGGTGAACCTCAAAGTTTTTATTTCTTCTCCATGGATTTTAATACCTACTCCGAATTTTTCTTTTGTTTCCTTTACTGCTTGCTCAATATACAGATTGAATAACATTGGGGAGAGGCTACAACCCTGTCTCACTCCATTCCCAACCACTGCTTCCCTTTCATGCCCCTCGACTCTTATAACTGCCATCTGGCTTCTGTACAAATTGTAAATAGACTTTCGCTCCCTGTATTTTACCCCTCCCACCTTCAGAATTGGAAAGAGAATATTCCAGTCATCATTGTCAAAAGCTTTCTCCAAGTCTACAAATGCTAGAAATGTAGGTTTGCCTTTCCTTAATCTTTCTTCTAAGATAAGTCGAAAGGTCAGTATTGCCTCATGTGTTCCAATATTTCTATGGAATCCAAACTGATCTTCCCCGAGGTCGGTGTTAGTGTTTTGCAGCTGTGACTTATTAAACTGATTGTTCGGTAATTTTCACATCTGTCAACACCTGCTTTCTTTGGGATTGGAATTATTATAGTCTTCTTGAAGTCTGAGGGTATTTCGCCTGCCTCATACATCTTGCGCACCAGATGGTACAATTTTGTCAGGACTGGCTCTCCCAAGGCCCTCAGTAGTTCTAATGGAATGTTGTCTACTCCCGGGGCCTTGTTTTGACTCAGGTCTTTCACTGCTCTGTCAAACTCTTCACAGTATCAAGTCTCCCATTTTATCTTCATCTACATCCTCTTCCATTTCCATAATATTGTCCTCAAGTACATCACCTTTGTATAGACCCTCTATATACTCCTTCCATCTTTCTGCTTTCCCTTCTTTGCTTAGAACTGGGTTTCCATCTGAGCTCTTGATATTCATGCAAGTGGTTCTCTTTTCTCCAAAGGGCTCTTTAATTTTCCTGTAGGCAGTATCTATCTTACCACTAGTGAGATAAGCCTCTAGATCCTTACATTTGTCCTCTAGCCATTCCTGCTTAGCCATTTTGCACTTCCTGTCGATATCATTTTTGAGACGTTTGTATTCCTTTTTGCCTGCTTCATTTGCTGCATTTTTGTATTTTCTCCTTTCATCAATTAAATTCAATATTTATTTTGTTACCCAAGGATTTCTACTAGCACTCATCTTTTTACCTACTTGAACCTCTGCTGCCTTCATTACTTCATCCCTCAGTGCTACCCATTCTTCTTCTACTGTATTTCTTTCTCCCATTCCTGTCCATCATTCCCTTATGCTCTCCCTGAAACTCTGTACAACCTCTGGTTTAGTCAGTTTATCCAGGTCCCATCTCCTTAAATTCCCACCTTTTTGTGGTTTCTTCAGTTATAATCTACAGTTCATAACCAATAGATTGTGGTCAGAGTCCACATCTGCCCCTGTAAATGTCTTACAATTTAAAACCTGGTTCCTAAATCTTTGTGTTACCATTATATAATCTATCTGATACCTTTTAGTATCTCCAGGATTCTTCCATGTATACAACCTTCTTTTATGATTCTTGAACCAAGTGTTAGCTATGGTTAAGTTATGCTCTGTGTAAAATTCTACCAGACGGCTTCCCCTTCATTTCTTACCCCCAATCCATATTCACCTACTATGTTTCCTTCTCTCCATTTTCCTACTATCGAATTCCAGTCACCCATGACTATTAAATTTTCGTCTCCCTTCACTACCTGAATAATTTCTTTTATCTCGTCATACAGTTCTTTCTCATCTGCAGAGCTAGTTGGCATATAAAATTGTACTACTGTAGTGGGCTTCGGCTTCATGTCTATCTTGGCCACAATAATGTGTTCACTATGCTGTTTGTAGTAGCTTACCCGCACTCCTATTTTTTTATTCATTATTAAACCTACTCCTGCATTACCCCTATTTGATTTTGTATTTACAACCCTGTATTCACCTGACCAAAAGTCTTGTTCCTCCTGCCACCGAACTTCATTAATTCCTACTATATCTAACTTTAACCTATCCATTTCCCTTTTTAAATTTTATAACCTACCTGTCCAATTAAGGGATCTGACATTCCATGCTCCGATGCATTGAATGCCAGCTTTCTTTTTCCTGATAACGACGTCCTCTTGAGTAGTCCCCACCCGGAGATCCGAATGGGGGACTATTTTTTCTCTGGAATATTTTACCCAAGAGGACGCCATCATCATTTAACCATTCAGTAAAGCTGCAGACTTTCAGGAAAATTATGGCTGTAGTTTCCCCTTTGTTTTCAGCCAGCACAGCAAGGCCGTTTTGGTTAGTGTTACAATGCCAGATCAGTCAATCATCTAGATTGTTGCCCCTGCAACTACTGAAAAGGCTCCTGCCCCTCTTCAAGAACCACACATTTGTCTGGCCTCTCAACAGATACCCCTCCGTTGTGGTTGCACCTAAGGTATGGCCATCTGTATTGCTGAGGCATACAAGCCTCCCCACCAATGGGAAGGTCCATGGACCGGGGGGGGGGGGGGGGGGGGGCATCTACTACTCTTTCTTTTTCCCATTCTCTACTTCTCTCATTTTTGCTCCTCTCTCTTTCCCTTCCCCCAGACCTCCTGACTTCACCTGCTAGTCCTACCCTCTCCCCACCACATCCCAGCTAGCTTCCACAAGCAGTGCTACACCTTCCCCACTCCTACTCTGCTATATTTCCCCCTCCCATACCATGCCTTCTCCTTACTCCCACCACCTACACCATAGTCCTACTCCCAT
Source organism: Schistocerca nitens (assembly GCF_023898315.1). Lineage (NCBI taxonomy): Eukaryota > Metazoa > Arthropoda > Insecta > Orthoptera > Acrididae > Schistocerca > Schistocerca nitens. Next base: position 355,216,141 of record NC_064615.1, read on the forward strand.
CAGGCTCTGTTACTGTCTGCAGTCCAGTCACAGCTGCCAGAGGCAGAGGTTATGTGAGTCTGAGCTGTGTGAATGTGTATGGATTCTCAATTTTGGAAGAAGTCCAAGCCATTTTGGCCAAAAGCTTAAATGTATAGCAGTCTTTGTTGCGCTTGTCTATGACCCAATGCCTCCTGTATCTAATGAGTAGCGATCCATCATTGTATATATTGTTCTTATTCCATCATTGACTTCCCCTTGTTTGCTTTAACACTTCATTTCACAACGTACCTGATACCACAATATCAAGTCCTGTTTTTTGTGTAACATAGAATGAATTGTGTTTACATTGCAGATAGCTTGTTGTCTGTATCTGCAGCTTTTACCTTCTACCATTCCACAGATATACTTTTGATTAGGTCATCAGAATTTCAATGTAACTTGACAGATCAATGCATTACGTCAATGTCAGATCATACAGCACAATAACTGGATAAATGGGTATTTAAATCCTAATAGCCTTCTCAATGCTGCATGATTGACAATACCTCTCATACAAACATAACCAAAAATATACAAGACTTCACATCTCTTTCTCCATCTTAGAGTATTTCTTTTCTATTCTGTTCAAGTGTTGTGAGACGTAGGTGAATTGATGTTCTGCCCCATCCAGTTCCTGATGAAATACAAAGCTGAGTGCATGGTTGCTTGTGCATCACATGACACTACCAATTCCATCTCATAATTTGGGAAACATAATATTGGTTCATTTGTTAACAACTTCTGCTGTCAACTGAACACATCCTTTGCACTCCCCTGACCAGTGAAGTTTTGCTCCTGTCTGTGTTATCAAGTGAGCAACACTCTCCTGTATGGCTTTATTATCATGCTGTCTGTACAGATTAATGCTGTACTTCCTCCAACAAAATGTATTGCTTTTCTAAACTGAGTGTTAGATGCACCACTAACATCCACTTAAACACTTTGCTTAGCTATACCATGTGCTTTTCCATTTTTGTACAAAGACAGTTATGTCATCTAAACATATCACAGGTTGTCTGGGTTTCAATCCTCATAATACACTGCCTGAGAGGCACTGAAATGAAGCCAGTGCATTTTTCAATGTAAACTGATAATGTTCGCACTGGATTTTAACTACTTTCTTTGAGTGATTGTCTGGTGCTATCTCTGTCTGGTGATAGCTATTCCCCAGGTCCTTGGTCGAAAAAAATCTGCATTGCCCCATACCATATGGATTGGAAAAGCTTCTGTAATCTTACACTTCATTAAGTAAATACTGATAGTCATAAAGGGCAATGTGCCATCATCTCATCTGCATTTTTGTTCAGAATTATTACCTTTGTACCCTCCGCCCCTCCAAGGACTGGTACTGTCCTCTATAACAGCATATTATAACTGTTGGTTAATAAATTCTTCCTTCACTGGTTACAGGTGATGTGGCATATGATGTGACTTGGGATACACAGGAAGTTCATTTGCCAGTTGGAATTCTGTGCTGTGTCATGGGCTGCTGGCAAAGACCTTTGAGCATTAAACAGCTCTCTTATTCCAACAATAAATGCTCCATCCAGTGTGCTACTGTCTCCTGTAATGCATCTAAACTGGGCGCTTCCTTAAGCTTAGGGTCAAAATTTGTTCTGTCTAAATTATCTTCCAGCAAGATCTTCAAATTGTTGACTGTCCATCCCTTGCATAATTCCACATCCCCAGTCCCAAAATTACCTCTCCCAACAGTCACTAGTTACTCACCATCCAACCCCTCTACACATACAATACTTCTATGTGTGAAACACAGAGCTGTATGTAATTTGATAGATCCTGTGGTGGTTGCACTACATAAAATAAAGTTACCAGAATATTAGTTTCTACATTCATGGACAGTAGTTTTCTCATATCATATTGTTGTAAATTGATCCTTAGTGGCTGCACATGAAGTCCAAGTAGTAGCCGTAATAGTAGTTTTATTCATCCATAGATCTCTTTTACAAGAATATGGGACGTGTCTTGGTATTAAAATTTAAGTACAACGGACTTAAAATAATTCACATATACAAACTTAAGGTCTAATATGACAAGGATGGGATAGGCAGTCGGCCGTGGCCCAGCATTTGACTGAAGTAATTTATGGAAAGCACAGGAAACTTAAATCAGGATTGCTGGATTCTACCTCCTGAATAGAAGGCCACTCTATTTAAAACAGTGCTGCATTAGTTGGCTTACCCCTAGTGTACAATACTGTTTCATAAATAAAGTATTTAATAATGAAGAAGGCTAATGCTTCATTGTTCATCTTCTTCTCCCCAGTCACTGCACATGCAGCAAACATTATAAACACATCGTTTCATTATATTACACACACTATCAACTGATGTCAGGACCGTTATTTGCACTGCAACTTTCCATCTGATAGGCTGAAAAACTGAGTCAGCGTCCCTCTATAATGAGTGACGTGTTGAGCTCAGAAAGAGGATAAGATCTTAGTATTACACAGTGCATAACTGTTGGAGAAACTTTTTCTGAAAAGGAAAACAGAAGGAAAAATATAGTGTGAGAAAGTTATGTGGAATATTAGATTTTTTAATACTGTTATTTCTCATGTTATTCATTTGTCACATTTTTTACCACACCCCTACTCTGCATTATCTAAGTAATTTATTCTGTGTATAGTTTACATTGCTTAACAGGTGCTTTTTAACTGTGTTTTTTAATAAGTTGATTTTAAGACTTTCTTAATCTCCTTTGGTAATTTACTGTACAGTTTTATTCCTTGATAGAATAATCTGTTTTGATGTCTATGTTTTATTCTTTCTTGGTAAATGGGCACTTATCGAGTTTAGTAATCTTTTATTTTTTACCGGTTATCATGTATTTGACTAAGCTGATCACAAATATGACATATTTTTCATCAGTTTTGAATCAGTAAAACAACATATTGTCAAATTCAGTCAAATCAGGGAAAATTCTAGTCATTATGAGTTAGTAGAACAAATGCACAGAACAAACACCAAACTAACACTTACTACAATGTTATTTGACTTTAGTGTAAACTGAATGAGGCAATTTTATCCAAGTGCTTTGATGTGTTATGATTTAGCTTGAATGATGTTTGCAAATAACATATTCGTGGTCTGGTCAAAAAATGAGAGAAAAATTTTTTTCATTTAAAAATTTTTTTTTATCGGGGATGAAAATAAATAACATCTTTGAGATCAACATAGTTTAACTGATCAAAAAGTGAGAAAAAATGTTTTCGAAAATGTTTTCCTCCTAAACTCGATGAGTGCTGGTAAATTCAACCTAGATCTTGTTCCATGGTCATGGACAGAGCAGTTTGCGCAATGATTATCAATGTTATTTTTGATGTACGCAGCTTATTAGTAAATGTACTCACATGGTGCAGTTAAAATCCCCTGTGTTTTGAACAGATCATTTAAAATGAGTTCAACTACTATTTTTGGTTATTATTCTTATGGTCCTTTTCTGCAGTTTGAAAATTGTTTCATGTTTTGTGCATTTGTTCCACAGAAAGGAATGACATAGCTCAGAACTGAGTGTATATATGAATTGTATGTAACTAAAGGACACTCTCTGGCCATTTCACACTTATGATATGACTCTAAGGGCAAGTTTTAATTGTAATTTCTGTACAATTAACTTCAAACAATGTGTAGTTTCAGCATCTATTATTGTGAGGATATATAAGGGCCCAGTTTTTGGTCACAAGATAGTCAGTCTATGGCTGAGTTTCAGATGAGGAACCTGTGTTGGTTAGAATGACAACAATGCATCAACTTAACTGTGAAATAAGTGTTACACCAAGAGGCCATGTGTTAAAGCAATGACAGTGTGTGTTCCATACATACCTTATAATTCCAAAAGAACTGTGAATTATGTGGTTATGTTTTTACTGCTCATAGATGTACAACAGTAAACTATTGTAGCAGTATGTGGATGTTCATCAACAAACTATTAATGAGACTTATGGAAAGTTTAAACGATAGTGGACTGGCCACATATTAAATGTGTATATGGAGGGGTTTGTAAAAAGTGAAAGTAAATATCTGTGAAATGCAACTGTTCACCTGTCAGCTACATTATTTGCCATAGTCAGTGTCTAAATTACAAGCCCCATTTTTCAGCCAGTGTAGCAATGCAGCACCTTCACACTGAGGACAACAAATGAAATAAACAAAGCAGGCTAACTGCTACAATATGACTGATCCGTCCTACAAGAGATGTGGGGATTCCCCAACAGATGGCAGCACTGTGACATCACAAGAGAGCAACAGCTGCAAGCATACCCAGTGTGGAATTGTGTGTTGGATCAGTGAGCAATTGTGGGGCTGTGTGCATGTCATGTCCTTGAGTGCTGTGTGTCATGCTTGAATGTTGTTTAATTGAGCACACCCACTGTGTCATGAATACCAGCACGCCATATACGTTCACCTATGCAGAATACACAGACATGTTGCTCGTGTACAGGTACCATAAAGGCAGTGTGCTACGGTCGCAGGTTCGAATCCTGCCTCGGGCATGGGTGTGTGTGATGTCCTTAGGTTAGTTAGGTTTAAGTAGTTCTAAGTTCTAGGGGACTTATGACCTAAGATGTTGAGTCCCATAGTGCTCAGAGCCATTTGAACCATAAAGGCAGTGCCCTGTGGTAGGGTATTTCCCATGGTTTTTCAAAAATCACATCTCTCCAGTGTACATGTACATCAGAATGTGAGGTCATCCAGTCAGCTTGGGAAAGGGAAGACATTATTGCAATGATACAATGGAGCCCACCACTAGCACAAAGGGCATTAGGTGTCAGCTCAATATTCCATAAATATGAGTGTGGCATACATTACATTCTGAGGGATTGTACCCAGTCTGTGAGCAGCCTGTGCAACATCTACATCCAGATGACTTAGTGAGTAGACAACAATTTTATGAATGGTTGGCTGTAGACAGAGGTGTCATGCAATACAGATGTGGTTACATTTATACACAGTGATATCATGAACACCCACAATTCCCATACTTGGATGATGGAGAACCCACAGGACATAAGGGAACATGTTACGTTAATTTTTGGGAATTTTTGCTGCAACTTCTCTGTAATATCTGAAAAACACTTTTTCACATAGTTTGATAGGTGACACAGATTATTTATTGCTTTATCCTCCTCCATTATTGGTATATTATTATGCCTTTGTTTGCCTTTCTCCATTTCCTTTTTAAGACATCCCAGACTACTTTGTTACAAATTTAAAAACTCTGGCTCATCATGGTTCTTTTCCATGGGACTGAGATACTTAAAAATTTGGGAGGACTTTTTAATACCTGCTGTTATCCATTTGTTTTTGTGAGATATTGATACTAAGGTGGGCATTTCTGGAAATATCTTTTAAAAGTTCAGCTTAAATAATGTTGAGAATTTAGGGAATTTCTTACTTACATTGGTTTCTCTGTACACTTCATCTCTGTTTTGGTTTGCTAGTTCTTGCTGGTTCCTCTTGCACCAAGAATGAATCTTGCAGCATATGATACTTGTTGTGTTCTCCAACAGTTTATTGAATGTAACTTCTTCTACAATACAATAGCTGGCTGTACAATAGATGTAGACGTCCGTTGATGTAGCCGGAGATGTGGTTCCTCTTGGTCGGCTGGTACTTCGATCGGCGGTGCAGTACAGCGGCTTCGGTGGTATCTTCTCAGAGCCTCTGCTATAGCAGTTGCCATTAGCAGCGGACAAAGACTGGTCTGCCTTCGACCGGCCGGGCATGTATAGTGAGCTGGAGCCAATAGAAACCCGGCGTAGGAATCCGTGGCCGGATATGTCGCGGCGACCTCTGCAAGGAAAGATTCCTATTAATTGTCTGGAATCTTTGGCGTGTTTACCTGATGTCTTCGCCTGTTTGGCTATTGGTTTGTTTCCCTCATAGCGTGGCTGTTATGTGGTGCTGCCTGCCATTTAAGGGAACCCAATGGCAGACAGTACAATACTGGCTGCAGCTTGCCCCACATGGAACAGTGTTCGAATAAGCTCTACTGTGAACCAGTTGAGGTCAGTTCTAACATGATGTTCAAGCAAGAAATTCTACCTTAGAATTATGCAGTAACCACTAGCTGTATGACACAAAACTTCAATAAAAGCTCATAAATTTGCATCCCAATGCACAAACTCAACACTGCTGAATCCAGTGAACATATGTCATGTCCACCCACTCATTTTTTATACATCATGAAGGGCTGAGCTTCCTATCCCTCCTTGTGTCCAAACTTGCCATGGACACCTGTGAAACTGTCCAATAAAAACTTATGCTTCCTTTTATCCAATAAGTTATCTAAGCAAAATTCCACCATTTCACACATTTTGGCTGTGCTTTTATTTACTGGGAGTGCCACAACTCTGCTCTAGAGTGCCCATTGCCATTTAATGATCGGTTGATATTCCCAAATTGCATCCCCCTGTCACAACCCCTGATAGATTTTCTACAATACTCCATGGATGCCCCATTTGCTCACATTTCCTACATTGCTGTTCACCACACTCCCACTATAAGTGGCCTGTTCATCCAAATCTGTAACTTTCAACTCCCAAGGCGAAAATTCTCTTCCTGTACCAAACCCAGGTCACCATGACTATCTCTTCTAATGCCATTGCAGTCGCTATTGCTTCATCTAAGTTGTTAAAGAACTTTGCCTGTGTCTTTCTTGACAAACTGTGCAGCAACTACTGTTAAAACTAATCTAATGTCCACCTGTCAGTTGGCAGTATTTTTGTCTGCCAACTGTTTATATGTTGACATTTAACTTCGTAATCCGTACCACAAAGGCTTTGATGGGCTCCCCCTTTCTTTGTGACACACTGTCCAACTGATTTCTGTATTACTTACAGATATTTTTCTTCTATATCACCACACCTCAGAATTTCAAATATCTCCACATTCCTTAACTCCTCATGATACATTACACATGCCTTAGCATCTCCCACCAAACATAATTTGGCCATATATAAAAGGTGTTCTTCTGACCAGCATCCCAGCTTTGCAGCTGTTAACAGGTTGTCTATGAATGGCAATGTGTCCTCTCATGCCTTGCTGAAAAATGGAGAGACTGGATTAGTGGAACTAGGATTTTGTATGGGCACCAACATCTTGACCCTTCCTGTCCTCCCTCAATGTGTACAATTTCATGCACATCTCTGTATTGTCTGCCTACATTTGCCCCATCTGGTTCAGTAAGGTCTGAACCACCTCTGCAGTGGCAACTTTCTCAAGCTCTGGTTTGTTCATGGCAAATAGTAGTTTTTCCTACCACTGAACATCTGAGTGCTAACCGCAGAAAGACCGCACATTCTCTGGCATAACTGAGTGCTGTGGTCCAACAAGTTCCCCTTGGTGCACTTAACTCAGCACTGTTTCGTTATTGTGCCCTCTAAAACTACTTAAGTCACTGACCTAGCACATGAATTTCCCATCCATCCTTGCAATCCAGATGATCGCGGTGTAGCTTGCTCGCCAGGTTTTGAGAGGGTGCGTTTCTGGATGAGGTATCGAATATATTTCTTCCCCCTATTTATACCTCCCAAGGAGATCACGAATGTAAAATTAGAGAGATTAGAGCACGCACAGAGGTTTTCAGACAGTCGTTCTTCCTGCGAACCATACGCGACTGGAACAGGAAAGGGAGGTAATGACAGTGGCACGTAAAGTGCCCTCCGCCACATACCGTTGGGTGGCTTGCGGAGTATAAATGTAGATGTAGATGATCAGACATCGGGTACATAACCCTACCGCATGCCAAACAGCTTAATTCCACTTACAACTTTCAGCTGATGCTGCAAATTATCAGTCACTAATGTCACTTGTAGATACTGGGTCTTCTGACACCAATTCCGCACCTTGTGGTCTTACGGTAGTATTCTCACTTCCCACGCACGGGGTTCCGGGTTTGATTGAGGGCAGGGTCGTGGATTTTTCCTGCCTCGAGATGACTGGGTGTTGTTGTGTCTTCTTCATCATCATCATTCATCCCCATTGTGGTCAGAGGAAGGCAATGGCAAACCACCTCCACTAGGACCTTGCCTAGTACAGCGGTGTGGGTCTCCCACATTGTCCCCTAAGCTCCTCGGAGTATGGGACCTCATCATCATCATCTGACACCAGTGTTAAGACTGGCAAATTCTGGTTGCAGAGTTACATGTATAGGAATCTGTGGTATGGATTCTCTAGTAGTGTGGCGAACGCAGAGTCAAGAAAGCTAACACAACAGAAACATTTTTTATTACATAATTCCTTCTGTACAGTATTTAGATGGTAGTTGTCTCGGTGTCAGTTGTAGCTAGTACCCACTGAGTGTCAACCCCAGTGGTATGTGGAGACAGCAGTGGCTGTAATGGTTAGCGACCTTGCTGAAACAAGTGACCTTGTCAGCTTGGTGACATAAGGCCTCATAGGACAGTGGTCGAGTACCACCAATACTGGCAGGAAACACACTGCTGCCACATCAAACTCAGGACCTTCAGAAACTGGATAGAGCATCACACAATGGCATCCACTGGGCAGCTTTAGTGGATCCAGTTCATAGGCTGGAACCATCAGGCTGTACTGGCAGCTTATAGATCAGAGCCTTTGTGTATTTGTTCATGCTGCTCGATGGGCCTGGAGTCACTTAGACATACATTCGACTGATAACTGGAACAGAGAATGCACTGGCTGAATGCATGGCACTGAAGAAATGAAGCTACCAGCTGAGCTGAGAGCATTTATGTTCCCTCCAGATGGGTATGATGTGACAACAGGTAGACTCCCTTCACATACTGAGTCGTGGGAATGTCACATTGTGCTCCACCATGCAGCAACACAGTCAGCTGTTATGACAATGCCACATTGCAGGATGCTAGGCCTAGCTGCAGAATTACATCAATGGCTGGCCCACATATCACTAGGCTGGCTGCAAAGGCAAACCTTAAGATCATGCTGCAACACAATGTTCATTGTACACATACCTCTGTTCTTACAGTTCATCATATCTGTAATTCTCTAAGATTAACCAGTACACTAACATGATTATTAAGTGTGTAGTAATAGCTAAAAGAGCTGGAGACTCTAATATCAACATCAGCTTTCTTTTTCTATAATAAATGTGGGAGCTTTTCTATTGATTATGTAATATGTTTAGTTGCAAATGTTTTGAAGTGTAAATGTGATGTAGTTAGTGCAAATGACAATAATTACACATATAGTTAATTGTTTATGTGTTCTGAAGAAACAGTTCATCACAACTCTAGCTTAGTTTATTTCAAATCATGAATAAGCAAAATAAATGAAAGGTGACCACTCACATATAGCAGGCTGGCATGTAGCATATAGACAGACATCAGTATGCTATATGTGAGTGGTTGCGTTTGAATTATTTTACATATTGTTCCATTCAGGGATTTCTGTTATTGCTTCACATATACGACTGCTCCTCCTCATGACAATAACTATGTAACAAAATGTCTTAAGTATAAATGATGGAATAATAAAATTTTGAAAACAGTTTGTGAAAAGAATAGTGTTTTACTCTCCTGTGACACGGAATGTGAATAAAAGTAGATATACCAAGTATATCACATTTAATTATCTGCCTCATCAATTGCTATAACAACACAAAAATCACATATTTTGAGAAGAGAGACATTCTACATCATGTATACATATTAAATAACACTAAGAAATAATCTACTATTTTGTGATAACCCAAACTAAAAGCTGTATTAAGCTTTGTTTCTTTGTACTTGTAACCATTTACTTCAGGTAACAATTATCTTTCTAACTGAGTGTCATAATTACAAATTCTTATTTTTACCCTTTGCAATTTTAAGTTGCGTTAGTTCATTAGCTCATTAGCTCATTTAGATGCATTTAATTACAGATTATAATTGTTTTCTTTATTTTTTAGGTTTTTGTTGTCTCTGCTTATTATATTATTATGAAACAAGCAATGAGTGATTCATTTCCCAGAGCTATTACAGCACTAGCTGAAGGTCTCATTTCTGGCAAGCGCATTGAGGTAATATGCTGGACATCTATAAAAAGAATTAAAAGTCTGAGCACCATTACGTATTTGTAAGATAGCTGACCATATTTACGTATCTCCACAGAACTTTCTCAACAATGGTGAAATAAAGCCAGTGAACCTAGGTAATATTCATAAGAGAAGTGTTGTTCATTCGAAAACTGAAAAGGGATATGCAGAGAAAGAAACTCCTTGTATTAAATTAATAGATGTCACAGCCAAATGGGAAAGCAGTGCTGAAGATACTTTAAAGAATGTGACTCTCAAAGTTGTTCCAGGGAAGCTGTTTGCCATTATAGGGCCAGTAGGTTCAGGAAAGGTTTGTATAAAAGATACTCTTTCTCATATGTTTCTCTGTATTGAGGAAAATGTGAACTACATTGTGTTGTTTAATGAAGTATTTTGATGTAATAAAATATTTTGTTTTCTCAGCCATACTTTTTCATATTTAAAGTATTATAATTGAACTTGAGCTTGAAATTTCTGTACCTATCAAGAGATTGGAAGTATTTCAGAACTTAGATCATAAAATTATAACAATGGAAACTTTTCATCATGTGTAAGCGATAGTGATTGCCATGTTATCAGCCTGTCTGGTACTAATTTTTAAAAACTCTCTGCACTGTTATAAAATAGGAATATAATGTGTAGTGATGATTAATAAGTCATAGAGGATTCTTTTTCCCCCACTTTATACTTCTTTTAGATGAACATGCATTATCTTATCTCACATTGCACCCTCTTTCCTACTGTTATGACTCTCCTCTCATCCCTATTAAGATAAGGAGGCCTAAGAATAATATTACATTATGTTCTTATCAGACCCAGAAATTTATACAAGCTCTTATAAATCAAAAGATTCAATACATTCCTGTAAACAGTAGATTAATGCTTGTAAGTTAAGTGAGGCCTTATTAAGTACAGGCCACTAATCCATCAACGGTTTTAGTATTATGTTGTACTGTACAACATCAACCCTTATTTTTTAGATGGAAATTAAAATTTTGACAAATACATCACTAGTTGAGTGAGGAGATGAGATTATTCAGCTGAATCTACTGCACTTTTTTAAAATAATATGCTGTTGTTTTTGTTTCTGTTGCTATCATTATTTATAGGTATTAGTAATCTCACTACAGAGACAAGGCTTTTGACAATATCATATAAGTTGCCCTTTCTTTCATATAGCAGCCCAATTTCAGCCTGGGCATTACCAATGTCCATCCCTCTACACTTTCTTGTAGTATGATGTGCTAGTTCTAGTCACTTCATTGATTAGTTAGTTAGTTACTTGTTCCATAGATCTGAAGTGCAGTGTTACGTGCAGTGTAATGCTGTGTGCAAGTGATTGCCATTTGTAATTATTATCTCTGGTGCAGTCTCTGACTTATGTTTCCTCGTCTTTTCATTTTTTTTTAATTTTTTTTTATTTTTATTTATTTATTTTTTTATGCTGTTCTGTTGTTTAATTTTCTAGTAAAGGAGTCGTATGAGTTATGTTGTGTTTTTATGTTGCAATTAAGTAAGTACAACTAGTCCTGCAACATTGGTGACCCTGACGTGAAGTCCGATGGTTACTAACATGAAATTTGATGTTCACTAATGCTCCATATCGTGCCACATCACATTAAATATGAACATTCGCATCAGCCGCGTTGTGCATCTTCTGTGTTCCATTTTGCCATAACTCACGATGGCAGACCAACCACCAACTGCAGAAGTGTCTACTGGTGCAGTAATTAATCACATGATAGTAAAACTGGCACCGTTTTGGCAACAGAATCCCGTGCTGTGGTGTGCTCAAGTAGAAAGTTAATTTGTGCTAGCGCACGTCTCCAAAGACAAAATGAAGTACAGTTATGTAGTTGCTGCACTCAATGAAGATATGACCACAGAAGTAGAAGATATTCTGGCATCACCACTGAATACTGATCATTACACAACCATCAAGAATGCTCTAATCACCCGGCTCTCGCAGTCCGAGGTGAAGAGATTGGAGAAGCTACTCTGCACAGAGGAGCTAGGTGATCACACGCCATCACAGCTACTACGCCGATTGCTTAAATTAGCAAGCAACACGGTCAGTGATGACTTTTTGCAGAATATCTGGCTATCGCACCTGCTACCCGACTCGCAGAAAATGTTGACAGAGTGTGCCGGCGATCTGGATGCACTTGTGCAAACCGTGTATCGCATAGCGGAAACGTATCCATCCGCATGTGTCGCAACAGTTTGCTCACAACCTCGAGCAGGTAACACTCTCGCCGCACTACAAGCATAGGTTGCCGAGCTCATTGTGCAAGTAGCTGCATTATGGACCCAGACTACCAGCTGCCAATCTCGTCACCACCACTCACCAGGTAAGCGCAGCCACTCACCTACATCAACAAAAATCTGTTGGCATCACCAATGGTACGGTTCCAAGGCATGCAAGTGTAAACTGCCATGTGAACAGGGAAACTCAGCAGGAAGTCAGTGATGATGGCCATTGGCTCTCCAGACGGCAGCCGTCGACTGTTTATAATGGAACATAGCACAAAGTTACAGTATTTGGTAGAGACAGGTGCTGACATGGCAGTCTATCCATCTGCCTGTCTGCCATGTCACAAATGTAATGACTGCCACCTTTTTGTGGCCAATGGTTCGGTTGTGTCACATTAGTTTTGAACTTGGGCCTGCGGTGCAAATTTGAATGGTAATTTGTCATAGCAGATGTGATGCACTCCATACTAGGAGCAGATTTTTTATCATTTTATGGTCTCCTGCCTGACCTCCATCACCGACGCCTTCTTGACACTATTACCAACCTAGCAAGCCAAGGTCGAGTCTGTTGTGTGGAAGACACAGCAGTACAAGTGGTTACTGGTGATTCTCCATTTATAGAGCTCCTCAGACAGTTCCCATAGATCACATGCCACACTCCCACACTAGCACCTGTGCAACACTCGACAGTGCACTATATTTTGACTAAACCTGGGCCACCACCACATGCTCGACCACGCCACTTGACACCTCAGAAACTGAAGATAGTTAAACAGGGCATCTGCCACCCATTGAGCAGTAGTTGGTCATCTCCTCTACACATGGTACCGAAGAAGAATAACGGATGCTGTCCATGCAGCAACTACAGACAGCTCAATGCTAGAACCATTCCAGATCATTATATAGTCCTGCATATCAAAGATTTTACCTTCAATGTCCACGGTAAGCGAATCTTTTCTATGTTGGACTTAGTTAGTGCATTTTACCAGATACCTGTAGCACCTGATGACGTTACTAAGACTTCCATCTGCATGCCATTCAGACTCTTTGAATTTACCTGAATGCCTTTTGGACTTTGTAATGTTGCCCAAATGTTTCAGCGGTTCATGGATGAAGTGACATGTGAGTTACACTTCTGTTATGTGTATATTGACAACATTTTGGTCATGTCAAATTCAGAGGCAGAACACCTATCACACTTACGACAGATCTTCACTCATTTATGTGCACATGGCCTGCTCAAAAACACATCAAAGTGCATTTTTGGAGCAGCTGAAGTACAGTTTGTAGGCTACACTATTAACGCTCAAGGAGATGCTATACTGAATTTTCCCCAGCCTATGGCGGTTAAAGAATTATGTAGATTTCTTGGCATAATGAATTTTTACTGTCTATTTGTTTGCAATCATGCCTTCTTAGCTACACCACTGAATAAGTTCTTGCAAGATACACCGAAGCTGAAAGACAAACTCCAGTGGGACAGTGAGGCCGAGCTGGCATTTAACAAGCTGAAGACTGCCATTGCAGAAGCTACATTGTTAGCGCACCCAGTTCCACAGGCGCCTCTCACCCTGATGGTCGACACATCTGCAACTGCAATCGGTGCTGCACTGCAACAGAAAATAGACGGGCACTGGGAGACCTTAGCCTTTTTCAGTAAAAAGCTATCATCAACTCAACAGAATTGGTCCACATATGATCGCAAACTGTATGCTACGTATGCTGCTATTAAGAAATTTCATCAGGTGTTGGAGGACAGCAGTTCACTCTCATCACAGACCATAGGCCACTAACATATGCTTTTCGCCAGGGTCCTGAGAAGGCATCGCCATGTCTGCTGTGACACCTTGACTATATCAGACAGTTCACCACCAATATTGTCCACGTAGAAGGAGAACTAAATGTGCCAGCTGATGCACTCTCCAGGATTGAAGCAATTACTGAAGCAGTTGATTTTGTAGCTCTCTCGCTGTAGTGCAACAATCTGATTGTGAGCTCTGAGATATGTTGGTGCAACCATCAGGCCTACAACTCTGCCGTATTACACTGCCACTGTCAAATGTGCTGCTGTATTGTGATGTAGCCACCAATGAACCGAGACCTTTTGTGACTATTGACTTTTGCCAACAGGCAATCACATCTTTACATAACTTGTCGCACTCTGGAATATGAGCCACTACCAACATTTGTCTTTTCATTTTGACTGGCGACCCTATCACATTCAAGCTTCTGACAGTCCATGCCCAGACTCGTAGAATGTTATCCTTTCATTGGTCACTCAATAGTTATCTCATGGTCAGGTCCCCAATGGCAGTCCCCTCCCAGAGATCCGAGTGGGGGACTATTCCAGAATGTTCTGCCAATGGAGAGATCATCATGACACTTTTCAATTACAGGCCACATGTCCTGTGGATATACGTTATGTGTCTTTAATGCGGTGGTTTACTTTACCTTCTGCATCCTCATGCCATTGATCACTGCTGATTGTTCTGCCCTTAGGGCAGTTCCCCACTCCTAGGACAAGACAGTGCCCTGAACCTCTGTCTGCTCCTCCACCCTCTTTGACAAGGTCATTGGTAGAAAGAGGGTGACTTCTTATGCCTGAAGTCTTTGGCTGCCAACACTGATTTTTAATCAAAATTTAATTAGTGACGGGATTCAGACCCATGACCGTGGACGTTTTGGTTACTAACCGTTATTTTAAGAGTAATCTCATTTTGTTCATTGCACTTGCTTGGGGCGGACATCCCATGACACCTGTTGAAGTTCTTTGTTGATCCATACACCCATTTTTTTTTTTTTTTTTTTTTTTTTTTGGAGAGGGCAGCTAACTGTCTGACTGAACACACTGAGCTATCTTGACAGCTACCCCTAGACCACAGGTGAATAAACTCTTATCACCTGAAATAGGGTCACTTTCAAGCAGGTCACATTTTCCAGTCATCCATGGTCCAAATGATTTGGTCACAATGTTGTTATTTGATGGAACTCTCCATGCTACTCTATCCTGTGCAAGCTTCTTCATCTCCCAGTACCTACTGCAACCCACATCCTTCTGAATCTGTTTAGTGTCTCCCTCTACAATTTTTACCCTCCATGCTGCCCTCCAATACTAAAATCGTGATTCCTTGATGGCTCAGAACATGTCCTACCAACCGATCCCTTCTTCTAGTCAAGTTGTGCCACAAATTTCTCTACTCCCCAATTCTGTTCAATACCTCCTCATTAGTTATGTGATCTACCCATCTAATCTTCAGCATTCTTCTGTAGTACCACATTTCGAAAGGTTCTATTCTCTTCTTGTCTAAACTATTTATCATCCATCTTTCACTTCCATACGTGGTTACACTCCATACAAATACTTTCAGAAATGACTTTGAAACACTTAAATCTATACTCCTTTTAAGACACTGTCCATTCCATTCAACTGCTGTTCCAAGTTCTTTGCTGTCTCTGACAGAATTACAATGTCATCAGCAAACCTCAGAGTTTTTATTTCTTCTCCATGGATTTTAATACCTACTCCAAATTTTTCTTTTGTTTCCATTACTGCTTGCTCAACATACAGATTGAATAACATTGGGGATAGGCTACAACCTGTCTCACTACCTTCCCAAGCACTGCTTCCCTTTCATGCCCCTCAACACTTATAATTCCCTTCTGGTTTCTGTAAAAATTGTAAATAGCCTTTTGCTCCCTGTATTTTACCCCTGCCATAATCATAATTTGAAAGAGAGTATACCAGTCAACTTTGTCAAAAGCTTTCTCTAAGTCTACAAATGCTAGAAATGTAGGTTTGCCTTTGCTTAATCTATCTTCTAAGATAAGTCGTAGGGTCAGTATTGCCTCACATGTTCCAGTACTTCTACGGAGTCCAAACCGATCTTCCCTGTGGTCAGCTTCTACCTTTTTCCATTCGTCTGCAAAGAATTCACATTAGTATTTTGCAGCTGTGACTTATTAAACTGATTGTTCAGTAATTTTCACATCTGTCAACACCTGCTTTCTTTGGGATTGAAATTATTATATTCTTCTTGAAGTATGAGGGTATTTCGCCTGTCTCATACATCTTGCTCACCAGATGGTAGAGTTCTGTCAGGGCTGGCTCTCCCAAGGCTATCAGTAGTTCTAATGGAATATTGTCTACTTCCGGGGCCTTGTTTCTGCTTAAGTCTTTCAATATTCTATCAAACTCTTCGCGCAGTAGCATATCTCCCATTTCATCTTCATCTACATCCTCTTCCATTTCCATAATATTGTCCTCAAGTACATCACCCTTGTACAGACCCTCTTTACACTCCTTCCACCTTTCTGCTTTCCCTTCTTTGCCCAGAACTGGGTTTCCATCCGAGTTCTTCATATTCGTACAAGTGGTTCTCTTGTCTCCAAAGGTCTCTTTAATTTTCCTGTAGGTAGTATCTATCTTACCCCTAGTGATATATACCACTTCATCCTCACATTTGTCCTCTAGCCATCCCTGCTTAGATATTTTGCACTTCCTGTTGATCTCATTTTTGAGACGTTTGTATTTCTTTTTGCCTGCTTCATTTACTGCTATTTTAAATTTTCTCCTTTCATCAATTAAATTCAATATTTCTTTTGTTGCCCAAGGATTTCTACTAGACCTCGTCTTTTTACCTACTTGATCCTCTGCTGTCTTCACTACTTCATCCATCAGATTCCCATTCTTCTTCTACTGTATTTCTTTCCCCCTTTCCTGTCCATCATTCCCTTATGCTCACCATGAAACTCTGTACTACCTCTGGTTTAGTCAGTTTATCCAGGCCCCATCTCCTTAAATTCCCACCTTTTTTCAGTTTCTTCAGTTTTAATCTACAGTTCGGAACCAATAGATTGTGGTCAGAGTCCACATCTGCTCCTGGAAATGTCTTATAATTTAAAACCTGATTCCTAAATCTATGTCTTACCATTATATAATCTACTTGAAACCTTCCAGTATCTCCAGGCTTCTTCCATGTATAAACCTTCTTTTATGATTCTTGAACCAAGTGTTAGCTATGATTAAGTTATGCTCTGTGCGAAATTCTGCCAGGCGCCTTCCTCTTTCATTTTCTTACTTCCAATCCATATTCACCCAGTACATTTCCTTCTCTTCCTTTTCCTACTATCGAATTCCAGTCACCCATGACTATTAAATTTTTGTCGCCCTTCACTATCTGAATAATTTCTTTTATGTCATCATGCATTTCACCAACATCTTCGTCATCTGCAGAGCTTGTTGGCATGTAAACTTGTACTACTGTAGTAGGTGTAGGCTTCACGTCTATCTCGGCCACAATAATGTGTTCATTATGCTGTTTGTAGTAGCTTACCCGCACTCCTATTTTTTTTTTTTTTTTTTTTTTATTCATTATTAAACCCACTCCAGCATTTCCTCTATTTGATTTTGTATTTATAACCCTGTATTCACCTAATCAGAAGTCTTGTTCCTCCTGCCACTGAACTTCACTAATTCCCACTATATCTAACTTTAACCTATCCATTTCTGTTTTTAAATTTCCTAACCTACCTGCCCGATTAAGGGATCTGACATTCCACGCTCTGATCCGTAGAGCGCCAGTTTTCTTTCTCCTGATAACGATGTCCGCTTTGAGTGGTCCCCATCCGGAGATCCAAATAGGGGACTATTTTACCTCCAGAATATTTTACCCATCGTCATTTAACCATACAGTAGAGTTGCATGCCCACAGGAAAAATTACGTATGTAGTTTCCCCTTGCTTTCAGCTGTTCACAGTACCAGCATGATGAAACTTCTTTATTTATGTTTTACCTGAACTGAAATAAATGAGAAGTGAAAATTCTATGTTATTATTTACATTGATTAATGCAACTTCTGAAACTGCTGAGTGCAACTGAATGTACTGTCACTTTGCTTGTCTTAATTGTTTGAACACTGACCTACAAAAATTTCCCTGACAAATACAACTCAGACTTATTTTATTCATTTATTTCCCCCTATATACCAGGATAACGAAATCTGACTATTAATTAAGACAAAAGAATGGCCCTGAATTAGAAAAAATTCTTACTATAACCCATACATTTCATAAGTCACTTACCTCACAGAAAATCTTCATGACACAAACCACAGCAAACACAGCAAGTATACAGCCAGCTAAATGAAAAGCTTCTAACTACTGTAGTCTCTAACTACTAATAGGCATGTGGTTAACAAAGGAAAGATTTTATTGCAGAGCAAATGACGTATTTAGCAGATTTTACCTTAATCATGTGTCATCCAGTTGCAAAAATTTTATAATCATCCATGACATCCAGTTCCAAAAAATATATAATCATCAATAAGTCCATTACCCACATTTTACAATCCTTGTCCAACAAATATTAAATCTCCATAATGGACACATGTCCAGACCGTCCGCTCGTGCTAACACTGCTTCTAACCTCCATCGCTGCTAACTGTTAACTTCTAACAGCGAGTGCGACCAGCCACAGTGTCTCTTACGGAGGGTGCACAGCACTGTCAGAGATATTAATGCAGTCTATAGCACTACACAGCTCTGCCAACATACAAACACATAAACAGGCTACTTACCATGAGCCCAGCAGAGATGCTGCATACGATGTCATTCAGTTAGGGAAGACACTTGCGTTTGTTCTCTGCTTCCATAGTCCATCAATGCCATATTACACTGCACTGTCTAAAAGATACATTTGTCTCACTTTCTCCATTGTTTTCTGTGGTTATTTCACACAATGTTGCTTCTCTGTTAGCACTGACAAATTTATGCAGACCCTGCTGCTGTCTGCCATTATGTGAAGGCCTTCAGTCACTTCATTGTCTATGGTGAGAGGTATTGCTTAAAATTTGGTGTTCTGGGCACACTGTTGACATTGTCAATTGCAGAATATTGAATCCCCTAACAATCTGAGTACCCGTTTTGCGTTGTTTGCAGATGACGCTGTCATTTTTCGACTAATAAAGTCATCAGAAGATCAAAACAAATTGCAAAACAATTTAGAAAAGATATCTGAATGGTGTGAAAATTGGCAGTTTCCCCTAAATAACGAAAAGTGTGAGGCCATCCACATGAGTGCTAAAAGGAATTCGTTAAACTTTGGTTACACGATAAATCAGCCTAATCTAAAAGCCGTATATTCAACTAAATACCTAGGTATTACAATTAAAAACAACTTAAATTGTAAGGAACACATAGAAAACATTGTGGGGAAGGCTAACCAAAGATGGTTTATTACTGGCAGGACACTTAGAGAATGTAACAAATCTACTACGGAGACTGCCTACACTACACTTGTCTGTCCGCTTTTAGAATACTGCTGCTCAGTGTGGGATCCTTACCAGATAGGGCTGATGGAGTACATCAAAAAAGTTCAAAGAAAGGCAGCATGTTTTGTGGTATTGCAAAATATGGGAGAGAGTGTCACAGAAATGATACAGGATTTGGGCTGGACATCATTAAAAGAAAGGCATTTTTCATTGCAACGGAATCTTCTCATGAAATTCCCATCACCAACTTTCTCCTATGAATGCAAAAATATTTTGTTGACACTGACCTATGTAGGGAGAAACAATCACCATGATAAAATAAGGGAAATCAGAGCTCGTACGGAAAGATATAGGTGTTCATTCTTTCTGCGCGCGATACGAGATTGGAATAATAGAGAATTATGAAGGTGATTCGATGAACACTCTGCCAGGCACTTAAGTGTGATTTGCAGGGTATCTATGTAGGTGTAGATGTAGAAATGGTGAAGCGAACTTTTGTCTGGCCACACATGGACAAAGAGTGCAAGCAATATGTGCAACAATGTGTGGCCTGTCAACAGAATAAAGTTAGCTGGCATATTAGGTCACCTCTTGGCACATTTATTCCTCCAATTCAGAGATTTGATCATGTCCACCTAGACCTAGTAGGACCTCTCCCACCATCGGAAGGATACACCTACTGTCTTACAGCCATCGATCATTTTACATGCTGGCCCGAGGTGTTCCCGATCGCTGACATCACTGCCGAAACTGTCGTGACTGCATTCTTCAGGGAAGTGCCATTACGAATCACAACAGACCAAGGAAGACAGTTTGAGTCATATTTGTTCAAAGCACTCTCTATCCTACTGGATGCAAGGCACATTAGAACTACAGCTTACCACCCATCAGCAAATGGTTTAATTGAATGCATGCACCGCCAACTGAAAGTGTCGCTTCATTGTCACAACTCACATTGGTGGACAGAGATGTTGCCCATTGTCCTCCTGGGTCTCTGTGTGTTGCTGAAAGAAGACCTGAACGCCACAGCTGCAGAGCTTGTTTATGGCCAGACGATACGACTTCCCGGCGAGTTCTTTGCTAATGTGTCAGACAATGGCATTGACACTTCAGATTTTGCACAAAATCATCATACACAAATCTGGCAACTACGCCCCATTGCTTCAAGGGATCAGCAGACCCGTCGCCCATTTGTGTTTGACGAGCTACAGGAAAGCCAATATGTTTTCCTACAGCATGACGCAGTATGCAGGCCGCTGCAGCCACCCTACGACGGACCTTATCATGTCATCAGTAGGGAGGACAAGACAGTCAATGTTGATGTGATGGGTACACCAACCACCGTCTCCGTCGACAGGCTCAAACCAGCTTTCCGCCCTCCCTACACTGGTACAGATGCATCTACACACACTAAGGACGTGACTGAAGCTCCAGCCATTCCACTGCACGTCACAGGTCAGCCTCAACAGACATCTGAGGCTACCTCTAATGCATCATCAGCAGCCTGTGCATGACCTGTTGTAACCCTGTGTAGACGACATGTCCATTTCAACAAAAAGTACTGTTGACACTAAGGGGGGAGTGGTGTTACGTGCAGTGTAATGTTATGTGTGAGTGATTGCCATTTGTAATTATTATATCTGGCACAGTCTCTGACTTATATTTCCTCATTTGTTTTTATGCTGTTCTGTTGTTTAATTTTCTAGTAAAGGAGTCGTATGAGTTACGGTGTGTTTTTATGTTGCAATTAAGTAAATACAACTAGTCCCACAACAGATGAAATTCACAATAAACATTATGATGTGGAATGCATCAACAGAACAAACATATAACACTTATTTATAGCTAAAAAAATATTTATATTGCTACATGCTGGTCATATACTAATTATTTTTTTCCTTTAAAAATGACTAATTATCTCTACTCTAGAATTCTTCTATGGTATAGAAAGAGTTGATAATGAGAAACACATTTAACCTACATTCAAAAACACTTTTGCTATCTGTCAGACATTTTATTTCCATGGGTAGATTGTCAAAGAGTTTTATAGCTGCATATTTCAACCCTTTCTGATCCAAACTTAGATTCATTAAAGGATAGTGCAGGTCATTTTTCCTACTGGTGTGGTACTTATGACTGTCTCTCTTACTCTCAAACTTAGATGGGCTGTTGCTAACAAATTTCATAAGTGAATAGATGTCCTGTGAGGCTGTTTTTAATATTCACAGCTGCTTAAAGAGATACCTGCAAGGTGTACATGTGTGTAATCCACACATTATTGTAATTACCTTCTTTTGTACACCCCATCTTTCACAGGGATATCATCCATGTGGCAAGGGGCTGGGATTGGGGGTGGCACAGGGAGGGACTAGGATGTTGTGGAGGTTGGTTGGGCAATGGAACACCACCTTGGAAGGGATGGGAAGAATCTTGGATACGATGTCTCTCATTTGAGGCCATGGTGATAGATAATCAGAACCATGATGCAGATGTGGTTCACTTTTTCCAGTCATGGGTGGCATTGGGTGACGACGGAGGTACTCCTTTGTACCTGATTCTTGGTGTTGGTGGGAGGTTTGGGGCCGTATAGAGTTATGGCATAGGAAATCTGTGGACTAGCTCTTCTGATGTCTTTAGCATACCGGGCAAGAGAATTATTGTCACTGCAAATATGCTGTCCCTTGGTGGCTAGGCTGTATGGCACAGATTTTTTGGCATGGATGGGATGGCAGCTGATGAAATGCAGGTACTGTTGGTGCTTGGTGAGTTTAATGTGGACTGAGTTGTGGAGGAGCCATGAGAGAGGAGAAGGAGGTCAACATTCATGAAGGTGGCACAATTGGGTTGGGAAGGACCAAGTGAAGTGGATGGGATGGAAGGTGTTGGGGTTCATATCAATAAACAAGAAGCAGATCAGTAGTTTGGTGTTTTGGAGGACTAGGAAGGTTTCCTCTAGATGGTCATTGGAGGGTGCAAAAAGGAAAAGTAGTCAAAAGTAAAGATATAGTTTATAAGGTGTGTAAGGAATCAGGTGGTTTGTTTGAAGGACATTGGGCGAGAGGGATGGACTAGGATCCAGCAAGCCATGGGCATGAGGGATCTACATCATATTCCGCAAGCCACCTTATGGTGTGTGGCAGAGGGTACTTTCAGTAGCGCTATCTGATCCCGCCAACCCTGTTACACTCGTGAATAGTGCGTGGGAAGAATGATTGTCAGTAAGCCTTTGTATTGGCTCTAATTTCTCAAATTATCTCCTTGTGGTCAATATGCGAGATGTATGTAGGGGGAAGTAATATGTTGTCTGACTCCTAGTGAAAAGTGATGTCCTGAAATTTCAATAGTAAATCTCTCTGTGATGCACAACACCTCTCTTATAACGTCTGCCAGTGGAGTTTGTTTAGCATCTCCATAATGCTCTCTCATCAGCTAAACAAACTCGTGATGAAATGTGCTGGTCTTCATTGGATCTTCTCTATCTCCTCTATTAGTCTTGTCTGATAGGGATCCCAGATAGATGAACAATACTGAAGAATCAGGTGAACAAGTGCCTTGTAAGCCACTTCTTTCATGGATGGGTTTCATTTCCTTAAGATTCTTCTGATGAATCTGAGTCTGGTATCTGCTTCTTCCACTATCTGTTTTATATGGTAATTGCACGTAAGGTCACTCTGGATAGTTACACCTAAATATTTTATGGCAGACGCTATCTATAGCTGTTTGTCATCAATAGTGTAGCTGTACAGTAGTGGATTTCTTTTCCTATGTATGCGCAATATGTTACATTTATTTATGTTTAGGGTCAACTGTCAGAGCCTGCACCATTCATCTATTCTCTGCAGGTCATTCTGCAAATTCTTGCTATCTTCTGGCGTTGCTACTTTGGTATAGACAACTGCATCATCTGCAAATAGCCTTAAAGAGCATCCGACACTTTCTACTAAGTCATTTATATATATTGTAAACAGCAATGGTCTTGTCACACTTCCCTGTGGTACTCTGAATATTACCTTTACATCTGTCAATTTATTTCTGTTAAGACCAATGTGTTGAGTTCTATCTGCAAGAAAGTCTTGAATTAATCATAGGTCTGCTCCGATACTCCATAAGCTCGTACTTTTTGATTAAACAGCAATGTGGGATGGTGTCAGATGCCTTACTGAAATCAAGGAACACGGCATCAACCTGAGTGCCATTGTCCACTGTGCTGTGGATCTCATGGAAAAAACAGAGTGAGCTGAGTTCCACAAGATCTCTGTTTGCTAAATCCATGTTGATTTTTATAGAGGAGATGTTCATTTTCCAAAAATGTCATAATTCTTGAGCATAAGGATGTTGATGTATAGGGAGATGGGATCAACAGTGACGAATAGGTATCCAGGAGGTAAAGGGGTAAGGATGCTGCAGAGTTGGTGAAGAAAGTGGTCATTACGAGGTGTGGCTAGAAAAAAAACGGACTAGTACTGGTGAAACAATAAAACGAATGCAATAAGGCTGAAAGTCGCGTGGCCTGTCACGTGACTCTCGCTCCGCCTACTACTCGAGTTTCATCTGCCTCCTGCACTCAGTCTCCCCTTGGCGTCTGTTTTAAGTAGTTGACGTTTTGTCTGTGCGTCGGAAAATGTTGAGTGTACAGAAAGAACAGCGTGTTAACATCAAATTTTGTTTCAAACTAGGAAAATCTGCAAGTGAAACGTTTGTAATGTTACAACAAGTGTACGGCGATGATTGTTTATCGCGAACATAAGTGTTTGAGTGGTTTAAACAATTTAAAGATGGCCGCGAAGACACCAGTGATGACACTTGCACTGGCAGACCATTGTCAGCAAAATCTGATGCAAACATTGAAAAAATCGGTAAACTTGTTCGACACTTTCCTTGTCAACTCCTGTTAACTCAGACACTGCTCTGATTGTTAAACAGCGATCTTGTCGAACAAGTTTACCGATTTTTTCAATGTTTGCATCAGTTTTTGCTGACAATGGTCTGCCAGTGCGAGTGTCATCACTGGTGTCTTCGTGGCCATCTTTAAATCGTTTAAACCACTCAAACACTTGTGTTCGCGATAAACAATCATCGCCGTACACTTGTTGTAACATTACAAACGTTTCACTTGCAGATTTTCCTAGTTTGAAACAAAATTTGATGTTAACACGCTGTTCTTTCTGTACACTCAACATTTTCCGACGCACAGACAAAACGTCAACTACTTAAAACAGACGCCACGGGCAGACTGAGTGCAGGAGGCAGATGAAACTCGAGCAGTAGGCGGAGCGAGAGTCACGTGACAGGCCACGCGACTTTCAGCCTTATTGCATTCGTTTTATGTTTCACCAGTACTAGTCCGGTTTTTTTCTAGCCACACCTTGTATCTTTGATGTGCGAGGCTAGGTTTTGGACAATAGGTTGGAGGTGTTGGTCAAACAGAGCAGAAATTCTTTCGGTGAGAGCACCATAGACAGCTACAGTAGGACATCCAGGAGAGTTGGGTTTGTGGATTTTGGAGAGCATGTAGAAGGCGGGTGTACAGGGTGTTGTTGGGCTGCTGAGGGAGATGGACTCAGTGTTAAGGTTCTAGGAAGGACCTATGTATTTCAGTAGGCACTGCTACACGTCTGGAATTGGATCACTGTGGCAGAGGTTGCGGGTGGAGGACTTGGACAATTGGTGTAGGCCCTCTGACAGGTTGTTATTGTGACTCATTATGGCAGTACTGGAGCCTTAGTCTGCAGGGATGATGATTAAGCCAGAATCTTTTTCCAGGTTGTGTGTGGCTGTTGTTTCTTCTGCTGAAAGGTTAGTGTTCTTAGGAAAAAAACCTGGGGACGGATGGTGAGGCCAAGATGGAGGTAATAAACTCCTGGTAGGGAACTAGGGGTAGTTTTGTTGTTAGGGAGGAGGGGCATGGTTGGACAATGGT
This sequence comes from Schistocerca nitens, assembly GCF_023898315.1. Lineage (NCBI taxonomy): Eukaryota > Metazoa > Arthropoda > Insecta > Orthoptera > Acrididae > Schistocerca > Schistocerca nitens. The sequence goes on from NC_064615.1 coordinate 355,241,641, forward strand.
ATGTACTGGCATAGGCAAAGGTCAGTGTTGGGATTAGGTTGGCTTTGGTTGGATGGACTGGTGGCAAAAAATTGTTTCCACTATAAGGATTGGGAGAAGAAGCATAGGTCTTTGACAAGTTCAGCATGGTTGAACTTGGGTGTGAGGATGAAGATGAGGCCTTTGTATAAACTTCTGTTGGGCTGGGGTTTTTGGTTCTTTTCTTTTTGTGTGTGCCAATTGACAACTCAATACCTGTGCTCTTCAGTAGTGATTGCCTTTAATACAAAAGTATTTATTATCTATAAGTTTCTTAGCATTGTTCTGTTGCATCCTAAATTTCTCTTCATCTGTATGTGGGTCTTTCTTCTCTAATTACAAGTTTTCTAACTCTGCCTGGTCGGCATGAGTCTTTGCTTCTTGTTCCTTGATTTTCCAGTTTTTCTGTGTTAGCCTACAATTCCATTGGAGGGACCTATTGCTCACCCTATTCCCTTCACCTCATCAATCAACTGTTTTCATAAAACGGATCTTGCTTAACTGATCTGCAACAAGATACACACTTACCACACATGACTAATTGATTTTAATGCTAGATACAATGAAACAAGTGAGAGAGAAATTTATATTACCATTAGAACTGTTGTTGCAATAAGACTTATAAACCTTTTAAACTGTTTTACCTTATTTCACATGACACTAATACTTACACTAATGTAAATAGACTTATATTTATAATAGCAAGAAATGTTTAAAATTTGCTTGTAATCTTTATTTATGTAATTATTTATGACAGCAGAATTCCCACTCATCAACACCTCTATCTATTAATGATGCATTGCATAATGTGCCAAATCTTATTATGTTTCAGGCCCCTGACTTCAGTTTGCTCATTTTTGCACTAGATTTATTTGCTAATACATCCTTATTCTGTTCATTCAATTTTCTTTTTTTCTTTGTATTTGTTCTGCAGTTGGAAATAAAATGAAAATGAAATTGAAAAGGGATACAATTTGCTCTGGAATTTTTTATTGTAATCTCAGTTTCAGAGTCTGAGGTATTCTTAAATATTTTTCTTCATTACCATATTTATGGCATCTGACATTATGAAGAAATTATCATCTAGAAAATATCAATTTACATAATTAATTTTTTTCTTTGTTTGCTGGTACATGTCTGCAGTCTTGAGGCTGTTCAATATCATGCCTGTAGAGGAGCTAAAACAAAATGCAACAGTCCACTGATAAAGTGGGATATCAAGTGGTAATTCATTTTTGGTAGTAGTTCAAGTTTAGTAATTGTGCCACCCCAATCCAGACAGCTCAAGAACCCACCTGGATTGGTCTGACACAGTTGCAACATTTCTTCTGCTTACTGTGTGAAAATCCGCTTTATCGCTGTAATGAAACATTTTGTTTTAGCTCGTCTTTTGGTGTACTATGGTACTGTGGCTCAGGGATATTGATATAAACCATTACTGCAGCTGTACCGTATACCCACAAACAATCAAAAAATTAACTATGTTACTTTTTTCCAGGTAATAATTAAATCAACTGAAAGTACAAAGTGGCTAAGCCGGAAGGGCTAGAGGACAAATGTAAGGGTGTAGAAGCATATATCACTAGTTGTAAGATGTGTGCTGCATACAGGAAAATTAAACAGACGTTTGGAGAAAAGAGAAGCACCTGTATGAACATCAAGAGCTCAGATGAAAAACCAGTCCTAAGTAAAGAAGGGAAAGCAGGAAGGTGGAAGGAGTATATAGAGGGTCTATACAAAGGAGATGCACTTGAGGGCAATATTATGGAAATGGAACAGGATGCAGATGAAGATGAGATGGGAGATATCATACTGCATGAAGAATTTGACAAAGCACTGGATGACTTAAATCGAAACAAGGCCCCAGACGTAAAAAACATTCCGTTAGAGCTACTGATACCCTTGGGAGAGCCAGCCGTGACAAAACTCATCCATCTGGTGAGCAAGATGTATGAAACAGGTGAAATACCCCATGCTTTAAGAAGAATATAATAATTCTAATTTCAAAGAAAGGAAGTGCAGACAGGTGTGAAAATTACCAAACTATCAGTTCAATAAGTCATGGGTGCAAAATACTAGCATGAATCCTTTACAGAAGAATGGAAAAAGTGGTAGCAGCTGACCTTCAGGAAGACCAGTTTGGATTCTGGAGAAATGTAGTAACACACAATGCAATATTGACTCTACGACTTCTCATAGGAGATAGGTTAAGGAAAGGCAAACCTATGTTCGTAGCATTTGTAGACTTAGAGAAAGCTTTGGGCAATGTTGACTGGAATACTCCCTTTGAAATTCTATAGGTAGTAAGGGTAAAGTACAGAGAGCAAAAGGCCATTTACAGCTAATACAGAAGCCAGATGGCAGCTACAAGAGTTGAGGGACACAAACAGGAAGCAGTTGTTGTGAAGGGAGTGAGACAGGGTTGTAGCCTATCTCTGACATTATTCAACCTGTATATTAAGCAGGCAGTAGAGGAAACAAAAGAAAAATTTGGAGTAGGAATTAAATTCCAGGTAGAAGAACTGAAAACTTTGAGGTTTGCCAATGACATTGTTATTCTGTCAGGGACAGCAAAGAACATGGACGAGCAGTAGAACGGAATGGACAATGTCTTGGGGGAAGAGAAATATGAACATCAACAAAAGCAAAATGAAAATAATGGAATGTAGTTGAATTAAATTAGGTGATGCTGAGGGAATTAGATTAGGACATGAGTCACTTAGAGTAGTAGATGAGTTTTGCTATTTGGGAAGCAAAATAACTGATGATTGTCGAAGTAGGGAGGATATAAAATGTGGACTGGCAGTGGCAAGAAAAGCGTTTCTGACGAAGAGAAATTTGTTAACATCGAATATAGATTTCAGTGTCAGGAAGTCCTTTCTGAAAGTATTTGTATAGAGTGTAGCCCAATATGAAAGTAAAACATGGACTATGAACAGTTTGGACAAGAAGAGAAATGAATGAAGCTTTTGAAATGTGATGCTACAGAAGAATGCTGAAGATTAGATGGGTAGATCACATAACTAATGAGGAGGTACTGAATGAAATTGGGAAGAAGTGAAATTTGTGGTTCAACCTAACTAGAAGAAGGGATCAGTTGGTAGGGCACATTCTGAGGCATCAAGGGATCACCAATTGAGTACTGGAAGGAAAGGGGGGGGGGGGGGATCGTAGAGGGAGACCAAGAGATGAATACACTAAGAAGATTCAGATGGATGTAGGTCGCAGTAGTTACTTGGAGATGAAGAGGCTTGCACAGGATAGAGTAGCATGGAGAGCTGCATCAAACCAGTCTTTGGACTGAAGACAACAACAACAACAACAACAACAATTAAATCTTTATGATACCCATCATAAAACTAAAGGTGGATGATAGATAATATAGAAGTGAGAAATAATTGGGAAGAGTGAATAATGATACTTAATTAATGTTAGCCTATGTTTCTTGTTATTGCCATTAACTGAGCTTTAAATTTTTTCTAGTCATCCTTACTACAGACTATTCTGGGTGAGCTGCCAGCCACTTCAGGAACTCTGGCTATAAGTGGTAAAGTTTCATATGCATCACAAGAACCCTGGCTGTTTGCTGCTACTATTCGACAAAATATACTCTTTGGTGAACCTTATGACAGAGAGAGGTACTGGCAAGTGATAAAAGCATGTGCACTGGAGGTGGATTTTGACTCATTCCCACACCGTGATAAGACTCTTGTTGGTGATAGAGGCATCATGTTAAGTGGTGGACAGAAAGCTCGTGTTAATCTTGCCAGGTGGGTATATATCTGTGTATTACTGCAATAATATATCATGGTCTTTTTGAACCTTCTTTCAAATTTGAAGGTCAAAAATTCCATATGGAAGAAAAGTGTCAAGTTGTAAATCATGTTAATGATAATGAAAAACTGGATAATAGATTTTTTGGGAAGATGTACAAAGTTATTGGCCTTTGGTGGGAGAATACGAGGGGGTACCCAATAGAAACCAAACTAATTTTCTGGTGGGCAGAGCTTTTGTAGTACTGCATTTTTGCCACTAGGAGCACATAGAGAGAATATTCCAGAGTCAGTAAGTTGAGTGCTATCGCTGAAGAAGCTCAGGACTAGTTTCAACAGAGTTTATAGTAACAACTGTTTTGTGTGATTGCCATTTTTGCAACGGTTAATTTTTGTGAACAATGAAATTTTGATTTTTTGCTCAGAAAAAGTGGAACAGAAGACCTTGAAATGTTAAAAATGGCATACAAGGGTGATGATCTTGGGGAAAACATGAGTATTTGAGTGGTTTCCTCAATTCAAAAATGGTGAAATGTCAACTGATGACAAACCTCATTCTTGTCATCCTTCCATGGCCTGAACACATGAAAATCTTGAAAACATTCATGCAGTCACCAACAAAGATATGCAGTGGACCATTGAAGAAATTATGGAGTTGTCAGGAGTGACTTGGAGTTCAATGCACTTCTGAAATGATTCAAACTTTTTTACCGAAATTATCACAAGTGATGAAGCTTGATGCTATGGTTACAATCCTGAATCAAAGCAACAATCAAGCCTGTGGAAGAATTCAAGTTCACCTCATTCCAAGAAAGCTTGTCAGGTGAAATTAAACATTGAGACAATGTTAATTTGTTTTTCTATGTGAGAGGAGTTGCCCATTCAGAGTTTGTTCCACTGGGTGAGACAGTTGACTAGCCTTTCTACTTGGAAGTATTGAAAAACTTGTGCAACAGTATGTGGCGGAAGTGACCTGACTTGTGGCGTGGCAGTCGGGTAACTGGTTTTTCTATCATGACAGTGCCCTTGCTTATACATTCCTGACTGTAAGATAATTCTTGTCCAAAAATGGTATGACCACTGTTTTGCACCCCCTATTCTCACCCGACCTTGCCCCATATGACATTTTTTTGCTTTCTAGAATGAAAAGAGGCATGAAAGAAAAGTGTTTTGCTGATGTTGTTGAGGTGAAGAAAAAAATGATGGAAGCACTGTCAAATATAAGAAAAGATGAATTTAAACAATGTTTTCAAAAATGGAATAAAAGATTAGACAAATGTGTCAGTGCAAGTGGCGAGTGCTTTGAAGGGAATTGATGGTTTATGCTTAAAATGTGAATAAATAAGTTTAAAAAGTTCTGTTTCTTTTGGGTGCCCCCTCATAAGTTACTCATCAAAATATCATGGACATTCAAACAGTGCAAGTGTACACATTAACCCTAAGACAAGAGTTGGAGAGTAACAGGGGAGTGTCACAGAATAAACCTGTTTGAAGGAATTATCTTGATACACTTGGAGTGGTTCAAAGAAACCAGAAAAGTATGTTTGTGTTTGTGTGTCTGTCGACCTGCCAGCACTTTCATTTGGTAAGTCACATCATCTTTGTTTTTTATATATTTGTGTGTCTATCAACCTGCCAGCGCTTTCATTTGGTAAGTCACATCTTCTTTGTTTTTAGATACATATATATAGGTATACACTCGCACACACACACACACATATCCATCCACACATATACAGACACAAGCAGACATATTTAAAGGCAAAGAGTTTGGGCAGAGATGTCAGTCGAGGCAGAAGTGCAGAGGCAAAGATGTCGTTGAATGACAGGTGAGGTGTGAGTGGCAGCAACTTGAAATTAGCGGAGATTGAGGCCTGGTGGATAACGAGAAGAGAGGATATATTGAAGGGCAAGTTCCCATCTCCGGAGTTCGGATAGGTTGGTGGTTAGTGGGAAGTATCCACATGGGAAAAATATATAGATGATGTGACTTATGAAATGAAAGTGCTGGCAGGTCGATAGACACACAAACAAACACAAACATACACACAAAATTCAAGCTTTCGCAACCAACGGTTGCTTCATCAGGAAAGAGGGAAGGAGAGGGAAAGACGAAAGGATGTGGTTTTAAGGGAGAGGGTAAGGAGTCATTCCAATCCCGGGAGCGGAAAAACTTACCTTAGGGGGAAAAAAGGACAGGTATACACTCGCACACACACACATATCAATCTGCACATACACAGACACAAGGAGACATTTGTAAAGAAATGTTTCCTTGCTACCTTCACCATGAATAATCAATAGAGTGGAAACTTCAAAATTCTTTGGAGTCCTTATGATGAGAATTTAAACAGGAAAAAGCACATTTAGAATTACTAAAACAAATTAGTTCAGTAACAATTCAACAAATGTTAGTGAATTTCATATATGAAGTCTTCATGGGTTGTTATTTCAGCCACATTTGCACTTACAATAATTGCAATTATTGGGGAGGGACAAATCGATATGTTGCCATACTTTGCATATTTTCATTCAGTGTCATAAGGAATAATGTTCTGGGGTAACTTGTCTTTGAGAAAGAAGGCCTTCATTGTACGAAAACATGGTGTAAGAATAATATGTGGTGCTCACTAAAGATCTTTTTTTTTAAAAAAAAAAAAAAAAAAAAAAGTTGGGCATTCGTACTACTGCTTCACAGTATATTCATTCTCCTATGAAGTTTGTTGTAAATAATACACTGCAGTTCAGAAGAAGCAATTATGTTCCTAATTACAATCCCAGAAAGAGAAATGACATTTATTACTTCACATTAAAGCTGCCTTTAGCACAAAAGGGGTGCACCACGTTGCAACTGAAATTTTTGATCACTCACCTAGTGACATAAAATGTCTGACAGACAACAGGGTAAAGTTTTAAAACAAACTGAAAAAATTTTTCCTTGACAGCTTCTGCTTTGCCATAGAAGAATTTCTGTTATTGTAATGTGTAAAAGGTGGTGATTAGTAATTACTGACTCACATCTGTATTATTTTTTTAATGAGAGAGAGAGAGAGAGAGAGAGAGAGAGAAAGAGAGAGACAACTTATAAATGTTCAGTGTGAGCCATATTCACAAATTTGTGAATGTAAAATGACTAATTCCACATCATTTTGATATATCATGCAAAATGATCCATTGAACCTGAAACTAACTAACTAGCTAACTAATGTACTGTATGCTTTCCTCTTGTGAAAATTACCAGTATGTAAATGGTTATAAGCTTTGTCAACCCATTTTATGTCTTTCAGGGCTGTCTATCGCAAAGCGGACATCTATCTTCTTGACGATCCTCTTTCTGCTGTTGATCCACATGTAGCAAGAAATCTCTTTGATCAGTGTATTACAGGACTACTCAAAAACAGCATATGTATCCTTGTTACTCACCAGATTCAGTTTCTACATCATGTAGATGAAATAATTATTCTTCAAGATGTAAGTCTTATTTTGTTTTGTAATATATTTTGACAACTTTATTTTTGAATACTGTGACAAACACTGGAAATAAGTCTTGAAATTTATGACTAGGTGCAGAAGTAGAGACTACAGCTTACCACTGTAAAATATACCTTTCCTATCCTACATTTTATAAGTTGCAAGGAAAAACACTGTATAAAGCACAGAAATTCATAATGACATTATCTCAAAAACAAAAATTGAAAGATCATTAATGTTCACTTGAAATAACAAACACAAAGTTTACTGTCATGATAAGTGATCCATGGGAAGTGTCATCCCTTATGGCTGTAGGGCAGGGTCCAAAGAAGGACTGTGCCAGTGGAGTAGCATAGGCATGATGACAGTGTGAAGCAGAGGGCAGTGTCCTGGCATGTCTCAGAGACTTCCAATAAATGGACTGTAAGGGCAACTGAACTGTACTGTAACTAGAACTGGAACTGAAACTGACCTTTGGTGACTGTGTCTGACCTTATGTACCCAGCTGGCAGAAGTACATTTGTGTCCACATGATGAGTGAATGGTGTTTGTTCTTTGATAGCAGCACTGCCAGTTTTCTGATGCATTTGTTGTTTTGAATTGTAGCTTGTGCCCCTTGGTGGAGCCTGGAAAAAACGATGTATAAACTTACTGTTCATACACAGCACAATGTAGTAATATTTGATGCCTATGTTGGACATTTGTAGGTGATGGAAAGGCAACCATGCTTGGTTAAGACTGGCAGTGGACAAGTGTGGCCTATTGCCAATATACAACAATACTAATGAGCAGTAATGATAGCATATGTTTACTCACACCATAATGATGAGAATTATTTCTTGATTACTTTTTATATATAAAGGAAAAGAGTATTTGTTTGAAAAAACCAGTGCTCTTCTTAATCTGTTCAGCTGTTTTTATCTGTTACTTCATCGTCATTCAGAGAATACTGTCATCTGTGTACTCTATAAAAGCTGTAAAAGTTAAAACCTGTTTGATGTAAACATTAGTATTAACTGGAGTCTATATCCCTGAGCCCAAATAGTCTGATAAATTGTAGGAGCGCCCAATAAAGTACTCTTTTACTTTATTTTTAAATATTTGGTTATTTCCAGTTTCCTGCCTGATCCCTGCTGACAACCTGTTAAAGACTTTTGTACCAAAATATGAAATTTCATTCTGAGCTCTAGTCATAGGAATCCACAGCCTCTGTGGAAATTATTTTTACTTCTAGTATTGTGATTTAACCATTCATCCTAAATTTACATTATTATTAATTACATAATAGAATTAATTACATAATAGAATCAGGAATTAATCATATTAGTATGTTTATAATAATTCCAATATCCCTGAAGAGGCCTTATCATGATGTTTGGTTACCATCTGTACACAATACTCTTACTGCATGCCTCTGTCTAATAAATGGTTTTCTGACCTTAGCTGCATTGCCCCTGATGATTTATCGAGGGACAGTATTGAGCGAAAGTATTTTAACAATCCCATGTGTAGATCAACATAATGAGGAAGATTTCTAAATCAGTCTGAAGTGAACATTTTCTTTAACTTCCCATAATCTGGTGCCCACCTCAGTGTTTAATCCATCTGGATCCATAGAATTTTGCACACACAATTTCATTTGATGTAGGCCAGTTTATCTCCACACATATCCATGCAGCTTCAGGTCAGCATGAACTTGGATAATTGAAAGTTTGCTGTATAAAGATGTAAACTTGATGAATCATTTCTGGTTCTGAAATGGGCATTACAGTGACCTTCTCATTGATTAATTTCTGTTTCATAGGTATCACAGGTTAAAGTAGTGGATTCACTTTAATCAGCAGTGGGATTCAAATCCACACTGAATTACTTTATCCACAATTTAAATATATAAATTTATATATCTATATATTGAAATATGTCTATATATATTGAAATATATATTATGTAGATCTGCAGGTGGGATTGTTAACATACTTTCACTCAAAATTGTCTGTCGATAAATCATCAGGGGCAATGCAGCTAAGGTTGGGATGGTTCCCCTCGAAAGGACATGGCCAGTTTATTTCCCAATCCTTCCCCTATCTGAGCTTGTGGTCTGTCTATTATGACTTCACCATCAGTGAGGTTTTAAACTTTAATTTTCTGTTTCAAAACATTCTCACAGAATCCTGGACCCAAAGGTAGCTGCAATGTTAGAAGAAACGCGTGTGCTAAAGGATATTATGGTCCTAAATTTTGATGGATTATTGTTACATTATAAGTAATTACTTTAATTGCCTTGAGAAATATTACATCCTTTTCATTAATATGTGCCATTTCAGAACCTGTAAAATGATGTGACAGCTTAAACCTGTCTGTGCCTGTGCCTTGTTGGGAGGGGGGGAACTGTTTGTAATGTGAGCTAGCTGAGAAAAGGAACTATCTGTTATTATTTTCAGGGTGTGGTTCGAGCAAAAGGCAGTTATTCTGAGCTTCAGGTGTCTGGCCTGGATTTTGCTAAACTTATGAATTCTGAGATCAGAGATAAAAGTGCAGAAGAAGACAGTGGGCCTGAAGATGAAATAGAAAAACAAGAGTTCGTTGAGGTGAGCTACATTCAGACTTACCACTAATCCAGCCTTTGGTGGTCATGCATATCTCTCCCATCCATAGGTTACAAACGTTTTTTTAAGCAATCTGCTGTAGAAAAACTTTTCATCTACTGGGACAGTGCTTACTACAAATTTTTCTTCTCATAAATTATCACTAAACCACAAGATATGTTTAAATAGTGTGAAGAGTTAAAGAAAGTTAACAAAACTTGCAAAATGCACACTGTCAGCAGTGTTCATAAAACTATCTTCCTTGCTTGGAGACTTATTGGCAGTATACAACATTCACATCAGTGACTGTATTTCTTATTATGACAACTTAACTAGTATCCTTTATTATATTGATCTCTCAAGGAATTATTTTTTCTCTGAAAAATAGTAGTTGACTGTATTCTTTCCATTAACTGCATATTTATTTCCAATTATAAGTATACCTTATCCATCATATTTTATTGTTTCCTGTTGCACATTCTGTATTCCTTGATTTTAGATGGTACTATATTAGCATGGCATCTTTGACTCATTCCACACATTCATTCTGAATAGTGTCATATGAGTGGGGGGACAAAATAATAGGAACTGATTAATAATTGCTTCTTGAATAATAAAAAAAAATAATTGGAAAGAATAATTGAAAGAAATTGGAAGGTACACATATGCTGGGTTCGCATTATTTGGTACTAATATAAACAGACCTTCAGTGTCAATACATTTAAGATCAATATTCATCATTTAAAGTTACAAACTTCTTCTCACTAGTTCCATTGTTCATAGGGCTGGTTATGACAATACTGATACAAGATAGCTGCTCCTGAAAATTCCTCATGTCTGTTTTGAACCTCCTGATGCAGGATTGTCGGTGCAGACGAAATGATGAACAGATGGATGTGACTGATGCAAATATATATGTGACTAAACTTGCCTTCCTAATAACTTCTATAACACTTTTTCACACATGGTTGGAATGCACATTTTTAAACAGTACTGGGATGGACGAGCTAGTCATACATCTGCCTGCTATGACTTATAGAAACAAACAGGTGAAGATACAGAAATTAAGCAGTTGAAGAATGTTTCTCTTCTCTTTTTTTGTATCAAAACATTATCTCTGGCACAATATAACTTGTTACTTTACCGTTGGTTTTATATACTTAATAGCTTACAGGTGTAAAAAAAAAAAAATGAAGGAAGAAAAAAATAATATGATTCATTATAATTCACTATATTGAAGGCACTCCTTCTTGATAGGATTTATGCAACATGATGTGTGAATGAATGAAAACGTGAATAAGAATTCTGTAATTTGCCATCTGCTCACCCTTTGTCTAAAAATGTTCTTTTTGTCCATCATCAACATTTCTCTCTTTCTCTCCCTTCCCACCATTTTTTCTTTCAATTCAGACTGTGATCAAATCTCACAAAAATATGCATGCATGGTTAAGTATACTGTTTTTAAGAACTTGTAATAATTATTCTTGTTAAAAAAGAAGAATGATGTTTACCACACTTATATCTTTGTGTTGATCATAGTTTACAACATCATCCTTGTTCAGAAAAGACAAATTTACACTACATCATGATAATCTTCTTATGAATTTACAACAATTAATACAGTTAAAAAAGCAAATGGATGTTTATAATTTTGCAACATATTCATGACCTTAGTTTACAACTTTAGCTTTTCTATAAAAGACACAAATTTGAAAATTAAAAGGTATTTACAATTTTACAATATACGCTAATATCGATTGTGTTACTGACTGAAGGATGACTTTGGCATGAGTAGTGCCCTCCACCACACACTGCTTGGTGGCTAGTGGAATATGTTTGTATATGTAGATATGTAGATAATGTAAAATTATCTACTCATGGATTGTGGCTCAAAGTTTTACTTCTATCTAGGCGCAGTGATGTCATCTAAAAGAAGTGAATAATTTAATTGGATTTTCTCATTTAACAATAAGTGTGGGGATATGCACATCTTGTTTAATTTCTAGAAATCTTAACTGCCTGAGTTTTTCTCCTTTTCATCTGTGTGTAAGACATCTGCATATATTATGTATTCGTGATTTTGTTGCAGCAGTGCTCTGCAAAGGTAGAATTAGACTTCTTCCGTCCCAAGTTCCTATGATGTTGTTTAAGCCTGGCACGGATTGACCTCCCAATCTGTCCAACATAGTAAGATTGACTCCCAGCATATGACGTTATAAACTCCACTTTTTGTGATAGCTGGTTGCTTGTCTTTTGCAGTGAATTGTCTGAAGGACATGGGAAAGCACCGAGAAACTCTTTACCTTCAAAATGTTATGTATCCTGTCTGACATTTTTTCTCTTAAAGGTCATGTGCAGCATGTCTTTTCCAGTTTTTGCACAATGACATAAAATGTCTGACATGTGGCATGCACATTTTAAATTCAACCTGAAATCGTATTTCCTGAACTACTCCTTCAAAAACTGGAAAAGAAATGGTGCAGATTACCTTTTACAAAGAAAATATCAAGCAGGAGAAGTAACATTTTGAAGGGAAAGGGTTTCTTGGTGCTTTTATATGTCCGTCAGGCAATAAGTAGTTGCTTGTTCAATGCAAAAGACAAGCAACCAGCCATCACAAAAAGTGAGGTTTATAAGATCATATGCTGGGAGTGTCAGTCTTGCTACATTGGACAGACTGGGTAATCAACCTTTACGAGACTTAAAGAACATCATAGAAACTGAAGATTGAAGAATCCTGATCCTCCCTTTGTGGAACATTGCTTTAACAAAAACGACAAAGACATAACAGATGTAGAAGTCTTACACACAGAGGAAAAGGGGGCAAAATTCAGTCAGTTAGAAATTCTAGAAATTAAAAAATAGGTGTGTATATCCCAACAACTGTTATTAAATGATCAAATCCAATGCAATTATTCACCTCTTTTAGATGATATCACAACTCCTAGTTAGAAGTAAAACTTTGGGTGTAAATCCACAAGTAGATAAAAAGTTCTAGGCTGATGCATAACTTTATTCCTAGGTATGTTTAGTCATCTTAGTGTAGTTACAGAATTGTGTAATTCCATATGTAATTTGTTAAAAAATGGTCACTGAAATAATTTTTCATTAAGGCAAGGATTGATACACTAAGAAGTTGAGCTGTTTATCTTTGTCTCATCATCAGGTTTATTTTTGCTTTATCACCTTTGGAATCAGTAATGTATTTGAAACTGAGCTTATAACCCAAAACAACAGTGTTTGTTTAGTTCATTTATAATATTTCACCAAAAACCCACATTTGATTCAATTGAAATGTTTTCAGTTGGAGTTAGCCAAAAAATATGTTTTAGGAGTGAAAGTCACATTCAGTATTTTCAAATTCAGGACCTTACTTTCATATCTATATCTATGTACATAGTATATTGTCATTAAAAGTCAACAGCAATTAATGAAATTTGCATTTCTTAAACGGCAATAAAGTTCCTCACCCCTTTTCCTCATTGGTAGTACTAAAAGTGCATTGATATTAGTAATAGATATTTTCAGATTCTGGACCTTATTTACACATCACTATGTCTTTTAGAGATGTGTTGTTGATGTAAGTCAACAATAAACAGTGAATTTTGCTTTTGTATTTCAATTTTTTTAGGGTGGGCCTAAAGTCCCTACCCCCACCCCCTGATAATGACATTATGGAAAAAGTTTTGGTATTGTTAGGGTTAATGTAATATGGTAATTTGTCATAAAGTTTTTTACTTGATAGTAGAAGTCCATATTCCTTAGATTTGTTTTTCATATTCACTAAGCAGTTCCATTTTTTATTTATGATATTTATGACTTGTTTCATAATTATACACTAGTTGGTCTTCAGTGTCCTTTATCTTCTTAGTGAAACATGTAGCTTCCAGAATATATAAGTTAAATTTCCTATGGTCCTGATAATTCTTTTTTGGACAATAAAGCAACTTCTGCTGACAGGCGTGTTGCCCTAAAAGATGATACAATACCTCAGCAGGGATTCCAATTGACATCACATATATTTTTTATCATTTGTTGTGTCATGCAGTCAGTAAGAATTTTCATTCAGTAGCAGTTGCTACTGAATTTTGTATTGTTTATCAGATAGTGTTACGATAGGGATTACACAGTATGTAAATGCATGGTTTCTGTTTTTTCTGCATTTATAATAAGACTGTTTGTGGAGAACCAATCAGTGATGTGTGGCATACATACTTTGATTTCGTATGCGGGAACAGCACTCCAAAGACTATCTAATCTAACCTAATCTAAATCACTGACCAGTGATGGCAGTGCAGAGTGAAGTGTCTGTGCCCAAAAGAGTTAGTTCAGACCAGGTGACAGCAAACAGGACATAACTCCTAACATTTCTGTGCAGAACACATGAGTGGGATGCAACAGTTGCTGCCTTTAGGTGAACTGGTGCTCCAAACATAATATAGGAAGTTTTGGTGACCCTTCATGACCTTCATCTGTACAGACTGATTTTACACCTTTGTTGTCTTCCACATTGCATACACAGAATTTTTGTACAGCTGTTCTGTACTCACAATGATTGTGCAACACCATCGCCATGTCCAACGGATCTACAGATTTAGTGTTTCAGTGTTTTTGGGGACAAATAATGTTCCAGCTGCACCTACTGGTGACACACACACCAACCATATCAACCGTGACATGATAACAAACTTCTGACACAGCCATTCCATAGCAGCAACCCAGGGACAAAGCTTAGCAAAGCAATAAAGTGCACCATGCATTGTCTCATGTGTCTTCCCAAAAATTCTCTGACCCCTCATGGATGCACCGTGGAATCTACTTTATCAGTGAATGGTTAAAATTGGCATGATGCACGACATAAATATGACAATGGGCACCCCTGTTCAGTACAAAGCATGCTGCCTCGCTTCAACTGTCCTGCAGACATCTAAGGTGGCAATGAATGACATGTTTCACATGGACATCATACAGCCACCATACAGCTTGTGGGTATCTCCCATTAAATTAGTAGCTAAGGAAGGCAGTTCTATTCAACTATGTGTGGATTTTAGAACACTTCACGCATACACTATTTACAACAGTTACCCTTTTTCAAACATACAGAACTTCACCCCATGCACTCGCAGAGGAAAATGTTTTTTCCGTGATTGATTGTAAAAGGGCATACAACCAGATCCCTATTCATCCAGAGTATGTTGTTAAAACTGCCATCATCATGCCAATCAGCTTATTTGAGCTTCTAGTGATGCTGTATAGCCTCGAAACTGTGGTGCAGAACTAGCAACAGTTCATTGATAGGGTATTGTATAAACTGGACTGCTGCTACACATATTCAGATGACATTCTAATTTTTTACCACAATCATAAGAGGCATGAAGTTCACCTTGAATGCATTATCACTGCTCTCTGTGACACAGACAATTCACAGTTATGTAAAAACAATGTCACATTTCTTGGACATACACTCAATGTGGGGGGGGATTAAGCCCACAGCAGACCATGCTCCATTGGTTTGGCAGCTGCCACCTCCTCACTCATATCATGACCTTTGACAATTCTGGGCAATTCTAAATTTTTATAGACATTATCTTCCATGTGCTACACAGGTTGAAGCACCACTGACAATGGCCTTGAGCGTCCTCACATGCAAGGCACGCATAAACTATTATGGACACCTGCATGCGAAGGAATGAATGCCTGGCAGATGCAGTTGCTCTGGCAGATCCATTACTGGATGCACAGTTTACAATTATGATGGATGCAAATGACACAGCTATAGGCGCCATCCAGGAAGTAGCAGGCAATACACAACGTCTACGATTTTTCTCCAGAAATCCTACAGCCTCACAGACAAAATGGTTGGCATTTTACTGTGAACTTCTTGTGGTTGCCAAGGCTGTACACCATTCTCACCATGTGATTATCTATACAGAACATAAACCTCTGGTGGACACCATTCGACGCCCATCATCTATGTTCGACACTACACTGTTTCGACACCATGATCTGGTCACACAGTACTTACAGATATCCATCACCTTGATGAGGAATGTAACATCAGCACAGAATACTTGTCATGAGTCAGCACCATCTCCCTCACTTCTGACTTCAGAGTTGCAGAAGAACAGGAACACAATCAGATGATTGGTACAGTGCTCATGAATGCATCAATTAACCTCGAGTTAGAATACAGACCAATCCCGGGAAACAGTGTAATTGTATGCTGAGATGTTTTGCAACCCCATTTTCGGCCTATTATACCTTTGTCAATGCAACACATGATTTTTGATGTACTTCATAATCTTGTAGGCAACAGCCTTGCCGCAGTGGATACACTGGTTCCTGTGAGATCACCGAAGTTAAGCACTGTCGGGTGTGGCTGGCACTTGGATGGGTGACCATCCAGCCGCCATGTGCTGTTGCCATTTTTCGGGGTGCACTCAGCCTCGTGATGCCAATTGAGGAGCTACTCGACCGAATAGTAACGGCTCCGGTCAAAGAAAACCATCATAACGACCGGGAGAGCGGTGTGCTGACCACACGCCCCTCCTATCCGCATCCTCACCTGAGGATGACACGGCGGTCAGATGGTCCCGATGGGCCACTTGTGGCCTGAAGACGGAGTGCTTTTTTTTTTCATAATCTTGTACACTCAGGCATATGGCCAACAACTCAGATTGTTAGTGGACATTAAGTGCAATTTTAGGGAATGGACAAGGGCGTGCCTAGACTCTCAATGCAGTAAAGTTGGCCGGCAATGCAGACTCACCTCGGCTTTTTCGAAATTCCATGTGGGCGGTTTCAACATGTACGCCACAATCTACTGGAATGCTTACTAGAATCAGAAGGATATAAGTGCATATTGTTGATGATCGACTGTGTAACCAGCTGTGTGAAGGCCATCCTGATTGCTAATATTACAGTGGACAAAGTGGATCACCTTATTTGGCTGCCCTGTGACAATGTATCAGGGCCACCAGTTTGAGTCTTTACTTTTTGAAATGTTGTGCAACTTGTGCAGAATTGCTTACTATCATTCCACAGCTTATCACCCCCAAAACAATGTCCTTGTGGAACTGTGGCACTGAACATTGAAAACCACAGTCACAAGCCACAGAGGTGAATGGATGGATGCCCTCCTATGTATGCTCCTTGGAGTCTGTACAGTACATGAGAACAATATAAAAGTGACAATAGTCGAGATTCTATATGGGGAGACACTGACATTGACAGTGGAGTTTGTGCTGCCTACAGCCACACACAGATCATCTGATCCTTTTGGTATGGTACAGAGGGTCAAAAGACATATATGGAACTTAAGTGTACCTCCTACATCAGCAAATACACTGCAGATTCCTTTCATTCATAAAGGACTCACTGACTTTGACTATGTAATTATTTGAGAAGATAGTGTATGGTCAGCACCGCAGCCAACTGATAATGGACCATTTTTGGCTCTGCAGTGGCATAGTGATGCATTTGTTATTGACTTAAAAACAACAAGATAACAACAGTGTCTATCAATAAACTAAATTCCACATAGGTACTCCACTTCTTGGACTACACAAGTCATCTCCAACAATACCTCAGGCAATGCACCTCCCACTAGCTCTTTGCCAGAACAACCAGCCGATATCACCCTTGATGTTAAAGATTTTCAGCTCGAAGAAGTGGCAGTAAAATTGATTGATGATCACCTCTCCACAGATGCCATGCATGAGCATTCTATGACTACACCCATAACTACAATACTGATCCACACTTTTTGCTTGCCAAAATAGTGGACTTCCTGGTGGTGTCACATGTCTCACAGACAGATCAGCTAACAGACTTCTTCCCAATGACTGCCAGGACCGTCAACATTGATGTGAGCCCAACAATGTGATGGCTGTTGCACACAGCCAATAGATCACAGTCTCCAGCAGACGAGGAAGTGCAATTAGTCCCCTCAACTTCATGCTATGACCAGCCCTTATGCCTTCCTCCATGACTCACTCCCTATTGCCTTTAAGCTATCTCTAATCAAGAACCACTAATTTCAATCAGTGCTATACTCCCGACAGTGTCTACAGCACTTGAAGCCACAAGAAATGATATGGTCATGTTTCACAGTAGTACCTGCCATGGCACAACTGGTCATCTGATCTCGCACAGCAGCCTAGTATGAAATGGTCTGGTCATATCTCACAAAAGTGCCAGCAGTGTCACAGCTGGTCATCTCACACAGCAGCCCAATATGAAATGATCTGGTTGTATCTCACAAAAGTGGTAGCCATAGCACAGCTGGTCGTCTGAACTCGCACAGCAGCCCATTATGAAATGAGCTGGTTGTGTCTCACAAAAACAGCAGTCCATTGTGAAATGATCCAATCATGTCTCACAAAAGAGCCAACCATGGCACAGCCGGTCTTCTTATCTCACACAGCAGCCCATTATGAAATGATCTGGTTGTGTCTCAAAAAGTGGTGGTCATGGCAAAGCTGATCATCTGACCTTGCACAGGAGTCCCTTATGAAAGTATC
This sequence comes from Schistocerca nitens, assembly GCF_023898315.1. Taxonomy (NCBI): domain Eukaryota; kingdom Metazoa; phylum Arthropoda; class Insecta; order Orthoptera; family Acrididae; genus Schistocerca; species Schistocerca nitens. The sequence continues at coordinate 355,260,010 of NC_064615.1, forward strand.
CAGTTGTGTCTCACAAAAGTGCCAGTCATGGAGCCAGGGAGGGGGGGGGGGGGGGGGTGAATGGAAGGTTCTAATTGTTTATCAGATAACCTTATGATAGGAATTACACAGTACATAAGTACATAGTTACTGTTTTACTGTTTCTTTCTGCATTTATGGTAAGAGTGTCTTTTGAGAACCGGTCAGTGATGTGTGACATTTGTACTTTGATCTGATTTGTGGAGACATTGCCCCAAAGACTGTTGCTGGCTAGAGATATCAGTGAAGAGTGAAATGTCTGCACCCAAAACAATTAGTCAGGACTGAGTAACTGTGATTGTAAGATGTTTGTGTATCGTGGTGTGTAAAATTAATGATATATGTTGAGTTTCTTTCTTTATATCACTAGGATACTGGACGTCTATGCCACAGAGGAAACAACTCACACATTCTCTGGTTTGTACGTAGCTCTCCCTCATATCAGAGTGTTGGTGTCTTCTGCAAATTTTCTTCTGATGGGGCAGACGGGAAGGACGTTGACGAACAGTGAATGGACCTGCATAGTAGATGATGTCTTTGTATGGATGTTTTAGAGGTAGCTCCTGCTACTTAAGTGTTATATAGCATAATGTATGATGTATTACTGGTGGTATCCTACTGACCTGTAGTGTGATAGTTCTACATTGGAGACCTAACATCTACTGCAGAACACACATATTTGACATTCTCAAGAACCTGGTCTGGACTATTGTGTTGTAACAACGTGGCCTTTTCACACCAATTTGTTCATTGTACTGATTTCTGCAGGTAAAAGCTCAAGGATTGCAGTGCAGGAAGGGCAATGTTTTCCATTGGCCAGTTGTGTGATTAAAACTGGGTGCAGCATTCAACAGTGTGCACTTCTGTTGCTAACACTCGCCTTGTCATGCCTCATCAATGCCACCTGCTCTGAAACTACTATTAGGCTTTGAAGATAATACTGCATCCAGATCTGCCTCCATTCAGCAGAGGCCACAAGCTGTATACAAGTCTGTGTTCACTTCTTCTGCGTCCTCTGCGCCACACGTTGGAGTCAAGCAACCGCTACCCATTCGACCATCACCAGTTGTGCACTACGCAGATCCGGTGCTGATGTTGCATAACGCATCAACCGGTGTGACTGCTCACTTGCCATTCTCATTGCAGCAGTCAGGCACACATTTAAAACCACTGCCATTCAGCGCCACTCAGTGACCATTATGGTTCACAACCATGAAATGTATTTTTGAGACTTTTGGAATTTCTGATAATGCCAGTAATTAGTGGAACCTACTCTGCCACCTAGCAGCACAGGCATTATTCTGACCCCAACACATAAGAACAAATATGAAGCAGTGAAAGTCATCCTATTATAGAGACTTTCATGCACTCCAGAACAGCAACTTGCCATGAGCAACAACTCCAGGGAGGCGCACCATTGCAATTTAGGTGCCTACTCCATGCAACCATTGATGTGTCTCTTATGTCAGACACGATATAGTACACCCTTATTGTGGACCCTTTGGCTAGTGAAGTTACTGACTGACCTACAACTTACAACGATTGCCCATGAGTCAGCCCTCTTTTGAGATTGATACTTGCTGGCAGATCACATGTCTTCAGTGATCTGGATAAATCAGTGATCAGGATAAATAACTGCCTAGTCACACTAGAGATACACCCAAGCCTGGCAAATTGCCATGGCCACTCACAAAGAGTTGTTGGCAACCTGTCACAGCTTGGACATCCAGAATGCACCTCTTGGCAACAATTCACTAGTACAATCCCACCCCTTGACTGATACTTCATAGTCTCACAGCCAATTTGGCAGCACCAGTCATAACTGTTGTGAGCCCAGGGATTATCTAAACACCACCAGCAGTCCAATGCAAGAGAGCCAGCCCTCGCAGATGAAACAAGGAGCCTATGGCTTTCACACACTGCCAGCCTGCACATCACTAAGATGACATCCATGCATGTATCCCTCTTTGTGCTTGACCTCTTGATGCACCAGTACTTCTAGATAGGCATAGGATCAGACAAAAGCTCTCTGCCATGGATCAGCACATTGATGTTCAATTCAACAAGGATTTTACAGCTCCATTCAGTAAAAGAAATCATGGTCCATGGTGCCACTGGCCACACTATGCACCTTTCATGGATCCTGCATTGCACTTGGACATCACTGAGACAGTTGTCAGCATGGACTTCTTATGCATTCACCTGCTCTCACCAGATGTCCATCCTGCTCTCATTCAACATTTCACTGGCACTAGTATTCAGGCCTTCTTCTCCTTGACCATGCCTACACTGCTTACATCTTTCCCATGTCCACTCAAGTGGCATCATTTCAATAACATATACTGTGATATGCTTCATGAGTGAGTCACCCTAATGGATAATATTCTGAATAAACAGCAATGCTATGCTGACTTTCACATTTAATCCCAGTGGCTTCACACCAGAAAGTGGGACCTTAAGTGCCACATTGATGATGTAAGTACAGATCTGCAACTGGCCTGAGAATGCCTCCACTTGACAGAGTGTCAACAACTTGGGATGGCTTGTGATGTGCCTTGGCTTCTATCCCTGCCTCCATCCCTCTCCTGACCAGCCTTGATTCACACACAGTGCACTCCCCACCAAGCCAGCTTCTGCCACCACACATCAACAATCTCTCTAAGGTCACCACAATACTGCCCACAGTGTTAGTAAACTGTGTCATCAACTCTGCCACCTCCTGTATCCATGTGCTTGCATGTGCATTTCATAATGGGTCAGTGCATCATATCATGATCATTAATGGTCCATCAGTTTGCCACGAACTTCAGTACATGTGCCCTGTAGACTGACAGAAACTAAGTTGGGAATAAGTGAACTGTTGCAAGCAGGAGTTGTATATCCTTCTGACAGCCATGGGCTTTCTGCATTAAACTTCTGCCCAAAAACGATGGTTCAGTCATACTCCATGGTGACTATCAGGTACTGAACTGTAGGACTGTACATGGCAGTTATCCCATACCTAATATCCAGGACTTAACACATACACTCACCAGTGTGACAGTGTTAGGTGTTATGGACTGCAAATGCACATACTTCCAAATCCTGATACAGCAATCACCATGCCATTTGGGATGTTCAAATATCTCTATATGCCTTTCAGTCTCAAGAATGACACACTCAGATGTGAGAGCATTTTATCGATTGACTTCATTTCAGATTTCCCTTTGGTTATACATATGTGAATGACTTCTCTTTTTCTCTAAAAATCACAACTAGAACTAGTTATAGCTGTGCTCCAAGATGGTGGTGTGCTTATTAATTAACCTAAATCACAGTTTTGTCAACCGGAGGTCACATTTCTAAGTTACAAGCTCAATACTTTTGGCATCAAGCTTACGACAGAGCATATATCCACAGTGAGCAGTCATCCCCTCCATGGAAAGTATCATGATCTGTGCCACTTCCTAGAGATTCTAAATTTCTATAATCACCACATTCTGTATGAGGCTGAGCTGCAGACACCTCCCACAAACACTCTGGTGTGCACCGACAAACAGGGCAACAAGAAAATTCAGTCAACTTCAGAGATGGCAGATACATTTTGACAGGTCAAGCAGTGCTTAACACATGGTGTCACATTGGCACACCCCAACCCCGATGCCCAATTGACTCTTAGAGCTGGCCAGAGTGGCCAGAGTGGCCGTGCGGTTAGTTAGGTTTAATTTGTTCTAAGTTCTAGGTGGCTGATGACCTCAGAAGTTAAGTCACATAGTGCTCAGAGCCATTTGAACCATTTTTGACTCTTAAAACTGACAAGAGTGGTTCCACTACCAGGGCAGTTCTGCAACAGGAACTTGATGGTGAACCTCAGCCACTCCAGTTTTTCTCCAAGAAACTGTCACCCTCCCAGGCAAAGTGGTACGCATGTGACTGGGAGCTTTCATGAGTCTACTCCATCGTTTGGTACTTCTGTGAAGACATCGTGGGTCCGCAAGTTACCGTATATGAAGATCACATGCCAGTAGTAGATACCATAAGAAGCCCATCTTTGGATGCAAGCCTGTGGAAATTCTAGGAACAGGACTTTATTTCACAATGTACCGCAGACATCAGACATGTACATGGCACAAGACAACGTTATTGCACATTGTCTTTCATAGTTCAGTGCCGTATCAGTACAATATGACTTCACATACATGGTGAGGTAACACATGAATGACTTGAGTGCCAGAGAGCTGTGCAGCAATCCAGGCATTGGCTTCCATATCAAACGTTGTTCATTCCCCTAATCTAATAAACCATTATTATGTGGTGTGTTGGAAGACTAACTGTGGCTGTTGGTGCCTCTAGTAATGTGTATATTCGAGCTTCTACATAACTTGAGTCCCCTGATGACAGTACTTCTCATCAGTGACAGACTCGCGTGGCTGAACGTGAAATGATATTGCCATTGCTGGGCTCATGCCAATGGAGCAATATAAGTCGTCATGCTCAGCCTGAATTTGGATGCCTTATGATCCCAAAAGCATGCTTTAAGCATATACATCTTGAGACTGTTGGCCCCCTATCAGAATCGCATGGCTGTCACTATCTCCTTTCAATGATTAATAGAACCACATAGTGGTTCGAAGCAATACCTCTACACAACATTACAGCCAAGACTGCTGCTTGTACTTTCATTAACCTATGGATCACATGGTTCAGGACACCAGAACTTGATCAGGGCCACCAGTTTGTGTCCGTCCTCTTTAAAGCCCTGTACCACTCCGTGGTATATTGCATATGCGAACCACCACGTGTCACCCCAAAGTAATGTGCTCGTAGGGAGGTGGCACAGGACCATGAAGGTGGCTCTTTTGTGCCACAGCAGGTCCTGGTCTGAAGCCCTTCCGTGAGTTCTACTTGGTATGAGTACAGCATACGAGGGTGACTTGCAGGTATCACTGGCAGAGGTAGTATGCAATGAATCTCTTGCCCTTTCAGCAGACTTTGCGTTTCCTTCTACAGATCCCATTTAGGTGGGCTTCCCATCACTGGCCCCTTGCATACACTAGCCTATTCACACAGTTCACATCCCACCCACAACACTGAAGGTCATTCAACACTGAAGGACTTTCCACACAGGGATCTGCCCCAGTGCGATTACGTCACATCGTGGGACCACTCTGTATTGGTCACATTGCAGCCTCTCCACTTGGGCCTGCACAAAGTCATCAGCAGAGTGCCAGAAACCTCCTACATCCTACTGTGTGGTATGCTGATGATTGATTCCATTACCCACCTGAAACCAGCATGGATCACACATGATGACCACACCCTGTCTGAGACTGCTGACCAGGCTTTGATGACAGTCCAGGGTCCAGGATGACTGGCATGAGCCTTCTGCACCCCATTCTGCAACAGATTCCTCACATGATACCATGAGCAACAAAACAATCCCCTTTGCACATCCCCACTCCTCCCCTTGCATTCTGCCTGGCTCAGTACCAGCCACATGGCATTCAGGTGACACCCACATTTAATGTGGATGGTCATGTGCACATGTGCATGTTGACACTCAGTGCTATCAGTAGCACCTTGTCGAGAAACAGTCCGGCTGTGCCGTGCATTTGTGCCAGCTTTGATGTGACCAGTCACATGTACCTGTGCGTGTCAACATCCCCTGTCATCATCCACCATAGTACTTCATACTCCGGAGTGTGTGTGTATTTGTGTGTGTGTGTGTGTGTGTGTGTGTGTGTGTGTGTGTGTGAGGGGGCGGGGGTGACTGTGGCTCTGTGGGGAATACTGACCTCAACCACTATTGGTACCTCTCTGATGGGGAAAACAGGAAGGTCTTTGACAAACAGTGAATGGGGGTGTGTGGTAGATGGTGCTATTGCACATACGTGTTAGAGGTAGCTGATGTTAATAAAGTGTTATACCATATAACATACCATGTGTTACTGGTGGTATTCTGCCAGCCCATAGTTTGATACTTCCTAAAAGAAATTTGCCTAATTTGCTAAAGAAGTGAATTTGTGCACAACCTGGAGGTTGGTTAGAACAGCACAGTGCTTTACTAGTCATAGTCCTCTTGGAAGTGGTATGCCGTTGCCTGGCTTAGTCAGTTTTTAGGGAGCCTGCTGCAATTTGGCATAGACTTTAAACCACAATGTAACATGGCATTCCACAAGCATAATCATTTCCAGAGGTGAAACAAGTTATTATTGGCAGAAAAAAAGCTAGGATCAACAGAGGATTGAATCCTGACCTTTGTGTTTCCAATATGACAGTTACCTGCTTAGCCACAGAGTTCCACATGCAGAAGTAATATAGTGCTAATGTAGTACAGTACATTTCTTTAACCTTGGGTTTTTTGACAAAATAATTTTCGAAATTTATGTTGTACTGAGATATATTTAAGCATATCAAAAACCTAATTCCACCTAGAATTAAGTTACACTATTATTCTATTTATGTTTCATCTTGCATACAAAAGAATATATTCATATTCCACTTCCAGTTACACCATTTCAGTCATAGACTCTACTTTGTGATGTCACCTTGAGCAGCGTACTGTGTACAGAAAGTTAGAGAAACAGGCAGAAGAGGATAAAGGAAACATTATGATATAAAACTATAAAATTTGTACAGTGTACATTTTATCCAAATGTTTGCTTTAATTGATGAGCTGCTATTATTTGTAAACTGTTCCTCTCTGACAATAGATTTTCAAATTTTATTTTTCACTGTGTATTCAGTTTAAGACTAAACAATGTTTGTATTTATTTTTTTCATTATGCCTTACATTTCACATTTTTTATCCTCCGCAGTAATTTCCTATAGACAATGAGTCCAGCATTTACAGGACCTATTTCGATAAAAGCTAAAGTTTCCATATAAATGCATCCTATTTGCAGCGAATGGTGTCAATTGAAGAAGTATCAGCACCACAACAAGAAGCGGAACTGAGAACTTCGGGTGGGGTTAGAAATTCTGTGTACTTATCATATTTCTCTTCTGGTGGCAACTACTGTCTACAGTTATTTGTGGCTGTTGCATTTATATTGACACCAGTGGTCGTTCTGGGTGGTGACTACTGGCTCTCCTACTGGTAATTTCTTATTCACTCAACTGAAATTAAGTTAATTAAACTAATGTTAATGTTAATTTAATGTTAATCATCAATAATGATGTTAAGGTTTTGTTCCCAAAAGAAATTCCAGGCACTAAATCTTACTTGAGACACTAGTTTTGTTTGTTTCTTGTTTAACAACATAGGTGCCACATACCAGCATGGAATAAGAAGAATTTACAGCTCGGCCAACATTTTTTGTCTATTAACTGTTGTTATATGCATTGAAGTTACAGGATACACTTTCTGCTATATCCATTAGTGCAAATCAGTTAATTCCTTCCATTCTTTAGACAACTTAGTATCATATTGAGAACTCTTTTATTTCATTCAGGTTTGTGAAATACTTCTGAATGTTCCAAATCAGACAGTTGATGCAATACATGAAGCCATAGAAACCTTTGTAAGTGAATGTACATGTGGTTTACGTGATAGTGGCACTTATTGGATTTTGCCAGACATGAGCTGGGTTAGTAAGCATAAAGTGACAGGTCATTATTTGCAGCATTTTGATTCTACCTTGAGTCAAACTGTAATTGGAAATTTGACTGGAAAATCTGCTTACAGAGTCTACAGATATTTTGTAAGTTCTGAGGTTCCACAGTTATCTGTTCAATTCAATTCAATTCAATTCAATTTTTATTATCACATAACATGCCTTATACAATCAAAGATTGTGACATAGGTGACTTGTCAGTTTTACACTATATATAACAATACTAAAAATAGACAATAAACTAATAATATACATGGTGTAACATCTTCAAAGAGGTATTTTAATTACAATTATAATGCATTGCCATTCATGAAATCTTCTACACTATAGTAACATTTATCTTTCAGTATTTTTCCAGGTCTCTTTTGGTACCTTTTACATTTGGGTTATCCATATCTTTCCATATTTTATTTACAAATTTCATGCCCATATAGTATGGGGTTTTTCATATGATTTTAAACGGTGGGTAGGTAACATGTAGCTCATTCTATGTCTAGTATCATACTGATGCAAGAAGAAGTTGCCCTCAAAAAGTTGTGGGTTTCTTTTCGTGAAAGTGAGAGTTTCATAGATGTATATGCTTGGAATGCTCATTAGATCCAGTTTTACAAATAAAGGTTTGCAGTGTTGCTTTGGTTTTGCTCCCACCATTGCTCGGATGATTCTTTTTTGTAGTCTAAAAGCTCTAAGTAAATTTGTTTTTTCAGACCCCCAGAAAATTATACTATACCTAATGACTGAAACAAAATATGCATTATATACAGTTTTTCTTACAGCTAAATCAGTAATATTATACAAGATATTCATAATATATACAAGGCTATTCAGTCGACCCAGTATGTTGTCCACATGGCGACTCCATAACAGGTTTTTATTGACTAACACGCCAAGGAATTTGACACAGTCTGCAGTCTCTAATTTTTTGTCCATATACCTTATTTCACTTATAGACAAGGCTATTCAGTCGACCCAGTATGTTGTCCACATGGCGACTCCATAACAGGTTTTTATTGACTAACACGCCAAGGAATTTGACACAGTCTGCAGTCTCTAATTTTTTGTCCATATACCTTATTTCACTTATAGACTGTGCAGATTGTTTTGTGGTAAAATTAACAACTTCTGTTTTTGTAAAATTTAATGTCAAGTTATTGTTTTTGACCCATGCCTCCACTTCCCCAAGTGTTTGTTCAATATGACGAATTAGGTCTACCTCATTTTTACAACAGACTACAGCTGTTGAGTCATCTGCATAGAGGATAGTATCAGACTGGACCTGACATGGCATATCATTAATATAATATAGAAAAAGCAGTGGCCCTAATATTGAGCCTTGTGGAACACCTAATTGAGTGTTTTTCCAGCCAGAGAGAAATTTCTTGCCGTTGATGTTAATAAGTACTCTTTGTTTTCTGTTTGCCAAGTATGATGACATCCAGCTAAGAGATTTGCCTTGAAAACCATAGCGTGCTAATTTTTGGAGAGGCAGGTCATGATTTACTGTGTCGAAGGCTTTGGACAGGTCACAAAAGATGCCTGACACACACATTCTATCATCAAGACATCTGCTGACTTTTGTGACTAATTCATTTATTGCATGGATTGTGCTGCGGCCTTTTCTGAAACCATATTGATTGCCTATGATAATGCTGTTAGATGAATTGTGATTTTCAATCTGATCACATGCAGCTCTTTCAAATATTTTTGAGAAAATTGGTAACAGTGAGATTGGCCTATAGTTGCCCAATTCATCTTGTTTGCCTTTTTTATGTATGGGCCGAACTTCTGCATATTTTAATCGATCTGGGAAACATCCCTCATCAAATGATTGGTTGATTATGAAATAGAGTGGATATGCAATACTGTGACGGACTATTTTTATTATTTCAGTGGGGACCTCATCCCACCCCGCAGATTTTGAATTTTTTAGGGAAATTATGATTTTGATGACATCTGAGATGGAAACACGAGAAAACTTAAAACATGTGCAATTGCTATCTGTCATATTGGGCTTTGTATTTGGTGGTGAACAGTCACCAAATTTGTTACAGTTTATGAAAAAGTCATTGAATGATTCACAAATGGCACTGGGTTCTGTAACAGCTCTACCATTTATCACTATTTTAGAAGGGCATTTTCTCTCTGCCTCACTGCCAACTTCACTTCTTATAACAGACCAAACAGCTTTTGATTTGTTTTTTGCATTTGAAATGAAGTCGTTATTTGCAGTATGTTTTGCTAGTTTAACTATTTTGTCAAATGTTTTTTTGTATGTGCTTACATACTTAAGAAATTGAGGGCTTCGATTTACTTTTGCCTCCATATGCAGTTTCCTCTTAGTAGCACTAGACACTCTAATTCCTTTTGTTACCCAGGATCTACTTTTTTGGGACCTGGTCCTCACTGTTACAAAAGGGAAGCATTCATTGAATATACCCAAGAATTCAGTTAAAAAGTTATTGTAATTGTCACTTGTGGAATTTTGTTTGCTGACTGTCCACTTGGTTTGGCTTAGTTTTTTGCAAAATACTTCCACATTTTCTTGACTGAAATTCCTACATCTTTTTGTTGTGCAGACTGAATTTTGCTTTGGTAGTGATACAAATAGTGCTTTATGGTGTGATACTCCTAAATCTAGAAGAAACTTTTCTTTTACATAATAATTATAACTACTTACAATATTGTCAATACATGTTGCAGAGCTTGCTGTAATTCTTGTATACTGATCTAAATTGAGATTTAGCCCATTTGTGGCTACCAGGTTCTTTAAGTGTGAAGAAAATTTGTCATCAGTCCTTACATCTATGTTGAAGTCAGCACATATAACCACTTTCCTGTACAGTTTCTCACATTTTAATTTATGTAGCAATGTATCAAACTTATCTAAAAATACAGAGCTTATATGGTACCCAGGGGGGGCGATATATGCTGATAATTAGTGTGTTATACTCTTTAAGTTCTATACAACAACTTTCAAATGTGCCTTCCTCATTCAGATGGCTAAAATTCTGTCTGATATCATAGTCTACCGTGGAATGAACTAATATGCAAGAGCCTCCATACCCATTGGTCCTACAAAAGCTGGTAGCCAGTTTATAACCTGTAAGTTTATTTAGGAGACTGATATTTTCAGATTTTAGCCAATGTTCATTAAGGCATATTACTTTCACCGATTGTTTCACACTTTCTAGCAAAATTTCTATATCATAAAGCTTCCTGATCATTCCTTCAGACAGACCTCTTATGTTCAAGTGCATAACGAAATTACTACTGCATATATTATTAGGTAGAGGGTCTTTAAAACTAATTTGACTATAAAGTAACGGAATGTCCACCTGAGTGTTGACTGCTTGTTCTGGATTCGTTGTATTGGGCCAAATTCGGATAGAACTGGCCCCCTTCATCAGTTTCCCTGAGTGTGAGCATCTGGATGATGAGTAGGTACAGTTTTCTTGACGATAATTTCAGTCTTTGCTGTATGTTCTGATGCTGGTCCTGGCACCGTCTCATCTTCTGGACGTGATGTTTCTGTTTGAGCTGGCGCTGTGGCTGCGATTTTGAAATTGTTTTCTCGTTTATCCATTTCCTTGGTCGAAACTGGTTGCACAGCAATTGGTTTTCTTACAACGTCGTTGTCTTTTTGTATTAATTTCGCTAGCATTTTGCCAACGTATGACTTGCCAGTGTTATTATAATGTAGTCCATGTTTCGTAAACAAATCTCTTGCATCTGGAAGATCAAGAAATGTTACATTTTGTTGGGACTTGCATATTTTGTAGAACTGTCTGTTTACTTTTGCAAGCTCCAGATTTACGATGGAATTGTCTTGCAGGTCGTATCTGCGAGGCAAACTAGTAACTATGATGTTCGGAAGTTTCAGATCAAGTAATGTAGTTTTTAAACACAGGTCGCATGTTTACTCTCATTTCTGTATACATCATTACTTCCCAGAACAAACAGGATTGCTGAACAGATTATACAACAAACCATCAAAGAAAATGAAAATAAAGCAAGGAATGCGTTCAGATAATAATCTTTGAAATTTAACAATATTATGATAAGGAAACTTTCCACTCATCATATAGCAGAGATGCTGTCACAGATAGTCACAACAAAAAGACTGTCACAAATAAAGCTTTTTTCCCATAAGGCCTTTGTCAAAAATAGATGACAGACACCCATTCACACGCGCGCGCACACACACACACACACACACACACACACACACGCACGCACGCACACACACACACACACACACAGATGCAACTCACATATGCATGACTGCAGTCTCAGGTAACTGTAGTGCGGCTACAGTTACCTGAGACTGCAGTGATGCATGTGTGAGTTGTGTTTGCATGAGTGTGTGTGTGCATGTGTGGGTTGCATTTGCATGTGTGTGTGTGTGTGTGTGTGTGTGTGTGTGTGTGTGTGTGTGTGTTGTGTGTGTGTGTGTGTGTGTTGTCTATTATTGACAAAGGCCTTAATGGCCTGAAAGCTTTATTTGTGACAATCTTTTTGTTGTGCCTATCTGCGACTCAGCATCTCCTCTATATGGCGAGTGGCAACTTTCCTTTTCATAATATTGTTGCATTCCATCCTGGATTTTCCACTGTTTTATCTTTGAAATTTTGCATAAACTAGGTATATGGCAGTGAGTCACAGACAGTCCTGTGCATAGTCTAATTTGTAGTAAATCAGCATTTCTGATTTAGTTACTGTAGCAGATATTCTAACTGACATATTGTGTTACATCTAGTTCTCCCTTAAAGAGGAGTGTGTATTATCTACATTTATCATAAATTAACTCTATTTTTAAGTTTGCTTACAACTATAATTAACCTCAAAAATTTTAGGAAACTAGAAATTTTTACCACAGATTTTTCTGTTGCTTTAATATAAATCTTGTTTTGTGCATTTGCTTCAATTCCTATACAGAATTTGTAACTTATTATCTCAACAGATTAAAAGATAATCAGCACATTTAGTTTAAAGTTATTTCTTCACTGTCCTTTACTACATCACATCAGCCAAAATGCAGCCCCACTGTGATGTTTTTCTCAGACATGGAATGAGTTGGCAGCTGGGAATCCCTCAGACTGTTGTCAAATGATTGGTGAATCATTGTGTTGAAAGAGCTCTCGTGGATTATGTACCTGTGGCACTAGTACTCTCCTCTCCTGTGGATCCTGCTGCCTTTGAAGAACGTACGGGATCAGTCAATACTCATACACTTGCCTGTGCATGGCATTTCAATGGTAGAGCTAGGCAGCTTGTACAGGGTTGATGTGGCCCAGGAACGACTCAAGGTATTATACCAATCACCCAACCAACAAGTTTGAAGTGCTGTCTTTCACTGAAAATGAATCTGAAGTAGTGGGAATCACTTCGCCTGTTTTGGGGAAACCTGTTTTGTCTGGTGTTAAGAGGAGGCAAATGCAAAAGGGTAGGGTTCTATTCACCATTGGCAGCTCAAATGTACAGGAAATGATGGACCCGTTAGGGAAATGGCAACAAAGGACAGGAAAGGACACCAGGTGCACTCAGTGTGTATGCCTGGGCACCTCATTCAGCATGTGAAAGAGGCTATTCCAGCAGCCGTTGAAGGAACAGGGTGCAACCAACTGCAGAGTGTGATGCGCATTGGAGCAAATGATGCCTGTCATGTGAACTCCAAGGTCATACTTGGATCATTCCAGTAACTGACAGAGAAGGTTGAAAAGACCAGCCTTGCACATGGAGTTTCAATAAAGGTCATAATTTGCATCATTGTGCCCAAAACTCATCATGGACCCTTCGTTCTGAGTTGAATGGAAGGACTGAATGGGAGACTTTGAAGGTTCTGTGACAAGATAGGCTGCTACTTCCTGGACTTGTACGATAGAGTTGAGAATTGTAGGGTGTCCCTAAATGGGATGGTGTGCACTACACATTGGATGCTGCTACTCAGGTAGCTGACTGTATGCAAGAATATGAAGCACTCATGTAAAGCAGTGATGCTCACAGAAAGCTGGTTGGAACCTGAAATTGATAGCAGTGAGATTTTTGGGGAAACTTTCAGTGTGTGTCAGAAGGATAGGCTAATGGGAAATGGGGATGGTGTGAGTGGGCACAAAATGGTAATTGGATCCTTCTGTCATCCACCAGATGCATCTCCTGATGTAACCGAAAGCTTTAGAGAAAATTACTTTTGTATAAGGTCCACAACCATACTGTAATCATCGTTGGAGACTTCAATCATTCAACAGTCAATTGGGAAAATTACAGTTTTGTTAGTGGTGGGCTTGATAAGACATCATGTGAAACATTACTAAATGCCTTCTCTAAAAACTACCTAGAACATGTAGATTGGAATCCCTCTCAAGATGGAAATATACTGTATCTAATGGCAACAAATACACTCCTGGAAATTGAAATAAGAACACCGTGAATTCATTGTCCCAGGAAGGGGAAACTTTATTGACACATTCCTGGGGTCAGATACATCACATGATCACACTGACAGAACCACAGGCATATAGACACAGGCAACAGAGAATGCACAATGTCGCCACTAGTACAGTGTATATCCACCTTTCGCAGCAATGCAGGCTGCTATTCTCCCATGGAGACGATCGTAGAGATGCTGGATGTAGTCCTGTGGAACGGCTTGCCATGCCATTTCCACCTGGCGCCTCAGTTGGACCAGCGTTCGTGCTGGACGTGCAGACCGCGTGAGACGACGCTTCATCCAGTCCCAAACATGCTCAATGGGGGACAGATCCGGAGATCTTGCTGGCCAGGGTAGTTGACTTACACCTTCTAGAGCACGTTGGGTGGCACGGGATACATGCGGACGTACATTGTCCTGTTGGAACAGCAGGTTCCCTTGCCGGTCTAGGAATGGTAGAACGATGGGTTCGATGACGGTTTGGATGTACCGTGCACTATTTAGTGTCCCCTCGACGATCACCAGTGGTGTTCGGCCAGTGTAGGAGATCGCTCCCCACACCATGATGCCGGATGTTGGCCCTGTGTGCCTCGGTCGTATGCAGTCCTGATTGTGGCGCTCACCTGCACGGCGCCAAACACGCATACGACCATCATTGGCACCAAGGCAGAAGCGACTCTCATCGCTGAAGACGACACATCTCCATTCGTCCCTCCATTCACGCCTGTCGCAACACCACTGGAGGCGGGCTGCACGATGTTGGGGCGTGAGTGGAAGACGGCCTAACGGTGTGCGGGACCGTAGCCCAGTTTCATGGAGACGGTTGCGAATGGTCCTCGCCGATACCCCAGGAGCAACAGTGTCCCTAATTTGCTGGGAAGTGGCGGTGCGGTCCCCTACGGCACTGCGTAGGATCCTACGGTCTTGGCGTGCATCCGTGCGTCGCTGCGGTCCGGTCCCAGGTCGACGGGCACGTGCACCTTCCGCCGACCACTGGCGACAACATCGATGTACTGTGGAGACCTCACGCCCCATGTGTTGAGCAATTTGGCGGTACGTCCACCCGGCCTCCCGCATGCCCACTATACGCCCTCGCTCAAAGTCCGTCAACTGCACATACGGTTCACGTCCACGCTGTCGCGGCATGCTACCAGTGTTAAAGACTGCGATGGAGCTCCGTATGCCACGGCAAACTGGCTGACACTGACGGCGGCGGT
The DNA here is from genome assembly GCF_023898315.1 of Schistocerca nitens. Lineage (NCBI taxonomy): Eukaryota > Metazoa > Arthropoda > Insecta > Orthoptera > Acrididae > Schistocerca > Schistocerca nitens. The sequence continues at coordinate 355,275,267 of NC_064615.1, forward strand.
GCACAAATGCTGCGCAGCTAGCGCCATTTGACGGCCAACACCGTGGTTCCTGGTGTGTCCGCTGTGCCGTGCGTGTGATCATTGCTTGTACAGCCCTCTCGCAGTGTCCGGAGCAAGTATGGTGGGTCTGACACACCGGTGTCGATGTGTTCTTTTTTCCATTTCCAGGAGTGTAGATGTGACCTCTTTGAGGATGTTACCATCAAAAACATATCAGTGGCCATGATGCAATTGTGGCAGTAATGGTTGCCAAAGAACAAAGGAAAACTAAAATAAGCAGAAAGATATACACATATTCAGTAACCTAGATAAAAATCTGTAGTGCTGTGTCTCAACAAGGAACTTGAAACTTTCAGCACAGAGCAGGAGTACGTAGAGGAACCACGGCTCAAGTTTAAAGAAACAGAGACTACTGCATAATAAGTGTAGTACTACAGATAGAGAGCTGCTCAATGAAACACATTTGGTTGTCAAGAAAGCAATGTGTGAAGCCTTCAGTGACTACCGTAGCAGAATAGAATCAAAGGATCTTTCACAAAACCCAAAGAAATCTTGGTCACATGTAAAGACTGTTAGTGGCACCAAAGTAAGTGTCCAGTCCCTAGCAAATGAGACAGGGGCTGAAACTGAGGGTAGCAAAGCAAAAGCCGAAATGCTTAACTCTGTTTTCAAATGTTCCTTTACAAAGGAAAACGCGGGAGAATTGCCCCAATTTAATCCTAAGTCCAGTGAAAAGGCAAGGCAATTAAGTATTAGTGTCTGTGGCATTAAGAAACAGCTGAAATCATTAAAATTGAACAAATCTCCAGGGCTGATAGAATCCTTGTCAGATTCTGTACTTACCTAATAGCATCAAAAGTCTGACAGATAGACATATAGCATTTAAAAGGAAATTAAAAGAATTTCTTAATGGCAACTCCTTCTACTCATTAGATGAATTTTTGGATATAGTAAGTTGGTAATTTCCCAAACCCACAAAATAAAAATAAAAAAAAAAATTAAAAATAAAATTAAAAATATTGAGTGTCATGTAATATTTTGTCTAATGTAATATCTTGTATAGACACCTTTTATTAACCTGACGCGTTCCACATCATTATGAAGTGTTGTATTCATGATCTGTGGAACAAGCACTAATCTAATCTAATCTAATTTGTGGCTGAGTTAGCTCCTCTTCTAACTATGATCTATCGTAGAAACATCAAACAAAAAAACATCTATTTGCTGTAGCATTTTAGATCATATTCTGAGCTTAAAAATAAAATGAGGTGTCTCAAACAGAATAACCTCCTCCATGCCAACCAGTATGGATTCAAAAAACATCAATCACATTAAAACCGATTCATACTTTTATCCCATGACATACTGTTATCCCATGACATACTCCAAGATTCGGAACAAGGCAGTCAGGTTGGTGGAATATTTCTCAATTCTGAAAAGAAATTGACTCAGTACCATACCCATGCTTATTGTCAAAGGTATGATCACATCGGGTATCAAGTGAAATTTGTGAATGGATTGAGGATTTTTTGGTCAGAAGGGAGCAACATGTTATCTCAGATGGAGAGTCATTGTCAGATGCAGCATATGACTCAGTACCATTCCCATGCTTATTGTCAAAGGTAGGATCATATGGAGTATCAAGTGAAATTCATGAGTGGATTGGATTTGGTACAGAGAGAGTAGCATGTTATCTTGGATGGAGAGACTTTGTCAAATGTAGAAATAACTTCGGGTGTGCACTAGGGAAAGGTGTTGGAATCCTTTCTTTTCAAAATGGCATAAATATTCAGTCAGATTTTGATAAGATTTGAAAGTGTGCAAAGATTGGCAACTGGCTTTAAATGTTTACAAATATAAATCATGAACTGCACAAAGTGAAAATCATTGTATCCTGTGTCTATAATATCACTGTTAGAATCAGCCAAGTCAAATGAATACTCAGGTTTAACACTATGTAGGGATATGAAATGGAATGATCACATAGACACCTTTTATTAACCTGACACGTTCCACATCATTATGAAGTGTCGTATTCATGATCTATGGAACAAATACTAATCTAATCTAATCTAATCTAATTTTTGGCTGAGTTAGCTCCTCTTCTAACTATGATCTATCGTAGATACATCAAAAGCAGGTGGTAAACTTTGGTTTATTGGTAGAGTACTGGGGAAGTGAAATCAGTCTACAAAGGAGATTGCTTACAAATCACTCATGCAACCCATTCTAGAATATTGCTCAAGTATGTGGGGCCCATACCAAGTAGAAGTAACAAGGAATACTGAATGTACAACCTCTGACAATAAAGTTTGGTGAATAGTCCTGGAACATTGACGTAGATGAACTGTGAACTACAGTTAACTTACTGTCCTTTGAAATAGTCACCTCCCATAACTACGCACCACTGTGCTCTGTGATGCATGTCATGGAAACTTTGCAGTAAGTCTTCCTTTGGGGTGGTGTTCAAAAGCCACATCACATTTGGTTGTATGTCAGGAATATTGTCAAATCTCTTTGCTTTCAAAGCAAGTTTGGGTCGAGGGAATAGGAAGAAGTCTGGAGGATTGAGACCCAGCAAGTATTGTGGATGTTCAAGTGGCACCACCCCTTTATTGCCAGGAACTGATTCATGATATTGGCTGTGCGTGGGCGAGTGTTGTCATGAACAAAAAACCAGGAACCTTGTTGTGTGTACTGGGGTTGTACCCTGTGTAGACGTTGCATGTAACAGGTTGAAATTTCAACATACCGTGCAGTGTTCAATGTCATACCCTCAGGTAGAAATTCCTTGCAGATAATGCCTTGACAATCAAAAAAGGTGATGAGCATCGTTTTGATGTGTGATTTTTTGGCTCTGACATTTTTCTGATGAGTTGATGTCAAAGAATGCCATTCCATGCTTTGCCATTTCATTTCAGGATCATACTGGAGACACCAGGTTTCATCCCCAGTGACAATACCATTCAAGAAATTGAATGTCACATCCACTGTTTTTACAAAATCCTGTGAAGCCTCTAAACATGCCTGCTTCTTGTCATCAGACAAGTGATGTGGCACAAGGCGACAACACATTTTCGCCTTCCCCAACTCCTGGGTAAGGATTTGTCACACAGATTCATGGTTCATCTGCAGTTCATCCGCTATCATGCACACAGTTAATCGACAGTCGTTCGTGATTAGTGTCCTCATTTTCTCAGTGTTTTTGTCACTGATGGCTGTCGCTGGTTGTCCGCTACAGGGATTGTCAGAAAAACTTTCCCAGCCTCCTCGAAAATGGGCAAACCACTATACTCCCACTTCATGAACAATGCTTGATCTCCATAAACATGCCAGTATTGTATGCATTTCTTTCCATGTCCTGCCAAGCTTAAAACAAAATTTTAAATTGATCCTTTGCTCGTTCATTATCTGTTCTCAGTTAAGAACCAATGCACTACACAAGCACTTCATCAGACAGGTCTAACATGTAACACACACGATGCTCAACTGAACTACGGTGGGGGCAGGTTGTCAACACCAAGCACTATGCAGGTGCAGCATTGTGAGTCACCAGTGTTGCCTGATCGATCGTTCTGACTTCATTCACCAAACTTTATTGTCAGAGGTTGTATATACAGAAGGGTAGCAGGAATGGTCACGGGTGTGTTGCTGATGGGAGTGTGTCACAGAGGTACTGATAAACTCATTGAATTTTATTTGATCCTGTAAGATTACATTGTGTACAGTAAATGTACGTGTAATATAGGACATGTCAAAGTATTAAAATTCTTTATCACTTATTTTTCTACACCTTTAGCTTACATTTTTACATCACTGATAATGAGTAACAATATATACAAATTTAATGGCATAAGTATTCTGCAACACTGTAAAACTCTTTTTCAATGAGATAGTCTTTAAGTTTCTTTGCAAAGTCATTGTGAAGTACACTATCTTACAGGCTTTTGGGCAGACTTCTTAGTAGTCTGATACCAGAGTACTGGGGTCCTTTTTCTAGCATTGCCAGTCGGTGGGGTATGCTCCGTACTTCATTCTTCTTTCTTGTATTGTGGGTGTGTACACTAGCATTTGTAATCCAGTCCTCACTACCTTTTGTGATGTACATTATTGTTTTGTATATATACAACGATGAAAAAGTTAAGATACCTAAATTCTTGAAACAGTTTCTGCATGTTTGAGAGGTCTTTCTTCTTAAAATGGTCCTAATTGCTTTTTTTTGTAATGTGAACACTCGTTTTGTCTCTTGTTTGTTTGAGTTTGCCTACTTAGAGATGTATGTACCTCAGATACTAAAGGTACCTCAAATACTTTTGTCCCTTGTGGATACTGCCTCCTCTACAGGAAGTACCAGACCTATCACCACCTGTCACCTTGACTGTGAGTGGAACATCAGAGTTAGATTTAGGTGCTCTGTACAGGGAGCTCAGGGACACACAACCGGCAAAGTGGCAGTGCTGTCTTCTTCCGAAACTGAAACTGAGCCAGTGGGACACACTATACCTGTTTGGAAACATGCTGAATCCTGTATCAAAGGAAGGTAACCACAAAATAGAGGGGTCTATTCATCAGCAGCAGCTTGAACCTATTGCAAATAATGGTACTCCTTAGGGAAGTTGCATCTAGGGAGTGGATCACCTTGTACACTCGGTGTGTATGCCAGAATACCTCATTCAATATGTGAAGGGTCTGTTCCAGAAGCCATTGAGGGAACAAGATGCATCCAACTTCAGATTGTGGTTCATATTGCAACAAAAAGTTTATGTCATCAGGGGGCTAAGATAGTACTTTGATTGTTCAAGTGACTGTCATAGAAAGTTGAGGAGATCAGCCTTGTTCATGGAATTTCCATGAAGCTTGCAATCTGCAGCTCTGTCTCCAGAAATAATCATGGCCCTCCACTTCTGAGTCAAGTGGAATGCTTGAAATAGAAACTTTGACGGCTCTGTAACTAGCCAACTTCCTAGACTGGTGCCACAGGTCTGAGGACTATAGAATATGTCCAAATGGGTCAAATGTGCACTACACACAATAGGTTGCTACTCAGGTAGCTGACTGTTTGTAGGATGTACACAATAGTTTTTTAGACTGACAACTCTCCATACAGTTCAGGTAATGAAAACTTTGTGAGGCCAAGAAGTACACTCAAGTTCAGAAAAAAGACAGAACATCTCAAATGACTAGACACAGGATTTTCATATTCATTAGTGTGTTCTACAGAAAGAAAAGCATTTTAGTCAACTTGGTTCAGCAAGTGTCCTGTTGCCTACTAGGCACAAGGTCTGCCAAAGACCCGGATAACTAGTTGCAAGGGTGATTGCATCAATGATTATAAGGCACAAATGGCGTCCTGTGGTACAGCCATCCATGCTGCATTCACCAGGTTCCAAAGTTCATTTGTGGTGATTGGCATTGGGTCACAGCACTGCACTCATTGTTTTACCATATCCACACAGCTTTGATTGGTGACAAGTCAGGTGGGTGGGCCAGGGCAAAAGGCTGACGTCCTGTGACATCAAGGATGCACATGTTCATGCAGCAACATATGGACATGCATTGTATTGCTGAAAATTGGTATCTGGGGTGTTGTGCAGAAAGGGTATGGCTAAGGGTCACAGCGGGTGGTCTGGATGGTGCAAGCTGACCCATCTCATCGTTTTCTATGGCCTTCTGTGAACCATTCGGCACACACCCATTGCTCTGCTGAAATGCTTCATCCAATGCAAACAGCTGTTTCCCAGATGGGTGCATCATATTCTCTCATGCCAATAATGCCAATTCATGTAGGTCACTCTGCTCACAGTGCCCTGGACACGCACCAACTGTGATTTATGCTTGCACCTAATAGCACCCCACACCACAGGGCCTTGAGTTGGTGCTGTATCTCTTGTGCAAATGCAGAAACTGAGATTCTGCTCCCCCTGTCTGTGGTGAACCAAAATGCGGCCATCATTTTCAAACAAACACAACCTTGATTCATCTGAAAACACTACCTGATACCATTTCTATCCCCATCGATGTCATTCCATACACAATTGTTGTCTATCATGTTTCTGCACATTCGTTAAAGGTAGACAGAGAAATGGATGATACACATGCAACCCATTCCTTAATAAACAGCAAAAGACTGTCAGCCCTGATAGTGTGTGATGTGTTACTCTGTTCCACTGTTGCACCAGAGTGAGGAGGATGCAAATCGGTCCAACAGTGCCATTCAGATGAGGTGTCGATCTTCTCAGCGGGTGGTCTGGATGGTGCAAGCTGACCCATCTCATCGTTTTCTATGGCCTTCTGTGAACCATTCGGCACACACCCATTGCTCTGCTGAAATGCTTCATCCAATGCAAACAGCTGTTTTCCAGATGGGTGCATCATATTCTCTCATGCCAATAATGTGCTCCCTTTTAAAACTCACTGATTTGATGGCACAGTTCACACATACACTGTGAGGCATCCTGCATATCTTCTCAAGTCACACTGATCCATTACCTTCTGTTTATAGTGACTAGAGCCGCAATCACATTTTACTGGTAGGTGGTGTTGTGCTGAAATATTGACATTGACCTCAAACCCCTCGGCTGACATGATTCAAACCCTATTCATTTCTGCAGAACATACTAATTTACATGTTCTGTAAATATGAACATCCTCTCTAGTTATTCTAGGTGTTCTGTATTTTTTGACATGAATGTATTAGCATAAGGTCTAAAGAAATGCCCCCCACAGATGAGAGTATTAAAATCTTAGTGATCAGCTGCCAAACTATTTGCCAGGGTTTGAAACACTATTAAAAAGCAGTGAAGCTCACATAATACTAGGTACACAAAGCTGGATAAAACCCAAAATTGATAGCACTGAGGTCTTTGGACTAAATCTGAGTGTATACCAAAGGATAGACTAATGGGAAACGGAGATGATGTATTTGTTGCATTTGGCAAGGAACTCATATCCACTGAGATACAATTTGAAGTTGCATATGAGGTGGATCTGGCATGGCTCAGTATTAAGGGTGGCGATAAACTTGTAAGTAGATATTTCTATCAACCACCAGACTCACTCTGAGGTGTAACTAAAAGCTTTTGAGAATCATTGTTTGCTACTGAATATTTTCCCCAATCTTCTTGTCAGCACAGGGAGAGATTTTAATCAGCCAACAATTTATAGGGATAGTTACAGTTTTGTAAGTATTTAGTGTGACAAGACATCCTGCAAACTAATACTAAATGCCTTATGTGAAAACTACCTAGAACAGCTAATTAATAAGTTCACTCATGATGGAAAGCTATTGGATCTAATGGCAATAAAAATACCTGACCTCTTTGAGAAAGTCCATCTTGATTGGTATAAGAGACAATGAGTCTGTTGTAGCTACAATGGTTACTGAAGTACAAAGAGCAATTAGTATAAGTGAAAGATTTATATACTTATCAAAGTAGATAAAGGGGCAGTAGTGTCATATCTCAGTGACAAAATTAAAACATTTAGCTCTTGGCTGGAGATGTAGAGCAACTGTGACTGAAGTGTAGAAAAACAGTTGACCAAATATTGGACAGGACTGTAGCTAGCGGAAGTGCATCTTTAAAGAAACTTCTAAAGCAGCAACTACTGAACAATAAGTATGAAACATAGAAAAGAGCCATATATAAAGAAATGCTAATGAAATGTATCTGGCTGTTAAAAAAACTATACCTTAACTCTTCAATCCAAAAGTATTACTCCAGTTTATTTCTTCCACTATTGTGAAGATGAATGATATAGATATTTGTGTCAGTGCCACTGAGAAACAGCTGAAATTGCTAAAATTGAACAATCCTCTAGGAACCAACAGAATTCCTATTTGATTATGCACAGATTTTGCACCTGAGGTAGCCCCTCTTTTCCGGGCTGGTTGAAGGACATTTTTCCACACTAGCAACATATCATTTGGCACATTCCCCACCTCACCCCACCCCTTGTTTTCCACACAAGCATCATATCATTTGCCCCCTCCCCTCATTTTTGCACAAATGCATCATATCATTTGGTAACCCCCTCCCCCATTTCCTCCCTCTCTCATATTTTAGTTGACTTTATTTGGGCTCTTGGTAACACATTTAAAAATGAATCTCAATCTGGTGATTGTGGAAATATGTTGTTTTTGCTACTAATTACAACACACTAGGGGCACCCATGATGCCCCTCTTAGCTTGTGACGTGCCCCCTACCTTTATTTGCTCCACACACATGTCTAAAAATCTCAGTCTTGTTGTTTGGGAAAACTATGCTGAAAACTGACTAGAAAGGATAGTGCTGAATGATGCAGACCACAGAGTAGTTGAAATTTAAGATCCATTTACCACTTTATTAGCACTATAACACTGTTGATGGCCACTTCCAGTTTTACAGTTCACCGTTACACAGATAATGAGATATGCATCTCTTCATTCATCAATATGTTTGGAAAATAAGTAATTCAAGCATTAATTAGTGAAATAATATTTGTTGAATTTTACAGTGGCATGAATTGAAGCAATAGAAATATGAAATCACATTGCACATGATATAACTCGCAGTAGAATCACCAAAATTAGTTACAGTGTCCAATGAATAGCATTTGTGGATCACTTGACACTTTGATGTTGCACATATTTACTATTGCACCCAATATTTGGAGAAGCATCAATGTTATGCAGTTGTTTGAAGCTTAAAGACCTTTACATGAGAAGCTAACATTACATCTGGGCCCCATAGGCTCTTGTGAAGTGACGTAGAAAAGTTACGCCATTTCTTGCCAGTTTCTGACTTTTAGATACATACATGTTGTTTGAATAAATTTTGACAGTAGACTTCTATGGAGGTGTTAAACTGTTACTAGCTTACCTGAGACTAGTGACTTTGGGTTAGTGTGGCCTATTTAAATAGTGAAAAAAGGTCTTGATAAGATTCAAAGTTGTGTGAAGAATAGCTACTTCATTCAAATGTTCAGAATGTAAAATTTTATGTTTAAAAAAATTAAAAAATTTTGTACTCTATTACTTCAATAGCAATGAGTCACAATTGAAATGAATCAACTTACACAAAACCTTGGGTTTAACAATTTGTGTAGCTACAGAATGGGTTGAACACATAGATTCAGTTGTAGGTAAAGGAGGTGGTAGACTTTGGTTTGTTGGCAAGATATTAGGAAAATGCAGGCAGTCTTCAGTCCAAGAACATTACTCAAGTATGTGGGACACATACCAAATAGGAGTAGTGGGGATATTGAATGTATACAAAGAAAGGTAGCAATAATTATCGCAGGCCTCTTTAAACCATGGGATAGTGTCATGGACATGCTGAGGAATTTGAAGTGTCCGACATATGAAGATAGATGAAAACTATGCTGTCAAATACTGCTTACAGAGGTTCAAGGACCAGCTTCAAATGAGGAATTTGGGGATTTAGTACACTATGTGATCCAAAGTATCCAGACACCTGGCTGAAAATGACTTACAAGTTTGTGGCGCCCTCCATCAGTAATGCTGGAATTCAGTATGATGTTGACCCACCCTTAGCTTTGATGACAGCTTCCACACTTGCAGGCATATGTTCAATCAGGGGCTGGAAGGTTTGTTGTGGAATGGCAGCCCATTCTTCACAGAGTGCTGCTCTGAGGAGAGGTATCAATGTCAGTCAGTGAGGCCTGACATGAAGTTGGCATTCCAAAACATCCCAAAGGTGTTCTGCAGGATTCAGGATTCAGGTCAGGACACTGTGCAGGCCAGTCCATTAAAGCGATGTTGTTGTTGTGTAACCACTCCACCAAAGTCTGTGAATTATGAACAGGTGCTCGATCATTTGAAAGCTGCAATCGCCATCCCCAAATTGGTCTTCAACAGTGGGAAACAAGAAGGTGCTTAAAACATCAGTGTAGGCCTGTGCTGTGATAGTGCCACTCAAAACAATGAGGGGTGCAAGCCCCCCTTCATGAAAAACACAATCATACCGTAACATCACTGCCTCCGAATTTTACTGTTGGCACTACACACACTGGCAGATGATGTTCTCCGGGCATTCGGCACACCCACACACTGCCATCAGATCACCTCATTGTGTACAGTGATTCATCACTCTACACAGCATTTTTCTATTGTTCAGTCATATAATGTTTATGCTCCTTACACCAAGCAAGTTGTCGTTTGGAATTTACCGGTGTAATGTGTGATATATGAGCAGCTGCTCGACCATGAAATCCAAATTTTCTCGCCTCCCACCTAACTGTCATAGTACTTGCAGTGGATCCTGATGCAGTTTGGAATTCCCATGTGATGGTCTGGATAGACGTCTGCCTATTACACATCATGAACCTCTTCAACTGTCGGCGGTCTCTGTCAGTCAACAGATGAAGTCGGCCTGTACGTTTTTGTGCTGTACGTGTCCCTTCACGTTTCCACTTCACTATTGCATCACGATGTTTAGGAGTGTGGAAATCTTGTGCACAGATGTATGATACAAGTGACACCGAATCACCTAACCACGTTTGAAGTCTGTGAGTTCTGCAGAGTGACCCATTCTGCTCTCTCACAATGTCTAATGATTACTGAGGTTGCTGATAGTTGGCAGCACAATGCACCTAATATGAAAAACATACGTTTTTGGGGGTGTCCAAATACTTTTGATCCCATAGTGTACAACACCACGTGTGTTGTTGTTGTGGTCTTCAGTCCAGAGACTGGTTTGATGCAGCTCTCCATGCTACTCTATTCTGTGCAAGTGTGCTAGTTTCTTTATCTCCCAGTACCTACTGCAACCTACATCCTTCTGAATCTGTTTAGTGTATTCCTCTCTTGGTCTTCCTCTACAATTTTTACTGTCCACGCAGCCCTCCAATAATAAATTGGTGATCCCTTGATGCCTCAGAATATGTCCTACCAAGCGATCACTTCTTCTAGTCAAGTTGTGCCACAAATTTCGCTTCTCCCCAATTCTATTCAATACCTCCTCATTAGTTATGTGATCTAACCTTCAGTATTCTTCTGTAACACCACATTTTGAAAGCTTCTATTCTCTTCTTGTCTAAACTATTTATCGTCCACATTTCTCTTCCATACATGGCTACACTCCATACGAATACTTTCAGAAATGACTTCCTAGCACTTAAATCTCTACTTGATGTTAACAAATTTTTCTTCTTCAGAAATGCTTTCCTTGCCATTGCCAGTCTGCATTTTATTTCCTCTCTACTTTGACCATCATCAGTTATTTTGCTCCCCAAATAGCAAAACTCCTTTACTACTTTAAGTGTATCATTTCCTAATCTAATTCCCTCAGCATCACCCGACTTAATTTGACTACATTCCATTATCCTTGTTTTGCTTTTGTTGATGTTCATCTTATATCCTCCTTTCAAGACACTGTCCATTCTGTTCAGCTGATCTTCCAGGTCCTTTGCTGTCTCTGACAGAATTGCAATGTCATCAGCGAACCTCAAAAAAGTTTTAATTTCTTCTCCATGGATTTTAATTCCTACTCCGAATTTTTCTTTTGTTTCCTTTACTGTTTGCTCAATGTACAGAACTGGGTTTCCATCTGAGCTCTTGATATTCATGCAAGTGGTTCTCTTTTCTCCAAAGGTCTCTTTAATTTACCTGTAGGCAGTATCTATCTTACCCCTAGTGATATACGCCTCTACATCCTTACATTTGTCCTCTAGCCATCCCTGCTTAGCCATTTTGCACTTCCTGTCGATTTCATTTTTGAGATGTTTGTATTCCTTTTTGCCTGCTTCATTTACTGCATTTTTGTATTTTCTCCTTTCATCAATTAAATTCAGTATCTCTTCTGTTACCCAAGGATTTCTATTAGCCTTCGCCTTTTACCTGCTTGATCCTCTGCTGCCTTCACTATTTCATCTCTCAAAGCTACCCATTCTTCTTCTACTGTATTTCTTTCCCCCATTCTTGTCAATAGTTCCCTAATGCTCTCCCTGAAACTCTCTACAACCTCTGGTTCTGTCAGTTTATCCAGGTCCCATCTCCTTAAATTCCCACTTTTTTGCTGTTTCTTTAGTTTTAATCTACAGTTCATAACCAATAGATTGTGGTTAGAGTCCACATCTGCCCCTGGAAATGTCTTACAATTTAAAACCTGGTTCCTAAATCTCTGTCTGACCATTATATAATCTATCTGAAACCTGTCAGTATCTCCAGGCTGCTTCCATGTATACAACCTTCTTTTATGATTCTTGAACCAAGTTTTAGCTATGATTAAGTTATGTTCTGTGCAAAATTCTACCAGGTGGCTTCCTCTTTCATTCCTAACCCCCATTCCATATTCACCTACTCTGTTTCCTTGTATTCCTTTTCCTTCTATTGAATTCCAGTCACCCATGACTACTAAACTTTCATCTCCCTTCACTATCTGAATAATTTCTTTTTTCTCATCATACATTTCATCAATCTCTTAATCATCTGCGGAGCTAGTTGGCATATAAACTTGTACTACTGTGGTAGGTGTGGGCTTCGTATCTATCTTGGCCACAATAATGTGTTCACTATGCTGTTTGTAGTAGCTTACCGGCATTCCTATTTTTTTATTCATTGTTAAATCTACTCCTGCATTACCCCTATTTGATTTTGTATTTGTAACATTGTATTCACCTTACCAGAAGTCATGTTCCTCCTGCCACCAAACTTCACTTATTCCCACTATATCCTCGTAGATGCAAAGGACATGCTAAAATAGCAGAAAACTGATGATGATAAATGGTTAGTTTACAGAAGCTATTTATATCAGCTATTGCTCATAATATGCACATGTCAATTGGCCAAATAAGAACCATAAAAGCTTCCTTAAAATGAAATCTATGGAATGTGAAACTGAATTATCCTAATCATATTTCTCTCTTATACTTCCTCTTCTTGCTTCATTCCTAGAAACATGTTTTCTGCTCATCAACCCAATTTCTAAGTGACTGCAGAAGTGATATTTTTAATTTATAATTGTAAAGTGGTGATTGTTACCTATATTTACAAGACATTTCTCTCTGTCATGCAAAGTCATTAGGTTTGGAGTGAACATACCATCCTCTAATCTTCATTTACACAGATTACCCACTAAAGTATTGCTGATTAATGTACTTATGCTTAATTTTTGCAGGACGAACTCAGAAGAGATAATCCAGACTCTATATAATGAAAGTAACTCAACATACTACAGTGGCATCAACACATCTTTGACAGCATACGGTTGGATACCAGATACAACAACAAGTGTCTATATCTATACAGCAGTTATGGTTGCTACGGTTGTAATTGCTATAGTCCACTCCTTATCATTCTTCATCCTTTGCACACGTGCATCAATGAGATTACACAATCAAATGTTTATTGGTGTAACACAAACAGCTATGCATTTCTTCAACAACAATCCTGCAGGTATGTGTTTATTTTTATGTTGGTACATGTCATCTACTGTCTGTCATAATTACTCTAATTTATAGTTAAAACAGTGTCACCTGTCAATTCTCCCTTTTGCTTGTTTCTTTACCCAGTAAAAGCAAAAATTTTACAAACACACACACACATTACAATAAGTAAAATTAACTTTTAGTTATTCTTTCCATTTAGTTCTTCTGTCCTTTTACAGACTTACAGGGGTCATAGAGAGGAGTTAGTACTAAAGTTTTGGTAAGGAAAGATTGGATCACTTTCAGATATCCCTCTATAACAGTTTGAGTACTCAAAACATGGGCTCCTGTAGAGTACACAAGTCAGAGGTCATTGTCTCCATTGTGTGCATACTTTTAGGCAGAAAATTTGAAACTGAAAGTGACCCGACCTTTAAACTTATTTTACACCCAAACAATACCTTTCCAGAAATAGGTTCCTTATCGAAACTTTATCTATGAAGGCTCCTCCACAACTTCTAAGAGCCTGTAATAGGAACTGTGAAACACTCAATACAATATGAAAATATTACAATTGATTCTTTTATGGTTATAATAGAGGGAAACATTCCACGTAGGAAAAATAGGTCTGCTTGTGTCTGTATATGTGTGGATGGATATGTGTGTGTGTGCGAGTGTATACCTGTCCTTTTTCCCCCTAAGGTAAGTCTTTCCGCTCCCGGGATTGGAATGACTCCTTACCCTCTCCCTTAAAACCCACATCCTTTCATCTTTCCCTCTCCTTCCCCTCTTTCCTGATGAGGCAACAGTTTGTTGCGAAAGCTTGAATTTTGTGTGTATGTTTGTGTTCGTTTGTGTGTCTGTCGACCTGCCAGCACTTTCATTTGGTAAGTCACATCATCTTTGTTTTAGATATATTTTACAATTGATTCTATTCTTTAAAAATAATGCAAAAAATAAGTGAAGTAAATTGCATGTGTAATTTTTCTCTAACATATTAGAAAAATGTATGGATAAAGGGGGAAGGATGAAGGGTGGGGATGGGGGGGGGGGGGGGGGGCGGGGGTGAGTAAATAGTAGATAGAACTATGAGTGTGCTTAAATCTCTTGCACACAGAATTACACGTTCTTGTATCCATATAGTTTGCGTATAGAGTCCACTCATTTAAAGAAAGTGTTCAGAGAAAACAGATATTTTATCCAGCAAATTAACAGGGCACTATCAGTTAAAGCCAAAAACCAGGAAATGAATAAAGAGGAGAGCACCCTGTTAAATTTCTTAGTTTTTCTTCCCTGTACTGAAAAATGTCATTCAAAGTACCCAGAATCCTCCAAAACTGTCAGATTAATCTGATTTCCCATTCATCATATGAGATTGCAGATCTCCTGTGAAATCAGTGAAGAACAATTTGCTTATGCAGAAAAAATTTACAAAACATTGTGGCTTAAATAGACACAGCTGTATACATCATGAAAGAATGCTGCACCAAACATGAATACTGCACTCACCTTCTCAAAATAGCCAAGTCTGCTATTGCTGACACTGCACTAGCCTACTCAAAACAGCCAAGTCTGCTATTGCTGAACATTGTATCTGCATCAGACATCAGTGGAGTATGATTAAACAATAATTTTGTCCACAGCAACAACTTTATGGGAGGCCATTATTAAAGAATGCATGAAAATATGTGTTGCAGAAAATATGATGAATTGTGATAGCAGTTGGATAGTGCATGGAACCCGATCATTACCATTATTTGTTCCAAACAAAGATGACAGGGTAAGCCGATGGCTATGGTGAGTGACAAACCAGACAATAATTGAGTTCCACAGTTCCACCTGTGAGGACACTACTCACTAGGTAGTGTGGTCAGACTGTTTCCATGATCTCCACACATGCATGGAATACCCACAGCGAGCTAACGAATTGGGGGACAGGGGAAACATTCTTCACTCATTGATGGCTTACCTGACGTTGGCAGGTATCCACTAAAAATATCATGAAGTTTAGTAAACAACAACTGGCTCCAAGCCCTACTCTTCTGATAATATGTAGTTTGTTGGGGAAATTTTAAAATTTAGATCAGTATCGAGTTCGGAGGATATTTTTTCATGTGTTCGAAAGTTAAGCTTATTATTACAATAGTAAACACTGTAGTGGTGCTTTGTGTTTCTTCATTTCATAATATTTTTACCTGATAGTAGGTCATCCATGTACCAAGTCTGATTTAAATTGCTCAAGATATACTAGAGCAATGCTGAAACAAACATGCCCTCATACATTAATTTTTACAAATGATATGGATAAATATTGAAGACCTTTTGCATAAAAATACATTCGGAATCCTTGATCAAAAATCTCTCCCTCTCTCTCTCTCTCTCTTTTTTTTAACTAAGATAATGTAGATTACAATCCTTCTGACACCTAAATATACCAGTAAAAGATAGTAAGAATTTGAAGAAGAATAATTGGCTGTGCTGTTATCTATTTTGCACATTATTATTCCATATGACTTTTGATGCATAAATATTTTATTTTTATGTCAGTTAAATTGTCACATAATTCTGTAAAACTATGTGGAGAGGGCAAAATAAGCTACTGTCTTTCTCTTCAAGTGAACACAATGTGATATACTTACAAGTGCAGAACACACTACTACAAGAGTTTCTTTAGTTTGCCTATGTATTGATTCCTTTATTGCTTGTTAACCTGCTGTACCTCAAGGTATTTTAGACACAGTGTTTCATTATTGTCTGACCGTTCATATATGTCTGTGTTACCAATAAGTTATTAGTGTTTGAAGTTTTATAAACTAAGGTTTAGTGAGATTAAGATGTAAACTGTTGGTTACGAACCAGTTATTGGCCTCTTCAGCTATCATCCTGGGTTTGCCCACTGTGGTATAGTTTGGCCTTAATTAGTATTATCATCAGCAAACAATATAGTCCTTCAACCATCCTTTAAAGTAATTGGTTGGTCATTAGTATATGTTAAGAACAGAGACAGAGATTTTGGATGTCACTATTTTATGTTTTCCCATTTTGATGTTAATTTTATTCTAGTGATGCCATTTTCCAAAGTAGCCCTCTGCTTTCAGTTTTGTGTTTAAAATTATTCTTGTGTTGTTAGCTGTGGCAGACAGAAGGCATGCTTTGCTGGTGCTGCACATTTTTCTCAGCTTTGACTGAGATAAACTCACTCTTCAAAGGTCTTCTGCCATTATAAAAGTTGGCACAGAAACAGCTAAGTAAAAACTCCATGCAATCAGCACATTTATTTATATGTAAATGCCAACCTTGGAATTTTCCTTTGTGGAGACCACATCTGCGGGACTCATGTACTGATGTGAAATTCTAGATTCACATATTTTACTGTTCATATTACTTCTGCATAATCTATCATTGATTGTACCAATACCAGTTTGTATTGTGGTTTATTGTGAACTTTTGACTATTCATGAGTACCATGATAAACTCCTACCGTTATTGTCAATTGTAGGCTTAAAGTAATTTCTGTTCTTTTAAAATTTTTGAGAACAGTAGCCCTATCCATATCACAGCAGCTGTTTCTGATTTCCTTGTACAATTATGTGAGAAATAAGTTATTCTGAGACTTTTTGGATGCTTTCAAAACTATATTTTCGTATGATACTGGTAAGAGTGTTTTGAAAGAGTTCCCAAGACTCATGTACATCTGGTACTTGTACCAAAGATATCTCAAGTACTATCTTCTCCTGTGGATCATGTCTCCTCTGCGAAAAGTTCTGGGTTTATCATTATTCATCCACTTGACTATTGCTTCTGCATAATCTTTGATTGTTTATATCAATACCTGTTTGTATTATGGTACATTGTGAAATTTTGAACATTCATGAATACCCTGATAAACTCCTACTGTTATTGTCATTTGTAGGGTTAAACTTATTTCTGTTCTTTTAAAATTTTTGAGAACAGTAGCCCCATCCACATTAGAACAGCTGTTTCTGATTTCATTGTACAATTATGTGAGAAATAAGGTATTTTGAGACTTTTCGGATGCTATCCAATCTATATTTTCGTATGATACTAATAAGAATGTTTTTGGAGAACTTATTTTGTAACAAATCAGCATTTGTGATGCACAATTTCTGCCAAAGAATAGATCACACCTGAATTTCATTGCTTATCAACATAAAAAAAATGTGCATTTTTGAGAATTTTCAGAAGTTACCATTGTAGTAAATCGGCATTTGTGGTTCAGTTACTGTAGCAGATATTCTAACAAACATATTGTGTTACATCTAGTTTTACCATAAAGAGGAGTGTATATTATCCACATTTATCATAAATTAACTATTTTCAAGTTTGTCAATTATTGTAATTAACTTCAAAAAGTTTTAGGAAATGAATAATTTTTACCACAGGTTTTCTGTTACCTTAATAGAAATCACATTTTGTGTATTTGCTGAAATTCTTGTAGGGAATTAGTAACTTATTTAACTCGGCAGATATAAAAGATAATCAGCAGGCTTAGTTTAAAGTTATTTGTTCACTGTCCTGTAATACACTGCACCAGCCAAAATACAGCCCCACTGTTATTGCTATTCTTGAACACAGGATGAGTTGGCTGACATTTGTAAGCAGCTGGAAATCACCCTGGTTACTGTCAGATGGTTGGGAACTACTGTGAATCAGTGTGTTGGAAGAGCTCCCAAGAGTCATATACGTCTGGTACTAATACCAAAAGTACCTCAAGTACTATCCTCTCCTGTTGATCATGTCTCCTCTGCAGAAAGTACAGGGTCTATCATTAATCATCCATTTGACTGTGAGTGGCTTTTCAGTGGTAGATTCAGGCTTTCTGAACAATGCCGACACAGACCAGGGATGACTCAGGGTGTTATACCGATCCCCCTAACCAACAAGGTCGAAGTGTTGTCTACCACCGAAACTGAAACAGAGGCAGCGGGACTCACTTTACTTTTTTTGGGAAAACCTGTTTGGTGTCAAGAGGAGGCATACATAAAATGGTAGGGTGCCATTAATCATTGGCAGTTCAAACTTATGGTGAATGATGGTACCCCTTTGGGAACTTGGCAGCAAGAGAAAGGACACCAGGTGGACTCAGTGTGTATGCCTGGATGCCTCATTCAGAACATCAAAGAGGCTGTTTCAACAGCCATTGGAGGAATAGGGTGCAACCAGCTGCAGATTGTGATGCATGTTGGAATAAATTATGCCTGTTGTCTGAGCTCTGATGTCATATTTGGATCATTCCAGTAAATGGCAGAGAAGGTTGAATAGATCAGACTTGTGCATGGAGTTCAATCAAGGTTACAGTTTGCAGCATTGTCCCTGGAACTCATCATGACCCCTAGGTTCTGAGTCAAGTGGAAGGACTGAAGCTGAGACTCCGAAGGTTTTGTGACAAGCTAGGCTGCGACTTCCTGAACTTGTGCCATAGGGTGCATCCAAATGGGTCAAGTGTGTTCTAGCTGACTGTGTGTGGTGTGCAAACAAGGGTTTTGTATGTTAGGTGACTCAACATCCAATTCAGATAACAATAAAAGAAGTGCCTCCCACAGGTGAGAGTATTAAAATCCTAGTGGTTAACTGCCAAAGCATTCACAACAAAGTGCCAAAGTTCAAAGTGCTCTTGAAAATCAGTGAAGCTCACAGAATACTGGGTACAGAGAGCTGGTGGGAACCTGAAATTGATAGCAGTGAGATTTTTGGGGAAAATTGAAGTGTGTAATGAAAGGACAGGCCAATGGGAAATGGAGACCATGTATTTTTCACACAGTAAACAACTCAGATTCACCAAGATAGAAATTGAAGCTATATGTGAGATTGTTTGGGCAACACTCTGTATCAGGGATTGGCATAAAATGGTAATTGCATCCTTCTATTGCCCACCAGACTCCTCTTCTGATGTAACTGAAAACTTTAGAGTTTGCTTGTACTTAAGTTCCCCAATCATACTGTACTCATCAGTGGACTTCAATCATCCAATTATCAATTGGGAAATTTACAGTCTTATTTGTGATGGGCATGATAAGGCATCCTGTGAAACATTACTAGATGCCTTCTCTGGAAACTAACTCGAACAGGTAGTTCAGAACCCCACTCATGATGGAAGTATATTGGATCTAATGGCAGCAAATAGACCTGACCTCTTTGAGGGTGTCCACATAGAAACTGATATCAGAGACCAAGATGTGGTTATGGCAACAATGATTACCAAAGTACAAAGGGCAACTAAAACAAGGCGAATGATTTTTTTTTTTTTTTTTTTTTTTTTTTTTTTCATCATTGGTTCCCACAAAACTTTTGTGAGGGGTGTTTATGCCTGACAGAAAATGTTACTGGAGGCATAATGTTTATGATTTCTTGTGGTTATAACTGATGAAGGTAGTGGCTGTTTTCAATGTAAACAATGCCTGTTTGACTAAATTTAACGCCTCAGTATGTGGTTGTTTACTAGCAAATAATTTGTCCATATTATCAGAACTCTTGTTCACAGCTGCACTGAAGCACCAAAGAAACTGGTACAGGCATGCATATTCAAATACAGAGATATGTAAACAGGCAGAATATGGTGCTGTGGTCAGCAATACATATATAAGACAACAAGTGTCTGGCACAGTTCTTAGAACAGCTACTGCTGCTACAATGGTAGGTTATCAAGATTTAAGTGAGTTTGAATGTGGTGTTATAGTAGGTGCATGAATGATGGGACACAGCTTTTCTGAGGTAGCGAAGAAGTTGGGATTTTCCCATACAACTATTTCAAGAGAATACGGCAAATATCAGGAATCTGGAAAAACATCAGGTCTCCGACATCGCTGCGGCCAGAAAAAGATCCTGCAAGAATGGGACCAACAACAACTGAAGAGAATCCTTCAGTATCACAGAAGTGCAACCCTTCCACAATTTGCTGCAGATTTCAATGCAGGGTCATCAAGTGTCAGCACGTGCACCATTCAACGAAACATCATCAATATAGGCTTTTGGAGCTGGAGGCCTACTTGTGTACCCCTGATGACTGCATGGCACAAAGCTTTATGCCTCACCTGAGCCCGTCAACTCCAACAGTGGACTATTGATGACTGAAAACGTGTTGCCTGGTCAGTCGAGTCTCATTTCAGATTGTATTGAGCAGATGGACATGTTTGGGTATGGAGACAAACACGTGGATCCATGGACCCTGCATGTCAGCAGAGGACTACTGAAGTTGGTGGAGGCTCTGTAACAGTGTGGGGGCGTGCACAATTGGAGTGATATGGGACCCTTGTTACGTCTAGATACGACTCTGACAGGTGACGCTTACGTAAGCATCCTGTCTGGTCACCTGCATCCATTCCGATGGACTTGGGCATTTCCAGCAGGACAATGCAACATGCCACACATCCAAAATTGCTACAGAATGGCTCCAGGAACAGTCTCCCCAGAAATGAACATTATTGAGCATATCTGGGATGCCTTGTAATGTGCTGTTCAGAAGAGATCTCCACCCCTTCGTACCCTTACAGATTTATGGACAGCCCTGCAGGATTCATGGTGTCAATTCCTTCCAGCACTATTTCAGACATCAGTAGTGTCCCTGCCACGTCATGCTGTGGCACTTCTCTGTGGTCACAGGGGCTTTACATGATATTAGGCAGGTGTACCAGTTTCTATGGCTCTTCAGTGTATATTCTGGTATGATTAAGTAGTTAATTTTGTATATTTTGATATACCATTAAGATATCATTAATATCACTTCTAGCAAAATCTTTGCTTACAGAGATTCGTCATGTTTCAGAAACTTCTAGAACATGATTTCTCCCATTGTCAGAAGATGTTCATGTGGTTAAGTTGTGGTGTAGAGTAATTGTTATCTATACATGTATACATCTAGCAATATAAGAAAAGGATAGTTGCTATTCACCATATAGTAGAGATGCTGACTTGCAGAGAGGTATAACAAAAAGAGTTTTGGCCAACAAGGCATTTGTCAAAGATAGACTCCCCACCCACCCACCCATCCACACACACACACACATATGCACACACACAAAACTCACACACAAATGACCACATTGTCTATTATACATCAAACACACACCTAAAGATGATTGTGTAGACATTGTGCAGCCAGTTCCTTGCAGAAGGCTGAAATGTCAGATCAGAATCTGAACACTCAGAGTTCCCTATGGGGACATGGAATGATCATATATACACATTCTGTCACCAGGGTTGTAGGATAACTGGATGAGGATTCAACTGAAATGGTTCAGATGGTTGCTCGTCTTATTTACAACTTCTGTTTGCTCTCCTTTCATTCATCTTGTTCATTGCTTTCTTCTGTATGTCCATGTAGACTGAGAAGTGTCCTTGGTGTAGAGTATCAGATGATATAGTTCAGTAAGTTATTTTTAACAAAAATTGATTTATATCCTTTTCCCAAACAGGAAGTTTAAATTTCACTGTAGTGTAATATGTGCAGGTTTGAGCATGCCATCCCATGTTATGTCCAACAGTTAATAGGTCTTTCATCACTTACTATTTATTCTTCCACAGATTTCATTCTCTTCAATATTTCTACATAATAAGTTTCATCAATTGGAATGCCTAATTGTTACCCCCTTTTTTTTTTAGGTAGAATTCTCAACCGGTTTTCAAAAGACATAGGAAATGTGGATGAAATGCTTCCTCTTACCATGATAGACACCTTTCAGGTAAGCATTTTAGCTTTAACATATAATTGATCATATGTCTACAGTTAATGTGATGTAGACTGGTAGTCTACATGTACAGATGCCTGATCTATCCACGTCCTTAACGTTTGAAGTTAGTTTTTTAACAGAGTTGCAGCAACTGCCATCTGTGATTGCCAAGCACAGTTACCCACAGTACTGCCATCTGTTGGCCATGCTCTGAACTTACAGTACAGGTTGCAGTGCAATGCTGCTAGCATGCTTAGTCAAGCTGCAAGCTCACAGCATCGACTACAGCATGGCACTTGAAAGAGCAAGCTGACATAAAAGTTGAAACACAAGACCCTAACAACATAGTTTGCAAGTGCAGTGTCCAATTCCTACCAACTGTAGTTTCATGTCACTGTGTTTCCAATTTTGAGGATCCAGCAAGATTATGAAGCAGAGGAATCAGATGTTTTTCCACCACTACATCTTTGCAGCAGCCACATACAACTATATCAACACAAAGCCACATGAGAACATGCTGGTTTGTTATGTGTGCTGTGACAACACTGCAATTTCAGTGGTCTCCTGAGTGACGGATTGTGTAGTGTCATCAATGACCACTTACGTGACAGGATATGACTTGATTTCAGTGGTCGCCTGAGTGAGGGATTGTATAGTATCGTCAGTGGTCTCTAGTGTGGTGTGATATGATGTGATTTCAGTCGTCACCCAAGCTACAGATTGTGTAGCAGTATGAGTGGTCATTCACCCGGCAAATTGTGCATTATTTTTTCAGTGGTTGCTCCTGCGACAGGCGGTGTGCAGTGACTAAGTGGTCACCCCTGCGGTGAATAGGGTTGCGTGAGATTGTGACTGCTTTCATGTACCAACAGTGCTATCAACAAGCATTAACTTAATGTGTAATTGTATATTCTGCTTCCTACATAAATTATCTTACAGTGGTAACACCTTGCTGGCACAGACTAATTGCTGTGCATGTGTGGTACAACATGATTAACTATGATGAGGTTGTTCCCGTGGATTGTGCTGCCACTGCTGATATTGCTGCCACATCATCTTCCAGTGAGTTGCATTCTATGGTCTACCATGTCACTGTCTGATCAACACTTTTTTTACCTACCCATCCATCCCTATGGTTCACACAGGTCGAGGCCTGCTTTCATTGCAATGGTGTAATGTCAGAGCATATACAATATGCTTATATTGCCAACCAGCTTGACCAGTGCTACACTGCCAAAGTTGCTGAAATCAATAATGTGCCACCATCCAGTGGGCCATACCAGCAGGTCACCTCTCTATGTCCCCCAGCTGAATGTGTACATCATCTAATTGCAGGTGATGACTCTGGTGACAGAACTCCATTCCAGCTCTTGTCACCTGTGCGCACTGTCAACATTGGCACAGTTCCAGACAAGTTGCTGCCTCTGCTTTGGCTGAACTGATTGCCTAGTCAGGCTCATGCCATCCTCACAACTCAGAAGACACTTTCACTGCAATAACTAGCTTTCCTTTCTGACACAGTGGTTAAGGTCTGTGTTCTGTTACAGCTCATGTTACTGCTTCCAGCCTAACTGATGTCACCTCTGACATGACAGGCCGGCCGAAGTGGCCGTGCGGTTAAAGGCGCTGCAGTCTGGAACCGCAAGACCGCTACGGTCGCAGGTTCGAATCCTGCCTCGGGCATGGATGTTTGTGATGTCCTTAGGTTAGTTAGGTTTAACTAGTTCTAAGTTCTAGGGGACTAATGACCTCAGCAGTTGAGTCCCATAGTGCTCAGAGCCATTTGAACCATTTGACATGACAGCTACAATGTCTCTTGCACATTAGACCAGCATGGCCAGCCAGTAATTCCAGCTGCTTTCATTCCAGATTGACATCCTTACAGTTGAAGCATTGCACTTCGTGCCTGGCCAGCTGTTATTCCAACAATGTCACACCCTTACTAGTGCACCCATGAACATTCTTTTGACAAAGACCAACTCCTATGTTGCTACCATTGCACATTTAGTGAGCATGCTTCCCACTGCCCCCACCGTTCGATCACCCAAATGTCACTGAAGACCAACCCGCTATGTGCTGTACCACTGCATGTTTAGTGAGCGTTCTTCCCACTGCCCCCCCACCATGCACTCACCCAAATGTCTGCGGCATCTGTGAGTGAACATGCACCGATGCCATTCTGTCTCACAGCATGTGTTCACTTTGGGCAGAAGGCCCAACCAGCATTTCCATATAGACAATGGGCCTGACCTGTCCATCTGTCTTTGCGAACAGCTACCTTGGCATCGACCAATAACTCCTTTGGGACTGTCAGCTGCCAATAACATGCCTATCACCACTCTTGGTATCCACCTGATGCAATTGGACATAGGACTGCACCACACTTTCAGCTGGCATTTCACCATCACAGATGTCATGGAGCCAGTTATTGGTACCAATGTCTTAGTAAATTTTTGGCTCCTTCCTGATATAGCTGGCCCTCATGTCACCAACAATAACTTTGGTCACTCGATCTTGGGTTCCTGTGTGCTGCACAAAACTTTGCACTGAAGCTCGTCCCTCCTGCTAGTGGACGGCTTACCAGTACCTTTTTGACCCTTTCTCAGCCATCATACAAACATCTGGAGTACCACAGGAGGTATGACACAGCACAGTCCACCATATCCACACCTCTGGTTTTCAGCAGACCATGAAACCTCACACCAAAACAGCTTGCTGCTGCTAAATCCAAATTTGGGACTTTTCTTCAAGTTGGCTCCATCTGCTGTTCAAGCAGGCCCTAGACCTCTCCTCTCTGCCTCATACTGAAGAAGGATGAATTCTGGTGACTCTTCAGTGACTACTGTGCTCTTAATGGATGCACAAATTCAACCACGTACTCAGCAGCACTTTGGTGTAGTATCCTTGACTGTATGAAAGCATTCACATAGATACTAGCCACCATGGAAGACTCTCAAAGACAGCCACCTCTATGACCTTTGGACTCTCTGAGTCGCTTTTCATGTCATTTGGCCTCTGAAAGCTGCAAAGACATGGCAACAATTCATCAATGGTGTGCTACATGACCTACCCTTTTGCTTCATTGATCTCAACAATATATTGGTATTTTCTTCTTCACTTTCACAACACCATGACTGTATGACAGCAGTGTGTCAACGGTTCAACAAATTTGGGATTATCATTAAAGCTCTTAAATGTATCTTTGGTGCCTCCCAGGTGGCATTTCTGGGCCACCAGATTTGTGCAGATGGCATCATTCACCTCCGTGAAAAAGCTCAAGCTATTTGGGAAATTCAGCATCTTTGAACCCCTCTGAGAACTCAACCAATTCCTTGAAATGATGAACCTCTGCCATTTTCATCTCCCCGGCACAGCATCCGTTCAAGGACTGATGACAGATGACATTGCTAGTCCCAACACAAAGGACAACAATCCCATTCCTTGGATTGATCAAATAGATACTGACTCCACTACTGCCAAAAACAAGCTCGCCAATGCTGCAATTATGGCTCACTCAGTCCACGATGCCCAGCTGGCACTGATGGTCAGTGCCAGACAGCATGCCTTAGATGCAGCCTTGCAGCAACACTTCAGTGGTTGTTGACAACCAATGGCTTTCTTCTCAAGAAAACTCACCACTGCACAACACAAATAGTGTGTCTCTGACAGGGAGCTGCTTGACATCTGAGGTGATATGGTACTTTCACATATCGTTGGAGTCTAGGCACTTTATATGATATTTACCAACCACTAACCCATCACACACACCTTCTAACAGACCAAAAATCACTGCTCACCACATCAGTTCTGCCAACCAAAATATATCTCTCAGTTCAGCACATTCATTTGGAATATCTCGGGAACTGACCCTATTGTTGCTGATTGTCTGTCACAAATCCTGGGGTCACTGGTTGCATTGATTTTGTGGCACATGCTGCAGCATGGTTGATTTGGGGCTGTACTTGCTCTCACCATTTGCCAACAACTGGTCTCAGACTGGATTGTGTATCTATCCCTAATGGAAACACAGAATTGTTCTGTGACACAACCACAGGCAACCCATGATTTTTTCTGCCAGCTTCTTTCCACTGCCAGACCTCTGACAGGATTTACAACCTATACCTCCCTGGTATTAAAGCCACTAGCAGGCTTGTTACGCATCACTATGTGTGGCCTGGTGTCTGCACAGACTGACACAGTGGGCCCACAGCTGTGTCACTTGTCAGTGCAGTAACATTAGCCAGCAAATCTGTGCTCCCACTGGTGATTTTCCTGAAGCTACAGGGAGGTTTTGCTCATGTCCACACTGATATTTTGGTCACCTCCCCATCTCTGACAGCCAACAGTGCATTTTAACCATAGCTGACCATTTTATATGATGTTCAGAGGTGACATCTCAGTCAAATGTGTGGCATGAGTACTTGGATAGCCCATTTAGCCCCCCTTCCACATCATCATCATGGATCACAGAAAGCAATTCAAATCCCAGCTGTTCTACAAGCTTGCACAACTCAGTAGCACTCGTGGTCACTGCACCACCACCTATCACCCAGCTATCAATGGCATGGTCGAGGGATGCCATTACACTTTGAAGTATGCTCTGCTTTGCACAATACAGCATGGAGTACTGCTTTCCCCATTGTCCTTTTGGCCTCTGCATAAGTTTCAAGAGGGAGCTCAATACCTCTGTAGCTGAGCTGGTCTGTGGTGAGCTCTTTTGGCTCTTCTGGATACCTAGGGAATTTGTTGAGCTTTCTGTTACCATTTCTGGCTGTGACATACCAGAATTCCAGGATTGGTTGCACTCCCATGTTGCACGCATCCATCCTCAACCCAGTCCTTGGCATGGCATCCAGTCATCATTTCTTCATCCAGTTTTGGTAACTGCCACACACGTAATGGTGCAGATTGAAGGGATCAGGCCTGGTTTCAAACTTCCATACACCAGTCCTCACGAGATTGTTGGGCATGATTGCCATATGCTGGAGGTTGCCATCAATGGGAACACCCAGACAGTGTCACTGAACTGCATAAAACAGTCATACATCTTTCCATGTGAGCCCATCTTTACACACTCCACTCAGACAGTCTTACCATCATTAGTGATATATGGAAGTTGCACAAAGCGCATAAAACTGACATGTTGCTCTGCAACTTGAGTTGGCATCATAAACACTATTTCATTTATCATATCAGATTAGTTATCAAAAAATGGAAAATCTAGAGGAAAAGGATAGTGGCTTCTCACCAAATAGTTGAACACAGGTAGTGTGGCTTCAGCTACTGGAGACTGTGATCAAATGTGTGTGTGAGTTGCATCTGTATGAAAGAGTATGTGTGTGTGTGTGTGTGTGTGTCTTTCAGATTAGTTGTTTAAGATCAGACAGGGTAGGGCTTTTGCTTGTTTTAATATATCTGAGGATGTTCAGAATATGGACAAAACTGGTTGGCATTGTAATTACAAATGTGATAATAGACTGTAATAAAAAATATTGAAATAATAATTTAATTATCAAGATTTATCTCCACTTGTCACCTTGTCAGCTTTCAAGTATAACATCACACACCAGACTGGTGCTCTTGAGTAGAATTAGTGTAATATTTTCTTCTTCTGAAACTAAACTATGGCTTATGAGATTGAAATCATAAATCTGATACAGTGTTGCATTTGAGTGTATGCTTGTTTTTATATATAATGTTGCATTTGAGTGTGTGAATGTTATACACCTTATGGTGCTCCCGTAGGTGTATAATAACACAGATATATTCAAACACATTGTTGTGTCAAAGTTTCAAAGCAATTGCAGAAGAACTTTTGAAGACATAAGATTTGGATCAAATGAGCATTCACATGTGTATAAATAAAAATGTAAGTATGTAAATATTCATTTGTTCACGTGAATCTCTGAAAGCTGTTAACTGAGTGCTTTGAAATTTTAACACAATGTCACATTCAAATATTTGTGTGTTTTTATTTGCCTACTGGAGCATTGCTTGTAATATATAAGTATATATGTAATAATTGTAAGGGAAATCTATATAAAAATAGAAATGTTCATGTATTCAAAATCTTAAATCTGAAGTTCTTTTCTAGCTGCTTCAAAATTTTGACACAATGCTGCATTCAGATATGTGAACATTTTTATTTACCAGTTTCTAAATGTGGATCATATATAAACAAATAAATTTGTAATGTGTAAAGGGAATGTAGTTACTAATAATCTTGAAAAAGTTTGTGACTGATTTATTCAAATTTTTACACCATGCTCTAATGAACATTTGGATGGACATAGGCTATATATTTTAATATGTATAAGGGGATTGAGATGTTACATACAGCAATATCAAACTCAACATTAAGTATTCGTTTGTTTATACTGAATTAACTTTATTTTGATCATGTCAGTACAAACACATCCGCTCGAATACAGTGTTCAGAACACATTGAGATCAACAGTTTTCAAAGAAGTTCGTTCTCAAAGATGAGGCGGTTGACTCTTGCAGTCAATAACTGCCACAGAGCCCCCGCCGGTAGTGCAGAGTACGGTAAGGATGATGAGAGGCGTGTGGGCACCTGGCCGGCTGATGTCGCAGGTGCACGTGACCGATCGTGTCATGGCAGGTGCTAGTGCAAGGCGCGATCGGACTGTCTCTCGATGTCTTGGTAGGCACAACCAGTAGAGGGAAGAAGGCACGGAAGGTGTCCACTGGTTGACCATGCCATGCTGCTGATGGCACAGTGGAAGCAGAAGGCAACGTGTCTGGTAACAGTTTGTTATTGGCCATATGACGTAAAGAAGTAAGCATGCTGTGGCTTAACATGTTGCGTAAGAGATACTGGATGAGCAACACTCGCAGTAATGATGGAGTTATAGAGGTGCTTGATGTCACAGCAGGGGAGAAAACAGCAAGCTGCACATGACTGAACTTGGCGGTGGATGACTTCGGTGTAGACGGAAGCGTCACCTCAGAGTCCATGGACAGTGAGTGTGTTACAGCGGTAGGTGGCAGGATGTTCCAAGCGGAGGTGACACTGTCGGTGTGTTGATGTGCGAAACAGTTGTGATCGAAGGTTGGGGGGCGTGGCCGTAAGCTCTGTGCATGAGGCATGGCAATGGTGAGAGGTGGTGGAAGGCGGGCGTGGTCGGCAAAACCATGGTCGGAGCAGGAAGGCGATGAGACGTAATGTGAATGTGAAGAAGTCGAAAACTGGTAAATGGTGGAGAGGCAACACAGTTCGATGGAACTGGAGCTGCATGTGTGCTGTCACTGTTGGCGCTACAGTCGAGTCATAAGGCTGCAAGCTGCTCACACGGAACTGCTGCACGGTCGTGCGTTGGAGCAGAAAGATGCTCACTCGTCGAAGCAGAAACGGCAGATGTGTTGGTCGCACATTGCGGAGGTAGTTGAAGAGGGCAGGAAAGCAAGTGGCACTGGAATGTGGTTGGTTATGCCGTGGTACAGAAACAAAGTGTCTGGAACTACCAATGAAAGGTGGCAGCAGCATAAACAAGTTGCTTGTATCACATCAGTAACGTAGTATTTCCACTTGAGGTGGTGTGATGATGACAGTTGTGACATCTGGGACATAGATCCATGTAGCGTGATCATCAGGGTATTAGTTGTAGCTGGTAGTAACGGCAAAGGATCATGAGCAGTCAGAGGCGAACAATGACAGGAGCATCTCGTTGCATGTTGTGCTCAGTCGGTGTCGGCTGCAGCATGTGTAACTGATCTTGTACCAACAAGTTGTATGTCGCAATTTGCTCACATAGCTGTCACAGTTGTTCTGGCGAAAATGTATGTCGTAAAGCAGTCTGCTGTGTATCACTGAGTAAGATGGGGCCGAAATCAGAATCTGTCTCTATCAAAGGGTAACCTGGCATACAAGACAAGGTCGGCAGCACGGTATTGACATAATAGTTTGAGTAGAAGAGATCGTGTGTGCGATCGTGAATGTGAAACTCAGTACTCACTGGAGGCAGAGTGAAAACATGTTCACTGCTGTATGAAGCATTTATATGGCTGAAATCGCCTTCTGGGGTGGGTGAACAAGTTGCGGGCGCGATCCAGTAGTGAACGGCCGGGCGGTAAGCGTGCATAGTGTCGGCGAACTGATGACAAGATGCGGGTGTGGTAGCCGTGGTGGGATCGTATGTCGCACAGCTGTTTGTTTTGACTGCGTCGAGGTCAGTGAGCCAGCAGGCAGTGGCCATGATGTCGCTGTCGGTAGCAGTCGAGCAGAGTCGGTGCGGCTCGGATGCTGCGTAGAGGGAGGGGTGGCACATCCAGTGTTGCACTGAGAAACAGCCGGCATTGTCGTCGGTGTAATTCTTGCATTGTCGTTGATTGGTAGGATGTCCTTGATGAAATTGTTCCTGTGATGTTGGTGACAGGCACTGAATTAAAGCGGCTTTCACTCTGGTGTACTTGTCACTCAAATTGTCACAGATAATGTCCATAATTATATAATGATAGTCCTTTAGGTGCTTGAAGAGTACGAGGTATTTTTCACTTTTGTCGGTGATGCCATAAGAGGAGAATATATACTCTATGCCCATGAACCACACTGGAAGTTGGTCCAAGAGAAATGTTGGTAGTTGAATGCTGCAAATGAGGGACAAGCACGGAGAAGCGGTGGAAAAGTTGGTGCAAACATTCGAACTCTGGAAGATGGGCTGTGCGGAAACCGGGTCGAATGAATTTGCATGCAGCATGGAAGACACGGCAGCCGTGATGGGCATTTGTGAATTAGACCAGGCATGCGATTTAGCCATAGTTCGGAGTTTGTGCAAACTGGGATTTGCAACATAGTCCCAGTTTGTTGCAGTCCATTGTTTGGCATGATTGTCTGGTGTCCTAGCACTGCACTGACGAATGTCACTGTAATAATTATCACACAAAAGCAAGTCAAAATTGTCCAAATTAATTGGCGAAGGAGCACTGCACTGTCCGGAAGTGAAATTACCAACACGTTGAGCGTGTTTCAACGGATGACGTGAATGCCTCGGTCGCATTGGCGATGTGTGAGAAGGAGACGAAAGTTACCAAAAAGCACGATTCACACAAGAGTCGCGAATTTACACACTAATTACATTTCTTGTACACTGCATCCAGATGCAGTGCGATTCGAAGTAGATGGACGTAGAAATCCAACAAAGGATTGCTGCATTGTTTGTCCATTTCGATGTTCCAGTACAAATTTCTTGCATCGTAACAAGAGTTCGTGAGCATCGGGGTCAACAGTATGGGGACTGAGATGTTATGTACGGTAATATTGGACCCAAAATTAAGTATTTGCTCATTTATAATGAATTAACTTTATTTTGATCATGTTGGCACAAACACATCCGCTCGAATACAGAGTTCAGAACACATTGAGATCAACAGTTTTCAAAGAAGTTCGTTCTCAAAGATGAGGCGGTCGACTCTTGCAGTCGATAACCGCCACATGTATAACATATAAATATATGCGTAACATGTAAAGAGGAAACATTGTTACCTAAACTCTCAAAGTACTCAACTGATTTACCTCAAATATTTACATGTTACTGTACTGAACAAGTGGACACACATAAGTTACATACTTCTTAGTATAAAAATATGTACATACAATATGTTGTTGTGGTCTTCAGTACTGAGACTGGTTTGATGTAGCTCTCCGTGCTACTCTATCCTGTGCAAGCTTCTTCATCTCCCAGTACCTACTGCAGCCTACATCCTTCTGAATCTGCTTAGTATATTCATCTCTTGGTCTCCCTCTATGATTTTTACCCTCCACGCTGTCATCCCATCCAAAAAAAGGTTGTCAAATCAGATAAAACATCAAAACAATGCTGATATGCTTTTTTGATGCCAAGCGTGTAGTTCATTCAGAGTTTGTTCCCCCAGGTCAGACAGGTCAGACTGTCAATCAAACCTTTCATTTGGAAGTTTTAAGAAGGCTGCATAACTTTTTTTTCTTTTTTTTCCTACCCTCTCATATGATGGTTTCCAAAATGTAAAAATCATAATGAGCAATGGAATTCATGTCCTTACTGTTATGAGTATTTGCATAAAGATATGAGATGGATTGGTTCCAGTCAACCTGACTGAGGTCAACTGGCTGTTGTATGCATTGTCAGCTTCAACTGGTGGTGCTGTCTGAAGATGGCCTAAGTATAGGCTGAAACTGGTCAATTTAATAAAGTACCATTGTGATCTTTGCTGTTTTTTCAGTTATTTTTTATAGATTACAAGACTGCTGCTGCCTGAAAATGTTACCAAAAATTTTGCATATTCCAAATGGTCATCACAGAAAAATAATCTACATCTACATCTACATCCATACTCCACAAGCCACCTGACAGTGTGTGGCGGAGTGTACTTTGAGTACCTCTATCGGTTTTCCCTTATATTCCAGTCTCATATTGTTAGTGGAAAGAAAGATTGTCAGTATGCCTCTGTGTGGGCTCTAATCTCTCTGATTTTATCCTCATGGTCTCTTCACGAGATATATGTAGGAGGGAGCAATATACTGCATGACTCCTCAGTGAAGGTATGTTCTTGAAACTTCAACAAAAGCCCGTACCGAGCTACTGAGCGTCTCTCTTGCAGAGTCTTCCACTGGAGTTTATCTATCATCTGTGTAACGCTTTTGTGATTACTAAATGATCCTGTAACGAAGTGCACTGCTCTCTGTTGGATCTTCTCTATCTCTTCTATCAACCCTATCTGGTACGGATCCCACACTGGTGAGCAGTATTCAAGCAGTGGGCGAACAAGTGTACTGTAACCTACTTCCTTTGTTTTCGGACTGCATATCCTTAGGATTCTTCCAATGAATCTCAGTCTGGCATCTCGTTTACTGACGATTAATTTTATATGGTCATTCCATTTTAAATCACTCCTAATGCCTACTCCCAGATAATTCATGGAATTAACTGCTTCCAGTTGCTGTCCTACTATATTGTAGCTAAATGATAAAGGGTCTTTCTTGTTATGTATTCGCAGCACATTACACTTGTCTACATTGCATTCAATTGCCATTCCCCGCACCATTCATCAATTTGTTGGAGATCCTCCTGCATTTCAGTACAATTTTCCATTGTTACAACCTCTCGATATACTACAGCATCATCTGCAAAAAGCCTCAGTGAACTTCTGATGTTATCCACAGGGTCATTTATATATATTGTGAATAGCAACGGTCCTACGACACTCCCCTGTGGCATGCCTGAAATCACTCTTACTTCGGAAGACTTCTCTCCATTGAGAATGACATGCTGTGCTCTGTTATCTAGGAACTCTTCAATCCAATCACACAATTGGTCTGATAGTCCATATGCTCTTACTTTGTTCATTAAACGACTGTGGGGAACCGTATCAAACACATTGCGAAAGTCAAGAAACACGCCATCTACCTTGGAATCTTGTGTCTGTGGCCCGCTGAGTCTCGTGGACGAATAGGTCTTTTTTGAAACCCATGCTAATTCCTACAGAGTAGATTTCTAGTCTCCAGAAAAGTCATTATACTCAAACATAATACGTGTTCCAAATTTCTACAACTGATCGACGTTAGAGATATAGGTCTATAGTACTGTACATCTGTTCGACGTCCCTTCTTGAAAACGGGGATGACCTGTGCCCTTTTCCAATCTTCTGGAATGTTAATCTGATGTTAATTTTGAAAAATTCTTGACACATGAACTTTCTCCACATCCTTTCTCTTTTTAAAAAATAGGATGAGAAAATGTAGGAAATCTACTATATGCAAAGCAGTTGAACATGTAAAATAAATAAAATTGAACCTTACTAAATGTGTTATTAATGGTGGGTGGTTGATGCATAAAGTTTTATTGAGGATTGGGCTGTAGTTTGAATCTATTTGTGATAGTTAAGTTGAATGTGTCAATGACCACAGCAGATTAATCCATCTTGCTCCCAATTAGATCCTTCTGGGATTCAGTTATTAAGGAATCTACGGAAATACATTTGGCAGGAAGTTTTCTTAATTGTACCAGCTTCAGAAAACATTTTATGCCCAGTGAGAAGTTTAGTGCCCTTAACTTTATTTGGTTGGCATCTGAAATTTAACTTCATGAGCACGCATTCTGACAGAGGGTATGCATGCAGAATCACAATTATGAATGCACCCGCATGCCACGTATGGAGCAATATTTGAAGAAATTGCTAAACTCAACAGAGGATGTTCATGCAGCAGTAATCTTTGTACATGCTCCTCCGCACTAGTTTTTGCTATGAACTTAGTGACTTGCACTAGGTGTCCCCAGTGTAAAACACTCACTTGAAGATGGCTGAATGGTTGTCAGCCAAAATACATTGCAAGATGTGAACATCATATGACTGCTATCTGAAACATCATGAAATACTCATTATGTTGGGAAAACTTAAAGAATCACCTTTGGAGAGGAGATGGCATCGCACATTCGGAGGTTGGACATGTTAAATTATAAATGAGTGAGATGGTTAAGTTCTTTGCCTTTTTGGCTCAAGTGCCATGGCCTCATTCCAATGTTTGCCAGAGTGATACATATCAAGACTACTGCTGCCAAGTTCATAGCCTGTAAGACAAGCATATCACTGATGAAGTAGAGGATTTGCTTTACTCACCAAGAACTGGATGCTATTTCAAAACAAATGTTTTGTCTGCTCATGGAGATTGCAGCCATTCTCCCATTCCTGCGAATGGGTTGACAGTGTTACAGTGTTATCATGGTAGAGGTGGACTGGGTCCATAAAAAGGAGTCTTCTTCAAGATGATAATAGAAGGTCCTTATCTGTCAGCAGTGTCACCACAAGAAATTGACAGTGTGACACTGTCAGTGTTTGGGAAAAGCTAGAAACTTGCCTTTATCTGATTTTATTGCCACTATTTGTGGACAGGGAACTGTTTGAGCTCTTTCCAGTGACACAGGAGAACAAATGAGATGTGAAACATGCTACACACCTACGAGAGTTCCACCTCATAAGAGTAATATTTCTTCTATGAAAAGGGCCATGCTACAGAAGCTACAAGACAATCCTCACAGAGTAGTCTTTCCAGTGGATAAGGGAAATGTCACTGTACTGTTGCCACGTGAGATCTTTGGCCAGAAAAGTTAGAGCCTGCTTAGAGAAATAACTTACTGGAAGAATGATAAAGACCTTACAGGGGAGTAAAAAGAAAAAAACATTAGTGTTAAACCTTCATCTTTTCTGCAGGAAGTTGCAAAAATATTAAGACCATAAACTCCTCTTCCACCAAGATTAAATGGTCTTCTAAAACTTCATGAGAAAGGTCTACCATTTCATCCTGTTGTGAGCAGTACCAATACACTACGCATGATTTTGCTAGACAGCTTGATTCATTACTGAGACCTGCTGTGGGAAAATACTCTCATTGTGTTTGCAACTCTGCTGCCTTTATTAACAGACTGGAATCACTACTGCTCATTGAATCAGACTTATTGGTATGTTTTAATGTCTTTTCATTATTCATTAGGGCCCCTCTCATGGATTCATAGTCACACATTAGCAGCAAGTTCAAAACCAATACTACAGCATTGTTTCATCGTGTCATTCCTCAGCTTACTGTTTATTCAGTGCAGAATGTTTTAAGTGAATTGACAGTGTTGCCACAGATAATCCTCTCTCCCTTCTGGTAGCAAACATTCTTATGGAGGACTTTGAAGAGAAGGGACACAATTCAGCAGAACTTAAACCAAAAGTATTCTGGTGATATGTTGATGATACTTTTGTAGTGTGGCCCTATAGTGAACAAGAGCTGTCACAATTGTTTCAGCAGCTGAATTCAGTCCATGAGACTATCCAATATACAATGGAAGTGGAAAAAGGTGGCACCATTTTATGACATCTTAGTTAGTCACAAAGTGGATGGGTCATTGGGGCTTATTGTTTACTGTAAGCCCACTCATATGCACCTGTATTTGCAGGCATCTAGCTGCTACCATACTTCTCAGACAATGGGTATCCAAACTTTGATGTACCAAGCACATGTTGCATCTGATAGAAACAGCCTTGGCAAAGGAGATGGAAAACATACACTCTGTGTTCTTCAAAGCTAATGGATACTGTCCACATCAGATCAACACAGCTTTAATGGGGAAGAAATGTGATCACTCACGAGATCAAGAGGAGAAGGGCCTGTTCAAGTCCAAGGTGTTCCTCAAATAGGTCAGCAATGTTTCATTTAAATTTGGCAGAATCCTAAAGAAACATCATATTTAGGTAATCTTACAGCCACCTACTAAGACCTACATACTACTTGGTTCAGTAAAAGATGATCTGGGATCACAGTAGGCTGTGTCACAAACCTTATGTTGGTCAGTCAACACGCAAAGTACTTGAAAAGTGTGTTGCAAATGTTCACCCAGCACAGTGAGCCAGACATAGCTGAGCATTGTATATCCACAGGACGATCAATGTACTATCCTGCCATGGAAATCTTGACTCCGACAAGATTCTTGTGGAATGCAATTATTAAGGAATCTGTGGATATATATTTGGTGGAAGATCTTATCAATAGTGACGGGAGCTTTCAACTGGATAAAGCATGGGTCAGTGATTTCTTTCAGAAAGAAAACATTTTATGCCTTGTGAGATGTGTAAAAACAGTTAACTTTATCCTGCTGACACCTGAATTCTAACTCTACAGCCATGCATTCCAACAGAGAGTGTGAATGTAGTAATCATCATTATGCATGCACCTGCTCACAACAAATGGAGCCACATTCAAAGAGAGTGTTAAATGGAACAGAGGGTGCTCATGCAGTGGTAACCTTTGCACATGACTCTCCACACCATGTCTTGTTGTAGCCTTAATGACAAATGCTAGCAATCTCCAGTGTGAAACAATCACCGAAAGATGACAGAATGGTTGTCAGTAGAAATAGCTTGGCAAGGTGTTACTACCACCTGGCTGCAATCATGAAACTTCATGGAATACTCATTACACTGGGAAAACTTCAAAAATTACATTAGACAGTAGTCGCTCATATATGAACTTCCATTCTACTTGAGAGCACATAAATTCACACAGGTACAATGACACGACGTTGTGCCCAGTTGTGAATTGCCGCATATCCAAATGTTTTGGGGTATCAAATAATATTAGGGCAAGTCCATATATTTGACTACTTGGGCTTTGGTATCTCTTATGCTTACCAGTATGATAATGATCCTGAAAAGAAACTACAAAGGTACTTACACATTTTATGTATGATCAAGAGAATGCCCCTGAATAGACCAGCAAATAGACAGTAGAGTCATTCCATGTCAAATCAACACACTTTAAATAAAAATTTTACTTCACACTCTTAGATTTTGCTGAAAGTTGGTATACTTATAGTGGGTGCTGAAACTAAGAAAAATACCAAATTTCAATTTTTTACCTCGAACCATTCCTGAAATATGGTCATGTAAACTTTTCAAAAACTGGCCAAAAATGTGTGAACGGACCTTTTTTAAATTGCCCTAGGAGCTGCCCTAATTGAGCTAGAGCATTTTGCATGCTCTTTCCAGTGATAGACAAAAAAACGTAGCTCCTAATTAATAACCTTTTTCAAAATGGTAATTAATATTTTGATTTAATTTTTTTACAAAAAGTACATAATTGAAAATTTTCAAAACCACATGGCAAGATATAAATCTGGGATGATGATGGGTTCATTGTTAAAAAAAAAAAATTATTCCAGACTCTTGTTTTTCACTAACGGCCCCAGTTTGACCAAACTGAACTGACCTTTAAGGTAGTACGTCAATAGAGGACCGTATACATAAGGCTTGATGTCTGTACAATAATTCAGAGACTGGAGCCATTGTTGAGATGATGTAGTCTGCATTGCTACCTTCTAAGGCGTGTGTGCCTACAGCATTATTGTGCAGTGTGGTTTAAGTGCAAATCAATTGTTACCTCTGTGTTGACCAGTCTGTATCTATTATATTTAATAGTTCATTTTCAAGTAAATCTATACATTGAAGGACAGTTTATAAGTGGTTTTTGTATAAATATGGAACCAAGTAAAAAGTGCAGTGCTGTAAGAGTGCAGTGTTGTAATCCATTGAAGAAGTCAAATCATTTTATTAGAGACAGAAAAAAACAGAAATGTCACAACATGGATGCCCAAATTATTTCCTCAAATACCAAGTGGTGCCAAGATTTGTGATAAATGTAGGAAAGATATAACCAAATTGAAAAATACACCAGAGCCCATCAGTGATGAAAGTGTTGAAGAAGAATCTTCTGGATCAGAGATAATCATCCAAGACCAAGACCCGGACTTCACTCCAACTTCAGTAGCTGTTCAAACATTTAACACAACACTTCAAGAACTAGGTGAGTCCCCAATTGACAAGAGAAAACTAACATCTAGGCATTACGCCAAATCAAAAGTGAAGAAAATCTCATCAATGACACGTAAACTTTTGATTGCTCCTGAAACTTCTTCGTCAGATACTGATACTGATGAATCTGTTCTTGAAAATCTTAAAAGAAACTTTAAAAAATCTATAAGTAGAGCAAAAAAACTAATGATTCTTACAAGTTTACCTGAAAAGTGGAGTGTCAGGAAAATAATGAGGGAATTTAATACTCCTAATTACATTGTTCTGCAGTCCAAAAATATTTTGAA
The DNA here is from genome assembly GCF_023898315.1 of Schistocerca nitens. NCBI lineage: Eukaryota > Metazoa > Arthropoda > Insecta > Orthoptera > Acrididae > Schistocerca > Schistocerca nitens. The sequence continues at coordinate 355,313,951 of NC_064615.1, forward strand.
AGAGAAAGGATTCATGGAAGGTCCAAACCCAAAATCAGGGAAGTGTTTACCAACAGAAACTGTCAAAGTGTACATTCATTTTATGAAAATGATTAAGTTAGCAGGGCAATGACAGGTATTAAAGATTGTGTGACAATTACAGAAACAAGTGGAAATAAAACAAAAATATCAAAAAGACTTATTTTGTGTAACTTTAAAGAAGCTTACAAGCATTTTAAAGACAAGTTTCCTAACATAAAAATAGGTTTCTTTAAATTTGCTGATTTGAGACCAATACATTGTGTATTAGCTGATCGGAGAGGCACACACACTGTCTGCGTGTGCACAACTCACCAAAACATAAAATTAATGATAGAAAATGCCAAACTAAATACAGTAACAAACAGCAGCTTAAACAATTATAAGCAGTGCATTGCAAAAATGCTTTGCAACCCATCATCAGTTGATTGCAACATGGGAAACTGTGAATACTGCCCAGGAGAAACTGTCATACATAAAATTTTAAAAGACTCTTTTCATGAAAACTTAATTGAACAAGTTCAGTTCCGACAGTGGATGTCAGTTGACTGATGTAATCTGGAAATTGTTCAGAAAACTTCTGAAGAATTCATAGATTTATTTTGTAGTAAGATGTTGACTTTGATTCGGCATGACTTCATTGCCAAGCAACAACGAACATTCCTTAACTCCACAAGAGAAAATCTTATGGAATCTGAATTTGTTGTCATATGCGATTTTTCAGAAAATTATAGTATAGTTCTACAGGGTGAAGCTCAGAGTTTCCACTGGACAAGACAACAGATTACCATTCATCCTTTTGTTATATATTACAAACAGGAAGACAAAATTGAGCATATGAGCTTCGTCATTGTTTCTCATTGCCTGGAGCACAATACAACTGTGGTTTACACCTTTCAAAAGAAGCTAATTTCATATCTAACAAATAAATTTCAAAAGATTCCAAAAAAGATATACTATTATTCTGATGGTTCTGGCGCTCAGTATAAAAATAAGAAAAACTTCCTGAATCTTTGCCATCTACATCTACATGATTACTCTGCAATTCACATATAAGTGCTTGGCAGAGGGTTCATCGAACCACAATCATACTATCTCTCTACTATTCCACTCCTGAACAGCACGCGGGAAAAATGAACACCTAAACCTTTCTATTCGAGCTCTGATTTCTCTTATTTTATTTTGATGATCATTCCTACCTATGTATGTTGGGCTCAACAAAATATTTTCGCATTTGGAAGAGAAAGTTGGTGACTGAAATTTCGTAAACAGATCTCGCCGCGACGAAAAACGTCTTTGCTTTAATGACTTCCATCCCAACTTGCGTATCATATCTGCCACACTCTCTCCCCTATTACGTGATAATACAAAACGAGCTGCCCTTTTTTGCACCCTTTCGATGTCCTCCGTCAATCCCACCTGCTAAGGATCCCACAGCTCGCAGCAATATTCTAACAGAGGACGGACGAGTGTAGTGTAAGCTGTCTCTTTAGTGGACTTGTTGCATCTTCTAAGTGTCCTGCCAATGAAACGCAACCTTTGGCTCACCTTCCCCACAATATTATCTATGTGGTCTTTCCAACTGAAGTTGTTCGTAATTTTAACACCCAGGTACTTAGTTGAATTGACAGCCTTGAGAATTGTACTATTTATCGAGTAATCGAATTCCAACAGATGTCTTTTGGAACTCATATGGATCACCTCACACTTTTTGTTATTTAGCGTCAACTGCCACCTGCCACACCATACAGCAATCTTTTCTAAATTGCTTTGCAACTGATACTGGTCTGGTATTTGAGCGGGCAGTAGATCATATCACAAATGTTGATTTTGCACATTCCACTCAAGAAGACTACGCTGCTTCAGAAATATTCTTAAAAAGCCGACTTGAAGAGGCATTGACAATGAAAGGAACACAACAATTTCACGCTTTCATTCCCAGCACTACATCAGATTTAATAGTCAAATACTTCTCAGGTGATATGCAGAGTTGGGAGAGGGAAGTAACTACATCACCAGACAAACTGAAGTTACAAGATGTATCAGGCTATGTCACCACTGTATGTGGCAGAAACTGGTGGCTTGGGTACATTTTAGAAAAAAAAAACAAATAACTTGATGAAGTGAAAATAACTTTTCTTCATCCATGTGAACTAGCCAAGTCATTCTCTTATTCTGCACATGCAGATGTCCTATGGGTGTCAGTTGTGGATGTTCTCCCAAAAGTGAATCCATTTACTCCGACAGGGAGAACATACATTCTTAATGAAAGTGATGTAAACCAAACCCCGTCAGCTTTATTAAAATGTAATATGTGAAGTTCCAAGACAATTTATTGGGAAACTGCTTTCAACTCAAAACTTAATTTTTGTCTCAGGTTAGTGTTAATGTATATTTTATAGAAAGTTGCTTCAAAATTATTGTTAGTACCTATTGTGTTAAAATTAGCTATGTACAGATACCTGTTACTCAAAAACAAGCATTACGTATTTAATTTGTTCCATTTCTAACATCATGGACCAGAACTATTGTTTAAATACTTGTACTTATTCATACTTTATTTCAGTTTGTAGTTACATGCTCAATTTCTTGTTTTCGTTATATCGGTTAATATACTGTTAGTGAAGTTGTATGAAATTAAAATAAGCAATCAACTTAATTATAAAATATGCTGATTAGTTTTGGTTTAATAAGGTGATGTTTTGATATTTCTAATACTTTTTTTTACTTACCTTTCAGTATATTTTAAGGAAATTCCTGTTTGTTAAAGGTCAATTTGGTCAAACTACGGCCGTTAGTGAAAAACAAGAGTCCGGAATAATTTTTTTTAAACAATGAACCCATCATCATCCCAGATTTATATTTTGCCATGTGATTTACAATAGTATGAAGTAGTTATGGAAATATTTTGAAAATTTTCAATTATGTACTTTTTGTAAAAAAATTAAAATTATATCAAAATATTAATTAGTATTTTGAAAAAGTTATTAATTAGAAGCTATGTTGTGTGATATATTCCTGGAAAGAGCATGCAAATTGCTGCAAAATGACACCTTTCCCAGTTCTCTACCTCAATTTGGGCAGCTCATAGGATAATTTAAAAAAAGTCCGTTCTCACATTTTTGGCTGGTTTTTGAAAAGTTTACATAGCCATATTTCAGGAATGGTTTGAGATAAAAAATTGAAATTTGGTATTTTTCTTAGTCTCAGTGCCCACTATAAGTATACCAACTTTCAGCAAAATCTAAGAGGGTGAGGTAAAATAGGTGTGTTGATTTGACATGGAATGACTCAGTACTTTAATTATACTATGACCATATCACTACTTATCTGTTGATCCAAAGCACATAGTTTAATGATAAAATAATTATAGTGAATTGAATCAACAGAAACAAGACTTCTAAGGCCTTAGGCAGTACACATATTAGAAGGTATTATGAGAAACAGTGTGAGAAGACAGGAGCTCCATGTTCTAGGAATAGCAGAAAAAATTCAGTGGTACAGAAAGGAATGACATGATCATCTTCTGTGCATGAATCAAAGCTTGACACTAAGAAAAATCTATGATAAAAGACCCAAGAATAGTAGAGGGATGGGATGATGGTGAAGAAATGGTGCAATCAATTTTAAATTGCTTGATTTTAGAATTGATTGATGTTCAACCCAAAAATGTACATGATGATGAAACACTAAGTGAATAAATTTTCCCATTTGTTTGGCTTGAGAAATCAATAGAAAATAATATTTATTTTCTTGCAGTACTTATGTGACATTTGAATCATAGTGGCAAGTAAAACATAGAACATTATATGTAAACCTTCAAGTAACGTTATTGCATACTCATGATGTTGTGATTCTTTCAGATCATCCTTTCACTTATAGGAACAGTTCTCACAGTTGCTGTGATTAATTTTTGGACGCTGATACCAACTGTAGTATTGATTGGAGTATTCTTGGTGATTCGTAAAATATTTCTTTGTGCCTCACGCAGTCTAAAACGCCTTGAATCAATAAGTGAGTACTTTTAAGCATGTGATATTTATTTTTGAAATGGTATGAGTAACGAATGTATCATTAATCTATTTGTTTGCCATGTTTCATGGTCATGAATGTAAATGTCTAAGGCAGATTTATCGTAAGGGTTTGTGTTCCAACACATTTACTAACTTTGGTAATAGTTACATGAAGGGCTCAACTGGTTCTGATTTACTATTAGAGGAAAAGACGAGAAATTATTAATGAATACAAAGCAACTCAAGTGCTATTTTTTAAATTTTACTTATTTAGTTATTTAAAAAAAGAAGGAAGAAAGAAAGAAAGGAATAGAAATAAACGATAATTTTTATTGGGTTATGAAATATTGCTGGATGCAGATCTGGTATGGTAAACTAGTACTGTATGCCAACTGCAATTTGGAATTATTTCTCATGCTTTTAGTCAGCTTTGCAATATTGAGTTTGTAAAACAGTCCATCAAGGATAACTAAAAACACAAATTTTCTGGAATAAATTATGACTAACTGAAAACCTCAGCTGCTGACAGGTGTTGTTGACATACCTCAATGTGGACAGCTGAAAATGTGTGCCCCGACCGGGACTCGAACCCGGGATCTCCTGCTTACATGGCAGACGCTCTATCCATCTGAGCCACCAGGGACGCAGATGAATAGCGCGACTGCAGGGACTTATCCCTTGCACGCTTCCAGGGAAAAGCTGCACGGTCATCAACAGTTACTGTTCTTTCGAGAACAAGTTACTGTCTTCGTATATACAAATTTTCTATTTTAGTAAAGCTTTTGTTTGAATCATGAATTAGCTCAGTAAATTTGGTAAACAGAATTTCTTTTACTCTGGCAGGCTGTGAAGACAACTATTATGACTGAAAGAACACAACTCAGTCACTAACACACATTTATTACATGCACTATGAAAATACATATACATTTCACAAGCGAAGATCCATTCTGACAAACAGTGTCCAGTTAGTCTGGCCAAGCGTAGACAGTGATCAATAGAATATACTAAAATGCTAATCCAAAATTCGGAGCCTAGTTGTAATTCTTGATCATTGGGGTAGGTAACAGTGTAGCACAATGAAGTGAGATGAACTGGTTGTAATGGCCAGCATACTTATTTAAGTAAGGTCACGTGTAGTGTTTGCACTTGCAAGAGCGTGATAGTGGCCAAAGGCGAGATTCACTTCCAGGTCTCGATGGTTTGGCATCAATCAGAAATATCGAATTGGGACTGTGTGGTCAGCTGACGACTCTTCGCAGCATGGTGTGGCTAGTGCTGTTGTTGTTAATCTCTTTGGCAGATCAGTCACAGTGCTGCCACTGCTCAGACTGTCTTGCTTCTCATATCTGGTTACGACATGAAGAGGCGGTCATTGCAGTAACTCATAAGGAGAATGTGGTAAAGACAACATAACCATAGAGACAGAAAAATGATTCTGATGTGTTTTGTTTATTTGTACCTGTATTAATTCAATGTACACAAAAATAAATACTATTTTAATAATTGTATTTATTCTGAAAGTTCATTTCCCAGCTATAGATCATGATGCTGGATAATCCAGTAATTTTTGTAATGTTATAGACAAACCTGTACACCATTAAGACAGCGTTGAGGCCAATATCAGAACTATGGATGATTACAACAGTGCTTCTGGAGAACTATTTGAAAACTGCAGAAATATATAGCCCCCAAACAGGAGTTGCATACTTGTTACCAGCATGGTTTCTTGGTATCAGTACATAGTACAGCTAGAGGAAAATTAAGTTACAGGCTAATAAGAACAGTTGTGATGGCAATCAAAAGCAGGTCAACTTTTATCTTACCAGACAGTGACCCACCGGTAATTTGATGCATCTGGATATCTGAGCAAATGCTCTCAACATGTCCATTATTGGCACCAATTCATAAATTAGGCATATTAAAAAGGTACTTGAAGATAGTAAAGATGAGATGTAGGCAAAGTGATTAAGGAATAGTACTTTAGATACAACACCATTAAAAATTTAGGAACAATGCAAGAACGTAAAGGATAATTTACTGGATGCTCTCTCTGTCCAAACAGGCCTTGGAAGGCCTGACTGCTGTGTCGTCCTCAGCTGAGAGGTGTAACTGGATATGGGTATGGAGTGACATGTGGTCAGCACACTGCTCTCCCAGTGGCTGTCAGTTTTTGTGACCAGAGCTGCTACTTCTATATCAAGGAGCTCCTCAATTGGCCTCACAAGTGCCGAGTACACCCCACTTGCCAACAGTGCTTGGCAGACCCGGATGGTAACTCATCCAAGTGCTAGCTAAACCTGATAGAAAATAACTTCAGTGATCTGACGGGAACTGGTGTCACCACTGTGGCAAGGCTGCTAGCAAATTACTTGATACATTGAAAAATTATTTATGAGAAATGGCAAGAATCAGTTGAACATTGGAACAACTGTACATTGCATAGAAAAATTAAAGAAAGAATTTCCAAAAAGAAATCTTGAAGAATCATCATCATTAGACATCCACTGCTGGATAAATGTACCCTTTTCTTTGCAATACTGTCTTCAGCTACATGCAGACATGTTGCTCCTGCATGTTTCCCAGTGTGACTTTTTTTCTTCCATTGGTTCACCATATCAGTCTTTTCTAATCTCTTTGAATCTAGTTAAGAAATTGTGTGTTCCATGTATCATCCTTTTTCCTGCTCACTCCCATTTAATTTTAATTATGGTCATATTTACATCATCCATTCCTGTCTGTAGTCTGACACACTTGTCTATTTTCCTATGCCCTGTAGTAATTTCCATAACACGTCTTCCTTTCTCGGTGAGTAATTCTCAGTTTTTTAATGTTTTTCACATGGAGAAAACCATCTTTCACTGTCAAAACTCCTAAAAACTGGTATTGACTGTAAATCTTTCTTCCACTTTGAAAACTATAATTACTTTACCAAAAGCATTCTGAGCCACATTTACTTTTAGTCCATCCACTCATTCAACTACCCCAATTGCAAAAAGTCATCAAAGTCAACATTAATTTGTTCTATCTTTGTTTTCTTTTAACCGACATTGGGCTGTGTTGGTTGGAGTAGGAAGGGGGAGAAAAGAGGCACTGAACAAGAGGTAAGGTTGGGACAGGTGGCAGACTGCCGGGAAGGAGTGGCAGCAAGGGTGGGAGGGGTGGCGGACTGCTGGTGTAAAATGAGTGAAATTAGTCATTTGTGGAGGTGGGTGTCTGACATGGGTAGTGGAGGCTGAGGCCAGTAGAGTTTGAGACTGAAGGATGTGTTGCAAAGACAATACCCATCCACGTAATTCAGAGAAACTGATGTTGGATGGAGCATACAGATGGCATGATTGTGAAGCAGCCACTGAAACTGAGCATGTTCTGCTCAGCAGTGCATTCTACCAATAGGTTATTAATTCCACTCGTGGTCACAGTTTGGCAGGAGCCATTCACTGTAATATGCTGTGCAGATGTTACAGCAGAGCTGGTATGTAGTATGACTGCTTTGACAGGTGGCCTGGCCTCTGATAGATATGGTATGCATGTAGCAGAGTAGGATATGTTGGGTGGGTGCAACAGACAGGTCTTACACTTGGGTCTTCTACAGGGATGTAACTCATGTGGCAAGGAGCTGCAAGTAGGTATAGCATAAGGCTGAATGAGGATAATTCTTAGATTTGATAAGTACTGGAATCCATTTTGAGAGGAGTAGGAAGGTTTGTGGGTAGGATGTTCCTCATGCTTGGGCACAGTGACACATAATCAAAGCTCTGACAAAGTATGCGCTTAACTTGTTCCAGTCCAGGATGCAGTCAAACTGCTGTGCCAGCACAGTACAACTGGGTTGCAAAATATAATTGTGCAGATGTGCTTGTATTGTGCATATATGTGTAGTCTCTTAACTCTGAAGAAAAATATGTCTGAATTCTTAGCAACATCCCCCCCCCCTCTCTCTCTCTCTCTCTCTCTGTGTGTGTGTGTGTGTGTGTGTGTGTGTGTGTGTGTGTGTGTGTGTGTGTGTGCATGCGCGCCTGCATGGGTGTGTTGCTATATACACTGTCTGACAAAATAAAAAGTTATGCACCCAGAGGAGGACACAAAATGAAACTTCATGGGTTGGGAGGTAATGTGATGTTATTTCGGTGATTACAAAAATGGTTCAAATGGCTCTGAGCACTATGGGACTCAACTGCTGAGGTCATTAGTCCCCTAGAACTTAGAACTAGTTAAACCTAACTAACCTAAGGACATCACAAACATCCATGCCCGAGGCAGGATTCGAACCTGCGACCGTAGCGGTCTTGCGGTTCCAGACTGCAGCGCCTTTAACCGCACGGCCACTTCGGCCGGCTCGGTGATTACAAAACTGAGTCGAATTTACAAAGAACTTGGAAGTATGAGCCCACTCACCAGCATGACATTGCACCCCTCTGGCCTGGATGTGTGCACTGATTCAGTTGGGACAGATGACACAAAACCATTGTACCATCTGGGGAGGCAAGCTGAGGTTGCCAATGGAGCTGGTCCAACACATGTTCTATCAGGGACAGATCTGGGGTTCTTACCACCCATATAAGTACCTCAACATCATACAGACAGTTCATATAGACACATGCCATTTGGAGACCAGCATTGTCCTGTTGAAAAGTGGAACCACAGTACTTTAGCATGAGAAGTAACACATAAGAATGCAGGATATCCATGACGTACTGTTTTGCCATCACATTTCCTTCAGTCACTGCCAGCTGTGACCTGTAGTATACCTGACGGCTCTCCAAACCACGATGCCAGCAATAACTCTGATGTGCCTCTCCAAAACATTGGAAGAATGGGACCTCTCCCCAGGTCACCACCACACTTGTCACACAATCATCATCTGGGGTAGAGCGTAACCACAACTCACTGCTCAGCATCATCGATCTGCAGTTCATGCCAGCCAGTAATGACATCACTCCAGACACAGCCATTTTTGCTGTGGTGTTGACAGCAGCCTATGCATGGGACACTAATTCCTTAGCCCAGTTGTTGCTAGCTTCCAACAAATAATTGAAGACATGCACAAAAAAACAGGCTAACACTCAAAGGTAAAAGCTTAGAGATAAGTGTTGCCATCTGTTTCAGGGTACAGGAATTGACATTGGTCTCACCCCTAAATATCACATTAGTATATGAAGAGGTGAGACCAATGTCAATTTTGATTGTTCCTGTATCCAAAAACTGATGGCAACATGTATCTCTAAGTTTTTAACTTTGAGGTTTAGCCCATTTTTCCATGCATGTCTTCAATTATGGCATGAAATATAATGTTGCAATGAGCCCATTACTTGTATTAAGATGGCAGGTACAAATATGAAGACAGAACCATGGCTACAAGTATGTCTGCCTTCAGATTCCAACATCAGGTCACCATCATATCCTAACACCCCACAAATCTAGATATTGAATGACCAGACCAGTTGGCTAAATGGAGACCCACAATGAGTCTTCTTTCAAATTCTGTCATGTGCTTATAACACTGTCTCACATGAGTATGTGGCATCTCATTGCCCTTTACAGTGGTCACTCAACATCTGAGGCTGTTCACATCCATTAAATGCCCTACAAGACCTGGTAAGTTACTTACTTAGTTAGTTAGTTTCATAGTCCATGGATCATTTGTATTATTAATGGAAATAATAGAAATTCTTCTACAAAGTAGGAGAAGTTGTTAAGGAGAAACTTTCAGTTTATTTTCAAATTCTGTATGATCAAATCAGCAATCAAAAATTTTTGTGGCACTATTATGCACTTCTTTTTGCACTAAAGACAACCTTAATGGGGAGTAATAAATGCCATTTTTTAATTCTGGTATCATTGTTGTATACTTCATTGCTCCTTTTTAACTGCAGAGCATTGTAACAACAAATTGTGAGGGAATAAATGCATTGCAAAGTTTTAAAATCTTGAACATGGCCAGAGGCAGCAACTGCAATGTTCTCTTCATGTAGAAAAAGTAGAAAAACAGCCAAATCAGTTGCTATAGTACAAGGTTTACTGACAATTGCTTGCTGTATGTTTCAATATCTTAAAAAGCACCTTCTTCAGAAGGATCAATGATTAACACTGGTTATAAGATGTTGCGGAGGTATGTTAAAAGTACTGTCATAAGGGACAAATGAAGATAAAATTCACATCTATAATAATAAAACCACCAAATTTCATGCTGGCTGTCATTATAAAGTGCTTCACAAATGCAACTAGTGAACTTCACTTTTGGAAGCACTTTCTGATAACAGCACAATATTTTATGGTTTTGTATTTATGGAGGTGAATTCGATCTTCATTTGTGCCTTACGGCTACTTATTTAGTGTGCCTCCACATCATCATGTAACTATTGCTAGCCATTGATCATTCTGAAGGAGACATTTTTAAAGATGTTAAAGCCTAGTTCAAGTAGTTTTCAACAAACCTTATACTATTGCAACCGATTTGCCTGTTTTTCCACCTTTTCCTACATGATGATAATGTGAAGCAGAAGTCAAAATGCCTAACTCCTTAAGCAGATGCGCACAAGATGATTGTGGGTGAGCACTGCATATTATTCTTATGGAACATTTTTGAGCAATAAAGACTTTTCTTCTTAGAAATGACTTACCCAGAACATTATTCCACATGACAATATATGCAAAATACAACAACTTAATAATTTGTCACTCTCAAAGATTTGCAGTCATTCAAAGAGCAAATGTGGCAGACAACACTGATGACAACACTAAGCATGAACAACACTAATGCACTGTGATGGTTGTACTGTCTGTCACAGTGAACTGCAGTGCTACTTATTTACATGCCAAAAAGTTGCATTGACATCTGGCCATGCCCTCGGAATGCTTCACTTATTTTCTCAGACAGTGTCTTACATGTAAGCTTCTGCTTCTGGAAATGTTGTTCCATACAATTCCTTTGTCTGTGGGCTGAATTAGGCTTGTAATGTTAGGTAGGAATAAACTTCACAGTTCTATTTCCATTAAACTGAAATTGAGCTTCTGTTAGCTGAGATGGAGCTGCTCAACTCTTCAGGCTGACTGATGAAACCAGTCATAAAAGACATCTGCTGACAGCCACATGCTTTGAATAATTTTTGTAGTAGACTGAGAGACTCATGGGAGCTTTTTTTCTAGATTTGTTGACTCTTAAGATTTGCCAGTGGCCACGTGTGGTAAATGGTGTCTAAAGTAATGGCACATGTCATTACAGTCAGTTGTCCATTATTATGCTTAGCACTCATGTCACTCACATCATTTCATGATCTTAAAGTTATTGTGGATAACGTTCTAAAATTTAAGCCTGTCTCATCAACACTGTACAACTGCATGAATGTATAAGTCTGTTTCCTCCTGAAATCCTGCGCAATTCTTCACAAAACACAATGGCTACTATGTTGTGTAATGGGAAACCTTCATCCAGGCTCTCACATGTCTTTGAAGTGTAGCCACCTTTCACATGCCTGCTATAATTAATAATCCAAGTACACATACCTGATTCATTGCTCATAGAACTAGATATGAATTGTGTACTGTGATGATAAAGGTCAATTTTGTGAAAAATTTTAAAATTATTATTTTTTTATGTGGAAGAGGCTAAAAGGGTTAACAGTTTTTTTCTGTTCCTTGTCCAGCCACCTGTAGTTTGAACTGATGGACTATACTTACTAGCTCCATAGAACTGTTTCTATCAATTAAGAGTATGTTTTGTTCCTTCTAATTTCTTTTCAAATGAAACCACTACATGTTTCTGTTTTAGCTTTTTTGACTTTCATGGACTTAACATTTGATATGATGCTGTTCAATTGCTGGCAGACAACTAAAACTGCAACAAGAAACAATCACACTGGTCTTTGTGAATGGAGGCAAGTCTTACTACTGCAGAAAGAAAGCAGCTGATAGCACTGTTAAGGCAGAACACGAGAGGATTTTACTGAAACTAAGTGTTCTTAAGAACCTATTGTGCAACTGAATCAGAATGACAATGATAAAAATCTTGCAATCGCACTGGCTGGGGTGGCCGAGTGGTTCTAGGCACTACAGTCTGGAACCACGCGACTGTTATGGTCGCAGGTTCAAATCCTGCCTCCAGCATGGCTGTGTGTGATATCCTTAGGTTAGTCAGGTTTAAGTAGTTCTAAATTCTAGGGGACTGATGACCTCAGAAGTTAAGTCCCAAAGCGCTCAGAGCCATTATATTTTTATCTTGTAATTGCAATAAAACCACATCAACTCATTTAAAAGCTGAGTAGCAAGCCAAACTTTTCTTTTGTCCTGTACCTCTGGATAACACATGGGGGAGGGGGGATGTCATTAAATCCTGAAAACACCTTGGATAATTCGAAGTAAAAATAACCCGTTCAAACCCCAGGTAATTGGGGGCTCTGCTGTAGAAAAGTATGAAAATACTGCTCACTAAGTGAAGCAGACAAGGTGTGGGAAAGTGAGCCACCACGTGCATAAAAAACAAACTATGAATGGAATGAAAAATAAACCATTGTACTTTAGAAAAATTAATGATGTATGCTGAAGGTACAGAAATTATCTAAATTTTCATCATGAATCTAATTTATTTCATGACGGATCTCACTATGAAATTTTCTGTCAGACAACAAGAACACACACATACAAAATTTCTCGTTCATTACATGTGAGTTGGTAAATTTTGATAAAACTTATCACAGTATGGGAGCACAGTTCAACTTTGAAATACAGTGGATGCAATGACAAATATTTCCTTAGGAGTGTGAGGAGCCTCATTTTGCTTGTGTCAAGGTAGTATGAGAGAGACAGAGATACTGGAAAGATTGGTAGTCACATAAAATCTAAAATTCAAAGATAAAAAAAATTCAGGCAAAACAAAATGAGGAATTCTATGATATAATGTAAACCTAGAATAATTGCTTTATAAGTGACAAGTTACGTGGTAAAAGAAGTATAAGAATTTAAGAGCTGTTAAATCTGTTCCAAATTAACAGGCTGTGGAAGAAAAAAAATGCAGAAGTTGTGTGCATTCTATAGTTTGTTGATTTCTTTTTCTGGTGTTGTTCTTACAAGGGAATTTATTTCCACACTTTGTTAAAAGTCCAATTTTTTCAGATATATGTTTCAAAAAGAGACTATATTTGCATAAGCAGTGAAAAAAAATCATATCAGAGATTATCGTCATGCTAAATTTAATTTAGAAATGATATATGTATTATTGATGACCTTATCCCTGTTTTTCAGCACGCAGTCCTGTATTTTCTCATGCCAATGAGTCCCTTCAAGGCCTTCCAACCATTCGTGCCTTTGGTGCACAGAAATTGCTCGAAAAGGAATTTGATCATATTCAAGTATGTCTATTTGATACTTTTAAATATTACATAGACATGAGTCAGACTGTATATCAATTAATTATGTTTATGTCAATATTATTAAAAGGAAAGTTGCTACTCACCATATACTAGACATGCTGAGTCGCAGATAGGCACAACAAACAAAGCCTTTGGCCAAACAGGCCTTGATCAGAACAAACAAAAAACAAACAAAAACACACACACACACACACACACTCACACACACACACACATGCAAACGCAACCCACACACTCATGACCACAGTCTCTGGCTGCCGAAGCCATCTGCGACTCAGCATCTCTACTATATGATGAGAAGCAGCCACCCTTTTCACAATATTGTCATTAACCCATCCTCAATTTTCCATTGTTTGATTGTGTTTATATTTTACAGGATGTAAATTCATCTGCTTTTTACATATTTACTTCTATCAGTAGAGCTTTTGGACTTTGGCTGGATTTGGTTTGTGTAGCATATCTTGCTGTTGTCACATATAGCTTTCTAGTCCTGGGACAAGGTGAGTTGTTCAAAACTAGATGAAAACACTGGAATTATAAAAAATACAAATTACTAATGTCAGGAATAAGGAAACTGTCATTATTTATATACATATATCTTCAATTAATATTGGTTTCGATTGCAGTTGCTTAATTATTTATACCTAATTCCATTGTTAATGAGCACTTAAGTTATTAACATCATTGAAACTTAATCAGTACTGGTGTACTTTTTCAATATAATAAAAGTTTTTGATTTATATTGTCACATCACTTTATCCAACAAACTAATCTTTCCATACTTTTACAAACTTATTCTTTACTGTGCTATGTATGACTCCAGCCTTAAGATATGTTAAAAAAAACTGTTTCACACAGTAAGAGAAAAGAATTCTGTCATTTACAAGTAAAGACACCAAAGCTACTAGAATATCTAACAACAGAGCTATAAAGATCTGGCATTTCTTCAGTGACGACTGTTACAGATTCATACACATTCAAACTCCACAATATTGCACACATTATGTGTAGATGTAATGGTAAAGAACTGCTAAATGAGTAACATAATATCCATGCATATAACTTGAGCAATTCAGAATACCACCTGCAAAAACATAATGACTATCAAAGACAGCATGCGAAAAAATACCTTTCATCTTCACTTTTTGTTCTCCTTGGCCCCAGTGCTGATTTCAGTATTATCAATGCCCCTGAAAACAGAAGTGCATGAGTGCTGAACATGCCTAAAATGATGCATCTCTGGGAGTTGTTCAAAGCAGTTGCCTGCGTAGCAGCCCAATGCAGAATAGCAGTGCAACCAGACATATATGCTTATATATGCTCAGTGTTATGAAAACCACAAGCTTATCAGCACTAGAAACCAGTAGCTTCAGTAACCACATGAGGATCCTAATAAATCTAGTGTTGCTTGCAGTGGCTGAAGGCCACAAGTACACAAACTACACTACTAAATAGCCCAACATTGCACATGCACAAATTGTGGGACGCGACTCAGAGATTCGCAGGGGTGCCTTACACAGAGAACATCCCAGGGTACCTCTGATTTTTTTTTTTTTAGGGGGGGGGGGGGGGCGAGATCAGGGTTCTTTATGATAATATACATCAAATAATCAATAAATTTTACAGCTTCACAAACACCAGATCCTTTACACCACACATAAATAGCAGCATCTTGATCCACCTTATGATGTCTATGAGTCCTCGGTACAAAAAGCATTGTACAATAAATATAGATGTGCTGTTTTAGGCATGTTTAGCACTCACATGTTACTGTTTACAAGGTCATCAATAATACTGAAATTAGTATCGGGGCCAAGGAGAAAAATAAAGTGAAGGCGAAAAGCATTGCTGTCCTTGATGTCCTTTGTGTTTTTGCAACTGGATTTTGAATTTTTCCCTTATAAAGGATCTTGGATTTAGTCATCATACTGGATGGCTTACCATGGCCATTGTTCACTGAGTAGGTATTGAGAGAATATATATGTATATAAGCTTTTGTAAAGACCATAAATTAGCAAAGAGCAACATTAATGAAGGTGACCATAATGTATATCTTGACTGGCTTTACCTAGATATTACCTGTTCTCTTTGGAACTGATGCTAAGCTTCCATTCATTGACAAGAGACTGGCATATAGCAACTCATCACTGAAATGTTGCACTTGCAAAGCATTTGGAGCATACACAAGGAAGCTTACTTTTTGTTCATTACCTGGAAAACTGTCGCAGAACACAAGAATCCTGACTGTGGAGCAGTTTATTTTATGTTGTGGAGCAGTTTATTTTATGTTGTGCCATAAAGTAATTCTTCAGATTTTGGAATGACCTATATTGTTTTGTTTGCTTAATGTTTCATGGGCATTAGTGTCCATCTTTGCTAGTGGGTAGTATTTTCCCATATCAATTTTTAAAAAAATCTTTAAACTCCCTTCTGTTCAGAGTCATGAATTTGGATTAGAATACTAATGTCATATTTGAATATGGAGATTGTGTTGATGCACTAGTGTCTTTTTAGTCTTCCTTCAATTTACACTTGGTTTGAATCAGACTGTAGGGGTTTCCAAAGTAATCAATATTTGAAAATCTGTAATGTAATTGGATAGATAAAAAAATCCACTCTCTAAGCAAAGACAAGAGAACACATACATAGGAAGGTATTTGAATTTTCAAGCTTTTGGAGCCAGTGACTCCTTATTCTGGCAGAAGGGTTGAAGAGGAAGGAAGAATGGTGAGTAAAAGGGCTTGTGAGGTTTAGGAATGGGGAGAATCTGAAAAATTTGCCCAGAACACTGGGTCAGGGGAGACTTAGTTATCTGGTAAGACTACGGCTGATACATTCCCACATCATACTCTAACTAAATTGGTGTCCTGTCTTTAATGACCCAACATCTGATACAATTTGATCTTCAATACAGAAAACGAAAGTTGATGTTGTATACTGTGATGGAAGACTTGCAATTCATATAAAGATGAATCAAAGCTCACTGAATTGTTTTGTGTAGATAATTTTAATTTCATGTGCAGCAGAAAATTTGCAGAAACTGCAATTAGTAATAATTAATGTTCATTTGTCTAAAGAACTGCCAAAAAATGTAAAGCATTCCTTTCAGGGGGATAATTACACTAACGCAGGTAACATTTGACCTAAAATCATATTAAGTAACCAGTTTGCGGAATTCCTACAACTGTAATTTCTGTTATTGAATGTTCTTGCAGATGTGTTTGGTGGTAGTGTGGGCTTGGCAATCACTCAGTCTCTCAATCTAATAAGGATGTTCCAGTGGGGAATCCGTCAATCAGCTGAGCTTATAAACCAGATGACAGGTGTGGAACGTGTCTTGGAGTTTGCTGGTTTGAAGCCAGAACCATCTCTTGAATCACCTTCTGGTAAGATTATTCATTTCAGGTTTGGCAATAGTATGACAGAGCTAATTTTGCCATTCCTGAATTATGTGCCAGTTATGAGATCAGAGTTGTGAACAAAAACTAACATTTCACATTGAAAGCATGTTTATTAGCACACACACAAGTACAGAAGGGGTTGAACTGCCTGCTTCAGCAGAGAGCACTCCTATTTATATTTAAATACAGTGATGGCTTGTGCAGAATTTTAGCAATGTGCTACATTGTGAAGGCCTACAAACTTTAGATTTACAAGGGTAGTAACCATAATAAAATTGAATATATTTTACATATATAAATTGAATTGCTTTTATTTAACTTATATTTAAGATTTATAATTAACAGTTTAGCATTGCAAAGAATAAAATAAAATGAAAGAAAGAGGAAAAGAAATATTGATAGCAACTGGAAATGAAGTCAAGCAGACAGAATGCCAGTCGGAACACTTGACCACTTGGCCATGGTGCCATTATGACAACTGCTGCTCTAAAACCCCTCACACTCTACACTTGCACAATACATTATACACAATTTCAAAGAAAAATACTGATCTTGTACTGTGAGCAATATAACAGTCATAACATTGGAAGTGATGACATTACATCAGAGCATGCATACTTGAAACAAAAAAAAGCAGTTGTGTCCCTTCTCTTGAGTCAATTAACACTGTTTCTTGGTTACCACAGAGAAAGTACTAAGAAACTGTTTTCATTCATTTTAGATTAGATTAAATTAGATTTACTTTCATTCCAATTGATCCGTAGTGAGGAGGTCCTCCAGGATGTGGAACATGTCAGAAAAACAACAATACATGACAAATATTTACAATTAAAACAAATAAGCTAATGTACCATTCCACAGGTCCCAAGTGGAATGATCGTCATTTTTTAATGAACACTAAGAGTAATTTTACAAATACTAATGCACTGAATTTAAAATAAAAAAGTTTTTTATTTATTTATAAGGTAACACAACTACTGTAATACTTATTTACAATGAACACATTACTGCACTGAAATGGTGCAGAAGTTAGATTATACTAACACACACACACACACAAATTTTCAATGAACACATTACTGCACTGAAATTGTGCAGAAGTTATGTTGTACTTATATACAAATCAGTTGGTTTTACTAAGAAAT
Source organism: Schistocerca nitens (assembly GCF_023898315.1). Lineage (NCBI taxonomy): Eukaryota > Metazoa > Arthropoda > Insecta > Orthoptera > Acrididae > Schistocerca > Schistocerca nitens. The sequence continues at coordinate 355,331,896 of NC_064615.1, forward strand.
TCATCAATGGAGTAGAAGGAGTTGGCCACCAATAAATCCTTTAGGCTTCTCTTAAACTGAATTTCATTGGTTGTTAAGATTTTTATGGCTGCTGGCAAGTTATTGAAAATGTGTGTTCCTGAATAATGCGCACCTTTTTGTACAAGACTAAGTGACTTTAAATCCTTGTGAAGATTATTCTTATTTCTAGTATTGATTCCATGAATTGAGCTGTTGGTTTGAAAAAGTGATATATTTTTAATGACAAATTTCATTAAGGAATAAATATATTGGGAAGCAGTAGTTAGTATCCCTAGTTCCCTAAACAGGCTTCTGCAGGATGTTCTTGAGTTCACACCACATATAACTCTCACTGCACGTTTTTGTGCCCGGAAAACTTTAGCTTGGCTTGATGAATTACCCCAAAAAATAATCCCATATGACATTATGGAATGAAAGTAAGCATAGTATGCCAGCTTTTTCATTTTTATATCCCCTATGTCTGACAAAATTCGCATTGCAAACAGAGATTTGTTAAGACGCTTCAGCAGTTCTGTGGTGTGCTCCTCCCAGTTGAATTTATTATCAAGCTGTAATCCCAAGAATTTAACACTGTCCACTTCTTCTATCTTCTTGTCATCGTATGTTAGACATATACTCTTGGGACACCCCTTACAAGTTCTGAACTGCATGTAGTGTGTTTTTTCAAAGTTTAGTGACAAAGAATTGGCTAGGAACCAATGATTAATGTCCACAAATATTTTATTGGCTGATCTTTCTAAGACTACATTTGACTTGCTATTTATTGCAATGTTTGTGTCATCGGCAAACAAAACAAACTTGGCATCTGGTAATGTTACTGATGAAAGGTCATTGATATACACAAGAAATAGTAAGGGCCCCAAAATGGAACCTTGTGGGACCCCACATGTAATTAGTTCCCAGTTGGATGAGGCCTGATAGCTTGATACATGTCTCTTTCCTAATAACACCCTTTGTTTCCTGCCAGAGATATAAGATTTGAACCATTTTGCAGCATTTCCTGTTATGCTATAATATTCTAGTTTACTTAAAAGGATATTGTGATTTACACAGTCAAATGCCTTTGACAGATCACAAAATATACCAGTTGCCTGCAATTTTTTTGTCTAATGAATTAAGCACATTTTCACTGTAAGTGTAGATAGCCTTCTCAATATCAGAACCTTTTAGAAATCCAAACTGTGACTTTGACAGTATGTTATTTGAGATAAGATGGTTATAAAGACGACTGTACATTACTTTTTCGAAAATTTTTGAGAATGCTGGCAACAGTGAAATTGGACGGAAATTTGATGCTATTTCTTTATCTCCCTTCTTAAACAGTGGCTTAACTTCAGCATATTTCAGCCATTCAGGAAATATTCCACTAATAAACGACTGGTTACACAGATAGCTTAATATGTTACTTAGCTCAGAATCACATTCTTTAATTAACTTTGTTGATATTTCATCATACCCACTAGATGTTTTTGATTTTAAAGATTTTATGATGGACATTATTTCTGTTGGGGTAGTGAGGGTCAAATTCATATTAAGGAAGTTACTTGAAATGTCTGGTCTAAGGTAATCCATAGCAGCATCTACCGAACCTGACAACCCCATCTTGTCAGTAACAGTTATAAAATGTTTGTTAAAAAGTTCTGCAACACTATACACATCTGTCACCAATGTATCATTTACTCTTAATGCTATTTGTTCCTCTTCATGCCTGGTTCTACCGGTCTCCTCCTTCACTATATCCCATATTGTCTTTATTTTGTTATCTGATATGACTATCTTTTCCTTGTAATATATTTGCTTTGACATCCGTATTACAGTCTTTAATATTTTGCAGTATTTCTTATAATGTGCTATAGCATCAACATTGGAAATGTTTCGGAGTGACAGATACAGTTTTCTTTTTGTTTGCATATCAGCATGCATCCAAAGAGAAATGGTGTGATTTTAGTATGATTTCTGTTCACATCAGAAGAGAAATGTTGTGATTTCCACCTGATATTCAGAGAGAAATGTTGTAATTTTAATGTAATATTTACCACTGCTGTAGCACATTAACACATGATAACTGGACACTGCTGCTTAAATAGAATGTTCTAGTGAATAACAATATTTGATAAATAGGCAAGTTCCAAAAACTTACTAAAATCAGAAGTGTAAAGTCATAAATTGTAGAAAAAGGTAGGAATCAAACTAGTGGCCTCCATGTTGTTAACCACCTGTTGTAACTGCTACACCACAGTGAATGACAGGCAGCATGCAGCATAGCTCTTTCCCTCCTCACAAAATAATGATTCACTGTTTCATGGTGGATTGTAGAATACTGGATCTGGCCTAGTCAGTGATCCTTATTATGATGCTGGAATTTTGGTAATGTAGCCACATCCTCATAATCAACATGACATTGAAATAGCATTCTTTCCATTGAGGTATTGTGAACATAGGCAGACCTTCATTCTTATGGTATGAGTTTCCCCTATCACCAATCTGCATTTCAGGACTTCATGCTAAGGACATCATGATGTCCCTACACTTTTGTTTCCTCGGTGTAAAATAATCATCCTCAGCTTTGTATATGATATCTGACAAGCAATATTGGATTTAGTATGGGCCAAAGTAGTGCTATCTGTTGGCCATGTAGGATTTTCACCTGGAGCAGACACAATCCAGAGATGATAACCCAATTTCATGCATGTTTGAGAGTGACCTTGGCTAGGATGCAGTGATGGGCTTCATTTCACAGGCTTATAGTAGCCACTAGCAGTTGCTCAGTGTGCATAGAACAGCCCTCCTATTCGATTTTTTGCTAGTTAATAATCAGTGAACACTATTCTTTTTTCTATACAGTACTGTATGTCATGCCCAGAGCATCTACAATGGAAAAATATCTATGAAGTGTCCTCTGTTTTCCATATATCTGTTTTTCTGCACAGCAGTTGCATTGGTGAGGTAGACAGTTGCATATGAATAATCAAGAACTTGAATCTTGTCTGAAAGTTACAGCAAATGTCTGGAGTTTCTGACTCTATTGCTCACTATTGGTCTGGCTTTTAGAGGTTAGTGACAATGAGTGACATGGTTATTCTTTGACTAACATTGTTACCTCCTCCTGGGTTGGGGTGTCAATCAGTGCTGTTACTTGAAGCTGTGTGGTTTCAACATCAACATATCTCATAAACCCTCATCTCTCTTCTGTTACTATTAGCTGTATTAGTGATATGAGGTCCTGATGGTCTCCCACATCTTTTGGCGTACTCTCTTCTGGTGAATTGCCTCAATGTGATAGCACCATTTGATGAAGCTTTGTGCTGTCTAGTTTAGGTTTCTGCATGTTCCATGGATCATATTTGCAACAACTCACCATGATATGGAATGTCTAAGTAGGCTCAATGGTGATATCCTTCAAAATCAGTGCTTAGTAAACTCCTCTGCCATGCCCTTCATCAGGTGTGAAACCATGCTGACTTTTGTCATATTAAGATTCACAGTGCCAAATCAATTTGTACACACAACTGTTGTCATATCCCTCTGGCACTGGGATCCATCTCTTTGTTATTCTTTAGCTGCATGATTTTCTTTTGGTTGTCATCAAATGTTTTCCTAATTTCTGGCTGAAATTTCTCCCACGTCCTAAGCTTTTCTTATTGTTTCAACCCACTGCTGGCCTGTGTCATCCATATGAAAGTAAAAGACATTGGCAAGACAAATCATGTCTTTCCATCTGCTGTATTTAGCGATACAGTTGAAACCCTTTAGCCATTTCATTAGATGCTGGCCAGCATCTATTGAAAACTCTGAATCATGAAAAACTGTGGAGAGAAAAACATTTTGAAAGCTAGTGTATTACAAAGAGATGTATTATAATGTAAATGGATAGATAAAAAACCTACTCACCAAGCGATGGAAGGGGAACACACACGCAAAATGATTTAACTTTTACAAGCTTCCACAGCCAGTGCCTCCTTCTTCTGGCAGAAGAGGGGTGAAGAAAAAATGCTAGAGAGGTTTAGGGAGAGGGGTACAGTTCAGAAAAATCACCCAGAACCCCAGGTCAGGGAGAGGATGAGAAGGAAGACTGCAGTGTTCCCCTGCTGCTGCTTTGTGAATAGATTTCTCATCTATCCATTTACATTATATTATCAAAGGTATGTATTAGTCATTCAGAACACTTAAGAATGGAAGAATAAAACATTTAAATTGAGACTGATGTAAGAAATTGAACTCTGGAATATAAATTGCATTGTGTGTAAAGTGAATTGCAAGTAAACAGTCATTCAAAGTAACACTTACATTGGCAAGCCACCTTCAAAGAAATAAATAAAAAGAAAATACAATCTGACTATAGCAAAAAGAGATAGCAGTCATGTGTGCATGAGGTGAGCTTACTTGTGTGAATGTGTGTTTGTTTTCTTTTCTGAAGAAGCTTTTGGCTGGAAGCTCAATGTGTAACAGTTTTTCATAGCACCTGTCTGTAATTCAAGGTTCATCTTTATGGTGAGCAGCAATCTATCCCTTTCATAATGTTGTTGATATTTCACCCTGGACTTTGCATTGTTTGCCATCCTTATCATTCATCTAAAACTTTCGTATACTTCCTATCAGCTCTGAAAAATTCCATTAAATTTGTATAATAAGCTGTATTTGCAAAATAAGTCCAAAATATTATAAAGCTCCACATTAAATTATCAGTCAGTTCTGAGCTGTCTAAATGCTTTCTCATATTGTTTATCAAATAACAAGCACCAAAATGAAAAATATAAGGAGAAGATAAAATTGCTACTAATCGTAAAGATGATATGTTAAGTTGCAGACAGGCAAAAGGAAAAGACAGTTACATATTATCTTTTGGCCAAAGCCTTCTTCAGAAAAGGTAACACACACACACACATTCATTCATACAAGCAAGCACACCTCATCCACACATTACTGCCATCACCAGCAGCTCAGACTGGCATGATGAAACTGTGGAGAGGAAAACATTCTGAAAACTAGATATACACTCCTGGAAATTGAAATAAGAACACCATGAATTCATTGTCCCAGGAAGGGGAAACTTTATTGACACATTCCTGGGGTCAGATACATCACATGATCACACTGACAGAACCACAGGCACATAGACACAGGCAACAGAGCATGCACAATGTCGGCACTAGTACAGTGTATATCCACCTTTCGCAGCAATGCAGGCTGCTATTCTCCCATGGAGACGATCGTAGAGATGCTGGATGTAGTCCTGTGGAACGGCTTGCCATGCCATTTCCACCTGGCGCCTCAGTTGGACCAGCGTTCGTGCTGGACGTGCAGACCGCGTGAGACGACGCTTCATCCAGTCCCAAAGATGCTCAATGGGGGACAGATCCGGAGATCTTGCTGGCCAGGGTAGTTGACTTACACCTTCTAGAGCACGTTGGGTGGCACGGGATACATGCGGACGTGCATTGTCCTGTTGGAACAGCAAGTTCCCTTGCCGGTCTAGGAATGGTAGAACGATGGGTTCGATGACGGTTTGGATGTACCGTGCACTATTCAGTGTCCCCTCGACGATCACCAGTGGTGTACGGCCAGTGTAGGAGATCGCTCCCCACACCATGATGCCGGGTGTTGGCCCTGTGTGCCTCGGTCGTATGCAGTCCTGATTGTGGCGCTCACCTGCACGGCGCCAAACACGCATACGACCATCATTGGCACCAAGGCATAAGCGACTCTCATCGCTGAAGACGACACGTCTCCATTCGTCCCTCCATTCACGCCTGTCGCGACACCACTGGAGGCGGGCTGCACGATGTTGGGGCGTGAACGGAAGACGGCCTAATGGTGTGCGGGACCGTAGCCCAGCTTCATGGAGACGGTTGCGAATGGTCCTCGCCGATACCCCAGGAGCAACAGTGTCCCTAATTTGCTGGGAAGTGGCGGTGCGGTCCCCTACGGCACTGCGTGGGATCCTACGGTCTTGGCGTGCATCCGTGCGTCGCTGCGGTCCGGTCCCAGGTCGACGGGCACGTGCACCTTCCGCCGACCACTGGCGACAACATCGATGTACTGTGGAGACCTCACGCCCCACGTGTTGAGCAATTCGGCGGTACGTCCACCCGGCCTCCCGCATGCCCACTATACGCCCTCGCTCAAAGTCCGTCAACTGCACATACGGTTCACGTCCACGCTGTCGCGGCATGCTACCAGTGTTAAAGACTGCGATGGAGCTCCGTATGCCACGGCAAACTGGCTGACACTGACGGCGGCGGTGCACAAATGCTGCGCAGCTAGCGCCATTCGACGGCCAACACCGCGGTTCCTGGTGTGTCCGCTGTGCCGTGCGTGTGATCATTGTTTGTACAGCCCTCTCGCAGTGTCCGGAGCAAGTATGGTGGGTCTGACACACCGGTGTCAATGTGTTCTTTTTTCCATTTCCAGGAGTGTATTAATCATTCAGAACACTTAATAATGAAAGAATACCACATTTAAATTAAGACTGACATTGGCATCCAAGCCCATGATGGTGGTCATGCGTGAATCAGGTGTGTTTGTTAGTAGCTTTCACCAGCAGCAATTGATGCGTCTTAAGTTTGCACCAGCACAGTCTGTTGCTGTGATACCACTGTAACAGTCTAAATTGATTGATGTATTAACTCTGCTTTGAACAGAGTTATATTTATCTCTTCTTTCTTGAAGAAAAGGCTGCATCGTCTATCCCCATAATAAAGAATGCAGTATAATACAGTCAGAAATAACATTGTCATTATATCCAAAGATTGCAGGCTGTGGTGTATCACTTTCATGGTGGGCAATTTAGAAATGAAAGGAACTGCCTCCCCTTCCACAATATATATTGCAAACTTTTACAATATATCTAAAAACAAAGATGATGTGACTTACCGAACGAAAGCGCTGGCAGGTCGATAGACACACAAACAAACACAAACATACACACAAAATTCAAGCTTTCACAACAAACTGTTGCCTCATCAGGAAAGAGGGAAGGAGAGGGAAAGACGAAAGGATGTGGGTTTTAGGGAGAGGGTAAGGAGTCATTCCAATCCCGGGAGCAGAAAGACTTACCTTAGGGGGAAAAAAGGACGGGTATACACTCGCACACACACACATATCCATCCACACATATACAGACACAAGCAGACATCTCCCCCTAAGGTAAGTCTTTCTGCTCCCGGGATTGGAATGACTCCTTACCCTCTCCCTAAAACCCACATCCTTTCGTCTTTCCCTCTCCTTCCCTCTTTCCTGATGAGGCAACAGTTTGTTGCGAAAGCTTGAATTTTGTGTGTGTGTTTGTGTTTGTTTGTGTGTCTATCGACCTGCCAGCGCTTTCGTTCGGTAAGTCACATCATCTTTGTTTTTAGATATATTTTTCCTACGTGGAATGTTTCCCTCTATTATATTGATATCAGAAACTTTTACAATAAATATATATACTGTTACCTGACATACACACAATACATCCACCCAGAATCACAAACAGGAAGAGATTTGAAGAGTGAAAAATTTGACATCGGCTTAAGGAAACATTAGAACATAGATATATGTTCATCTTTCCTTTCATACATATCTCTTTTTGGCATGGGCATGTTGATATTACATCTTTGCCCCACACAGTGTTCCGGTACTTATTAAATGACATATACTTTTCACTAAACCAAAATAATATCTACCGCAATGTGTGCGTGAAGTGTACTTACTTGTGTGAATGAATGTGTGTGTGCTTCCTTTTCTGAGAAAGGTTTTGATCAAAAGCTAATGTGTAAATGTCTTTTCATTTTGCCTGTCTGTAATTTTATGTGTCATCTTTACAGTGAATAGCAATCTATTTTTTCCTTATATTATTTATATAACCTGGAGTTTCTGTTGTTTAAGAGCCATGATAACATGCATATCTGACAGATCACACGTTTTAATGTTATTTTCCTTATATTAGTAATTAATTATGCCTGTGATTAATAGTTGTTGAGCATTCTTATAATCAGTGTTTAATATTTCAGGAAGAATGCCACCTTCCAACTGGCCAGCAACAGGACAAATCAAGTTTCATCATGTGTTCTTAAAGTATAGTGAAAATTCTCCACCTGTACTGAAGGATTTAAATTTCACTATAATGCCTCAAGAAAAGGTTTGTTGTGAAGTTTATTGTTTCTTACTTATTATTGTGAAGCACACGAATTACTTAGTTCTGAACCTGTAGCAACTTCATTAACTACCCAAACATTTAAAGAATGTCCCATTTCTTATTAAGTTAATATTGTTTATGTGTAATAATAAAACAATATATTTATTTTATATCAAATAGCCAGCTAAGGACCATGATAAGCCTGCAACTATTATGATGGATGTTCTCAGTTTTAAGGAAGAGTTTTTCATCATTGATAGGTGTCTAGCATGGTTTTCATCTCACCATTTGGCACCAGTTGTTCATTTCTCATCTCAGAAGTCCCAGACATAACTAAAGCTTTTCTAAAGATGTCTCAGCTTTGTGCCTCTTCTGGTTACATACCTATTTCCTGGAAGTCTTTTCCGATCACAGTATTTTTATTTTTGGTTTTTGTCTATTTGGAATCATTCAGTCTTCTTATGTGGTCATAAAACCAAACTCTGAATTGGTGCATTATGTCCATAATATTTTGTACTTTAGAACATATTTCTTAATTCAGTTTTTCTGTAGAAACAATTTTTTATAATTTGGACCCAGTATATTACATAAGGTCTTTATCTCTTTTCTTTATAATTCCTCTAGTAAACATCTCTCAGAAAGGATAAGACACTCACATGCATATAGGCACACCAGTTTTACAACCGAATTGTAATGATGAACTTTGTTATTTATGGAAAAACACTTTTTGTTGTAAATGTGTCATGTGGTTTGGAAAGCTATTGGCGTTTTTTCTGGTCCTTGCTTTGAAGGTTCTTTATCTAGCCTCTTAGCAGCAATCCATTCACCAGATATTTAAACCTGTCTACAGGTTTTATTGTTCTGTAGCCTATTTGGTACTGAATGGGTTGTAGCACCCTTGATATTTGTTATTACTTCTGTGTGTGTGTGTGTTTCAGAATCTTCTATCCTTATGGCAATATGTCATCTGTAAAAACTAAATACAGTAGTCTGTTTCCACACCTTTCTTCTTATTCTCTGAAATGTTTAAACAGGTTCCAGAGTTTTAATTCCTTGTGCCAGCTTTGTATTATTTTTTCCAGTATTCAACTGGACAAGAATAATGAAGATCCATTATCCTGCAAAACTCTTGGTGTGATTCCAAATGTTTAGAGAAACTTCCTCAAAATTTGACATTGTCCTTTATGTTGGCCATGGTTGCTCTTATACTATAATCCCTAGCAGTTTTTCATTGACAACCATTTCTGCCAGTATACTGAAGGAGTCATATGCCTTTCTGAAACCTACAAAAGTAGATACATATTGTCTTCCTCTCAGTATTTGAAATCTTATTAATGTTTTCAGATTTTGTATTTGTTCTGCTGTAGACCAGACTTTTCAGAATCATCCTTGGTATTATCTCAGTTTATTCATGACTTGTTATGCTCCCCATTAAGATTAATTTTGATATTTCATCCTTGTTATTATCTCAGTTTGTTCCTGACTTGTTATGCTCCTCATTAAGATGAATTGTGATACTATCTTGCACATTACTAGGAGTAATGAGATGCCATAAAAATTGTTCAATTCTGTAGTGTGGCCTTTCTTATGCAGGCAATGAATCACTCTTACTTCCAATCATATTGTAGTTTTTTGTTCTGCTGTGGGAACACTGCACCGACAAAGCTGACAGTGAACTTGAAACCCAGGTACAAACACTGTGATAGTCAATCTGGCTCATGGCTTTGTTGTTTTTGGTTGCTTGTCTAGTGCATGCTCTGTATGATATGAAAAATGTTCTACATTGTACATTGGTTCTATGATTATTCACCATTGTGCCCTGCAATTGATGCATGTAGACAACAATTTTCATGGCATGACATTGAATGCTACAGATAACACCCCACATGTAGCTTGTATGGTAAAATGTGACACTCCAATTGCAGACTGTCACACACAGTGCTACATTAGTGTGCAACCCTGCTGAACAGTGGAATGTAAAAACTATGTACTTTGTCATCATGCATGGGACCTTGTTCTTGGTTCAAATGGCTCTGAGCACTATGGGACTTAACTGTTGAGGTCATCAGTCCCCTAGAACTTAGAACTACTTAAACCTAACTAACCTCAGGACATCACACACATCCATGCCCGAGGCAGGATTCGAACCTGCGACCGTAGCGGTCACGCGGTTCCAGACTGTAACGCCTAGAGCCGCTCATCCACTCCAGCTGGCGGACCTTGTTCTATTCACAAACTGGGTAACACCTGAGCCGCAGCAGTCCAACTGGTTATATTTGTGCCTACTCGCTGTAGAAGAGACATGAACCATATCAAGTGTGAATCTGATCATGCTGGTCCTCATGCAACTGGTTGCATCCCTCCCCCATCATCTACCATGCATCATGTCGCATATGGACAATATTTACTCAGCTATTCTTCCATTATGAACATTGTCTTGCCAATCTACCAACTACTGGACACACTTCAAACTACCACCATTCCAGCCAGATACTCCAACATTATGGTTAGCCATTGTGGACAGCATCTAGCATCTTCAGATCCAGTGACATCAGTGACGGCTTGAAATTTGTTACCCGGCTAAGCCAGTTTGGGGAACATGTGGACACAGTAGGTGTTATAATCCTCAGCCTCTCCTCACCAATCCCCCACTCCTCTACCGACTGACCCACACCATCACATCATTTATGAAACAGTTTTAAGCAACAAGACTCCATATTATTTTTGGCATCAACTCTGCACACAGATCGACCTTCACCTCATCCCTGAGCATTAGTTAAGGTCCGTGTGTGTTGGGAATCTCCGCCCTGTAAGACCAACTAACCAATGTCACCCATTAGCACAAACCAATACAAGTATGCCTTCAACTTTCTGACTGGATATACTCTGTCATACAACACAGACATTGCAGCACTAATGTCAGCAACAATGACAGGGTGCAAGACTCACAACTTCAATGTCAGTACAAACGATGGCCTGCTAACCTAGCTTTGCCAACACTGCCCAACTTCCACCAATGTCACTGCACCCGGCTGAAGCAATGATCTTCATGCAGCATCAACAAACCACAGCTTCCCCACCATCCATGCCACACCTGCACCTGTGGACAACATTGCAAACTATGTTGTTTCCACACTTGCTTAGCATGCCATCAACCACAATGTGCCTGCACAGAATCACTTTCATTAGTATCATGCAACATACGCCGATTCTACCAATTGCCATCTTCCACGCAATTTCCCAAATTACATACTAGATTCATAGTAGATGCACCAGACCAAACATGATATTTAGATGGTCTCAGTTCTCCAAATGACAACGGTGGATTACATCTGCCCTATCTCTTTCTTAATAACAGACTTTTTGTAAATGACCACATCTGGCTATACCTCGTTGACATAGGCTCAGATTTCGGCACTTCACTGCCCATCTCACTAGGCCAAACACTATCCCACAGGCCTGCTCAACTCCACAGAGCAAATGATTAAACAATCCAAGTCTGTTGCTCACAAGTCTGTACACTAGACCTTGTCTTCAACGAAGAATTCACTTGGACATTTATCATCACGGATGTAGCAGAACCAGTTATCAGTGCAGACTTTCTCCAGCACTTACACTTAGTCCAATACCTGACTTAGGTGTTCTAACTCACACAACCTGTGGCCACTCTGCTTCTGGTGTACTTGGTCATGCCTTTTAAGCAGCCCACCACAACAGAACAGGCCTCTCTGCACTCCTATGCTCCTACCACCACCTCACATGGATGTGTCTGATGCTCATTGGCTTCTCCAGGAATGGCTCCACAACTTTGACTGTATTCAACCCATCCAAGAACTCCTTTGTGACACACGTGAATTGAGCTTCCACTTACATTGCGACAACAACATCATCAAATATAAGAATGTCATGCAACACAACATATTCATCACTGGTTACATCAACTGTCTTCAACTGTTGCCTCCAACTCTCTGATATCTCTACACCACACCAACCCAGCACCTCTAATGCCACCCAAGAATAAGCTCACTACACCACTCCCTGCTACCCCAAAAAACGTCAGGACTGCACCGCTTATTTACTACTGAATCTTAGTGCACCCCCCCATTGGAGTTACTCAGGCAGTATGCCATTAAGAACAGAACCATCCAAAAGGTACACCTGGGCACCCAGTATGCCACAGACCTCACTGGCTGCTGCCTGATCTACTGAGGGCTGCGAAAGCAGCAGTGGATGAGCTCTTACAAGCAGGGATAGTTCACACCTCTGATAGTTCATGGGCTTCTCCTTTTTTTAAAAACGAAAAAAACGCCACAACAGATCTCTCATGTTGTGCAATGATTACACAATACTCAGTGGTCGTTTCAGTATGGACAGGACTTCATTCATTAGTTAGTGAGCGCCTCTGTTTACCTACAAATACCTATGTGCCCAGACAAAATTCACAAAAGGCTATTGTCATGCATTTTGGTTTGGTTAGGTGAAAGTTCATGCAGTACAGACTTAAGGATATAACACAAATATGGCAGTACTTCATTGATTGTTTAATCTTCAAATTCCCATTCTGTTATACTTAACTTCATGACATTTTAATTTTCTCCCCAAATGAGGAATCTCACAATAACCATTTCAGGCAAGTTTTTGATGCCTTCTCTCTCAACAGTGTCATAATCAATGGAGACAAATGTCAATTTTGACTCAGAGAAGTCGTATTCCACAGTCACATTGTCAATTTATTGGGTATCCATACCACACCATAATGCATAGAGTATCCAACTACTGACTCCACCACAAGAATGATAAATTGCTACAGAAGATACCTTCCACAGGCAGCCTATCTGCAAGTGCTGTTAACACAAGCTCACACCAGCAAGAATACGAGCACCAAATGCAAACTCGCAAGGACAGGAAGATGGAATCTGCTTTTCAAAGAATTAATAACAGCCTTACCCAAGTCATCACCTTGGCACATCCCCTTCCCCATGCACAGCCCATCATAACAGCAGAAGCAAGTGACACCACTATCAGACTGTGCAACGACAAGAGGTGGGATGCATGCAGCAGCCACTCCATTTCTTCTCACTCAAACTCACATCTTCACAAAGTAAGTGGCCTGTGTATGACAAGGAGTTACTGGTAGTTTATGAAACAGTATGCCATTTCAGAAGGACATAGAAGAATGCCACCTGTTATCTACACCAACCATTGCGCACTTCGCACATTATTTCTCACATATCAGTGCCTTGTCATCAACTCTTGACTACGGTCAGTTTGCTGAGGCACAACAACGTTTTGAACTATTACAAGCCCTCATTCATGACCCATCAATGAATCTACAGATTGAATCTCATCCTGTCCCAGGGGTGACCTGCCCTTTACTCTATGACATTTTCAAAATTGGACATGCCTTCCTGTAGCTTAACAATTCTGCCATGTTATACTCAAACAGCTCCACAATTTGTCATAACTGGGCATTCACCCAACCACCCACCTAGTGACAGACAGGTTATACACTTTGTTCCATGTCAAAAGAGCAAAGTCTCAAGACACCGCAGCTGCCCGTAGGACGTTTTGAAATCCATAAAGGGTGCTTACGATATGTACATTTGACTGCCCCATGTCCATCACAACAACCCAAGTAGGAAGTTCAGATCTGCACTCTTCCTTGAACTATGCAACATGACAGAAACTAAGTGTTTCAGAAACACAGCATACAATCCTCAAAAGTGATGATCTGGTCAAACAGTGGCACCAGATGTTAAAGGTGGCCCTGATGTATCATGGAGGACTGTGGACTGAGGGATTCCTGTGAGTCCTCCTGAGTTTCCACAGCACAAAAACAAAACCTCGAAGCCTCACTGGCCAAAATTCTGTACAACCAGACATTATCCCTGTCAACACCCTTCACACTCCCAGTCCTGGATGCTGATATGCACTCATGCTACAGCTGGCCCCTCTGCAAGCCAACCACCTCCACATTTACCGCCTTTACGCCATCTGATGTATGCCACAACCCAATGACCTCATCGCTGCAGATCACACTGCACATGGAAGTCCTACCCATCTCTGTACAGTCCCACTGACACATCACTCCATGCAGCCTCCCTCACAGTGCTGTGCAGTAAGCCCACCACCCCCTCCCCCACCTGGCTCTGTGGGAACACTGTACCTACAAATAGGATAATTGTCAGTCGACCGGAGTCCTTAGCAGTAACTCACTGAAAGTCAGTCTGCCTTACGGCTTTGTTGTGTTCGGTTGCTTGTCTTGTTTGTGGTCTGTGTGATAACAAAAGCATTCTACATTGTATCCAGGTTGTGTGATTATTCACCACCATCACTACTTATATCCAGTCTCATAAACTGATGGAGAGCTGTATGCTGAAGACATGCCCCTCCATCTCTGCATCCATGACACCTGTGGGCTGAGCATGACATGGCAGCTGGTTGGTACTGTTGGCCTTCGTGGCCTGTTCGGACAGAGTTTAGTTTTTTATCACCACTTATACCCTGTAGAACCATACGCCCATATGTTTTTCATGGTTTTATGTGAAATATTTATAGCTTTTTGAGGTGCAAGCTTCCATAATTCTGCTATTATGGAGTCTTTCCCATCAGCCTTTTTGTATTTTAGTCTATGAATATTGTGTTTGATGTCCTTGTAATCTGGTGAAGGAGACAGCCCATTTTTACCGTGTAGTTTATTAGTTCTGATTGGATTAATTGATTTTTCACAACTTAAAAGTTTCTTATGGTATTTGCAAGTATAATAGTCTGTTATTCTTTTTGTTCCATTAAGATTCCATCTTTCATTTGAAAACATGTGGGGAGTTTTATCCTCCTCTTAAAAATTTCTTTAATATTTGTGAGGTTCATTTAATTGATAGTTGTCCAATAATTCCTTAGCATACTTATGATTCTCACTATGAATTTGTTTTGTTTGGTCCTGCTTCTCATTGTGAATTTGTTTTGCTTTGTGTGCTCACTGGCTTTCATATATGAACCAGACGTCTTCTTCCTTGGGTGTATGATATTTTCTCCAAAGAGTTAAATGATCCTTTTGTGTCAGCTTACAATTAATATCCTCCTGAGTGTGTTTCTTTCTATTTTAGTCCCTGCTCTCTCTCTCTCTCTCTCCCTCCCTCCCTCCCTCCCCCCCCCCCCCTCTCTCTCTCTCTCTCTCTCTCTCCCTCCCCCCCTCCCTCCATCCCTCTCCCTTCCTCCCCCACCCCCACCACCAGGTAACTACCTAGCTCCCTACCATCCTATGTACCTATCTATCTATGCTGTGTATGGTGATGTCCATGTAGTTTTTCTTCCTGGCTAGACATCTACATCTACATCTATACTTTGCAAACCACCATGAAGTGCATGACAGAGGGTACATCCTATTGCACCAGTTATTACAGTTTCTTTCCATTTCATTGACATATGGAGTGCAGGAAGAGTGATTGTTTGAATGCCTCTGTGCATGCTGTAATTATTCTAATCTTGTCCTCACACTCTCTATGCGAGCAATATGTAGGGGATTGTGGTATATTCCTAGAGTCATCATTTAAAGCTAGTTCATGAAACTTTATTAATAGACTTTCTTGGGACATCGTACATCTATCTTCAAGCATCTGCTGATTCAGTTTTGTCAGTATCTCTGGGAGACTCTCCCATGGATCAAACAAACCTATGACTATTCATGTTGTCCTTCTCTGAATACATTCAATTCTGTTGTTAGTCCTATTTGGTATAGGTCTCACACACTTGAGCACTATTCTAGAACCAGTCACATGAGTGATTTGTGAGCAATCTCCTTTGCAGACTGATTGCATTTCCCCAGTATTTTACCAATAAACTGAAGTCTACCACCTGCTTTGCCTTGCCACAGTGGATACAGTGATTCCTGTCAGATCACCGAAGTTAAGCGCTGTCGGGTGTGACCGACACTTGAATGGGTGACCATCGGAACCGCCATGTGCTGTTGCCATTTTTTGGGGTGCACTCAGCCTCATGATGCCAATTGAGGAGCTACTCAACTGAATAGTAACGGCTCCAGTCAAAGAAAACCATCATGACAACCGGGAGAGCAGTGTGCTGACCACATGCCCCTCCTATCTGCATCCTCAGCTGAGGATGACACTGTGGTCAGATGGTCCTGATGAGTCAAATGTGGCCTGAAAATGGAGTGCTACCACCTGCTTTATCCACAACTGAGACTATATGATCATTTCATTCCATATACCTTCAATGTGTTATACTCAGGTATTTGTATGATTTGATCAGTTCTAACTGTGACTCACTGATACTGTAATTGTAGGATACGTCATTTTTTTCATTTTCTGAAGTGCAAAATGTTACATTCTCGAACATTTAAAGCAAGTTTCCAATCTTTGTGCCACTTTGAAATCTTATCAAGATCTGACTGAACATTTATGCAACTTCTTTCAGACAGTACTTCATAATAGATAATTGCATCATCTGCAAAAGTCTGACATTACTGTTAATATTGTGCTCGAGGTCATTAATGTACACCATGTACAGCAAGGGTTCCAACAGACTTCCTGGAGACACATCCAAAGTTACTTCTGCATTTGATGATGACTCTTCATCCAACATACCATTCTGTTTTGATGCCCCATATGATCATACTTTTGACTAAAAGTGTAGGTTTGGCACTGAGTCAAATGCCTTTCAGAAATTAAAAATACTGCAAAATTGTGTGGACATTGTTGAAGATTCTATTTCTCAGGTAATTCAATGAGTTGTTTTCCATTTTAGTTGACCCTTTTATGCACCATGTAGAACTCAACAATATTCGTATACTTAGGTTTCCATCCAAATTTTGCATTAAAATCACTCAGTGAGATTTTTGTGTCATGATTCAGGATCTTTACTATTCTGGTACCTGCTGTACTCTAGAATTAATATGATTATATATATATATATATATATATATATATTTTTTTTTTTTTTTTTTTTTCCCAAAGTCCTTATGATTTTTGTCACTGTTGGGCCTTAGATCTTAATAAAACTACAGTATGTCTTTTTCTTCATACGGTGCATTGTTATCAAATAGGATGTGTCATTCATGGGATCAAAGTTTGAGACAGATCTAAGGATTTTGTTGTTGACAACAAAGGATGTGCTGCAACACTGGATGTCCTTCATAACTCTCTTGTGGGATTTGCTCTTAAAGAATCAGTATCCATCTTATTTAAAAATTTCTTTATCTGTATAGTGAGTTTCCTCCAATACTATTACTAAAATTTAATTTTACTGGAGACCTTTAGTCAGTTTTTTCATCTTCACAGTTCATACTAATGAGCTTATGTTATGTGTTGTTAAGATCATCCTAGATTTGTGTTTAAGTGTATGAAACATTATGGGATTTCCAAGACGTTCTGTCTTGTCTTTAGCATGATGTCACTTCCATCCCTTACACCCTCCAGAATCTGAACAGGACACTTGCGTTACATTTCAGTGACCAGAGAATTATCATATGGGGTACTAATTTGATTTCATTGTGCCATTACGCTCTTTTATCTTGAATTTGTTTGGTAGTAATTACTCACACCTACACTCCTGGAAATGGAAAAAAGAACACATTGACACCGGTGTGTCAGACCCACCATACTTGCTCCGGACACTGCGAGAGGGCTGTACAAGCAATGATCACACGCACGGCACAGCGGACACACCAGGAACTGCGGTGTTGGCCGTCGAATGGCGCTAGCTGCGCAGCATTTGTGCACCGCCGCCGTCAGTGTCAGCCAGTTTGCCGTGGCATACGGAGCTCCATCGCAGTCTTTAACACTGGTAGCATGCCGCGACAGCGTGGACGTGAACCGTATGTGCAGTTGACAGACTTTGAGCGAGGGCGTATAGTGGGCATGCGGGAGGCCGGGTGGATGTACCGCCGAATTGCTCAACACGTTGGGCGTGAGGTCTCCACAGTACATCGATGTTGTCGCCAGTGGTCGGCGGAAGGTGCACGTGCCCGTCGACCTGGGACCGGACTGCAGCGACGCACGGATGCACGCCAAGACCGTAGGATCCTACGCAGTGCCATAGGGGACCGCACCGCCACTTCCCAGCAAATTAGGGACACTGTTGCTCCTGGGGTATCGGCGAGGACCATTCGCAACCGTCTCCATGAAGCTGGGCTATGGTCCCGCACACCGTTAGGCCAACATCATGCAGCCCGCCTCCAGTGGTGTCGCGACAGGCGTGAATGGAGGGACGAATGGAGACGTGTCGTCTTCAGTGATGAGAGTCGCTTCTGCCTTGGTGCCAATGATGGTCGTATGCGTGTTTGGCGCCGTGCAGGTGAGCGCCACAATCAGGACTGCATACGACTGAGGCACACAGGGCCAACACCCGGCATCATGGTGTGGGGAGCGATCTCCTACACTGGCCGTACACCACTGGTGATCGTTGAGGGGACACTGAATAGTGCACGGTACATCCAAACCATCATCGAACCCATCGTTCTACCATTCCTAGACCGGCAAGGGAACTTGCTGTTCCAACAGGACAATGCACGTCCTCATGTATCCCGTGCCACCCAACGTGCTCTAGAAGGTGTAAGTCAACTACCCTGGCCAGCAAGATCTCCAGATCTGTCCCCCATTGAGCATGTTTGGGACTGGATGAAGCGTCGTCTCACGCGGTCTGCACGTCCAGCACGAAGGCTGGTGCAACTGAGGCGCCAGGTGGAAATGGCATGGCAAGCCGTTCCACAGGACTACATCCAGCATCTCTACGATCGTCTCCATGGGAGAATAGCAGCCTGCATTGCTGCGAAAGGTGGATATACACTGTACTAGTGCCGACATTGTGCATGCTCTGTTGCCTGTGTCTATGTGCCTGTGGTTCTGTCAGTGTGATCATGTGATGTATCTGACCCCAGGAATGTGTCAATAAAGTTTCCCCTTCCTGGGACAATGAATTCACGGTGTTCTTATTTCAATTTCCAGGAGTGTAACACAACCCAGTGTTGTCAGTCCTGGATTGCCTTGATTTTGACATCTACATTGCACCTTCTTTTATATGAGCTTACGTTCAACAACAGCATTACTGGATTTTTCATTCCAGCTTGCAATTCCTCTGGCATAGTTATTACAATAATAATTGTAATTATTATTACTGCTGTTACTAAACTGTAATCTTGTGATTGCACTAATTTAATTAACATCCTCAGAGGTATATGCATTCTTGCTTTGCCGCATGGTGATACTCATGTGAAAACTCAGAGTCTTGTGGCTTTGTTACTGGCTTCAAGCCCAAACTAACAATGTCTGCATCTTTTGTAGTTGCTGCAGTTGAATATTTGATCTGTGTACATAGTATAGGAAGCTAGAGAGTTTGGGACTGGATAGTATAAAAATCTGGTAGGGCATGTTGATACATGAACTGAATGACAGCACAATAATGCTAGATAATTTACAGCAAATATCTTTTTAAGGTAGTGAAGGATAATGTAACTAGAAAATGTGCCAGACAAACTAAATAACAGAAGAAAGAGGAAAATACAGATAGCAGATACAACTAAACAAAATTAAGCAAAACAATGAGATCACTGAGTTTCTTGATTTTTATCAGAGAGTGATTTATAGGAGATTGGTTTCAAATTAAACTGCCATAATTTTTTAATATCCTGAGACTTGGTAAAATACATTTAAGCCTATGGAAAGAGAATAAAATATCTACATATTCGTGGTTTAACTTTACAGGAAAATACCTGTTCAGAATGTAAATTTCTGGGGATATATATATAGATGACAGACTTTCGTGGAATCATCAAATAGATCATGTCTGTGTAAAATAACATCTAGTCTGTATTTAATAAGAAGATTAGTTCAATATTTAGATACTGAAGCAATAAAAATAGCGTATTTTGGGTTGGTGCATCCCCATCTATCTTAGGGAATTGTATCGTGGGGTGGGTGAAGCCAATACAATATAAGAAGGGTATTTGTATTGCAGAAAAGAGTAATAAGAACTATGGCAAAAGTAAGACCCAGAACTTCATGCAAAAACCTGTTTATTAATTTTAATATCATGGCTATCTATGCAGTATATATGTTTCAATCAGTATTATTAGTGAAAAAAGACAAAAAAGTGACAAACAGAAATATGGAAATATATGATTACGATACAAGACACAAATCAGACTTTCATATGGTGAGTAGAAGATTGAATTTAACAATGAATACCCCATTTATTAATGGAGCAATATTTTATAACTCTCAGTGAAACAACCTGAAACAGCTTTCTGGTAGAATTTTTAAAAATGAGTTGAAAAAATGGCTTATATTGAAGTGCCCATACAGTATGGTGCTAACATGATTTGACCTCAGGAATGCTATGTTAAATATAATTAAATGATCTTTTACTTAATAGCATGTAATCTATATATATTGTGTATCAATAATCTAAATGTAATTATTGTAACATTGATGTGATGTTTAAAGCTTTCCCGGCGTACTGATTGTTCCATAAAAACACGGGAGAACTGCCGGATATCAGTAACTTCCTGCCACGATATTTCGGCGCAGAGTCTTCTGGCCATCTTCAGGTGAGTGCCACTGTAGTAGTACTACTACAGTGGCACTCACCTGAAGATGGCCAGAAGACTCTGCGCCGAAATATCGTGGCAGGAAGTTACTGATATCCGGCAGTTCTCCCGTGTTTTTATGGAACTATTGTAACATTGCCCATGCATGTTAAATACATGTTTCGAGCTGTAAGATAAATAAATAAATAAATAAAAAACAGTGTTCCATGGAAATCACAGATAGAAATATTCTGAATGATGCACAACAAAAGAAAACTTTAATACTGTGGTGGTCAACAATAAGACAAGTAATTCATAATCATGTTCTTAATACCATGTATACATTGCACTGTGTAAAATTCACCATCATGTTCTTAATATCAAGTATACATTCCACAGTGTAACTGAAGTACTTAAAGATAGATTAATGATAGCATTATTCAGTTAATTTATAAACTACTAGACTGTTCTATTGGGACTAATTGTTGCAAAATTTTCATTGCAGGTTGGCATAGTTGGTCGAACAGGAGCCGGAAAATCCTCCATTATTGCTGCACTTTTCAGGCTAGCTAACATAGAAGGAGAAATTATGATTGACAACATAGACACAGGTACTATAGGGCTCCGTGATTTCCGCCCTAAAATCTCAGTCATTCCTCAGGAACCGGTGCTCTTCTCTGGATCTCTCCGTAAGAACTTGGATCCGTTTGATGAATTTCCAGATGCTGAACTTTGGCAGGCTCTGGAAGCAGTAAGTTTTTGAACAGTGACTTACATGTCTGCTTTACACACTTACATTTACATTCTTAGAAAAATGTATTTCTTGTAGTTTTTGCTTTCTTGTAATTTATACAGTTGAAGAATTATTTTCAGAGTACTGTATAAGTGTCTGAAGTTGGAATATTTTTCCTGGTTTCAAATGTGTAGCAATATTATAATCAAACAATGGAAAATCCAGCATGGAATGTAACAATATTATGAGAAGGAAAGTTGCTATTCACCAGAGATTCTGAGTCGCAGATACGGGCAGCAAAAAGACTCTCACAATTATAGCTTTCAGCCATTAAGGTCTTTGTCAACAAGACACACACACACTCACACACACAGGCGTGCGCGTGCACGCGCGCATGCCCGCACGGAACTCACACACACATCTGCAGTCTCAGGCAACTGAAACCACACTTATATTTGTGATTTAAAAGTTACCAACTTTATACTAGTAGACTGTACAGACAGATAGTAGTGCAATCTGAGGCTGCAATTTGTATTGCTAAACTGATTTTCCAATAGTATGATGACGACTATTATGCCTACCAAACTGTTCTGAACATATCACTATTGAAGAGAGAAGATAACAATTTGTCAAATATTAATATAGATGTTGTGTATAGATTTTGTTATTATCATTCAGGAACTGTGTAATGTGCATCTTTACCTTTATTGTAATTGT
Source organism: Schistocerca nitens (assembly GCF_023898315.1). Classification (NCBI taxonomy): domain Eukaryota; kingdom Metazoa; phylum Arthropoda; class Insecta; order Orthoptera; family Acrididae; genus Schistocerca; species Schistocerca nitens. Next base: position 355,354,024 of record NC_064615.1, read on the forward strand.
ATCTGTTGTATAGGAAATTGTAATTTATGTAAATGTAAATGGCGGGTGAGCCAGAACACACCTACAAAATTTCAGAGGTTGTTCAGGGATACCTTCTAAGTATATGGGTAGATCATAATATGGGCTGGTATTTATGGCTATGATGAAGAACAAACGCAGCAGTTACATCTATGTAAACTTTATTAGCCAACATAAATACATGCAACTGCTTTGGACCAAGACTCAGATTGCACTACTATCTGTCTGCACATTCCGAAGATTGTTCCCTTCTTATGGCATAAGGTGTCTGGAGACTGTGTTGAGATCAATACTCTCACAGATACCCCCCTCCCCCTCCTCTGCTGGGAGTGTGGAGCACTGTAGGTTATTGCTGTGCTGTGTCAAGTGCAAGGCTGGTGTAGGTCGTGGATGGTGCATGAGCAGACACAGCCGGACCATTTATCATGCGGCCTGCATCTTGCATGGGTTGTTGCTCTTAAGTGGCACCAAGTGCAGCAGTAAGTGAGAAGATGAAGGCACAGGTGCATTTGGCCAGCCGTGTCATTGCTGGTTTGTGAGCAGACACAGCTGGACTGTTTCTCGAATTATTGTTGTAATGGATGCATAGATTGTAGACGTGGTACAGTGCCAGATGTTGCAATGAATGTCATGGGTGCTGTAGCATGACCTGGATAGCAAAGCTGGGGGAGAAGGTAGATCAGCAGGAGATCGGTCATTGAGAGACAATTCTGCTGGTGGGGAAAGAAGCAGCAACATTCTTTGGTTACAAGTAGTGCCAACCAAGGTCTCATACTCGGGATGTGGTGTATTCAGAACGTCTTGTGGGGCACAGGCAGGTGTGAGGCAGGAGAGGGGGAGGTCATGGACTTGCCACAAAGCAAGATGAGAAATGTCTGCAGCCCGTGTTGGAGTATGGGTCAGTACATGGCGGCTTCTGGGCTGCCCGAACCATGTCATCCCTCACTATGACAAATTCACATATAAAGAGCTTTTTGTCTGTGAATACCTTGAGGGTTGTATTATGAGGAGCTGGAGCTGGCAAGTGCATCTTCTGAATGTGCTGACAGATGCACTGTATGAGTTCTGGTAGGTCCTGTTGATGTCCATCAGTAATAAGTTGTGCAAAGTCAGCTGGTAGAACTAGTGGTTCCCCATACACTCCCTGCTAGGGAGACATATAAGTCTTCCTTATATGAGGAGCAAATGCTGAAAACCCAGGGCAGCTTGGTCCACAAACAAGGGTGACACATTAGGACCACCTTCATGCTCCTGTATCACATCCCCATAAGGTCATTGCTCTGTGGGTGATGCCCTGTTGTCTGTGTGTAGGTAATTCTGCAGAGCTAGCACAAGGCACTGAATAGATCCAACTTGAACTGGTGGCCCCAGTCAGTGGTGAACAACTCAGGTGCACCAAAATGAGTGATCTAGGTTTCCACTAAAGCACATGCAGCCGATTCGATGGTGATGTTGCACAGGGGTGTTGTTTCAACCCAATGGGATGTTATGTCAGCGACCAGAAATAGATAAAGGAATATCTCACAATCTGTGAGTGGTCCAATGATGTCCAAGTGAATGTGACAAAATCTGGTCTTGAGAATCGGGAACCGTGTGAGTTGCAGTTGAGTATGGCCATTAGTTTTTGAATGCTGCAAGCAAGTCAGCTCTGTCTCCAGTGACAGCAGTCACACTTGACATCAGGCCACAAAAACCTGTCTGTCACTGATACTTTGATGCCCAGGTGGCTAATGTTGTGAAACATTTCTTGGTGCAAAGTGAGTAGAACTATGGGCTGTGGTCTGTCTTGAGAAACATCACAGAGCAGTGTCATATTAGCAGAGAGCAAACTGCAACAGTCAGTCTCCAGTTTTGTAGCTCTATCATTGAGAAGATCTGTGATAATGGAATCTTTGTTTGCTCATCTTCCATAAGTCCATAATCACACTGCAAGGATATTGCACAGATTCGGGACGGATAGTCAGTGATGATGTTTCCGTACTGTGAATGTGGCACACATTAATAGTACACTGTGCAATAAAGTCCAAGTGTCTGTACCACTGAGGGCTGAGACTTTGAGAGGAGTTTCTAATGGCAGCAACTGGTGGCTTGTGGTCAGTATGTATAGTTACCTGACATCCTTCAGTGTCTTCTTGAAAATGTTTCACAGCTGTGTACACTGTGAGAATCTTACAGTCAAAGGCCAATCATTTAGACAAAGACTGTGAAAGTTTCCTCAAGAAGAATTGTGATGGTTGAAGTACTCTATCAAAACCTGCTGAAGTACCGCACCAATCACAGAGTCACTAACATCAGTGGTCATTGTGAAGTGAGCTTCTGGGTTAGAGAAACAGAGAGAGAGAAGGCATACACCAAGGTGTTCTTTGCTTTACAGAATGCCTCAGATATCTCCACTGTCCAGTCAGTTTTCCAATTACCCTGCTTTCTTTGCCTGACAAGCTGTCTGTAAGGGGAGACTGAAATTCAACAGCATACAGGAGCTGTCTGAAATAAAAATTGAGAATCCAAGGAAATGATCTAAGTCATAGTTTTGGGAAGAGGCTAGTTTTTAACCATATCCATTCGTTCATTGGTTGGCTTAATGCCTGATATATTAAGTGTTAAATAAGAATGTTAGTTCCGAATGACATAGCTGTGACTTGGCAATATTGATGATAACACTGCCCTGCTGCAGGATGGCTCAGAATTCTTCTAGGTGAAGTGTGTCCTCCTCTGAGTAACACAAGAAAAGCAAAATACCACCAAGGTAAGTTTAACAATATGGGAAGTAGCAGAGGAGACCATCAATGAACTCCGGCAATGTTTGCACAACATTCTTTAAGCCATAACGTGTTATGATGGCAGTCTTGTATGTTGTCAGGGTGTATCAGAATCTTTAGATATGTGCAATTACAGCCAATGATGCTAAAGATTTGAAGTTTTGGGACAGGGTAGTTGTCATGGATTGTTCTTGAGCTTGGAACTCTTTTCTCGCTACAAAGTCTTTCTCTACCATCTTTTTTGGGAACAAGTTTAATTTGTGATGCCAAGGGTCTGTCAGATGGGCAGACAATACCTTATTGTAAATGTTCGTGAATGGTGTTTTTAGCTATTTGTAAATCTTCTGGACACAGTTGATGACATTTGTGTCTGATGGGAGGACCATCTGTTGTCTCACTACTATGCACTGTACCACTGTGCACTGCACGCCCCAGTGCAGGTGATGGCCAAGGCCAGGCACTGTTTACTAACACTGCAGGTAGTGGCATTGTTGTCTAGGTGTGGTGGTGGCTGTGGTGAATGCTGCACTGAGACCAGCATTGACACTGGCACTGAGGAGGAGATGACCACTGAAATATGCTCACTATTTTTATATACTTGAATTTAGCATATTTCATGACAGTATTCACTTTTCTGTGGATGTTTATAAGATGATATTTGACTTTTTTGTGTTGGCCTCAGTCGTCTAGTGAAAGTATGATTCCATAAAGCTGTTTTGTCGGCTGCGGAAATGTCCTGGTTCAGTGCATTTGCCTCATTTTTGGTGCTTCAAATACCATTTTTCCAAATGTGCTTCCTTCTTGATGTTTATATAAAAAAGTTGTAGAATAATTCATTTTTGCTGGTCACTTGCAAATTATTATAATGGGGACCTATACATTGTTCCACCATCACACACCAAGTGTTCACTGCTGACCGACTAAAGTCAAAGATGACTCCAGTGTCAAAGACATTTCACACAACACACAAGCTTCCACTTGTAACCAGTCTCTTTGATATTGTTCATCACATCTACTAATATTAATCAATATGCTGTCACTGTCGAACATATAAGCAAATTAGCATAAAATAAGGCAAATTACAATTCACAAAAAATATTCTGACAAAAATATAAGAAAACATTTACAACCTCCCTCATTAGATTTGGTATCGACAAATCCGGTAGAAAATAACACATCTCCCAGATCCATTACACCACCTCATCTGTGGCAGCTGGTTTGAAATGATTGTTTATGTCCAGTGTCTGTGAATGTTGTGAAAGAATGCCTATGAAGTCCAGGCCCATAGGTGCGAGAGTAGTGCACAATGCGAGATGTTGTCCCGTTTGACACAACTGATCATTGTGAAGTGAGCTCACGTATATGTATGCATGCTGCTGCAAGTTCAGCTTACAAAAGGCTGATTCAGTGGTAGAGGTCAGAATTTTCATTGTGAGGTAAACGTGCTTCCATGAAGTGGCCAATGAATTGCTGTTGATTGGAGAGAACCACCCTTGAACCCAAGCTCCAGTAAAGTGGTTCATTAACACCACGTGCACTATGTTGGTTCAAAGATTGTGGTGGCATAGGAAGCCCATATCAACAGTAGGCATGCACTTGTCTATGACATAAAATGTTCAGGTGCATTGTAAATCCTCTGTAAGCTGAATGGTGTGTGGTGCCATGGATAGAGATTTCCACATCATCTGCTGAGTGTAGACTAATAGTCAATGATGGTTCAAAAGTGGGCATGCTGTCATAGGGCTGGCAATTGATATCAGAGCCCACATCCACAAGGAAGAATTGTTTTGTAGGTATGCCTTGAATGAAGAGGCATCTGCCACAAGTACCATAGAAGTGACATGAGCCTGTGCAAAATATGAGACTGATAGACAACTATGTTGTGTTGAATAGGCTGAAGTGCCTATTTCAGCCCTCTGAAGGCATTTCAAACTCAAATGGTTTTCAAAATTTTTGAACTGTCTGCTCAGGGTAGCATGAAATCAGCATAACAATGGCTGTGAAGAGGTCATGTCACTGGGTATGTCTTTTCCTGTGATGGTGGTGGTGTGTTCTTGCTGCAGCATGTTGGAGCCAGAGGGCGAGGTGTGACATCACTGTCAGTTTGCATTGAGCTGGCTCAGCTGGCAGTAGTTGGCATTGAAGAGAGTAACACTCCTGTGTTGCCTGGTGTGTCATCAACCTGGTTGTTTATCAATTGATGGTGACAGATATTGGAGAACATACAGTCAACAAACATGAATAGTATGTCAAGAGGTTCAGATTCATGTGTAATGATCACTAGTAGTAGTTCCGTTGGTAGTTTAACCACCCATAGTGTCCATAATTCCATGTCTGTCATGAGGGCATGGTCAATGGTAGCAAGGAGACATTGCCAGAGATGTGATTGAGTGTTGTTGTGCAGTTGTTGATTGTACATAGCCTCCAGCACTTATCATTCAGGGATACATGAAAGGCACTGCAGGAGTGTGAACGTCACTGCCTTGTATTTGTTCATTTGAGGTGGCAACACTATGACGTCAGTGATGACTTCTGCTTGACATCCTGGATGGTAGAGTAAACTGATGTGTCTAGTACCATCATTGAGGAATCCTGTTGCTGTAAAAATTTTGTCAATCATTGCGAACTACAAGATGGGACTGGCAACATCAAAAGGTGGGATTGAAGTGAAAACTAAGCTTCAGACATTAAGTGGAGGCCAAATTTCCAGTATTATCTCTTGTAGCCGACAAGGTGGCTGCTGACTGTGTATGAAGCCCTATTTGTTGTGGCAAATTGGAAAATGACTGGATGTTTGCATTTCATGATGTGAAAGATTTAGGAGGCACACAATTTGTGTTACACATATGTTGCACTCAGTTTCAATTGGGAGCACTGCCATAAAGGCACTGTCTTCCAAATCTGAAAGTAACTGCTTAGTGCGAAGCAACATGACTGGCAATTGTTAATGTTGCAGGACATTGTGGGGCAGCATGCCAATGGTCATATTGCACATGCAATGCAGAATGCATGGATGATGGAAAAATGTCCCCACAAACACTCTGGAATCATTGCACACTGGTAACACTATTAATAGTGGTGCTGCACTCATGGTATGAGAATAGAGTCATAAGTGGTGGGAATTATTGATGTACTAAAAGTCTGATGATGTCAGTATGAATGAGCCTTAAGTCACTGGCACACTCAGTTTCCAGAACAGTTCACATAGTACATTGCAATCCTTTCATCACTGCAGAAGCAGCACACTGGTTGGAGCATTGTGTGACAGCCACACTGTTGTGATGAAAAATGGCAAAAATGTGAAGAATTGCATGTTTCATGACTGATGTGAGCTCACCAATGCGAGTAGATCATAGTACGGGCCAGTATTTATGACTACCATAAATAACAAATGCAGTGGATGTATCTACGTATACTTTACTACCCAACATAAATACATGCAACTGGCTCAGACCAAGATACAGATCACACTACTCTCTCTCTGCATAGTACAAAAATCTTTCTCTTCTCATAGTGGAGAGTATCCGGATACTGCATCAAGATCAATATTCCCACCAGTATTTTGGTGTAAGGAACCTGGCAGCTCATTACAGAGTAATAATGTAATAATGATTTATTCAGTTTGTTACCACAGTTACCTTTGTTTGTGTGAGTCAAAGTTTTTCAGTCTTCATTCACTGTCTAGCTTTATTACTGAAAAAAAATAGGAATAAAAAACCAGGCCTTGGTTAGTACAGAAACTGGTTATTTTGAGCGGTTTTAACAGTCAGGTAAAACTGGCATGGGAAAAAAACAGAGATAACTGCCATCCCCAATAGATACACAGACACACATCTCAAATAGACACACATTTGCACTGTTGTGCGCTATTTTCAGTGCAGTACAGACACAAAGCTAACTGGGACAAGAAACCAAATGAAATTCAATAACCCTGTAATGAGCCCCCAGAGACCATGGGTCCCTTACACTAAAATGTTCAGAAGGTATTCTTAAAATACCTTCAAATGTTTGTCGGTGGAGTTCCAGTTCATCTTGTATGTAAACATAATTTTGATACGAGGGCGGTTCAGAAAGTAACCTCCGATTGGTCACAGTGCGGGTTGTGGGGGGAGTAGCGACGCCATCTGTGCGTTCACGCACTCAACAGGTCAGTCGGCATCAAGCCGTGGTCGAGTGAACGTCGTACCTGCGCTAGTTTAGTTTTTGTGGCAGTTTGAAATGTGTGCTGCAATAGAAAACCCCGCCAAATGTGAAGTGCGTGCTGTCATAAGGTTTTTTACAGCCAAAGGATATTCTGCAGCAGCTATTCATCGTGAGCTTTGTGCCGTGTACGGACCAAGAGTTATGAGTGAAGGAGTTGTCCGTGAATGGGTACGTTTATTTAAAAGTGGACGATAAAACGTTCATGATGAAGAGAGGAGTGGTAGACCATCATTGGTGACTGACGAACTCGTTCAGACAGTTGATGCAAAAGTTCGTGAAAATCGACGTTTCTCAATGTCGGAGTTGTCTACTGGTTTTCCACAGATTTCTAAGACTCTCTTGTACGAGATAGTGACAGCAAGATTGGGTTACCGTAAGTTCTGTGCATGATGGGTGCCCAAAATTCTTACCGACCACCACAAAACTCAAAGAATGGCCTCTGCATTAGACTTTCTGTCACATTATGAGGACGAAGGAGAACCATTGTTAAACGGAATCGTGACGGGTGACGAAACCTGGATTAAGTATGTGAACCCTGAGACAAAAGAACAATCAAAGATGTGGGCACATTCAAATTCGCCTACCAAACCAAGAAAAGCCTCGCAAGATTTTTCTGCCAGAAAACTGATGGCAACGGTGTTTTGGGATGCCAAAGGGGTGTTGTTGGTTGAATTCATGGAACGTGGTACGACCATTAATCAAGACGTGTACTGTGAAACAATAAAAAAGTTACGACGGGCTATACAGAACAAATGCCGTGGTATGCTGACTTCCGGTATCGTTTTTTTGCACGATAACGGCCGTCCTCACTCTGCTCGCAGAACAAAGGCCCTTCTTGAGTCCTTCAAGTGGGACGTTATCAACCATCCACCTTACAGCCCAGACCTGGTGCCAAGTGATTATCACCTCTTCATGCATTTGAAGAAATGGCTCGGGTCACAGCGGTTTGATGATGACGAAGAGCTCAAAGATGCGGTCACAGGCTGGCTCCAGGCACAAGCAGGTGATTTTTATGCAGAAGGAATTTCAAAGCTTGTGAAGAGATACGATAAGTGCCTCAGTCGCTATGGAGACTATGTAGAAAAATAGTGCAAAGATGTAGTTGTAAGATGTATATATTAAAATATTTTTATTTAACTTGGTGTATTTTTTTAAATCAACCGGAAGTTACTTTCCGAACGGCCCTCGTACATCCAACATCCATGGTGAACTTGTAGCCATATGGGCCCATCGAACATAGAATAAATAAATAAAATCAAATAAATAAGTGATGACCAACTGGAAGATAAGGAGGTGAATAAGGGAGGGAGAAATTACACCCCTCCTTCCCCAACCACACACACACACACACACACACACACACACGAAAATTGAATTGTATGAGAAGTTACATCCCTTAAGTATGTTAACAGTTATTTGTGATACACAACACAAATCTATAGTGAAAAATTCCTTGGTGGGACCAGAACAGGATCCCATCACGAAAGAGAATCTTTTGAGACATGGAATACATTACAAAAGAGTGTCAGCTGTTCGGAACTAATCTGTACATAATCAAGAAAGGGGTAATTATTCTATAGTATACTATTTTCATTGTGTTGCTAGGAACTGTCTTTGTGAGCTGGCTAAGGAGATATAAGGCAATACTGACTTTTCCCATACTGCAAATCTTCATCAACGTACACACCCCAAACTTTGTAGCTCCCTGTTTCTGTTGCTGAGATGTTATGTACATTCTTTACATTGTTTTGGTCAGAACTAACCACTTTAAATACCAGTAATTGAGATTTGGCAACATTCACCTTGATGATTTGATTGCTAAACTATTCTGTTACTTCTGTTACACCACTAGTAGTGCAAGATTCTATTGCCTTACATTCTCCACCATAGAATAAGACTGAGGTGTCAACTGCATAGCCTATTATGTGGGGGTTAATAGGTTGTGCAATGTCATTAATGTATACATAGACAAGAAAGGGACCAAGTATTGTGCCCTGAGGTACACCTTATATTACTTTTTCACTGGTGGATTGAAAGTTCACTATTTTAATCATTTAGTTTGTTTGTCATGATGTTAAGAAAATTTGGGACACAGTGTTCCAGTTACCATCCCGAAGGCACACAGCTGATGATGCAGCTGAAATGCAGAATACATCACATGTTTTGTCAACATGTAGAAGTCCCTCATAACAAACCACTGACACAGCAATGCGTCAACCAGAACTGCAGTCCTTTGCCACCAGGCACACAGACAGTCACTGGGATATTATTTATATGCAGCATTTGAGCCACCAGGCAGAGGTTCAAGTCAACAACAGTAAGCAATGACCACCATGCTGCAGGACTGCTCCAGCATCTGCCAGACAGCCATCGTCATATCAGTCTTTCGCTCATATGTCAATATCCTGAGTTTGGGGTGCTGTGCTGCCCTGCTTCTGAACTGCTGCTTTGCTTTATGAACTTTGATCAGCCTGTGCCTGATGCCACTGTGGAAACCTTGACTGCCAGCTGCCATCTCAGCACATGATGCATCAGCACTAACAAGCCATCACACTGCCTTCTAGACAATGCATCACATTGCAGTGTCGCTTCACTGTGGGCCATGAGATTGATGCTTAAGTGCACCTGTGGAATATGGATGCTGTGTGCAGATGCCAGGCTGTGCCACTGGATAAGAGTGCATGCCTGCAACTGCTGTAGCTTGGAGAAATAAAGCATTTACATGCATGCCATCTGTCTTGCTGTAGCCAGCTTCTCCTCATGCCAGATTCCCATAGATTTTGCCAACCCATCGAACCCATAGTGTTCAGGTTGGAAGAGACCCTGCATTCCTAACAACTGAAGAATGGCTCTTCCACCTCTCCATAGAGGTCACTGCACCCCCAACCAACATGAGGCATGTCACTGTCCATCTTACTGAACTGCTATAATACTATATTAACAACAAACTGTCACTATACTGCTAAATGCTAGTCATGATTAAGTCATGTAAATTTAATTGAGTAAATTAGAAAGGTATCTGCTTTTGGTGCCATCTCAGTTATACTATGCAGCTGCTGTTTATTTGTTATCAGTAGCTAAATATTTACTTAATCACAATGGTATTTCTTGGACAAAATATGTACCAGTTTCTGTAACTACTGAGTTCTATTTATGGTACATTAATTCTTGTCATGCAGATTAACTATGAACACCATTACCTGGCCCATAGCTAACAGAAATTTTCAAAATCTGAATCCAGATCTTCAGATAATTTTAAAAAGAGTGGACTGGTAGGTGTTCACAGTGGTTCAGATGGCTGGCCAGTACTTAAATTCATGAGACAAAATGCCAAGTGACTGACACACCTTCAAGCAGAAAAAGTTATCACCTTGGTTTTGAAGCTGTTCAGTTTCTTTTTCAGAGAGGAAAGAGAGACGGGGTTGGGAAGAAAGAGCAAGTCACTCAGATCCCAGGTTATGTGGCTAATGGGAGAGCCACTTCCCATTACTGAAGTTGGCACTGAGTTGGAAATGGAGATTAAAATGGTCTGAGCAATGAATAAGTATACATCTTCTTGCTGCTACCGTCCTCAACATGTTCCATATGAGAATGTTGTATGTTGAAGGTGTAGCCAAATTTGTGACCAGCTGTACTGACTAATAACTTGGGGGCATCACACCAGTATATAATAAGAAACAAAACTTGTAACATCAGCTGGTATCACATGTTGTCTCACAGGGTGCCACACTTCTGGTGCTGTGTTTCACTGATATGGTGGGAATGGCTGGGGTGTAGAGAAGATTTCACAATGGAGTTGTTCTTGTAATAAGTAAAACAAATGAGCTGGAGAACCAGTTCGCATGTATGGGTTTACATTAAGGCATGTTTTAGTTTTCTCCATAGACTTCACTGACCTGATGATAATTTCAACCACTTTCACACCTTTAGCTCCAAGAAAACAAACACAGCACGTATTTCATAATTGGTGGGATTCTCAATCAGAGGAGGCATTTCAGATACTCACAAACAAATGTAAACACATCAAACACTGGTGGAAATCATGTTAAAAATTAGATTAATGTACAGTTCATCTGGAAATAAAATTCCTGAGAAGAGTCTACTTGTTTTATTTTTGTTTCAGAATGGTTCGTACTTAAAAGTGCCCCATATTTGTTCATCAGAAACCTCTGTATTCACTTTTTGAATTCTTACTTTCACATCACTACACATTTACTTTTAGAAGGTTTTTATTTCCATTCATAGTCATAAACATTCTCAAACACGCAGAGCACCCCCCCCCCCCCCCTCCCTTTACACACACACATGTGTGTTTGGGTGTTTGAGTGTGTACCTGAACTGGAAAAAGAGCAGTAGTGTGGTGTTCTGTGCATCATGAAACAATCAACTGCAGGTGAGTTGTCTTTCTTCTGCCCTATTTAAAAATAATTTTCATGTACTCTGTGTTTCCTTGTGTAGAGCTGGAAGGGCAGTTCTATATGCTGACTTTAAGATCTTCAATATGCCCCACTTTGTGGAAAGAAAAATTAATAATCTCTAGAAAATAAATAAAAAATTAAAATAATTTGTTACTACTCACAACTTCTGCAAATTATTTGATTTCAACATTCCATAATAAAAGACCCATGTTACCTGTATGAAATGTGTGAATGTTTGATTGAAACAAGCTTTTACTCCTACAGCATTTAGATAACAACTGTTTCTTTATAATTATCTATTTGGTCATGTAAACCTTAAGCTAGCAGTAGCAGGCAGACAGCAGCTAGAAGCAATGGCAACTTTCCCCCCCCCCCCCCCCCTCCTCTAAATAATGACTTTTCTGCTAATTTTAGTATTTTAATTTAGTTTTTGTAAGTACAAGTACTACATATCACCATGTATTGAACTTTGGGGGCTGTGTAGCGGATGTCCACTTAAAAATATTACTGCCATTACAGAAAAGAACAATATGATCTATATAAGGGGTAGTCATACAGGTTCATGTGTGGAAGTGTTTGTGAAGCACAGATACCTAATAATATATTCTTTATGCATATTTAAATTAGTTATGGTTACCTACTAAGGAGATTGCCTACACTACGCTTGTCCATCCTCTTTTAGAATACTGCTGCACGCTGTGGGATCCTTACCAGGTAGGACTGACAAGTACACAAAAAAAGTTCAAAGAAAGGCAGCACGTTTTGTATTATCGCAAAATATGTGAGAGAGTGTCACAGAAATAATACAGGATTTAAGCTGGACATCATTAAAAGAAAGGCGTTTTTCGTTGCCATAGAATCTTCTCACGAAATTCCAATCACCAACTTTTTCCTCTGAATTCGAAAATATTTTGTTGACACCGACCAACATAGGGAAGAACGATCACCACAATAAAATAAGGGAAATCAGAGCTCGTACAGAAAGATATAGGTGTTCATTCTTTCCTCGCGCTATACGAGATTTGAATAATAGAGAACTGTGAAGGTGGTTCAATGAACCGTCTGCCAGGCACTTAAATGTGATTTGCAGAGTATCCACGTAGATGTAGATGTACATGTAGAGTCAACTAATGCAAGTTATCAAGGGCAGTGATGTAGGTTACATTATCACAACAGCAGGACAAAATTTAACTATTTCCTGAAAAGAGAAACATTAAAAATGACAGACAGATGCTCATAAATCAATGGTTTGATTTGGTTTAAAAAACTACCAAACTCTCTGAGAACATATATGAGGAATGGTTTTAACAGAAAATTAAAATCTTTCTTAATAGTTTTTTTTTACATCCATTCGACCAATTTTAAGCCATAGATTATCACATAAACTAGTAGCATATCAACTATAAAGTAAAAAAATGTATAAAATATGTATAAAATGAAACAATTGCAGTATGATTTTGTAAGTATAATTATTGTCATACTATTATTTCTCATGTTTGCAAAATCAATTATTGTGGTTGCTCCATGATAAAAGATGTTAATAAATAAATAAATGGAAAGTTTATTATCAACATTCTTAAATCTAAATCCTGTCATCCAGCGCAATATTACTTTTATAACTTGTGTCTGTCTTTCGGAGCAACTTTTCATTTTCCTACCCTGTTTAAATTTCTTCCTATTGCCTCTCTGCCTTTCTTAAAATAGAAGATCTATGTAGGATGCTAAAAATTCGGTATCTCTCTTGCTCCAGCATATAAGTTCTATTAGTCTGCTCTATTTATTGCTGTTTTGGCATTGTAAATAATGCTTCTTTTTTTCTCATATAAGGTTAATATTAATACTCAGTTTTCTCTGTATTTGCAGGTTGAACTGAAAGATGTAGTAAATGAAACACCAGCAGGGCTTAATTTTCAAGTGTCAGAGGGTGGATCTAATTTCAGTGTTGGCCAAAGGCAGCTGATTTGCTTAGCAAGAGCTGTTATTCGCAAAAACAAAATACTTGTTCTTGATGAAGCAACAGCTAATGTGGATCCTGTGTAAGTTCCTTCTGTTCATTGTGGATGCTTGTCACAAATGAGAAAATAAAAGATGGTTGCTTATTAACAGATGAATGATATATCCATTGGAAATTATTAACAAGGTTTCTTGAAATTACTGCAGTCAGACACCTTTTGTTTTGTTCTTCAATTTTTGTTATTGCATTACCAGTTTCAAACCACGTAGCAATTCATCATCAGATGATACATATGTATAATATGTACCATCTGATAATGAATTGCTAGGCAGTTCAAAATCAGTAAGGGGGCAGTAACAAAAGGTGATTGGTTGCATTAATTTCAAGAAGCTTTATTCATCATAGTCATAGTGATCCTCATCCATAATGGATAAAAGTTTTAATTATTAACAAGTTCTTGATAAGAACTGCATATAGAATAGTAATAATCTCAATTTGCTCATAATAACTTTACAGCCTCAGACATAATCACTTTTAAATGACCTTGAAAAGGAGGTGGTTTTCAGTTCATCATATATTCTTATTATTCAGGTTTGAATTCTACTAGACCACACAGTGTACAACAAATGGCACTTCAGAGTTTTGCTTTAGCTTTTGTTTGTGCCTCATTTCCTCAGAATGGGCTCATTTCCTGTCATTAGTTGTTCCGATCTTCATGGATTGTTTTTGTCCGGCCAACTACCCAGGTGTGAACTTTCTGCCTAATTTTGTTCAGGCAGGTATATCATGTTGTTTTATTCTTGCTTCTTTCAGGCCTTCCTTTGTTGCACTGATTCATTTTACTGTCTCAGTTTTACCTTTATTGCAACTATTGTAGAAGTCTACGACCTAGCTAGTTAAGCTGGTTGGTTTCATTATTTTAGTATACCCATAAAATTTTTGCCTGTGTATTTTTACATCCAGGTAACTATTAATATACTTTTCAATTTGGTTATTTGCTCTTGTCTGTGTGTTCATTCTTCAGTGTACTTGGAACCTTAAGTATTCTTGAGTACATTTCATTCTCTCTTTTGGGTTGCTTCAGTGCCCTTATTTCTGCTTAACGGGTGATTCAGCCTCATAAAGACACCCTAGTTTGATGACTGTGAGTTAGTGTCTCAGTTTTCTTAATTTTGAGATTAATTTTTGTTATGGATATCTTTCATAAACCTGAAAGGTGTTTCATTCTGTAACAACAAATTTTGTAACCAGTCTTTCTCAGTCCAGTGTTCTGAATGGTTTCACCTAAATATTTGAACTCAGAAACTCTCTCAATTTTCCTGTGTTTAGATTTGAGAATTTTGGTTGTCTGATTGTTGATAGACATGTATTTTGTTTTATAAATGACATTTGGAGGTTTCCCTTACCACTGTTTTTTTAAAAGAATTTCTGTCGGAATGTCCTGAAACAGAATCACTATGCCATGCACAAAAGCTTATCAATCTATTCTAATGCTGGTTCTTCTTTTTTTGATTTGTTCATCAATTTAACCATCGATTTTATTTTTTGCCGCATTAAGATTACATTTTGTAGACCAGAGTTTAAAATTAATGAAGAAAATTGATCACCTTGTCTCACTCCTGTCTAAATTTCAAAATGTTCCCCAAACTTTACTTTAGATTTTGTACTATTTAGTGTTTCACTAATAATTGGAGTAATTTTGAGGTCCAGATTCTGAAGAGAGACTTGTAGCCTACCAATTCATAAACTTCTTAAAAAATTTACTGTGATGGAAACTACTTCCATATTTTAAACTTTTTATGTCAGTGAATTGATTTCAGAACTGAAATTTACTGTGGGGAAAATATGTTTGGCCTGGATGTTGTTGCACTCATCCCATTCTGTATTATTATTATTATTATTATTGTTATTATTAACAACATCAGTTCCATCTCCCATCTTATGTTTCAGTTTGCTAAATGTTCTGCATGCACACTAAAACTACCTGCCACAGTGTATCCTTGTTAGTTTCAATAATGCAGCAAAAGAAAAAAAATCACTGTTTAGGCAAATAAATAGTTAAATGTCACACTGTGTGTTGTGTCCCATTCCAATAATTAAGTTGTTAAGCCAAGGGAGTGAAATGTCACACTGTGTGTTGTGTTCCATTCCAATAATTAAGTTGTTAAGCCAAGGGGGTGACTGTGGAGTGATGAATCAAGACTGTACTGTTAGTTTGTGGAAATGGGTGCTGCCTCATCTTGACCCCATATTGTGCCAGTTCAGTTCTGTTGTACAACCCCTATATAGTTTCCAGGTGGTTATCTGCATTTGTCCAAGCAATGAAGGATGAGCATTTTCCCCTCAGTTATACACTATACAGTTCCACATGCTTATCTGGGTGGTAATGTGCTTGCCCCCAATGCAAACGGGTCCGAGTTCGATTCCAGGCCAGGGCGGAAATTTTCTCCGCTCAGGGATTGGGTGTTGTGTTGTTCTCGTCATCACTTCATCCTCTTCATTGGCATGCAAGTCGCCCAATGTGGTGTCAAATGAAATAAGACTTGCACTGGCAGCTCAGCTTCCCAAAACAGGGGCCTCCCGGCCAATGATGCCATACACTCATTTCCATTTATACACTATAAAAACAGGGAAAAAAATACATCTATATTATAACACTATAGCACATTGATATACCTACCTGCTGATTTTATCATAAGCTGTCATGTTTTGACAAAAGATAATCAGAACATTTATACAAAGAGAGAGAGAAACAGAAGAATACGTCCCATCTCTGCTACTTGTGTTGGTATTCTCATAAGAAATTAGTTCCTTCTCCATGCTGTACTATGTTCTGCCATTGCTCCTGATGGCACAGTTGAGGATTTTTAATAATAATTACAATAATAACAACAATATATAAGGGGTAGAATTGTAAGTTATTACGCAGTATCTATGTATCAGGTATTGAGAGTTTGAATAGATCAACACACAAGAGGAGTCATTCATCCAAATGTAAGCAGCATTTGGAAAGGTTTCACAGATGAAGGATAATAAATGTAACTTATTTTAAGGTTTTAGGGCAAGCAGACTTGGGAGTTCTGCAATAATTCCATCTTAAACAGATGCCTCATAATTTTTTTAGCCTTTTAATTTGTCCATCAATTTCCTATTCACTTGGTGCTTGTCAGTTTGGATTGGGTTTTAGAGGAATTTGTGGTGGAAATCATTACACGGGCTCAGCACAATTTAACAGTTTCTACTAATATACACTGCAATTGTCTTGTTTGTCCACCTCCTATCTTGATGCAGATGTTTGGTGCTGGTACCTGTTTGGCTTTGTTTTAGTTTTATAAATAGTTCTAGTGTAAATCTTTTGAAAATTTTATTCAATTTTACAGACATAACTGTTCTCATATTGTCTCTTTGTTTGTCTAATTGAGTTTGAAGTTTCTTCATTTGTTGCTAGATTGTAAATTTACATTTTTTATTTGATACTATTTGTAATGTAACCCATTAAAAAGGAATGGATGAAATGAAATGCTTGTACTTAATTTTTCCAAATGCTTATTGTTCAGATGTGGGATATATCCCAGTAACCTCAGGATGAGTACAATGAAAGAACCTGATCATTAGATAAACAATGGAAACACCAGGTTGGAATATCAAAAATATAAGGAAAAGATAGATTGCTAACTACTATAATGATGACATGTTAAGTTGCAGACAGGCATGATAAAAAGACACACATTAGCTTTTGGACAAAGCTATCATCAGGAAGGAAAACACATACACACATTCATTCACACAAGCAAGCACACCTCAAGAACTCATGACTGTCATCTCCTGCAGCTCAGATTGGAATGTATCTGTCATGTAGAATGGAAGCAGCAATCTGGAGGGAATGGGGAAGGAGAGGGAGGCTGTGGGGCAGGGAAGGTGTGTGTGTGGGGGGGAGTGAAAAAGGAGAGGAGTTGGGAAGGGAAAGAAAGGCATGTGCATTGGCAGATGCAGATGGCAGCACACAAAGAGGGTGGGAGACAAGGAAAGGGATGAGATGATAGGACAGAGGGGGTGGAAACAATTGGGTGGAATGTGGATGACATTAGATTACCATAGGCTGAGGCCAGGATAATTTCAGAGAGGTTAACCCCCATTTGCACAGTTCAAAAAATCTGATGGTTGAGAGGAAGATCCAGCTGGCTCTGGTAGTGAAGCTGCCATTGAAATAAAGCATGTTATGTTCAGCTGCACGTTGTGTCGCAGGACAGTCTACTGTCAGGGTTGCCACAAGTTCTGGAAATCAGGGAATTTCAAATGTATAGGGGAAATCAGGGAAATATCAGGGAAACTTGAAAAAAAAAAAAAAATAAGAACACTGGAAAAATCTCATTTTTGTCTCTTTAACATGAAATTGTTTGTTTACTGATATGTCATCTTTGCCTCTTGCTGGGTGCAGCTGCTTCCCTACTCTCTCATTCTTACCGCTTCTCCCTTTCCTACCCCTCCACTCAGCTTGCAGTCAGTGCTGCCACCACTACTTGCTGCCAGCCTACAAACTACTGATGTGAGGCAGGAGGCATGAGGAGTGGTTGTTTGGATCTTATTCTCAGATCTTGTGGATGCAGCAGCTGGAGACAATGGTCATGTGTGTATGAGTTGTGTCTGAGTGATTGTGCGAATGTGTGTGCACTTTCATTTTCTGTGGCCAAAAATTTAATAGTGAGTGTGAGTGTCTTTTCTATGTTCCTGTCTGTGGCTCAGCAATCATCTTTAGGGTGAGTTGCTACCTGTCCTCATTAGTATTGATTCTCAGGTTATTCGTGCAAGTTATCTGTTGTGTGGATGATCACTGCGGTCTCATTCCAACAACATCTTATTTGTGACATATGAATAGCTGGCCACACGAGTGGTCTTCCATGACGGGCCAAAACTGCAGGCCATTTCTGTGGGTATCTCTGACGGATCAGGTCTGCCGATCTGAAGCCCGTAGTTTCCCACTAACGTGTGGGCCCTGTTTGTCAGATCTAGTCTCACTGATGTGGCAGATTTTCACGGTTTATTCATGGACCTGGGACCGTAGTGCTCCTGGGCAGGTCAGAGGCCACGGGTGATGGATATCAGGAATTTCAAATGCCTCACTACAAGTACATTGTACAGTGTGACGTTCTATAGACATGTTATTTATTCCAGTACATTTTGGCACTTTGAAAGTAGTTTATATATTAGAAAATATGGACGACAAGAAGAAGAAAATTGTGGCAGTCACTGGCAGTTTGAATGCTATGTACTTGTATATTTCTTGAAAGAAACATCACACAATACCTGTAGAACAATAGACATAACACAGTGGGTAATAACGAACAATAACAAACATAGTAGAACCAACATTTTATTGGCAGTCACCTATAGTGTTGATTTACACAACTCTTCCCCATCTTATACCTTTCTTTCAAGAGGCTTACTTTTTTCTGAGGTTTTTTCTGAAAGCAGTGAAGGTGTTTTAAATCTGTCTTGCCACTCCAGCAAAATCCATATTTTTGTCACCAGATGTGTTTTGCTTTATTGAAACAAAAAACAAGAGTGGTCTTAATGAAACATATATACCATTTGGCTTGCTTTCTCTATCTAAAACCAGTTCATTACAAAAGATGTTCATGTTAGTACTTAAGATTTTTGCTCACACATTTAGTAATACAGAAATCCTTGTCAACTTATGTCTTAACTTACCCTTGACATCTGAAAATTTATCAGGGAAAAATGCTAAAACTTGTCTGGAAATCAGGGAAATATCATGGAAGTTTACTTGGGGAAACTTGGGGCAACTCTGACTTTGCTCTTATCCACAGTTAGGCAGTGGCCATTAATCCTGTCTGACACCTAGTTGGTAGTCATGCCAAATAAAATGCTGTGCAAAAATAGTGGTAGGGTTCGTATATTACATGGCTGGTTTCACAGGTGGCTTGGTCTCTAATGGTGAAGGGTAAGAATATGACAGGACTGTAATAGGAAGTGCTGCATGGGTGGTTTGGACAGTTCTTGCACCTTGGTCTTCTGCAGGGATATGATCCCTGTGGCAAGAGATTAGGATTTTGCGTGACATAAGGATAGACTAGGATGTTGAGGAGATAGGATGACCAACTGAACACCACTTTAGGAGGTATGGGAAGGATCTTGAGTAGGGTGGTCCTCATTTCAGGGCATGGTGATAGGTAATCAAAGCCCTGGCAAAGGATGTGGTTCAGTTGTTCCAGTCTGGGGTGGTATTTAGTGAAGAAGGGGGCAAAACTTTGTAGCTGGTTCTTGGGGGTGGTGATAGGATTGGAGATGTGGGGAGAAATGGCATGGGTGATCTGTTTGTGGACTAGGTCTGTGGAAAACTGTCTGTTTGTGAAGGTTCAGCATACTGGGCAAGGGAGTATTTGTCACTACAGATACACCATCCCCAGGTGGCCAGGCTGTGTGGGAGGGGTTTTTTGGTGTGGAAGGGATGACAACTATCAAAATGCTGATACTGTTAGTGGTTGGTGGGTTTGATGTGGACAGAAATGTGGCTGGAGCTATCAGAGAGAAGGAGGTCTGCACTCAGAAAGGTGGCACTCTGGGTAAAGGAGAACCATGTGAAGCAGATTGAAGACAAGGTGTTAAGTTTGTGAAGTAATGAAGAGAGAGTGTCTTGGCCCTGAATCCAGATCATGAAGACATCATGGATAAACCTGAACCAGACTAGGGGTTTAACATTTTGGAAGTTTACGAACACATCCTCTAGATGGCCATAAGCAAGCTGGCGTTGGAGAGTGCCACTTGGGTGCCCATGACTGTGCTCCAGATTTGTTTTTTTATACCTCCCATTCAAAGTAGAAGTTGTTGTTAGTTAGGATAAAGTTAGTAAGGTGTATGAGGAATGAGGTAGTGTGTTTGGAGTCTGAAGGATACTGGGTGTGTGTGTGTGTGTTTGAGGTTTACGGGCGCTAAACAAGGATACTGGGAAAGGTAGTGTTCAGTAGCGGTTAGACCATGGGCATGAGGGATGTTGGTGTATGTGGAGGGGGCATCAACAGTGGTGGGTAGGCATCCAGGAGGTAAAGGGGTTGGTATGGTAGAGAGTCAGTGAAGGAACTGGTTGGTACCTTTGACACAGCAGGCTAGATAACAGGCAATCAGTTGGAGGTGTTGGTCAATGAGGACTGAAATTTTTTCAGCACAATAACCAGCTGCAATGGGGTCTCCAGGACTGTTGGGTTTGTGGATTTTGGGGAGCATGTGGAAGATGGGTGTGCATAGTGTCATAGAGATCAGGAGGGAAATGGATTCAGGGGTGAGGTCCTGGGAAGGGTCTAAGACTCTAAGGAGGGACTGGAAGCTATGTTGGACTTCTGGGATGGGATCAGTCTGGCAGGGTTAATAGACGGTGGAGTCATATAATTGGCAGATGCCTTCCACCAGGTAATCATTCTGATTCATAAAAACAGTGATGGACACTTTGTTTGCAAGTAGGATAATTAGGTCAGGATTTGTTTTGAGGTTGTGTATGGCTGTTATTTCTTCTGCTGAAATGTTGGTGTTCTGAGGAAGGGACTGCCAGGGCTTAGATTTCTCATCACCATGCCCTGAAATTAGGTACCTCCTAGCCAAGATCCTTCCCACTCATCCTAAACTGGTATTCCACCACCCATCCAATCTCCACAACATCCTAGTCCAATCTAATCCCACTCTCAATCCCACCCCGTTGCCAAAGGGATCACATCCCTGTGGAAGATGCAGGTGTAAAATCTGTCCAATCCACCTACACCGTATTTACTATTCCAGTCCTGTCACAAGTTATCCTGCCCTATCAGAGGGCACAATACCTGTGAAAGCAGTTATGTCATATACCAGTTCATTGCATGGCTTTTTATATTGGCATGACTATCAACCAGCTGTCCACTAGGATGATTGGCCATCACCTAACAATGGTGAAGGCCTAAGTAGACTACCCTGTGGTTTAACATGCACGTGAACATAACATTCTTGAAACTTTCTGGCTGATTAAAACAGTGAGTCGGACCGAGATTCGAACTTGGGACCTTTGCCTTTCATGGGCAAGTGCTCTACCATCTGAGCTACCCAAGCATGACTCACACCCTGTCCTCACAGCTTTACTTCTGCCAGTACTTCATCGCCTACCTTCCGAACTTTACAGAAGTTCTCCTGCAAACCTTGCAGAACTCTGCAATGGAGTGTGCGCTGATATGAAATTTCCTGGCAGATTAAAACTGTGTGCTGGACCGAGATTCGAACTCAGGACTTTTGCCTTTCGCGGGCAACACTTGCCCGCGAAAGTCAAAGGTCCCGAGTTCGAATCTCGAACTAGCACACAGTTTTAATCTGTCAGGAAGTTTGATAACATCCTTGATTTCAATGGTTGCTTCACTACCTGAGCCATCTGGATCCTTCCCTCCACCACCAGATCTTCTGAACTGCAAAGACGGCAGTTACCCTTACAACACATTCTCCATTCCCAAAATTCTACCAGTCTCAACCTATGATATACTACTGTCCCAACATTCCGAAACCAATATTTTCCACCTCCTAGGTCCTGTGACCTACTCCCTATTCTTGCCTCCCACCCTCTTTGTGTGCCACCCTCTGCCAGTGCACTCCCCATCTTTCCTCTTCCCCGCTCCTCTCCTTCTCCCCCCCCCCCCCACCTCCCCACTGCCCACACACACACACACGCTTCCTTGTCCCATAGCCTCCTGACACTCTGCCTTTTGGCAGTCTAGTCTCTGCACATTACACTGCTGGACATTGCTCCTGTCTCCCCTCCCCTTTACTCTTCTACTTGCTCCTCTTCCCTGACCCTTCCACATTATTGCTTCTGTTCTATGCGCCAGATGCATTCCATTCTGAGCTGCTGCTGGAGATGGTGGTCATGTGTGCATGATGTACGCTCGCTCGCTTGTATGAATGAATGTGTGTGTGTTTCCTTTTCTGATAAAGGTGTTAGCCCAAAGTTAATGCATAAGTGTCTTTTCATTGTGCCTGTCTGCAACTTATCATGTCATCTTTACAGTAAGTAGCAATCTACCTTTCCTTATACTGTTGATATTCCATCCTGGAATTTCCATTGGCTGATTTTGCTTAATGTTTTTCTTCCATCCTACAACCCTCTGATGTTTACACAACACATGGCTACATGACAGCAAGGATTGTTGATGCAGCTCTGATGTCCCAAATTCTTCCAATTGATAATTGTATCTATTCAGATTGATCCCACTTCCCTCCCATCCTCACGTATTTTAGCTTTTTATTTTCCACACATACCTTTGTCCCAAGTACTTGTATCATTGACCTAACCAATCCCCCTTCCCCCTATCTCAACTTTTTCAGTCACATGAATACTCTGATACCCCATCAGCTCCTTTTCTCCCACGTTTCTGTACATTTTTAACGTATTTGTGCATATTTTTACGTGGTTTAACACAGTTACATGTATTTGTGCACAGTTTTACATCATTAGTGCATATTTTTACATATCTGTGCATATTTTTTGTATTTGCACGTATTTTTACGTACTTGTAGGTATTTTTGCATATGTGTGCGAGTGTTTGCATGTCTATATGTATTCACCATGTGTCTTTTCTCTTATCCAGCCCCCCTCACAACCATCTAACACCTTATTTTGCCCATTCTCTCGTCATTCCTCTTTCACCTATGCCGCTGCTCCAGTTCAGAAAAATATCCCATTCCTTGGCTAAAATCCAGCCCCACATCTAGCTTTTTAAGTGCTACCAAAACCATGGATTGCACCCCTTCCCCCAGTGGCATAACCATAAAAATTCCTTTCTACTTCACTTCTAAAAGATCTCCTATTGAGTATATGGAGTTATCCTTCTGAAATTCTTTTAATTTGATGTTTAATGCTGGTTGGCTATCTGTCAGACTTTTAATGACTGTGAATATCCCTAGTTCTTAAACAAATTTCTGCAAGATGATCTTGGGTGGGCTCCAAAATTCTGATTACACTTATTTATTTATTTTTGCATAGAATCAACAAAAATGATGACTATTGCAAACATCAGTGTTGTTTACATAAGTATGAAGATGTTCTTAAAATACAAACAAAACAAATTGTTGATATAAATTAGCACGACTATAATACAAGCACACAAAGGGAATGTATTGTCACAGAAGGAGGTATACAACTAAAATATTTCTAATTTCTAATACAAACTATAAGATCATGTGTGTTTTCAACTTAGAATTCAGACAGAGAGTACAAACATTTCTTTGCCAGGAATAATTTGAGTTCCGTTTTAAAGATATTTCCATCATAGGCAGATAAGTCTTTTGGAAATTTGTTAAGCCAAATTTGACCACTGATGTATGGGCTGCGATCTGTTATTTTTAACTTTGTTCTTTGCCTAAAGCAACTATTTTTATTTCTAGTTTTGTGGTCGTGTATGTCATTGCATCTTCTTGAATCTTTTTGATGATTTACAAAAAGTAAAATTACCTTACATAAATACAGGAAATACATTGTAAGGTACTTATGTTGCACAAAAATCTCTTTAACAGAATCATTATGACCCAGATCATGCATTATTCTAATTGCCTTCTTCTGCAACAACATTTATCTATTGAGGTGTGTAGAAGCAGCACAGCCCCAAAGTTCAATACCATAATTTAGTAAAGGATATATTGTTCCATAATAAACAATTTGAATAGTAGGGTTTGTAACTATTTTTGTGAGGTGACTGAGTAGATATAATCCACTACTAATCTTTCCACACACAAAGTTAATATGCTTTGACCACCTCAAGTTTTCATATAAGTATAGGCCCAAGAATTTGCAGCTATTAGAGCCTGGTGCCTCAATTCCATATATATTATTTATAGAGATATGATGAGAGTTAAAGGTCTTGAATGATAACAATTGTGATTTATTAACATTGACCTTTAGCTCCTGTTATTGAAAATAATTATAGTTATTAATCCATCTGTTGCAGAAGATGTAAGTTCACAGGTATTTTTGCCAAAAAACAACAGAGATATGTCATCTGTGTAGCTCACTATTAGAGAGTTTTGTGGCTGGGTGACATACCCAATTTATCATTCAGTGAAGGAGCTTTTCCAGAAAGGCTGAAAATTTCAAAAGTGAAGCCATTATTTAAAAACAGCGACAAGTATAAGGTAAAAAACTATCACCCAATATCTCTCCTCCCAGCATTTTCAAAAATATTAGAAAAACTGATGAAGCACCAAATCAACAAATATCTAAATGACCATAATTTACTAAACAGAAATCAGCATGGCTTCCAAGCACTTAAAAATACCGAAACATCAGTAATATCCTACACTGAACAAATAATCAAAAATCTAGAAAAAGATTATAGTGTAGTAGGAGTAAATTTAGACCTCTCCAAAATTTTTGACACTGTGGACCAGGACATTCTTTTACAAAATTGGAAGCGTTGGGTATACATGGGATAGGAAAAAAATGGTTTGAATCATACCTAAAAAACAGAACACAGGTTGTAGGACTGACATGAACTTACTCCAACCACAAAATAAATTCAGTATCAGAGGCAAAAAAAGTAGAAATAGGAGTACCACAAGGTAGCATCCTAGGGCCCATATTGTTTCTTGTCTATATAAATGATTTTCACACCTCAGATGATGCAGCCAAAGCTGATACTAGTGTGATAATAAGTGCACCAAAGAATTGCTACCAACAACTGCTGATAAAGTACTAAATTACATCCACTCTTCGTTCAATGCAAACAGGTTGACATTGAATGTAAATAAAACAAATTATATGCAGTTTGGGAAAAGATGTCAAAATGTAAATCTCCATCTGGTGTGGGGTGACAATGCCTTAGACAGAGTGACATCCACAAAATTGCTGGGGATTCATGTGGATGAAAACTTAAATTTTAATGACCACGTAATAAAACTTGCACAGAAACTTAATTCAGCCTGTTTTGCCCTCAGAATTATTGCAAATGTTTGTACCTCAGAGGGTGCCAGAATGGTATATTTCAGCTATTTTCAATCTCTTGCCACATACAGAATAATATTTTGGGGTTCCACAACAGGGCGCCTAAAACAAATTTTTTTTTGTTGCAGAAGAGGGCCATCCAAATAATAACTCACAGTCATCCACAGGCACACTGCAAACCCATATTCAAAAAGCTTAGAATACTTACTATACCATCATTATACATATATAAATGTGTATTGTATGTCAGGACCCACATTACAGATTTTCAGACAAATGCCGACTTTCATAACTACAATACCTGTAATAGTGCAGCACTCCATACTCAGCGAACAAAAAGAACGAATACACAAAGGCATGTGAGCAATATCGGTGCAAAACTGTACAACGCACTGCCAATCAACATCAGGCAGTTAGAAGATGATAACAAATTTAAAACAGAATTTAAAAAATTTCTAGTAGAACAATGTTTTTATTCTGTAAATGACTATGTAGGTCAATAAACTTTTTGTGATGATATTTATAAAGGCAAAATGGGAAATACTCTATCTGTACCTAATCAGTCATTACCTAATCATTCATTACATTTACATACTTAAAGGACAGCTGTTGTGTGATGTAAATATATACTTAGGCAGTGTTGTGTATATAAGGACTTGCCGTTTAGGGAGCAAAACTAAAGCCTTATGAAAAACAGACTATGCATTTAAAATAACAAGCAGCGATGTAATACGCTATATTAATTTCATTGTATTATTATTAACTTCATTGTATTATTTTGTTTTGTACTTTTTTACGTATATATTGTTTGTGTCCCATTTCTTCGAAATGGCTTACATGTACCCTTGAGAACATCCATACAATATTTATTGTCAACGGATGGATAAATAAAATAAATAAATAAAATAAATCATTCACATAGACTAGAAAGAGAAAGGAGCAAGAATAGATCCCTGGGGGGACTCCTTGTTTGACAGTTTCATTAGAAGACTGGGCGATTGCAACTCGGTCATTATGTGCACTGCTTCCGAGTTGTTAAGTAGTTGGTTAGCAGTAGTATTGCTGAATCTTTTAAGCCATATTCCTGAAGTTTCTCTATTACTAGGTCATGTTTAACTGAATCAAATGCCTTAGTTAGATCAAGGAATGTGGCTGTTGCCAAATTTCCTTCACCTAGTGCACTATGTACATTATGTAAAAATTCATAGATTGCTATGATGGTGTTGTGGTTTTTCTTGAAACCATGTTGTGTTTCAGTGAGTAGGTTATTTGTTGTGAAGTACCGTAGTCACCAAGTTGTGAAAGCGAGACATATTTAAAGATTTCGCTAAATATGGGGATTAATGATATTGGCCTAAAGTTTTAAACCTGTTTTTTAGACCCTTTCTTATATACTGGCTTTACTACACTCTTTTTTAATGAGTCTGGGTAGGTGTTTTCCCTAATACAGCAGTTAATGAGATGGGTAATAGGTTTAACTAATTCTTTAACTAGGGCACTAGATATCTCATCCCATCCAGCTGAGCACTTGGCACTTAATGTGCAGATTATTTGACTTATTTCATGTTCATTCACAGTTCTGAATTCAGTGTTTGTACATTGGGGTGAGAAAATGTTTATCTTGCTGTTTTGATCAACAGGTTGAGTTGGAATACTGCATGGAGTGATGAGGTATTTATTAAAAATGTCACAGATTGTTCTCGGATTATCTATTAATTTTTCCTCTTGCAATATGATTTTTCTTCTGTATTCACATTTAATGGTGCTTTCCAGTATTGATTGATGAGCTTCCGATATGCTTTACTCACATTGTCAGATTTAATGAATGTATCACTGTGCACCTTTTTCCTGAAATTTCAAAATCTCTGCCTTAAACATTTTCTTGGCTTTACAGTACTTTTCCTTAAGAATGATATCCTCTTTTGATTTATAAAGAAAGAAGAGGTCATGAACATTTTGTTTGAGTTTAATCAAACTACTTGGTAGTTTCAGCTTTAGTTTCTTTCTATGTATTAGAGTCCTTTGTACATCTTTAACTGGACAACAATGATTAAAGTGTCTCAAACTTGTTTCATAGAATTGATCCCATTTCTTGTTTGAGCCTTTTACTTTATAAACTGAGTTCCATTCCTCCAGGGCTAGTTTATGTTTGAGGTGCTTTGTATTGTGATTGTTCAAGATTCATTTCTGTTCAGTGTTCTGTGACCCATGTACTCTACAGACTGACAATAGTGGTCAGAGTAGTGAAACTCTATATTTCTGTGACTAACACTGTTAGTAGCAAGTTTACTGATTATCACATAATCTATCCTGCTGGAGGTGTAGTTTGTCACTCTTGTATCAATGTCTATTATGTTTACAATGTTATATGAATTCAGTATATCTGTTGGCCTCAAGCTAGGCATATTGTGAGAGTTTGCATTAATATTCAAATTCCCAAGTATAGTAATAAGATTACTGGGGCCACTTAAACTAATTACTGATCTGAAACTATTAAAAAAGTGAGACACATCTGCATTTGGTAGGTGATAAATTACTATTACTTTGTGCTTTGTATAATTACTACCTGTTCCCTTCAATTTAAGAGTAATTCCAGTAATTTCTAGATTTCTTTCACTATTGTGTTTATCCGGGAATGACATTTTAGTAGTAATTAGTGTTTCTTGGACAAAAGTAGCCTTTATGTAGCTGTCTACTGTAGCTGTTAGTGAGAATATAACCCTCTAATTTACAAAATTTTAATTCCTCAGCTTTAAGACCATGTTTAGTAATCACTCTTTTGTGCAAAAATACTTTTCTCTTAATGATGAATTACACCAAAATATGATTCCGTATGAAAGCAGTGAATGAAAATAGGCATAGTAGGCTAATTTACTGATATGTTTATCAACAAAATTTTCAATAATTCTAATAGCATAAATAGCTGAACTCAAACGTTTCACCAGATCATGAATGTGTTTCTTCCAATTCAATTTCCCATCAATCCACACACCCAAAAATGTTCAATATTATGCCTTGGCAACAGACTTCTGTTTGAAGTCTATATTTATCAATGGTGTTATGCCATTTACTGTATAAAACTGTTTATACTGTGTTTCCTCAAAATTTAGTAAGAGTCTACTTTCACACAATCACTTAATAATTTTCTGAGAGACATTATTTACAATTTCTTCAGCTAATTCTTGTTTGTTGGACATGATTACTATATTTGTATCATCAGCAGAAAGAACTAGCTTTGTATCTTCATGAACACAGAGTGGTGAGACATTAATATATATTAAGAACAATAAGGGACCCAAGACTGTACGCTGTGCGACACTGTTCTTGATACCTCCCCAGTTAGAGGACTTGGCTGATTTTTGCAGACAGTCTATAATGTCAATTTCAACTTTTTTCCACATTCTTCCATTTAAATATGAATTAAACCATTTGTGCACTGTCCCACTTGTACTACAATACTTGAACTTATATAGAAGAATTTCATGATTCACACAGTCAAAAGTCTTTGAGAGATCACAAAAAATCCTCATGTGTGATGTTCAGTTATTCAGAGCTTTTAATATTTGATCAGCGAAAGCATATATAGCTTTTCTGCTGAAAAGCCTTTCTGAAAACCAAATTGACATTTTGTTAGTACTTCATTGTTACAAATATTTGGAGCTACTCTTGAAAATATTATTTTTTTCAAGATTTTGGAGAAAGCTGCCAGAAGTGAGATTGGGTGGTAGTTGTTAGCAACAGACCTATCCCATTTTTATTGCAATGGTATAACAATAG
Source organism: Schistocerca nitens (assembly GCF_023898315.1). Lineage (NCBI taxonomy): Eukaryota > Metazoa > Arthropoda > Insecta > Orthoptera > Acrididae > Schistocerca > Schistocerca nitens. The sequence goes on from NC_064615.1 coordinate 355,383,115, forward strand.
CATATTTCAGTTAATCTGGAAAAATGCCGTTTCAATGAGGTATTGCATATGTGGTTGAGAATTCTACTTATCTGTTGGGAATAAGCTTTGAGTATTCTGTTGGAGCTTTTATGTTTGAGTGAATTCATTGTTTTCCTAATTTCAGTAGGAGAGATGGATTGAATTTCAGTTTTATCCAATTGCATAGGTATTGCCTCTTTCGTATACAGCCTTGCATTTTCTAATGAACAGCTGGATCCTATTTTCTCTACAACACTTACCAAATAATTAGTAAAATATTTTCTACTTCTGACTTTTTGTTAGCAAAATTTTCATTGAGTTTTATGGAAATTCAGTCTTCCTGTGCTCTCAGTTGCCCCGTTTCCCTTTTAACAATATTCCAAATTGTTTTAAGTTTATTATCAGAGGTTCTAATCTCAGACATAATGCACATACTGCTGAACATTTTAATAACTTTTCTTAATACAGTGCAGTAGTTTTCATAGCATTTGGTCAATCATTACTCCTTCTAGCTATAAGATACATTCCCCTTTTCTGTTTACAAGATATTTTTATCCCTTTAGTGAGCCATGGCATTTTAGATGGTTCCTCACAGTTATGTTTCACTATTTTGTTTGGGGAACTGTTTTCAAATATACTCACAAAGGCATTAGGTTACCTATACACCTCATCATAGTCTAACTATTGCAAGCTTTCTGTAAAAGTTGCAGTAATTAAATTGTTAATTGAACATACTATTTTGGAGGACTGATTTGCATTACTATATGGAGCTATATCATATACTGTCACTACCTATGCATCATGATCAGAAAGACCATTCTTAACAGGAAAAGTTTTTATTTGATTAAATTTGTCGTGGTGTATCAGTGTGCTGCTTTCCTGCACTACCCAAGTAGGAAAATCAATAGCTGATGTCACATTGAAAGAACCAAGTAATACTTTAAGGTCATTCTTTCTGTCAGACTCTTTCAGGAAATCTACAATGGAATCCCCACAAACAATAATTTGCTTCCCTCTGTCTGACCGATAGCACAAAAAAGAATCCAAGTTTTTCATAAATAACTGAAAATTCACCATTGGGGATCCATACACAGCTACAATTTTAAAAGTTCCATTATTTAGTTTAATCTCACAGGAACATGCTTCGATATGTTGCTCTACACAATTTTTTTTAGTTTCTAAATTTTTCACACTGTAATAAATTTAACATACACTGCAACTCCTTCTTTTCTGATAGTGTGTCTACTTACATATGCTGAAAGCTTATATCTATGTACATTTACTGTTTCCATATCTGTGACTATATGATGTTCAGACAGGCATAGTACGTCTATTCCACCCTCAGGTTCTAAATATTCTAAACAAAAAGGAAGCTGATCTACTTTGTTGTTTAATCCCCTGATATTCTGATGCAATACACTAACATTATTTTTCACTGTACTTTTATGAGAATCTTGTGCTATTTTAACATCTCTAGTATCTCCCTGTCTGAGCTTCTCGTTAAGGTTAACTTAATCCAATGTTGACTCACTGGACACTGATCTTAGCGCCATAAGAGGTTCTCCCATCAGTTTCAGTGCCCTGCCTTAAATATTTTGCTATCATCCTGGTCATTTTACCCTTCCTTTTCCTACTGAGAAGCAGACCACACCTTGTGAAGTTCCATCTACCAATAGCATCAACAGGAACCAAACCCATGCCTGACAAAGTAGCCACCTGAAGCAGCTGATCTAACTCCATATTGACCTTCTTGACAGAATTGTTTAATTAGGGATGATCATATCACATGAATGTAGGAACTGAGCCAACATTTGTGTGGTTTATTGCAGGTGCTATTTTTACTAGGTCACACTCAATACTGTATCGCTGATCCATATCAATATTGTTTCCTGCTGCACCCCTCTTCATGATCCTGCTTTGTGAAACCCTGGCACAATGATCTTTTTTACATCCTCTGTCACCTGGCAAACACATGCACTGGGCTTGTAAAAGCATGTGACCTGGCATCCGTCACCAAATTTTTTGTGCAAGATCTGGCCCACACCTCTTTCATGACTATTACCTAACAACAAAACATTCATCCTACTTTCTACTTTTTTGAAACATTTGGCTCCCTGATGAAAGTCTGTTTAGCATTAACTACACTTACATCTACTTGTGCTTCTTCCTTAATGAAATGACGTAGCAAGGCAAATCCATTGTTTGTGCTAATGATGAAACTGTCAGATATTGTTCTCTTTCTACAGCCCCTGTTCCTTGCTACCACTTCCCATCTACCTTCACAATTCTCTCCCCTTAATGTCATCAGTTCCTTGCTAGCACTATCCAATTCAGCTGTAATGGCTGTAATGTTCCCTTCCTGTTCAGCTATTTTCCTATCTCTTGAACATACTTTGAAATACCATGGAAGAGACCCCTTTACTTCCCTCATTCCCATGCCACTACGTTCTCCCCAAAGTAACCAAATGTCACAACAGCTGCATAGAATACCAGAAATAATTTTTCTATGACAGCTCAGACACTTCTCGCTCATGGTTGTTTATAATCATTTTACAAAATTTATCTATTCTTTTAACTACAGATCACAAGAGTAATTAAAATTAAGTGGAACACTAATATAAGTGTATGCTACTAATATGGTAATGAACGCACTTAAAATAACATCTCTCTTTCTTTCTTCCTATTTCACCCTCTCTCTCTTTAAAAAAATAAAATAAAATAAAATAAAAAAAGTTGAAGACAAGTGAAACCTTTAATAGGCTCAAATTGACTTCCTTAAGGTGTAATATTAGCTTAACTGGCAGTTATTACAGAATTAATCACTTAACTTCATGAGCTCAATATTCAAGCATGTGCAGTCTGCACCAGGGCTGCCAACCTTTTCAGATTCTGCCAGTCCCAGGCCCTCACAAACCTGGTACTGCAAAAACACATCTCCACATCACAGGCATCCCAGAACCACCTCTGCTCCCTCCAAAAGATACTGCTACTGTGCAGTCGCTACTACATACATCACATTTCTGAAATTGAATTCCATGCTCCAGCACCTGGAAGAGCATTCCAGACACCACCACTGTAAGTTATCCAATCTGCTGACATCCTACTGCCACCTTGGGACACCACTATCCAATCCCCATCCTTTCCATAGTGTCCCACCTTGTCAACGCCACGTAGTACCCAGATCCTTCCTAGCTGATCTTTCCAACTTGCCACATCCCCCAAAACACCCTACCAACACTCCACCAAATCCAGAGCTGAAACACTCCCATGACACTTTTGTTAACCTTTCCACCAAACCATTCAGCCCTCTAAGTTAACTGCTATTGTAAAATTTGCCATATATAATCTACTGTTTGTTTTGAATGATTACAGCTCAGGCATTAATTCACTCTCTGCTAAAGTAAGGGTAACAAACAATGCAAATGTTACATTTTCTTTTACATTGCATTGTAGACAGCTAGCTTTCAATAATATTAAATTCTCTAAATCATTCAGTTACATGATTTTCAATTTTGTTATTGGTTTACAATGATTTCTGTAATGATTTCTGCTACATTTCCATATATCTTTTTTGGTATTTATCAAATGTATCGTATATCAAACAAATGAAAGAAACTCACAGCTATATGAAAACACAAATGCTTTACATACCATGTACATAAAATTTATATACAAGGTCAGTTCATAGTATCATCAATGCAGTGTATCCCATTGAAACGGAATTGATAAAATGAAATGCTTGTACTTAATTCTTCTGAAGACAAATTGTGCAGAAGTGGGCTACATCACAGTGATCACAGCTAGATTACAATAAAAGAACCTGATTATTATGTTATCAATGTTTGTTAATCCATGGCTCTGTTATCTGTTGGTGTCATTTTTTCCATACTTGGATGTAGAATCATCACTGGGAAGCAGAAAAGCTTGGTTATGCAGGCTGTGATAATATGATTTATAACACAGCAGAATTATAAAACAGCAGAATAATGTGCACTACACAAATAGAAACAGTAATCAGACTTTGTGACAAGAAATTTAGATTTCTAGCTTTGACTTAAGAAAAATATGCTGATGTGCATCCAATGGCATGGGGATGGGGCGCATTCAACACGTCACCAAATTAATCATTTCACAACATAATTAAAAACCAAAACATGAAAAGAGGCTTTACATATTATTAGTAAAGGATAGTGGTGCATTTTCTAATAAATAAAAGCATAGCTCAGTTTAATTGCTTCTATATTTAATGAAAATATTACAGATAATAAGAAAATGGCATGCTTACATTCTGCAAGATGCAAGACAAGAGAGCAACAAGAAGAGGGCTATATTCCTTACTTTGTTTTAAAACAGACGATAATTGAAAATCTGTTGTGGATACGATCAGTACAATGATATAACTTAGGCAGAACCTCAAAATTTTCAGATTGTTGACCTTAGTTCAAAAATGGCTCTGAGCACTATGGGACTCAACTGCTGAGGTCATTAGTCCCCTAGAACTTAGAACTAGTTAAACCTAACTAACCTAAGGACATCACAAACATCCATGCCCGAGGCAGGATTCGAACCTGCGACCATAGCAGTCTTGCGGTTCCAGACTGCAGCGCCTTTAACTGCACGGCCACTTCGGCCGGCCTGTTGACCTTAGTACTGTATTACATTTATTTATTACCTATTCCATGTTTTTTAGACATTGTGTCAGGTTATTACTTTCTCATCATAATCTGCATCCCACCAAAGATGTTTTTCCAATGTGAATGTTTCTCTTCCCACTTCTTTTAAGGAATTTAGCTTTGGGTAGTTTTGACAAACTTGTCTTTAAGTTCTTCCCAATTTTGTGTTTTCATTTTGTCACTGACATCATTTTCCAAACAATGGAAAAATCGAGGACGGAATGTAACAATATCAGAGATGGAAAGTTGCTGCTCACCATATAGTGGAGATGCTGAGTTGCAGATAGGCACAACAAAAAGATTCACATAATTATAGCTTTCGGCCATTAAGGCCTTTGTCAACAAGACACACATGCACACTTACACACACACACACACACACACACACACACACACACACACAAATGCAACTCGCACACACGACTGCAGTCTCAGACAACTGCAACCACACTTTACTGTTGTTGCTGAGACTGCAGTTGTGTGTGCGACTTGCATTTGCATTAGTGTCTGTGTGCATGTTTGTATGTGTGTCTATTGCTGACAAAGGCCTTAGTGGCCAAAACCTATAATTGTGTGAATCTTTTTGTTGTGCCTATCTGCGACTTAGTGTCTCTAATATTGTGACATCATTTTCCTGAATTTTTGGAGCTTTAAATTTAGTTTCACACATGTTGGGTTCTACTCTGTATCAGTTTGTGCTCCTTCGTGGACCTGAAGATTTAATATCTTCTTGTGATGTTGGCACAAAATTGTTATTTGACTAATTTGGGATTTACCTATATTCTTGTCAGATGATGTTATTTGTTTCATTTTTTTTTCTAAAAATCAGTCAGCATAACTTTGAGATTGAAATGTCCACACAGTTGTGCCAGTTCTTTCTATTTTGACTGGTCAGTCTGTGCATGGCAAAATTTTTTTCTTTCTTTAGCTGTGGTTTAAAATCACACATTAGAAATTTTAGGTGATTATGGAAGTTTGGAGATTATATTTTCTAGCACATCTCATGATTATATTTTCTAGCACATCCCATGACTTATTTAATTTTTCCGGCTTTGAACTATTTTTGTGATTGATCAGCATATGCGCATTAGTTACTGCTTACATTTAATTTTCATGTTTAAAGAAAATTGTCTTTAATCTATTGTTCTCATGGTTACCTCAAGTATGGAACCAAGATTACCTTGTGAAACTGCAAATGCAACACCCAGATGGGTTGTGTTTTTAGTGATCTTTTGTTCGTTTTACTTTTGATTGGTCGTAGTAGGAAAGATGTAATAAGTAGAATAAATCAGGCAAAGACTGCATTCTATAAAAGGAAAGGACTCCTCACATCAAATATGATAAGTCTGGCATTAAGGAAGCGGTTAATAAAGACCTTTGTTGGGAGTGTGCTTCTCTACGGCAGCGAAACCTGGACACTTGGAGAGGACGAAAGAAGAAGGATTGAAGGATTCGAAATGTGGTGTCTGCGAAGGATGTTAAAAATTCCATGGACGGCCAGGATGACAAATGAAGAAGTCCTGCAGAGAGCGGAGGAAGTTCCAGTTCTTTGGAAGACGGTCAAGAAGAGGAGAGATATATGGATGGGACACATTCTGAGACATGAAAGTCTTCTCCACACTATAATGGAAGGCCTTGTGGAGGGCAAAAGGGCAAGAGGCAGACCTAGAAGAAAGTACATAAGCCAGATAATGCAGGACCTAGGATGCGGAAGTTTCACGGAATTGAAGAGGCTGGCCGACAATCGCACTGAATGGAGAGCTGCTGCAAATCAATCTTAGGATTGGCAACTTAAGAAGAAGATGGTGTTAACATCTGGCAGTCTTGTGTTTTGCATGGCTAAGATTTTACTTTTTTTCTGATTTTAGTGTTTTTCCTAATGTATACAGGGTGTTACAAAAAGGTACGGCCAAACTTTCAGGAAACATTGCTCACACACAAAGAAACAAAATATGTTTTGTGGACATGTGTCTGGAAATGCTTACTTTCCATGTTGGAGCTCATTTTATTACTTCTCTTCAAATCACATTAATCATGGAATGGAAACACACCGCAACAGAACGTACTAGCATGACTTCAAACACTTTGTTACAGGAAATGTTCAAAATGTCCTCCGTTAGGGAGGATACATGCATCCACCCTCCGTCGCATGGAATCCCTGATGCGCTGATGCAGCCCTGGAGAATGGAGTATTGTATCACAGCCGTCCACAATACGAGCACAGAGAGTCTCTACATTTGGTACTGGGGTTGCGTAGACAAGAGCTTTCAAATGCCCCCATAAATGAAATTCAAGAGGGCTGAGGTCAGGAGAGCGTGGAGACCATGGAATTGTTCCGCCTCTACCAATCCATCGGTCACTGAATCTGTTGTTGAGAAGCGTACGAACACTTTGACTGAAATGTGCAGGAGTTCCATCATGCCTGAACCACATGTTGTGTCATACTTGTAAAGGCACATGTTCTAGCAGCACAGGTAGAGTATCCCGTATGAAATCATGATAACGTGCTCCATTGAGCTTAGGTGGAAGAACATGGGGCCCAATCAAGACATCACCAACAATGCCTGACCAAACGTTCACAGAATGTTCACACAAGCACCGAAGTCAACATTACCCTCCTTCAATTGGGCCAACTGGCGGTGAATCGAGGAAGTACAGTACATACTGACGAAACTAAAATGAGCTCTAACATGGAAATTAAGCGTTTCCGGACACATAACATCTTTTCTTTATTTGTGTGTGAGGAATGTCTTCTGAAAGTTTGGCCGTACCTTTTTGTAACACCCTGTAGAGTTTTCCTGGCTTTAGGAATGATTTAATGTTGATTGTGCCAAAGGAAGTCTTGCTTTTGGTCTTGAGCAGGCCATAAGACTGATTTCCTATAATTTGAGACATAGTGTATCAGCCTAGTCTTCCCAAAGCCAATAGGCTAGTTACATCACTGGTTGGTTCTTCCTGAGATAATTTTGTATTTACTAAAACCATCCACCATTGTCCTTGGAATTGCAGGACTGGAAATGTAAAAATGCTTCATAGGTTAAGAATGGACAGTTTGGTTCCAAAATTTAAGTTCCGGACTCTGGTGAACAGATGTCAGCCAAAAGGCCTTTTTCTCCAAGTCTAATATGAGATGGATGTGCAGTTTCTACTATTTCTGATACATAAGTTAATTTGGAAAAAATGCTCCAACTTCTTTTTATAATGAGTTACTTGACAACAACCACTCTAGGACTCGTATTACTTTCTCCATATTACTACAAAATTGTCTTGAACAGTGTAAATTATGGAAGATTTTCTACTGCTGTATCAGTTCTGGCTTGATTCAGCTTATGTGGGAATTGTTCAGCTATTTAAATTACATCTTTGCCAAACAATTAGCCATCCATCACATCAATCTTGGTTGAAAAATTCTGAGCTTTGTAGAATTTGTGGAAAGGTAAAACTATGCATAAGAGTATTTTTTCAACTTAAGGTAAATCACCCAATTTTTCAGGTACAGACATTATTTTCATTTTCTTCTAAAACACCTGAATATTTCTTAAGATCATTTGTGTATCAAGAACATGCTACAATGTGTCTTGTCCCTGATATGTTGTATGGTGACTAAGAAGCTAAATTACTAGCACAAATATTGTATCACTGCTATTTGAGTACACAGTTTTCTTATGTATGGAACAAGGTACATCAGGAAATGCATTGATTACTTATCAAGTTTTTTAAATAAATGGTTGATTCAGTAATTTGAGAAATTTATTCAAGCAGCTTGTGGAAACACAGAATACATCATAATGTGTGTATGCCTCTATTAATTCACTGAGAAAATCGCCAAAATTTGTATTATGGGAGAGAAGTCCCCTTGCTGTTGACACAGACCTACCTTCACATGCCTGTAAAATGCATTGCTGTGTTGCACATTTTTGCTAATTTCTGCCTCCATTCTTGCCTTTTCCATTATCACGCTTTGTAGCTTTTTAAAGTTATCCACAAACTCAGCATTCTTTAATGTTCATTTGTGCATACCCTTCTCTGCCTCCTCGGTTATCAGTGTTGTGTCATGAGAATATAGTAATGACAAATGTACCAACTACAACTTTATTTCTCATCTCAGAACCACACATATCAATAAATATCGACAGCTTGGAAATACTCTACCAAAGAATAAATAGATGGTCTCTAATTCTCGGTGAATATCTAATTCCATGACACCCTCCCCACACTGGTCATCTCTAAAGGTATGACTAGCTACACAGGATGGCTGATTGTGTTATCTTCTAGTGTTTGGAGGATTATTGTTGCTATCTTCTCATCTGATAGTGCTCTCTCCATTCCCACCTTCCGCCCCATGTGTTGTAGGTGCATTTCCTCTTGTATCAGAATGGCATCTCCAGGGTGGAATTCGATGGGTTGTCCCAGTGGACATTTAATTTCATGGAAGTTCCTCAGCTCTGACAGGTATTCTTTCACCCAACATAACCAAAAGGAATTGTTACAAGTTTCTTCCCAATCAGAAAAATGAAAAGAGGTCAGTTTGTGTTCGTCTCCTTATGTGACACGCCTTGAGTTCATAGTGGCTTCAATAATAATCAAAGTGATGTTCAGTTGTATACTGTATAACCCTACCCCTACTATTGTAATTTAGTGTACCTTTTACCTAAATAAAAGAAAACCCTGTCTATGTTGCCACGTATAGCTGTCTCTCTAAATGTAGTTTAGTTTCCAAATAAAGTACACTATGGGAGGATAATCCTGTTTATTGGAAAGCTAATCAACAGAGTTATGCTTTTTACAGGATTTGACTGTGTGTTGTGTCTAATGGATAAGTAAATCAGACTATTCATTCTTTTCCTACAATCTTACTCAGCGTTTAGACAGAAATGCATTATGAATAATATTATACTGAAACTAGGACAACACAGTTCCAAGTTCATTTAGTGGTTTAAAACATGTACTAATGGTCCCCAGCCTAGCCAGGCAATGAACCAGTGAAGTACTGGAAAAACACAAGTATGAATTTTGCCTACTTTCTTGCTACTGTGTAAGTTGCTTCTTCAAATAAATATTACTCCGTGTAAACAATGTTGGTGCAGACTCTGTAATTTGACTACTACACCCTCATACATTACATTTTTAAAATAGAAAAGGCCCAGTAGATAACTTCAAGGAAGCTAAAAAATTTTGACCAGGGGGGACCTCTAGAAAAGCACTTTCCATAATCAATAAACTTAAATACTAAAATACTTAGATACTAAAGCACACACTTTTTATACTGAACATTTCACTTCAATAAAACCTCTTTCTTACTGTAATTTACTTTCAAAAGCTATTATTCTTTGAAATAACTCTGTATAGTCACTTTACAGATTCTTGTAACTTGGCTTCACTCTAACTGAATTTTACATAAGCAAACTTTTACTATAACACTTTGTAACAGTTAAGAAAACTTTTTTTATTATTTACCCAAAAACAATTTAAATGGTGCCTCTTTATATTAACTTGGCACTTCATAAGTCTGTAAAACAGGATACTTGAATTAATCAAACACCACGAAGGAGCCCTATATAGGAGTATGATTAGGATGAAATGACAGGATGAACCAGTTTCTTTAAAGTTCAAGAATGATTATTAAAACACAGTTTAAATTAATGGTTTACATTATACAAAAATGAAAATACAAAAACAATCCTATCTGGTGGCTGTAGGTTTCGGGTGTGGCAAATAATCATGACAGGTACACTATCCGCAGTGCAGCCTGTAAGTATCTTGCTCAGTTTCTCTTCTTGGCATCATTCAATTTTAAATACAGTAGCCCAACAACTTACAAGTATGTCATGAGCCATTTGCAGTCTTCATCCGAGGCAATATTGTGCAAATTTGCAGGCAAAGCTTCTCCGGCTCCACAGTGGCGTTGCCTCAGTATCTGCTGCCTACAGACTGTGTAACTTACTTGCCACACTTGCTCTAGGTAGCGCACCAATTCATCCTTGCTACCTTTTCCACTCCCCAGAGCCACTTTTGTTTCAAAACAAAAGTACACTGGATTTTACATAACACTTATTTCTTACATTGTTCCTAAGTGTGACCCTTTCTTAAATTGTCAGATTTACATCAACATGAACAATTTATACACACAAATATTTTTAAATACAAAATGTCATCAGAAAATTATTTAACGCAATAATAATTTACATACATTACTCACATACAATGCAAAGAACTTCAATCTCCAGTATAGTACACTTTACTTTACATATACCAATATGCAAAAATTGTAAAGAAAACAAATTATAAAAACTTAAATGAACCATAAACAAATAATGTTATAACCGGGCCTTGTGTATTCCAATACCTACCACAGAAAACATTTTATAGTTCCCACTATTCTTTCCCACTACACTCCCCACTAAGCTGTTTGTGAGGTAATGAATCTCCGTAAAATACCATGGTGTACAAGGAACTAGTAAGTCTTTGCGGTGGTTAACACTTTTCAGAGTTGTGGTAGTTACAAATTTAAGGCATAGAATGTTTTTGCAGATAGTATAGCAGGTGTAACTCATTCAAATGACAGTGATGTTTCAATTTGTTACCTTCCTGGGTTCTCCTGGATATTACGTGTGAAACAAGAGTGCAGGACTCTATTGATTGCCAGATGAATTCAGGGATCAAAAATTCAGTTCAAACAGTATGTAATGAATGCCATGGTGATGGAGGTGGATGTTTGTCTCTCAACTATGTAAAATGATGGGAACTGTCAAAAAGCACTGGATGTTTTTGTTCCCTGTTGAAGCTAGTGCATTTTAGTCGACCTCCTAGGCATATCAGTCCATCTTCCATGAAAAAGTTATACCATGAGATCTTGGACTCTTTTAGCAGTGGTAAGTTACTTTGAGGCATGTGTAGTTTTCCAATGAAGGATTCTCTCTGTATTACTCATATCCAATGCCTTCAAGCAGCTGATAGTTTAGTGACTATAAGCTCTCCCACGGATTTCTCCTCCTAATGAATGTTGTGTACAAAATGGAGAGTCCGTGCTGTAGTATGAATGAGCCTGCAGCATGAGCTGAATTTAGATAGGTCCATGAGGCTGGTCAGTGTAGATAATGACAGAACTTGACTGTGGTTTTTCTTCTGCTTCATCTCAGGAGGTAATTGGTTTACTGTCAGATTATCAGACGGCCAACACTCAAGTGGATGTGCAAGGCAAAGCACTCCTTACCACCATAGTTTCAGGGAATGTATTGGACCTCCAAGAAGTCCTCTTGCTAGATGATCATGTGGATTGTTTGGTCCTGAGCTGTGTCTCCACTATGTGGGAGTTGTGTGAGTTAGTAACTATATTAAATGATTACAAACAAAGGTCTTCGAACTGTTTTGGTTGCTGTGAATCTGATGTGGCATGACTGTAGTGTCTGTCCACAATATTGCATGAGAGATTTTAAAATCTGTTGCATGGCAGAAGTAATACTGTAATTGGGTTCCTATTACTGCTGCTAAAAGTTTCAATTGTGGCATGGTTACCTTGTTAATAAGATTATGAGCTAGGACATTATTCTATAAAACTGTACAAATGTACAGAACTGCTCCTATGCCTTTTTGGATGCATCATAGATTATGTGCACTTGAATGTCTCTTCAATGAGCAATGGCCAGCCATCTGAAGGCACATACCTGTGACAATGATGCTAAGTTAGACATCCAAGTGTACCATCATTTTTCTAGGTCCCATGATTTGGGTTCATCCCAGGCAATTCCTCTGCACCATGTGTCCTGCAGTAACAATTTTCCAAGAACACAGGCAGGGGAGAACAATTCAAATGGGTCATAGGACCTTGCCAAACATTACTACAGCTGTTGTTTGGTGATTGGCTCTTCTGATGACTTCCTGGTGATTTCACAGGGGTTGATACAACAGTACTTATCCTCAGTGTTCCAGTCTACACCTAAAACTTGAGTTTGTGAAGGGGGTTCTCTCCCTTTGGCCTTCCAAGTAGTTTTAAGTTGTTCAGAGATGGTAGCCAATTTTAATAAGGGGAGAATGATCAGTTTCATCAGCACTACAAATTCATAGCATATGGTAATTAACTAATCATCGCTTTCTGCTGGGATCACAAAGCCATACATGTATGTATTCCTATTTATGAGAGCTGCCACAGTGGGAAATGATGTCATACATTTGTCTGCGTTTTCTCTTAAAGTTTCAGAGGGTCAGGCCAAATGGGAGCCTAGTGAAGCAGTATTGTGTTATATCATCCATCAGTTGAAGGTCTCCTATTTAGTTCTGGTTAGTTCTGAACTGGAAGAATCAAGTTAAGTCTTTGTCTTCTTCATTCAAGACCAGCTGAAGGAATGCCTGCATGGCAATATCAGTGGACTGTAGTATGAATCACAATATAATCTCTAGGATCTTCTCAGTTAGTAGAGTCAATCCTGCCTCTAGTACCTCGCACATAGAAGGTGCATTGCTTTTGTGACATGACACGTCAAGACTATCCTCCATTTAGTCTTTCTGTGTTTCTGTTTCCTCACTGCATAATGAGGGAGATAAAACAGTGCCTTCTTGGTAGTTGAGTGGGAGTGACCTCTACTTGTCCCTTTGGAATGCATTCTGGCACATTAAAACATAGTAACAATATTGTTACGTTCCATCCTGGATTTTCCATTGTTTGATGAAATCATAGTACATTTTCTTAAAGGCTTCTTGATGTTGAAATCTTGTCCTTAGGTGGTTGAACCATTTCTATGCAGTCATTCTGCTACTCACAAGAGTTTTATCCTGTGTTTTGGGAAGTGAAACCACTGATCATTGACCCCTTTATACAGAAAGATGCTCTCAAATCCTGAAGAATTCTCATGTCCTTGCTGCTCACAGATTGATCTTGAATGGCAGTAAGCCCTATAGCCTCAAAGTCCCAGAATGGTCTGAAGTCATTAGCAGAGGACAGAGAAGACTAATCAGCATGAACAAATTCACCACAATTGTATGCACACAGGTACCTGACTTATTCCCAATAACATTTGAACAGTAGGGATTTTAGTATCATTTCGTTCATCACAAATGTAGCTATCTACACATAGCACAAGTTTTTTTCCTTCTTCTTACAATCTGAAACTATATCCCACTTTGGAGATGAAGAAAATATCTATTTGCTCATTTCAGTTTATCTATTAGATCACTAACACATACAATCTTCTTACAGCCCTGTGTCCAGTGACTGCAAGATTTATAAAAGATGGTGAATAGTTCTGGTACTCTGATACCTTTCTGGGTTGGTCTTTTAGATTTCATGTGCATGTAGAGTGTGGCAGCTGTGGGGTTGTGCACTAGAGGTGGTGGAAATATTACCACGTATCGTCTGCGTGGTAAGCACCCCATGCACTTCCTCACTCAGAAGCTCCATCAGCTGCAAAATGCCTCCTTTGGATGCTACTGTCCACTTGGCATGGATTATCCAGTGGCAGCAGATGTCATCTGGAAAAGCTGTGTCCATTCATGTCTTTCCTAAGAGGCTGGAAAGCTTTAATATGTTGCTGGCATTTGATGAATGTTGAATTGAGTTCCTCTGGGCTGGCTAACTGAAGGACATTTATGGCTACCATGTAAGGTAGGTGGCCCTGAAGTGTCCGATCCTTGTTCCTCAAATGAGAAAGGAGGATAAGAAAGGAGGATTTCTGTGCATGTCTCAGCAGTCACTGCAGTACCTTCTGCTAAATGCTTTAGCTCTCTTGAAAGATAGCTACAAAGAAATATGCATTTATTGATTGTAGTTACTGGTGGGCCATTGCTGACTGACTGACCAAATTGCTCCCAGACTGTGCCCATGGCTCCAGATCACCTGAAAAGAGCTTGTATTACTCATCATCTAACAGGACATAATGCCCTCATCTAGTTTGGTGAGCCAGTCCACATCACTTTTTAGTATCTCTGTAAAGTATTTGTAATCTGTGTATTTCACAGCATCTGACAACTTTTCAACTTCTGTGCCAAAGCACCTAATGTTCTCTCTCTCTTTCCCCTTCAGGCCATGCAATTGTGCTTCTGAATTGTTGTCCACATATCCTATCCTTCACATTATTCAGTAGTGTACGGCAGTGTCAGCTCATGATCAGATGTTCCTGAATCATTATGATCTGAAGATAGGTAGTCTGAGTAGTTCAATAAACAAAGGTCTGATGGCAGCACTAGTTATATGCGCATTCTCAGTAGCATTTCTGAGTAGCACCTATTATTGTTATTAATGAAACAATAGCTTCATTTTAACAGCAATGGAAGCACACAATCAATATCTTATCTCCTTCATATCCTGAGTATACAATTACTTTATTACTGCCATAAAGCCTGTGTAGTACTCCTAAAGTATAACAATGTTGTAGTTTTACTTATCTCTGTTCTAAGAGAGATGTGTGTGCCCTCCTGTTGTTCAGTTCGTCTTTGTTGTTCTGTACTTTTCTACTTGGTTCACTACTTCCTTGGTTTCAGCACCAAAAAATGTTATGCCATGAAAATGCAGTAATGACAGAGTGCACTAATCACAACTTTGTTTCTCATTACAGAACAACACGTATCGACAAATATTAACAACTTATAGATACTCCTCCAAAGAACAAACAGATCATCTCTCACTCGTAGCAACTACTCATTCCACAACAACCATCATAGCCTTCCTTTTCTCCATACTGCATTTCATTCCATATCTCTCAACTTTCTCCATTTAAGGAGTCTAGTTGTTCTTGTACCTCCTTACTGTTTGTTCCTCACATCACAATATCATCAGCAAATAGTAATAACTTCATCTCCCTTTCTCTGTGAGCTTCTTTCATCTCTTCCATTATTTCAGTCATCAACATTATAAGTAATAATGTGTGACACCACAGTTTCTTGTCTGAACCCTGTAACATTTCTAAACAAATCAGTTCTTCAAACTTGCTTCTGGACACAGCTGAAGTTTTTTTTTTCATTTATTGCTTGAAGGATTCAGTTGTTTGTTTTCCAACTCCCTTTATCTCCAAGGTTTCCCATACCTTTTCTGTGGGGACAAAATTGTAAACTTTCACTAAGTTAAGAGATGTCATCACCAGATCTTTTCCATAATCCCAATGCCTTTCCGTCAACTGTCTCATACTAAACGTTGGATCCACTGTTGATCTACCAAGTCAAAAGCCATACTACTCCGTTTCTAACTGGCCTTCCACTTTTCCTTTCATCTTCGTTCCCGTATTCTCTCCATTATTTTTGCTGCTTATGATATGAATGTGATCCCCTGATAGTTATCACATATTTTTCTGTCTCCCTTCTTGGGCAGTGGAATTATTACGTCCTTTCCCCATTCTTCAGGCACACATTTCTGAGTCCATTTGCATCTTAGCAATCTGTATAACCATTGTAGCCCTGTAGGTCTTGCAGTCTTTATCATCTCCACACTTATTTAATCTACCCCAGGCGCCTTTCCTATTTTCATTCTTTTCAGTGCTAGTTCTGCTTCTAACATTGTAATGTCTTTCCCTTATTCCAGGCACAGGTTCCCATATCATACTTCTATTACCTTTTCAGTGCTGTTTTTCACATGTAGTAGTTTGTCAAAGTACTCTTTCCATCTTTACCTTATCTCCTCTGGTTCCATTATTAGCTTTCCATTTTCTCCATTCACCAGCTTTGTGTAGGTGCTTTCCTTCCTCTTCCTTTGTAACTCCTTACACCATCCTTTTGGCCCCAGTGACATCCTTTTCCAACTCGCATTTGAATTCTTCCTGCCTTTTCCTCTTTTCTTCCTCTGCCACTTTCTTACACTCCTTTTTTTATTTTTTTGGTATTTCCTGTTACTTTTTTCGTTTTTATCTCTGTTTCATTCATGCCATGCTTTCTTCTTTTCTTTTATTGCTTCCTTCACTTGCTCATTCCATGTTAGTCTCTCCTTATCCTTTACCACTCTGGATATTGTGCCACAGGTGTTCTATGCAGAACCTACAAATGCCTCTTTGAACTTACCCCACTCCTCTTCCATATTCAGTGCATAGGATTTTAAGCTTAAGTAACACCATGAACTTAAACTGTATACCAATGCCTCTTCTTTTAGTTGTCTTCTTGTTTGTTCCGGCTTCTTGAGATCTCTTGATGAAGAGACACAATATAATAAGTTCCGTAGTGATACAATGAAGTTACGTAACAGTTGGTAATTTAACTTTTGAAACTACCAGTTTATTGGCATTTATGGAACGAGAAACACTCTCATACTCTCATGTGGTCAACTGTAACATTTTGTGTGTGTAATGGGACTTACTGTGGTGCAATTCCTTCTGATAATTTAATTAAGCTGCATTAAAGTGTTGCTAGGCAACATAATCAATATGGTGATATGTGTCTCAATTAAAACCGAAGCTCGACATTCTAAATAAATTTTCAGTTCATCCCTGTTAAAATCAGTATTGTCTCAAAATCAACTTCCAACATGGTACATTAAGTCCAAGCGCATTGGCAAATATTGTATTTGATTTACAGGATAGCTCAATTATGCACTGGCGTGCAACATATTTTAAATAGAGTGCGCAAGTTTCAGTTTTCCATAATGGGCTAAATGACTCTTTTGTAATAACATGATCTCACATAAAGTCTAACTCGAACTGTATTTGTCTCGATCCGAGTCAAAATCATATAATCAAATTCACCGCACAGGTCAACGAACTGTACACATGCACTTTTGCACTCCAAGTGATAACTCATCTCAGAGTAAAAGCCGCACATAAATTCACACTTATTTTTATGCATAAAAAAAATCAAAACATCTTTATACTAAACAGATAAATTATGGCATGCAATTACTAACTAAACATTTCTGATTCCAAATAAACTTCAAGAACTTGTATTTCATAATCAATAAAATTTATTGCCTGAGAGAAACTATTAGTTTGCTAAAGCAGATTCATATTACAGTCAACTCGTGTCTGGATGATGACGTCATGAATTGACACTTGCTTGGAATGAATGAAATACCTGTACTGAAAAATACTGTCCATTCAGTGATTTACTGACTTTTATATCAAATTTGGGTACCCCTTGCATCGCTACACTTGTACCTTCCTATCTTTTAGTTTCCACGTTTTATTCTCCCTTTCTATCTTTATTCCTTCCATTTTACCCACCCTTATCTTTTCCACCACTACTTGATGGTCTCCATCAGAAGCTTCTCCTAGCAGCACAGTTACATCCATCAACTGCCTACAATTTTGCTTTTCCACCAGTAAGTAGTCAATGACCATCCTCATCCTTCTCTCTCCCCACCTATATCTTGTTTTCTTCATTAAGAACACATTGCCTACAGTCAAACCATTTCTGTCATCGAACTCAATCAGTTTATTTCTTTCCTCCTTCTTTTTCCATATCCATATGGACCAATTATCTTTTCCTTCCCTAGTCTTCCCTTCCTCACTGTGCATTTCAGTCATTCATCACTGTTGCTTCCACACCTATAATTTCATTCTCTAATTTCTCTAGAAATTCCTTGATGTTCTTCTCTTCATTACCTGTCTGTAGTCTGTTTACTTCACTCCATTATTTATCCTCAGCTGAATTTTCATTATCCTGCCACTTGTGTATTCTGCTGCTTCCATGCATTGTTCTGGGTTTGGTTTTACTGTTGTACCCACTCCATTTTGGTCCTCTTGTCCACCACTCCAATGAAGTGTGTGTATCCTTTCCTTATTTTCCTCCTTCCTCTTCCTTTCCACCTGACTTCACTAAGCCCCAACATTCCTGCATTCTACAACTCCATGAAGTCTAGCATCACTTCTGCCTTTACAAACAGGGTCATCACATTTAGGATGCCCACTTTCATTGCATAGGTGACTAGCTGCCGACTTCCCACAGTTCCCCCAGCACCACAAGAACAGCTTATTGCTTGCAGTATAGGCCTAACCTTTTTGAGATTGGTTTTGAAGTACCATTTCATATATATGCTATTATTATTATATCCACTTCAAAAGGTATTTTAGAGCTACTGCCATCATAGGTTTAGGCCGCTCCTAAAATGGAGAACTGATACCTTTTGTAGAAACTTCTCTAGAGAAATATATGCTATAGGTAATATCAGAGCAAGATAGTTCTTCTGCTTTTTCTATAGTGAGACTGTTGTATTCTCTTCCACTTTCAAAACTGTCAACTCTCTTCAATTTCTATGCTGGCAAGAGGCACAGAGTGCTACCATCTGGAGCCAAATGGACCAAGGTTTTTTTAACACCTTCCTCCTTGCTCATCACGAGCAAGGCAAGGCTCCTGGCTTGAGATTGGCATTGGTGGAGTACACTCCTACAGTGTAACCAGTAATCCCTGTTTTTTTAAAGAATCAGACTCCTATGTATAAAATAGCTTCAAACTTCTGATTACTTTACAAATGAGGTAATGTGTTAAATATTTGATGTTAAACATTTAAGTCAGGAAACATTTTGAAACAGGGTTGAAATTATGTTTAAAGTTTGTTCGAAGTTGCTAGGTGCTATCACTATCAGATACTGGATGAGTCTATTGTGGATAATTAGCACTTTGTTTTCATACATCTCCTTAACCATGTGTCATTCAAGTACAGTCAGTGCTGTATGTGATGCTGTCTGCAAAATGTGTAGTGAATACAGTTAGAAGTACAGAAGAAAGAAAATTGAAACATCATACATAATGTGGCAGTTTTACTGCAGGGACAGTGAAAATTTAGTAACAGATTAACTTTTTTCTTTGTGTTATTTAGTGGCTGGTGTCAGCAAAAAGTAGTTTCTTAAAGCTTTGAAATTACATGTAAATTTTTTTGCAATTCAATAAGTGCACTCCTTCTCAAATATAGCGTGAATATAGTCTGGATATTTGCACATTGTGAGTTACACATATTTATAAACTATGTACATAGTTTATAAATATAATACTTGTCTTCCTATGTTTAACTTTTCACACAACTCTTAATTAGGAGACTATGTCAGCATTTTAATTTTTAAATTCGGTCACTATTTATATGAAATATTGAAAACAAAATTTTGTTGTGCCTGGAGGCTATTAGATAGGTGACTTGAAACTGGGTCTGGGTTCTGTACCTCAAGATAGTTGCTTATTAATATAGACAGTGTAATCACACAACCTGGTGGTTCTTGACAACTGGGAAATCGTATCACTCTTAATGTATCACAGTGACAGGCTATCTGGGAGCGGTACCACACCACACAGAAGTTCATTGTTTGCAGTGTATTAAACACGCCAGTTTTAAGTGTAGTCTGAGCTGGGAAACATCATTTAACAGCTATATGTGAACTGAATACAACTTTAGCAAGCTGAACTATAATATTTCACTAGTAATTTATCATATTTTAAAATCTGCAATCATGATCTTTCTGGATTCACATGTGATCTGTGTGTTTTTTGTTGGTTTGGAATGGTGGGGAAAATTGCTCAGGGAAATATACTATTGACTGCATTACCTACAAATGGCAGCAATATAGGTCAGCTACAAAAGTCAAGTGAGACATCAACTTTACTCCTTGGAAACATAAAAAATGTTTACCTAGACGTACACAAGTCTTTAATATTTTTTGTCTAAGATATATCACTCCACAATTACCAAGTTTGTTGGAAGACTTTCATTGGCTGCAAAGCAAATGCTGTGGCCAGAAATTCACTCCCATATGTTCCCAATTGCATTTCCTTCTGGGTCACTGTCATTTCACCTGTTGTTTGGCACAAAAAACATACAAAACCCTTCTTTTGTCCTAAAATTTTATGAGGGGTGACTGAAAAGCTCTTGACCCACCCAATAAAGGTTGACAGCAGTCCACATGTATATGGCTATTTATAAACGTAGTCCCCTTTGTGGGCCACACACTTTTGCAACTGTTGTTGTAAGTCCATTATATCCTCCGTGTAGAATATTTATTCCCGCATGGCACAATAGGCCTCCACTGCAGCCATGACATTATCATCTGATCGAAAATGAGTTCAAACTAGATGTTTCTTGAGCTTAGGGAAGAGATGAAAGTCAGAGGGGCCCAAATCAGGTGAATGAGGTGGGTGCCTAAGCAGTTAGAAGCAACAGTACTCGATGGCAGACATCACAGTGAAGGATGTATTCACAGCCACATGGTTCAGATGAAGGAGCACACATTTTGTCACATGCTGAAGCATTTCACTTCAATGGCCTCCCTCAAACACATTAGTTGAGCAGCATAATATGGTCCATTCACTGTTTCACCCTTTTTGAGGTGTTCAGCTAGGATTACACCTGTTGAATCCCAAAAAATAGAGACCATCACCCTGTTAGCTCATGTAACAGACTTGAACGTCTTGGAGGTGGGTGAGGAAGGTTGTTTCCACTGCTTCAGTTGAACTGTGGATTTGGGTTGAAAGTTGTGAACAAATGCTTCATCCATTGTCACAAAACGTTTGAGAATGTCACAGGATCTGGCTCAAAAAGAGTCAAATTTTTGGTAGACATCACGTGTCCCTGGTGTTTGTTTTCTACTGTCAACATTCTTGGGACCCATCAACATGAAACCTTGTGCATACGAAGTACTGATCTTATAATGTGTCCAATGAGATCCTGAGATATGCCCACTCTCTCTGCTACATGCGGATCTCCCATGATGATATCCTGAATTGCAGTGATGTTTAAACTCCATACTGGTCATTATGAGTCTTGCACTGTCAGGTGCACCTCAGACAGACATGTTGCCCCACTTGAATTCTACTACCTACTTTTTCACAGTGGAATAGGAAGGGGAATCCTCCACTAACATTTCCATCATATCATTACAGATCTCCTGTGCACTCATGCCGTTTTACAGTGGGTATTGCAATCTGCATGCTTTCTCTCTTTATCCATTTTTCAAAATGTGTACACTGTGGACATCAAACTGAAAAAAAAATGAAAAGTATTGCATGTAACCTAGCAAACAAATGTACTGTTAGTTGTTGAACTGACATCCAGCTAGGAGAGGTTTTATTGTGGGTGGGCTGAGAACTTTTCAGTCATCCCTCATATATGCAGGCAAATTTTAACTGAAAATATAGCTTGAATTGTCCCTTTGTTGACAAATAATTTGAGTTTATCAACCGTATTTTATTCTTTGAGACAATGTAATTTTATGAGTCACGAACACTACACAGGGATTTTTTGGGGAATTAAGAATGAGATCAGTTTCCATCTACAGACCCATAGTTCATAGAATATGTTAGGAATTGGGAGAATGTATACCAAAAAGTAATTGCCAAGCTAAAATTTACAAATAATGGTAGCTTAATAAGACTAATGGAAGCTTAATAAGACAATCTGAAAAGATTATGCTTATCCATTATGGATATTTTAGAACCGTGACTGTATATTGAATGTAAACAAGTTATACACAACTGCAACCAGTCACTTTTTTGAATAATAATGCTTTATTCCATGTACCAGTTTTTGAACCTTTTCAGGTTCATCTTCAGATGGTTTCGGGAGGATCTGGGAAGTTACATCATTACTGGTAGTAGCATAATACTGGGTGCTGGTTTGCGACAGAAATCAAAAGCTATATAGGGTATTGTGAAAGCTGAAACTGGGAAGAGATGCAAATACCAGGATGTCATTCTTAAAAATGCAGAAAATGTCAGTATTAAAAAACTAGATTTGCCAAATTATATAAACAATTATTTCATAAATGCAACAACTTCATTAAGTTCTAAATTTACAAAACAAGAAAAACCAGAAACTACAAAAGCTGCTTCTGGCATGATGGTGGAGCCAACACATCAACATGAAGTGTTAAAAGTGATAAAAAGCTTGAAACATAAAATCTCTGCAGCGTAGATGAGGTGGCATTGTCTGTCATAACAATGACAGCCCCAGAGATTGCAAGGGTCTTGGCACACATTGCCAATTTACCATAGGAGTGTTTCTAGAAAGACTGAAAATCTCAAAAGTGAAGCCATTATTTAAAAAAAGCAACAAGTATAAATTTAAAAACTATCAGCCAATATCACTCCCTCCAGCATTTTCCAAAATGCTAGAAAAATTTATGAAGCATAGAATCAACAAATATCCAAATGACAATAAAATGCTAAAGAGTTATGAACATAGTAATCAACAAGGCTTCCAGACAGGTAAAAACACAGAAACAATTGTAATGTGCTACACAAAACAAATAATCAAAAATCCAGAAAAAGATAGCAGTGTTGTAGGAGTACAGTTAGATCTCCCCAAAACATTTGATACTGCCAATCATGGCATCCTTTTAGAAAAACTGGATGTATTAGGTATTCAAAGAATGGGCAAAAATTGGTTTGAATCATGGCTACAAAACAGAACACAGATTGTAGAACTGATGTCAGCTTGCTCCAACCACAAAATAAATTTAGTATCGGAAATAGGAGTAACACTAGGCATTATTCTGGGTCCCATATTGTTTCTTGCCTATATAAATGACATCCACACATCAGTTGGTGCAGCAAATGCCATACTATTTGCTGATGATACTAGTGTGATAATATATGCACCAAATCATTTCTCCAAAAAATAGTGATCAAGTCCTAAAGAACAGCCACTCTTGGTTCAACACAAACAGGTTGACACCAAATTCAAGTAAAACAAATTACATGCAGTTCAGAAAAATAAGCCACAATATAAATCTTGATCTGTTGTTGGGTGACAAAGCAATAGACAGAATGACATCTGGAAAATTGCTGAGGATTCATGTTAATGAAAACTTAAAATTTAATGACTATGTAATGAAACTTTCACAGAAACTAAATTCAGCCTGTTGTGCTCGTAGAATTATTACAAATGTTTGTACCTCAGAGGGTGTGAGGATGGCATATTACAGCTATTTTTTGCCTCTTGTAATATGCAGAATAGTATTTTTACATGCCAGCATTTGCTGCTTAAAACAAATTTTATTGATACAGAAGAGGGCTATATGAATAATAACACACAGTCATCCAAACAGGCTCACTGCAAACCCACATTCAAAAACCTTAAAATACTAACAGTACTTCATTATATATACACAAATGTGTTTTATATGTCAGGATCCACCTTGCAGATTTTGAAACAAATGTAGACTTCCATAGCTACAACACCCTAAGTAGCACAGCACTCTATACAATGAACAAGAAGAACAAAGCCTCAAAGGTATGTCAGTCGCTACAGTACAAAACTGCCAGTCAACATCATAGAGTTAGAAGATGAAAACATATTTAAAGCAGAATTTAAAAAAATCCTACTTGAACAATGTTTCTACTTGGTAAATGACTATGTAGGACAATAAACATTTTATGATAATGTTTATATTAAGGCAAAACTAAAAATATTTTCTTTCACCCCTCCTTTTTATTACATTAACATATTAATGGACAGCTCTTGTGTGATGTAAAATCTCTACTTAATGACTGTAATGTATATAGGATGTGCTGTCTATGGAGGACAAAAGTAAAGCCCTTTGGAAAAAAGATGCAATTATAACACCACAAGTATACATGTATATAAAATTGTTCTACTATGTATTCTACAATTTTTTTTATTATTCTGTGGTACTATGTATTGTATGATCTTGTATTATTCTGTGCTACTATGTATTGTATGACCTTATATATTTTTACCTGTACTGTTTTATTTGTATATTCCTGTGTTCCATTTCCTTGGAATGGTTTCCCTTAAATTTACATTACACTTGGACAATATCCATACAATATTTATTGTCTACAGATGGATAAATAAAATAAAATCTTTCTTTCTCTCTCTCTCCCTCTCTCTCTCTCTCTCTCTCTCTCTCTCTCTCTCTCTCACACACACACACACACCCACACACACACACACACACTGATAATGATACACTGTTATTTGCAAATGTACAAAAGTCACAAAGTAACATGTATGTGATCAATGGCATCAATGCTTATTTCAAAGGATAGTTTATCAGCAAATTATAATGTAATAATTATACAGCTTTGCTAGATGATGACATTTAGAAACCTTATTTCCACTGAATGATGACTGTAATTTCAGGACTGACTCACTTATACAGCAAACAGTCCATGAGAGGTTTACTGATTGCACAGTACTTACCATTGCTCATCGACTGCACACAATTATTGACAGTGATAAGGTTCTAGTTATGTACAATGGTAATCTGAAGGTAAGGTTGCATTTTCAATTAGAAAACAATATTATTTTAGAAATATGTAAAGGTAATCCATGTCTTTTGAGATTTACAAGTAGAAGATTACATGCTAATAAGATATCAGACATAGCTCAAGTTGGGGCCCTATTCTAGGTTTTAGATAAACCCTCAGGTCATAGTGCTTCAACAAAATAATGAAAAAAAGCAACTTTGCTGGACATACCAAAAGATGAAGGTAATGCATGGACTGTAAAAAAATATGATTTATTGTGTAGATCCAAACACATCAAATTTTCATTTAGGAAAGCAAGCATAATAAATTTATGTACATTAGTTAATGAATTGCTCAGCATACTTTGACAGAAATTTTACTATAAATACTTATGGAAAAATTTAACACAAAAGAGTAAGTGGTTGTTATTATTTTATCTCTAATACAATAATGATTATTATTTACATAGTCATTTGTAGACAATTTACATTACATAAATGTCATCCAATGTATGTAAAATAGTTCATTTTTCATCACATGGGAAGGTAGAAACAGGAACATATTTACACTCTTGTTCTTTTTCATTTCTTCTTCTTCCTTCCACAAATTAGGTGGGGTCTTGGACCTGAATCCAGATCATGAAGAAATAATCAATGATTCTGAACCAGACAAGGGATTTAGGGTTACAAGAGGCTAGTGAGATTTTCTCTAGATGGCCCATAAAAAATTTGACACAGGCGGGTGCCATGAAAGTACCCATGGCTGTGCCACAGATTTGTTTACATACTTTATCCTCAAAGGAGACATTGGAATTTTAGGACTTGCAGACATAAGTGCCACCACTGTCATTATGAAGCACAGTGATTACTTGACAGAAGGCTTTTACCAACTGCCTGACTCCTCCAACACAAGCTCTGCCAGCAATCCCATCCCAGATGTCCACCATAACGTCCAATCCCTACCGAAATGCAGGAGCCCATACCAGGATCTCTCTCCTGAGTTCATCTCCCTCTTCACACCAATGGCATGCCACACACCCAACAAACCAGCTTCTCTATCCCAATTCATCACTGTTGATACCATCTTCTTATACATAAGCATCCCCTCTGCCAATGGCCTTACTGCTATTGAACACTACATCTCCTGATTTCCTTCAGACTTCAAACCCACTACCCCATTCCTTGTACCACTTACCAGCTACACCTGACACACAACTACTTCTCCTTTGAGGTGGAGGTATATAAACAAATTCACGGACCCGCATGGCATCCTTCTATGCTAGCCTTTCTATGGGCCATCTAGAGGAAACCTTCTAAGATGCCCAAAAACCCGAACCCCTTATCTGGTTCAGATTCACAAATGATATCTCCATGGCCTGGACTGAGGGCTAAGATACCCTATCCTCATTCTTTTGCAACCTCAACATCTCTTCCATCCACTTCACCTGGTCCTCCCAAAGCAATGTGCCACATTGCTTGACTTCACATTCACCTATCTGATGGTTCCATCCACACCTGTGCCATATGAAACTCACTTCCACGCCAAAGAATCACTCCCATACAGCCTGTCCACTCATGGAGGACACATCTGTAGTAACGAGAACTCCCTTGTCCATTACACCAAAACCTTTATGAGGGCCTTCACAGACAATACTACATCCCTATCCCTACCCCCTACCTCAAAAACCTTGTCCACAAACAGATTTTCCATGCCATATCCTTGCACATCCCTAATCCTCCCACCACCTGCAAGAATCAGATATCAGCTACAAAGGAGCAATCCCTTCATGATCCAATAATAGCCTGGACTGGAACAAATGAACACCGTTCTTTGCCAGGACTTTTATTATGTATCATCATTCCTGGAAATGAGGGATATCCTACCCAAGCCCCTTCCCACCCCTATCATAGTGGTATTCCGTCACCCACCCAAACTCTCCAACATCCTAGTCCACTCCACTCCTAACACTTAACACTGGGATCATAACCCTGTGGAAAACTGAGATGCAAGACCTGCCCAATCCATCCACCCAGCACTCCCTACTCCAGTCCTGTTACTGGCTTATCTTGAGGCAGGGACACAAGTGAAAGCAGCCATGTCATTACTAACTCTGCAGCAATCACTGCACAACTTTTATGTGGGCATCACAACCAACCAGCTGTCCATAAGCGTGAATGGCCACTGCCAAACTATGGCCAAGAACAAAGTTGACCATCCAGTGGCATAACATTCAGCTGTGCACAACATGCTTGATTTCAGTGGCTGTCCTGCCACTCCATCCCAGTCCGCATATCCATGTCACCCTTGTTGTGTGCTGTAGCCCACTGGCTGTAGTACCCATGCATCACATGCCTAACTTGCACTACTGCCATCCCTCCCTTCTACTTTCGTAGCTAGCAAACCTGCTGTCTTCCTCTGAGCCACTAGCTATCCATCCCAGCCTCTCTTTCTGCATCTTTTCTCTCCTCCCTCAAAACCCACCTCAACCTAGTCCCCCTATCATCACACAATCCTGGTATGATGTAGGGGCAAAGGTGTATGTGTACATATTTTGTTTATATCAGTACTCTAGCATGACAATGGATTTATTCCAAAGACTAGCAAGTTTTCTTTCTCCTATGTGTTCCTGTTGACAAAATCAATGCTTCTGCTATTCAGTGAATTTTCTCCTTTTCTCATAATTTATTTAATTGTCATTTTGTCGTTATTCCCTCTTGTATTTTGCACTGTTATAAAGCATGAGTCAAGCAAGAGGTATTCTCATTTTTTTACACTGTTTCTTTCATTAGTGCATACTTTTGGATTTAATTTCAGGAATTTGACCATCCGCACATTCTGCTCAGTGACAAGAACAGTATATTCCACAGTATGGTTGAAGAAGCAGGAAAGGTGGTATCAGAAGAGTTGAAGAACATAGCAGAAGAAGTAAGTTATTCAAAACTGGAAATATATCTTACACATATACACTGCCTGACAAAAAGGTGAAGCACCTGTAAGACAGGGTTGGATGTCTGTGTAACTTTGTACGTGTACATGTCATCAGTGACAGGTAAATGATTAAAGCTGAAATTCTCTTTGACAGATAGGAAGGCTACCAGAGTCCATTGTAACTGTTCGTGTTTAATGTTGTTACGTGACTGGTAGGGTATATAAGGGACATGAACCAACAGTATCAGATACTGAATGATCACTATGAAGGACACAGTGATGCCAAACACTCATATGAGACAGTGTTATCGGAATCTGACAGAATTTTAAAGGAGCCTTATTGTGGGTGTCCATTTGGCAAGCTAGTTGAATCATGTAGTATCCAGATTTGTGGATGATTCATGTGTGGCAGTGACCTGATGTTGGACTGTGTAGAAATACGAGGGCAGGCATACTCATTGTCAAGTTTCTGGCTGACCACGTCTGACCGCCATAAGGGAAGGATCATTGTACTGTGCACCAAGCACGTTGTAACCTCTTCACTGGCGACTGCTATCTGAGAACAATAAATGGACTCCTTGCATACAGAGTCATAGGACAACGTTGGTTGGAGACTAGCATCAGCTGAACTATAGAATTATTGTTCCATGCTTAGGCAGCTGTTAACACAACAGAAATGGCTGCATTGGAGTGGTGCCATGACTAGGAAGCATGGACTGCTGATGGATGGTGTTGCATGTGTTCAGCAATGAATTACAGTTCCCCACTGTTACAGATGAGTGTTGTCAGCAAGTGTGGCAGTGACCAGGGGTGCGGTCCCAATTTCCAGTGATTGGAGAGTCACCATGGAGATACTCCTGGCATTATGTTGTGGGAAAACATCAGGTATGACTTCAGGTCATGGTTGGTAGCAACTGTGGAAACTTTGACAACACAGTAGTATGTCATGGGCAACCGGTGACCCCATACTTCGAGCGGCATATTGTAGAGCCATTCCTGAACAGCACAATGCCTGTCCACTTGTGGCACATATATCTATTAATTGGTTGTGTGGTATAGAAGTATTTCCATGGACAGTAGGTGCCTCATATCTGTTCTCAATAGAACATGTGTGAGATCAGCTCGGAGGTCAACTCCATCTCAGTGCCAGTATCCACGATATGAAGGACCGGTTATAATACTTTTGGACCAGGTTGCCTCATGAGAGGGTACAATGGCTTTATGATACTTTCCCCAACAGAATCATTGCATGCATCCTAACTAGAGAGGGTGCAACATCATATTGATAAGTGGGCTCATACTGTTCTTTCTAAATTTAACTCAGTTTTGTAACCATTGCAATACCCTCTCATCCCCTTAAGTTTTATTTCGGTTCCTCCTCCCCTTCTGGGTGCTTCACTCTTTTTGCCAGGCCTGTGTGTGTGTGTGTGTGTGTGTGTGTGTGTGTGTGTGTGTGTGTAAGCTTTCTAGTGGAGACTACTTTTATTTATTTATTGCTGGACTAGTATCGGGGCATGCCCATATCAGTGGCATCTGGATTGCAGAAAACAAAATATCTTTCAAAATACATTTATCTTGGTTATATAGTGTTTTGTGTTACTTAATGTGACTGCTACTTTTTCATGTAATTAACTAAAAAACTTAAAATGGAAAAGAAATATGTCTTATAAACATGCATAACACAAATCTTACAGTATGTGTAATTAAAGAGTAACTTTTACTACATACATTCCTTTAAGGTGCCAACATGTTTTTCTTTGACATTTCAGTAGCATTATTAACTCCATCAAAAAATACATAAAACGGGCCTACTGCATCATTGTGATACTATTATCTTTGATTTTATCTCATATTAGCTGTACATTTGTTAGCAAAGGATTTTCCCTTGATATATTACTCTTTTTTCTTGTGTAAGTTGTGTGCTAAACGAGTTATCAAACAGTGCCATCCTCCAAGTCCCCCTGCAGGGACTTGATCCTTCATTTTAATTTAAATTGTCAAACATAGCTGTGTTGAGAGTTTTTGAATTCATTACCTCTTTTGTTACTCATTGCTAGTGTTCTTCAATGGTGACCACTCATCTCTCCTCTTTTAATTCTTCCTTCTGCTCCAGTGTGTGTTTTTCTGCTGAGATTGTCATTTGCTGAATCTCCATACTCATGTTCAGGAGATCCTCCGCACCCTGCAATTCCCGATTGTGTAACTTCACACCATTGGGAGACCTCTTCACTCCCTGAATGGGCCATTATCCATATTTATTGTACCACTATTTGTTCTGATTATGCACAGTTTTGGTCCTACTTTATTTGTTTAACACACTCAGTTTATTTGTGTTAAATATTGGAATCCTATTACTCAGTTACTAACCAAAGACACATGTTACTTGTGGAGAGTTATGTGGAAACAGTGTCATCTTTGAGGGTGTAATGCTAACATAATTGAAAACATTTAAATAATACATAAATGTACACAAAAGAAAACAGAATACTAATTATTGGAAAAATAGTGTGTGTGTGTGTGTGTGTGTGTGTGTGTGTGTGTGTGTATTAGCACATCTATATGTTAACAAACTATAAAATGTAAGAAAATGTGAATATTTATGTAATGAGTAAAACAAAGAAACCTTAAAATACAATTCACTGTGCATTCCACACTCGAGAGGGATATATCACATTACAATAAGTCTCAAAATGCTTTGGGTATTGTTACTAATAGTCTCAATTTCTTAAACACTGCAGATAAATTATATCTCTGCAATTCATTTTCAGAATTAAAAGTGGAATAATCTTCATTTCTATGTTGTTGTATAAAGCCACTTCATTGCAAACAAAATTCTATTGTTTGCAGCACAAAGAGACTTAGTAAACTGATATAGTTCAAGGTCCTCCTCAAACAATCAAAGGCAAAAATGTTTATTACATTCATGTACTAATGTATAATAATGTAAGTCATAAGTCATACTTAATGAGTTAATTATTTTGACACATAGCAAGCACTGTCTGTACAGTACAGTATGGGCATAATTAATGATTTATCTTTTCAGTTTTATGACCACAGTATCTAGCACACTTCATATTGTATGCAGACAACTTGTATAACCACTGGAGTATATATTCCACACTTCTAAAGTTACATTATTATAGAAGCTACTGATGTTTTCTGTTTGGTTTTTGCTTTTTAAAGTGAAGCAAGACTGTGACCAACTTGAATAATTATTTCATTGTGGTAATAGGTAATGATGACATAAACAAATTAGAGTACACAAAAACAGGCAACAAAAAGTTTAGGATGGAGTAACAACGATATGGAATGGATAGACTGCCACTCATCACATATGATTCATTGAGTGGCAGATAGGCTAAATGAAAGAGACCATTAAATATTATTCAGCTATAGGACAAAGTCCTTTTTCAGGTGCAGACACTAAATTCACACACATTCACATAACAAAAACAGTTCACATACACATGGCCGCTCTTTCTGGGCCCTAAAGCCAGACTTAGGGGCTTCGTACTTATCAATATGAAGTGTTTGTTTATGATTGACTTCTCAATAATTTTAATATTGCCAATTGACATAAAACCATGGTGTGCTACTGAAATGTCAAAGTAAAACATCTCGGCACCTTAAAGACAAAGGAATGTATGTAGTAAAAGTTACTCTTTAATTACACATGCTGTAAGATTTGTGTCATGCATGTTTTCCAGGTGTATTTCTTTTCCATTTTAAGTTTAAGTTTTTTAGTTAATTACATGAAAAAGTAGTAATCACATCAAGTAACACAAAACACTATATAACAGAGATAAATGTATTTTGAAAGATATTTTGTTTTCTGCAATCCAGGTGCCACTGATATGGGCATGCCCTGACACAAGTCCAGCAATAAATAAATAAAAGTAGTCTCTACTAGAAAGAGTTAAATTTACAAGAACAGTATGAGCCCACTTATCAATATGATGTTGCACCCTCTCTAGCTAGGATGCATGCAACGATTCTGTTGGGGAGAGTATCATAAAGCCATTGTACCCTCTCATGAGGCAACCTGGTCCAAAAGTATTATAACCGGTCCTTCATATCCTGGATACTGGCACTGGGACGGAGTTGACATCCGAGCTGATCTCACACATATTCTATTGAGAACAGATATGAGGAACCTACTGTCCATGGAAATACATCTATACCACACAACCAATTAATAGATATATGTGCCACAAGTGGACAGGCATTGTACTGTTCAGGAATGGCTCTACAATATACCGCTTGAAGTATTAATACATGAGGACACAGGTTGCCCATGACATACTACTGTGTTGTCAAAGTTTACACAGTTGCTACCAACAATGGCCTGAAGTCATACCATTTGGTTAAGGAACAGGAGCTGTGGAAAGCCAAAGGAAGAAAAGATTGGTATCTTTTATACAGAAGAGTAGGTTATGAGTAACAGGCTGAAGGTGTTGGTCTATGAGAGCAAATTTTTCTCTCAGTGGGGACACAGCAACTGACCACAATGGGACACCTTGTGTGATTGGGTTTATGGACTTTAGGAAGCATGTAGAAGGTAGGAGTGTGGGAAGTGCTAGAGGTGAGGAGAAAGATGGAATCCAAGGAAAGGTTCTGTGATGAGCCTAATGATTTGAGAAGAGAGTGGAGATCTTGCTGGATTTCTGGTATGGGGTCACTGTAGCAGGGTTTGTAGGTGGATGAATCTGAAAGCTGGCAGAGTCCTTCTGCCAATCAATCCTTGCATCTGAAAACAACTGTGATGGAGCACTTGTCAGCATGTAAGATTATAAAGTTGGGATCGGTTTTTAGTTGGTAGAGTGTGGTTCTTTCTGTGGATTTAAGTTTAGCTTGCTTACAGTAGTTCTACAAGGCACTGTTTGTCAGCTAGGATAATGGTAGTCCAAGGTGGAATTATAAAGTAAACAGGTTGAAGATTTTTTAGAGATGGCACTGTGTAAGCTGCTCTAGTTCATGGAGGGCAAGAGTTTCAATGTGTAACATGGGATCCACAAATTTGGGACTGCATAGCAGGAAAATATTTTGGATGTAGAGGAGGTATGGTTTTGCAGGACTATGTTGTTGAGGTTTAAGGACTGACAGATTCTGAACAGATTGAGGCCATTTTGGAAGGTCGGGTTGCAGCGAGAGATGGTTAATTTGATGGTAAGCCCATTAGGGGAGGTTTCCTTGAACCAAGCAACAATGCAGGGATAGTATGTGGGACTGGGTTCTGGCTAGAGATAAGGAAACTTTTCTGTACTGGTGAAGATGGAAGGAGCAAGGATATATGATGAAGGATAAAATTGCATAAAAATAGCTAAATAATGTAAACATACATCTGAAAAACTTTGTAAACATCACGAAAAGGATAAAACGGATGAAGTGTGGGGGAACAAGATTAAATATGAGGAAGTAAGCTGATAGTGAGAGGTGAAAAACAACTAAAATTGACACAAAAACTCTATGAGATGGAAGAAAAATAAATAAAAAGATTATAATGTGGTTTGTAGGTCTGTGGGTGGATAATTGTAAAGAAGAGGGATGGCAGATGTTACTAGATTAGGTGAAGTTAGTATGCGCGAACTGGAATAGAGAGGAGGAGTGCAGTTTGGAGAGGGGTTGGTAGGGTAAGATACAAGTTCTTAGGACACAGGAAGATATGGAAAATAACACATCAACTTATGTGAGAGTGATGCAGGAAGAGTGATCAGTTTGAAAGTCTGCAATTAATGATATCAGCAAGAGTAATGTGGGACATGGGATGCTGCACCAACAAACAACTCAGTCCAGTAGCCATCTGTTGTGCACAGCCGAGATGGCTGATACAAAATGGCCCATAAGTAGAGAGTACAGCAGGTTTTGAAGTCAACAAACAAAACACAGGACAGAAGGGAAATAAAGACAGACTTTGAATATAGCAATGCAATAGAAAATGCTAATAAAGGAAAACAGCACTGAGTTACAGGATGGAAGAAAAGCCGTCAGGCAAAATCTAATGGCAGAAAATCCAGGACAGCTACTGGACCGTGCTGATTGTTGGTGCAGCATCTCATGTCCCACATTACTCCCGCTGATATCGTTAACCATAGACCTTCAAATTAAACACTCTTCCTGCATCACTCTTGTGTATTCTCACATGTTATTTTCCATACCCTCCTACACCATAAGGACATGTATCTCACCCCACCCTGCACTCCTTCTCCTCTCTATTCCAGTTCGCACATACTAACTTCACCGAATCTAGTCACATGTGCCATCCTCCTCCTTCACACTTATCCACCCACAGACTGCAACCCACATTACAATCTTTTTATTTACTTTTCTTTGATCTCATAGTGTTTTCACATCAATTTCAGTTGTTTTTCCCCTTTCACTGTTAGAATACTCACTCATATTTCATCCTTTTCTTGTTTTTTCCCATATGTTTCAATGTACTTTGGCTAATTTTTTGGGTGTATTTTTACATTATTTACCTATTTTTATGCATTTTTATCCTTCATTATATATCCTTATTCCTTCCATCTGCATCAACACAGAAAATTTTCCTTATCCCTAGCCAGAAGCCAGTCCCATATCCTGTCCCTGCATTGTTGCTTGGCTCGTGGAGCCCCCCCCCCCCCACCCCCAACACCCCCCCACCCCGCCCCCCAAATGGCCTTACCATCAAATTACCCATCTCTCACTGCAACCCCGCCTTTCACAATGACCTCAATCTCTTCAGAATCTGCAGTCCTTAACCCTCAACAACATAGTCCTGCAAAACCATACCTCTTCTACGTCAAAATATTTTCCTGCTATGCAGTCCCAAATTCCTGGATCCCATATTACACATTGAAACTCTTGCCCTCCACAAACTAAAGCAGCTTACACAGCGCCATCTCTAAACAATCTTCAACTGGTTTACTTTCTAATTCTGCCTTGGACTACCAGTATCCACCACCTTTACACCAAAACTCAAATCTTCCCCACATTCCTTAACAGCTGACAAACCCTGCCTTGCAGAACTATTACATTTACTGCTCCCTCAAAAACTCCCTCCCACTACCATACAGAAAACAGAACCACAGCACAGCCACAACTCTTTTCCCCAAAAGCCATAGTGCCACAGAAGTATCAGTCCTTTCCAAAGGCCTCATTTTTTGCCTCACTCTCAAATTCAGACATGCAAGACTTGTAAAAGACTTTCTCTCTTTCTCCCAGTCCCTACAGTGGGAACACTTTTTTGCAACAACCCTACCAATCAGACTCAATCAAAGACAAATGCTGAACCCCACCTGATTCAGTTCACTTCTCCATCAAACCGTGATCCAACCCCACTGCCCCCAAATCATCCCCTGTTAATTTCCCAGAGCTTCTTAACCTCGAACCTTGCCTGACCATCATTCCCCAAATCCCTCAACATGCAAGCTAATCTTAAATCCACAGAAAGAACCACAATCCACCACCTAAAAACTGATCTTGACTTTATAATCTTACATGCTGACAAAGGCTCCATCACTGTTGTTTTCAACCGCAAGTATTAATTGGTAGAAGGACTCCACCAGCTGTCAGAGTCATGCACCTCCAAACCCTGCCAGAGTGACCCCATTCCAGAAATCCAGCAGGATCTCCAGTCTCTCTTCAAATCATTAGGCTCATCACAGGACCTTTCTCTGGATTCCATCTTTCTCTTCACCCCGTACCACTCCCCACACTCCTATCTTCTACATACGAGGTGCGGCTAGAAAAAAACCGGACTGATGCTGGAAAAAACATTTATTTACAATAATTTACAATTTCATGTTATCTCCTTCAATGTACTCTCCTCCTCGGTCTCTACACCACTCCATACGAATTTTCCACTGTTCATAGCAATGCTGCAGATCATTTTCGGTAAGTCCATACATTACTTCCGTCGCTTTTTCTTTTACTGCTTCAACAGTCTCAAATCTAGTTCCTTTCAAAGCTGACTTGACTTTAGAGAAAAGAAAAAAGTCACATGGGGCCAAATCAGGTGAGTAGGGTGGATGATCTAAGATGGGAATGTTGTGTTTTGCCAAAAACGTCTTCACTGACAACGCACTGTGAGCTGGGGCATTGTCTTGGTGAAGGATCCATGACTTTTTTCTCCACAAATCGTTCCGTTTTCTCTGTACTCGCTCACGTAGGGTAGCCAGGACGCTAATGTAGTAATGCTGATTCACTGTTTGTCCCTCTGGTACCCAATCAATGTGCACAATCCCTTTGATGTCAAAAAAAACAATCATCATTGCCTTGAATTTCGATTTTGACATTCGTGCTTTCTTTTGTCGTGGAGAACCACGAGTTTTCCAATGCATCAATTGGCATTTAGTTTCGGGATCGTAAGTAAAAAACCACGATTCATCGCAAGTAATAACATTTTGTAAGAAGGTGGGATCACTTTCAATGTTTTCCAGGATGTCAGAACAAATCATTCTTCGGCGTTCCTTCTGTTCAATTGTGAGACACTTTGGAACCATTTTTGAACACACTTTGTTCATGTTGAAACTTTCATGAAGAATCTGCCTAACACTTTCCTTGTCAACTCCTGTTAACTCAGACACTGCTCTGATTGTTAAACAGTGATCTTGTCGAACAAGTTTACCGATTTTTTCAATGTTTGCATCAGTTTTTGCTGACAATGGTCTGCCAGTGCGAGTGTCATCACTGGTGTCTTCCGGCCATCTTTAAATCGTTTAAACCACTCAAACACTTGTGTTCGCGATAAACAATCATCGCCGTACACTTGTTGTAACATTACAAACGTTTCACTTGCAGATTTTCCTAGTTTGAAACAAAATTTGATGTTAACACGCTGTTCTTTCTGTAAACTCAACATTTTCCGATGCACAGACAAAACGTCAACTACTTAAAACAGACGCCACGGGCAGACTGAGTGCAGGAGGCAGATGAAACTCGAGCAGTAGGCGGAGCGAGAGTCACGTGACAGGCCATGCAACTTTCAGCCTTATTGCATTCGTTTTATTGTTTCACCAGTACTAGTCCGGTTTTGTTCTAGCCACACCTCGTACTTTCTTGAGTCCATAGATCCAACCAACCAAGGCACCCCATTGTGGTCAGTTACTGTGTCCCCACTGAGAGAAAAACTGCTGTCATAGACCAACACCTTCAGCCTATTATCCACAACCTACTTTTCTATATAAAAGATACCAATCTTTTCTTCCTGCTCCTCTCCACAGTTCCTGTTCCTTAACCAAATTTTTATTTATTTATTTATTTATTTATTCTTTGCCCATGGACTCCAGCTGAAAATTCAGCTGAGAGTATTGGGTGTGTCATACAATAGGCTATTAACATCAAACTTGATTTCATTATATATAAATGAAACAAATGATTAAACAGAAATAGTCCATAATCATACAAAGGTATTACATGTTTCACATTATATGTACACACAAATCCAAACAACATACATGATAATTTTAAACATACATTTCAGTAATGATATAACATATTAAACACCATCTTAGTATTCACTCAAACTGTATATACATTTCTCTGTGAGATATAGTTTCAAATGATTTTTAAAACATTTTAGGTCTGTTTCTTTTTTAATGATTTTGGGGAGTTTATTAAAAAACCTTTTGCCTGCTTCTTCTGGGGCAGTCATAGACAGTTTTAGATTTCTGTTTATCATGTAGTAATTTTCATTTCCTCTTGTACCGTGTTTGTGTATATCTTTATTTAGGAGGTGTTTATCACTTGACCTTACCGCCATTATGCTTTGGTATATGTACAGTGAATATACTGTCATAATATTATAGTGTACAAAAGCTTGCCTACAGGTCTGTCTTGGTGGTATTTTTGCAATGCATCTCACTGCCCTTTTCTGAATTGTGAATATTCTTTTTAGGTAGCCAGCTTGTGCACTCCCCCATACATGAACTGAATAAGACAAATGTGGGAAGACAAGTCCATAATACATTGATCTGAGGATTTTATCATCCACAGTCTTAGCTGTTTTATGCATGATGAAGATCTGTTTGTTTATCTTTTTACACAGTGCATCT
This sequence comes from Schistocerca nitens, assembly GCF_023898315.1. Lineage (NCBI taxonomy): Eukaryota > Metazoa > Arthropoda > Insecta > Orthoptera > Acrididae > Schistocerca > Schistocerca nitens. Next base: position 355,420,853 of record NC_064615.1, read on the forward strand.
ATGTGCTCCCCCCATCCCAAATGTTTGTCTATTATAGTTCCTAAAAAATTTGTGCTGGTTACTTCTTTAATAGTCTTTCCATTTACATTAACATTTATATTATAATTTTCACTATGCTTGGTCTGAAATACTACATTCATTGTTTTAGACTGATTCATAAACAGGTTGTTTTGTGTTAAATATTTATTTGCATTTTCGATAGTCAGGAGAGCTTCCTTCTCAAGCTCCTCCTTTGTGTCAGCTGTGCAAATGGTTGTTGTGTCATCAGGATTGGCACTCAACCCACTACTACACTATGTGATCAAAAGTATCTGGACACACCCAAAAACATACATTTTTTTTTACATTAGGTACTCCATATCAGCAACCTCAGTAGTCATTAGACATCATGAGAGAGCAGAATGGGGTGCTCCACAGAACTCACGGGCTTCGAACGTGGTCAGTTAATTGCGTGTCACTTGTGTTATCGTCTGTATGTGAGATTTCCACATTCCTAAACATCCCTAGGTCTACTGTTTCTGATGTGATAGGGAAGTGGAAATGTGAAGGGACACGTACAGCACAAAAGTGTACAGGCTGACCTCGTCTGTTGACTGACAGATACCGCCAACAGTTGAAGAGGGTCGTAATGTGTAATAGGCAGACACCTATCCAGACCATCATACAGAAATTGCAAACTGCATCAGGATCCACTGCAAATATTATGACAGCTAGGCAGGAGGTGAGAAAACTTGGATTTTGTGGTTGAGTGGCTGCTCATAAGCTACACATCATGGCAGTAAATGCCAAACAAAGCCTGGTTTGGTGTAAGTAGTGTAAATATTGGACGATTGAACAGTGGAAAAACATAGTGTGGAGTGACAAATCACGGTACATAATGTGGCAATCCAATGGTAGTGAGTGGGTATGGTGAATGCCCGGTGAACGTCATCTGCCAGTGTGTGTAGTGCCAACAGTAAAATTTGGAGACAGTGGTGCTATGGTGTGGTCACATTTTTCATGGAGGGAACTTGCACCCCTTGTTATTTTATGTGGCACTATCACATCACAGGCCTACATTGACGTTTTAAGCACCTTCTTGCTTCCCACTGTTGAAGAGCAATTTGGGGATGGTGACTGCATCTTTCAACATGACTGAGCACCTGTTCATAATGCACTGCCTGTGGCAGAGTGGTTACAAGACAATACATCCCTGTAATTGACTGGCCTGCACAGAGTCCTGACCTGAATCCTATAGTACACATTTGGGATGTTTTGGAACGCTGACTTCATGCCAAGCCTCACCAACCAACATCGATACCTCTCCTCAATGCAGCTCTCTGTGAAGCATGGGCTGCCATTTCTCAAGAAACCTTCCAGCACCTGACTGAATGTATGCCTGCAAGAGCGGAAACTATCATCAAGGCCTAGGGTGGGTCAACACCATATAGAATTCCAGCATTACCGATGGAAGGCGCCACGAACTTGTAAATCATTTTCAGCCACGTGTCCAGATACGTCTGATCACATAGTGTATATGCAATATACACCTATGATATGGAAAGGGCAGTAACTCAACCAGTTAGAATTACATAGTTTGCAGATGACATGTGTGTGTTTGCTTAGCATTTAGTATTACAAGAGGCAGTGAACAACATTACATCATTGATAAAGAACCTGAGTCGGTGGCTTCGTGGAAATGGCATGATGATGGCACCAGAGAAATCTTTGGTAGTCTTATTCAGTAGGAATGGTTATGTATGAAGAAATTGTTTAATACATGTGGATAATAAAATAATAAAAGTTAAAGCACTTATTCAGTTCTTAGGAATGGACAGCAAGCTTACTTGGACAGCATGAGCAAATGCTTAATATTATTTGATCACTCACTACAACATGGTGGGGAGTGTATCCTTCAGTGCTGCTGCTCCTATATCGCTCTCTCATTAGATCCAGATTGAATTATGGATGTACTTACTACAAATATACAACCTGAAAAATGTTAGAGAATCTGGACAGATTGCAGTACTGCTGTACACAGACATGCTTAGGAGTACTGAAAACCACACCAACAAATGCACTCCTGGTGGAGTGCAAGAGATGCAACAACATATAAGAAGGAGGGTGCTCATGGAACAAGAAAGAGTAGAGACATTGTCATACTCACAGCATCCAACTCATCAGATTCTATGCCTGTACCATCCTTCTCCAAGAACTTGGAGCAGAAAACCTTTTGATTTCATTTCAGCATATAATGATTCGGTAGGCGAATGCAAAGATATTTCTACAAGTATACAGTGGCCTGTGTACCAGTATGACTATTTAATCAGCAAGGATCACTTCTCATTCCAAATTACAGAAGGAAAGTCTGATTTCTTGGAGACAATTACAGCAGTGCAAACATAAATGGAGGAAACAAGACAATGGGTAATCCACATACACACAGATGAATCAAAGACAGCAGGGGAAGGCAATACAGGATAGGCTATATTTAGTCCACATCTGCAGATAACCCAAAAATATACAGTAATGTTCAAAAGTATTTCAACAACATAAAACTCATTATTATTTCTCTTAAAATAAAACACTATCAAACAGTGTCTTGAATATAGCGGAGAGTATGACTGCAATTATTTAAATGTGTCAGGTTGTGTCTTGTTTGTTTTAACTTTGTGCTGCCTGATGAATGTGACTATCAGCGAGCTCAAAAGTATTTTGATGCACTGTTTGCTCCATCAATTCGTAGACGTTACTTGCTTCTTAGTTCTGATTTGTCCTGATATTTACTCACAATGATTATTTCAATATGCCGAAGGAATATTCCACTGATTTTAGAAATACTGTGATAAAGTGTGCTAACAAACACTTCTTCAGTCTTTGTTCCTTATTTTTGTAATGCTCTAGGTTTCCGGTCATTAACCCATTAGCTAACACCAAACATCACAAAGATTTTGTTAGAACACTGTGCCACATAACTATGCAATATGTAGCCATCATTTGCAGTTAAGAAGTTTGAAATGGTTTTATAATTCCCTTTACACAGAAATTTGCCATTTACTAAATAATTATTAGTAAAACTGTTGTGAAACTGATCATGATATAAGGTTATTGGCCTGTCATGGTATTCTTCTGGCAGCTTCCAGCTTTCCGTAAAATTACTGAGAGCTTGACAACTGCAGCATAGCCCAGGAGCAAACAAAAGAATGATGACTAAACAAATGCTGAACATATTTTATGTCAGGAACCTTCGTCTTCCCTCACAGGCTTATCAAGCATCAGTGGAGGAAATGTAGTTCTTGTATATCGGCACTCAAATAACCTGTAATTTTTATAGGCTTCTTTCCGTATCATATAAATTGCTTCAGTATAAGGAAGAATACAAAGGTTACACAGAAGAGCAGGGTGTATATGCCCCGGGACAACCGGGAAAGACCCAGGAATTTTTTCATCTGGAAGAAAACTAGGAAAAGCCCGGAAATTTTTCAGAATTCCAGGAATTTTTCATTGTTTTAGTTTTCAGTTAAACTCCTATAATTTTGACTGATAAGAACTGATACTCTAACAAATAACATTACTGTATTCTGCTACTGCAGAATAATACTGCAGCAATAAATCATAAACGAGAGAAAAACAAAAACAAAGTAAAACTTTAGTTGCAAAGGAAATATGCCATTTACAACAACAAAACATTGTGCAGACACAAGCATCTGCCAACAGTAAAATGTGTCAAAGGCCTGAGGACAAAGACTGTGCGATACTTCATAACAACAAATTGCTTCTCACGAGCGATTAGCGTGACGTCACAACTGTTTATGTTAGGTTCATTTGAGCAGATGCCAGCAGTCTCATGTGCATTTGGCAGTTCAGTGCCAATTATTAGTTTCAGTTTTCAGATTTTATTTTATTTCCACTTTTTGGCAGGCAAGCAATAATTGCCTTGCAGAACAATGAAGTTATTTTCGTCAGTTTGCTAGAGAAATTTGGTTTTTTTCAACTTTTCCATTGAGACAGTAAGTTTATTAGAAACAAAATGTTTCATTCCACACAACTGGCTGATTTCAGCTGCTTGCTGAATTTTAAGTGCATGTTTTCATCTTCTGGCATGTATGGTATTATGGCAAACCCAATGTGAGATAGCACAGCACTGGTATTCGAAGAAAATTTACATCCTGAAAACCGCACTGAAAAGCTTGATACCAGGTTGGGACCTACTTCATTGTTTATATGGATATACAAATGTTCATTTCAAGTTGAGTTGTATCTTTGAGTATGATTTACAAAATTCCAATGCTCTTGGAGTATCTGCTAATGTCCTCTTTCTTTTATCTCTTAACGCTTTATATGTACAAACATATGGGGTTCATATGCCTATTTCTTACAGGTTGCGGGAAAATAATGCGAATGGTGGTTTGAAAAGCGTTACTTTCAAAGTAAATTTCCTTTTGAGCTAGAGGAATTCTTTTATGTGTGAGGAAGTGCAATGAATTTCTTAAATCACAGAGTGTTTGACTCCTGTTTAAAACTTAACACTTTGAGGACCGGTCATTGAGAAGAATTTCTAGCCCAAAAGTCCAAACATTTATGTCAGTATTTTAAATTTTACTGGCACATTTGTGTGATGTATCTTAAAGAACAGTACACACATTAAAAGACCAATATTACATGTGAAAGCTTAGCTACTCTTGTAGCTTATTAATCTTCGAGATTAATATTGTATGTAACAGCTTAGCTTTTCTTTTATCTTCACTATGTATATTTATTTAAACCATTAACTTTTCCTATTTGTGTGTTCACCCTACTCAACAATGATGTTGCTATTTGCTGACATCATATGGCCTGTCCTCTGAATATCTGCTGTTATTGGCTGGTGAGATTACTTGACATAAGCAGTGATTGGCTAACAAAAGGGCATCACAATCAACTGCTTTGGAAACTAACGTACTGTGTTTGGTGGAATTTGAATTTATACTTTCGTAATTATGAGATTTGTAGCTTATCGTAATAAGAAAAGATGAAGTGTAGATATTACTGCACATCAAAGATCTTTCCAAGACTTTTTTTCGGGGTTTCATTTTCTAAAGCGGTGGCGGGAAGATCGACACTGGTGTATAAAATGTTAACTAATCAAAGGATTGACAAGATTTAGAGTTCCGTGGGAAAGTATATTGTCACTTAACACAGGAAAAGTGTATTTTCACCCGGAAAAAACTTTTTTTTTAATTTTTTTCCTTGCTCACTTATGCACCCTGAAGAGTGATTTTTCTCATCTTCCTGTTGAAATGTTTCTTAGACTAGTCTTATCTTTCCACTGTTGATGCCTCATTCGGATTATCATCAGTATTCTTGGAGGGTTGGTATAATACCATACAACATTGTTACCAGCTGTTACAATACTTAGCTCTAGTAACAGCAGTATTACATTATTTTTTATGTAAACAACCCAATTTTTAGAGAGGGCACAGTAGATTTCCTACTCAATTTTCATGCTACCACAAATTGTCTATATTCATGCTGGATATGCTTTTTTTTCTCTTTTATGGATCAGCATCTTGGTGATATTGCCTTGCAAAATGCTGTGGTTTCCAAATAAATCTTTCTTTGGTTACTGTTACAGTTTTACATGTGCATGAAGGTTGTTCAAAGCAGAACATACATCCTCTTTTGCTCTTCCTTGTTCATTGACTTAACAGCTGTTCATATTATCACCATGCCACGTGCTTTTTTCCTTCAATTTCATTAATATAACTTCAAAGGTGACATTATTGTCTACATAATGCACTACCTTAGTAGTCAGTGTTCTTTAATGCTGAAGCTGTTGTTTGCTTCCATCATAGATCCAAGCTGGAGTTGAGATTTATTCTGTATCTTCAGAACTGCATGTTGTCATTTTGTAATGGTATTATACCTATTCCTCATTCATTATCCGTAGTATCAACCCTGAATATTGAGGTCTATAAGGTGAACTGTTTCATCTATTCAGTATTTACATTTGGTATTAATTCTACTTCTTTAAGGATAAGCAACGTCTAATATGGATTGACATTGTGTCTAGGACAATAGAATAATAGTAATTTATTGTCAAAAATTAAATACAGTTAAATATGCTGGAGAATATAAACCTTATATGATAATTGTAGCCTCACCAGGGGATACCGGCTTGTTGAAGGCACTTTATGTGTTGGGTGGGGACAATTATGAGCTTTGGAGAAGCTGGGGGGAGGGGAGGGGCTATGCTGGTGATAGCGTAGCTGCTGGCAGGGTCACTCAAGTTGGATTGGCCCCAGCAGAGGAGCCAGTCAAAGTGTGTCTCGCACCATATGGCACGGGGGTGGTGGGGTTCTGTAGACTGGGTCATCAATCCCTCTAGGGGAACTAATCCCAAAATGAAAGCCTGGTCCTCCAGGTTGGGGGTTGAGCATAGGGCCTTTTAAAAAGCCTATCATCATGAATAATTTAACAAGGAATGCTAGGCTGCCATTACAAAGATGAATTGTGCCAAGGAACAGGATCACACATATACAAGTGCTTAAATTTTGGAACATGGAACATACATATTCTGCTACAGATAGGAGCTACAAATAGTATTGGAGAAGAGATGCTGAGGTATGGAATGGGAGTTCTTGCACTTCAGGAAATCAAGTGGAAGGGATGGGGTAAGATTCATAAACAAAAAATTTTCCCTATATTATTCAGGAAAAGACGAAAGACAAGGGGAGCAACGAGTTGGGTTTATGGTCTACAAAGATATATGTAAGTGTGACATTGCTTTCACATGACATGACAAATGGATATGTACTCTGTGTATCAAAGGTAAATTTCATGATATGATCTTTGTGAATGTACATCCACCAGCAGAAGAATCAGATGAAGATGTAGCAGGTGATTTCTGTTATCAGCTACAGAGGGTTTTTGATAGAATACCTAGATATGACTCCAAAATAGTCCATAGTGACTATAATGCCAAACTCAGCAAAGAAGAGGATTTCAGAAGTGCATTTGGTAAGGAAAGTCTGCATGATGAAACTGGTAATAATAGTATGAGGTTTGCACCATTTGCTTCTGCGAACAAATTAAAAGCAGTCAGTACTTCTTTCTCAAGGAAAAATATCTACAAAGGGGCCTGACAAATACCAGGAACAAATGAAGCAAACCAAATAGACCATATATTGGTATCAAAGAGGTGGGCATCTGATTTGGAAAATGTGTGCACTTTTCAAGGAACTAACACAGATTCTGACCCTTATCTAGTAGGAACCAAAATGAGGCAGAAACTAGCTATGGCTGCCAAGAGAAATAAAACCAGAATAAAGAAATGCAATAAATAACAACTGAAAATATGTATACCATTCTAGAGTATCAGAAGAGACTGAGGCAGGAGTTACAAACAAACAATGAAGACCATATAGACAAAGAATGGAATGCTATTAAAAAATGCCATTCTGATAACAGCACATGAAATACTGGGGGAAACAAGGAGAGATAGAAATGAAGTGTGGTATGATGATGAATGCAGACAGGCAGTGAACCAGAAAAAGGAAGCAAGACTGAAGTGCTTACCATGGAATACAAGGTCAAATCAAGCATTATATAATGAAGAGAGAATAGAGGCAGCAAGGGTGTGAAGGAGAGAAAAAAGGGAAGCCATAAGGAGAAAGACAGATGGGATGGAAGAGCACTATCAAAGAATAGGAGCAGAAAGTTTTATAAGAAAATTAAAGAAGGAACTCAAGAATATAGACCCAAAATAACAGTATGTAAGGGCAATGAGGGGAATTTGCGGGCAGAAAATCAAGATATTCTGGACAGATTTTTGTGTGAAAAAGATGACTGCAGTCAAAATGCAGGTACTGCTTGAGTTTGGTGAGCCATCAGAGAGGAGGACATCAACATCTAGGAAGCTGGGTTGAGGAGGACCACATGAAGTAGATGGGAGAGAAGGTGTGCCAATGCATCTGCCTGTCTTTCTCTGCTCCTCTCCTTTGTTGTTCCTTTTTTCCCCTATCTCTCTGTCACACAACCTACTGACGCTATTATGTGTTGTCATTCTAGACCCTGCACACTCCATCAAACAGTGTTTGTCCCTCTACCCTGCCATACACTACTATCCTTTTCCCTTCCCCGGCCTCTCAAGTTTGCTGCTAGCATCCCACATGATATCTGCTTTCTGGGCTTGAGATGCTAGAGTTAGGTGATCACGTGTGCATGAGGTATGCTTGCTTGTGTGTAGGAATTGCGTGTGTATGTGTCTCTTTTACTGATGACAGATGTGGCTGAAAGCTTTAAGTAAGTGTCTTTTAATTGTGCCTGTCTGTAACTTAATGTGTCTTCTTTGTGGTAAGTAGAAATCTGTCTTTTCCTACAAATTTCCATTTGATTTTGTAAATAACAATGAAAAACAGGAAAATAGCCAGGCCTGGACATGTCCTTAGAATGATTACTGGACAAATAACTGGAAAGGTTCTTGAATGGAGACCAACTGGAAGAAGGCAGAGAGGAAGGCCACAGAAGTGGTGGATAGATGATGTGGAAGAAGATATAAAATCTTTCAGAGTTAGATTACAGTGGTGAACTGCACTGGAGAGAACAGAATGGAGAAAACTTGTTGAAGAGGCTAAGACCCATGAAGGGTTGTAATGCCATGAGAAGAAGGAGAGGTACTTCTCTACAGAGAAACGAGCTCATATTAGACAAAATAATCCACAGATTTACTGTAGGCTATTTATGTCCCTAGGGCACAATACTTAGTATTGATCATCAAAAAAATGTGCCATCTGGACACTAACATCCAGAAGTACGCCTTTGGATCATTGTTTCATCCCCCTCTGCTAACCCTTCAACAAAAATCTCATTTGTTGAATATCCACATACACTCAGTGCTTAATTTAATTTAATATATATATATGGTGGAACTCAGAATGTGACAAAATTCATGAAGAAAGACATCATGCATGATTAAAATTTCAAACACACAAAATAGAAGAAAATGCAACCAACCTCAAAAATATCAGGAAAAAGTTCACACAAATTATCAGGCAAACCAAGAGACAATCACAGAAAGATCTAATCGACTCAATAGAAGAAAATTACCACAAAACCAATTCCAGAGACTTTTACGAAATGTTTGAAAGACAGTTACAAAAATTTGCCCCTCCCACATTAATTCTGAAAAGGGAAGATGGAAAAATGGCACATAATGACAAGGAAAATGTCGAAATCATGGAAAAAGCAGTTAGTAAACTTTTGAATTGTGAAGAACCCGAGGAACTTTTAGCAACACCCATCAAGACTCCACCTGATCTCATAAATCCTCCAACAATCCAAGAGGTGGAAATGGCACTCAGAGAGATGAAAAATTATAAGGAATGCGGAGAAGACCAAGTTTTTGTAGAAATGTGGAAATATGCCAGTGATACAGTTCGAACATCCTTACACATAGCCTTAACAAAAATCTGGATAACAGAAAAGCTCCCCAAACATTGGTTCACAGCCATAATCCACTCACTCCACAAAAAAGGAGATAAAAGCAACCCAGATAATTACAGAGGTATCTTTCTCTGAGACTGCACATACAAGATTTTCTCCAGAATCCTATACAAGAGAATCAAAGAACAGTTAGAGAAAGAATTAGGTGAATACCAAGGAGGCTTCAGACCTTGGAGCAGCTGTGCAGAACAGATCATCACTTTAAAATTAGCCATAGCATATTACAAGAAACAAAATAAATCTCTTGTAACAACCTTCGTGGACTTTAAAAAAGCATATGACTGTATCCACAGACCTTCAATGTTAAAAATCTTAAGAAATTTCGGGTTCCATACAAAATTAATCAAATTGATAGAACTCACCTTAACCAACACTGTATCAAAAGTCAAGTTCAGGGGGGAACGCTCTGAGCCATTCATCATAAAAAAAGGTTTATGACAAGGAGATTGCTTGGCACCCCTCCCTTTCAACTGTGCTTTAGAATACACAATGAGGGAATAGTACAAGACTAACCCAAAGAACATCCAAATTGGAAGACCCAAACACAACATAAGTTTAAATTGTCTAGGATTTGCTGATGACCTTGCTCTCTTGTCCAACAGTATTCATTAAACCAAACAACAAGTTATCTCACTACAGGAAATAGCACAGAAAATTGGTCTGGGAATATACTTTGAAAAAACAGTCATCATGTTAACTGACAAACTACTCATATACAAAATTGCCATAAGAAACCAAGAAATCAAAATCTCATAATATATAACCTCAATGAAAAGCCAACATGGCATAACAGAATAAACAAATTTACCAGAGCACAATATATCACCAAGAACACCTACAACAAAAAGGACCTGTCAATAGCAACAAAATTAAAACACTAAAAAACAGCCACTCAACCAGAAATAACATACACAAATTAAACCATCTTCCAAACAACTAACACTGCACAAATAGACAAAATACTCAGATAGAGAGAAGAATCATCGGAACATGTATCAACAAATTGTACCAGAAAGATGGACACTGGAGAGTAGCTACAAATGTTCAGTAACAACCAGCCACTATGTCTCTCTCTGCTAATGGCATTATTCAGATGCAGAATGGAGAGGCATGTTGCCAAAAAACCACTCTCACAGCTGTTAAAAGTTTCCCAGACCTGGGAGCCACTACTTCTCACTCAAGTAGGTCCTCAGTTGGCATCACTATGATGAATGCACCCTGGGATTTAGAGCAACATATAAAACATACTTAGCAGACTTCATGTCTTGTGGAGCTGAGTGAAAAACTGGAGAAAAGAAAGTGTAGATAGATTATTTTATATACTGTGTGCTATTTCTTGTTTGATATATATTATGCTGATTATTAATACAAAACATCCATGCCATTATTTCTGTGATGTACACAAATGTAGAGAGAAATTGGAGATACATCTACACACTGTTGCAGTGAACCAGATACATCATTGGTATACAAACCAATTCCTAAAAATTATTAAAACACTGTCATAAGATTCTAGTTACTGTAATGTAACACTAGCTTAAACAAAATGTTATGAAGACTATAAAATAAAAGATAAACACAGCCAACTATTGTGATAAGGTAATAAAAGGGCATAATTTTAAATAACACTTATTTTGTGCATGCAGCTGTGGCATCATACACTTTCTACTTATACGACTAACTGATTTTTTTTGTTTTCTTCAGTCTTACAGAAATAGAATGCATGAAAAATCATCATGAAGAATAATTAATGAAGAAATATGAAACATCATTTGGTCATTAGCAAACAAATGAAATCCTTAATGGGAAACAGAACAAGGAAGAGATGGTGACATTGAAAGGAGTCTTCAAAAACTGTCAGAAAAAATTCATTATTCATGATAAGTGTCATCCTATTTCATTTTGTACTGTTTTGAGAAATGTTTAGTATATGCCACTATTGTTTCAAGAAATCAATTGCAAGATTGTGTTTGTGTAAGTGAGGAGAGCTAACACAGAAAAAACCTCCAGAAATCCCATATACTAAAATTCAACAATACAAAATGTACTATATATGAAAATAATGTGTTTCACCTAAAAAATATTGTACTGCAAACCATATGTTCCACATACAAAGTATTATTGCATAAAAATACCACATTGTGAAAGGAAATTTTAAAAAAGAAATAAATACAATAATGAATATTAATTTCTATTATTTTGCAATTATCAGCTTAATTCTTTGTCTCGTACCTAAGAATCAACTCTTCATACAACAGAGATAGAAAAGGCTAATGGAAAGGATGGGTGACAGAAGATTCTAAATGTTGTCTTTGTTAGTGTTTATAATAGTAACTGAATTGTGAAATGCAATTTATTCATCTCGTGACAAGCAGTTGCAAACCTTTTGGTTTTCTTGCAGGAGAAACCTCAGGAATTTGATGAGCAGTTGAGTAAATGAAAGGAAACACAGTAAAACAGCACTGATGTTCACTGTAGGATAATGATAATATGTTATTGAATAAAAATGATAAATAATGGACACAGAGATTAAAAAAAAGAATGTGGTCTCTGTACCACCGAGTTCACTGTTTGTTTAAGTCCCAAGTAGCAACACACTATGAGCAAATGGCAAGTGGGTGAAATATAAATGAAACAGTATAACACTGTTCACAAATATCAAAGAAACAAACAACACAAAATATTTTAAATTGATTATCATAACACTCCATTTCAATAAATGTTTAAGACCTTCACTGTCTTTTTTCTCTGAGATATTCACTACTGACAACAAAAGTAGCCATCTTTGTGTACCCAAGTTGCTTCTAGTTAGTGGCTTGGTGAAAATATCTGCTTGCTGATCTGCACAGCTGACATGTTCCAGGTTGAAGATGCTGAAGTTGAATTTTTCTCATATAAAATGATGCTCCACATCTAAGATCTATGTGTGTTGTCCATTTACGATGCTCAGGGCTCTTGATCAACCAAACGCCATTTTTGCAAGATGTAACATAGCAGATTATTCCAAGTCTTTATTTCTTTATTTCTTGCAATGAAGTATGTACTGTCCTATGAGGTTATATAGCTGGGGAGGGGAGAGAGAGAGAGAGAGAGAGAGAGAGAGAGAGAGAGAGAGAGAGAGAGTAGTTCCTCCCCCCCCCCCCCCCCACACACACACACAGCTGACACTGAGCACTGGACTGTCTTAGTGTGTTACTGATATATGATGCTTTTAAAAATCCCAGTTCATGACCTTCATTATTTTCAGAGATATAAAATTTTACCTGAAAACAATAACATCATTTCTGGTACTATAAAAACCAAGCTGGGTATCATAATGTGTTCATTTATAATCTCAGATGAAACAATAACTGTGAAATACTCACGTCATAGAAATTGTGTGTCTAGGATATTCTTTTCTTCTGTTTCAATAGCTTGATGATGTAAAAAAAGATTGTTCCAAAATTATTATTAAATTACATTTTGTTGTGTGAGGATTGTGAAAGAGTGAGAGAGTGTATGCAAGATATATGTAAACTGTGGCTATTTTATTTTGCTGACAACTATGCAGAGGGTGTTCATAATTAAAGCTCCAATTTCAAAATGCTGTAGAAACTAAACCACTGCTCAAAATGATGTCAAATTTGAACAGCATATTATTGATGCAGAAGGGATTGGGGGGGGGGGGGGGGGGGGGAGGAAGGAATGTCACACAGAGAGGGGAGGGGGGGGGGAGGGAAATCAACAAAAATTTTATCAATTGGTGGCACTGTAGCAGTAATAGTAGCAGTAGTAGTAGTAGTAGTAGTAGTAGTAGTACTAGTAGTATTTGTTGTTGTTGTTGTTGTTGTCTTCAGTCCAGAAACTGGTTTGATGTAGCTCTCCATGCTACTCTATCCTATGAAATTTTCTTCATCTCCAAGTAACTGCTGCAACCTACGTCCTTCTGAATCTGCTTAGTGTACTCATCTCTTGGTATCCCTCTACAATTTTTACCCTCCACACTGCCCTCCAATACTAAGTTGGTGATCCCTTGATTCCTCAGAACATGTCATACCAACTCATCCCTTCTTCTAGTCAAGTTGTGCCACAAATTCCTCTTCTCCCCAAGTCTATTCAATACCTCCTCATTAGCCAAATGATCTACTCATCTAATCTTCAGCATTCTTCTGTAGCACCATAAGCACTGTAAGTGTCTTAATGTTAATGTTGTGACTCGCCGATCATTCAAAGTGCCGCCGCGCAATTACGTGCATCGTCTACATGCGACGCTGTCTGCCAGCCATGCAGCAGCCGCGCCACCTAAGTGGCCAGCCAGCCAGCGGCCGCTAGACTTGGACTCAGTGCTCATTCGAATGTTACAGTGTTCACATGTCTTGCTTTGTCTACTTGCTCAGTGACATATATGTGTTGTATCGTTTCGAAATATATGCTTTCAATATGACATTATAACAATTGGCGACGAGGTAGTGGATTTTTCCTTTTCATCGTTGACCCACAGGTTTCCATGGCTACTGTCAAGCAGCTATTGCAAGGTCTCATTGAACAGCAAATGCTTCTCACATCGGCGATTCGCAATTTCGTTGTGGCATCAAATGCGGGACGTTTCTCATCGTTGTCTATACCTCCTTTTCCTCCTTACAACGAGATGGCAGAAGACTGGTCTGATTACGAAAAACTTCTTCGACAGCACTTCTTGGCCTTTCATGTCACGGACAAACAAACATGTAAGTCTCTGTTCCTTTCATGGATTTCACCTCAAATGTTTCAGTTGTTGTCGCAATTGGCTCCTTTGAAAGATCCTGCGTCTTTGTCTTTTGCTGAAATGTGCTCACTTCTGTCCGTATATTTTCATAAGCAAACGCATGTGGTAGCCTCTCATGTTGCCTTTTATCGTTGTCAAAAACAACCGCATCAATCCTATCGCACTTGGGCTGCTGAACTTCACGGCCTCAGTCAAAAGTGTCAATTTGTTACTGATGTTCACAAAGAATCCTATGCCGATTCCATGGTACGGGATGCTATTATCCGGTCGGTGCCTGACAAAGAAGTTCGGCAACATGCCCTTCAGTTGGCAAATCCGACTCTAGATGAAGTCCTATCCATCGTGCAGTCTTTTGAAATTTCTTGTGCCGCTGGGGCGCAAATAGAGGCATGGGGCGACATCGGGGAAATACAACCTATGTGCGCTGTTGACGACGCATGCGGTGCATCCCCGCCGGCCGACGTGGCCGCAGTACGCTCCCACGCGCAGCCTCAGCCTACCCGTAGACAACCCTCTAAGAAACTGTAGCAAAACCCCCGGCAACTTCCTTCATGTCCGCGGTGTTTTACGAAACATTCACAGGAGGACTGTCCCCAACGTTGGGCCGTGTGTCAAAATTGCAAAAAGAAGGGTCATGTGTCTGCCGTTTGCAAATCTGACCGCATACAGGATGTTCATGACTGTTACGATGATTCCACTTCTGTGTTGTCTGTCAATTGCACTTCTTCCCTTTCAGGGAAGTTATTCCTCACTGTCCAAATCCTTGGTCGGGATGTTCGCATGCAGGTGGATACCGGTTCTGCTGCCACTATAATTAATTCTCAGACGTATCTTCATTTGGATTCTCCACTCCTATCACCTGTCACTCAGCAATTACAGACGTACAATAAACAGAAGATTTCTCCCTTGGGACAATTTAATGCTGAGGTATCTTACAAATCCGTCGTTCGCACTGTTCCCATATTTGTGGTCGACCAGAGTAACGCAGAGAATCTTATTGATTTCGATGCCTTTCGCGTTTTTGGGTTCTCCATAGATGAATCTGTCAATATCGTCTCTGATGCTATTCCTTATGCTCAATTGGATTCCTTGTCGACAACATTTTCGTCCCTTTTTTCTCCTGGGTTAGGCCGTGCAAACTACTTTGAAGCTCATATCACACTCAAACCCACTGCTCGGCCTAAGTTTCTTTGGGCTCGGCCCATTCCTGTGGCCCTTCGGGATCGGGTAAAACGGAAGCTGGATTGTCTCACTACTTCAGAGGTCTTGCTTCCTGTCACTTCCAATGAGTGGTACTCTCCCGTTGTTGTCGTTGCTAATCCCAATGGTGATATTCGTCTCTGTGGCGATTTTAAAGCCACTGTAAATGCGCAATGCCTCATCAAGACCTGAAGAATTGTTCACTAAACTTGTGGGAGGCCAGTTTTTTTCTAAAATTGACCTGTCAGAAGCTTATCATCAACTTCCTCTCGACGCTGCTTCCCAGCAGTTTCTGGTCCTTAACAGGCCTTTCGGCCTTTATCAGTACCAACGATTGCCATTCGGGGATGCCAGCGCCCCTGCTCTCTTTCAGAGATTCTTGGAACAATTATTGCTCCCTGTCCCTGGGTGTATAAATTACATGAACGACATTGTTGTCACTGGCTCCACCACTGAAGAACATCTTCAGAACCTCCACACACTTTTTCATGTCTTACAGACTGCCGGTCTTAAGTGTAATCTTCAGAAGTCACAATTTTTTCAGGCATCTATCACGTACTTGGGGTTTCAACTCTCTCGGGATGGTATTCGTCCACTTCAGCAAACTGTCACTGCAATCGATGCCCTTCCTCACCCAACATCTGTTAAGGATCTGCAGGCCTTCTTGGGGAAAATAGCAAGTTTTTACCGTCTGCTGCTTCGGTGGCTCAGTCGTTGCATCGCCTGTTGCATAAAAACGTGCCTTTTCACAGGTCCACGTCATGCGATGCGGCTTTCCAGAAATTGAAGACTATGCTGAAACAGGCCCCATGCCTGGCTACTTATCGACCTGGCCAACATCTTGTTCTTGCCACGGATGCCTCTCAATACGGGGTCGGTGCAGTCCTTGCGCACCGTTTTTCTGATGGCTCTGAACAACCAATTGCTTATGCCTCCAAAACACTCATGGATGCCCAACAAAACTATTCTCAAATTGAAAAAGAAGCTTTGGCCATTATTTATGCTCTTCATGAGTTTGATGTTTTCCTCTATGGATCCAAATTTCATCTTGTTACGGATCACAAACCACTTGTTTCCTTGTTTCATCCATCATCGTCACTTCCCGACAAGGTTGCACACTGCCTCCAGCGTTGGGCTCTTTACTTGTCTCGTTTCAATTATGAGATTCATTTCCGGCCGACGGCTCAACATGCAAATGCTGATGCACTGTCTCGCCTTCCCATGGGTCCTGATCTGGCATTCGATAGGGACAAACTTTTGTGTTTCCACCTGGATGTTGCCGAGCAGCGGGTTGTGGACGGATTCCCCATCACCGGGGACCGGCTGGCGGCTGCTACGGGTTCTGATCTTACTCTTTCCCGGTTTTTACACTGTATTCAGAAGGGTTGGCCAGAGCGTTCGTCCACTAAGACTTCTGACCCGTTGCGGATCTACTACACTTTGCGCTACCGCCTCACGGCTCAGGATGGTGTTATCCTCCTTTTCACTGACAATGCTTCGCCGCGTGTTGTGGTACATGCGTCTCTGTGTGCTTCTGTCTTGCACCTCCTTCACCAAGGGCACTGGGGTGTCTCTCGCACAAAATCTCTGGCGCACCGTCATATGTACTGGCCTGGCATTGACTCTGAAATAGCACACATGGTCGCTGCCTGCAGCCCTTGTGCGTCACAGGCCGCCACCCCGAAGTCATCTTTGTCACCGTGGCCTTCGCCTGAGACGCCCTGGGAGTGCATTCATGCTGACTTTGTGGGACCTTTTTTAGGTAGTTATTGGCTCCTCGTAATTGACGCCTACCCTAACTTTCCTTTCATTGTCCGTTGCATGTCGCCTACCACCGCAGCAACCACAAGTGCTCTCGCCCGCATTTTTTCTTTGGAAGGCCTTCCCTCTACTCTTGTTACTGATAATGGTCTGCAATTTGCCTCTTCCGAATTTGCGGATTTTTGTGCTCTTCATGGCGTTATGCATGTCACGGCCCCTCCGTTCCATCCACAATCAAACGGTGAGGCTGAACGACTGGTCTGCACATTTAAGGCTCAAACGCGGAAACTCCTGACTTCTTCTCCTGCTCATGATGCGCTTCTCCAGTTTTTGGCTTCTTACCGTTTCACCCCCATGGGCGACCACAGCCCGGCTGAGCTCTTACATGGCCGACAGCCCTGCAAGCTGCTTCATCTTCTGCGGCCTTCCACCTCACGTCCGTGAGTGTCTTTGCTTGGTCGGTTCACCGCCAATGACCTTGTCTGGGTACGGGGATATGGCAGGTGGCCAAAATGGAGTCCAGGCGGCATCTTACGACACCGTGGCTGACGCCTGTATGAAATCCAGACAGACACGGGTGTTGCAGTATGTCATTCGAACCAGCTTCAGCCTCATGTGCTGGCAACGCCTGTTCCGAATGCTGCTACACCACCTTCGGCTCTACCTGACGCTCGGGATCCTGGAATCTCTCATTACTCACAACGCAGCCCTCCCACCTTCATCTCGGTGCCAGTACAAGAACGGACGCCACCGGGAGACGTGCCCATGCAGGAACCGGATGACCATCATCTGTCAGAGCCGATCTACTCGCCTCCAACTCCTATAGACGCCGACACATCGCCCATGTCTCCTGTTATATTAACTGGACTTGCCGCAATGGGCAGATTGGTGCACGGGGCCCCGGCTGATTCGACCCCTACATCTCCTGTCATCTCGACCCGGTATCATCGGGGACACTTCGGTCCGTATGGGAAGCCTCCTCCTCGAGACTTTACGGCCAGTCAAACAACACCTATGGATGTTAGCACTCTACAGGCCACCTCCATCAAGACCAGTGCAAAAATTTCAAAGGGGGGAAAAGCGTTGTGACTCGCCAATCATTCAAAGTGCCACCGAGCAATTACGCGTGTCGTCTACATGCGGTGCTGTCTGAAAGCCATGCAGCAGCCGTGCCACCTAAGCGGCCATCCAGCCAGTGGCTGCTAGACTTGGACTCAGTGCTCATTCGAATGTTACAGTGTTCACATGTCTTGTTTTGTCTACTTGCTCAGTGACATATATGTGTTGTATCGTTTCAAAATATATCTGTTCAACTTGACATTATAACAGTTAATAGAATTGGTCACAAATGACAGATGAATTACAATACAATGGCTATGGTCTGAGATGCACATTACACCATTTCGTCTGTTCAATATGCATGATGGTATAAATTCGGCAGTCAACAATTGTGTCACTGTTAGTTAGATAAACCCATCAACCAGGGTAAGATCATACCATACTGGGTGAGAAAAATTGGCTTTTAATTGTCTTGAGGCCAAAAAACCACATAAAAAGCAAAATTACATTGGTTTTTAATTGTTCTGAGGCCAAAAACCACATGAAAAGCAAAATGACATTGGTTTTTAATTATCCTTAGGCCAAAAATAACATAAAAACAAAATGTTTCTAACAGTCGTGAGACTGGCACAGACCTTTTCAATGTGCTTTCCAGTGTTTTGTGCCACAAGCTGAAACTGAGAAACAGCATATCCCACAACGGATCAGAGTGTCTTGGAGGGTAATGTTCAGAGTGTGTACCTTCAATTCAGCTACATTCATAACTGGAGCACTGAACAGCGCATTTTCAGTTAACCCCACAGCCAGAAGTCATAGGGACTAAGATCAGGTGATCTGGACTGCCTTGCCATATGGAAATGACAGCTGATAATTCTAGTGTTTCCAAAATGCCTCTGCAGCAGCCACTTCACTGCTGTACAAGGTACAAAGGAGTGCTATCTTGCATAAAAATGTTCTTATGACATCCTCGATGTCAAAAGGTTGGAATGACACTGGTGCACGGAAGACTCTCATAGCATTTACCATTGATGATTCAGGTTACAGCACCCACAAGACTCAGCTCCCCAAAAAAATATGACCCCATGAAAAATAAGGCCATCAACCCACCCCACACAGTCACCTTTGCACAATGAAAGTGTGCTGGTTGATGTGTGTGTGGATTTTATATTGCCCATACTCTGCAATTCTGCATATTGACATTCCTTGGAGATGGGGAATGGCTTAGTCTATCCACAGAATGTTCCATGGCCATTCATTGTCCACATTCATACTAGAACATTTGTCTTGCTGGCTGATCAGCGGGGAGCAGCTCCTGACCATGGGTGGTTTTGTGTGGGTAGCAATGCAGGATGTTTCATAGGATTTTATGCACCATGCTCACAGACGTGTCCAGTTCCCCATGAACTGCATTTTTGCACACCACAATTCAACCGCTCCTGCAGTGCAATGGCCACAACTTTGATAGACATCAGAAAAACTGCTTTCCTTACGCTGTCACAATGCACTTCAAAAGACACGATCTTTTTGAATTTTGTAATCATTTTCTGCAGACCCTTAGCAGACATGGGAGCAACACCTTTTTTCATACCCTGAGTACCCAGAACTTCTGCATGGCTACTGGCACACAGTCACTGTTCTTGTAAATTAGTTTTACCAGCAGGTGTGTCCTTTCATGGATACAATCATGTTGGGCATCTCAAACACAAACTGAGAAACAGATGCGCCAATCTGTTGGTGTGCATATTCTGAAGCTACTGATCAAATTTTCATTAAATTTGTTTTTGTTCCATCACATTTCCCCCTGCATCAATAATACACTGTTCAGATTTTATTCACTCTGAGCAGTGGTTCTCTTTCTAGTGTTGTGAAACTGGAACTTTAATTATGGACACCACATAAATGGTTATATGGAAAAACTCTTGTGCAATTATGAGTTACATGACATATCTCCAGTGTGCATGCTTTTGTATAAAAACAGCCAGAAGAAAAGTTTTAGGTGTTAAATCAGCTAGTATTTAATTGTGGGAATAAGTCAAAATGTGTTTTATATTACTTAAATTTAGTTTTGTGAATTCTGATGTTCTTTTATTAACTGCCTTTTGTTATCGTATTGAATGAGTTAGGAATTACAGGGATTGCAAAAAGTATTTAAGGGCTAGGGATTTTCTGATTTGCTATCCAAATCATCAGCCAATAGGAGTAAAGCATTTCCCACACTTACAAGGGAACATTTCCAAGTATCAATAAACAATTTTGATCAAACTTAGTGAGTGATAAAGAGGGGGCAAAATAGTGCAGTATGTATTATGTATGTTTTGTTTGTGCCCAGTTTCACGTTTGAGGGGTAAAACACACCCCAAAAGGTAATATGGCATTTTAGGTTTAGAGAAAATATCTTCTAAATGATGGTATATAAAAATGTTTTTCATATAAAAGTTTATATGTAATTAATGTTCTTGAAAACTATATAATTAATGTTTGAAATAATTTAAAATTTTGCAAAATACCCTACCACCATTAATTAATTTTGAAAAATGGAAACTCTTGTTACAACACAAATTAAAGAAGCTTTCAAGCCACATACATTCATGTGACATAAAGCTAGTTTCTGAAATACCATTTTTGGAAAAAAGCTGTACACATTGTGCTGTTGGAGAATTTTCATCGTATGTAATTAAAATATCTATACATTCATTACTATTCCAAGTATTTATTTTTCCTCTATTTGTTTTATGTTTTAAATGGTTATTTTATGTCTAACATTCATTGCTTTAATTTTTTTAGTTTGCCATTTCAGAAATGTGTATTTTGTTAATTGAAGATATAAGTACCTCATTATTACGATAGAAAATAATTAAAATAATGATACTCTGTAAGGAAATGCTTAAAACATAATGTTTACTACACCATGCACATAAAATGAACAAAATTTCCTCATGTAATATACATGACAGAGAAGACAATATAAAACAAAATTCAGCAGCATTTCAAATTGTCACAGGTGATCCTGTAAATATCCCAGTTTGTGTCAGGTATATTTCAGTACATTGGTAAGCCTTGGCAAACAGAAATGATTAAGTACTAGTGACTGCTGCTTGATTGTATTGTTTCTCAAGTGGAGATTGACATTATAATCATACAACAGAACTAGACATGTAAGTCTTCTCACAAAGTTTATCCAACATTGAAAGCTGTTTGCATCCCATTGCTGTACCTGTGCCATCGAGTACTTTGAGGTCACCAGTTGAACAAATTCCTTGTCCTCGTGTATGATGTTCTGAACAGTTCTTTCACATTGACCACTGCTAGAATCTAACAATAATACAGATATTAGTTCCTCACTGGGAAAGAAAACGTCTTTCAAATACCTTTTGACCTGATCAGATGTTTTTTTACCAGATTTTGATGCTGTCAAAGGAGCATTTGGGGCTTCCGGAAGAGATTTGGTCCAAACTCACCATTAGTTTCTTTTAAAGTTATGGAAAGAATGGGTGTTCATTGTCAAAAAAATTAATTCTCTTCAACAAGGCTTACCAATGTACTGAATAATTCCTGACACAAATCGTAATACAGGGTTTATCAAAAAGAAGCATCAGATATTTAAAAAATCATAACTATTATGTTATTTGAGATATAGTGAGGGAACAATGTACTGTTGGAAAGAGCAAACTCTTGAGTTTTATATAGTTCCCGCTAGACAGCAGCAGTGTGTGCCCAATTCAGTTCTTGTAAAAATGGTGTCAGGACAACAGAAAGTATTTTGTGTTCTACATTTTGTACAGTGCAGTTAGTAATAACTGTTCAGCATCACTTTCGACCAATGTATGATGTAGATTATGATGGTACTGGGCACTATGCACTGAAGATTGAATTGTTTGGCTCTAGCCCCCACGTGCTTTGTTACAAAAATATATATATTTCTTACACTCACCACTCAGCTTATTTGAGCGGCCCAGAGATGTGGCTGGTCTCAGTGTTTGGCTATGTTTTTCATTATAGGGTGCCAGCTCTCACCTCTCGTAAACTCAATTTTCAAGCTGGAATAAAATATACATAAAAAAAATAAAAATAAAAAAATGCAGGCAGGCATTGCGGTGAAATTTAAAAAAATATTGAGTCACTCATGTTGATTTATAACTTGAACAAGTAGTTTATTTCTATTTTTCCACGAACAGTCTTCAGTATATCGACCAAACACATAAAATGCAGACTAAGGGGCTTTTACACAAGGGCAGCCATTAATAGCTGATGCTATAACACCACTATAAGAGTCATATGTCGCAATCACGGCACTCAACAGTCTGTTCACATTTCACAAAATATACTGTTGTTTGCTGTCCTAAACCACTATACTGCACTCAACTTGATCATTTTTGAACATCAGTACATACATACTTGTCCCCAAAAGTGGCAACCAACCCACTACTATCCCCAGATGGGCAGCACTTCTGGTTCTTAGCATCACTGACACTCCACTGTCCTCAAAGATGGCTGCCCTATTCACCCTAGAAACGACTGCCTAACTCAAAACAATGTTTGACAAAAAAAATTATAAATATTCTAAAACTAAATACAAAAACACTTATGACACATTGAAAAATATGGAAAATTTCCAGGCAATAACAATTTAAAGACCAATTTTCTGTATCTGCCACCATTTTTTCACAAATAATGTTCTTGTGGCAAGATTTTGCTTTTCCTGAATTTTTTGATACTAAACATAAATAAACATAAAAATACATACTTATTTACTCATTTATTTCTTTAAATTTTGGAATACTGCTGCTAGTTTTGTCTCTTTAAATTCATTTATTACCGAAAACACAGTTTCTCTCAGTCGAATCCCATATTCTGGCCTCTCATTCAAAATCGGTATATATTCTGATAAATCGGCTATGACTGCTTGCTGCAGCTCTACTAGCCAAATACATAAACACATATTAATTGGCCAAAGCATTGCTGAGATATTAGCTTTTGAACTTCCACAAATTTACAATTTTTAAGACAACAATAACTTTTAAACTATTATATATTTTTGTGGCACGTCTAGATAATTTAGCTTTACATATTTTTCTGTCCATGAGTGCCAACGCGCACCTCCGTGTCACTCTTAGTTCTGTTTTTATCAATTTTCCTTGGGCATATAAATTTCTCCAAGCATGCAAACATGGCCATATGCACCCCTGACAAGTTTCTGCTAGGGTTTTTCCAAGGCTGTGTAATTGCTAGCCACGTGCTCTGCGACGGAAAACTGCCATTCTAAACTCCCACCATGGCTTTTACGCTCGCAGGTTCCTCCAACAGCACAGAGCATTAGATGGTGGCATAAATAATTCCAAGAAAAGATTGTTTGTGTAAAGGCAAATCGCTGTGCCGGCCCCGAGTGTCTGACACAGACATCGAATGCATCCACCACAGTTTCATAAGGAATTCACAGAAATCTGGTCGCTGAGCACCTCCACAGCTTAACATGTCCCTGATGACCACCTGGTGTGTGTTCCGTTGACTTCATGAAGGTGACAAACAACAATGTGTGGTGTTCTGTACTTTTGTTTATGGCAAGATGTAGGATGACAACTTTTTCCACACTTTAAGTTTAGTGACAAAGCAACATTTCATTTAAACAGATAGGTGAGCATCATAATGTGAGAATAAGTGATACGAGACAACAACATGAAGTTATACAACATGAGAGGAACTCTCCAAAATTTTATGTTTTTTATGCAGTTTCACGGGAAAAGGTGTACGATCCATTTTTCTTTGCTGCGAACACTGTTAAAGGAAGCATGTATCTCGATATGCTTCAGAACTTTCTTTTCCCACAGTTGGAGGCTGATTCGAACAATTTCATTTACCAACAGGATGGGGCACCACCACCCTCTCATCTGGAAGTGCGGGGATTTTTAAATCAAAGGATAACTGAATGATGGATCGGTCATACTGGACCAAATGACTCAGTCTTACATTACTGGCCTCCAAGGTTACTGGACCTGACTGTATGTGATTGTTTCTTGTGGGGATTTATAAAAGACTCTGTTTAAGTGCCTCCATTACGAACAATAACGAATGAACTGAGACATCATATAAAGGCAATTGTGTAAGCAGTAACTCAAGACATGCTCGCTGCAGTGTGAGAACAATTTGAATACCACATTGACATATGCCATCCATCTCAAGGGACATATATTGAACACCTATGAAAAGGCAGAAAAAAAACCCTTCTTGAGTTTCCAGTTCATTAAAAAACAAAATTCATTCTACATGTTTATTAGTTTCAGAAATATAGACAGGCCAAATCAGATGATTCTTTTTGATATACCCTGTATTTAGAGAATCACCCATGACAATTTGAAATCCTGCTGAATTTTGTTTTACATTGGCTTCTGTGTCAAGTATATTACATGAAGAGATTTTGTTCACTTTAAGAGCATGGTGTAGTTATTATTTTCAATAAAAAAAATGCATGTACATGAAACAGTAAAGAAAAAAAAACAAAAATATAGAACACAAAATGATAATTTAAATCATAAAGCAAATATAAACAAAATTATAACAGTAATGAGTGTTTAGATATTTTAATTAGTTATGCTGAAAATACTCTGACAACACAATGTGTGCAGCTTATTTTTCAAAAATCTCATTTCATCAACCAACATTATTACACAGGGAGGTATGTGGCTTAAAAGCTTCTTTAATTTATGTTGTAACAAAAGTTTTCATTTTTCAAAGTTGATGGTAGGGTATTTTGCAAAGTTTCAGATTATTACAAACATTAATTATAGAGTTTTCAAGAACATTAATCACATATAAATTTTTATATGAAAAACATATCTTATATATAGCATTTAGAAGATATTCCCTCTTACCCAAAAATGCCAAAATACGTTTCAGTGTGCGTTTTACCCCTTAAAAGTGAAATTAGCCACAGACAAAAAATACTTGTTGTACTATGTTGCCCCCTCCACATACCCATCAAGTTTCATCGGTATCCTTTCTACATCTACATCCATACTCCGCAAGCCACCTGACGGTGTGTGGCGGAGGGTACCTTGAGTACATCTATCAGTTCTCCCTTCTATTGCAGTCTCATATTGTTTGTGGAAAGAAGGATTGTCAGTATGCCTCTGTGTGGGCTCTGATCTCTCTGATTTTATCCTCATGGTCTCTTTGCGAGGTATACGTAGGAGGGAGCAATATACTGCTTGACTCCTCGGTGAAGGTATATTCTCGAAACTTCAACATAAGCCCGTACCGAGCTACTGAGTGTCTCTCCTGCAGAGTCTTCCACTGGAGTTTATCTATCATCTCCATAACGCTTTTGCGATTACTAAATGATCCTGTAATGAAGCGCGCTGCTCTCTGTTGGATCTTCTCTATCTCTTCTATCAACCCTACCTGGTACAGATTCCACACTGCTGAGCAGTATTCAAGCAGTGGGCGAACAAGCGTACTGTAACCTACTTCCTTTGTTTTCGGATTGCATTTCCTTAGGATTCTTCCAATGAATCTTAGTCTGGCATCTGATTCACTGACGATTAATGTTACATGATCATTCCATTTTAAATCACTCCTAATGCGTACTCCCAGATAATTTATGGAATTAACTGCTTCCAGTTGCTGACCTGCTATATTGTAGCTAAATGATATGGGATCTTTCTTTCTATGTTTTCGCAGCACATTACACTTGTCTACATTGACATTCAATTACCATTCCCTGCACCATGCGTCAATTCGCTGCAGATCCTCCTGCATTTCAATACAATTTTCCATTGTTACAACCTCTCGATATATCACAGCATCATCTGCAAATAGCCTCAGTGAACTTCCAATGTCATCCACAAGGTCATTTCTGTATATTGTGAATAGCAACGGTCCTACGACACTTCCCTGCGGCACACCTGAAATCACTCTTACTTCGGAAGACTTCTCTTCGTTGAGAATGACATGCTGCGTTCTGTTATCTAGGAACTCTTCAATCCAATCACATAATTGGTCTGATAGTCCATATGCTCTTACTTTGTTCATTAAACGACTGTGGGGAACTGTATCGAACGCCTTGTGGAAGTCAAGAAACACGGCATCTACTTTACACTTGCTAATGTTCCCTTGTTATTGTAGCATTTCATATTGCAGTTTTGTCCCCTAAGATCCACTTGGGAGCCATGTCACTTTGCAACGCATATGGAATCATGCCACACAAATTTCAGCTAAAACGAAAATCATATATTCTTTCAGTTCTTTCACCATTATTATGAAGCAACTGCAGTATTAAACCTTCTAGTGAAGATCTGTGAACTTTAAGCGATTTTTATAAAAATGACACAATTTCAGAGACGTTATTGGTCTCATACACATATGACTTTATGTATATTGACTGAAGCAGGGAGTTAAAGTTTGTACCAAAGCCAGGAATCGGACCTCAGCAGTGTGAATTTGGAATGAGTAGGGAGGTGTGCAAGGGTAATTCATGCAGTTGTGTGAACCACTGTGCCAAGATGGCTTAGTGACTAGTGCACCTACCTAGTAAGCAGGAGACCCAGGTTAGATTCCCAGCCTTGGCACAAATTTTTGTTCACTGCTTCAGTCAATATACAAAAAAATTAAGTGATTCTGTTTGGAAGTAACTTGTGTGTGAACTTTCTGGTCATACAACAACTCCTCATGGTGTGTTTCAGGAACATGGCAAGAACTTCTTTTTAAGAAGACAACTCAATGAATTGATGTATTAACTTGTAAATAAGAACATGGATCATTGACAGTTGAGAACACAGAATTTATTCAGGTTGGACTGGTAGATGCCTGGCTGCTTTTGTGTGAAGACTTGTACTAAAACAGTAACCATCTTGCAGTGATAAAAGTGTTGGCAGTACGCACACATCTGATAGACATTTCAAACTCGGTTCAGAGGCAATAAAGCCTAATTAACTGAACATTAAAACTTTTATACACGTTATTAAAATCCTGAATGCCTAATATTTTCTCATGAACTTAACAAATGCTGCCTTCACACGTGAGTTATGCAGTCTCAGATTGGTGGTATTTCGTCAATATTTCTTAAACATTCCTTTTTGTCAGCTGAGCTAGTATCTAATTAACTAAACTATAAACATTTTTTTAAAAGTTATTAAAATCCCGAATGCCTGATACTTTCTTACGTAACAAATGCTGTCTTTGAGCTTGAGTTATGCAGTCTTAGTTTGGTAGGTATTTAGTTGACCTTTCTTTAATACTGCTTTTTGTTGGCTGAACTGCTAACTTTTAATGCAGAGTGCAGGGGGTGATTACTGAAAAGCTTATCAAGGTAGGTGGACTGAAATTTCTGCACCAGAACCGCTAACATGGGCATTTGGGTCAAACTGTCATCTGAAGTAGGTATAGAAGGATGACCCCTGCTGGGGTAGTTATTTCTTTTAGCATCATGAAATTTTGCAAACCTGACTGGATCTACACAATTTCTTTTACAGCTTGACAGAAAGATAGATAGTCTGCTTCTGTTATTGACAAGACTATTACTTTCTGCTGATGAGGGCTCCAGGCCATGGTGGCTTCATCAAGATTAACAACAAAATCTGTGGTTCATTTTTGAATAACAGCATCTTGAAAGAGCTCCAGTTGCAAATTGAGATAATGACTATCTCTGCTCCTTGTTACATCAAATTCCAGTTCCACATCATTCAGCAACAGATTGAGGAATTCTCTACACTCTAATACAACCAAATTATAGCATAAAGTGACACAGTACATAATTAACAATATTTGATAAATGAGTTTCATTTATTATGAAGCTCCCAAAATTCAGAGATAGGGTAGAAGCAGTGGTCATACAAGAACTGTCAAAGGTTTATTTTAAATGTACTAAATGAAGGCATGCATTTTAATCAAGAAAGCATATCCTTATATAACATAACCTCAGAATAACTCCATGATCTGATGAAATAATATTTATAGAAAAATTAACACACTAATTTTGCAGTTGTCCAAATATTAACAACATAAAATTATAATTGTAGGTTATATTCATGTAGATATAAGGGAAAATAAGAAAAATGTTATCTATATTCTTAATTCTTTGAAGTCATTGAACTATTATTGCCTTAACGAAAAGCCCACCAGACAGAATGCATGTCTTGATAACATAATTCGTAATGTATATAAAGATGCTCTTGAATGTGACGTAATAGAATTAGGAATATCAGATCATGCAGGACTATGGCTTCGAATAGAAAATTCAAAACTCAACACTAAAGAAAGACAAGTGACATACAGACTTCTAGGAGAATCCAATGTAAACAACATGTTTAATGAGTTACAGGAAATTGATTGGTCTCATAAAATTAATAATAATAAGGCAACTGATAAATGCTTTACTATTTTCCTCACAGAAATTAAGCACATTGTAGAAAAGACGTGCCCCACTGTAACCAAAAGACAACATCCCAATAATACACATAAGCAATGTCCTACTAACAAGTGGTACACTCTAAAACTTAACAAACTTAGGATACTGCTTCTAATTCTGAAGGATAAGTCTAATAAATGTGATCAAGACAAGGCAAATTACATAAATATAAGAAAACTTTACAAATATGAAATAAAAGGAGCTACGTGCAATACAAATGATGTATACATTTTGTATTCCAAAAATAAATGTAAAGCAGCCTGGAATGTCATAAAACAGAAAATTAATAACATCAATAAAGGAAACAACATCCCTATAGACTGTGATACACTCAATGATTATTTTGTAAATAGTGCCACTACCACTCCACTCAATAATTCTACCATCCATACAAAACAGACTAGTGAGAAATTTACTTGGACCCCTATCACACTAAATGACATTTGCAAATCGAAAAACAAACTAAGCAATTCCAAAACAGAAGACTATTATGGACTCAGTAATTTCATCATTAAGGCGTATAGCAAAGGAAATCAAAATGCCACTTCTCTCACTGTCAAACAGAGTACTAGATGAAGGAATTTTTCCAGAATGTCTTAACCTCGCAGTTACACTACATATGTATAAAAAAGGTGATAAAACCTCCCAAACAACTACAGACCCATATCAATAGTACCAATCATATCCAAAATAATAGAAAATTGCATGCATATGCAGCAATACAGCTATTTTGAAAGCAACAGACTATTAAATGAACAGTAATTCAGATTCAGGTCTCACCTATCAACTGTAAAAGCAATTGAAGCCTTGGTGAACAATTTATATGAAGCATATGAAAAGAGGCTGCATATATCTGGAACACTTATTGATTTAAGCAAAGCATTTGATTCAGTGTCTCATGACATAATCATTAAAAAGTTAGAATACTATGGCATTGAAGATATACCACTCACCTTATTCAAATATTATTTAAGCAATAGGTTACAGCCTGTATATGCAAATAAACAGAGATCAGCAATACTCCCTATAAAAAGAGGAATACCCCAAGGCTCGGTTCTTGGGCCTTTCCTGTTCATTGTCTATATTAACGATTTCTCAAATTATATACCATGTAAGAATATACTGTACACTGATGATATAACACTAATAATCTTAGGTGACAATTTACAAACTGTGCTGGATAACAACAGAGAAATAATGCAAATGACTAGTCACTAGTGTCAGGCCAATCAACTGTGCATAAACAATACACAAACAGAAAAAATAATTTTTAATCTAAAAGCTACAAAAAGTAAAAATAAAGCAATGAAACTACTTGGATTGCACATAGACCAAAAGCTGTCCTGGGAAGAACACACCAATCACCTGTGCAGCAAACTAGCGCGTGTACTTTTTTTACTGTACAAATTGAGAAACAGTGTGAACAAACAGCTGTTACTCCACTCATATTTTGCTTTCTTCCATTCCCATCTGGAGTATGGAATTATGCTCTGGGGTAATTCCTCAGGGGCTAAATGTATTTTCAGATAGCAAAAGGCCATCAGATGTATACTAGGATTAGCACCCAGAGATTCCTGCAGAAACCACTTTAAATATCTCAGTGTAATGAAAGTACCTAACATGTACATATATAACTGTTTAATGTATGCTAAAGAAAATCTGGACAAATTCAGCACGAGATGTAATGTACACACACACAATACCAGAAATAGTCGCTTGTTGGATTCTCCTTATAACTATAAACATTTGGGCATAAAATTTTTTAATAAGTTACCTTACTCAGCTCGTACAGCCCCATTTAATAAATTCAAGACTGTATTGCAAAATTGGTTAAAATACAGTGAATTCTATACAATAGAAGAATTCCTAGGAAATACTCATTGTAATATAAGCTTTTAATAAGTGATAAAGAAATGTTTTCAATTCTTAAATAAGCTAAATAATTCTGTGTATGTAAGTGTTTATTGTGCTTAACTGTATTACATACTCCATTGTAAACTTTGAAGAAGTCAACTGTATGAAAAATACTGAAAGGCAAATAAAAATATTCTATTCTAGTCTTTTGCATTAGTTCAGACGTACTGTGTTTACGTGTAGGATAAGCTTCTACCTTGCACAAACAAAGGAGAGATGGTATTTTCAGAATTTTAAATAAGGGTCTACAGAAATCCATGCATTTAGAGCTTTCTTTATCACTCTGATAAACTTCTCCCCCCCCCCCCCTCCCCCCCTCACTGTCACCACCAATGGCTAGCTCGTCAATGAGCAGCTCATATTTTAAGTGAGAATCCTAACAGCATACATGAGTCAAGTTTTTTTGTTTAGATTGTTAAGACACAACTTTCACTTCAAATCCTCTTGAATATGTATGCCTAAAAATCTTGTAAGACTCACATCTCAGGAATTTTTTCCTTCAATGGTGAAAACAGGATCTACAGGATGGAGGTTTCATGTGGTGTGACAGTTGACTGCCATAGTTTTTCAGAATTCTTAATGAGCTTATTGGTCCTGAACCACTGATCTACACTATGTATAACTGATTTTGCAGTTTCCTGCAGATTTTTGTCATTGTGTGATTTAATTAGAACATTAGTATCAGCTGCAAGGAGTACCATACTTGGATCATGTATTTTATCAGCCGCATCATTCGCAAGCAGCAGAAAGTGCAACGGTTACCTAGATGCGACTGGAATGTATTGTGAAAATCGCAAAACCAATGTATTAGAAACACTGCAGAAAAAACTCCAAGCCACAAGACAACATGCTCTACTACTGGAAAGCATGATCAAAAACCTTTCTGAACCGCCACATACGGAAAAACTTCGAAATTTGTACAGTGATGTTGTTTTAAATATTTGTACTCACAGAAGAAATGATGCTCCATTGAAGAAGAGTGAACATGAAAAATGTGAAACAGTAAACAAAGGTAACCTGCAAAGTGCTTCTGAACACTTCTCGTGTAATTTGAAAATGGTTAAGAAAAATGACTGCAGTAAGTTGAAAACAAATACGAACATGAGTCAGCTTACAAATAACAAAAAACAGGTACTGTTACTTTCAGATAGTCACGGTAGGAGCTGTGCAAAAGTACTGAATGAAATTTCAACAACCAGCTATAAATTTACATCTTTGATAAAGCCAAATGCTATATTCAAAGAAACAATATGCAATATACAAAACAAAATGTCTATTCTAGGACAAAATTATTATGTTGTCGTCTTAGCTGGTGCAAACGATATTAATGGATCAAAACGTGGTTTTATGACATCACTAGATGAAATGATCACAAAAACTAGGTACACACAACTAATTCTATGCACAATACCATATAGATATGACATGCCAAATGAAAACTGAAAAATCTACCAAATGAACAGTTACTTGATGCAGAAGGCATCTTACAGTGAACACATCAGAGATTTAGATGTAAATAGCTTCCTCCAACGGAAAGACTTCACCAGGCATGGGCTTCACTTACATAAAAATGGGAAAAAGAAACTGTGTGTTAATCTGCTGAATGCCATCAAAAGTCCACTGGTAACAAGAAGTGCCATAAAACGTGTTACACCAGGACATAAAACATATTTGTGCTCCAATGAAGCTAATTTGGTGGACAATCTCAGAAGAATGAGCAATACTGCAGCTGAACCAACAGCAACACCAGGAGCTGAAGGGCCATCAGTAACAACAACAAAAGTGAATATGCAGTCAGGGTCATCAAGGAAAACATCAGAAACAGTTTTAGAAAAGAAGAAGGTATCCACAGTCAGCACCTAGTCACCACCAACATCCTATGCAAATATCTCGTCAAGTGCCACAAATGAGTCAGCCCACGACATCCAAGTGGAAACAGCAAAAAATGTGCAGCCACACTCCAAATCAGTACCACTGGAAACTGTGACAAGATCTTCAAAACAAAAATGCAGACCTCCAGCCTACAGCCAGGATTTTTTATGGGCAAGAACAGCAAACCAAAGGAAAACAGATGCAGAGCAAAATCTTCATGAGCCAAAACCACAAGAAAACCCAGTGAGTGGTGTCAAAAATCTTTCCATTGGAAAACAGTCACTATTATCCTTTAAAATATTACAGCATAATGTGCAGTCAACGTTTAATAAGTTACTAGAAATAGATCTCTTCCTAAAAACAAAGTCACACTTAGATGTTCTCTGTATTACTGAACACTGGTTAACAGAAGACAAAATTTAAAAAAATGCCACTTGGCTAATTTACTCTAGCTGGTTATTCTTGTCGGAACAAAAGTAAGGGAGGTGGTACAGCAATCTATGTCAAAAAAAATTTAAGATACAAAAGCCTCACAAAGTACAATAATATGCAAATAGAAACAGACTTCGAATTCTCCTTAATTATCTTAACAGACTATAACCTATTGATACTGAATGTATATAGAGCCCCTGAGAGGAACATCCAAACCTTCAAACACTCCCTCGAAGCACTACTCACAAAAATTCACTCACTAAACAAAAATCTATTAATAAGTGGAGATTTTAATATTGACTTCCTCACACCTGGAAAAAACAAAGATGAATTGTTGAATACTACAAATTCATTCAACCTATCCCCAACTGTAAACACACCAAACAGGATCACAAAAAATTCAAAAACAGCTCTAGATCAGATTTTCATAAACGCAGACAAACTACACTACTCAATCGAAGTCATCAGCACAGCTTACAGTGACCATGAAGCCCAAATACTAACAGCGAATTTAAATTTCATAGGACAATATTCCACAATAACTAAAATGCAAAGGCAATTTAATTATGATAATATAAGGCTTTTTAACTATCTGTTAAGGGCTGAAAACTGGGCAGAGGTCTATAAAGAAAATGATGTAAACTACATATTTAATTCCTTCCATGAAACATTTCTCCACCACTTCAATACTGCATTTCCACTGAAATCCAGGAAAATCGGAAACAAACACACAAACTCATGGGTAACAAAAGGAATAAGGATTTCCAGCCAAAAAAAGCGTGACTTAAAAAATCACATGAAACACCATGATGTCGATGATCAGTTTAGGTCATATTGTAAGACCTATTTTCCAATCTACAGAAAAGTTATCCAACAAGCAAAAAAATTATACAATGATAAATTTATAAAGGAATCTAACAATAAAATGAAAGGCTTGTGGACAGTTGTAAAAAATGAAACAAACAGTAAGCAGCATGTTATAAACAAAACATTAAAACTAAACCTAAATGATGAAGTCACATCAGATCCCCAAAAAATAGTAAATGGTTTTAATGACTATTTTAGCAAAATAGCAGAAAACCTGATAAAGAACAACTGCCACAGACCAAATACTCAACACCAAACACTAATAGAAACCATACCAGTACAGGCATCAATGTTTCTTCACAAAGTCTCCAATACTGAAGTACTTACAGCTATAAAAGGACTAAAGAATAAGTACTCCAGTGGTAGTGACAACATTCCTGATTTAATTGTAAAGAAATGTGCAGAATCCATTGTAGGACTCCTAACCCACATAATAAATGCATCCTTTACAAATGGAGTTTTCCCTGACCTACTAAAGACTTCTAAAATTACCCCACTTCACAAAAAGGGATCTAAAAATGATGTAGTCAATTACAGGCCCATAGCACAACTCAGCTCATTCTCAAAAATATTTGAAAAATTATTTTACACCAGATTGGAAGACTTTACTAATAAACTATCCTTATTAACAAAACACCAGCATGGTTTTAGAAAGCAAAAGATAACTACCACAGCTATTTATGAGTATCTCAACAAAACCTTAAAAGCACTGGATACTAAGGAAATCACTACTGGCATCTTTTTAGATTTATCCAAAGCCTTTGATGCAATTGACCATACCATACTCCTTAAGAAATTAGCAAACAAAGGTATAAGAGGAATTGCAAACAAATGGTTAGAATCTTACCTGTCTAACAGATTTCAAAAAGTTGAAATTAATTTTGAAAAAAAAGAATACAACCACCCGTCAATCTACTGTCCACTCCTCCGACACAATGCCTATTAGATATGGTGTACCACAAGGCTCAATCCTGGGACCCATACTGTTTCTGCTATACATTGATGATATAAGCTCGAAGCTTGCTACAGGACATACCACACTATTTGCCGATGACACAAGTATACTAATAACAGGTACTGATACAGAGGACCACAACAAAAAAATTAAACCGCTTATGTTGTCACTCAGCAAATGGTTCAACGAGAACAAACTGATTATAAACATACAGAAAACAACGTACATCAACTTCAGACTCTCATCCCAAAAACAAAAAATGCCTGATGTGATTCTAAATAACCAAGAGCTTATGTGTGTGGACTCTGTCAAGTTTCTTGGCATATGGCTTGAAGAAAATCTTAAGTGGGAGACACACAAATTATATCTCAAAAAAGCTCTCAACTGTGTGTTACATTTCAAGGATACTCAAAAAATCAGTCACAAAATCTGTTCTCATACATGTATATTATGCTTACTTCCATTCTACATTATAGTATGGAATCATATTTTGGGGGAACTCACCTGAAGGTAGTTATATTTTCAAAATGCAAAAAAAGGCAATATGCATAATATGCAATCTAAGACATAACGAATCATGCAGACAACATTTCAAAACAAATGGCATTATGACACTGCCCTCTGCTTACATTTATAATACTGTCTCATTTGTCAAGTCATACCTGTTAAACAATGACTGCACACTAAAATTCAATGGAGATATTCATAACTATGCCACAAGGCAGCAATCTGGCCTACATATGATTCATTCCAGAACTACCTGCTACCAAAAAAGTGTTTTAAATGTTGGGATACAAATGTATAATAATTTACCCAATGAAATCAAAGCAACAAAGAACCCAAGAGCCTTCACAAATAAGTTAAAAAATATATCTCTTGGACCATTGCTTTTATGCAGCTGATCATTTTTTTGAAAGGGGTTAAAAATGTAAACAATATAATAAATGTTCAATTAGGTCTGAAAATTATATACTGTGCATGTCTATGAAATATACTGGATTATTATGTACTGTGCATGTCTATGAAATACACTGGACTACTTTACTATTAAATTTGTATTGGCTGTTTGTATTTTACCATACAACATTTGTATTTACTGTTTTGTTAAAGATAGCTAACTTCCTCATTGCAAAATAATGTAACATCAATTTATTAAAAATTACTTGTAAATATGCTCTCTTGACCTGTCCAATATCGTATGTACAACCTTACAATTCTATTATTTGTATTAACCGTTTTGTTTAAGATAGATAATTTCCTTGCTACAAAATAATGTAAAAATCAATTTGTAAAAATTACTTGTAAATAGCTCTCTTGACCTGTCCAATATCATATGTACAGCTGTATTTATTTATTTATTTATTGTTCTGTGGGACCAAATTAAGGAGAAATCTCCATGGTCATGGAACGAGTCAATACATGAAATTATAACACGATATTAGAAACAGATAAAATGAAATATAAAAAAACATATTCAGGTGACAAGTTGTAAGTTTAAATAAAGAAAATCAACAATGTAACACTGGAATTTGCTCAATTTTTTAGCTCTTCCAGGAGCTCCTCGACAGAATAGAAGGAGTGAGCCATGAGGAAACTCTTCAGTTTGGACTTAAAAGAGTTTGGGCTACTGCTAAGATTTTTGAGTTCTTGTGGTAGCTTATTGAAAATGGATGCAGCAGAATACTGCACTCCTTTCTGCACAAGAGTCAAGGAAGTGCATTCCACATGCAGATTGGATTTCTACCTAGTATTAACAGAGTGAAAGCTGCTAACTCTTGGGAATAGGCTAATATTGCTAACAACAAACGACATTAAAGAAAATATATACTGTGAAGGCAATGTCAGAATTCCCAGACTACTGAATAGGGGTCGACAAGAGGTTATCGAACTTACACCACATATAGCTTGAACAGCCCGTTTTTGAGCCAAAAATACCCTTTTTGAATCAGAAGAATTACCCCAAAAAATAATACCATATGACATAAGCATATGAAAATATGCGAAGTAGACTACTTTTCGTGTTGAAGTGTCACTTATTTCAGATACTGTTCTAATGGTAAATAAAGCAGCATTTAGTTTCTGAACAAGATCCTGGACATGGGCTTTCCACAACAGCTTACTATCTATCCAAACACCTAGGAACTTGAACTGTTCCGTCTCGCTTATAATACGCCCATTCTGTCTGATCAAAATATCGGTTCTTGTTGAATTGCGAGTTAGAAACTGTAAAAACTGAGTCTTACTGTGATTTAGCATCAAATTATTTTCAACAAGCCACGAACTTATTTCATGAACTACATTATTTGATACTGTTTCAATATTACACACAAGATCCTTCACTACCAAGCTGGTGTCATCAGCAAACAGAAATATTTTTGAATCACCTGTAATACTAGAAGGCATATCATTTATATAAATAAGAAACAGCAGTGGCCCCAGCACCGACCCTTGGAGAATGCCCCACTTAACAGTGCCCCATTGGGACTGAACATCACTACCACTCTCAATATTGCGGAGAATTACCTTCTGCTTTCTGTTCTTAAAGTAAGAGGTGAACCAATTGTAAGCTACTCCCCTTACTCCATAATGGTCCAACTTCTGCAGTAATATTTTGTGGTCAACACAGTAAAAAGCCTTCGTTAAATAAAAAAAAACACCTAGCATTCACAACCTTTTTTTTAATCCGTCCAAAACCTTACAGATAAAAGAGAATATAGCATTTTCAGTTGTTAAACCATTTCTAAAACCAAATTGAACATTTGACAGCAAATTATGTGAATTTAAATGCTCCAGTAACATTGTATATACAACCTTCTCGATAACTTTAGCAAACACCGATGGCATAGAAATAGGTCTAAAATTGTCAACATTATCTATGTTTCCCTTTTTATAAAGTGGCTTCACTACCGAGTACTTTAATTGGTCAGGAAACCAACCACTCCTAAAGGAAAAGTTACAAAAAAATGGTTCAAATGGCTCTGAGCACTATGGGACTCAACATCTTAGGTCGTAAGTCCCCTAGAACTTAGAACTACTTAAACCTAACTAACCTAAGGACATCACACACACCCATGCCCGAGGCAGGATTCGAACCTGCGACCGTAGCAGTCCCGCGGTTCCAGACTGCAGCGCCAGAACCGCTAGACCACCGCGGCCGGCGGAAAAGTTACAGATATGGCTAAGTACTGGGCTAACATACATAGAACAATACTTCAGTATTCTGCTAGATACCCCGTCGTATCCATGAGAGTTCTTGGTCTTTAGTGATTTAATTATTAACTCAATCTCCCTCTTGTCAGTATCATGGAGGAGCATTTCAGATAACAGTCTCGGAACACTTTTTTCTAAGAGCGCTATATGATTCCCTGTTGGGACTAGGTTTCTATTTAGTTCACCTGCTGTATTCAGAAAGTGATTATTAAATACTGTACATATATGCGACTTATCAGTAACACGGACATTCCCACTAAGTACTGATTCTATATCCTCGACCTGTCTCTGCAGACCAGCCACTTCCTTTACGACTGACCATATTGTTTTAATTTTATCCTGAGACTTAGCTATTCTATCTGCATACCACATACTTTTTGCCTTCCTAATAATGTTTTTCAGCACCTTAGAATACTGTTTGTAATGGGCTGCTGCATTTAGATTTTGACTGTTTCTAACATTTTGATATAATTGCCACTTTGTTCTACAAGATATTCCTATCCCTCTAGTCAGCCATCCAGGCTGCCTGTTTGTGCCAGTACCCTGTTTTGAATGTTCTAATGGAATGCAACTTTCAAAGAGCACAAGAAAAGTCTTGAGAAAAGCATTATATTTATCGTCTACTGTATCAGCGCTATAAACATCTTGCCACTCTTGTTCCTTGATAATATTTACAAAGGTCTCTACAGCAACTGGATCAGCTTTCCTAAACAGCTGATGACTATATTTAACACGTGTTGCAGCACAAAAATCTTTTAGAGTTAAAATTTGTGCATCATGATTTGAAAGGCCATTGACCTTTTTGCTAACAGAATGCCCTTCTAGTAATGAGGAATGAACGAAAATGTTGTCTATGGTTGTTCTACTGTTCCCTTGCACTCTCGTTGGAAAGAATACGGTTCGCATAAGATTATATGAATTAAGAAGGTCTACCAGCATCCTCTTCCTTGCACAATCACTTATACAATCAATATTGAAGTCCCCACATATAACTAACTTTTTGTATTTCCTATAAAGCGAACCAAGAACCTCCTCTAGCTTTCACAAAAATGTTATGAAATCGGAGTCTGGGGATCTATAAATAACAACAGTTAGAAGCTTAGCTCCATTAAATTTAACCACACCTGCACAACATTCAAACACCTTTTCAGTGCAGTACTTTGAAACATCAATTGACTCAAATGGGATGCCGTTTTTCACATACATGGCTACTCCCCCACACCGCAAAGAGCTCCTCGAAAAGCTGCCAGGCAACCTGTATCCTGGTAAAGGAAGCCTCTGAATTATCTCCTTATTTAAGAAGTGTTCAGATATACCAATAATTTCAGAGTCAACATCTATAAGCAGTTCACTAACTTTATCTCTAATACCTTGTATATTTTGATGAAATATACTAATTCCCTCATTACTCGGATACCTAAGCTTTGTCAAAAGTGGTTCCTTTGTTAGAGAGACTTCCCTTAAGCAGGAATACCTAACAGCTAACTTCAATCTAAAAAAGGTGCAGCTCTAACACCCACTACTGCAGGAATTTCCCCATGAGTGATCCCACCAACCCCACCTATGCTGTCACCTATAAGCTTTGCCAACCTCCCCTTCCCATACCTGTTGAGGTGCAGGCCATGTCTAGTGAAACCCGTCCTGCTGATAGACTCCACCGACACCACTGAAATGTGACCCATGCTTTCTGTCAGCAGCGCACCCCCAAGTCTCATGTTATTACGCCTGATGGCTGTATTAAGATGAGGCCGATTGTGACGCTAAAACAGTTCCACGAAATGCACATTCGTGTTGCCAGTCTGAGTGGCTATCTTTTCCAGGTCACCATCTATGTCATACTCCCCATCCCTATCAATACTATTACCAGCCCCACCCACAATCACTACCTGATCCTCTTTAGTAAAATCCCTACATAACCCCCCTATGTTAACAGTCACCTGCACCAATCCTGCATTAGGCTTCACAATGCTGGTGACCTGGTACTCACTCCCCAGCACTTCCTGCAACTTCTGGCCTACACCTCTGCCATGAGAACTACCTAACAGCAGAACCTTCTTCTTCCTCTTCGACTTTGCAACTGTTCTAGCCACCGTAACTACTGAGGTCTGCTGTATACTTCCTACATCTACAGCTACTAGAGATTCCTCTCCACTAGACTCTGACAGTTGGTCATATCTATTGTAAACACCAATAGTAAAACTATCTGAAAATCTTCTTCTCCTAGCAGATCTCTTGCCAACAGCCAGCTCCCATTCCCCAACCCCCTTCTCCCTCCTCATCCTATCTAGCTCCTCCTGTGCATTTTTCAACTGCACCTGAAGGGCACAGATCTTACACTCCTGCTCCTCTATCAACTTACTCTTGCTACATAACCTGCAGTTCCAGGAGAGGATCTCACCAGAATGCCCACTGGCTTCCCCACTGCATTCCCCCCAGTGAAAATACTTCGAACAAGTCTCACACCACAATCCACTACTCACGAACCTGCAGCAAAGCCCACACTTCTCACTCATGGTAAAATTTTACTTTTTCTAAGTTCCGCTACTACAATAAGAAGATGTTA
Source organism: Schistocerca nitens (assembly GCF_023898315.1). Taxonomy (NCBI): domain Eukaryota; kingdom Metazoa; phylum Arthropoda; class Insecta; order Orthoptera; family Acrididae; genus Schistocerca; species Schistocerca nitens. Next base: position 355,461,291 of record NC_064615.1, read on the forward strand.
AAAACCTGACTACAATAATCACAAACTTACTCTACAAGGGAAGTAACTACTACTATTGACAGTATTAATACACAACAAATGTGAATATAACAAAAGACTAATACAGAAAGAGAATCAAACGTCTAATGACACAGTAACGAAGCTGAAAACAGTTCCCAAAAGGTTCTTCTGAAGAAAACACAAAAAATACCAGTTGAAGACTACTAAAGTTCCTAAATAAACCACTATACACAAACAATTAATTAGTACTTAGCTTTCGATGCGGCAATATAGCTGCAACTGGTCAGCGCGGAATGTAAACATAGGTAAGAGGTTACGTTGCTCGACACGAAACACTCACAAATATCAGGTCACACCATAAGAAAGGCAGAGGTGAATGAAGAAACCACTAATAAGTCACTAATATAGTAAATATTATCACAAAAACCGTTAAAATATGTATCTGAAACCTAAAAATATATAAAAACTTAGAGAGCGATTTCACACGCAGTCACTCGCTTGTACAATACTATGATTGCCTGGATCAATAAAAATACAATATAATACATTACAAATAAGACATGTACCAAAACTGACCGTAGTGGGGATATCTTTTTTCCTTTCTAATTACTGCAAAAACTAGATTTTTTATCTTTGTGTTTTATTTCTGTAGCCTGCTAATGGTTTCTGAGGTAAGATTGGATCCACCTTTCAGACCAGCTTACAATTACTTAATTCTTGGAAGAGAATATCATGATCAATAATATCAAAGGATTTACTAAGACTGAGAAATACTCCAGATACATGTTGCTTATCATCCATTGCTGTCAGCATTTCATTTAAAAAAGCAATAATTGCTGACTAACTGACTTTCCAGCAATAAACCCATGTTGTTAGTCATTTATAAGTCTTTATTTATTTAAGAAGACTGTTAATCTTCCCTGGAGCCTCTTTTCCATAATTTTGCTGAAACCTGACAAAATTGAAACTGGCCTATAATTTGACACTTTGCACCCTTTTATGTAAAGTTGTTACTTTTACAGTTTTTAGTCTGTTTTGAAATACACCAATCTCAGATGATGAATTTACTATGTCTGCTAGTGGTTCTATAATGGATGTTGCACTAGCTTTGATGGAAGCATCTAGTAACTCATCAGGATCCACTAAATATTTATTAGGTAATCCGAATATAATTTCAGATAGTTCCTCAGGTGTTGCTGGATACACAAATAATGAATTTGCTTGAATTTTATGATATGACTGGACTCTCTGGCTGTTTGTTATCATGTGCCAAATGTGAGAAATAATGGTTGAAAGCACTAGCCACTTGTCTGGGGTGAATTAGTTTATTGTTATTCATAATCAGCTCTATATTATTGCAATTAACCGCCTCAGTTATAGTTGAGCTGATGTTGAATGGCTGTAGTAAATTTATAATGTCATCTTTGAATTTATTGGATTTTGGAAAATCAGTATTGAAGTCACCACATATTTTTCTTGCAGGAACGAAATGTTCCTCCATGAGATTATGAAATACTTTGTTATATCCATCTGGTGACCAGTACCTCCAAATAATAGTTGTATTTTGTCTTGGTAGCTCAACTATAGAGGACAGATTATGATATTCAGTTATGTTGTTGAATTTAATATTTTCTTTAACATATACACAGGTACCCCCAAGCAAGTTTGAACTGAGAGAGGTATGTCAGCTCCAACATATCTTGGTTAGGCAGTGTTCAGCAAAGCATAGAGCAGAAATAACACTCAGATGATTAACATCATTTCTATTTCATTACATTTATTGGACAGCGATTGAACATTCTGACGGAGCAATTTAAAATTGCGTACAGGGAATATAGCATTTCTTGCTTGGCTACATACCTTACCTTTTGCACTTGTCTGCAGTGGAAAACAATTTTTTTTTTTTTATTTTTTTTTTTTGGGGGGGGGGGGTGGATTCTTGCTGTTTGACTTTTGGTTTGTTGTGGGATTGTGTGTGTCTTGTGTTGAAAAGTGTCCAATTTCCACTTGATTGCAGTCCTTTCTCATCCCTCTGTCCGTTAATGACTGCTTTGTTCCTCTGCCCTCTGGTTGTTGTTTTTTTTGTGTGTGTGTGTGTGTGTGTGTGTGTGTGTGTGTGTGTGTGTGTGTGTGTGTGTGTGTAGGGGGGGTATCAATTTCATTGTATAAAAATGCAGCTTCACCATCGAACTGCCTCATGTCCATGGCTTTCAATACTGCAATCAATAAGGTTATTCGTATGAATTCAAATCTTATCACTTGACTGAAGATTTTAGTATAGTCCGATCTATACAGCAACAAGCTGAGCTCTAAATCTATCCAAAGTTCCATCCGTTTTTTCTTCACTTGGAATATTCATCTATTGCCACGTATTTCTTGTTTTTCTGGGGTTTCAGTCATGATCCAAGATTCATTAAGGTTAAGTGGATGCACTTCTTCTTGCATGATCTCTTTCCAATTTTCTGAATTGTTACAGACCATTAAATCTTGGTATAAGATGAGTTCATAATGCTGAGTCACATAAGCATTGTTTTCATTAAGGTTGACAACGTAAGGAAAAGATAAATTCAAAATTGTTGAGGCTTTCGTGGCCACTTGTTGACAAACTGCCTATTGGCTTCTGTCTCGGGTTCTTCGGCCGACGTTCATCTAATGATTTTTCTGACATTTCGCCAGCACGAGTGGCTGGCATTGTCAAAGCTTCACCCTCCATTGCCGGTATGGCAATGGAGGGTGAAGCTTTGACAATGCCAGCCACTCGTGCTGGCGAAATGTCAGAAAAATCATTAGATGAACGTCGGCCGAAGAACCCGAGACAGAAGCCAATAGGCAGTTTGTCAAAAGATAAATTGCTATTCACCATAAAGACGACACATTGAGTTGCAGACGGAAACAATGAAAAGAGAGTTACACACTAGCTTTCAGCAAAAGCTGTCCACGATGACACATGAAAAGTCATGTTTGCATGATGTGTGCTTACTCGTCTGAATGGAAGTGTGTGGGTGTTTCCTTTTCTGAAGAAAGATTTGGCCAAAAGCTAATGTGTAACTGTCTTTTCATTGCGCCTGTCTCAAATTCACTGTGTCACCTTTATGGTGAGTGGAAATATATCTTATCTTTATATTGTTAACACTTCAACCTGGAGTTTCCATTGTTACATTACAGTTGACAGATCTAATAAGCATTTTGATTTGTGCCATTTCAAAAGCCTCTTCCTATTTGCTTGACAGACTCCGTGCCATCTTTATTGACATTGCATTTAGTACAGCTGACTTCAAAATGTGGTTCTTCTCTAGGTGATTTAATTTATTCTTCTTCTACATGATTCAGGTTTTTTTCTTGAATGGAATGTTCATTCGATGCTCTCAAATATTATGACAATATTCTTAGATTGACAATCCTTTGGATAATGTGTCCATGAAAACAACATAAGAGTGTATTTTAACTTGATCTTTATGTGGAAACAAAACATGATACTCTTTTACCTCTATATCAGATCAAAACAGAAGAACCTTTTCAGCTTTTGAATCCCATTTCTTACATTTCTCCTTTGGGATGTGAGTGTAAATCATCTCTCCAAATATCCCGAGTTTCACCACATCAAGTCCAATCCAATCCATAATTTTCAAGGTGGTTTCCCATCAATGCTCATGCCTGTTCTTTCAAAATATAATTTGCCATGTTTATGGCTTTGGCCCAAAGCTGTATTGGCAGGCCCTTGTGTGAAGCATTGTCCTTGCAATCTCCAGCAGAGTTCTGTTCCCATGTTCAGCAGCACCATTCTGTTGGGGTCTAGAGGCTCCCAATTCTGATTCTGCATTATTTTATGTACCTCTTGATTAATAAATTTTAGTCCATTATCCATTTGAAACACTTTAATTCCATGCTCAGTTTGCCTGTCACTGGTTTTTATGAATCTCCCAGGTGTTTGACCTCTTCAGACTTCTTATAAGAAACACACAGTTTGCCAGGTGGGAAGAGTCATCTTTTAACAGAAGAAAGTACCATGAACTTCCGACTAAATAACTTGTATATGGCCACACAAATCACTGTGAATCACGTCACATGTCTGTGTTGACTTTAAGTCACTTTTGCGGGAGCGCAACTTATGAATTTTGCCCACAATGTAATCATCATATAAGCTTTTTAGTCTTCTTCCTTAAATTGAATTTGTCTGTCTTTCAAAATCTTTCTCACATGTGGAAAGTTTTGGTGTACAAGACTTTTGTGCCATATTTTAAAATCTACTTATGTAGCTACATCTGCATGAAGAATCTCATTTTTACTCAGGGAAATCTTAAAGTTCATGCTATACAACTTTTCCTCACTTATCCTTCTTCAACAATTTTTCTCCCCTGGAAAGTCTGCATGTTGTCTTACCACATTTAAATTTTATACGTTTGTAAAGAGCTGGTCCAAGTCAGAAAACACTTAACTGAATTGCTGGCAAATACAAAAATTTTAAAGATTTTCTTTTCCATCTTTCTCCATCAAAGGCTCATTTGTAAACAACTCAGTTTGATTGCAGATGTGGTCAAACACCTACATGCTTGCCTGCTATTGATGAAAGAATTTTGCTTATCTGGGCATCCACTCTGAAATATTGATTCTGACCTTGAACCTCTCAACATAGAATTTCTGCACTCTTCTGCACAATGATCAGGTTTATTTTGCATTTGAAGCACTTACCTGATTTTCTCGAATTTTTATTTTACTGAGAAGGGCTATTTTTCAAGTGTTTCTCTGTTGTTTACCTGCCAGATCTCTCTTCATATCTTCCTGTAGGTTTAGGTGTTTTTCTTCCCTCAACTATATTGAGATAGAATCTGCTAGTGTTTGTCGATCAGCCTGAGTTAATTTCAGCGCACTCAGAAATTGGTTGCAATTTGTTGGTATCATCATTAACACTTTTGTGATCATCACAGAGATTGAAATATTTTCACGTCAATTCCTCAAGCAATGTACCAGGTCCTTTAATTGTGAAATTTATGTAGGCATGTCATTTAAAACATCCTTTTTTATTTTTTACCATTACTTCTGGAATAAATTATAAGCACTTTGGTCCACATGGCATTTGAAGCTTCGAAATTAATAACAAGGACACTGGCTTCTCCTCAGTTGACATGATAATTTTTTGAGCAGCTCTTTCCAGTTGTGTACACCTTGTGCTGCCATCTGGGACTTACGTAGCCACCTGGAGCTTCTGGAAATTGTAAGTGCCAAGAGGGCTTGGGATAGTGTCAAAGACCAATTGATTTCATTAACTAGTGTGTAATAATGACATTAATACTGCAGCAGTACAGTCATATGAAAAGTACCTTACAGTGCATTCACTGCGTAAGACCCAGGTAGCAGCAGAGTATACGCAAATGAGAAGTGCACCAAATACAAATGTGCAAATATAGCAATAGCAGATAAACAAACAAAGCATAACATCTATAACTGATTACCACAACACCTCACATATTTCTCGTCAAATGTGCAAAGAGATGTTAATTTCACCAACATATAGGAATGGGACTGTCAATTATTTTTTCTGTATCTTCAGTACTCAAACAATGTCAGCTGATTTTCCAATACAGCAATACCATACTTAATAATACAAGGGGGGTTTGACTGGCCTGGTAAAAAATCGAGAAAAAATGTTTAGTTTGTAAACAGCTCATCTTATTTCTCAAAATAGTCTCCTTTTCAGGGGTTTATACTTGGTCCAACAATCATCCTACTTTTTCATCCTGTTGGAAAACTTGGCTCCATCAGACTCTGCAAATTATGCACTGGCTGCAATTATCACTTCCTCATTTGACAACAATTTTCTCCAGCAAGTTTCAAGTTATGGAACAGGAAGAAAGCACTTGGGGCTCAGCCTATGGGAATAGGGTGGATGAGTAATCAGTTCAAAGCCCAGTTCATGTACTTTCACCATTGTTATCACTGGTGTGTAGGATGGTGTGTTATCCTGGTGAAAGAGCACTTTTTTGCCTGCCAACCTTTGTCTTTTTCCAGCCTACACAAGTTTCAATTGATCCAACAATAAAGCATAATAGGATCCAGTTATAGTTCTGCCCTTTTCCAAGGAATCTACGAGGATTATTCCTTGGGAATCCCAAAAAAAGTGGCTGTCACCCTACCAGGTGACAAAATGGTCTCTGCTTTCTTCGGTGCACTTTCACCAGCCTTTATACATTGCTTTGACTGCCATAGATCTAAGTTTCATCAACACTCACAAATTGGAGCAAAAAGTCTTACAGATTGTGATCAAACATCACCCAACAATGTGTTGAAATGATGTGCCACATGGACTTTTGTTTGACTGTGAGCAATTACATCATCCACTCTGCACATACACTATGTGATCAAAAGTATCCAAGACACCCCCAAAAACATACATTTTTCATATTACATGTATTGTGCTGCCAGCTACTCCATGTCAGCGACCTCAGTAGTCATTAGACATAATGAGAGAGCAGAATGGGGTGCTCCGCGGAACTCACGGACTTCGAACATGGTCAGATGATTGGGTGTCACTTGTGTCCTACATCTGCATGCGAGATTTCCACACTACTAAACATCCTGATGTGAGAGGGAAGTGGAAACATGAAGGGACACATATAGCATTAAAGCGTACAGGCCAACCTCGTCTGTTGACAGAGAGAGACAGCCGGCAGTTGAAGAGGGTCATAATGTGTAATAGCCAGACATCTATCCAGACCATCACATAGGAATTCCAAACTGCACCAGGATCCACTGCAAGTACTATGACAGTCAGGTGGGAGGTGAGAAAACTTGGATTTCATGGTCAAGCGGCTGCTCATAAGTCACGCATCACACCAGTAAATGTCAAATGATGCCTTGTTTGGTGTAAGGAGCATAAACATTGGACAATGAACAGTTCAAAAATTTTGTGTGGAGTGACAAATCACGGTACACTATGTGGTGATCCGATGGCAGGGTGCGGTTATGGCGAATGCCCGGTGATCATCATCTGCTAGCATGTGTAGTGCCAACAGTAAAATTCAGAGATGGTGCTGTCACAGTCTGGTTGTGTTTTTCATGGAGGGGGCTTGGACCCCTTATTGTTTTGCGTGGCACTATCACAGCACAGGCCTATATCGACGTTTTAAGCATCTTCTTGCTTCCCACTGTTGAAGAGCAATTCGGGAATGGAAATTGCATCTTTGAACGTGGTCGAGCACGTGTTCATAATGCACGGCCTGTGGTGGAGTGGTTACACGACAATAACATCCCTGTAATGGACTGGTCTGCACAGGGTCCTTACCTGGATCCTACAGAAACCTTTGGGATGTTTTGGAATGCCAACTTCGTGCCAGTGCAGCACTCCATGAAGAATGGGCTGCCATTCCCCAAGAAACCATCCAGCACACGACTGAATATATGCCACTGAGAGCGGAAGCTGTCATCAAGGCTAAGGGTGGGCCAACACCATATTGAATTCCACCATATTGAATTCCACCATTACCGATGGAGGGTGCCACAAACTTGTAAGTCATCTTCAGCCAGGTGTCCAGATACTTTTGATCACATAGTGTAGCTTTCTCATAGCAAATTCTCCATGCTCGATATTATACACTCACTCACTCATTCAAGATGCGTAAGTCTCAAGCAATCTCACGAATTTTTATTCAGTGGTCTTACATTGTCAATGGTTTCCCTTGTGGTGATCTCAATTGAATGGCAGGAGAATACTTCATCTTCAGTGCTTGTCTGACCATGTTTCCATTCATCACTGATCTTCATCCAATTCTGTTTTGATTTGTGTGGCAGACTCTGCAACCCTTCAAATGAAAATGTTTAATAACAGCACAAAGCATTGTTTTCTCCATTTTCAGTCGCAGTGGTCACGCTGAACAATTCAGACAGCTGAACTGTACACAGTACATTGTTGGAATTCCTTATACAGTCCTTGGAATAATCAAGCTTACTAACCATTAAGATCCAACAAAAATGTTGCATCCTTTGATGGAAATGTTGTAATTTATTAACTCTCACAGCACAATAAATAACTTTCCACCAATTTACCATCCTGATTAACTGTCGGCATAATTGGATACAAATGTGTTAAGACATTGATGTTAGATGATCTTGATACAGCCCCCTTTGTATCTCTAATTTCCAGGGCTTCCCTTAGATGCATTTCCTCTTTGTATCCCAATTGGTCAGAGTTGAAAAAATCCTTACTGAGCAATGGGATAAGTTGGTTTATCTCATCTACAAATTTTTGGGCCAGTTCCGCTGTTTGCTGTTCATCGTCAAGTTGATTCTTTGTTTGAAATCTTGTTATCTTATGTCTTTCAATTCTTTAGTGCAGTTGAAGTTATGCAACCATCTACTGTTCCTTTGAAATCACTGTAATCTTAGTCACCCGTAATTTTATGAGTATAACATAGTAAGTCACTGTCATGCACATCCTGCAAATTGTATCAAGTATTCTTGAAACACTGGGAACACCAGTTTTTGTAACACGTGTGACTTCTGGTCCATTGAATGTCTAGTTTTTCTTATGCAGTACATGGTCATATTGCAGCAGACTTATTCGAAAACTGTTCTTTTTTTTATATGCTACGGATAATCTTCTATGTACATAATTATGTTTAGTGGCTGCTCTCTGGACACTGATCATCCTTTCCTGCGTTTCACTGGAGATGGGATTTGTGGCTCCCTGTCCAACAAGGCTGATGAACTACATTGCTCGACACCTGTTTAAAAGTCGCTTTCACTTGTTAAGCAATTATCCTCATCTATATAGTCTGCACAGTCAAGCATATACAATGCCATATAATCGACTGATTCATCTTGCAGAAACACTAATATTTCATCTGACACTTCTTTCTCACTCTGCGAAATTTGTATGGTTCCTTCCTGATGAAATGTCGACTTCGGCAACAGTTGCTGTAGATATAACACAATGTTTGCTTTATTTATCATTGCCATTGCTCTACTCTGTATCAACATCATTAGCACTGTAGCACTGTTACTTGTCAACTAAGCATTTCAGCTATGATCTGTAGCGTCATGCTGTGCTCACCTTTGGATGTCTCCAGTCCTGCCCTCTGTTGCCATTCACAGGTAATATTGTGGTTACATGGCCGACAATATGTGGAGTGTCAAATGCCGTCAACATCATTGCCCTTTTGCAATCGTGCACTCCAGGGATTCCTTGCAACCCTTCATTGTTCCTCCTCCAATTTTAGACCCACAAGTTTCCTAAGTCTCCATGATGGATTCCCAGGTTTTTAACACACAGAACAGAACACTTTACGCCGTTCTGGTCATTGGTCATAAGCGATGGATTGATCCCAGTTTCCAGTCATTGAGTATTTCATTACATTGGCAATGTTTACTCTCTACTCTGCATGTGCATTATTTTCCAAGTCCCATCATCATCATCTAAATCTACATGGTTACTCTGCAATTCACACTTAATTGCCTGGCAGAGGGTTCATCAAACCATTTTCATACTACTACTCTACCATTCCTCACTCGAATGGCGCGTGGGAAAAAGGAACACCTAAATATTTCCGTTCGAGCTCTGATTTCTCTTATTTTATTATGATGAGCATTTCTCCCTACTTAGGTGGGTGTCAGCAAAATATTTATTTGGAAGAAAAAGTTGATGATTGAAATTTCGTAAACAGATCTCGCCACAAAGAAAACCACCTTTGTTTCAGTGACTGCCACCCCAAATTGCATATCATATTAGTGAAACTCTCACTCCTATTGCGCGATAACACGAAACGAGCTGCCCTTCTTTGCACTTTTTCGATGTCCTCCGTCAATCCCACCTGGTAAGGATCCCATACCGTGCAGCAATATTCCAGCAAAGGACGGACAACTGTAATGTAGGCTGTCTCTTTAATGGGTTTGTCGCATCTTCTCAATGTTCTGCCAACAAAGCGCAGTCTTCGTTTCGCCTTCCCCACAATATTATCTATGTGGTCTTTCCAATTTAAGTTGCTCGTAATTGTAATTCCTAGGTATTTAGTCTTAGATTTGTGTGATTTATCGTATACCCTAAATTTATTGGATTTCCTTAAGTACCCATGTGGATGACCTCGCGCTTTTCTTTGTTTAGTGCCAATTGCCACTTTTCGCACCATATAAAAATTCTCTCTAGATCATTTTGCAATTGGAATTGATCGTCTGATGATTTTACTAGTCGGTAAATTACTGCATCATCTGCAAAGAATATAAGGGGGTTTCTCAGATTATCACCTTGATTATTTATGTAATCAGGAACAGCAGAGGGCCTATAACACTACCTTGTGGAACACCAGATATCACTTCTGTTCTACTCGATGATTTACCGTCTATCACTACGAACTGTGACCTCTCTGAGAGGAAATCACGAATCCAGTCACACAACTGAGACGATACTCCACATGCATGCAGTTTGATTAATGGTCACTTGTAAGGAACAGTATCAAAAGCCTTCTGGAAATTTAGGAATATGGAATCGATATGAGATCCCTTGTCGATAGCACTCGTTACTTCATGAGAATAAAGGTGCACAAGAACGATATTTTCTGAATCCATATTGGTTATGTATCAAGACGTCATTTTCTTCAAGGTGATTCATAATGTTCGAGTACAGTATATTCTCAAAATTCCTACTGAAAATTGAGGTCAGGTCTGTAATTCAATGGGTTACTCCTGTTTCCTTTCTTGAATATTGGTGTGACCTGTGCTACTTTCCAGTCTTTAGGAACAGACCTTTCGTCAAGTGAGCGGTTGTATATGATTGCTAAGAAAGGCGCTTTTGTGCCTGCATACTCTGGAAGGACCTGATTGGTATACAATCTGGACCAGAAGACTTTCATTTCTCAAGTGATTTGAGTTGTTTCACAACACCTGAGATATCTACTTTTATGTCACTCATGCTAACAGCTGTCCTGGTTTCAAATTCTGGAATATTTACTTCATCTTCATTCATGAAGGAATTATGGAAAACTATATTTAGAAACTCTGCTTTAGTGGTACCATCATTGGTAACATTTCCAGCACTATCACACAGTGACGGTATTGACTTTTTTTTTTTGCCACTGGTGCACTTTACACATGACCAGAATCTCTCTGAGTTTTCTACCATATTTTGAGACAATATTTTATTGTGGAAACTATTAAAAGCATCTCGCATTGATGTCCGCACTAAATTTTGAGCTTCCATGAAACTTAGCCAGTCTTGAGGATTTTGCGTTCTTCTGAATTTGGCATGCTTTTTTCGTTGCTTCAGCAACAGTCTTCTGACGTGTTTTGTGTACCATGGTGGATCAGTCTGATCTCTTATTAACTTATGCGGTATGAATCAATCTATTGCTGTTGATACTGTATCTCTGAATTTGAGCCATATCTGGTCTACTTACATAATTAGTTTGGAAGGAATGGAGACTCACTCTTAGGAAGGCATCAAGCGAATTTTTATCTGTTGTTTTAAATAGATATATTTTGTGTTTACTTTTAATGGTTTTGGTTGATATGGTTTGGGGCCTCGCTACAATGACCTCTTGTTCACTAATCCCTGCATCCATCACTACGCTCTCTATTAGATCAAGTGTGTTTTCGCAACTATTTACAATTCATGTGGGCTCATCAACTAATTGTTCACAGTCATTCTCAGAGAAAGCATTTAATACAATTTTGGAAGATGTTTTCTGTCTACCAACAGCTTTGAACATGTATTTTCACCAACAAATCGAGGGTAGATTGCAGTCTCCACCAATTATAACTGTATGAGTGGGGTACTTATTTGTAATGAGATTCATGTTTTCTTTGAAGCGTTCAGCTATTATATCATCTCAGTCGGGGTTCGGTAGAAGGAGCCAACTATTATTTTGGTACGGCTGTTGAGTAAAACCTCTACCCATACTAACTCACAGAAACCATCTTTTTCAGCTTCACTAGAAGGTAAACTACTACCAACAGACACAAACACACCACCACCTACTTTATTTAATCTATCCTTTCTGAACACGGTTTGCGCCTCTGTAAAAATTTCAGCAGAACTTATCTCCGGCTTTAGCCAGCTTTCTTTTCCTATAACAATTTCAGCTACAGTGCTTTCTATCAGAGCTTGATGCTCTGGTACTTTCCTAACACAGCTACTATAATTTACAACTACAATACCGACTGTTGCTTGGTCAATTCTAGTCATTTCTTTGCCCTGTACCCTTTGAGGGTGGAGCCCTTTTTGACCTTTCCCAAAACTGTATAACCTAAAGAACTGCCCAGTCCACACCACACAGCCCCTGCTACCCGTGTAGCCTCCTGTGTGCAGTGGACACCTGACCTATTTAATGGAACCTGAAACCCCACCACTCTATGGTCCAAGTCGAGAAATCTGCAGTCTACAAGGTCACAGAACTGTCTGAGCCTCTGATTCAGACCCTCCACTCGGCTCTGTAACAAAGGTCCGCAATCGGTCCTGTCAACGATGCTGCAGATGGTGAGCTCTTGCTAGCAAGACTAGCAGTCTTCACCAACGGGGCAGATAGCCGCTGGAAATCCAAGAGAATCTTTTCCAAACCATAGCAACAAACATCATTAGTGCCAACATGAGCCACCACCTGCAGTTGGCTGCACCCTGTACCCTTCATGGCATCAGCAAGGAACCTTTCCACATCCTCGATGACTCCCCTTGGTATGCACACAGAGTGCACATTTGCTTTCCTCCCATCCTTAGCTGACGAAGTACTTTCAGCAGTGGGTAACACCTCAAACCTGTTACAGAGGCATAAGGGTACAGCCTTGAGGCCAGCACCAACTTTCGCCTTCTGCCCAGGTATTCGCAAACCCCTCCACAGTTCACCAATCACCATCAGGCAAGTGATGACCGACAGGGATGTCCAAATCCGAGGGTGCAGTGGCATCACAGATCCCAGGCAATGCTACAGGTTCGAGAGGCACCATAGCACTCGCCTCGGGTTTCCCAATGTCACCGTGGGTACAAATCTCAAATACTATAATACACCTGAAATTAATTAGTTAAACTATGAAAGTACCCAAAAAATGCCAAGAATTTAAGAATTAAACTATGAAACAAGCAAGTGAGCTCAGAGTAAGACTTGCTGCTGGCTGCTGCTTATCCAATAGCGGCAGGGAGATAACTGGCCATACAGTTCTAGTTTTTCACACCCTTTTAATGGTCCTGTTCCACTTCTGTTCATGTATAATTGTCACTATCCTTCCTACGAGAGCAGTCTTTCTTGATCATGTGCAACCAATGGGTTCGGGGTCTTCCTACGGGGTGTTTTCCTTCCATCACATCTACACTGAATTAATTGCAGATATTTCTTTTCATTTTAATTAAATTTGGGGACTATCATCCTTTAGATGTTCAATTTATTTGCAGTTCAAAGTAATATTTCAATTGCAATCTATTTGCACTTTACAGGAAGACACTCAGCACAGCCAAAATAAGTGGACTGGTTTTATTTTCTGTTCACATGCTTACTAATGTGGCAGTTAGCCTCAGCTGTAAACAAATGAGAACTTAGAAATTTGAGGGAAGAGGAAACAATCCCCCATTCCCCTCACTCCTGCAGGGCAGTAAGTCTACAACCATAGGGATTATTGATCCCATCTTGCGTACAGGAAGTCATACTCTAACCCCACGATACATCTGGATTTAACTCTTCACTCATTTCAAAATAAGAAATGAAACAATGAAGCAACACCCAACCCAAAGCAAAGCAGCGTGGACAGAACGTTTCTTAACTGCTGCTGTGCAACTGCTTGCCGAGGTCGGTAGAATCAGTCGGAAATGTTCTTTAGCTAACGGACAAATGTACACATTTCTTTGTTCTAAGATTTTTGGTCCCACAACTAACATCCCCATAGTGACATTATTGCAGAGACTGCTCTCTGCCCACTCCTGTCTGTGAGTAAGTTAGCAGCAGTACACTGATTTGTTGTTGCATTTATGTGAAGTTGCATTCTATTTTGCAAATGCATTCTTGCACACATTCTCTACCCAAACTGGGCTTTGCCAGATGTGCAATACCCACAACCAAATTTTTTTATATTTCTATGCTAAAAATAAACCCATGTCAAGCAATTTCTGATAAGATAATTCATCCGGAAACAATTAGCTATGAAATAACATTTACTAGGTAGATTTACACTGATGTGTAATTCACATTTATATTCACTCTTACTGCAAATGCAAATTTTTCAGGGCCCGAATCACACACAGAACTGACTTAACACCCAGAATTTTCTTGTCAGATTAAAAATTTAAAGAAATTAGTACAATCAAATATTATCAAAGCACACTGAATTCAGATGTCAAAATGTTTGATTAAAGTTGCACTATTTAGTGTGGGGCTTTACAAAAGAATATTTTAATAAAATTTGCAATTTGATTGGTGCAAAAGATAATTTATTTGAAATGACAAGCGTGGTACAGTAAATTGTTCAAAATAACAATACATGCATTACAATTTAATTCTACAAAAATAAATGTGGTATTAAATACCAGTTTCACAAAAATAATGGAGCACCAATTAGCTGCTTATTGCCACAATGGTTACCAATCTGTATTCTCCATGAGCTACCATGAATTAACATTTACTTACCACTAAACAATGAAATTTACTTTCATTACTTATCACCCCAGAAATTACTCGAGCAGCATTCTAATAAGAACATAGTCAAGGAATCTCAAATTTTAGCCTTATCCACACACAGTAAACAAATTTTAATCAATAAGATAGAAGCATTTCCAAAAATAATCATTGCAAGACTATGATCTTTAAACAAACAGTTAATAACAGATTATGCTAATGAGAGGAGTACTAGTCACTAAGAAATTTTAACATTTTAACACTTCAAATAACATCAGGTAGCAAAGCCAAAGAGAGAAGTAAATTTTAATATACTTAAGATGAGCCTGAATTTACCACCACTAACAACTACAAATTTAATTAAAAACCCAACAAAAATCTCAGCAACCCCAATGAGGCAGATATGTACTTAAATTTCTCAAGTGTATGGTCCTTTGTCTACCAAATACTTTAATGTCATTATGAAAAAAAGTTATTAAAACTTAAGTAAGAAAACTTTTAAAATTATGGTTGTTGAGTTCACGCACTTTACAAATAACATATTATCCATAAATTTGTTTGATAGAAGAAAATATGCCAATATTTATAAACACACACATAAAAAGTTTAGCAGCAACAGCAGGTAATTAATGCCCCAGTTCTCAGAGCAATACCAACTTTGTTGACAAAAAGATGACTATCAGCTAAAAGATCTACAGACTAGCAGTTATGCAATATTAAAATAATTTCTGGTTACAAAATAAGTATCGAACTTGTAGGAGGTTAAGAAATTTCTTATATTCTTTAACACATCTGAAAGAATAAAAAATTAAACTCTGAGCCATAATGTAATCTGGTAGTTTCTACAAATTATAAAATAGTGTGATATATGTAGTACTGAACATTTATCGCATTGTATTCTCTCTCTCTCTCTCTCTCTCTCTCTCTCTCTCTCTCTCTCTCACTACATTTTGGCCTTTAACAAATGTTGTCAGTCATCTGTTCACAATGTTAAACTACATTAGTTCAACACTTGTAACATCTTGAATCACATAAAAAGTATCCACCTGAGAATTTTTAGGATACTAAAAGTACACAACAGTATGACCAAACTCTTTAGCAGTGAATTTTGGCACTTGTAATTGGAGAATACTTCTACAGAACATCTTAGAAGACAAAAATTTTGGGGCACATGCACAACAATTCTTGCTCTGTGTGCTACAGTCCAGCAAAAGGCAACCACAAGTTTTCTGTTCTTGTGGAACAGACAAAGCCAATAATCAGACTAAAATCCTCACCAAACAATGGAGAAACTCATAACACGGCAGTAATTTTAATTGTACTCTGATTTCAGTGCAGTTTCTGCACAATGATCATTACACTTTCACTTTGTAAGTTTCTAACTCTCTTTCAAAGACTCGTCTCCATTTTGCTTTTTTACAGGCATGCATGTATAAGAAAGCACTTCAGTTTAAACAGATGACTGGCAATGTTTCCCCCAATATAACCACACTCATTCATATATCACAAAATGTGTATGGACTACTAACTGCACAGGCTCAAAATAAATGGACCTCCTTCATTTCCCTTTAATACTTCACATGAAAAATGTAATATGCAACTTGTAAACACAAAATGAATGACACTCTTTAACATTTAAATTTGTCATCATGACCATTTCTTTGTGCTTTTTTAGATTGGTGTGTTCATCTACAATGCATGTAAACATAAATTCATACTGAAAGCATGCTAAACTGAAATGTGACCCATCCTAAAACACACACACACACACACACACACACACACACACACACACACACACACACACACCTACCTTTAAAGTACACACATTTAAAAAATAGTCATTGTGCATAATATTTTCTTATACTTTGTACTTTCATGTAAATGTTTAATGAATAATGTAATAAATATTGATACAATGGGATCTTTTGTGAGAACTTAAAATACGATCATCTTTATAAAGACTATCATTTACAAAATTGCCATTTAGATTTAATACAAAAAGTTACCTAAGGCACAGGAAGGTTGGTTGATTCTTCACTCACTACACACTGGTAATTCTACACTGCACTACTACTTTTATAAGCTGCAATTCCCATTCAAGAAGGTTCTGGACTACTTCGGCTTACACTTCCCAATGAAATAATAATTATTTGACCAACATTTAACCTCAGACTTCATTACAAAGATCATACAATACATTATTAAAAAATTTGATTATAGCTCTCTAGTATATAATAATCATACTTTCAAACTATAGTCAATATTTGAACACTTGATTCACTGCACCTGGAGCTTTCCAAGCAAAAAATTGATATGAAGGTAAAAATGTCAAACATATGACAGTTGGAAATTAGTATTTATATCCGAAGAATGTGATTCATCAATAGCCAAGGTTGGTTTACATTGGTCAGTATAGGCATTATATCTTGCAATGGGACGGAAAAATATCAGACGTCATTGTTATTTATTCATGATCAATATCTATTACTCTGACAGATTTTTCCCCCAATCTAATAGGCCCTATAAAACTATAATACATAAATGTCTTGCAATGGAGATCATTTAGTGTGAAGAAATGCCCTCTGCAAACACCTTGTTCCTGCACTGTTCTAAAACCTTAACATGAAGGAACATTTCTGATCTATCAAGTGAACACATATGCAGCTTAGAGCAATAACTTAAAAGTTTACTAGAGCTTCTACAAGAATTAAACTATAAAGAACAAGTTAAGGGTTTGTGACAATTATTTTAATAGCTTAATTGAAAAACATAAAATCTTGCACCCACAAAAAGAAATATCTTGACACTTATTTTCATTATTACTTAACCTCCTGAAGAATAGATAAAAAATTTTGCTGCAATAAAGGCACTGAAAAACATTTTAATTCATATATCTAAAAGGTCCAGTTAGATATTTAAGTATCCTTCATGCATAAATAGTATGACTCTCATGAAACTCACAGCCATATTAAAGCTTTACATACAACAATGAACTTAAGTTACCACATATGTATATACATCCAATGGATACTGGCAATGCCAGTCTTCCACATAAAATGCACAAAAAGTTACCAGTAAAAACAGATCAGAATCAAAATACTGCTTCTGTAAGGCACAAAATTAACAAAACATATAATTTGTTATCTCATGCACACAAAGTGACATCAGTTAATAACAGGAACAGAAGGCACCCTCTCCACATTTTATTGCAGTTGTTCTTAAAGCCAAGCTACTGAAAATATGTTTACAATTTTAAATATTTGCAATACAGCCATCATTACAATCATAGGAAACAAATGCAAAACTTGGAAACAATAATAAAATATAAATAGCCAAATATTTTCCTCTGCTGCTGAACACATTAACAAAAATAAATAAAAATTAACATCTAAAACATCACATGTATGAAACAATCATCACATATAATGTACAGGTACATTTACACCATGTGGTGTGAAGAACAATGTTTTGCAATGAAGTTTGAGGCATCAATGTTATCTTCTCACGTCTTTTTCTGATACTCTAATTCCATGAACTCTAAACCTATAAAGGCATGTATACTCCATATTTCCATGATTTGTTTGTATTTGAAGCTCTACTATATTGAAAGGTGGCAAGTCAGGTCGCTGAAAAAGAAAGATTCTCAATGATTAACAGTTCTGGACACTGGAATTACAAAATGTGTCTTGTTTACTAGTACATGGGAGTTTTGATCCACATAACTCTTCAAACGAGGGAGAAGTTATTAGATATAACAATGTAAAATTTATCCACGAACACAGAAACTAATAGTAGTTGCTAAAGATCAATTTAAGAGGGAGGCAGGAGTTTATCATATTCTATTAATCCGATGGAAAGTGTTTGTTGGTAAGGTGTGCTCAGAACATTAGGATCTGGGGGATGGAACTTCCCTTTTATTTTTCAGTGTAATGCATATTCTGAAAATATAGCAGTAGGATGACTTATTTAACAAGTTTTGATATGAGTTTACATTACGGATCTTTTATTTGCAATTAGGTGGTTTGAAAATGGATGCTGCACAAGGGTGCCACCCTTCCATCAAATTTCATTGGCAACACAAAAATTAAACAGCTATGGTCAATGATCACAATCATCACAACAAATGACACCATTGATCTGGAATAAGCAATATGGTGTACGATGTCCAATACAAAGAAATGACGTTTTTCTTCTAAAAATCAGTGTCAACCTCTAGTAAGTACCTTACTCCTTAAATCCACCCATAATCAATACACACTGTCCAACTTTAGAATCTTATTGATATGTAATGCTGTAAAATTTTCTAGTTTTAACACACAGAAATAAGGCGAGTAAAAATAGTGAGCAATACAAAATTGGAAATGCACAATTTATACTGAAATTACTAGAAGATGCACAACAGAAAACCTATTCGGTTAACAGATGACAGCAATGAGATCACTGTATACTCGATGTGTCAAATAGTTTGTACAGAGCATAGACTAAATTGAGATACCTGAACATCATTTCTGCTCCATCTTTCTTTATTGCTTTCAGTTTTCATTTATCACTTACATATTTTTCTTCCAATTAACTGGAAAGATATGTGATAGGCAGAACAAAACAACCCTGGCTGCAGCTCGATGGAATCGGATAAATAAATAGATGACCCAAGAGCCGATAAAAATGAATTAAAAATAATGTAAATGCATGAGACACTGTAATTTTTATGAAAAAAAGAAGATAAAATAAAATTAAATCCTGACTGGATGATTTTCATGTGTTCCCTTGCTATTTCTAACAGAAGACCAATGACGAAAAAGCCTTACCAGAAGGGACTTGGGTGATTTTTAGTGTGCTGAAACCTAATACCACAATGAAGCAACATCACACTATTTTACCAGACTGAAAAATGCTCCTACTGTCGCACAAAAAAAGGCAATTATGTTCTGGGCAGAATTAGTGATGTAAAAGAAGGGAATGAACTATTTGACGAAGATGTCAGCTTCAGACACATTTGAATCAAAACATCTTGACACATTTGCACTTCTTACTTGTTAGTGTTGGTACCCATGTCACATAATATTATGCATCACATCAGGTAAAGTAACATATCATGTCATGTTGTGCAACATAATGTGCCTTCAAGTTCATGGTGCAGGCATCCCCACTCTGGGATATTTCCTCACCCTCTGGTATTTCTTTTTGTAGAAGCATGCCATTCTCTAGAGGCACATATATTTGTATATGGCAATATTATGAAAATTATAGACTGTTACTCACCATACAACGGAGAAGTCGAGTCTTAGACAGCTAGAACGAAAGGGCTACTAAACACGTAAGCTTCTAGCCAGAAAGCGTTCTGCTGAAACACGCGTGCACGCGCGCACGCATGCACACAAAACCACTATCTCTCCGGCTGCCAATGCTATCTATATTTACTCTTACACCCTTTGTCATACACTTAACATGGGGTGGGTTGAAGAGCTCACTGTACTGGGGATGTACTATTAAGTCAAAAACAAATTCAAATACTTGCAGACATTTTGATTTAAATGTCTTTGAATCTGCCACAAAAGTAAGAAAGCTGGTTTCCTTCTTTTTCAATTCTAACTCTGTCCAGGAGACATCACCTTTTCCTGTGCTACAATATGAGCATGTTTCAATCTGGTTCACAACTTTCGCTCAACCATAATTTTGAAATTAGACTGCCATAGCTTGGCAACCAACATGGATTTTAGTTGACTATGGTGATGACTGATACAGTATAGGTTTCTTTATTGTCATTTAAACCATGCTGCTTATATTGTGGCAACAGACAATACTTTCCCAAAACAAGATGACCATTACTTACACATATTTGTCTACCTTCTTATAAAAACCTGAACAGATTTGCAGAAGTCTAAAACATGAAGTGGTGCGCATTAAAGCTCACTAGGAAATGTGTTTCTGCACACAAAATTCAAATGAAGCACGATTTTTTAAGGCAAGTTTTCAATTTGATCATAAGAAGTAATTTTTTTTATTTATCTAAATGAAGTCATTTTCACACATTCAATCACATCCGAACAAATTTTACATGTCGTATTAAAACTCTGTTTTAAACCATAAAATCTTGTCAGCAGATAAAGAGAACTGGACAAAAAAAATAATTTGTTTTGACTTTAACCTTCATGAAAAGTTTGAAGCAATTCCTACAAGTTTAAACTATAGAAGTGGGGCACTTCAAACCACTCCCCCCACCCCCCTCCCAGAATACAGTGTGATTTTGCATGTAAAATCCAAACAAAGCATTTTTTTTTTCAAACAGTTAAAAATTCTCAGACAAAGATCTGTTAACACTGGTGGAGCAAATTTGAAGAATCAGCCTAACTCCAGTCTGGAGTTATTTATGGGTGAATGTTTCTGCACGTAAAATCTGAGTGGTAAACATACAAATACAAGTCATTAACTGAGCACTCATTTCAGCTCATTTAAAATATTCATTAAAGGAAATCAATTTTCCTGGGTAACAGCTCCGGTTTGACATTCAAAATTTGTTTAATAGACTGTAACATAGCTACAGTTATCCAGATGTTCAAATTGCTATAAAAATGCCTGCTGATTAGGGCTAAACCCAAAACTTTTTACCCCATGTTCCTAACTCAAATATGAACCAAGCACCAAGACACCCCCTGAATAATGATTCTGCATGTGGCCTTTTCAGACATTTGTTGCAGCACTTCCACACTGTACCAAGACAAAATTCACTCAACATATAAAATAATGCAGTTTTAGTGATTTTAATGATAAACCATATCACTTAACAATAATACCAAATTGATATCTGGGTGTCTGTGGTGCAATTGGTTGTGATGTACAATTAAAAGAAAGCACTATGAAGGAATTATAAAAAATCAGAACGCAAAGGAATTATCTGAATGGGATGGAAACTGGTAAATGTGAAATGTAATGTACATGTGCAGGCAAACAGATGATTAGAATTTCAGAAAAAAAAGAGAAAGAGAGAGAGAGAGAGAGAGAGAGAGAGAGAGAGAGAGAGAGAGAGAGCATCACAAACTAAGCAAGTGAATAACACGATGGGCTACCTGTGGCCCTTACACAAAAAGTTTTTCAGCTTGTTATTGACTGGCATAGTTGTTGGATATCCCCTAGAGGACATCGTGCCCAATTCTGTGTAACTAGTGCATTAACTGAGATGGTTGGTGGGTTCTGTTTATAATGCTCCAAACCTTCTCAACTGGGGCGAGATACATGACCTTGCAGGCCAAGGTATAGTTTGGTACAGCATGAAGAAAAGCACTAGCAATTCTCGCCATGTGTGGGTGGGCATTACCTTCCTGATGTGTAAGCCCAGGATGACTTGCAATGAATGGTAACATAAAAGGGCATAGAATAGCCTCAAAGTACTGCTGTGCTGCATGGGTGCCAAGAATAACAACCAAAGGAGTTCTGCTATGAAAAGTGGCAACCAATACCATCACTCTTGTTTGTCGGATCTTCTGACAGGCGACAGAGGCTGTGATTATACACAATTTTTAAAATAAAAACTACGTAGCTAAAGCATGATTAAGAAAAACATTGATGGATGTTAATACATTTGAATATCTTAAAGTTTCATTTAACGTAACTTAGTAATAATATACATACTACACAAGTAGGACCTACTTCCACAAGAGCATAACACCACCAGTGTACATGTATGTGCTACACCTTCTGACCAATCATAACGTTTGTGTTTGTTTACAGCAGGTTTATTCTTATGTTGAATGGATTTTAGTGGATTTTAGAAGTTTCCTCACATGGCAGAAGTGAAATTTAAAGACGATTGTTGACTCTACATTTCAAAAATTTGTACACTGGTACTGGAATATCAATACGGTGGGAGACTATAGTAGGCCACTTCAGCGAGACATACAAAAGGTAGTTTAAATTTTTGTTAGATGATTTAACAAGAAGACAAAGTACATTTAAGTCAATGGAAAAACAATAACAATGTGATATAGACAAGTTTTAGAGCCCCAATTAGGACAGAGCAAAGATGAGGATGGAAATCAGCTGTGCCCTAATGAAAAGTATGATCCAAATTATGAAAGCAAAGCACAGGAAACCTAATCAGATGTGAATTCAAAGAGCTATCCCAAATCCCTCCCCACTCCTCACAATACCGAGTCCCTCCCCACTCCTCACAGTCTAGAAGCCCACCTCACTCTCCACAAAAATCACCAAGTAATACATTTATGGCACACACAAAAATCATCATCTCTCTCTAAAATAAATAATAAATATATTTCACAGTACCTGAACTTTAAAATATTGAAGACTAGTCCCATTTTCCTGGAACTGGTACTTCCCAATTTCCATTGGGAATTCATCATTTTCATGCTTCAGACCCTGAAGGAACAAAATAAATAAACCTTCACTCAACAAGGATACGTGTTCATTTCATTTCTGTCAGTACAGTTGCATTTCAAACAATCCTCCAAAACTACAAAATATATATAAAATAGAAAGAAACATTCCACATGGGAAAAATATATTAAAAACAAAGATTCCATGACTTACCAAATGGGAAAGCGCTGGTAGATAGTCACAATAAAAAAACACACAAACACACAAACACACACACAAAATTTCAAGCTTTTGCAACCCACGGTTGCTTCGTCAGGAAAGAGGGAAAGATGAAAGAATGTGGGTTTTAAGGGAGAGGGTAAGGAGTCATTCCAATCCCGGGAGCGGAAAGACTTACCTTAGGGGGAAAAAAGGACAGGTACATGCGCGCGCACGCGCACACACACACACACACACACACACACACACACACACACACACACACAGATATATATACATATATACAGACACAAGCAGACATATTTAAAGGCAAAGAGTTTGGGCAGAGATGTCAGTCGAGGCGGAAGTGCAGAGGCTAAGATGTTTTTAAATGACAGGTGAGGTATGAGTGGCGGCAAATTGAAATTAGCGGAGATTGAGGCCTGGTGGATAATGGGAAGAGAGGATATATTGAAGGGCAAGTTCCCATCTCCGGATCTCCGGAGTTCTGATAGGTTGGTGTTAGTGGGAAGTATCCAGATAACCTGGACGGTGTAACACTGTGCCAGGATGTGCTGGCCGTGCACCAATGCATGTTTAGCCACAGGGTGATCCTCCATTCATGCGAATGGACAGTTTGTTGCTGGTCATTCCCACATAGAAAGCGTCACAGTGTAGGCAGGTCAGTTGGTAAATCACGTGGGTGCTTTCACACGTGGCTCTGCCTTTGATTGTGTACACCTTCCGGGTTACAGGACTGGAGTAGGTGGTGGTGGGAGGGTGCATGGGACAGGTTTTACACCGGGGGCAGTTACAAGGGTAGGAGCCAGAGGGTAGGGAAGGTGGTTTGGGGATTTCATACGGATGAACTAACAGGTTATGAAGGTTAGGTGGACGGCGGAAAGACACTTTTGGTGGAGTGGGGAGGATTTCATGAAGGATGGATCTCATTTCGGGGCAGGATTTGAGGAAGTCTTATCCCTGCTGGAGAGCCACATTCAGAGTCTGATCCAGTCCCGGGAAGTATCCTGTTACAAGTGGGGCACTTTTGGGGTTCTTCTGTGAGAGGTTCTGGGTTTGAGGGGATGAGGAAGTGGCTCTGGTTATTTGTTTCTGTACCAGGTCGGGAGGGTAGTTGCGGGATGCAAAAGCTGTTTTCAGGTTGTTGGTGTAATGGTTCAGGGATTCAGGACTCTAGCAGATTCGTTTGCCACGAAGGTCTAGGCTGTAGGGAAGGCTGTGGCTGGAGTCAGCACAAACAAATACTGCCCATCACCTCTTCCATGGGATGCCCAGCATCGATGGGAAATCTGTTTCCTGTTATACACGAAATTAAGTTAAAGCAGAATTTTACATTCCCATTTGATAAAGCAATCCAAAACTACTATAGTGTGATATTTGTTTTATTGATACGTATTAAAAGGAACAGTGAAACACTGAAAATAATTACTTCTCCTGCAGTGACAGCATTGCCCTGCACCATGGTGACTGACTTCCCTGCAGCAGCACAGCGCAGCCACTGTTGGGGTACTGGTTATTCTTTTTATTTAGTAACCCTGTTAATATAGATCAATAAAACAAAATATTGCACTCTAATAATTTTGGACATAAAATTCCGCTTCAGAAATCATTTAGTTTGTAATGGAAAACGAACTGATGCTTTCCATCAACACAGAATGCTGCACAAAAGGTGTGATTAGCAGTATTTCTTTGTGCTGACTGAAGCTACACACTGCAAAGTTAAAACTGCAAATACATGCCGAAACACCAGAAAAATGTACCTGATGTCTAAGGAGCGAACCCTATATGTCTACATATGATGGATGTCCATGATGTATCATTAACTCCATTTGGGATTAAAAAAATAAAAACTTATTTAACATGTGGCTCTGTAACCATAAACTGCACTATCCACAACTACTTTCCTTCAATATTAGTCTACATAACTCATTTCAGTTAAGCTTCATTATTGTATAGGCATGATAAAATATATACATGGAACTCACCAAAACACGAAAATCTCTAGGTGCTGAGTCCAGTTTTCCAGTTGGTGACAATGAGCGTGGGATGTGCTCAATGCTGAACGCAGTAATTTTAATCCATGCAGAAAGTTGTATTACCAGAAATCCCTGCCCTCCTGTGAAGGCCCAACAGTTACCAGGTACAACACCAGGCTGTTAATGATATGAAGGGAACTAATTTTTTGTTGCTTTCAGCACCAAATTAAGTTTGTAAGTTGTCTCTAACAACAATATCTGCTTACCTGAATAACAGTTCTTGGGGAAACACCAGATGGGTACCAATGAAACCACCCCATTATTGTTAGCATAGCAGTCTTTGCTTGATAGTTTTCCGTGCACCTTGTGCTTAAAATACTCCCTCCTAAGCACAAAAGTGAGAAACAGATTGAGAGAAAGACAGTCACTTTTTGTTTAAAATAGAGTAATTTACAAGACAGTGTTAAATGTGTACAATGCAGAAATACCTGATGATTCTAACGCATAATCCACCATTCCTGTTTTATCAGCATCATACTTCGCAAGAGCTCGATCAACAATTTTCTGGACATCAGAATATGATAAACCATCATTGCTGTCGCACTCTGTATGCTCTGTTGCCTTGGAAAAGTAACAACCAATAATGGGATCCTGGTGTTGTCGAACAAATTCTTCTCTAATTTTTTCTGACACAGAGGTCATAATAATATCAGCTGAGTAATTTGCAGCTGCAAGAATCAAAGTTTAATTTCTATAAACACACTTCAACAAAATGACTAAAGAAACAAAATGAAAAAATATTGGAATTTAAAAAATTAATTCTACTTCTTACATTAACTATTATCATGAGCAAAAAGGTACAAATTATACATCTGAAATAAATTATACACAACTCTGTGTGTGTGTGGGGGGGGGGGGGGGGGGGGGGGGCGCGCACAAACGCGCTTAAACTGATTTGGTCATTATCCCTGGGGGTCTAACATCCGTCCTGCAACCATATTCAAAGCTAACTTAAACAATGATGTACGCACTGGATAGCCAATGAAACCCACAAATTTACACCACATGGACAAGTCAAGCAGCTAGATTTGTAGCTGATATGTGAGTGGGCAGAATGGGCATGGGAATCCAATCCTCCACCACTGCTGGAAAAATCCTTTAAAAAATGTGGTATCACAAATTCACTGGATAAAACCAAGGATGACACACTACGGGAAGATGGCAACAACAGTGCTGCTTCAACTTACAATAGTGATGATGAATAGAACAATTATGATAGAATAAATTTTTTGGAAAAAAATTGAAGCCAATGCTACTACTTTTTCTTTCCCTTAAAATTAGGATTACTGGGTACTGCAGATTATTTGAGTGTGTACGATATTTTGATGTAATTACCACTTAAACATTAAAATTGCTTTTTCTAGAGTTTCATAAAAATTGACTTGCCTACTTCTTTAATAAGGCCCTTCAATTTTGTCATTGTTGAAACTTGGTTTGAAAGAGTAGCAGCTAGATGAACCATCAGATGCTCAGATGGGAAGCCAGTATTAAGCAAACAATGCTGAAAGATGGAAGATATACAGAGGGCTACTACAAATCATTCAATTATTTTCAAAGTTCTATTTTTTCCAAAGTATTACATGTAACAATGTGACTGATGCACGAATAGAACTGTGAACTCACCAAGTTTGGTAGTGCACGCCAGAAGGCATTACGAGTGCAGTGCATTAACAAAATGGTGACAAAGCAAGGGAGGGGGGTGCACGTGTTGGAATATGAGGTGTTTACCTGTTATGACGGTGCAGTGTGCAAGGGTATCGACAGTTCATGGACACTGCCTCTGTAGAGAAAAGGTATGGGTGACCAAGTATGCCCCATGTAGCCGTAGAGTAGGTTAGGGAAAGTTTCATACACAGCCCAGAAATAATCAATCGCCCATGCAAGCCACGAACTGGGAATGCCGCAGCAAACTGTGTGGAAGATTTTGTGATGGCAGTTACATTACAAACTACATTGTCTACAACTCGTGTAACAGTTAAAGCTGAAAGTTTAGGCCAGTGCCTTGTGTTTTACATCACAATGCATGAAGCACTTATGGATGAACATTTCACCTCCAAGTTAATATTCCGCGATGGAGGAACGTTCAACCTTTACCTGGGAAAGTTAATCATCACAATGTGAATGTGTGGAGCACTGAACATCCTCATGAAATTGTGGCACATTACTGATATTTGTCACAGGTTGTTTTCTGTGTAATGTCAACATACAAAGCTACATGGGCCTCTTCCTTCTGTGAAAAGACTGACTGATACCTCATACCTGGCTGACAAACTTCCACATCACTGGATGGGGCGTAGGGTGAAGATCATATGCTCCTGTTTCCTCAGCCCCCACCAGACCCCCTGACCTAACGCCCTGTTATTTTCTCCTTTGGGGGCATATTAAAGACCATGTTTAAATACCTCCACTGCAAGAACACAAACAGCTGAATATTCATTTATGCTGCTGTGATGACCATTAACAGGATGTTGCTACATAAGCTGCAGATTGAACTTCACTACCATCTGGATGTGGGTCATGTAACCAAAGGAGTACTCATAGAACATGAAAACTTTATGAGTTTCCACTTCTATTCATGCATCAATTTGGGCATGTAATACTTTGCAAAATATAGAACTTTAAAAACAAATAATATATAGTAGCTTGGTAGAAGGGATATGAAACTTAAAACAATATCCATTAATATCTGGAAATATGCACACAGAGCAATTTGAAGTGGAACGACCCTTTAAATTAATAAAACTAATATTAGGAAAGGCAGATGCCAGATAACATCACTGGAACAACGCTCAGGACATTTTAGTCAGTCCATGAATAAGGTAGCTTCCAAAACTATCATTATCAAGTCTAGGTCCCTTATCTGATAGAAAAGATGAAGAAGAACAGTGTTTTTAGCCTCAGTTCATTTATTAAACATGAAAATGACAGAGATATTCAAACTTAAGTGCCACACGCAACAAGAGAAGTTTTGTGCATCATGGTGTGGCTTACTTCTAATATTCCTCGGGCATATGCTTCAAGTTGAGTTAGCCAATATATTGCCTCCTCCTCCATGTATCTCACAAAAACCTTGAAGGTAAAAATTAAAGGCTCAAATTCATCATAGGCTTACTAAAGCTATTTTTCACACACACCATCTGTGAATGGAACAAGAATGGTTGAATGAACAAGAGTTGTACAGTAAAATCCCAAATTAATGAATCTGCTGCTGAGGACATCCCACTTTTAACAAATATTTCCCTCGATCCTGGTAAAATTTCCTTAAAAACAATGTTATTCCTCCCCACTTTCAATGAAACCCACTCTAAGTAGTAGTCTGCTTTTAAGGAATAAAGATGAAGTATTCTGTAAATTAAAATTAGGTTTTATGCAATTCCTAACATGTTCCAATAAGTTTTCGATTTCTTTTGGTTTCACACGTCTTTCATTTCATGTGATGGCAATGTAAGGTAATTGGTTCTTTGGGTAGACACATATCCATACAGAATTCAATTGTGGCGATATCAGATAAAGCATCAAGCGAACCGGAAATCTATTTCCACACAGCCTACAACACAACCCTGATCACATGATCTAATATCAGTCACACTCACTAAGTAAGGAAGCCGTAGACATGATTTCATTGTTGAATTTATCAGTTTTCCTTTTGTCTAGTTATGACCTGCAAATGTAGAAAGCTTACGATTCAGTAAAAGCTGACGATCATCCACAATGTCAAAAACAATCACAACATACAACGTTCTGGTACAGCAAAATGGTACAATTTTGTACTGTCTTGATCATGCTGCATTCTCAACAACAAGCAATGCATTGTTAAATGTCAAAGCCTGTCGTTTCTCTGGGTGTAAATGGAAGAACATTTGTATGTCAATGTTTATAAATGGAAAGCATTCCTATATGCAGAAACATACTGCAACAGAATGCTCAGGAAATCACCCTCAAGATCAGTGTTGAAAATTTAAGTGCTTCAAATGGTCAGTTAATCTGTTTTAAAAACCACCATAATCTCTCATTTCAGAGCATAAGTGGAGTTGGGGAGGAGGAGGTGGGGAGCCCCTGTCGAAGTAGCAAATGTAAACCTGAAATCATTAAATAAGGGTTGTGGGTGAAAACATATTTTTAACGCAGATGAAACTGGCATCTTTTACAATTTGCTTCCTGCGAAAACACATTTTGTTTAGGGAGAAAAATGCCATGGAGGTAAAAAAAGTAAAGAAAGAATGACTGCACTATTGTGTGTAACTAGCAATGGAAGCGAGACTGCCCATATAATATGGAAATTTAAATCTCTTAGGTGATATAAGAACATAAAAGCCCTTCCTTTTATGAACAAACTCAACAGCAATTCCTGGATGACATCGGAAATATTTAAAATATGTCTCAGGCATTTTGATGTCAAGATGGGTGCAGCAGGTAGAAAAATAGTGCTCATTATTGACCAAAATACCTGTACATCACATCAAAACATCATTTCTGAAAAATGCAAAAGTTGTGTTCCTTCCACCGAACAGCACAGCATCAGCAGCCTCTAGGATCAGATACAACAAAGCCAATTACATAGTAGAAGTTGTACAGATGTTAATTACATTCTTTGAATGGAAGATAGTGATAAGGTTCAACATTTTACAGACTACTCGTTTGTTGCTACCTGGAACTGTGCAACACAACTTTTTGTGTTAAACAGTTTTGAAAAGGCTGGTTGAGATCACTGGTTGCTGTTGTTGATTGCACTGTTCCAGAAGAAGAATGGAGTATAATCACAGATGTTCCTAAAAATGTGACATTCTAGGACTTTCTTGTGATGAAGGTGTTTTGAATTCCACACCAAAGATGAATGTAAGAGATGTGTGGAAAGCTAGTGAAAGAACAATGTGCTGTAGATGATGGTGGTGGTGGTGTCAATGACAAAAAAGAGGGAGGAAGCCACTGCACAATGTTTTGCAACTGCAGTACAATGAACAGATACTGCCACAAACTATCATTCCTATTTAATACAGACGAGTCAATTCTAACAAATTTCAACTAACTAGAGCAACAGCTACTATCACTGCAATGAGGTCAAAACAAACAACTGTTCTTGATTTCTTTTTCAATAAAGAATGTAGTCTGCGAAAAGTGTGTTCACGTACCAGTATGTGCACTGCATTTGAATTTGTTGTACACTCTTGGAGAGTGTGTAATTAAATAGTACTTACACCACCTTAACAAGCTTGAGTTCCAATTCTGGGTCGCTTCTATGCACCTAGGCTAAACCCCCATTTACGGAAAATAATGAAGATGATTTGGGTTGAGGGGCGCACGGCATCATGGTCATCAGCACCCTGATGAAAAGTCAGCATGCTAATCTAATATTGACAGAAAACCCCTATTTTAAGGAAAAGATATTTGGGTCCCTACAGAGTCATTAACTCGCAAGTGGGTGCACCAGTTTTTGTAACGTGTGGGCACGAGGTGCACTTTGTACATACGTAAAGGATAACTGTTTAATATTACCAACGGAAATGTGTATGAAGAAAATTACAGTTTAATCTTAGTTTAATTAATATAAACTACCATTATATGACCTGTGATTACACAGTAATAAAATAAACCTTCCATTGTATCACACTGTTGCTGCAATAAAGTGTTATCCCACAGTAATGACCCACTCAAAGCATTAAACAGTGCATTTGCATCAGATTCCTGTCAGCTGCTTATTTGTTTACTAATTATCTAGTAGTTAACTGCCTCATTGTAGGACTGTGGCGCTATTTCATAATCAACATTTTCTTCTTGCCAATCAAGAATTTTTTCTCACCCAGCTCACTGCTTATTTTATAATACTGCTGCTCACTTGTTCGTGTGACAACACAACTTATTACTGTGTTCACTGCAGAATAATGAAGGAATAGGTAGGGGCTCACAATTGTAAAACAACCATGAAACAGCACAAAGCACTGCTATTTGTGAGTGGCGCACTTTATATACAGGTGCATCCACTTGAGAGTTAAAAAGGAATTTTACTGTGTAGGAAGTACCCTCTCTAATATGACTATGACCATCAAAGCACATCTGACGAGACCAACTGAGTAACAGTTGTTCCCTATTACTTGTTGTCCACACAATTTGATTGGGCGCTCTCTCTCTCTCTCTCTCTCTCTCTCTCTCTCTCTCTCTCTCACTCTCACTCAAGTGACAAGTGAGCGAGCTTGAGAAGTGTGGAACAAATGTATGGCCCTTCCATGTGGCTATTTAAAAGATGGCTGTTAGCTACGTCACAGCACAGAGCGGACCTATGGAAGAGCTCCGAGCCTGCAAACACTACATCTTCACGGCCTGTGCAGATCCAATCTATTTTCACATAGATACATAACACATGCAAGTGGTTGTCATTAGGTGATATGGTTATCTTAGGCAATTTCTGCCAAGCTGTGCAAAGGTCATTGATCCTCTCTATCACAGGTGATATCAGGCGGACCTGGCAGCAAATTCAGTGAAAGGAAGTGTTTTAATTCGGTGGTGTGTGTCCTCTTATAATTGTAAAAGAGGTACATATAACTATCTTGTATACGCTTATTTGGCCGAATACTTCAGCAGATAACTGACACGAATTGAGTCAGCATTCACATCTCACCACTCCCTTATATCAAATTCCCAATGATAGCAGATCAAATACACTGTACTTCACTTAGTAAAAATGGCTTGAACATTTAAAAGAATGTTTTATGAAATTTTGGCTATTTTAAGTGAATTCTTTGCACTTGACATCTTCAGAAGATGGATAATGTCACAGGCAACAACTTGGAGACAAAATGTTCACAGACACTTAGGTAGCCTTCTGTCACAGTGCATGTTCATGTTCAAAGAGGTCAACTGCTCTAAATATTCAAACAGCAGCACCAACGAGTCTTGCAGAGGTACTTCCATGAACAGTGACAATTTCAACACTTGCATGAAGATCATCTCCTTGAAATCACATATCCTTCAGTATTTTCACAAAATTGGCCACTTTTTAACGTGACGACTACAGTGCCCCATAAGGTGTGTTAGAAGTGTCGCCAGATATCTGACCAGATCATAATTGGGTAAATTGATGGTGTCTAGTATTAACCATGAAGGTACCCCTTTCTTGTGGAATTTCTTGAGTCCGTACAGGTGGGGTGTCACTGGCACCCTGGGATACAGCTGCTTTTCACTGCCTCTGATAGATCCAAGTGCTTCAGTAGAGCCACAGTTCTGCTGGTCATCATAAAGGAAGGTTGGATCCTTCTTGAGATTCTTGTAGGCTGCGTCCTGTAGCAGCGAGCCAATTTTATGATGCCAGTCATTGGTGCAAGTCAACACAGTTGCGTTCCCATTGTCTGCTGAAAGTAGTATAATGTCAACATCATTTCTCAGTGATCAGGTAGCCTCCCATTCTGCCAACATTATGTTTGCTCTTAGAAGTCGGGACTGTAGTGGTGTGGAGGCAGAAATCCAAGGTCTGACAAAGAAAGAAAGAGACGAGATATGGCAAGAAACCTGCAGGGTAATCGACAAGCCACTTCTGGAAACGAATGTGATGCGGCAGAATAGGAGGCTATCTGATCAAGAGGTGATGCTGACACAAGGGTTCTTCCAGCAGATAAAGATAATGCAACGGTGTCGATTACCGATTGGTTCGCTGCTGCAGGACCCAGCCTACAGTAAATTCAACAATGATTAAACCTCAATGATGACCAGCAAAATCGTGGCTCTGCTGACAAACTCAGATCTACCGCAGGCTGTGAAGTAGTTGCTGTACCCCAGGCTGCCAGCAACACCATGCCTTTAAGGACTACAGATAATCCACAAGGAGGGCTGCCTCTGCTGTCAATACTTGACATCATTAATTCACATAATTACACACTGGCCAAATACCTAGAGACACTTCTAACACACCTTGTGGGACACTGTAGTCATGATGTTAAAAACATGGCCATCATGAAAATACTTAAAGATATGTGATAACAAGAAAATTATATGTTTGTGAGTTTCAATGTTCTATCGCTATTCATGAAAGTACCTCGGCAAGACTCCTTGATGCACCTATCTCAACATTTAGAGCTGCAAATAACTGAACTCTTTGAATGTGCACTGAAGAACACTGACTTCAAGTAAGGCAGTGTGTTTTATGAACAGATGGATGGAGTGGTCGTGGGTATGCCAGTGGCTTCACGGATTGCAAACTATGTTGATGATACTTTTTTGGTATAAGAGTATAGCAGACAGGTATAGGACAAGTTTCTAAATCACATTCAAAGCATCCATCGTAACATTTCTTTTCACTGCACGAACAGAGGAGAATGGTTGTCCCCTTTTCTTGGACGTATTGATGAAGAAGAAAGCAGAAGGTACACTAGGCCACTCGGTATACAGGAAGAGGACACACAAAGACCTGTACCTGCATGCAAAAAGTTGCCACCATTCAGCACAGTGACACACTGTGCTGATCACTCTGCTACACACAGCATGTCATCTGCAATAAACAAAGCCTCCCAGATGGGGTAAAACACTTGAAGGAAGTATTCTGCAAAAAGGGGTACAGTGAAGCACAGATCAGTAGGGCATTCAAGGAAAGACAAGATGCTGGAAACCAAAAGAGAAAGAAGAACAAGGTGAGACTCACTTCCTTTCCGTGCCCATGACTGCTCTCAGCCAAAATTGCGAGGCTAAACAAAAAATCCAACATAAAATTCTTCTTCCAACAAATACTGAATGGGATAGATTGGCTTTCCTCTACGTAATATCCACTAAAAATTCATGTATCGGGAATACACAGAATCACCTGTAAAGGTGGCCAACAGTACACTAGGCAAACACCGTGCTTATTTAGAAAGGCTGCAAGGACAGCCACCCATTGAAAGGTGCAGTGGGCACTCCACTAATATAAATACCACAGCATCTACCTGCCTCAGCACTTCACCAGAAGCCGACAAGTATGACTTGTTGAAATATCGCGTTAACACGGCAACCTGGCTGGAAGCCCACGAGCTTTTCACAAAAAATGGTTTTCTGATACTGCTAGGGCAAATCAAGTCAGTTGATGCAGTGCAAATTTGATTCTTTTCTGTTGATAAGATATTCACTGTAGATTCACAAAATCAACAGTAGAAATGACTGCTGGTTTGCACATGATCCAAGAACATCACAGTTATTGTCAGAACTAAATTTCCCACCAGTCTTCAAGTGTAAATTGTTCCGCCCAGTGAGGGACATGCCAGGCACTCAAATTCTCTTAAAAACAAAGGAACTGTCACTAAAAGAAATTTATATGGACGTTATTTGAGCGCTACAAATACCTGGATGGAAACATTGGTGTTGAACTCCGTATGTTTTCAACTGGACAGTGTACCAATATAGCAATCCACAAAAGCCATTTGGTACAAACTGGATTCTGATAACTTTGTCATCTTTAGGTCTAAAGAAATCTGGACACCTAACATCCTTGACTGCAATGCAATGAATTAGTATATTTAAGGACAACCTAAAATGTTTCAAACCCTTTGGTAGGTTCAATACAGCTTTTCATTCCCATCACTTGGCAGCTACCCTTTTCATTTCAGTGTAATGATCTCCTGTGATTCTTTTCCATGTATGTCAAATAGTTAGGAGATTGAACAGTAAACAATGTATCGCTAAATATCAAAACTCAAACATCCTTATGGTCACACATTCAATAATTAGACTTACTACCACAAATTACAGATGTACTGTTCAGACAGCATGACCACTTGTCAATGGCTTTAACAACCACCTTAATAACCCCACTTTGCAGTACATGACAGCTCCAAGACATGCAGGAGGTTAGCTGATGAGGTTCTGGATGATACCTTCAAGAATGTGGAGCCCTGTCAACTCCAGTGCCACAGCCAGTTGTGCTAGGTTTCTTGGTTGAGGATCCATGATGTGAACAGCCCAATCAAGGTGGTCCAACATTTTGTCAATTGGGTTTAAATCCAGGGTCAGGGGAATATGTGAACTCATCCTGGAGCACCTCGAGTCACGTACACACCCTGTGGGCTCTGTGACACGTTACGTTGTCTTGCTGGTAGGGGACGACATGATTCCAAGGATAGATGCATACTTTTGCTGTTGCAGTGTGCCTTCAAGAAAGACAAGATTACCAAGGGAATTCCATGAAAACATTCCCCAGATTGTAACTCTCCCTTCTCCTGCTTGGACCCTTCTGAAGACTGTTGCAAGGTGTTTGCTTTCAGATGTTTTACTTCATACATGCCAACAGTCAGCTGTCCGATGGAGTATAAAAAGCTCGATTCATACAAAAAGGCCACCTATCATCATTCGGTGAATGTCCAGTTGCGATATTAGCGTGGAAATTCCAGCCTTCATCACCAATGATCATCTGTCAGCATGGCTGTGTGAACCATGCACCTGCTGTGGAGGCCCATATACAGCTACATTTCCTGAAGAGCTGTTGAGGAGACACTGTTGGTGGCACCTTGGTTCACGTGGGTGCTCAGCTACTCAACAGTTGCACATCTATTTGCTTGTACACATATCTGCAGCCGCCATTCTCCCCCATCACCTATGGCCTGTGGTGCACCTCAGTTGCCTTGGCACTTATTTTGGATAGCGCCTCTTCAGGATGCACAGTATACTTCAACCATAAAGGGATACAAACAGTTTACAAACTCAGCCATTTTGGAAATGTTTCCAGTCTTGTTCCTGATGGATCTTTTACTCAGGTGACATCAAATGACTAGTCTCCATGTTTGAAGTCACCGAGCTCTCTTGACCAACCCATTCTGCTGTTCATGCTTATCTACTGATAACACAATATTCCCAAACTTTCATACTGGCAGATCCACCTCTTGGCATTTAATGGTAAATTCTAATTGATGTCCAGATATTTCAGATCAGATAGTGCATAGATCTGTTCTAAATTTATTGCTTTCATTTTGTAATGAAATATTACAATTACATTCTCACTTGAAGTTTGCATTGTTAAATGGTTGTTTCCTATTCTTTTACAATCATTTGATCTGTATTTTGGTGTTTCCTTTATTTTGCCCAGAATAATTCTGCTCTCTTGGTTAACTGAAATCCAGAACCACCATAGGAAATGGGGACCACTAAAAATAGAGAAGCACAGAGCAAAGTAGATAGCCCACACACAACCAAGTGCAGGAAAAAAACAAGGACACGGACACGGACACACACACACACACACACACACACACACACACACACACACACACACACACACACAGAGAGAGAGAGAGAGAGAGAGAGAGAGAGAGAGAGAGAGAGCTTTTTTAGACAGGCAGTGGGGGGTATTGCACCCACTCATTTATGAGGAAGACTTTAGCAGTAAAGAGAATCAAAACAGGGATGACCTCTTGATTAAAGAGATGCTTCATAAAAACCAAATAATTTTGCCTGTTTTCTAATTAAAAGTACTTGATAGTACAGAGACCACACATTGGGAGGTGATTTCCTTCTATCAGAGCACTCAACGTCATGCCTGACCAGCTCACCATTGCCAAACTGCCGTCAGAACTGGTCGGTTCACTTCCAATGCATTGTTTACCATTCATTCTGGATTTGTTTGGATCATGACTCACAGATCTGGCATCTTAATTTCGTATTTCATACATGATAACCACACCAAAACCAGTGCACACACAGAACGATCCTACTGAAACAAGTTTCATACACTAACCAAACACTACTGTATACTTCTGCAAAAGATGCAACTCAACAACACATATACAGTTATCACAATTGGAGAGACTGGCTTACATTAGATAAGCTTCGCATGACACTGCAGAAAGCCAAATTTTTGCAAGCAGCATTGCAACTGGAGCACCACAGTCATAAACATAAATACTGGAGCTCCTCAATGCAGCCTTGTGGCTTAGTGCAACGATTAGTGTATTAACTTGACATGCACAAGGTTGTAGTTTCGAATCTCGTCAATTGTAATGAATTTTTCTTATTTCCAAATCTAATCAAAAGAGTTTGATCATTATTTTTATTCATTTAATAGGTTTAGATCTCATTTTCTTTTTAATTTCTAATTATTTGCCTTGTCATCTTCAGCACCATATTGACTATTTTTCTTCCTATAATTTTTTCTTCCTTTGGAATCCACGTCACAATATAATCCCTAACCACATACCAACAAGGACCGCTCATCGACTGGAAATGCAGCAGCTTGTGTACCTAGAGTGAGGATAGTTCCATGTAACCAAAGATAGCAAGATATTGGTCTTTAAATATGTGTGTGTGTGTGTGTGTGTGTGTGTGTGTGTGCGTGCGTGTGTGCGTGCGAGAGAGAGAGAGAGAGAGAGAGAGAGAGAGAGAGAGAGAGAGAGAGAGTGTATACCCGTCCTTTTTCCCCCCCTAAGGTAAGTATTTCCGCTCCCGGGATTGGAATGACTCCTTACCCTCTCCCTTAAAACCCACATCCTTTCGTCTTTCCCTCTCCTTCCCTCTTTCCTGATGAGGCAACAGTTTGTTGCGAAAGCTTGAATTTTGTGTGTGTGTTTGTGTGTCTATCGACCTGCCAGCGGGAAACATTCCAATATATATAATATACAACCAAACGATAGCCAGAAGCTGTAGCCCAAAAAATTCAATGACAATGCAAACAGCAGAAAGGTTACAAAAATTGTTTTGTCTCTCGATAATCACAAACTTCACTGAACAACAAAAATTTGTGTGCGGTTATTTATTCCTTGCAAATTAACTATTCATAAGTCATCTTTAAGAATTTTTTCAGCAACCTCATTGACAACGTCCAGTAGTTTGTTACGTTGTTGCTTCATCAACATTTGGTATTAACAATTCTGTTTACAGTCTGCTCACTTGGTAATGAGTGCTGTGTCTGTGAAAGCTCAAACTTGCTACTGCTAAGAACCAAGATCTTTGCACCAAGATTGTCTGGAATAAGCTATTAGCCCAAAAGAGATACTCACTACTATGCAACAATTACAGTTCTTCACTTTGGCATCTCTCACCATATTTCCGTAGACTTGTTCACTAAAATTATGGATAGTACATTTATTAAAATGTAGGCCATTGGCTTTTGTAAATCTTTAGCGATCACCAATGGAACAAACCATTCAAAATAGTACATATCACAAGAAACAAGCATATTTATTGCAAAGCATACCTTCTTTGGCACCATCGGAAAGTTTGACTGTTAAATTGGCAAGCCTTGCTTCTAATTCATCTCTTGCAACAAATAGTTTGTGAACCCAGTTATGAATCTCTGGAACGTTATTAATGACTTCTTCTTCAGAGCTAAATAATCCTGACAAAAATTTTATCACATGATTCTCAATATCTAATGGTGTGACAGCAGGAAGCTGTTTCTTACAACACTGTTCCATTTTCTTAATAGTATGGATGCGTGCTTCCTGCAAAAAGTGAAACATTGTAAGAAGTCAGTATTTCCATGTAGAATACTGTGCAAAAGGGTGAGGACAACACATTACCTATGGAAATAGTTTTGATTCAATCAATATCCTTATATTAAAACAAGGTAACAAAATTGTTTTACATAGAAAATATGAATCAGCACAAAGTCCCTGAGTATTACGCATAATCAGTACTATAACTGCACTTTATTGTGACTCTTGGTGAGGTGACTGATAGGGAGTAGACGTCTAGAAATATGAATCTGTTTGCCAGTAATGAATGCATTCTCTCCATTGTCAACTTCAGCTAGTCGACAACATAATCTTAGGATCAAACATGTCTAACTAGACCATTTCACATCAAATCATACTTAATATTTCTGCTATTTACATCACTCTATGTCACCTGGTAATTAATATTGGTAGCAACTAGAAAGCAATTAACATCAGTCATTTGATTATGCTACTCCGCCACAGAATCTTTGTACATGTATTTAACCTGGAAACCTAGTCATTATAGGAACAATTCACCACCACCACCACCACCACCACCACCACCACCACCACCACCACCACCCTACCCCGACAAAACTCTAATATTAATGTACTTTGGTTCTGTTGAACCTGTCACACTAATTTAGGAGTAAAGTTAACAATCCACCAAATAAGAATTGTGTAGTCCACTAGTGTAATGTACGTGGCGCGCATGCGTGCGTGCGTGCGCACGCGCACACACGGAAGGGTGGGGGGGGGGGGGGGGGGGGCACATCGTGTGATCAAATCCTTGTCTGACCATCAGATTTTTCAGTCTGCATTTTAACGCACCCTTCTCATCTCAGCAGTACGAGGAGTCACCAGGAATGACATATTCAGATTCCACGTTAAAGTGTACATACCTTTTCCTGGTTGGATAACTGGGGTATGTTAGGGCCACCCAAGTCACCAAACTGGCATGCGATTGAAACACTTGCACTAGATTAGTAAGCAACACAAAATTAATATTATCTGGCCAGTTGTTACTTTTATTCCTAAATTATTTACATTTTGCCAGAACTTTCCATACCACATCACTAACAGTTGAGCCTCATATGAAATTTGTGTTATCTTTACTTTTGGTATTTTACTTTCTAAGCATAATCGACACTAGGCCATTAGCTACACCCCTTATTCCTAATAATTCTAGCTCGTTGAGTAACATCTGAACATCAAGTATCAATTTTGTTAGTTTTGCAAAGGCATGATTCCAAACTACCACTGCAGAAACCGAACCGTAATTCACTTACGTTTTATTGAATTAAAGCACTGATCTATCATTCATAATAGATTCTGTTACTTTTGAGGAAGATAACTGCAGGGAAATTTGCCTGAAGTTTTCAATGTCTCCTGCATTACCTTTAGCAATAGCACAACTCTTGCCTGCTGTAAATAATTGTCAAAATCCATAATACAAATGACTTATTTTTATGTTCATTGAGGGATTTTGTATTCTTGTATGCATTGTTTCAGCACATATCCTGATAGTTCATGTAAGCCTGCTGACTGTTTCTTCCTACAGTATTACTGCCTCATGCTCTATGGTCAGCAATAGTATCAATGTTCTC
Source organism: Schistocerca nitens (assembly GCF_023898315.1). Classification (NCBI taxonomy): domain Eukaryota; kingdom Metazoa; phylum Arthropoda; class Insecta; order Orthoptera; family Acrididae; genus Schistocerca; species Schistocerca nitens. The sequence goes on from NC_064615.1 coordinate 355,501,445, forward strand.
AGTGCAAAATTATTTACAGATATCATGTGTGTTTCTCAGATTTTTGTTATTACTCTGCAACATTCGAAAATGCTGATTCACATAGTTGCTAGGTGATGTGGATCATTTGTTGCATCAGCTCCCCTAATTAAGTTGTGCTTTCAATTGTGTGTGTGCTTCATGTTTTAATAATTCCCAGGCTGTTTTATTATTTACTCTCTGCATTGTACATTATTCTGTTGTTTAACGACTTTTCTGCAGTAATTAACACCATCCTTCAAATCTTTTTGTATCTAGTCATTTGAAGACTGTTCTTCCACCTAGATATTTAAGGACTATTCAAGGAACTAAGATACTTAATGGTCTGGGAGGACTTTCTTAATATGGTACCTGTTGATATCAATTTGTTTTTAAGGGACACTGCATGCAATGAAGCTGCTTTTGGACATGTCTCCTCAAATTTCGATTTACATTACATTGAGAACATAAAGAATTACCCATTTACATTGGTTTCCCTTCATGTTCTGTCCTCACTCTGTTTGTGTCTAACAATCTTGCACTTTGAATTCTGGTAAAAACCCTTTTGCAGTCATGCACTTCAGGGTCTTTTCTCCATAGCTGATTATACTGTTATCATTTGATACGAATGGCCTGGGCACAATCATCCATTCATATGTAATACCTCCACGAAGAACTGAGTTAGCCAGCTATTTAATGTAAGACAATTCAATTGTTTAAATTTACAAATATACACAAGAAAAAATTGCATAGAAAAACACAGACAATGTAATCAGAGTGAACACGTGGGAAAAAGCTGACTTCAGTAGCATTATAAGCAGAAGACTGGAATACACATGAACGACACATCAAATATTTCTGATTTACTGCATAAATAACACCATAGCAGCTTGTCAGCAGGTTTTTATGAACTAACCTGTAAAAGCCTTAGGCGAGAGCTTAGATCTCTAATTTTCTTCTGCCATATATTAAATTCTGCATGGACAGAATGCTGTGTATTCTTTATCCTTTGCTGTTCATTGAACAAATTGTCTACCTGCATTTTAATCCTGTCCACTTCCACCATAAGTCTTTTTTGTTGTTCCATTTGTTCTTCATTAAGTGCAGCCTGCACAGAAAATTAGAGCATCTAAATTCTGAATACAGCAAGTATATGAATTTAGTCTTGTCTGCTAAAAGTTTCTAATGCTATCTATTATTTGCTAAAATCATCGAAAATGTATCAAGAGACATTGTTTCCCCAATATGCAATGTTCATAGAAGATTCCAACAGAGCAACACATTACTGGTACACTGAAGTAACTCCAACAATCTTACCTTGTATCTGGTGTCATCTGCTTCCAGTCCATTGAGCTGAGTTTCCAGTTCTACCTGCTGTGATTCCAGATGATTCTGAGACTGAATTAGTTTTAGGAACTCAGAACTGGATAGAACCTTCTTCACAATAAGTTTTTCATCAAAAGGTGCAAAGGAATAACCTTTAACATTTTCTTTCTGGATTTTATGTTCATCATTATCCTGCATGAAACAATAACATCTGCTTGAGTTTAGTGAAGACTGTGTAATGAATTTCATATTATGAGAAAAGAAGGCCAACAGATTAAATGTGGAAGTGAAATGTTTATAATTGTATTACAGTGATAAGTTATATACACAAATGCTATAACTATTTACCCAGAGGCAACAGAAAACCATACAGTGGCATGGCAAATTAACCTGCTAGAATAGTCAATGTTAGAAGTACAAGTCATCACTACATCATCATTGATGATAAATGAGCACAGGCAAACTTGCACAATTTGTAAAAACAAAGCCTGTTGCTAAAAATGGTCTGCAACACTATGGCAGATACAAATTTTTGTTAGCACTTTGCTTAACACAATCACCAACACAGGCAGTAATAAATTTTCAGAAAGAGCATCCTACTTTCATCTACTCAATACCAACTTCCATTATTATAAAATGCCTCAATTCTTCTCTTAAGCCTATTTCCTACCCACATCCAAATCCCCAACCCATTTCATGATTATCACCCTTTCCCATATTTATGCACAACGTAATTTCTTTCTCCACTTCTAAATTTTTCTCACTTTTTCCACTTGTTTCACACTTTCTTAGATCTCCAGTTTTCAACTGTCATTCATTATAATTTTATTAATCCCCTTTCACTTTAAATTATCAAAATTTCAAATTTCTGTTACTTCTTTCAACAAGTTTATGCACTCCACATTTTGTCCCAAAACCCTGGTTGGAGTTTACTTTGCCACATTACATTTCAGTTTTTGAATGAATTTCGTGGTCACCCATGGACAGCATAGCTTCAGTTTTTGTTTTTTATGTGATCTAATGGGGGATTTATATTTATTACATTTTGAGTCATTTATTAACATTTAGTGTTACTGCAGTTCAAGAAAGCATTTTCTGTCTAAAGATAATATTCAAAAAGTACACATGCCAAAAACTTAAGACCTCCTTCGAGTTGATATGTCGACGAACACACTGCGCAGTGCAGCAGTCTTGTGAAAGTGCTACTTCTTTTGGTTGGCATTAGGTCTATCTTTTGAAGTATCAAACTGTTATGCAATTTCTGTGCGGCACTCAGCTGTCAATGCCTCTAATAACAGTGTTTTCTGATGCTTGGCTTGTCCTCTGCATCTACAAGTTGAGCTGCAGCTTGTCAACATAAGTAAAATATGGTTGGATACAATGCACTTGGCCCAGAGCATTCAGATTAATTCTCAGTCTACTGACAACTTAAAGACTTCAACAACAAAGCAAACATTTCTAAAGGAAAACCTAAAAGTGAACGGCCCACTATGTTCTTAACATTCATTCTGCAGCACTGACACATCTGAGTAATAAAATAACAAATTTCAATTTCATCCATGCAACTTTACTGAAGGAGATCAATGATTTAAGCATGACTTCAGAATCTCTATCTAAAGTAGTGAACAATTTACCCTAAAATCAATTTGAGGAAAATGTAGCCAGCTTTCAGTAACAGCTCCAACCCTCTCCAGAATTGAACTGAAATTTTCAACTGGTGACCTCCTGATGTAAGAAACAAGTCCTCCACCTGCAAGCAATAATGAAATGCTCAACATGTCATACAGATTAACTTACAATTACAACTAATATATATATATATATATATATATATATATATATATATATATATATATATATATATATATATATATCAATTAGTGCATTCTTTTATCTATTGCCATCATACACCACACAACGCAATACATATGCAACTATTTACTTACTTTGCCCCAACAATTATAACCAACAGCACCAAACTGAATGTTAACCAACAATACTGCTACAATAAACATGTTAGTCACACATCAGTGAAGGAATTCTAAAACAAAAAATTACTTTCAACAAAATTTCCCAGTTTCTGAACTACCAAAAAATGTTAACCTAACAAGTGATGGATTTTCAATAGAGGCATATTTATGAAAAACTGTATGTAATAGTTTGTAATCTGAATTCCAGTCTATTTGTAGGAATTAAAGGAAAGCTTACTGAAAGTGAGGTGAGAAGGATAGAGGTGTCACTTACCAAGTATTCTGCTATGTCCGCTGAGTCACCAGCACACTTCTGTGGCTCCACATTCAAGGATATTCATTTGGCACTTTCCAGAATGATGAGAATTGGGAAGGATCAAGGATATAAGTGACAGAACTATGTACATAATAAAAATATAGTATGTGTCTTACTCTCCTTCCTCTATCCTTCTCCCTCCTCCACTATAATGCAAGAGGAAGGTTAGCAAAGCCTATATTTACTCTTTTGGGGCTGATAAGCTTGTGCATCAAGCATGCATTGTATAAGAGTGAAGCGTAGTTATAAAACAAAATTATGAAATTAAGTGCTGTTTCAGGGTAAACTATTACCGTGCTCTGAATACAAATTCTTCACACAGTTAAAAGAGGAAAAAAAAAATTACAAAATCCCAGCTACAAATTTCTACAGTAACCAAACCAAACGAAGACAAAGCTATGAAGGCACTATCATGCAAAGAAACTATGTACAACAGGAAATCAATGCACAATCCTTACAGAAGAAAGAAAAGGTATAGATGCAAGAAGTATAATTACAAAGTGGCTGTTTTTACTATAAAATTAGTTAAGTTGAAAAGCAGTGCACACACACACAAAAACACACACACACACACACAACTATACTGGCTAATTATAAACTTGATTTTTTCATGTGAAATCAGCTGCCATCTGTTTTAAGGCTTTAACATGGTACTTAACCCACTTCATTAGTTAGAAACTAGGAGATAAAGAGTGCCCAAATTTTGTGTTTAATATATGAGAGAAACATGCTGCAAGACTAAATGGAAAAACATATTATGAGAAATACAAACTTGAGACAAGGGATCTATCCATTTCATTGGAGAACCAAATTCAGAAAATACTTGGTATACTGCCAGTAATTTTGCTATGGTAATCAGCAGATGAAAAGTTTACAAAGCTTTGCCCAAAGCAATCTCCTTTCTACAGTTAAGTGTATGGTAATAATTCTAAGCATAACTGTTGTATGGAAACTTCAAATGTCTGCTATTTGCGACTGTTGACAGCAAAGCATACGAAATATCTTCATGCATTTTTACAGAACTTTAAAATTATTTTAAATGTCTGCAGCAAGTAATTGTCTTCCTTGAATAGAATATGCAGTTTTGCTTCAGTTTAAGGACTTTAAAATTAAAGATCAGAGCTAGAAAAGCAAAGGCAGCATAACAATTCAGCAAGTCGGAATGAGTATAAACTTTGAAAACTGGAATGTTATTAATTTAGCTCTTTTGTCTTTCGGGGTCAGGAGACACATGGAAACCAAGATGAAACTAAAACTATTTAAGATTTTTAGCAGGAAGACCTAATAATGTCAGTCTTCTACTGTGGCTACTGACTGACTATAGAAATAGTGCAAAACAGCAAGTGGTAAGTGTGAAATTAAGTACAGTGGAAAAAAAATGGGGTGGGGAGTGGAGACAAAAGAAAATGAACTGAGATGAAGAATAAAGTAAACTAGGATTTGATGCCCATTAGAGATGATCAGTCACAGAGAGCTAGCTTAGATTATGGAAGGACATGCCCTTTTGAAAGTACACACACACACACACACACACACACACACACACAGAGAGAGAGAGAGAGAGAGAGGGGGGGGGGGGGGGCGCAACTCAGTTCCAGTTCCTGATTAAACTACAAATGCCCCTCTTCATTGGCTCGATGAACAGTCCCTTAGGCTGGACGAAGTTTGTACTTCAGAAGCAATATGATGCAACCTCTTTCCTTGGGCACCCACCACTATTATCACACAGAAAGTTTCACATATGTATGGCACATTGCCAGAACTGTAGTCAAATTGATTTAGTATTTGAAATACCGGTATCACTGTTAAAGTTTTAGGTTGATGATAACGTTCCATGACCAATGCTATCTCAGTTCCCCTGTTCCACAGTACAACTGTTATAAGAATTAACATTAAGTATATCTCTGCTACTGACAATTTTCTTTACAATGCTACTAAGAACTAGACGACTAATGAGACTAATGTTTTATTGTGATTCATGAAATTTCATTGTGAGAACTGTCAACTACCCCTTATCACAAATAAATGCAAAATAGTGGAATGCAAAGGATTTAAATTCCTGTTTAGCTTTTTAGCTTTATTTTTTTTACCCAAGACTGGCCTATCATGCTATTCATTACTTTTATTAAAAAGTGGAGTATTTCAGGGTTAACATAATACAACTTAACGGAAAAATTTACCCCACATGCTTTTAAAAACTGTTCCACATTTTTTTAGTAACATAGCTGCTGCTCAGGTTAGGAATTTATCTTGCTTGAAATAAATATAGCCAATTCTCAAGAATAATGTGAAGCATCTTGAGAAATGCAAACCTGTGCTGCGCTCTCTTAACTGGGTATGCAAATCTACAGAAGCCCTGCACACAGTTCTTTATATAAGCTGTTTATTGACTAGTCTCACTGTCCATCCCGCAATGCGAGCATTAGATGTACAAAAGTATAGTCACCTGCAACAGGTGAGCATATTGATAGGTGGATTTTAATGGTTGCTTTTGTTGTTGATATGCCAGAACACCACTGAATAATTTACATTGCTACTTCAATTTAATTATTCTATGATCTATCCATTCCAAACTTTGTATTTAAAATCATAAAAAAGTTTATTCAGTTCTTAATGAAAGCAAGCACATCCAGAGCTGCCACTCATACATGTACTATAATACCAACTAAAAATGCCTGGGGTGGGGGAGAGTGCTTGTCTGGCTGAACATAATTTGGTCTGGAATTGGAGACTTAAATTTAATTTAAAGAATTGTGGGTAACACAGCATATTTGACTGAGAACACTGCCACAATTACTACAAGATGGTTCCTCTACAACACACTAAAATGGCTTAAGACTCTCAGTATCCCGATGTACACATGTTGAAAAATTGTGTAATATTTTAGATACCTCCACTTAAGGTAACCATTAACGTACATGTGCACTTATACAGAAAGAAAAAGCTTTTTACAACAGCACTTCTTACAGCAATCAACACTATGTCGTCAGGCTTTTTTGGCTCATTTTTGAAAATAAGTCACAATTTCCAATTTTCAGGATTCTGATACTGTTGCAGTGATTCATCAACACAGAAAAATGAACAATTTGCTTTCATATCAGGACACTATTTTAGGCTTCCAAATACATTCAGTCCACTTTTGCATAAGAATTTGACTACAGGAACTATTAAAAAGAACGAATGATATTTAAGCAGCATGAATACTTGTTGTGGTTCCAAAACACAGAGCTGTTTCTAGTTTTGCTCATACAGGTAGAACAATTGTTACAGGGTCAATAATTTGTGGCACACATTCTTGTAAACATAGTGAAGGGTTACTTCCTGCCTTATCTCTCTCTATCTTCACAACCATCAGTGTAAAATGTATTCAGATGCCTACATAATGTTACTCTAAATCCTGTTTCATGGTTAAATTCCAAAGCTCAAGTATATAGGTATCCAAATAAACTTGACATTTTATGTGACAATAGTACATAGATAGGTAAGTATGGAAGTAATTACGTAAGGCTACTCCTATGAAGAAAACTAATCAAATGCATAGGCACCATACTTAGAGTGACAATAACAGAGTTTTTTCCATGATGTACAAAAAACAAGACCTTTACCATAAAAAACGTACTAGTCATCTCCGTAGTACTGCCCGCAAAGGAGAGCTATTAGTTGATGCCTGACTGCCTAGAAATATTTCAGCATTCTACAAATAATGAATCGCATCTACTGTATTTTGTCTTTCAGAACTAATCTACTGGGAACAAATACTATGTTGCACTTTATTTTCTGGGATTTACCTGAAATACTGTCAAACCCATGATCTGTTATTTCCTGTTGTAAATATGCACTGCAAGTATTGAACCTCTTCTGCTCACACCAAACAAATTATAGGGCTCAAGTGAAAAGATCGACTTTTTGAAATACATGGTTGGCGTTTTGGTCCTAGAAGACTGCACACATGCAGAAGCCACACTTCCATTAGTGACTCAGCGTATTGCCCCATTCCATAAGAGTCTGAGTATAGACTTCTTGTATTGTAACATAAGTGTTTTTTCATTTACAAGAGTCTCATGGAGCATGCTTCACTACTAAGGCAGCTAGTAGTTTTTTGTGTCTTGAGACATGTGTTCTCATTTCTCAACTCTCGTTGCTGAAGGATGCAAGTGTATAAGAACAGGTGAGCCTCATTTGGAAGTACCTCTGCAGAAAAATAGTGTGCACATACAAACACTACACAACAAAAAACTGATCACTTTACTTTCATTTTATTTCTTAAATCACTCTCACTACTGTAATATGGCAGCCACATCTGGAAACTCATTTCTGAAGTCAATGCACACAACAGTTCAATAACAGAAAAGAATTGTCAACATCAGTACTTTCTACTGCATTATTGAAGAATGCAATGAAGTACTAAGAAACTGACTGTTAGACTGACCAACCCATTAACTGACCACAATCGTGCAAAATCAGTTTGAAACAATGCACTGCTGGAGGAAAAAAAGATGAATTTACAAGCATAAAGCTCATATTAAAATGCAAATATTACTGTCCTACTTTATGAAGAAATAAGTAACTGAATACAACAACCTGACACTAAGTTAACAGAATACACAAATTTTAACATTATTTATCTGCCAGCCAATGATCTCAACAATTTATCTTATCCCATTGTAGTTCTCCAAGTTATTTTCTTAAATGGCTTCAACATTGTCACTTTTTTTCCGTAATTATGATAGAGCAGGTCACAAAAGATTAAAAATTTAAATAAAAATGGGATTCTTAATCCAGGTGTCCAGTTTGAAACTTATCTTGTTAACCATTCCAGGCAAAACTTTTAAGTCACTTTCCTGGCAACTTTTAAATATATAGTCGCACAATATATGGAAGATGGCAACTGTTGAAGGAGTAAAATTTGACCCAGACACACATTCCTGTGCAGCTGGCCAATCTAAGACAAAATTACAAATTTGAAACTTGTTGACTGATTGAAACTGTGCCCACAGAGGGATTGAAACACACAATTTTGTCTTTCACAGTCACTGCTATTACCAAGTGAGCTGCCCGCACAGCTCTCAGCCTGTCTGCCCTTACAGTTTTAATTCCGCTAACAGTTGTCATTATAATCAACTATTTTCCCTTGATCACTGCTTAATTCATACATTTCTGGATGGTCTGTTTTCCTCATCAGATCAGTTTATACTTGCATGAATGTTGGTGATGACATAACTTCATCATCCATGGTGCAACACTGTTTCAACTGAAACGAACCTTGTGTACAAACTATAGCTAGAATTGCAGCACAAAAGTGGCAGTAGAGTGAAACTTACAGCTGGTCTATGATTCAATTGAAGAGTTGAAGTAGAATATATAGATTTAAGCTCAAACCATATTTTGGTACATGGCATTTATACAGACAGATCAGTATACATATCTATTTCACCCAATCCTAAATGAGAGAGTGATTAGTGTTCTAGGTCTTGACATTTGAAATGTTCAACATAATTTGTGTGCACTCTGCATTGATGTTGGTTATAGGTGAACAGTAATGTACCTCCCCTTCTTTAACAGTATCATGTTTCTAATCCAAAAGTTTCGGAAACAATTTTCCTATGCCAGGTGACAGAACCTTCAATCTTCATCTCCCCATGTCCACAGTATTAAATTTGTTAAAGAACAGCTAAGGCCTTAAAGCAGCATTGACAGCAAACAGCTAAACACATCATTAAAATACAACTTCTGCAAAATATGTCAATGGAAATTCTGGGAATGAAACCAAGCAAAATGAGAAAAGGTAATTATTCACCTGCAACTAATTGACATATGGTACATAGACACACTAATGCAACACAGAATCACATTAACTTTCATAAACTACCATTATTCTTTCAGTTTAAGTGCATGCGTGTACACGCTTTAACACGCACAAGCGCACACACACCCAAACCCAGAGATACCAATAGAAAAATATATATAACTTGAAAGATAATGGTAGCAAATCTTTCTGTATTGCTTTATGTCCATGCTACATGCATCAATAAGGTGTAGGTGAATTCCTCAAAATTTCAATTTTTTAATAATTTCCTCTGAACGCTTGTTCAGAAGTTGTGTGCTGCTTATCTCATTACAAAAAATTATGCTTGAAGCTGAAAAAAGTTAGTGTATATATGCATGGGGCAGTGTGTAAGCTTCTTTACATAACATATTCAGTATAAAACGCATGCAATGTGTGTTGAAAAACAGTGCATAACATTTCAAGCAGAAAGCAAGCAGGTGTTAAAAATATTTGTATTCACAGGTGATGAGAAGAATAAAGAAAGGAGGTATTAAAATAAAGAAAAAATAAATTCCTTTAAATTAACAAGTTTTTCAGGTATACTGGCAACCATACTTGGAGTTTTGGAAAGAATTTCTAGAATTCCTATGAAGAAGTTTAACACATTGGAAAGAATGTCTGCAGTAATATCAAAGAGGTTCGGCAATTGGTAAGTCATATCCAAAAGAGATAACCAGAGCTGGTAGAGGAATGGAGGGATTTTACCAACATAATTCAGAAGATTATAAAGAGTGGCTGGAATAAGTGAGATAAATACTGGAATCTGGTAAAAATATTCAAGAACTGTAGATTTTATTTCTTGGTATGTGACTGTTGAATCCTGTGCTATGTGTAACCCTGAAAATACATTTAAAATGAAATATTAGTTAGCTAACATATCACTGAAATTATGATTACCAAGTTTGTTACATTAAACAAACACAAAGAACCAGCAATAAATTATGCTGCATATTACTAAAAACAAGAATATTCAAACGTGAACTTACATTAGACAGAAAGATACGTTATTAATTGTGGATAAGTATTACAAGAAAGGAGACAGAAAGACTTTCCAAAGTTTGTGAAAAACGTATAACACAAGGAACAATGATTAAAGATTGTTGTATCTTAACAAGAGCAGAATGCTTTGAAAATTTAAGTGTGCTATGAGACATGACACCAAAAGCACCAAATTTCAAAAGCAATGATTCTATAAGCAAAAAGCATTTTAATTCAATGCCACTGAAATTAAAAACATAACCATTGTGAAAAGTTAACATCACAACTAAAGGGAACAGCAATCTTTAGAAAATGCACATATAAAGCATTACGTTCATCCATTCAATTGCCAGATACTGTAGACAATTCATGACTATAAGAAAAAAACAATGGGAATGAAAAACATTTTAGTATACATTACCTTAGGTTAGAATAGTTGCCTGGTAGTGTCTAATGGAACATGAGATATAGATAGAACTAATTAAATTTCAAAGCCATCAAACGGAGACTCAACATCCCAAGAGACTTGATACTGCCCATCACTCACATACGCATAATTCACCTACTTAAAGCAATTTGTTCTAGGGAACCGCACACACCACAAAAAGTAACTATGTTCAGGGAGGCGTATGCTTCTTGTTCAACGTGTCACTTAACTTCAAGGAAACAGAATATCCTAAGTTACCTTTAACATTTTATTCAACAAAAAGGAGGAAGGTATTAGTGACTGAAGAAAGCAACCCTAACCTCAAATGTGGCTGTTTGGAGAATTTATCCTTAAACCAAATCCTTGGGGAAACTTATAACAAAAGTCTGTACTCAGAGTTCTGAAGGGTACCAAATGCAATGAGCACTGATTTTAAGTGGAATGAGATGTAGGATGAATATTGTGGATTTCATTTGGAAAGAGGCTGAAGTATGATTAATTTAATCACCTTCAAGAAGATATGGCTTGTCTAAAGAAGAATCTTACTAAAATCCCATTTTCAAAAATGGCATACCTGCTGAAAATATGCAAATAAAGAGAGGACGCAAAGGAGTGAAGAACAGATACACAAAATGTGATTAGATTAATAAATAAGCTACAGATGAGGACTTCAGAGGGGGGTGGGGGACAATTTGTGATGATGTGAGAGAGAACTAAGGGTACACGAAGAGAATTTTGTTGGATGGAGGGGGCAAAAAAGAGGGGACACAGGAAACCATGAAAATTACTGTATCATTAACTTTCACTTCAATGGATACTGACGAAGGGACAATATGAACCTCCCCTCACTGATTTGATTCATATTTACAATGTGTCTATGGAATGACTAGGACTTATCATAAAGGGAAAAATCAACACACTAACATTTTTGAGAAAATCAAGTTTGAAAATTTTAGGCATGCTTATTTCCTTTGTATGGTCAATGGCACTCAAGGAGTTTGCAGCCAAGTGAATAACAGCTTACCCTCTCCCTTAAAACCCACATCCTTTCGTCTTTCCCTCTCCTTCCCTCTTTCCTGATGAAGCAATCGTTGGTTGCGAAAGCTTGAATTTTGTGTGTATGTTTGTGTGTCTATCGACCTGCCAGCGCTTTCGTTTGGTAAGTCACATCATCTTTGTTTTTAGATATATTTTTCCCATGTGGAATGTTTCCCTCTATTATATCCATAACAATATATTTATTATGACTAAATTGTGTGTATCTAATTAATCTCATTTATTTTCATAATCTCTATGCCAAAATTCTAATCTATATGTGAACTTTTGGAAGTAGTTTCCCATTACTACTGTACTGCTGCAGGTATGTTCCAGCTCCCTCACATGGTTTCGACCAAGCATGAGCCTGGCTTCCTGGTACACATCCACGTACGGTACGACTCACTGTATGAACCTGTTTTCCCATTATTCCTGCAGGTGTATTTGAAGCACTAGAGAAAGCTGCATCTCTACAAACAACTTTCAATAAGTGGAGGGAGAAAGGGAACAGCATTCATGAACCCGGAGAATACTTCATTTATATGTTAGCCCTGTAGGTACGGACCCCAAGATGTTTTATAAGTATATGTAGTGATGTGCCTAGTACTTCAACAGCAAAAGAATATGAATCTATTTGTGAAGCCCAATTAATTTGCAGAGAAGTTTCAACAGTATGAATAAATACAGTATTCTTTTACAGTGACCAGCTCTTGTTCCAAAACAATCAATCATCCTGCAGTAGTACAACAAGAACACACACAACCCCGAGAAGAAATTTTTTGCAATACTTTTGGAACGGTAGAGGAAAAACAACTCAGGATACAAGATAAACTTATTGTCCACCAAGAAATCAACACAGGACAAGAAACCAAAGAAGTCGTATCTTCAGATAATTAAAAGCCCAAAGAGAAGCAGGTGAAAATGGACACCAATTTGGTTCTTCTGGATTACAAGATTAGAGTCAGCTTCTAGTGAGAGCATCCTGGATGGAGTTTGGCCACTCTTCGTAGAAGGGGAGTGACATCTCAAAAGCAAGGAAAATTTGAATAGAACATATAAGACAACATGGGATGAAGAATGAACAACTTGAAACAAGTGATTCGTGGTCTATGACCACTTAACAGAAGCACAAGAATGTAATAAGCAGGTGGTGACAAAACTACCAACAATGGGCTCTTGATGTTGCTTGCCAATTTCATAGTTTTACTTTTCAAGCTTCCGACTTTTGGGTAGTGCTCTTCACAAGAAGATATCAGATCTTTCAGAGAAAATCACCAGATCTGTGTCAGAGTGGAAGTGCTTCACTGCATAAAATCCTTGATGCAGCATCAAATTTTTGAATCCAGACTCAAGACCTCATACTACAATATGACATGATTTTTTTTAGGGTGCCAATGTCAATCAACTTATGAGCGAACTCTCACCATACGAAAAACAATGGAGCTTCTTGGGCAGTGAAAGGATACACATAAGGTGACAAATTCGTACACTGCTCAATATTCTGTCAGCTTATTTGGAAAATTACTACCAATATTCGTTTGCTTTCAAGAGACCACTGGCTCATAAGGCCAAAGGGTGAAAAAACCAATTTATGAACATCCATGCAAATATTAAAACATTAAGATAACACCTTTAAAGTGCAGAAACACTCACAACAGCAATATACAAGAATTTTCTAACCAAAATTTAAAAACCATGTTTTAGAGTAGAACAATTTCTTTTGCTCTTCGATTCACGGGGAGAACAAATGAACAAGGTCTGCACGGCCGAACTTCAGAATGGAGAGGGCCTGTCAATGTGCAGTTTTAAAGTAATTCCTCCATAATGTATTCCGATGGTGCAGCCTTGCAATGTTTATTTCTACAGGCAAGTGAACAACCATCTAAAATGACTGAAAATCACATCATGAACATGCTAGAGAGCTTCTAGATAAAAATTGCATAAAAATTCAATCAATCTTACACCATCAGTTGTGTGCAACAATAATCGATTATATAGTTCAATATGCACGATATGCCACAAAACTGTGTTATGATCGAGAAGTATTTACAAATGTAAACCAAGTTTTTCTCTTTACATGTGTTGCTTGTCACAATAACTTTTGTTTTCCACGTTTACATGATAAATAGCATCCTGACTCGTGCAGCTCTATGGGTTACACACATTATCCACAGTATGAATAAAAAGGCGTCAGTTTTCTTGTATCCTTTTTATTTTAAATCTCCTTGTAAACCAAAATTCTTTTTCTCCTTTTTTCAGCATGACATTTTTGAATATAATAAATAAAACATTAAATATTGATATTTGCTGAACCATTACAAATCTATCATTAGAATCATATACGAATGAAAGAAAGTATCTGCAGAGAGATTTGATGTAGATGTCATGCTTATGAAACAAAGTGTTTACACACTCAGTTGCAGCCTCCTTCAATACTAATGACCACACAAAGCATATGAGCATGACAAAAATTATGGAACTCTATTTTCTCAAAAATACCTGCAAGTTACGTATTTCTGTTTACAGATGAACTTCTGGTCATGCCCTACACACCCTCTCAATATAATTCAATTAAGAGAGGGCACGTTCATACAGTATAACAACTGTAAGAATAATAATAAACTTGATGGAGAAAATTGAGAACAGGAGTCAGAAATGATTAGTGCAATAAAAAGGATACTTCTAGCTTTGAGAAGAAATGGACTACCTTGGACTTAAAAGTAATTAGTCATTCATTATAGTATAAGTTAGTCAAGAAACAATATATGGCACATTTAGTTGTGTGTTACTAAGAATACGATTTAAACAAATGGTATCAAAGAGAAATTCTGTTTCCAGTACTGTTATATCCATGAGTAAAGCTAAATCTGAATTGCATTATACATAACGAACAGGGAATTGTTAAGGCATTTTAATAATAAAAGGGGGAAACTTTAAAAAGAGACAATAGTAATGTATTTAGGCATGGCGAGAGGAGCCACAGACCCGGAAGCGGGCTGAGTGGCTGATACTATATAGCTGTGCTTGATAATCAGCTAAAAGCAATAAGCCCTAAACACACAAAGAGGGCTCTGTGTACTTTTCACAATGGGGTCCACGATAAAGCTTGTAATTAAAGTTAATAAGCAATCAGCACTTCTAGTTAGAGAGGGAGTGTGGGATGAGAGGGAGAAAGAGAGAGGACCTTCTGGTGGGGACAACACTATGTCATAAGAAGCCAATACAGGGCTTAGGACGCAGTGTGTGTCTACCCCTCCACCCATCCTCTGAAGAACCACTGAAGAATAGTGCACAATGACAGCCAATAAGGACGCAAGTAGCCCTCAACATTATGTCATGGCAATAGCCGGCAGGGTCGAAGAGCAAAAGGATGCAAACCTCAGCAGCAAGATGTCCTGAGAGAGGTTGGTTGGTTGGTTGGTTGGTGGTATGAAGGGATCAAACTACAGGGTTATCAGTCCCTTTTTCTAGATGCAGGCAGGGCCCAAGGTACAAAATCACCCAAGTACGTTTGAGAAAGTAAGAGGGGGAAAAGGAATGGGGAACCACACCTAAAAAGAAAATGAATGGAATGGACAAAAAATGGGGAAAACATACACCATAAGGAAAAGTAGAAGAAGGTATTAAAACCACAAAGCAGATGGTCTGAGCTGGCTGATCACAATAATAAAAGAGGATGACCCAGCCACTCTGCAACACTTTAAAATGTCCACCCCAAAAAGACAAGGTGAGAACACATATGTAGGGAAAAGATGACCACCAAGGCAAACAAATGCAAAGAAAGTGTGACAGAGTTAAAATGGAGGGAGGGTGGCAGCCTCAGAGAGAAGGCTAAATGCCCACCCTTACATGGTACAAGAAAAACCCTCCTCATGAATAGAACGTAAAACTAAGTCTGCTGTTGAGGAATTGTTGCCAACACTGAAGGTAGGGTGCTGGGAAGGTTAAAAGTCCGCCACAGAGGGGCGGAATGTGGGCAGTCCAGCAAAATGTGGACGACAATCATATGTGAAACACAGTGACACCGAGGTGGGTCCTCGCGATGGTGGATGTAGCCATGTGTTAGCCACATATGGCCAATGCGGAGCCGGCAGAGGACCACAGAGTCTCTGCGAGAGGCCCGCATGGAGGACTTACACACACTCTTAGTCTCCTTAATGGCACACAGCTTCTTGTGCATGCTGAGATTATGTCATTCCGTCTTGCAAAGCTGAAAAACCCTGTGTTGTAATAATGATCGCAGGTCACTTACGGGGATGTCAATCTCCACAAGCAGCTTCCGTGTAGCCTTTTTGGCCAGCCTGTCAGCAAGTTCATTTCCTCGGATTCTGACGTGGCCTGGGTTTAACACAAACACCGCAAAACGACTGAACTGTACCAGAGCGTATATGGACTCCTGGATGGTTGCTACCGAAGGATGGGCGGGGAGGGGGGGGGGGGCATTGGTCGATAGCGTGTAGGCTGCAGGCTGCTCAAGGAGTCAGTGCAGAGAAGAAATGACTCACCAGGGAATGAGCAGATGCGCTCAAGAGCAGCTCTGTAGTGAAAAAACTGCAGCCATCTCGCAAAGAGTGCTGCTCAATATGCCCTCTTTGAGCAAACGCAAAGCCAACATGACCATCAGCCATCAAGCCGTCAATGTAAACCACTTCATGGTCCCAGTACATGTCATAATCGAGAGGAAATTACAGCAGAGAGCTGCGGGTTTAACTGAGTCCTTAGGACCATGAGTAAGGTCCAGGCGAAGCTTCGGCCTAGGTGTATACCATGGAGGTGTATGTGAATGTACCTCGAGTATAGGTGGTAAATGCAAGGACTTCACTTCAGACAGAACAGATCAGACGTGAAATGCAATCATAAGCCCTGACCGGGGCCCCCGATGCGGGAGATGAACCACCATGGGTGGGAAAAGGAGACGGGAATTCAGATGCTCAGGAGAGCTATGAATGTGTCAAACGTAACTGGTGAGCAGTTGTGAACATCTAACCTTCAATGGAGGGACTCTGGCCTCCAAGGGCTCTGTAGAGCTGCAGCAGCGTAGAGTGATCTGCACCCCAGTTAGAGTTGCTCAGGCAGCAGAGAGCATTGAGGTGCTACCAGAACTTCCGATTCAGCTGATGAAGAAGAGGAAGCCACATCAATTGGGCATTGAAAACCAGTCCTAATAATCAATATGTCTCCACTACAGTGAGTGGATTGTCATTAAGGTAAAGCTCTGGTTCTGCATGAATGGTACAACGCCGACCGAAGTGCAATACACACGACTTCGCGGCAGAAAACGAAGCCGCGGGCTAGAGCCCATAACTGCACCTTGTGGATGGCTCCCTGTAGGCACCACTCAGCAACACCAGTACTGGAGGAGCACTACAAAATGAAGAAGTCGTCTGCATACGAAGGAGAGATGGATGGCCCTACAGCTGCTGCTAGACTGTTAATGGCCACTAAAAACAGACACACTCAATAGAGAGCCCTGTGGGGCCCCATTCTCCTGGATATGCGGGGGGAACTATGGGACGCACCAACTTTGACATGGAAATTATGGAGTAATAGGAAATTTTGGATAAAAATTGGGAGCGGGCCCCAGACACCCCACTCTTCTAATGTGGCATGGATATGTCGCCAAGTCATGTCTTAAGCTTTTCGTAAATCAAAAAAGATGGCAACCAGATGTTGGTGTCTGGAAAAAGTTGTTTGGATGGCAGACTCAAGGGAAACTAGATTATCAGTGGCAGAGTGACTGGCAGAAACCGCCCTGGTATGGAGCCAGTAGGCCACGTGACTCCAGGACCCAACACAACCGCTGACTTACCATATTTTCTAACATCAGTGACAGCAGAGGTGAAAGCTTCCCAGTCTGCCTTGTTTAAAGCCCATTTTTGTAGACATCTGGGGGAATGGTACTGGGGGAGTGACAAGAAGATGGGAAAGTGGTCACTACCACAAAAGTCCTCATGGGCTCTCCAGTGGACAGATGGGAGAAGTCCTGGTCTGCAGAGGGATAAATCAATGGCCGAGTAAGTGCCATGAGCCACACTGAAATGTGTGGGAGCCCCAGTATTTAAGATGCAGAGGTTAAGGTCGAGTTCAAACGGGAACTTTCGACATCTCTACCTCAGCTAGTAAGCACGGTGCCACCCCACAAGGGGTTATGGGCATTAAAATCTCCCAAAAGTAGGAAAGGTTTAGGGAGTTGATGAATCAGTGCAGCCAATGCATTCAGGGGTTCTGCACCATCTGGAGGAAAATACATGTTGCAGACAGTTATTTCCTGCCTCGTACTTATCCTGCTTATCCTGATAGCCACAGCTTCAAGAGGGGGTTTGAACAGGCACAGGTTCACTGCATACTGAGTTCTGGACATAGACACAAACTCCACCTGACACTTCATAACAGTAGCTACACTTCTTGTAATATCTCCTACAGCCGCGGAGAGCAGCGGTCGCATTGCAGGGAATCAGGTTTCCTGGAGGGCAACGCAGAAAGCAGATGTAAAGCTTAACATTTGCCGTAGCTCAGCAAGGTGGTGGAAAAAACCGCAACAATATCCACTGGAAGGTGACGTTATCTTGAGGCTGGGAAGGCATGAAGCATACAAAAGAAGGCAGCTTACACCTCAGGGTCACCTGCTGCCACCAACTGAGTATTTGTATCCATTCCTATTGTGGATGAGGCAACAGTGAGATGCGGATCCTCAGGGGACACTAAGATATCATTCTCATCCTCAGGCGCAGAACTGGTAGGGAGTGGTAGTGTTGGGGCCACCGGAGGGTCCTTTTTCTTAGGAGACTTCTTTGTTTTGTTTTCTTGCCCTCGCACTTCTCTTTAGAGGCTTGCTGGGAGGATTTCTCCAAAGTAGCTTCAGGAGGAAGACTGTGAAGCTCTTCGTCCAGAAGCTTTTGGCTCCTTTAGCCACTGGCAAGTGTCCGCTGTGCCATTAGTGGAAACCTTGGGAGAGAGGGTCCCTTCCACAGTGAGTTGGAGGAGGCTGTTGCTTCTCTGGATGGGGGGAAGTGGACCGATGCCCGTTGCGTTTGGGGGGGATCCTTGCTCCCGAAGTAGGTACACCAAACTGGGAGTAATTGTCCAAATTTACATTTAGCCTCTTTGTATGTCAACCAGTCCAGGGTCTTTTACTCCAAGATTTTCCGCTCCTTTTGGAGTACTGAGCAGCCTGGCGAGCAGGGGGACTGCTGCTTTCCACAGTTGATACAAGAGGGAGGAGGCGCACATGGAGTATTTGGATGCAGTGGAAATCCAGTCTCGATATGTGGCACTGGAAGTGCAGCGGGAAGACATGCCTGAATTTCCAGCACTTAAAGCACCTCATAGGGGTAGGGATGTGTGGTTTAATGTCACAGCAGTAAACCGTCAACATGATCTTTCAGACAATGAATCACTGTCAAAGGTCAAGATGAAGGCTCCATTAGCAACCCTGTTGTCTTTGAGTCCCCTGTAAACGAGACGAATGAAATGAACACCCCGCCATTCTAGACTGGCGTGGAGCTCGTCGTTAGACTGCAAGAGGTGGTCATAATGGAAAATAATCCCCTGGACCATGTTGAGGCTTTTATGCGGAGTGACAGAAACAGGAATAGCACCCAGCCAATCACTGGCGAGTAACACCTGGGATTGGGCTGAGGATGCTGTCTGAATCAAGACTGCACCACTTCTCATCTTGGACAGCGCTGTCACTTCCCGAAACTTATTCCCAAGATGTTAAACAAAAAATTGAGGCTTCGTAGGTAGAAAGGAGTCTATGTCCATTCTGTTACCCGTCTATTCTGCTACAGACTAAGTACCGAGGCAAATATGACTGTTCTTTCTGTAGCACTATGTTCCTCCCTTGTGTAGCGAGGGAGGGAAACGATTTAGGGTCATATCTGTCAGCATTGTACTCAATTTTGCCCTTCTTAGAGACTGCCGGCACTGTACCGTCACCGGCAAGAGATGACTTACTCTGCTTCATTGCAGGTCATCCACCCAGATGCCACCCACTCCCATCAGCGGCTCTCCCCACCGGCGCTAACCAGCCACAGCGAAGACCACCTGGCATGATGGCCATTGCCGGGAGTCTTGATGCCCCAAGAAGACAGGTATCTAATCATTGGCATACGTGAGGAGTTTACAACACAGGCAGCAGCAGTGAGATCCCTTTGTTGTCAGGGGGCTACCACCAAATTGGTACATAACGGCCCCACCCCAATGGACTGGCTACCATGCTGGATATTGTGCACAGAGAAATTCAATATTGTCATGGGGGCAAAGACAATGGAAGAAGATGACACACCCCGGGAAATGTCCTCGCCCAAATAGTTGAATTGCAGGTGGAAATGCAAAGCCATTGCAAGAGGTGCAGGAATTCAAATCTAA
The DNA here is from genome assembly GCF_023898315.1 of Schistocerca nitens. NCBI lineage: Eukaryota > Metazoa > Arthropoda > Insecta > Orthoptera > Acrididae > Schistocerca > Schistocerca nitens. Next base: position 355,521,691 of record NC_064615.1, read on the forward strand.
GGGCATTATGGACAACTCGTGCACTACACAAGGCATCCTTCCCCATATGTCCCGCACTTCTGTAGAATTTAGAAAGTGGCAGGTCAAGCCATAAAATGGGACCTGAACTTATAGGGCCGAAAAGTGAGATACTCCTTTTAGTCGCCTCCTAAGACAGGCAGGGCTACCTCGGGCCTATTCTAACACCCGAACTCACAGGGAGATCCAAGAGAGGCAGTCTAGGAGTAAAGAAACTAGGCAGTAAGCAATCAAGGACAGTCAGGAGATGAGGCGGAGGTCTGACGCGAGGTGCTGCAGAGAGAGCTGGGGCTCATTGCAGAGTTAACATCCGGAACTGATGATCGGATAGGCAGCAGCTGTGGGACTCTGAGCTACTTGTGTGGGGTGCATTCGAAGAGTAGACAGAATGGCAGATGTCTTAACCGTCTCTGTATCGGACCTGGCCACTCAGTGGAAATTTCTCAGCCAGAGCTGTTAGGAATTTCTTCTGTATATTTTGAATAAACTTCAGGCAGTTAAACATTTCTGGAGAGTACTTCAATTTTCACCCAGCCTTTTCCTACCTTCACACCAGAGACCGTAACTTCTTAGCTAAGTCAAAGTCTTCTTCTCACGATGGCAAACCAGCTAATCTGTGGTTATCAACTGTGTCACTCATTCTCAAGTAAAACCCATGCTTGGGACACAAAAGTACACATTTTTTTAATTGATATCTACTGAAAAACATACTTCAGTATCTTTGTTAAAGCAAAGATAGAATATTCAAAAAATATAGGTTGAAAATTCACTATCTCCAGGAGTTGGGAAAAAAAAGAAAAAAGAAGTATCGTTTAACTGTCAACACTGTGTGACCAAAACTTCTATTCTCCTCCAAGTTAAATAGTATCGCTGCAGAACCCAGCAACAAGATCCAAAACATACCACGTAATGATGCAAAATTTTAAAAATAACGTTTTTGTCAAATCACAGTTTTAAAATGTAGCATCCCTCATTTCATCATTATGACAGATGATAATGTAACAGTATGTTCGTATAAAATGTTGTCTTAACCTCAATTATGTTGCAATGGAGAGATTCAATACTATATTTTTTTCAAATATGAAATCAATCCAACAGTGGTTTTTAAATGTCTGAAAAATGCCAACAAGCCAACTGATGCTGGGCTTTTAGCCCAGTTAAATACCAACACAATGACAAATTAAACAGAAATAACAGATGAGCTTACAGATAGAGCTGGGAATGTCTGGACAGTTTGATGAGATTTCAATGGCGTAACTTAAATATTCAAAACAGTGTAAAATTTGTGCTGTGACCGAAAAAAATATGACACTTGGAAAATTTATCTGAAGAATCATTATACAGCTTCTAGTGATCTCACTTTCTGTTGATTACAACACACCCAGAATAGTCCACAGCGACCAAAAAATTGCCTCAATAAACAATATGCTGATATATACTCCACACATATATTTGCAAATGAATTAATTTTTCCATCTTAATCTTACTGGAATTAAAGAGTACTTTTCACCACATGTGTTTTGCTTTTATTGTATACCACCTCTTCCAAGTTCATTCTGGAAATACAGTACCATATACATAATATGGCTCTACATTGTGGTATGAACGGCTCTACATTGTGGTATGAACACTCTAAAGTATTTCTTTAAAAAGTGGTGTACCATTTACTTACAGTGTTTTTGCCTCGTTACATGTTCTGAACAAATGTCCTCCCACCTTCATTTGTAGCAGAGGCAAAGACAGGGAACGGGACAGCGAGAGCAGGGTACACAGAGTAGTAAGGCCGGTATTACACTATCATATTTCTTTGTCCAATATCTTTGTCAAAGAAATTTCATGGTGTAATAGAGAACTTTTCTCCAAATTTGGAGAAAAGAGAACCACTTGTATGAATATCAAGAGCTCAGATGGAAACCCAGTTCTAAGCAAAGAAGGGAAAGCAGAGAGGTGGAAGTAGTATATAGAGAGTCTATACAAGGGCGATGTACTTGGGGACAATATCATGGAAATGGAAGAGGATGTAGATGAAGATGAAATGGGAGATACGATACTGCGTGAAGAGTCTGACAGAGCACTGAAAGACCTGAGTCGAAACAAGGCCCCAGGAGTAGACAACATTCCATTAGAACTACTGACGGCCTTGGGAGAGCCAGTCCTGACAAAACGCTACCATCTGGTGAGCAACATGTATGAGACAGGCGAAATACCCTCAGACTTCAAGAAGAATATAATAATTCCAATCCCATAGAACACAGGTGCTGACAGATGTGAAAATTACCGAACTATCAGTTTAATAAGTCACAGCTGCAAAATACTATCGCGAATTCTTTACAGACGAATGGAAAAATTGGTACAAGCCGACCTCAGGGAAGATCAGTTTGCATTCCGTAGAAATATTGGAACACGTGAGGCAACACTGACCCTACGACTTATCTTAGAAGCTAGATTAAGGAAAGGCAAACCTACGTTTCTAGCATTTGTAGACTTAGAGAAAGCTTTTGACAATGTTGACTGGAATAGTCTCTTTCAAATTCTAAAGGTGGCAGGGGTAGAATACAGGGAGCGAAAGGCTATTTACAATTTATACAGAAACCAGATGGCAGTTATAAGAGTCGAGGGGCATGAAAGGGAAGCAGTAGTTGGGAAGGGAGTGAGACAGGGTTGTAGCCTCTACCCGATGTTATTCTATCTGTATATTGAGCAAGCAGCGATGGAAAAAAAAAGAAAAATTCGGAGTAGGTATTAAAATCCATGGAGAAAAAATAAAACCTTTGAGGTTCGCCAATGACATTGTAATTCTGTCAGAGACAGCAGAGGACTAAGAAGAGCAGTTGAACGGAATGGATAGTCTTGAAGGGAAGATATAAGATGAACATCAACAAAAGCAAAACGAGAATAATGGAATGTAGTCGAATTAAGTCGGGTGATGCTCAAGGAATTAGATTAGGAAATGAGACATTTAAAATAGTAGATGTGTTTTGCTATTTGGGGAGCAAAATAACTGATGATGGTCAAATTAGAGAGGGTATAAAACGTAGACTGGCAATGGCAAGGAAAGTGTTTCTGAAGAAGAGAAATCTGTTAACATCGAGTACAGATTTAAGTGTCAGGAAGTCTTTTCTGAAAGTATTTGTATGGAGTGTAGCCATGTATGGAACTGAAACGTGGAGAATAAATAGTTTAGACAAGAAGAGAATAGAAGCTTTCGAAATGTGGTGCTACAGAAGAATGCTTAAGATTAGATGGGTAGATCACTAATGAGGAGGTACTGAATAAGATGGGGAAAGAAGTTTGTGGCACAAACTTGACTAGCAGAAGGGATCGGTTGGTAGGACATGTTCTGAGGCATCAAGGGATCACCAATTTAGTATTGGAGGGCAGCGTGGAAGGTAAAAATCGTAGAGGGAGACCAAGAGATGAATACACTAAGCAGATTCAGAAGGATGTAGGTTGCAGTAGGTACTGGGAGATGATGAAGCTTGCACAGGATAGAGTAGCATGGAGAGCTGCATCAAACCAGTCTCAGGACTGAAGACCACAACAACATTAGAGAACTTCGTCAAATGTCTTCAAATATTTGATCAAATCTAGGGCCTCGCTGTAGATTTGATCAAAGACGTCGCTGGTCTTCTGTTCACTGCAATGTGACATGTTACCACATGGAGCGCTAGCATTGCTGCAGTGTTCTGTCATCTGTAGTGTTTTTATAAACATTGCCGGTAAATACAATTGGTGTGTGCTGACAACTACAAAATTAATAGAGATGTATGAAGCTGACGAGGCGCTTTACAACATGAGGCACCCTGAATACAAAAATAGATTAAGAAGACTGGAGACCGATCCGATCCGGCCCAGCCCGTGGGAGCGCTAGGCCTAAGAAAGAGAGAGCTAGGAAATAAGGGGGAGAGGGAACGTTTGGGGACAGATGTGAAGGTTTGGTGGATTTGGTGTGTGTGTGTGGGGGGGGGGGAGTCAGAGGAGAGGCACAGGTGGCGATGGTGGGGCCTAAGTGGCTACGGTAGGGCCTAGGTGGCGACGGCTTTTGTTGGTTGAATGATTACGGGGACCAAACTACTAAGTCTTCAGGGCCTTTTTCCTCAGACAGACAGGTCAACAAGACTGTATATCAGAGATGGCCTACTGCACAAAACCCAGAGAAGAAAACCCTGAGGCCTACCAAAGGTCAACGAAGGCTAATTTAACGGACAAAAGGAAGAAAGGGAGACATAGGAAAGAAGGCAGGCGAGCTGCCCCATCTAGCAAGCAGCTGGAAGCCCCCGAGGGTAGACTACATCAGGGGACATACATACCCCATTCCCCGCAACTTACCAGAGGTACACCAATCAGAAATTCCTAGAAAAGACTAGCAAAACTACAGGGCAAGAGAAGTACAAATAGACAAAAAATGAACGAGTCTAACAGACCCTGCTAGAGAGGAAGAAGAAGAGTAAAAGAGTAGGTAGGGTGAGGGTCAGAATGAGACCACCAAGCCCACATAGCTACAGCCCGGTCTGGGCAGAGGAGGCAACAGTGCTCAGTCAACCCCTCAAAGGGTCAATAAGGTTAAGTTGCTCCCCCTGAAAGTTAATGGTAAAAGCCCCCTTCATGAATAAAAGGGAGAAGCAAGTAAACTGCTGAGGTATCGTCTCCTAACACCAGGGTTAGCAAATCAGGAAGATTAGAAGTCTGTCACAGGGTGGTGAAACTGGGACAGTTCAGCAAAATGTGGACCGTCGTCAAATGAGAACCTCCTTGCAAAGGAGGAGATGACCATGAGTCAGCTAATTATGGCCATGAGGAACCAGGAAAGGACCCCCACAGATTTGTAGTTTCCTTTATCACCCATAGTTAGTTTAGCAAATTTCAGTGTGAGCCATTCTGTACTACATATCTCAGAAACTTGACGGCATAATACCAATCAGAGCTCTGCTTCCAGAATACCGATCTCAGAAGTCAGCTTACTGGCAGCCAGTTTGGCCAGGCTATCAGCAAGTCGATTATCTGGGATCCCAATGTGCCCCGGGTTCCAGAGAAAGGTTACTGAGTCCCACACTGTTCAAGGGCATACAAAGGATCCTGGATAGTGATGTTCAAGGGATGGTGAGGTTGCAAAATGCTCAAGGAGTCGTTGCAGATGAGAAAGGACTCAGCGGTGCAGGAACAGCCATCTCTCCTGCTCAAGAGCAGGAGAGGTGGCTACTACCTCTGCAGTGAAAACATTACAGCCATTTAGCGAGGAGCGCAGTTCAGTATGTCCCATATAAGTACACTAGACTCTCGCTAATCCAGCCACTCCTGGCACATATGGGTGCCGGATTAACAGAAGTACCGGATAATTGAGTGTCAGAAATTTGTTTTATTCATTTATTTTGAAAGCATAGGGGATATGGTGTACTGTACTTTATTAAACTGAAGGATACAATTTTAAAACATAGAGGATATACTTTATTAAACCCAAAAATACATCAATTTTCAAAGAAAGCTTAGTCCTCGAGTATATAGTGTATATAATTATACAGTCGTATCACTCACTATGAAACCTGTCCCTAATTTTGTACTGTCGCAATGATGATACGTGATGGTGGCATGCTTATCAACCAAGCGCTTTATAAGCATTACATCGGTATTGCATGTATCTGGTTGTTGCATAATGTACTCCAGGAAGACCTCAGCAGCTTCAGCACCAGCAGTGTGAGAAATCTTCATGCTCTCTCCTCCTGTGTCCTCTTTATCACTTTCATCATCACTTTCCTGCACACTTTTGATTATTTAATCATTCGTTAAAGTTTGGTCCATGTCATAGTTTTCCTCATTCTGCCACTTAGTAACATCTTCATCATCAATTTCTTCTCCTCCTGGAAGCTTGTGGAACATGTCAGTGTACAAAGTAATTGGTAATTCCGAATTGACTGGCTCATCGCTGTCACTCACTACTGGATCCAACTCGGCATCAATAAATAGTCACAATTTTCTCCATCTCTTCATTATGGTAGTGCTCTCCACTTTATCCCATGCTTTGGCTGCTTGGAAAACATCAATATGTTAATTGCTTTCCACTCCTTCTGCATAGTCTTGACAGTCGTTATCACTTTTGTTCAGCAAGGAGACGAGAAGTGAATATCGATAATGACGTTTAACTGATTCCAAAATTCCCTGGTCCATGCGCTGAATTAGGGCTGTCACATTGAGTGGGAGAAAGAGTGCTTGTATACCATTGGACTTTAGAGAAACATCTGCAGGATGACAAGGAGCATTGTCAATTATAAGAATAGCTTTCATGGAAGCTTTTTCTTCTTTAGCTCTTTTCTCAATGCTGGTACATACATTTCATGGAACCACCAGCAGAATATTTGTCTGTCCATCCACGCTTTCTTCTGAGCGCAATACTGTACTAGTAGAGTATTTGTGTCGTGTGTTGAAAACAACATGGATGTTGGGATTTTCCAATGACCATAAGCAGTAGTTTATGTCTCCCATTTGCTTTACAACATGCCATTAATGTTACGCGCTTTCTGTTGCTTGTAACCACAAGCTTCCTTCTCATTCTTGGTAGCTGTTTTTGAAGGAAGCATCTTGTAAAAGATGTCCTATTTCATCAGCATTATACAAAGCATCAGCAGTTAATTATTCTTCCTCTATTATCCTCCATATATTACTTACAAACTCATCAGCATCACAATTGTTAGCTGAGCGACTTTCCCCGGTGACTGTCAGCTGCCGAATGCCATGCTGTTTTTTCCAGTTTGATAGCCAACCTTCGCTCGCCGCAAAACAAGTTACTACCATCAAGTTGTTTGTTAAATGTAACTGCTTTTACCTTTATAATTGGGCCACTGACTGGAATTCCTTTACTATGTTGTTGTATGAACCATCTATAAACAGTTACGTCCAGTTCTTCATTCTCACTCTTTCGCATAATCTTCTGTGTTTCACTATTCATTTGTGTTGAGTATTGTCAAATATCTTTCTTTTTGATGTCATAAATAGCTGCTCGTCCAAAACTGAACTCAGCAGCAATGGCTTTTTGCAAAGAACCTCAATTTACTTATCTAAAATTTCGAGTTTCTGCTTGAGGTCTAGTGTAACTGTTTCCTTTTAGAAGACATGATTCCAAACTGTAAAGAAAGCTAAAATATCAAATACAGTATATAAAGCATTGTTTTGACTAAGCATTGTTGCGCAAAATAATTCATTGTGCACATGTTTTTGGATGTGCGCCATATTACTGAGTGGCCGGACTACCGAGGGCCGGATTAGGGAGTGTCTAGTGTATAAGCGAAGCCTATGTGACCATCAACCATCGACCCATCAGTATAGACTATGTCTGGACCCTGGAATGTGCCAAGGATGTAGGCCACTTTGTGGTGGGGGCCTTGGGATGAACTGAGTCTTTCAGACCTTGTGATAAGTGGCCGAGGAATGCACCACATAGGTGTACGTGAATGGGCCCAGAGGAGAGGTCATAGAGGAAACAACTGGAGTTCAGAGAGGAGAGACCAGGCATGGATTGTACCGTATCTTAATTCCTGATCTTAACCACCATTGCAGGGGATGGATTTCAGTGTTTGTAAAGAGGAGATGATAGTTTGGATGATTTGGGGAGCTGCCGACATATGTAGTGTAATTGACAAGCTGCTGTTGTAACCTTATCTACAATGAAGGGACCCCTGCCTACACAAGTAAGCTGTTCAAGGGTATGACACTGACAATCCACTGATAGGTGCTCGAGCATTTGGTTGTGGATGTGGCCTGACCATGGGGCTGTATCGGGGCTGTGGGCTAGGACACTTACAAATTCCCACTTGTTGAATGAAGTATTTATTACATGACTCCAGATCACATGTAGAAGAAGATAATTGCTTTTGCTCCACCCACTGTTCCAGGACACAAAAGGCAGTGTGATAATTCTCACATGCAGAGGCTCATGCATAATGCACAGCAAAACGTTTGGCGAAATGTCTGGGTAAGTAGATAGTGTCATTCAAGGTAATACAAGGTACACCTGCAGGTGTCTGGCATCCATAGAGAAGACTGATCTTCCCCAAACCTATGAAGCAGATTTAATGGCCTGATGATTGAAACGTACTGTTTCCAGCATTCTTTCTTGTTTTGTTTTATTAGGTGGTGGAACTGGACATGAAACTGCTTAAAGGCAATGGGGTGCTCCATAGAGGAGTGCCACTTATGGTGTTGGAGAGAGTGCCAACAATCTCCAATGGCCTCTTCTATTTCTGATGACCACCAAGGTACTGTCTCCCATCGGGACAGTCCTGAGGAAAACAGGGATCACTACATCAGCTGCCAAAAGATTGCCTGTAGTAGTAGTCTGGACTGCCTCACTGGTATCTACGTGCAGCGGGGAGCCAAGGGTGACAGCAGAGGGAAGAGCACCCATGTAAATACTGCTGAGAGCCCATCTGTGCAGGCATCCAGGGGAGGGACGCTGATTGTGGGACAGGAATATCGGGAAGTGCTCACTATCACACAGGTCATCGCAGCCTCTCCAGTGGATGGAGAGATTCATATCACATCAGTATACTAGCATGACCTTTGAAGGCAATGAATAGCCCTCAAAGACCAAGATGAAGGCACTGATAGCACCCTCATTGTCCTTTGGCCACCTATGGACACAATGTAGTTTACACCCCATCACTCCAAGTTGGCACATAGCTCAACACCAGATTGCACGAACAGGTCTCAGTGGAAAATGATGCCCTGAACCATATTTAGATTATTATGGAGGGTGACAGTCACAGGTATGTCACCCAGCTTGTTAAAAAGCTAGCAGTGCCCATGACTGGGCAGGGGATGCTGTTTTGATCAAAACTGACCCACGTTTCATTTTAGAGGTGGCTGTCATTTCCCAAAACTAGGCTTCTTTGTTCTCCACAAATAGTAAGGGCTTTATAGCCGAGAAGGAATCTCCCCAAGTCCTTGTGGAAACCAAGAACTGGAGGGAGTATTTGTCTGCTTGCCAATTAGTCCTATGTTCCTATCATGGCATAATGGTGTAGCCAGGGACAGGAACATTTTACGTTCATATCTCTCTGCGTTGAAAGGGGCCTTTCCTTCCAAACAGACTGCTGGGGCTGTGCGGCCACCAGCAGCAGATAACTTCATATAACTTCATCCGCTTCATTTGCAGCTCATCTGACACGGTACCACCTACAACGAACTGGGGTTCTCCCCATGAACATCCACCCTCAGCAATGGCTACCTAACCAGTAATCCATTGCTCATAGTCCTCGTACCCCAGTCACGACGGTCACACACTGCTTGGTAAACATGGGGAGTTTCCAGCTCAGGCACCAACAGTGTGATCCCTGCTTCATCTGGGGGGCTACCTCCGTGCAGGCACTTCAGCACCCCCCCCCCCCACACACACACACACACAATGGAAAGGCACAAACAAGGAGCGTACACCGCATTGGGCTGCCTTCCCTGCACGATCCGCTGTTCTAGAGAATTTTGAAAACTGGTGCCAGGTCAAACCCAATAATGGAATCATGTGTGTATTTAATAAAAAATTGTGGGAATCTCTGGAAGTGGAAACTCTAGTCCCAAATCGTGAACCAGAACCAAGCAGGGTCTGCTCCAACAAAACCATCCGATGGAGTGGCAGAGGGAAAGAGAGATGTATAAGCTTGCAGCATGGAAAGGAAGTAATGCTGCAAAGGCTGGGGACCAAAGATAGCCAAGCGCCAAGCACATACTCACAAAAGATTTTTTATCCTCCTGGTGGGGCAGTGAAGATGACCCACTGCCAGTCTGCTGTCTGTCACTGCCCACATCAGGGTGAGTAGGACCTGATACGATGCTACGCTGTGTAGGTGTAAGTGTTAGGCACGTATAGGGTAAGTGGTCAGCAAGTCCTGCACCATGCAACCCTGCCAACGGTACTAGCACTTAGAGAATGTTGCATAGAAGGCAGGAAAGCCTGATGAGTGGTCCTTACGTTATTGTTCGAACTGTTTGCACTTTGTGGGCAATCTGTCAGTCCTCCCTCCTTGTGGTGTGTGTCAGATATCCAGATCCTACATGTTGTGCATGTGTGGCTTTCTGTATCTATTGCTGCCAAAAAAGGGCAATGGTGGTATCCAAACAACTGGTGTAGTGCAGAACACAATAGGACCAGCCAACGGTTGCAACCCCACAAAGTACCCCTCCTCCAACTCATCGAGCTATAGAACATGCTGCCTTACTTGTTGCTTGGGAATATTACACATACAGGTGGTGCTCTAGTGACACTATGCGCTATCATACTGGCCAGCATGGCTGTTTGGAGACCTCTTTGTGTCAACCAATGCGATGGGTGTAATGTCATGACTCCATTCATGCTACCTTGGTGCTCAGCAGATGATGTATACAACATCGGCATACTTCATGGGGTGCAGTGCAATATACTCACCCAGTTTGCAGTGAATCAGTTGCAGCGGTTTTAAAAATGATCAGTGTAAAAGCAAATGTATCTAGTAAAGAATAATCTTGAAATTCAGTAAGCTTGAGATGAAAAACCCATCACAACAGATGCAATGGAAGGTGGCCATGCAAACAAACATATTTGTACATTACTTCACAGCCCGTACTGTATGGTAAAGGAAACAAAATAAGGTTGGTTGGTTTTGGGGTTTGATGGGGGCTAAACATCGAGGTCATCAGTCCCTGTTCAAAACAGACATACTTGTAAAAGGCCTATACAGTAAAAGCTAACCTCTGCACCCACAGGGAGGGAACACCAAGGGGTACAGAGCTAAAATGAACACCGCAATAACACAACAGTAGAGGACACTTAAAAGGAGCATAGCAAATAGTTGACTAGAGTAAAACAGACTACAGTAGTTGATGGATCAGGTAAAAGGTCAACAACTCAACTACAAACTAAGAACCTCCAGCTGGAAAGCGTTGATAGAGGTACCAACACAACTTGTTACCATAAAAGACACTATTTTGGTATCCACGTCACAATTAAAAGTCGCTGGAGTAGGTGTAGCCTGAGAAATCACGCAAGAGCGCCCACACTAGAGAGTGATAAAATCCAGCTGCACGGATAAAACGTAAAACAGTCAGCTATAGACGCATCATCACGTAGAATTAAAGGAAGTGCAGCTGGTAAATTAAAGGACTGCCGCAAGGGGGCTAAAAGGGGGCAGTCCATCATAAGATGAACCACTGCCAGACCTGCATCACAGCGACACTTGGGCGGGTTCTCACGGTGAAGGAGATAGCTGTGGGTCAACCATGTATGTCCAATTCGGAGACGGCAGAGAACAACTGAGTCCCTACGCGTGCTCCTAAAGGATGAGTTCCATATGGCCGTGGACGACTTTACCGTGCGAAGCTTATTTGGCGTGTTCATGACAGACCATTCAGAGCTCCAGACATCGCGGACCTTGCGATGTAGGGCTGACCGGAGGTCTCTTTCCATGAGACCAAGTTCCAGAGGTGGCGAAGTGGTGGCCTGCTTGGCCAACTGATCGACATGTTCGTTTCCTGGAATGCTGATGGGGCCCGGGATCCACACAAACGTCGCTGAATGACCACACTCGGCGAGAGCAAAAACAGTATCTTGAATACCGCGCACCAAAGGGTCCCGAGAAAAACACTGGTCGAGTGCTTGCAATCCACTCAGGGAGTCACTGCATATGACAAATGACTTCCCAGGGCAGGAGGAAAGGTGAGGGAATGCACGATAAAAAGCAACCAGCTCCGCAGTGAAAACACTGCTCCCACAAGGCAGGGTATGCTGCTCAACGTAGTCGCCGTGGATGAAAGCAAACCCAGTGCGTCCATCGACCACAGAATCATCGGTGTAGACTACATCTGCATCGCGAAACAAGGCAAGAAGAGCCACGAATTGTTGAAGACTGGCAGATAGAACGGAGGACTTGGAGCCGCAGGACAAATCCAAGCAAAGCTGCAAGCGAGGAAGGGACCAAGGAGGGGTAGAAGAAGAGGGCCGGAAGGATGGAGGAAGGGGAAAAGACCGACGAGAGAAGGGATCGAACACGGACCGCGATCTGGAAACCCGACCTAGGCCGCCATCGTGGGGAGGGGAGGGGAGGGGAGGGTAGAAGATGGAAAAAGGAGCCTGTGGTTTGGGTGGTTGGGCGAGGCATGGATGCGGGTGATGGATGTATGATGCAAGCAACTGTTGTCACTGGAATCGTAGGGGAGAGATTCCAGCTTCTACAAGAAGACTAGTCACACGACTGCAGAAGGCACCTGTCACCAGTCTGATGCTACAATGGAGAATCTGGTCGAGGATCTGCAACGTTGAAGGTGCTGCCGAGTCGTACACTACGCTCCCGTAGTCGAGACGGGACTGGACTAAGGCCTTATGTAGCTGTAGGAGGGTTGTTCGTGCAGCCCCCCCCCCAAATGGTATGGCTGAGACAGCGAAGGATGTTGAGGTGCCACCAGCACCATTGTTTAAGCTCGCGAAGATGAGGTGTCCAAGTGAGCTGAGCATCAAACAGCATGCCAAGAAAGCAATGCGTCTCCTCAATTCGAAGGAGTTCATTGGCAAGGTAGAGCTCTGGATGGAGGTGGACCGTTCGACGACGACAGAAATGCATCACTCGGGCCTTAGTGGCTGAGAACTGAATACCATGGTTGGGCGCCCAAAAATGTGCCTTACGGATAGCTCCCTGCAGCCGCCGTTCAGCTACACTGATGCTTGGGGAACTGTAATTAAAAACAAAAGTCATCGGCATATAGAGAGGAACAGACCAATGAGCCCACTGCAGCCGCAAGACCATTAATTACCACCAAAAAGAGGGGAACACTGAGAACCAAGCCCTGCGGGACACCGTTCTCCTGAATATGAGCAGAGCTAAAATAAGTGCCAACTCTAACCTGAAAGGAGCGATTCGAGAGAAAATCCCATAGAAAAATTGGAAGTGGTCCCCTTAAGCCCCATTCGTGCAGCGTAGCAAGGATTGGGGGAGTAACAATGCAACTATGAATTTGAATATTTGATTTCACACAGACTGTTCAATACAATAACATTTTTTAAAAGTTTATGTACATAAAAAGTTCAGTGTGTAAGCACAATTTAATATTTACACCCACAAAAGCCAATATAGAAGGTAACTAAAATTGAGAAAGTCCTTATAAAATTTGCAATGAACTAGAGCAGCGTGCAAAAAATTGTGCATTAATATTAAATTCTAAGAGTTGAACAACATTCAAAGAACATAACAGATATCACAGCTTCAGGTATCTGATTTATTGGCAGAAATATTACAGCATCCAATCTTTGTCAATGTTATCTTTGAAGTTCAGCTAATTCATGAATGAAAAAACCTTCTGCACACGTTATTTATCAGGATACATGGGACCAAGTGAGCCAAAGCTACTAAGTTATGGTGTCCAATATGTTACCAAGGACACAAAGTACACATCAAAAGTTGCACTGGGTAGACGAGGCCACAGTTCACTTAGTTTTAGAAAGGTATATGACTGCTGTATACTAAAATGTTCCCACAGAAAGCTGAGGGATCCATTTATGACACTTCGGTACTTCTCCATTTGACAGCTTACAACCTTTCTAAACCTGATGCATACTTCTGAGCTTTATAGCTGCATACCCAATTTTAACACTTCCTTTGGGAACAACAATAAAAACATTATAAAAGAAACCATGCCCCTGTAAGATTTAAAAATTGCAAATTTAATAGTGCTTGGGTCTGTAGTCTGACAAATTTCCAAATTTATCCAGTAGCTTGTATGTAAAGAAAATTTTGAACTTTAATACTACATATATACATACAAGTGACAACATAAATTGGTTATGTATCTTTCTCTGGTTTTCCACAAATGGTTGATATTACTTGTCACCAACCTTTTAGTTCAAAAGGTTAAGAACACAGGCAATTACTTTGTATCAAAAATGTCATGAAAGTGTTACATCAGTTTATACACTTAGAATTTTACTTAAAAACATAAAGCAGGTCAGAAGAAATCATTTTGAGCTGACACCACGAATTGCTAGATTCATTTGACATGGTGTACTAGTCACATGGGCTACATATTATGTTCCGTGTTGTCTAAAGGTTTAACAGCAATTATTCAGTGATCATATTTCTGCTGAGAAGATGCAGGGATATGCTAAGGTAACATTAATGCAGTATTATATGTCTTCCCTTCCTTTCCTTTCCCACACTATGGCAGCTATAATCATCTTGAATAGTTTCTAGCCCCAGGTTGGTCTGTTTGGAATATAAGCCTCGCCATCTGCTCCTGTTTTCCCACCACCTTTCTGTGTTCACCCTGGTCCAGTACTCAGCTATTTTTTCAGTGTTCATCCACATCTTTCAGTCATCAATTCACTCAAGCTTCCTCTTCGTTGTTTCCTTCACATCTCTATTCCAGGTACCTTCTTAGAAATCCTCTTGTTTTCCACTCTTTGTGTGCCCATATTATCTTACCTTTGACATTTCTGTCCTGCTCAGCAAGGGTTCCTCATTCAGCAAGAGTTCCTCTTTCACTATTTCCCATACCCTTTCATTCTTCATCCTGTGTTTCCTTGTTACTCCTATCCTACTTCTCATGAAATTCATTTATGAAGGACGTCTATAATCCTTTTATGTCTTGTGAGCCAGTAACTGCTGTGAGGAACAAAAAAGACCATCACTTTAAAAAGGATGGTGTCGCATGTTATAAAAATTACCTTCAGAAATGGTTAAACAATTCCTTCCCCACTTAATGCAAGTAGATGCGAACTACAAGAATAAGTGACACACAATACAGTGCAATAAGAACACTTTTCTTTAGGAATAGGCAGAGAAGATTTTGGTATTAAGCACATCTTGGGTGACACTAGTGACATTATCTGAAGAACTGATCCCTCTCCCCTCAGGCAGGTAATTGAAAGATGTCAGCAAGGTTGTGCATGTGTCTTAAATGCAGTCATTTGAAGATCATGAGAGTTCAGACAGTGTTGGAAAAACCAACCCAATTGCTATAGTGCACTGCCTGAATGGACCAAAAATTTGGAAAGGAATGAAATAAAACAATCATTAAAGGCATACAAAATCCATATACATCACTGAAAATAAATTTCACAATGAAATTACTTGCACAAAGGCCCGATCAGTACAACTGAGTTATTACTCTAGAAAGAAGGGTAATGGTCATTGGAAAATTATTTCAGAACTCCTCAAGCTGTCAAATGCTATCAAACTGACTGACTGATCACCCCACATGAACTCATTTAGCTGGCAGATGCAGAAAACCACTAATGGTTTCAGGCACAAATAATATGCACGTAAGTACACACAATATTATTCAATAGCATAAGGCTTCAGGACAGTGTAAAATAATATTGTAGACAATTTATATCACTTGAAGATGCACTTAAAATTAGCATGAAACCAGTTGTGGTTTTAGTGCATCATCCATAGACAGGTAATATCTGCGACAACATTCCTTGCACACAGACACCAATGGTGAGTTAAGACAAGGTACTTCGATGCAAATGGTGGCAAAAGACATATTCCCAAGGAATGTGGGATCAGCCAGAGGAGTGTCATTCGCACCTTGCTTCGATATAAATTTCACCCTTCTCATCTATCACTGTTCTAGGCACACTGAGGACACGATTTCAGATGAAGCAACTTTATTTCGGGCACACTGAGGACACGATATCAAAACGCCATGTAGAATTTTGTTTCTCTGATGTGCATTGCTTGTAAGACATAATTTATTTACACAAAGGAATGTTTACGAACCACAGAAATGTAATTTTAAGTAACATGCACTACTGGCCAGCTAAAAATTCATGCTGGCTTCATCAGGTATAACAACTGTGGAGCATCAACTCAGTGTGGCACCCACTAGGAGACCTTACTTCATTCCTGGAGTATTAAACAGAAATACATATTCTCACTGTCTTACGAACGGTCTCTGTTTTCTTCTAGAATAGGTGGCACTGGATAAATGACAATGGATGTGGTTTCAACACAACAGCTGCCCAGCTCGTACTTCCCATGTTGCTATGCAAATAGTGAAGAAAAGATTCCTGGTCATCAGGTAGACCAGAATACTGCAGGACACTGGCTGGACAGGTCACTTTATTTGATTCCTCCTCATTCCTTTCTATGGGAAACACTGAAAGATACAGTCAATCATGAAGCCCCAACTACGCCAGACAGTAAATGCTTTGTAGCCACCACAGTATGCAATGGCAAAACGAATGTACTTTAATCTGTTCATCTGACTCTTGAAAGATGATTACAAATGTGCCCTTCAGTCACTTGTAAACAATTTGGGCACATATTTAAGTAAAGTGTAAAGTTACATTTCATTAATGAAAGTATTTTGTGGGTGATATGCCTCCAATCACTCTCAATAAACTGTTCAGTTTATCTGAAGTGTATTCCGTTGACCTACAATTTTGAATAGTATTTATAGACACATTTGTACAATAGCAGGTGGTTTCCTTTAAGAAGCATTTCAGTGTCTACAGGCAAAGACAGGTCGTCTATGGAATTAATAGCATAGTTTCATTTTTCCCTTGAATAGGACTGTTTCTCATTATGAAGTGTGAATGACCAACATCTCTGGTTTGGCTTTTACATGTAAGCAGCAATAGGGAGAGTTTAAATGGAAAGCTGTCTGACAAAACTAGCCGTTTCCACAAAAAACTAGAAATGTACAACACACATTAGAAATAGTTTTCCTAAGTCCCATCCAATGCACCAGAAGTTAGGATAAATCGTAGTTCCATATACAGAAACAATAACTGACCCTGTATTTATGTCAGACAGGAAATGAGTTTTCATTGTAGTAACATAGGGCTGTCTTGCTGCATGTAATGACAAAAGCCTCACATGAGAGCTCTGCTTGGCAGTGTTTACATAACAATAGCTGAATGGCCACACTGCTTTCCAATTTTGGTAAATTTCTTGGATGCTTTTGCGAAGAGTCTCAACCTCAACATTAATCATTATATCATTGTACCCATTTTTTCAAGCTCTTTCAGATGCAATTATACTTGCTTCAACAACTTGATCGATACTAGAGTTGAAGCACATTATTACATACCAAAGTACGTGGTCCTTAATGTGATATTACTTGCTGAAAACCTCATTTCAATATCTGGAACCATTCACAAAATAAAATGGGTGTTATGCCCTACAAAACTCACCCTGCATTTGCATCTTACACAACTCACCCTGCATGTGGAACTATTTGCAATTTTGTTGCGTCACATTAACCCCACTTTTAATATTGTCACTGCCAATGTTAAGCTACAGTCCATTTTAGGCAGTTTATGATATCGTTACATAATACTGAAGGGAAGAAATCAACAGCTCCTAACTTCTTAAACTGGGGCACACGAAGAAGACTAAATATTTTGCTTTGATCATTTTTATAATAAATTTCAAAAATGTTTAGTTACTGTTTGATTCAATTAAACTGGAAAGTTCTACTTCATTTTTCATTCCAATTTTCTGCAATGGAGCAGTATATGTTAAAGTGATGTATCTGGAGCATATCAGTGCCATAACTCATTTGAGTGTCAGCAGATGTTTTTGTAATGAACTGATGCACAATTATCTGAAAAAGATAATGGCCGCATGCCTACCAGGGAGCTGACTTTCTGCTTACATAACCCACTCCTCTGGCAGGAATTGCTCAGCAATGATGTTTGCACAATTTCGCACTGCCTAATAAGGAGCACCATACTCCAGTGCTGCTTACTGGAGCTGTGTAGTACCCACGTGCTGGAGCAGGAACACTGCTAACATCGCATGGACAGTGTTGCAGTGCACTGTTGTGCAATTACCAGAAGTGCATTCCCCAAGACCAATGTCTATGCACATGACTACTACAGACTTGTCATGCAATTACAATGCACAGATGGAAGCAATGAACTCAAGTCTTTTTCAGAAGCTGAAACTAAATCTAACATATTGGTACTAAAACAAAAACATAGGAAGATTATGATATCTTTACCAAGACAGACCTATTTTTGTTAATGTCATGAACAGTATATAGACAAATTATAAGCAAACATTGTAAAAGATGAAATAAGCTGTTAGAAAAGATATTAACACATTTACAGACTTATTTCACAGATACATGAAAAGTGTTCAAAACTAGAACAATACACATAAACAGGATTTATCTGAAAGACTAAGGATCCTGTAACATTACTTTTTTTTTGACCTAATTATATACGAGATGATTTAAAGGTTGGCAGACTACTGATGTAATTAGGCAAGTACTGCTCTAATCATCAATTAAGCGCTTTCCGAGAGGTTGTGTGTGTGTGTGTGGGGGGGGGGAGGGAAAGGGGAGGGGGAGGGGGAGGGAGGGAGAGGGAGGGAGGGAGGGGGAGGGGGGGGGGCGGAAGGTGAAATGTGCATCCTCAAAATTCAAGTGTTGTCTTATTATTTTGGTCACTCAATAGAAAATATGCTGTGTGAAATGGTTTTATAAAATTTGTGGCACACATTTAATGTTTATGTAATGTTCTTATCTGTAACATGCCTTCAATAAGTATCCAACAAAACTGCTTTAACTCATTGTAATTCTGATATCTTCTTTCTCATATTTTTCAATATCCTACTACTTGTTAATAAAATGAGATAGTAGGAATCATGAAACAAGATAAATTGTAGAAACTTTTAACTATCTTCTTAACAGTTTACCTCCTGTTGCTATAAATTAAGTTTTACGAACATGAACATTATTTAAACTTGCACCTCTTGTTCATCCACTTCAAACTGCAGTGTGCAACAACATACCGTATTTACTCGAATCTAAGCTGCACTTTTTTTCCAGTTTTTGTAATCCAAAAAAAAACGCCTGCGGCTTAGAATCGAGTGCAAAGTAAGCGGAAGGTCTGAAAAATGTGGGTAGGTGCCGCCACAACTAACTTCTGCTGTCGAATATATGTAGCGCTACACAGGCATGGTTTGCAAGCACAAAGATAAATACTGGCGCCAAAGCGACCGCATTGGTAAAAAAATAAAAAAAAGGGGGGGTGGAAGCTTTTTTTTCTACACCTCGAGTTTCGACCACTGCATTTTCATACATTATCCAACAAAGTAAATACAAATTCCATATTGTTCATCTTCGAATGTCGCAGCATTTCAATGTACTACGAAAATCCGACTGGCAAGACTGTTTGGGATGTTTGTCGATATGGCCACTCTACGCTCTGAATTTTTTCTTACCTGTGAGAAGAGATGGTTGCTAATAGGAACTTTTATGAATTGTGAATCACATGCAGTATTCTCTTCACCGTAAGTATAATACGAATATAAACATTTTGCCATGTATTCTTTCGTGTTTGCTGCTATCTCATTTAAATCCTGTCTGCCTCATAAACTACAAAACTAGAGTGAGACAACAGCAAACGCGGAAGAGAATATACATATCATGTCATGTTTATATTCATATTATTCTTATGCCTAATAGTGACACAGTCATAAATGAAGCACGGCAATTGACTAGATTTTTAAATCTACGATGACTAATTTCTGTGCAAAATGTAATGTACTTAAGAGGCGTCTGCAAAGATTTTCAAATGGAGAAATATTTTCGCTAAACTCTCATTCAGAACATCTTCTATCATACGCACTCTATTATTTGGTTCTTGTTTATCATTACCAAAGAAAGCAGCAGTGTAAGTAACAACAAATAGCAGTCTCTTGCCATTGTTTCACTTATGAGACAATTCCTTTTTTTTTTTTTTTTTTTATTATTTATTGTAAGCGGCAGTAGCGTGCACAGAAGCAAGCCATGCCGCAAGCGGCGACAGGCCGTAAACACTCATTATCAGAATGCGACAATGCATGAGACAGTACAGTAATGCATTTTCAGCTTAGAGTGACGTAAACACCTATAACAAAGAGACGCCACTAATCAGATCAAAGAAAAATAAATCAATCAATTCAAACCAGACGAAGCACGTGAAAAAGTAAGGATACCCGTATAAATACGGACGGAGCGCCTGACACATAGCAATGGCTACTTGGTAAAGCTTAACTGCTAGGTTTACGACTCTAACCAAACTACTGTAGCTGGATCGTCATTCATTCAACCTAAATTGTGTCTCACTTTGTTTCGATTTGGAGGTGCGGCCTAAAACTTCTCTCTCCCCTTGAATTTCAAGTCTCAAATTTCATGTGCGGCTTAGATTCGGGAAAAATTCTTTTTCCTTGATTTCAAGTCATTTTTTAGGTGCAGCTTAGATTCAAGTGCGGCTTAGATTCGAGTAAATAAGGTAAATTTCAAGTTGCTTTCCCATTACTGTATGTTCCTTTCCAATTTAATGTAACTATAAGTTTATAATCTTTCATGAAATTAATCTGTTAACTAGAACTACTACAAATTAGAATGTAGGCAGTAACAAAGAAGCCCAATTTGCAATGCATAACCAAATGCTAAGGTAATAACATTTACAGACACACAACATGCCTGTGAAAGCAGACATCAGCAATTACACATTTAAGTCCCCTCCTAATTACAAAGAGAAGCATACAACCACTCACCGAGCAGGATAAGCAGAGGCAGCAAGCCCAGGAGGAACAACTGCAGATACTTCTTGCGTTGCCTACGCTCTGAAGTTACGTGATCTTGTGCACCGTGTAACCAGTACAGCAACCAGGCAACAACCCATGTCTGGAAGCAGGTAGCCCAGTACAACATAAGTCCTTGGAACCTCAGCCATGCAGATGGATGCTGCTCAGATTCCAACTGTATTGATGCTGTAATGGAAAAACTTTTCTATTAGTTGCAATTTCAGAATTTACAGGTGATATATGGAACAAATAAAAGAAGTTAAATTACCCTTCCCAAGTCATGATCATGTTGTTAAAGTTTCTTATAGCTAAAAAGTGGAGGTCATTCTGTTGTTAATTTTTACCATTGTTTTAAGATATAATTTTTCCATATTTTTAATAAAAACAATTGACTAGGAATAAAAAATACAGTCAAATGATCGCAAGCTCCAACATAAAGATTAGGTATATTATATACCTACAAAAAACAGCTAGGGGGTAAATGTCTAGTAAGATAGTCATTTTCTACATTTTTGTGACTGACTGATCAATGTCGAAAACCATTACAGTTCATGTTACACAGTAACTGCCTATGCTAAAATTTTAGCACATGTCAAATTATTGCATTTACATACATGCTCTGCAGTCACCATGTGCAGTATTTGACAGAATAATTTCTGTGCTCCCTTTGATGTTATGGGTCCAGACTGGTCTACATGTCCCCAAAAACAATCTTATTTTGTACATCTTTACGGTCCAACACAATTATTGTTCATTATATTGAAGCTAGTAAGCAATGTTTAACTACTTAGATAAGCACATGTATCACACAGGAATGAGTAAGAGAGGTTGGCTGATAGTTTCTGATGAAACAAGAGTAACCACTCACTCTCAAACATTCTCACAGTGACAGCTCTACATTTACAGCATGGGAAACTATGCACAACCCTATTGGTCGCAAAGCAGACCTCATTAGTTAATAATTTTAATTATTTTTTACATTTCTCCTCAAGATTTCAGACTGCACAGCCTACTGTTCTAAGACAGTTACACATGCTGCAACAACTGAAGGATCAAATTCCACGGGCAGCGTAGAGTCTCTAGAGACAATGCATACCTCAGTATTTCTGCAATGATATGTAAGGAAGCATAAGAGATGTCTTGTAACCAACTCTCACACCTGCCTACAGAGACACTTGAGATTCTTGCTCTCTCATACTATACCTCTACTCCAGGGCACGTGCCTTAGGCCATCCGCCACTGCCCTCTCCATTATACCACATTCACACTGGAAAAACCATTGCTTCCTTCAAATGTCTACCCACACTTGTGGTCCATCAGACTGGCAATCAGTATAACCTTTCTTTACTGAAGTGTATCAATGTAAATCATACCACTGTGCTAAGTACAGACTTACTTCATTGTATTGGTGTGATAATTAGCCTTGGAATGCTCACCCACTCCATCTTACTCAGAATTCACTTGGCATCCAGTAAAAGAACAGAGAGAGAGAGAGAGAGAGAGAGAGAGAGAGAGAGAGAGAGAGAGAGAGAGAGAGAGAGAGAGAGAGGTTTCATCGCCACATATATAAAATCGTCATGTCAAAGCAGAGATTAACAGCCAAGTTTTGAAATAGTGCACACATTATGATCACCACCATTAAAACTTCAAGAAGCATATTAATCCAAAATTTAAGGAGACCATCAACTGCATTTGATGTGCTATATTTATTGCCCACAGCTTTTATATCCATCAACTGGAAACCTATATTTTGCAATAGTATTCTTCCAATCACATTTTTGTTAAAGTTATTCTGTTATTGTCATTGTTAGTTATACAAGTAGCTTACAGAAATGAGCTTCTTCCACATATCTCTCCCTTCTGAAAACACTGTTAACTCTTTGACTTGCAGTTGTCAAACTTTTTCTTGCAGATGTCAAAATTGTTGTTATGTATGTCCATATTGTAATCAGCTTCGTAACAATTACAGACTTCTTCTCAGCTGAAGCAGATGTGCTGGCTTTATGGGCTGAGAATTTTTCATCAACTTCATCTACATCGGAATCAACTGCAGACCAGCGCTTCAGCTTTTCTGACACATACCCTGTAATCAAATTTTATTATAATTTTCACAACACAACTGGCAATACGTAAACAATCACAAATAAAAATAAAAAACACTGACTTTAAATGAGAAGACAGTAAGTACGAAACTCTCATAGATAGAAGTGATACTTAAGCCTAATTCCATTTTGATAGTAACAAATAACATTTTATTAAATAAAAAAATATAATGTATATCTCTAATTTTGATGTAATTATTGGTTTTGGCTGAATTACACTGACTGGCATGCAAAAAGCAACATTCCAATTTCTTTAAAAAACTGAAATTTATTTTAAATTTATGACACTAATCCATTATATTATGATGGAATATTGGGTATGGTCCCATCTTAAATGCCCAAAAATGAAAAAAGAAACATGATTGTAAACAAATTTAGAAAATTCAGTGAGAGACGCACACTTCATGGAAATTTTGAGTAAGCTCATAAAGGTAATGCACATCTGTTTTGATGTTATACACTTCACATTTCACATCACAGACCCCTGAGACCTCTGTTAGCATCTTCAAAAGCGTCTATTGCCACCCGTTGCACCAATGACGGCATTCAACCTTTAAGGTATGCTCCTGATTAACGCGGTAATGGTAATTTCCTGTTGATCAATCATATCCCATTCTTCCAAGGGGGGTGTTCAAAGGGATTGTAGAGTCTCTGGATAATGCTGACGTGCCCTTCTCACCAGCCGGTCCCAAACGTGTTCAATCGGATTCAAATCTTGGCTTTGAGCAGGCCAACCCATAGTATGAATCCCTGTTTCATCCAATGACTCTTGCAAAACTCCCACAACATGTGGGCATGCATTGTTGTGCATTAGTGTAAAATAATCATCAATAAATGAAGCAAAAGGCACAACATGCTCTAGAAGGATGAGCGGTAAATCTCCCATGCTCCACGAAGACCAAACCCATTCTTGCAGCTGTACTGATTCCTACCCACACTATCACAGAACCCCCATGAGGGCGTCCTGGACGACAATGTGCAAGGGAAATACGTTTCTCTGGTCTTTTCCAGATCCTCTTTCTTGTGTCAGATTATCGGAGGCCAAATCACAACTCATCTGTGAACAACACTTGATCCCACTGTTGCACCGTTCAGTCAAGATGCTCCCTTGCGAAACGTAGTCAAGCTGTGCAACAGTCTCTGGTGAGTTCCGGACCTATAGCAGGTCTTCTGGACTGAAGATGGCTTCTCCCAGCCTTCTTCAATTGGGTCTCTCACTAAAATTGACCCCTCGAACCTGGTGGAGTTGATTTCGTGCTTCAATAGTGACTGACTGTTGTGGAGAACTTTAAATTGTGAGAAGCGTTCATCTCTCTCCGACGCTCTTCTCGGGCCTGTTCCTAGTCTCCTTGCAAAGCCCCCAGTTTCCCCTGTACCTTCGTACAGTTCTGGAAATCATGGAAGTGTAGTCTTCAACGCTCTGTAACATAATGCACGCTGCAGCTATCTTCCACCAAAGCAACAGCTTTCGCAGCTTGTTCCAGGCTTAAAGGCATATTTACTCCAGAAAACGTACTACGAAAATCACAAAAACATCCCACAAATAAGTGTGATTGAAAAGGGAAAAATTCAGGGTACACAAATCAGTGCTGCAAGAGCAAGGAAACATTATTCACTCACATTCAGTGATGCGTTTCCCAGGTTGCGTGAGGGAAAGAAAGCCCATAGCAAAAATTTGAAAGATGAATTAAAGTTCTGGGAAAAGAAATAAGAACTTCGAGGTTAGTCAATGACATAGTTCTGTCAGAAACAGCACACTACAAGGAAGATGTGTCGGACTGAACGAATAGTGTCTTGAAAGCAGGATATAAGATGCATACCAACAAAAGAAAAACTAGGATAATGGAATATACCTGAATTAAATCCGGTGATGCTGAGAGAATTAGATCAGCACAAACACCAAGTATCAGGTGGTTGGAAATAAAGTAAAGCTATTCACAGAGGACCAGTGTGGCAGCAGAATTTGGTACATATGGTAACGCTTTAATGCAGAACCTATTTGCACTGGAAAAAAGTAGTTCAAATGTGCCCACCAGGTGTAAAACCTGGCACAGTGAATGCAACAAAGACATATAAAAATGTTTCCTTATGTGATGAATTAGGAATGGGATGTGGGCACGAAAGACCAAACAAGTGGGAAAGGAATAATGATGTATTATTCACCATTACAGCTTGTCAAATGACAGTTTCGGTGTCATACTGTCATACAGTGTATTACACCTGGTGGCCAAAATAAGATATAATTTTTTCCAGCGTAAATCAGTTACATATTAATGCATTAGTGTGTCTACTAAGTTTCGCTGCCACAGAACTTCGAGCCCAAACTGGATTTCCATGAATAGCTGCACTATAATTACACTGAGGTGACGAAAGTCATGGGTTATGTTCTAATGTCGTGTAGGACCTCATTCTGCCTGGCATAGTGCATCAACTTAACATGACACGGACTCAACAAGTTGTCAAATGTCCCTTGTAGAAATACTGAGCCGTGCTGCTTCTATAGCCACTCATAATTGCAAAAATGTTGCCAGTCCAGGATTTTATGCACGAATCGACCTCTCAATCATGTCCCATAAATGTTCAATGGGATTCACATTGGTAGATCTGGTTGGCCAAAATCATTTGCTCGAAGTGTCCAGAACGTTCTTGAAAACCAACCATGAAAAATTGTGGCTTTGTGACATGGGGCATTGTCATTCATAAAAATTCCATTGCTGAATGGTTGCCAATTGTCTCAAAGTAGCCGAACATAACCACATCCACGCAATGATTGGTTCAACTGGAGCAGATGACACAGTCCATTTCATGTAAACACTCGATGATATGGTCACGAACCCAGGAGAGGTGCCGCAGCTGACGTGGTGCCGTTAGCAAAGGCACTTATGTCACTCATCTGATTCCATAGACCAATAAAGCCAAATTTCACTACACTGTCCTAACAGTCAAATGTCTCACATAGATTTCTACGGTTACTTCAACCAGTGTTGTTTGTCCATCAGTACTGACAACTTATAAGCAAATGCTGCAGTTCTCAGTCATTAAGTAAAGGCCATCAACCACTGCGTTGCATGTGGTGAGAAGTAATGCATGAAATTTGGTATTCTTGGACCTCAGCATATTAATTTCCCTAATGAGTTTCGAGGTGGAATGTTCCATGCATCTAGCTTCAACTACCATTCTGCATGCAAAGTGTTAATTTCCATCCTGCAGCCATAATTAAATCGGACAGCTTTTCACATAAATCATCTGATTAAAAATTACAACTCCAATAATGCACCGCATTTTTACACCTTGTGTACACGATGCTACCCCAATCTGTATATGTTCATAACGCCATGTATATGTGCATAACGCCATCCCATGACTTATCTCAATGTATAGCCATCTGGCAGTACACGTGTTTTGCTATTTGGGATGTAAAATAAATGATGGCCGAAGTACAGTGGTATACAAAATATAGACTGGCAATGATAAGGAAAATGTTTCCGAAGCAAAATTTGTTAACACTGAATATATATGTATGTGTTGGAAACTCTTTTCTGAAGGTTTTGGTCTGGAGCGTATCCTTGTATGAAAGGGGAATATCACACATCTCGACTAGACGAAGACATTGGTTAGTAGGACACTTCGTGAGACAGCAAAAGACCATTGATTTAGTATTGGAGCGAAGTGGGGGAGGAGGTGGTAAAAGTAGTAGAGGGTGACCAAGAGATGAACACAGTAAGTAGGTTCAAAAGGATGTAGGTCACTGTAGTTATTTGGAGATGATGAGCTTGCAAAGGACAGAGTAGCATGGACAGCTGCATCAAACCAATCTTCAGACCACCGACAACAACTAAATAACAAAACAAAACCAAAAATTGGTTCAGGAAATGATTTGAAATTGAGACAGAAATATACTGATGAACATCTGATAAAGGAAACATTACTCTCAGAGCCTTTTTCTGAATGAAGGTGAATAAGTTCATAACCAAGACCTTTCCCTCGTATTCAAAAATACAAGTAAAATTTATGCTCTTTTACTTGGTCCTCTAATTTCAGTTCACTAAAATACCACACAATGTGGGACATCTGTATCACCCATGGAAGTACCGGAGAGCTTAGATTCTTTTTATTTTATTGCCCTATCACTTATGTCGTGGGTAGACAATTTTCTTCTTGAAACTTCCTGGCAGATTAAAACTGCGTGCCGGACCGAGACTCTAACTCAGGTCCTTTGCCTTGTTGGTTCGCAGGAGAGCTTCTGTGAAGTTTGGAAGGTAGGAGACGAGGCACTGGCGGAAGTAAAGCTGTTAGGACAGGGCGCGAGTTGTGCTTGGGTAACTCAGTTGGTAGAGCACTTGCCCGCGAAAGGCAAAGGTCCCGAGTTCGAGTCTCAGTCCGCACACAGTTTTAATCTGCCAAGAAGTTTCATATCAGCGCACACTCTGCAGCAAAGTGAAAATCTCATTCTGGATTTTCCTTCTTCACCTCCTCTTGCGCAATATGTGGCTGAGGAAGACAACACTTCTACCATTTTGGTACTCACCAGAGCTATTTTGTTTTTATCCTTTACCATGTTTCCATAGTTGTGGGAACTCACGACACAGTGAGATAAATTGTAGTAAGACTTTCGCTAATAATGTGGGGCAAAACATCGACACAAATAACATCCGTCGATCTTGTTAACTATGCTGTCAATCAAAATTTCTCTCAAACACCTTCCAAGTTTGACAAACAAATGAAACTGCTGTGCATGATCAAATATTTGACTAACTTGGAGAAGTTTGACAAATAGTTTGATCATGTAGTATAGGGCGCTTTACTCTGTGAAGACTCCTAAAATGCAATTTCAAAACAAACACAACCGGTTGGTTATCAGTTTACGGGCACTCAACGACTCAACAGTGTTTAACAGCAATGTTATCAGTGCCCTAACATACATTAAAACAAATGAGTTTGGATAAAATTACAATAATTTGATCATACACACTTAGACAACAGTGAATGAATGTATACATGGAAGTACATCACAAGTAAAATGATAATGGAGCAACAAGAAAGGCAAAGAGAAATGTAACTGGCTCACCATTTCCAAAAAACATGGATAAGCCAGTCACCCTGTTAACACATGAGAACTATCTCCCTAAAACCTTGAGAAAAATATTGGACAATTCACAAAACTTTAAAATTCAAACAAAATTCATTTGAATGTTACTTAAAAAGAGGGCAGATCCATCAGAAAAACTTCCTTGGCACACTGGTCATAAAATAAAACAGTCCAATAAAATGTGTGATCTGTACACCACAAGCAGCACGCATTGGAGGGTCCTCTCACCGGAATAGGACGCCATGCACTGTAGGGCTGTGGTCTATGTGAAAACGAGTAAGGAGAACCTTGTCCTGTCGATGTGTGTGCAGGATCTCCCACGGCCACATTGTGGGCTTTACTGGACAGAGCTTATTGCCCGTCCCTTCCAGCCACTCATTTTCCCATCGATGCGCGACTCTGTACCTTAACAGCAAGGCTATAGCATGCAGGGGAATAGCACAGTGAAATAATTGAGGATCACAACATGCCTCCTTGGCTGCTGGATCTGCCCTTTCATGCCCTGATACCCAGCTGAAATACACCTCCATCAGTCATTTTAATTGGATGAGGGAATTGAGGATGCTCTGGACCACTTTTGCCTGCTGGGTACAAGTGTTGCAGAGTGTGAAGAGCACTCAGGGAATTGGAACAGATGATAAATTTATCACTGGGAGAACACGTTATCTGCTGCAGTGCCCATAAGATAACATATAGTTCTGCATTGAACACAGTGAACTCTTGAGGCAATCAGACATTTAGGACACAATTCAGGAAAACAGAGCAAACAACTGAGTCCCCCTGTTTTGATCCATCTGTAAAGACAGCTACATAGTCATGGTGCACATTTAAAATGTCAGAAAATATCCCATGAAAAACAGAAGCAGGAGTGAAATCTCTAATGTACTGCAGCAAGTCTGAAATTACTCTGGGCCTCTGCAATAACCAGGGCAGCAGACAGTTAAAACCCTGGATTTGTGATTATACTCACACCACACCGAGTGACTCCAGCATACGCTGCATGTGGATCCCAAAACAACATCGCTACTCATGGACAACTGGAGGAAAGGCATCCCAGAGGCAGATGAGCAACAGTATGGTATGTGGGTGAAGTTGGAGCTGTGAGGAACTTACACACCTGACTAACAATGGAACTGCTGCCAGATGGCTGCTCCCAGGCCTATGCACAGAGGTTGGGTATGGGGCTAGCCTAATCCCCTCGTGGTGGAGAGCATCAACCATCTTCAGGTAAGGAAGGCCTCTCACTGACCCATATACTGTGCATCCATAGTCTAACCGTGAACACACAAAAGCCCCATGAAACTGGAGCAGACACTGCCCTGTCTGCTCCCCAAGGTCTGTGGTTAAGCCACTTTATGATCTTCAGCACACCTTCGATCGAGCTTTCTGGTCTTTCAGGTGTGCTAACAATGATAATTTGAAATCAAAAATTTGGCTCAGAAACCTCACAGAGTCTCCAAACTGTAGAATGGTGTCTCTCATAAGCTAGGCCGGTAAATAAAAATATGATGAGAGTGATTAAAATAAGCGTGCACACGCACACTTATCTGCAGAAGACTGAAAACTCATCCTTGCAGCCCATTTGTCCAACCTTCGCACTGTAAGCAGCAACTGACAGCTCACTGTTGTAACACTGGAGGAGGAAAAGAAAATACCAAAATTGTCCACAAATAAGGAGCATTTTACAGGACTCCTTACCGTAGTCCTGATACTGCTTATGGATATGCTATGGCAAAGAGGGTAACACTTAAATCACTGCCCTGAGGGACAGCATTCTCCTGCTCAAAACATTCTGATAGCGCGCCACTAACTCAAGTCCTAAAAAACCGACAAGACAGGAAAGACCGTAAGAAGATGGAGAAGTGGCCACGAAAGCCCCACCGATGCAATTGTACGAGAATACTGTATCTCCAAGTAGTGTCATATGCGTTAGTGGTATCAAAGAATATGAAAATAGTGATGTTTATGTAGAAAAGACTGCTCAGTACTCACCTCTAGCAGGGTCAAGTTGTCGCCAGTGGACCGAAATCTCCTTACTCCACACAAGAGCAGCTAAGGAATTGCCTGATCTCTAACAACCAGGCCACACGACGGTCTTTCCTACACAGCTTGTTAATACACAACTCCTGTAACTACTGGGAGATGTGCAGTCCTTTCCTGGTTGAGGAAAGGTATCAGAATTGCTTCCCTCCATGAGTTGGGGCAGTAGCCTACCGGCCCTATAAGATTAAAACACTCAAGGAAGATTTCCTTTTACGCTGCTGGTAGATGTCGAAGCATGCAGTACCTGATTTGATCGTGACCGGGTGCAGTATCAAGAGTATCAGACAGTGCTGATTCCAGCTCTCACATGGAGAAAGATCAGTTGTCAGACTCAGAATTGGTGGATCTGTAGTCCAGTATACCCCTCTAGAGTCTCACGGCAGTGGCAAGATGCTGGATCCTGGCTGGAATTAGCAGTAGTCTTTCCAAGATGCTCTGCCACTGAATGATGTCTGCAGGCATTGTTTGGAGACACCCCTGTTTCAGCACTCCTGCCATTGGTAGACAACTGTGTTTACTGGAAATCCCGATAGCTTCCCATATTTTCGAAGCACAAATGGGATGGTTGACGGCATTCACGTATGCTTGTCATGACCAGCTCTTGGTCTCCTTAATTACACTCGAGCTTTGGCTCTTACGACCCGAAAGACTCTTAAGGTTTTCTCCTGTTGGACGGCATGTTAAATGTCACAAAGCTGCATGCCTTTCCCAGATTGCTGAGTGATATTTATCAATCCACCATAGTATGGTTGCCTCTAAATATGACCTGATGACTCAGATGGATAAGTCAGCAGCATGATGGATCATTCGTGTGAAGTGGTCCACCCATTCCTGGACACTGTTTTGGTGTTCAAACACAGCCAGCTGGCTGAACAGTGTCCAGTTAGCCCTGCTAATCAACCATTATGGTGGCTTTCATTTGGGTAATGCTCCACCCACTAGTTGAATGCGAAATGGGGAGTGGTCACTGGAATGAAGATAGTCAATAACTTTTCATGAGGGCAGGAGAGCAGAAAGAGAGGTTGATGGCTAAGAATGATCCAGTAGCAGCACATTATTGTACCCACTTTGAGGATGCAAAGCTCATGAGTCATCATGACCCAGTGGGCAAGTAGAGGTCGAGCCACACAAGATATAATGGGCATTAAAGAAATGGGCAGAGGAGTTGTTCTATGAGATCTGTGAGAGTGAGTATTTCATATGGCTGAGGTAAATACAATGAGAAAACAGTGATCCTCTGACACCAATTTCAACAGCAACTGCTTGCAGGTCAATAGCCAGGAGGAGAGTAGAGGAGTAGTGCACGTTAGTGACAAGCACAGCAACCCCTGCCTTGGCTCCTTCCCCCATCAGGCAATCCTTGCAATATAGCGTACAGCCCTTTAGCACAGGGACATCAGTATCTTTAAAATGCATTTTTTCTCAACACAAGCACAAGGAGTGTTCCTGCGCTACAAGTTTCAGTTCCTCCACGTGAGTCCTAAACCCACTGATGTTCCACTGTAGTTTGGGAGCTATTTCATTGATGTGATTTTAATTTACCCCTAGCTTTGCACAAGGGAGGTGATGTACTTTTAGAGTGAGAGGGAGTTGAGCGACTGCCCGGATCTGAGGCATCGAAATCTGTAATGCCCTCCTCATCAATCAGGCATGCCAGAATGACATCTGATGATGCTCAGGACAGCTTTTGAACCAAACGTTGTAATCCTTTCCCATGTACTGTCTCTTTGAAGATGAGGGGAGAAGTGGTTGTTGGGGGGCACTGCTTTCCGTGTGCCTTCTGGATGCTCACCATGAACTGCTGCTTGTCCTTTTTGTTGCAGCTGCTTGGATTGATTTTCCCTTACTCGCTTTGCCTTGGCATGTTCACATGCAAGTACAGGTGCTTATGGTGGATTTTGGCACGTGACTGTCATATGTGTCAAAGTGTCCACCTTGGGAACAGAGTTCTGCAGCATGGAAGAATATGGTGTGGAAAGATAGGGGGTTTCGTTGTCTTATATTCTTTTCGGGCTTCAGCATAGGGCACTAGGACACATTAATTCCTATACCTTATGTTCCTCAGCAAAAGAAGGGCAGTCTCAGCTCCAGACTAGGTGGTTTCCGTCGCAATTGATGCAGATCACTGGAGATGAGCAATCAGTCCCAGCATCGTAGGCTGCTTTTCCACAATTCTCACAGGTCGCTTCACCTCCACAACTCATGGTAGTACAGCTAAAACACTGGCATTTATAGCACCACATAGGGTTTGGTGTGCAACGTCGAACTGTAAGTTAATGGAATCCTGCTATATTATGTTCAGGCACTGTTGGAGAAATGAAGGTGACAAACAAAGTGGCAGTCTTTTCAGTTTCTCCATTACTCCTTCACATTCGTTGCACCAGATCGACTATACTCTGGAATATCCATTCTCGTTTCAGCTCCACTATGTCCATATCCATGATATCATGGCATATGACCACACCCTTGCTTCAGTTGAGAGATTTGCATCTCAACAACGATATCATATTCACCCAATTTGTGCAATTTCTTGAGAAGTTCAACTTTCTTTCACCAATTAGTTTTGACTAGCAAGATAGTATTACGTAAGTGTTTAAAACACGCTTTATGGGCATAAAAGGTGGACACTTTCTCAAACGTCCCCTCCCTCCTCTTGAACGCCAGAAACAAGTTGCTTTATGACTCCATGAGCCCTGTTATTCACAGCTGACTTTTTCTTATTATCAGAGGGCTATCCTCTCTCATTCTTTTGGATGAGAGGATGCAAGTACTCCCGGGCAATACACCCATCACACTAGGAGGAGAAGACTTCTAGGGTTCCATCTTGGTCCCACAAGCAGTTACGGAAATAAGGGTCCATTTAGACAGAGCCCACATGCCTGAGTAAGCCTTATACAACTGAGGTGCAGCAGGTTCCCCACAGGTTGTCCACTACTGACTGTTCCACCTCAATGGCCAAGCACCTTATCAGGGTGCAGCACATCTTGTGGCTGGCTTTTTTGAGATGTTACTACCATCATTGCGATACGGTCAATCAAGCCAATATCCCAGTTGCCTGTGACACACAATGTTCCAACACCATGCTGCACGATGGTTCTAAAAAATTTTTTCACCAAAATGATTTCCATGATCAAAATACATCACAAAATAATTTCCATTTGGGTGTTGCCTGTGTCTATAGCACAGAGAAGATCAGTATTTTGTGACAAAGATGTCAGCATGTTCCAATCAGAAAAAAAAGGAAATTTTGAATCCTATAAATTATGAAAATTAAAATACCTAGTCACCAATACAATTATCTGCTAATCTATATTAAAGGATTTTAAATTCCTATCAGCTGCATACAAAGTCTCAGTGCTGATTGTTAACAGGTACTACTACTCATGGCACATAATTGCTATTCTACAGTAGATATGTCTTCAGGTTGATATTAAGCTGATGGAAGAAAATAATCAACAGCTGTTTAATATAGCTGAGAAAGCAGCAGCCTGAACAAATTAGCTGCTTCCCCATTAACTGTACTTTGTTAAGTACACGTGGTTCACAACAGTCCAATATTAATACAGTTTCCAACACCTGCTTGTTAATATGTAACTTTACTCATTCCACATCTCCGTAGGTTTCCCTTCACTGTGGAATATAATCAATTCATTTTTTATAGCTGTAACTATAAGTCACTCACATTTTTGACTATATGGTCTGCCTGTTTTCTTGTTAGTTTATGGTTAATGTAGCTGCTGGCTCGTTTATTGTAGTTGAAGCCGAGTCAGAGCACTTCTTGAGATCTATTACCTGATGTAACATCTGATGTATTTACTTTTTTCTTCCAGTCACCTTATTTGATTGTCTTAAAGTAGAGTTCCTGCTTATCAGCAGCTCTAAAGTCCCGTGTGTAGCCAAGAAAAGGTTTTACTTCTTCACATTCTCCAGCTGTTACTGAAGAAAATAAGGTAACTTCTTCTCATGTCACAAAAGAAACCATGTCCACTACTTTCCTTTTACAAACCAATATTTCCTTGAATGAGTGTACAGATCATTTGAGTGATCTATGAATTAAGAGCAGAACAACTTTTCAAATGACATATGCCTCGAAGGCTCAAGATGACCTCAAAGATTACTATATATTTTGTCACAAAACACACTTGTCTCTTGTTTTCATTCTAGGGGAGAGTGGTTCATCCTTGATGGCCTTGCCACAGCCAACCCGTGACGCCAAAAAAGACCCTGTCCACAGCACATGAAATCTTACTTATCATCACACCTTTTTTCTCATATTCTACACCTTCTGTTTAATGCTTGCACATATGAAATTAAACATCCATGCACAGTATATGTTGTGTGACTTACTCCCTACTTAATGTTATTCTGTTACCACCGTCTTTCCTTGTACTATGCAAGGCATGTGAAATGATATTTGCCTAAATGGCACATAAAACTTCACTTTTACAAAACTAGTTTTATTCAACACACTGCATGGAGCTATCTGTTTCTGGTTCTGTTGCTAGTAGCAGTTTGACAGCACACGTGGCAGTCATTCTCAAATGATTACTACCCACTGCACGTGGTTAGCAGAAATTAAAGCACACGGGCCAAGGTAATATGTACTCTTAAAAGATTTGTCCGAAGTCATTTCTGAGGTCCTAATTTAAAGACGATGACAAGCACAGGTAACAAGTGGGAATGTAGGCAATCCACGATACCAACTTCAGCAACAAGTAGTAGCTGCAGAAGTATAAATGCTTACAGTTCCAGTTTCTTCTCATCTAAATACATTTTGACACTGCTGTAGTATCATTGTGGGTAGAGTATATTATAGTGCTTTATTTTATAGCGCTTTATTTTATAATACAATAAATCACAGGTTTTCAATTCAAATGCATAAGAACACCATGATACTGAAGACTTAAAATTTGTACAAACTTTCTGCATATGAATGTGCTTCAAAACCATAGTGGAGGGAGGGAGGGGGGCTACATGACATTTTTCCATGTTACGTTTCTCCAATGGCAGGGAGAAAAAATTAAAAATGGAATGCAATTACAATATTCTAGTGGATTACAACTATACTGTGCCTGCTACACCATTAAATAAGGTAACAGAAGAAATAGTGTTACCTTCGAGGATATCACAGCAATGAAAAAACATGCTTAGGTGAGAAGAATGTGGAACTATTAACAAAGAGATTTTATCTTCAGAAATATTGCAGGAAGATGTTAATTGCCCAAGGTATATTGGATTGTACCAGAACGAGAAATGGAAAAATTTCTCCACGTGAAATGGGTGATTTTCAGTAAAAAATCATGCATTTATTCTACTCAGTTCAATGCACTTCTGAAACATTTTTCCAATGAGTAGATTTCTAAATAAATATTTCCCAGTTTTCTTGTTGTTTCAGATTTGTTTGTCTACTAAAGCTTTCAATGACTTCCTCTGTCACCACCACCACCACCACCACCACCACCACCGCCGCTTAACTGTCAAACAAATACATGTCATGCAGACACCACAGAACTTCTGCGTGCTTCCGGAGATTATCTCTATCTCTATGAAGGAAGTACAACTGTAGCAATGCTGATTCTGTCAGAATGCTGGACTATTAGTTAACTCAGCTTATTTCTCTGTAGCTCTCAGCACAGAGTGCCTGATTCCATGCACTTCTGAACTAACTAAAAGCTGTTATTGCACAATCTGATCTCAAGAGCTTCTTTGATGACTGAGATCCAGTATGTAGCAGCACGCGATAAAGATTCTCATCCCATTCACCTCATTAAACAATTGTGTTTAACTAAACATTCTCACCTATGGTAGCAGCATATGCTTGTAAGGCTGTGTTCAGCAACAACAGATTTGTCAGAACTATGAAATTAATGCGACATTAGTGGTCTCTGTAGCATTCAGAAATCTTACGTACTGACTAACCAATGTAGCTTCTACTGCATTGACAAAAAACATTACAATCCCAGAAAAATGGAGACCAAGGCTGTCTTTCAGTGGGCACAGCACCTAGAATTTTCTTGGGTTGTCTGAAAACAGACTGTATCCATCTTTGACAAGAACTTTTTTTCTTTTATGCAGTTATGAAGAAAGAAAAAAAGAAATGTGACAGGCTGATCAGATGGAGTATTTCCATGTTTTCATTGATCAGATGGAGTATTTCCATGTTTTCATTTATTAATGATGGCTAACTTAATATCCTGTTTACTACAGCTGTTCTTCCAAACGTCCAGCTGGTCCTTGTTAGAAAGAGCTTTCATCGGCCTCTTAAAACTTGATCCCTTTTGGACTGAATTTATGAAAGTTTTCAGCACTGAGATACTAACAGTAAATTGAGCTGGTGAGCCACCCATAAGATTGGTTGGCTGGTTGGTTTAAAAGAAAGGGGGGAGGGGGGGGGGGGGGGGAGGGACCAAACTGTGAGGTCATCGGTCCCTTGTTCCCAGTAAAATAATTACATAAGGGAAAGAAGAGGGGGAAAAAAAAGGAGACGTACAGGAGAAAGGAAGGACCAGAAGAACGACAGTAGGACAACCAACACTACTATGGACAAAACAGGTAAAGAAAGCCACAGAAAGAAGCAAGAAACAGGTAGAAGGGGTAAAAACAAGAGAGCAGATGACCGTGGCTGGCCGACCACGAGAATATAAAGGAAAAGCCAGCCAATCTGCTACACATTAAAACATCCAGCCTAAAAGTATTAGAGCACACAAAGGGACAAGACATACGCTAAAACTTATATAGAATGATAAATCCCCTAACACATCACGTATAAAACGTAAGACTAAATTAGCTGATGAGGCGTTGTCAGCTAAAATTAATGGCAACGAGTCCGGTAACTGAAGAATCTGTCACAGGGCAGCCAAAGGAGGACAGCTCACCAATATATGGGCCATTGTCAACTAGGTGCCGCACTGACACTGAGGCAGGTCTTCATGGCGCAGGAGGTAACCTTGGGTCGCCCCAAGTGTGGCCAATCCGGAGCAGGCAGAGGACAACTCATTCCCTGTGAGAGACCCGCATGGAAGACTTACACACATTCGCAGTCTCCTTAATGACACACTGTTTGTTATGCATACTGTTATGCCATTCCGTCTCCCAAAGCCAAAAAACCCTGTGGCGTAAATCAGAATGCAGGTCAGATTCAGAGATGCCTATCTCCAGAAGCGGTTTCCACGAAGCCTGTTTGGCCAGCTTGTCGGTAAGTTCGTTGCCTGGGATTCAGACATGACCTAGGGTCCAGACAAACACCACTGAACGACTGGACCGTTCCAAAGCACAGATGGACTCCTGGATGGTTGCTACCAAAGGATGATGAGGGTAGCACTGGTTGATGGCTTGTAGGCTGCTCAAGGAGTCAGCACACAGGAGAAATGACTCTCCTGGGCATGAGCGGATGTGTTCACGAGGACAAAATGACAAAATATGGCTGCCAGTTCTGCAGTGAAAACACTGCAGCCATCGGGCAAGGAGTGTTATTCTACATGTCCTCCATGAACATAGGCGAAGCCAACGTGACCATCTTCCATCGAGCCATCAGTGTAAACCACTTCATGGCCCCGGTACATGTCGAGAACAGAGGAAGTGACAATGGAGAGTCACAGGGTTAACTGAGTCCTTAGGGCCATATGAAAGGTCCAGGCGAAGCTGCAGCCAAGGTGTACACCATGGATATGTATGTGAATGGACCTGATGTATAGGTGGTAAAGGGAAGGACTCCAGTTCAGACAGAAGGGATCGCAAGCGAACTGCAATTGTTAGCCCTGACCTGGGCCGCCGATGCGGGAGACGGGCTGCCGCGGGTGGGGAAAGGAGATGGTAATTCGGAAGCACAGGAGAATTATAAACATGCACGACGTAACTGGCCAGCAGTTGTGCATGCCTAACCTACAATGGAGGGACTGCGGCCTCCACTAGGACACTGGTCACTGGACTTGTCCTAAAAGCTCCTGTCACTAGGCGAACAACTGTGGTGCACTGGATCGAGTAAATGCAACACTGAGGGTGCCACCGAAACATAAACCAGACTCCCATAGTCAAGGCAGAATTGAACAAGGGCTCTGTAGAGCTGCAGCAGCGTAGAGCGATCTGCACCACAGTTGGTGTTGCTCAGGCAGCGGAGAGTATTGAAGTGCTGCCAGCACTTCCGCTTAAGCTGACAAAGGTGAGGAAGCCAAGTCAATCGGGCATTGAAAACCAGTCCTAAGAATCGATATGTCTCCACTACAGTGAGTGGATCGTCATTAAGGTAAAGTTCTGGTTCTGGATGAACGCCACAATGTTGACAGAAGTGCATACAAGACGTTTCAGGCGAAAACTGGAAACCGTGGGCTACAGTCCATGACTGTGCCTTGTGAATGGCTCCCTGCAGGCGCCACTCAGCAACATGAGTACTGGTGGAGCAGTACAGAATGCGGAAATCGTCTGCATACAGAGAAGGTGACACAGACACACCTACTGCTGCTGCTAGACCATTAATGGCCACTAAAGGTAGAGGACACTCAATAGAGAGCCCTGCGGGACCCCATTCTCCTGGATATGGGGGAACTTTGGGAGGCACCAACTTGGATATGGAAAGTACGAAGCGACAGAGAATTCTGGATAAAAATCGGGAGCGGGCCTCCAAGGTCCCACTTGTGTAACGTGGCAACGATGTGATGTCACATGCTTTTCATGAATCAAAGAAGACTGCAACCAGATTCTGGCATCTATAAAAGGCTGTTTGGATGGCAGACTCGAGGGATACAAGTGGTAGAGCGACCCTGGTGGAAGCCACCCTGACATGGAGCCAGTAGGCCACGTGACTCCAGGACCCAACCCAACCACAGACACACCACATGTTCCAGCAACTTACAAACAACGTTGGTTATGAGTGTTAAAATCTTCCAAAAGTAGGAAAGGTTTAGGGAGTTGATCAATCAATGCAATTAATACATTCAGGGATACTGCACTGTCTGGAGGAAGATATACATTGCAGACAGTTATTTCCTGCTTTCTCCTTATTCTGACAGCCACAGCTTCAAGAGGGATTTGAAGGGGCACAGGTTCACTACAGACGGAGTTTAGGAGATAGACACAAACTCCACCTGACACTCAATTACAGTCACTACAGTTCCTGTCGTATCCCTTATAGTCGCAGAGGGCACGGGCCCGCATTTCGGGGAACCACGTTTCCTGGAGGGCAATGCAGAAAGCACGTGTAAAGCTTTACAGTTGCTGTATCTCAGCCAGGCAGTGGAAAAAACGCCACCATTCCACTGGAGGATGACATTGTGAGACTAGGAAGACATGGAACATTCAATGAGGCAGTTTACCCTCAGGGTCACCTGCCGCCACCGATTTTTTGCCTGAGCAGTCTATATCCATTGTGTCTGAGGGACGAGAGAGATCTAGGTCCGCAGCGGACACCAGAATCTCCACCTCATCCACAGAGCTTGTAAGTAGCAGTAGTGGCTGCTTTTGGGCTCTACCACCACTGGCAGGTGTCATCTTTCCTACTAGCAGAAACCTGGGAAGGGAGTGACCCAAGGGACCCCTTTCTAGTGAGAGGAACCGAAGAA
This sequence comes from Schistocerca nitens, assembly GCF_023898315.1. NCBI lineage: Eukaryota > Metazoa > Arthropoda > Insecta > Orthoptera > Acrididae > Schistocerca > Schistocerca nitens. Next base: position 355,561,034 of record NC_064615.1, read on the forward strand.
GACTTACACTTCTCCGGCTCAGAAGTGGTGACTGATATCCCCCATGGTTGCGGGAGAGGAGAGGGGTGGGGGTGTTGCTCCTGAAGTAGATGGTGTGGGAGCAACAGGGAGAGAAGTGCGCCCCACCATCAAGGGGGCAGGTGTAGTCTTCTGGTTCTGAGAGGCAACAGGAATCCGAGGAGCTGATGGGGCGACAACTGTTCTCACTGCGGCGGAAAGGAGATCATAGCCATAGAATGTAGGCCCTCAAATTTCCTCTTGGCCTCAGTGTAGGTCAGTCAGTCGAGGGTCTTATATTCCACGATTTTCCTCTCTTTCTGTAAAATCCGGCAGTCTGGCAAGCAAGGTGAATGATGCCCTACAGTTGACACAGATGGGAGGCGGGGCACATGGAGTATTGGGATGCGATGGACGTCAACAATCTCGACACGTGACACTGGATGTACAGTGGGAGGACATGGCCAAACTTCCAGCACTTAATGCACTGCATCAGGGGAGGGATATATGGCTTGACATCACAGCAGCAGACCATCACCTTCAACTTCTCGGCCAATGTGTCAACCTCGAAGGCCCAAGATGAAGGCACCGGTGGCGACCTGGTTATTCCTCAGACCCCAATGGACGCACCAGACTAAATGAACATCTCGCTGCTCTAAATTGGTGTGCAGCTCGCCGTCAGGCTGCAAAAGAATGTCCCTGTGGAATTTAATACCCTGGACCATATTTAAGCTCTTATGGGGCGTGATGGTAACAAACATCCCCCAACTTGTCACAAGTGAGTAATGCCCGTGACTGGGCAGAGATTGCTGTTTTTATCAAGACTGACCCAGAGAGCATTTTGGACAAGCCCTCCACCTCCCGAAACCTGTCCTCCAAGTGCTCCACAAAAAACAGAGGATTCATGGACATGAAAGATTCCCCACCAACTCTTGTATATACAAGGTACCGGGGCAGATAAGCTTCACTGCCATCCTTAGCCTGGCATTCCCCCCCTGGTGTGGCCAGGGAGGGGAATGATTTGAGGTCATATTTCTTAGCACTGAAGTTAGACTTTGCCCACTTACAGACTGCTGGCGGCAGACACTAGCAAGAGATGATGTACTACGCTTCATGGCGTGTCATCCGCCCTGATGCCACCCTCCCCATGGGCACCACCCAGCCGCAGCAAAGGCCATTTGCCAGGAGTCCCAATGCCAGGAGTCCCCCAATGCCCCAGGGTGACGGGCATATTTTGGGAGTTAACGGCGCAGGCATCAGCAGAGCGAACCCTGTGCAGTCAGGGGGCTACAACCAACAGGGTACATGGCAGCCCCACCGCGACGGATTGGTTACCGAGCTGGATATGAGGTGCAAAGAATTCCACGATCATAGTCAGTGCAGAAAACGACACTGCATAGTGGGTGGAGGAAAAGAGACCCAGCAAAGTGTCCTCACCCAAGAGATGGAGGATGAGCAGGACTGCAATGCGTCGACGAAAGTGTGCTAAAGATAATCTCAATGCACGATGGACATAATGTACCACGTACGGCACCCTTCCCCAATTGGCTCACTCTTTGGGAAAGTTTTGAAAAATGGAGGCCAAACCCTACAGGGGACCATCACATAAAGGGCGAAAGGTGTGAGACTCCTTTTAGTCGCCTCTGACGACAGGCAGGAATACCTCAGGCCTATTCTAATCCCCGGGCCCACAGGGAGCCCGCTCACATGATTTTCGTTCAAGCAAATCATCTAATAATGGTAATTTTACTTCTCTCTCCATCTCAGCAGTGAACTTTATACCAGTGTTCATGTAGGTTGAACAATGGAGAACTGAATGTAACATGTGTTCTTCAGAGGTTTGTAAAATATTTGTGTAGAAGTAACATGCCATCTCTAGATTAACCTCAGGTCTAATATCTTTACATGTAGGAATAGGTGGATAAAGGTTTTACTTCTAACACCTCATGTGCTCCACTGCCAAAGCATCTGTGTGGGTAGGTACATTACCATCATGATACAACTCATTTGTTATCCACATCTGTCCACACACAGCTAAGATAATATTTGATTGGTATTTGCCAATTATAAATTTAAATTTTATAGTCCATACAATAAACAGTCCTCCTTGAATTCCAGAAAACACTTGCCATCCTTTTCTGACAGCTTTGACACCTTAATTGTGTTTTGGATATATGTTTTAGACCAACATTTTCATCAAGTATTTAAATAGCATTAGTTATTTGTTACATCTCCATTCACACTTCATTCAATACAATATACTTCACTTCAGCTACCCGTTTTTATCAAATGAACTTTTGGGAATACTTTATTCGAAAAGAATCAAAAGCAACCAACACTTGAATTTAGCTGCCTGTTTATCAATGCAAAAAAATGGGGCAGACTACGGCCTTCAGTTAGGGCTGCTTGGTATAAATGATGATAAACTGTCCAACAAAAAGTATTCCAATTTATTCACTTAAAACAGAGTTACTTTAAAAATAAATAACAATAGAGTTGCTTCAATTGTGTGTATCAAGACACTACATCATTTACATCAGTGTGTAACATTTTTCATCAAAAGAAAAGCAAAATTTAATGATGATATTAATCTATCGGCAAGACAATTTTTTCCGTGCCATGTTCATTGAAAAGTTGGTGATGGTTATCAACAGTACAAGTAATTAATCCATACAATATATCCAAGGAAGTAAGTCTGAATCACATACTCACCATCAGATTTTGTTTCAGTGAAGTATCTCGATGCTGCATCATTTTTCACAACTTCACGTTTCATAATATGTAACTTTGTGGGAGACTTCCTGCGAAGATCACTAACTGATGGTATTGTACGAGGGTGTAAGCTTCGTCGTGACATGTTTGGTGGATTGATTACACCTGGTGAAATTTCCTTCCTGTCAGTTGACGAACGTGAATATGTATAGTCTGTCTTTGGGAAAACCCTGTTGAAGACCATGGGAAATGAAATTTTCAACTGATGGTGTGCAACATTTTCTGGAAATAACTTTGTTAAAAACATAAAATCTCTCAATCATTAAAAAATCAAGAAATCAAAGGATTCTTGGCAGCTAGTTTTATGTGGTATTAAAATGGTGACTTTTTCCAATATTTTAAACTACTTAAAACAACTATTGTATGTTGATAGATCCAATTACATATTGAAGAAACTATACAACTGATTGAGAGTTTCGGATGCTAATGCATGGTGCCATACACACAGATTGGGGTAGCTTAAGCGTTTGGCACCACTTTTCCAACTCTCAACCGAATTCAACATAAAATAGACCTACAGGTCAGTATGTCACGGCTGCTAAGATTTCTTATTCAAATTCATTGGCTTCACCAACTCACAGCCTAACTGTCACTTTCCAACCTAACCTAGACCTTGAGCTATGCTACAGATTAGACTCGCCAAAAACTAATATAGCACCAAAATGAATTGACTAGTGTTTTGTTCATGCATGTATGATACCACACGCAACATCATTGTGTTACTGTATGAAGTAGATACCCAGTGTCGTTGGTTACAATTCATCCCACAGACTGTAAGCTGTTCATTAAGTCACCAAGGGAAGAACGTGTAACAATTCTCATATTTCTATGAAACGTCTTCCTGTATGTATCTACTCTGCTACACACAGAGTGACAAACATAACTACTCCCCCCTCCCTCCTCACACATAGCTCTCAAATCACTTCATAGCGCAGAAGTGTAACTATCGGCACACTCACATATTGTTCAATCCTAAATGTTACTTGATTTTGCTTGTGAGGAAGTGCTCAGACTTATGAGTAATCATTGCATGAAGGATGTGCTGTTGTTCCCATGTACTCGGTGGAACACTTTCATGCTGGCAACAGCCCTCAAGACAGCTCTAACAGAATAATTTTTCATTTTAAAATTAGTATGGGTAATAAAAGTAAAGGTACAGTTAGAACCAAACCACAAAACCATTAGCAGGAACTTAAAATAATGATGTGATTTAGCCTCAGTTAAACAGTACTTGAATAGGCAGACGAGATCTGGAAAATGCATTTACATACTCACTGCCACCTTTGGAAACTGTAATTGCATGGAACGATCAGATCAACACAAGAAAACAAATGTAAATAGAACTACAAAAGGCACATGCATTTTGTTTTATCTTTACTAATATAAAAAAGGGAAACATTGCCACTAAAAATCATGGAAAGTTCTCGACCAATTTAACTTCAAATTTTTACACACTTCTCCAATCTACACATTCAGACGGGCCTGAGACATATATTCAAACAATGGACTGCAGAGGTTTTCTGTTGAAATGGACCATGAGAAAGAAAATACTGTGCTGTGAAAATTACTATTTCCCTTTCTTTCTTGACGATACTTTTAACTAAAACAGCAGTGTATTTACACCATTAAGGACACTGTTTTTCCCATACACACTGTTTCTCAGCACACACAACTTTAAACAAAGATTGTATATTGTACACACAGTCAGTTTTAACATAAAATCTGTATGTAAGGAAAGTTCTAGTTCCAAATTATGATTAGGATACTACCAAGCACCATAAGTTGCACGAAACATCTGAGTACAATTCGCATCTGACAAACAATATTGTTTTGGAGCAAGTAACAAACTTAAGGAATAGTGTTCAATTGGAACTGTAGCCACCACTGAAGATTAGAGGTTTGGTATCAATAAGTATATAAATACAATGAATCCAGCTTGCTTTTCGGCACACAGTTTGGGGCTTAAATTCGTGTTCCTGTAATGGGCAACTACTACACCATCTCCATTCAGTGAAACTTTGTAATGGTACCTGTTTGCAGGGTAAAATTAATAAAAGTAATGTCACTGAAGCTACTATACTATCAGATTCAGCATCTGGACAACACTCTCATAGCAATGACTCCAACCCATTGACCTATTCATTTTAAGTGACTTCACTTCCCTACCAAGGTTTCATTTGCAATAAAGTCTCAAGGTCAGACATTCAAGAATGTTGGAATTGATTTATGGTCAGAGTTATTCACATGGTCAGTTTTATGTTGCTCTTTCACAGCACCCAAAAAACCACTGTATATTCTGAAGTAAGTAATTGTGTACAAAAAATTAAAAACCTTAAAACAAAAAAATACCCGAGATACCCCAGATTAGGACGCATATCCAGTCCCACACACATTTAACAACTGTTAAACATCGTCAGGATCGCTAGTATGATACAACGAGAGACTATGAAGATACCTATGTTGGCTTCAACTCACATCCAAACTATGATCTAACCTAGACTGACGATTATAAGGACCACTAATGAACATTTTACATAATAAATGAGCGTTGCAAAAATATAGAGCAAGGCCTCTTTTGCGATGAGAACTCTATTTAAAATAAGGGCCAATATCAATGTGTGCACTTTCATCTGATACGAGTTGCGTTTACGGTGAGAGCATGGAAGGAATTGGATATTTTCATGTATCGAACAAACTGTTGTATAAGTAAATTATTTTATTATATAGCATACTATCCAAAAATCTTGCTGCTTTTTTTTCTCACCAACAATACAAAGTGTAAATCAGAGAACGTTGTAACATTCGAATTTATCGTAGCTTATTCTTAAAATCAAGCAAGCTGACAATAAAAAAATCACTTCCATTAGTTACTCATAATTCATGGAGTAAAGTAGTGGCTTCAGTCACACTGAGCACTGTACCAAGATACAGCTTTTTACATACATCGCACAGAAACAAAAAGTTATGCAAATATCTTCTTTCTCTCTTACACCTATAAGTCGATTGGCGTACATGAAAAATATAATTAAACTGGTGCGTGCAGGAGAATGGTACATACCGCAATGTTTACGCAAAACGGCTGTATAATTTGTGTTTAACAGTTTTCCACGTGCCCAGCGTTGACGCATGAAACAGTACTCAGCACTACTAATTAAACCACGGTGCAACAGCGTCCGCAGTTTCGCACAGTAATACGGCAGCACAGCAGTCGCTCGCTCACCGCATGCGTCTCGCAGTGCAGTGTTTGGCGGCGCACTCTTACCCCAGCGTACCTTCCTTCAGACTCACCCTGTGGGAAGGATCCCATCTGCCGAACAGTGGACAGCTGCAACGCACCAACAGGCGCAGACTTGCCGTCGTTGAATGGATTCGAATGGGGCAACGAAGGCACTACTGGCTACAGCCGCCTCGCTTGTCCACCATGACCAGCAAACCATCACGTACCACCGGTCAGGTGTCGTGAACGATACCAAATCAGTCGAGTTCGCTGCCACTGTCATTTCTATGGCACTTTGTTTTGGGTAATAAGAGATTATCATGAATATACTGGATAAAAAGAAAAGGGCCGTCTTATTTCTACCTCACTTATGGATCCAAGAAGAAAAATTGATCATTTTGCAAACCACCACCTCGTTTCGCTACGATTTAGCCAGTTCGAATGTGTGGTGAGATGAGCGTCAGGTTTGAAGCGTTGACTGCTCTGAGCACATGTATGTCAGTAACCTGTTGCTTTACGTAAGCCTCTGCCCACTAGGAAAGTTCGCACGGCCAAAGGACAGTCGTATCGTTTCTAGACACAAGCTGCCGTGGTGTACGATTTCAGGCGAACCTGTTTTCATTTCTGGCACTTTTTTTTGTCAAGGACTGATCTCTCCATCCAAAAAGAGTCACATAGGACACACAGCACGAGCGAGGCCTCTCGGTCGTTAATACGGTGAACTATTTCAGTTGCAGTCCCAATGCGCTTCTCGGAATAACTTTCGAATGCACACGCGATGTGTTGTGGAAAGCCACCAAATTCAACTTTGAACACCTGGAACAGCCACGAAAAATAAGTCATGAATACCGCGTTTTTCCACAAGACTTGTACCTGGAGAACCTTATCACAGACTGTGAACGGAAACAAGCAGCACCTGTCGATGGGAATGAACAGCGAATAAGTGATAGGTTTTGTGCATATTGTGCTGCATTGTTGAGTAATCCATAAACATGATATTGTACACCACAAATGCTTAATTGTTTTATTCAACTACAGGTTCCGATCATGATCACACTTTTGTTGCATGCGTCATTCGTTGGCGGGGGGGATTGGGTGGTTAGGAGCGCCAAATGGTAAGTCGTTTGTGTGGAAAAATTTTCTCCGAGCACCCCTGCGAATATTACGCAAGATTTTTAAGCTAAGACAATATTACGACGTGGGCCCGCTAACTCAAGATGACCAAGATGACATTGGTGTAATAAAACCAGCTGTGAGGTGGTCGACAAAAATGATCTTAGAAACAGTAGAAATTATTTTCTCTTCAGTCTTTACAGTATTCAGCGACGCCTGCCGTGAAATTTGCAGCAAAGGATTACGGAAAATGTCGTGGCACATCGAAATTAATTACAGCAGCAACGCTGTTTCTCTGGCGTCGAACTTCACTGGATTTTTTTTTTTTTCATGGCCTCAATGACCGTGTATCTATAAATATTTATCTACTTCGCAGAAATAGAAAATCTAAATATGGAATTCGAGAACACTAATTCTGAGAATTAAGTTATCTTCGTGTCTCAGAGCTAGATAAAGGAACCTGTGAGACCGCCTCGAATTGTGATTCTAACTTCAACCAGTTTCGAGGTACATTTCAGTGTGGACTGACAACACTGTCATGTCAGTGTGCAAACTGGCAAAGCGCTCAACAGCTGAAATAGGCCAACGGTCCATCGGCTGTCTTATTTATGGGTCAAATAGACGCGCCTGTATAACGTATGAGAATTTGGAAATCAGACAACCCAAGCGTAGTTTTTAGGCGGTTTACCCAAACATATGTACGTAACTGTGGGACTGCCAACCCCATATTGTATTCAGTTACTCAATTCGCAAACACATACAACAGCGTTAACAGGCTTCGCATGACACGCGATGCGCACATGCCTGCATTGAAATCTCCGCGCTACAGTACCGAAGCATGTCGCCGGAATTAAATGGCGCAGTCTAGACACACAGCGCAGTGTCGTGCGATAATTCTTTTTCTGTATCAACGGAAATGCAGTTGTGATAAGCCAATCCAGGTAACTTCTTCAGCCGTCTGAATTGCCTGACACAGATGCAACGTTTCTGCTGCTATTGAAAACGAATTACTGCACGATACCACAAATTATAACTGGGATGCAGAATCTCTAGTGGCATGCTAAGGTATTCTGTCGCGGAGATTTCAATATGTACCATGGACGTGTACCTGCATACAAATAAAAATTTATTATGCAGTTTCATTTTTTAAGTATTAATCGCAACTTTATGATACCCCTTGTATAGTGTATGGAAGAAAAGTGGAGAAGAAACGCGACCCGAGACGCGCAGCAGATACCACCTAACAAACGTTCATGGTAAGGGTGAACTTCAAACAAGCAAATTTTCTCACTTATTCCCACAAGATAGGCGTCAGTCGCTGGTGTGGTTCATCAGAAAGGGATTTAAATAACCCTATTGTGAGAGATGTCGCGATTAGTGACTGACTTTGATAAAGAAAGTATGCACACTGAAATTTATTTACTTAATAGCGGACCCGACAAAACTTAGCAATTACTAAACATATATGGGAATTGCATATACATCCTAAATACCTTGTCCCCCATTCTCTCCATACATCTCTTCTCCCACCATCTCTCTGTGCATACCCTCTTTCCCCCTCCCCCTGACCGCCACCCCTCCCTCTCAACTTCCATTTCTGTCTACAGGTTCAGTAGAGTATCGTGTAAAAGACTGAAGTAAAACCAAGATCTTTTCGAGATTTTGGTAACAACGCTTTCCCTTATTAAAACACAACAAAAATAAAATCAACCAAATCGCTCTTACCGTTCTTAAATGAGTTTTCACAATTGATTTTAATTTCTGATTCTTCCGGTTGATTTTCCAAAAAATTTCTTTCATAAAAACCTTGTCCTGACAATTGCAAACACCTCAAAGTCAAAACTGAACCAAATCTGTCGAGGCTTCTTAAACTAATGATATTTCATACAAGCGGCAATTGATGTTAATTTCCGACTTTTGCGTTGCATTTTCCAAAACGTTTTCTTTCACACGAACCTTGTCCTGACAACAACGAACGCAACAACAAACGATCAACCAAATCTGTCGCTCATTTCTCAGGTGGTGACCTTTCATACATGCGGGAATGATTTTTATTCATATACATTTATTGTATGGCATAAATTAGGTGTTTTTGAATCACAAGATTAGCTATACATACACAAAGATTACCAAACTACTACATAAAAACATTTCAACACCTCTCTCCAAAATAACACAAATTACAATATTATAGATAAATATCAGGGTCTTTTATATAGCTTATGACACTCGTCACTGTCAGGAAATCTTCGGAAGGACCCTTGCAGGTACATTCGGGACATGCCGCACAACATGCGCGACTGTCGTGTCGTTTCACGCTATAGAGTAGCGATGTCGGCAGGCGATACATGCCCAAAGCAAGTATCAATGCGGCCACGGAAGTGAGCACATATCACCCGTTCAGTAAACGATAAATTGGATATTTTAAATTTGAAACTCCCGCCGTACGATGCTTGATCTGTACCCCCCCCCCCCAAAAAAAAATCTATCTCTCTCTCTCTCTCTCTCTCTCTCTCTCTCTCTCTCTCTCTCTGTGTGTGTGTGTGTGTGTGTGTGTTCGTGTGTGTGTGTGTTTAATGTTAAGTATAGGACGGTCTTCTTCCTATGTGGCCCGGGTAAGCTAAAAGGTTGGAAACTCCTGCACTAGAGTAACAAAATGATTATAAAGATTTAACTCACTTGTCTACTGTCCGCACGTCTTCCGTGGCCAGCTCGGATGCGGTCCAACAGCCCGATGTTGGTCAAACCCCCGAGTTTCTCCGGAATGCACGGCAGTTTCAGACGTTGTAGAGGGCTTTTTTGTTGCCAATATTGTTTCCATTCATTGATACCATGAAATTCATTTTCAGTAAGAATCCTGGCTAAAGATACGAGTGGAATGTCTTGATCTTATTCACACGAAATTTGTCGTTCGATCTTGGGCGGTCGGAATTATCAACAACATTCTGTTATTCACGTAGTAGCGCACTCTTCCGTCCGATAAGAGGTGACCCACTAATATCACAATCGCCCTCAAAACGGAAAATAACAACAACTCGTCTAACAATCATGGGCATTTTAAAATATCTTAGCCTGGAGACAAATTGGTTAAAAGAATTTTGCACCTGTTGCAAATCTGTGATCGTGCGTGGGCTGGAATTTAAAGAAGGAAATTTATCAAACTAAAAACTAACTTTAGCGAAATAAAGCAGAACCCAAATTAAAAGCAGTTTGCAATTTGGGGCTTACTCGACGTAATAAATGCCTGAAAGGTTCATAGGCGTAAAAAAAGACCAGCCAACGCAACGCCCGTGAAGCTTTCCAGCAGTACAACCGTGAAATCAAAATTCATACATAATAATTCCAATCCCAAAGAAAGCACGTGTTCGACAGATGTGAAAATTACCAAACTATCAGTTTAATGAGCCACGGCTGCAAAATATTAACACGAATTCTTTACAGACGAATGGAAAAACTTTGGGAAGGGAGTGAGACAGGGTTGTAGCCTCCCCGATGTTATTCAATCTGTATATTGAGCAAGCAGTAAAGGAAACAAAAGAAAAATTCGGAGTAGGAATTAAAATCAATGGAGAAGAAATAAAAACTTCGCCGATGACATTGTAATTCTGTCAGAGACAGCAAAGGACCTGGAAGAGGAGCTGAACCGAATGGACAGTGTCTTGAAAGGAGGATGAAAATCAATGGAGAAGAAATAAAAACTTCGCCGATGACATTGTAATTCTGTCAGAGACAGCAAAGGACCTGGAAGAGGAGCTGAACCGAATGGACAGTGTCTTGAAAGGAGGATGTAAGATGAACATCAACAAAGGCAAAACGAGGATAATGGAATGTAGTCGAACTAAATCGGGTGATGCTGCCGGAATTAGATTAGGAAATGAGGCGCTTAAAGTAATAAATAAGTGTTGCTATATGGGGAGCAAAATAACTGATGATGGTCGAAGTAGAGAGGATATAAAATGTACACTGGCAATGGCAAGGAAAGCGTTTCTGAAGAAGAGAAATTTGTTAACATCGAGTATAGATTTTAAGTGTCAGGAAGTCGTTCCTGAAAGTATTTGTATGGAGTGTAGCCTTGTATGGAAGTGAAACGTGGACGATAAATAGTTTAGACAGAAAGAGAATAGAAGCTTTCGAAATGTGGTGCTACAGAAGAATGCTGAAGATTGGATGGGTAGATCACATAACTAATGAGGTATTGAATAGAATTGGGGAGAAGAGGAGTTTGTGGCACAACTTGACTAGAAGAAGGGATCGGTTGATAGGACATGTTCTGAGGCATCAAGGTATCACCAATTTAGTACTGGAGGGCAGCGTGGAGGGTAAAAAACGTAGAGGGAGACCAAGGGATGAGTATACTGAACAGATTCAGAAGGATGTAGGTTGCAGTAGGTACTGGGAGATGAAGAAGCTTGCACACGATGGAGTAGCATGGAGAGCTGCATCAAACTAGTCTGGACTGAAGACCACAACAACAACAACAACAACGTTACTCCACCCTACGCACTGGAACATACTTTGATACTCCTTGGCACTGTGTCCGCAGGGTGATCGATAAGCTGCTGTTCAAGGTAATCCGATTCTTCGATGGCGGCTATTCTCAGATCATCCCGATGATTCCTGCGACGGCGGTCTACAAGTTTAAACTTGTCCCAAGCACATAGCAGATACCGCAGGCTATTAAGTGGTGGTGCAACACGCTCTTGCATAACGGACTTAAAGACGAACCCAAAGCGAGAATGTTAACTGTGGGGCTGGACAACAGGTTGGCGGACTCTTTTCAGATGCCGCACAGCCCTCAAAGTACCGTCGATAGTGATGAAATTCATCAGATATCCGTAATTCATACAGGCCCAAAATATGGCTCAACATCCTCCCCACTGAAACCGTGGGAGTGCATGCCTAAGACGTGCCCCTCCACTAGGGTTGCCAGGTCCAAAAACTGAAAAGCCAGGTTCTGCGTTATATTTAGCAGGATATTTTGCCCTAAAGGACTGACTACCTAACTAAATAGAAATAGTCTTAGAAACAGAGTTTACTGGGTACTTTCTATCGTTATTAATAATCAATTACGGTCAGTTTTCTGCGACGACAGCCTTAAAAGTGCTTAGACTGTGGAAGAAATCTGTAAACAGCCTTATAATTTGACAATTATGAATTCAGTACTCAGTCTTCTTTACGGATCAGTTTTCTTCCTAGGATAACCTTGTGTCAAAATAAACTAAAATATATTCATTAAACATAATTAGGTATTATGTACTCTTCTTGCATGGAAAATAAAAGATCAATAGCTTTGTCCATTTTAATTAGATTTATGAAGAAATAATTTTCTATAGCTAAGTATTAATATTTCTCATTTGAAATCACTATCAAGAACGCTATGTTCCTTGGAAATAATTTTGTGGAATTCTAGGTAGGGTAATTTAAAATTACAAATCGTCGTCTTTATAATTGTGTCGGTTTTCAATTTATTGCCTTCTTTTGTCCTTCGGACGTTTGTGAAATGAACCATCCTGGAATTGTAATATTTTGCCAATTTCAATAACTCCGAATGAAATTATTTATCCTTCTTTACACTTAGCCCTCGATTAGGTTATTAGCTTGGAAGGGGCCTTAGTTATGCGTTCTCTGTTTCGTAGCTAAAAAGTGGCAGATGTGGCCGTGCACGATCGTAAACACCGGATTCCTTGCAACCCTTGGCTCCACACATTTCCTGCATACAGTCCCGACTTAGCCCCATCCAATTTTCATCTTTTTCCAAAACTTAAAGAACCTTCGCGGACTTCACTTTGATAGTGATGAACTGGTGCAATCAAGAGGTGGTGATGTAGCCCCGTCAACAAAATAAAAAATTCGACAGTGATGATATCAACAAACCGGTACCTCTTTTGAGAGAAATGTGTTCGCCGGTAGAGTGACTACGTGGAGGAATAAAGATGTAGACATGATGAATGAAAATACAGAATGTTAACGTGTATTTTATTTAAAATGCTTTCAGAATTTTCACATGAATTCGGAGACTACTTTTAAGCGCGACCTCCTATCAGAAACACTGCTGAGAAGCGAGAGACGCGGGTTGCACGAATACTTTATTTGGGAAGCAGTTTGACGATCACTGTTCTGTACCATAGCACGGACTGTTGGACGATAGTGCTGCATTTACTTACTGACTAATCATTATCTTACAGAAGTCGACGTGTAACTAGAAGGCGTGGTTCTCACTGAGGCCATATGGGGTACGACAAATTTGTGTTATTCATCATACGTATCAATTACGAAACAGTGTTGGCTGCATGGTTATGTGAAGAAAACACTAAAATTTAAGTTAGGACAGGGCAACGGTGGGTTACTTAAAATTTTGGTTACATTCAAATTACAGTGCATTTTTACTCGCCAAAAGGCTGTAAAATCAATCCTTGGGAATCGGGAGGCTCGAACGAAATGTATACTGCGTGTACTACCAGCTGAATGATTAATCCACGGCGATCATTCCTACACATGCAGCAGGCAAAGAACAAAAAGATGTGGCACCAGAGGAAACCGGTGCACTTATGAGCAAAAATTCTAAGTCATGCCACTTGCGTTATTTTACCCAGCTCAAGAGATGTGAACATTTATCTACTTGGCTAATTACAAGCAGCAGCCGAATAAAACTGAATGGCCACCTACAGCTAACAACAACAATCTGCAGTGGAAAATTAAACTGCCATGTAGCGTACTCCCGGAAATGAATTCGTCAGTAGCGAATATAAGGTATTGGTTCGTGTGATGTTTGTTAAAACTAGCCTGATTTTGTGTCTTGAATTCCATCTCAATAGTCACTTGAGTTTCTTCTATCTATTCGTACCTCACACAGCAGCACTACAGGTTCTCAGAAAACATTTTCATATCAATAAACTGGCTGATACGTCTTCGTATATTGTTCGATACGACACCATTTCCAATTGCTGGGTGAGTAGGCCTAACCCAAACTAGGTAGTTTACTGAATTGTGCTGATTCTCAGACGCTGTTTAAAAGGACTCCTTTCCCAGAATACAGTTAAGATCGATACATGGTATGACAGTGCCCACCACAGCGGAGCTACAAACCCCGATCAACATGTAGAATAATATGAAACAGTATTTAAAGAGTGGATTGTCAGACGTTCTGCATGAAAAATTTCATGTGTCAAGAGGATACAAAAAGGATTAATCTCTTTTTGTACGTAACTTATTTATGTCCAAAAAACTGAGACGGTATTCTGATACAATAGAATTACGGTGCACATTTATCACTGTAAAAGTGAGAAATTATAAAATAAATACTTTACCGTCTGAAATATGCAAGTACGACTCTCAGCTGTCCTCCCATCAATACATCATCTTCTACCATCCAAATTTCACAGAAGTCTCCCGCCTACCTTACGCGACTAGCACACTCTACAAGCCAAGAGACTGAGGAGATACGGTTTAGCCACAGCCTCGTCAACTTTTTCAGAATGAATTTTTACCATGTGGCGGAGTGTGCGCTGGTCTGAACTTCCTCGCAGATTAAAACAATGTTGGACCGGGGCTCCAATCTGGGAAGTTTCAAATCGTCGTACACTCTTCTGCAGAGTGAAAATTCATTTTGGATAGAAAATAAATATTTTATTAAACACGTTCTAGGTACCACACCAGGAAACTGACTGGTTCAAAGTGCCAATAAGAAAGTTTTTGTTTCAAGTGCCATTAATATTGATGAACTGCGTTTATTTATCATAATACAAGTACAGAAATACTGCAGTAATTTTTTAACTAGCAGTAATGTTCTAACTGTAGTCAACACTAAACCATTTCTCATCTCTCTTTAACAAGAGCACTAAACCATTTCTCATTTCTCTTTAACAAGAGAACAACAAAATTAAATTCACGAAAAAATTTCTCAGCACTGACTACTTCTTAAACAACTGCATTCTTGGAATAAGATATTGTTAAGTTTACTGTTGAACTCCCTGTAGTGTTGACGTACATGGTGACACTGAAAACGGGAACATCTCTACAAAACAATAAAACTAGAAGTAAAGAAGGAAAGAAATTGCACTCATGGTAACTGAAACCTTACAACTTTGCCATTTACTAAATACTGATAAGCATTCATCATTTTTTAAACATTACGTCCTTTAGATGGCGTCCTCCTGCACGAATACATTCGTGAAATCTGCTGTTGAGATTCCCCATTGACGGCTGCAACATCTCAGGTGCGATACTGTGAACTGCATCCCGAATCCTCGGTATTAACTCACCCACGGTTCTTGGTCGAGTCGTGTAGACTTTGCTCTTGAGGTAAGCACCCTAACAAAAAAAATCACAAACTGATAAATCTGGCAATCTAGGGGGCCAGGGAATGTTACCGAATCATATCACACGGTTGTCAAACAATTCTCGCACTTATACCACTGACTGCCGTGCAGTGTGTGATGTCGCGACGGCCTGTTAAAACCAGCCTCCTTGAACGTTTGGAAAGTTGTTCAACGCACGTGTGAAGAAAGTTCGTAACATATCCACGTAACGATCTGCGCTGACAGTTATTGAGTTGTCCTGTTCATTTGCGAGAAAATACGGTCCTATAATCCCATGTGATGAAACAGCACATCATACTGTCACTTTACTAGCGCGTAAAGGGCTCTCATGAACGTCATTAGGATTTGTGTTTGTCCAGTAAAGGTAGTTCTGTTTATTCACATAACCTGTGAGATGGAAATGTGCCTCATCTGACATCCACAACTGTCATGGTCAACATCCACAACATTCATCGTCATTGTTTATTTTTGTTATCCCTTGCTGACAGAATCCTAAGCGTAACCGGTAATCGTTCTTCAATTGTTGCACCATCTGTACTTTGATCGGATGAAATCAAGATGAATCCTGCGAACACTCTCTCTCGACATTCCAACCACCTCTCCTTGCTTACGAATTGAACGCCGTGGGCTTCGTAAGACGGATTCGCGCACAACATCAATGTTCGCTGGAGAACGCACACTTCTTGGTCGTCCTGTTGGTTTCTTCTTGAGGGCAAATCCAGTCTCTTCAAAATTATTAATGCAACATCTTACCGCCTGTTTCGACGGCATCATGACGCCCTAAATTATAAAAATGTGTCGAAACTCTCTCAGCGCCGCTAGCAAACTATCATTGGTTTTATACATTTTTATGGCTAATGCACGCTGTTGTTCGTTCCACTGATCCATGATTACTGAAATGGCAGACTGTTTACTCACACTGTCACGAACCCGCAGTGCTGTCACCTGCACATCGCCCATTTCAAACATTCCCGCTATTCTGTGTCACATTGTAGAAACGGTAACATCATCGACAAGTTTTAATACGAAGCACAGAATGTTGTACATCGGCCATGACCTGTCCTCTTTTGAATACACTGACACTTTTCCATTCTTTTGTTTCTGAGTAAGACTTTTTAATAGGTATTTGAGATGGATGGGTATGAGACACTTTGATGGTACTGCATTTGGAGATCTTAAGACGCCTGCACCGACAACAATGCTCCAGTAGCATGCACTGGAATTACATGGAATGAGTTCATACCTGTAGCTTTAGCTGACTCAATACACTTGTGTAAATCCATTACAAATGTGTCTCATTGATACTAACAGAAGTTTATTTGCACTCTTGTTAACACACAAACTGTTCAGCAACTAAATGGAGGAGAACTTAGCGCAAGCCACTTCCAACTTCGGAGGGAAGCACTGCTTGACACAAAAAGTCATGCGTCAACCAGCAATTAATTTTTGAAAATTTTTCCATGATTTGGCATTTGGAACAAGTCAAAGAACATGCAACAGAACACAAAAGCAGTCGAAACATTTTGTAAAAAAATGGTACTTACAAATGTCTTGTCATTTCCACTCTTCATTTACAGATACAATAGTGGCTTAAGGAAGTTTTTTAAGAACAAGTGAACGTGGAACGCATTCTTCTGGGTGAGAGGAAACTACTGATGTTTTATGAAGATTTGTAAAATAGCCCAAATCATGTAATGATACAGGTCGTTGTGAACAGAGCAGGCGTTATTTGGGCCATTTCTTATTTCAATATATTGTGACAGAAGTTGGCAATACACGCATCCGTTACGCTAAGAACAACGCGCACTTCTTCATGTTGTATTTCCTGGCCATGGCTGATCTGTGTTTCCTGAATCGCCACGGCAAGAAGTACAGATCTCACTGCATTTGGTTACCTGACATCTATAAAAACATAGTTACCAGAAAATGTTATGGTGCAATTGTTGAACTGTATCTTTCAGTCAGTAATGTAGTAATGGAAAAAAAAGGAAAAGTACGCCGCTTCGCTGCTTTCATAGCACTTCGCATTTAAGTACGGACAGTAGCGTTCTGAAAGTCCGAAGAACAGTGAAAACAGTTTCTTTACACATCAGAGGAGCGCACGTTGCATCACATGGAGAGGCAGAAAGCGTTATTTATAACTGACCCGTTTCGAGGGCAACAGGAATGCCGCGACACGGCAACCCATATTAACCAACCGTCCGACTAAGCATATCGCACACTACGTCACCACATGCGGCTGCGAACCGGCAGCAAGAACCAGTGGCATAGGTTATGGCGCATAATTATGCTCTTAGGTAGTGGTAGTGTCCAGCACACATATAGAGGGAAACATCCCACGTGGGAAAAATATATCTAAAAACAAAGATGATGTAACTTACCAAATGAAAGCGTTGGTATGTTCACACACACACACACACACACACACACACACACACACACACACACACACAAGCAGACATTAAAATATATATATATATATATATATATATATATATATATATATATATATATATACACACACACACACACACACAAACCTCCTTTGGAATCTTGATCCATTTTACGGAGCCGTTGTTAGCGAAACACACGAGCAACGGGACGCAATTATGATCCTGCATAACTTAACAGCACTTACATTAGCTTCCTTAGGTTATCCTCATTATTGGTTTGTGTAAGACAATTATATCAGTCTAACCTGTCCTGCTGGAATGGTGCGCTACTGCATAACCGCTTCATTAGTCGCCATAAGCACCTTTTCTTGTGACGGCACCGCTTGCTAGATATGAGACAAAACTAATTTTGGTTATACTGCAGTGGCATTCTTATGAGACATGGTGCTTCACTCGCCGTCTATAACCAATGATGCACCTAACTGGCAACCACTGTGATAGCAGACCCTTCGAAGCGTTGCTTTCAAATGTAAAGAGAACAGACTGCAGCGAATCAATTAGATTCTTTTTTCACTGTTTTAGTTTGTGTAGTAAAGAGAAGTAATCATTTGTGTTCCCTTGTTTTATAAAACTTGATAATGGGATAATGTAGTCCCGAAACAGGTTGTGTTAAGTAATTCACACATTTTCGACAGCTGAGTGTAATAAGCTCCGTACTAATACTAGCAATGTCATTAACCCACTCGGCTTTGTTATCTGAATTTCAATTACGTACATGACGGAATAAATGATATTTAAATTTTCTGCATCTTTTCGTTTAGGTCATCTGAGGATCACGTTACTTCGGATCGACTACGTTTCTTCTAATTTCTATTCTTGCTTAATATTATTTCTTTCTCATTCCTTTGCAACCTCCTTCCTTCTTATACTCTTCTATGCCTGATGGTTTCGTCCAGGGTCTTATTCTGTCCCTGGAAACCTACAGCACCCTGAATTTTTTGAAAGGAAGACTGCTATAAATCTCTCGTTTCCCCTATTCTCATTTCTTCCTGATGCCCTTGTGCCTCTTGGTTCCAGAACAGTTTCGTTCTCTTGTTCATAAGAAACTGCATTACATTACGTGTCAAACTCCCCCCGTCAATCCTAATATAAGAATGTGTCCACAGAATACTACTCTCCCCACACGGTGTCAGAGATTCTCTTTATCTGGGTACACAATTCTCGGTTCGCTAGTCTTTTATTAACATTTGTCTATTAACTTCGTCTATTTATTTAAAATAGTTATTTAGACTTCCGTTTATTAACCATACAGCCATCAACAAATACGAATTCCTTCTCCCTCGCCAGTTTTCAAAATCACGAATAAACTTATTTTAAGATATATAAATATTCTACACGGTACCAATGTCTACTCATTCAGACAAGAGTACCTACAAGCAGTTTGTTGTACACGCTCCATATTCAGGAGTTGTGGGTTCTAGCCTACCAAAAGTCACCATGGAATTCGTTCACTGACTCCTTAGAGGTCCGTTTGCCTAACCGCTCACGGCTTCTGAGTAAAACTCCAGTCTGGTCTCTCATGAAACTGGCCTGTTACACACCCACTGAGATACATCATTCAGTTACAGCACAGTTAAATCTTCCGCTGTTATAAGAGAGGTGACCGTTAATGGACTCGTCTAAGTTGTACAGATGTTTCAGTTTTTTGTCTCTGTTTTCTTCCGCGAGTGCCTAACAACAATGTCATTAATGTTCTCCATGACTCCGCTTTCACAATCGGCGGTTTGCACTGAGATGAGAAAAGTCATGGGATAGCGATATGCATACACACAGATGAAGGTAGTACCGCGAACAGAAGGTATAAAAGGATATTACATAAGCGTAGCTGTCAATTGTACTCAGGTGATTCGGGTGAGATGGTTTCCGGCGTGATTATGGCCGCACGATGGGAATTAATAGACTTTGGACGCGGATGTCTAGTTGGAGCTAGACGCATGGAACAATCAATTTCGGAAACCGTTAGGGAATTCAATATTCCGCTATCCACAGTGTAAAGGTTGTGCAGAGAATACCAAATTCAGGCATTACCTCTGACCAAGGACAAAACAGTGGCCGACGGCCTACACTTAACGACCGAGAGCAGCAGCATATGCGTAGAGTTGTCAATGCTAACAGGCTAGCAATACTGAGTGAAATAACCGCAGAAATCAATGTGGTACGTACGACGAACTTATCCGTAAGGGCAGTATGGCGAAATTTCGCATTAATGGGGTATAGCAGTAGACGACTGACGCGAGTGCCTTTGTTAACAGCACAATTTCGCCTGTAGCGCCTCTCCCGGGCTAGTGGCCGTATCGGTTGGGTCTAGGACGACTGGAAAATTGAGGCCTGGTAAGAGCTGATGATAGGGGTTAGCGTGTGGCCCAGAGCCTACAAAGTCATAGACCCAAGTTGTCAACAAGGCACTGTACAAGCTGGTGGTGGCTTCATAATGGTGTGGGCTGTGCTTACATGGAACGGACTGGGTCCTCTAGTCCAAATGAACAATCATCGACGGGAAACGGTTATGTTCAGCAACTTGGGAGACCATCTGCAGCCATTCATGGACTTTATGTTCCCAAACAAAGATGGAGTTTTTGTGGCTGAAAATGCATCACGTCACAGGGGCACAGTTGTTCGTGACTAGTTTGAAGAGCATTATAGACAATTCGAGCAAATGATTTGGCCACCCAGATCGCCTGACATGAGTCACATAGATCATATATGGGACATAATCGAGATATCAGTTCGTGCACAAAATCCTACAGCGAGAATACCTCCGCTGCTATGGAGGCAGCATGGCTCAATATTTCTGCAAGTAACTTCCAACGACTTGCTGAATCTATGCCACGTTGAGTTGCTGTATTATGCCGGGTGACAGGAGGTCCGACACAATATTTGGAGGTATCCCATGGCTTCTGTCAACTCAGAGTTTACACCACCAAGTGTGTAAAAGTGTTTCCCAAAACAGCCATGGTTAAACTTTAACCAAGTGATTAGCGTACATTATCTTCCTGAAACGCTTCTCTTCCTGAACCAGAATGTTGCCTGTACTTCCGGATGTTTTCTTAATGCTACGGGAATTAACCGGCATTTCAATCACACACTGGATTTATCGAGAGGCACACAACTACGGACAACTGATAAAAATAAATGTGGATCTCATTTGTTTGGAATCGATTCTATGATTCAACCATCTAAACCATACGTGCCTAGAAGGAACAAAGGCATATTTTCTAATTAGTGTAGCGCCATCACGCCCCGAGGATGACCCAAATTGTCAACAAGGTACTGTGCAAGCTGGTGGTGGGTCCATAGTGGTGTGAACTGTGTTTACATGGAATTGACTGAGTCCTCTGATCCAACTGAACCGATCACTGACTGGAAACGGTTATGTTCGGCTACTTGGAGACCATGTGCAGCCATTTATGAACTTCATGTTCGCAAACATGTCGCCGGGCCACAACTGTTCGTGGTTGGTTTGAAGAACATTGTGGACAATTCGAGCGAATGATTTTACCCTCCAGATCTCCCTACGTGAATCGCATCGAACATTTGTGGGATATGGTCGAGAGGTCAGTTTGGGCACATCCTACACCGACATCGCTTACGCAATTATAGACGACCAAGGAAGCAGATACTGCCTACACGAAAATTAAAGAAACTTTGGAGAAAGGAGAACCACTTGCTTGAATATCAAGAGCTTTGATGGACACCCAGTTCTAAGCAAAGAAGGGAAAGGAGAAAGGTGGAAGGAGTATATAGAGGTTATATACAAGGGCCATGTACTTGAGGACAATATTATGGAAATGGAAGAGGATGTAGATGAAGATGAAATGGGAGATACGATACTGCGTGAAGAGTTTGACAGAGCACTGAAAGACCTGAGTCGAAACAAGGCCCCGGGAGTAGACAACATTCCATTAGAACTACGGACAGCCTTGGGAGAGCCAGTCCGACAAAACTCTACCATCTGGTGGGCAAGATGTATGAGACAGGCAAAATTCCCTCAGACTTCAAGAAGAATATAATAATTCCAACTCCAAAGAAAGCAGGTGTTGACAGATGTGAAAATGACCGAACAATCCGTTTAATAAGTCACGGCTGCAAAATACTACCGCGAATTCTTTACAGACGAATGGAAAAACTGGTAGAAGCCGACCTCGGGGAAGATTAGTTTGGATTCCGTAGAAATATTGGAACACGTGAGGCAATACTGACCCTACGACTTATCTTGGAAGCTAGATTAAGGAAAGGCAAACCTACGTTTCTAGCATTTGTAGACTTAGAGAAAGCTTTTGACAGTGTCGACTGGAATACTCTCTTTCAAATTCTGAAGGTGGCAAGGGTAAAATACAGGGAGCGAAAGGCTATTTACAATTTGTACAGAAACCAGATGGGAGTTACAAGAGTAAGCAGGGAAGGGAGTGAGACAGGGTTGTAGCCTCTCCCCGATGCTATTCAATCTGTATATTGAGCAAGCAATAAAAGAAACAAAAGATAAGTTCGGAGTAGGTATTAAAATCCATGGAGAAGAAATAAAAACTTTGAGGTTCGTCGATGACATTGTAATTCTGTCAGAGACAGCAAAGGACCTGGTAGAGCAGTTGAACGGAATGGACAGTGTCTTGAAAGGAGGGTATAAGATGAACATCAACAAAAGCAAAACGAGGATAATGGGATGTAGTCGAATTAAGTCGGGTGATGCTGGGGGAATTAGATTAGGAAATGAGACAGTTAAAGTAGTAAAGGAGTTTTGCTATTTGGGGAGCAAAACAAATGACGATGGTCGAAGTAGAGAGGATATAAAATGTAGACTGGCAATGGCAAGGAAAGCGTTTCTGAAGAAGAAAAATTTGTTTACATCGAGTATAGATTTAAATGTCAGGAAGTAGTTTCTGAAAGTATTTGTATGGAGTGTAGCCATGTATGGAAGTGAAACGTGGATGATAAATAGTTTAGACAAGAAGAGAATAGAAGTTTTCGAAATGTGGTGCTACAGAAGAATGCTGAAGATTAGAAGAGTAGATCATATAACTAATGAGGAGGTATTGAATAAGATTGGGGAAAGAAGTTTGTGGCACAACTGGACTAGAAAAAGGGATCGGTTGGTAGGGCATATTCTGAGGCACGACACGATATTAGACGCATCCCGTGACTTTTGTCACCTAAGTGTCTGTAGGTGTAGAACTTCCAGCTCCTTTGCCATCTCTGGCGGAATTACAATGCCATCGACGAATACTTTTTTTAATTTTTTCTCCCTGTACTTTATACCTAATTCCAAAGTTTCCTTTGGTTGCCTTTATCATTTGCTAAATGTAACGTCTGAAAAAAATGGTGATAGGCTACAAGCCCACTTCATTGCCCTCTCAGTTGCTGCTTTCTTTTCCATGTTCTTAGGACTGTACAAATACAGACTGGTTAGCGTACAAGTCGTAGGTAGCCTAATTAGCTCCCTGTATCTTATCCCTCATAAGATAAGAATTCCAACTATACTGCCCAGTATTTGGCAGCTGAGACACGCGGTTGTTACAAGGCGACGCTGTAACTGCGTCGCTCTTTCGGTCCCTCCTGGGTCGCGTAAAACTGTTCCTACTCCTAAAGGCGAGTCGCAGAGGGGAGGCTCCCCTGGAACGAGACCTTCCCTCTCCGGCGGCCGTCCACCGCGAATAGACACGCACCGCGCCGCCCAGCCGGCTGCGGCACGCGTGGCCGTGGCTGCAGCAGCGTCCCCTGCCCAGTATAAATAGGCCGCCTTATATAACGGCTGTGGGACGACGCTGCGCGACGCGTGAGACTTAGGCCAATCCCTGGCCCTCGTCACTAAACGCCGGAAGTGCGGGCCCACGCCGATAACGGCCCGTCTGCGTGCGCCAACAATCAAACTTGCCCACCTCCCACAGAGGCCCAATAACGTCACTCACACCATGTTTACTAAACGACTTTCTCAGACCATATTTTTCAAACTACTTACTAGGGCTGGGCAAACGGTACTCGCGTTCGAACGAGATCGGGATTTCCAGATACGGCGCACAGCTCGATGCAGTATCGAGTGCTACTCGATCGAAGTGACATTTCACTAAAGCGGCACGAAAGCAACCGATGACGAGAAGCTAAAAAGCAGCCACAGGAACAAGCCATTGCTCAACTTGAAATAAATTTGACTGTTTCACGGAAAAAGGAAAATTTTAGAATTGAGATTAACGAATGAGCACAATTGCTTTACACATATCTATGTCGATGTGTAATACAGAGAATGTCTTTACTGAATGTCACTAGCATTTTTATTTCTTCAGCATCACACCCGAATCCGATAGATTCCTGCAGCCTGATACGGACGTGATGCACGGCTCGACCTAACATTTCAGTAGGTATCGCGAAGATTTCATCTCGTATTCTTGCTTTTAAGTTCTTCAGTAGTAGCAGGTCGAATAGGCTCTTAACGTCCCCCCACATAAAAAAATATCACACGCTGTGAGGTCAGGCGATGTTAGGGGGCCATGCAATGTCACCGTACTTTGAAATGATACGTCTGCCAAAAAATCGTCGCACAGTTCCCATCGATATCTGTGCTGTATGTGCCGATGCTCAGTCATGTTGAGACCAACTGTTGGCAGGAAAATGGGGCAGTTAATCTGCTACATAACTTTTTCATCATGACAACATAACGAACAGACGTTACAGTGACTGCGGACCCATAACCGTCTTCAAAAAAGTTGGCACACCATACTGCAACTTTACTGCTGTGCAATGGTCGCTCATGTAGTCGACATGTATTTCACTCATACCAGTAGCGAAACTACTCTCTTGACAAAGCCACTGAGATGGAAGTTGACTTCGTACGACATCCACAGATTGTTAATGGAACTGTGGACGTCGTTGGCTTTTGCTAAAATGTGTTCAGCGTCTGAGACCGCTGCAACTGTAAGGACTCTGCGTGACGTCTAACAGAGCGCTGTGGGCTTCTTGCGAAAGCAGTTCGCACAGTCTATATCGTCTCCCATCCGAGCCGTTCCGGGTCTCCCTGCAGACTGCTTCTTCAATACAGAACCTGTTGCTTCAAAATAGTAAATCCAGGTGCTGAACGCATGCGCTGAGAGAATACGACAATGCCCGTCCGATGCCGAAATTCTCGAAGCTCGCCCCCCCCCCCCCCCCCATTTCCATTCCAGTAGCAGGCTTTTACCGCAAAGGGCAGCTGCACACCGTTTCATTACTCCGATTTTACTGTTTACTAAATGGCAAGACAGTGCGAGCAGTATTCTAAGAGGGTGGTTTGACAAGTTCTCGGAATCACCACGAGAGGTCAGCGCTAGCGCAAAGAGTTGTTCATGTGATGTTCAGTGGATTGTTGCCTGTAAACACGTGCCACGTCAGTGCTCTTGGAAGAGAGCTGCAGCGGTGACGTGGCTCTGTTGTTGTTCCCGCTTTGTGATTTGCGAAGATGGTTCAAATGGCTCTGAGCACTACGGGACTTAACATCTGACGTCATCACTCCCCTAGAACTTAGAACTACTTAAACCTAACTAACCTCAGGACATCACACACATCCATGCCCGAGGCAGGATTCGAACCTGCGACCGTAGCGGTCGCGCGGTTCCAGACTGAAGCGCCTAGAACCGCTTGGCTACTCCGGCCGGTTTTGAGAAGATGGAAAAAAAATCGAGATCCGAGCAGTAATAAAGTACTTCATAAAGGAAGGTATGAGAGCAAATGACATTCATGCCGATTTCCAGAATACACTGGAGACTCTGCTCCTTCATATTCAATAGTTGCCAAGTGGACAAATGAATTTAAATTTGTTAGGGTGAGCTCAGATGATCCGCGCAGTGGTCGGCCAAGATGTGTCACTGCTCCAGAAATCATTGCAAACGTGCACAAAATGGTCATGGAGGATCGCCGATTGAAAGTGCGTAAAACTGCTCACGCTTGCCAGATGTCATCTGGAAGGGTACATCACATTTTAACTGAAGAATTGTAAATGAAAAAATTATCTGCAAGATAGGTGCCGCGACTGTTGACGCTGGATCAAAAACGCTTGAGAATGGACATATCGGAACAATGTTTGGCCCGTTTTAGGAGAAACGTACAAGATTTTTTGCGCCGGTTTGTGACCAAAGGTGAAACTTGGGTGCACTACTACACCCCAGACACAAAACAAGTCAAAGCAGTGGAAACATGCCGATTCTCCGCCACCAAAGAAAGCAAAGACAATTCCTTCGGTGGGAAAGGTCATGGTGTCAGTGTTCTCGGATGCGAATGGGATTCTATTTGTAGATTATCTCCCCACTGGGCAAACAACTACTGGAGAATACTACGCTAACCTCCTGGACAAATTGCAACAGAAGATACGCGAAAAAAAGGCCAGGTTTAGCAAGGATCAAGACAATGCGCGTCCGCACACATGTGCCGTCGCCATGGCAACATTACACGAACTAAGGTATGAATTGTTGCAACACCCGCCACATTCACCTGATATGGCTCCATCAGACGTCCATCTCTTCCCAGATCTGAAAATTTTTCTTGCTGGAAGAAGATTCATTTCAAACAAAGAATTGATAGCCAGTGTTGACAACTATTTTGCAGGCCTGGAGGAAACTCATTTTCGAGATGGGATCAAGGCACTGGAACATCGTTGGACCAAGTGCATCGATCTACAAGGAGACTACATTCAAAAATAAGTACTTTTTCCGTTCGGAGAACTTTTCAAACCACCCTCGTATGTGTCATTCGGCGCCACTTAGCAACGTTGTCACAACACGTATCAACATTTCCCATTCTTTTGAGTCACTCTGTAGTATATCTAAGGCATTACTGTCTTGGTAACGTCAATGCGAATGCACAATAAGGTTCGTGCCTCTTGCGCGAAGACAGGACACGCTGCGAGCAAGTAAGTGGACAGCGGACGCTACTACAGCGTTTGACAAGCTGCTAATTTGGGTCAGACTGGAAGCGTGTCGGATGGCTGATGTGGTTAAGGCAACCGCTCGCATTAAGCGGGAGGTCCGGTTTAGAGTCCCGGTCCAGCAAAAATTTTCAACTTTCACCATCTAATTACTCCGGTGCCCGATTGCGGCTGGAGTAGGGCTCTTCACCGAAAAGAAAGGTGGAAATGGTAATAAATCCTACCGCATTAGAAATTTCTGTAGTATTTTAACTAATTTACAGTAAGAGTTATAGTACAGTATTTATCAATACTGTATATAATCTTTGTGGTGACTTTTTATATAAAACTAACAATCAAAGTCGAAAGTATGGTCAACCAAAGTAATACTCGATTCTGAACACATCTCGAAAATGAGTTTCCTCCAGGCCTGCAAAACAGTTGTCAACACTGGCTATCAATTCTTCGTTTGAAACACAATATTTTATTTGGTTATTAGAAACTATTGTAATTTGCCAAGTGAGTTGCAGAAGTGCGTTTCGAACCCTGTTCACGTATCAGAAAAATGCGTAAAAAGTTATTAGTTTATAACCAGCTTTAAAACAAGACGGTAACGTTCAGATGCAACAAGAAAGAAAATAAATTGGGAATAAGTGCCTAATAGATGAAATAAGCCACATTAAACTGACTGACAAATTGCGATCACGAGAATAAACAAGCGGAGAGACCTGTAGTGGAGACAGTACCAACAAACTTCAGCAGGTGTGTGTGTGAAATCTTATGGGACACAACTGCTAAGGTCATCAGTCCCTAAGCTTGCACACTACTTAACCTAAATTATCGTAAGGACAAACACACACCCATGCCCGGGGGAGGACTCGAACCTCCGCCGGGACCAGCCGCACAGTCGAGGACTGCAGCGCCTAAACTTCAGCAGATTGCAGGACGAGATAAAGCTAGAAAAATTAGACAGAATCGTGACCTGGTTTATTTATTAATTTATTAGTGGCTGTCTTTACGTATCACCTACATTCTATAAGGTACTGCAGGCCGTGTTTCACAGTTATTTTATGATTACACATCACATAAATATTATAACGCTTTGAAGCCTCATAGTTGTAATACCAGCACAAGTCGCTAGATCGTCAGGGGATCAAAAGTTAAAGCAAAGATCGAGGTTTCTCGAGCTGTTACGTCAATTGGTCGAACAGTGCGAGTCGTGCTCAGGCACAACATTAACATTGACCCCAACACTTACAAGAATCCGTAGTCTTCATATATAACGTCCTTGCGTCATCCTTTAGGTTAACATCGGCAACGGCTTTTATTAGTGGCACGAGTAATATGATACGTAGGTAACATAAGAGTAACTAGTCAGCAGTAAATTATCGATCATGATACTCCACTCCATGTGGTGTAATCTTGAGTGGACCATGTACATCACAACGAGGGTTTACAAAGCTAACAGCGAATACTTACTGTAGCACATTAGAGAAAATGCCTGAAAATCCTAAAATCACCTACTACTCAGGTCCGTTTGTTCACTGAGTACATCTTTCGGTTGCTCTTTGAAGGAGCTGTAACTTTTTTTCTTCCCAGAGCTTCTATTTATCTACCCTTCTCCACCCCGTGTATTGTCATTAAGAGCATTGCGCGGAAACGCAAACAATCGCATGACTACCGACTGTGTAATTTACTGAATCGTACATCTCTAATGACGTGGATCGAGTCAGCAGACAGGTTATTTAATTCAATTCGTATTTCACTGCGGCTGCATGCTGACCAGCTGCAGATAAATGAATAGCCATAACATTGCAATCGGTGGGTAACGTAACGATATTGAAGGGCTTAAATGGAGTAGAAAGAGGATGGAGTCTAGATGAAAATGGCAACAGTTGTAAGATCTAGCGTAAAAGAAAAACAAAAATTAAAGAAGTCGCGTAAAATTACCACTTTCACCTTCCTTTTTTTGAGTATGCTCGATGAATTATTGGATAAAGTGAGAAAAAGTTCGTGGGAGAGCAGGGAACGTCATTTTACGGATGGCTTAGCCGCTCTTCTCGAAGTAGAGAAGATTCAGCGGAAATGGTCAGAGAAAGAAGCAGTCAAGATGGTAGACCATGGCAAAACCTAGAGCCATGCGGCGGGGGGATAGTGGTGCAGGTGCCAGGGCCAATATAGTTCTAAATGGGCAGCGCAAGGAAAAAGGCAGCTTCGCTATCACCTGTTAACACACGGAAATACTCTGGAATATGGTGAGTGTTCTGTGACGACGACTAACAGACTAGTCACTTCTGATAACAGTGCCGTAGGACTAAACTCAAATATTTGTTTGGAGTGTTTGCCCACGAACGCAAATACTGATAACTCAGCAGAGGACAAGAGTCGACGGCTTTGACATTAGGCTGCTGCCATCGGATATCGGATGCTGAAAATTTCGTGGAGCTTCTCATTTACTAACGAGGAATGGCTTTCCTGTCGAATATCACTGAAATACGAATGTGAATACTTCGACATGTACCGAGCGAAGTGGCGCTGTGGTTAACGTGCTGGACTCGCATTTATGAGTAACGGGCCATTATCTTTTGTTTTGTTCTTGTTGTTGCCCTAAGTGCAAAAACTAGTTTGAGGCAACTCTTAGCGCTTGTCTAACGTGCGAAAGTCCCTTCATGTGCACGATATATCCACTAAAATACTTACCATATATAGTCAATCCTTTATCTCCCTCTACCCGCACGTTTCACTCCATTACCAGCATTACCAGAAGTCTCAGAACGAACCCTTTCAAATTATCGCTTCTTTTAGTCACGTAGTGGGATAAGTCTTTCCTCCCCGATTTGACTGAATACCTCTCACTAGTTAACCAATGCGATCAATAATCTGATCTTCAGAATTCTTCTGTAGTACCACATTCCCAAAGCATTCAATTTCATAATCTAATTCACATTACATCGCCTCATTTAATTGGACGACTTGCCCACAAAGCTACACTCCACACATATATGTACTTTCAGAAAAGGCTTCCTAACACTTAAATTTACATTAGAATATAACTCCTTTATCTTTTTCTGGAAAGCTTTTCTTGCTATAGTAACCCTGCATTTTATATCCTCTACACTTCAGCCACTGCTAGTTACGAGCTACACTAATAGCACAACTGCTCTATTACTTTCAGTGTCTCGTTTCATAATCTAATTCACATTACATCGCCTCATTTAATTGGACGACATTCCATTTCCGTTTCTTTATTTTTGTTGACATTCATTCATCATAAGACCTCTTTCCAAGATATTGTCCACTCCGTTCAACCATTCATCCAAGTTCTCTCTCTGAATGAATTAGACTAATCCACAAACATCAAGTTCTATTTCTTCGCCTTGAATTATAACTTCATTTCCAATTGTTGTTGATAATCATGTTTTCGAAATAACTTAAGGCAAATGCTGGGAAGGTTTCGATGAAATTGCTACGGCTACTTCATTCACTATCCTTCTCTCTACTCTGTCTCGAATGACTTTTTGTCTATGGGACGTTAAAGCCAGTTCTTAAATATCTACAAGCAAGACAGGCAGGTCGAGGAGAGGTCATATCGAGCAAACCAAGGGGGATCTGTCATACAATAATCAGTTAACAAACCACAGTACAGAGAGATGTACGAACTAGGAAAGCTTTTGTGCGTCAATTTCATGCTTAGGAAAATTCAAAAAACGAGGCAGATAGTCACGAATGTAGTTTTCTACCGCATTTCCTCGTCTCTATTTCCTGGAGTACGTAACGTCGCACGTTGTGCATTAAGTTGAAACAGACTTCATTAAGTCAATCGAAACCGGAAATCTGTTGCAAAATCGGAACGAAGCATGAAGCGGATTATCAATCGTGTTTTGTGGTTAAATAATAAAATAAATGGTCTACAATATATTACAAAAGAATGCTATAATACCCAAACTCGATTACGGATTAACATATACAGCTGCATCACCGCTTTTGACACGGAGGCGAGTTCAGGTGCGGAGCGAGCTTTCTGTGTGTTGGAGTTCGACAAAAACAAGTGTGCTACAGCTGTTCAACGGATGTTTAGAACCAAGTACGGTAGGAAGGCCATTTACCACCGGTACAACAAATTCGTTATGACGGGTTGCTTGTGCCCGGCAAAGAGAAGCGGACGTCCTAGTGAATGTGGAGCGCGTACGAGAGACATTAATAAGGAGTCCAAAGAAATCGGTGCATCTCGTGAACTCGAAATAGCTCCTATGACAGTGAGGAAAAGTCCTGCGACAGACGCTGTCTATGAATTCATTCAAATTGGATCACGTCGAAAACTGTACGGGCCATTCTTCTTCGCCGAGAGCACTCACTGGACATTCCTACTTGGGCATGTTGCAGCAACGACTGATGTCTCAAATGCAATCGGACTCTCCGTTCATCTTGCAGCAGGATGGGGCTCCACCGCATTTTCATCGTGAAGTTTGTGGGTACCTGAACACGGAGCTGCCGCATCGATGGATCGGGCGTGCTACAGAACGGGACACCTGTTTCATGAAAAGTTCTCCCCGATCACCAGATCTCAATCCGTGTGATCTTTTTTCTGTGGGGACACATTAAAGATCTGGTGTCTGTACCGCTTCTACCACGTGATGTAGCAGCGCTCCGGGAGAGAATACAAGAAGCGACTGCCACAGTCGACGATGCCACGCTGGGACGGGTATGGCAAGAGTTAGATTACCTTATTGAAGTCTGCCGGGTCACTCATGGTTCGCATGTCGAATGTTGTAAAAAAAAATCTTCCAGATTTTCTCTTCAAAATGCAATATGTGTAACATCTGTACAATGTTTAGTTCTTGTGAAATAAATAATTGAAAGTGTACCCAGACTTTACTTCAGCCCTGTATACAGGGTGTACATAATGTCGCTTTACACTGAAACTCAAACGACCTTCCGTATGAGAGGCCCAAATGTTCATCATCGGATCACTGCAGCCGCCATAAGAGCTACACTCTTACAGCGGATCAAAGGGGGAGCCTTCAGAGGAACGCAGGCAGCTGCTTGCCGCCCCAAGTGCGCATCACTGTTACCGCCCTTCGTGGGAACTTTCTGTACACGCTGTGTAGTCAGTAGCTATTTTCTCTATCCTCCGCACAGGGATGATCAGAAGTGCTAAAGCTCGCCTGAGATTGCTTACAGAACGTTTGTCGTTTCACTATGTAGTAGTTGTGTCAGTACTGTAGTATTAAGAGACGCATTATATTAAAAAAAGAAAATCGGAAGCCAGGAATTAACACGAGTGGTACAGGACGCAACACTTCATCTCGTCCCATTCCAAAAATCAACAATGGACCACATTATTCTTCAACTCATAAGCCCTTGCAAAAATTATGATTTTTCTACGTGCTTAACAAGATACAACTAGTTTCTTACAAAATTCGAAAAAGTTTTGACATAACCTGTTGCGCAAATTCTTGTAAAAATAATAAATAATAACCACAATTAAAGGAAAATTTTCATTTTTTACCAACAAATTTCTTTTCTGGAAACCCTGAAGAGACAGAACTTTCGCAGTTACATGTTTCTTTTCGCTAGTGACAGCCACTTGAAAGAACGGTTTCAATATTATAAAGAGTTCGCCAGAGGACGCCAATCAGTTGCCACATAAATTTAGAAAGACCTCAGGATCTTCCCGAAATGACGGTAGTGCGAAGCTCCTGAACTTAATTGAAAACAGGTACTGAGTAGCACCAATTCTGTTTCCCGCAATTGGAGTTTCTGCACAATTACAACACATGTGGTAACACTAGTTCCTCCCTCTATGAAAAATAAGACTGTGGCAAACCAGTCCTATAATAAACATGGCCCACATGGCAGCTATGCTACATCGCCTCTGTAATCTACAGTTCGGTTTAAGCGTTCTGTATCCTAACAACCTACATCATTCACGTGTGTGAAAGTGGCCTAGAAGTCATCCTCCCCCTTCTCTCTCTCTCTCTCTCTCTCTCTCTCTCTCTCTCCCTCCCTCAGGTATCACCCTAAGCTAAGCTTGCTCTCTTAGCAGAAGGTAAAACAATGAATAAACGATGGCGTACCAAAATGACACGCTATAAAAATCAAAATAGTGGGAAACCTCCCGCAACAGGAAGCTGTCATGTATGACAGGGCAAGGATCTGTTCTTACCTGTGTCAGACACACGAGTGAGTGGATGTCGACCACGGAATTCACCACAGTTTGCATCCCAAGCCATTATTCTCAGCCCGAAACCCTGCCCTGCTTCTCAGTAGCACACAACGGGCCAGCACATAACAGTTTGTTCACAGCAAGCATCATTTCCATGGAACCCCACGTGTCCCGATAAGCAGCAGAATGATATTTCCTTCCCCTGCAGCTCGAGCATGTGATGCGCGTACTGAAGAGCCTTCGTTAGCTTGATTTTCCAGATAGTCTGCCATTTACGAAATCATATCAGACGAGAAAATTCTTTCATCATTCTCAGGGAAATAATGACACTCGGAACACGCGTAAACAACAAGGGGAGGAACAACAATAAAATTCAGGCATGAGGAAATGTACTGAAATCACAGTGTGGTCGTTTATCATCCTGCACATGTCATTCAATCTCAGCGAATTTCAAATCGTGTTAAGCACTTTTAAAAATTCTTGGATCAGCCCATCCAGGTGTCTTACACCTCCATAGCGACTAAAGCTGTCTGGACTCTGCTGGGCAGTACGTGTACACAATTCAGTAGTTGCTGTCGTCGGTGTTGCAAAGTAATGAGAAATGCTTTCGCATTAAGCAACGAAATCGTGCAAGTATAGTTTTAAACTCTAAGGTATAATACAGTGACGTTTAACAGACTTAGTACAAAGAAGCGACAGAGATTCTGTTGCGATATTAAGCGGTCGAAACGAACAGCCCGTAGTTACGCTAATATTTTTTTTTTCCAATTTACTGTCTTTCGGACGGCCCATGTAGCCATTTCATTATTGGAATGTTAATTATGACAACACGAACGTGAGGACAACCCAACACCTAGTCCCATTGCGGAGAATATCTCCAACACGGCCGGGAATCGAAGCCTGGCCCCTTCTGTCACCAATCCGCCGCTCTGATCGCGCAGCTGCCGAGGAAGACGAATTGAACAGTGGACTACACAGTGACGTAAGGCTCCGCTTAACTGTAACTGGTTCCCTGGGGTGAAAATGTGGCCGTCCACGAGGACTTTAACCAGAGCTACATCCGGCCAAAAGTAACGCCGTTACTAACGGCATCCACACCTGCTACGTTGGGCTGTTCCACACGTGTGCTGTTCTAAAGTTTTCCTCTTACACAATAGGTCTCGGAGCGGGTAAATCACCCGCGAACGAGAAATAAGGTATCAGAGTCACTAAAATTGGACTCAAAAGGTTTTCAAAAACACAACCGTCTTTATCACCCTTTTTATATTATTAACTCTACTTATCGTATTTAGTACGCTTTCAAGAACGAATGAAAAATTAGGTTCTGAAGCCCTGTTGACAACGATATCATTACAGAAGGAGCACACGCTTCGATACGAGAAGGAAATCGGTAGTGTCGTTTCCAAAGCAACCATCCAAGTGTTTGTTTTAGGAATGCTATTACTATCTTTTAGTACCGCGACATCTCGCTCTGTTAAAAATTCCGAGCTGCTACGGTGGGTTCGAACCCGGATCTAGTGGCTTGTCGGCAACTATGCTATTAAAACATCGCCAATCCCGTCAAGAACGAAGCAAAAACACAGCAGAATGGGATGTGACATGCAATGGCAGCAGGACTAACCAAAGTAGTAAGTAGTGAAATACGAAAACCGTAAGCTGAAACACCTGAAGTTGGCAACACAAATGTGATATCAATCAAGACGTCATGGGGAACATCATAAGGAGAAAGTCGGATGCTTCAGTGAAAAAACCTCCACTCCTGTTTTGCGCGTGTTACAGCCCACGTACATGACTGCCTTATAGCTTTCAGTTATCTGATTTTTTTACGACAGACCTATATACTTATTCAAAAATAATTAATCGTACAAGGCCGAGGCACAGCACACCATCTCCATCACCCCACGCCTGGTCAAACATTGCAGTGGTGTAACATGGCCCGCTTGGTGTAATTGTTAGCTTTACCTAACTACAACTGTAAAAGGAATACCATTTGGTACAACAACCGCTGACTTCGAATAAACGATCATCTAATGTTCCTCGAGAGTGACGGTGGTGGTAAGAGGGGACAGTGTTACTATTCTCGAACGGTATGGTACAATCGATAGACAGCGAGTATCCCATAAGACGCTGTAATGTCTGCTACTTCCTCTTGTATATAGTCCTCTGCCATTACAAGTTCCGTGTCTCTCCCGACATTAGGTTCCTACTGTACGGAAATAGTTTTCGCAGGAATATGTGTCAAAGAAAAAAATCGGAAATAAAACTGCCTTAACGGGTAAGGAGCTATAACCTGCACTGACAGTGCGCTTACGTATTTCCAATCGAATTGGCGTTTCCAAAGCCTACTTGTAACTTGATTTACGATAAAAACAAAGGCTGAACAAAACCTTTCTTTTATTCGTTCCGGGTTAGAAAGGAACAGCAGAGAGAAGCACTGACGAAAGCAGAGCAACAGCAACATCTGAGCTAAATGCACAGGGGCTGATGGACGGGCGACGATAAATATTAACTTTCCGAATGGAACCGTTATTTGTATTAGCTGGCGACTCACAACAGTTTCGTCTCTTGTGTACAAAACCATGCGTGTGGCAGAAGTTCAAAGTCAAGTAAATCAAGGCCAGAACTTCAGAAGTATGTGTAACACTGGTACCAAGTCCAAAGACTGTCTATGTTTAAACAACGCTTTATAGAACTCTAAATGATGTCAACACAGTGACAGTTCCAAGTGACAGCGTTCCCTTCGGCTAGGAACATGGCTGTCATTCTCGCAAGCTGCTGATGAAAGGTGTATTAACGGAAGAATAACTGATGTCTCTAAACACAATCGAATAGACACTACGAGACTCATCAAACAATCTTGTCTTGGAAGAAGTAGAAACCCAAGATAGAAAAATTGTAGTAAAAAAGCTGTAAGTACACAGACTGCAGAAAATTTTTTCGACTGATTTTGAGCCATTTCTTCATGCAATGCTTTAAATCACTCTGGCAAGAGCTCCAATTAAACCTTCCTTTCCACATTATTTAAGCATGCATTAAACTACAATAACTGTCAAAGAATTTAAGCACCCATAAGGGGAGGAGGAAACGAAACTCTTAGAAGTTCATACGATATGTGATGTTATTTTAGTGTTTACAAAAACGGGTCCAATTTACAAAGAACTCAGTAGTATGAACCCACCTATAAATGTAAGAGTTGGATACGTGTACCGATTCGGCTGTACGCCCCCGGCAGCTGAATGGTCAGCGCGACAGAATGTCAGTCCTAAGGGTCCGAGTTCGATTCGCGATTGGGTCGGAGATTTTCTCCGCTCAGGAACTGAGTGTTGTCCTAAGCCTCATCATTTCATACCCATCGACACCCAAGTCGCCGAAGTGACCCGGCGAACGGTCTTACCGACGGGAGGCCCTAGTCACACGACAGTCATTTGCCTCTCCTGTTGTAACTGGTTGTTGATATCCTGGATACTGGCACTGGGACAGAGTTGAGGTCCGAGCACGTGTTATGGAAATCTTGCTGGATACAGGAGAACCTCAACATACGCGAACAGTTCAAACAGACACATGCCATGTATGGACGATCACTGTCCTGTTGAAATATGGCACCGAGATATCCTCTCATGAGAGGTAACACATGGCGCAAGTCGTCTGTGTCGCACCATTATGTTGTCAAGAGTTATATCAAACACTACCTGCCGTGTCCTGAGGACATACCCGATGGCTCCCCACACCATGACACCGACAGTAACGAACGACACTGAGCCTCCCCAGAACACTGGAACAAGTGACCTCTTCCCAGGTCGCCACAATATTCGCTGACGATGGTCATCCGGGATAGTCCAAAATAGCGATTCACCGCTGAGCGCAATGGGACATCATTCATAAGCAAACCATGCTCCTCAATCAGGGCACAATTCCATACGCAGCCATTTGTGTTGCGGTGTTAACGCCAATCTACGCATGGGATAGTAATCCCTTAGTCCAACTGATGCTAGTTCCCACCAATGGTCCGGCTGACACAGAATGTTGCAGGGATTCCATTGTCTGTATTCAGGTGGGAGGCGCAGACGTGACAGGGTTCTCCGTGTCTTTCACAGAGATCACTCAATAGCTGAAGCTGTTCACGCCCCTTATATACAGTACTAGACGTGATAAGAACACTTAACACGTTCAACAGTAATGCACTCTGGTGGCCGTTTTATCTGTTACAGCCAACTGCAGCTTTAATCACCCTGATGGCGTGCATGAGTACAAAGTTACACTCACATCCGACCATGTCTTCTGGGTACTTTACTTTTCTGGATTTTCAAGTTTCATTACTGTCAACTGGGATAAACAACCCACTGGAGGAATTGTACCTACTTGGTACAAAATGAAATAATGAAAGCGAAATGGAACAACTATATGGAATTTAAAGTCTCTGACTCAGTGGTTCAGTGGTGAAGTGCCAGACTGGATACTATGGATCCAATGGTCTACAGTTCGATCGCCGACTAGTTCTAGGATTTTCATGTGTCGCTTTACTCTTTTTACACCACTGGCAATGTTTGTTAATACGGACAATGCGAAGTTCCACCCTGGTTCGGACTCCATCTTAAACTGGAGGTCCTCCTACAACTGCCTGGGTTGGTCAGTTCAAATGTCTGAGGAGGACAAGGACATAGCGCCTCCTACGAGACCACACCTACTGCGACCGCTTAAGCTTTACTTTTGCATTAACGATTATATTTCTTTCGGGGCAGCAACAGAATTATAATAATCTTGACCCAATATTTCGGCGACCCATCTGGTCGCCTTCGCCAGATGAAAACGTTTGCTAAATCTAGTCTTAACTGGTTCCTACCCTTTTTCCACCTTTCTTTCTCTATCTGTAGAGCGGGCTGTTTTAGATCCAGCCCATTACAGAATCATGGTTCTTTTTCAACAAATACCAAGCGAGCAGACAGTGGAACGTAGGGGACTCTCAATTAGAAATAAACGATAAAAGTTTACCAGTTTCGAGTATTTATCGAACAACCATTGAAAATCTCCTCCCACGTCCGAGCGCCTGCAAGAGAAATGTCACTGCCGCCCACTAAGGCACGCGCTTTGGTTCTCCGTGGCTTAGAAAATGATCTTCGTTCACGGAAGAAGACGGTTCTGGCGAGATTTAGCAGCCATTCTCGGCTGAAAATAGCAGCCAGATGGACCGCTAAATACTGTATCAATATGCCTGTATGAGTCTACTCTGGACCCGACAATAACTTGAGAGCCATACCTACCAAAGCATTGCTGTGTTCAGACCAATCTGCGGATTGTTGAATAGGTTCCCTCAGTTTCTAAATAAATTCCATATGATGTCAAGTCACTTGTCCAACATCAATACCACCACTTAGTATACGCAATTGATTAAAAAACGTAAGAAGATTGTGTTGTTTCATCTCTTTGGAACGAAAGACACCCTCGCTACCAGCCCGCTGAAGATATTTATCAAAACAGCAAGGGGAGAATAAGGTTCGATCACAGTAAATAGATGACGAAACCAAATGGCGACTGTATATTTTATTTCCAGGAGCTTCTTTCTACCAGGCTTATCGCTGTAGTATATATCGATGGCAAGAAGACAACTGTTATTACATCGGGCGAATGATGGTTGACTTATTAGGTATCTTCAGCTTTGTGCTTCATCCAAAAAGTTCTCGCAGGCCGGTGTGGCCGAGAGGTTCTAGGCGCTTCAGTCTGGAACCGCACGGCCGCTACGGTCGCAGGTTCGAATCCTGCCTCGGGCATGGATGTGTGTGGTGTCCTTAGGTTAGTTAGGTTTAAGTAGTTGTAAGTTCCAGGGGACTGATGACCTCAGATGTTAAGTCCCATAGTGCTCAGTGCCAAAACGTTCTCGATATGAGAGGAAGTTGTCGCTAGTCATACGCTGGACAATGAGTGTCTCAACAGCACTGTAAACCATACGGCGTATGTTTCCCCAATTAGTCTCTGGATATTGGTAATTTTTTTGTTTTTAATGGGACTTGCCACTGAGTTAGAAACACGTGCCACTGAAAACAAATGTGGCACTCTGGTCTGAATTAAAAAAAAAAAAAAGTTCAAATGGCTCTGAGCACTATTGCACTTAACATATGAGGTCATCAGTCCCCTAGAACTTAGAACTACTTAAACCTAACTAACCTAAGGGCATCACACACATCCATGCCCGAGGCAGGATTCGAACCCGCCGCCGTAGCGGTCGCGCGGTTCCAGACTGTAGCGCCTAGAACCGCTCGGCCACCCTGACCGACTCTGAATTCCACATTATGCTGTTACATCCTCCCACAGGTCTCAGTAAGCAGTTCTAAATGGCAGGAAATGGCAAGAGCACGTCAGTTCAAACCAGCGTTTAGGTTAATGCCCTGTTTCAGTGCGGAAAACGTTGAAACACAGTCTCTAAGCATAGGAAATAGAACCCAAAATATGAGAAATAAAGATTGAATTTCTCGAGGAAGGTTTAACGAGAAGCAATTCCACTGGTACTGCGGCAGGCCAGAGTGAATTTTACGAGGGCATGCTACAAAGTAAAGTCTCCGAATTTTTTATGTGGAAACTCTCAAACCTTCTTAAATAAAACGAGCATAATTAACATTATACATCTTCATTCTACATCCTAAAGAAAGCACATGTCGACAAGTGTAAAAATTACCAAACTATCAGTTTAATAAGTCAGGGCTGCAAAATACTGACACGAATTCTTTACAGACGAATGGAAAAGCTTGTAGAAGTCAACCTTGGGGAAGATCAGTTTGGATTCCGAAGAAATGTTGGAACACGTGACCCTACGACTTATCTTAGAAGATAAAGGAAAGGCAAACCCACGTTTCTAGCATTTGTAGTCTTAGAGAAAGCTTTTGACAATGTTGACTGGAACACAAACTTTCAAATTCTAAAGGTGGCAGGGGTGAAACAGAGGGAGCGAAAGGCTATTTACAATTTGTACAGAAACCAGATAGCAGTTCTAAGAGTCGAGGGGCATGAAAGGGAAGCAGTGGTTGGGACGGGAGTGAGACAGGGTTTTAGCCTATCCCCTATGTTATCCAATCGATGTACTGAGGGAGCAGTAAAGGAAACAAAAGAAAAATTTGGAGTAGGAATTAAAGTCCATGGAGAAGAAATAAAAACTTTTGAGGTTTGCCGATGACATTGTAATTCTGTCAGAGACAGCAAAGGACCTGGATAAGCAGTTGAACGGAATGGACAGTGCCTGCAAAGGATGATATAAAATGAGTTTTGCTACTTGGGGAGCAAAATAA
The DNA here is from genome assembly GCF_023898315.1 of Schistocerca nitens. Classification (NCBI taxonomy): domain Eukaryota; kingdom Metazoa; phylum Arthropoda; class Insecta; order Orthoptera; family Acrididae; genus Schistocerca; species Schistocerca nitens. Next base: position 355,601,207 of record NC_064615.1, read on the forward strand.
CTGATGACGGTCGAAGTAGAGAGGATATAAAATGTACACTGGCAACGGCAAAAAAAGCGTTTCTGGAGAAGAGAAATTTGTTAACATCGAGTATGGATTTAAGTGTTAGGAAGTCGTTTCTGAAAGTATTTGTATGGAGTGTAGCCATGTATGGAAGTGAAACATGGACGATAAATAGTTTAGACAAGAAGAGAATAGAAGCTTTCGAAATGTGGTGCTACAGAAGAATGTTGAAGATTAGATGGGTAGATCACTAATGAGGAGGTACTGAATAGAATTGGGGAGAAGAGGAGTTTGTAGCACAACTTGACTAGAAGAAGGGATCGGTTGGTAAGACATGTTCTGAAGCATCAAGGAATCACCAATTTAGTACTGGAGGGCAGCGTGGACGGTAAAAATCGTAGAGGGATACAAAGAGATGGATACACTAAACAGATTCAGAAGGATGTAGGGTGCATTAACTACTTGGAGATGAAGACGCCTGCACATGATAGAGTAGCATGGAGAGCTGCAGCAAACCAGTCTCTGGACTGAAGACAACAACAACAACAACAACTTTGTTCTTCATGTCCATATATATTTTTCTCAACATAGTCACCCTGGCGACGAACACATTGCTCCCTATGAGACATCAGTTTGTTGCTACCATCAGTATAGTATGTTTGACTTTGTTGACGGAACAACCTTAGCTCTGATTGCACCACGGAATCATATCAAAGTGAAGTCCTCGAAGGTTTTCTTTAAGTTTTCGGAACAGATGAAAAACGGATGGGGCCAAGTCGAGACTATGGCGGATGATCGATGACAGGGAACTCAAGGCGTCGGATAGCTGCAGATGCCGCAGTGCCCGTGTGTGGTCTGGCATTGTCATGCTGAAGCAGGGAGTTATCCATGTGTGGAGGAGACCTTCGAATTCGTAACTCGATTACAGCATTGTTTTTTTATTTTTATTTATTTATTTATTTATTTATTTATTTTTTTTTTTGCGTCGACATAGTTATGTCATACTCCGCCATAGTACACTCTATAATTTGATATCCTCTAGCGGCAGATCTCTCTTTGCGAACGATGTGTTCTTCGCCAGGGGGACTACGACATGAAATAAACGTGTAGAAATGAAGAATAAAGATGTACAATGGTGTAATGTTTGTTTTATTCTAACATCTTTAACGAGGTTTCACACAACAACTTCGGAGGCATTACAATTCAGCAGGCGCTAGTAGACAGTTTCCACATTTAACTTTATTTTCGCACATTCATGAATTATATCCAACAGGTAAACAAAATGAGCAAGGCACAACATTAAATTGTGTATCTTAAATCACCGGCGATGGTATTTTTCGTGAGAGCGCTTATGCGAATGGAAAATAAATGTTAATAAATTTCCCAGGAATGCTGGAAAAGTTGGATGTCACGGTTAGACGAATTACAGACAGCAGTAAAGGAGCTCCCCAAACACTTAATATAACCCAGTAGCGTGAGTGGAGCCATCGCATCGGAGTCTGGAGCGACCGAACGATTGGAAAGTGCCACTGAAGCGCAAAGCTGTGCCGGATCATGGCATGCGCGGAAACTTTCCCCAGCACGGATGGAGCGGCCTGCAGCAGGACAAGCCTTTGCAGTGAATGAAGGTCTTCGCCGAGACGCCACCCAACTACCAAGGGCCAGCGAGTCAATTAAACGGTCGCAACTTTGTGGGTCTTCCCTGATTTTACTTGTTTGGCAATCCTGAACTCTCTCTCTCTCTCTCTCTCTCTCTCTCTCTCTCTCTCTCTCTCTCTAAGGATACAGAAGGAAAACGGTCGTACTATCAAAGGAAAGAACTCAGCGATTTCCATTATCGGACTATTATTCTCATTCCAAGTAACACCAATGGATAAATTTTCTTACTAGCCTGCCCTTATATTTTCCTTGTCGACCGTTATTTAAGTCTTGCGTGGAGGATGCTAATAGCTGACAATCATATTTCACTCGAAGTAAATTTTATTGGGTACATATTTGGAGGTACGTAACTAATAGTGCCAGGTATTAACACTGAGAAATAATAACCAGTTATCAATGAATGCAGTTTGCTCCTCCTAATAGCAGAGGCTGACTTGTGTGCACCTGCAGAGCCGATCACGAAATGCTGTTGCTCTGGTTCAGTATCACATCTTACAATTTAGAGGCCGGCCGGTGTGGCCGAGTGGTTCTAGGCACTTCAAGCTGGAACCGCGCGACCGCTACGGTCGCAGGTTCGAATCCTGCCTCGGGCATGGATGTGTGGGATGTCCTTAGGTTAGTTAGGTTTAAGTAGTTCTAAGTTCTAGGGGACTGATGACCTCAGATGTTGAGTCCCTTAGTGCTCAGTCATTTTTGAACAATTTAGAGACCATTTTCTCTTTGATGAAAATACAGTGCGATGTACACACAGATTTCTGGTTGGTGGATTAGGATCCTGACATTCGTAAGTAGCGAAATTTCCAATTTGATAACTGCCTTATATGGCTCACCGTCAGGTGAACAGCCGAGCAGTAAGTGGTTTAGATCTTCCAGTTCAAAGCACGATCTACGCAATGTGAACAGGTTAAAATTTATTTCGTGGAGATATCTGGGTAACATACATGTCCGTTTCACAAACGTATGACATCGTCCATGTCTGAATTCTGAATACCCTCTTCCTTTAGGCACGAATGGTTGAATCCTTGGAAAGTTTCGTCATCTAACTACTCAGATGACGATACCATTCGTCAAAAGCATCAACCGTTACAATAACTATAAAGCCTCAAAAACGTAGACGTATTAACCTTTGCTAGTTGGTATGTTGTTTCGTTGTCTATTACTGCGGAATACCCTTTGACTCTGGTAAGTTGCACTCTTTTGAGGCATTCGAGATAAATTTTACACACACATACAATACCAGTGGTTGAATGTACCTCATGACTCGATCCAAAAGTTTTATGCTGCCAATGCCTCTTTCGACTTCAGAATACAGCCACTGTGTGCGTTAAGGTGAACGTCTGTGTTGCAGTCCCAGTCACTGGTATCTAACAAAAAAATTTTAACGCCCCTAGAATTTACCGCTGCAAAGTGAAAGAACGGTCGGCTTTATGTCGTCAGTTGACTATTTATTTAACCTGATCACACTAGCACCTTCGGCACTCTCTTACACTGGGGCAGAGTTCATTTTTTTCCTTACACGTCTCAAAAAAAGAAACGAATACTGTGAAACAAATGAAAGGTCACACAAAAAATGATATAAGCAGTAAGTTCCATATATAGTGATCAGCAAGATCATTATGACCACCGACCTACTATCGACATATATCCGTCCACACGATAGCAGCGTCATCTGGCGAGAAATGACTCCCAAGCCACACGCACGGTGCAGCTAGTATCAGTGAGTGTGCGATCCGAGTGTAGAATGGGGAAGGCGCGCGATCTAGCCGAGTTTGACCGAGGGTAGGTTGTGATGGTCCGGAGGCTCGGCACGAGCGTTTCGGAAACTAAACGACTTGTCGGGTGTTCGAGGAATGCTGTGGTGAGTGTTCAAAAATGGTTCAAATGGCTCTGAGCACTATGGGACTTAACTGCTGTGGTCATCAGTCTCCTAGAACTTAGAACTACTTAAACCTAACTAACCTAAGGACATCACACACATCCATGCCCGAGGCAGGATTCGAACCTGCGACCGTAGCGGTCGCGCGGTTCCAGCCTGTAGACCACTTGGCGAAACGAAAGTGAACCCACGTTCAGACGTCATGAGGTTCGAAGGCCACGCTTCATTACAGATGTCGGACGCCGTAGCCTGGCATACCGGTAAAACAAGTCAGGCGGAGAACTTGGCGGAACTAACAGCAGTACTTTAATGCTGGGAAGAGTACAAGTGTGTCTGAACACGTAGTGCACCGAACAATCCTAACGATAAGCTTCTGCAGTTGACAAGCCATGCATGTGCCAATGTTAACACCTCGACATGAGCACGTGATCATCGCTGCTGGACGTACGTTCAATGGCACAGCATTGCATGGTCTGATCAATTCCGATACAATCTTCATCTATTATGCTCTAGGGAACATTCACGTGGATATCCATGGGTCCACTGGAGTTCGTGCAAGGCACCGTAACTGCCAAGGAGTATCGTACACTGGTTGCAGACCACGAACACCCTTTTATAATGATCACCTTTCCCAACGGCAGTGGTATTTTTTCACAAAGGTAATGCTCCAAATCACAAGGCCACGAGCATGATGGAGTGGTTTGAGGAAAACGGTGGAGAGTTCCCCAACCGGCCAGACCTGAACCCGATTGAACACATCTGGGATGTAACTGAACGAGACGTCTGCACTCATCGCCCACTCTCTGGAATTTACGGAAATGAGGTGACTTGTATGTACAGATGTGGTGGCAACTCCCTCCAGCGACGTACCAAGGTCTTATTGCCTCCATGCCACGAAGCGTCGCCGCTGTTATCCGTGCCACAGTTGGACATACCAGCTATTAGGTACGTGGTCATACTGTTCTGGCTGATCAGTGTAGACGCTGCGTAAAAAGCATCTTGTTGCTGCTGCAGCCCTTCTCTTTAGCGGAAACACTGGTTTGATGTCACACTCTATGTCAGCCTGTCTTGTGCAAGCATCATCTCTGCGTAATTATTGCAGCCTACTTTTATCCTAACCTGCTTACTGCAGTCAAGCCTTTGTCTTCCCCTACAATATTCATATCGGCATTCTGTGCATTATAAACTATACAATGCCATAATCATGATATTTTGATGTGCGTGAAATACCCTCTTTCTCTTCTGATTAAAGGTGATTAGCTTGCAAAGGGTTCCAAAAAAACTTAATTTTCCAGCTGTTTATAGGACCGCGTGTAACTATAACGTATAGGACGAAAGCTATCCAATCTACAGAGCGTTTCTGATGTTGAAAACCCCAAATAATATTACACGTTGATTTTTAAGTCGACAGATTACTTGCAGCTGTCTACTGCAGCCTGGGCTCGTGACCATATCGGTTGGACCCTAGACGACTGGACAACAATGGCCTGGTCAGATGAGTCCCTATTTCAGTTGATAAGAGATGATGGTAGCGTTAGAGTGTGACGCTGTCCCTACGAAGTCATAGACCCAAGTCGTCAACAAAGCACTGTGCAAACTGTTGGCGGCTCCATAATAAGTGTGGTTGTATTTCCATGGTCTGAACTGGGACCTCTGATGCAAATGAACCGACCACTGCCTGGAAATGGTTATGTTCGGTGACTCTTGAGACCATAAGCAGCCATTCACGAACTTCATGTTCCCAAAAAAAGATGGATTTTTATGGATGACAATTCGGCATTTCACTGGGCCACAATTGTTCGTGAGTCGTCTGAAAACATTCCGGAAAATTCGAGCGAATGATTTGGCCAAACAGATCGCCCGACATGAATGCCATCGGACATGTATGGGATATAATCAAGAGGTCAGTTCGTGGAGAAAATACTGCACCTGCAACATTTTCGCAATTATGGACGGCTATACAGGCAACATGGCTCAACACTTCTACAGGGAACTTCCATGCTGCACTACGATGGGCGAAAGGAGATCCGACACGAAATTAGGCGGTCACCTCAGTCTATGTCGGTTAACGCGCGGTTTCTTTTCGTATAAAAAACCCAACACACCAAGAAATAACTTTTCGATACAAAACTGGCTGACGATCTGGACCAACATTTTATTGATACTACTGTCAGATCAGCTAAACACTGACAACAAAGAGTACGGAAAGGAACGCTGTCACAGCAAGGTATGTGGAGTGCCGTATAGCAACGTCTTGGTGACGTAGTAACTACTTCACTTCAGTAGAGAGTGACAATGTTCCGATAAGTCACCGGTGAACGGAAAAAGAGAGGGAAAGTAATGAACGTTGCGGCGTAACATGCAGCCAGCGTGGCAGCACTGTCTGCCAAGTTATGTTGGGGGCTCGTCGCTGCACCCGCGCCCGGCTGGTAGGCCGGCCCGCACAGCTCGTGCCTTCACGCTAAACACAGGCTGCTTTGTGTGCGACGCCGAGTCGTTGAGTGGGAGGGGGGAGACGACGCTCTGCGGCTCTTCTCCTGAATACCCCGCGTCAGGCGTCCACCGCCTGCCGCGGCTAGCCTCGAGAGTAACGTCCCTTAAAGTGGGCACAAAGCTTGCGAGAGCGAGGCGGTAATTTCCATTACTGTAAGCGACATGATTCGAAAATCGTAAATTACTTTTCCTGAAAGTGGTAAATACAAGGAGGAATGTACTCAGACTCGGAAAGGGCGGAACTTCCATTTCAAATTGCAAATCAGACTCAGTTTTGCTGATAGATGTTTTACGGAGGGTAAGGTCTTCAAGTTGGGTTATAAACTTCAAGAAATCAAAACATCAAATAGCAAGACTGCCAGCCGTATATCCCAGAAGGTCGATGGTCGTCGGTCTCCCAGACAACCTCGCAACATCACCAAGGAATGTTGCAGTTCGTAAATCTCTTCACATATGTCCGGTGGGGAGGATTTGTGATACTTCTTGTAACAGAGATTACTATTCGCTATCAGAAAACAGGAGGCACTCCGCAATCGGCTTTCAGGTGACGGGTAGAGGCCCCATCTTCAAGTGCAGTCTCTTCGGTTAGACCCTGTGTGTTACAGTCTTCATTTTTCATAACAAAAAGCAGAATTTGTGACACACAAACATGTACTAGAATCGTGCAAAAGTAAGCAATTCGTTGACCAGTTGGACACATGCTCTCCTAGTAAGCTCCAAAGTCTGGCCGACAGCGAGATGTAAGCTGCAAACCCTAATTTGGTGCTCATGTTAAGAAATACAATAATGTTACCTCGACTACCCATGGACTGAAATATCAACCTTTTCGCAAAGTCAACTTCGACAAGTTCGTGTTCTTGTTGAGATTAACGAAACTGTTAAATAAACCGCCATTTGTCCCTGGATATCGGACGCGTAACACCATCACCGCTTCGGAAACGTGATATGAAAGGTTGGGACATGTGTTTGTGACAGGGCCTGTTAACAGTGTTTTCTTTTTATTCAGGTATGTGTTCTCCGGTCACACGAATAAGTTTGCGATTGCGATCAACAGCTACAACCGATTCAACTATGCAACCGTAAACAAAGTGATGGTAAGCGCGCACCTGTCGTAACAGGTGCGGCTATAGCAGCAGACAGGACTACGCATGCGCTATCTCACCTGCTTCTGTGTGCAATGGCGGGTGAATACGTAACTGAAAGTTTGATAAACATGCAAATATCCCTAACTCACACAGTACTAGTGTGCTTCTGCAACACGATTTAGTTTGTGCTTCAAATATGTTGAACTAGCACGAGGCCGATTTGCTCCTTTTGGTCCCATCAGCCGCTATGACGAGGAAAAAACTTAAAAGGCAAACGTGGCGTGATGTGTAAGGTCGAATTAATGAAATGAGAAACTTATTCGAGCATTAAGTTATTCTCAGTTGAAGAAATATCCACCGGACATGATGATTTCATGATCAATGAAGGAATAAATGTGATCCTCTCTATCTTCCTTAACATTACTGACTAAAAGCAAGATAAAGCTATAATGCTACACCAGACACATACAGCAATATTGTCTTTTGTCTTAGCATCTACAGATATTTGTAATACGAGAATGCCTTACTTCTGCATCTCATCTCTTCCTATTCCAGATTACTACAGGTCTTCCATTCCCCCCCCCCCCCCCCCATTAATTGGTTCTGGGAGAAATTATCTTTTTAATAATGAAACGTATGATTTTCACTTTGGTGAAAGTATAAAGGACGAAACATCTGTCTTTGCCTTTATCGTGGCACGCTTTCGATTTCATGCTTCTGAAGTTTGAATTTCGTGTACTCTAAAACACTTTTAAAGCAAATTGCCATAAATTTGCTTCACATCGCTCGACAGTATCGCTACGGAGATTTCTTCACAAACGAACTTTGTTTATATAAATTTGCACAAGCTTGCATAAATAAAAATCTAGCAAGCCTCGGGTAACTTGAACAGACCTCCTGCCCTACAGACGATCAAGCAAACTTCCAACAGGAACGGAACCGAAACTGACGCATGGCCGCACATGATAAACGATGGAACACATCGGATGGGAACATCCCATGGAGGAAGCATTTCTCCATGATGGATACTGGGAAAATTTGCGGCTAAATGATTATCAGAACTGTGCATTAAAAATTATTAACGACATGTACAAAAATACAACATTAATAACGGCAGATTAGATGACAGTGACAAAAAATGACCTCTGTCGAAGGTAGAAGTCTCACTTCGGAGCAAGCAACTCAAGGCGCAGTAAGGATTTCGGCCAGGTTTAGCTGTTTGTTATGAGTGTATAATTTATTTTACATGTTTAATTAAATTTGTTGCAAGCTTTCTGCCACAAGCCAATCAAAGCTGAACCAACCTCACAGACTGCTGTTTTAGACTCTCAATTGACGGCTCGCTGAAGCGTGCTAGCACCGCCGGAAATTCTAACGCCGCAGTAGCTTGCACCCATACCTCTTGCCAGGGACAAAAGTCGCAGTTATAACTCGGGGGTCTTTCAACAAAGATCGACACATAGTGGGGGGGGGGGGGGAGGAGGGCAGGTAATATTTGCATTGATTCGTACTGGAAAGCAAGTTCCAATATTTGCATATTAAGCCGTTTCCTGGTGTAAAATGTTCATCTCGAAGCAAATCCTACTCGAGCATCCGTCTCGTGCATACTAAACTTACCGATTAACTCCCCTTCTAATCCCGATTTTCCCAACCTAGATTCATGTTTCGTTTGGAGCAATAATAATAAAAACTGCCCAGAGCAAAACTTACACGTGATCCATTTATTTTTTCATAAATATTGCAATAAACCTGGTGTGTGTTCTAAAATGATGGTCAGTACACCATATGTTGCTTGGTTTGAATATCACAAGTACAGCCGGCAACAGACGTGATTTATTACCGAGGTTGTACCCAAACACAGGATGATTTCTTTGCCTGTGTATGTGCATTGCCTCTCACCGATAACGCTAAGTCGACGGCTACTATTTGCGTACGGCGTTGATTATCTGCCTCTCCTCTGCATTTCGTAATAACTTACAAAGATACCGCTCTCTGCACATAACAGCGGTGCCTATGAGAAAGCATTTATTGTAGAAGTTGTTCGTGCTTATCAGCGAGCATTTATTGTAGTTTTAAATTGTTCAAGCCAACAATAGTTTTAATATTAAGTCTAAAACGAAGTGTTGTTCGAATCTTCTCGATCAGCTTGACAGAACAAAATGCGCAGTGTTGTTCGAATCTTCTCATCAGTTTGACATCTCGTCAAATTCTAAGGGACGCATATGAAGTGTATGGCTGAGTATTTGGTAGGCAGCATCTTCCATTCCTGTGTAACAGTTCTCTTAAACCTGTTCCTTGTCTCGCCCATTTAGATTGCAACCTAGTTAACTGGTCTATTCAACTGCGCCACCTCCAACCAACGGTAGACTCAGCAGGTACAGCTGCCGCCCCCAACTCGGTATCAGAAGTATATACAGTCACGTGTCGGGAAATCTCAAAAACTACTTCGCTCTTCGCCACTATTCTTTTGTAAATAGAAACGCCAATACCGTTGAACTTTGAAGTCGCAAGGTTTTTCTTTCTTGACAGAAAACTAAATTCGTAGAAATCTCACAGACATTGTCACTCGAGCACACTTGGTAGCAGGTACCAATTAGAGAATGGTGCATTAGTATGTTTACAAATTAAGAAATACAGTTTTTCGAGGTTTATCTTTTAAGCGATTGTGATTTGATTCCGCGACCACTTCGCCTGCCCTTAAACTGAGTTGCCCCCTCCTTCCTCATATGCTGGATACTCTCTTCCCTCCAACAGTTACTGCTATGTACTCCAACGGCGGAAAGAAATGGCAAATGATCGCACACCGACAGTGGTAGTACGGATTTTCACCCTAGTTTCGCACTAACATGGCATAGTTTTGCACTAACATGGCATCTATACAGCTGCCCATTGCTACACCATTTGGTATCTGCTGGAGTCTTCTTTTTCAAGTTCCATAAATATTTTTGTTTGAATTAAAATCCTGCAAGAATTCACATTATTTCTATGAACAGGATACAAGCAGTCATACTTACCCGCAACTGTTCAGAAATACTTCATATTTACTACATATAATGTACGAAAAGAAACTTACACTAGAAGTTACCAGTTACCACAACATATATTTGGCAAGTCTTCCTCGCACGACACATGTTCAAGCGGTCGACGAATGAGGTAAAGTTTATCAACACGTCGATAATGGGATCGTTAGGAATAGGGCACAAACACTGAAACAGAGATGTGGATGACAATCGTCAGCTTCCTTACCAATGAATCTATCCCAGCACCTGCCTGAAGTGACTTGGGAAAAATATGGGGAATCTAAATCTGGAAGGCCGATAAGCGGTCCAAACTTAAGCCCATACAGTTTTGCGTTTCCCCAGGAGGTACTTCCACAGGGTATGCCTGACTTCTGAAACACCTGAAATGCCCTCACAGACTTCAAGAACAAAATTCTAATTGCACAGAACGCAGGTGTTCACAGGTGTGAACGTTACCTAACGATCAGTCATGGCTGCAAAATTCTGACACGATTTATGAACAGAACAATGGAAAAACGAGTAGGATTAGTCTGGTTTCCGGAGATATGTAGGAACACGGGAGGCAATACTAACGCTTTGACTATCTTAGAAAATATATTTTTAAAAAAGGCAAATTTATTTTCACCGCACTTACACATTTAGAGAAATTGTTTGACAGTCGTAAGTGAAACACATTCTTTCAAACTCTGAAGCTGGCAGGAATAAAATAACGAGAATGTGAAGTTTTCTGCGATTTGTACAAACTCCAGACTACAGTCTAAGAGCCAAAGGACATGAAACGGAAGTAGGAATTTAGAAGAGAATGAAGCAGTGTTGTAGCCTAACACCAAAGTTATTCAATCTGTACATCGAGCAAGATATGAAGGAAACCAATGTGAAAACTGGAAATGGAATTGAAGTTCATGGAGAAGATACAAAAAAAACTTTTATGTCGATGGCATAGTAATTCTTTCAGAGATAGCACAGAAACTGGAAGAGCAGTTTAACAGAACGGATAGCATCTTGAAAAGGCATTATAAAGTGAAATCAATAAAATCAAAATAAGGATAATGGGACTGTATCTAATTACGAGAGCGTTCTATAAGTAATGCAAAACTTTGTGAAAGCAGATTGGTTTTATTCACGATTCCAATACACCATATTACTCTCCACTCTTTCGGCTACTAAATCCTACTTTTCAACATAATCCCCTTTCGCTTCTGGGAGGGCCTGTATGCCCACATGGTACTAGTCTACTGAGCGGCGTCGGAGCCAACGTCTTGCCACATCAATAACCTCCCCATTATACCCGTACTGCTTCCCGCGGAGTGCATCCTTGATTGGGCTGAACACAGATGGAAGACGGAAGGTGCGAGATCCGGGCTATTGGGAGAATGAGGAAGAACACTCCAATGAAGTTTTGTCAGTCCTCTCCGCTGTGCACGCTTGTGTCGAGCCTTACGTTGTCACAGAGAAGTTCGTTTGCATTTTTGTGGTGAAGAACACAGTGAAGTCGTTTCTTCAATTTCCTAGGGTAGCGCAATACATTTCAGAGTTGTAGTTGCATCATACGGGAGGCCATCAATAGAATAACCCCTTCAGAATCGCAGAAGACCGTCGCCATGACTTTACCGTCTGCTGCGGCTCTGAGCTTCTCCTTCGGAGGAGAGATGGTTTGGCCCCACTACATGGATCGCCGTTTTGTTTGTGATGAACCCATGTTTCGTCGCCTGTGACAAGTTGGACAAAAATTTTTCACCATCGGCCTCGCAACGCGCAAGCAATTCCGCACAGATGGTCCTTCGTTGCTCTTTATGGTGGTCTGTTAGGCGGCAAGGAACCGAGCGAGCACACACCCCTTTGAGTACCCCAACTGAAGGACGAGTGTGTCGGCACTACCAACAGAGACGTCCAGTTCTGCACCTAGGTTTCGATCACATCGAATGAGAGTGTCCGCACGTTTCAACACTGCAGGAGTCACAGCTGTGTGTACCGGTCGGTACGCGGAATATCCAACAGGTTTGCGCAACCTTGTGCCTGACCCAACGACTCCCCGTGCTTTTGTCACTGCCAGATCTCCGTCGAGATATTCGCAAGCGCCTATGAATATCTGCAATGCTCCGGTTTTCCGGCAAAATAACCTCAATGACAGCTCTCTGCTTGGAACGCACCTCCGATATAGGTGCCAATTTGAAGGCTTCTTATAGCGTCGCCACCTATCGGAACTTCATGGACCTATAGGGGCTCAAGCGGGAATATTCCACGATGTCCCACAACAAATACCACGTTTTTTCAACCGTAATAGGCTGAGAAAAAAATGTGTTGCCGTACATACTGAACGCGCCTTTTAAATCAGCAGATGCTGAGAGAAATTGTTTAGGAAATGACACAGTAGAAATAGTTGGGATTCCTAGCTGGATAACTAAGTAACTGATGACAACCGAAACAGAGATGGAACAAAATGCTGACTGGCAGTTTTCAATATAAACATTTCTGGAGAAGAGTAATTTGTCACCATCGAATATAAGGTAAAATGTTAGGAAGTCTTTTTTGGGTCTATATGTCTGGAGGGTAGTAGTGTATGCAAGGGAAACGACAAGAAACCACTGAAACTGGGCAATAATAAGTTTTTAAAATGTAGTTTTTAAAATAAATGACGAAGTTTAGATCGTACCTCATGTAGCTAACGAGGAAGTATTGAACCAACAGAACCGGGGAAAAAAGAAAGAGCTCACGATGAGCGACGCAAAGAAATACTTAATTTGGTAATGGTGAGAACTGTGGGCGTAAATACAGTAAACAGAGACAGAGGCCCGGTTACGGTAAGCGGATTCAGATGTATATGGGTCCAGTAGTTAAACTGAGATGATGAGCCTTGCATAGGATAGAATAGCGTGAAGAGTTACATCAAACAAGTCTTCGGAATGAAGACGACAACATGAAGCAACAAATGGTTCAAATGGCTCTGAGCACTATGGGACTTAACTTCTGAGGTCATCAGTCCCCTAGAACTTAGATAGTACTAACCTAAGGACATCACACACATCCATGCCCGAGGCAGGATTCGAACCTGCGACCGTAGCGTTCGCGCGGTTCCAGACTGTAGCGTCTAGAACCGCTCGGCCACCCCGGCCGGCCAACTAGCATTCATTCGTGGAAAAAATTACAGTAAGTGCAACTAATATAGATACCAATGACTCCACATGGTTATCTCAGTGTAAACGAATGCCTCCTATAACTTTGGCAAATCCTGCTCAAGTTGCATCGGGCGATTCAGTCTCGTTTGCTCTCTCATTGCGGCGAGTGACCTCCACCGATAAATGGATTTTTGCTTTGTAGCCAATATCTCATTCGTTCAAGAACCCTCTTGTTCTAATCATACAGCTATCGGAATACAGAAATCACGCCACACGTATATAAGATATGTGTGAAGTTTGAATACAGCCCTGGAATTGCTACAGAATTTTATACAGTATCTCCTTCGTCAGTCATAATCTTCAGGCTTTCACTACTGCAACGGATACAAATGGTAAGTTTGAAACGTAATAGAAGAAAGGAAAATTTTCCGTGTTGCTGGCTGCGGAGTTTAAAGTTCGTGACTTGCGGTGCTCCTCGTTTTGTGTTGAATTCTCATGAAAAACTGTGACATGCTCTAACCTTTTATACGAACAGTCTGACGAACCTATGTTATTAGTTTTAGAGACGCAATCAGTGCCTTTAATCTGATATCTTTACTCTTTTTTTTTCTCACCCGACAGTTCTTTTAAGTATTCTGTTTGCATGGCACAAACTGCTCTAACAGATGGACGTCACGCAACCTACAACACACAAAGATTACCCTTTTAAATCATAATGCTCTGTTTTGATACAGGATACTTCAAATGGCAATATGCTTTACCCGTGCTTTTCCATTGTCAACCACCGCTGTACAATATCTTCTCTGAAATTCTGCTTATCAAGAACTTCAATCGGGACAGTGGTTACACCTGCAGTGGATCTTGCTCGATACTGAGAGGCTACGGACAAAATTCCCGTATTATTTACATAAACTTAATCTCCGGTCAAACATATTTTTTCCGATTCTGTTACGTCACGATAAAACACTACCACTGCAACAGTAACCTCAAGCAGACGGTGAAGACGGTGAGAGCAGCACCGGAGCGCAAGCTTGGATTGTGGGAGGCTGAGAAAGAATTCGGTCGTACCTTTCCTTACGAACCATTCCGGCATTTGCCTTGACCAGTTTAAATGAGCTAAGGAAAACGTAAATCTGGATGGCCGGACTAAGACTGCAAATTCCGCCCTCTCGAATGAGAGTTCAGTATCTTCCTACTGCGTCGTCTCGTTCGGCGAATGTTTACCTGACTTCACGAGAAATCTAAGTCTAAATGACCCGACCGGAATTCAAGTTATTCTTCAAAAAATACGAGTGCAGTGTCTTAGCCAGTGATTCACATCGCCGATTGTCGAGATGGTCTACAACATTTGCCTTTTTTATTTTCTTTTTCTTTTGCGCGGTAGGAATATCGACGATGTAGTCACGCAGCATCGTGGTGACAGGTAAGCAACAACTTTTATTATTTAGACGTGTAGCCTTTTGACGCTCTCCTCGAAATCTTCTGCCGACAGAAGTTTATTGGTTTGTTTTTCTGAAGTTTCGGCAGCACGAGTCGCTAGCGATGTCAAAGGCGTCAGAAAAAGACCACTACCAAAACGATCGTCGACCGATGATCCCGGAGAGGAGCGTCAACATGCAAGAAGCCACAAAGTGGTCGCTTAAGGCTCAATAACCATGTAAGTCGCTATTCTATACGATTATTTCTCACTTAGGTTATTAGTATTTGATAGTTACTTATAGAAAGATAGGTTATTTTGGCAATCTACGCAAAAGAACACTGAATGCAACAGCCTAACTAGCCCCGTGCATGCTTGTGAGCACACGGGTTGAGATAGAGCAGGCTGTTCCAGCTCGTCGGCTCCGTTGTGAGCCGCGGAGCGCTCCCTGCTCCCAGGAGCCGTGTCGCCCGCTGTGACCATTCAAAGTGGGCCGGCACGCCGGCACGTGGCACGGCTGGCCGAGGCAGGCGGCAGGGTGTTTTGATGTGCCAGCTGCGTCTTACAAGATCGACAACCTCACACTCTTAGCTGCTAAGACGTGGTGACATGCTACACCAGGAAATACGATGTTCATGAAATAAATAAGAACAGTTTTACTAGAAATTGGGTACTGAATTGATTGGGCCCCTGTAGCTTGACATTTTATTTTCATTACAAAATAGGAAATATCAGGCGTCAAAGTGTTCGCAGCGTTAATGCCGAGGATGGCCTTCATTATTGCAGCCTGAAGAAACGATCGTTCCTTACTTTTTACTCTTTTCATTGCTGAGAAAAGCTGCTCACAACAATACGTAGATCCAAACATGTACATGATCTGAGCGGCATTGTTGTGACGCTTGGGAAATGTTTTTGCTCTAATGAACAATACCATCGTGACAAATCCAACGTGTTGTAGTACCTCTCTTTCAACAAACTTGAATTTTTCAAAGCAATAATCTCCAATTGAAGTGACGATGACAAGTCATCGGGGGAAACTGAAAAAGGAGTGCTGAACACCTTAAGTTCCATTTCCAAACTAGTGACGTCTCGGAATCGTGTTTCAAACGACGTGATGAGCGGTAATCACCGAAAGTAGTACACTCAGGTAGTTTTAAAGAAGCAAGACGATTGAAGAACGTTAAATGTCCATTATTCATCTGCCTCTCAAATAAACGTAACTTTTCAATGAACGCTTTGGTCTGGTCGTGCATGTCAACGATTAGCTGCCCTTTGTGCTGCAATGACAGATTTAAATTATTCTGATGAATAGTTTTGTCAGCTAGGAACGCCAGGTCTCATATCCATTTTATATCTTTCAGACAACGCGTTTCTTCCCCTTTCATTTCGAGAAAAAGAGATATTTCCTCATGAATGGCTAAGAAAACATCAAGAACTTTTCCCCGACTCATCCAACGAACTGTACTGTGGTAAGGTATATCCCCTTACTCCGCTTCCATACCTTCCAGGAATCCTTTGAATTTGCGATGATTCATACCGTGACGTCGCACAAAATTCACACACTTCACGACATCTTTCATTACGCCACCTAGCTCTACTGTTTCAGTACACAGTGCCTCTTGGTGAATAAAACAATGAAGAGTCAAAATGTCTTTCCCGAATTCGTCCTTGAGTTTATTTTTCAAGCGAGAAACAAAACCTTAGTAACGCCCGATCATTTGGGGTGCACCGTCTGTCGCTACAGAATGGAGCTTATCTCACGGCAAATACATATTGTTCACTGATACAAAAACAGCTTCAAAAATGTCACGTCCTGTTGCGGTGTAATCGAGTGGTACCACATCCAAGAGTTCTTCAGTTACTTGCTGCTCCATGTCGACTCCACGCACAAAGACTGAAAGTTGAGCACAGTCCGATACGTCGGTGATTTCTTCAAGCGCTAGCGAAAATGCAGCAAAGCTCTCCGCCTTTTTCCTGATCTGTGTCTCTAAAACCGCTTCCATGTCCAGTATTCGACATTGTTTGCTTCGACAGGCAAACCCCTTCAATTGCCTGCACCTCCCTTGGAAACAAACATTCTACAACTGCTAACACGCACAATTTTACGAGTGGTCCCACCGAAAACGGCTTGCCTCTCGTCGCAATGATGTGAGCGACCCTGTAGCTTGCTCGAATTGCAGATTCAGTAGTGTTTTCTCTGCTCTCATTCACCTGAAAATTATAAACGCATTACAGAACACTAACTATGTTGCATGTTTTCATACCCCCGTATTACGAAACCGTTTTTAAACTCGTCTCCCGGTATGTCGTACTTACGCCTGGCTGCCAGTTCTCTGCGTGCAACGCCTTCTACCTGATAGTAGTGCGCTGCGTGAAGACGTGTATAATGTCGTTGTATATTGTACCTCTTCGCAGAATTAAAATTTTTATGACATACAAGCCACTGCGGACGACCATCCCTCTCATTGAATGGAAAGGTATCCTCAAATAGAGGTACAGGGCTCCCACGTCATAGCTGTCATTGAACACGGATTATTGCGTCAGTTGCGGCTGCCAGGGGGCAGTGAGTTCGCTTTCCCCCTCCACGCGGGCTCTGAGCTGCCGCAGTGAGCGCTCCGGCTCCCTGGAGCTCAGTTGGAACAGCCTGAGATAGAGTATCGTGCGACATGTGACGTGTTACGAATGGGGACCATGTTGAATGACAGTAGAGCGTCGATTATCCGAAGTAATTGGGGGACATGGGTGTTCGGAAAACTGGTTTGTTCGGATAATCGAACTGTACATGTTTATTTGCCAAAAAGAAGTACTGTACAGTAAATTTATTCATAAAAACAGGCATCTCTTTTAGTATTACAAAGTAACATACAAAGGCTACTTCAGTAGGAATATATAGTAATAATCTCGTACTTGTCCCTCGCAGGAAGGACAACACGTTTACGTTTAAGCATTTTGTATCGTCAAGTTTATTTCTTCACGCAGCAGCACACAAGTACTACTTCTCACGGTGCAGTCACCTTCTGTTCTCTGTGAATGAGTCGTTCAAATGAACGACTCACTCCAGTGAAGTGTGAACTAACCACTCAATTTCAATGAACTGGTACTTCAAACTCTTCACAGATAGCACACTCCACACTTTTTTCTAGTTCACTCACTCTCTTCCCCTCTCCCTCCCACAGTACATCGGCGCTACGTCACTCATTCTCCCTTCACTTCAGTTCTCCCTGTACTGCCTGTCGACGAATCGCGCGGTGTTTGTTGGGAACGATAGGGTAAGGAGGGGTAGTGGCGGCGAGGGGGCGAGGGGAAGGCAGCGTCAGCTGCTTCCTGCAGTGATGTGTGAGCACCCACAGCCAACATGAAAATAAAATGCTTACCTTGTGAGTCTGGAACTGAAGCATGCGTGGAATCCACGCTTGAAAGATAATCGTTCATGTAGAAATGTTTATCTCGTACACATTATTGAAATAATTACACTAAATGTCAATTTGACGATTGTCCTAATTAAACTCTAAAAAATACACATATACATTTATGAATAAACATCAACGGATTTGGTGAGTGTTCAGAGATTTCCGTTTAAAAACATGATTTGCTCCACTTTTTTTCCTGTCAGGCGATTTCTTCTGTCAGTTATAAGGTATCCTGCCTTCGAGAACACTTTCACACGGCGTCGAGGTTGCGACAATACACAGTCGTATTTTTGCGTAGATTCAGTGGTTGGAACTGAGATTGTTGCAGTAGCAGTGGATGTGTTCCTCACAAATTTCTCACAGTGCCTGATCAGGTTTAATTTCACCTTCTCAGCAGAATTTTTATCAGAAAAACCATGTAATTTGAACCGGGATCCAAGGCAGTTGCTTCCTCGAAAATTGAATTTTCCTCTATATTTCTAAATCGTCCTTTTAGGTCTTCAGCTAACTTTCCGGCCATCTGTTGCACGTCTACATGAATTTCAGTGTTATTAACAAACCTGCAACACCATTTTTTTCAACGAGCGACTAAGGAGTACAACTGACAACATTGTCACTAGACATTTCCTCAGTGCAGTCTTTGAAAACTTTCAACAGGTCACAGGCTTGTGTAACACTTGCAATGTCCTCTGCGGTCAGATTTGGAAGATCCGGATAATTCAGAGTGATAACTGTCATTAGGGAATTCTTAACCTCGCTTATTCTTCGCAGCATATCATAGGTTGAATTCCATCTTGTAACAGTGTCCTGTTTTAGTGTCAGAACTGGCTTTTTTAACTGTTCCTGCATCTTTTTCAGTTTCGTGCAGGCCTGCGAACTTCTTTTAAAAAATTCAACATTTTTTTTTACTTTATTCAGAATGGGTTGAATGTGCGGAAGCCCATTCTGAACAATTAAATTGAGTGTGTGCGCAAAGCAGGGGATGTGTTTCTAGGCTGTGAGTCTTACAGCTGCCACAATATTAGCAGCATTGTCGCTGACAACACACTACTTTTTCTTGAATGCCCCCATTCCCTTGTGACACGTAGCAGTTCTTCCGAGAGTTTTTCTGACGTGTGCCTTTCGTCGTATTTACAGCACTCTAGGAGGGAAGGCGCCAGCTCTAGGTCTTTAATGTAGTGTGCTGTCACCGACAAATAACTCTCATTTGTAGTTGAGGTCCACCCATCCATTGTCAGCACAACCGCTTCCGCAGAATTAATTTTGACTCTCACAATTTCTTTCATCATGGCGCACTGTTGTTGTAGCAGTGTGTTGGAAATGGTCTTCCGAGATGGCAGTCTGTAAGCACCATTCAGTTTGCCTAAAAAACTTTGGAAATGTTTGCTTTCCACTATGTTGAAGGGCAAATAATCCTTTACAACAGACTGCAGAAGTGCGAAATCTATCTCCTGATTTCTTTTGTTAGAAAGAGGTTTCGGAAAATAGATAGGTAACGTTCCGTGATATTGATGTCTGCTGTCTGATAATGAAGTGATACTGTTATTTTCTGGCACCAACTGCTGTTCGCTTCTGATTTGCTGATGTTGGTTCCGGATTGTCCGGGTTTTTTGTCCAAGAAATATCGGAAGATGCAGGAGCAGGGGGCGTTAAGCGCCTGACTGACTCACGGCTTGCTGCGCTGTTCCCTTCGCGGGTAATCAGTGCTCCTGCTTTCGAGCAATGACACTGTTGGATGCAGCACTCGAACATGACGCGCTAGATTAAATGTATTTCCTCCTATATATGAAATACACTTAGAACAACAATTACACTTTGCTTTCCCATCACCTAAATCGGCGAAGAAACCCCAAATTTCACTACTTTTACGCGATCGCGAGTTGCTAGCCATTGTATGAGAGTGAAAAGACACAAAAACTGCTTGCCAAAGGAAATAAAGAGGGATTTTACCTGAAATCGTACCAATGACTACAGGTGAGAGTTTACGTTTTGAATTTGGAGGGTTATTATTCTCAACAAAAATAAAATCTACAGGAAAACTTCTGAATAATTACTTAAGGTAGGTATATAGACTTTGTAACAGTGGTAAACATACTCATTCTATTTTGCATTAAATTTTAAAAGGAACATAAAATTGGACTGCATTTCGTTGGTAGCCCTAGTTTTCAGTCCATGAATACAACAAATAAGGTTCCACTTGGCAGATAAAGACTTTTTTGGGCGCTTCATGAGAAAATGTCGAGCAAGATTAAATGTAATACCTTCTTTATATGTGACAGGTTTCTCTGTTTATCTTTCCTTTGTCCCCTTCGTCCATGCTCTATTAACTCTCAGACACTGTAAGAGCGTAAAACGTTGCGTGCACGTTAGTGCATAGTTCGGCCATCTGTTGGTAAAATTATTAAGTATTACGAAGCTTTATTGTACGAGCGAGGCGAAGCGAGCGTAGCCGCGGCTAAGCGGCGAACTGGGCAACTTCGCGAGGCTTCCGTACTTCATGAAAGAACTACTTCATTTGAACGCTTCACGGCAAAGAGTGAAACGAATGAAGTAGTTCACGGGAATGAACGAGTTCGACCCATCTCTAGTGAGAAGCTCTTCTTGGGGGCGCGCAATCCTTCAAACTGTGCGGAGTGGCACGCCTCAACTCTATGCTGGCTCTACTGCCAGCGCCAAGCCGACAGAAGTGTGGTGATTGTTGAAACATTGCGACTGGCGGCTTGGCCAGTCAGCAGCGCCTTGTGAAGGCCCCATTAGAAGCAATGTTCCGCCAGCGGTGGCCCAGTGCGGCGACTACTGTGGGAACTTGGTTTGGGAGTGAGGGGTATGATGGACTGTAGGGTGGGAGAGTAACAGGTGCGAGAGAGTACACAGTTCGGTTAAGCGGTCGTTCGGTTGACCGACGTTCGGATAATTGTACATAAATTCTTTGTACGAAACTTTTTGAGTGCTTTTACATGATGCCGCTAACGGTAACACAGATTTTTTTTTAATTGCATTTGGTCATCAGGGAGGTTTCATGTGGACGCCCTTCACCTACACGACATGGCCAACTGAAGATGCTGACGCATAACCTTGTAATAAGATACTCTCGGATTATTTCTCTTTGTCGTAAGTATTATCTGATAGTTATGAGTTTAAAGGGAGTTGAGTTCCTTAGACCGAGCGTAAATTTTGGCCAATCATGCGTTTTCTTACGATCCTGCAGCCATTAGCATTGTCGGCGAACAATCTTATAGTACTACAGATACTGACATAAATTGTTTACGCATACTGAAAGCATTAAGCGTCCCATAACGCACCCCTTGCGGCAAATCCGTTATTAATCTCGTCTCTGTGGAACAACATTCGCCACCCACTATCGGGAAGCTCTTTCGACCGCGAACGACATAAATGCGAGCCGTGGCTGTGGCCTGCTTCCCGGGCGTCCGTGTCCAGATTTCGACACTGCGGTCAGGTGTGTGTTCCAGGAGCTCGCGGCACACGCGAGGACTGGGTCGAGGTCGCGCCACGGAGCGCAGCGCCTGACCCCCTTCCCTCGTCGCCCTGACACACTTAACCGGCGCGACGCGCGCACTTCCGTTCCACGGAGTTTCGATCCCACACCGCCCCTCCAGTATTTATAAACACTGCAGCCACCCAGCGACGCACCGATCAATTCCTTCCGGCGTCCTCCGCCGTGACAACTGTTGGGGGTTGTTAAAATGACGCAAACACTTCAATATAGTACACAGGGTATCTCTGTATTCCCCTTACAAGCGCCAAGGACGTTTAGTGGGCAACGGTTTCAATACGAACACGTGGTCGTCCGTGAACGCACAATTTTTGTGTTTCATGAATGACCACGTAAGTAAAACGTGTTCTATTCTAGCGTGTCTGATGGGTGAAAGTGCGTTGGTGACTCATTGTCTCTCTGGTAATTTATACATTTGCAGTCAACGAAGTAGCGTCCTAGCAATGACCGGCGTTAATGGGTGACGCTGCTATCACGCGGGAAGCTGTACGAGATGGCCCAAAGTCACGTAACAAGCAGAACTTGCGAGACGCCATATTGTATTTGTCTTTTCCTGATAAAGCACGTAAATTTGGGGGGGGGGTTCTTTTCATACAATTTTCACCCTATGAACAATATGCTGTTTCTAAGCAGCCGTACGCTCACGATCTCTCGAAGATACATGGTTAATGGTACGATTTGTTGTGACAAAATGACGGGAAACGTCATATTAGTGGTTAAGGAATTTTCGTATTTAGTTAATTTCGTGTTATGAAAGTACGCCGTTTTAAGGTAAAGTCATACTGAAGAGTCGTCGAAAACAAGAGTTTCTTGGTAACATTTGTTTTAATTAAATGCCAACTAATAACATATCGGCGGTTAAAGCCTTCGGAAGATATAAAATACAACGTCGTTCATTGCAGAACTTCAGCATAGCTTAGTTGGTAGAAGCGCCGAGATACAAAACAATGCGAAGTGGGTTGGCCGGCCGGAGTGGCCGAGTGGTTAAAGGCGCTACAGTCTGGAACCACTACGGTCGCAGGTTCGAATCCTGCCTCGGGCATGGATGTGTGTGATGTCGTTAGGTTAGCTAGGTTTAAGTAGTTCTAAGTTCTAGAGGAATGATGACCTCAGAAGCTAAGTCCCATAGTGCTCAAAGCCATTTGAACCATTTTTTTGAAGTGGGTTGGCGTCCCGTTACATTCAGATTTTTTTTCCACTTTCGCCTTTCCTGAAAGGTTATCGAACTGCACTATTAAATTAATAGAAATAATATCTGTAATACTCGATGCTATGTAAATGTAAGTGCGCTGTCTCTCAGGAGTAAGTTTGTTCCAATTTGTAAAGCTTTATTAGCTCATGTCGTTCCTGGCTGGACATGGAATTTTTCTCTCTGTCTTATAACATATTCATGACTATCGAAGTTTCTATTTATAGGCCTATATACTACAGACGGAACAATACGACTAGCATATGCACATGGGAGGAAATGCACGCTTTAATGGGGCTAACGCAGGAGAAATTTTACGCGTCCATTTCCGTAAACCAACTGCGTGGTCTCAGAGACAAATACAGACGACACCTGCTACTGAAGAGCGCAACTCACGTTAACTAGTCCGTCCCATGTGGCGACCGTGCTGTCTCGTGAGGACGGGATGTCCAGTAGGCGTTAGCTGCCACGTCCTGCGCGAAATAGGGGCAAATATGTGCCACACTACAAAATCAGGTTATCTCTCCCCACTGATGGTCCGTATTCTATTCCGGCGTTCAGCGGTTGGTTACAAATTCAGTAATTAGGATAATCACAATGAAATATTGTGTCTATTTCATTCTGCAGAACTCGGAAAACAAAATACAATTTTTAAACCTTCTGTTTCTCAAGCAAGCGAACTGTAACTTCCCGGAAATTAACTCCTATTCAAGAGATACATAACTATTCTGCACGTATTCTGTAATTTACAGACACTATGTTTGTATGTATCTTTATTAATAACGTGACTAGAGGATTATAGTTTTAACTTCTCGTCAAACCTGATAAACAGTGAGGATGAATAGGGATGGGAAAGGAAAGTGGCAGCGGGTTTTCGGAATTCTCACAGTGATGGAGAGCTGTAGCAGACCAGACTTCGGACTGAAGACTACAACAACAGATATGATCTACTAGCTTTATGTTATAGAGAACTATTTCAGTTGCAGATTAGATCTAATCCTCTGAAATAACTAAGGATAACAAGAGCAGAACAGATTCTTACAGGGTGACTACCAAAACATGAAAAAATACCCTAATAAATCAAGAGTGAGCGGTGTAGGGGAGTACGGGTGGGAGGAGGGGGAACTCGTAACTATAACTTTTCTTTTCTCTCAGTTTTCAAACATCGATAACATATAGAACAATATTCATATAATTAAGACACTTTCAAATACTAAGTACATTAAACTTTGAGATTTATAAAGCTCAATAAAATTAAATTCTAATGCTGAGTTACACACAAAAATTTCCCTGAGATTTTATTAAATTCCTGAAATACCCTGACGTAACGTAACTTTTCTGGGTAAAATGTAATTCCCTGAGAATTCTAGGATCTCTAGAACAATCTCCTCTGTTTTTATCACAAATGTCACCACACCAGAAGTTTGGTTGGTGTCGTCTGCTAACATCGGAAGTTAACCTAGTCTCGCCTCACTACCTTAGACTACTGTTAGGAATTTTGTGCTTTTGCGTCTTCTCAATCTTTTTTTTATTGTGTGTTTTCGTAATACACTGCAAAAATTGCACGAGGACTAGAATTCTTCCTCAGAGTGTTTTCCCGTAAGAGATACCACATATCTGAATGCAACAAATTATTTAGGTTTTATAATACCTGGACAAAGGAAAAGCACACACTGTACTGAACATGTCTCTACAGTGGTAAATTCAGCTCTATTGAAGCAGAAAATCTGACAAAGGCCAAAATAAAGAAGGTACTATGGGCAGCTGTATTGTATGTTTTGTTTGTAGCTATATAATTTCATCAGCAAAAAAGTGGTTCTGAAATGTTGGGATGTCAGTTTTCACATTCTTTCAGTTATAAACATTTTGGAATTTATTTTTGGCCGTTAAAAGACAGTTAAAATTGGTAGTTCCCTAATTCTGTTGTTACATTTAGACTTCTTGTACGAAAGGTGATCCTTTATAATCACTTTCATCGTTCATGTGCCAATCAGCATCCCCAGTGCGCACGCAATCTGGGCGCCCGTGTAAACAATAAAGACCACGCTTGGCAGACGAGTCCCACCACAGGTATCCAGGCAGCAGTCCTTGAGGTAAGAAAGTTGCTGGTGTGTAAGTGGCAAAGAGAGACACATCGGTCCCAGCAGGCAGATCCTGACGGTGAATATGGTGGGTGTCAACAAAGTTCCGAGTTTTAGCTCAAGCACGACGAAGACTGAACGACGATTAAATTTTATTCATCGATGCCTTAGCGAAAAACTCTGACAAGTTTTTGTCCAATTTATGAATTCACCCCCGTACACTGCCCGCTCACTGGACCTCTTGCAGAAAATTTAATTGTAGGTGTTCTGATGGAACCAGCAACGTCGTATTTCAAAGTCATTGACTTCTGTGGCTAGTAAAATGGCGCTTACGTAAGGGCTACGAGCTGTGGAGGACTAGTCTACGCGCCTGAGGCGGTCAGGGCTGAGTGACACGACTGTTGCGTAATAACACCACACGAGACTTTAAACAGCCACACCTCAAACCGCGACAGGAAACCTGTTGAGTAAACGCTGACGTCTCAAAGTGTCAGTGCGCGAAACTTACACTGTTGTGTGCATCGTCATCAGTTATAAATACAAATCCCAGCAGTAACGTCAGAGCCAGCTCTGTACACCAGAGTGGTACGTCATCTCCATTTTATTGCGAGCAACGGCATCTTCTTTTAAACGCTGGGATCGCAAATAGTATTGTTAAGTGGTACGGCGAATTATATTAAGAACTCCAGGGCACATGTGGAACTACAACTGACGATCCAGCTTGAATCTTATCACAAAGCAACTACGTCGATGTTCGCCTTGGACGCCTGTTTACTAGTTAAGTCACTGTTTCAAATGGATTTGGTCCGCATTTGCCGCACATTTTCATCTTCACTAGCAATAACTACATGCCCATAGTACTATAAATTTAAAAAATCGCATAGGACTGGGTATACAAGTTCGAACTTTAAGGCAGATAATCGCAGCTGTCGTATTCTGGTAGTATAAGGGAGATGTTTAAAATGAATTGCACAGCCTTTTCCAGTGACTCTTACTTTCTTCAGCATGTATTTCACCTCTTTGACTCCCATATTTCACCGGTCTTCCTCCAATTCTTTGGGGTCAGTTTTCATTACATTGAGGTAGGTGACTACGTTTAAGGAAGACAAGCATTTCAAGCACTATAAAGTAGTCACTAAGTTTCTTAAATCGTGAAAGCTTAGCCACTTGTTGTGATGTAGCTTTCTTGACCAGCAAAGTGTATTTGGAATTCGTTTGACTTGACCCTCAAAGACGCAGCAACTGGAAATACAGATATAGGAGAACTTTTCAAATGATCCCTCCTCTCTCTTAACTACGAACCACAAATGAATTATGGCAAACTTCTGCCTTGTTACTCTGTTTATCTTAAGTCTTTCGATTTGTTCTCACATCAGCAACTGATTTAGCACATGAAGAGGAGTTAACAAATAACGTACATTGCTCCAAATGTTTGAGTGCACATACTGATGAAAACCTGAACTGGAAGAAGCATATGACCGAGCTTGTCAAACAGTTAAGTTCAGCTACTTTTCCTCTTCGTATAGTTGCTATCTCCTTACATATTTTGCATATTTCCACCCTATAATCTGGGGTAAATAACGTACTGATTGCACAAAAGCGAGCAGTAAGAATAATATGCGGTGCTTCCCGGCAATCGTCATGTACGTACCCCCTCAAGGAGTTAAGGCATTTTAACTGCACTTTACAATACATACAGGGGTTGGACGAAAATATGGAAACACCACGAGAAGTGCATGCTTCAACATAAATGCCGATGCTAGCCAAGCCTGCAGGTTGCATTGCTTATTTTACACCAACGACACCTGTGCAATGCACTCAATACGTTGCAACTGTCAGTCGTGGTCAAAAGTGTCTTACGTGTAGTTGTGTGTACATAACGTCGGAGCTCAGTGAATTCGAACGTGAGAAAATGATTGGTGCTCGTATGGTTGGTCTTTCCTTAACGAACGTAGCCAAAGTGTTTGGTGTTCCACGAAGCGCCATATAGAAGATCTAACCCGCATACAGGGAAAGCGGAAAAACATCATCCCTCAAGTCACGACGACGACGAAAGTGTGTGTAGATTGATCGTAACGGATGTTATTGAAGAGGATCGTGACGCATAATAAGGGGAACTGACTGTCGCATTCGCGAACCTCGTCAGCAGCAAAGCAATACGAAGGGAATTCCATAAACAAATCTCCAGTGCGCGTTGGAATTCCTAAACCACTCACGGGTAATACAAATGCCCATAACAGGAAAATGTGGAGCCGAAGCTGTAAAACCTGGATTATGGAGCAATGGAAGAAAGTCACTCGGTCGGATCAGTCTTGTTATACACTGTTTCCAACTTTCGGCTGAGTTAACATGTGGTGTAGGCTGTCGCAAGCCTACGACGCAGACTGCTTGCTTGCGGGGGGTTCGGTGATGATTTGGGCAGTCATATCGGGGTATTCCAAACGCCCCATGGTTACTCTGCAAGGTTGCATGACTGCCCCCATGATGCCATATTTGTTCCCCAGTGATGATGCTGTATTAAAAGAAGATAATGAACTATCGCCACCTCCCAGATCTCAATATTACTGAACGTTTGTGATCTACTTTTGGGGGGGAGGGAGGGAGGGAGGGAGGGGGGGAGGGAGGGGGGGAGGGAGGGAGAGAGAGAGAGAGAGAGAGAGAGAGAGAGAGATATTACTGAACGTTTGTGATCTTTTGGGGGGGAGGGAGGGAGGGGGGGAGGGGGAGAGAGAGAGAGAGAGAGAGAGAGAGAGAGAGAGAGAGAGAGAGAGAGAGAGAGAGGGGGGGGGGGGGAAGAATGGCACAAAATTCCCTTGAAAACCATACAGGACCCGTATTAATCGTTTCCGAGACGATTGGAAGTTTATTTTTTGATGCCAACGGATTTCTTACACCATATTAAGCATGGTAAATTTTTTTGTCCTCTTCCCGTATATTCGCGAATTAAATTCGTCATAAACAATCACAATTTGAGAAAATCAGTGGTGTACACACCTGTAACACTAAAGCAAGAAATTACCTTTATTACCTATTATTAAAGCTTTCAGTGTTTCAGAAAGGCGTTCAATATGCAACAACAAAAATTTCTGATCATTTGCCCTGTGACATAAAATGTCTTACGAGCTGGAAAGTAAGATTTAAGTCTAGCGTTAAATCATTTCTGCTGGACGACTCCTCCTATTATACGGACGAATATCTACTTAAAATCTAGTAGCCTGTAGAAAAGGAACACCTGTTTTCAAGTGTAGTTGCATGAATAGGACTACACAAATGTGTTGTTAATTTTAACACTAAACATTTATACATATCCTGTAAACTGACTCGTTACACGTTATTTCGATAAAAGAATCGTTCAAATGATCTACTGGAACATGTAACTAACCAACTAACCACTTTCAAGAGGAATTTCCACTCGAGCTTACTTTGTTGCTCGAGTATGAATACCTCCCGACAGTTCACCCTTTCCGTCGGAAGTTTGAACTTCATCAGTAAGAACCATTTTGTTCGGGAAATATACGTCCTTCCAGGCAGAGTCCCGCTTGCCTCTGTAAGCCTGTACAACTGAGGTGCAGGAGCGACCCCTCAGATGGCCCGCTAGCGATGTTTTGCCACTTCAGGTGGCAAACAAGGAAGTAGAGTTTTCACTATATTTTTACACAGATATTTGTACCATCCTTGAGATTTGGGCAATTAAGCCAAGACCCCAGATCTCCGAGGCGCCTAACGTTCTACCGTCATTCCCTACGTTGGTGGTAAATGCTTGTCCGGCATTTACCATAATAGAGCACTGCCGGTGATAACCACCACATGGCGCGAGAACCACGAGATCTCCAGGCCTGCAACCAGGTTTCAATGGCTGACGCTCAGAGAGGAGCAAGTGCAGCCTAGAAAGTGAAGCATTACTGGAAAGACTCTGGTCTTGTGTTCGCCAATGTCAGAAAAGAACTGTGAGGCTCCTTGCCGGAATTCTATAGAGTGTAAGAAGGTATTTGCCAAAAAGTGATTACGAATAACTGACGTCTATGACCAGTTGTCTATTTGGAAAGACCAGAATTGAGCTCTGACTGACTACCCTAGCTTACATTTTCCCCCCAATACAACTATAGTACGATTACCGAGTACGGGACCACGAGGTCGATGGGACGTTGCAGCCTCCTTTCACAGTATGGTTTAATAGGAACATTTACCAGACGAGTGAACAGGTTGGTGTCGAATTAACGTACGCTGTATAGTTTATATAACTAGGTAACCCAACGAACAATGAATAATTAGTTGTACTATGCGACATTCTACTATTTAGCATAAGTTCCTTAGGAAGTATGCAGAGACAAAAATTAAGTATTGCATAGCGCACACACACACACACACACACACACACACACACACACACACACACACACACACACACACACACACACACACGTCAATTAAGAGTCTATGAACTGTAAAAAAAACAACTATTAAGAAATTAAAGTAGTTACGGGAGAGAGACAACCTTCAACACCGCACTGCTCCACTACGAACACAGCCCTTTTGAAGATCGTTTGTCGCCTTATTCCTCCTCCATGTGACCAGTCCGTAGAGTAATTAAAACATTTTAAAAATCTACGATTTATTGTGTTATCTGCGAAGTTCCAAGTCGTCCTATCATTTTGCTAGACTTTAAAATAACTGATATCTGCTAAACCAAACAGAGATCGACATAAAAGTTTTCTGGGTTTGGAACCGCGTCATAATGTAAAAACTACTGCTGATGGAGAAAAAAAAAACAACGTTTCGGCCACGATTGCAGCGGCCTTCTTCTGGGCCTCCAGCAACAGTAGTTTTTACATTATGACGCGGTACCAAACCCAGAAAACTTTTATGTCGACTGAATCTGGCCGCGGAAGCCTACGCAATTATACAAACAGAGATCGATCTGCCAACGGTTGGACTAGGAAAGCTAAGAAGCAACTTACTCAAAAACTTACACGATGATCACAATAAGTTTTGACAAACTGCCTATTGGCTTCTGTCTCGGGTTCTTCGGCCGACGTTCATCTAATGATTTTTCTGACGTTTCGCCAGCACGAGTGGCTGGCATTGTCAAAGTTTCACCCTCCATTGCCGGTGGTGAACTCGGAGGGTGAAACTTTGACAATGCTAGCTACTCGTGCTGGCGAAACGTCAGAAAAATCAATAGGTGAACGTCGGCCGAAGAACCCGAGACATAAGCCAATAGGCAGTTTGTCAACAAGTGGCCACGAAAGCCTTAACAATTTTGTACAATAAGTTTTCCTTTTTAATTTTGAAATTGACGAAATGTGTACAGTGATATAATTGTTTGATGAAAAATTAAGGCAGGAAGGCTATAATGTACCTTCCAACATTGAGGTCATTAGAGACGGAACACGGGCTCGGATTGAGCGAAGACGGAGGATGATTCCGCCGCACACGTATTTAAGGAAACTTGACAGTATTCGTCCCAAGCGACTTCCAGGATGGTCGGACTGTAATTTGAACCCAGTCTCTCCGGAATTCGAATCCAGAATCTTGACCACGGCGAGATCTCAAATTCTTTAAAATTGGGGAAGGGTGTGGTACGCACGAGGCAGCACAATTTGCCGCAACAAATTGTAGCTCTACTACAAATTTAGCCACGATGTCCAAGGAGCAGCAACAATGAAAACTGATTTATCTGCATTTGGTGACCTGTTCTGGCTGTACAGCCGTTGTCACAGCAAATTAATATTCACACTGAAGCGACAGCACTGACAAACTATCACCTCCTAGCAGGGGCACCCGCAAACGGGGTTGTGCGGAAGGCTATGAGGGCAGTTAGCCCTGGTGAGAATCCATTCAATTTATGAATATAAAAAAGGACCTACAACCACAAGCTCCGGATTATTATGATCTAAAATACTGGAAAATTATTATTAAAATGATCCTAAAATAGAAAATATTGATAAAAATGAAGTAAAATAAAAAATATATGAGAAATCACATCGCCGCAGGGCCCGGCGAATATAAAGGACGTCGACCATCAATGGAAAGCGTCAGGGAACATAGTGTCTCTAGCAAAATTGGTTCCCCATGTCGTGATCTGGACATCAGTCGCAAAGATCCCGGAAGTTTATATAATCGGCAGATAATAGCATCCTCAAAATTTCGAACTCACGTGTACGAGGAAAATATTTCGCCCGTACTGACATGAAAACCGGCCGGCACCCCTGCCACCCAGAGTGTAGTATTGCAGTATGGAAAAATACAAACTCGACTTAGACGTTAAATTGGCCAAAGCGTGATTGTACAATCGAAACCTGTTACCAAATGAAAACAAATTAGGAATTCGGCAGTTTAAAGAGAGCACAGTTCCATTATCCGTGATGCTGGGCCATGACATTCTAGAAAGTCGTGGATGTGCTCGTTTTCTTGATCAGAATTAACACTGTATCGATTTTGAGGTGGTTAGAGATTATGTACTAGCTTTTGCGGGAAAATTTGTTTATGGAATCATAGTGATTTAATGATAGGGATTTAAACGAGGCGTAAAGTGGATGTTTTTCTGCCCAGAGGACAACTGTGGCTGGTTTCCCCCTTCCAGTAGGATATCGTGGCTCCGCA
Source organism: Schistocerca nitens (assembly GCF_023898315.1). Lineage (NCBI taxonomy): Eukaryota > Metazoa > Arthropoda > Insecta > Orthoptera > Acrididae > Schistocerca > Schistocerca nitens. The sequence goes on from NC_064615.1 coordinate 355,632,673, forward strand.
GGTGCAATGACTGATACCTCCGCGTAGGAAACTGCGAAGCCATTTCAAACGGCACTGTCGCAACCGATGACGAGTGCTGCCGCTTTTACAGTCCCGTCTGAGGCCCTCTTGTGTACAGGAGCATAACTGCCAGCTTCTCATTAGCAGACCCTACTTCATTTCTCTTGATCATCCTAACAGATACTCCGCAGAAAATGGTCACTTCACACAATGCTAATTAATTACGACGTGGTTGCCAAATGTAACCACCAGCTTTGGACGGATTGGTTGCATAATACTTCGATAAATTGGTGGCGTTGAACCAGTAAAAAATTTCGAGCTTTCGACAATACACACAATACATTCGTCATAAAATCGACTGATGTCAAATAGGTGACAATTCCGCACATGTGAATGACACCCCGTCGTAACTGGTGGTTAAACAGGACCCATCTATGACAGAACGCCCGCAGAATCAAAGTTCCAATCATGATTCACAGGGTTACTCCAAATGATGGAGCAAATTTCAAGAATTTGCGTCTCACAAACCACAAAAAGACAGGAACACAACTCCAACGCTTCTACACATTGAAACGATGGATGTTTTGCACGGTCGCATTTCCAAGTTCAATTCAAAGCCGTAATGGCGCCGTTGGTTGTTTGTAGGAAAATGGAGCCCAAAATGAGCAAGCAATGAACTTAAAAATTCCCTCAACCAACGCTATGACAAGTTCTGAAACAACGTCAGCATCATAAGCAATTTTAGACGTCATGAAAGAGAAAAATTTTTCTTAACAATTAATTTTTCAGTTGAAGGCTTTTTTCACATTTCTTGTAAATTTGATCACCATAATGTAAATTTTGGGCAACTGAAAATCCTATGCTCGTTATTCGACGTGGAAGAGACTCGCCATGAGTTAAAACCTCCTGCGACATTGCTGTAAAAGTTTATGGAGCGTTCTTCTTACTGCTAACACTGTCACGGGAATCAAGTTTACTATAAAAAAAACTGGCTGTTTCCCTAACTTCGAAGTAACTCACGTAATTTCATCTTCATGCACAAAGTCGCTCGGCCTCACTTTTCCAACCACGCCAGACGTTACTAGACAGACATCATTCCAGGATGTTGGACTGAAAGACGAGGAGCAGAAGAATCAATTTCATCGTCGGTGACCTCCCCTATTTTTATCGGTGGATGTACATAAAAGATCGTATTTATGTCTCACCTACGCTTGCTACTATTCACGATCTATCATCACATTGTCGAAGCTGTGTATTCGATAATTAGAGACTAGCTGGCTAGTATGTGACAAAAATATGAGCTTGTCGTGTAACACTTAGCCCACGTTGAGTGTACAATCATTTGAACCTTGAAAGCTGTTCCTACTACGTCCAAATACTATGGACTTTTGCACTTTGAAAGGAAAGAAACTTTTGAAAAGTGCTTCATTTCGGACAGCTCTGTATGACAGGGAACGTACTCCCGTTAAGAACTATCATGTGAATTCTATCTGCAAGGGAGCCTTAAATCCTGTTGCCTTCTCAGACGAGGACCATGAACTGGATTATAGAAAATCACCTTTTGCTGAATCCACGTTGATTCCTACAGAGATTCTACCATCAAAAATGATATGAAATGACTGAATTCTACAACAGATTGACGTTTGCGATATGGGTCTACAGTTAGGCACATGAGCTCTACGACCCTCCTTGGAAACGAGGATTACATGCACTTTTTACAATAGCTTTGAACACTTCACTGCTCCAGCTGTTTACGATAGACTATAGACAGAAGGAAAGCAAGTACCTTTGCATAGTCTTTAAAGAATGATTATTTATCTCATATGGTTCAGTCGCCTTTCTTCTGCTGAACGATTTTAGTTATTCTTTTCGTGATCGCTTATCGCAATATCAGTCACATCGGAACGCGTGAAGATGGTGGAAAAGAAGTATATTTCTAAATAAACAAATCTCTACAGACGAAATTCGTTATTCCATCTTTTTTGTCATGAAGCTCTCTCAGTTTTTGTGTACATTTTCTGACAGAGCTATTAGATGTTGAATGAGCTTTCTAATCCCTCACAAACTTACGCAGTACAGACACGTCAAAAACGCAGTGTAATAATTTTGGATGTTATACCCCGGTGATTAAAGTCTGGTGTTGGCTGCTCAGGTAATCTGTAATCTGTAAATTGTCGCCTGCTGTGTCTGCCATGTCAAAGTCTCAAAGCATGTGTTGCCACCTTTACTTTCTGCATTACTAATGACTGACATCTGACCTTCCAATTAGCATCGAAAAGTCAGGTAACGTTCTGTACGGTGAGTTCTTAACAAAGCTGATATCTGCATCGGCTCTTCGTAAATATCCGACGTATATCCATTGTACAGTATGACAGTTTGTCATGAAGCTCTCTCAGTTTTTGTGTACATTTTCTGACAGAGCTATTAGATGGTGAATGAGCTTTCTAATCCCTCACAACCTTACGCAGTACAGACACGTCAAAAACGCAGTGTAATAATTTTGGATGTTATACCCCGGTGATTAAAGTCTGGTGTTGGCTGCTCAGGTAATCTGTAATCTGTAAATTGTCGCCTGCTGTGTCTGCCATGTCAAAGTCTCAAAGCATGTGTTGCCACCTTTACTTTCTGCATTACTAATGACTGACATCTGACCTTCCAATTAGCATCGAAAAGTCAGGTAACGTTCTGTACGGTGAGTTCTTAACAAAGCTGATATCTGCATCGGCTCTTCGTAAATATCCGACGTATATCCATTGTACAGTATGACAGGTACTAGCAAACCTTGAACATTCTATTATCCGGAAGTTCTGACTAGATTCGGCATATCCTACAATTGATGTAATACTTTTTTCCGTGGTCCTTTTGCAGGACGCACAGAAACTGCTACAAAACAGTATTTTTGATGAAAATTCCTTCACTAAACTATAAATTAGTTCTCGTGAAAAGAGCTTACGTCCAGAAAATCGTTTTTAACTCAGTAACTGTCAATGTTGCTCTCCAGCAACAGTAGTTCCCAATACACATTGTAAGACCCAACGCAATTTAACTGGCAGCCTTGCTATTTGTCATCCACTGGCTTTGTAGAGTTGTCAGAGCCTGTAGCTCGGTACTTTATTACCAGATGATACATATCAAGCGAGTACATGTCCCGGGCAGCAGTGACTTGCATTCAGTTACTTTGGCTGCATATGAGGGAAGACATTCACGCAAGCGTTGACAGTTCGTTCTTATAATAAAAAAGAATACGACGCACTATTTACTAAAAAACACGCGGAATTAACATTTTTCCTCAAAAATTTAAAGTGGGGTCAAATAAATTGTTACTTCAATTACGACACAATTTTTACCAACGCTCATTTGTCTTTAGCGCCACGCATCTATTGTGATAAATTTAGAAAAATTATCATTTCACAACCACTGGTCAACGGCATCGGATCGTCCGCAGTCTTGTTATGAAGAGCGAAACCCGTACAACACAAGAGTGTCTGGTGAGGAGCTTTGTCTACGGCTTTGCACCCTAGGAAGTGCATCAGGTAGATTACACGCACCTTTATCGATTTTTTTTTTGTGCTGGGGGAGACAGGACGTGACAGGGCGTGGTCTGGTACCAACGGCATCACAGTCCACGCACCAGCGTTACAGTGGGAAACCGTTAACGCACGACACAGTGAATAGGCTGGCTGCCATTCCATCAATTTACCAAAACACCATGACACCAATATTGTCGACATCTACAGTTAAAGCATCTTCACTTCTAAAGCTCCATTTTACAGTAAGAAACAAATTCTGAAACGAGCTACACCACTTACCTTTCACTTCCTATTTTAAAGCCAGCCGCACATGGAAAATTCTTCTATTTTATGTGACACATATTCTAATCAAATTTAGAATGCGAGCGACCACTTTATTAAACCTACCAGACGGAAGCAGTATTAATAAATGTCGTGGGAACTATGAATCTGAGTCGGAATCATAAAAGTTTCAACAATGTTTAGTAACGCACTGGAAATTGCCTAAGCATACTTTCAAAACGCTACCGTAAGCCTGGTGCATTTTACAGCACTGTCTGAAAACAGCACCTGGCAATTCGTAAGCGGTACTAGCTAGCAGGTGTGCAGGAAATTCAATACTGCCGGTCGCACAACATGGGTGCTTCACGACCCCCAATGCTGTAGCCGCAACGGGGGCTAACACGAAGATTCGAAAAATATCCAACTGTACTGAACAGTAAAGGGCTTCACTATGTATAGTCCATCAGGAGGCGGCGTTACTATCCCTTCCTTCGATCGAACAATACAGTACAAAGATAGTTATATAAGAGATATGAGATTTTGAGCCGTACGTTACTTTCCTCATGAGTCTTTTTTCATTATTCAATTGTTTAAATTATTGGGCTAGCGATTGGTTCGACTGCAGAAAATTTCAACAACAGAAGTGGAAAAATTCTAGTAACATGTAAATAAAATAATTTATATTTAAGACTACAGTCTAGGATAAATAAGTAACCAGGCAGAGCTGAAGAAATCACTTAGTGTGCCGTGGTTCAGAGACGGCTGTAATCGCAACTAAAACTCTGAAAATTCGTATTGAGCTTCTCCGTTAGAAAGAAAACAATACATGTTTCTGTGTTTTTTGGAAATTCAACTCCTGAAGGGGTGAAATAGGGGTCGGACATTTTTATTAAAGTATTCCGTTACATTAAAACATATCTAAAGTTAAATCTATGAAAACTGGTACTTGAAAAGGTGTTAGAGGATGAAAGATTCTATGGAAATATCACCACAAGAACTCGAAAGGCAGGATTAACAAAGAACTCGGACTCTGGCGACCAGAATCGCTTGCTGGTCTGAACTAGATTTGAAAAGACCATGACCTTAACTGAAGTGCAAATTTACAAGATTTTGCAATTTGTGAACAATATTTCCATTAAATAAAAACAAAAGAAAAAAGTGTGCAAACCATACGGTCTGCGCGGGCGATGTAGCGGACACTAAACTAGGTTAAGATACTGATATAAACGCCTTGCGACTTCGAAACCGGTGGTAATTCCGATAAAGTACTTCGGTAGGCGTTCCCCGTACCATGCAATATGTTTTCTGTTGACTACTATGCTAGGCGTTACGAATGAGTAAGACTTGAAAAGCAAACGTCACAACGAGTGACGCTAGGAAAACAAATGCGAAACACGGGTAGGCACGAACGCGCTTTTCTCCTAACAGCTAAAGGCGTTGAAAAATTTGTCCCAAATACATGTATTTTGACAGCGATCTTGCGACTGCACGTGTGAGAGGCCATAACGAGTGCACACCTGCACATGTCGTCACGTGAGACGCAGAAAACGTTACGTCATAATTCGGTGATGACCGCAGAACAATGGGAACTGGTGAACGCTTTCGTCCTAGCGTGTCTGCCTTGTGCTGTAGATCAATCGGTTCCCGTTCTCTCAAGGGCATCGGCTGCTTGCAGTACATGGTACAGGGCACGTCATGAATGACGAAAACGATGCGCCGAAGACAGCGTTAAAGCATGCTTACTGCGTACAATGGTGGGAGGGAATGTGGGAGGGAGGGTCGCAGGTGGAGAAAGATTTTCTTCAGAGCAGTCAGTAGTTCTCTCTAGATTGGTAACTCATTCTAGAGTAGGGTACTCAAACCTTTTAACATATCGCCCATTTTTTATTTATTTTAGTAATAAAATTTTCTAACCTCCCACTGTTCCACAGTAATGATAAATATAACGTAGGGAGGTAATTTTATTTTACTACATTTGTAAATTATCGTTGGTTGGTGCTTACGGGCGCTCAACGCCGAGGTTATCAGCGGTACATTATGGTTACAGCAAGTTCAAGCATATAATAGTAATTATTTACCAAACATTTTGTCATAATTTTGGGTAAGCCTAATGAAAATGTTTCTACAGCGCCTACCGCCCACATGTAAAAGCTGCAACGCCCATCAGAAGACTGTTAGGACCAAAAGGTTGACTACCAATGCTTTAGAGCAATACACGTACACATGCTAACGAATTACCTTCGTCGCCAGTGTTAAACCAAATCACATCACAAGGAAGACACATACGTGTCACCAAAACAGTCGCATGTACGCAAATAACACGAATATTATTATTATTATCCTTTTAAGAAAAACAAAACCGTCCGTCGAAAACCGCCGGGTATACAGCGGCACTTTAGGTCCTTTGTTTGAAGTAACCTTATATTAGTGACGACCGCTTATTCATTGCGGTGATAGGAATTGCTGTACTTAAAGAGTTTGGTCACACGACCAAGAAGTTTGCTTGAAAGAACAAAGTCCCCAGCAAAATAAACAAAGAGCTAATGATGTCTCCATCAAGATGCAAGCAGTAGATATGCTTTGTCAGGATAAAAGCCTTCTGAATATTCGTCAGAAGATCCTTCTGTCGGTGTTTTCCTTGTCTTCTTGCTTGTGTAAATCAGTTCTTTCTGAACTTGTCGCCGCGCCGTGATTCGCAACTGCGAATGCGCAGTCCCACTGAACGTTGTCCTGTCGCTAACGAGCGCTTGCGAGCTAATTGAAACTTTCGAAGACTGCAGCGTGTTTCGTTGTGTTGCCATCCCCTTGGTTGCAGCTCATCATCTATAGAGGAATCGGTAAGGCAGTAGGCGCCTAGAAGGAACCGTGTCCCTGACTGCAAAAGCAATCGCGATGGATCACCGCCGCCTACAGTGGGCCAGCGCAGCGCACAACTGACTGCGTCCCTATGACGCCGCCCTGCAGGGGTGACGTAAGCGCGGCCGTTGAAAAGGCGCGCTGGCTGACGCGGTAGCCGCCCACGCAGCCGCAGCAGTCGCCGGTGTACACTGTACTCAAACATACATGCGGCGCGGGCCCCACTCGCGTGCGTGCGCAGGAGCATCGCTTTGGGCGGCGGCGGAAAATCCCACTCGCTCACATGGCTCGTGCCCAAACGCAGCCGGAGAGCCAAGTTCCTTACTTCCAGTTCGCGTCGTAATCTCGTAACCTGAAGTATGGACACGATTTGCATGGATAATTGGTTGGCGTAAACTGAACGTGTCCCCGGCAGCTAGAGGCGGAGCGACGCGGCCCAAGACTGGAATGCAGTCGCCAGAGGGTGTGGCCGCAACCTGACTCCGCATCTCGCCAACGCTTTCCAACTGATCCGATACTCCCGAACGACCCGCCTAGTGTCAGTTGACGATGTCGTGTTATACGTTGACGATACACTCAGCAATCTAGATTACAGAATATGTAGTCGCCAATTAGGAAATCGTGCAACACTATCTTTCATTATGCAGGGGGATATCCGATGTTATGTAACTTCATTGCTGCATTGTAAGTTGGCTTGTCGGGTATACATGTACATTTACACATTTATCTGTTAAGGCAATCATATAGTATACTAGTCTCTTAGGCTATTTCATAACAGCATAGTACCGAACAAGTAACCCGCGATATAGCCTCATATCTGATCAGATACTTCGTTGGCTCCTATCTTATTTACTGAATGATGGAGCAGAATTGTATCAAAAACCTCCCCAATCTCAAAAATCGTCAAATTTATCAAGTCTCTGTTATCTATACCCTTCTGCGACTCGCAGAAAAGTATGTATATACTCACTCTCTCTCTCTCACGCGCTTATCACTTCTGATACCCTTGCCGATAGCGACACAGATATTTTGTAGTCTTCAGACCACTCATCACTTTCGACTACACAAGGATTAACATAAAAAGCAAATGAGGTCATTTCCGAAACTTAAGTTTTTTAGTTGTATTCGTTTCACAAAAGACGCATCGATACTGCTCCCAAATGTGAAAACGATCTCCCCCTCACCTAACCGCGTATTACAGCACTGTGACTCTGATACTGCTCACCTACACTCCTGAACATTAAAAGTGCAGCACTATGAAGTGGTTGCGGGTTAAGGGATTAAACAGCGAGGTCATCAGTTCTTTGGTCAAGAGAGTTCATCTGGAGTCAGCGACTTCATCTACAAACTTGACTTGATTATGAGAGTATGTAGGAGTTGTAAAATAGAACTCTTGAAAGCAACATTGACGCCAGAGCTGAAAATAATGTAAAGACAAATGTGCAGCTACTCTTGAAGGTCCCGTGTTGGCTGTATTTATCATACGGCAGCGAAACTTCGTAGACACGCTAATGCGAAACAGATTTACACTGGAAAAAAATTGTTCCAAATTTGGCCACCAGACGCATATGTGAAGCTGTGCAGCATCTCGTCGACGTCTCTGGTGCTCATACTGAACAACTTGTGTAAGTGGCAGTTAATAACAAAAATCAACATTATGCGATTCTCAATTGTTTGACCTTTTGTGCCCACACCGCATTCCTAATCCATTACATATGGAAACGAAATGAGACATGTTCACTCGGCCGCACACAACCGCAAATTCGTCAGAGGCCTCGAGTCGCGAAATTAACTTGTTTGCAGCAAGGCAAATATTCAAAACGGCAAGGCGGCGATGTCTGTAGTACCACAGACTATCAATCACTCAGCACGGGAATCATCATCGTTGGGACTTCCCTTATGCTGCAGTAGAGAGGCGTGTTTAACAATACACGGACACAGACAGTGACACCAATTTAGCATTTTTATGGCTAAATTTTGCATGTGTTCAAGCGATTCTGCATGAAACACTTCAATTTAGCATATAGCTCATTTTTAGCAGTTTTCTCGGTATGTTATGTGTTTTTGCGAACTTCCAACATGCTGGAGTAATTGCAGGGCAGCAACTTGTAATCAATACAACGTAAAAACAGCCGAAGCTGCAAATTTCAGTTTTATTTACTTGATGACTAGTTTCGGGTCGGGCCACAGATTCAAATAATCGCGGGAGTCAAAATGGTTATTTCCCCAAAATATAACAATTATGTCAAGATAAGGAACGTATACGTGTAACTACATGCAAATGAACAGTTACTGAGCATACACACAACTCTCTAACTGAAACTTCCTGGCAGATTAAAACCTCGTGCCGGACCAAGACTCGAACTCGCGGGCAAGTGCTCTACCATCTGAGCTACCCAAGCACGACTCACGGCCCCTCCTCACAGCTTCACTTCTGCCAGTATCTCGTCTCCTACCTTACAAACTTCGCAGAAGCTCTCCTACGAACCTTGCCGAACAAGCACTCCCGGAAGAAAGGATATTGCGGAGACATGGTTTAGCCTAGTGGATAATTCTGGAGTCTTGACATACAACCATCAGTGCTACACTGGAGCTCACTGCATCAATTATGCGTAACTTCCCTGAAACAGCGGGTTTAAAATCAAAGAGCAGCAACTCCTAGACAAAGAGCTAGACAGAGACAGGAAGTCAGTCTTGGACATGTTACAAGGGCACTTACCTGAAGATGAACCTGGAAAAACCTACAAATATCTCATGGACATCCGACGGGGGACTGCGGTAAACATCGTCTTCCGCGGCAAAACATGAGTCACATCCGTATTAGTATATTATAAACAAAAATATTCGTTCCAACTATAAAACAATACATGAGAATATTTTTTTCCTTCGAAAATCGCCGAACTATGTACGGATAATCCGCATGTCATCGTGAGTCAATAGCCTCGGCCGAAAATACGGGTTATATTTCCACGCGTGATTGTTGTGCGGTATCTAGTTGCAGATTCCCACGACCATCGCAAGGTCACGCAAGATGTGATCCAACGGTTTCACAGGCTCGGGCAGCATTCGACACGTCGCGGTTGGCTGGGGACCGCCCAGCGACCCAATCAGATTGCAGCAACGCTCCTTGCTCAGCACCAAATGCTGCATCCGAAAACTCCTTTTAACTGGTACTCAAAATTGGCATCACTGTGATTCCATCCTAGAGAAACGAATTTGAAAAAATGATACCACGAAGTATCCAAGCAACGGGAGCAGAGTCAGCATGTCATTTACTGACCTTAACATGATCGCTAAGTTATTTGGCTTTGCAACAAAGACACTGTGGAGTGTTTGAAGAAAGTATTACCATCGTCTGAGTACAGATTCTTGCCGTAACTCTATGAATGCAGGAATAAGCTAAAAATGTGACTACAGTATCAAATACAAAAATTGCGTTTTCAATAAACAAAGTATACAAAAAACAGGTTGCACACGTTTATTGTTAAACCCTTGACAAAGTTTCAATACAGCTAAGAGTATCTTCTTTAGAAGGAAAGCCACATAAATTACACGACATTAACATCGCAAACATGCATGTTGATCTAAGAAGCTCATGGCAAACACACAGACAACTGGGAATAAAATCGTCCATGGAAACAGTAATTACTGTTACAAGGTACAGACATCTAATAAGCTGCACCCATGTAACAGTTTTTACTGTTCCCAATGGAACATTTTATGCTCCATATTTTCTGCTGTCTTGCTTCAACTTCTTAGCTCATCCCGTACGTTTACAGTTTTGACATAGGCCTAATGTATTTTATGGGACTTCTCTTCTGAAGAAGGTATGGTATTGAAGCCTGGTCAAGGTTTTTACAATGAACTTATGCAACCAGTTAAATGAATATTTTATTTATTGAAAATACATATACAGTAGCTGCTGTCAGCCATGTTTAAAATTGTGAGATTAAAATTATGTTTTGCTTCTGATGAGTTACCTACAGAAATGTTCTCACAAAAGAAGCCACATACAGTGATAACACAATATGATATAATATGATAAGTGGATGCCTTAAAAGGTCTAAGCCAGAACCATATGTTTGGAACAGGAGGTATGGTAGATGACAGAGTGAGATTTGGTATTAATTCTGTCTTCAACAACTAACCTTTTCCTTCCTGCAGCAGAGAAATTGACAAAATCAATGTACCAAGGCAAGCAGAACCAAGTACTTATTATGGCTATCCATACTGAATACCTCAGGTATTGTAATTTTCACTGTTTAACACATACAAATAATTGTCACACATAAAGCTCTATTAGAAACCATTTCAGTTCCATGCACCATTGATGAAATCATTGTGGACGCACTTCCAGTCCGAGTAAGGCTCAAAAGTGTGATAAAGAATGGGTACTTATTGATGTCCTCTTTCTACTAGTTATATAGACTGGCAACTGGGGGTCACAGAGAATTTTTCATTAAAGTATAATCTACGGGAACAGAGTAGAAACGAATATGATTAGGAATAAGTTGAAGTTTAGTTCAACGAGCAGTTATGAAATGACAGGAAATGTAATGTACATTCAGCATCTCAAGCACAATGTTGTTGGAGCTCAAACATAATGAGCTACAAGGAACCTCCTCCAAGACAACCAGCATCAATTCATTGGTCATGTGAAGCCTAGCTTGCACTTTTCTCACACAACATCCTAAATGCCATTTTTTGACTTCCAAAAAGCATTTGATTCACCATCATAGTAACATTTATTAAAAAATAATATGATCATATAGGTGTTCAAATAAATGTGACAGAATTAAAGATTACTTGACCAAGATAACACAGCATGGGTAAAAGTCTATATCAGAACCAGTAGCGTACTTAACATGATTCGGGCAGCAATGTTGTCAGCACTCACCCAAAGTTATGATGGGAATGCAATGGGGTTTGGCAGCTGATGGTCCTACACAGCCAATGAGAGACAAGTGGACACATGATGTTTTGCAAAACAAGAGACAAAGGAATACTGTCACATTCTCACCTCAATATTCTACAACATCTGAAATCTGAGCACATCTGGAAGACATGAGCAAGTGTTTTAACAACCTAACCAAAACCTCTTAACTCACGATATACTTAGGAAAAACTGTTAAAACATTTACGATTCACAGCAATTAAAGCTGCACTATTAGTTCCCAACCCAGCCAGCGAATAAGTGAGTGGTTTCAATTTTGTGCTAGAAATTCACTGCCTCTTTTCTCATCTTTCACTGGTTACATGTATGTACCATACCATCATCTACCCAAACTGGCACATTGCCAACCTATGAGCAGCAGAGAAACGCTTTCATGACAACCACCGGTCTTGATCTAGTGTGTTACCTCGGAAGGATTGTCATGAAAAGAAGCAAAAGGAACTTAACATGAACCTTTGCTATTCAGGTTGTAAACTGATGACCCGAAAGACAATATTAACAGAAACTTCACACCTTTTGCAAATGATGCACTTACCTACAATTAAGTACTTTCTGAAAAGGCTCCTGAGATATTAGGATGGATCTTTATAAGATGTCAACAAATGAAATAATATAAATAAACCATTATAAAACTAAATAGAACTGCCTAGTCCCCCCCCCCAATGATTTTTATATACATAACACAAAAATTTGTGTTGGCTTTCCCAACTCTCGACCTAGATCTTAAGAAATATTACACATCATTCTGTTGCCGAAACATTCATTTAAGCTAATAGATAGCTTTTATGAGGAATTTACTGGGGGTGTCCCTTGACAATCAAAACTCACCACTTGATCTGACGTAGGTAAGTCTGTCACAACAACCTAGACAAAAAACGCCAAAAACAATGTCGATGATGACACCTCTGATCAAAGAAGAATGGCTTTATCATGAAACTTCCACGAAAACAACTTGACAGTGCACTCTAGCTAAGAACTGGGAGCAAACCAGATAGTTACATGGATGCATATTTCAATATATACATAAATTATCTTCTACATATTAGGCATATACAAACAGAATTTACCATTTAAAATTTAAGGGAGTTATGTTACCAAACAACACTAACAAGTTCCTCACCATTTACTTAACTCAGACAAAATAACATATTAAAAAATAATCGTGATGACGGTTTTTGACACTGAATTATGCTCTATTATTGTGAGACGAAACAAATGCACCAATTGGGCATGGAAAAATCAAATCGTATTTGGAATTACATTTTACGCGAAGCTACCACACTCTCCTAATTAAAATAACGACACTCTGCTGATATCAACTCACACTAGAGCAAAATTGGGACAGTGTCAACGACTACTAATAATATGATGCAAAACAAATGCCCGAGCAAAGCAAAAATTCAAAGTTCATTCTGCTAGAAATTTAAATGAGTAGGATAGGATACATCGACTTTAGCTGTCAGCATCAAAATCTGACACAGTCACCACTCAACTTAGAGCAATAGACGTTGTTATATAACAGCAACAATAGGTAAAAAACCATTTCACTAAATGAGAATTATTATTTACACTGTTTGTTAACAGTTACACACACCAAGGCGATACCACCAAGGGACAAATGGCAGCTAACAATTAGTGACTAGATTCACATCCAAGATGAATCTAAAACTATCAATAACAAATATCTGAAGAAGTGATATTTCACATAATACTCACTCCCAGTAATCTTCGACTGATTTATATATGTCGTATGCAGTCAGACGTGATTTACCGCCTTCATCACTTGAATATCCAGCATCTTGAACAAGAGTTTCTGTGCTAGTTACTACATTTCGTGGCTCCACCTCTTTCACAGTAACATCATCAGTATCTTCTTCACTGACTGAGGCTCCATTCACAACCGTTCTTCGGCTATAAGACTTCCGTGAAGATGTTTCTTTCTAAATGTAAAACAATTATGTTGCTGAACTAAGATTAAAACTGTAAGCTTTATCAACATGGTATTATGCATCTGATTCCAGTTTTAAGTAAACAAAAACACCAAATCCAAACAATGTTTACTGTGTGATGTTCTTCAAAATTAACGTAAGCAGCAAATACAGCAAACATTGCACTTACCTTCCTATCAGTATCAGAGTAATCGGCAGACGCGTCGCTGTCATTTGAAGTTTTGCCAGCTTGTGAATAACGAATCTCTGTAGTTTGCGTTTGAGTGACGCGTGTAACAGTGCTGGATTGTTCACTTTTTTCAGCTGAAGCTCGAGTTCTACAACGTAGGGAAATAACAATCTGTAGCGAACGTTTCATCGGGCAACATAAATAAAAATTTCTGTAAGTATGAAACATAAAATCAAACTACTAACCTGGTTCGCAAGCTCCTCCTGCGAGTTGGAGTGTCAACACCAGATCTCCTCAGCGGCGTGCCTGACCGCAGCTGGCCGCTCTCTATCAGTTCATTTATGTCATTGTCAACATCCATTTTGAGAGTCCTACAAAATTGGTCAATGTCTAATTAACATCTATTTGCTACTAAACACCAATTCACTTCCACAGCGGCATGAGTAAACGTCTTAACGTACGCCGAATGTGCGGCACTGTTAAGTAAAAGGCTCACACAGCAAGCGTCCCAATGCACGCCCCCTTCACACAATCACTGACAAACAAAACTTTTTCTCCAATAACATTAAATTGGCAACACTCATCAAACAATAATTACGATTCCTCTGTTGTTGCACAACGTTACAAATTTTGTATCTGATGTTAGATTTAGCGCTGTATGACGCATTCACGGTAACGAACGAACCACCCTTTAACAGAGCTATTTACAAACTGATGTCGTAATTACCCCAACGCCACTTGACCAGAGTTATACACTCCAAGGCAAAGATAAAACGCGCAATGCAGCGCCACAGATGGTGAACTCAAAAACTAAAAGAAGAAGTCACAACCACAACTCTGAATCGATTGAACAACTTAGTAGCCTCGATTGAATAATCGAAGTCGAATATGATAACTGTGGCTCTATCCGGTCCACACGCAACGATCTGTCTGCGCAGACATTGGCGCAGATGTCTGTACATGCAAAAGATCGCTGCAGATGTGGTGTGTTCACACGACACAAACCCCAATCTACTATTCGCCCGCCATCTGTCGGTGTAGAAAAGAAATATCAGTGGCAAGCGACTACGCTCCCCGTAAACGTCAAAAATGTAATTCAGTTATTCTGAAATATTGAAATGGAGGAAGTTCTGTTGTGGTCTGTGTTCGCAACTTGTGTTGCAAAAAACATTCAGACCAACCGCAGAAAACAGAGAAAGCGGTCAAAATGGTGTAGACAGTGGATGCTAAAGCGAAAGCAGCGAGAGTTGCAGGGCCAACCTGTTTTGTTTTACATTAACTCGTGTTCCATTTCCTGGCTCATTGACACTCCAATTTCATCTTCAACTTGTACTCCTGCTTGGTCTTGGCGTTTCTTGATCACTAAGAAAGCCAAGAAGATCAAAATACCATAACGTTGGCTGGTATACTTGATTTACCCTTACACCAGATCTAGATTTCTGAACTTTGGATAACTCTTTTCGGTAAACAGTTCGCTGACAGACTTAATTTACTTGACTTGCCTTCATGAACTCATCCTTCAGGACAGCGTAAATACCTTCACATGTGTTGGGTATTACTTTACTCAACACTTGTTTCGATATTGCAGTTGAAAATTCCAAATCCTTGTAGCTCCTTCCTATAGCTAGGAATCTTAATGTTACCGCCAGCCGTTCATGAGGAGAAATAGCCCTTCTCATAGAAGTATTTTTTCTCATAATATGAGGGGTTACAAGCTTTAAGAGATAATTATAAGTTTCGGCATCCATCCGCAAATAATTTCGCCCGTTCGCAACGAATTTTTTTTATTACCGTTTCTCTGTTTGCCGAGGCGTCAAGTGCCCATCATTTTTCAATTAGAGCATTGTAAGCTTCTGTCTTTTTTTCTCGGTCACTATATTCTTTACTTTTAATCTTCCACAAACATGGGTGGTTGCTATATATTTTAATGAATTCACTTACAAACTCTCGAGAACACTGACGAGTATCAGCCATTTTAATGCCCTATGCGCACAAATACGAACACTAGACTGAGCAAACAGCTATTTCGCGCCAGATTTGCGGCGAACTCCTGTCCACACGCTCCAACTTGTCTGCACAGATGTGGTTTGAACCCACAGATTTGAGAGGTTTCGCTCAAACCTCCAACTCCAACTTCCAGGTTTGCACACACCTCAGGTTGGTGCAAATCTTCTGTCCACACGCAACGATCTGTCTGCGCTGATGTGATGTGCGCAGACAGATCGTTGCGTGTGGACGGGCCTTAAAAAGGCCACTCAACAAAGCTACTTAATAACGCTATTACAAATTCATATTCGGTGTTAAACAACGATTATTGCAAAGAAAGGAAACTCTAGCATTGGTCGCATAAAATTGAAAGCGTTTTTTGTAATAGTATACTGATTTCAATCACAGAATAGTCACCTTCAGCGAAAGACTGACCTCCAGTGGACTCATATAATCATTTACACTATGTTTGAAGTTGTATATGGTGCATGAGTTTTGCAATAAAGATCGTTCTGTGATGAAATCGAAGTGCAATAATAAAAAACGGTTTCAAATTTGTACGACCAATGCTTGAATTTCCTTTGTTTGCAATAATTGTTGTGTGGTCGTTTTGAACAAAGTTCCTAATGAAATCCCATAAAAAACTACGATTATTTTTCCTTGTCTTAATTTTTTTGTCATGCTCTGGTGCCCCTTGCTAAAAGTATGTTTGAATAAAATGTTATGTATTCACAAAAACTTGTGTTCTCTGTGCTTACACCTCAAAAGGATATGGGCCCATATCCGTAATGGATTCTGATCAGTATTCTTGACTTGTAAAGTGAAAATACTGTTTGTGAACAAACCTGTTTGGCGAACGATGTGCAACATCACTTAACTTAAAATTGTTCAAACTATCTGTATTACACAAAAAAGCAGCTACATTATTCACAATTTAGTAGGAAAACGTTACACTGACGTACATGATGATGATTTAGTCCAGTTGAAGATATCGAAATGCTTGCAATACGTCATAGCATAAAACAAGGCTTTACAAAAAGTGGCTGGATGATATACTGCTACAAGTTATTCATTACACACCCACGAAGTTCAACCACTATTAACATGGATAAATTAAGTATCGAAGGTTGCTTAGAGAAACCAAACCCAGTTACAGAAGATGCAAGTGTAGCGCGAAATCCGACATATAACAATGCTTTAGAAGTATTTGTCAAACTTTACAGCAATGCACTGCATATCTGTACGATGAATATGACTGAAAGAACCTTTAGAAAAAGCAAACCGGATTGTTTCCACTCAAAAAGATTGAGAGAGCTTACACTTAAGTCTTTTTGTATTTCTCAATACTACTTACATCAAATCTGCTTAAAAAACATGATGATATCGTTACCCAGATATCTAAACTGAAGACTTTGTAGAATTGTATGAAACCAGGAATGAAGAAAGATCCTATGAATTGTTGTGAACTACTTAATTTATTTCTAATTTGTAAGATTCTGTGAACTATATAAGAAAGATATGTTTCGTTCTAATCTAACTGGATGCTCTTGTCTACAAGTGAAAGAATAATTGGTAATCTGACATAACTGTATTTACAAAAAGGTTCTATAAAATATCGAAAAATGTTATACATTTCAAAAAGGCACTTACATTATGTACAGAATTCTGCAAAAAACCAAAACATGTGATCAAACAATTTTGAAAGTAGATAACAAATCGAACACCAACGTAAATAATGATAAACTATAGTTTTGGAGTTGATGATGTGTCAGGTAAGAAATGGAGTATGGAGCTGGCTTGCTGTTACGTCGACTATCACGATTTCTGACTCCAATGAATTAAATGGAGAATGGGGCAACAAGCCACATTACCGATGTCAAAAGAAACTTTAATACATTTGAACAATTTTTGTCAGAATGTACTTTTACAATTGCAGAACAAAATTTTCTTGAAGCAATATATAAAAGATTTTGTATATGGAGGGGTAATAAACGGAAATTTCCTGAAATTACCATTGGCAGATATTTCATATTAACCAAAAATTTCACAGGATAAAAATCCACTTAATTAATCTACATTTTCAGAATATATATTCATTTGTGAAATTGTTTCAAATATTGTACTTTAGCTAAGTCAGAGTAAGCTGATCCCTGACAGCTTTGTGGGCCTACCTCAACCCGAAACATAATATGATTTTATAACTGTCTCTATGTCAACACCTCAATGTTGTCACAGATCTACAATCAGCAACTGTTTCTGCCTACAGCCGTTAGTGCTTTGCAGTTAAAAGCTGCGAGCTCTCACAGAACTTCTTATGCCATTTTGAATATAGTGGAGGTACCAAACTGCCTTGGACACTTATTTATATTAGCCATGAGAAGTGTTAGACCGAATTTTCTCTTTAAATTTAATACACTTAATTGAGGCAATTTATTTCTGTTGTGTCCTTTAAACTTTGGACATCAGAATAAACGTCATGTGAAGGAAATTATACCCAAGCAGCTGAAAGTCACTGTCAGTCTCGAATTCGTTTGAGTAGATGTTATATTTAAGAAAAAGAGAGATATGATTCTTGCAAATGTCAGTGGTCCATTGGAAGTTTTGTTTCTAATTTTGTTTACTTTGTGCTTTACAAAGATGTTTGTACAAAATTTCGATATGCTTGTTGCGCAAGAACAAAATAAGATGTTGTTCAGAAACTGAGGTAGTTTATTACTGACACAAATACCATTTGCTATTACTATAAGTTCATTTTGTGTAATAATGTAGGAGAGTTTGACAACAAAGAGGTTACAGCTCAAATTCCAATAAAGCCTAATTTAGTACTTTCCGGTTTCCCACAAATAACCTAGTTTATTTAGGTTCATATCAATGAAATGCCAGATTCCTTAGGATGACTCCCATTACATGGCCATGATCAGCAACCTGTCATAGTGTTATCAAATTTGGCCTTTATGTTTGTAAGTGCCTGTATATAGTAATTAGCTTTTTGTTTTGAAACTGTTATTCTTTAGCGTACCATGTAATATAAGTAACCGTTACTATCAATATTTTTTTACGAAATATTAATATAATTTTCACTCATAAAGTATCTCCAAAGTTCAAAGATGAGAGAGCCTTATCACAGCTTCAGTTTTGATCATCTAATGTTTTAGTTTGGATATTTTGTCCTCTGTCTTCACTGTTCTGGTGTAGGCATCTGAATGAATGTCATGTAGTTATCGACTGCTCTGTGTGGCTCTCACTGCGTTGCAATTGTGAATCTATTTAATTTTCTGCCAAGTCAGGAACACTGCCACTTAAGTAAAAAGTTGTTGTTAAAAGCACCCAGCTAAGGAAGTCATTAAAAAAGGTAAAATTAATGTTTATGTTACTCCATTTACTGACTTGATCCAATAATGAATTCACACACGATTAACTGTTATTTTCTGTGCTGAGGTCAGGTTATTGTTTATTAAAGCATTTGTGGCAGTTTGTGTATGATATTGGTATGACAGAGGTCACATAACATAACACTGATAAGATTTTTGTCCTCACAGATACACTTGTAATGCCGGAAATGCATAATCATCCATTTCCATCTATTGTGCTATAGATTTTTCCTTATTTTGTTACCTGAAGATATGACATTTCTGCGTCTTTATATATTGTAATTGTTTTACCATATATATATATATATATATATGCAGTTATGTCGATGTATAATTGGTTTGTTTTGTAAATACTATTTGTATTTTTACGCTGGGTCTTGCCTAGGGTAAAGTATGCTATCGAACGAATACATCGATTGGTTGTGTGGAGAACCAAAGTGTTTAGGATCTGTAGTAGTGTTCACTCTGCCACATGGAGCGCGGGCAGAGAGAGTCTGGCTGGAGTAGGGCGGTGGAGAGATGTGTTGTGTGACGCTCCCGCGAGTTGCCACGCTTTCGGGGTTTGGCAGCATGTAATTGCGCTCGACTTGCTATGATAGTTTCTGACACGGTGTCGCGGATAGGAAGCATTAGCTGTTGCACATCAAGAGCCCGTTTCGCCTGGTGACAGTGTCGAGAAGAAGACGTGCCAACATCCAGCTTCTTCAACAGCGACGGCCAACAGTGAGTGACTGTCGCCACCTCCTCGACCGACGACTTCAAACCTTCAATCAACCAACAAGGAAGCCTGGAAGCACGTAAAGTTTTAGAACTGTATGGCAGACCTCAGCTTTTCAAACCATTCCATTAGCAAATTACAGAATCTTAGCATGAACCTTTGTTGCTCATTGCCCTAATTGCGCTACCAAGCAGGGTCCCTTCCTTTTCTGGAATGAATCCGAGTGTTGTTGAAATTCAAACGCCAGCACTAAGTAATATCATTCCATTTCACTGCTTTAATTTCAAAGTTCAGTTAAAGTATTCATAGCTGGCTACAATATTTAGGTTACACAAGCACAATATTTTAGCTTACCTGTGAGTGCAGCTCAGCTTCGTACGTACTAAATTTTATTATTGTTAATTGTTCAGAATTATTTAATTCAAGTTCAAAGTTAAATCTCTTATTTCTAAATTGCGTAGATTCAAGTAGCTTTTGAAATGATTGTTGAGGTAGCCCAAGACTAACCTTATTTTATTGAATTTCGTAGTGCTTCAGAAACAAAGTTCACTATTAATGTCAGTCACTAAATTAACTTTCGATTTTCCGGTTTGAGTAATTCTTTTGCTAAATTTAGTCAGAGTGTAGCGAAATTTATTACTTCCGACAAACATTCAGTTTTCACACAACACGTGTCAACCTTCAGTTCTTTTAGTGCTAATTATATGTGCATTAATCTTTCATTTTCAGTTACTATAGTAGTTGTCCATAGGACTGGCGACCGTAATTTTCCCCAAATCTCAAAAATCTAATTAACGCCAGTTAACTGTTAATGTAACGACTGCACATTTACTTACTTTATTAATTTTATCCTTTTCCCAAAATTAATTTCCATCAATTTCATTTGCATTTTCCTTTCATTTAGATGTAACCCTTTCCTCCCTCTTTACCGACAGATTAACTTCGGTGAGGATTGCTTTTCCTAAATTTCCATTACGTACACACGGTTTAATTTTTCACTGTCATTAAGGTCGATAAGTGAGGGGGAGGTTACACATTCATTGTTATTAAAGAGACTGTTTTCTTCCAATATGACATTGATTACTTTTTCATTATATGTATGTCATTACTGGACTTGTTTAAAGCAAAGTTTAACCAATTTAACTAATATTTTCATCATTATCTGTTATTTTAACCTTATGCAGTATTTGTGCAAGTGTATATAAAATATTAGTGTTTTATTTGTGGGCACCACAGCCACCATGAGTATTTGTTCTATATTTTTCATATTATGCTATGTCTTTCTGAAAGTGTGTTGGAGTAAAGTGTTTCTTGTTTTTCATATTATGATGTGCCTTGGCAAAACTATGTTTAAATATAGAGTTCAGTACTTACAAAATATACTGTTCTCTCAAAAAGTTCAACAGAGATGCTCAGATTACAGTGATGTCTTTCAAATCTGGCCAGTTTTGTCATCTATAAACACACGAGCAACATATGGCTCCTCTTTTATGTCCAATGGACACAGGAAAAACTATTGCCTTGTGGGCAGGAATAGGGTATTATAATCAGTTAATTAATAACTGTCAAAATTAAAGAAGATCTGTGATATATGAATGTGCATTCAAGTTCAGCTGTAAAATTTTTCTCGGTGTTGGCTATATAAGTACTCCTGATTTATGTGGATACTACACGGACCTTTGACAATATCATATTGTTAATGAGACCAACAGATACGTCTGGAATTAAATAATACACTATCCTTGCTACGTGACAAGAAACATCATTTATGTCCAGTACAATCTCGAACTCTTTCCTTATACAAGCATGTTTAAGTTATCAGCATGCACAACCCAACTTTTCAAACGATCTGTATGGCTTGTAGATTTTTTAGAATCTAGTGTTCAGTTATGTAACAATTGAAATGCCATAGTAGATAAAGCACAAGAATTCAGTTTGCAAATAGTGAGCATCAAATTCCAATCCAGCAGTCTAATTTTAATATGATTTTGCGAATCATTCAAGCCAAATTTTTGATGGTTCCTTGGAAAAGAACACAGCCGATTTCCTGCTCTATCACAGAACATCATAATAATCATGCTTGGTGATTTTAACGTAAATTTTCTAACCTGTAATAATGATAAACAGATTTTGAGAATGTAATGAGTTCTTTTAAAGTAAGGACAGTTGTTGACTCTCCCCAAAAATAGCGACAAAGAACTGCACAGGTCTGAGCGATCTATTTTTGTAGGCAAAAGTAGAATTGATAACATGTGTGTAACACAAATCTTAAATGATGTTTCTGACCCTGAGGGGCAGCTGCATGATGTTAGCTCTCTTAATAATTTTTGGATTCATCAACAGGAATTTTAGATGAATCATCAGCAAGAATCCAGAATCCTTCAGTAGGTGCTTGCACCAGTTAAAATGTGACACAGTATATCAGGTTAAAAATGTCAATGACAAATTGACTCAGTCTGTTAACCTTTTTGTATCTGTATTTCCTAAGAGAATTTCAAAATGTACCAACTTGAGTAATTGCGCTAGACAATGAGTCTCTCACGGCATCAAAACATCAAGCAAAAAAGTAGAATGCTTTTTACTTCATTCAGAAATTCTAATGAAGCATAGGATAGGGAGCACTACAAATTATACTGCAGCATCCTTAATAATGTGATTGCAAACATTCAAGACCATGTTCGTTAATTCTAAAACTGACACATCAAATAATAATATAAAAATAATTTGGATTTCTGAGCATTCTGCACTGTATTTGGAGCTACCAAAATAAATGAACCAGCCATTAGAAAAACGTGCATCAAGCAATGCGTCAGTAAGCAAAGTATAATCTGGGCAGTAGATCAGTGTACTGCAAATTCTAAGATTACGACAGAATTCTTGAATTTTTTTTTGCGTATTTTCAATGAAATATTCCCCTCTTCAGTCTGTCATGAAATAAAGACAAGCAAACTGAAATGGGTAACTGCTGGTATAAAAGAGTCAAGTGCCAGGAAAAAGATAGTTACATAATGTAATGAAAAAAAAAATTTAGATTTTATAGAGAATGTATTTATAAGGCTGGTAAAGGCAAGAAAAGAACTGGCACACAAAAAGTTCATTCTGAACCATACAAATATGTCAAATTCGGTATGTTCAGTCATACAATCTGTACTAGGTCTCATAGACCTCCAAAATTAAGATAGGTGACAAATCTTTGTAAATCCTTCAAAATAAGAGAATATTTCAATGATTCAAAAAAAATGTATCAAAATAAGAAGATGATGTAAGTGGTTACCTAGATAACGTCCAACCCTTCGATTTCAATCAGGATAACAGAGAAGCTGTAACTAAATTTGAGCAAATTGCAGCTAAAGATGTAGAAAAAGTATCACTATCCACTAAAAATAAAAATTTGACTGGATGGGACGAAATATCCAGTAGAGTAATTAGAACAGTTTATATAATAATACAGAACCCCTTTCCGAAATAATAAACCAGTCATTTGAAGAAGGATTCTCCTAAGATACTCTGAAGTGTACAATAGTAAAGCCATTATTTAAGAAAGGCTGAAAGGAAAATGTAAGAAAGTAGTGACCATTAAACGTCTCTCATTATTTTCAAAAGGGTTCCAAAAAGCTGTTGGAATCCAGTTCCAAAATTTCTAGTAAATTCTAATGCAATCACATTAATTCAGTTTGGTTTCAAGAAGAGAACGGTACAATAGGCAGCATTAAAAAATTTGTTGACGAATTGCTCTTATCTCTGGACAAATGATAAAAGCTCACAGGAATTTTCTGTAGCGTAAGCTGGGTATCACACGAAACAACAGAATCGCCACAGCGAGGGGCATATTACAGCTGCAATGAAGTTGCATGTGTGAACTGCCAGTTTTCAGTGGTTCAACTTAAGCTACGCAACTTTCGTCATGCCACAAAAAGTTCAGCTTTGTTGTACTTACTTAAGCCATTTTACTCTCACCACTGATCCCTGGCGGCTTTATTTCAAAACACGAGCACTCTGTCATAGCTGTGGAGTAATTTCTGCAGTATTCCATTCGATTTCAATGTGTTTTCATGTTAGTACTGAAAAAAAGTAGTCGGCAGCTTCTGGAACTACAAGAAACAGCAACCTACGTTTAATATTTTGTAATAGTGTGTGTGGTTGTGTGTATGTGTGTGAGTGTGTGTGTGTGTGTGTGTGTGTGTGTGTGTGTGTGTGTGTAATATATTTGCAAACCAATGATGTAGGCCTATCCAACAATGTCAAAATATTTTTTGATGATTGAAGAAATAAACTTTATATGTAACCAAAAAAGCGAGTCATGTAGTCTTTGTTAGTTGTGAGAGCAAGCACAGTATAAATTGTGAATTATATGTGGGAAATAGCCCCTTAGTGTGATGCGGTAGCTGTTAAACTACAGATTAATTATTCGAAATGCCTAGATTAATAAATACAAAAGATTCTAAAATCTTGCAAGAGTGGCATGGTTGCAAATGAATATTTATACATACCACCTACTGGATAGTGTGCCTCAGCAGACAGCATTTTCGTCTTTGACTATGAGTTCTTTGGTAAATGCGGTTATGGTCTGTGATTTATCCCCGCACAAAATCTATTTTTGGATGTAACATTTCGTACTCATCTACCTTCTATTTAACTCCTGTCACAGATTTAATACCATAACCTGGACTATAAAATTAATATACGCCCATATGATTTCATGACATTGTGTTGAAAGCTTTACGACTACTTGGAATTTGTTACGTCTTGTGTGAACATTAGCTCATGGTATCAAAACAGAAAGCCACAGGCTGTGGCATCACATTGGTTGTGTGTGTGTGAACGTAGCTTTATGAAAGCTTTTGACTGTGTAAACCACTCTCTTCTTCTACCAAAACTAGAAAAACATGGAATAAACAGTAGTTTCAATCATATTTAACAGATAGAGAGCGAAGGGTAGTTGCAACATCAGGGGCAGTAAACTGTTTCCCGGCATCGAAAAATATTTCACAAGAAATCCCAGATGATTCCATTTTAGTCCAAATGCTATTTGCCTCTAAATATAAAATCCCACTCTGTTTTATTTGCAGATGACACATCTGTACTCACTGAAAATGAGATGACAAAACAAATTTCTCAAAGTGTCATTGATATCCTAAATACCTTGTAACATTGGTTTCATGTAAATGGATTAAAATTAAAAATGAAAATAACCAAAGTAACACATTTTAAAAATAAACACTGAAACTCATGCAACTTTTAATTAACTCATAAGAATCAGAAAGTTAGGGAACCAAATGCTGACAGATTCCTGGGGATATTTCTAAAAAAATTATCCTCTTCTCAAATAAGCCACTTGACAAACAGGCTAAACAGCTATTTTCTATCTACTGTAAGATTTGCAATAATATTTTGTGGAATACAAGTAATGCAAATAACAATTTATTACTTCAAATAACTATTATTACAAATACGTGTAATATTTTCAAATATGTGTTATATTAAGTCTAAGGATTCATGCCAACCTTTATTAGGAATCTAAACATTTCACACTTACAAATTGTTTGTCTTTACCTGTACCAATCTGGAATATTATTCATAAAATACCGTTTTTAACAGATGTATGTTACCATCTTATAGACTAAAACTTTACCCGTAGACATGTCAATAGATGTCAATGTGAAAATTTAAATGGTGATAAAGATTTATCTGTAGAGTAATGAAATAAATTTCCAATTATTTTTGCAAATTAAGATTAAGTTTTGATTTTTGGGCTCATATCTCAGTGACGTTATTCATACTGAGAAGTCTCCTCTCCTTTACTCAATGATTTATGTGTGAATATAACAATAATAAAATTCTGATTCTGATTGTGGAAGATGGTAAAAATGGAGACAGGAAAAATTTCAGAGGTTATCGACTGTATCAAAGTGTGTTGTAATGGAAACATGGTAGACGGAAGTGAGATAGTTGCCAATATACCGATGAAACATATTTTGACAGTAGTGGATCATGTTGGTTGCTAATAGTCTGTGGTTGAGAGCGTTGAGGCTATGAGCCTACAAAAGCCTATTATCACAACAGATGAGATTGAAAAGGTAATAAATAAACCAAGTGGAAAATAAAATTTCCACCTGTATGGGCTACACATAGACCAAAGTAACGAAGCACTGCTGGACATTTATTCTGAAACTTCTTTGTAATGCACTTTTAACGAGGTTCCAAATCAAGATACTGTTCCCAATAGACTCAAATGTGCAATTGTTGGACCACTGTTCACAAGAGGTGACGCAGCTGAGATTTTCAGCAGTCAGCCGATTTCATTACTAACTGGTCATCCTAAAATCCTAGAGAAACTTATGTTCAAGTGAATTATGGATCATAATCATAAACATAATGTCCTTAATGAAAATCACTTTGAATTCCAGATTTGTATTACAACCAAACGGGTCATATTCTCATTTGTCATCCAACCCCTTGAATCCACAAATGACAATATGTCACCTGTTCGAATCTTTTGTGATCTGTCTAAAACATTCGACTGTCCAGATTACAAAATTCTATTAAGAAGACCAAACAGTAAGGCTTAAATGGTATAGTAGGGATGTGGCTTGATTAACGTGTAGATAATAGAAAGCAGAAGGTAGTACTGAATAACTCTGCAATGGTATCTGCCTGATCTGAGTGGGGAACAATGAAATATGGAGTATTGGTCTCCTACTTTTATCAGTCTTTATCAGTGACCTTCCATGATTAATGACCCAAAAAAACTTATATGCAGACGACACAGTCGTTATGACTGACATAGTAAGAAACTGCAGTCTAGAAATACTGAGACCAAAATGTTGAAACATGCTCTCGATTGTCCAGCTTAAATGGTGCGTCCCTCGAAGTTAACAAAGACTCTGTCCCTTCAGTTTCAAATAAAAAACAAAAAACAGGAAAATTTTAAACTAAAATGTAGTGGCAAAGAAACATTGAGGGTTGAGTCTTTCAAAATCCTAGGAATACGTATTAATGACAACATAAACTGGTCAGTTCACATCATTGACCTATGTAAAAGTATGAATTCAGCAGCATTTGCATTTGGTCAGTTGCACCTGTTGACTTGAAAACAAGCACTTTTGCATATCTCGGATACATCCATTTATTTGTGAAGTATGACATGGTCTGGCGAAATCACTCACAATAAATAAAGTCTCTATTGCACAAAGACCGCCACTGAAACTATGAGTGTATCCTAGGTGCTCTTGTAGACGTTTATTCAAACAGTGGAGATACTCACCATGCCATGTCGCTACATTTGTCACTAATGTGCTTAATGAAGAACAATCATATCATTTATAAAACCAGCAATGCATGTCATGATAATTATATAAGAAGTAAACATGATCTTCATAAAAATATGAAAACATAGCAGTGTGTTACAGAGAGGAGTACATTATTCAAATATAAAAGTATACAACAAATTTCCAGCTCATGACAGATACGTCACTGAGGATGTAACTAAATTCAAAATCTCTTTCTATTCTTAACAGGATTTTTTCATGATGTGTAATACTTCATTAAATGGCTTTCATTTTAAGCATTACTAGAAGAACTGACCATTTAGCACTAGTATATCATTTGTTGGCAGAATGCTTTATATAAAAATGATAATGCAAACGTTTAACATGTTTGTATAACGATTATTACTACTATAATCTCTCTTATTATTTGAAAACTTGGAATGTCAGAATCTTGAACACGGTAGGGAAGCTAGAAAATCTGAAAAGGGAATTGAATAAGCTCAATCTAGATGAGATGAGTATAAGGTAATACCAACAGCAGCACAAAATGGTATAACAGGAGTAGGATTCGTTATAAATAGAGTAGGATTCGTTATAAATAGAGTAGGATTCGTTATAAATAGGAAGGTACTGCATTACTGTGAAGTGTTCAGCGATAGGGTTGTTCTTATCAGAAGCGACAGCAAACCAACACGGACAACGATAGTTCAGGTATATATGCTGAGTTTGCAAGCAGAAAATGAAACGATAGAGAAAGTATATGAGGATATTGAAAGGGTAATACAGTAGGTAAAGGGAGATGAAAATCTAACAGTCATGTGGGACTGGAATGCAACTGTAGAGGAAGGAGTAGAAGAAAATGTTACAGGAGAATGTGGGCTTGAGACAGGAATGAGAGAGGAGAAAGACTAATTGAGTTCTGTGATAAATTTCAGCTAGGAATAGCGAATACTCTGTTCAAGAATCACAAAAAGAAGTGTACTTGGAAAAGGCTGGGTGATACAGGAAGATTTCAGTTAAATTACATCATGGTCAGACAGAGAATCCAAAATAAGGTACTGATTTTTAAGGTATACCCAGGAACAGATGTAGACTCAGATCACGATGTAGTAGTGATGAAGAATCGGCTGAACTTTAAAAGACTAGTTAGGAAGAATAATCGTTACGTGAAGAAGTGGGATACAGAAATAGTAAAGAATGATGATATATGCTTCAAATTCTCTAAGGATATACACACAGCAATAAGGAATAGCTCAGTAGGCAGTGCAGTTGAAGACGAATGGACATTTCTAAAAAAAGCAATCACAGAAGTTAGAATGAAAGACATACGTACAAAGAAGGTAACAACGAAGAAACCATACGTAACAGAAGAAATACGAGTACTATTCGGAAAATAAGGTCCGATGAAGTGCGAAATGGAAGCCACACTGAAAATCTGATGAAGCTTTGCACAGGTATGTTGGGTAGTGTCTCTAGTACGCCCTTTGATCGGGTCATGTCGCTCTTCCCAATTCTGAGAGCACAGAGATGCTTAGAACAATAGTGTCTCCCGCCAAGTACGAGGGCGTGGTGTGACATTTCGCCTGATGTCATGCAGCCCACATAACTTAACTGTCATAAATCTCCTTCTGCATGACACTTCTCGGTTGCACTCTGAAGGGGCAATGAAGATGCTCCTGCAGCATTTTCGATGGGAAGTGTTTGATCACTGACAATAGAGCCCGTAATTGATTCTCCCTGAGTTACATCTCTGCTCACATGAACCGCTAGTTATGAAAACAAAGTTCTGGGACAGAAAACGAGCTGAAGACCAGCGTAGAGAATTGGCAGGAAGTACAGGCGGCTTGCTTCCGCTACGAGACATTGGAAAGTTGGTAAACTGTACGATAAATGTCTAAATCGGAGCGGCGACTATGAAATAAGTAGCTGGAAGGTGTAGCTAACTGTTTCAAATAAATCATTTTTGATTTTCACAGTGGTTTCCATTTTGCGACCGATCGGACCTTACTTTCCGAATAGACCTCGTACTTCAGTCCATCGATGAAAGAAGGAACTACAAAAATTTTCAGGGAAATTCATGAATATAGAAGTCTAAGTCTCTGAAGAATGCAATAAGCAGGAAGTGCAGGCAAGCTAAGAGGAAATGGCTGCATGCGAAATGTGAAGAAATCGAAAAACAAATGATTGTCAGATGATCTGACTCAATATATAGGAAAGTCAAAACAACCTTGGTGAAATTGAAAGCAAAAGTGGTAACATTAAGAGCGCAATGGAAATTCCACTGTTAAATGCAGAGGAGACAGTGGATAGATGGAAAGAGTACACTGAAGGCCTCTATGAGGAGGAAGACTTGTCTGATGTCCTAGAAGAAGAAGCAGAAGTCCATTTAGAAGACATAGGGGATCCAGTATTGGAATCAAAATTTAAGACAGCTTTGAAGGACTTAAGATCAAATAAGGCAGAAGGGATAGATAACATTCCATCAGAATTTCCAAAATCATGGGAAAAGTGGCAACAAAACGACTACTCACGTTGATGTGTAGAGTGTGTGAGTCTGGCGAAATACCATCTGACACAGAAAAACATCATCCACACAGTTCCGAAGACTGCAAGAGCTGACAAGAGTGAGAATTATCGGACAACAACTCATGCATCCATGTTGCTGGAAGAATAATATACAGAAGAACGGAAAAGAAAATTGAGGATGTTTTAAATGACGATCAGTTTAACTTTAGGAAAGGCAAAGGCACCAGAGACGCAATTCTGATGTTGTGGTTGATAATGTAAGCAAGACTAAAGAAAAATCAAGATACACTCATAGATTCATCACCTGGAAAAAGCGTTCAACAAAGTAAAATGATGCAAGGTGTTCGAAATTCTGAGGAAAATAATGGTAACCTATATTGAGAGACGGGCAGTATACAATATGTACAAGTGCCAAGAGGGAATAAGAAGAGTGGACGACCAAGACCGAACTGCTTGGATTAAAGTCGGTGTAAGATAGGGATGTAGTTTTTCGCCCCTACTGTTTAATCTCAACATTGAAGAAGCAATGATGGAAATAAAACAAAGGTTCCGGATTGGAATTAAAATTCAAAGTGAAAGGATATCAATGATACAATTCGCTAGTGGCCTCGCTATGCTGAGTGAAGCTGCAGAAGATTTCCATGACCTCCCGAATGAAATGAATAGTCCAAAGAGTATTGAATATGGACTGAGAGTAAATCAAAGAAAGGCGAAATTAATAACAAATAGCACAAATGGGAACAGCGAGAAACTTAACATAAGGACTGATGGTCACGAAGTAGGTGAAGTTAAGGAGTGCTACTATTTAGGGAGCAAAATAACCAATGACGGCCAGAGCAAGGAGAATTTCAAAAGCAGACTAGCACTGTCAAAATGGGCATTCCTGGCCAAGAAAAGTCTACTAGTATCAAACATAGGCCTCAATTTGAGGAAGAAATTTCTGAGACTGTAAGTTCAGAGCACAACATTGCATGGTAGTGAAACATGCACTGTGAGAAAACCGAAGAAGAGAATCGAAGCATTTGAGATGTGGTGCTACAGACAAATGTCGAAAATTAGGTGGACTGATAAGGTAAGGGATAATGAGGTTCTGCACAGAATCGGAGAGGAAAGGAATATGTGTAAAACGCTGGCAAGGAGAAGGGATAGGGTGATAGGACATCTGTTAAGGCATCACAGAATAGCTTCCATGCTTTTTGAGGGAGCTTTAGAGGGCAAAACCTGTGGAGGAAGACAGAGGTTGGAATACATCCAGCAAATAATTAAGGACGTAGGTTGCAAGTGCTGCTCTGAGATGAAAAGGTTGGCACAGGAGAGGAATTCGTGGTGGGCTACATCAAACCAATCAGAAGGCTAATGACTCAAAAAAAGAAAAAAAGGAGAATCAACGGAATACGTTACTTACCATGAGACCTTGTGGCATGGACAAACTTTCGAACAATCAGCTGATGGTTTACCACAGTGGTATTGTAAGTAAAGTCCATTGAATCATTTTCAGATAGGATCCAAAAGATCAATGGCCAAATGCGTTAACTAACACAGAATGAGGAAGTTAATAATTGCTATGCCGAGAAGCTGAGAATAGTGCTCCCGACGTATTTTACACGGCATTCCCGCTGAAATACTGTATAGTATGAGGATGGAGAATGTGTCTGATCTGGCTGCAGCTATTAGGATCGCCAAGCAACTGGAAGAGACAGGTTTAGAGTCTAGATGGTGTGGTGAGCATGGTGTATTTGTTTCCATAATAAAATGTCACTTGTGTGAATGTGAGAGGCATGTCCAGCAACATTGTCATCAGCTGGAATGTTATTAGTGGGGACGAGTGAGTCACAAAACATGGGAATGCAGGAGTAGGAAAAGGAAAATCGGTACCAGCAAAAGCGTTTGTTAAATGTGAATAGGAATGTTTCAGCATTCAGAAAAGGTCCCCAGTAAAGTGTAATACTGTTTGAGTTGATGCAGAGATGGAGTGCTGCTTGTGGAGTTTCATTGTCGGCAAGTAATATAGGTTTTTAGTAGATTCAGGGGCACATGTACGGGTCGTCGTATTAGATCTTGTGGGTAAAAAGTGACTAGAATCCCTGCATAACAAGTGAAGTGGAAATGGTATTAATGATATAAATTCATTGGAGAGAGCACTGCTCAAGTTAAGCACTGGGGTTAAGACTTTTCCTGTGCATATGAAGATGTTGCCACAGGTTGGTGAAGGGTGTTATGCAAGTCTCGGGATTGATTTCCTTAGTAAACATGATGCTAAAATCGATCTTTTGCAGCGCACAGTTCAGCTTGAATAGATTTTGTTTCTGTATGGTGATACCGCCACAAGCAAGACAATGTTGCACACCACACAAAATATGAAGGTGTTACCAACTGCGCTGCATACATGGTCACTAAAGATGGTTCTTATGTTAATGTGCTGTAAGGCACAGGGAAATTAGTTTGTGTCTCTGTGGGTTCAGACTTACCCCAGAAGATGTTATATGTGGTTGAGGCATTTGAAAATAACGTTTATTCGGTATAATGCACTATTTTATATGCAGAAGTTTAGCATGCTTAAGTAATGTGAATGGTGAATGTACGGTTCCGGTTAGCCTAGATAATTTCGGTATGGATGAAGTGAGCCCTCAAAAGGACTTAACGATTCCACATTGGATGGTTTGGATGAAGAGGATACAGATAGGTCATGTGCTCACCGCTGCCACAAGTACAGTATATCATAAATGATTCTGCATCAATAACAAAATGTGTCATCTGCAGGGCAGTGACTGGCTATAGAAGCACTACTGGAAGCACAATTGTTTAATGTGCAGTCCACTGCATATGATTCTGGTAACCTGACACCACACACCAACAGGACACAGTGCTCTGGTTCATAAGAAACAACATCGTATACCAAAGCAATTGCAACCACTAATGGAAGAGTTCATCGAGCAACAGCTGATAGAAAGCATCACAGAACCCAACTGTAGCTCGTGGGGGGCAATCAGGGCCTTGATCCCGTAAACATCGACAGATGGCACTAAAAATATCGCTTTTTGTGAATATAGGTACTTGAATGCTCGAACCAACACTGATGCCTATCCAACACTCAATATCATGAAGGCACTTCATAATTCATAAAGTTGCAAATATTTCTCCACAATGGATCTGCGAAGGGGTTGCCAGCAGACAGAGGTAGTGCCAGAGGACAGATGCAAATTACCTTTTACAGTCCCATGGGGGCATTTTCAATATCACAGGATGTTTACAAATGCACCACCATGTTCCAGATTGTTAGACTGGGTTTTGGGGGCTTAAAAACTAGAAAACGTGTGGTATATCTCAAGGATATTATAGTTTCTTTGGACTGTACAAATGAACACGATGGGGGAAGTATTCAGTAGATTAGAGGGAGCAAATCTTACATTAAGTATTGAAAAATGTAATTTTACATCGACTCAAGTAATGTTATTAGTGAAATGTAAATGTCATGTGACTAGGGCCTCCTGTTGGGTAGACCGTTCGCCAGGTGCAAGTCTTCCGATTTTACGCCACTTTGGCGACTTGCACGTCTAATGTTATTAGTGAAGAGTGTTATGAACCAGTCCCCATTTAGTGTTAGTGGTCTCTGTATTTTCAACACATCAAATAACGAAACACTTTTGGAGGGATGTAACTGAAAATGTAAACATTTATTTAAAAAATCATATTTATTAATGTACAAATATAAAATTTTGCATTTGTAAAGCAAAAGAGCTGTGTTTTAAGAGAAAAATATAAAAATATGCAGGATTAATATTTTGCCAGAAATCTGCATTTTAATTTTTTTGTCTTTTTTATAAAAAGCCATAACTTAAATTCTAATCATGCAATTAATCTGTAAATTTTATTGTAGTGTCATGTGAAGGTTATAAGACCACTGAAATACAGTTATTAATTTATGGGACAAACTGTTTAATTAACAGAGACTTTAATTTTGCACATCCAACATTAACTTTTTTTCTGCATCCCATCATCTAAAAATCAGAATGTAATTGCAGGATCTCGTATTTTTTAGTTCCAAGGAGACAGCAACACTTTGCAAACAGTTAACACAGAGAAAATGAGGTTAAGACTATCTTCTCAAACTTATACATGTAATAAGCTTACCTCAATTTTAAAATCCTCCATACCGATACTCCTCACCTTCCAGGTTTCTCTTCTCTCGTCTTCGAATCTGTCTGGCCTGTATTTGCAGGTAAGACCCTGATCTGTTAGCTTTATTGACCCTGCTCTCGTCGATGCTGTAAAATGCTTTTGTTGTAAACACACCAGGATCTATACCAACTCTCTTCAGTACTTCAATCTGCCATTATTTCCGTCATTGTAACATAAAACTGCTCAAAATCGACATTCTGTGGAAGTCTATTTTGAGTACTTCAAGTCCACAGAATGCCCTTTTTGAGCATCTAATCCAAATTACATTATTGAGGCTTTCATTTGCATTTTGTGTCTTTCCGTGAAGACACTTCCTCACTAAATCAGGGATTACAAGAAACCTGAATGTGGGCTTAATTGCATTCATAACAGTTTCTGGTAATGAGCATTTATGTGAATACGTCTCATTGCTGTTGTTGAGCTTATGCCAGTCGTCTTTCGGACACAGATTGTACATTGGTGTTAGTCAGTGGATAGTTTGTGGAAAAAAATTTCCCATACAGCACGCCTCATTGCCTTTAAATTATGTGTGTTTTTCCTGATAGCTCTCCCATAAAATAATTGAAGAGAATCAATTTCTTTCTGAGGAAGCCTGCCTTTTCCTCCT
Organism: Schistocerca nitens; assembly: GCF_023898315.1. Classification (NCBI taxonomy): domain Eukaryota; kingdom Metazoa; phylum Arthropoda; class Insecta; order Orthoptera; family Acrididae; genus Schistocerca; species Schistocerca nitens. Next base: position 355,667,047 of record NC_064615.1, read on the forward strand.
AGTGATTTTCTATCCTCAAGTACTTCACCTTTCTTCTATCCTCAAGTACTTCACCTTTCTTCTATCCTCAAGTACTTCACCTTTCTTCTCTTTCAGCAAGCGACGAAGCCTATCACAAGCCTCTTTTGGATGTGGCCAACACATTCCACCTCTTCTATTGTTGTATTGTATGGATTTTTATCTGTTACAGCTTTGAAGAAAGATGAGTCCCCATGACCAAGGTATTTAGCATATCTAACACCATATTGATTCTCAGATCTGGAGAACATCCTCACAACTGCAGCAGTCTCCATGCCCCCACTTGAGCCACTACAATTTTTAGAGCATTCTACTGCATGCTTTTCTTGCCACAGTTTCTCATTGTCTTCATTGTTGGACATTTTCCTTGTTGCACACTGGTGGCAGTATTTAGACAAAACTTCTACATCTAAAACTTTACCTGAGTCAATACCAATAACAGACGCAAATCCATACAGAGACGTGTGATCACTATTCACCAGGTCCCACCTACAGACATACACAGGTCAGTAACATTTGTAGGAGATTCACTGTCATGAATATCTACCCCAGGATCTATTTCTTTTTGGTTTATTTCCACCAATTCCTCTACCGCTTTCTTCATAGAAACTCTGACAGTATTGCATACAGCAACAGACATTTCTTTATTTATTTTTTTAAACTTTACACAAGGCGGAGGCATGATCAGAAAACCACACAATAAATTACCTCCTTCCCTGTCCTGTCCAAGGCATCTCAGAGCGTATGCTGACCTAAAATTGCTTTCATAGGCACCAGTGTCAGTTTTTTGGAGGAGGAACATGAAAATTCATAGCCACACGAATTACACATTAATTTCACTCTTCTTTCTCCAACAACATGCACGCATTCCGTATTTTTACAGCTAACACATGAACATGAAAACTTCATAGCCTGGTAGAGAAGCTCTTTTGGGCGAGATGCTTGAGCAGCGCCTTCCTAGCTGCACAGAGTACCACCTCCCCGGCTGTATGCTTTGTTGCTGATTTGGATCCTGGGCCTCCACCTACACAAAACTCGCCGTTGGTGATACGTTGCTGACAACGATATAAGAGTATGTCCATCTTCAAGAGCGTTGGAGTGGGCCACTCTAGGTAGAGGTAAGCCACAGAAGGCTTGCAACTATGCTCTTCTTTTCCAGCTACCTGCACAACATTGCAGCTGGGTCCTGAGTTCCAAAACAACTGCAGCCAATGAAGCACTGCATTCACATTACATGTAGCATTTGAGTGTGCAATTGAGCATACCTTCTACCACATCAGAGAAGACAATCCTTACTGTAAAATGACAAATAATAAAGCTGTTTCCACACAAGGCTTCTTCACTGGAAAAAGAAAAAATATAGTGCAGCAGGTGTTTTTCTTTCAAGAAAATGATTTACAAGTCGGCATTATGCAGGTTTCTAACAGGGTCAGAATTGAAACTCTTTCATGGGTACTCTCTGGTCGCTATTCATCCTCCAAAACGTTAAAAATACTTCATACACCTACATCCACCCTCTGCCCCCTAAAAACCATTGTATGGGTGCCATTAAGCCAGGTGAGTCAACTTTTCAAAATTAAACATTGACTGTCCACTCAAAGCCATCTTAGATAAATCTTGAATTTTTCTTAGCAAAATCCGATACACCACATTGAAAATATGTGAAATACAAAATTACTCAGCCACAATATTATTGCAGTTTGCTGTTATCAGAAAAAGGCAGTTAGATTACTGTAAACAAGTACAGTAGTAACTCACGAAAATGCATCGCAGTGTCAATGGTTTCAGGTCAGTTTTGCATGTACTATCAACCTGGATTATGCACTGGCTCACAAAAAGTTGACAGAAGCGCCCTCACTCCCAGATGCAATAATACTGAGGGCGACTAATAACTAGAAAATAAAAGTGACGACAATTTATGTCATGTGGATACCAGCGATCTGGAATGACCAGTTTCTCAACAGGTGGTACTTTGTAGATGGTGATACTTCACTAATCTCTTCTAGACTCTGTAACCTATTGGATATTGCCTGCAATGAGTCCTTTAAGGAATTATAAAGTTGACAGTGATAAATGAAATTCACAAAGCCTACACCACATTGTCAAGCTCACAGATTATCAAAACTATTTACTCCATGATAAATACAAGGGAGATCAAAGATGAAAACCATTAACCACTTAAAGGGTTTGGCAACGAAAAACGTAGTTATTCCCAACAGAATGGTTGTAATACAATCAGGCCTTGAAAATGGCAATGAAGAATTTATTAAAACAGTGACAACGAAGAACGTTACTAAAACACCAACATTGTCAGATCTTGCTAATAAAAAGGACATTCTACCAACATAACAATGTGCTCTAGCGACAAAATTACGTTTTAAAGACCTTACTAAAAAATTTACAAATGCATACAACATTCAGTTATAGGCTATGTATGTATTACAAGTCTGTGATATTTTCACTCATATCCCCCAGTGCCAATACTGATTTGAAATGGGAATGTGCTGACAGTCCCAGTTCTTTTTGTTGTTTATATCCCATTTAATGATTTATTTTTTTCAGAAGCAACTTTTTGTAGTATATAAAAAATATCCACACTTTCACTGTATGACGTTAAAGTTATGTCAGACAAGTAACATGTCTAGACAATTGCATCTAACAAAATGCTTGGTCATCACATTTGTCAGTATCAGTTCCATGTTAACACAGGCTGTGCAGTTAGTGAATGGTCCATTTCCTCTCACAAGAGCCACACAGAAATACCCAAGCTCTAAGGGAAGAAGCTACAACACTGATTCCTCCACCACTCACCACACTTTTACTTGTAGAACACAGTTGTAGATGTAGACTTGTATTAAGAACGTGGCTAGTTTGTCAGCAGAAGCTGCAAATCTGTGTTGACATTGTCTCTATAGGCCCCAACTGTGAAATTTTGCCTCCAAATAATTAAGCGTACTAGAATGTGTTTAAAATTAGTTGCGACTTTTGACATTTGGCTGACCGGAGTGGGAAGTGGCGCCATTGCCTAGGTAACACCAATGGAGCCTTCCCTGCCACGTCGTCAGCGGTTCCACTGGTAAAGCGCACCTGTTGCCAAATCATGAATAAACAGTACCACATGGTGTCATGCATTAGATGCATCAACGTTCGTCAGCTCTCCTAAAATAGTACTTTTTGCCGTTGAGGTGTTCTGTAGTCGTCAGGTATTGTGAACAAGTGTTTTGTGTTGGCGCCGCATTAGTAACAGCAGTGCAGTACATCTGAATACGAGATTTGCAATAAATGTGTCGTCCAAGAACAGGTTAACGTCTGGGAAGATAACGTTCTGCTGCAAAACATTCCTCGGAATTCGGCAGTAGTAAAGGGCAAAAACCATAACACTCTGTTGTGGTGCATAAAGGTCCAATAATGCAATAGAGAAAAGCGGATGTATTGCTCTAGGTACAAACAAATGTACCATGAGATAAAGTTGAACCTGTATAAGGCGAAGTTAATGGAACCTGTAATGGTGTACGAACCTAAACTTCACGTTACGAGGTCGACGGACTGGCTAACGGTAAAGGAAATAGTTTAATCAGGCTTCCTCCGACAGAAGAAGCCACTGTAAATGTTACACGACAGGACTGGTCTTGAGTTGTCAGCCACACCAGGAAGGTAGTTACGGAGACATTGATTCATACAGGACTGTGACGAGTTTTGAGGTGTACATTACTTCTCTTGTTGCCACGTTAAAATCTGCTTTTTTTTTATCAAAACACAACAGAATTTAGAAAAGTTCATCTCCCCAACATTCTAATTCAGTTAAAACTGCGACAGAATCCCGAAACAGTGTACTATTAAACTAACAACTGAGTGCAAGTCAGGTCAGTAGTTTATGAAATAGTCCATTATCAGTATAAAAACGAACTTGTAACTTCCTGACTTATATTGTCAAAAAATCCACAGCAGTTCTCGTTTCAACAGCTATCGATGGCCGCCAATAATTACATTATTTCACTGGAAAAAATCTGTAGTCACCTGAATATCGCTGTAGATATGGTGGTTCTGCATATTAATCATTTCGCAAAACACTCTTGTCTTTGTGCGCTGTCATTTGCCAAAATCGTGTTTCGATATATCAAACTATTTATGAGATACGACGAATTTGTGAATATTTCATTGTAGTTTTCACTGATACACGAGTTCATGACGGAGCGCTTTACATTTCATTTTCTCGGGATTGTAAACAGACAGCGATATCTTTCCAAGGTAAAAGAATATTTCAATGTATCATCTACATTTAATACGCAGCAACACGTAACCTAACTTGCACAAAACACAAATTCATAACGATACCTATTTTTCACTGCAAACTACGAATTTCTTGCACTAGTTTGCCTACTATCGAGATATCACAATAGCTATGACCATTAACGAAATGATAGGCTGTGCATTATAAAGCTGATGAATTAAACTATAAGACGTACGAGAATGAGAGTTTATTACCGAATAGTTTCTTTAAAATCGTTCGAGAAAGGTCGCAGATCGGCCAACTTGTTCTTCACTCAGTAAAGGCCTGGCATTCTGTGGTCATCTGCTGATGTGCACAGCAGGCGCTGGCAACTGCACTTCCTTCCACTCGATGCGTATTGAACTGTCAAAAGTCGCAACTTGTTTTAAATGCACTATAGACTCAAATATCACGCAGGCGTGTGGCTAATTTTGGATTGATAATTTTGCTTTAATCTGCTCAGTAGTTTGCCGAATTGAATGCAATGCCGCGTTTATTTTGAATGTAAGAAGTCTAACTACTTTTCCCTATTCAACATTGGACAGAAGTATAACTGCCACAGATGGCACAGCTGCGCCCTCATTGAGTCCAGATGTATGTGTGCGCTTGTAGGGCGTCTTAGTTGACCATCAGCACCTAAATATTTACTTCTATTTTCGTTTTTCCTAGCGATAAAGACTGATGACTGACTCAATGGTCGTTATTTTGTTGTTTGGAACTCTCCACAATGAAGGCACTATGTGTTCAAGCAACATTTTGCGTGCACTGTTTCCTATATGGATTTGAAGCTCCAAGAGCTCATCAGAAATTCAAATATTGTTACAAGCCTTACCTTCTTCAGTAGCACTGCAAAATCAGTTGAAACGAAGCTCTACCATTGCTCCCCTATGTACCCACGTTTCGAGTTCATTACAAAGTGTACAAGGTCAGGTCAGATTAGCAACAGGCGAGTTAAAACAATGATAACTCAATAACGCACTACGAGAAAGTCTCTGGATTACTGCCGTTGCATCAGTGATCGCTGAATTCCGTGAATGGTACTGTCCTGCGTCCTCTGCAGAAAATGAAAGACGTTTGTGTGATCGCTCTTGAATATGTACTCTATTTGTTAATACCATTTGCTCCGACAAATGAAAGATAAAAGGCAACTGTTAATCTTTCTCGTCAGCTTCATAAATGGTGCGTCCTGGTTATTTGCACATCCAGGTCAAGCATAGCAGTGACATCACTGTGATTCCATGATCCCAAATACAATATATAATTATAACGAAGTTAGTTTGTTGCAGCCATTATGTACTGAAAACTATTTTTGAGAAACTGCTTTTTTCGATGAAATATCTTTAGGCAGTTATTTTCTAGATTTGGGATGTCCATATTCAACAATGCATAAAAGACGACCAAATACGTAGTAGTGCTGACATTTAGATACTTTACAGAAGCAGAATACGCGAAATCATGTTACTCACAAATAATGAGGAGCGAATGCGTCGTGTTATTATACATACTGCTCATGGTTAGCATGTTCGTTATATCATTTGAACCTTTTTCTTTTTTTTTTTAATCGACATGATATGGAACGAGTCAGTGTACAGGATATTGATTTATTTAACCTGGCAAGATTAGGGTCATTAGGTCCTCTTTAACATGTAACCAGACATTCCACACCTTTTACATATTTTCATTACCATAAGTGGAAGTTACGTCTACATACGAGGGCCTGCTGAAAAGTATTGCCTACGATTTTTTTATGTGAACACCCTCGAAACTTTTTAAATGAACCAAACGTTATTGACATTGTAGTTCATTCTTCATGTCTACTTATTTGCCGCCGTTTGCCGCGAGTGGGTTCTGAATTGTAGCCTTCAACATGGCAGTGTGTAACGATAACTATCTACGAGGGTCAGTCAAAAAGTAATGCCTCCTATTTTTTTTTCTACGTTTAATTGTCAGGAAATTTAAATGCAATTACATAGGTTGAAAACCACAACATTGAGGATCATTTTGTCATTTTTCAATGTAATCTCCGCCCATCTCTACAGTTTTGGTCCATCTTTGAACAAGGGCATGTATCCCAGCACGGTAAAAATCACAGCTCTGCTTCCTAAGCCATTGACGCACGGATGTTTTGACGGCCTCCTCATCTTCAAAATGAATCCCACGATGAGCTTCTTTTAGTGGCCCGAACAGATGGAAGTCTGATGGTGCCAGGTCAGGGCTGTATGGGGGATGAGGCAAAACTTCCCATCCAATTTTGACAATCTCGTCAGAGGTGTGACGACTGGTGTGTGGTCTTGCATTGTCATGCAAAAGAAGAACATCTGCCATTGATTTTGTTGGGCGAACTCGCTGAAGACGTGCTTTAAGTTTTTTGAGGGTTGTGACGTATTGAACAGAATTTATTGTGCATCCCTGCTCCAAAAAATCAACCGAATCACACCCTCTGTATCCCAGAAAACTGTTGCCATAACTTTCCCTGCCGATCGCACAGTTTTGAATTTTTTCTTCCTCGGCGAGCTTGTGTGACGCCACTCCATTGACTGCCTCTTTGATTCGGGTTCAAAAAAATGCACCCATGTTTCGTCCCCGGTCACAATTTTTTTCAGAAACTCATCACCCTCCAAACGGAAGCGCTGCAAGTGTTGGGAGGCTATTGTTTTCCTTGCCTCTTTATTCTGATCGGTTAACATTCTTGGAACCCACCGTGCACAAACTTTTGAGTACCCCAATTGTTTAATAATCGTGATCACACTGCCTTTACTAAGAGAAATAATGCGACACACTTCATCTGCAGTCACCCGACGGTCACCACGAATGATGTCATCAACTTGCTGAATGTTGTGTGGAGTCACTGCACTCACCGGCCTGCCGCTCCGCTTTTCGTCAGTCAACGGTGTTTGCCCTTCAGCTTCCTTACAACGACGAACCCATCGTCTAACAGTGCTGACATCCACTGTCACAACACCATACACCTTCTTCAGTCTTTCATGAATGCGTATAGGCGTTTCACCTTCTGCATTCAAGAATTCAATCACACAACGCTGTCTCAAACGAACATCGATGTCGGCCATCTTACAAACTTCTGCTGTGCTGCCACCTGTTGACACAGAAAGTTACTACTGCAGTGGATTGCAGAAGAAGGTTTGAGGAATGGCGCCAAATTCAAATTTTTCACTTAACTTAATTTCTTTAAGTAGAAAAAAAATGGGAGGCATTACTTTTTGACCGACCCTCGTACATCACGAGGCCCACGAGAAAGACTGCCCCGCTACATCTATACTCTGCAAACCTATGTAAAGTGCATGGCGTTGTACCAGTTATTGGACTTACTCCCCATTCCATTCACGTATGGGTAGGGTGACCAAACGTCCTGATTAATCGGGATTGTCCCCGTTTCTTGAGGCTCAAAAATTTGTCCCGACTTCTTTTTTTTTTTAACAAGCAATTTGTCCCATTTTCAAGGATTATTTTCAGAAATTTACAAAGTGGTTAAAATATTTTCTGAGTGTCGATTTTATAAACTATCAATTGAAACTGACATTCCGTACATTGGTACCCCCTGATAATGTACAGCATAAGCACTATAATTGTTGCATACTCTTATTTTCTTTGCTTTTGCTTGCCACTGTTGTCAGCACTCAATATCAGTTTCGTGAATTGCTACGTGGCGTTGCCGAAACGAAAATCAAAGTTTTCGGAAGAGCTTCAGAGGGAATTTCCTTGCTTCACTGCTACAGACAATGACTGTTCAGCAAAATGTAACGTATGTAACTGTGCTGTATCCGTGTCTCATGGTGGTGCTGCAGATCTCAAGCATGGAATCAGAGAAACACAGGAAGAATCTTCGATCGGCAAGTTCCTCGCAAAAAATGACGAGATATTTTGTAACTTCAAATACACAGGAACAGAAAAACGTAGCTGCAGCAGAAGGAACCCTGTCATTCCGTGTTGTTAAACACCACCAAAGCTATCGTTCTTATGACTGCAGTGTTCAACTAAACAAAAAAATTTTTCCTGATTCTAAGATTGCAGAAAATGTTTCGTGTGGAAGAACAAAGTGTGAAGCAATGATCAACAATGTTATAGCTCCGCATTCCCAGAAACAGGTAATAGCTGCTGTAAACAGTGCAAAATACTTTTCAATATCTACTGATGCTAGCAACCATGGGCATCAGAAAATTTTTCCTGTGATAGTTCAGTATTTTTTTGTAAGTGAGGGTGGACTGCAGACGAAATTGCTTGATATTGATGAATTGCAGAACGAAAAGTCCGAAACAATTTCCAATTATCTTTCTCATGTTATACAGTCATTCAGTATCATCTCAAAGTGTGTTGCATTTGGTGCAGACAATACTAACTGTTATTTTGGGGGGTTAATGAAGAAAAAGGGTAATAATGTTTTCACACATCTGAAAGAAAAATTAAACTCGAACATTGTTGGCATAGGTTGTCCAGCACATGTTGTTCGTAACACACTTCGAAGTGTTTGTGATGTTTTACCTGTTGGCATTGACTGCATTGTCATGAAGTTGTACAACCATTTTCATATTTTTTCTATTCGTGTTGCAGAACTCACTGAATTCTGTGAATTTGTTGGTGTCACTTACAAAAATTTACTTTCCTTTTCCAAAACAAGGTGGCTTTCATTGTTGCCAGCCATAGAAAGGATCTTTAAAATGTATGAACCTTTGAAATCTTACTTTTTGTCACAGTCTAACTGAAAGTGCCCTGCAATCTTAAAGAGTTTTTTCAGTGATCCTATAAATGAATGTTATTTACTTTTTGTACATTCACAAATGAGTGTTTTCCAACAATCCATTCTGAGCATTGAGAAACAGAATAATTCCATATGTGAAGTGTTAGCAGTCTTAAATAAAGCTTTGACAAGCCTAATTCAAGGAAACATGAACAATTTGTACCACTAAGTGTAAAAAAACTGCTGAATGATTGTGATGACCAGTCTGTTAAAAAATTTGACATAGCACTATCAACGTTTTATGATGCTTCAGTAGACTATTTATCCTCATGGTTACAGGGAATAGCTGAGTTTTCTGTATTCTCATGGATGATGCTCACAGAACCACCAGAATGGTCAGTAGTTGAAAATACTTTAATGTGGCTAAATGAAAAGGGCATTCTAGTAAATGACAGCCTCTTATTTGATGAAATAGTTCATATACAGTCATTTGTAAAACAACAAGTGGAAACAGACAGTGAACAATGGAATCAGTTGATGGCACATGAAAAATGGTGTAGGTTTTTCAGATCTTGCCAGTGTAATGAACAGTTCAGAGAATCTCTTAATATAGCGCAGTTCTTCTTTTCACTCCATGCCCACAATGCAAATGTTGAAAGAGTTTTCAGCTTACTATCGTCACAGTGGACAGATGAGAGGAATAGATTTACGGTGAGGAGTGTTAAGTGTATTTTACTGACCTGTTTAAACTTCAGTAAATACAGTTGCACTGACTTCTATTCATACCTATTAGGGAAACCTGAGTTGCTGAATGAAATTTCATCTTCGAAGAATTATGATTGCAGTGTGGAATCCACAAAACCATAAATTCCTTGATTTCACTAAGAACTTTTTTTGTAGTGATTGTTATTGTATGTCTTTCTACATTCTGTGTTATAAATGTTACATTTCTTAATAAGTAAATTTCTGAAAACTTGAAATGTACTTATTTCCAGTCTTTCCATTCTTTGTTTGGTTTTGTACACACACACACACACACACACACACACACACACACACACACACACACGCAAATATCAGTGAAGGCTATATTTGCAGAGGAAGAAGAAATGTTAGCATTAAAAGTGATATTTAACGAGAAATAAAAATTGTTCCACTTTTTGGCCAAGAAAATGTATGAAAGTCCCACTTTTGTCCGAAGAAAATATGGTCAACCTACGTATGGGTGCTGTAATTAATCCAATCTTCTTCAAGATTCTTATAGAAGCGATATGAGGAATTATCCTATATGAACATCTATATCTACAATGATTTTTTTTTGATGAACGGGAACTCAATTGTTTTTTTTAATACCTTTTCATAGGTGTTCAATGTGCCCCCCTTGAGATGCATGGCATATGTCAATGCGGTATTCAAATTGTTCTCACACTGCAGCGAGCATGTCTTGAGTTACAGCTTCTACAGCTGCCTTCATGAGATGTCTCAGTTCACTCGTTATTGATGGCAACGGAGGCTCACAAACAGAATCTTCTGTAAAGCGCCACAAGAAATGATCAGATACAGTCAGGTCCGGTGTCTTTGGAGGTCAATCTTGCAAGACTAAATCATTTGGTCCAGTGCGACCGATCCATCGTTCAGTAATCCTCTGAGTCATTCGAATTAGTCGCCAGCTGCGGGAAAAGCATATTAAGATATGTGGATCCTGTAACAGTCTTCTCAGCAAAGAAAAATGGACCCTACACCTTTTCCTGTGAAACTGCACAAAACACATTAAATAAATTTTGGAGAGTCCCTCTCATGTTTTACGATTTCATGCGGTTGTTCCATACCCCGTATTATCACATTATGACGGTTCACCTTTCCATTTAAATGGAATGTTGCCACGTCACTAAGCATGGAAGGAACTGGCATCCTCCATCTCGCCAAGAACGAAATTACAGAACTCCACACGTTGTTGTCTGTCACCTTCACGAAGAGCTCGCAGTTGATGAATTTTGTATGGTTTCAAATGTAAACGTCGACGCAATTCCTGCCAGACAGACATTGGGGCCATATTGAGCCGTCGAGCTGCATGGCGAACGGATTTCTGAGGACTCCTTGTGATACTATGGCTGATGCGTTCGACGTTTGTGTCAGACACTGAAGGATGGACAGGAGATTTGCCTTTACACAAACAATATGTTTCTCGGAATTGTTCACTTTATCGTCTGATATTCTGTGCTGTAGAAGGATCTGCGTCGTACCCAGTATGAAAGTCACGTTGAGCAGTTATTATTGACCTGCACTGCACAAAACGCAGAACACAGAACACAAAATACTTTCTGTTGTCCCAACGCCATTTTTACTCGAACTGAAGTGGGTGCACACTGCTGCTACCTAGAGGGAACCATGGAAAACTCGCGCGTTTGCTCTTTCCAACAGTACATTGTTCATGCACATATCTCAAATAACGTAACAGTTACTATTTTTTTTAATCGGGTGGTTCTTTTTGATACATCCTGGAGTATACTTCTAGAGTCATCATTTAAAGGTGGTTCATCAAACTTTGTTAGTAGACTTTCTCGAGATAGTTCAAGAGTCGACCTGCTGAGTTCTTTCAGCTTCTCTGCGACACTCCCATGCGTCATATAAACCTGTTACGATTTGTGCTGCTCTTCTTCATATATATTCAATATCCCCTACGAGTCCTCTTTGGTGCAGGTCCCGCACGCTAGAGCAGTAGTGTAGGATAAGATTAGTTTATGTTACAGTTTCCCCACACTTACCAGTCCTTTAGATGTATAAACACTGAAAATCTCTCTGCCTTTAACTACCATTTGTCGCAGATTGATTGGGACCAAGCCTAAGAGATAACTAAAGTAAATGATAAATTTAATATTTTCGTAAATGAATTCATCTGTATCTGAAATTACTGTGAGGAAGAACATTGAGCATTCTTCCAGTAAACCATGGATTATGGAAGTCATTAAATTTATTACAGGGCTAAGACGGCATTACAGTCCCCTTAAACGTTCTTATTATACACTGGAGAGCCAAAGAAACTGGTACACCTGCCTAATATCGTGTAGGGTCCTCGCGAGCATGCAGAAGCGCCGCAACACGATGTGGCATGGACTCCATTGATGTCTGAAGTAGCGCTGGAGGGAATTGCCACCATGAATCCTTCTGGCCTGTCCCTAAATCCGTGAGAGTACGAAGGGGTGGAGATCTCTCCTGAACAGCACGTTGCAAGGCATCCCAGATATGCTCAATAATGTTCATGTCTTGGGAGTTTGGTGGCCAGCGGAAGTGTTCCTGGAGCCACTCTGTAGCAATTCTGGACGTGTGGGGTGTCGCATTTCCCTGCTGGAATTTCCCAAGTCCGTTGGTATGCACAATGGACATGAATGGATCAAGTGATCAGACAGGATGCTTACGTACGTGTCACGTGTCATGTGTCAGAGTCAAAGAAAGGAAAATCCAGGATTGAATGTAACAATATTATGAGAAGGAAAGTTGCTACTCACCATATAGCAGAGATACGGAGTCGCTGATAGGCACAACAAAAAGACTTTCACAGTTAAAGCTTTCGGCCATTAGTCTTTGTCAGCAATAGATGCAGGTACACATACACACACAAACATACACACACAAACACACACACACACACACACACACACACACACACACACAATTCACACACATGACTAAGGCCAATGGCTGAAAGCTTTAATTGTGAAAGACTTTTTGTTGTTTTGTTGTGCCTATCTGTGACTCAGCATCACCTGTCAGACTCGTATCTAGACGTATCAGAGGGTCCCATACCACTACGACTGCACACACCCCACACCAATACCAAGTGTCCACCAGCTTCAACAGTCTGCTGCTGACATGCAGAGTCCATGGATTCATGATGTTGTCTCCATACTGTACACTTCCATCAGATCCATACAATTTGAAAAGAGACTCGTCTGACCAGACAGCATGTTTCCAGTCACCAGTAGTCCAATGTCAGTGTTGATGGGCCCAGGTGAGGTTGGTTGGTTTGGGGAAGGAGACCAGACAGCGTGGTCATCGGTCTCATCGGATTAGGGAAGGATGGGGAAGGATGTCGGCCGTGCCCTTTCAGAGGAATCATCCCGGCATTTGCCTGGAGTGATTTAGGGAAATCACGGAAAACCTAAATCAGGATGGCCGGACGCGGGATTGAACCGTCGTCCTCCCGAATGCGAGTCCAGTGTCTAACCCCAGGTGAGGCGTAAAGCTTTGTGTCATGCTGTAATCAAGGGTACACAAGTGGACCTTCGGCTCCAAAAGCCCATATTGATTATGTTTCAGTGAACTGTTTGCACACTGACACTTGCTGATGGTTCAGCATTGAAATCTGCAGCAATTTGCCGAAGGGCTGCACTTCTGTCACATTGAACGAATCTCTTCAGTTGTCTTTTGTCCCGTTCTTGCAGGATGTTTTTCCAGCTGCAGCAGTGTCAGAGATCTGATATTTTCCAGATTCCTGATATTCATAGTACACTCATGAAATGGTCGTACAGGAATATCCTCACTTCATCGCTACCGTAAAACAGGGTGAACTGAAACAGCAGAGTGAATAGAAACAAAACTTCATATACACAATTTCTTTGAATACTATAAGGTTGTACTGGACATTAATTTTAACTATTATTGTTTTTAGGTTGGCAACACTTCAGACTAACAAGGAAATTATGTTTTGTTGGGTTGGCAGCATTGTAGGCTGATGTTTATCCTTGTGTCTGTGTTGATAGTTTTTAAGTAGTTTTCCTATCTACTTCTCTGGTAAGTAAACATGTACTCTACATGTGACAGTTAATGGCATTGTAAGTACTAGGTATAACATATATATAAAACAGTAAGGGCTGGTTTTTGTTTCACTGAAATCAGGTCTGTGAATTTTCAAATTTTTTAGGTTATGTTTATAAACTTTGTGGGGTGAATAGAAACATACGAATTCTGGTGTTTCTGTTCACCCCACAATAACAAAAAAAAGAAAAAAAACAAAAAAAAATCTGTTAGTATGCCACATTAATACTATATAATTCTCTAGTTATGGTACATGCACACCTAACATATCTTCCTTGTTTCAGAGTTGCTGTTCGAATATGCCACAGAAATACAAACCCATCATAGGAGGTGGTCACAAGAAACACAGACCTAACCGTATAAACAATGCCCTCTCTGGCATCAAATTGGGGGTTAGCTTGCGGAAAGCAGCTGAAAAACATGGGATTCATTTTAGCATACTAGACAGACACCTAAAGAGAGGTGCCGACATTAAACCTCAGGGTGGACAAACTGCCTTGTCTTTTCAAGAAGAGAAGCTGTTTGTAGACAGATCGAAAATATGCAGCAAATGGGGCTATCCTGTTGACTTTTCAACCTTAAGACTTCTAGTAAAGGATTCTCTGGCCAGAAGGGGGAAGGAAGTGAGAAGGTTTATGAATAATCTCCCTGGTCATGATTTTGTGGAATCATTTATGAGGCATCACAAAGATCAATTAGCAGTGCGAATGTGCCAAAACATAAAATGCTCAAGAGCTGGTGTTACACCAGAAACTACCAATAGTTACGTCAATGAAGAAATTGGAGAATGTGCTGCTGGCTAATATAATAAATTATGATGGGACAAACCTTACAGATGATCCAGGAAAACGAAAGGTATTCACACGGAGGGGAACTAAATATCCCAAAAGCGCCATGAACTCTTCAAAGGCATCAATCTCCATAATGTTTGCAGCTGCTGCAGTTGGCACTATACTACCCCCTTATGTCGTGTATAAGGCTTTGCATTTATTTTGAAGCTGGACTGAATGTGAGCCAAAATATGCAAGATACAACTGGACAAAATCTGGCTGGTTCGATTCATTCTACTTCGAGAATTGGGACCTTACAGTTGGTATCCCACACCTGAAAAAGCTGGAAGGTAAAAAATTTCTCATTGGAAAAAATTTATCTTTGCATCTGTCCATAGAATCGGTTAAGCTGTGTCAGGACAATGACATAAGATTTATATTCCTGCCAGCAAACTCAACACATCTGACACAACCAAAGGATGTGGCATTCTTTCGGCCTCTTAAAACTAATTGTCACCAAATATTAGAAGAATGGAAGAAAGACCCAGGAAGAAATGAGGCAACAGTTCCTAAGGATAAATTTCCTCTGCTTTTGAAAAAGTTGTGAGACTCCTTGAAGGAAAAAAATGTTATTGCAGGTTTTAGGAAATCTGGGATTGACCTTCTATAGCGCAATAAACTGTTGTTAATGCTCCCAGGTACTGGTACTAGCATACCAGTAAATGAAAACCAGGATAAGAACAATTTTGAAGAATCCACTAATGCTGTTGACAACAATTTTAAAGAACTCTTCCAAAGTCTTAGACAAAAACCGATTCCTAAAATAAAGGAGAAAAAGGACAAAAGTTAATGTCAAACCTGGCAGAAGTGTTAGTGTTGATGACTTTGAGGATGAGGGAGAAGTTCGGGTTGGTTACACCAAACAACACCCATTCTGCAATAGTTCATTTATTCACTTAAAAACATGTAAGGCTCACAAAGAACTGACATGCCGGAACAGCCCAAAGACCATGCTCAGAGTCCAAAGACGAAGCTCAGTCCACAGACGAACGCATATCGTTGCTGGTGTCGACGTCATTGGCGCCACATAGCCTCCCCCCCCCCCACCGGCAGTGCGAAGTACTCTTGAGAGGCTGAGGGGGGGGGGGGTGACTAAGGCGTCAAAAGGGGTGGTCTGTGGGAGCCAGACCACAGTCAGCTCGACAGCGTCGTTGGGGAGCAGTGTGGGTAGATGTCATGCTGGAAGGTTTGGCCACCGAACCTGGAAGTCGTTGAAGCAAGCCTGGTGCGTACTGGGTGTGCTGGTCGTGTGGCAACAGGTAGGCTGGCGGTTTGCGGGTGGAATGGAGAGACAACGACGATGTCTCCGGTGGGCATGGCGAACACACGAGGCATTTCAACATCAACGTTGGGTGGGAGGGGAACACATTTCACCAGGTGGCAGGGAATGGTGGAGGTTGTGTCATGAGCACTGGATGAAGAGAAACACATGTTGAACAGTGTACCATCGCACAGAATTATTGAGATGTCCTGGAATATGTCTGGGGGGACAGGCACAAACACCTTGAGCGAGGGCACGTTCAAGATGGGGGGGGGGGGGCGTGAGAAACTTCGACAGGGCGAGGCAGGCAACGGTGGAGAGATCGAAGGGACCGGCGAAGGGCCCGGCGTGAGGGCATGATCGTAGGTAAGCTCGACATGGGGAGCATGTGGTCACTCGATGGAGCGCGTGAGACCGGAGTAGAGGGCGAGGTCGGAGGAGAGCATGACGATTGGAGCTGAAAGTCACTGGACTGAGTGTGTAAGTCCAACGTGGAGGGAGTGGTCGGAGTGTTGTGAGCCATGACAGTGAGTGGCGCGGTCATGGCCTGAAGGGGGGTAGAAGCGGGCTCGACATGAGCAGGATTAAGTCTGTTGAGAGAGCCTGTAACAGCTGAATCTTTTATCTGGATGCCATAGATGTTGGCTGAGCGCCGAACTCGGTACGGGCCGGTATATGGGGGTTGGAGGGGAGCACGGACAGGGTCATCTCAGAGCATGACACACTCGCAATTGTTCAGAGATTTCGAAACATGAACCTTAGGGTGGGAATAGCTGGTGGGTGGAGGGACGTGGAGTTTGATGAAGTGGCGTCTGACGTGGTCCATGAAGGAAGGTAAGTCGGACTGAGGGAGAGAAGCGGAAGGGCTCACAAGTTTGCTACGAAGAACAATGTTCTGGCTGTATACGAACTCGGCTATTGTGCCTTTGAGGTCTTCCTTATAGATTGCACAAATGCCGAGTAGCACAAGGGGAAGGGCCTCTGTCCATAGAGGGTCATGGCAATGAAGAGTCGCCTTGAAAGTGCGCTGCCGGCTCTCGACTAGCCCATTATGGATATGCTGTGGTATGGATGCGCTGGATGCCGCAAATGTTACAAATCTCATGGAACAGGGCCGACTCAAATTTTATGCACTGGTTAGTCGTGATGGACGTCCGAAATGTGATACCCATGACTCGACGAAAGCCAAGCAACAGTTTCTGCCGTGACATTGGGGAGGGGGACAGCCTCGACCCAGTGAGTTGTTCGGTTGATAGACGAGAGAACATAGCGAAAGCCGTTACAGGGGGGCAGACGCACGAACACTGGGGTGGGCTAAATTATGCAATGCGTTGAAGACAGCTCGACAGAGCATGGTTGGGATGAGGGTACGTAATGCGCCCGTACTGTTGTTGCACCTGATCTCACCAGTAATGCCAGGGAAGGTTGTACGGACGTAGTGTAGTGAAGAAGTAGAGTCTGAAATCAGGTTTTGTGTTTCCTCATCGGCGGGTTGGAGGTTGGGCAGTTCAGAGAGGTCTAACAGCGAATGAATGGCGTTGACTCATGAAAGGAAATCAGCAACTATATTGTCAGCACCCTTTATGTGCTGACATCGGTGGTGAATTGAGATATGAAGTCCATGTATTTGAAATGGCGAGAAGGTGGGTCAGGTGGCGGGTTTGTAATGGCTGCTGCCAGCAGTTTTGGTCCGTTACACATAGAAAGGGCATCCCTGAACGGCAGTCTTAAAATGCTTTATCGCTTCGCAGACCGCCAGCAACTCCCTGTCAGAATATTTTCGTTGTGCATTGGTGAGCTTCCGCGAGAAGAACCGCAGAGGCAAAGTTTGGCCATTGACTGTCTGGCAAAGGACAGCGCCAATGGCAGTATCACTCGCGTCTGTGGTGATGAAAAGCTGCGCATTGGGATGAGGATGCGCGATGGTGCAGGCCTCGGCAAGAAGATTTTTGAGGGCAGTGAAAGAGTCAGTCATAGCAGGGGTCCATGGAATGGGCCAAGATCCAGAAGTCTTGGTGCCTGCCAAGGCGTCTGTCAGTGGAGCCTGAATTTCTGCAGCATGAGGTAGATGTTGGCGATAATAATTAACCGTCCCCAGAAATCGCCGGAGCTCTTGGAATGACAAAGGTCTGGATAGGTTTAGTATTGTTTGTAGTTTGCCAGGGGGCGGTGAAATGCCTTCGGCAGAAACCCGAAATCCAAGAAAAGTGACAGTGGATTGATGTAGCTGCAATTTGTCCTGGTTGGTCTTGATGCCAGCTGCCGCAAGAGTGTCCATAACAGTTTGCACATGTCGAATGTTGTCCTCGACAGAGGAGCTGAACACAAGGATGTCATCAAGATAAGCAAAGCAGACTTTTAGGCCAAATAGCACTTCGTTGATGAAGTGTTGCCAGGTCTGGGTTGCGTTTTTCAGCCAAAAGGGCATGAATCGAAACTGAAATAACCTGATTGGGGTGGTGATTGCTGTCTTCTCGATGTCTTCAGGAGCCATGGGGATCTGGTGATAGGCCCGTTTGCAATCAATGGCAGAGAACATGGTCCCACCTGTGAGGGAACTGGTAAAGTCGGCAATCCAGAATGAGATTTTCACTCTGCAGTGGAGTGTGCGCTGATATGAAACTTCCTGGCAGATTAAAACTGTGTGCCCAACCAAGACCCAAACTCGGGACCTTTACCTTTCGCGGGCAAGTGCTCTACCATCTGAGCTACCGAAGCATGACTCACGCCTGGTACTCACAGCTTTACTTCTGCCAGTTTTAATCTGCCAGGAAGTTTCAATGTCGGCAATGTTATGTATGGGGTAGGTATCCATAATTGTTCGTGCGTTTAGTCGATGGTAGTCTCTGCACATGCACCAGGACCCGTCTTTCTTGGGTGTCATATGTATGGGCGTCGACCAGCTACTGGCAGAGGGTTCAATGATGCCGGAGCTAAGAAGTTCAGAAATCTGCTTTTTAAGGTCGGAAAGGCGCTCAGGACAAGGTTGAGGTGGTTTACTGGAGATCGAGGGACCTGGCGTGAGGCGAAGCTTGTGAACCGTGCCGTTGGTGACGACGGAAATGTTGCCATCGGCACGGGAGGCGGTTTGTTAACAATGTGTGGCGGGCGGGGCAGGCGAGGCGTGCTCGTGGTGTTCAGAGCCACTCGGCGGATCCGACGGGAGCTGAGGCGGTGAAGTGCACCAGTAGTCAACGCGACAAGATGGCCGCCGGCCCTGAAGCAGTGGCACCATGATCGGGTGAGCTTGGTAGAGCTCGTGAGCCGTTAGTGAGTCCATCGTTCGCCAGTGGCAGCACGGTCGCGGGCGAAACACTTGGCGTGAGTACACTGTTTGTGATGTCAGTGGCGGTCTCATAGCACCGCGCAGAAGCTGAAGTTGCATAGTTTGAGGTGCTGTCTGCGAGGGGTAGGAGCCGTCAGTTCGGGAACACGTGACGCTCGTCGCGGATGCGCACTTGTGTCCGGCCGAGTGTCAAATGCTGCCGTATTAGGGGTGTGTGGCCCTGCGTAACTGTCAGTACACGTTATGGCAGTCTTGATAGTACAGTTGTGAGGGGTAGCGGGAGGTAAACACACGGAGGCTCGATTGCTGGGATTACAAGCAGATTTGGCGCACTTACTGACCTTGCTTTGTCCTTGCTGTAGTGTCTGTAATTCCTTTGCTGCATCGGAGAGCTGGAGCCGTGTTTCGTGGAGCCAGAGGGGGAGCTCGAAGTTTTCCTTGCGTAAGCAAGCGACGAGTTCAAGCTCGAC
This sequence comes from Schistocerca nitens, assembly GCF_023898315.1. Lineage (NCBI taxonomy): Eukaryota > Metazoa > Arthropoda > Insecta > Orthoptera > Acrididae > Schistocerca > Schistocerca nitens. The sequence goes on from NC_064615.1 coordinate 355,686,690, forward strand.
AAGGCACTTGTGTGTGGTTTCTTGTAACGTCGTCGACAGAGACGAGCATGTATGGATGAGATGAGCCCAGACCGATGTGTCACGGGAGGGTTCGCTCAATGGAGCACAGGGGAAGTGAGTCTTGGACGGATGATGAAACACAGTGTTTTGACTAGGTCTAGTGAAAGTTTGTGGTGTCACAAGAAGTCAATGCCTAGTACGGGTCCGTCAATTTCGCATACTAAAAAAGACCACTCAAGTTTGCAGTTTGCGGAGAGTGAGATGACGTGGGAAGTTGAACCCGAGCATTGTAGTTTAGTTGAATTCACGGCTTGCAGTGAAGTATGACGAGGACAGATGTTCGACGACGGTAAGGACGTAGGCAGCAGCAAAACATCGGCGCCTGTGTCCACTAGGAAATGGTATCCCGACGAAATGTCTTTAATGTAAAGTCGTCTGCAATTATCCGGTCGTTCCCAGACAGAATGTAGCACTGGGGGGTGCCTGTCATGTTGTGCGCAAGAGGCAATAAATAGTTAAATCAGACAGATCATCCTCAGAACATAGCATGTCCTTGAAACAAGCACTTGAACTGAGAACCGGCAACAACAATTTTAGGACAACATCGTTTCTTGATACAAAAGATTCTTCTTCAGTCATTGAACTTTTTGGTTTGAGGAACTCTTTATAAAATGTTCCAACAAAACCATTGTCAATAAGGTAATTAACTTTGCTAACATAACATCGAAATGATTGTTTTACCATACACTTTGACCACCATATAGTCCACCTTGGCGTATGGAGATAACAGTATTTTTATCTTGATCTGAAAAATCTGCAGAGGACAAAATCAAGTCTTCATCACTGTCCTGCACTGAGTAAGCATCTTCATCCTCTGATGATGAATCAAGACCTCCCCCCCCCCCCCGCCGTCGGTCACGCCCCCTCCTGCAACCGAACCGGCTGCGGCCTCCGAACCTCGGCCACCGCCTCTGGCAACGAACTTTCCGCAGGAAATGCAGCCACACTACCCATACTGTTACTTCCACACATGGTTTGGTGAGGCGGCACGGAACTGCAGACCACCCTGCTGCTTCCCAAATGCGAATCTCAGGTAGGTCCGGGTCCCGCCTCCTGCGCACAACATGACAGGCACCTCCCAGTGCTCCATTCTGTCCGGGAACACTCGGATAATTACGCACGACTTTATATTAAAGACATTTCGTTGGGATACTTTTTCCTAGTGGACACAGGCGCTGACATTCCGCTGCTGCCTACATCCTTAGTGTCGTAGAACGAATGACAATTGCTGACAAATTACATGAGGCATCACTGCTCTATTTCGCCAGCCACTGCCTACCTAGCAAGTCTCAGGTTCAGGCTCCTCGTCCCGCGGCCGAACGCGGCCAGGGCCACACTGTACCGACCGTTTCGCTCGCTCCGGGATGCAGTATACAAACAGCTCGGACGTCACCGGCTCCGCCCTTGGTCACGCCCCCATACTTCACTGCAAGCTGTGAATTCAACTAAACTACAATGCTCGGGTTCAACCTCCCACATCGTCTTACTCTACGCAAACTGCAAACTCGAGTGGACTTCTTTAGTGTGCAATATTGAGGAACCTATACTAGGCATTGACTTCTTGCGACACCACAAACATTCATCAGACCTAGTGCGAAACACTGTGTTTCATTACCCCTCCAAAACTGACTTCCCCTGTGCTCCATCGAGCAAACCCTCCCATGACACATCAGTCAGGGCTCATCTCATCCGTACATGTTCGTCTCTGTCGACGACGTTACAAGAAACAACGCACAAGTGCCTTGTCGGGCTTGAAAACGTCGCTCACCTACGCAAGGAAAACTTTGAGCTCCCCCTCCGAATCCATGAAACTCAGCTCCAGCTATCCGATGCAGCAAAGGAACTACAGACACAGCAGCAAGGACAAATCAAGGTCAGTAAGTGTGCCGAATCTGCTTGTAGTTCCAGCAATCGAGCCTCCATTTGCTTACCTCTCGCTACCCCTCACAACTGTGCTATCAAGTCTACCATAACATGTACTGACAGTTCCACAGGACCACACCCCCCTAATACGGCAACGTTTGACACTCGGCCGGACACGAGCGTCATGTGTTCCCATACTGACAGCTCCTACCTCTCCCCTCGCGGACAGCACCTCAAACTATGCAATTTCGGCTCCTGCGCGCCGACGTGCGACCGCCACTGACAACACAAACAGTGCACTCGCGCCCAGCGCTTCGCCCGCAACCGTGCTGCCACAGGCCGCGCCCTCGGACAATGGACTCACTGACGCTTCACGAGCTCTGCTGAGCTCACATGACCTCGGTGCCACTGCTTCAGGCTGGCGGCCATCTTGACATGTCGACTCCTGTGACAATTCGCCGCCTCGGCTCCCGTCAGATCCGCCGAGTGGCTCCGAACACCACGACCTCACCTCGCCTGCCCCGCTCTCCTCACATTGTAACCAAACCGCCTCCCGTGCCGCTGGCAACATTTCCGTTGTCACCAATGGCACGGTTCACAAGCTTCGCCTCATGCCAGGTCCCTCGATCTCCAGTAAACCACGTCAACTTTGCCCCGAGCACCTCTCCGACCTTAAAAAGCAGATTTCTGAACTTCTAAGCTCCAGCGCCATCGAACCCTCTGCCAGCAGCTGGTCTACACCCATTCATATGACACCCGTGAAAGACGGGTCCTGGTGCTTGTGCAGAGACTACCGTCGACTAAATGCACGAACAATTATGGACACCTACCCCATTCCCAACATTGCCTACTTTACCAGTTCCCTCGCAGGTGCGACCATGTTCTCTGCCATTGATTGCAAACAGGCCTACCACCAGATCCCCATGGCTCCTGAAGACATCGAGAAGACAGCAATCACCACCCCAATCGGGTTACTTCAGTTTCGATTCACGCCCTTTGGCCTGAAAAACGCAACCCAGACCTGGCAACGCTTCATCAACGAAGTGCTATTTGGCCTAAAAGTCTGCTTTGCTTATCTTGATGACATCCTTGTGTTCAGCTCCTCTGTCGAGGACAACATTTGACATGTGCAAACTGTTATGGACACTCTCGCGGCAGCTGGCATCGAGACCAACTGGGACAAATTGCAGCTACATCAATCCACTGTCACTTTTCTTGGACTTCGGGTCTCTGCCGAAGGCATTTCACCGCCCCCTGGCAAACTACAAACAATACTAAACCTATCCAGACCTTTGTCATTCCAAGAGCTCCGGCGATTTCTGGGGACGGTTAATTATTATAGCCGACATCTACCTCGGGCTGCGGAAATTCAGGCTCCACTGACAGACGCCTTGGCAGGCACCAAGACTTCTGGATCTTGGCCCATTCCATGGACCCCTGCTATGACTGACTCTTTCACTGCCCTCAAAAATCTTCTTGCCGAGGCCTGCACCATCGCGCATCCTCATCCCAATGCGCAGCTTTTCATCACCACAGACGCGAGCGATACTGCCATTGGCGCTGTCCTTAGCCAGACAGTCGATGGCCAAACTTTGCCTCTGCAGTTCTTCTCGTGCAAGGTCACCAATGCACAATGGAAATATTCCGCATTTGACAGGGAGTTGCACACAGTCTACAAAGCGATCAAGCATTTTAAGACCGACGTTGAGGGATGCCCTATCTATGTTTTAACTGACCACAAACCCCTGGCTGCAACCATTTGAAATCCGCCAGCTGACCCGCCTCCTCACCGTTTCAGGTACATGGACTTCATATCTCAGTTCACCACCGATGTCAGCACATAAAGAGTGCTGACAACATAGTTGCTGATTTCCTTTCACAAGTCGACGCTGTTCATTCGCTGTTAGACCTCTCTGACCTGCCTAACCTCCAACCCACTGACGAGGTCACACAAAACCTGATTTCAGACTCTACCTCTTCACTACACTTCATCCGCACCACCTTCCCTGGCATTTCTGGTGAGATCAGGTGCGACGACAGTACAGGCACGTTACGCCCCCTCATCCCAACCACGCTCCGTCGAGCTGTCTTCAACGCACTGCATAATTTAGCCCACCCTGGTGTTCGTGCGTCCGCCCACCTCGTAGCGGAGTGCTTTCTGTGGAGAAACTTCAACAAGGACTACCAGCAATTGGCAAGCTCCTGCATCGCGTGCCAACGCTGCAAAGTACACAAGCACACTTCACCCCCCCTTGGCGCCTTTTCGATCCAACCTGGCGTTTCCAACATATTCATATTGACGTTGTTAGGCCTCCCCCCCCCCCCCCTCTAACAGCTTTCGTTATGTTCTCTTGTCTATCGACCGAACAACTCACTGGGTCGAGGCTGTCCCCCTCCCCAATGTCACGGCAGGAACTGTTGCTTGGCTTTCGTTGAGTCATGGGTATCACATTTCGGATGTCCAACTATCATCACGACTAACCAGTGCATACAATTTGAGTCGGCCCTGTTCAACGAGTTTTGTAACATTTGTGGCATCCGGCGCATCCATACCACAGCATATCACCCAAAAAATAACGGGCTAGTCGAGAGCCGGCACTGCACTTTCAAGGCGACTCTTCGATGCCACGACTCTCTATGGACGGAGGCCCTTTCCCTTGTGCTACTCAGCATTTGTGCAATCTATAAGGTATACCTCAAAGGCACAATAGCCGAGTTCGTATACAGCCAGAACATTGTTCTTCGTGGCGAACTTGTGAGCCCTTCCGCTTCTCTCCCTCAGTCCGACTTACCTTCCTTCGTGGACCTCGTCAGACGCCACTTCATCAACCTCCACATCCCTCCGCCCACCAGCCATTCCCACCCTAAGGTTCATGTCCCGAAATCTCTGAACAATTGCGAGTATGTCATGCTCCGAGATGACACTGTCCGTGCTCCCCTCCAACCCCCATATACCGGCCCGTACCGAGTTCTCCGGCGCTTAGCCAACACCTATGGCATCCAGATAAAAGATTCAACTGTTACAGGCTCTCTCAACAGACTTAAGCCTGCTCATGTCAAGCCCGCTTCTACCCCATTCAGGCCATGACCACGCCACTCACTGTCATGGCTCACGACACTCCAACAACACCCTCCACGTTGTACTTACTCACTCAGCCGAGTGACTTTCAGCTCCAATCATCAAGCTCCCTCCGACCTCGCCCTCTACTCTGGTCTCACGCACTCCATCGAGTGATCACATGCTCCCCATGTCGAATTTACCTACGATCGTTCCCTCGCCGCTGGGCCCCTCTCTGGCCCCTTCAACGTCTCGCCTATCGGCTGCCTCGCCCTGTTGACGTTTCTCACACCCCCCCATCTTGAACGTGCCCTATAATACTACACGATGACACACTGTTCGTCGTATGTTTCCCTTCATCCGGTGCTCATGACACAACCTCCGCCATTCCCTGCCACCTGGTGAAATGTGTTCCCCTCTCGCCCTACATTGACTTGGACATGCTTCGTGTCTTCGCCACGCCCACCGGAGACATCGTCATCGTCGCTCCGTTCCACCCACAAACCGCCGCCCTACCTGTTGCCACACAACCAGCACGGCCAGTACGATGCCCGGCGCGTTTCAATGACTTCCAGGTTTGGTGGCCGGACCTTATTTCATGTCATCTATCAACACAACTCCTCGACGACACTGTCGAGCTGACCTTGGTTCAACTTCTGCGGACCACCCCTGCCGACGCCATAGTCACCCCTCCATCACCCGGCCACTCAGGAGTACTCTGTAATGTGTGTGTGTGGGGGGGGGGGGGGGACTATGTGGCGCCGATGAGATCGACACCAGTATCGATCTGAGCATCATCTTTGAACCTAGCAAAACATTATCATTGTGTAGTTTCGCCATTCAGTTCTCTGTAAGCCTTACTTGTGTGGAGAGGTAAATAATTGAACTCCTGATATCAAGGTGTTGTTTGGTGTATCTCACCCGAGCATCCACCTCAAACCCTCATACAACAAATCTTATTGCATAAAAGAGAGTAGTTGGAATCATGCATGGTATTGATCCAAGATATTCTTGCAGGAAACCTGTTCCATAAGCTCCAAATATTAACCACCAAATCTCAATACATCTTTTCTTTGATGCTTTTTGTCTCTAGTAACCATTCTCTATTTACATCTAATAGTATATACTATACACTGAGTTGACAAAATTCATGGGATTGTGATATGCTCATGTATGGATGGTGGTACTATTGTGTACACAAGATACAAAAATGGCTCTGCATTGGCAAAGTGTCATTTATTCTTAGAGGATTCATGTGAAAAGGTTTCTGATGTGATTCGGGCCACATGATAGGAATTAGCAAACTATGAACATGGAATGGCAGTTGGAGCTACATGCGTGGGACATTCCATTTTGGAAATTTTTAGGAAATTCAATATTCTGAGATCCACAGTGATGAGAGTGTGCCAAGAACATCAAATTTCAGGCATTACCGCTCTCCACACATAATGCAGTGGGCCACATCCTTCACTTAATGACCGAGTGCAGCGGAATTTGCGTAGAGTTGACAGTGATAACAGACAAGCAGCATTGTGAAATAACCACAAAAATCAATGTGGGATGTATGAAAAATTTTATCCATTAGGACAGTGTAGCAAAATCTGGCATTAATGGTCTATGGCAGCAACAGACCAGTGTGAGTGTCTTTACCTTCATGACCTCAACTGCAGTGCCTCTCCTGGACTCATGACCATATCTGTTGGACCCTACATGACTGGAAAAACCAGGACCTGGTAAGGTGAGTCCTGATTCAAGTTGCTAAGAGCTGATGGTAGGGTTCAAGTGTGGCACAGACTGCACATAGCCATGACCCCAAGTTATCAACAAGGCACTGTGCAAATTGGTGGAGGCTCCGTAAAGGTGTGGATTGTGTATATGTGGAATGCAATGGGTACTCTGGTCAAAGTGAAACAATCACTGACTGGAAATGATTATGTTCGGCTACTTGGAAATCATTTGCAGCCATTCATGGATGAGAATTAGTTGTGTCAGTGGGCCACCACTGTTCGCAATTGGTTTGAATAACATTCTGGACAGTTTAAGTAGGTGGTTTGACGACCCAAATTAGTACATGCAGATAATCAATGAACGTTTTTGTAAATTTGTATAGCCATTTGTATTTATTTTTTAAGACTTGCCATTTATAATGTTAGCTATAACTCATTTTTGTTGTTTAAGATGGTCAGTGTATGAATATTCTTTTTTCCTGTGCTGTAAGATGTTTTCAGTATATTATGTCATTTTTACTTGAAATATACTTTCTTAATTTTGCTGTAACTTTTAAGTTTACTCACCAATTTGCTACATCTTTGTAATTGTACATTTTGTTTATTGTAGCTCTTTAATGATATAACCCTGACTCAATCCACATCCTTGTGATCCATCACAACATGAATCCTGGATGAAATGTAACTATATTATGAGAAGGAAAGAATCTTTTTGTTGTGCCTATCTGCAACTCAGCATCTCCACAATATTGTGAGTAGCAACTTTCCTTTTCATGCAGTGAGATAGCTAACTCTGTGTGGTTTGCACATAAGGTTTTTTTTTTTTTTTTACATTAGGCAACTCTCCATGCAGTGGAGATACAGACAGCTGTAGGAGACACAAAAGTAAAAATGTAAGGTCTAAAAGATGCTCCGCTGCAAGCGAGAGTATTAATAGCCTAATAGATAACTGCCAAAGCATTTGCAACAAAATGACAGAGCTTGAAGTGCTCCTGAAAGCAGTGAAGCTCACATAACACTAGGTACAGAAAGCTGGTTGAAACCTGAAATTGATAAATGTGAGATTTTTGATTAAAATTTAAGTGTATATCCAAAAGATAGGCTAATGGGAAATGGAGGCAGTGTGTTTGTTGCAGTTGATGAGAAACTCAGATCTAGCAAGATAGAAATTGAAGCTGCACGCAAAATTGTTTGCGCAAGTCTCAGTATCTGAGATGGACTTGAAATGGTAACTGGATCCTTCTATCTCCTACCAGACTCGTGTCCTGATGTAACTAAAAACTTTAGAGAAAACCCCAGTTCACTTGTACATCAGTTTCCCAATCATACTGTAATCATCAGTGGAGAATTTAACAATCTAACAATCAAGTGAGGAAATTACAGTTTTGTTAAAGGTAGACATGACAAGACATCCTATGAAACAGCCTGCGTTCTCTGGAAAATACCTAGAATAGATAGTTCAGTACCTCACTCATGGTGGAAATATATTGGATCTAAAGGCAACAAACAGACCTGACATCCTTGAGGAAGTCTATATCAAAACTGGTATCAGTGACCATGACCTGGTTGTGTCAACAATGGTTACCAAAGTACAAAGCACAACTAGAACAAAGTAGAAAGGTGTATATCTTCAGTAAAGTAGATAAAAAAGCTGTAGTGTCATGTCACTATAGAGTCTGACCATAACACCTTTTTTGGGCACTAATTTAGTACAGGAAGCCCAAAGAGACGGTTGTAAATCCCTGCTTGCAACAGTTTGTTAATAGCCAACATAGCTGTCTGTAAGTCTGCGGGGTGCATGTACTGAGGTTTGTGGTGAACTGGTGGACTATTCATGGTCATGATATGATGTAATGTCCTGTCTCAAACTGCACATGTATGAGTGCGGATGTAGAGGGTGGCAGAATTGATGACACAGTTTACTAACAATGCAGGTGGTGCTGTCCTGACCTTGGAGAGTTTGTTAACTTGTGGTACAGGGAGCTGGTGTGGTGTGGAGCATGCTGTGTGTGAGCCACAGTTTCTGTAAGTCTGCGGGGTGCATGTACTGAGGTTTGTGGTGAACTGGTGGACTATTCATGGTCATGATATGATGTAATGTCCTGTCTCAAACTGCACATGTATGAGTGCGGATGTAGAGGGGGGCAGAATTGATGACACAGTTTACTAACAATGCAGGTGGTGCTGTCCTGACCTTGGAGAGTTTGTTAACTTGTGGTACAGGGAGCTGGTGTGGTATGGAGCATGCTGTGTGTGAGCCACAGTTGGCTGAGAGGGGTGAGGGAATAGCAGGATGGAAGCTGGATATGTATGATATGATGGTATGGCATTGTGGACCAGGAGGCCCCATCCGGGAAAGTTCGGCCACCGAGTGCAAATCTTATTTCAGTCAATGCCACATTGGGTGACTTGCATGCTGGAGATGAGGATGAAATGGTGATGAGGACAACACAACACCCAGTCCACGACCGGAGAAAATCTCCAACCCTGCCAGGAATCAAACCCGGGCCTGCTGCATGGGAGGCAAGAATGTTACCACTCAGCTGAGCAGGTGGACATGGAAGCTGGGACTTTGTCCAATGTCCCCTGTTGTTGACACTCTGCTGTGTGAACGTATTCTCAGGCCAGTTGCAGATCTTTAGTTACATCACTGATGCCATGTTTAATTTCCTCCTGTTTGGTGCAAAGTCACTGCAATTGGTTGTGACAGTCAATATCACATTGACGTGTAGTCAGTACATCATTGAGTAGGGTGACATTTCCGCGAAGCATGTCAAAGTATGTATTGTCGACATGATGCTGTTCAATTGGAAATAGGACAAATGTGATCAGTGTAGGCATGATTGAGGCCAAGAGGTCCTGAATACTAGCACAGCTGAAATGATAAATGAGAGTAGCATGAATGACATCTCATGAGAACCGGTGAAAGTCTATGAAGTTGTTGTCAATGACTGACTGGATGCTGTCGATGACTTAGAATGTCCAAGAACATTGCAGAGTCAGTGAAAGGTGTTCAGTATGGTCAAGGGTGCCATGGACCATTATTTTTTAAGTTGTTTGCAGAATGGATGCCTAAGGACATTATTGATGCAAACATCAATGTGCTGGGTTGTGGCAGGGTGCTATGTCCAGTCCCATGTCTGTCAAGAAATGTTGATGTGTCAAGAAGTTGGGTACAAAGAGGCATCCCTGCATGGGTGTCATCTTTTGAAGTATGCCAGTGTAGTCTGCAAAACCAATAGGTGTCTTGCTTCTTCTGCCTGTGGCAGTGCACCTGTATCAAGCTGCTGGCAGTGACCAGGTAATCACAGGGCTCATGACACTTGGGTGTCACTGCAGAATTGGCTGTGAAACCAGCAGGTGATCAGTTGGGAGTGGGAGTGGTATCAAGTGCATTATTGCTGTGTGGTATGGGCTATGTGGCTAAGCCATAGTGGGTTTCCAATGATTGTGGGGGTGTGGTGACCTCTTCGTGAGCAGTCTTGGCAGTTCAGGTGGGTTTCATCATACCTCCAGTGGCACTAGGCATGGTATCTTTGTGCTTATTAATTCTGTAAATGTGGAAGATCACTGAAGACATGTGATCTGCCTGCACAAGTCAATCTTCTAAACAGGCTGACTCGTGGGTAATCATTGTGAGCTGTAGATCAATCGGTAAATTCACTAGCCAAAGACACATCAACTGTTGCATGGAGTCAGTGCCAAAGTTGTGACACTGTGTTCTCCTGGAGTTGTTGCTCATACATGGCCTCCTGAAGTTGCTCTTCTGGAGTGCATCAGAGTCTCTGTAATAGGACAGCTTTTGCTGCATCATACTTGTTCTTATGTGATGTAGTTAGTATAATATCACTACTGAGGTTGGCCTTTGCCATTACATGGCAAAGCAGGTGCACATACTTGTTGCCGTTATTGGAAATTCTGAAAGTCTTGATAAAACATTCTGCAGTCGCAAACCACAATGTTGACCGAGTGGCATTAAATGGCGGTACTTTTAAATGTGTGTATGACCATTGTGATGAGAAAGGTGAGTGAACATCCACATTGTTTGATATGTAGTGCAACATGGCTGTTGGATCTGCATGGAACACTACGCAACTGACTGTGGCAGAAGGAGTAGCAGTTGTTTGAATCCAAATTAGCAGCACAGAGGACACGGAAGATGTAAACATAGAATCATACATAGTGTGGGGCCATTGCAGAATGAAGGTAGAGTTGGGCATGGTATTGTCCTCAAAGTCTAATAATAGGCTGGGACCAGGTGGGCATTGTTCAGGCATGACAGGGACAGTGTTAGCAAGAGAAATGGCACACTGTTGAATGTTGCACTCAGTTTTAATCACATGATTAGCACAGTGACAACACTGCAGCTCCTGCACTGCAGTCCTTGAGTTGTTATCCACAGAAATTGATGCGGTGGACAAATTGGTGTGGGTTGTTCCCATTGTTGCAACACAATATAATGGATTTTCGTGAATACTGAACAGGTGCATGTTCCACAGTTGATGCAAATACGCCAATATAAGAGGTATCGAACTATGGATTGGTGGATACCACTAATAATACACAGTTCATTATGCTGTATTACACTTTACTAGCAAGAAATGCCTGTAATATGTCCAGACAGTAGCATCACCTACACTGCTCCTTCACTGTTTATAAAAGACCTTCCTCTCTGCCTCATGAGAATGGTTCCCATAGTGATTGAGGCATCCCCACAAAATGATTTAAATATCACCTTTATTACTGTAAAAGAAGCAAATTATGGTTAGGAAGCAGGGAAGGAAAGATAAGTGAAGAGGAGCCACCAAATATAAATTAAATGAAAAAAGAAAGAGTAAATGAAAATTATGGCATACAGGTAAGGAGGTAAGAAAGAAGTGAAAATATATATGCAACAACAGTAATTTATGCTAGTTGAGACTAGAAAAGTGTCAGAGATCAAGAACATTTTGTAGAGTAAATTTGTGTATACTCCAGTACTACGTTGTAGTAGAAACAACTAGAGCCACACTTTTCACGTAAATACACTTTATAAACAGCATCTTTGCACAAATGTCCACAGCAAAAACTAACGACTACATACAAAACATGTCTGAGCAGAATACACTGCCAAAACAAGTCAAAGAAGTTGACTGTCACAGAGATGGTGGTCGACTCTTGCTGACTCGACTGCCTCCACAGGAGCCCTCCCCGAACCCCCCCCCTCCCCCCTCCCAGTAGTGCAGAGCATGGGGAAGATCATAGAGTGGAGGAGGGTCAGCAGGAGATGTAAGACTCAGTGTGCTTTGACCAAACGATGAGTCACTACACTTGACTGGAGTAGGTTCACTGGGTGGCGGGCCATGCATCATGGTGTTTTCAATTGTCAAGGCCAGTTTTAGCCTGTGTAAGAATACAGTTTGTGACTTACCATTGAGGACAATAACAAAGGAGTTGTTAGAGCTAGATAGTATCTAGTAAGGCCTGAATAAGGGGGCTGCAAAGACACATGAATTGAGTTGCCACAGAGCATGACGTAATCACATGTGGTGAGTTCACTGTGAATAAAGATGCATGGAGTTGTGTGAGCATGGGGAGGGAGCACATGGATATGTGATATGTGTGAGTGGATGCACTCGATTAATGTGGGTAGGGAGGAAGAGGATTGGAATCTGTGACATAATCTGTGGGAAGGACCACTGTACAGTACCTTGGCAAAAGATAATTGAAGCTCCTCTTTGAAAGTGGTACATATGCCCAAGAGCACCCATGGCAACATTTTTGCCCAATCATCGGTGTGACACATGAGAGCTGCTTTCAGAGTGTGATTCCAGCACTCCACAAGTCCATTATTTTGTGGATGGTAGGCAGTGGTACAGAACTTGACAATGCCACATAGATTACAGAGCTTAGCAAAAAGAAACTATTCGAATTGCTGACCTTGATTTGTAGTGACAAACAATAGGCTGATGAAGTTGGCCAGCCAAGTGTGAATGAAAGCAGGGGCTACTAGGTTGGCTGATATGTCAGCAAGGGGGCAGTCTCCACCCACCTACTAGTCCAATTGATCATATAAAGAATCTATCTGAAACTTTCTGTAGGAGAGAGGAAACTGATCAGATCAAGATGTAGGTGGTGAAAACTTCCTTTTGGGATGTCAGAGTGTCTGAGAGCATGTAGCACATATCAACTGACCATACTATGTTGGCATGGAATATCCATGCATGGCAGTCACTTTTGTTGTTCAGCTAAGCAAAAAGCTCGGTAAGCAGGCACATGCTGGATTTGATATCCAGGTGTGCCAGGTTGTGAATGGCACTGAAAACTGCACATTGCAGGGCTGAAGGAACTATGGGACTTGGTGTGCTGGTGGAAGTGTCCCTGAACACTGGAGTAGCTGATCCCGGTAGGAGTTGTGATTCCACTGTAAGGGAAATAGACAAGTCTTGTTCTATACATTGGGGTCTTGTTTTGTAAATGAACCAACTTGTCCAGGTTGTGTGGTGAAGTAATGTCAGAGCCTTTGATGTAGCAGACTTCCATAGTTTACTGAGAAATGAGGTTGATATGTTGAAAACAATGAGAAGCAGAGTTATGTAATGTGTCCACAAAGGGGCGGTGGTCTGTAAAAATGGTAAACTCCAGAGCTTCAATGTCTTCTCAAAAATATTTCACTGCCTGATAAATGGCATATAACTCCCTCTCAAAAGCAGACCATTTGCACTGGGTGGAAGACAATTTCTTGGAGAAGAAGTGAAGAGTCTGTGGAATGTCGCCTATATGTTGCTGAATCACTATGCCAACAGTAGTGTTGCTAGCATCCATGGTAACAGAGATGCATGTATCTGCAACAGGACCTGTGAGAGTGACACCACTGGAGAGTGTGACCTTGAGATTTTAAAAAGCTTGTAACATAGTGTCAGACCAGTTCACTCTACATGATCCAGAAGTGTTCTTGCCTGCTAAAACATGGGGTAAATGATGCCTGAAATAGCTTACCATACCAAGGAAACTGCGAAGATCAAATTAGGTATCAGCTAGCAGTAGGTCATAGATGGAGGTGACACAATCAGAAGTCGGGCAAATGCCCTCAGCAGTAACTTCTTGACCAAGGAAGGTGATGCTAGTGTGGCAAAGTTGAGTTTTATTGTGATTAATTTCGACACCATTGTCCATGAGGATTTGTAACACATGTGATAGGCGTTTCTCATGTTCATCATTGGAAAAGAAAAAGATAAGGATGCCATCCAGATGTCAAAGCATAATGGCCATGGGAAAAATAGACAATCAATAAAGCACTGCCAGGTTTGGGCAGCATTTTTCAGTCCATAAGGCTTGAAACAATATTCGAATAGGCTGAATGGTCATTTTGGGGATGCTATCAGTGTGTGTAGGTGTTTGATGGTAAGCTTTGCAGCAGTCTATGATGTTAAATACACACCCGTGTTGCAGATTTTGCGTGAGGCCTCGGATGTGTGGAATGAGATAACTGTCAATTAGTGTGCATGCATTCAGTTTGTGGTAGTCTCCACACAAACTGTACATACCATGTTTTTTAGAGATCAGTGGATAGGAGAAGACCAGTTACTAGAAGAGGGGTGGACTATACCTGCTTTTAAGAGTTCCTGCACAGCATCCTTAGCGTGGCACTGTTCATTAGCTATCAGGGACCTTGCCTTGTAACAGATGGAAGGGCCTCCATGGTCATTAGCATATACCAGGTACCATTTGAAATAGCCATGAGGCACAAAGAAGGGGAGGGGGCATGGCAGGGGACACTGATACAGGAAGAGTCACTGACCTGTCAAGTCTGTGGAACAGCAGTGTGTGTGTGTGGGTGTGTGTGTGTGTTGTCTACCAGAGGTTCAGCAGGCAGTATCGCGGTTGGAGAGCATCAGTCACATGATGTGCATGAGTCAGGTTATCAGAAGCACCTGCAACCAGCTGACGAAGTGCGTTGTTGCTGGCAGGAATGGTTTCGATGTCACAATGTTTGAGTAAGAGCTCACTGAGGCAGTTGGTGAGTTGAGCTGTCAGAACCAGGAGATGTGAAAGTGTCATGGAAAGTGGTGTTTGACGTACTTGCAGTGACATTCTGTACTGCACTTCAATATAGGACGGGGACTGCCACATGATGTCATTCATGGGAACACAACACACAGCGATAATCACTGAAGAAAGTCAATGTGATGCAAAAATGCACAATAATGGGGTCACCACTGTGGGTACTCCAGTACTATGTCATAGTAAAAAGTACTAGAGACACACTTTTCACTTAAATACACTTTATTGATGGCATCTTTAAATGATGTTTGCAGTGAAAAATAACAATGACATACAAAACATGGCTGAACAGAACACACAGCCAAAACAGATCAAAGAAGTTCATCCTCATAGAGGTAGTGGTCGACTCATGCTGAGTCAACTGCTGCCATAAGCTAATGTTTATAAAGTTTTGAGTTGTTGGCATTTTGATGAAGTATATAGAATGGCATACCTAGTGTTCCAAGCACCAATGAGAAGCCTATTATATTTCAGCTCATGTTCTAGTCAAGGAATAGTGGTGTCAGATTTATTTAGTACATAATGTTACATGCAAATAAAGTTACATATGTAATAGACAGAAACTCCACAAAGTACAAAAGAATTAACACTTTTCATACGAAATATAAACATAAAGGAAAATATTTATCAGTATCAAGATGTTCAATCCATTCTAGTCTGATACAGATGCCTCCAGGAAGTCAGTCCAGTCTTTGCAAGAGTGCAAAGGACTGTCATTGTGAAGATACTGGATATACCAAGGAATTTTGTGTATCGAGCTTGTGCAATAACATAGTTCCCTAACTCAGCTTTTACTCTTCTTCTAGCTTTACTTTTAATATTACTGAAATTGATCAATACCATTTTATCATTATTTATTATAAAAACATTATCGCTAAACCATTTTCCTGTCTCATTTATTGTCCTAGAGACACTTTTCTGTAGATTATCCTCAGTGTATCCCTTTATAAAAATGCTAGTTTCATTAGCAAACATCACCATTTCTGCAACTGTCAGATGGTTTGGCAAATCATTTATGTACACCAAGAACAACAGAGAACCTAACACGGAACCCTGGGGCACTCCCCATAGCTAGTTTTTTTGAAATATGAGAGATACTCTTTGCCTTCATGACATATTTGTACTCTCTGTTGTCTCTCAGAGAGATAGGACTTAAACCATTTGAAGGCAGGTACCCGGACTCTTGGAGCAGTCTTGCCATATTTCATACCATTAGTAGTCACTGCAGACCATCAGTCCACAAGGATATAAATGCAGATTTATCAGTAGAAATTAACAGTGTTATTGTTAATATATCATTTATTATGTTTAAATTTTAATGGCAGCTCAGATGCACATGTTCTCAAACAAGCTGATAACACAACACGTGCAGAAAATTTTCTTTGTTGAGTGCAGCTATCTAGGCTGTCAGAAGCATGAATTACTGAAGAAGTGTTACCTCCAACATTCATTGAGGAATAAAATATGACCAAAAGCCAATTGAGGGGGGGGGGGGGGGGGGGGGAGGGTGTCTTGTGCAATTTGCAAACAATTTTTCACATATGACAACACTTCCTTTCTACTTGTTATACATATATATTGTTTAAGAGTAGAAAACGTATTTGAACTCTCTGGATGCTTTCTTGGATTCATGATTTCAGGTTGCAATTCCATTCTGCAGAAATATCAGAAATACTATGTAGACCTCCTAATTTCAGAAAAACAGAAACATTTTGAAAGTGTCATTCAAACTCAAATAATATTTCCAAAACGTCATAGTCACTAGTAAATAGAGAAATAGGTTAATCTGGGAAACATACAATTGAAAATCACTTGATAAACAGCACAATAGAAACTGATCAGAATAATTTAGCAGATCCATTTAATAATTACTTTGCTTCTGTTGGCTCCAGCATAAACAATCAGCTTAAAAATCATAAATACAAATTCAGAGGAACACCAGTGTCAGGAAGTATATATTTGACACCAACAAGTAAAGAAGAAATAATTGAAATAGTGAGTAGCTTAAAGAATTCCCATGCAGCAGGATATGATGGTCTTAATCTGGACACTTTTAAGAAATGTATACATAAAATTGCATCACCTTTATCAACAGTTATCAACTTTCATATGGAAGATGGTCTATTTCCAGATGAGTTGAAAATTGCCTGAGTTGTGTCTATTTTTAAAAAAGGAAACAGAAATCTAGTAGAAGACTTTTGGCCCATTTCTGTTCTTCCAATAATATCCAAAATCTTTGAGAAAGTGATATACATAAGAATCTGGAACTTCCTGGTATGCAAAAAAGTGATTTCTAAGAGGCAGTATGGGTTTGTCAAGGGATCATGCACCATTGCAGCAGCATCCAACTTAATTGAAGGTGTCACACAAGCAATAGATAATAAAGAACATGTATGTTGCTTCTTTCTAGACTTACAAACTGTGTTGATACGACCATATTGCTGGACAAACTGTGGAGCTATGACATTCAAGGCACAGCCCATAATCTTTTGAGGTCCTACTTGACAAATAGGAAGCAGTTTGTGTCTATTAGCACTACAGAGGGAGCATACAAATCAAACACCACTGATGTAAATATTGGTATTCCACAGGGATCAATATTAGGACCACTCCTTTTTATTATTTATGTTAATGATATTCAGTCCATAACAAACCATGCTACAGCTATCTTATATGCAGATGATACCATGTTAATATATCCCAATCCAAGCTATTTGCAGCTCGAAGTGGAATCCAACACTGCAGCAAGTGTAATTCTGCAGCATTTTAATGGAAACAAACTAAAATTAAACACAAATAAATCTGTCTATATTGAATTTGATCTTGGGAGGCAAAAAACTCATGAAAACCAAATTTCTTGGCCTGACACTTGATGCAGAGTTAAACTGGTCTGATCATATAAATGATATTTGCAAAAAGCTATGTACTACCATGTATGTTCTAAGAAAACTGACACCTTTTTCTAACAGCGCCACTCTGAGGCAAAACTATTTTGCACTATTTGAATCCCATCTAAGCTATGGGATAGAGGTATGGGGATCCAGCAGTAAAGGTAATGGGAAAAGTGCACTTATCTTACAAAAGAAGAATTATGGGAAAGAAATGTGCCAGGGAGCCCTGCAGAAATTTGTTTAAAGAATTTAAAATACTGTTCATAACCTGTATGTAATGAAGATAACCATTATGGCAGTAAACAGTAACAAAATACTTAATAAAGAAATACACAATCACAGAACTAGAGGTAGAGTGAGAACCCACATTATCTCTCATAGAACAACACTTTATGAGAAAAGCCCTCACTATGCAGGCATAAAACTACTGAATAGCTTCCATCGTAATATCTACAAATTGCCCATTACAAAACTAAAAAAGAAATGAAAATTATGGCTCCTAAACAATACTGTATATTCAATAGATGAGTTTCTAGATTTAGTTCACTCATATGATGGAAGACCATCTATCTAAAAATATATGTAATCTCAGATCTTAGACTGTGTCACAAACTGTAAATATTTGAAACTCAAATCTGAATACTGTGTCACAAACTGTAGATTCCTTAATCTAAGTATTGCAATAACAAATTGTTTTTATGTATAGTCCATATATGTAACATTGTTTTCTCAACTAAATTTAGAAAAAGTTGTCTAGATGAAAATGCCAGGCAATAATACGTAACTTTAGTAAGTAAGGATCTGACTTATCCAGAAGACTGGAACAAAAAACTTTTTTTTTTTTAATCAGTTGATGTTGGATCAAAATATATAAATATATAAACAGAAAAATTAACTAATGTGTAACTAACAAAACAATGTAACTAATAGAAAGTAACACTGCAGTAATAAGAAACCTCATGAGAATAAACTATAATGTGGCTACAACAGATTCCGTTTTACTATTTTCCGAAAGGCAACAGTGTGATTCGTATCAAATGCCATTGCTCATGTGGGATTGTCAGTCTGCAAAATTTGTTGCTCATTCTGCCACCACTGCTCTAGTTCAAAGGAACAACATAGTACTGTTGTTGATTGCAGGAAGGAACTTGGATCACTTGACTCCCACTTTTATAGAGACTAAAAGGAAAAGAAAAAATACATTTGTGCATACTGTCAGTCCATGTGTGACTGCTGCAGGGTTAACATTGTGCCAGTGAGAATCTCACTCCTATAACCTTGACATATTTCAACATAATTCCAAGTAATGTTTTTTGAGCATGTTGTCCTTCATCAACAAAATCTTAAATTCAGATGACAGATCTTAATCTTCCACACTTTGACTTAGTACTTCTGGTAGTTGTGAGAGGGCATCAGCTATGATGTTATGTCTTCCTGTCACACATACAATATCAAAATCATATTTTTATAAAATTAAAGGCCATCTTGCAAGTATTGGGTGGTATAGTTTACGTGTTTGCTGGAAGCTTAATGCCTGATGTTCACTATAGACGTTAGTATGTGTTACTGTTAATTAATAATGAAACTTTTTGAAAGATCACACCATATCAAGTGCATCCAGTTCTGTGGTGCTATTCTCGTTCACACACTGATAGGATCCTACTTGCATATGCTGCTGGACAAAAGGTCAGTTTTTCTGCGATGTCCTTTAGAAGGAGAATTTTGAATTTACTAATTCTAATTTGATCTTATCGAAAGCAAGTTGGCAGTTGTGAGTCCAATACCAAGATATTTTATTCCTCAATGGGTTAAATAGTGGTTCTGCAGTTAATAGTTGATTGGGAATGAAACATGTATAAAATGAAGCTAATCAAAGGCACCCCTCCAGTTGTTTCTTTGAAAAAATTACTAATCACAGTGATTTTTTTACTATGAGCTAGGATTCCAGTTGATGTAATTAAGTGACCAAGAATGGTTATCTGTGGGTATCCAAATTTCAATTTTTTTCTGGCTTATTGTTACTCCTGCCTGGAAAAATCTAACACTTTTTGCAACAATGCAGGGTGTTCATGCCATGTCTTAGATGCTATTAACAGATCATTGATGAACAGCACCACTCAATCCCACAGTTCATGTCCAAGGACAGTTTCCAAGGCTGTGATAAATACACTGCAGATTACACTGAGTCCAAAAAGCAATACTTGTAATTTATAACTTCTTCTGGGATAAACAGATGTAGTGTATTTTTTCAGTGCTTGCTCCAAAGTAATTTGCCAGTATTAATATCACAGATCAGGACAGGTGAAAAATTTAAGATCGTGAAACTTCTGAATTAATTTTCTGTATTTTGTGGTCATGTCAGACTGGGATGATCACTTTATTTATCTCTCTTGTATTCAAAGTAAATGTCATGCTTGATTCTGTTTTAGGCATTACCAGCAATGGGCTACAATAAGGACAAACATACAATTCAATCACTTCCCAGTTCTTCAGATTTCCTGGTCAACATCTGATCTTTGGTAGAGTATGAACTGTGATAATAGATTCAGTGGGATACAGCATTCAGATGACATGACTAGCATTGCACAGTTCCACACCCATTTTCATACACTTGCACAGTTTCACATCCATTTTCATACACTTGTGCAGACTGTTGTATCAGCTTAATTCCTATATTGATGGAATGCTTATTGTTCTAGGCAAATGTATTTTAAATCTATTGTTATCACTAGCCATCCTCTCGACAGTAATTCCTGAACTGTACTTGCCATGGACATTCTATTTGCTTCATAGAGTCACCAAAACTTGCACATCCTCAATATTAAGATGGCACTTGCCTGAAGAAAGTCGACTACTGCATCCTTTTCTCTCAACAGATCAAGTCCTACTATGCAGTCCATGACAAGATTCTGTAAAATAAGGAAGGTGATTCTGATGGCTATGGTTTCTAGCTTTACATTAAGTCTTGTCTTCAGCCTCATATTCCTTGATTGGCTCCCAACTGCTCCGATGCTTAGGCTGTTAGCTATGGAAAAGATAGGTACCTGCAGTTCCTCCAGTATTCATCTGAATAATGTGGTCAGAATCATGTTAACAGTGAAGCCTCTGTCTGAGGCTATTAAAACTCTTTTACCTTCCATTTCTGCATCTATGGTGAACTGTGATACAGCTGAGTTATTAATCTGGCTTGGATTAACATCTTGTGACAACTCTTCCTGGATACCATCCTTGTTGTTGTACCTAAAAATCTCAATTAAGTTAACATGGTCCCTATTTCTATTGGTGACTGACACATTAGGGAAATATGTCATTGTTTCTGGTATAGAACTTTTAAGTGTTACAGGGTTTAGGTTAGCATCTCACTTTTGTAGATCAGAAATGGAGAAAGGAGGAGTTGCCACATTCATCAGGAACTGTCATAAATGTAAGAACATAGACATTCATAAATTTTGCCTAGAACAGCATATGGAAACATGTGCAACAGAAGTAGAATTTCATGAAAAATCCTTCATAATAATAAGTGTATATCGAGCACCCGCAGGTAACTTGATTCTGTTTGTAAACCATCTTGAATCTGTACTGACCCACTTAACAACCAAAAGCAAAGAAATAGTGGTTGCTGGTGATTTCAATGTAGATTTCCTTAAAGACTCTCCCAATAAGAACTTATTTGAGTTAGTAACACTATCATTCAACTTAATTCCCATTGTAAAGTTCCCCACTAGGGTAGCCAATTGCTCACAAACAGCTTTTGATAATATCTTTATAGAAAAGTCCAATGAACAAAATTATATTACAAAACCAATAGTCAATGACCATGACATGTAGTTCCTTCTGTTAAATGTTAATACTGAACAGGATATAAAATCTATTAAATCTGAGCTCAAGAGGGTAATCAATAAGCCAAAAATTGATTATTTCAGGACACTCCTCAGAGGCATTTACTGGACTAATGTTACCAGGGGCAGCAGTCTTTTCAGTAGTTGCAGGAGCAACAGTCTGGATGATTGACTGATCTGGCCTTGTAACACTAACCAAAATGGCCTTGCTGTTCTGGTACTGTGAACGGCTGAAAGCAAGGGGAAACTACAGCCATAATTTTTCCTGAGGGCATGCAGCTTTACTTTATGATTAAATCATGATGCCGTCCTCTTGGGTAAAATAATCCAGAGGTAAAATAGTCCCCCATTCGGATCTCCGGGCAGGGACTACTCAAGAGGGTGTCATTATCAGGAGAAAGAAAACTGGCACTCTACGGATCGGAGTGTGGAATGTCAGATTCCTTAATCGGGAGGTAGGTTAGAAAATTTAAAAAGGGAAATGGATAGGTTAAAGTTAGATATAGTGGGAATTAGTGAAGTTCGGTGGCAGGAGGAAAAAGACTTTTGGTCAGGTGAATACAGGGTTATAAATACAAAACCAAATAGGGGTAATGCAGAAGTAGGTTTAATAATGAATAAAAAAAAATAGGAGTATGGGTAAGCTACTACAAACAGCATAGTGAATGCATTATTGTGGCCAAGATAGACACGAAGCCCACGCCTACTACAGTAGTACAAGTTTATATGCCAACTAGCTCTGCAGATGATGAAGAAATTGATGAAATGTATGATGAGATAAAAGAAATTATTCAGGTAGTGAAGGGAGACGAAAATTTAACAATCATGGGTGACTGGAATTCGAGAGTAGGGCAAGGGAGAGAAAGAAACATAGTAGGTGAATATGGATTGGAGCTAAGAAATGAAAGAGGAAGTCACCTGGTAGAATTTTGCACAGAGCATAACTTAATCATAGCTAACACTTGGTTCAAGAATCATGAAAGTAGGTTGTATACATGGAAGAACCCTGGAGATACCAAAAGGTATCAGATAGATTATATAATGGTAAGACAGAGATTTAGGAACCAGGTTTTAAATTGTAAGACATTTCCAGGGGTAGATGTGGACTCTGACCACAATCTATTGGTTATGAACTGTAGATTAAAAGTGAAGAAACTGCAAGAAGGTGGGAATTTAAGGAGATGGGACCTGGACAAACTGAAAGAACCAGAGGTTGTACAGAGTTTCAGGGATAGCATAAGGGAACAATTGACAGTAATGGGGGAAAGAAATACAGTAGAAGAAGAATGAGTAGCTTTGAGGGATGAAATAGTGAAGGCAGCAGAGGATTAAATAGGTAAAAAGACAAGGGCCAGTAGAAACCATTGGGTAACAGAAGAAATATTGAATTTAATTGATGAAAGAAGAAAATATAAAAATGCAGTAAATGAAGCAGGCAAAAAGGAATACAAACGTCTCAAAAATGAGATCGACAGGAAGAACAAAATTGCTAAGCAGGGATGGCTAGAGGACAAATGTAAAGACGTAGAGGCTCATCTCACTAGGGGTAAGATAGATACTGCCTACAGGAAAATTAAAGAGACCCTTGGAGAAAAGAGAACCACTTGCATGAATATCAAGAGCTTTGATGGAAACCCAATTATAAGCAGAGAAGGGAAACCAGAAAGGTGGAAGGAGTATATAGAGGGTCTATAGAAGGGCAATGTACTTGAGGACAATATTATGGAAATGGAAGAGGATGTAGATGAAGATGAAATGGGAGATATGATACTGAGTGAAGAGTTTGACAGAGCACTGAAAGACCTAAGTCGAAACAAGGCCCTGGGAGTAGACAACATTCTATTAGATCTACTGACAGCCTTGGGAGACCCAGGCCTAACAAAACTCTACCATCTGGTGAGCAAGATGTATGAGACAGGTGAAATACCCTCAGACTTCAAGAAGAATATAATAATTCCAATCCCAAAGAAAGCAGGTGTTGACAGATGTGAAAATTACCGAACTATCAGTTTAATAAGACACAGCTGCAAAATACTAATGCGAATTCTTTACAGACGAATGGAGAAACTGATAGAAGACGACTATGGGGAAGATCAGTTTGGATTCCGTAGAAATGTTGGAACACATGAAGCAATACTGACCCTACGAGTTATCTTATAAGAAAGATTAAGGAAAGGCAAACATACATTTCTAGCATTTGTAAACTTAGAGAAAGCTTTTGACAATGTTGATTGGAATACTCTCTTTCAAATTCTGAAGGTGACAGGGGTAAAATACAGGGAGTGAAAGGCTATTTACAATTTGTACAGAAACCAGATGGCAGTTATAAGAGTTGAGGGGTATGAAAGGGAAGCAGTGGTTGGAAAGGGAGTGAGACAGGGTTGTAGCCTATCCCCTATGCTATTAAATCTGTATATTGAGCAAGCAATAAAGGAAACAAAAGAAAAGTTCGGATTAGGATAATGGAATGTAGTCGAATTAAGTTGGGTGATGCTGAGGGAATTAGATTAGGAAATGAGACACTTAAAGTAGTAAAGGAGTTTTGCTATTTGGGTAGATAATAACTGATGATGGTCGAAGTAGAAGGGATATAAAATGTAGACTGGCAATGGCAAGGAAAGTGCCTCTGAAGAAGAAAAATTTGTTAACATCGAGTATAGATTTAAATGTCAGGAAGTTGTTTCCGAAAGTAATTGTATGGAGTGTAGCCATGTACGGAAGTGAAACATGGATGATATATATATATATATATATATATATATATATATATATATATATATATATATATATATATATATATATATAAAACAAAGATGATGTGACTTACTGAACGAAAGTGATGGCAGGTCGATAGACACACAAACACACACACAAAATTCAAGCTTTCGCAACAAACTGTTGCCTCATCAGGAAAGATGGGACGGAGAGGGAAATACAAAAGGATGTGGTTTTTAAGGGAGAGGGTAAGGAGTCATTCCAATACCGGGAGCGGAAAGACTTACCTTAGGGGGAAAAAAGGACAGGTATATACTTGCACACACACACATATCCATCCACACATATACAGACACAAGCAGACATATTTGAAGACAAAGAGTTTGGGCAGGGATGTCAGTCGAGGCAGAAGTGAAGAGGCAAAGATGTGCTGGCCGTGCACCAAGGCATGTTTAGCCACAGGGTGATCCTCATTACCAACAAACACTGTCTGCCTGTGTCCATTCATGCGAATGGATAGTTTGTTGCTGGTCATTCCCACATAGAATGCATCACAGTGTAGGCGGGTCAGTTGGTAAATCACGTGGGTGCTTTCACATGTGGCTCTGCCTTTGATCGTGTACACCTTCCGGGTTACAGGACTGGAGTAAGTGGTGGTGGGAAGGTGCATGGGACAGGTTTTACACCGGGGGCGGTTACAAGGATAGGAGCCAGAGGGTAGGGAAGGTGGTTTGGGGATTTCATAGGGATGAACTAACAGGTTACGAAGGTTAGGTGGATGGCGGAAAGACACTCTTGGTGGAGTGGGGAGGATTTCATGGAGGATGGATCTCATTTCAAGGCAGGATTTGAGGAAGTCGTATCCCTGCTGGAGAGCCACATTCAGAGTCTGGTCCAGTCCCGGAAAGTATCCTGTCACAAGTGGGGCACTTTTGTGGTTCTTCTGTGGGGGATTCTGGGTTCGAGGGGATGAGGAAGTGGCTCTGGTTATTTGTTTCTGTACCAGGTCGGGAGGGTAGTTGCGAGATGCGAAAGCTGTTGTCAGGTTGTTGGTGTAATGGTTCAGGGATTCAGGACTGGAGCAGATTCGTTTGCCACGAAGACCTAGGCTGTAGGGAAGGGACCGTTTGATGTGGAATGGGTGGCAGCTGTCATAATGCAGGTGCTGTTGCTTGTTGGTGGGTTTGATGTGGATGGACGTGTGAAGCTGGCCATTGGACAGGTGGAGGTCAATGTCAAGGAAAGTGGCATGGGATTTGGAGTAGGACCAGGTGAATCTGATGGAACTAAAGGAGTTGAGGTTGGAGAGGAAATTCTGAAGTTCTTCTTCACTGTGAGTCCAGATCATGAAGATGTCATCAATAAATCTGTACCAAACTTTGGGTTGGCAGGCCTGGGTAACCAAGAAGGCTTCCTCTAAGCGACCCATGAATAGGTTGGCGTACGAGGGGGCCATCCTGGTACCCATGGCTGTTCCCTTTAATTGTTGGTATGTCTGGCCTTCAAAAGTGAAGAAGTTGTGGGTCAGGATGAAGCTGGCTAAGGTGATGAGGAAAGAGGTTTTAGGTAGGGTGGCAGGTGATCGGCGTGAAAGGAAGTGCTCCATCGCAGCGAGGCCCTGGACGTGCGGAATATTTGTGTATAAGGAAGTGGCATTAATGGTTACAAGGATGGTTTCGGGGGTAACAGATTGGGTAGGGATTCCAGGCGTTTGAGAAAGTGGTTGGTGTCTTTGACGAAGGATGGGAGACTGCATGTAATGGCTTGAAGGTGTTGATCTACGTAGGCAGAGATCCGATCTGTGGGGGCTTGGTAACCAGCTACAATGGGACGGCCGGGATGATTGGGTTTGTGGATTTTAGGAAGAAAATTTCGAAAAAACTGCGTGTAATATATTAAAAGGAGTGGTTTTGTGGTGGCAGATTATGAAAATGAGGCTAACAATTGTCTGTAGAAATAATGACGTTAAAACCTGGGGAAGCGGATAAAAATTATCAGTGATGTGGGAAAAACGGAAATGGAAATAAAGCGAAAGTTATTAGAACTAGCCGAAATGGTTGTTTAAAGGGTGAAAGGAACTGCTTGTGAACTAGAAATGGTGGATTTTATAGCGGCGGTAGTGTTGAAAGCGGTAAAAAAATTTATTTTTCGTTATGGTTTGGAAGTGGGTTACGTATTATTAAGTATATATAGGCGGGATAAAATTGTATAGCAGATTACGGTAAAAAGGAGAAGGTGAATACAAAGTGAAACTACTGGCAAGAACAGAAAGAGAAAATAAGACGACAGAAAAGATTTCGAAATGCAACAGTGACAATAACAAACGTAATTGTTGGGTTCAAATTACTGATATCAATATAATAGAGGGAAACATTCCACGTGGGAAAAATATATTTAAAAACAAAGATGATGTGACTTCCTGAACGAAAGCGCTGGCAGGTCGATAGACACACAAACAAACACAAACACACACACAAAATTCAAGCTTTCGCAACAAACTGTTGCCTCATCAGGAAAGAGGGGAAGGAGAGGGAAATACGAAAGGATGTGGGTTTTAAGGGAGAGGGTAAGGAGTCATTCCAATCCCGGGAGTGGAAAGACTTACCTTAGGGGGAAAAAATGACAGGTATACACTTGCACACACACACATATCCATCCACACATATAAGACACAAGCAGACATATTTGAAGACAAAGAGTTTGGGCAGGGATGTCAGTCGAGGCGGAAGTGAAGAGGCAAAGATGATGTTGAATGACAGGTGAGGTATGAGTGGTGGCAACTTGAAATTATCGGAGATTGAGGCCTGGTGGGTAACGGGAAGAGAGGATATATTGAAGAGCAAGTTCCCATCTCCGGAGTTCGGATAGGTTGGTGTTGGTGGGAAGTATCGAGATAACCCGGACGGTGTAACACTGTGCCAAGATGTGCTGGCCGTGCACCAAGGCATGTTTAGCCACAGGGTGATCCTCATTACCAACAAACACTGTCTGCCTGTGTCCATTCATGCGAATGGATAGTTTGTTGCTGGTCATTCCCACATAGAATGCATCACAGTGTAGGCAGGTCAGTTGGTAAATCACGTGAGTGCTTTCACATGTGGCTCTGCCTTTGATCATGTACACCTTCCGGGTTACAGGACTGGAGTAAGTGGTGGTGGGAGGGTGCATGGGACAGGTTTTACACCGGGGGCAGTTACAAGGATAGGAGGCAGAGGGTAGGGAAGGTGGTTTGGGGATTTCATAGGGATGAACTAACAGGTTACGAAGGTTAGGTGGACGGCGGAAAGACACTCTTGGTGGAGTGGGGAGGATTTCATGAAGGATGGATCTCATTACAGGGCAGGATTTGAGGAAATCGTATCCCTGCTGGAGAGCCACATTCAGAGTCTGGTCCAGTCCCGGAAAGTATCCTGTCACAAGTGGGGCACTTTTGTGGTTCTTCTGTGGGGGATTCTGGGTTCGAGGGGATGAGGAAGTGGCTCCCAGATTCAACCAAACAGCCCTTGTCAAAGATTTACTGTCCTACACTCGTACTCTCTGCTGGAAATATCACTTTGCCACGAAGAAAAATGATCCTAATCCTACTCCTAATGATCCAACTCCCCAAGACACCATCCAAATTGAACCCTGCCTGGATCAGTTCCATCCTCCATCGCAGCGGGACCCACCTCCTCTTCCTCAAAATCACTCTCTCCAAACCTTCCAGGAATTTCTGACTTCCAGCCTTGCATCTCAATCCTTCTTAAAAAAACCTTGATCCTACTCACAACATCACCACTGCTGAAGCCCAGGCTATCCGTGATCTGAAGGCTGACCGATCCAACGTCATTCTTCCGGCGGACAAGGGTTCCACGACCGTGGTACTTGATCATTGGGAGTATGTGGCTGAGGGACTGCGTCAGCTTTCAGACAACACCACATACAAAGTTTGCCAAGGTAACCCCATTCCCGATGTCCAGGCAGAGCTTCAAGGAAACCTCAGAACCTTAGTTCCCCTGCAAAACCTTTCACCTGACTCCATCAACCTCCTGACCCCACCGAGACCCCACACCTCTACCTTCTACCTTCTACCTAAAATTCACAAACCCAATCATCCCGGCCACCCCATTGTAGCTGGTGACCAAGCCACCACAGAACATATCTCTGCCTACGTAGATCAACACCTTCAACCCATTACATGCAGTCTCCCATCCTTCATCAAAGACACCAACCACTTTCTCGAGCGCCTGGAATCCTTACACAAAACGTTACCCCCGGAAACCTTCCAGTAACCATTGATGCCACTTCCTTATACACAAATATTCCGCACGTCCAGGGCCTCGCTGCGATGGAGCATTTCCTTTCACGCCGATCACCTGCCACCCTACCTAAAACCTCTTTCCTCATTACCTTAGCCAGCTTCATCCTGACCCACAACTTCTTCACTTTTGAAGGCCAGACATACCAACAATAAAAGGGAACAGCCATGGGTACCAGGATGGCCCCCTCGCACGCCAACCTATTCATTGGTCGCTTAGAGGAAGCCTTCTTGGTTACCCAGGCCTGCTAACCCAAAATTTGGTACAGATTTATTGATGACATCTTCATGATCTGGACTCGAAATGAAGAAGAACTCCAGAATTTCTTCTCCAACCTCAACTCCTTTGGTTCCATCAGATTCACATGGTCCTTCTCCAAATCCCATGCCACTTTCCTTGACGTTGACCTCCATCTGTCCAATGGCCAGCTTCACATGTCCGTCCACATCAAACCCATCAACAAGCAACAGTACCTCCATTATGACAGCTGCCACCCATTCCACATCAATCGGTCCCTTCCCTACAGCCTAGGTCTTCATGGCAAACGAATCTGCTCCAGTCCGGAATCTCTGAACCATTACACCAACAACCTGACAACAGCTTTTGCATTCCGCAACTACCCTCCTGACTTGGTACAGAAGCAATTAACCAGAGCCACTTCCTCATCCCCTCAAACCCAGAACCTCCCACAGAAGAACCACAAAAGTGCCCCACTTGTGACAGGATACTTTCCGGGACTGGACCAGACTCTGAATGTGGCTCTCCAGCAGGGATATGACTTCCTCAAACCCTGCCCTGAAATGAGATCCATCCTTCATGAAATCCTCCCCACTCCACCAAGAGTGTCTTTCCGCCGTCTACCTAACCTTCGTAACCTGATAGTTCATCCCTATGAAATCCCCAAACCACCTTCCCTACCCTCTGCCTCCTATCCTTGTAACCGCCCCTGGTGTAAAACCTGTCCCATGCACCCTCCCACCACCACTTACTCCAGTCCTGTAACCCGGAAGGTGTACGCGATCAAAGGCAGAGCCACATGTGAAAGCACCCACGTGATTTACCAACTGACCCACCTACACTGTGATACATTCTATGTGGGAATGAACAGCAACAAACTATCCATTCGCATGAATGGACACAGGCAGACAGTGTTTGTTGGTAATGAGGATCACCCTGTGGCTAAACATGCCTTGGTGCACGGCCAGCCCATCTTGGCACAGTGTTACGCCGTCTGGGTTATCTGGAAACTTCCCACTAACACCAACCTATCCGAACTCCAGAGATGGGAACTTGCTCTTCAATATATCCTCTCTTCCCGTTACCCACCAGGCCTCAATCTCCGCTAATTTCAAGTTGCCGCCACTCATACCTCACCTGTCATTCAACAACATCTTTACCTCTGCACTTCCGCCTTGACTGACATCTCTGCCCAAACTCTTTCTCTTTCAATATGTCTGCTTGTGTCTTATATGTGTGGATGGATATGTGTGTGTGTGCGAGTGTATACCTGTCATTTTTTCCCCCTAAGGTAAGTCTTTCCACTCCCGGGATTGGAATGACTCCTTATCCTCTCCCTTAAAACTCACTTCCTTTCGTCTTTCCCTCTCCTTCCCTCTTTCCTGACGAGGCAACCGTTGGTTGCGAATATATATATATATATATATATATATATATATATATATATATATATATATATATATATATATATAATAGACGGAAACATTCCACGTGGGAAAAATGTATCTAAAAACAAAGATGATGTGACTTACCGAACGAAAGCGCTGGCAAGTCAATAGACACACAAACAAACACAAACACACACACAAAATTCAAGATTTTGTAACAAACTGTTGCCTCATCAGGAAAGAGGGAAGGAGAGGGAAATACGAAAGGATGTGGGTTTTAAGGGAGAGGGTAAGGAGTCATTCCAATCCTGGGAGCGGAAAGACTTACCTTAGGGGGAAAAAAGGACAGGTATACTGCAGCACAGAGGGATGCATCCTTGGGAATGCATCCACTGACACAGCCTGTTTACTGGACTTCACTCCAAGAAAGTGGTAGTGCACATCTAAAGGCTCATATAAAGACAATTGTATGTATACATTTTTTTGCCTGGTAAAAACACCTGAAAACGCCAATGCTTTATCAACTTTTCCTTCATCAACATAGTTGCATGGTCAGTCATCACTCCCCGTGCACACTGCATTGTAATAGGGAAGTTCACATCAAATTCTGACCTCTTATTTTGTGGATTCTCTGGCAACAGTACATGTACTTGCATCTGCTCGGAATCATTCATTATAAATTGGTCATTGTGCATTGCATCCTTAACCTCAGTAAGCTCTTTACTCAGGGACTTAGTGAGCTTGCAAGTGACAGATTGTCACTGTGAAAAATTATCTCCCAACTGAACTTTAATCTCATGAATCTCATGAATCCCCTTCATTATCCTTCTAGGATGATGTAGTCACAACTGCTGCCTGGACCTCTCCTTCTATTATATTACTGATTTGCTCATCTTTTGTAGATGTCCACTTATCTAATTTGGCAGCAAATTGATCTCTTTGTGGAGCTAACTGCTCATTAATCTTTGTTTCTTCTTTCAGAGATAGTTTGGTAACATGTTGAAACAACTGTTTTATAGTGTCCAAAACTGTTCCCTGATTGGGTCTTAACTAACTCATTGGTTAAATGTATGACTGCTTCAGGTAAATGCTGATGAGTTTTTTTTTCAAAGCAGATATCTTATTAGCTAAAGATATATTATGTCGGTCAATTTAATCTTTTTTTGTTGATATTACATCTTGTTTCTTTGACATTACTTCCTGTTTCTCAGTACGTATGTCCATTTGATTGAAAACTGTGGCTAAAGTTCTGACAAAATCATTAATCTTACAAAATAATTCTGCTAAAGGATCAGCGTTTGGCTTGTCTCGAGCAGCAGGCTCAGTATTTTCCATAACCTGCTGAACATTACTATCATCTTTATTTCCTATTCTGACTTGGTGTGATGTCATTACCATAACCAACAAGACCATGGAAAAAATGAAAACCTCCTCCAATAGCAATTAAAACAAACGCATTCGAGTTAGTTAAATTTTATAATAATTAATTTGAAATCTTTCAATTGAGGAAAAATGTAGAAGCACATATCTATTTGCTGCATTATGACCACAATTACTCACTGAAAAAGAGATCTGAATACCTTGCATATAATTCAGCATCATAACTGTCAGTCATCAGTCCACACCTGGCTTTCCTGATCCTCCACTCATTGTGCAAGCCATGAAACATAAAAACATACAAGAGTTGTAATAAATTTTTACATGAGAATACAAAGAACATCTTTGCTGTAATTATCCTACTGAGTGTACCTCCTTAAATGTCCTGGAACTTAGTTGACAATAAAGAATATTATTTTGAAGTATATTTAAATGAGCTCTCCTTCAAGTGGCTAGTACATAGCAGAGTGTGGTGCATTGCTCACTCGATTGTGCAGGTAATGGATAAAAATCTAAAATTAGTTAGTAGGAATAGCATGATTAAATTCATCTATATCTACCCCTACAACATACTCTGTAAGTCACCTAATGGTGTATACAGGAGAGTACTTTGGCACCACTAATTGATCCCCCCCTTCCCTGTTCCACCCACAAATGGTGAGTTGGAGGAATGACTTTCAGTATGCCTCTGTATTAGCTCTAATTTTTAGAATTTTCTCATCATGGTCATTTCATGAGATGTATGTGGGAGGAATTAATGTATTGTCTGACTTGTCCTGGAAACTGCTCTCTCAAAATTTTAGTAGTAAATCTACTCATCACTAACTGCAGGCTTTCTATATCACTGCACCATTAACTGCCAATACGAAATATGCAACAAAATTTAATTTTGCAATGAAAACATTAATCATACAGTAAGAGAATAAGTACTCAGATCTGAAAGTAGAGGATTAATCTTCATGCTTTAATGATAGAGACATTTATTAGTACATTTTGAGACCATAAATATCACTAAAGTATTCTGAACAATTAGAATGGTGATCTCAGTGCTGTAATTCTGTGCATGTGTTGCTCCTTGATCCTACAGTGGTAACACAGGTTCCCATTAGATCACTGAAGCTGAGCACTGTCAGTCTGGGCTAGCACTTGTATGGGTGACCATCCAGTCTGCCGAACACAGTTGGCAAGCATGGTGCACTCAACCTTAATGAAGTAAACTGAGGAGCTACTTGATGGAGAAACAGCAGCTCCAGTTTCATAAACGGATATATGGCCAGGAAAGTGGTGCGCTGGCCACATGCCCCTCCATATCCGCATCCAGTTATGCATGTGGGCTGAGGATGACACAGTGGCCAGTCAGTACCATTGGCCATTCATGGCCTGTTCGGGTGGAGTTTGATTTTTTTATATATTAGAACAGGTAACGGATTCTGAACAAAAGATGAGCAGCAGAAAGAACAATAAATATTGTGCACAAAAGACCACTGCCATGCACACAACATCTGCTCTGGTGAAAATAAAACTCATAACACAACAGGATATCTGGAACCATTGTTGTAGTGGTTTGTTTGTTTTCTTATTCCAGTCAAGTGCCCTATTATGTCTTGATTGGTAACAGTCATTTTGAACTTGTTCAGTCAGATGTAGTGGCAGTTGTTCAGACTTTAAACATCTGCAGTTTAATTGAGGAAGACCTACACAGACTGGCAGGACTATATTTTCAACAATTTTTCTAAATTCTCAGAGGGGGGCCTATTTTCTATGCATTGCTAGAGGTAACAAGTTACATAACACCAGAAAGTTGTCTATAATGAACTACTGTCTGAAAGAAGCTGCACAAACATTTAATCAGAGTAATAAGCTTTCTTGTGGTGCAGAGACTGGCAAGTTGCTTTAAATGTTCAAAAATGTAAACTTTTGCACTTTACGTACTGAAAAAATCCTAATGGTCTATGGTTACTATATCAATGAGTTGCAACTGAAGTTTGTTAGTTCATACTTGAATGTAACATGTTGTAGTGGTATGAAATGGTTCTTTCACATAGGCTCAGTCATAGGTGAAGCAGGTGGCACACTATGGTTCATTAGTTGGGCACTAGGAAAGTACAATCAGTCTACAAAGCAGACTCTATGCAAAATACTTATGCAACCCGTCCTAGAATATTACTCAAATTTTTGGGACCCATACAAAATTGGACAAACAGGGGATATTGAATGTATGCAGAGAAGGGCAACACATATGGCCACAGGTTTGTTTGATACGTGAGAAAGATTTTCAGAGATGAAGGAATTGAATTGGGAGACACTTGAAGAATGGGAATTATTCCATGGAAACTTATGTAGGAATATCTTAGAACCAACTTTAAGTGTTGGATTTAGGAATGTGTTACAGTCCCCTATATGTTGCCCCCACAAGAGTCACAGACGTAAGATTAGACTATTACAGCACACTCACACAAATATTTAAGCAATCATTCTTCTCGCACTCCATATGTGAATGGAATGGGAAAGAGCCCTCATAACTGGTACAATGGAATGTACCTTCCACCACACATTTCACTATGATTTGCAAGGTATAGATGTATGGATTTAAACAAGACATGTGCATGGTGCAAAAAGTGGCAAAGTGGCACTTGACTCTAAATCATAAAAATCATGAAGTCATCCACATGAGTGTTAAAAAGAATCTGCTATATTTCAGTTACATGATAAATCAGACAAATCTAAAAGCTGGAGCTCTACTAAATGCTTAGGGATTACAAGCACAAATAACTCAAAATGGAATGATCACATGGATAATATTGTTGGGAAAGCAAACCGAAGACTGTGATTTATTGGCAGAACACATAGAAAATGTAAAGTTCACTGAAGAGGCTGCTTACACTACACTTGTCCACTCTCTTCTGGAATACTGCTGTGTGATGTGGGGTCCCGAATCACATAGAATTGATGGAGGACATCAAAAAAGTTCAAAGAAGGGCAGCTTTTTCTGTATTAATCACAAAATAGGGGAGAGAGTGCCAGGGAAATCACAGCGTGCACAGAAAAATTTAAGTGTGGTCCCCCCCCCCACCCCCCCTGCACACTGTGTGAGAGTGGGGTGGGACAGTAGAGAAGTAGCTTAAAGGTAGTTTGATGAACTGTCTGCCAGGCACTTAATTGTGAATTGCAGAGTAATCATGTAGATATAGAAGTAGATGAATAAAACTGACAAAAGTTCTGATAGTTAAACACATTCAAAACTCCATAAATACAGTCAGTAAAAAATAAGCCATATCTGGATATGTGGTTAGATAATACTTCGGAAAACGTACTTGGACATTATTAATGATGACATAATCACAGTAAAGTATACTGATGGTGACCCTACCCTACAGGTCATTTGCATTTATCATAGTTTTATTTTTTTTACATCTTTTGCTGGTGTCTATCTTGACTACGAGCTTCTTATGCTTTACATACTAGTTTAGGAAGACAGACATATCTGATGATGATCACATAGGTTTAAATTGGTCATAAAATAAATGGAAGAAAACTGTAATTAAGCACTGTTTTGGAAAAAAAAGAAAAAATAACCTACATGTGGCCTGTAGTCACCAGCATTTTCGAGCTGTCTGCAGAGCTCACTTATGAAACATGCTTAAGGGAATAGTGTGAACTTTTTACTTAAGAGAATCAGTATTGGCACTGGGAGAAATGGTATAAAGTCTTGACAGGGCATGGACTTATGATATAGGGGTTGACTTGTACAGAAGTACTGCCCAGACTTGTTCCACCAGTATTAAATTTGTAAAATTATTCCAGCATTACAATCAACTCTATCTTGAGACTGCTGTAAGATGAGTTAACATGTATATTGATCATTGTTGACAATGTGCAAGTCGAGTGTATACACTATCTGATCAAAAATGTCTGGGTGCCTATTAATGGACATTAATATGGGGTGTGCCAACTTTTTCCTTTATGATGGCTTGAACTCTGCTGGAGACACTTTCAATGAGGTGTCTGAATGTCTGTGGGGGAATCATTCTTCTTAAAGATTCAAAACCAGAGAAGGAAGTGATGTCATACACTGGGGTCTAGAGTGAAGTTAATGTTCTAACTCATCCCCAAGGTGTTCCACTGTGTTCAGGTCAGAACTCTTGACATGCCAGTAAATTTCAGGAGTGTTATCATCCAC
Organism: Schistocerca nitens; assembly: GCF_023898315.1. Lineage (NCBI taxonomy): Eukaryota > Metazoa > Arthropoda > Insecta > Orthoptera > Acrididae > Schistocerca > Schistocerca nitens. The sequence goes on from NC_064615.1 coordinate 355,722,366, forward strand.
AAAGCATTGTCTCACAGACGCTTCTTTATGACATGGTGCATTGTCATACTTTTACAAATAACTGTCATCTCTAAGCTATTTTTGGTGCTGTATGCAATACAAAACACTGTAAATTGTGTTCATTTCCTTCCAGATTTGGATTTTCTCAATCACAATAAGAGGACCATACCCTAACCACGAAAAACACTTCCACCTCCTCTGTACTTCACTGTTAGCACTTCACACAACAGCAAGTAACATTCTCCAGGCATTTGCCAAACCAAAACCCTTCCATCAGATTGACACAGGCTATAATATGAGTCACCACTCCAGTCATCTAAAGTCTAGTGGCATCACTCTTTACACCACCTCAAGTACCGCTTAACACCAACAACAGAAACATGTGGCTTATGAGCTGCTTGACCATTGTACCCCATTGTTTTTAACTTCCTAGGCACAGTCATTCCACTAGCTGGATTGCTGGTAGTACTTTGAAACTCAAGAGTGATTCCTTCTACTGATTTCATATGATTTTGTACAGCTACCCACCACAGTGCTCCATGATCCCTGTCCATCAGTACATTAGGCTACCTGGTCTTGGTTTATCTGTGATTGTTCCTTCAAATTTCCACTTTACTGACATATCACCAACAGTCCACTTGGGCAGCTTTAGAAGGTTTGAAAATGTCCCTGATAGATTTGTTAATTAGGTAACATACAATGAATAGCCCTTGTCCAGCTGTATGTCACAGTAGGGTGTTGCAGACTTCTAGCAAAGAAACAAACTGTAGGCCCGCATCAAAAAAGTAGGAAGGAAAGTTTTGCTGCTAGGTACTAGCCATGACAGGGACGCCGGATGGTACAAGAAAAATTAGGAACAGAGTACCGGGTCACAAGTATTATGAAGCCTTTGCCAGGTGACAAAGAACATAGGGAATTTGTGCAAATATTTTGCCAAAGAAGATCAGGTCATTGTAGTAGCTGGAGTGGGAAACAGTCTGGCTAAGGACAATAATTGCAGCATTAGGGATGACCTGCATGAAATAGGAGTCGCAACTACACACACAAATGTGTTTTGTGGAAGTCCTACAGCACCATGACCAGCCCTTGGTTAACACTGCTCTGAGCCATGTGAACACTGAGTTGAGCAGGCTGCTGCCGTCTGAAATTAAATTTCATATGAGTGCAGTGCCTGTTGCTATGATTGGGATATGGGGATATACTAGGCATAGCCTACACTTGAATAAGAGAGGGAAAGATAGGTTGGTGAAGCTTCTTGCAGAAAATGTGTGGGAAGCCACCATAAAAAAAAGCAAGATCCCTGTGGTTACTAGTGTCAGAGGGGTACCTTTTTTGGTTAGAATCAGAAGGCAGGCACCATTATTTGAAAGAATTCAGAATAACACAAGAACCCAACAAAATGCTTAGGGATGCATAGAAAAGTAAGGTTACCTTATTTCAACAAAATATTAGAGGACTGAGGAATAGGATAGAAGAGCTTCTTGTCTGTTTGGAAAAGACAGACATCCAGTTTCTATCTGAGCACCACATAACCATATGGTTAGGTAAGTTACCTATAAAGGATTATACACTAGCATCTTACTCTTGTAGAACTAACATGGGAAAAAGAGGAATTGTTACATATATTAAGAAAGAACACAAGTTCAAAAATACAAAGGCACGTAAAGTTTGTAGTGATGAACACATAGAAGTGTGTGCTTGGGAATTAATACTGAAAAACAGTTCACTTTTAATTACAACTGTATATAGATCCACCTGAGACATTTTGAACTGTTTATGAGGAATCTGGATTTCTTACTAAGCCATCTACCAGGAAGTAGGAAGGAGTTAATTGTCTGCAGTGACTTCGATGTATGAATAAGGGATTCTGATAAGAAAAATAATCTGGAAACTATTTTGAATCCTACAATTTGTCCTCACTAATTAACTTTCTAACATGGGTGGATAAAGACAGTAGGAACCTAATTAATAATATTTTCTTTGTTGAAGATCAAAGCAAGAAAATAACTGTTTACCCAATAAAAAATGCTCTCTCTGATCACGATGCACAGTTAGTTTAGATAAATAATAGCCTTGCAGTATGGATACTCCTCAGTGGAAGTCAGATAGAATAATTAATTAATTCAGAACAAATGTAACTAAGAATAGTTTACAAGGGATGGCCCAGCATGAAATTAATAGTGAACCAAATGCTAAAGTAAAATTTAATGTATTCCATGATAAATTGATATCATCATCTTAAAATGACTTTCTGCATAAGCTAATCAGAAAGGACATTAAACAGCCATGTAAAAAAGTATGTATCAGTAAAGGGATTGAAGTACCTTGTGAGCTGCAAATGTATCTGTTGGCAAGAACAAGTAGAGATCCTGCAGCAATTGATACATTATAAAAACTATACAGAATTACTCAGAAAATGTATTAAAAATGAAGGAATGTGTACATAATGTCATAAATTAGTAATTCCAATAACAGACTGAACAGCTATATCGAATATAGCGAAATGAGAGACAGGACATCCAGCCACAGAACAGCATAGCATCACTACTGAACTGAATGGAAAGGCTATAAATGATGAGATGTAGGTAGCAAATATATATAATAATCATTTCTTAAAAATTGTAGCAAGTAGAGGGACAAGCATTTACATCTACATCTATAGCTATATTCCGCAAACAATCATGAGGTGCATGGGCGCATTGTACCAGTTAATATGGTTTCTTACTGTTCCATCCCCATATGGAGTGTGGAAAGAATAATTGTTTGAATGCCTCTGTGCATACAGTAATTGTTCTAATCTTATCCTCACAACCCCTGTGTGAGTGATATGTAGGTGGTTGTAGTATATGCCTAGAGAAATCATTTAAAGCTGGTTCTTCAAACTTTGTTAATAGACTTTCTTGGGATAGTTTACATCTGTCTTCAAGAGTCTGCCTTTCAGTTCCTTCAGTATCTCTGTGACACTCTCCCATGGATTAAACAAACACGTGACCATTCATGCTGCTTTCTCTGTATATGTTCAATATTCCCTGTAAGTCCTATCTGGTGTGGGTCACAGTTCAAGAGAAAAATCACAGAAGTATGTTGAAAAAGCAACCCTCATAATATTTTTGTACAAATGTATCACCAACTTTTCCTTCTGAAATTAAGAAAATTATATATTAAAAAAAGTAAGTAAGTTCATCTGGTTTTGATGGTGGTTCCAGTAGAGTACTAAAGATTATTTGTTCCTAAATCAAAATCCCAGTCTTATCTGAAATTTATATTGCAGCCGTAGGCAGATGGTATGGGCCAGTATTTATCACTACCATACATAATGAATGCGGTGGAGACATCTACAAAAACTTCATTAGCAAACATAAATACATGCAACTGCCTTGAACCAAGACTCACATTGCATTACTCTCTCTGCACAATCCAAAGACCACTCTCTTCTCATGACAGAGAGTCCCTGGAAACTGCACTGGCATCGATACTCCCACAGTGCACCCCGCCATGAGTGCAGAGCACTGTAGGTTGCTGTGTTGATGTGCACATCTGGTGCAGGTGCGCTTGACCAGCTGTGTTGTGGCTGCTGCATGAGCAGACATGTCTGGACCATTTCTCGTGGGGGCTGTGTCTTGCATATGTTGTTGTTCTGGCACAGCATTGTGTGCAGCACTAGGTGAGGTGGTCAAGGTGCAGGTGTGCTTGACCAGCCATGTCATGGCTGGTGTTTGGGCAAACACAGCTGGACAATTTCTCGACTGATTGTCATAACTGATGCATAGATTGTAGACATGGTAAGGCAACATGTGCCTCAGCAAATGTCATGGGCAGTTGTAGCATGACCTGTATGACAAATTTGGGGGTAATGTTGGTGATGGTAAATCAGTAGGAGATCAGTAATTGAGAGATGATTTAGCTGCTGGGGAAGAAGCAGCAATATGCTTTGGTTGACAGTAGTGTCAACCGAGGTGTCACCCTCAGGATGCAGTGTATCGAGAGCATCTTGCAGCACCCAGGCAGATGTGAGGCAGGAGAGAGAGAGACTGTCATAGGCTTGCCATGAGTCATGTCTGTGGCCCACATTGGAGTACCCAAAATGGTCCAATATATGCCGCCCGCAGAGCTGCCCGAACTGTGTCATCCCTCACCATGATGAATTCACATGCTTCACAAATGAATATCTTGCAGGAGCTGGAGGTGGCAAATTCATCTTCTGAATGTGCTGGCAGACATGCTGTATGAGTGCCGGTAGGTCCTGTTGGTGGCCAGCAGTAATAGGTTGTGCAAAGTCAGCTAGTAGGCTAATGGTTCCTCAAACACCACCTCAGCTAGGGAGCCATGTAAGACTTCTTTATATGAGGAGCAGATGCCAGGGAGAATTCAGGGCAGCACTTTGGTCCATGAACCAGAATGGCACATTAGGGCCACCTCCATGATCCTGTGCTACCTCTCAACAAGGCCATTGCTCTGCGGCTGATATGCTGTTGTCCATGCATAGGTCATCCTGCAGAGCCAGCACAAGTCCTTGAAAAGACCTGACTCAAACTGGCAATCCTAATCAGTGGTGACCAACTATGATGTGCCAAAATGAGTAGGGGAGTTGCTTCAACCCAACAAGACTTCCTATCAATGTTCAAAACTAGGTAACAGAATCTCTCAGAATCTGTAGATGGTCCAATGATGTCCAAGTGAACATGACAGAATCTCATCTTGGGAATTGGCAACCATCTGAGTTGTGGTTGAGTATGGCAGTTCATTTTTGAACACTGGCATGCAAGGCAACTCCGCACTCAGCAATGGCAATCGCACATGATGCCAGGCGACACAGACCTGTCTGCCACCAATTGTACCAATGTTTTGATGCCTGAGTGGCTAAGATTGTGTGGTCTGTCAAATGTTTCTTGGTGCATGATGAGTGGAACTATGAACATGATTTGTCTTGAGAAATATTGCAGAGCAGAGTCGTTTTAGTAGGGGGCAGAGCACATCGTTCAGTCTACAGGATTGTAGCCATATTATTTTGAAGAGCTGTGATGATGGAGTCTTTTGCTTGCTCAGCTGACATAAATTCATAATTGTACTGCAGGGATATAACATAGATTTGGGACAGATAATCTGTGTCGTGAGTGTGACCCATGTTAGTAGCATTCTGCATGATGAGGTCCAAGTCTCTGTACCACGTAGGGCTGCCATCTTGAGAGGGATTTCTAATGGCATCAGCCAGCAGCTCGTGGTTGGTGTATGTAGTCACCTGGCATTCTTCAATGTCTTCATGAAAATGTTTGGCAGCCGTGTACACTGCAAATGCTGGCAGTTGAAGGCCAACTATTTAGACTGAGACTGTGAAAATTTCTTCAAGAAGAATCATAACAGCGGAGGTACTCCATCAAGAACCTAATGAAATACCACACCCACTGTGGAATCAATAGCATCAGTGATGAGTGTGTGGTGAGCTTCTGGTTTTGGGGGAGAGAAAGAGAGAGAGAGAGAGAGAGAGAGAGAGACAGAGACAGAGACAGAGTCAGAGAGAGAGAGAGAGAGCTTGTACCATGCTGTTCATGCTGTTCCTTGTTTTATGGAATGCCTCAGACATTTCTGCTGTCCTGACAATTTTGCTCTTATCCTGCTTGTCCTTGCCTGATAAGGCATCTGTAAGGGGAGACTGAAGCTGAGCAGCATGTGGGAGATGTCTGTGATAAAAATTGAGAATCCTGAGGAAATGACATAAGTTATGTTAAGTTTTGGGAAGAGGTAAGTTTTAACCTTGTCCATTCATTCAGCAGTTGGCTTACTGATGGATGCATTAAACGTGTGCCCAAGAAATGTTAGTTCTGACTGACATAGCTGTGACTTGGCCTCATTGATGATAACACCACCCTGCTGCAACATGGCTGGAACTTATTCTAGCTGAAGTGTCTGCTCCTCTGCGGAGTACGCGAGAACCAAACTATCGTCAAGATGCATATAACAAAATGGGAAGTGGTCAAGGAGGCCACAAATGAAACACCACCATGTTTGTGCAGCATTCTTTAAGCCATAAGGCATAAAGAGGTATTTGTAAAGTCCAAATGGTGTTTTGATGTCAGTCTTTTATATATTATCAGGCTGTATCAGAATCTGCAGATATGTGCACTTGCAGGTGATGACACTAAAGGTTGTTGCACCAGCAAGTGCATGCATAAACTCTTGGAGTTTTGGGACAGGATAGATGTCATGGATTGTTCTAGAATTAAGAACTTTTTAGTCAGCACTAAGTCATGTTGTACCATCTTTCTGGCAAACAAGTTTAATTCATGACACCCAGGGGCTGTCAGACAGGTGGACAATACTTGCTTGTAAAAGTTCATGAATGGCATTTTTAGCTTTTTGTAAATCTGTGGGACACAGGTGACAAGGTTTGTTTCTGGTGGGGGGACCATCTGTTGTCACACTGTACCATCATGTACAGCACATGTGTAAGCTTGAGTGCAGGCAGTGGCCAGTGGCAATGCACTCTTTAGTAACACTCAAGGTAGCAGCATACAGATGTTGGTGTGTGTATTGTTGTCAAGTGTTGGTGGCAAGAGTGGCTGTGGTGAATGCTCCACTGAGACTGGTGTGGAGACAAGTGGTGAGGAGGAGGGGGCGCTTCATCTGTGGCGTGATCATTGACATCCACAATTTGCATGTGGAACAACAGAATGTTTATGAAGTTCAGGCTGTAGCTGCAACAGGGCTGCATGGCATAGGATGGCATCCCATTTGTCACAGGTGACCATCATGAAGAGAGCTCTCATATATATATATATATATATATATATATATCTAAAAAGAAAGATGATGAGACTTACCAAACAAAAGCGCTGGCAGGTCGATAGACACACAAACAAACACAAATATACACACAAAATTCAAGCTTTCGCAACAAACTGTTGCCTCATCAGGAAAGAGGCAACAGTTTGTTGCGAAAGCTTGAATTTTGTGTGTATATTTGTGTTTGTTTGTGTGTCTATCGACCTGCCAGCGCTTTTGTTTGGTAAGTCTCATCATCTTTCTTTTTAGATATATTTTTTCCACGTGGAATGTTTCCCTCTGTTATATATATATATATATATATATATATATATATATATATATATATATGTGTGTGTGTGTGTGTGTGTGTGTGTGTGTGTGTGTGTGTGTGTGTGTGTGCGCTGTTGCAAGTTCAGCTTGACCTACTTCCTATCAGCAGAAACCCTCTGTAGGTGCTACGAACTTTACTCACCAACAGCTAGCTGCAGAGTGTCCTTTCTCCACCAAGCTTCGCCTAACTACCGGTGCAATGAAAGCTACCGGAGGAGTAGGCTTCCGCCACCAACCTGACAGACAAACCAACCTCAGACTGAAAGGGGTAAACCTCTCTGTCCAGGTACTGGGATCCTAAGTTGGCCATCCTGTGCTACATTGATGTGGTGATGGAGATCAGAATTTTTTTTGTGAACTAATCATGCTTCCATGAAGCAGTCATTGTACTGCTGCTGAGTGGAGAGAATGTTTTGAGTTGTGGAGATGCATTGAGAAATCATTTCCATCATAGACTCATGAGTAGAAACACACCTGGCAGAATGATGTGCTGTGGGCATAGTCTTAGAGAATAGTACCTGAATGCAGGCCATGGTAGTATTGTACATTAATGTCACTTATAAAAGCCAGTATAAACTGAATGGTGCATGAGGTAGTGCTGTGGATGGAGATTTTTGAGTCATCTGTTGCATGTAGAGGAATAGTCGACAACAGCTCAAAATCAGGTGTGCTGTCATAGTGCACGGGACTGACATCAGAGCCCATATCCACAAGGAAGAATTGTTTCGTAGTTAGCTCTTGAATGAAGAGGTGTTGTCCATGGGAGCTGTAAAAGTGACATGAGCCCGTGGAACATGTGAGGGTGAAAGGTGACTGTGTTGTGCTGAACAGGGTGAAGTGCCTATTTCAGGCTGCAGAAAGCTTTTGGGAACTCACATGGTTTTCATAATTTTTGAGCTGTCTGCCTAAAGGTAGAATGAAATGAGCAGAACATTAGCAACCCTTGTTCTGTGGTGGGGTGGGATGTTCATGCTGTGGCATTTTGGGGCTGAAAGGTGAGGCATGACACCATTCTCAGGTTGAGTCAAGCTGGCTCAGCTGGCAGTGGTTGGCATTGAAGCTGATAATGCCCTTGTGCTGCCTGGTGTGTCATCATCATGGTTGTCTATTAATTGATGGTGATGGTTGATGGCGAATGTACAGTCAGTTAGCACAAGTCATTTGCCACGAGGTTCAGGCTCAAGCATAATCATCACTAGTTGCTTCCTCTACTTGTTGTTGTAGGAATGTAGACTTTGTTACATCTTACTTGTTCATTTGAGGCAGTGACAATATGACATTACTGATGACTTCTGCTTGATCTGCTAGATGGCAGAGTAACCTGAGGTATCTAGCATCTTCACTAAGTACTCCTGTTGCCATAAAAAATACTGTCAATCATCACGAACCAAGAGGTGCGGTTGGAAACATCAAAAGATGGCAATTTGAAGTGACTACTAAGCTTTGGACATGAAGTGAATGCTGATTTAGTATCACTATCTCTTGCGGCAGCAAGATGGCTGCTGACTGTGCAAGAAGCCTGGATTGTTTCAGCAAAATGGTAAACGACTGGGCGTTTATGTATCGTGATGCAGAAGATGCGAGAAGCACACAATTTGCAGTGCATGTATGTTGCACTCAGTTTTGAAAGGGAGCATTGCCCATAAAGGCACTATCCTCCAAATCTAAAAGCAAGTCCATAATGTAAGACAACATGGCCAGCAGTTGTTCATGACACATGAATGATTGTTGTGGGATGGTATGTTAATGTTCATATTGCACAAGCAACATGGAAGTGCAGATGATGTGAAAATGTTCCCACAGGCACTCTGGGATCATTGTACACTGATAACACTATTACTAGGAGAGTTGCACTCATGGTGTGAGGGTGGACTGATAAGTGGTAGGTATTGTTGATAAACTGGAGGTCTAATGGTGTCAGTAAGGACAAGTCTTTAGTCATCAGCACATTTGGATTTCAACATTATTTGTGCACATTGAGAATGCTTCAAATCCTGCACTGCAGTCCTTTTGTCACTGCAATCCAGAAGCAGTGGGATGGTTGGAGTGTCATGTGGCGGCGACATTGTCATGACAAAAAACTGAAGAACTGTGCTTTTTGCAGCTGAGATGAAGTCACCAACGTAGACAGATCACAGTACGGGCCAGCATTTATGACTACTGTAAATAACAAATGCAGCAGCCACATCCATGTAAACTTCATTAGCCAACATAAATTCATGCAATTGCCTTGGGGCATGACTCCGATCACACTACTGTCTCTCTCTGCACAACCTAAAGATTGTTCAGTTTCTTTACCAGAACTGCAACCAAATCCAGTTCTATCCTGATGAGCTCTGCCTGACATTCATAGTACCAAACTATGCAAGATTGGATTAGTTGACTTTAACCGTTTATGGGAATAAAATAAATTTGTCTCTACCAATACTTGTGTTGGAAGAATTATGGTATTATAAGCCAGACTGTGAGGTGCTAATAATACAGTTTACAGACTATTACAGAAATTATGCATACATGTCCAAGATGTTAGGAGTGCATACAGACAGTTTGATTTCAGATTAGGATGCTGTAGACAAGTGTGGTACCTCAACATATATATTGGTAGGTCTAGCCCTTTGATATCTAGTGGTCATTAGCAAAACCATTGCAAACATTTTCAACCTCTCACTAGAAACTGATGTCTTTCCAGATGTTCTCAAAGTAGCAAAAGTTTCACCACTGCTAAAAAAAGATTCTTCTGATCAGATATCAAATTATCAACTTGTGACACAGCTAATTTTCTTCTCAAAAATTCTAGAAAAACGCTTTTATGACAGACTTTTGAGTTTTATAAGTAAATATTCACTTGTTACTGTACAACAACATGGTTTTAGAAAGTCTAAATCTACACAGACAGCAATTTTTGAATGCTTAGACTGCACTTTAAGATCCCTTGATCAACATAAATTAGCTGCAGGTATTTTTCTTGACCTATCGAAAGCCTTCGAATTCCTAGACTGTAACATTCTGCTTGAAAAATTAGAAAGACAAGGTGCAAGAGGTGTAGGACATAGTTGGTCATATTTGTACCTAAAAAAATCACAGGCAGAAGGTATTACTTCAGTACGAATTCAACACAGCAAGCAAAATAAAAAACAACTCGCTTCTTTCTAGTGAATTACCAATAAAATGTGGTGTACTGTAGGGCTCAATCTTAGGTCCACTGTCCTTCTTGATTCATTGTGGACAACGTTGTTGAATAGGAGAGTCCCTGAAAAACTATCCTAGTTTCTGATGATACCAGCACATTGCTTACTGGAACCAGCCCAGAAACCTTGCAGTCAACAGCAGAAAGTTCTATGAAGAGACTTTCTGAGTCATTCACAAAAATCTCATTGTCAATACTGAAAAAACTATGTGTGTCAACTTTCATTTATTTCCTCCACGTAATCAAATATCTATTTAAGCATGATTAAAAAATTATCCCCTAGAAAATGTTAGTGTCACAAAATTTTTGGATTTGTGGGTTCAGCAAGACTTACAGTGTGAAACACACATAAATGACTTATCTAGTAAACTCTCATCCGTTTGCTATGCTCTAAGAATATTAAAGTCTACAACAAGCAAAACAACAGTGTTGCAGGCATGTTATGCACAGTTTCACTCACTACTTCGATATGCAATTATTTTCTGGGGGTACTCAGTGTGCAGCATAAAGGTTTTGAGACTGTAAAAAAAGAGCTCTAAAAATAATTTGTGGCCTGAAAGAGATGGAGTCTTGTAAGTCTCATTTACTGAGCTTCGTGTTCTGAGTGTTCCAAGTTTGTTCATTTATGAAAGTATTTTGTTCACTAGAGATTACCTTTTGGAAACAGGCAAACTACTACTAAACAAAAAAGTACACAACTATTGTACCAGAAAGAAATCAAACATTCACCAAAAATATGACAGAACTATAGTGTATCAGAGGAGAATAATTAACATTGGTGTAATACTACACAATAAGATACAAGAGGAAATAAAAATCACTATACATCCAAAGTTTAAAACTGAATGAAAGGAATGTCTAATAAAGCATTATTTCTATTCTGTAAAAGAATTTCTGAATATGTTACAAAAAAGGTTACTTAAAAATTAAATTATAAGAATCTGTACCTAATTTTAATTGCTAATATTTGCTAAGACCAAGTATTGCTCCAATTTTTCTTTGATCTGTCCAATATCAATTGTACAATTTGTGCTGTATGATATAACTGGACTAATAAAAAATTAATCAGTCAATCAATCAAATTCTAGATTACATAAGGAGTGTCCGGATACCTTTGATCGGAGAGTGTATGTATGCCAAGTTATTTTAGAATACAAATTATTATGGGTGCTTGGTTGAACTTGTGAGTGATTAAATTGAAATTCTGACATTAGCTACAACTGGGCACTAAAGTAAATTTATTGGCAACAACTGAATATTTGTGCTGGACTGGGACTTGAAATTGGATTTTCTGCTGTATACAAGAGGTATCCTTAAATGCTTCAACTGTCTGAGCATACTTCATGTCCAGCCCAAATTCTCAACTTGCTTCACACTACATACCATACATAGCACCCCGTCCCTTAACCTCATTGCTCACAGCCTCACACTGATTCCTGCTAGAGATTGGACGAAGAGTGCATCTGCACTGAATGACATTTAATTGTTGTCAAGGTACATGTATTTTTATGTGTGGTGTCTGTTCTATTGGACATGTCTGAAAGAATAGACACCACACATATAAGTGATTGTATATTGAGTGGATTTGTGATCCTTGTAGGTCAAATTCCTTTGATTATTAGTGAAAGCACTAGACCTTTTTTAAGGGTGGAGCCAGTTGCAAGGCATCAGTTCTTATGGAAGATTCCATTAATGCTAACATCAGTTCAGTAAATGAGGAATGAAGTTCAAAATGCGTAATGGTCTTGTTTCACTAAAATATGAAGAGTACTGAAGGTAACATAGATGAACAGGTGACAGACATTGTCTGCATCTCACATCATAATTTAAATTGTATGCTGATATTTCTTTGTTGATGGGAGAGCTGATGTGTCATTCAAAGTACTGACATATCAAAATACTGAAGAAAAAAATTTTATATGAATGTTTTCATTTTAAGAGAAAAGACTTTAATTGTGGTATTGTACAGATCTCCCAGTTCTGACCATAAACAAGAATGTTGATGGATCTACTTGTGTCCTACAAAGTGAAATGGGCATTGTGCATTACAATAAGAGTACAGAGAACAGTTATACAATAATAGTTAATATTTATATATATAATAGTTTATCTGAGGAACACTTTGTGAAAAAATATATTAATGGCCTCTCTGGTATTGACAAGGGGAATCCTGGGAACTATTGGCCTATAATGATTCCACTCACCTTATCAAAAACTGTAGAAACAGCATTTGTGAGATGGCAAATATCAATACAGTAGTCAAACTCTTGTCATATACATCACAAAACATCATGATCAATGTCAGTGACTGCATTAATTATCCTTCCTTGCAATTATTGTAAATTAAGTGGTAGTGGTGGCAGGAACACACAGTCTTCAACATAAAGCCATAAGAAGAAATCACTTGGAATTAAGTCATGTGACCACATGGACCATGGAAGAAGAGGAGAGTCATGATGGGTAGTATGTCCAATCCAACACTGAGACAATTCTGTCTTTTATAACCATGAGCATCTGAAAGAAAGAGTTGCGGAGTATCATCTTGTTGCTAAATGAAGTCTCCACTGCCTTACTACCATTGTGAAATAAGTCATTGCTGCAGCAAGTTCAGGTGCATGAAACCAGTCACAGTTTTCTCCACAAACAACAAAGAAAAATGATCCATAAACTTTTGAAGTGGACATGGTGCAAAAGGCATTATGTTTAGTTGAATCACAAATCAGTGCTGTAATCTTATGTGGTCATTCTGTGCCCCAAACACATAAAATATGATTCACTTTTCCAGACACATGAAAAAAAGCATTGTCACTGAAAACTAACTTCTATAAAATAATGTCTTCTTTTAGCAGCTGCTGCAAGTCATTGCAAAAGTCAGAATGATTCATGTTGTCCCAAGATGTCACCATATGTAACAACTGCAGCCAGTGTGCTTTGACAGGCAGAAGACTGTGAGGTATAGACCAGACAGTCAGCTGTGGAATCTGTAGTTCTCTGCTCACACATGTCATCCTGATCTTCAGTCTCACAGTGAATGGTTCCTGCACATGATCTAACTTCTCTGCTGATGGTCCCAGCCAGCCTGTCTTCTTTGAACTTCAGAAGCAGCCAGTCTCATGGAATATGTTGTTATCGCCCATGGATTGTTTTCTCTGTCAGAGCTTCTACCAGGTATATGATATGGAAGTGTGTCTACACCATCACAATAAACTCAAATTTTAAAAATATTCAAGGACACAAAATGCATGTTCTGGATAGCTGCCCCCTAGTGGTGTGCTTTGCAATTATGCCATGGCACATAGTGCAAATCAAAACTTGGAGAGATACTCTTATCAGCTGATATGCATCATTTTACTTCAAGTCTTTTGCTTTACATATTTTGGGAAGATATTGTATCAACCAAAACAAGAAGAAAAGGTCCAGTAAACATGGGCTCTAAAATGCATACCTTAGTAGCAATGAGTACTTTTTCAGTAGAAGATATGTTTTTCACAGAAGTGTAGATGAACAAAAACTGACAGCTATTAAGGCATACTCTTTAGAGCCCATGTATACAGCATTTTTTTGTATCAATACTACCACCTCTTAAAATAGGGAAAACAAAGAGCTTTCAACTGAAGAGATGTAGCTCACAGTATGAAGATGAACAAGTGCTCAGAGGTCTTCAGGTTTTCATTTTAGAGTCCACATTAATTAGATATTTTTTGCTTATTTCGGTCCGTACTAGCTGTACCAAAAGTTTGTCACTAGACTTTTGCTTCACCCTCTCTACAATCAAAATGCATGTATGTATGTATATGTAACATCTCCTCCCAAACCACTGGATCAGTTTCAACAAAACTACCATTTACTTGTCAGTAAAGTATTGTTGGGCTAAAAAACATCTTCAATTGGGGTGAGGGGGGATGTGAAAATAGGGTGACATAGGAAATGTATAGAGAGATAGTTGGTCAGAGAATGGGGAATGAGGAGATGGACAGAGGGAAGGAGGAGGAGATGGACAGAGAGTGGAGGGAGGAGGAGATGGACAGAGAGAGGGGGAGGAGATGGACAGATGTAGGGGGGAGGGGTAAATGGAAAGAGAGAAGGGAGGGGAGGAGGTGGACAGAGAGAAGGGAGGGGAGGGGAGGGGAGGAGATGGGCATGTGTGAGAAGGAGGAGGAAGAGGAGGGCGTGAACAGAAAGAGGGGAAGGGACATGATGAGATGCATAAGAGAAGGGGGAAGAGGATATGGACAGGGAGAGGGGATGAGGAGATGGACAAAGACAGAGAGAAGGAGAAGGGGGAGGGGTGGAGGAGGTGATGTGTGCAATATATGTGACATGTGTATGTGGGTGAAGCTGTGGGTAGAAAAGTAGTCTGTCAGAAACCCAGAAACATGTTACAGACTTTTGCACCAGACTATATATGCCTTCTTTTATCTCTGGCAATTTTTGTCAAAGTGAAAAATGCTGAATTGCACCATGGTTTGGAGTCTACATTAAACTGTACGTTCCCTGATACCTGGCTGTGTAAGTCACTCCAGAGGTCAGAAGAAGGCCAGAGCATACCACCTCTGATATTACCATGCCTAGCAAAACACAGTGGTGCTCAAACGATCCATCAGGTTGATGACAGCTTTGATGTTTACTTTCATAAAGCACCATTCATAAATCTGGAGAGGAATAAACAGTATATTTGGAAATTATTTTTACTTCTGCTGTTGTGGTTGTGAATTGCACATTTAATCCTAAATTTACTCTTGTTGCTCACAACAAATATCTTTGGGAGGGAGTGATTGTATATGAATTGTAAGAATCCATAGGTCCTTAAAGGGACTTATGCATAATGTTCGGCTAGCAAATATACACAATATTCTTACTGCACACTTCTGCAGAGTAGATAATTCTCTGACATTAACTACAGAGGACAGTAGCCTCCTGAGTGAAAGTCTGACCTTTTGGGATAATTTATCCATGTACTGGTGCCTCTCACTTGATTATCCATTTGAAAGCCTAGCAACTTCACTCATGTATCCTCATTCAGGGTGTGCCCATTAACCTCTACTCGTAATATGATAAGTCATTTTTATTTGGCAGGGATTCTTAATATGAGATTATGGATCAAGCTGTTTGCTGTGTACCAATTTTAACCCTGGTTCATTTGTTTCCTGGCTGTTGCTGGTATAGATGTGTTTAAGCTGTTTATCAGTGTTTTTGTGACACCATTAAACACCACAGTTTTCTAAAATTCCTTCAATATACTGGGTAAATCATTCATTTAGGTCAAGAAAAGAAGTGAGCCAAACACTGGCTCATTATAATGTCCTATTCCTATTGCATCACTGTTAATGTGATGCTCTGTTCTGTTGTTCAGAAAAGTCTCCATCTACAGAAGAGTAATGACTTTTTACACTGTACTGTTTTAGTATCCCTAGAAGAATTTTATTATCTACATGATAAAGAACTTGGCAAGTTCACAGAATTTATCAACAGGATAGTTATTCCTGTTCAATTACACTAAAGCTATTTTTTGAGATCATAAATCACTTACTCATTAAGAAACCCTTATGGAAGTCAAAAAGAGCTTTTGTTAGAAAAGTTCATCCCAAAAACATAGTTCAGGGTTATGTTGCAAGGTACCTCCAAAAGTTTTTTGAGAACATGGGAAGCAGAGTGATGGTCCCATTAACAGAGATCACTTGCTTATCTCCAGTTTTAGGAATCAATATTACTACTATGTATTTCAGTCTTTCAGGAAATATGCCTTGACTCATCAATTGGCTATAAAGGTAATTCAAATTGGATGCTACCTAAACAGTACAAGATTTTAGTACTTTGGTTTAAAGACCTCCATAACCAGAAGAGTTGCTAGTTTTCAGTGACATAATGATTTTTGTGATCTCCTATATCACTGATTACACAAAACTGGTGGCTACTGATGGAGTATGCAATGGCTCTCTAACTAAGTCTAATGAATTTATTTTCAATGCTACATTTTTTCCCTTTTTTTCAATAATTGCCAGGATGAATCCATTGAATTTAGTGGCCAGTAATTTGAATGTAATGTAAATTGTTCTATTACTATGGTCATCAGGGAATAGTAACATAATTTGCAGTATGAAATTTGTTTCTGACTTAATAATGCTCCAAACTGCCTTTGCTTTGTTCCTTGAATTTTGAGATTTTGTGCATAACATATGATTTTTACATATTTGATGACACCTAACAAATTTTGCAATACCATTTGTATTGCACCTTGAATGCTTGGATAGAGGTGCATTAAATAAAGGCCTTTCTTCATGGCACAAAATGCATTGATCTGAGTTGTTCCCCCCTTTTTCCTTGGCTTCCACTCTTATTGTCACTGACCTGTTCTAAGAAAAAATGGATTCATAGTGTTGTAAGCATATTTTCAGGAAAGCACTGATGTTCTTCCCAC
Source organism: Schistocerca nitens (assembly GCF_023898315.1). Taxonomy (NCBI): domain Eukaryota; kingdom Metazoa; phylum Arthropoda; class Insecta; order Orthoptera; family Acrididae; genus Schistocerca; species Schistocerca nitens. The sequence goes on from NC_064615.1 coordinate 355,739,063, forward strand.
TATTCATCCTGTAAATTATCTTTGAATAGTGTAACTCAGACAACATTTATGATACTATGAAAGTGTACTTCTCTGTTCTTAACTAAATCTTATTGAAAGGGGTAGTTTTTACTGTCATTTGACAATCATCATCAGGTAAAGCATTTGTTATGGGGCTCACTTATTTTCCATGAAAGACCATTGGATTTAGAAATACATTAGCATTCACTGTTGCCATGTCCTTTTCCTGTTGAGAATGTTATTATTGCAAGAGGTGACTACTGAGAAAGGTGAAAGTAGAATTGGTTCTGTATGAGAAGGTACTCTCTCAAGCCACTCCTTGCTAGTTTTCCTGTGTTCACCGGTAGCTGCAGTAAAAGAATATTCAGATTAGTTATTTATTTCCATACAAGTAGCATCTTGACACTTGGTTGGCATCATCTGCCAATGCCTGCTGAAGAATCACATCATAAGCTGCCTTCAGCCTGCTCAAGGTAACTGACACTACATATTTTGTTCCAGCTTGCTGCTGCACTGGTGTTTCACCACTTGTGACAGCCCTGCACCAGCTGTATCAAAATGCCACAGCAGTGAGTGATGGCAGCAAATGTATTGAACTTACACATGCTGACTTGGGAGGCCCTCTGTCCCCTCCTACTCCCCACCCTTCTCTGTCATTTGTCATATCATGATGACAATTGCCATGTAGCTGTGAAGTTTGATGATATTGGCCTGCCATCTAGGTAGACCCTATTCAGTCCACTGGAATGTCAGGAATGCTGGTATCCTGATCCTGGAGGGAGGAAAACCTCCATGTCCTTCCAACTGTGACAGAGACAGACTATGGTTTGAACTCTGCAGTTGGTGGTTATGGCAAGGTAGCCATCAACTGCAGTAGTGGCTGCTGTTGTCTGCAGTGTGCAGGAAATCTACAACAGACTTGTGCCAGATGTCACTTCACTGCAATCAGGAAATCAAGGGTGAACATCATGCGCACCAGCTAAACTGCTGGGATATTTATGGAGCGAAGTAATGACTAATGTTTACCTGACATCATTCATCATGCTATTATGAAGGTATTAGCAGTTTTCCTTCTGCTGTGTTTGCTTAATGAGTTTGTTATAGTATAGAACTGGTTTGCTAAAGCTCTTGGTACTATTTACTGCATTCACCTTAGCCATTCTTTTATCACATTATGAAGGTGACATGACCCTGTTAGGCTGCTCTGATCCACTACATTCTGTTGATGTCTGCTGTCTGGCTTGTCAGAAATGCCGATGTTGTGTTTTACCATGACTCATTCTCGGTGGTGAAATGTTTTCATTGTAGCCATCTTTGTTGACATTGTTGTAATGAATTGAGATAGCTTGGCTCTGGGAATTTAAAAATTTTAGCCATCTTACTGCCCTATACAAGGCTGGTATGCAACATACTCCTCTTCTGTACATAAAAAAAAAATCCATTCCAAATTTTTAAGAACAAATCTTAACCTTTAATATAATAATCTTACTCCACCTATAATTCTTCCTCAACTAAACCTAGGCTACAATTTCTCTTCTTTTTTCTGATACAACCCATTTCAGTGGGATCTCATGTATGGGCTTCAACTCTGCTTTAAGTTATACTAGTGGTTACTACACTAATGGTAACTGTTTCCTGCTTTCGCCCATAGTGATATTCCTGAACATGTCTTAACATTTGACCAGCAGCAATTTGCCTCTTTTCTGCATCAATCAATTTATTTATACACTGTAGTACCAGTGTATAATTTAGAAAATATTCTAAATAGGTAAAATGCTGAAGAGATTTTCTGGCCAATATAATGTTGGTTGTACACTAGTAATTACTGTAGTACCCACGATGGTTGCTGGTAGATGAAAGTATACTCCTGTCAGGTCCATGATTAATATATCACTAAGCTGTAATTCTACTTTTGTCATTCCTGTAAAAGTCTTGTTTGTATAACAGTTCACTATTACCATTTCTGGCTTGTATACAGAATAAATCCAATGATTTCTGACTCACTGAAAATATGTCCATGGCTTGATAACTACCTTCTTACACTCAGGTGCATTCATATTTCCAAAGAATAGTTGTACTTCATATGATCGTTTATCATTTGTATTGCTCATGCAGACAAATAATAACAATCCATTAATACACTTACCCAGATCTTCTACTGATAGAACTATGATCATTTTGCAATGTTTAGATACAAGTAATACTTCATTAACCAAATTTATCCATCTGTTAATAAGACCCTATCCAATTGGATATGCATGAATTGTATAACACTCAAATTGTGACTTAAAGTTGGTTATGGGGAATTGTATATTAATTTATGTACATGCTTTATTAGAAGAAACTGTAACTATGGAAACATGATAGTAAAATGCTATACTGCTTTCATTTATGGAAATAAATTACTGCAGACCTGCAGGAATATCCTTTTTTGCTTGCAATAGCCCTTGCAAAAAATTTTCCAGTTCAGTAGTGTAATGCTTAATTGTTTATGCATAGCATGGTGGATAGCATCTTTATTTTTTTCCAATTCAGTTCCAGCATCACTTACAGTGTTTGTTAATTCCCTCATCTACATCTACATCTACATCTACATCCATACTCCGCAAGCCACCTGACGGTGTGTGGCGGAGGGTACCAGGAGTACCTCTATCAGTTCTCCCTTCTATTCCAGTCTCGTATTGTTCGTGGAAAGAAGGATTGTCGGTATCCCTTTGTGTGGGCCCTAATCTCTCTGATTTTATCCTCATGGTCTCTTCGCGAGATATACGTAGGAGGGAGCAATATACTGCTTGACTCCTCAGTGAAGGTATGTTCTCGAAACTTCAACAAAAGCCCATACCAAGCTACTGAGCATCTCTCCTGCAGAGTCTTCCACTGGAGTTTATCTATCATCTCTGAAATGCTTTCGCGATTACTAAATGACCCTGTGATGAAGTGCGCTGCTCTCCGTTGGATCTTCTCTATCTCTTCTATGAACCCTATCTGGTACGGATCCCACACTGCTAAGCAGTATTCAAGCAGTGGGCGAACAAGCGCATTGTAACCTACTTCCTTTGTTTTCGGATTGCATTTCCTTAGGATTCTCCCAATGAATCTCAGTCTGGCATCTGCTTTACCGACGATCAACTTTATATGATCACTCCTAATGTGTACTCCCAGATAATTTATGGAATTAACTGCTTCCAGATGCTGACCTGCTATATTGTAGCTAAGTGATAAGGGATCTTTCTTTCTGTGTATTCACAGCACATTACACTTGTCTACATTGAGATTCAATTGCCATTCCCTGCACCATGCGTCAATTCGCTGCAGATCCTCCTGCATTTCAGCACAATTTTCCATTGTTACAACCTCTCGATATACCACAGCATCATCCGCAAAAAGCCTCAGTGAACTTCTGATGTCATCCACAAGGTCATTTATGTATATTGTGAATAGCAACGGTCCTACGACACTCCCCTGCGGCACACCTGAAATGACTCTTACTTCGGAGACTTCTCTCCATTGAGAATGACATGCTGCATTCTGTTATCTAGGAACTCTTCAATCCAATCACACAATTGGTCTGATAGTCTGTATGCTCTTACTTTGCTCATTAAACAACTGTGGGGAAATGTATTGAACACCATGTTGAAGTCAAGAAACACGGCATCTACTTGGGAACCTGTGTCTATGGCCCTCTGAGTCTCGTGGACGAATAGCACAAGCTGAGTTTCACATGGTAGTCTTTTTTGAAACCCATGCTGATTCCTACAGAGTAGATTTCTAGTCCCCATAAAAGTCATTATACTCAAACATAATACGTGTTCCAAAATTCTACAACTGATCGACATTAGAGATACAAGTAGTTCTGCACATCTGTTCGACGTCCCTTCTTGAAAATGGGGATGACCTGTGCCCTTTCCCAATCCTTTGGAATGCTACGCTCTTCTAGAGACCTACGGTACACCGCTGCAAGAAGGGGGGCAAGTTCCTTCGCGTACTCTGTGTAAAATTGAACTGGTATCCCATCAGATCCAGCGGCCTTTCCTCTTTTGAGTGATTTTAATTGTTTCTCTATCCCTCTGTCATCTGTTTTGATATCCACCATTTTGTCATCTGTGTGACAGTCTAGACAAGGAACTACAGTGCAGTCTTCCTCTGTGAAACAGCTTTGGAAAAAGACATTTAGTATTTTGGCCTTTAGTCTGTCATCCTCTGTTTCAGTACCATTTTGGTCACAGAGTGTCTGGACATTTTGTTTTGATCCACCTACCACTTTGACATAAGACCATAATTTCTTACGATTTTCTGCCAAGTCAGTACATAGAACTTTACTTTCAAATTCATTGAACACCTCTCGCATAGCCCTCCTCACACTACATTTTGCTTCGCGTAATTTTTTTTTTGTATGCAAGGTTTTGGCTATATTTATGTTTGCGGTGAAGTTCCCTTTGCTTCCGCAGCAGTTTTCTAACTTGGTTGTTGTACCATGGTGGCTCTTTTCCGTCTCTTACGATTTTGCTTGGCACATAATTTTGCCTAGCTATACCTACTTTGCTGTCCAATATTTTTAGATGATTCTGTATTGTACCTAAATCCTTATTTACAGAAATCATTGTATCATTAGCATACTGCAGTAATTCTGTTGTTATTTTATACATTGTTTTCATTTTGTTTAACAAGCCTTGCTCCATACCCATAACATGCATCATATGCCAATCCGCTATTGTTTCTGTGTGTCTTGCTACTTTTTGCACTTAGCCTACAGTACTATTTAAACTTCATACATCATCACTATCTGCTGTGCCAAACGTGGTTTTGGGAAGTTTTGCCACCAGCATTCAGCCATCTCCTCTTCCTCCATGCAAGAGTGTATGGAATTGTACTTGTTACTTGCTGCAACTGCTCTTTCAGCTTATCATAGGAGAACTTAGGTTCATAATATCCATTTTGTATATCCCGTGTTATATTGCCCTGTTTTACTTCCTTCCATACTTCTAAGAACATATCTTGCAAACTTCTCACTTTGTTCCTTACCTCCCAGATGCCAAATGTCAGTCTCAGCGACCACCTGTGATTCATGAGGACTACATCTAGCTGCTGCACAAACAATTATCCATTCTGTCAAGGATGATTGACAGTTTCTTCTGCTTCAATGATGAGCAAGATCATAACACTAACTGTACACCACGTAGGTGTCATCCTCGCCATAACCTAGAGGAAATTATTTAGATGTACTCCTTTCCTCCCTAGAGAAAAGTGGGAATACAACAAAAATACCTATATTCCTAAGTACATTACATGAAAAAGAAATCCACTATAACCCATGTATCTCTATATCCACAACTGCATATTCCTTGATCTCAATGCTTTTGGCCTATTCTGCAGTATTTCTTTATTCTTTTGCTCCTTAATTCTAATATGTGGCACCTCCACTGGTACTCAAGGAAAGGGATCTATGGCCCTATTTGTGAATCACATCATACTGAAATTCACTTGGGTTCAAAGCCCACCTTGTTAGATGACTTGAAGGATCATTTAGCCCTAGTAGTCATTTTAAAGCTGCATGATCAGTCATCACTGTGAACTTCTGTCCATACAGATAACATCTAAAATAAGAAATACCATTTACTAATGCTAAGTGGTAGAATAATTTTGTTCAGTCTTATTAAGCTGGCGTGTTCTTTCCCATCAATAATTTTCCCTAAAACACTTCCCAAAGCTGTACCACTTGCATCACATTATGATATAAATTATCTTGTGAAATCTGGGAAAATCAAAACATGATCTGAAGTTAATATATCTCTTAAATTTTGAAATGCTGTCTGACACTCAGGTGTCCAGCTAAACAAACATCATTCCACAAAAATTTGCACCACTTCAACAAACCCCTTCATGAATTTTCTATAGTAGTTTTCAAATACAAGGAAATATTGTAATTATTTAACTGTCTGAGGGGCCAGAAAGTCAGGTACTGCTCTGTAAGGTAGATCTGTCCTTACTCAATGTTGACTAATTATATACTGCAGCCGGCAGGTGAGGCCGAGTGGTTCTAGGCACTTTAGTCTGGAACCGCGCGACCGCTACGGTCGCAGGTTCGAATTCTGCCTCGGGCATGGATGTGTGTGATGTCCTTAGGTTAGTTAGGCTTAAGTAGTTCTAAGTTCTAGGGGACTGATGACCTCAGATGTTAAGACCCATAGTGCTCAGAGCCATTTGAGCCGTATACTCCAGATAGTTACTTGCGACTGCCTAAAGTGACACTCATCAGTGTTATGTGTAAGTCAAGCCTTTCTCAACCTGTCAAATACCATCTCCAAACACTCTCTTCCAAGCTTTTTGTGAATATAATTATATCATTGAGATACACCCTGCATTTGTTTGGTTTTAAACCTCTGAGGAGTCCATCTAATAAACAGTGAATTATAGCTAGTGCATTTTTCAGCCCAAAAGGCAGCCTACTATACTGGTAGTGACCCAGGGTCATGGTAAATGCTGTTTTAGGTCTATCTTCAGGGTGTACTTTGATTTCATGATGTCTACTTCTTAAATCTAGGGTTGAGAAGAACTTTCACAGACCCAAATTATGTAATGTATCGGTAATATTAGGGATCAGGTATGTATATGTTGCTGTTTTTTCAGTTAAGAACCTGTAATTGCAACAAAACCAATATTGCTCTGTTCCATCTGGTGACTTCTTACCCGCTATCATGATACTGACCTCATAATTGCTGATTGACCATTTACTATACTGAAGGCTGTAAATGTGTAGGTACCCAACAATGTTTTCCAAACACTGGCTGATGTTTGCCTGTTAATATTCTATGTGAAATGATTGGTGTAGCAGGTAAAAATCTTTGTGGATTGGACAAATCCTAGTACCATATTATCACTGATTTCATTAACACCCTATCTTCATCCTGAAGGTGTTTAACTTTTCTTCACCATGCAGGAATGTCAACAGTTCGCTCTGTTCTGCCTTGTACCCTAGAATCCTCAATATATCTTCCCCTTACAGAACATCTAACATGGCTATCAATAATCCATTTGGAAGTCTCACTTCATCTCCCCCAAAATTGCCCAATATTATTGGCACCATAAGCTGACCATTAATAACCCTTGTACATATTATACATCTATGTACAAAACAATGTTGATCATCCAACATGTCATAACATTTTAGTGGTTCTACCAAACCCACTACACCCTGTGGAATATTACTATCTACTAATACCCAGTTTAGTTTTTCTATACCTGCTGGTACTCTGTCACACTAACAACTTTTAATGCACTTAAACACAGTTTATTTGATACCACCTTTGCAATGGTAGCATCTTGTGATGTAGATATTTGCAACTGTTGTACCCAATGGAAATAACTTATCATTGAGTTCAAGCATCCCTTGCCAAAGGTTGATTGTAGCATGATGCCTAACCAGAAAATCTAGCCCAAGTATTGCAGTGACACCTTATTCCACAGTTCGAAACATTTCCACTTGCTCATTAAACCTTGCATTTTCTATTTTAAACCTGAGCTGTGTTGCCCCAACTGAATCAACTGTATTGCCACATATGCATATGACCTATATCATGGCCCTTGTTGTCTGCTCTTATCCATGAGGTCCAGATTGACAACCAATATGTGTGCCCTGTATCTACCAAAATTTCATACTGTTTCCCTTCCAAACAAGCCACCAACATACAATCCATCTCTGCATGCAAACTGAATGTCCTTCTATTTAATGGGAATACTTCTCCATGTGAGGAAGATCCCCATTGTCATTTAACAATTTCTTTTTCCCATTATACACTCCTGGAAATTGAAATAAGAACACCGTGAATTCATTGTCCCAGGAAGGGGAAACTTTATTGACACATTCCTGGGGTCAGATACATCACATGATCACACTGACAGAACCACAGGCACATAGACACAGGCAACAGAGCATGCACAATGTCGGCACTAGTACAGTGTATATCCACCTTTCGCAGCAATGCAGGCTGCTATTCTCCCATGGAGATGATCGTAGAGATGCTCGATGTAGTCCTGTGGAACGGCTTGCCATGCCATTTCCACCTGGCGCCTCAGTTGGACCAGCGTTCGTGCTGGACGTGCAGACCGCATGAGACGACGCTTCATCCAGTCCCAAACATGCTCAATGGGGGACAGATCCGGAGATCTTGCTGGCCAGGGTAGTTGACTTACACCTTCTAGAGCACGTTGAGTGGCACGGGATACATGCGGACGTGCATTGTCCTGTTGGAACAGCAAGTTCCCTTGCCGGTCCAGGAATGGTAGAACGATGGGTTCGATGACGGTTTGGATGTACCGTGCACTATTCAGTGTCCCCTCGACGATCACCAGTGGTGCACGGCCAGTGTAGGAGATCGCTCCCCACACCATGATGCCGGGTGTTGGCCCTGTGTGCCTCGGTCGTATGCAGTCCTGATTGTGGCGCTCACCTGCACGGCGCCAAACACGCATACGACCATCATTGGCACCAAGGCAGAAGCGACTCTCATCGCTGAAGATGACACGTCTCCATTCGTCCCTCCATTCACGCCTGTCGCGACACCACTGGAGGCGGGCTGCACGATGTTGGGGCATGAGCGGAAGACGGCCTAACGGTGTGCGGGACCGTAGCCCAGCTTCATGGAGACGGTTGCGAATGGTCCTCGCCGATACCCCAGGAGCAACAGTGTCCCTAATTTGCTGGGAAGTGGCGGTGCAGTCCCCTACGGCACTGCGTAGGATCCTACGGTCTTGGCGTGCAGCCGTACGTCGCTGCGGTCCGGTCCCAGGTCGACGCGCACGTGCACCTTCCGCCGACCATTGGTGACAACATCGATGTACTGTTGAGACCTCACGCCCCACGTGTTGAGCAATTCAGCGGTACGTCCACCTGGCCTCCCGCATGCCCACTATACGCCCTCGCTCAAAGTCCGTCAACTGCACATACGGTTCACGTCCACGCTGTCGCGGCATGCTACCAGTGTTAAAGACTGCGATGGAGCTCCTTATGCCACGGCAAACTGGCTGACACTGACGGCGGCGGGGCACAAATGCTGCGCAGCTAGCGCCATTCGACGGCCAACACCTCGGTTCCTGGTGTGTCCGCTGTGCCGTGCGTGTGATCATTGCTTGTACAGCCCTCTCGCAGTGTCCGGAGCAAGTATGGTGGGTCTGACACACCGGTGTTAATGTGTTCTTTTTTCCATTTCCAGGAGTGTAGTTACTGTGTTTTTTTGACCTACATTCGTGTGCCTTATGACCAATCTGTTGACAGTTAAAACATTGTCGTTGGTGATACTGTTCTTTAAAATGACACTTTCTTCCACAGCAGTAACATTCTTTGTTCAACATAAACATATTCTGATCATTCTGAGACTTAGTAGCACTCTCTATCTCTTGTAGATAATTGGCTACCTGCAGTGTTGCTGCTACATCTTGCGGATTTTCCATTCTCACTCTGCAAGAAAATTCCGGAGAAATCCCCCTTAGCCACACATTCAGCACCCTGTCATCAGTCTCCCTCAATAAAACTGCATCAGCATCCGGTTTGTTAGTCAACTCACAAGTTTCAGCATTCAACTTGCATATCCTACCCGAAATTGCTTCCACAGTTTCATTTAGCAATTATCTCACATTACTTAATTTTTCTCAAAAGAAAGGAGCACTATTTTGTTTTCTGTACGATTGCTTTAAGCAATTTGCCAGCTCTGTAAATGTGGTTGCTTTACTCCAAACCTCACGGTACATGATGTACGCCTTAGCCTCACCTGACTAGTGCAATTTGGCCATCTGAAATGATGTTTGTTCAGAACAGTTGCACAAGCTGGCTGTGAACAACATGTCCTGAATAAAAATAGGGACATCATACAATGTCTTGCCAGAAAAAAAGGTAATAAGACTAGCAGCTACAGCATCTATGGATGGGGAACATACTGTCAGTATTGATTTAACTTCACTTGATTCTGACTGTGAAGGATCTTCCATTTGAATACATAACTGCTGTTCCATTAGCTCATTCCATTTTTTTAATAGTTCAACCTGTTCTGTGAGAGCTGATACCATGTCTGCTGTAACAGCTGCTCACATTTGTGGCATATTTGTGTAGTTTACTTTTCTATCACAGTATCCCTTACACACCTACACAATACACTACAATGTCTATCAAAATTTACTTATTACTTCATCTCAGCAACACCAAATGACACTTAAAAAGCTCTCTTCTGCATGGCCATTCTGTAAGTGAAATATGTTACGGGAATAAACCTATCACAAGGCACTCTGTGCCTATACAGATTACAAATTTTACAATCTACCAATACAAAACACACTTTATTTCAATTCCCCTTAAATTCAGTTACTAGGTTTTGCCACAAGTGACTCTGAACTCGCTGTGTCTTATTCTGAACATGATCAGCGCCAAAACATACCTGTGTGAGAAACAGAGCTTTCAACGACTCACCCAACGATTGTTGTAACTGCTGACGTGGCTCTGTATGAAATGCTTTGCACAGCCTTCTCATGTAGATGCTGCTAGTGTCAGAAGCACAACCACTTCCTGACACCAATTTTGCAAGAGGTGACTAATGGAATGTAATGAGTAGAGTTGGTTCTGTGTTAGGAGGCACTCTCCCAGTTTGCTCCTTGCCAGTTTTCCTCGGAAGGACGATAGTGACCTGTGGTCACCAGTAGGCACAGTGAAAGAAGATTCAGAATTAGATATTTATTTCCACGAAAATACAGGAAGCACCTTGATTCGTGATTGACATCATCTGTCAGTGCCCACTGAGGAATCACACCATAAGCGGCCTTCAGCCAGCTCAAGGCAGCTCATATTGTACACTTCATTCCAGCCTACTGCTCACTGGTGGTTTGCCACTTGTGACAGCACTGACACTGGCTGTACTGTGACACCGCAGCAGTGAGTGACAGCGGCTTATGTACTGAACTTACAAATGCCAACTTCGGAGGTGCTCTGTCTCCTTCCACTCACCACCTTTCTTTGTCACCCATTGTACCAGAATGCTGGCTGCTGTGTAGCGATGAGGTTAAAAAATATTGGCCTACCATCAAGATAGACCCTATTCAGCCCTCCAGAATGTCAGGAATGCTGGTGTTGTAGTGTTTTGAGAATTTTGGCATAAATTCTAGAACCACTCAGCCTTCTACCATCTCGAACACACGATATTTTAGACGTGAGAGTGGGATGATAGAATCCTACCAACAACGCGTCGCTTGTTTGCGTGTGCAGGTTTGAAGTTTGTTGTGAAAAGATTGTAGACACGGTGGTCTATGACTTACATGAAACACACACCACACCTTTCAGACAACCCTCACAAACAAGTGTGACTGATTCTTCACCACTTGCCATTTCCATAGGGTTGCTAAGATTTCCTTTGGGTACCTCAAGGGTGAAGGTGGGAATGTCCATTCTGTAGGAGGCAATTTAACGCCAAACCTCCTCCAGCATCTCGCACAAGTACCTGCAAGGTAGGGTTCCTGGGAAAGGGGGGGCGGGAAGGGTTTCCTGTCTTTTGGGCTATCTTCTTTCTCTTCTTCGATATTAGCAACCATTTCTATTTATTTGCTTGCTTACTTCTCATTTGAGGACCTATCTATTTTTTTTCCTCTTTCCATATTCACATACTTCTATCACAGAAGTCCTTCCTGGTTTTTGTGGTTTCCAATAACCTACATCTTATCTTCAGATAAGAAGGCTGAAGAATCATACTGCATTAAAATTATAGACTAGAAACCTGTTGCGATGTGAGGTATTGTAGGGGAAAAAATATGTGTAAATAAGAAAACTTATACATAGAGGTATGTAAACAATATGATGGTTCTACATCGCCTGTTTATATAAAAATATATATAAAAACTATGACAATTCCATATCGCATATACATATATATAAGAACTATGAACTGTGATGATTCTACATTGAGTGTACATAAGGAGGCATGAGTAATGAAAGAGAACGCAAGCAAGATTGGAGTTAATCGTGATGCTTATTCAAGAAAAGTCAGTATAATAAATACTCTGAAAATTGATGAATAGTAGGACAGTAGGACTTGAATTATAGGTAGATATAGTATCTACCAAGAGCATATAAGTTGAGAAGTAGAGGAGGACTCTAGGGATTAAATGATTTATTAAGAAGTGAATGTGAAGTGTAGAGTAGATTTGTAGCTTTACCGGAAAATACTTAGTTATAGTATACATAGAAACATATACTAGGGTAGTGAACCGTGAGGCCTATTCAGTCAGGATAAGGGGGGTGTACCCGGCATTTACTAAGTATAAAGGACAGGCGTACCTATGTGGAGATAGGATGACCTGTGGCCTTAAAAATGGGAATGTTTTATAAAGGGACATACCTACCATAATGGAAAGAGGAAGTGCTCTCATAAGGTCAACCCAAAAGCAAAGTATAGGTACTGATCCTAGGGCAAAGGGACAGTATTGTGACAGAAGTCACACATTTTATAGGAATTCTATACAAAACTAGCATTATTATGTTTCATATAAATGAATGAGTGTCAAAAGAACTCTTTCATTTCGCCCAGAGTTCCTCCAAACTACAGGCTACAAGCTAGTACAAAGAATGAGAACAGAAAATAGAATACTCAAATGTCATGAACACCTGAAGTTTACAATTGGAATTAAAGAAAAAGTCTCACGATCCCTAAATACTAGTGAAGCTTACTAAATCATGAACAAATGCTCTTGTCTAAACAAAGTAGAGTAAGAAAACATTAGAAAGACTGTAAGCAGAAGCCTGTTTAAGAGAGTACAAAGAATTGTAATTGAAAAAAAGTATGTAAACATGTAGAAGAAAAGTATATGGTTATGAAATGTAAAATGTTATCATGTGAGATATTATGTACATAATGATTATGTATAAAATATCACGTGTTTCATCTGAGTTGGTGGATATGTAGTGTTCTGAGAATTTTGGCGTAAATTCTAGAACCACTTGGCCTTCTACCATCTTGAACACATGATATTTTAGATGTGAGAATGGGACGATAGTATCCTACCTACTGCTTGTCGCATGTTTGTGTGTGCAGGTTTGAAGTTTGTTGTGAGAAGACTGTAGACACGGAAGTCAAACCGCACCAACAAGTACTTGTCAGTCAATCCATGGAATTCATAGTGAAAGAGCAAAGAAGAACTATGGAACTTCTAGGTTATTCTGTGTTAATCGTATCAGTGACCATTCAGTAACATGAACACTTGAGATTCGGAATTCTGGAAAAACTCTTATCTTGGATTTGCTGGAGGCAAGACATATTTTACAATTTGTTTGTAATAGAGTTATGGTTGTTAAGCCAACTCTTTTCTAAAATGTACTTAAATTTGTTTTCTAATGTGAGAAGATACAAGTGAGTTACAAGAAGTCAAATGTTTATATGCAAATTGTGAATTTTGTTCTTTAGGAAGCGGTGATGAATGGTTGCTCTGATGAGCACTTGTCACATATAGCCAAGATTAGATTAGTGGGTAAAGCGAAAACATATGCAAGGTTTTCTGAGGCCTTAAGGAAGGCAGGACAGTTTAAGCAGTTAAAGGAAGGCCTTTTACAAAGGTACAAAAAACAGAATAGCGCTCGGTACTTTAAAGAGAGGTTAAGTACAAGGTCAAAGAGACAGGGGGAGGCGATGGAGAAATTTGTGGACAGGATAGGGGAAATTAATGAGTATACTTATGAGTTGGGTCAGAGCGATGAAGCAAATAGTGTTCTGTTGCAGGAGGCTGAGCAAAGGGGACTTGATGTATTTTTGAGAGGGTTACTGGCGCATATGTCACGGAAAGTGTGTGAAGGGACTCCGAAAGATTTGTATTCGGCCATTCAGCTGGCAATCCAATGTGAGGAAATAGACGTGGCAACAGGAGTACGTGAGAGGCAAACATTGTTTACAGCAGGTGTGAAATGTTTTAAGTGTGGTCATAGAGGACATGTGCAAAGGCAATGTACCTAGTCACCGAGGAATAAAGGAAGGGGTGGAAATCGGCAGCAGGAAGGATGGAGAAGTGGAGATAGGAGAGGTGGACAAGAGTTAAACGGCAGAGGGGTCCCAAGACCCACCGAAGGGAGCTCCCCTTTAATATCAGTGCTACAACTACATATGCAGAGGTGGAATGTTCAGTCGTAGGATACACATGAACTAAAAAGTTTGAGATTTTGTTGGACACAGGGGCGCAAGTGTCAGTGGCTACTAGGAATATAATGGGACGAAGGATGCTAGACCCACCATTTTATAGGTTGCGTGGAGTGGGTGATAAGGAGGTCACGCCTTTGGGGTTGGTGACAGTTGACTTTCGAATAGAGAAAGTCCGATTTAATGCATACATGGAGATAGCACCATGGGTAAGCGAGGACTACGACATGATCCTAGGAGTAGACTTCTTGGGTCAACATAATGCCAAAATTGACCTTGGACAACGAACTGTGGAATTTGGTGGAATGTTATTTCAGCTAGGGGAAACTGTTGTGAATGCAGAGCTGTCGCGAGGGGCATTCAACGTAATGAACAAAACAATTGAACCGCGTACATTAGCATTAAGGCTTAATTCGCATGAGTGTGTGTCTAGTGGCACCGGGAAGTCGCTTTGGGTAAGTGTCGAGTCAGATCTACCTGTGGGTACAGTATGTGTTATTGAACCATTGGAAGGTAATGAATTTTTTGATCCATTGGATTGTGTTGTGAAATGTAGTGTTGTACGCGTACAGGAGGGGAATGACGGGCCAGTAGTTCCCGTGAACGTGGATAATTTCAGCGCTGTAGACGCGAATTTGAGGAAAGGAGTTTTAGAAGCAAATTTGGATGTGCCAGATGACAAAGACTGGTGTTCGATAGGTAGGCGAAGCGATCAACCACTAACTGCCGACAGAACTGCATTGCGTGACAAAATTAAGCATTTGAAAGGAGAATAAAGAGAGCGTATGGAAGAATTATTGTGGGAATTTAAGAATTTGTTTTTTCCACAAAGGCCGTTACCAGCAACTCCATTAGTACAACATAGGATACCAACAAGGAATGAAGCACCGGTTTACCGTAAACCATACAGAATACCGAGGTATTTGCAGCCGATTGTGGAGGATTTCATTGGTCAGCAGCTTTCAGACGGTATTATAGAGCATAGTAATAGTTGCTGGGGAGTGGGCATTGTCGTTGTGCCAAAAAAATCTGCGGATGGAACTAAGAAATAAGGTTCTGTTGTGACTACCGATACCTCAATAATGAGACAGTAACGGACGCATACTCCATTTCAAACATATCGGAGACTTTGGATCACTTAGGACAGTGCCAGTACTTTTCTACGATGGACTTGACAAGTGGTTATCATCAGTTAGAGGTGGCTCCAGAGGATCGTCCAAAAACTGCTTTCTCTACTCCTGGAGGCCATTACCAGTACATTAGAATGCCATTCGGTTTGAAAAACGCTCCGGCAACGTTTCAGAGGTTGCTAGACAGAATCCTGAGGGGTTTGAAACCACGGCAGTGTCTGGCCTATTTGGATGATGATATAGTGTTTTCAAGTAGTATGGAGCAACATGGACAGCGATTAAGGGAAGCCTTTATGAGTTTAAGAGCAGCTCGTTTGACGTTGAGCCTGGAGAAGTGTCATTTTGCATTAGAAGCAGTAAAATATTTGGGTCATATTATCAGTAAGGACGGAGTGCGAACAGATCTGAGGTCGGTACAGGCTGTAAGGGATTTTCGGGAACCGAAAACAGTTAAGGAAGTGCAGTCATTCATCGGAATTTGCAATTTCTATCGAAAGTTCGTGAAGGATTTTGCAGATTTAGCACAGCCGTTGACGCCATTGTTACGGAAGGGTGTGAGATTTGAGTGGACAGAAGAGGGTCAGAAAGCGTTTGACAAACTGAAAGAAGTGTTAACATCAAGTCCGGTTCTTGTGTTTCCAGATTTTGAAAAGGAGTTTATACTAGCATGCGATACATCGAATTAAGCATTAGGGTGTGCTCTTAGCCAGGAAATTGATGGGAAAGAACATCCTGTAGCCTATGCGTCCAGGCAGTTGAATGCAGCAGAGATGAATTACTGAACAACTGAGAGGGAAATGCTTAGCGTAATGTATGGAATCACATATTTTAAATGTTATTTATATGGGAGAAGATTTCGAGTAGTGACAGATCATGCTCCATGGGGTTGAAGGATCCGTCTATTAGACTCGCTAGGTGGGCTGTGAGGCTTAGTGAATTCAACTACGAGGTGGTGCACAAGCCTGGGAAGAAGCATGGTAATGCGGATGCACTAAGTAGGAAGGTGGCAAAAGTATAAGTCATAGGTTATGACCTAGCTGTATGGCAAGAAATACAGGTCGCGGACAACGATTGTAAACTGTATCGGACACAGCCACAATTTAATATGTACAACGGTCTTCTGTGCAGGGAAACGAAGTTAGGGCCAAGGGTAGTAGTGCCAGCGAAGTTGAGGGATGAGGTTTTAAAGGAAGCACATGATCACGTGTTATCTGGTCATGGAGGGTGTAGAGGGACGAATAGTAGAGTGGCGGAGAGGTATTTGTGGAGAGGTAGGAAAGTAGTGAGTGGATCAGTATGTCAAGAATTGTATACCATGTACGGAGAGAGCAGCTTTGAGCCGGAAACAGATACAGCTACGAGTACAACGATTGCCGGAAGCGACATGTCCATTCTCTATGCTGGGGATCGAAGTCTTAAGAGCTTTCAGGCGAACACCATCGGGAAACAGATTCGTTCTGACAGTAATAGACCGTTTTTCGAGGTATGTGGAGATGGTGGCTATGCCAAATCAACAGGCAGCAATGGCCACGCAAGCATTTGTAAACAACTGGATTTTTAAGTTTGGTGCACCGGAGGACAGTAATTATTGACCAAGGGACCAACTTCATGTCGGATATAATGAAGGAACTGTGTGAATTGTTGAACATAAAGAAGTTGAGGAAGAGCGCGTTGCATCCACACGCCAACGGAAGGACAGAACGGGTACACAGAACAATCGGGAAGATGCTGAGTTTTTATGTGGATTCTGATCACCATTTGTGGGACGAGTATTTGAAGCACATTGTATGTGCATACAACGCAAAAGTCCATACAAATACCGGTTTGTCTCCATATGAGGTAGTGTACGGGCGAAAAATGCCGTCACCCTTTGATTTGGTGAGGCTACAGAAAGGAAAGACCGATGACTCTGTACGTCAATTTGCAAGGGTTCAAAAGGCGAATACAAAGGCTTTGGAAAGGCAGGAAGACGCAGTAAAGCGGAAAGGAAGTTTACCGCAATATAGAGTGGGGCAACGGATAATACTGCCCTGCCCCTATATGCAGAAAGGAAAAACGATGAAGTTCCTCACGAGGTATGAAGGGCAATACCAAATTGTTGAAACCACATCCCCCGTTAATGTTAAGCTTCAGCTGCCAACTAGAACAATGGTAGTACACATTGGGTGGTTACGGCCATTTAAGGGTTGTCCAGATGTGATTCCAGGCGTGTCACAGGAGGGAAAGAGGAAGAAAGAGAGAGTGAAGAGAGGTGATAAGCACAGAGAAAACCAGGAAGATAGAGTACAGCATGAAGTACCGTATGCTTTGCGAGCCAGAAAGTAGTAGAGTATTTGAATTTTTTTGTTTTCATGTCATGTATCATTGGGTTTGTGTAGAGTAATTAGGCATTGCATTTTCATATGTTGTATGTATTTTCGAATGTAGCCTGCTGCAGACAGCAGCCCTTTTGAAGAGGGAGGAAGGGTGGTGGCGATTGATCCCTGTCCTCAGATCACTGAAAGAAGGAGCGTTGGCGGTGATCATCTCTTTATCATTGGGGTGGACGCCTTACGGGTGCAGGAAGTTGTGGTGGTGTCGAGTCACCAGTGGGCGTTAAGGTTAGTATGGAACACATGGGAAATGCGGATTGAAGTAAGGAGGCTTGAGGAAGTGTTCGAAGAGCTTAGTCAATGTGCAGAGGGTAAGGGAATGCTGAAGGAAGTTGCAGGGGAGTATAACAAATTGCATGAGGCTTATAAGACGCTACGGAAGCAGGTAGGTCGGATGGAGGAAGTGGTGCCACGGGTAAGACGGAAACGAGGATGCCTGAACGCAGGGGGAAAATTCTAAAGACAGTTTTTGGAACCGCAGACGAAAGCGGTATAAAAGAAGTGAACAACACGGTGGAAGCGGTGAGCCAACTCGCAGAGGAGAGTTAGGGCAACGGAAGCTTGGCATGCAACTCATATAGGGACATTGGAACGGGAAGTCCTGAATAACACACAGTTGCTCCGCGCATTAGCAGGGCAGGTAGTGGAATACGCTAAGGCGTCGGAAGACTTAATAAACCGTAACCTGGGAACCCTACAGGGGCATCTAGAAGTATTAGATATCAAGGTGGTGTTAATCAGAATTTTCCAAGGAGTAGCTGACAGTGTGTGGGATGTGCAGGGAGTAATAACGAATCTGCAAGAAGCGCTGCATCACGCATTGCAAGGTTAGATAAGTACAGATTTTTTTACCGCCGGACCAATATTTACGCGGGTTGCGCAAGGCGCAGAAGGAACTACCATCAGGGTTATATTTAGTAATGGAGCCCAGCGAGCAAAATTTGCCGTTTTTCCACCATGTTGCAACAGTAAGGGTAACAACCGATGGCGCACGAGTGTATATTTTGGTCCAATTCCCGGTTATGGGGAAGAACGCGAGGTTTCAGTGTTACACGGTCCACCCATATCCAGTGAAGTGGGGAACGTTGAGCAACTTTGTGGAAGTGAAAACTAAAGAGGTATTGCTGATCTCGGCAACTAGAAACCAGTACGCCGAGATGGCAAGGTAGGAATTACGAAGCTGCCATAGAGGGATGGTAACGGTATGTCCAGCCAGAGTGGTAATTACCAATCCAGATACAAGCACGGTACAGTTATTTTTAGCCAGGGGAAAGGAATTGACTGTCCAAGGGACATCGTGGAGCCAAAATTGATATTTCAACGGGTCGGGATGCATTGGATCTTCTCCAGCTACGAGAATTTGGTAGTAGTAGCAAGTTGTTTTGAGTGGGGAGTATTTGCGGAAGCGAAACGTATAGAGCTCGAGGGGAGCGGAATTTTAATCAATGGTACTAACAAGGGAACCTCCCCATCGCACCCCCCTCAGATTCAGTTATAAGTTGGCACAGTGGATAGGCCTTGAAAAACTGAACACAGATCAATAGAGAAAACAGGAAGAAGTTGTGTGGAACTATTAAAAAATAAGCAAAATATACAAACTGAGTAGTCCATGCGCAAGATAGGCAACATCGAGGTGATACAGAGCTCAGGAGCGCCG
This sequence comes from Schistocerca nitens, assembly GCF_023898315.1. Classification (NCBI taxonomy): domain Eukaryota; kingdom Metazoa; phylum Arthropoda; class Insecta; order Orthoptera; family Acrididae; genus Schistocerca; species Schistocerca nitens. The sequence goes on from NC_064615.1 coordinate 355,758,378, forward strand.
TGGTGTCGTGGTCAGCGTGTGCAGCTGCGGAACGAAAGGTCCTTGGTTCGAGTCTTCCCCCGAGTGAAAATTTTACTTCCCTCATTTTCGCAAAGTTATGATCTGTCCGTTCGTTCATTGACGTCTCTGTTCACTGTAATAAGTTTAGTGTCTGTGTTTTGCGACCGCACCGCAAAACCGTGCGATTAGTAAACGAAAGGACGTGCCTCTCCAATGGGAACCGAGAACATTTGATCGCAAGGTCATAGGTCAACCGATTCCTCCACAGGAAAACACGTCTGATATATTCTATACGACACTGGTGACGGCATGTGCGTCATATGACAGGAATATGTTGTCGATCCACCTAACTTGTACACTTGGCGAATGGGTAAAAAGATTCTCCCACCTTGCCCAATGTAGGTTTTCTTGTGGATGTGATAATCACTCCCAAAAAGTGATCGCATCGGTTGGACGGACGGACAGATAATAATTGTCTGAAAATAAAAAATTAAACTTTTCCCTTCAGGAGAGACTTGAACCAAGGACCTCTCCTTCCGCAGCTGCTCACGCTAACCACGGGACCACGGTGCTGAGGAGCTCAAAGTATCCTGGATGTTGCATATCTTGAGCACGGACTACTCAGTGTGTGTATTTTGCTTATTTTTTTCATAGTTCCACACAGCTTCTTCCTGTTTTCTCGATTGATCTGTGTTCAGTTTTTCAAGCCCTATCCACTGTGCCAACTTGTAACTAAATATGAGGGGGGTGCGATGGGGAGGTTCCCTTGTAAGTGTAACATAATAGGACCAACTTTCCACCTACCAGCATCAATTTCAGGAGTCATGCAATTGAATGTCACATAGCTACAGCTGTACTGGCCAGAAGCCAATTTAGAGTTTTTGCCAAGGCAGAATCTGACCTTGTTAAATCAAATTCTGGAGCCAGGTCTTTTGAGATCCGTAAACTAGTTGCTTTTAGAGCAAGAGGGGCGCATAACAGCCGAACAGCTTGTGCAATATGTCACTCAGTATAGGGAAAGGCAATGGCAAATAACGATCATTTTAGCACCTCTGTGCGAAATGTCTTCAAAGCCTTAATTCTGTTATGTGTCTTTTTTTTTTTTTTCTTACTGATCAGGCGGAGAGCTAATTCCAAGAGGGAACCAGGGGTAGTCCAAGTCCCAATGGATTGAATACCGAGGGCGTGAGACGAGTAGGTAAGGGGTTGATCGAGCAGTGGTCGTCCAGTAAGGAATTTTTACGTTCTGTTTCATGTCATGGTTTTAAGGGGCTAGACCACATTTAAGTTATCTAATAGTAAGGCTAGTTAAGAGCTAGTTAAGGATCGACCTGGGTACCGGGTCTTTCCGAAGAGGGGAATAATGTAGCGGCACCACCGTTTAGGATTGGGGAAAGTTAGTTTTGTGCAAAATTCTGAGCACAAGTTACAGCCAGGTGCAGGCCGGATTGCAGTGAGTTACGCATACCGACAGTTGCGAAGTAGAATAGAGGCTACAGGGCTGTCAAATTGCTGAAAGAGTATACATAGTGGTTTTGCATGTCGCAAATCATAGGCAGATGGGGCCCACTGACCAACCTAGCGTTTTATGAGTACGTGAGGTGAAGCAGCACTTATGACAAAACAGAGGTGCACAGCCGCGTATAAATAGGTGCAGGTTTCTAACGAGATTCATTCAAGTGTGGCAGCTCTCTGGACGGTGGGGCATGTCACACCACCAGCTACATGTAGCAGCAGATGGGGCGCCAGCGGTCCAGTCCACAGCAGGTCGATGGTTCGGCCCTCTGAGGCCAACGTGGGGTCTGAAGCCAACCAGCAGTGCGCCACTCTATGGCTCGCTACTGCCAGAGGCATCATGAGGTGAGGGCCGAAGATTCAGACTGGATCGTGGGCGCTTGTTGTCGCCGCGATCTTAACCACGCCGGCAAGAAGCACGCAGCTGGCTGCCTGCGGCTCACACCGAGCCGCGCTGAGTCAGCAGCGACGCAGACCACTGAGTCAACTGCCAGCAGCCTGACGACGCCACAACTCCACTGTCGTACAAGGCCGACACACAGCAGTGCGTGCATGGGTTGCTGAGGCAGCATTCTGCGCCAAGCCGTTTTGCAGACAGCAAAGTGGTGTCCTCAGCATTGCGGACCCATTGACGCAGATCGAGAGGAACAGGGGCACTGTATTTGGAAACAAAAGCTTGGACGAGTCTTAATAGGGTGCCTCCTACCTCTTCCAGCTATATTTGGTGTTGCTTTTACATTCGGTGCCAGAAGTTGCCACTACAATTCTCTTGCATGAATCTGTGACAATAGTTTGCGAAACCTAGAGATAATTGTTGTTCTTTTACATTTTGAATGAAAACACACACAATGCTGGTGTAATATTCTACAATATTTATTATTTATTTTATAAATAGGTTTTCAGCTGTTACGCCATCATCATATATGGGTGTAGGAAAGTCGTGAGCTGCTTCCAAGAGGCGTGGAGCAGGTTTGACATCCACAGATTTTATTATGTTGCTCAGATACAGCACCCAAGACTGCAAATGAACAGTTCTCTAGTTTTAGGTCCAAATTAGTACTTTGTAAATGCAACAGTGTGCTTCTAAATCATTCTTTGTGTTTTTCCATTCACCCTGAGAAGACAATGAAGCTGTCAAAGTACACCAGACGGATGAGGGATTTCAGGCCAAGCAACACTACAACTACTGAAAAGTAGCAGCTGCATTTCTTAGCCTGAATGACATTTTGAGGAATTCACATAGCCCAGAAGGGACAACAAATGCCTTCTTATATCCTGGGAAACTATGGACATCTGATGATAACCCAACCATATATGTAGCTAGTAAAATATTTGCTGTTTCCCAAGTGGTTAAGTGTTTTATTGTTGTGCACAAATGAGTACGTGTTTGATGTTGTTAACACAATTTACTATTTTCATGTCAACACAAAGGCGGTAAGTTTATCCTCTACTGATGCTCTTTTCTTGGCACTATAACAGTGGGTGGTGCCTACAGGCTAGAGAAAGGCCAAATTATTCCCGCATCTAACTGCTGTGTTGAATGCTTTCCTCTATGACTCACTGTAGGTGCTTCAGTGTGTGATCAGGTTTCTGAGGTATCGACTGTGCATGTCCATTCGGAATTTCATGCTGTATTAGGACTGTGGCTGGTACAGGCTTTCTTTCCTCGAACAGCCAAGCAAATTCCTCTGATACCACATACAACAGTTTCCCGGCTGACTCACAAATTCATTTACTTCCCTCTCGGTTGGATTTGTAAATGTTGTGTGACTGTGTACACTTACAAGTTCAAGAACAATTTTATATGCTTCACGGACTGACTTCCATGTCTGCTAACACAATTGTGAGTCCTTGAATAGCTTGAAATTCTATTTCTTGTACAACGATCAGTTTCTTCAATGTGGAATTGTTACTTCTTGTATTCCAAAATTTTCTAAGCACGTTGGAGCACATGTTCCTCCATTAATGCTTTCGGCTCATCAAATGCCTCTTTTTGCGTGCACTTGGAGGCAATCTAGCACTTAATTTCTGATGATCCGATAGACAGGGAAGATAGTTCATGTAGGCTCTTTGATCTCAATTGTTATCCAGAGAATTCTCCCCATTCCGTCACGAATAATTTTAGACGTGTACTCTTTCCATATTAAGATGCGCTGTGTGCCGATATTTGACAAATATGCTAACTGTGAGTTTTGGATATGTTTTTATATCTGTGTGTTAAATGAAATTTAATTTTAAAGTTTGTAAGGTACCTTTCTACCATTACGATTCTGTAAGTTTTTATTTGGAAGTGATGTTGTTTGCTACTGTTATTGGTTCAGAATTTATTACCCGGTTAATCAAAGGAACAGTTATTTAACCAGCCTTTCTATGAAGTGTTTTAAGACTTGTTCTTCAGTGAACTATTATTAATAAATTACGGCATGCTGCCGTCATCAGATTGGTGAACTGAATCACTGAGTTGGACAGTTTGCTCTCGAAAGTCCATAACTCCCCGAAAGTGGTGCAGGAAATCATTCCCAAGCACCTGCAGATCAAAATTATATTTTACTTCACTGATCTCCATCCAAACATATCATGTTCCCAATGGGCTGTGTGTACAGATGCCTGCTGCCTCACTAACATGACAGTGAAGCAGCTTCAATGTCTGCTTATCGCCAGGGCCTCACCTGAGTGCCCCAGTCTACTAAGGTATATCCCAGTCTTTCTTTTATGTCTCCCTTCAGAATCACATTCGCTACCTCAGTTAACCCTTCATACCTTCAGTTGTCTCTACTTTCTCGAAATCACCCGAGGCCTCTGTAATGCCTAGTCCACGAATGGTTACATTCGGCACTTAAACAACCAATCTCTCTACGGTGAGAACAGCACGACACATATCGACTATGTGTCCAGAGCGCCTCAAATACGTGCCATTTGTCTCCACAGTGAAGACGCAGTAGGAGTCATTACCATGAAAAGAAGACAAAACGATTGGTCTCATATATCTCTTGTAAAGATGAGGGTAATGCTATCTTTGATTCTTCGCCAACTTGCAGGATTATTCCCTTAATGAATAAATCCACAGCTCTCACCTCTGCCTCTTCAAGAAACACTTCATTTCTCCCTTTGTCCGAACCCAGGCCATAAATATGACATGAAATATTTCGTATGTGGTCAGTGAAGGCTTCAAAGTCTTTCCCAGTCTACAGACACTTTTTGATGATGCGTCAGTCAGGTACCTCTTTCGCTAATACATCTCTCAGCATTACATAGATCTTCAACTCTAATGACATAGGCTCTTGTGTCTCCAGTCAACTTCAGACGTGCAACATACAACTGACACTTGTCAGACCAATAACATATTCGGCCAACAAACTGCACGTTTTGGAAAAATGTAGCAACATTTTCACTTCTCTTTCCTGAGAATAGAGGTATGAAAGTAACAGCAAGAAAAAAAGTTTATTGCACTTGACTGTGATACAAGAGAAAAACTTTCAATGCGCCTAGCAGAATCGTCAAGAGCTGTCTGAACATTCAAGTATACTTTTCAATCAGATGGCAGTGCTCGTTGCCTGCAGCTGTTTCTGCTGTTCCATGTTCATCAAAGAAAGGGGTCTATCCGACTTGTAGTGTTTTAAGTGGATCGCAGTGCCTGCCTCTGTATAACCTTCATTTGCGAGCAGGTACTGGACATTTCGAGCACTAAAATTATTGACAAGAGAGGCACGGCAAAAATCCAAACTTAAATATGGAAGGATGTTATGAGTTATGTCATGGACTCAGCATCTGAGAAATGCATCAACATAAAATTATTGTTTCATTCCCTGACAGCTGTTGCAACTCCATCTGAGCAGGTCATCAGCTGTGATGCAGTGCTCTAGCGCACATAGATTAGCTGTCTTGAGGTTGAGCTGGCGTTGACATGACGAAACATTAATGTCTTGTGCGACGAGATCCAGACCCTCATGGCTGCTGCAGTCTGTGATGGTGCATGGTTTGGTTGGCTCTTTTGCCAGAGGCGCAGTAAGGCCATGGAATGTGCCAAGCAGTACGGCGACCAGTGTCTGCAAGTGGCAGTGGTGTGCTGCGTACCAACAGTGGACTCTAATTCTCACCAGACTCAACTAGCTTTTGATTCATGGCAAATGTTGCCACAAAAATTACAGCCTTCCTTACAGACCAAAAGGTGGAGTATTTGTACAGTGCAGTGGGTGCCGGCCAGGAGAGATGACAATGTATGTGAAGGGAATTCACTTTAAATAAGAGATTTCTCATTTGCAAACATTTAATACAGTTCTGATAAGTAGAATTCAATCGGACACAACAGTCAGAATGCGATACCATTAACCCGTGAAGGTGGTCATGGAAAGATGTGGTTTGGTCTCAGTGATAATGTGACATTAAGAAAGTTGGGACCAGAAAGAGCATACCGTCTAGTACCGATGCTCCAGCAGCAGCTTGCAGCCAACGAGTGATTTCTCTTCTGTAGTCCTCGTGGCTGTTAGGAAGCAGCAATTAGAGGCTTGTTGGTCAGAGTCTTTTACGAGATCAAACAGTCTCTTCTGAGGCGGCGATCCTACCTGGCACACAGCCCACAACGAGTTGTTCTGGGACATCACAGATGAAAATTTAAGGGAGGAAAAAAATTTTGAAATAACAATATAAATTCGCGATACCCCTACACGGATTAGGCGAGCTGCACAAATAACTGGAGCAGTGAACTGCTTGCCTATATTTAGGGGGTGACCTGGGGGATATTTGAAAGAATTTGCACCACTGCCGATGCAAATGCCAGATGACGTGTGGAACACCTCCTGTAGCAGGAGTGTGCAGTAAATTCTAACAAGTAATGTGCTGAGGTAGTAGTGTTGTATTTCTCGTCAGGCTAGGCCGTACTGCTAGCACAATATATACAATTTATTCACTTTAATACGTTATTTTTTATTTACTTCCCTTACAGACTAACAGTTACAGCTATTATCAATAGTTTGCTTTTAGATTGGTTAGTAAACCCAAGTATGCACAGTGCAAAAAAACCGTTAACGTTTATTTACCCCTTGGCAGCAGTTTAGGTACTGAAGTGTGGAAGCGTGGACCCAAAATGGGTGGTCTATACTGACAGGTACAGTCCACTTCTACTTACAGTTACGATTGGGCAGAAAACATCAGGTAGAGAATTATGTGATGTGTTTGTGGGAAGACTTAGACGCAGAATAAAAAACAACTGACACATTGAAGTGGATACTTATTAAGTAACCAGCGATCACAATATCTGTAACTTTACCAGAAACACCCTTTTACGATAAACACAGAGGTGAATGGTATGCCGTAATATATCCAGCCAGGGCAAATGAGAAAGTAAATAAACTTTTTATACCTTTTATTGTCTACTCTAAAAGGCGAGGCAGTCTGTTGTAGAACTCAGTTCTTTCCAGACAAATTTCGGCTAGCTGTCAACTGGAGAAGTCAAGAGGGGAATAACCGTTTTGGCTTAGACGTCTGCAGAAATTTGCCATTTTTTACCATTTTCCATGTAACTGATTCCATGAATCTGAGAATTCCAAAAACAAAACGTAGCAGGAAGTACATTTTTTAAGCGTAACTCTGGGACAGCATTTGGCTGGATGAATGAGGGATACTTCTCAAAACCACTCCTAGATTGCCTGGCGTAGGCTAATCGAAGTTTAACAGCTTAGAAACGAATCAAGACATTCATTGTCTCCCCCGTTTGTCACATTATTATGTAGCCATTCTAATTTGGCCGAAAGGAGTATGATAAGGTCCCCATTCCTGAAGACGATATTACGAGGGGCGTTTGAAAAGTCGGTGCAAAATAAAAACTACTTACATGTTTGGGATAAACCTTTCTTATTTTTCGACATAGTCTCCTTTTAGACTTATACACTTCGTCCAACACCGTTCTACTTTGTTGATCCCTTCCGAATAATAGGAATTGTCCATGTCTGTAAAACAGGTATTAGTTGCTGCAATCACCTCTTCGTTTGAATAAAATACTTGTCCCGCCAGCCATTTCTTCAAATTAGGGAACAAATAGTAGTTCGAGGGAGCCAAGTCTGGAGAATAGGGGGGATGTGAAACGAGTTGGAATCCAATAATTTAGTGACCACAACTGTGTGCTGGTGCATTGTCGTGATGGAAAGGGACTTTTTTGCGGTCCAATCGCCGGCGATTTTCTTGCAGATCGGTTTTCAAACGGTCCAGTAACGATGAATAACGTGCACCTGTAATAGTTTTACCCTTTTCCAGATAGTCGATGAGGATTATCCCTTGCGAATCCAAAAAGGCAGTCGCCATAACTTTTCCGGCCGAAGGAATGGTCTTCGCCTCTTTTGGTGCAGATTCTCCCTTTGTAACCCATTGTTTAGATTGTTGTTTGGTCTCAGAAGTATACTAATGTATCCATATTTCATCCACAGTGACGAATCGACACTTAAAAGTCCTGAAGATTCTTCCTGAACAGCTGCAAACCATCCTTGCAACACTTCACACGATTCCGTTTTTGGTCAAGCTTGAGCAATCGCGGAAACCGTTTTGCGGATAGCTTTCTCATGTCCAAATGTTTATGCAAAATATCATGTACCTGTTCATTCGAGATGCCCACAGCACTAGCAATCTCACACACCTTAACTATTCTGTCATCCATCACCATATCATGGATTTTATCAATGATTTCTGGAGTCGTAACCTCCACAGGGCGTCCAGAACGTTCAGAATTACTTGTGCCCATATTGCCACTCCGAAAAGTTTGAAGCCACTTATAAACTGTTCGAAGGTGCAGAGTCACCGTAATGTTCATCAAGCTTCTCTTTAGTCCCCTGAAGCCTTTTGCCTTTCATAAAGTAATGTTTAATCACCACACGAAATTTTTTTCATCCATTTTTTGACAATCACTCGACTTCCTTGATCCACACGAATGCCAAACACAAAGAAATAGACCAATATGGCTGAAACTTGGTTTGCGTTCTTTCCAAAAATGCTACTAACTAAACGTGACCTTGATACACGCTGGTGGTGCCATCTCTCGGACTTCGCACGGACTTTTCAAACGCCCCTCTTATTTTGATCTTGAAATTTCACATTGTTGCTTCTCTTTTCGACTGCTGCTTTTGGGCGCATAGACGTATAAATTTTACATGTACAAACCTACAGGCCAACATGGCCATGGTCTCCAGTCTGCTACAACAACACTGACGTGTCAAATTGAATTTAGATCCGCAAGGCGTCGCGGATCGTTTATGCCCACAGGGCGAGCTACAACTGTTATTATGCTGTGCAATATGGGCAAGAGGCGTACTTGAGCGAATTTGGGACGGTTGTCTAGCAGCTGTACTGCAGCCATGCTTATATTGCGATGGGCAGTGTCATCGGAATTCACAGGCCAGGATGTTGGAATGGTCCTTTTCTGCAGCTGCATAAGGGCTGCACGAAAAACCCACGTAGAAAAGGTTGGAGACTCTATTTCAGCTCTGTTATGCAAAAGCTTCGCATTCACTTTGACCGCTGTCCAACTCCGATATTGCCACCGAACCAACAAAATGGCATAATTTCCGATGAATAGTGAGCCAGCGAAACAAACGGAACATCAGCAGTAACTGCTAAAGTCACAGTATTTCCCGGAGCGCTCTGGAAATGCTTGTGTGAGAATTTTGTAATGAGTAAAAATTACTGCTTGCTCTTACACCCCCTTGCCTCTGAGTTTCAGCATTTTCCTGACAGCAAAAGGAATTTTCCTGAAAACATTTGTTGGTATCGGGCTATCTGAGATACTTTTAGTTTGTTTTTTGGAAGTAATTATCCCAGGCAAAAGTTTTAAGTGCACACGTATGCGTATGTATCCCACAGAGACGAATCGACACTTAAAAATCCTGAGGATTCTTCCTGAACAGCTGCAAACCATCCTTGCAACACTTCACACGATTCCGTTTTTGGTCAAGCTTGAGCAATCGTGGAAACCGTTTTGCGGATAGCTTTCTCATGTCCAAATGTTTATGCAAAATATCATGTACCTGTCCATTCGAGATGCCCACAGCACTAGCAATCTCACACACCTTAACTATTCTGTCATCCATCACCATATCATGGATTTTATCAATGATTTCTGGAGTCGTAACCTCCACAGGGCGCCCAGAACGTTCAGAATTACTTGTACCCATATTGCCACTCCGAAAAGTTTGAAGCCACTGAGATACTTTTAATTTGTTTTTTGGAAGTAATTATCCCAGGCAAAAGTTTTAAGTGCACACGTATGCGTGTGTATTCGTTTATTGTTTTACTTTTGTAATGTACAAGTTGACTTTCTAGTGTTGGGTTGGGTTGGGTTGTTTGGGGGAGGAGACCAGACAGCGAGGTCATCGGTCTCATAGGATTAGGGAAGGATGGGGAAGGATGTTGGCCGTGCCCTTCCTTTCTAAGGAACCATCCCGGCATTTGCCTGGAGCGATTTAGGGAAATCACGGAAAACCTAAATCAGGATGGCCGGACGCAGGAATTCCTCCCGAATGCGAGTCCAGTGTGCTAACCACTACGCCACCTCGCTCGGTTCTAGTGTTCTTAAGAGCAAATTGGACTGGTTGAGATACCGTCCATTGTACAACTGGTTATGTCGCAGAGAGGTTCCCAGTTGCTAATATTTGGGAAGGTACTACCTATTTCGGTATTTGTCTTGCAAAGCAGGGAAACCTCCTGAAAATCTTGATCAGAACCAGGGTATTGGAGCTACTATTATTTTGTTTGCAGTATGTACTGCCACGGAACATTTAAAATTATTGAGTGATACTGTAGTGCACTTTCTGCAATTCCTCTGTGGGAAAGAAACGTACTATCATTGTGTTCGAGATTGCATTATGAAGGAAGTGGGGGAGTATTAACCTCTGGCGCTAACAGTGGGAGGCATCGCATCAGATACGCTACGTGAGACAAGTTATGTTACCGTTCTCACAGAAACACCAACGGCCTCCGACACAAGGAATGCGGTCTGATGTTTTGCTGCACGATGGGCGTCTTCATTTTACACCAAAATGCTTAGGATTCGAATCCACGGACATTTTAAGAACTTCAGTGTAGCTTTGTAACAGAGTCAATGATGCTCGTCTGCTATCGTCATGAATACTTTTGAAGTCATCTTCGCCAGGTGCGATGCTACATTGTTGCATGTGGCAGAGTCATTGTGGCTTCGCTGTCAGGGTCGACAACCGAGCTGCGGATGACGACAAACGCATTTCTCTCTGATATCCTACTCTCTGCCATGAGATTACTCCAGCCGCCATTAAAAATCAGAGGTCCATAGATTGCGTTAGGTTTTCATATCGGTGTACAGGTCATATCTCAAACTAGAGCTGGTCAATTATCATTTAAATATTTCGAGTAAATTAAGTTTGACTAGATGAAATAGTTCACGGATGTCAGTGTCGAATGAGCACAATATTTTGGTAAGCGATCACGTCGTCATTACTGGAGTCAGTTTCAACAGTCAAATAATCTCACTTGCCAAATAATTAACATCTAGTGTACTTGTACCGGGCAACGGCCTTGCCGCAGTGGATACACCGGTTCCCGTGAGATCACCGACGTTAAGCGCTGTCGGGCGTGGTCGGCACTTGGGTGGGTGACCATCCAGGCCGCCATGCGCTGTTGCCATTTTTCGGGGTGCACTCAGCCTCGTGATGCCAATTGAGGAGCTACTCGACCGACTAGTAGCGGCTTCGGTCAAGAATACCATCATAACGACCGGGAGAGCGGTGTGCTAAGCCCACGCCCCTCCTATCCGCATCCTCCACCGCGGATGACACGGCTGTCGGATGGTCCCGGTAGGCCACTCGTGGCCTGAAGAGGGAGTGCTTTTTTTTTGGTACTTGTAGCTTTGGGGCACTGTAGATGGCGTAGAACTTGTACAAGGCGGTCACTTGGCTTTCTAGGCTGATGTAAGTCATAGCACTGAGGTGCTGTGTGAGTGCCATTCGGTTGTATGGAATGAGCGCAATGATGTGGATGGATGTGGAAACGTGGCAGAATAACAGAAAAGAACTATCATGTTTGGTCGCGCCCGTGACTACACTGTGAATAAAGTTGCCCTATTTACTGATGTATCAAAGCGTACTGTCCAATGGGTCAACGCAGAGTGGTGTCCCACTCACAATCATGTGACACGTTTTCGTGAAACCAATAGTCGTAAAAAGAGTCTAAATCCAACAGGAATTGGAGCTCTCAGTGAATGTGTATCCACCAGCCTATTCATGGACCAAACAATACGGAAACTGGCCGGTAACTGACTGCAAGTGTGTAGTGTGGCACAACGAGTCGTGATTTCGCTTCTTTTGAAATGGGCTGCGAGTGTATCAGTATGACAGTAAAGCGCTTAGCTCGCAGTGTGTGGAGAGTGAAGTTTAGGCCGGAGGTGGTTCAGAGGTATTTTGGAGTGTTTTTCGTAGCTTGACAATCGTCAGTCATTCAGGATGCTGTGTACATGAATCAGGATGTTTAAATGCCTCTCTGCATACTGTAGTTAATCTAATCTTCTCCTCACGATCTCTATGAGAGCGATACGAAGGAGGCTGTAGGTTATTCCTAGGTTATTGTGCGCAGGCTTGCTCAGGATCAGACAAATATGTGACTATTCGTGCTGCCCTTCTCTGTGTACGTTCAATATGCCAAGTTAGTCTTATCTGATAACGGTACCACACACTCGAGCAATATTCCAGGATGGACCGCACGAGTTATTTGTAAGCAATCTGCTTTGTAAACTGATTACATTTCTTCAATCTTCTACCAACAAACCGAAGTCTGACACTTCCTGTACCCACGACTGAGCCTCTGTGATCGTTTCATTTCATGTCCTTACGCAGTGTTACACCCTGGTATTTGTATGAGTTGACTGATTCGAACAGTGACTCAGTGATATTATTGTTTTGTGATGTGCACTGTTTTACACTTCTGAAGATTGAAAGCAAGTTGTCAATGTTTCCACCACTTTGAAGTCTGAGATTCCTATTAATATTGTCCGCAAGATCATTAAGATAAAACATGAACAAGGGTCCCAACACACTTCCCAGGGGCACACCCGAAGTTACTTCTACATCTGTCGATGATTCTCCATCCAAGATAACTTGGCGCGCTCTTCCCCTTCCAGTCTCAAATTCTGATTGATACCCCACACGATCGTACTTTTGATAATAAGCGTAGATGTGGTACTAAGTCAAATGCTTTTCAGAAATCCAGGAATACTGCATATACTCGGCTGCCTTGCTCCAAAGCTTTCAGTGTGCCATGTGTAAAAAGTGCGAGCCCATGCTGGTTGACATGGAGGAGGTCATTCTGTTGGGATACTTCATTATGTTTGAGCTCAAAATATGTTCTAAGATTCTACAACAAATTGACATCGCGGAAATTGTCCGGTAGTTTTGTGGAGCACTTCCGCTACCGTTCTTGAAGACAGGTGTCATCTGTGCTGTCTTCCAGCTACAGGGGTCTAACATTTAAAAGGAAAACACTTCCTAATGTCCTGCAAAATCACATTTATTTGATGACGAACTGGCTTCCGTGGCTTCAGGCCAGGTGACAGCTGTATGTCGCAAGCACAGATAAACATGACGTGCGACTTACACTTTGTACAGAAGATACAAAGTTGACAGGATGCTTGCATAGGAAAACATTATTTTTTTGTCACATAAAAATAATTATATTAACTAAAAAAGGAGAGAAAACAAAGTTTTTATGAGGAGACATATTTAACAACTGATGAGAAATAAGATGAATCTACAGTTTGAATCTAATATTTGTATCGGAAACTTAATTTAACGAAGGATGGAGACTCAGTCTGATCATGTAATATGTGTCATGTGTTTGTTGATTTCCAGTAGGTTCATCTTTCTGCTTTTCTTAACAGAATATAAAACTTCACGTTGTACATCATATGAATGGTTTTATGCTAAAAGATGAACACTTAAGGTTGAATATTAGTTCCTTAATCTCCAGCTTCTCTCATGTCCACGTAGCCTAATTGCCACAGATTTGCCTGACTGACCAATAAATGCTTTTACTCACTACTTGCAAGTGATTTTATATACATCACTCTGTGGCAAGGGTTGCAATTTGTCTTTCACTCATCAGGCGCTGGAGCTTTGTTCAGTTTAAACCATTTTAGCTATTTCTCAACGCCACTGACATTAATACTTATTTCACTTATCTTCTCAGTGGTACAAGAGTTAAATTAGGGCAACTCTCATCGGTTTTCCTTTGCAAAGGAACATTTGAAAACAAAGTTAAGCATTTCTGGTTTTGCTTTGATACTCTGAATTTCAGTTTCTATTTCATCTGCGATGGACTAGATGCTAATTTTGCCGCCACTAACAGTCTTTACATACGACCAGAATTTCTCTGTGTTGTGAAAGATCATTTTACATTATTCTGCTATGGTAGTCATTGAAGGCTTCACACCTTGTTCTCTTGTCAGCAAAACACGTTTCATTCAGCATCTCTGTACCTACCGACATATGATCTGCGTTACACCTATTGTGTAGCAATTTTTGTTTCTTAAGAAGTATTTTGCTCTTGCATGCCAACCTTATGTAAGGCAGCAAACGGTTAAAATTTTGTAAGTCTGGCCGGCCGAGATGGCCGAGCGGTTCTAGGCGCTTCAATCCGGAACCGCACGACCGCTACGGTCGCAGGTTCGAATCCTGCCTCGGGCATGGATGTGTGTGATGTCCTTAGGTTAGTTAGGTTTAAGTAGTTCTAAGTTCTAGGGGACTGATGACCTCAGATGTTGAGTCCCATAGTGCTCAGAGCCATTTGAACCATTTTTTTGTAATTCCCAGAGCGAAGCTATCTCGCTTACATTACGGCAGCGATGACGCGAAGTGGTCAGGAATAGTAACATTTCACTACCGAGAGTGAACCGTTCTACTGGGTACATTACCCATCCAATGCATGATTAACTATTTTTTAAACTTAAGCTATTGTGCCTCTACGTGCTCCTGTACTATGACTGTGATAAAAGTTTCAAATTCCTCATCTGGAACTATTTGGAACAGCAGATAAAACTTGGCAATCAAAATTCCAGCAGTATGGTAGCTCTACGGAATATAATCATCAGTGTGTGGTCTCAGCACGCTGTGGCATATCGGAAAAACTTGAGGACACTCTTCCTCACTGAAGTAGCTACAGACGGTTTTAGGATCATATGTCCTGGGCTGGACTAGCTATTTGTCTGGTGTGCTTACCTAGGAAGGAATGTGAGTTAGAGTGATTTAAGGTGGACGACCTCAAAAATGCAGCCTTGGCGAACGCAACTGCGAGGCTGACATTTAACAAAAGGACCCTAAGGCAGCGTAACTAGTCCACGAAGAAAATCGGCTGGAAGAACCTTCTACGAAAAATTTTTGAGTGTTCTTCCGTCGTTATGGGACGCTTACCAAATCTGAATAAAAAATCAAGTTAGAGAGGACAAATAAAACTTGCGCACTCCATCTGGGGGTTTGTTTAATGTAACAGCGTCACAGAAACGCTCCGCGAACGCAATGAGTGACGCTACAAGAGAAGCGCTCTACCTTGTGGAAGATTTTTTTTGTTTTGTTTTTGTTTTATAACGAGTTCATGGATTTATCGCAAAAGTGTGTCGCTAGGATGTGGAACTGGTCTCAAATTTTCATTGAAGGCTATACATCGATAAATTCAGTATACTACTTTATGATCGTATTCCTACAGAAAGAGTTACATGTATAATGTTATGTAAATAACTAGACGTTACGTCAATAAGGATTATAGTCTTCTACGACACAGTGCAATTCACTGAACCGTCATACAAATGACAATATATTACCGAGCCAGGCGGCGCAGTGGTTAGCACACTGGAATCACATTTGGTAGCATGGCAGTTCATTATCATATACATTTGCATCTAAATATATACTCCAAAAGCCACAGCATGCTGCGTGACGGAGGGTACCTTGTACCACTATTGGACATTTCCTTTTCTGTTCCACTCGCAAACAGAGAGAGAGAAAAACGACTATCTGTACCCTCGTAGGGACCTTAATTTCTATTATTTTATCTTCTTGGTTCTTATGCGAAATGTGCTTTGGCGACAGTAGAATTGTTCTGCAGTCAACTTCAAATGCCGGTTCTCTAAACTTCCCAGTACTGTTCTGAGAAAAGAACGTCACCTTCCCTCCAGGGATTCTCAAATGAGCTCACAAAGCACCTCACGTGTTGATCGAACCTCCCGGTAACAAATCTAGCAGTCCGCTTTTGACCTGCTCCGATGTATTCCTTTACTCTGACCTGGTAGGGATCCCAAACACTGGAGCAGTACTCGAGAACGGGTCGCACGAGTGTTCTACAAACGATCTCCTTTACAGATGAACCACATTTTCTTAAAATTCTCCCAATAAACCGAAGTTGGTCACCTGTCTTCCCTACTACAGTCCTTGTGAGCTCGTTCCATTTCCTATCGCTTTGCTGCGTGAGGCCTAAGTATTTAATCGACGTGATTGTAAGAAGCAGCACGGTACTAATGCTGTATCAGAACATTACGGGACTCTTTTTCCTACTCATCCGCATTTACTTACATTTTTCTACATTTACAGCTAGCTGACATTCATCACACCAACTAGAAATATTGTCTAACATAAGTCGGCTTGTATCCTCCTACAGTCACTCAACGGCGACATCTTCCCTTACACCACAGCATCATTACAAAACAACCGCAGTTTGCTGCTCACACTGTATGTCAGATAATTTATGTATGTAGAGAACAAGAACAGTCCTATTACATTATGTTACTGAAGAAGTTTTCCAACCACTCACATATCTGGGAACAGATACCGTATGACCATACCTTCGTTAACAGTCTTCAACGGGCCCCGTTCCGAACACTTTCTGGAAGTCTAGGAATATGGAATCTGCTCGTTGGCCTTCAGTCATGATTCGCTGGATATCAGGTGAGAAAAGGGCAAGCTGAGTTTCACACGATCGGTTCTTTTGTAAGACTGTGCTGAACTGTGGCCGGGAGTTGTGCTGCTCCAATGAAATTTATTACATTGGAAGTGAGAATATTTTCAAGAAGTCTGCAGCAAAGCGATGTTAAGGATATTTGTCTGTAACTTTTCGCGTCCATTTTGGAGACACTCGTACTTTTTTCCAGTCGCTTGGGACTTTGCGCTGGACGAGAAATTCGCGATAAATGCAAACTTAGTAAGGGGCCAATGTCGTAGAGATCTCTCTGTAAAACCGAACTGGGATTCGATCCGGATCTGGCGACTTACTTGTTTCCAACTCTTTCAGTTGCTTCTCTACGTCGGGAACATCTATTTCTGTGTCCTTCATATGGGAGTCTATGCGACGGTCAAACGGCGGTATATTTGAACGATCTTCCTGCGTGAATGATTTCTTGAACGAGAAATTTGAAAATTCAGATTTTCATCTGGCCATTAACTTAAGGTGTTCCTAAATTTCCTAAGGAAAGCGTCGAGATGGCTTCTTTATAGGGAACGAGTCGGATTTCCTCCCTATCATTCCCTAATCCGACCTTGTGACCCATCTCTGACTCGTCGTCGACAGGACGTTAAATCTTAATTTTCGTCCCTCCTTCAGAAGATATTGTCTCAAGAACACTTACAGATTATTACAGTGTCAATAAGCAGTTCATTACACCCTAATTGTAATGTGCTCAGGTATTAAAAAATGGTTCAAATGACTCTAAGCACTATGTGACTTAACATCTGAGGTCATCAGTCCCCTAGACTTAGAACTACTTACGGCTAACTAACCTAAGGGCATCACACACGTGCATGCCCGAGGCAGGATTCGAACCTGTGACCGTAGCAGGCGTGCAGTTCCGGACTGAAGCGCCTAGAGCCGCTCGTCGACTGCGGCCGGCGCTCAGATATTATACCAATATTATTCACTATCAGCAGTTTTTGTGGTTAGCGTCGATGACTCTCGATAGTGACGCCCACGTTCGATTTCCGGCCGAGTCAGAGATTTTCCTCGCTCGGTACTGGATGTGTGATGCCCTCATCATCATCATTATTGACGCGCAAGTCACCGAAGTCGTTTCAAATAAAAATACTTGCATCACATGGCCGTACATCCAGTGGGGTCTCCCGGCCAATAATGTCATACACATAGTTCATCTCAATACCGGTAGTACTCGCGGAGCCTTATACTTTGCAGATGTAGATCATTACAGGCACCTCATAACTTAAAAAAACATTATATAGTGTCAAAAGTTCAGGAAAGAGCAGAATGAATTTTATGGTAGTTCCTTTCATTTAGTTAGGTAACCAATAATAGATTTGACATGAACTAGTAAGGCATTATATAGGGTGATTCCGCTAAGCTATTCACTGTAAATATTACTGGAAGCAAGAATGAACTCACAAATTGCGACTACGGTTCAGTATCAGCTGTAGAATATTTCAGAACAAATGAAAGCCCGGATTTCCCTCTTGTCGCGAGTGGTCGCATTAACAACTTCGGCTATCCGAGCACGCTTCCAGGAGCAGCCCGGTTCTCCATTTGTCCTGATGTCTCTACACTCCTTTGTGCTCGCACTATCTTCCCGTGATTCCCGTACAGGTTGAGACAGTTTTCTGTCGTTATTAAGTGGTGTTGGCTCATTCCATGTTTTTACATCCTTGTCTACTAGCGCGATCCGTCTCCGTGTAGTCGTCAGGCGGCCCTTCCGTCGCCTATTAATAGAGTCTTTGGTTGTAGTTCCTTGGGCAGCTTGTTGACGACATTGGCGGTCAGTCTGTCGCAGCCAGCCGATTTACCCTGGAAATGGCTCAAACGGTTCTGAGCACTATGGGACTTAACTTCTGAGGTCATAAGTCCCCTAGACCTTAGAACTACTTAAACCTAACAAACCTAAGGACATCACACACATCCATGCCCGAGGCAGGATTCCTACCTGCGACCGTAGCGGTCGCGCGGTTCCAGACTGAAGCGCCTAGAACCGCTCGCCCACTCCGGCCGGCTGATTTACCCTGCATTAATGAGGCATAGTTACTGATATAGAAGTTGGAGTTCTGTTCATTTGCTAATGCCGTCTGTTCTGCCCTTGCGGGTAAGGTACTCGTTAGTTGATTGCCGCATGTGCACCCGTGTTGAAGTTCCTCCCGCTACGCTGGATCTCCTGTTGTTCTCTAGCATTCTGTTTCAAGAATTGGATTTACCCTTTAGTGCCACTGTTTGGTATTATTTGAGTGCCACATTTGTGTGTTAAATATCTTTTAGTTACAACTTGTTCAATGTCTGCTTATTTGTCATCCGCGCAGAAATTAATAGTCATATGTTTTAGGCTGCCACGTGTGTTATTGACCACTGAGGTCGAAACTGAGTCCGATTAGTATCGGAAGTTTCTACTTTCTAACTGATGTAACAACTATGCGCCGGCCGGAGTGGCCCAGCGGTTCTAGGCGCTACAGTCTGGAGCCGCGCGACCGCTACGGTCGCAGGTTCGAATCCTGCCTCGGGCATGGATGTGTGTGATGTCCTTAGGTTAGTTAGGTTTAACTAGTTCTAAGTTCTAGGGGACTGATGATCTCAGCAGTTAAGTCCCATAGTGCTCAGAGCCATCTGAACCATTTTTTGAACAACTATGCCTACAACTGTGGTAAGCAACCGCTAGCAGCACAGTGAATCTTGGCTCTTTTGCGTAATTGAGTTCCATAACACTGGTGAGATTTTGCCCTTTCAAGAAAATCAATATTTATTGTTTCAAATATGATTACGATTGTAGTTGTCTGAATGTTAGCCCTCCAGATTTGCCTGTTACTTTCTAAACCACTCATGTTAATGTGCCTATTGCATTAAATTGCTATATTTTATTGTAAGATCAACAGGTTAATCCCTAGGAATTCTTATTTTAAAATTCTTGTTGTTACACGTAAGGTTTGGTAGGGGCTTGGGCCCACGCTCCGTTTGAGCTTCGTGTCTTGGTCTGAGGCTTTTCATATGTTCCATGATTATTATGCATGATTTGTAGTAAAGATCAGTCCACAGTTCGGCCCTCTTGGCACAGTCAGATACAACGAAAGTTCAAAATACCTGGGAGTCACTCTGGACAGAACTTTAACATACAGAAAATACCTTTCCAACTTGTCTAAGAAGATATAAACACGAGGGAACCTTGTGAGAAAACTGGCAGGCTGTACATGGGGAGCAACCACATAAGTTCTCCGAGGAGCATCCCTTGCATTGGTATACTCTGCAGCAGAATACTGTCCACCAGTTTGGCTCCGAAGCACCCACGTAACAAAAGTAGACGTCCAACTGAACTCAGTTATGAGAGTAATTAGTGGTACAGTTCGGTCTACACCTACTTGCTGGCTACCAATGCTTTCAAACATTTGTCCACCAGACCTCCGTCAAAGGCTGCTCTTTACAACCTCTGTCAGCAGGTTTTTGAAAACAATTCGACTCTCTTCATGACGATTTGCTATCACTGCCCAGGAAACGCCCAAATCTAGAAGACCAGCATATGAAATGGGAGTTCAAATTCTATCCACAGGATTCGACCAGGACGCAGAGTGGAAACATGAGTGGCAAGCCGCAAGAACCCGAAACCACGAACTTGTAGACAATCCAACAGTTCCAGTTCAAGGCTTCCACCAACCAAGGGAGGTGTGGGCGCAGTTAAACAGATATCGGAGTGAAGAGGGTAGGTGCAAATACAACACGCACAAGTGCAGGTTTTCGAGTGACAGTGTGTGTGACTGTGGTGACACCCAAACAATGGGCCACATTGTGCATGAATGTCCAATCAGACGCTTCCCTGGTGGCATTGAGAAGCTCCATCAAGCATCCCACGAGGCACTCTGCTGGATCGAGTCCATCAACATCCGAGTGTAGTCTGATCCGTTTTAAAGCTTTTGTACTGTATATAATTTCACATGTTCATTTTTATATACAGGGTGTTTCAAAAATGACCGGTATATTTGAAACGGCAATAAAAACTAAACGAGCAGCGATAGAAATACACCGTATGTTGCAATATGCTTGGGACAACACTACATTTTCAGGCGGACAAACTTTCGAAATTACAGTAGTTACAATTTTCAACAACAGATGGCGCTGCAAGTGATGTGAAAGATATAGAAGACAACGCAGTCTGTGGGTGCGCCATTCTGTACGTCGTCTTTCTGCTGTGAGCGTGTGCTGTTCACAACGTGCAAGTGTGCTGTAGACAACATGGTTTATTCCTTAGAACAGAGGATTTTTCTGGTGTTGGAATTCCACCGCCTAGAACACAGTGTTGTTGCAACAAGACGAAGTTTTCAACGGAGGTTTAATGTAACCAAAGGACCGAAAAGCGATACAATAAAGGATCTGTTTGAAAAATTTCAACGGACTGGGAACGTGACGGATGAACGTGCTGGAAAGGTAGGGCGACCGCGTACGGCAACCACAGAGGGCAACGCGCAGCTAGTGCAGCAGGTGATCCAACAGCGGCCTCGGGTTTCCGTTCGCCGTGTTGCAGCTGCGGTCCAAATGACGCCAACGTCCACGTATCGTCTCATGCGCCAGAGTTTACACCTCTATCCATACAAAATTCAAACGCGGCAACCCCTCAGCGCCGCTACCATTGCTGCACGAGAGACATTCGCTAACGATATAGTGCACAGGATTGATGACGGCGATATGCATGTGGGCAGCATTTGGTTTACTGACGAAGCTTATTTTTACCTGGACGGCTTCGTCAATAAACAGAACTGGCGCATATGGGGAACCGAAAAGCCCCATGTTGCAGTCCCATCGTCCCTGCATCCTCAAAAAGTACTGGTCTGGGCCGCCATTTCTTCCAAAGGAATCATTGGCCCATTTTTCAGATCCGAAACGATTACTGCATCACGCTATCTGGACATTCTTCGTGAATTTGTGGCGGTACAAACTGCCTTAGACGACACTGCGAACACCTCGTGGTTTATGCAAGATGGTGCCCGGCCACATCGCACGGCCGACGTCTTTAATTTCCTGAATGAATATTTCGATGATCGTGTGATTGCTTTGGGCTATCCGAAACATACAGGAGGCGGCGTGGATTGGCCTCCCTATTCGCCAGACATGAACCCCTGTGACTTCTTTCTGTGGGGACACTTGAAAGACCAGGTGTACCGCCAGAATCCAGAAACAATTGAACAGCTGAAGCAGTACATCTCATCTGCATGTGAAGCCATTCCGCCAGACACGTTGTCAAAGGTTTCGGGTAATTTCATTCAGAGACTACGCCATATTATTGCTACGCATGGTGGATATGTGGAAAATATCGTACTATAGAGTTTCCCAGACCGCAGCGCCATCTGTTGTTGACAATTGTAACTACTGTAATTTCGAAAGTTTGTCTGCCTGAAAATGTACTGTTGTCCCAAGCATATTGCAACAAACGGTGTATTTCTATCGCTGCTCGTTTAGTTTTTATTACCGTTTCAAATATATCGGTCATTTTTGAAACACCCTGTATATTTCTTTGTTTTGCTACATGTGTATTACTGTAATTGATGCAAACGATAATAATAATAAACGATTTATATGTTTGCCTGTTTTCTCTCGGGCTTCCGAACTGTTAGTAGCATTTGGAGGCGCTGCTCCGGGATGTTATTTGTTACCCGCCGGTCCGCGTCTGCTTTGTACGTGCAGGCTGGCGGCGCGCTGCTTCCCGTCTCACCGTAGGCTCTCAGACGTTACGGCCTCCTGGCTTGCTACGGCATCCTTTATAAGCTGACTTTCTATCTCGTAGTAATCAGGCGTTAATCTACCCAGCACTGCCCGTTATTCTTCCATCTTATTCAGACCTGGCCTGCCGTACCTGCCGCTTCCGTGGTTTCCCTGTCTGAAGTTTGGTTTTTAACGTGGTAGATGTAATGCTCAACTGTTAAATGGTTTTTTGTTATTTTTCCACGCCAGTGTCTTGAATATGCCAAAGAGCCTTCTCTGATTGATCAAATATGTTTTCGGAATTGTGATTTAACTTTGGCCTTTGTTATAAACAAAATTTATTTATTTATATTGAACCTGTTGGTGTTCTGTTTACCTGTAAATCTGAATTGAAGAGTTTGCATTTTTAATGTATGTTTGAACAATGCTCCATATTTATGGTGGTAAGATGGAATAAGAGAATTCATTGGAAATGTGTTTTTGTCAGGCAGCTTAATTATAAGATTTATCTGTGCAATAAAATATTGTAGAGCTCTTGTGAAGTACTAAATTACTTGTGATAAATGCCCTGCACCTTCCATACCGGTTTAGTTGTTCCTTTATCCTCGGACGTCCACTGACATTTCAGTCATATTCCCTTGCATGGCGTGAAATATTCTACCGCAGTGTCTGCGTTGTACTGCACGCATGCATGTCTGAAGGAACATTGCTTCGGATTGTATAGTCCAATACAGACTGCACTACAATGTCACTGGAAACGTTTAAAACACAGTAATCCTATTTTCACCCAGATGAATTGTACGGAAGACCACTAAATAGCGTATAGTATCTTGCCGTAGCACCGTTACTTACAGAGATATCGAAGTCAACTTTGATTTATTGAAAAGCATCTGCACTAATACTACTGCTAGTATTACAGATCTCAAAGAGATGAATTCAACTGCGCTTCACCCTCCGAAATCAAGTACGTAGTTCCGCAGAAATTACAATACTTAGAACGTAGGATTTGCCTGTTTTGAACATCCAACCGCTTGCTGTCTTATGTGGAAATTCGTGTAACCATCGGAACTGTCACATCAGGCTAATGAGTCGTTCCAAATCAGGTTTTAATTAAAAATTCGGGCAATCTGAGAAAAATTTAATTTAAATGTGATACAAATCTGAAATCAAACGCTACGTGGGGTTGGACCGACACAATCTGGAAGACAAAGGACATTGCATCCAATGTGATTTACCAGTTAACTACGGGAACAGTTCCGTTCTTGTTTTTTCCAGAACCTTGAAAGAAAGATGAATGTCACAAATTGAATGAATTTGTAAAACAGGAATTTCGGGTATAAAGACTGTTAAATAATAACACCGCTTGAACAAAAAATTAACATGAATTTAACTTGTAAAGACACACTTTCATTGTAAAATTACATCAGTAACAGCAAAAAAAAGGAGTTGCAAAAGGAAGTGGTTTAAAAGTTCCATAAAATTCAGTTGATGTCAACAGTGTTCGAAATGTTAACCATCTAGTGCAAAACGTGTTCGCAGTCGCTGGTGCAAGGACCTTTGAACTTCACTGACAATGCTATGTTTTGAAACCTCCTGAGTCGTCGGAAATTGTGCACAGACTTTATTTTTGAGATTACCCAAGAGAGAAAAATCCAGTGAATTCAAATGAAGCAAAAATGCAGACATCGCGGAAGTGAAACTCATCCGTAGTGACGTATTTCCTATTTGCGTTTGAAATTATGAACTTCTGCATAAGACAGCAAAAAGAGATAAATACAAAGTCCTACATACTGCAATTTCTCAGACACTACCTATGGAATTTCGGAGAGTGAAACGCCGCTGAATTGGTATCTTTGATATAAACAACACGAGCAGCAGAAATTACTATAATCCAATTGAAAATCTAGATTGCGTTATACATCATTTAGTGAAGTATTCTCTACAATTCACCTGGCCGAAAGCAAAAGTACAATATCTTCCACTGTTCCGCGAGTATTTGAGATGCATGGCTTACTGAATCACCCTGTTCACGTTTATTGCTAACTCCATTTTGTACTGTGCTGAGTTTTTTAATTCAGTGTGTAAATCCTGCTAGTTTCTTCTATCATGCTTATGGTGCGCACTGCTCATTCTATATAAACGTTGACTTTTATTTGCAAGAAGCAGGTATGTGTTAGAATGTACACATACAGGGTGATTCAGCGGCCCTACCGATTTCGTTTTATGGTACATCCGGCCTTCAAGAACCACGCGCGAGATTTTCGTATTCTCTCGCCAGCTACGAGTAAACTGCTTGTTCTAAAGAAAAAATGAGCAGATCCTATTCGTAGGAAACTTAATGTAGTTAAATTTTATGCTGAGATACGTTTTCGCTGGAGGCCACGGTTTTCGAGTTACTCAGGAAAAACGTACAAAAGTGACCTTCAAACGCAGTTCCACCACCACACTCATCCCTCATTAGCCAAGATTTCAAGTACGTTGTTTGTGGCACTCCCTTCTACCACAAAATTCCCGACTACACGAACTATTCCCGATATTCGACCTTTTCTCTGCTCTGTTAAATTGATTATTACGTCACTAACATAGTCGCCTATTTCGTTGATATCGTTAATTTAAATGTGCCCGTAAGAGCATTGAAAGGAAAACGCCTTTTGTAAAGGTTACACCAATACTAATTACATTGACAATCCGATCTAAACTTAACCCTTACAAGCGCTGTAGTTTCGTAGGCCTCTAGCGAAAACGCATCCCATTTAACTATATTAAGACTCCTACAAAAATATTCTGTTCATTTTTTCTGTAGGGCTAATACACACATCAAAAAATTTTTGCATCACCTCGGTTCCGAGAGTTCCGGAACCTGTACAGAAAATTGGAATAGAGATCAACATAAACATCGTTTCCGCCCTGTTTCTTGCTCATGAAAACCACACATTGCATGTTGTACCACCAAACAGGGAGACATCCAGAGGTGGTGGTCCAATTTGCTGTAAACACCGGTACCTCTAATACCCAGTAGCACGTCCTCTTGCAGTGATGCATGCCTGTATTCGTCGTGGCATACTATCCAAAAGTTCATCAAGGCACTGTTGGACCGCGCGGAGTGGCCGCGCGGTTAGAGGCGACATGTCACTCACTGTGTGACCACTCCCGCCGGAGGTTCGAGCCCTCCCTCGAGCGGGTGTGTGTGTGTGTTGTTCTTAGTATAAGTTAGTTTAAGTAGTGTGTAAGTCTAGGGACCGATGACCTGAGCAGTTTGGTCCCTTACGAGTTCACTGTTGGTCCAGATTGTCCCACTCCTCAACGGCGATTCGGCGTAGATCCCTCAGAGTGGTTGGTGGTTTCAGTCTATCCGAAGCATTTTCGATAGGGTTCATGTCTGGAGAACATGCTGGCCATTCTAGTCGAGCTATGTCGTTATCAAATGGTTCAAATGGCTCTGAGCACTATGGGACTCAACGTCTTAGGTCATAAGTCCCCTAGAACTTAGAACTACTTAAACCTAACTAACCTAAGGACATCACACACACCCATGCCCGAGGCAGGATTCGAACCTGCGACCGTAGCAGTCCCGCGGTTCCGGACTGCAGCGCTAGAACCGCTAGACCACCGCGGCCGGCTGTCGTTATCCTGAAGGAAGTCATTCACAAGATGTGCACGATGGGGGCGCAAATTGTCATCAATGAAGACAAATGCTTCGCCAATATGCCGCCGATATGGTTGCACTATCGGTCGGAGGATGGCATTCACGTATCGTACAGCCGTTACGGCGCCTTCCATGACCACCAGCGGCGTACGGCGTCCCCACATAACGCCACCCCAAAACAGGAGGGAACCTCCACCTTGCTGCACTCGCTGGGCAGTGTGTCTAAGGTGTTCAGCCTGACCCGGTTGCCTCCAATCACGTCTCCGACGATTGTCTGGTTGAAGGCATATGTGACACTCATTGATGAAGAGAACGTGATGCTAGTCCTGAACGGTCCATTCGGCATGCTGTTGGGCCCATCTGTACCGCGTTGCAAAGATGGACCTCGCCATGGACGTCGGGAGTGAAGTTACACGTCATGCAGCATATTCCGCACAGTTTGAGTTGTAACACGACGTCCTGTGGCTGCACGAAAATCATTATTCACGTGGTAGCGTTGCTGTCAGGGGGTTCCACTGAGCCGTAATCCGTAGGTTGCGGTAATCCACTGCAGTAGTAGCCCTTAGGCGACCTGACCGAGGCATGTCATCAACAATTCCTGTCTCCCTGTATCAGCTTCATGTCGGAACAACATTGTTTGGTTCACTCCGAGACGCCTGGACACTTCACTTGTTGAGAGCCCTTCCTGGCACAAAGTAACAATGCGGACGCGATTGAACCGCGATATTGACCGCCCAGGCATGGCTGAACTACAGGAAAGACGAGCCGTGTACCTCCTTCCTGGTGGAATGACTGGAACTGATCGGCTGTCGGACCCCCTCCGTCTAACGGGTCCTGATCGTGCATGGTTGTTTACATCTCTGGGCGGGTTTCAAAAAAATGGTTCAAATGGCTCTGAGCACTATGCGACTTAACTTCTGAGGTCATCAGTCGCCTAGAACTTAGAACTAATTAAACCTAACCAACCTAAGGACATTACACACATCCATGCCCGAGGCAGGATTCGAAACTGTGACCGTAGCGGTCGCTCGGTTCCAGACTGCAGCGCCTAGAACCGCACGGCCACTCTGGCCGGCTGGGCGGGTTTAGTGACATCTCTGAACAAAGGGACTGTGTCTGTGATTCAATATCCACAGTCAATGTCTATCTTCAGGAGTTCTGGGACCCGAGGTGATTCAAAACTTTTTTTGACGCGTGTAGTTTGCGCGTATCGAGCGAGGGAATGTGAAAATAACGCGCTGGATTCTCGAAGGCCATATAGAAAATGGCGGGTTGCATAAAACGATGCCGGCCAGAGTGGCCGAGCGGTTCTAGGCGCTCCAGTCTGGAACCTCGCGACCGCTACGGTCGCAGGTTCGAATCCAGTCTCGGTCATGGATGTGTGTGATGTCCTTAGGTTAGTTAGGTTTAAGTAGTTCTAAGTTCTAGGGGACTGATGACCTCAGCAGTTGAGTCCCATAGTGCTAAGAGCCATTTGAACCATTTGAACCATAAAACGATGTCGGTAGGGGCAGCTGAATCACCGCGTGTACTCCGCAACTGTTTAGTTCTGATTGGCGGGTTCCTGCACCTGCTGCTCTCTGCTCATATCCTGAGTACGAGACTTTGCATTGCAGCGAATGGTTCGCAGGAAGAACGATTGTTGGCAATTTTCTATATTAACTCGAACCTCTCTCATTTTACGCTCCTAGTCTTTTCTCGACATATATTTAGATAGAAAATATCTTATTTGATTCTTCTAGGAACATTCTCTCTCGGAACCACGCTGTAATGCCTAACGCTTCTTTTGCAGCACTGCAGCATCTGCCACCGAAGTTGGCTGAACAGCTCAGCGTCGCTTTCCCGCTTTCTATATGAACATTTTGTGGAGGTCGTCAGCGAGGAAAAGTTTGGTAAAGTTGTGAAATTGTGTATAAAGTTTGTTGCAAACCTCTAAATGCTCTCATTCTCAAATGCTGGATAAGTGATGTGCGGGAATTCACGCGTCGTGGGCTGCACTGCTTTTTCAACACGCCCCTTTGACAGGCGGGAGATTCTTATACCCGTGGTGATTTTTTCCAGACAGTAAATGATATGTGTACCAAGTTTGGTCGAAATTGGTCCAGTGGTTTAGGAGGAGATGAGGAACATACATATGTACAGGGTGATCAAAAAGTCAGTATAAATTTGAAAACTGAGTAAATCACGGAATAATGTAGATAGAGAGTTACAAATTGACACACTTGCTTGTAATGACATGGGGTTTTATTAGAACCAAAAAATACAAAAGTTCAAAAAATGTCCGACAGATGGCTCTTCATCTGATCAGAATAGAAATAATTAGCATAACAAAATAAGACAAAGCAAAGATGATGTTCTTTACAGGAAATGCTCAATATGTCCACCATCATTCCTCAACAATAGCTGTAGTCGAGGAATAATGTTGTAAACAGCACTTTAAAGCATGTCCGGAGTTATGGTGAGGCATTGGCGTCGGATTTTGTCTTTCAGCATCTCTAGAGATGTCGGTCGATCACGATACACTTGCGACTTCAGGTAACCCCAAAGCCAATAATCGCACGGAATGAGGTTTGGGGACCTGGGAGGCCAAGCATGACGAAAGTGGCGGCTGAGCACACGATCATCACCAAACGACGCGCGCAAGAGATCTTTCACGAGTCTAGCAATATGACGTGGAGCGCCATCCTGCATTTTGGTTCTAATAAAACCCCATGTCATCTCAAGCATGTGTGTCAATTTTTACCTCTGTGTCTACATTATTCCGTGATTTATTAAGTTTTCAAATTTATACTGAGTTTTTGATCACCCGGTACATCCATTTTCATAATTTGTATGGGTAAGGAAACGCAGGGGTCTCAGCATGGATCCCTGTAGGATCCTACAGATCGTGGTACCCTAGTCAGAAGAAGCTAGTGTTCTATTTGTTTTGTTTAGAGGTGTCTTCTTGTTTCTATTATTTGAAAATGATTTGTGCAACATCCCTGTTTTCCCACTTACTTTCTTGAGTAAAATTTGGTGGTTCTCAGAGTCGAATGCTTTGAGACTTCGCTGTTTACTTTTTTTTTGTTACTGGACTCTACAACTTCCACTCCTTAAATAATTTCGAGAGTCGAGTTGCATATACCATTCAGCCTAACGGACACGACGGCTAAATGAAAAAAATATGAATTTAATCAGAAAGATTCTAACAACTTTTCTTCTCTTGCACTATCTAAGAATGGAACATGAAGGGGAGGAGGAATAAATTCTGATATACGAGTACCACGCACCCCGTGCTATGGATATAGGAGTACAGATGTCATCTACATCTACATCTACATCCATATTCCGCAAGCCACCTGACGGTGTGTGGCGGCGGGTACCTTGAGTACCTCTATCGGTTCTCCCTTCTATTCCAGTCTCGCGTTGTTCGTGGAAAGAAGGGTTGTCGGTATGCCTCTGAGTGGGCTCTAATCTTTCTGATTTTATCCTGATGGCCTACTCGCGAGATATACGTAAGAGGGAGCAATATACTGCTTGACTCCTCGGTGAAGGTATGTTCTCGAAACTTCTACAAAAGCCCGTACCGAGCTACTGAGTGTCTCTCCTGCAGAGTCTTCCACTGGAGTTTATCTATCATCTCCGTAACGCTTTCGCGATTACTAAATGATCCTGTAACGAAGCGCGCTGCTCTCCATTGGATCTTCTCTATCTCTTCTATGAACCCTATCTGGTACGGATCCCACACTGCTGAGCAGTATTCAAGCAGTGGGCGAACAAGCGCACTGTAACCTACTTCCTTTGTTTTCGGATTGCATTTCCTTAGGATTCTTCCAATGAATCTCAGTCTGGCATCTGCTCTACCGACGATCAACTTTATATGATCATTCCATTTTAAATCACTCCTAATGCGTACTCCCAGATAATTTATGGAATTAACTGCTTCCAGTTACTGACCTGCTATATTGTAGATAAATGATATGGGATCTTTCTTTCTATGTATTCGCAGCACATTACACTTGTCTACATTGAGATTTAATTGCCATTCCCTGCACCATGCGTCAATTTGCTGCAGATCCTCCTGCATTTCAGTACAATTTTCCATTGTTACAACCTCTCGATATACCACAGCATCATCCGCAAAAAGCCTCAGTGAACTTCCGATGTCATCCACAAGGTCATTTATGTATATTGTGAATAGCAACGGTCCTACGACACTCCCCTGCGACACACCTGAATTCACTCTTACTTCGGAAGACTTTTCTCCATTGAGAATGACATGCTGCGTTCTGTTCTCTAGGAACTCTTCAATCCAATCACACAATTGGTCTGATAGTCCATATGCTCTTACTTTGTTCATTAAACGACTGTGGGGAACTGTATCGAACGCCTTGCGGAAGTCAAGAAACACGGCATCTGCCTGGGAACCCGTGTCTATGGCCCTCTGAGTCTCGTGGACGAATAGCGCGAGCTGGGTTTCACACGATCGTCTTTTTCGAAACCCATGCTGATTCCTACAGAGTATATTTCTAGTTTCCAGAAAAGTCATTATACTCGAACATAATACGTGTTCCAAAATTCTACAACTGATCGACGTTAGAGATAAAGGTCTATAGTTCTGCACATGTGTTCGACGTCCCTTCTTGAAAACGTGGATGGCCTGTGCCCTCTTCCAATTCTTTGGAACCCTACGCTCTTCTAGAGACCTACTGTACAACGCTGCAAGAAGGTGGCAAGTTCCTTCGCGTATTCTGTGTAAAATCGAACTGGTATCCCATCAGGTACAGCGGCCTTTCCTCTTTTGAGCGATTTTAATTGTTTCTCTATCCCTCTGTCGTCTACTTCGATATCTACCATTTTGTCATCTGTGCGACAGTCTAGAGAAGGAACTACAGTGCAGTCTTCCTCTGTGAAACAGCTTTGGATAATGACATTTAGTATTTCGGCCTTTAGTCTGTCATTCTCTGTTTCAGTACCATTTTGGTCACAGAGTGTCTGGACATTTTGTTTTGATCCACCTACAGCTTTGACATAAGACCAAAATTTCTTAGGATTTTGTGCCAAGTCAGTCCATAGAACTTTACTTTAGAATTCATTGAATGCCTCTCGCATGGCCCTCCTCACATTACATTTCGCTTCGCATAATTTTGGTTTGTCTGCAAGGCGTTGGCTATGTTTATGTTTGCTTTACTCTTCAGACCTCTGCGAAATGCATGGTACATTTACATTAATACTACCCAAGCCTCCTGACGTTGTGTGGCAGAGGGTAGTTCTTTTACCACAAACTGGTCCCCCTCTTCCCTGCTCCACTCGCGACGAGTGCGTGAGTAAAATGATTGTCGGTAAGCCTCTGTATTATCTCTAATTTCTGGAATTTTCTCATCGCGATCATTTCGCGAGATGTATTTGGGAAGAAGTAATATGTTGCCTGGCTCTTCCCGAAAAGTGCACTCTCGAAATTTCTACAGTAAACTTTTCCGTGATGAACAACGCCTCTCTTGTAACGTCTGCCATTTGAGTTTTTTGAGCGTTTCTGTAACGCTCTCG
Source organism: Schistocerca nitens (assembly GCF_023898315.1). Taxonomy (NCBI): domain Eukaryota; kingdom Metazoa; phylum Arthropoda; class Insecta; order Orthoptera; family Acrididae; genus Schistocerca; species Schistocerca nitens. The sequence continues at coordinate 355,789,723 of NC_064615.1, forward strand.
CTCCGACAAAACTATCCCGTGACGAAACGTGCCGATATTCGTTGGATCTTCTCTATCTCTTCTATCAGTCATACCCGATAAGGATCCCAGACTGGTGAACAAATCGGTTGAACAAGCACCTTTTAACTCACTTCCATCGTGGGTGAATTAAAATCGTTCAAATGGCTCTAAGCACTATGGGACTTAACGTCTGAGGTCATCAGTCCCCTAGACTTAGAACTACTTAAACCTAACTAACCTAAGGACATCACACACATCCACGCCGGAGGCAGGATTCGAACCTGCGACTGTAGCAGCAGCGCGGTTCCGGACTGAAGCGCCTAAAACCGCTCGGCCACAACGACCGGCGTGAGTGAGTTACATTTCCTTAATATTCTTCCTACGAAGCTCAGTCTGGCATCTGCTTTTCCCACTATTTGTTTTATGTCGTCATTCCACTTAATGTTGCTCCGAAAATTGTCATCGATGGTGTAGTTATACACTAGTGGGTTTCTTTTCCTATGTATGCTCCAAATGTTACATTTATTTATGCTCAGGGTCAACTGCCAGAGCCTGCACAACTCATCAGTCGTCTGCAGATCGATGACGTCTTCTGGAACCGCTACTTTCTTGTAGACAACCGCATCATCTGCCAACAGTCTTAAAGAGCTTCCGACACATTCAACTAGATCATTTTTATACACACTAAATTGTGACTGTCCTATCACATTCCTTGGGGTATTACCGAAATTACCTTTAAATGTTTCGATTTTGATCCGTTAAGATTGTCGTGTTGAGTTCTGTCTGTAAGTAAGTCTTAAATCCAGTCGCTAATCTGGTCAGATGCTCGGTAAGCTCGTTTTTTTTTTTTCAGCAGACGGCAGTACGGAATTGTGTTAAATGCCTTATTCAAGTCGAGGAACACGGCACAAACCTGAGCGCCGTTGTCTACGCGTTATGGATCTCATGGAGGAACAGAACGAGCGGAGTTTCGCAAAGACCTCCATATTGATTTTTATAGCAATTTCTTTCTCCACATACATCATAATTCTTGAACGTAAAACTTGTTCCATAATTCTACAAAAGATTGACATCAACGATATAGGCCTATAATTACAGTATATGCATCCGTCCTACGACCTGTCTTGAAAACGGGAATGACCTGCGTTTTTTCCCAGTCGCTAAGTACCCTTCGTTGCTCCAGCGAACTACGAAAAACTGCTACTAGAAGGGAAGCAAGTTCTTTCGCACAATCTTTGTAGAGTCTTACAGGTATCTCGTGTGATCCCGAAGCCTTTACACAGTTAAGTGGTTGTAGTTACTTTTTATTTTCGCGATCAGTTATCTCAGTATCTGCCATTTCGACGCTCGTTCGATGGCTGAAAGGAGGGACCGTATTACGGTCTTCCGCGGTGAAACAATTTCGGAAGATCGAATTCAGTACGTCGGCCTTTTCTCTGTTATCTTCTGTTTCGGTGCCTGTATGGTCACTGAGTGAGTGAACAGATCATTTCTAACTGATTACTAGTTGCACGTAAGACCAAAATCCTCTTATGTTTTTAGTCAGATCGGATGGCAAATTTTTACTTTCAAAGTCACTGAACGCTTCTCTCATTGCTCTCCTTGTGGTTATTTTCGCTTCGTTCAGTTTTTGTTTGTATACAAGGCTTGGACCTCTGTACTGAAGCTCTCTTTGTTTACGTAGAAAACAGGTATGGCTATTAAACCACGGTGATCTTTCCCATCCTTTAATACTTGCTCGGAACATCTTGTCTGAGGCATACTGAAGTTTCCCATTTCTGATCCACATCTTAGTCCTCAGCACTGAATATTTGATGTTAACTACTCAGACACTCTGCAGTTTGTACCCTGGTACTCTTGTTAAGCAAACATAATTTCCTCCCTTTCTTAAAATTCCTTATAATACCCATAGTCACAGTTACTATCACAGCCTTATGATCACTGATACCTTCCCGTACGTTAACTGATTCGATACATTCAGGTTTGTTCGTTGCTACGAGGCTACGACGTTACCATCTTGAGTTGGTTCTCCAGTCATCTGTTCGAAGTAGTTTTCGATCAAGACATTCAGAATAATGTCACACGAATCCCTGTTTCCGGCACCTATTTTCGTAGCATGACTCGTCCTATCTATACCTATCAATTTAAAGCCACCGCAATTACAACGGCACGGTCAGGAAAGTTACTAACGATATTCTGCAAGTCCTCTCTGCGGCGTTTTACCGCTACAGCTCTTGACCCAGACAGTCTACAAAAGCATCCGATTATCATTTTTGGCCGACCTCTGATGTTTAATTTCAGCGAGATTAATTCGCATTCGGAATCCATCATAAACTCGCTAGATATTATGGAGTTCTTTGCTGAAATAAATACGCCACCACCATTAGTCGCCAATGGATGTGGCGTATTAATTGCAGTAATTACTACAAACATTTCAGTTTGAACTTCACGAGTTCGTTGCTATTCACTTCCGGTGCCAGCCAACTTTCTGTTCCTAATATTACCTAGGCATGCAATACTAATTCTGGGAGCTTTCCTTGGAAGCTCCTGCAGTTCACTAAAATCACATTAATCTTTTCTATACTTGATCTGCGAGAATGAGCGTTTTCTGAGAACATTGTGGCTGATGTATCTTCGATTTTGAGACGCAGCTCGTATCTGATCCAAATGGAGAGATCCTCTAACCTAAAAAATCCACCATGTGCACGCCACACGTACTCTGCTACCCTAGTAGCCACTTCCTGCATGTAACGCACGCCTGACCTTTTAAGGGGAACGCCACAATACTCCACCCGATAGCGGACGGGGAGTTCTCACTGCCGAATCGTTTGAGACTCTGGTTTAGACCTTCCACCCTGCTCCAAATCCGAGGACTGCGATCGACCTTAGCCCACATCCCACGTGCGAACCTTGTTGCAAAGCGTTGTAGTTTCCACCGTGCCATAGCATGGGTTAGCATTCTCAGCAGAATATGAAAACTGCTTTGTACTGCAAAATAAGGTTAATACCCTAGCATGAGAGTTACTTTAATGTTTGACATTATCAGCGGAAGACGGCAAACGTTTTGACTGCAGGATCAAGTTAATCCCTTAGCACGGAGTCACTATAATCTTTGGCTGACATTGAAGGTGGGTAGATGGAAGCATAACAACCTTCGTTTCTTTCCGATACAAATGTGTATTACTTATGTTCAGTATGCTATTTCATTGAAATGTCACGCAGTTTCCACTGTGTGATAGCATGTTGCAGTATTATCATCAGAAGATGACAAACGTTTTGTACTGTAAAATTAAGTTAATGGACGGAGTGTCACGCAGTCTCCACTGAGCGATAGCATGAGATAACAAATGTTCCGTGCTGCAAAATAAAGGTCATGCCCCTTATTTGTACAAATGTGTATCGCTACTATTCAAAATGCTGTTTCATCGAAGTGTCGTAGGCTCACCTGTGAAACAGAAGATGACTAACAATTTTTAACTGTAGGGTAAAGTTAACACCATAGCGTGACGATCACTGTAATGGTTGATAATATCAGCAGAAAACGGCAAACCTTTTTTCCTGCAAAATAAAGTTAATATTCTAGCATGGAGTAACTATAATGTCTGGCTGTCTTTGATATTGGTTTCAGAGACAAGTTTTTGACAATGTTAGGCAAGGAAATAACATTTTTTACTTTGATATTTCTCATTAAAAAGTGGACTTTAAGCCGTAAGTCAGTTCAGCTGTAATGCTAATGTGTGTTTTGCAGCGTCAAGAAACCAATTTTTATGTATTTAACGAATGTAATGCCTGGTATTGACGCGTGGTACAGAGATCAAACTACTCGTCTACTAATCTGTAATTTATCTGAGTAGAGTCAATAAGCATGCGTGCATTTTTCTTAGTTGATCAGAGGTCTGTAATTATATTTGCATATTACAATAGGCAACCTGTGTGTGTGTGTGTGTGTGTGTGTGTGTGTGTGTGTGTGTGTGTGTGAATGTGTTTTTATTTTGAAATTGTTATTTATTGAGATAAATAAATACATTTCAGTGGCAAAGTTTGTATTTTTGAGATATACTCCTTTCATTTCTCTCTTGTTCCACCATTGGTTTAAATGGCTCTGAGCACTACGGGACTTAACATCTGAGGTCATCACTCCCCTAGAACTTAGAACTACTTAAACCTAACTAACCTAAGGACATCACACACATCCACGCCCAAGGCAGGATTCGAACCTGCGACCGTAGTGGTCGCGCGGTTCCAGACTGAAGCGCCTAGAACCGTGCGGCCACGCCGCCCGGTTGTTCCACCATTAACTTTGGCCATGTTTTATCCCTGTCTCGTTCCACCACCGTCCTTGGTTGTGTCGTGTAGTGTGTAAACATTTCACATTATGATGTTCTTCTTGTGTATTACAAAAATAGGCAGATTAAGTGTTACATTATAATATAGATCTCGCCAAAAATCTTCTTCCTTCCTTCCTAAAATTGTGTTTGTTTAGTTCATTTCTCTTTCATCTACCGTATGTTGTGTGTCGGCCGCGCGGTATTAGCCGAGCGGTCTGGGGCGCTGCAATCATGAACTGTGCGGCTGGTCCCGGCGGAGGTTCGAGTCCTCCTTCGGGCATGGGTGTGTGTGTTTGTCCTTAGGATGATTTAGGTTAAGTAGTGTGTAAGCTTAGGGACTGATGACCTTAGCAGTTGAGTCCCATAAGATTTCACACACATTTGAACATTTTGTTGTGTGTTTTTACATCATGTATTTTGATTAGAGTCCGGTATTATTTAGTAATTAATATAGAGTATCGAGTATTGCGCAGTCTCACATAGTGTAAAAACCGGCACAGAATGTCATGTATATGATGATCTTATACTTACTCAGATAATAACCATGAACAATATAACAAGTTATCCTGCTTGAAATGGGAACCAGTTAAAGTTGTCCCATTTACGGAAAAAGGCATATTTCCATCAGTGCGGACAACTTCAATTGGTTCCCATTTCATGCAGGATGGCATATTGCTTTGGTTATTAGCTCAGAAAGTGTAAGATCATCATACACGTGGGATTCTGCGTTATTTAGAAGTTTATTATGGGAAATACATTCTGTAAAAACTTTAGATAGTCTTGGCACCATAATTTCGAGTGATAAATATTGTAGCCTTCCTCAAAAGTCGTTATTCGTACTTAATCTCGAGTAGGCCTGTAACATTTGTAATGAAAAGAATTAATTACTGGTCAGTATCATTTATTATATTTTTCTAGTTCAGTATGTGATGCACTATCCTCTTCCCACCTAAAATAATGCTTTCTAAGGTGAAACATTACCAAAAACTAGTATGAACTAGATTTTTCTAGAACAGATTGAAGTGCCAACACCTTTTACGTATTTTAGATGTGGAGATTGACAAACATCATAAAATAATCTTGATGTGGAAATATTAGATTTGCCTTACACCAAGTGTAGGCAGAAATATAGAATTCACTGCATTCTGCCAATAGCTGGCAATAATTCAGACTGCCTATTTGTTTGTGTGCTTGTCTGCTTTGCATAGTATTTAAACCACCATGTGTCTTCTGCAATTATAAAATTGGTCAAGTCAATTTTGCTACATCGCCTTATTTAGGCCTTACATGAAGTGCCACGTATATTTTGTAACTATTTAGGCATGAAACTAGCGCTATGACACTTAATTTGAGAGTTCATAATCATGTTTTAGGCGCCAGTTTGACGGATATGTGTGTGTGTGTGTGTGTGTGTGTGTGTGTGTGTGTGTGTGTGTGTGTGTGTGTGTGTGAGTGCGCGCGCGCACGTTTGTGTGCGTGTGTATGGAGAACAACATTGTGACACTTCACATAAACATTGCGTTTCTTGTTTTGTCGACATATTTTTACATACATTTAGATGTGGAAAGGAAACTGTGTGTCACTTGACAATTATCATAAATGAATTTAGACGTGGAAAATATTTAACTTGAGGGTTCGTTGTGCCTTACATGAAGCTTGGTACATAAACTGAATTTTGGACGTTTGGAAGTGCTGCTTTACGTGCATGTTCATGGTATAAACGTTGTGTGTGTATGAGTGTGTTATCTTGGTTTGTGACATAGTAGGTCGTTTCTCACATGACAGATAACATGTGTGGTTTTTCAAGAGACAGACAAGGGAAGGCGTTTTTTGTGATGTCTTAGGCATTATAGAATAGAGTTTCTATACTAGATGCACTTTTTCAGGTCACTTAAGTGCAAAGTGCACTGGAGTCAGCATAGATATACTACTCACTTGTAATAAATACTATAAATGAACATTTGAAGATGGAGTTCAACATTACTGCATTTGGTTTCCTGCTCTAAGGTTCAGCTCCTGTGTCATCCATAAGTGTCTGGATTCAAATTTTCGTGACACTTACAGCCTTTTGTGTGACCAGAATTTATTTAGGTTTTTGAGATTTCCTAAGTTCTGAAACAATAGTCACTCAGGTTTCACGCACTGCCTCCTTGACACTCAGCTGTGTGTCATTTCGCATTTCTCTATCTGTAGTCCTCCCCCCATAAACCATGGATCTTGACGTTGGTAGGGAGGCTTGCATGCCTCAGCAATACAGATAACCGTGCCGTAGGTGCAATCACAATGGAGGGGTACCTGCCGAGAGGCCAGACAAACGTTTGGTTCCTGAAGAGGGGCAGCAGACTTTACAATGGTTGCAGAGGCAACAGTCTGGACGATTGACTGATCTGGCCTTGTAGCATTAACCAAAACGGTCTTGTTGTGCTGGTACTGTGAACTACTGAAAGCAAGGGGAAACTACAGCCGTAATTTTTTCCAAGAGCATGCAGCTTTACTAAATGGTTAAATGATGATGGCGTCCTCTTGGGTAAAATATTCCGGAGGTAAAATACTCTCCCATTCGTATCTCTGGGCGTGGACTACTCAGGAGGACATCGTTATCAGGAGAAACAAAACTGGTGTTCTGCGGATCGGAGCGTGGAACGTCAGATCCCTTAATCGGGCAGGTAGATTAGAAAATTTAAAAAGAGAAATGGGTAGATTGAAGTTAGATATAGTGGGAATTAGTGAAGTTCGGTGGTAGGGGGAACAAGACTTCTGGTCAGGTGAATACAGGGTTATAAATACAAAATGAAATATGGGTAATGCAGGAGCAGGCTTAATAATGAATAAAAAATAGGAGTACGGGTAAGCTACTACAAACAGCATAGAGAACGCATCATTCTAGCCAAGATAGACACGAAGCCCACGCCTACCACAGTAGTACAAGTATATATGCCAAGTAGCTCCGCAGATGATGAAGAGATTGATGAAATGTATGACGAGATACAAGAAATTATTCAGATAGTGAAGGGAGAAGAAAATTAATAGAAATGGGTGACTGGACCTCAATAGTAGGAAAAGGAAGACAAGAAAAAGTGGCAGGTGAATATGGAATGGGTAAGGAATGCAAGAGGAAGCCGCCTAGTAGAATTTTGTACAGCTAACACTCGGTTTAAGGATCATGAAAGAAGGTTGTATACGTGGGAGAGGCCTGGAGACACTCGAAGATTTCAGGTAGATTATATAATGGTAAGACAGACATTTAGGAGCCAGGTTTTAAATTGTAAAACATTTCCAGGGGAAGACATGGACTCTGACCACAATCTATTGGTTTTGAACTGTAGATTAAAACTGAAGAAACTGCAAAAAGGCAGGAATTTAAGAAGACGGGAGCTGGATAAACTGATGAACCAGAGGTTATAGAGAGTTTCAGAGAGAGCATTAGGGAACGATTGACAAGAACAGGGGAAAAATATACAGTAGAAGAAAAATGGGTAGCTTTGAGAGATGAAATAGTGAAGGCAGCAGAGGATCAAGTAGGTAAAAAGACGAGGGCTAGTAGAAATCCTTGGGTAAGAAGAGATATTGAACTTAATTGATGAGAGGAGAAAATATAAAAATGCAGTAAATGAAGCAGGCAAAAAGGAATACAAACGTCTCAAAAATGAGATCGACAGGAAAAGCAAAATGGCTAAGCAGGGATGGCTAGAGAACAAATGTAAGGATGTAGAGGCATATATCACTAAGGGGTAAGATAGATGCTGCCTACAGGAAAATTAAAGAGACCTTTGGAGAAAAGAGAACCACTTGTATAAATATCAAGAGTTCAGACAGAAAACCAGTTTTAAGCAAAGAAGGGAAAGCAGAAAGGTGGAAGGAGTATATAGAGCGTCTATATAAGGGCGACGTCCTTGAGGGCAGTATTGTGGAAATCGAAGAGACGTATAAGAAGATGAAATGGGAGATATGATACTACGTGAAGAGTTTGACAGAGCACTGAAAGACCTAAGTCGAAACAAGGCCCTGGGGGTAGACAACATTCCATTAGAACTTTGGGAGAGCCAGCTATGACAAAACTCTACCATCTAGTGAGCAAGATGTATGAAACAGGCAAAATACCCTCAGAGTTCAAGAAGAATATAAGAATTTCAATCCCAAAGAAAGCAGGTGTTGACAGGTGTGAAAATTACCGAACTGTCAATTTAATAAGTTGTTGTTGTTGTTGTTGTTGTCGTTGTCTTGAGTCCTGAGACTGGTTTGATGCAGCTCTCTATGCTACTCTATCCTGTGCAAGCTTCTTCATCTCCCAGTACTTACTGTAACCTACATCCTTCTGAATCTGCTTAGTGTATTCATCTCTTGGTCTCCCTCTACGATTTTTACCCTCCACGCTGCCCTCCAATGCTAAATTTGTGATCCCTTGATGCCTCAGAACATGTCCTACCAACCGGCCCCTTCTTCTTGTCAAGTTGTGCCACAAACTCCTCTTCTCCCCAATTCTGTTCAATACCTCCTCAGTAGTTATGTGATCTACCCATCTAATCTCCAGCATTCTACTGTAGCACCACATTTCGAAAGCTTCTATTCTCTTCTTGTCCAAACGATTTATCGTCCATGTTTATTTATAACCCTGTATTCACCAGAACAAAAGTCTTGTTCCTCCTGCCACCGAACTTCACTAATTCCCACTATAACTTCAACCTATCCATTTCCCTTTTTAAATTTTCTTACCTACCTGCCCGATTAAGGGATCTGACATTCCACGCTCCGATCCGTAGAACGCCAGTTTTCTTTCTCCTGATAACGACGTCCTCTTGAGTAGTCCCCGCCCGGAGATCCGAATGGGGGACTATTTTACTTCCGGAATATTTTACCCAAGAGGACGCCATCATCAGTTAACCATACAGTAAAGCTGCATGCCCTCGGGAAAAATTACGGCTGTAGTTTCCCCTTGCTTTCAGCCGTTCGCAGTACCAGCACAGCAAGGCCGTTTTGGTTAGTGTTGCAAGGCCAGATCAATCATTCAGACTGTAGCCCCTGCAACTACTGAAAAGGCTGCTGCCCCTCTTCAGGAACCACACGTTTGTCTGGCCTCTCAACAGATACCCCTCCGTTGTGGTTGCACCTACGGTACGGCCATCTGTATCGCTGAGGCACGCAAGCCTACGGCTGCAAAATACTGACACGAATTCTTCACTGACGAATGGAAAAACTTGTAGAAGCCGACCTTGGGGAAGATGAGTTTGGATACCGTAGGAATGTTGGAATACAGGCAATACTCGCCCTACCACTTATCTTTGAAGATAGATTAAGGAAAGGCAAACCTACGTTTCTGGCATTTGTAGACATAGAAAAAGCTTTTGACAATGTTGACTGGAATACTCTGTTTCAAATTCTGAAGGTGGCAGGGGAAAAATACAGGGAGCGAAAGGCTATTCACAATTTATACAGAAACCAGATGTCAGTTATAAGAGTCGAGGGGCATGAAAGGGAAACAGTGGTTGGGAAGGGAGTGAGACAGAGCTGTAGCCTATCTCCGATGTTATTTAATCCATATATTAAGCAAGCAGTAAAGAAAAATGTAGGGTAGGACTTAAAATCCATGGAGAAGAAATAAAAACTTTGGGGTTTGCCAGTGAGATTGTAAGAACCTGGAAGAGCAGTTGAACGGAATGGACTGTGTCTTGAAAGGAGCATATAAGATGAACATCAACAAAAGAAAAACGAGGATAATGGAATTTAGTCGAATTAAATCAGGTGATGCTGAGGGAATTACTTTAGGAAATGAGACACTTAAAGTAGTAAATGAGTTTTGCTATTTTGGGAGCAAAATAACTGATGATGGTCGAAGTAGAGAGGATATAAAATGTAGACGCAATGGCAAGGAAAGCGTTCCTGAAGAAGAGAAATTGTTAACATCGAGTATATATTTAAGTGTCAGGAAGTCTTTTCTGAAAGTATTTGTGTGGAGTGTAGCCATGTATGGAAGGGAAACGGACGATAAATAATTTAGACAAGAAGAGAATAGAATCCTTCGAATGTGGTGCTACAAAAGAATGCTGAAGATTAGATGGTTAGATCATGTAACTAATGTGTAGGTATTGAATAGAATTGGGGAGAAGAGGAATTTGTGGCACATCATGACTAGATCGGTTGGTAGGACATGTTCTGAAGCATCAAGGGATCACCAATTTAGTACTGGAGGGCAGCGTGGAGGGTAAAAATCGTAGAGGGAGACCAAGAGATGAATACACTAAGCAGGTTCAGAAGGTTGTCTGTTGCAGTAGGTACTGGGAGATGCAGAAGCTTGCACAGGGTAGAGTAGTATGGAGAGCTTCATCAAACCAGTCTCTGGACTGAAGATCACAACAACAACTATCCGTAGTCCTACATTCCAAAAATGGCTCTGAGCACTATGGGACTCAACTGCTGAGGTCATTAGTCCCCTAGAACTTAGAACTAGTTAAACCTAACTAGCCTAAGGACATCACAAACATCCATGCCCGAGGCAGGATTCGAACCTGCGACCGTAGCGGTCTTGCGGTTCCAGACTGCAGCGCCTTTAACCGCACGGCCACTTCGGCCGGCTCCTACGTTCCGTTTTGTTCTTATTGTAAAATAATAGCTGCCTCTTTAGAATTTTCATCATAGAGACTGTATGCAGTGGAGACTCCCTCCCATACTGAAGTGTTCTAGTAGGTACATATGTATTCAGTGTGTAATCAACTATTATTCTGAACTTCAGCTGCAGAGATAAAGATTTCAAGATTCTGATTGGAATTGACAGTACTGCCTCTTTATTCAACTTGTTCAACATGTAAATCTTTCTAAATTTTTTTAGTTGCTCTTTGCAATGTATATCGATAATCGGTGTTGCTACCAACGTCTTGTGGTCACTGATACCAGTGTCAGTGTGGGCATCCTCAAAGATGTCAGGTCTATTTGCTGCCATTAAATGAGATCTTCTTATATATGTCCAGCATGAGTGAGCTTCTAAACTATCCGTTGCTGGCAGTTTTCAGAGGAGATACTTAGTATTGTTTCGTATGATATCTCGTCTTGGCATTCCTCTCCACATGCAAAATATAGAACAACAGGCGGCCGCCTTGTAATTTACTGCCTAATCGAACTTAAACGTAAGATGTGAATTTAGAGAAAAAATCTTGTAGTGTATGAGGAGCATTACTTGGGTCAAAAGGATAACGGGCCAGCAGGTTAACCGCGATAGTACAGTTGCGTGGCCTCACTGCAGAAATAACCTGGACGGGACGAGTCTGTGGCCTGTGGCTTCGGAACAGGATCTGAATTGGATAACGAGGGCAGTGTGCTGACCGGGTGGCCATCTGGTGGCGGTCAGACGCGGCCAGGCAAGGTCACGGCTGCGTACGGCGGACAGATGGGGCTGCCTGTAAGCAGAGTAATAGCCGTTTGTCTCTGCCATTGAGAGACCATTTGCCGTCGCATACCAAGAGGTGTGCTGAATCAAAAGGGTCTCAGTCATGGGGTATTCACCGCGTTAGCGGGTAATGAATTAGGTGCGTTAGCTCCAACGAATGTACTTGCACTCGAGGGAGATACTATGTAAGAGCAGAGGCTCTAGAATCTGCATCGGCAAGTACTTTTAAATGCCACGAGCCACCTTACGGTGTGGCGATAGGTACTTCAAGTACCACTAACATTTCTCGTTTTTCCTGTTCAGTTTGCGAATAATGTGTGGCAAGAAACTATTGTTAAGTCTCCATATCGAGGTATTATACTTTTTGACTCTTCCTGGAACGAACGTTCTCGTAATTTTCACAGTAAACCTCTCCGGGATACGTAACTCTTCTTTTATAGCGTCCAGCACTGGAGTATGATAGCATCTCACCAGAACTGAACTACTTTACTGATAAAGAATTTTCCGTCTGAGCGCACTCTTAGATAACGTATATCTGCACGATCACCGTCCATTGCAGCAGGTGCTAAGAATACAGAGCAGTAGTAACGCACTATGACAATAGCGTGACTTCAATGCCGAGTCGTGTACTGTCGAATATTGTCGGACGCCTTCGCCCCGTCAGTATGTAAATAAAGCTTAGTTCCGCGTTCCGCTGTCGGCAGTTGTAAAATTAACAGGAAATACTAGTATACAATGTGGCATCCTTAGATTATACACGACTGCATTACAAAATATTGACTGGAGAACACTCAGTTTCTTCGTGGAATGAACAGAAAACGGACTTCGTAAGTCTTTTCTAATATCACACACTCTTAGAAATCAAAAAAGAAAAAAAATACAAGAAACAGGTTTTAGCAGTCAGAAACAACAGAAAAAATTGTTCTTCCACTCAATCACAAAAGGGCTCCACAAATTCAGTAACATATTTTTGAAACATTTCATTACCCAACACTTACAAGTACTATTGAAGTTGCGGCTCCACAAATTCAGTAACATTTCATCACCCAACACTTACAAGTACTACTGAAGTTGCTACATGCAATAGAAAAGAGTATGCCTGTATTTCACATATTCACACGAGTTCCACTTGTCACGGTCCATAACACAAAGCCATTGCAATATTGTCCATATTATTCTGCGTCAGATGACCATTACCGTCTATCGCACGGTCCAAGTTCGGCTTCATCCGGTGGGTCCGCTGCTTCGTCCGAGCCGGCACGGTAGCCTAGCGTGTTCGGTCAGAGAGCTGGTTGGTCTCTGTAATAAAAAACTGAGTGGAAGGATCAACAAACGAGCTTTAACTGATGTCATGTAACGACCGCAACGACCAAACACAACGATCAACAGAAAAAAAGAGCATGGTGAATAACGATACTGACAAGTGAAAAATGCCGGCACGGTAACTCAACGTGTTCGGTCAGAGGGTTAGCTGCCCTCTGTAATAACAAAAAAAAAAAAAAAAAACTGAGTTAATGGATCAACGACGAACTGAAACGGGTGTCTTGCGACGTCCGCCCCGAGCAGATACAAAAAACGAAGACGAACAAAATAATTCACTCAATGTCACCGATGTTTCCAAGATTGTTCTCCCATCGGTAGAAGGTTCGCCGTGGCATTTGTTTTCTGCATGTTCAGAATAGCTAGCTAGCTTCACTGTGTTTCAATTTGGCTTTGGGTTCATTAACGCTCGTTGGCATCCCCATATTCTCTTACACATCCATAGACGCATTCTGAGGTTCCCGATCACATATGTTATCAGTAACACTCATGGCAAGCCGGCCGTTGTGGCCGAGCGGTTCTAGGCGCTTCAGTCCGGAACCGCGCTGCTGCTACGGTCGCAGGTTCGAATCCTGCCTCGGACATGGCTGCGTGTGATGTCCTGAGGTTAGTTATGTTTAAGTAGTTCTAAGTCTAGGGGACTGATGACCTCACATGTTAAGTTCCATAGTGCTTAGAGCCATTTGAACCATTTGAACTGAAGGCAACCTCGCAAACTGACTGACTTTTATTGTCAGTATTATCGCTCACCAATTAGCTCCATTGCTCTTCGGCAGCAGTTTCTACAACGTTCTCAATCCCGTTTTCAGGGCTTGATTCAGTCATACTGTGGTCAGTCCGCCCTAACACAACAATTATACCCTGAAGCGCCAATGAAGGCATGCGTATTCAAACACAGAGATATGTAAGCAGGCAGGATACGGCGTGGCGGTCGGCAGCGCCTACGTATGACAAGTGTCTGGCGCAGTTGTTAGATCGGTTACTGCTACTACAATGGCAGGGTATCAAGATTTAAGCGAGTTTGAACGTGTTGTTATAGTCGGCGCACGAGCGATGGGATACTGCTTCTCCGAGGTAGCGATGAAGCGGGGATTTTCCCAAACGACCATTTCACAAGGGTGCCGTGAATATCAAGAATCCGGTAAAATATCAAATCTCCGACATCAATGCGATCGGAAAAAGATCCTGCAAGAACGGGACCAACGACGACTGAAGAGAATCGTTCAACGTAACAGAAATGCAACCCTTCCGCATATTGCTGCAGATTTCAACGCTGGGCCATCAACAAGTGTCAGCGTGCGAACCATTCAACGAAATGTCATAGATATGGGATTTCGGAACCGAAGGCCCATGTGTGCCGTTGATGACTGCACGACACAAAGCTTTACGCCAACTTCGTCCCATCAACACCGACATTGGAGTGATGATGAGTGGAAACATGCTGCCTAGTCGGACGTGTCTCGTTTCAAACAGAATCGAGAGGATGGAAGTCTACGTACGGGTATGGAGACACCCTCATGAATACATGGACCCTGCATGTCAGCAGGCAGTATCCAAGGTGGTGTAGGCTCTGTAATGGTGTGGGGCGTGCGCAGTTGAAGTGATTGGGACCCCTGATACGTCTATATACGACTGACAGGTTACATGTACGTAAAGATCTTGTCTGATCACCAGCACCCATTCATGTCCATTGCGCTTTCCGACGGACTTGGGCAATTCCAGCAGGACAATGCGACACCCCACACGTCCAGAATTGCTATAGAATGCCTCCAGGAACTCTCTTCTGAATTTAAACACTTCCATTAGCCACCAAACTCCCCAGACATGAAAGTTATTGAGCATATCTGGGATGCCTTGCAACGTGCTATTGAGAAGAGACCTCCAGCCCCTCGTACTCTTACGGATTTATGGACAGCCCTGCAGGAATCATGGTGTCTGTTCCCTCCTGCACTACTTCAGACGTTAGTCGAGTCCATGCCACGTCGTGTTTGCACTTCCGCATGCTCGCGGTGCCCCTACACGATATTAGGCAAGTATACCAGTTTATTTGGCTCTTCAATGTATAAGTAGTACAGGAGCCCAGTGTTTTATCAGCCGGCCGAGCGATTCTAGGCGCTACAGTCTGGGACCGCGCGACCGCTACGGTCGCAGGTTCGAATCCTGCCTCGGGCATGGATGTGTGTGATGTCCTTAGGTTAGTTAGGTTTAAGTAATTCTAAGTTCTAGGGGACTGATGACCTCAGCAGTTAAGTCTCATGGTGCTCAGAGCCATTTTTGAACCAATCAGTCTTCAGCAACTGTAATTGTGTATATCTAAACAATCAGCAGCCAGTTGCATTAAAAGAAGTTTATTTCCTTAGCCCGTTTCAGGCACTTAGTGCTCTTCTTCAGAAGTTTATGACTATCGCATTATTTGCGAGTGTCAGCATTAAGATGCATGCAGCATACTGCTGTGGTTATGTCGTTCATAGTAGCTGTACAAAAATGGAATAAAGAAGCCAAACAACCAGGGCAGACATCATGCCAGAACTGATGTCTGCACTTGTTTGGCTTCTTTACTCCATTTTTGTACCATGACCATAGCAGTTTGCTGCACGCATCTTATTGTTGCCAGTTGCAAATATTGCGATATTTATAATCTTCTGAAGAAGGACACTAAGTGCTTGAAACTGGTTAAGAAAATAAAATTTATTTTATGCAACTGATAAATGTAAACAACCTCAGGTACGCGGATGATACGATCCTGTTGGCAAAAAGTGAAGAAGAATTGAGAACACTCTTACTGAAGGTGAAAGACGAAAGTGAAAAGGCCGGTCTTATGCTGAATGTGAAGAAAACGAAAATTATGGCAACTACACCTACCAATTCGTGGGATACAGCAGGAGAAACCATGGAGGTAGTGACCACATTCAGTTATCTCGGTTCCCAGATCTCTGCTAATGGTGACTGCAGCCATGAAATCCGGAGACGCCTGTTGCTCGGTAGACAGGCGATGTCAAACCTTGACAAGGTTATAAGGTCCAGAGATATAACACTAGCAACAAATATCCGTATTGTGAGGGCTATGGTATTTCCAGTTGTGATGTATGGATGTGAGACCTGGACCATTAGAAAGGCTGAACGGCGAAGAATTGACTCCTTCGAATTGTGGTGTTGGAGGAAACATCTTAGAGTTCCATGGACTGCAAAGAGAACCAACAGATCAATATTGGAGCAAATTAAACCAGATTTCTCCCTGGAAGGTCTAATGTTAAAACAAAAGCTGACCTACTTTGGACACACAATGCGAAGGCATGCCTCGCTGGAAAAATCATTAATGCTGGGGAAGATTGAAGGAACTAGAAAAAGAGGACGTCAGAGGATGAGATGGATCGATGGCATCGCAGAAGCAATGTGTTCCAACCTGTAAGGTCTACGGGAGAAAGTGCAAGACAGGAAAAAGTGGCGTGATTTGGTTCATGGTGTCACGAAGAGTCGGAACCGACTAAACGAATAGAGAGAGAGAGAGAGATTGGTGATTATTCACATGTTGTACAGGAGTATTGACTCTATTTATCTCTTCCTGTTCCGGATTAATAAATAACTTTGATTTGTTTTCTTTCTTTTCCTCTCCTGCGACTTGTTTCGGAATAACTAATTTTTTTAAAAAATAATGATAACTTCGTCTGTGAGGTCTGTTGCTTCGTCATTTGTTAGAAGTATAAAACTTCTTACCATGATAGGCTTTTGGTTTAGTACTCTTGAAATAAGGCCAGCAGTTTGCAGTTGATAAGCCCCACTGCGCTCGACTTTGTGCCGTTACGTTTGCTTGGCCGAGCCCTCACGTTTTTGACACACACTGTCAAGCATATTCACTTACAGATGCTTGCACAAGTTTAGATGATCAAGCCTTAAGGTGGCTACTCACACGTTACTGCGTGCTTGACAAGCAAGCATGCACAAGCAGGCAGACATTATCTTGTTGAAAAGCAGGTCCAGGGTGGCTTGCCACGATGGGCAACAAAATAGGGCGTAGGATATTGTCGCCGTACGGTTGTGCTGTAAGGGTGCCGCACATAACAACCAGAGGGATCTTGCTACGAACAGAAATGGCATCCCACACCATCACTCCTCGCTGTCGGGCCGTACAGCATGCGACGTCTCACTGCTGTCCGGGGTGTGTCCAGACACAAGCCTCGGGGCAGGACAGAATTGTTTATTAATGCTTGCTTTGGTAAGGGAGTGTTGCTGTCTTTCGTCACATTCTTTTTTAGTGTACCAATGAAGTATATTTATCAGAAGAAAGGATATACACTCCTGGAAATTGAAATAAGAACACCGTGAATTCATTGTCCCAGGAAGGGGAAACTTTATTGACACATTCCTGGGGTCAGATACATCACATGATCACACTGACAGAACCACAGGCACATAGACACAGGCAACAGAGCATGCACAATGTCGGCACTAGTACAGTGTATATCCACCTTTCGCAGCAATGCAGGCTGCTATTCTCCCATGGAGACGGTCGTAGAGATGCTCGATGTAGTCCTGTGGAACGGCTTGCCATGCCATTTCCACCTGGCGCCTCAGTTGGACCAGCGTTCGTGCTGGACGTGCAGACCGCGTGAGACGACGCTTCATCCAGTCCCAAACATGCTCAATGGGAGACAGATCCGGAGATCTTGCTGGCCAGGGTAGTTGACTTACACCTTCTAGAGCACGTTGGGTGGCACGGGATACATGCGGACGTGCATTGTCCTGTTGGAACAGCAAGTTCCCTTGCCGGTCTAGGAATGGTAGAACGATGGGTTCGATGACGGTTTGGATGTACCGTGCACTATTCAGTGTCCCCTCGACGATCACCAGTGGTGTACGGCCAGTGTAGGAGATCGCTCCCCACACCATGATGCCGGGTGTTGGCCGTGTGTGCCTCGGTAGTATGCAGTCCTGATTGTAGCGCTCACCTGCACGGCGCCAAACACGCATACGACCATCATTGGCACCAAGGCAGAAGCGACTCTCATCGCTGAAGACGACACGTCTCCATTCGTCCCTCCATTCACGCCTGTCGCGACACCACTGGAGGCGGGCTGCACGATGTTGGGGCGTGAGCGGAAGACGGCCTAACGGTGTGCGGGACCGTAGCCCAGCTTCATGGAGACGGTTGCGAATGGTCCTCGCCGATACCCCAGGAGCAACAGTGTCCCTAATTTGCTGGGAAGTGGCGGTGCGGTCCCCTACGGCACTGCGTAGGATCCTACGGTCTTTGCGTGCATCCGTGCGTCGCTGCGGTCCGGTCCCAGGTCGACGGGCACGTGCACCTTCCGCCGACCACTGGCGACAACATCGATGTACTGTGGAGACCTCACGCCCCACGTCTTGAGCAATTCGGCGGTACGTCCACCCGGCCTCCCGCATGCCCACTATACGCCCTCGCTCAAAGTCCGTCAACTGCACATACGGTTCACGTCCACGCTGTCGCGGCATGCTACCAGTGTTAAAGACTGCGATGGAGCTCCGTATGCCACGGCAAACTGGCTGACACTGACGGCGGCGGTGCACAAATGCTGCGCAGCTAGCGCCATTCGACGGCCAACACCGCGGTTCCTGGTGTGTCCGCTGTGCCGTGCGTGTGATCATTGCTTGTACAGCCCTCTCGCAGTGTCCGGAGCAAGTATGGTGGGTCTGACACACCGGTGTCAATGTGTTCTTTTTTCCATTTCCAGGAGTGTATTATCGCAGCCACGAAAGTAACCTGCAGCTACAAAAAGCAGTTCTGAAGGAAAACTGTTGTGGCAAAAGAAAGAGTGGACTACATAAGAGAGATTATCGAAGATGCTTGGTGTAGTACAGTGCTCTGCAAAACTTAATGATGGGTTAGATAAAGTAATGTCACATATTAACTATTTGATGAAAATAAATAAAAGTACAGAAGTATGTTGCCAAAGGTCAGACAGAGTAAGTAACATGTCGTCATTTTCTATCCATCATTGTGTTGTAATTTTTATAGCAATCTGTAGAGATTCAGAAAGGTGTGATACAAATTAGAAGACTAGTAACTTAAAAAGTCTATGTAATTAAACGTTCGAGTGCTTATGCATGTTATCATTTATTATTTTTAACCAAAAATGAGGTTTCTAACCTCCAACCTTTAAGCAATAAAGAATACAGATGTGTCTTCCAGTTAAACACTGCGAGTTACTGGTAAGCTGTATGACCCCATGTTACATAGCCACGGCGGAGGCATTGTTCTCACCAGCGGGCAGCATGACTGAAGACGACAATACACTCACACACTTTGGCTGCGAGGTTCTCAGATTGTCTTGATGAACACAAGGCAAAACTAAAACTCTTTTTTGCTGTTCACAATCGCCGGACTTCCATAAATTCTGGATATTGCCATCTGTACTGGAGTGGCGACTGTGGATTCATACCCAGTGAGGTATCTTTTAGCGAAATGAACATTTCATTTGAGAGTGATGGTATAAAATCCCTCACCGTGTAATATTTCTGGCTTTGCAGTTATTAGAAGTTAGTTTTAGAGCAGCTGAGAAGGCAGCAGTGGCAAGATAACGTAATGTGGTGTGACGTACCGATGACAGATGGTTTGTTTGGTACGGGTATCGTGAGGAAGTCCGCCCAAATTGCGGTCTTTCTCAGCGATTGGCTGCTGCGTATTGAAGGTGAGCGCCAAAATGATAATCTTCTATTATTAATATTAGAAAAATTAAACAGCATACTTACTTGCATTTCATATTAAAGCATCTCTCAATAGCGTGCTATCATTCCATTATTCCACAAACATTAATAACCAGCATAATAATAAATAACAGCTAAACGAAAAGACAGACAAAGCACTTCGGTGATCTTCGGATCGCACATAACTTGGGTGGCGGGCGTAGCGGTTTGGCTGTAAGAGTAGACCTGGTCTGGCAGTGTCGGAGGGCAGACATGTTGTCTGCTGCGGTTGCTGTCAATTAAGACTTTATTAGCAAACTCTGTTTATTTTGGCATATAGTTGAGAACAGTTTGATAGTAATTACGGAAATATGCATTTCAGTATTTGCGACTATAAAGTGCAGTGTAATTGTGCAGTTTCTCGTGTTCTGCTAATAAAAAGAGAGTGGCATCCCGTATAAACAAAGTAACTGAAAATTTAATTATTCGCATAATACCAGCTCCTCGCTAAGGGATTCTTACAGCCTCAAGATAACGGATTCACGACCTACGTGCTGTTTTTGTGCTCAGGGGACAACAATTAAAGAAGACTGCAGGTTGGTGAACATTAATTAGTGCTTATGCATTCCCCTCAGGGCGATGGGAGCAAATACGCACCTCACGTGTAGTGCAGTCTTAGTACAAATGAGATCAGTGACACGTCGTTTGTAGTGACACAGAGGAGGTATAAACGAGAGAAATTTTCGAGGCAAGGGGCTTATCATATGCACGTATATCGCTCACCCTCTCTCTGTCGTTTTTTTTTTTTTTTTTTTTTTTTTTTCAGCTTGCCGTAACAATCCGGGATTCCTTAACTGGATTACCCTGAGGTCAACCTGTTTTGGGTGCCGAAATTATACACGCATCACTTTGGGTGGGTAGACCCAGTTAAATAGTACTTTGTACAACAGCTGTGGCAACGGTTCCCGTCAGATCACCGAAGTTAAGCGCTGTCAGGCTTGGCTAGCACCTGAATAGGTTGCACTCAGCCCTTGTGAGGCCAATAGAGGAGCTGCTTGACAGAAAAGTAGCGCCTACGGTCACGAAAACTAGTAACGGGCGGGAAAGCGGTGTGCTGAACACATGCGCCTCCATATCTGCATCCAGTGACGCCTATGGGCTGAGGCTGACGCGGTGATCGGTCGGTACCACTGGGCCTTTCGAGACCTGTTCGGATATAGTTTAGCTACTTACAACAGTTGTAACTCCACATGTAAGAACTGAGATGATTGTAATGTGTCGATGTTCCATCGTTCGATGCTAATAATAGCAGAAACATTGTCCGGTGTGTTTAGCCACCAGTTACCATATTTTACTGATCACAAATACCAAATGCGGTTAAATTAGAACGTTCATTTAAGATGTGGAGGGAAGACAGTCATCGCGTCTTCGATTATGAGGTTCTTACTTGAACCAAATATTTCTTCGAGCACCACAGAGCCTCTCCTGAAATTTTTCTTTCCGGGGTAAAGCATCAACTCCCTTTACCTGGATTCTGAACTCGTTTCTGGAAACAAGTAGCTCACCCTTCCGTATATCCGCGGGATACAAGTGTTATATAGAGTCCAAAGCCCAGCGAGTAATGGCTCCTATTTAACGGGAGGTGGCTGCCTTCGTTAAAATTAATGGAGCGCGGCGCATCGGTGGGGCGCTATGGCGGCGAGCCGCGGTACCGCGCTTCGCCAGCAGTAGGGCCGGGAAATCCCCACCCCTGTGGCGTGCTGTCGGCCCTCTTGGCCAAGTCTTGGAGGTGCTTATCGGACTGCGATTATTCAGCGACCCGGCAGCCCGGCCCCTTCCTGCAAGTAAGCTCGAAGAAAGGTGGCTGGGCCGCTGGCAGTGGTCTGCCCAGCTACACAGACTTTCCGCCCTTCCTCTCTCATAACGCTAACTCGCATCTCACCGCGGCGCAGACTGGTTGCGAGACACAAAAAAGAAGAGAAAATGGTAGGGGATGGAAGGAAGAAAGAGGAGCTTTCTGCAAATAGGACTGCAGGGGCAGACTTACGTTTCATGTGCATATTGACAGCAAACTGTTTTAGATGACTCGACTGTGTCCTTTTGAAGAAACATTGTAATTATTACACAAGTAAACTCACTTTTGTGCCTGTGTTTCACTATTTTTTTTTTTTTAATTTTATGTTAGCTGACTTTTAGTCACAAGCCCTTTTTCTAGTGTCACTGCTTCAAAGATGTTCTTCATGTCTTCTGGTGAACTATGAAACAAATGATCTACTATCATCAAAGACATTAAGTATATGATAATTCAAAATACACTCTAAGACAAAAAAGGAAAAAACGACGCACCACGAAGGAATTATCCGAGTGCGACGGAAATCGATAGATGTGATGTACAAACAGACAAACAAATGATTATAATTTCAGAAAAAAATGGGTAATTTATTCAAGAGAAAGAACTACACAATAACGCTTTGTTCTACCTCTGGTCTTTATGTAAACAGTTACTCCGCTTGGCAATGACTGATAGAGTTGTTGGATGTCATGATATCGTGCCAAATTCAGTCCAATTGGTGCATTAGATGGCCAAAGTCCCGAGCTGGTTGGAGGACCCTGCCCATAATGCTCCAAACGTTTTCGATTCGGGAGAGATTCGGAGATCTCGCTGGCCAAGGCAATGTTTGGCAAGCACAAAGACAAGCAATAGAAACTTTCGTCATCTGCAGCTGGGCATTATCCTACTGAAATGTAAGCCCATAATGGCTTGCCACGAAGGGTAACAAAACGGGACGAAGAATATCGTCGACGTACCGCTGTGCTGTAGGTGTGCAGCGGATGACAACGAAAGGGGTCCTGCTATGAAAAGAAGTAGCACACAAGGCCATTTACCCTATTTGTCGGGCCGTACGGTGGCCAACAGTCATGCTGGTATCAAAAATGGTTCAAATGGCTCTAAGCACTATGGGACTTAACATCTGAGGTTATCAGTCCCCTAGACTTAGAAATACTTAAACCTAACTAACATAAGGACTTCACACACATCCATGCCCGAGGCAGGATTCGAACCTGCGACCGTAGCAGCAGTGCGGTTCTGGACTGAAGCGCCTAGGACCGCTCGGCCACAGCGCATGCTGGTATCTGACCATTGTCCAAAGCGTGTAATATTGTGCCCTGCCCGCGACGTAATAACATACTATTTTCTTTTCCTATCGAAATGTCAAAAGTTAAAGATATAATTTAATCTTTGTGTCAGTTAACTGCGCTGCAAGTCAGCGAATATGTGTACCCAGGATAATGAGAGCGGCGTAGCATTATCATCTGTATTTTGTCCTATATAAGAATGCGCGCTCGTCTTTTCTTTCTCTCACTTTAGTCGCGCTCCTTTCCGACAGCATCTTACGCTATCAGACTCCTATTTTCTTCCATTTTTGTTCAAATGAACTCAAATTGTATTCCTATTATGAATTTGTTTAATTGTGTCATTACTATCAAATGGTTCAAATGGCTCTGGCCACTATGGGGCTTAACTTCTGAGGTCATCAGTCGCCTAGAACTTAGAACTACTTAAACCTAACTAACCTAAGGACATCGCACACATCCATGCCCGAGGCAGGATTCGAACCTGCGACCGTAGCGGTCGCCATTACTATCGTCAATTGCGATTACCGATATGAATTTACTATGAACACTTTCTTTTTCTTTCGCTCCATAGCCGAGCTAAGATTATTATAATTTCTGCGTGTTTCGCCGAAATACGGCACAGTTCTTTATTATGTCCAGAACTGTGAGGCTAAAGTTCGAGAGGTCAGATGTCAGTATAAAAAAAACTTACTTTGTGAAATAATAATTGTTTAATTTGGTATTTCTGCTTTCATTTCATAGTAACGATCATCTACCCCAACTTATAAAATGTTACAGATTTTGCTTTACAACATTTTTTCTTACGTTGACAAAGCGATAGCCACGAAATTAAACTGGTCTGAATTTTCTCGGGAGGCGAAGAGACAGCTAATCGTATCCCTGAGCTCATAGGAAAGCAAATTAAACGTTTTTCAGCACGACAAGAGTCTACCGACCTTCACTTCAAACAGCAAAAAAGGTAAAAATGATTAAGAAAGTGATTTGTGTGTGCGAGTGAAATATTTAAATTCATATTACTTTTCATTTACTGCATTTCCTATTAATTAATTAATTAATTATTTGATTATCATTTATTTTATTTTATTATTATTATAAGCGTCTCCGGACACGTCTTCGGCCTGGAATCTCATTGAATGGACCATAATTGTCTTCAGTGATCAGTTCCGCTTCGAAGTGAGGCCCGACGACAAGAGAAAACACGTCCGAAAATGTCCCGGTCAGAAGTGTGTTACGAAACTGATTGCCACCCGCCATGCGTCCTAACAGCCAGGAGTGATGGTCTGGGCCGACATTTCATTTCATAGTAGGACCTTGTTGGTCGCCATCCATGGCACCCTTAGAACAGAGCGATACGTCGGCGATATTCTACGCGCCGTTTTGTTGTCTTTCATGATAATGCCCGCCCGCACATGGTGAGAGTTTCTACTGCTTGACTTTATGCTTTCCAAATCGTACCTTGGCCTGCAAGGTCGCCGGATATCTCCCCAACTTGGAACGTCTGGAGCATTATGGGCAGGCCCCGATTCTGACAATTTAAAGAGATAATCGGACAGAATTTGGCACGATGTCCCTCAGCATCACGTCCAACAACTCTATAAATCAGTGCCAAGCCGAATAACTGCTTGTGTAAGGGACAGAGGCTAAGCAACACGTTACTGACTTTTTCAATTTGTGAGGCTCTTTCCTTTCACCTTACAATATACAGGGTGTAAATTTTAAGCCGACAAACCAGAATAACTCGAAAAACAAGCTTCACACGAAAAAATGTGTATAATACAGAATTGATTATTTTCGAGGATGACGTCTGCAGATGCTAAAATTAGCCCGCCACCCCAGCCCCATGGGGGTTGGGCGGGAGGCAACTTTAAAATTTCAAATGGGAACCCCCATTTTTTATTGAAGAATCAGATTCTACATAAAAAACCTAGTACATTTTGTCTTAAACATTTGTTTTAATACTTGGTAGTTGGCGCCGTAATTCGAGAAAATCCATGTTCTCATATTTGGATGGAAAATGGTTATGGATAAATAAAAAATACTTATTTGCTTCGTAAATTTTGATTCGCTAAAGCTAAAACTCTCCCTCTCTCCCCATAGCCTATGATTTGTTTGATAATTTAAAGTTGTGTGGCATCATGACCACGAAACAAACAAAACTTATCCGAATCTGCGGAAAAAATTAATATTTGGGTCAACATTTGTAATACTCAAATTCTTCTCTCTCAAACCCCACCCTATGGGGAGAGAGGGAAAGTTTTAGTTGTAGCGGATCAAAAATAGGAAGTAAATAAGTATTTTTTTATGTATCCGTAACCACTTTCCACGCGAAAATGAGAACATGGTTTTTCTTGAATCACAGCGCCAACTACCAAGAATCAAAACAAATGTTTAAGACAAAATGTAGGTAGGTTTTTATGTAGAATCTGATTCTGCAATAAAAATGGGGGTTCTCATTTGAAATTTTAAAGTTGCCTCCCGCCCCACCCCCTTGGTGCTGGAGTGGCGAGGTAGTTTTAGCACCAGCAGATGTCCCCCTCGAAAATAATCAACTTTTGATTCCACACATATTTTCGTGTGAAGCTTATTTTTCGAGTTATTCTGGTTTGCCAACTTAAATTTTACACCCTGTATAATGCCTTACTGGTTCATGTCAAATCTCCTATTGGTTACCTGACTAAATGAAACGAACTACCATAAAATTCATTCTGCTCTTTCATGAATGTTTGACACTATATAATGTTTTTTTTTTAAGTTATGAGGTGCCTCTAATGATCTACATCTATGAGGCTCCGCTAGTACTACCGGTATTGAGATGAACTATGTGTATGACATAGTCAACGTAAAATTTACACTCTGCACAATAAATAACTAAACAAATAATTAAGTAATTATGTGACCCGCTTACGATGAAATGTCTAACAGATTACTGAGTAAATATAAAAGTTCCTCACAAGACAATATTGACAGCAGCGCCATATATACTACACAGGAATAAGTGTGGGTCTTTCAGCAATTTTCGCAGTATGTAGGGAGAGATGTTTTCGTACAAATTATACAACTGAACATCACAGTTTGGGTGGAGGATAGAGAGAGATCAACATGGTTTTTCCGTTGTTGTTCTGTCACTATCCATAAGGATCAAAAAGCAAAATACATTTGGTCGTTCAGTTTCGGTTCTGGGCGACTCTTTCGATGGATGAAGTGATAAAGATTTTGGGTCGGACAATAGTGAACTCTTGTAAAAGGCGTTAAAAAATCTGCCAGAACTAGTGAAGCAGTTGCTTTTTTCTGTTCATTTATACTTTAATTTTGCAAAATTTGTTTTGTAATACTTTAGTCCAATACCTAGTCAACTTTAAAGAGATATACTGACGTCCCATGACAAGTTTTCCATAATTTAGTTACTGATAATTAAAGATTGCTGTTTTAATATTGCGTTCTAATTGTGACAGGCGTTTAGGTGTAGTTGCTATTTTTATTAAATTTGGAACTCTAGATCAGTCTCCTATGAGATTCCAAATCTATCCTGGGACAGATTTATGATATATTTTTCGTATTTTTTTTTATTTTCTGTCCATTTAGACTTGTTTTGATCGATGTTTGATCACTCGACGACCTTCTAATTATGTGTGTCACAGCAGCGTAATGCTAATTGACAATAGTCCATACGAAAAGGCTACATGAAAGGCTATGGTGGCATGGTTAGTCTCCACCCCAAACAAACTTATGAAGTAAGCACAAGTATTCAGTATATTCTGTGAATCTGTTATTCTTGAAACTATCAGTGCTTTTAGAAAAACTATAATGATCTGCCTGATTCTGCGATTAATCAAAAACTTCATAGGTACACAACTAGCAGAGCCACAGGTGCCTGAAAATGAAATGGGAATTTTGTATCTCCAGCTCAAATGATCTGTCCAAGGAACTTTCGGTAATTAAACCTTTCATATCCTTTAGAACATGCAGTATATTGTTGATAACAATAAATCTCCATTAATAAGTCCCTATGGAAAACAAGCAAATGGCAGTAGAGCGACATAAGAAACAACGACAATCAAAGGACATGAAACGTATCATCATCATTAAAGATAAAGATGGGCGTGTAACAATACCTACAAAACCTCAAAATGATAATAAATGGGACTCAGGTTCAAGCAAGTATGAAACATACTGGTGTTCATGGACAACGAGAGCAGCAGATGAAGAAGGTGCATTACGTGCCACTCGTTGTGGCAGACCTGCCCTAAAGCTGTTTACTAAATAAAACCCCTGAGATGAGATTAAGCGCTAGAAATAGTGGGCGAGGCACGGCTCTGTTTAGAATTATAGCTCGATATAGTCACAGAGTCGTCTACTTTCATGCGCAGCAGCTAAACCTGCTGCAAAAAATAGTTATAACCTGCGATCCTTCAGTCTAATTATCCAAGCACTGGCATGTAATGTGAATTTTCAAATAAAGAAAAGTTTTAATAAAATAGAATAATAATGTAATATGGAAAAAAGAGCTATACTCTACTGAATAACTTAGGTAGACGACTCCAAAGTATTCAGATAGAACGAACTGATAATTTATTCAATCAGACAAGGTAATGATATAGTTAAAATGGTAGTCCCACAATAATGCAATTAAACACAAAACTGAAATAATAAGAATATTCATATGTAGTTAAGTTTGCTTGAATACATAATACAATGGCAGCAGATCGCCCAAATATTATTTAAAACATCAGTGTATGCGCAAAACAAAGTCTCATTACATTAAACTAAACATAAAATATTCGCTATGGCGGCCAGCGTACTAAAACTAGCGAAATCATGAATAGATTCTCGCACTCTGTCCAGCATTAATTCCAAAATGTAACTGAAGTAAGTTATAGGTCAGTGGATGTTCCAGCCAGCTCTCAGAGTTCCAAGTCCCACTTGGCTCAGATTTTTCTAAAGTGTAAACGAATATTAAAGTATTCCTGCTGCTGTTTCCCCTCTATCACTTTCCCCAGTCTGAAACCGCATCAACTCCCCACCGCAGGTGCAGAATGACCAGGAGCGACTGCTTGCTCGCTGTTTTAACCACCCAGTTTCCCCTACAAAATTTAGAAGGTACTTAAAACGCACATAATGGACCACTATTCAAAATATACGTAAGTTTCAAATGTGACATGTACACTGTATATGAAAGGCCTTTCTCTCCCATACCCTCTCTGACTATACAGATTATTCTATATCTAAAAGTAGACCTCAGTATGTGACATAAATCTGAACTTGATACGACAAACGGTTTCAGAGAAAAACGTTCTTAAGAATCGGACAAACACACAGACGGATAAAAAATAACAAAAATATTTTTTCGTGTAACATAATAACAAACTAACAATTTTAGGATATTTTCCTTTAGTTATTCTGTGAAACCTTGCTTCCTCTCAAATTTCAAATGAGTTTTCGACTATCAAAATATGTGACATACAGTAAATGGCCGTATCGTTTGACTGAATTGATTTAGAACTTTGTTTTACACTGCCAAGGGACCATAGATCATAATATGTGACATAAATTTGAACTTGAATCGTCAATTTGTTCGTGAGAAAAAGGGTTCTTAAATCACGGACATACATACATACACACATACTTACATACTTATAGACCTACAACAAAGCAATTCTTTTTTACAGATTGATGCACGGAACCTACAAAAAAATTAAAAAAATAAAATACTTGTCAGTAAATTATTAACAATTTATGGTTTAATACAGGACCCTCTCCCAGTGCCTCTACCGTTTTTTGCTTATTTTAATGATGTTAACTATTTTAGTGACGCAAAGAAACACATTCTATTTATAGATAACACCAGCATTTCAGTCATATCTATCAATAGAATGTCGATGGAAACATGGATCAACGCTTCAATGTCTCTGTTTACTAGCTGTTTTCATAAAAATCGGTAATAATACGATAAAATTGCGTTAATATATTCCCACTCTTTCCGTTTTTCCAAGCATCTGTATAATACCAGATCTTGACAGTTTTCATAATCTTGTTATGTTCCTTAAGGAATCAACGAAAAATATTGTTTGTCGTTATTTCGAAGTTTTTAAGGTGTTCGAAACTACCTTATGTCAATTCCGTCTCCACGCAAGACTTTTCGGAGTTCTGTTGAGTAAATAAACAGCGTAATAGTTGTCAGTCGGAGAACATCACGCCAAAGAAAGCACATTGTGTTCTCTGGGAATTCCATGCGCGCAGCGGAGTGTAAAGTGAATTGTACGAGAGCTGTGGGGCGTGAACTTCATCTCACGGACTGTCTGTATTTCCCTTTTATCTGATACATGAAAGCGCTTTAATGCCCTATTTGCTCGATGAGTTCCAGAGCAGGTTGTATGAAAACAGTCTGTAGCAACAAATATACCAAACATTGCCTAAAAACGGTCGTGCTACTTTGGAGAACCCTGAAAACAAACGCAACTTACAGACAACAACAGAAAACGGCTTATCCTATTGTAATCAGTTGAATTTTACCGCTGACTTGCGTCTGTCTTTCTTTCCCATTTCCGCGCAACAGCCTTTCTTTCTCATTCCCGCAACACGGCACGGTAAGTAAAAATGGATGGAGCCAAAGGGCACGTGCTCTTCATTCCTAAACGTCAGCAAGCAGCGAGTCAAATGCATTTTCCAACAGAGAATAACTCGTTATTACCAGCGTTGATTCAAAACCTAAAAACATAAAGCGCAAATAAGTTTTCACACACGTGGCAGGAAACTCTGTTCTGTTCCCATTACAATGCTCGAGGTAATAAAGCACGTACTGACGCCACTGATGAAAACATTAAAGATGTTTTTCCAAAAGGTCATCTCACTTCTTTCACGTGTCAGAGATCTTCAGTCAAAGAAAATATGCATTCACATGTAGCCTTATTCGTATGTTAATACGAAGGTTGTAACTTTAATAGTGGCAACTATTTATTTACAGCTCGTACAAAATAGATACGTGTTTCAAAGTTTTACTGACCTTCAAAGTAGCCACCAGCATTATGTATAACCCGTTGCCAGCGATGTGGAAATCATAGGATACTCTTAGCAGTGCCAGTCGTGTTGACAGCTCGAGCGGCGCGGTCTATTGCCCGACGAATTTGTAGCAGTTTTGAAGCGAATGCCGTGAAGTGTTTCCTGCAGTTTAGAAATTGAATTGAACTTACGAAGGCTTAAGTCAAGGGAGTGCAGTAGGTGGTATAGCACTTAGCAGCCCCATCGGTCAAACAAATCAGTAACAGCTTGCACTATATGTGCTTACGTGCTTGAGCATTGTCCTGCAAATTGATGGTCAGGTTGTAACACCATAGCTCTACTACTCTACTGATTTATTTTGCTTTTGTTTTATTTAATGTTACATCGTTGAGCTTCTGGAAATATGTTTGATTGAATCGATAACACAAAATTGTATACTCATTTCTTTGTTAAAACTTTGATGTCATGATTTGATTCTATGTAATGTAGTATATCTGTCATTTAAATTCTTTGTCCCATTTGGAGGGAACAAAACTTACTGTATATAATTGTAATTTCTGTGTGAATAATTTTTTGTAGAAATGTCAATATGTGCAAATGTTCTGTTTTATTTAATGTGTTTGGTTGCTGTTATGTAAACTGTTGATCCTCACTTAAGGTTCTTAATTATTCTGTATGTAAGAGGTAGTGTGGTTCCCCTCGGGAACGGAACTTAGTAGCGCGCGCAAATTGTGGTTGGCTAGGTAGAAAAGTGGAACCAAGAGTTAGTCGGGGACGAGCTACCAAACTGTGCTCTACCATGTAAAAGTTGTATATTGTGCTGGTTCTGAGAAAGGCTTTTTCTGCCACTTTCCAATGCCTCGGATGGATGGATAAATAGCTGGAATTGGTATCCATCATCGCCACCAAGAAGGGACAGGGTCCAGCTATTCTGCCAGCAAATCCACCTACCAACATGCAGTTGCCACCACATTGAGCAATCACTATATCAGAATGCTATAATAATGTACAGTGAAGGATCAACTTATTTTTGGATGTTTTAGTGTGCACAAATATAAGGTAACTGATAACTGAATTCATGTACCTACCCTTGATTTTTTCCCTATTACAACACCTCTCAGGTTCCTCTCCATTTGAACTATGATTACCGAGTATCCTAGTTTGTGGAAAAAATGAAAGCCTCAAAACATTAAATGATGTTGTTTGACCTTTGGTAATAAGAGAGTATTCAGGTTTACTGTGGATTTCATGAAATTGTGGGAGGTAGTAAATGTAGTTTTGTGAAAGCCTCCCAGTGATGGAAATAGTCCAATTTATAGTTTTGTGGAGTTTCAAAGTCACTTATTTAATAATTTACTTGCAAGTAGGAGACAGTGGTAATAAAGACAATTTTCTGTTTCTTTTAAAGATTAAAAGTTCATAAAACTGAGGCTTATAAAGTTTTGCTTGGTAAATGATCACATTGCTGCCTGTAGTAAATTTTAAAAGGTGAGTCAGTTTCTTGCAATTTTGTCAACATTGTGTTTCACTGTAGAAAAAGTGGAAAACTGCAATAGTAGAAAATTATATGTTCATGATTGTTAAGTGTTGGTCTCTCTTGTGTATTGGAAGTGCATATTAATAGTATAACAGGATCCACAGTTTGTCTATTGTGCTAATGCTAGGTAACAAGTAACGGGAAGACCACTATTTATGAAAACCATAATTTCTTTATTCAACAGACAGTGAGAAATAACCTGTTAGTGAATTCCATTTAATTTTCATTCTAAATAGAATAGTATTTAGTTGAGAGATATTTAACCTGTGACCAGTTCATAAAAATGCAGTGAACTGCATTTATAATTTTATGTCAGCTAGGAAAATATTTGAGCAATTATACTGAACCTATGTCCAATTAATGATTCTGCAGTGAATAGTAATAATAACGTTATAAAGACCATTCAGTTTGAATAGGCACTGAAAGTACTAGTGTGTTTCGTTATTTGTTATATTTATGCAAATAGTTTGTGCTGCTCTAGCTGTTAGTTCCAACCTTAACGTTAACATATGCAGGTGTCAGAGTTCATTGCACTCGCGTGTGGTAAAATATAGGTTGTGTTTGTCCGTTAAGGTTACTCATTCTTAATTTCTTGCACAAGAATGTCAATCATCCTTTTGCCTAATTAGGCTGGCGACCGTTTTCCTTACTCTTTGAACAGTGTGGATAAGTAAATTATTGTTTGTTACTGTTTGAATATTTACGTAATTCTGACTTTCATTTTCGATAAGCCATTTCCGTTAGGTACAACACGGTCAACATAGCAAAATTCCTCTCAGAGGGTAACACTGTTCTGTTGCGTTATACCATAATTGCTTTAATAAGATAGTTTTATTTCACAACCTGCCT
Organism: Schistocerca nitens; assembly: GCF_023898315.1. NCBI lineage: Eukaryota > Metazoa > Arthropoda > Insecta > Orthoptera > Acrididae > Schistocerca > Schistocerca nitens. The sequence goes on from NC_064615.1 coordinate 355,821,929, forward strand.
CCAGCTTCGAGGTTATGGTATAGGAGTAGCAGACAGAGGTGTTATAAGGTCCTGCAGAAAGTGTCATCACTTCTGTCTCTGTGCTGTTCAGTTTTGAAACACAACCTACGACCAGCTTAGAGACAGAAGTGATGACACATTCTGCAGGACCCAACCATCATCTTGCAGGACAATGCTCAAGCACGTACAGTGCAAGCTGCTACTGATTTGTTTGACTGATGGGGCTGCTAAGTGCTATACCACCTACTGCAATCCCTTGACTTAAGCCCTCATAAGTTCAACACGATTTCTAAACTGAAGGAAACACTTCACGGCATTCGCTCCAAAACTGCTACAAATTCTTCGGGCAATAGACCGCGCCGCTCGCACTGTCAACACAATTGGCACTGCTAAGAGTATCCTACGACTTGCACACCGCTGGCAAATGATTATACACAATGCTGGTGAATACCTTGAAGGTCAGTAAAACTTTGAAACACGTGTCTATTTTATACGAGCTGTAAATAAATAGTTGCCACTATGAAAATTCCAACCCTCGTAATTTCCAATGCATAAAAACAAATTATCTGGTTTAATCTATAATATAGTATGTCAATTGCTACCGACACATAAAAAGCAATTACCTGGTTTAACCTATAGTGTAATTTTAGGTGTATCTTTGTAAATTGTTGAATCATAGTTTCATTTGAGCAGATGAATAAAACCCCGCAACAAGAGCATGGTGAAGGATCACTTTGGTCATTAGCTAACAATGTGATATCGTGTTTTACACAGCCCATTAGGCTACCATGAAAACAAATCCATCATAATTACAGAGAAAACATCACGACAAGAAGAGTCCTTTGGATATCCCGCGCCCATACATTATGCATCGTCAAGAAATACGTCTTTGAAACTTCGTGGAAAATTAAAACTGTGTGTCGCATCGAGCCTCGAACTCGGGACCTCTGCCTTTCGCGGGCAAGTGCTCTACAGACTGAGCTACTCCTTACAGCGTTACTGACTCCAGTACCTTCCAAACTTCACATAAGCCGAAACTTCCTGACAGATTAAAACTGTGTGCCGGACAGAGACTCTAACTCGGCCTTTCGCGGGCAAGTGCTCTACCATCCGAGCTACCCAAGCACGACTCACGCCCCGTTTTCATAGCTTTACCTCTGCCAGTATCTCGTCTCCTACCTTCCAAACTTGGGGAGAGCTTCTGTGAAGTTTGGAAGGTAGGAGACGAGATACTGGCAGAGGTAAAGCTGTGAGGACGGGGCGTGAGTCGTGCTTGGGTAGCTCGGATGGTAGAGCACTTTCCGTGAAAGGCCAAGGTTCCGAGTTCGAGTCTCGGTCCGGCACACAGTTTTAATTTGTCAGGAAGTTTCATATCAGCACACACTCTGGTGCAGAGTGAAAATCTCATTCTGTTCACATGTCTTGCGAAGCTTGTAAGACTAGCACTCGTGGAAGAAAGGATAATGCGGAGATATGGCTTAGTCACAGCCTGGGGGACTTTCTAGAATGAATTTTCACTCAGCAGTGGAATGTGCGCTCATAAGGTAGCGCACTTGCCCGCGAAAGGCAAAGGTCCCGAATTCGAGTCTCGGTCCGGCACACAGTTTTAATCCACCAAGAAGATTCATATCAGCGCACTCACTGCTGCAAAGTGAAAATTCATTCTGAAAAACATCTTTATTTATTGTTGTCATTACCGTTGTCTGTCACTTGGCATCCGCTGCTGGGTAAAGGTCTCCTACATCTGCTCAGTAGAAACACACAGGCCAAAGAACTTGTCATCACGATATTGTACCCCCATGAACTGGTTTGTTGGGAAGGGTGTTACAAAGCCGTTGTATCCTCTCCTGAGCCAAGCTGTTGTATCTGTTCCTTGATATTGCGGGTGCTCACACTGGGACACAGTTGACGTCAGAGCTGTATCTTCGGGTATGGATCTGGGGATCTTACTGACCATGAGAGTAACTCGGCCTCACGCTGGCGCTACGTAAAGACATCTGCTGAGTGTGGACGACCATTGTCCTGTTGAAATATGGCACGATGGTCTTGTCGCATGAGAGTAACACATGAGGACGCACGATGTCTGTGATGTACCACTGTGCCGTCAGACTTCCCTTAGTCGCTAGCAGCTGTGATCTGAATTCGTACCCAATAGCTCCTTACACCGTGACGCCAGGAGCAACACCGCTATGCCTCTCCAAAACATTTGAAGAATGGGACCTCTCCCCAGATTGCCCCCATATTCGTCAGCCATAATCACCTGAAGTACAGCAGTAAAGCGATTCATCGCTGAACACAAATCGGCGCCATCCACCAGCAGTCCATGCTTCCTGATCACGGAACCACTCCAAACGCAGTTCTTTGAGTTGCGGTATCAAAGACGGTCTCGCATGGGATGGTAATTACCTAGTCTGACTGCTGCTAGCCTCCGAGCAGTGGTGTGGGCTGACGCACGAGTACAATGTTCAAAATGGTTCAAATGGCTCTGAGCACTATGGGACTTAACATCTATGGTCATCAGTTCCCTAGAACTTAGAACTACTTAAACCTAACTAACCTAAGGACATCACACAACACCCAGTCATCACGAGGCAGAGAAAATCCTGACCCCGCCGGGAATCGAACCCGGGAACCCGGGCGCGGGAAGCGAGAACGCTATCGCACGACCACGAGCTGCGGACAGTACAATGTTCTAGGGAGCTGAGTACTTGCTCTCTGGCGACAGGCGCAGGTGTGATGCGGATACGACGTCCTTGCTGCACAGTATGGCGATCCTCCCTTATGGTGATAAGACGTGGTTGGCCGGAATCTCGATGATGAATTTGCCAGCCCCTCTAATTCCGATGCAATTCAGCGCTGGGCCACTGTTGCAACCGAATGCCGCAGAAATCTGAAGGTTGCGTGATTCAGCTCAATAAAGACCCACAACGAGGTCCCTTTCAAACTCCGTCAGGTGCTGATAAAGTTGTCTCACGCGTGTATGTGGCATCTCCATGTCCTTCACAGTGATCACTCAGCGATGCCTACGAGAAAGACAGGCCGAGGCGCATACGTCACGAAGGTAGTCTTGCGCTCGCTCACTCAAATCAGCAAACTACGTTTCTACACCTGTTAACTCGTAACTAGGCGTGTCCGAACAAACTAAAACTGAATCTTCTACTGGAATCCGCTGTCATGGAATCTTACGGTTATTAGTCCTATTCGAATTCGAGAGTAGGAAAAGGGAGAGAAGGAAACGTAGTAGGTGAATATGGATTGGGGCTAAGAAATGAAAGAGGAAGCCGTCTGTCAGAATTTTGCACAGAGCATAACTTAATCATAGCTAACACTTGGTTCAAGAATCTTAAAAGAAGGTTGTATACATTGAAGAATCCTGGAGATACTAAAAGGTATCAGATGGATTATATAATGGTAAGACAGAGATTTAGGAACCAGGTTTTAAATTCTAGGACATTTCCAGGGGCAGATGTGGACTCTGACCACAATCTATTGGTTATGAACTGTAGATTAAAAGTGAAGAAATTGCAAAAAGGTGGGAATTTAAGGAGATGGGACCTGGATAAACTGAAAGAACCAGAGGTTGTAGAGAGTTTCAGGGAGAGCATAAGGGAACAATTGACAGGAATGGGGGAAAGAAACACAGTAGAAGACGAATGGGTAGCTCTGAGGGATGAAGTAGTGAAGGCAGCAGAGGATCAAGTAGGTAAAAAGACCAGGGCTAGTAGAAATCCTTGGGTAGCAGAAAAAATATTGAATTTAATTGATGAAAGGAGAAAATATAAGAATGCAGTAAATGAAGCAGGCAAAAAGGAATACAAACGTCTCAAAAATGAGATCTACAGGAAGTGCAACATGACTAAGCAGGCATGGCTAGAGGACAAATGTAAGGATGTGGAGGCTTATCTCTCTAGGGGTAAGATAGATACAGCCTACAGGAAAATTAGAGACCTTTGGAGAAAATAGAGCCACTTGTATGAATATCAAGAGCTCAGATGGAAACCCAGTTCTAAGCAAAGAGGGGAAAGCAGAAAGGTGGAAGGAGTATATAGAGGGTCTATACAAGGGCGATGTACTTGAGGACAATATTATGGAAATGGAAGAGGATGTAGATGAAGATGAAACGGGAGATACGATACTGCGTGAAGAGTTTGACAGAGCACTGAAAGACCTGAGTCGAAACAAGGCCCCGGGAGTAGACAACATTCGATTAGAATTACTGACGGCCTTGGGAGAGCCAGTCCTGACACAACTCTACCATCTGGTGAGCAAGATGTATGAGACAAGCGAAATTCCCTCAGACTTCAAGAAGAATAAAATAATTCCAATCCCAAAGAAAGTAGGTGTTGACAGACGTGAAAATTACCGAACTATTAGTTTAATAAGTCACAGCTGCAAAATACTAATGCGAATTCTTTACAGGCGAAGCAGACCTCGGGGAAGATCAGTTTGGATTCCGTAGAAATGTTGGAACACGTGAGGCAATACTGACCCTACGACTTATCTTAGAAAATAGGTTAAGGAAAGGCCAACCTACGTTTCTAGCATTTGTAGACTTAGAGAAAGCTTTTGACAATGTTGACTGGAATACTCTCTTTCAAATTCTGAAGGTGGCAGGTGTAAAATACAGGGAGCGAAAGGCTATTTACAATTTGTACAGAAACCAGATGGCAGTTATAAGAGTCGAGGGACATGAAAGGGAAGCAGTGGTTGGGAATGGAGTGAGACAGGGTTGCAGCCTGTCCCCGATGTTATTCAATCTGTATATTGAGCAAGCAGTAAAGGAAACAAAAGAAAAATTTGGAGTAGGTATTAAAATCCAAGGAGAACAAATAAAAACTTTGAGGTTCGCCGATGACATTGTAATTCTGTCAGAGACAGCAAAGGACTTGGAAGAGCAGTTGAATGGAATGGACAGTGTCTTGAAAGGAGGATATAAGATGAACATCAACAAAAGCAAAACGAGGATAATGGAATGTAGTCGAATTAAGTCGGGTGATGCTGAGGGAATTAGATTAGGAAATGAGGCACTTAAAGTAGGAAAGGAGTTTTGCTATTTGGGGAGCAAAATAACTGATGATGGTCAAAGTAGAGAGGATATAAAATGTAGACTGGCAATGGCAAGGAAAGCGTTTCTGAAGAAGAGAAATTTGTTAACATCGAGTATAGACTTAAGTGTCAGGAAGTCGTTTCTGAAAGTATTTGTATGGAGTGTAGCCATGTATGGAAGTGAAACATGGACAATAAATAGTTTGGACAAGAAGAGAATAGAAGCTTTCGAAATGTGGTGCTATAGAAGAATGTTGAAGATTAGATGGGTAGATCACATAACTAATGAGGAGGTATTGAATATGATTGGAGAGAAGTTTGTGGCACAACTTGACTAGAAGAAGGGATCGGTTGGTAGGACATTTCCTGAGGCATCAAGGGATCACAAATTTAGCATTGGAGGGCAGCGTGGAGGGTAAAAATCGTAGAGGGAGACCAAGAGATGAATACACTAAGCAGATTCAGAAGGATTTAGGTTGCAGTAGGTACTGGGAGATGAAGGAGCTTGCACAGGATAGAGTAGCATGGAGAGCTGCATCAAACCAGTCTCAGGACTGAAGACCACAACAACAACAACATTAGTCCTATAATGATGGGAAGTCCATGGGCATACTTATAATTTGTTACGGCTGTACTAGCGTACAATAAAATCAAATCATGCTAAAATGATTATCAGTTGCATAAGACACCACTTCCATCATGCAATGAGTACTGTTAAGCAGAAGAGACTAAATGCTATAAACACGCTGTTATACCATTTATAGCGAGTATTGATCCTAAATTAAATTTTTCTGTAGTACTGTTAATCAGTAAGACTTCATAATAGCAGATTCCAATGGAAGATGCAATTCTCGTTGGTACTTACACGCCCAGCCGCGAGTTAAGAGGTTTAGAACGGCATTTTCTCTGCTGAGTTGAGCGAGCGATTGAGTTCAGGACTACCTTCGTGACGTATGCGCCGCGTCCTGTCTTTCTCGTGGGCCTCGTCACTCAGCATGTGACGCTGTTTGCACCCCTTATACATTCCACCAGACCTAGTAACTAAACGTGAACAACACTAATGTACTCCAGTGGCCATTATACCTGTCAAGAGAATTGCAAATCTAATCAGTTATATGGCTGTCAATGGCGTGTACATGAGCGAAGTTACATTGGCGTCCAACCATTTCTTCTAAGATCTTATTCAATGGCTTGGGATGCCTTATACACTTTTTTTTTTTAAATTCAGTTTAAGAATGAGATGAGAAGACCATGGTCAATTACACCTAGAGTATAACCAGTCGCATGTACACTTCAACCTAGTGAAGACAGACTCTAGGTATACCTACATATCCAATGATAACGGCTGGGATTCCCCAAAGCTATCCTGATTTTGTGATAATGATGAACTTTTTCTAATGTACATTTGAAGTCCTCTATAAAAACATTTTCACTTAACATTTAGTTGGTACACTGAACTATATTTTTTAACTTTGTAAATGTCTCTTTTTTTAAATAGAGGAGTTACTTTAGCTGTTTTTAAACTACTGTGTAAAGTACGAATTAAGAACGATGTTTTAACCATGTACCTTGCATTAGTAGTTTGGTGATGCAATATGTCTTTTAAATACATAATGTGGAACACGTGAAACCCGCACAAATATTGTTTTGGAATGATTTTATATTTGGTTCATCTCTATTTGTGTAAGGTTTTCAAGGAATATTGAGCTAGAGCAATATTTAAACGTTTTAAAAGTCACTTGGGGCTATCTGCATAATACTATTGAATCAGCTGACTTACAGTGTTGCCAGAATACTCATTAAAATGATCAGCTACATCTCTTCTATCTGAGAGGCTTATTTTCTATCAGAAGAATTATTTTTTAAAATACGATATCTCCATGCCATTTACTGAACTGATCACCTGTCAGACAGCCATTCCTTTTTTTTAGGCTGAAATGTAGTTATCATTATCGCGTCTCCTGGAATTTTTTATTATATTTATCATATAGTTTCTAAATTTTTTACACCTAGTACGAATTACGAACGATGTTTTAACCATGTACCTTGCATTAGTAGTTTGGTGATGCAATATGTCTTTTAAATACATAATGTGTATTTGTGCGGGTTTGACGTGTTCCACATTATGTATTTAAAAGACATATTGCATCACCAAACTACTAATGCAAGGTACATGGTTAAAACATCGTTCTTAATTCGTACTTTACACAGTAGTTTAAAAACAGCTAAAGTAACTCCTCTATTTAAAAAAAGAGACATTTACAAAGTTAAAAAATATAGTTCAGTGTACCAACTAAATGTTAAGTGAAAATGTTTTTATAGAGGACTTCAAATGTACATTAGAAAAAGTTCATCATTATCACAAAATCAGGATAGCTTTGGGGAATCCCAGCCGTTATCATTGGATATGTAGGTATAGCTAGAGTCTGTCTTCACTAGGTTGAAGTATACATGCGACTGGTTATACTCTAGGTGTACTTTGGCGTAGAGTTAATATGTTTGACAAGAAACAACGCACGTTCGAAAGCGTCAACATCGTGTACACATGGATAGTTGTTGAGACTTATGAAACAAAATAGAAAGTACAAATTTATGTTTGACGCATAGGGTTGTTTTTATAAAACCATCAGCTCTTGTTATTCGATGGTTATTCGTTATCCTAAGAAGACTCTCTGCATTGGGGTGCACATTACTCAAAAGACTAGCACATAGTACTATTTTATTGATGGAAGTTTTCAAATTCTTAAACTGCGGAAACTAAGAAGGAGTATGTCTTAATGGGATAGATATGAATCACCTTAGTTTTGCTCATGACATTGTACTGTTTGCCTGCAGCTAAAACAAATGTAAACAACTTAAAGAAGACGATAATGGAAGAAGTCTGAAAGCAGAGTTGAAAATTGTGTATGGCCAACATATCGAAAATCAGATAGTACAAATAAACAATGAAATCATAGAACACAGGATCAGTTTTTATATTCACGACAGCTGAAGACAATGACAAGATGGACAGAGAAAAATAAATAGGTGAGAATGGAAGGCTTACGCTGATCTAAACAGTGTTTCCGAAACTGAGCGTCTAATGTGGCTGTTATAGAAATCTTACAGTCAGTGCATGTTACGGGTTTCAACTTATGTCAGTGAAACACAGACTTTAAATGCAAACACCATGAAAAACCGAATTCGGTGAGCAATGGTGAGGTGTAATTTCGAAATTACTGGGAGAAACAGAAAAAGTAATGGTTCAGGGGACAGGCTGCGGCAGAGGCGTAACTATGGCCAGAGTGGAAATGAAATGGAGGAGGATGGGTCATGTAGACAGGCGAATGGATGGCAGATGGATCACTCCTTCTATTCTGTCGACGAGCTCCTGGAAGATCTAAAAAATTAAGCAAATTCCAGTGTTACATTGTTGATTTTCTTTATTTAAACTTACTTGTCACCTGAATACGTTTTTTATGTTTCATTTTATCTGTTTCTAATATCGTGTTGTAATTTCATGTATTGACTTGTTCCATGACCATGGAGGCTTCTCCTTAATTTGGTCCCACGGAACAATAAATAAATAAATAAATAAATAAAAATGGTGTCCTCTAATGGACGTTGCGTGAACGACATTAGAAAACATGCAGGATGATATGGAAGGCTGTATTGCAAGGAAAAGTCTGGAGAACGGCTTTATCCAGTAAAGGATGACGTACAGCTGAGAGTGTGGATTTATACATAATGCACATGTGAGCTACAGCAAAATAAGGCACTACTGGTGTAGTACCTGCCAGCAGTGGAGCTGTACCATTACCCATTTTTCTCGGTGCGTAAACAAAATGGCCACTTGTGCTCTTAAGTTATATTCATGCAAGACTAATTTATGATCAGATGCTTTTAGTCTAATTTTAATGCTTGTAATTAACGACCCAAAAAATGGCCACCTTCCCCTTGCACCCTATCCCACTCATCTACTCCAATAAGGTGACGGTGGCACGGCTGAATTACTATAATTTATAACTAAAAATGACATCAGACACTTCGAAATTACAGAGAATGTATGAAAAATGATACGTTACCCAGTGGTATTTCCTGCATGAACGCCAATGTACGACCACCTTAAACTTCTATTTACCGTTTTGGGACAATCTGTTACAATTTTTTCAGACATCTTGCCAGTATTAAAAATACCCATTTTCAACTATCTTTCACGTATCTCATCCAGATACACACGTAGATTATCACAAATGCAAGACTTTTAATGTTTAACAACTACCACAGCGCTTTACATTATTTAAACTAATGCATTCTTGCTACATACAAATTACACTGATATGCCCCCCCCCCGTTTCATGTGAAACAGTTAACACAGTAATTTATTTAAACAAATACATTGTTGACACAAGTTGTTGTTGTTGTGGTCTGCAGTCCAGAGACTGGTTTGATGCAGCTCTCCATGCTACCCTACCCTGTGTAAGCCTCTTGATATCCAAATAACTACTGCAACTTACATTCTGCTCAATCTGCTTAGTGTATTAATGTCCTGGTCTCCCCCTACGATTTTTACCTTCTACGCTTCCCTCCAATACTAAACTGGTGGTCCGTTGATGCCTCAGAACATGTCCTACCAACCGATCCCTTCTTCTAATCAAGTTGTGCCACAAATTCCTCTTCTCCCCAATTCTGTTCAGTACCTCCTCATTAGTTACGTGATCTACCCATCTAATATTTACCAGTCTTCTGTAGTAGCACATTTAGAAAGCTTCTATTCTCTTCTTGTCCAAACTATTTATCGTCCATGTTTCACTTCCATACATGTCCACACTCCATACAAATACTTTCAGAAAAGACATCTTGATACTTAAATCTATACTCGATGTTAACGAACTTCTATTCTTTAGAAACGCTTTTCTTGCCGTTACGTCTACATTTTATATCCTCTCTACTTCGACCATCATCAGTTATTTTGCTCCCCAAATAGCAAAACTCATCTACTACTTTAAGTGTCTCATTTCCTAATCTAGTTCCGTTAGCATCACCTGATTTAATTCGACTACATTCCATTATGCTCGTTTTGCTTTTTTTAATATTCATTTTATATCCTCCTTGCAAGACACTGTCCATTCCTTTCAGCTGGTCTTCCAAGTCCTTTGCTGTCTCTGACAGTATTACAATGTCGTCGGCAAACCTCAAAGTTTTTATTTCTTCTCCATGGGTTTTAATTCCTACTCCAAATTTTTCTTTTGATTCCTTTACTGTTTGCTCAATATACAGATTGAATGAAACCTGGGGTAGGCTACAACCCTGACGCACTCCCTTCTCAGCCACTGCTTCTCTTTCGCGCCGCTCAAAATTTCTTTTGTTTCCTGTTTTTTACCCCTGCGATCTCTAGAATTTGAAACAGAGTATTCCAGTTAACATTATCAAAAGCTTTCTCGAAGTCCACAGATGAGAGAAACGTAGATTTGCCTTTCCTTAACCTATCTTCTAACAAGGGAACCTCCCCATCGCACCCCCCTCAGATTTAGTTATAAGTTGGCACAGTGGATAGGCCTTGGAAAACTGAACACAGATCAATCGAGAAAACAAGAAGAAGTTGTGTGGAACCGTGAAAAAAATTAGTAAAAATACAAACTGAGTAGTCAATGTGCAAGATAAGCAATATCAAGGGAAATATGAGCTCAGGAGCGCCGTGGTCCCGTGGTTACCGTGGCTAGCTACCGAACGAGAGGTCTTGGGTTCAAGTCTTCCCTTGACTGAAAATTTTACTTCCTTTATTTTCGCAAAGTTATGATCTGTCCGTTCGTTCATTGACGTCTCTGTTCACTGAAATAAGTTTAGTGTCCGTGTTTTGCGACCGCACCGCAAAACCGTGCGATTAGTACACGAAAGGACGTGCCTCCCCAATGGGAACCGAAAACATTTGATCGCAAGGTCATAGGTCAACCGATTCCTCCACGGGAAAAGACGTCTGATATATTCTATACGACACTGGTGACGGCATGTGCGTCACATGACAGGAATATGTTGTCGACCCACCTAACTTGTACACTTAGTGAATGGGTAAAAAGATTCTTCTACCTCGCCCGATTTAGGTTTTCTTGTGGATGTGATAATCACTCCCAAAAAAGTGATGAAAACTTAAGGGTTTGTCACATAAACTGAAAATAAAAAATTAAACTTTTCACTCGAGGGAAGACTTGAACCCAGGACCTCTCGCTCCGTAGCTGCTCTCGCTAACCACGGGACCATGGCGCTGCTTGACTCCCAGTGTCCTTGATTATTGCCTATCTTCGCATGGACTACTCAGTTTGTATATTTTACTAATTTTTTTCATAGTTCCACACAACTTCTTCCTGTTTTCTCGATTGATCTGTGTTCAGTTTTTCAAGGCCTATCCACTGTGCCAACGTATAATTAAATCTGAGGGGAGTGCGATGGGGATGTTCCCTTGTAAGATAAGTGGGTCAGTATTGCCTCACGTGTTCCACCATTTCTACGAAATCTGAACTGATCTTCACCGATGTCGGTTTCTACCAGTTTTGCCATTCGTCTGTGTTAGTATTTTGCGGCCGTGACTTGCTACATACCAAGTCTCTTAATCTAGGTACATTTCACTGTAAGGAACGTATCCCTGCGTTATTACTGTGCTGAAAACAATAATCTGCACGCTATGACGTCACAATCAAACTACTGTAGATGAATCTGACACTATAAGACTATGGTAACTTGTAATTAAAGGGCGAAATAAAAAATTCCAAGTAGGATGTTTCTACAGACAAGTATATACACTCCTGGAAATTGAAATAAGAACACCGTGAATTCGTTGTCCCAGGAAGGGGAAACTTTATTGACACATTCCTGGGGTCAGATACATCACATGATCAAACTGACAGAACCACAGGCACATAGACACAGGCAACAGAGTATGCACAATGTCGGCACTAGTACAGTGTATATCCACGTTTCGCAGCAATGCAGGCTGCTATTCTCCCATGGAGACGATCGTAGAGATGCTGGATGTAGTCCTGTGGAACGGCTTGCCATGCCATTTCCACCTGGCGCCTCAGTTGGACCAGCGTTCGTGCTGGACGTGCAGACCGCGTGAGACGACGCTTCATCCAGTCCCAAACATGCTCAATGGGGGACAGATCCGGAGATCTTGCTGGCCAGGGTAGTTGACTTACACCTTCTAGAGCACGTTGGGTGGCACGGGATACATGCGGACGTGCATTGTCCTGTTGGAACAGCAAGTTCCCTTGCCGGTCTAGGAATGGTAGAACGATGGGTTCGATGACGGTTTGGATGTACCGTGCACTATTCAGTGTCCCCTCGACGATCACCAGTGGTGTACGGCCAGTGTAGGAGATCGCTCCCCACACCATGATGCCGGGTGTTGGCCCTGTGTGCCTCAGTCGTATGCAGTCCTGATTGTGGCGCTCACCTGCGCGGCGCCAAACACGCATACGACCATCATTGGCACCAAGGTAGAAGCGACTCTCATCGCTGAAGACGACACGTCTCCATTCGTCCCTCCATTCACGCCTGTCGCGACACCACTGGAGGCGGGCTGCACGATGTTGGGGCGTGAGCGGAAGACGGCCTAACGGTGTGCGGGACCGTAGCCCAGCTTCATGGAGACGGTCGCGAATGGTCCTCGCCGATACCCCAGGAGCAACAGTGTCTCTAATTTGCTGGGAAGTGGCGGTGCGGTCCCCTACGGCACTGCGTAGGATCCTACGGTCTTGGCGTGCATCCGTGCGTCGCTGCAGTCCGGTCCCAGGTCGACGGGCACGTGCACCTTCCGCCGACCACTGGCGACAACATCGATGTACTGTGGAGACCTCACGCCCCACGTGTTGAGCAATTCGGCGGTACGTCCACCCGGCCTCCCGCATGCCCACTATACGCCCTCGCTCAAAGTCCGTCAACTGCACATACGGTTCACGTCCACGCTGTCGCGGCATGCTACCAGTGTTAAAGACTGCGATGGAGCTCCGTATGCCACGGCAAACTGGCTGACACTGACGGCGGCGGTGCACAAATGCTGCGCAGCTAGTGCCATTCGACGGCCAACACCGCGGTTCCTGGTGTGTCCGCTGTGCCGTGCGTGTGATCATTGCTTGTACAGCCCTCTCGCAGTGTCCGGAGCAAGTATGGTGGGTCTGACACACTGGTGTCAATGTGTTCTTTTTTCCATTTCCAGGAGTGTACGTGAGAAATACACACACACACATAAGACACCGCTAAACTACTCTAATATCGCAAGTTTCAATAGTTTCCCACACTTATACTGCTACCACCACACTTTATTTAAAACAAGTAAAAAATATCTTCCATGATTTGCTCCATAAGTGCACGCAGCCTCTGGGCTGCCCATCCGCATGACAGTGTCAACTTTCGCTACACGCCAGTGCCATGATGACATGCTTGAGACGTTTACCACTTGTCCTCTTACGGACGCGGGCAAGATGTAGCCTTGGACATTAGTACTTTGCCAGCAGTGACCAGCTGTCCGTAGAGCATGGGTGGCTGACTGTATGAACTACTAACTCTCATCTCACACACCTGTAACAATTGGCATCTGTCTTTGAACCCGTAAGTAGGCTGTTTAGGTTTTTATGTTGGTAACACCACGTAACGCTCTATATGAAAATCACTGACTGTGCTGTGTGAAGTTTGTGGCCGGTTGGCATTGTTGGAATAGTCGCTATTGTAGTGTTGGGCAGTTGGATGTGAACAGAGCGCGTGTTTTGTTTATTGATTTATTGTTCCGTGGGACCAAACTAAGGAGAAGTCTCCATGGTCATGGAACACGATAGTAGAAACAGATAAAATGAAATATAAAAACATATTCAGGCGACAAGTAAGTTTAAATAAAGAAAATCAACACTGTAACACTGGAATTTGCTTAATTTTTTAGCTCTTCCAGGAGCTCATAGACAGAATAGAAGGAGTGAGCCATGAGGAAACTCTTCAGTTTAGACTTAAAAGAGTTTGGGCTACTGCTAAGATTTTTGAGTTCTTGTGGTAGTTTATTGAAAATGGATGCAGCAGAATACTGCACTCCTTTCTGTGCAAGAGTCAAGGAAGTGCATTCCATATGCAGATTGGATTTCTGCCTAGAATTAACTGAGTGAAAGCTGCTAACTCTTGGGAATAGACTAATATTGCTAACAACAAACGACATTAAAGAAAATATATACTGTGAGGGCAATGTCAGAATTCCCAGACTATTAAATAGGGGTCGACAAGAGGTTCTCGAATTTACACCACATATAGCTCGAACAGCCCATTTTTGAGCCAAAAATACCCCTTTTGAATCAGAAGAATTACCCCAAAAAATAATACCATACGACATAAGCGTATGAAAATATGCGAAGTAGACTACTTTTCGCGTCGAACTGTCACTTATTTCAGATACTGTTCTAATGGTAAATAAAGCAGCATTTACTTTCTGAACAAGATCCTGGACATGGGCTTTCCACAACAGCTTACTATCTATCCGAACGCCTAGGAACTTGAACTGTTCCGTCTCGCTTATAATATGCCCATTCTGTCTGATCAAAATATCGGTTCTTGTTGAATTGTGAGTTAGAAACTGTAAAAACTGAGTCTTACTGTGATTTAGCATCAAATTATTTTCCACAAGCCACGAACTTATTTCATGAACTACATTATTTGATACTGTTTCAATATTACACACAAGATCCTTCACTACCAAGCTGGTGTCATCAGCAAACAGAAATATTTTTGAATCACCTGTAATACTAGAAGGCATATCATTTATATAAATAAGAAACAGCAGTGGCCCCAGCACCGACCCTTGGGGAACACCCCACTTAACAGTGGGACTGAACGTCACTACCACTCTCAATATTGCGGAGAATTACCTTCTGCTTTCTGTTCTCAAAGTAAGAGGCGAACCAATTGTAAGCTACTTTCAGTTAACAGTGCCCCATTGGGACCGAACATCACTACCACTCTCAATATTGGGGAGAATTACCTTCTGCTTTCTGTTCTTAAAGTAAGAGGCGAACCAATTGTAAGCTACTCCCCTTACTCCATAATGGTCCAACTTCTGCAGTAATATTTTGTGGTCAACACAGTCAAAAGCCTTCGTTAAATCAAAGAAAACACCTAGCGTTCGCAACCTTTTATTTAATCCGTCCAAAACCTCACAGAGAAAAGAGAATATAGCAGATTCAGTTGTTAAACCATTTCTAAAACCAAACTGTACATTTGACAGCAAATTATGTGATTTTAAATGCTCCAGTAACCTTATATATACAACCTTCTCGATAACTTTAGCAAACACCGATGGCATAGAAATAGGTCTAAAATTGTCAACATTATCCCTGTCTCCCTTTTTATAAAGTGGCTTCACTACCGAGTACTTTAATCGGTCAGGAAACCGACCACTCCTAAAGGAAAAGTTACAGATATGGCTCAGTACTGGGCTAACATACATAGAACAATACTTCAGTATTCTGCTAGATACCCCGTCATATCCATGAGAGTTCTTGGTCTTTAGTGATTTAATTATTAACTCAATCTCCCTCTTGTCAGTATCATGGAGGAGCATTTCAGGTAACAGTCTCGGAACACTTTTTTCTACGAGCGCTATATGATTCCCTGTTGGGACTAGGTTTCTATTTAGTTCACCTGCTATATTCAGAAAGTGATTATTAAATACTGTATATATATGTGACTTATCAGTAACACGGACATTCCCACTACGCACTGATTCTATATGCTCGACCTGTCTCTGCAGACCAGCCACTTCCTTTACGACTGACCATATGGTTTTAATTTTATCCTGAGACTTAGCTATTCTATCTGCATACCACATACTTTTTGCCTTCCTAATAACATTTCTAAGCACATTACAATACTGTTTATAATGGGCTACTGCATTTAGATTTTGACTGTTTCTAGCGTTTTGATATAATTGCCACTTTGTTCTACAAGATATTCTTATCCCTCTAGTCAGCCACCCAGGCTGCCTGTTTGTGCTAGTACCCTGTTTTGAACGTTATAACGGAAAGCAACTTTCAAAGAGCACGAGAAAAGTCTTGAGAAAGCATTATATTTATCCTCTACTGTATCAGCGCTATAAACATCTTGCCACTCTTGTTCCTTGATAAGGTTTACAAAGGTCTCTACAGCAACTGGATCAGCTTTCCTAAACAGTTGATAACTATGTTTAACATGTGTTGCAGCACAAAAATCTTTTAGAGTTAAAATTTGTGCATCATGATCTGAAAGGCCACTCACCTTTTTGCTAACAGAAAGCCCTTCTAGTAATGAGTAATGGACAAAAATGTTGTCTGTGGTTGTTCTACTGTTCGCTTGCACTCTCGTTGGAAAGAATACGGTTTGCATAAGATTATATGAGTTAAGGAGGTCTACCAGCATCCTTTTCCTTGCACAATGACTTATACAATTAATATTGAAGACACCACATATAACTAACTTTTTGTATTTCCTATAAAGTGAACCAAGAACCTCCTCTAACTTTAGCAAAAATGTTGTGAAATCGGCGTCTGGGGATCTATAAATAACAACAGTTAGAAGTTTAGCTTCATTAAATTTAACCGCACCTGCGCAACATTCAAACACCTTTTCAGAGCAGTACTTTGAAACATCAATTGACTCAAATGGGATGCCGTTTTTCACATATATGGCTACTCCCCCACACCGCAAAGAGCTCCTAGAAAAGCTGCCAGCCAATCTGTATCCTGGTAAAGGAAGCCTCTGAATTATCTCCTTATTTAAGAAGTGTTCAGATATGCCAATAATTTCAGAGTCAACACCTATAAGCAGTTCACTAACTCTATCTCTAATACCTTGTATATTTTGATGAAAATACTAATTCCCTCGTTACTCGGATACCTAAGCTTTGTCAAAAGTGGTTCCTTTGTTATAGAGACTTCCCTTAAGCAAGAATACCTGTCAGCTGACTTCAATCTAAAAACGGTGCAGCTCAAACACTCACTACTGCAGGATTTTTCCCATGAGTGATCCCACCACCCCCACCTATGCTGTCACCTATAAGCTTTGCCAACCTCCCCTTTCCATACCTGTTGAGGTGCAGGCCATGTCTAGTGAACCCTGTCCTGCTGATAGACTCCACCGACACCACTGAAATGCGACCCATGCTTTCTGTCATCAGCGTACCCCCAAGTCTCATGTTATTACGCCTGACGGCTGTATTAAGATGAGGCCGATCGTGACGCTGAAACAGTTCCACGAAATGCACATTCGTGTTGCCAGTCTGAGTGGCTATCTTTTCCAGGTCACCATCTATGTCATACTCCCCATCCCTATCAATACTATTACCAGCCCCACCCACAATCACTACCTGATCCTCTGTAGTAAAATCCTTACATAATCCCCCTATGTTAACAGTCACCTGAGCCAATCCTACATTAGGCTTCACAATGCTGGTGACCTGGTACTCACTCCCTAGCACTTCCTGCAACTGCTGGCCTACACCTCTGCCATGAGAACTACCTGCCGGCCGAAGCGGCCGCGCGGTTCTGGCGCTGCAGTCTGGAACCGCGAGACCGCTACGGTCGCAGGTTCGAATCCTGCCTCGGGCATGGATATGTGTGATGTCCTTAGGTTAGTTAGGTTTAACTAGTTCTAAGTTCTAGGGGACTAATGACCTCAGCAGTTGAGTCCCATAGTGCTCTGAGCCATTTGAACCATTTGAGAACTACCTAACAGCAGAACCTTCTTCTTCGACTTTGCAACTGTTCTAGCCACCGTAACTACTGAGGTCTGCTGCATACTTCCTGCATCTACAGCTACTAGAGATTCCTCTCCACTAGACTCTGACAGTTGGTCATATCTATTGTAAACACCAATAGTAAAACTATCTGAAAATCTTCTTCTCCTAGCAGATCTCTTGCCAACAGCCAGCTCCCATTCCCCAACCCCCTTCTCCCTCCTCATCCTATCTAGCTCCTCCTGTGCGTTTTTCAACTGCACCTGAAGGGCACAGATCTTACGCTCCTGCTCCTCTATCAGTTTACTCTTGCTACATAACGTGCAGTTCCAGGAGAGGATCTCACCAGAATGCCCACTGGCTTCCCCACTGCATTCCCCCCAGTGAAAATACTTCGAACAAGTCTCACACCGCAATCCACTACTCACGAGCCTACGGCAAAGCCCACACTTCTCACTCATGGTAAAATTTTACAGTTATTGAAACAAGAAAACTAGTTTATCTAAGTTCCGTTACTACAATAAGAAGATGTTAAAAACCTGACTACAATAATCACAAACTTACTCTAAAAGGGAAGTAACTACTATTATTAACAGTATTAATCAACAACAAATGAGAATATAACAAAAGACTAATACAGAAAGAGAATCAAACGTATAACGACACAGTAACGAAACTGAAAACAGTTCCCAAAAATTTCTTCTGAAATTATTTCACCAGAAAACACCAAGAACACCGGTTGAAGACTACTAAAGTTCCTAAATAAACCACTAAAACAATTAATTAGTAGTTAGCTTTCGATGCGCCGCTACAGCTGCAACTGGTCAGCGCGGAATGTAAACACAGGTAAGAGGTTAAGTTGCTCGATACGAAACACTCAACAAATATCAGGTCACAACACAAGAAAGGCAGAGGTGAATGAAGAAACCACTAATAAGTCACTTGTATAGTAAATATTATCACAAAAACCGTTAAAATATGTATCTGAAACCTAAAAATATAGCCGGCCGAAGTGGCCGTGCGGTTAAAGGCGCTGCAGTCTGGAACCGCAAGACCACTACGGTCGCAGGTTCGAATCCTGCCTTGGGCATGGATGTTTGTGATGTCCTTAGGTTAGTTAGGTTTAACTAGTTCTAAGTTCTAGGGGACTAATGACCTCGGCAGTTGAGTCCCATAGTGCTCAGAGCCATTTGAACCTAAAAATATATAAAAACTTAGAGAGCGATCTCACACGCAGTCACTCGCTTATGACGTCACACCAAAAAGACAAAACTTGACTGTCATATATATATATATATATATATATATATATATATATATATATATATATATATATATATGTGTGTGTGTGTGTGTGAGTGAGTGAGTGAGTGAGTGTGTGTGTGTGTGTGTGTGTGTGTGTGTGTGTGTGAGTTTGCGCGCTTCCGTCTAATTGCACAATAGTGCAATGTGTTCTTCATACTACCAAGCAGTATTTACAATACATCCCTCTGTTATATGCTTCTATTATGGCGTAAAATGGCAAACAGTCATGATTTGGTAGCTGACTTACCAATGTTATAGAGTACACTGACTAAAGAACATTGTATTACCACAAACCACCGCCTGCGAGTCCAGGTACCTGTAACAACCATCAATCCTCTTCTGTTCACTACAGCCTTCTGACATTTCAATTTACTTGTGGGCAACAACATCATCTACATCAGTCTCAGGGAGCTTCTGGAATTTTCCACAGAAACATATATATTGGTAAAACTGCTTCGTGGATGAGCCATAACCAAATCAATCGAGTAACACGTTCAGAGATCTTCAGTCATATTTGCCTATCACAATTAACAACATGCATGTGCTTTGTAAACCTGCCATTACTCTCCACCAAAGAACGCCTATTTAGGGAGAAAATTAAGCGGCATATATGTATTAAAGTTACGCTTATAACGTAGTTTCACAGCTATATTGCATCCTACTGTAATGCGCCAATCTATCTGGAACGATGGTCGTAATCAACACAGGAATCATGGACTGGATGTCTAAGTGCGGCCAGACAATGGCGTCGGTACAAAGCACATGCTGTGTGGATCTCCAAGTCAGAGATCTGTGTTCTGGACTATCTAACACTTTCTTAACTGACACTTTTAAAATATAGTTACAAGTACAGAAGTGAAGCACTCCCTCTTTATTATTATTTGCAGAGCATTGCCACCGATTCCTCTGCAAACAAACAGGGCGACGCCGACTTTTTTTATAAAAATCTTGCTATGTAGTCTCCATACAACTTACAGCAATGCAACTGTAATTTGCAGCAGGTGTAATATTCCACTACACAAACGAAAAAAAAGTCGCAGCACCAAGAAGGAGTTTTGCAACATAAACGAAAGTTGGTAGGCGTGTTCCGTTCCTAATCTGAAAGGCGATGTATTCAAATTTCAAGCCAGTCACGTAAGACTGTCGCTAGTAGCGTCACTATGAGGATGCAAAACAGGTTGGTTTTAAATACACGCTTGAATGATCGTGAGCGTTAGTTACCACTGAGGTTGGATATAGTGAGTTGATGTTAGTCAGGACTGTCTTTAAGGCTACAAAGACGTCATTATCACTGAGTTTGAAGGAAGTTGTGTAATAGGGCTATGAGAAGCCTGACGTTCCTTCTGCGATACTGCAAGAATATAGCTGCCGTACCAGACTGTTGGCAGCAGTGGTCACTACAATGTATGGTCGCAGGAAGACCTGGCTAGGGAAGGTCGCGTGGCACTACCGAGAGGGAAGACCATCATGTTGGACTTATGTCTCTGGCACATCGTACTACATCTGCAGGAGCAATCCGAGCAGCTGTTGGCACCACAGTCACATAACGAATTGTTACAAATCGGTTACTTCAAGGACAGCTCCGAGCCAGGCGCCCTGTAGCGTGCATTCCTCTGATCCCAAACAACCGCCGGCCGATGTGGCCGAGCGGTTCTAAGCACTACAGTCCGGAACCGGGCTGATGCTGCGGTTGCAGGCTCGAATCCTGCCTCGGGCATGGATGTGTGTGATGTCCTTAGGTTAGTTAGGTTTAAGTAGTTCTAAGTCTAGGGGACTGATGACCTTAGATGTTAAGTTCCATAGTGCTTAGAGCCATTTGATCCATTTTGAACCCAAACCACCGCCGTTTGCGACTTTAGTATCTTCAAGTGAGAGCCCACTGGAGAACAGGATGGAGGTCTGTTGTGGTTTATTACGAACGCTGGATCTGCCTCGGTGTGTTGGTTAGAAGGAGGCCAGTTGTAAGGCAACCAACCTTCCTGCGTATAGACACACTGGACCTACACCTGGAGTTACGGTCTAGGATGCGATGTTGTATGACAGCAGGAACACTCAAGTAGCTATACCTTGCACCCTGATAGCAAAACTGTAAGTCAATCTGGTTATTCGACCTGTTGTGCTGCTATTCATGAACAGCATTCCAGGGGGTGTTTTCCAACAAGATGACGCTCGCCCACATACTGATTTTGTAACCCAACATGCTGTACAGAGTGCCAACATGTTGCCCTGGCATGCTCGATCACCGGATCAATCTCCAGTCGAGGACATGTGGGACATCATTGGACGACAACTGCAATGTCATCCAGAACCAGTATTAACCATCCCTGTACATGTACAACGCAATACCTGCCCGTCTGCATGCTCGCATTCAACATTCTGGCGGTAACACCGGTTATTAATGTACCAGCATTTCACATATTATTCTACATTAATCTTTTTTGCTGTCAGTTTAAATAGTCCCATGGTGTACAACCCATACAACCCAGAGTTGTGTATTATAGCTGTCTCACTATAACATAGCGATGTGTGTAGTTATAAATAACAGCTTAATATCATATTCCTCAGTCAGGAAGACGCAGTTTGGTCACTTTATAACAACGATAAGTTGGTTAGCAAATCGTAAATAGTGTTGGAGTTTATGGACGATACCCAGTCCTCGACATTTAAATGGCATGTAACCATCTTTTTTAAGCAGATCCAAATGCAAATGGAGGTTTATAAATCGATTTTTCTCGTATGTTTTAATATAGGGTAGTAAACGTCCTCAAATTCTTTATTTTCTACAAGTACATCAATGCATGGTAACTTTCGACCGCTATTTACAATAAATGCAGATATCTTGTATTCCTCATTTTTATGCAGAATATTTTTCTGTAGATGGTGTTTTAAATAATTTGCAAGCCTTACCTACCACTATATTACCTATGGTAATACAATGTTCTCAATCAGGATACTCTACAACGTCGATAAGTTGGCTACCAAATCAAAGGAATCGTTTGTCAGTTTACCCCACAGTAGAAGCATATAGTAGGGAGATGTATTCTAAATATTGCTTGCTAGTGTGAAAAATACGTTGCACTACCATGGAGATATAAATAGCAGCTTAAATATAGTGTTTCAAAAAGGAGTTTCCAACTTTGAAAATTCATATAATTTACTTCATAGTACTTACAGAAGTGATTGTAGTGTCAATTTGTAGGGAAATACATCAAGTTTGGTGTCGCGTAGTTCGCTACTTCCGAATCACACCGTAAGGACCGCTAGCGGCAGTTGCTTTAAAGATGGCTGCCTTCACTGGACCTAAGTGAGTTAGCTGTGTGTTTTGGTTTGAATAACCGGTGTCGGCGACAATAGTTCAGCGTAATTTCCATACCAAGTACACTAAAGATCCTCCCAGTAGGCCTACAAATAAAGAATGGTATAAATGTTTTGTAGAAACAGGGTGCTCAGAAAGACATGGGAAATCATCAGGTCGTCCAAGTACATCTGACGACGGCGTTGAGCGAGTGGGACAACGTTTTGTCAACAGCCCTACGAAATTGACCCGGCGTGCATCTCACGAACTGCAAATCCCACATACGACTGTTTGGCGTGTGTTGATAAACCGTTCGCATTTGAAACTGTACAGATTGATGATCGTACAAGCAATAAAAGACTGTGATAAAATTGCTCGCAAGAACTTCCGTGCACTTGTGTTAAATCGATTACATGAGAATGAACATTTCCTGGACAAAATCATCTTTTCTAACAAGCCAACATTTCACTTAAGTGGCAAGGTTAACACATAACTGTAGGATTTGAGGCAGTCAAAATCCACATCAAACATTACAACATGTTCGCGATGGCCCTAAACTGAATGTTCTTTGTGCGTTTTGCAAGAACAAAGTGTACGGCCCCTTTTTTCTGTGAGAGAACCATCAATGGGATAGTGTACCTGGATATGTTACAACAAATTTTGATACCACAGATCGATGTGGATGACCAATAACGAAATATTTACTTCATGCAAGATGTTGTACAACCCCACTACCTGGGGTCAATGGCTTGGCCGTGTTGCGCCAAATGCATGGTCCCCACGTTCCCCAGACCTGACACCACTCGATTTTTTAAAATGGGGATTCATCAAGGATATCGTGTTTGTACCTCCTGTGCCGGCTTCTCTACCTGATCTTAGAGCAAGAATTTACACAACCAATGAGCAAGTTACACCTGGAATGCTACAGCGAGTTTGGGAAGAAACTGACTTCCAATGGGATGTGTGCAGGATAACCAACGGAAGCCACATACAACATCTTTAGTTTAAGGTCAAACAACTTGATGTGTTTCCCTACAAAGTAATATTAAACCCAGCTTTATATCTTCTTTCAATAAATTAATATGAATTTTTAAAGTTTAAAGTCTTTTTTAAAACACCCTGTACTATGATCTTTAGTCAGGAAGACACATATAAAAAGTATTATACGTGGTAAATATCTGCGTCACATCATTTTATTTACAAATTTACGGCGCTACTGTCACTGTGTGTAGTAGGTAAGGGAGGTTGGTTGGCACCTTATTCTAGAATTATGGAGTTGTTTTATTTATTTGGATGTTTCATTCAAGTATGCAAACGTCTACAGACCACTAAGACCTCCACAGTAGCTTGTCCAATCGCTGCACCAGGGAGGGTGGGTATACATAATGTTATAGCATTTTAGTAACTTTACCATAGGATTGTGACCATCTATCTCTAGTGCAACGTAAACGCCGCAGAATATCCTAATAGTTCAGTTATCTTTGATGTCCCCCATGTTAACTAACGTTTATTAATATATGTCACAGAAGTGTTGTATAGGTGTTTTATTCTTGAAAATCTTTAATAGGAATTTGTTTAAGACTGTTAGACACGTTGTTCTTTTTTCTTAAGCCCTGTGGAATAACATTGTTTATAGGAAACAATGCTAATCCAGTAATATCTATATTTAACAATATTGTGGCGTACATTATCCTACACTGAGAAAAATATATTTCTCGAACTTTAATATAACACCTCTGTATAATACTTACGTTGTCTTCATTAGGATCTGCATTAACAATCTCCACACAGTTTACAGGCAATAAATTATAAATATAGACAGAGTATGGTGTATAACGTTCTCTTGTTCTTGATTGTTTGGAAGGCTTACTTGCACGCCAGTCAACTTCAATGCTTGTTCTTATTGCAGCAGCAGACAAACTGCAGACTGAGACGTGCTTGGATAGCGCAGACGGTAGAGCACTTGGCCACGAAAGGCAAAGGTCCCGAGTTCGAGTCTCGGTCCGGCACACAGTTTTAATCTGCCAGGAAGTTTCAAATTAGCGCACACTCCACTGCTCATTCTGCAGACTGCTGTTAGACAGTCCTCCACAGAGTCAAGCGCGCACAATCCATTCCATACTTATAAGTCATATCTTGTAGTCTGATAACACAATGTTCTTTAGGCAGGAAACATGTAGAAGTTTCTACTACAAACTGCTGTCCCTACAACTGGAGAAGAAGTCCCACAAAAGGTTGCCTTACTGTACCAAATATAAGCATACGCGAAACTTAGGAACGATTAGGATATTTACCTGTGCTGCTGCACGGTGAAATAATGTACTTGGTGCTGTCAAGTAAAAATACAGGCACCTTCCATGGCAATGGAAGAAAAAGAGAACAGTTGGTCAAGCAATAACAGCCAGGCGGAATTACAACAAGGGGTGTCCTCTGATATTGCAAGTATTACAGTCACATTACGGGCATGTCTCGCAGTGTAGCTAATTAGGGCACAACTATGACTCAGGTGCATGATTTCCCCATGTCCAGCCCACAGTAGTGTTATCAGCTGGAGCAAAGAAACTGGTAAAGTAGCATAACTGGCATGGGCCAGTCACATACAAATGTTGCTCATTTTTCAGTGGTCAGCGACTGACCAGCCTGGAGAGGGGTTCTATGTCAGTCCGTCATATACTTATCTGGCAGTCGACAAGCTTGTATGAAACTCCAAGACCCGCGATGGGTATTTAGATGCTGTTAGCTGCAGCGCCACCGTATATGCTGAGTTCGAAGAGAAGGCCACTTGGTGGTCTACCTTACGGACCCAGACGTGCAGCCACTCTTCCATCATCACAAACTCCACTGCTGCTGCCCACTCTTCTGTCCAGTAGTTACAGCTTGAATCAACACGACTCCACACACTTCACGCAGGGCTGCCGGCTACCATTGACAGCATAGCTGGCGTCCGAAGTCGTCTCTCCACCTTAGCAGCCTTGAGCTGTTCCTGTCAAGAATGGTCCGCGCGCTGGCGTCGGCCTATTTCTGACAAGATGTACACCGTTTATGCCCTGTGTTGCGGTCAGCCTGCCATGCCATCACAACATTTGTGTATTGTTGAAAAAATAAATGTTTGGTTCTTCAATACTGTTTTAGTAAAGCCCACAGGATTGAGACACTCACCCACTCACCATGCTGCTATTTATCGGAGTCATCAGCATCCGGACCTCGACGTTTATGATCATCCATCGCCAGTCGAGGTAAAGAGCCGGGTAAGACTGTTGTTGTTGGGAGCAAACGCTCATGATATTCCACTTTCAAATGCATCGTCTGTTGAGCCAGATGAAGAAGGAAGATTCGTGACTGCAACTGTTTTTGGCAATATCCTGCCTGATATGTCTGAGGCGTTGGCAATGGTTGAAGGAGAGAAGGAGATAGAAGATTTAGATTTTGGAGTAGGAGAATCCGATGTGCCCCCAATGTCACTGGCTTCTGATTGTAGCACTGAAGGATTTAAATATCTTGCTGGATATGTAGCTTATCGATGCAGACAGTATGACAGATCACTGGCCACACCCACTGGAGAGTTACTGACACTGCCTGAGGAGACATCGAGAGGATGGCTGGGCATGCTTTCTCGTGGGGGTTTGCTTGTGCCTTCAGAAACGTGGCTCGAAACAATTAGCAGATATGAATTAATTTTTGCCCAGATCCATGGACACGACAGTTTGTCCAGGGAAACTGGTGTCATCAAGAAGCTGTGCGCTATACTTACCGAGCGATTCCCCACTATTCACCCAGAAATCATTAAGATTTACGCTAGGACGAGAACATTTATCCGACTGCGTTGGCTGTCTGCAAAGGACAAGTCGAAGAAAGCAGTTGCCGCTCAGCAACGGAAAGCAAGGAAGTGGTATTTGTCATCGCTTTAGAATGTAAATAAACAATATTTGTGAAAGTTAAATAATATATAAACTTAGTGATAGAAGTGAAGGTCCTCTGTGTGTTTCACAACTAGCAAGACTCTACACTGACAGTGTCAAGGATTGGCTTATTGTTTCCCACACTACATACCAACTTTGCTGAACGGTGGACTCGGTAAGTCAGTTTACCACTATTTCCTGTAAATCGAATTTTGTAGCACTTTTTTTGATTCAATGCTCTTTTATATAAGTGAATTTTAACAACGAGGGCAAATATTATACAGCCACCTTGATAAAAATATAAGCCAATGGTTTGAGGTGTGAGAAAATTAAGAATGTGTGTGTGTGTGTCAGTTCAGGTAGGTAACTCAAATGTTTCCTACAAATAAGGCAATTGCATAATTTCTTGAGTGAAAATGAAAGTGTTTTTGTAGACATGATGTAAACAGAATATAAATGAGCGTTACATAGAGCTTGTCTACAAGTTAACACTTTTCCCAGAGCCAAAGTTAGAAAACTGAACGCTCATTTCGAACGTTTACTTCGTAGAGAACTGCAAAACAGACTGTACTTTGCACTTATTTTTGTATAGTTTGATCTATAGACGCTTGATTTTATTAAAGTCAGCACTCAGCAGTGTCTGTTTAAAAGCTGGACAAGTTACAGAATATAGCAGTAACTTTCTAGAAATAGCAGAATAACAATTTACCTTTTACTATTTCTGTAGAAACTGAAACATTTCACAAATACATGGCTTAAACGCGTGGGCTGCGTCTTGTAGCGCTGTTCAGAGGCAGCGGCGGTTCCTTCGTGACGTCACAGCCTCAGCCAATGGCAGGACAGAACGCTTACTGCTCAACCTTATTTTTTTTTTACGGACCTTGGACGTACCCTCAAAGGCCATCCAGCGTAGAGTTCGCCCCCTGGGCATTACAGTGCACTGGAAGCCTATCGGTCTGTGCTCTGCCATTGCAATCGTCAAACAACTTGCTCGTCAAGCTATCCACACGTTTACGATGGACACTGAGGTGACCAAAGTCATGGAGTAGCTCCTTACATCGTGTCGGACCTCCTTTTGCTCGGAGTAGTGCAGCAAATCGACGTAGCACAGATTCAAGAAGTCGTTGAAAGCCCTCTGCATAAATATTGTGGCATGGTGCCTCTATTGCCGTCTACAATTGCGAAAGTGTTGCCAGTACA
The DNA here is from genome assembly GCF_023898315.1 of Schistocerca nitens. Lineage (NCBI taxonomy): Eukaryota > Metazoa > Arthropoda > Insecta > Orthoptera > Acrididae > Schistocerca > Schistocerca nitens. The sequence continues at coordinate 355,849,392 of NC_064615.1, forward strand.
GAATTTTGTGCACGACCTCTCGATTAAGCCCCGTATATATTCGGCGGGATTAATGTCGGGCCATCTAGGCGGCCAAAACATTGACTCGAATTGTCGAAAATGTTCTTCAAACTAATTGTAAACCGTGACATGACATCGCGGTTTGGGAACATGAAGTCCACGAATGGCTGCAGATGATCTCCACGTAGCCGTACATAACTATTTTCTGTCAATGCTCGATTCAATTAAACCAAAAGGCCATGTCCATTGCATGTAGTAACAGCCCACACCCTTACGGAACCACCACCGGCTGCACTGTGCCTTGTTGACATAGTGGGACCACAGCTTCGTGGGGCCTGCGCCACACTCGAACCCCGTCATCAGCTCTTACCAACTGAAATCGGGGCTCATCTGACCAGGCCACGGTTTTACAGTCGTTGAGGGTCGAACCAATACAGTCCCGAGCCCAGGAGAGGCGCTGCAGGCGATGCCTTGCTGTTAGCCAAATACACTCGCGTTGGTTGTCTTCCTGCTTAGCCCAAATTTCGCCTCACTGTCTTAACAGATACGTTCGCCGTACGTCCCAGATTGATTTCTGCGGTTACTTCTCACAATGTTGCTTGTCTGTTACCACTGACAACTCCATGCAAACACCGCTGCTCTCGGTCGTGAAGTGAAGGCCGTCGGCCACTGCGTTGTCTGTGGTGAGAGGAAACGCCTGAAAATTTGTATTCTCGGAATACTCTTGACACTGTGGATCTCGAAGTGCTGAATTTCGTAACGTTTTCCGAAATGAAATGTCCTATGCGTCCATAATCACGTCGGAAACCTTTTCACGTGAATCACCTGAGTACAAATGACAGCTCCGCCAATGCACTGCTGTTTTAAACCTTTTGTATGAGATTCTACCGCCATTTGTAGATGAGCTCTCGCTATGCATGACTTTTGTCACATCAGCGTATATGACAGCCAAAATAGTGGACAGATTTTATTGTATTATGGTGAATATATCCACCCCCATGAACCATGGACCTTGCCGTTGGCGGGGAGGCTTGCGTGCCTCAGCGATACAGATGGCCGTACCGTAGGTGCAACCACAACGGAGGGGTATCTGTTGAGGGGCCAGACAAACATGTGGTTCCTGAAGAGGGGCAGCAGCCTTTTCAGTAGTTGCAGGGGCAACAGTCTGGATGATTGACTGATCTGGCCTTTTAACATTAACCAAAACGGCCTTGCTGTGCTGGTACTGCGAACGGCTGAAAGCAAGGGGAAACTACAGCCGTAATTTTTCCCGAGGACATGCAGCTTTACTGTATGATTAAATGATGATGGCGTCCTCTTGGGTAAAATATTCCGGAGGTAAAATAGTCCCCCATTCGGATCTCCGGGCGGGGACTACTCAAGAGGACGTCGTTATCAGGAGAAAGAAAACTGGCATTCTACGGATCGGAGCGTGGGATGTCAGATCCCTTAATCGGGCAGGTAGGTTAGAAAATTTCAAAAGGGACATGGATAGGTTAAAGTTAGATATAGTGGGAATTAGTGAAGTTCGGTGGCAGGAGGAACAAGACTTTTGGTCAGGTGATTACAGGGTTATAAATACAAAATCAAATAGGGGTAATGCAGGAGTAGGTTTAATAATGAATAAACAAATAGGAGTGCGGGTTAGCTACTACAAACAACAACATGGTGAATATCGCCAAACGATTAAACAGGGCTCCGGTTGCATATTGCAGGGTTCCCTGATCGTGTCAAGCCCGCACGATCTGACTTTGTAAACGTTTAAAAAATTCAAGGAAGTGGAATAGTGAAAATCAAAGTACACCATTCAAAAAGGACAGCAACTGGTGAGCAAGATGCAACTAACGCTTCATCAGCGCTAACACTGAATTTACATGTCACTGTGAGGCAGCTTTACAGCAATGAGTTTCAAACTCAGTTACAGTTGTCCGAATGGTGTTTACGAACAGTGCAAACCTATGTGGCGTTTGTACGGAAGATTTTGTTCACATCCGACGAGTCGTGTAGAAACCATGAGCAAATCAGTCATTACAATACGCAATACTAATCAGCTGAAAACACACGCTGGATGAGAGAAATGGATAAACAACGGCAGTGGTCTGTCACCGCGTGGCGCGGTCTTTTAAAAATCACACCACTGGTCCCTATCTCTTTGAAGGGGCTCTAAACAGCCACAGGTATTTACCGCTCACGGATGTGCTGCCGCAGTTGCTGGAAGACATCTCACCGGACGTAAGGCAATCCGTGTAATGCCAACATGACAGAAGCTCTGCCGATTCCGCACAGATACTTACAGACCACCTTAACAAAACATTTGGAGATAGATGGATCTTTCATTCAGGAAATACAAAATAGTCTACACGTTCGCCGAACTTAATAGCCCTTGTCTTTTGTCTGCGCAGAAAATTGAAACAAGAGGTCTGCAAAGACACGACGACGGGTTCCGAATATATGAAATGCTTTACAATAGGGGCCTGTGCTGCGATAAGTCCAGATAAAACTGAACGTGCAGTACTGTGTATCCGGAATCGCTTGATAGCATGTATCAGTGCTCAAGATCAACATTTTGTGCACTTGCTGTGACAGTGATAATAATAAACAAGCGAACGGTACCAAGGTTACTCGTTTGCTTGCATTTCTTACAGTACTACAAACGTCTGTGCAACCTCTCCTCCCGACGGCCGAACGATGACTTCTGGCATTTTTTCTTGTTACTCTTCGTTCAGAATTCTCAGTTCTTCGTTCAAATCCTCTTCGAAGGCCGGTTCAGGAGACACGAAAATGTTCAAAGGTGTGTGAATTTCTAAGGGACCAAACTGCTCAGCTCATCGGTCCCTAGACTTACACACTACTTAGACTAACTTATACTGAGAACAACACACACACCCATGCCCGAGGGAGGACTCGAACCTCCGGCGGGAGGCTCCCCGCAGTCCGCGACATGGCGCCTCAACCCGCAACGCCACTCCACGCAGCTCAGGGGACTCACAAAAATGAATATAGCTCTGTTTAATGAAAACAATGCTAGTGTTCGTACGGCAGCTGTAAACGTAAAAATGTACTTTCGTACGTCTGAAAATCCCTCACATTGCCCACTACGAAAACAGAACGAGATACACTGAGATGACAAAAGTCAGTCTACGGTCGCAGGTTCGAATCCTGCCTCGGGCATGGATGTGTGTGGTGTCCTTAGGTTAGTTAGGTTTAAGTAGTTCTAAGTTCTAGGGGACTGATGACCTCCGATGTTAAGTCTCATATTGCTCAGAGCCATTTGAACCATTTTTGAACAAAAGTCAGGGGATAGCGATATACAAATATACTGAAGGCGGTAGTATATACAAGTTAAAAAAGGGCAGTGCATTGTTGGAGTTGTCATTTGTACTCAGATGACTCATGTGAAAAGGTTTCACACGTGATTATGGCCGCATTAACAGACTTTGAACGCAGAATGGTACTTTGGGCATTCCATTTTGGAAGTCCATGTGGAACTCAATACTCCGCGATGCACAGTGTCAATAGCGTGCCTATAATTCCAAATTTCTGGCATTATTTTTCACCACAGACAACACAGTGGCCGACGGCCTTCATTTAACGACCGAGAATAGTGGCGTTTGCGTAGACTTGTCATTGCTAACGGACAAGCAAGACTGCATGAAATAACCGCAGAATCAGTGTGGGACGTACGACGAACGTATTCTTAAGGACAGGGCGGCAAAATCTGGCGTTAATAGGCTACGCCAGCAGCCTGCAGTGCCTCCCCTGGGCTCGGGACCGTATCGATTGAACCCTTAAAAGACTGTAAAACCGTGGCCTGGTCAGATGAGTCCCGATTTCAGTTGGTAAGAGCTGATGATATGGTTCGAGTGTGGCGCAGACCCCACCAAGCTTTGGTCCCAAGATGTTCAAATGGTTCAAATGGCTCTGTGCACTATGGGACTTAACATGTGAGGTCATCAGTCCCCTACAACTTAGAATTACTTAAACCTAACTAACCCAAGGACATCACACACATTCATGCCCGAGGCAGGATTCGAACCTGCGACCGTAGCGGTCGCGTGGTTCCAGACTGTAGCGCCTAGAACCGCTCGGCCACACCGGCCGGCGGTCCCAAGATGTCAACAAGACGCTGTGCAGTCGGTGGTGGCTCCGTAACGGTGTGGGCTGTATTTACATGGAACTGACTGAAAATAGTTATGTTCGGCTGTATAGAGACCGTTTGCAGACATTCATGGCCTTCATATTCCCAAACAAGGATGTCATGTCACTGGGCCACAACTGTTACGATTGGTTTAAAGAACGCTCCAGACAATCCGAGTGAATGATTTGGCCGCCCGGATCACCCGGCAATAATCCCATCGAACAATAAAGGCACCATGCAAAATATTTCTGCACAGGACTTTCAATGACTTCTTGAATCTTTGCCTTGTCGAGTTATTTCACTACTCTGTCCAAAAATAGGTCCTACACGATATGAGCAGGTACCCCATGACTTTGGTCATCTCACTGAATACCTTGACGAGCTACACACTCGGGCATTCCATTTTGGAAGTCGTTAGGGAATTCTATACTCCGAGACCCACAGTGTCAAGAGTGGGCAAAGAACACCAAATTTCATCCATTAGCTCTGGCCACGGGCAACGCAGTGGCCGACGCCCCTCACTAAACGAACGAGACCAGTGGGCTTTGTGTAGAGTTGTCAGTACTAACAGACACGCAACGCTTCGTGAAATAACTGCAGAAATCAATACGGGACGTATGACGAACGTATTCCATTGGGGACATGCTGAAAATGTGTGCCCAGACCGGAACTCGAACCCGGGAGCTTCTGCTTACATGGCAGACGCTCTATCCATCTGAGCCACCGCGGGCACAGAGGATAGTGCGTCTGCAGGGACTTATCCCTTGCACGCTCCCCGTGAGATCCACATTCCCAACATGTCCACACCACTACATTCGTAGTGCGCCTAATAGATGTTTGCCCATCATACTCATTACTCGTGGCAGATTAATCTACCAAGTCCCGTACGAGTTCGGGCATAGCGTGTGCGTTCGCACAAGAAGGTCAATGGCCGGGAAGCCATATTTTAACTATATATGACGGTAGTATCTGTTCCCGAAAGAACAGTTACCGTGGATGACCATGCAGCTTTGCTAGAAATGAAATGATAATTAAATAGACACCCTAGCTGCATACAGGCGTTAATGTACTTCATTGGGAACATGTAAGCAGGAGATCCCGGGTTCGAGTCCCGGTCGGGGCACACATTTTCAACATGTCCCCAATGAAGTACATTAACGCCTGTATGCAGCTAGGGTGTCTATTTAATTATCATTTCATTTCTAGCAAAGCTGCATGGTCATCCACGGTAACTGTTCTTTCGGGAACAGATACTACCGTCATATATAGATAACGAACGTATTCGTTAGGACAGTGCAGCGAAATTTGGCTTTGATGGGCTATGGCAGCAAAAGACCGAAGCGAGTGCCTTTGCTAACAGCACGACGCGCCTCTCCTGGGCTCGTGATTATGTCTGTTGGATCTAGGCCACTGGAAAACCGTGGCCTGGTCAGATGAGTCCCGACTTAATCTGGTAAGAGTTGACGGTAGTGGGTTTCGAGCGTGGAGCAGACCCCACGAAGCAATGGACCCAAGCTGTCAACAAGGCACTGTGCAGGCTGGTTGTGGCCCCATAACGGTGTGGCCTATGTTTACAAAGAATGAACTGGGTCTTCTGGTCTAACTGCACCGGCCATTGACTGGAAATGGTTACGTACGGGTATCTGGATACTATTTGCAGCTATTCCTGGACTTCATGTTGCCAAAGAACAATGGAATTTTTATAGATGAAAATGCTTCATGTCAGCGGCCCACAATTATTCGCGACTGGTTTGAAGGACATTCTGGGCAGTTCGAGCGAATGATTTGGTCACGCACATGGCGCGATATGACTCCCATCGAACATTTATGATGCATAATCAACAGGTCAGTTTGCACAGAAACTCCTGCACCGCCAACACTTTCGCAATTACGGACGGCTATAGGGGCAACATGGCTCCGTATTTTTGCAGGGGACTTCCAACGACTCGTTGAGTCCATGGCACGTCCAATCGGTGCACTACTCAAGCCGTAAGGCGTCCCAATGCGATATTGGGAGGTACCCCATATCTTTTGTCAGCTCTGTGTATATTTTATCGTTCTGGATATATTTGGGTGGCCTGCCTTAGCTTCCTCAACCTTTATACAATTCAGCTGGCCGATGTGGCCGAGCGGTTCTAAGCGCTTCCGTCTGGAACCGCGCGACCGCTACGGTCGCAGGTTCGAATCCTGCCTCGGGCATGGATGTGTGTGACGTCCTTAGGTTAGTTAGGTTTAAGTAGTTCAAAGTTCTAGGGGACTGATGGCCTCAGATGTTAAGTCCCATTGTGGTCAGAGCCATGTGACAATCGTAAGATATCTGAGTTTTTTGCTTGTAACGCCAAGTAAATAAAAAAAGTGTACATCTATAGGTGGCAGTACACAGTGAAGACTACAAAGTACTTCTTGTCGTCGAATTCCTCATCTCGTGGAGATCGATGAGCTCAAGAGGGAGCCATTTCGAGCCTTCCAGATGTCGCTTTTGCTGGGTACTGGCAGATGGTCGCAACTGTGTGCACAGGAAAGGCCCGTCAGGGCCACGCAGCTTATGGACGCTTCCTGGTGCAACGCTAGCCTGAGGGGAGCGCCGTTTCTGGGAAGTGCCGCGTGCCCGCGTTCCTGAGCCGGCACTGCAGTACCGATCAGTGGGGCCGTCTGTGCCGGAGGCTGCTGAGAGCAGGTCGACCCGAGGAGCTAACTGTTCTGCCCGACTGGTTTCCAGCTAGCGGCTCCGTCCCAACAGGGAGAGGGGCAGGCGCAGTGCTGCGCCCACGGCGAGTCGCGAGACGCGCTACTAATACACAAATGACTTTCCACTCACACTTGTTACTGCAAGCAGACGTTTCTCGGTGTGGGACTCCTGAGTAGACCGCACATGACATACAATCTTATCGTAATTATAACGAAAAATGTGATATGCCAATTGACATAAATGTATCTATCCACAATATTAATACACTAAAGGCCATTAAAATTGCTACACCAAGAAGAAATGCAGATGATGAACGGGTATTCATTGGACAAATATATTATTCTAGAACTGACATGTGATTACATTTTCACGCAATTTGGATGCATAGATCCTGTGAAGTCAGTACCCAGTACAACCACCTCTGGCCGTAATAACGGCCTTGATACGCCTGGGCATTGAGTCAAACAGAGATTGGATGGCGTGTACAGTTACAGCTGCCTATGCGGCTTCAACACGATACCACAGTTCATCAAGAGTAGTGACTGGCGTATTGTGAAGAGGCAGTTGCTCGGCCACCATTGACCAGACGTTTTCAATTGGTGACAGATCTGGAGAATGTGCTGGCCAGGACAGCAGTCGAACATTTTCTGTATCCAGAAACGCCCGCATAGGACCTGCAACATGCGGTCGTGCATTATCCTGCTGAAATGTAGGGTTTCGAAGGGATAGAATGAAGGGTAGCGCCACGGGTCGTAACACATTGAAATGTAGCGTCCACTGTTCAAAGTGTCCTCAAGGCGAACAAGAGGTGACCGAGACGTGCAACCAACGGCTCCCCAGACCATCGCGCTTGGTGATACCCCAGTATGGGGATGACGAATACACACATCCAATGTTCGTTCACCGCGATGTCGCCAATCACGGATGCGACCATCATGATGCTGTAAACAGAACCTGGACTCATCCGAAAAAGTGACGTTTTGCCATTCATGCACCCAGGTTCGTCGTTGAGTACACCATCGCAGGCTCTCCTGTCTGTGATGGAGCGTCAAGGGTAACCGCAGCCACGGTCTCCGAGCTGATAGTCCATGCTGCTGCAAATGTCGTCGAACTGTTCGTGCAGATGGTTGTTGTGTTGCAAACGTCCCCATCTGTTGACTCAGGGATCGAGACGTGGCTGCACGAACCGTTACAGCGATGCGGATAAGATGCCTGTCATCTCGAGTGCTAGCGATACGAGGCCGTTAGGATCTAACTCGGCGTTCCGTGTTACCCACCTCAATCCACTTAACCCATGTTTTGCTAACAGTCATTGGATCTCGACCAATTCGAGCAGCAACGTCGCGCGATACGATAAACCGCAATCGCGATAGGCTACAATCCGACCTTTATCAAAGTCGGAAACGTGATGGTACGCATTTCTCCTCCTTACACGAGCCATCACAACAACGTTTCACCAGGCAACGCCGGTTAACTGCTGTTTGTGTATGAGAAATCTGTTGGAAACTTCCCTCATGTCAGCACGTTGTAGGTGTCGCCACCGGCGGCAACCGTGTGTGAATGCTCTGAAAAGCTAATCATTTGCATATCACAGCATCTTCTTCCTGTCGGTTAAATTTCGCGTCTGTAGCACGTCATCTTCGTGGTGTAGCAATTTTAATGGCCAGTAGTGTATTTTCGCTTGTTCATTTTCTTTTGTAACCATGTATCTGTGATGCAAAACAAGTTTCTACTCTAGAAGAGTGTGACACTCCCGCGATTGTTTATTGATGTGTGTGTGTTTTGCTCTCAATGTGGTGTATGTAGTCTTCGTCTACATGTAGTGGGTGGCGTGTAAGTTCCTTTACACCTGCAATTACACTGAGGTGACAAAAGTCGTGGGATATCTCCTAATATCGCGTCGGACCACCTTCTGTCCGGCGTAATGCAACAGCTCGACGTGGTGTGGGCTCAACAAGTCGTTCGAAATACTCTGCAGACGTTCTGAACTATGCTGCCTATATAGCAATCCATAATTGCGGAAGTGCTGTCGGTGCAGAATGTTATGCATGAACTGTCTTCGCGATTATGTCCCGTAAATATTCGATGGGATTCATGTCGGGCGATCTATGTGGCCTAATCATTCGCCCGAATTGTCCAGAATGTACTTCAAATCGGTCGCAAACAATTGTGGCTCGGTGACAGGGCGCACTGACATCCACAAAAAATTCCATCGTTCTTTGGGAACATGAAATACATGAACGGCTGCAAATTATCTCTGAGAAACTGAACATAACCGTTTCCAGCCAATGATCGGTTGGACGAGAGGACCCAGTCTATTCCATGTATGCACAGCCGGCACCATTATGGACCCACCACCAGCTTGCACAGTGCCCTGTTGGTAATTTATTGCCCGCATCTCGTGGTCGTGCGGTAGCGTTCTCGCTTGCCACGCCCGGGTTCCCGGGTTCGATTCCCGGCGGGGTCAGGGATTTTCTCTGCCTCGTGATGGTTGGGTGTTGTGTGCTGTCCTTAGGTTAGTTAGGTTTAAGTAGTTCTAAGTTCTAGGGGACTGATGGCCATAGATGTTAAGTCCCATAGTGCTCAGAGCCATTTGAACCATTTGGTAATTTAGGTCCATGGATTCATGGGGTCTGCACCACACTCGAACCCTACCAACGGTTTTCCAGTCGTTCAGAGTCCAACTGATATTGTCGCGAGCCCAGGAGATGTCGTGCTGTTAGCAAAGGCACTCGCGTCGGTCGTGTGTTGCCATAGCCCATTAACGACAAGTTTCACTGCACTGTCGTAACAGATGCATACGTTGTAAATCCAACACTGATTTCTGCTGTTATTTCACGCAGTGTTGCTTGTCTGTTAGCACTGACAACTCTAAGCAAACGCCGCTGCTCTCTGTCGTATATACTACTTACGCTAGCAGTTTCGACACTATGTTAGTGTCATCCTAAGACCCCTATCAAAGTGAACGGTCACATCCAACCTTTGGTGCCTTAGGACACGTACCATCTATATTCACTTCTATCATGGATTTCTACTACAGAATGTGTGCACTTCAGCAGTTGTTAGAGGGCTGGAGTGCTCACATCGTCTAAATGGAAACCCATGACACCCGTGAATATACACGATACCTGTATTAATGCACCGATGGCCGAAACAGATCACTGATTAATATATTTTATAAAATGTATAGCTTATTTCTACAAGTTTATAAGTAGCCTCAGTCGCACGTCCACTTCAGCGATGGATCATGTAGAGTGGGAGGCATCCAAAACACTTACCAGGCGAAAAGCTTTCTTCTCCCACGTAATCGAAGGCTGACGACTTGGTGGATGCTTACCGAACCGTGCTGCTTATCCGTTACCTTTCGTTATAGTGCTTCCCTTCATGGACACACACACACACACACACACACACACTTGTCACTGAGTGTTCTTCCGAACTGAAGTCGCTGGTCTCCGCCATTGTTCTTCCCAAAACATGAAAAGCTGAACGATGAACTGGTTAACGACTGTATTCTTCTCCCCGGGTAGTCACGTCACAATTACGAGGCAGCCAGTCATGTTGCAATTCCCGTGAGAAGCACTGTTGCTATATAAATGATCAGGACCTGAATATCTTACCATCTGTTATACGCATTTAGTTAAGGGGTGAAGGGGCTTTCTGGCCACCCTTTGCATCTACGCTCTGGAAAGCATTGTGAAGTGTATGGCAGGGGGTACTTCCCATTGCACACATATATTAGAGTTCTTCCTACTCCATTCGCATATGAAGTGCGGGAAGAATTTTTAAGAGATTCTGTATGTTTGCTGTAATTGGTCTAATCTTGTCTTCGCGTTCGTTACAGATCTGATGCATAGAGTGATATGGAATATTCCTAGATTTTTCACTTAATACTGTTTCTTGAAACTTAGCAGGTAAGCTTTCTCGTGATACTGGGCATCTATCTTCAAGCGCCCACCGATTCAGGCTGTCCTCAACGCTCCCCCATAGACTCAGCGCAGAAGTGAGTATTCGTGCTTCCCTTCTTTGTATACGTTCTATATCCCATGTTAGTACTATTTGGGATGCGACCTCCACACTTGAATAAGATTCTAACGTTGTGTTCCGTAAACAATTTCTTCTGTAAACTGACTGTGTTTTACCAGCATGCTGCCAAATTAATCGAAGACTGTCACTTGCTTTACCTACGACTGAGCCTATGTGATTATTTCATTCCTGTTCCTACAAATTATTACACCCAGATATCTGTATGAGCTGAATGATTCCATCTGTGAGTCTGCAGTCTTTTGGTACTAAATTTTTAAGTTTTTTTGTTTCGTGAAATAAAAAACTTGAGATTTCTGGTCATTAAAAATGAGTAACCAATCTTTGTAGCAGTTCGAAAACTTATCAAGTTCTGATTGTATATTTGTGCATCGTTTCTGATGTAGAATTCATTAAAGGTAACGGAATCATCTGCAAAAAGTCTGAACTTACTATTAATATTTTATTTCATGAATGAATTTTTCACTCTGCAGCGAAATGTACGCTGATACGAAACTTCCTGGCATATTAAAGGTATGTGCTGGACCGAGACTCGAACTTGGGAGGAGAGCCTCTTTGAATTTAGGAAGGTGGGGGATGAGGTCCTGGCGGAAGTACATCTGTAGGGAGGGGTAGTATGTCGTTTGCGTAGCACAATCGGCGCCGGCAAGGTAGCTCAGCGTGTTCCGTCAGGGCGTTTGCTACCCTGTGTAACGAAGAACTGAGTGACTGCATCAACTAAGAACCTAAACGGGCGTCATCGGACGTCCGCCCCGAACAAATTTAACGAACAATATAGAAAAAAAATGAGAGCAATAACAAAAAAAAGTCGGTGGAGCCCTCGACAGGCAAAGGTCCCGAGTTCGAGTCAAGGTCCGCCACACTATTTTAATCTGCCACTAAGTTTCATTTCATTTCATCGTATTTGTCATAATTTAGTATTAGTTTACAATCCCACTCGGTGAGGGTGGCAATAGTTTAGTATCCTTCGGCAGATGGTGACGCAGTGACCCGTGGAACAAATGGCAGTTTTGAGTGGTCGGTAATGACTAAGTTTCCGTAGTGTACAGTTGGTTAGTACTATAGTCCAAAACACAGCGAAGTCATTGTGGGTGTACCAAATTGAATTGAATACCAAAACAGTGATAGCCCTACAAAAAGTAACAGTGAAACGTTGTATGTAATGGCGCGGTGCGAAGCCTTCAAGAGGTAACTGCCAAATGCTTGTTTTGAAACTGCTAAAGAGCAAAATCCACCAGAGGGCGCAACCATGCAAAGCTCGCGCATTATAACCTGGCCCCTACACAGAAAGGGCCACACACTTGTTGTCTTGTACAGGCGTTGCCACCGAGCGAGGTGGCGCAGTGGTTAGACACTGGACTCGCATTCGGGAGGACGACGGTTCAATCCCGCGTCCGGCCATCCTGATTTAGGTTTTCCGTGATTTCCCTAAATCATTCCAGGCAAATGCCGGGATGGTTCCTCTGAAAGGGCACGGCCGACTTCCTTCCCCATCCTTCCCTAATCCGATGAGACCGATGACCACGCTGTCTGGTCTCCTTCCCCAACCAACCAACCAACCAGGCGTTGCCGACCGCAGCGCCATATTCTGCCTGTTTACATATCTCCGTATTTGAATACGCATGCCTACATAAGTTTCTTTGGAGCTTCAGTGTATGAAGCATTTAATTATGAAAGCATTCTCACTTTTTTTGAACCCCTAAGAATTTAAAAGGTCTAGGCAGATTCACTGACTCATCAATCCCCAGACCAAACCGCGAAGGATAGGAACTTGAAATTTGGAGGGAGAGCTGATATCACATTGCAGGCATCGTTTATGGAGGGATTGTTCGAAATTCCTCTCCAGGTGAAACAAGAGAAGAAAGGCTTTTTTGAAAATATGTCGCTGTTAAGGCAATTGTGAAGCCAGAACTACGAAAACTGGTATTTGGTTTCTCAGAAATATAAAAAATACGTGTTTCAGGCTTTTTGGTTATTCATCCATCCAAGCCGTAAAACAGTGAGAGGAGATTTTTTTTTAAAAAAATAAATCTTTAATAAACAACTAATAAAGCATTTTTAAAGCTACAATAACGAGCACCAGAATCGCTTTTGGCCAGAAGTACATTCAGAAAAGCCCATGCTTCTATGGCCTTAATTAGCGTGAAAAGCTTAGAAGTTGTTGCAATTTGTGAACAACATACAAGTTCTATTAAAGGAAAACAAAAAAAAATCTATGCAGACCGTAAAGTCTAAGCGAGAGAAGCAGCGGTCCCTAAGCTAGTTATTATATATGTGTACATTTAGGTACCATTGGCGCTGCAGTAGGTATACAAAAACACGCTCGTGTTCTAATGCAACGTTGTATCAAAATTTAAAAGCAATCGGTGAACTTTCGGAGACATACGATTTTGAACAAATTTATATAGATATTGTCAGGGAACTGACTCGTAATTTACACGTGATGCATATCCTTTGACATTACCAGTATCATAGAGGCGACATTGTTTGTTACAATACATGGTTTACTCCTGTTTTGCTTTATGAGATTTCCTTTTGTCAGAGTGCGGTCAGACATGTTTTACTTTGGTTCATCCTTTGTTTACACGGCTATTTCTTTCTCCTTACTTTACTGAGGAACCACTGACTTCGAACATCTATATTTGTCGAATATTAGTCGTACTGACATACCTGCTGTAGCTTTCAGGATGGCATGTGAGTAAAAAGTGAGCTGGGTATTGCACGAATGATGTTATCGTATTCCACGGTGGTTGGCAAGGAGGAGGTCATTCTGTGCGAGATACATCATTATGCTTGAGCTCAGAACTTGTTCTAAGATTCTACAACAGATGGGTGTGAATGACACTGGGCGGTACATTTATGGATCACTTCTGCCACTCTTCTAGTAGCCATATGTGACCTGTAATTTCTTCCAATTACTGGGCACAGTTTGTGAAGCGATATGCATTGACAATTAGGAACCTGTAAGATTCTTCTTACTCTTCTCAGTGGTTCATATCGCTCTAAGCACTATGGGACTGAACATCTGAGCTCATCAGTCTCCTAGACTTAGAACTACTTAAACCTAACTAACCTAAGGACATCACACACATCCATGTCCGAGGCAGGATTCCAACCTGCGACCGTAGCAGCCGCGCGGTTCCGGACTGAAGCGCCTAGAACCGCTCGACAACAACGGCCGGCTCTTCTCAGTGGCCAGGTGCCGTAAGGAATGTGTTCGCTTACTGGAACGTTACCATCTGTCATCTCTGTGTTCGCTTGCAGCAGACCCAGTCACACGGGCGTAACCTTCTCAGAGGGTAAAAATCACTCACCAACATGTGAAGTCATTTCTCATATACCAGTCGCCATGAATAACACTAGATAACTGCTGTTCGAATTTCAGTATTATCAGAAATACTCAAAATTACCCAAAACCAAGATTTTGTGTCTCCACGTTCAAGCAACCTCCTCACACGCTCACATCAGAGGAGTACTTGAACTGAACACTTCGTTACTAAACAGTTAAATAAACTGTTCATGTCCTCAATTTCACTCCAGCAACAATATCTTGTGATATTCCGTATACTCTTGTTTTCTTCATTACGTGCAATGCGGAATTACTTCAAACGCCATCCGTAAATCAAGGATACACATTGGGCGTCTGTGTATACTGTCTTCTGGTTGTGGCGGACGAATAGAATGAACTGGGTTTCACATGATCGTTATTTGCGGAATTCATAGTGATCTCTGCAGAGGAAATTTTAATTCTCCGGAGAATTCATAATATGCGAGCATAAAATGTGTTCAAAAATTCTAGAACAGATTGACGTCAGTACCCATACAACGCTGCGGAATTAACATCTTCTGCTTCCAGTGTCTCATGTTCTGATCTAATTCTCTAGACATCACCTGATTTAACTCGAGTACATTCCATTTCCCTTGTTTTACTTTTTTTGATATTCATCTCAAAATTTCTTCAAGAAACTATTGATTCTGTTCAACTGGTTTTCCAAGCCATCTCTGACAGAATTACAGTGTCACTGGAAAACCTAAAAGCTTTTATTTTTTTTTCTTCGTGAACTTAATCGCTTCCCAAATTTCTCTTTGCTTTCCTTTACTTCTTACTCACCCAACTGAGTAGCATTGGCTACTGGCTAAAACTTTTGTAAGCGGCCTAGGGTGTTAAAACAAATGGGGTAATACTTTCATCAGTTTTCCTAAATATGGGGCTCACACACACAGCTAATGATACAGTCACGTGGACTGCACGTTTAATGACCGTGTGCTTAGATAGTATGTATACGTTTCTTCCCCTCGTCGTAACCTTACCACTGGTGCAACCACCAACTACAATTTAATACTGAAATTGTTTATTTAATTAGTTGTAGATTGGAGGAGAATGCACATAATAAGGACTACAAATGTCTGGTAAGAATCCACTATTTTATAACAGTAAAACGGATTCATGAGGACTGCTCTGTTCATACACTTTTAGTCACACATCAGTCGTAAGCTGTACTTAGCAATTCATCCATAGTAGTCTATTTTCGCTGCATTAACACCTTTTGTTGTAAAAAGACTTCCTGGCAGATTAAAACTGTGTGCCGGACCGAGACACGAACTCGAGTTCGAGTCTCGGTCCGGCACACAGTTTTAATCTGCCAGGAAGTTTCATATCAGCGCACACTCCACTGCAGAGTGAAAATCTCATTCTGGAATGTGACAACAGCACAACAAAAGGTCCGCTGCACAAAAAAAGGTCCAGAATGAGATTTTCATTCTGCAGCGGACCTTTTGTTGTGCTGTTGTCACATTCCGAGTTCGAGTCTTCTGTTGTCACATTGTTCGTTTACTAGCAGCTCGATTACACGAAAGCCACTGTTTGAGTATTTAGTTCTTCTTTTGATATTTGGCACAGTTTCTTGGAACTAATATTAACAATATATTCTAAAGATGCTACCGATCTCTTTAAGGAGCGTACGCGTGACCATCTCAAAAATGGTTCAAATGGCTCTGAGCACTATGGGACTCAACTTCTGAGGTCATTAGTCCCCTAGAACTTAGAACTACTTAAACCTAATTAACCTAAGGAGGACATCACACAAATCCATACCCGAGGCAGGATTAGAACCTGCGACCGTACCGGTCGCGCGGTTCCAGACTGTAGCGTCTAGAACCGCTCGGCCACTCCGGCCGGCATGACCATCTCACGACGCGGCTGACTGTTGATGTTATGGGACGACATACGAACGAAAATATCTCCACTCGTGAATTTTACTTGTATGCAGTTTTTAAGTCTGTCCCAGTTAGAGTGGTCACTAAATCATGATCAAATTCACGTTCGTTGACTCCGTAATCGTCGAGACGCAGCTGACTGTTACTTCAACGCCACGACACACTATTCATAGTAATTCGTATGCTGTTAAACACTGATAACAACATACTACTGTGCTGAAGGTATTGAATCGTTTTTAGCAACGCAACTGTTGGCGTTTTAATAGGCAACGCGTCAGACAGTACTCGTGACGTCCACGACGAAGACTCACGCACGAATTTCTAACAGACACATCCCGCGCTCTCGACTGAGGTAACTATCGATTCCGAAGCGGGCAGCCATACTAAAGTGCGCTTGCTCCCTGTCTGACTTCCTTCTGTACCACAACTTCCCTTGCATCTCCTTCGACTCTTGTAACTGCATTCTGCCTTCTGAATAATTTGTACGTATCCTGCCACTCCTGTATTTAAATCCTGCCACCTTCACAATTTCAATGAATAAATCTTGCGAGTGACTTTCGGATCAGACATGAAGCTTCTTTTCGAACAGACAGTTCATTTAGCTCAAGGCTCAAATCAGTTAGCACCGATCGCGAATCTCTTGCCCAACGTAAAGTCCCGAGCGACTGGAAAAAGCGCAGGTGACGCCTGTATATAAGAAGGGTAGAAGGACGGATCCTCAAAATTACAGAACAATATCCTTAACATCGGTTTGTTGCAGGATTCTCGTTCTCAGTTCGAATATAATAAATTTCCTTGAGACAGAGAAGTTGCTGTTCATGCATCAGCACGGCTTTAGAAAGCGTCGCTCCTGCGAAACGCAACTCGCCCTTTTTTCACATGATGTCTTGCGAACCATGTATGAAGGGTATCAGACCGATGCCATATTCCTTGACTTTCGGAAAGCGTTTGACTCGGTGCCCCACTGCAGACTCCTAACTAATTTACGAGCATATGGGATTGGTTCCCAAATATGTGAGTGGCTCGAAGACTTCTTAAGTAATAGAACCCAGTACGTTGTCCTCGATGGTGAGTGTTCATCGGAGGTGAGGGTATCATCTGGAGTGCCCCGGGGAAGTGTGGTAGGTACGCTGTTGTTTTTTATCTACATAAATGATCGTTTGGATGGGGTGGATAGCAATGTGCGGCTGTTTGCTGCTGATGCTGTGGTGTACGGGAAGGTATCGTCGTTGAGTGACTGTAGGAGGATACAAGATGACTTGGACAGGATTTGTGATTGGTGTAAAGAATAGCAGCTAACTCTAAATATAGATAAATGTAAATTAATGCAGATGAATAGGAAAAAGGATCCAGTAATGTTTGAATACTCCATTAGTAGTGTAGCCCTCGACACAGTCACGTCGATTAAATATTTGGGCGTAACATTTCAGAGCGATATGAAGTGGGACAAGCAAGTAATGGCAGTTGGGGGAAGGCGGATAGTCGTCTTCGGTTCATTGGTAGAATTTTGGGAAGATGTGGTTCATCCGTAAAGGAGACCGCTTATAAAATACTAATACGACCTATTCTTGAGTACTGCTCGAGCGTTTGGGATCCCTATCAGGTCGGATTGAGGGAGGACATAGAAGCAATTCAGAGCTGCTAGATTTGTTACTGGTAGGTTTGACCATCACGCGAGTGTTACGGAAATGCTTCAGGAACTCGGGTGGGAGTCTCTGGAGGAAAGGAGGCGTTCTTTTCGTGAATCGCTCCTGAGGAAATTTAGAGAACCAGCATTTGAGGCTGACTGTAGTACAATTTTACTGCCGCCAACTTATATTTCGCGGAAGGACCACAAAGATAAGATAAGAGACATTAAGGCTCGTACAGAGGCATATAGACAGTCATTTTTACCTCGTTCTGTTTGGGAGTGGAACAGGGAGAGAAGATGCTAGTTGTGGTACGAGGTACCTTCCGCCACGCACCGTGTGGTGGATTGCGGAGTATGTATGTAGATGCAGATGTAGATCGAGATGACCCGATGGTGAAGACATTGGACTCCTATCTGGCAGAACGGCATTTCAGATCCCCGTGAGGCCACTCAAAGTCCGATTTTTCTCGGCCATCTTAAATCGCAAGTCAGATGCCGGAGTGGTTTCTACGAAAAAGACACGTGTGATCTCCTTCATCAGTCTGAACTTAGGATCCGTTTCTAAAGACCTCATAGCAACCGGGACGTTAAACCCTAACCTTCGTTCCTTCATGTACAATGGCGGAACGAACTCGCTAATTGACGGTTGAGTATAGCAGATCTTGTTGTATACTGATCACGTCAGGGGAGAAGAAAAAGATGGCGCCCTTCGGCTTTGACAGAACGTCACGGTTTGTGTGAGAACACAAGGCTGGCGGCCGCAAGAAGCGACGACTCGGCAAGCTGGGCTGCTGCGTGCAGCCTCGCGCGGAACGCACGCAAGAACCGCCCGGACGAGGCGCACTCCCTGTGCTGGGCGCACAACAAAACGACCGGCAGATGCTGAGCAAAAAGCTCCGAACACGCGAGGAGCCTCAGTCCTGTACCTCTAGCAACAAAATAAATCGCGAGAAACAAGCCAGTGCTGGTGGTGAACTCTAACAAAGCGTTCAAGACTGTCGGGATGCAGCATCGAGCCATAACTCAGGCGTTATTGCTTGTTGTTGTTGTGGTCTTCAGTCCAGAGATGGTTTGATGCAGCTTTCCATGTTACCCTATCCTGTGCAAGCTTCTTCATCTCCCAGTGCCTACTGCAACCTACATCCTTCAGAATCTGTTTAGTGTATTCATCTCTTGGTCTCCCTCTTCGATTTTTACCCTCCACGCTGCCCTCCAATACTAAATTGGTGATCCCTTGATGCCTCAGAATATGCCCTACCAACCTATCCCTTCTTCTAGTCAAGTTGTGCCACAAATTTCTCTTTTCTCCAATTCTATTCACTACCTCCTCGTTAGTTATGTGATCTACCCATCTAATCTTCAGCATTCTTCTGTAGCACTACATTTCGAAAGCTTCTATTCAATTCTTGTCTAAACTATTTATCGTCCACGTTTCACTTCCATACATGGCTACACTCCATACAAAGACTTTCACTTAAATCTATAATCGATGTTAACAAATTTCTCTTCTACAGACGCGCTTTCCTTGCCATTGCCAGTCTACATGTTATATCCTCTCTACTTCGACCATCATCAGTTATGTTGCTCCCCAAATAACAAAACTCATTTACTACTTTAAGCGTCTCATTTCCTAACCGAATACCCGCAGCATCACCTGATTTAATTCGACTACATTCCGTTATCCTTGTTTTGCTTTTGTTGATGTTCATCTTACATACTCCTTTCAAGACACTGTCCATTCCGTCCAACTGCTCTTCAGAGTCTTTTGCTGTCTCTGACAGAATTACAACGTCATCGGCGAACCTCAAAGTTTTTATTTCTTCTCCATGGAGTTTAATTCCTACTCCGAATTTTTATTTTGTTTCCTTTACTGCTTGCTCAATATACAGATTGAATAACATCGGGGAGAGGCTAAAACCCTGTCTCACTCCCTTCCCAATCACTGCTTCCCTTCCATGCCCCTCGACTCTTATAATTGCCATCTGGTTTCTGTACAAATTGTAAATAGCCTTTCGCTCCCTGTATTTTACCACTGCCACCTTCAGAATTTGAAAGAGAGTATTCCAGTCAACATTGTCAAAAGCTTTCTCTAAGTCTACAAATGCTGTAACTGTAGGTTTGCCTTTCCTTAATCTATTTTCTAAGTTAAGTCGTAGGGTCAGTACTGCTCACGTGTTCCAACATTTCTACGGAATCCAAACTGATCTTCCCCGAGGTCAGCTTCTAAAACATGTGTATTATTCGCCACGTGGACGACGATTCATTCTTTGAAGCGCATTTTTATTCATTAAATCTTATTTTCGACATCCCGAAGTACTGAAGCTCTATATTTCGGACAACAGAATCGTTTAGAAGCGACTGTTAGAAGTTGGTTTCTGTTTTGTGCATAAAAAATGCGGTGGCACTTTTCTGCTGTAGCAGTAATATTCATCTAGCAACTAACAGCTGAATCCAGAAACATCTACTAACATTAAAAGCTTCCGAAGAGTGCAGTTGTCCCACTCAGTGGCCAGGCTCTTCAGTCTGGAACCGCGCGACCGCTACGGTCGCAGGTTCGAATCCTGCCTCGGGCATGGATGTGTTAGATGTCCTTAGGTAAGTTAGGTTTAAGTAGTTCTAAGCGACTGATGACCTTAGATGTTAAGTCCCATAGTGCTCAGAGCCATTTGAACCCGCTCAGTAATAAACAGAAATACTTACAGAAGCAGTAATATTTCAAGGTGTGCTTCACTTTAATTGACGGCGGTGAATATGGCCGTGATCTCAGTAAAGTTGGCATCCTCCCTCAGGGGAGAGGGGTGAATAGCGCAGCCAGAAGATGTGAGAGGGGGAATATTTTATTGTCTTCTAGTACTGAGAGCTCGTGGGGGTCTGTGCCTTCTACCGATCAGCTGGAATGCTATAAGCTTCAAACGGAAGTTACATGGATTGATAAATGCAGATAATGCAGATTGTCGAGTTGGTCATCTTCAAATGCGGTACATATTTTTAGCAAGGAATATAAAATCAATTTAAGATTATAATAAAATGCAAGAGCAGGAGAAAAATGGTATTCAGAACATCTAGTAAACATTTGCAACCCTTGTCTCATATTGTATTATGTAATTAAATACACGGTCCAGTCACATTAATATGACCACCGCATATGTTCGACGTCAATGTGCAATAACCACTTAAAGACGGTAGCACTAGCAGTACCATCAAGCATACACCGTAAGGCTTGTCGGGGGGACGCGGATAAGAGTGCATTCTTTGTCGTAATTAGGAGACGGAGCGATTTATCTGACATCCAAAAGGACGTGATCATTATCCATGGGTGGAGCCATTTCCGCCCTACTTAAAATACACTACTGGCCATTAAAATTACTACACCAAGGAGATGACGTGCTACAGACGCGAAATTTAACCGACAGGAAGAAGATGCTGTCATATGCAAATGATTAGCTTTTCAGACCATTCACACAAGGTTGGCGCCGGTAGCGACACCTACAACGTGCTGACATGAGGAAAGTTTCCAACCGATTTCTCATACACAAACAGCAGCTGACCGGCGTTGCCTGGGGAAAAGTTGTTGTGATGCCTCATGTAGGGAGGAGAAATGCGTATCACCACGTTTCCGACTTTGATAAAGGTCGGATTGTAGCCTATCGCGGTTGCGATTTATCGTATCGCGACATTGCTGCTCGCGTTGGTCGAGATCCAATGACTGTTAGCAGAATATGGAATCGGTGGGTTCAGGAGGGTAATACCGAACACCGTGCTGGATCCCAACGGTCTCGTATCACTGGCAGTCGAGATGGCAGGCATCTTATCCGCATGGCTGTAACGGATCGTGCAGCCACGTCTCGATCCCTGAGTCAATAGATGGGGACGTTTGCAAGACAACAACCATCTGCACGAACAGTTCGACGACGTTTGCAGCAGCACGGACTGTAAGCTCGGAGACCATGGCTGCTGTTACCCTTGACGCTGCATCACAGACACGAGCGCCTGTGATGGTGTACTCAACGACGAACCTGGGTGCAAGAATGGCAAAACGTCATTTTTTCGGATGAATCCAGGTTCTGTTTACAGCATCATGATGGTCGCATCCGTGTTCGACGACATCGCGGTGAATGCACATTGGAAGAGTGTATTCGTTATCGCCATACTGACGTATCACCCGGCGCGATGGTATGGGGTGCCATTGGTTACACGTCTCGGTCACTTCTTGTTCGCATTGACGGCAATTTGAACAGTGGACGTTACATTTCAGATGTGTTACGACCCGTGGCTCTACCCTTCATTCGATCCCTGCGAAACCCTACATTTCAGCAGGATAATGCACGACCGCAAGTTGCAGGTCCTGTACGGGCCTTTCTGGATACAGAAAATGTTCGACTGCTGCCCTGGCCAGCACATTCTCCAGGTCTCTCACCAACTGAAAACGTCTGGTCAATGGTGGCCGAGCAACTGGCTCGTCACAATACGCCAGTCACTACTCTTGATGAACTGTGGTATCGTGTTGAAGCTGCATGGGCAGCTGTATCTGTTCACGCCATCCAAGCTCTGTTTGACTCAGTGCCCAGGCGTATCATGGCCGTTATTACGGCCAGAGGTGGTTGTTCTGGGTACTAATTTCTCAGGATGTATGCACTCAAATTGCGTGAAAATGTAATCACATGTCAGTTCTAGCACAATATACTTGTCCAATGAATACCCGTTTATCAGCTGCATTTCTTCTTAGTGTAGAAATGTTAATTGCCAGTAGTGTATTTGTAGCAAGGAATATAAAATCAAATGAAGATTATAGTAAAATGCTAGAGTAGAAGAAAAATGGTGTTCAGAACATCTAGTAAACATTTACAACCCGTTCAAATGGTTCAAACGGCTCTGAGCACTTTGGGACTTAACTTCTGAGGTCATCAGTCCCCTAGAACTTAGAACTACTTAAACCTAACTAATCTAAGGACATCACACACATCTGTGCCCGAGCCAGGATTCGAACCTGCCACCGTAGCGGTCGCGCGGTTCCAGACTGTAGCACCTAGAACCGCTCGGCCACCCCGGCCGGCATTTGCTACCCGTGTCTCATATTGTATCATGTAATTAAATAAACGGTCCAGTCACATTAATATGACAACCGCATATGTTCTACGTCAACGTGCAATAACCACCCAAAGACGGTAGCAATAAACCATACACCGTAAGGCTCTTCGGGGGGACGCGGAAAAGAGTGCAGTCTTTGTGGTAATGAAGAGACGGAACTATTTATCTGACGTCCAAAAGGACGTGATCATTATCCAAGGCCGGCTGGAGTGGCCGAGCGGTTCTAGGCGCTACAGTCTGGAGCTGCGCGACCGCTACGGTCGCTGGTTCGAATCCTGCCTCGGCCATGGATGTGTGTGATGTCCTTAGGCTAGTTAGGTTTAAGTAGTTCTAAGTTCTAGGGGACTGATGACCTCAGAAGTTAAGTCCCATAGTGCTCAGAGCCGTTTGAACCATTAGCCAAGGGTGGAGCCATTTCCGAAACGGTTAAGTTCCTAAACTATTCGCTCCCGCCCTACTTAAAATACATCTGGCATGGCAGAATGGCGGTGTCAAAAACTGGTGCACCACGGCCAGAGATGACAGGCGTGAACCGCGGTTGTGAAGGATGTGTGCGGGCGAAAAGACGCGTAACTGTCGAGTAACTAACAGCCTAGACGAAACAAGGGCTACCAACAGTGTCTCCTCAACGACCATTTAGCAAACGTTGCTGCATATGAGCCTCCGTAGTAGGCGCCTGGTTCATGCACCCATGCTGAATGCTGTTCACTGGCGACGAAGGCTGGAATTTACACGCCAGTACCGCAACCAGACGTCTATTGAGTGCGTTTTCAGATGAATCACTTCTTGTGCTACAACGGACAGGTGGCTACAGCGTTGTACGGCCCTGCAACAATCGTCAGAAGGGTCGAGGCCGAAGCGTTGCTTTCGTGGTATTCCCTGAGTGATTTCGTCGTTTTGGAAGGCACAGTGCATCAACACAAGTATGCATCTATTCTTGGGGATCATGTCAGCCACCACATGCAGTTTGTTTTTCCTCGGTACGATGGCATCTACCAACAGGACAATGCAACGAGTCACACAGCTCACAGTGTGCGTGCGTGGTTCCAAGAACACCAGGTTTACTGTACTACTCTGGGCACCGAACTCCCCGGATTTAAACCCAATCGAGAATCTGAGGGGCAGGTGACTGCAGAATGCCCCCCCCCCCCCCCCATCCTTGTCGGTAACTTCCAGAACTTCACTGACTCTCTTGCTGAGTGTCTCGCGATGCAGGCTTTTGACTGATGGTCACATTAATTTGACTGGACAGTGTGTAACTACAGTTTTTCTCTGGCTTTTTAGGCTGATCTTGCCGCAGTGGTAACACCGGTTCCCGTCAAATCACCGAAGTTAAGCGCTGTCGGGCTGGGCTAGCACTTGGATGGGTGACCATCCTATCTGCCGAGAGCTGTTGGCAAGCGGGGTGCACTCAGCCCTTGTGAGGCAAACTGAGGAGCTACTTGATTGAGAATTAACGCCTCCGGTCTCCTAAAGTGACATGCGGCCGGGAGAGCGGTGTGCTGACCACATGCCCCTCCATATCCTCATCCAGTGACGCCTGTGGGCTGAAGATGACCCGGTGGCCGGTCGGTACCGTTGGGCCTTCCAAGGCCTGTTCGGACGGAGTTTAGTTTCGTTTTTAGGCTGACATATTTAGTACAGATTTTGACTGTGAAAAAATCTTCCTAAGCTTCAGCCTAGGTCTTGGTGGATTATGTCCATGTAGTGAGTGTAACGCATTTTCAACTTCCTTCCTTTCTGCGTTTGCGGTTACTTCCCGGCATGTCGAAGGAGCAGTGCAGCGCAGTGTAATTTATCAATGAGTTGGTTTCAGATACACAGTAATTATACTTGATGTACTTCTTCCGTATGGGTAAGTTTATATCACACTGGACAGGCATATTCACCAGCCGAGAAACAAGAGTGCAACAGCAGAAGTACGTAACACCTAGGGTTAGGCACCTCAATTACAACCAACAGGTTTCCAGGTGACGTTGTTGCGGGCTGACACATTATGTCTGGTATTAAGGCAATAGGTACGCGATGTATAGTACGCTTTCGGTTGATTGAAAATGTCGAATGATCGAAAATTCAATCGCAATAAGTCAAAATTTTGACAAACAGATTCGGTAATTGTCGTGTATGCTCTATACTAACTGAGTAAGTTGGAAGCAACAGAAAAAAAAGTGGGGAAGAATAGTGTACGATGGGTAATAACAGATTACTTGTGGACATCAGAAACTGGTAACCAAGAGGTATGTGGAGACAACCTAAACTGCAGACGTAAGGATGTGTGTGTAGCGGGTAGTCTAAAATAGCCTCTCATCACATCGCGGCGTGGGGGCGACGGCCGAGGCCTGTGGCGTGTCTTCCAGTCTGTCTCAATTAGCGGTTTGATGGAGCGCGCGGACCGTTACGTACCGCGGGAAGCCTCTTTGCGCATGCGCAGCAATCCTGCGGGGTCACGCCGCAGGGAACTCCGGGAGACGCAGAGGGGACATTCCGTCTCCAGTAGTGCTCGGAGACAACTGCGTGCTCCTGCGTGTTTTCTGCATTGTAATGTGGATGTACTCCAAGGTCGCGTGTTTTCGCTTATGGTCTCCCTGGTTATATTTCAAATAAAGACGGCTTAGCAAATTGATATTGCCTTGTCGTTTCTGTCTTATCCGCAGTCAAAATGCCCGCTAGCCACGCGAACGACTCGAGTTAGATTCGACGCTCTCGAATGACTGGAACAGGGTCTTCAACCTCATGATGACAACCGAGGAGTTACCTGAAGGACAGATTGGTGTCTGGGGAAAGCCGATATTAATTGTCAGGAATACTGTTTGTTAAGCAAATGTCCCTCTGTACTGAGGTCCAATGACACTGGTCGTTATTCGGACACACAAAAGTCTTTGAGTTGGTCTTTTCAGGATGTTACTGACGTCGTCATGGTAAGCTCTCTTTTGTCCATGGTAGCCTTCAGGAACGAGCACTGACTTCTTAAATTTTGAAACCTACGATGTTCTGGAGATATACCAATTCATTATGTGATTGTGTGGTGAAGAGACACTGGTAGAATTGCTGCATCATTTCTGCTCCATCTATAGGAATATTACGTATCACGTGGAACACGAAAAGAATGGATATCTTTTACTTTGAGATGTACTATATAGTTCGAGGAAAAGATGAGCTCCTAGAATATCCAACCTACATGAAGCCACTCAGAGGATTTTGTAGGCAACTGTGGTTTAGGGTAGCGTCTTTGATTAGAAATCAAAACGTATCGGTCCCGGGTTCGAAACCCGCCACCGTTTAAATTTTCATTAATAATCACCATTGGTAGGCGAAGACTTCCGACATAAGAAGTCACCCCCATTCTGCCAACGACCTGGTCAAAGAGGGCGGAGGAGCGGAAAGATGTTCAGGTCACTCTCTTGTCCTTGGGGTGGGAAACTGCCCCAAAAGACGGGAGAATCAGCAATGATCAACGGCATGAGGATGCAGATGGCAATGGAAGGCACTGCATTAAAGACACACAACGTGTATCCACAGGATATGAGGCCTGATCTCCCCATTGGCCAAAGGTTCCGGAATAGTCCCCCATTCACATTTCCAGGAGGTGTCTGCCAAGGGGGAGGTGGCTATGAGAAAAAGATTCAGTAACCAATGAAGGGATAACGTTCTATGAATCGGAGTGTGGAATGTCAGAAACTTGAACGTGGTAGGGAAGCTAGAAAATCTGAAAAGGGAAAGCCGGCCGTTGTGGCCGAGCGGTTCTAGGCGCTTCAATCCGGAACCGCACCGCTGCTACGGTCTCAGGTTCGAATCCTGCCTCGGGCATAGATGTGTGTGATGTCCTTAGGTTAGTTAGGTTCAGATAGTTCTAAGTCCAGGGCACGATGACCTCAGATGTTAAGTCCCATAGCGCTTAGAGCCATTTGAACCATTCTGAAAAGGGAAATGCAAAGGCTCAAGGTAGATATCTTAGGAGTCAGTGAAGTGAAATGGAAAGAAGACTAGAATTTCTGGTTAGATAAGTATGGGGTGATATCAACAGCAGCAGAAAACGGTGTAACGGGGAGAAGGATTCGTTATGAATAGGGAGGTAGGGCAGAGAGTTTGTTAATGTGAAAAGCTCATTGATATTGCTGTCCTTATCAGAATCGATAGCGAACCAACAGCGACAATGATAGTTCAGTTATACAAGCCGAGGTCGGTCGCAATCTGAAGATGAGAGAAAAAAGGAAGCATCAAACCAGTTGTATCTAACTATTGCCATCCTTTAAAACTTAGAAACTGCTCCGTAGTCGAGGTAGCTAACGCACGCCTTTGTAATGTTACTCGAGTCAAAGGCAGCCCATTCGAATATTGGAGCTTGAATAAATTTTCACAGATTGAGTTTAGCAGGCAAGAGGAAGCAGATCTGGTGACACAAACTTTCTGATCGCCAGATTTTGCTTCATTTTCCTGGACTACATTACAAACATTCACTCAGTGTGTCATAGGGTGTTGATGGTGATCGTCGGAAGGTGGCGTTAATCTCGGCGGCCCCATTGGTGCTATTCGAGATTAGTAGACTGTCTACTGCTACCGAGTTTTACGGTCTCCATTCTCTCTTCATCATACAACACACACACATTCAGAAGGTACACTCAAGGGACAAGTCTCACACACCGCTGGGAGGTGTCGTAAGCTAGTGCCTGGGTAACTACACTACTGGCCATTAAAATTGATACACCAAGAAGAAATGCAGATGATAAACGGGTTTTCATTTGACAAATATATTATACTAGAACTGACATGTGATTACATTTTCACGCATTTTGGGTGAATAGATCCTGAGAAATCAGTACCCAGAACAACCACCTCTGACCGTAATAACGGCCTTGATACGCCTGAGCATTGAGTCAAACAGGGCTTGGATGGCGTGTACAGGTAAAGCTGCCAATTCAGCTTCAACACGATACCACAGTTCATCAAGAGTAGTGACTGGCGTATTGTGACGAGTCAGTTTCTCGGCCACCATTGACCAGACGTTTTCAATTGGTGAGAGATCTGGAGTATGTGCTGGCCAAGGCAGCACTCGAACATTTTCTGTATCCAGAAAGGCCCGTACAGGACTGCAACATGCAGTCGTGCAATATCCTGCTGAAATGTAGGGTTTCGCAGGGATCGAATGAAGGGTAGAGCCACGAGTCGTAACACATCTGAAATGTAACGTCCACTGTTCAAAGTGCCGTCAATGCCAACAAGAGGTGACCGAGACGTGTAACTAATGGCACCCCAAACCATCACGCTGGGTGATACGCCAGTATGGCGATGACGAATACACTTCCAATGTGCGTTCACCGCGATGTCGCCAAACACGGATACGACCATCATGATGCTGTAAACAGAACTTGGATTCATCCGAAAATATGACGTTTTGCCATTCGTGCACCCAAGTTCGTCGTTGAGAACACCATCGCAGGCGCTCCTGTCTGTAATGCAGCGTCAAGGGTAACCGCAGCCATGGTCTCCGAACTGATAGTCCATGCTGCTGCAAACGTCGTCGAACTGTTCGTGCAGATGGTTGTTGTCTTGCAAACGACCCCATCTGTTGACTCAGGGATAAGACGTAGCTACACGATCCGTTACAGCCGTGCGGAGAAGATGCCTGTCATTTCGACGTCTAGTGATACGAGGCCGTTGGGACCCAGCACGGCGTTCCGTATTACCCTCCTGAACCCACCGGTTCAATATTCTGCTAACAGTCCTTGGATCTCGACCAACTCGAGCAGCAATGTCGCGATACGATAAACCGCAATGGCGATAGGCTACAATCCGACTTTTATCAAAGTCGGAAACGTGATGGTACGCATTTCTCCTCATTACACGAGGCATCACAACAACGTTTCACCAGGCAACGCCCGTCAACTGCTGTTTGTGTATGAGAAATCGGTTGGAAACTTTCCTCATGTCAGCACGTTGTAGGTGTCGCCACCGGCGCCAACCTTGTGTGAATGGTCTGAAAAGCTAATCATTTGCATATCACAGCATTTTCTTCCTGTCGGCTAAATTTCGCGTGGTGTAGCAATTTTAATGGCCAGTAGTGTAAGATGGTTGAAGCTTGCTAGCGAATGACAAGGTATTGGGACCCACATCCGGTCCGATACATAGCAATTATACCGAACTTTTCAATCTTCGTCTTTGTATTCCGAAGCCTGCCCCCAGTTTAAACGGCAACTCACCTGACACAGAGACAACGAGGAACGTATAGGTGTTCACCGGCCTGTGCAGTGCCCTACAGCAGGCGCTCTGTACTCCGCAAGCCTCCTTACGATGTGCGGCGGATGGTTCGTCTACATCTACATCTGCAGAGACACTCCTCAAGGCACCGTACGGTGCGTGGCGGAGGGTACCATGTTTCCTCCCCTGTTCCACTCACAAATAGAGCGAGGGAAAAACGCTGTATGTATGCCTCCGTATGAGCTCTAATTTCTCGTATCTTACCTTCTCGGTCCTTACTCGCAGCAATCAGCTTCAAATTTTGGTTCTCTAAATTTTGTCGCTAATTTTCCTCGAAAAGAACGTTGCTTTCCGTCCAGAGATTTTCATTTGAGTTCCCGAAGATCCCCGTAACACTTACTTGTCGTTCGAACCTACTGGTAACAAATCCAGCAGCCCGCCTCTGAGCTGCTTCGATGTCTTCCTTCAATACCACTTGGTATGGACCCCAAATGCTCGATCAGTACTCAAGAATAGGTAGCACCAGTGTCGTATATGCGGTTTTTTTAACATGTGAACCACACTTTCCTAAAATTTCCCCACTAAACCGAAGTCGACCATTCGCCTTCCCTACCACAGTCCCCATATCGCTTTGCAACGTTACGCCCAGATATTAAACGACTTGTCTGCGTCAAGCAGGACCCTGCTAATACTGTATCCGAAAATTACAGGTTTGTTCTTCCTACCCATCCGCAGTAACTTACATTTTTCCACAATTAGAGCTAGCTGCCATTAATCACAGTAATGAGAAATTTTGTCTAAATCATCACGTATCTTCCTATAGTCATTCAACTTCCACACCTTTCCGTACACCACAGCATCATCAGCAAACAACCGCAGATTGCTGCCCACTCAGTCCACCGAATCATGTATGTGCATAGAGAATAACAGCGGTCCTATCATTCTTCCCTGGGGCACTCCTCATGATACCCTTGTCTCTGATGAACACTCGCCGTCGAGGACAACACACTGGTTCTATTACTCAAGAAAACTTCGAGCCAGTCACACATCTGTGAAGTTACTCCGTGTACTCGTACCTTCATTAACAGCCTGCAATGGGATACCTTGTGCAATGCTTTGCGGAAGTCTAAAAATATGGAATCAGCCTGTTGCCTTTCATTCATCGTTCGCAAGACGTAGTTCTTGTAGTACAAGTACCATTTCCCCCTTCACTATTCTAACTTGGAAGAACAG
The DNA here is from genome assembly GCF_023898315.1 of Schistocerca nitens. Lineage (NCBI taxonomy): Eukaryota > Metazoa > Arthropoda > Insecta > Orthoptera > Acrididae > Schistocerca > Schistocerca nitens. The sequence goes on from NC_064615.1 coordinate 355,879,626, forward strand.
TTACCGTGTTCCACCGTATGAGCTCTACGATTTTCTCTTCATGGTCATTTCGAGAAATGTATTTGAAAGGAAGTAAAACTTCTCCGAGTCTACATAGAACGTCCACTCTCGGAATTTTAACAGTAATCCCTCAACACTTCCTTTCCATAACGACTATCTTTTGGGTTTGTTGAGCAACACTCATGACCTCGCGCTTACTGAGCGATGCAGTGACGAAACACGCAGCTCTTCGACGGATAGTCTCTATCTATTCTAATAATACAAACAGGTAAGTGTCTAAGAGTGACGATTCGGGAGGACGGCGGTTTAAATCCACGTGTGGCCATCCAGATTTAGGTTTTCCGTGATTTGCCTAAACCGCTGCAGGCGTGATACAATCCGAGCTTGTGCTCTGTCTCTTGTGACCTCGATGTTGACGCGACGTTGAACCCTAATCTTCCTTTTTTTGTAAGAATAACGAGCAATACCCAAGAATTCGCCGAAGGGTGTTTTGTATGTAACTTCCTTCGTGAATGAATTACAATTCCTTAACATTGTTAAAGAGATTTCCAGCTCGGTATCAGCGTTTCCTACAACTACACTGCGCAACAAAATTAAATGATGTTTCTCGAAAGCATCCAATATGAATCTTAAGTTTGAAATTTGCTCAAATGTGCGTGGAACCTTCCTCGGTAAAGGTGGAAAAGCGTGGCTCCCTGCTACGGCGCCCTCGGACTCGGCGGCGCTTCAAACAGCAAGAGGTCGACAAGTTCGAAAAACGGCCGCAGTTCAGAAGTTCACGTGACGTGTAACGTTGGTTAATGATGCCTCATTGGCACCAAATTTCACCAAAATTCTGCCCAAAGCTACCGTGGACGTATTATACGATCGGAAATGTGGTTACACTCATTTTACCCATATTTCACCCTTTCTTTTGATGTCCATGTGATGGAGGTCAGAACTGGGACTCCCAGTGTTGTAATCACGCTGTTTTCTTATTAGTGAACGAGGAAAACAATCTCAGACATGCCGCCAATCAGAATTGACACGAAAAGGCCACAGAGAGTGTGTAAAGGGCATCAATGAAACCACCTCTTTCCCTAGGGCGTTGAATCCTACACATTTCGCAATCGAAAACGACAGTTCGCTGTGTGATGAGCAACAGGAGACGTTCTTAACACCCTTTGACTCTGCTGACACGCTCAGACTTTGCAGCCCTTCTCTATGGACACTGTGGGACTGCATCCCTATCGAAGGTTGTGGTACCCGCTTCGAGTGCAGCGTGACTGCAACTTTTGCTCTCGTGTACAGGGTGGAACCACTAGCTACTGTTCAAAATCATTCTACGAAATGTGAACATTATTGAAAGCAGCCCTCCTATTTCGTGACCTCCTGTGACGTGATTTGGGGGGGGGGGGGGGCGGTTCGTGGCATTGATGCATGCGTGAATAAACCGGCAAAGGGCCCTTACAACATCCCCAGTTCTATAAAACCTTCGGTGACACCCGCTTACCTGTATTAAGAATTTTAAGAGTGTATTTGTGCAGACAGAACTCGTGACAAAAACTTAGACGCTTGTAAACTAGCAACCCCTTCGATACTCGCCGATTCCAGATGACCCACAATCAGGTGCAAGAGCAGCGGTGTAACGGCGAAGGAGCAGCAGTGTAGCCTGCGTGCAGGCGCCTGGAACTCTCGTCACAGGTTCCGTCTGTACAGGAACATTTTTTAGATGCTCTAATAAAGGTGGCACCAAGTGTTTTGCCAAACTTGGGATGGAGGAGGGTGTCTTAGAAAGACCGTTTTCCGTTTTATTCACGGATATGTAAATTTCGCACCCCTCTCCCTTCCCATGATCACTCCATAGGAGGACGCGAAATAGGAGGGATGTAAATCCAGAAGCACCCTTTGCTGCTTCGGATCACGTTCAGATTTCGTCGAATGGTGTTGAACGATCCCTATTGGCTCCAGCCTGTACATAAGAACAAAAACTGAGGTCGCGCTGTGTTCCAAAGGGCTCAGATTACGTTTAATGGGAATGCAGCCCCACAACGGCCTTAGAGAAGGACTGAAACGTCTGAGAGTGTCAGTAGTGTCAAAGGTTGTCACAAACGTATTCCTGAACTGTCGTTTTCGACAGCGAAATGTATGGGAACCAATGACCCAGGAAAAGGGGTAGTTTGATTGAAGCTACTTATGCCACCAGCTGCGGCCTTCTCGTACTGTAGGCGCTCCGGTGGTCCCAGTCGCCTACAGTGGACAGGAGGCCAAGCAGTGACCTCTCCAGTTGTCAGGATGCTAGGAAATGACTGTGGACGCATCAGAAACGCCAAAGAAACATTATTAATTCATGACAACTTTATTCCTGCCGAGTACAATGTGGCCCGCGTAACACAGGCTGGCTGAGCTTGGTGATATCAATGACCTTCCCCGAGTCCTCGCTGACTCGTAGCGATGACACCAGCTCCGGGCCGCACAGTCTTGCTAGCGCAGCGCCGCGTGCTGTGACGTAGCGGAGGAATGTCCTTACTTCGTACTTCGGTCGCGCGTGGCTGGTGGGGCCCGGCTGGCCGGCCGGCTCAGCTGCGGACAGCAGGCTGTTGCACGTAGGAGGCTCCGGGTTGGAGTCCCGGCGCTGTCGGCACGAGAGGCGTTCTCGTAGTGCGGAGTGTACTCTATCCCACCCCGTCTTCTTCCCTGCTCCTCCTGGTGGCTCGTCCGCGGTGGACGGGCGGAACAGGCTGCAGTACCCCAGCGTCGTCGGCTCACCCGGTTGTGATGGCGGATGCACAGGGCCTAGGCCCCACACGAGCTCGACGACGGCTCACAGATGTGGTCAGCATTGGCGGCGAGCGAGTCTGCCGCGATGTCTGCTAATCCTGGGTTGATGATTGACAGCGGCAGCAGAGAGGACCAGAGCTGGTACTGTCCCCTCGCGTCTGCTGCTGGATGGGCCGCCCCTACTGCAACATCTCCTTAATAAAGATTAACATGTCGATCACCGACCTGAGCGCTACGCAGCGACGCAGTACACATCTAACTACAAGTCTAATTGCGAGTGCCTTGTTGCTATCAAAGCTGGTGTATTTAAAGGAAGCACGAGCGACGTCCTGACGTCATGCACGTTTGTAATGAACGCATTCGTTCCGCTTATACTGCTGATTTACCTGTCGTACTCGCCCCTTAGGTGTTCTTGCGACAGAGTTACGTGTTGTTACGACAGACTTACGCGAAGTTGTGAAATGCAGTACAGCTGTAGCTATACCTCTGTCTTGCACTCTACAAAAGTCTCCGTCTAACACAAACCCGCGTGCTAAGCAATTCTCTCTCGCCTGTTGTGTGTAACCAGGCCATTGCCCCTGCATGACGACACATTCCGATATATGTGCAATCCTCTTACCTCTTGGCTAACCTATTGCCTCTGGCTCTCGGCATAGGTAACGAAACTTTGACGATATTACACGTTTCCAACTCTTTACTATTCCGCGACACTACAGTGCCGATTCTGAGCGTCGGTGCGTCTGGAAATTTATAACAAAACCGCGTGATTTCTGTTGTTACCAGACGAAGCTACTTTCGTCCGGCTATTACTGTTGGTTCGTGCACGGCGAGGTTGCACATAGATACTATAACTCACGAATTATTAGTTCACTTTATTACATTAAAAAAGAAAAGATTTACTTAATTTCGTCACAGTTTTTTGCCACAGGACTGCTTCATAATTTATAACTGTCATTAATTATGAAAGTATCACTTGATGCACTTATTAACGAACTGTTGTCTTGCAGAACAAAATGCAACATTTACGAAAACAGATTTAATCAGAAACTTTTTGATAACCCATTGTTACTACAGGTACAACAGTTGACTCCTTCAGGTGAGGTCACGACCTGGGGAGAGCTGTTCCATGCTCGGGTCTATATTGACCTGAGCACGAAAGTGGTGCAGTGCTGACAGGAATGATGTCTTCAGGAGCACCTCGCGTACGTCGTTTAGGATTGTAGCCAGCCCTCGCTAACGATATATCTTGCCGATTTTGGTTGGCAACGTTAGCTTTGGTCGAGACCACAATTTCAGCGCTTGAGTGTTGCGGATCTGACCCCATCGCAGAGCGGTAAATGTGGGGAAGAGGACGACCTTTCAATCGTATGGCATGTCCACGGTGGGATTAGGCAGAACTGTGGTAAAATTTGGTATGTGACGTCGTAAACCCATTGTTGGTGTTTTCAGTGACTGTAATCGAAAAATTGTGGATCTCATCGCTCATTTATTTTCGTTCAGGGTCAACTGGCAGTCACTGCACCAACTATCGCATCTGTGCAAATCTTCATGAGGTTCGCAATAGTCTTCCGGCGTTGTCCTACAGGTTACAGCATGATCCACCAGTAGCCTCACAGAGCTTCCATTGTTGTACGACAGATCGTTTGTATACACGGTGATTAAGCCAAGTTCTCACCTCAAATATATCGTGAACCGTTTAAATTTTCGTTATTTCTGTTTTCACACAAAGGAATTGTGAAAAAATCCTCGCTCGGTGACATACATTGAAGAGCAATCTGGTACACCTGCCTAATATCGTGTATGGGCCCAGCTAGCGCAGAAGTACCGCAACACGACGTGGCATGACTACTGTCTGACGTAATGCTGGAGGGAACTAACACCATGAATCCTGCAGCGCTGTCCATAAATCCGGAGGAGTACGAGGGGGTGGAGATTTCTTCTGAACAGACGTTGCAAGGCATCCCAGATATGCTCAATAATGTTCATGTCTGGGGAGTTTGGTGGCCAGCGGGAGTGTTTAAACTCACATGAGTGTTCGTTGAGTCACTCAGTAACAGTTCTGGACGTTTGGAGTGTCGCATTGTCCTGCTGGAATTCCCCATTCGTTGGAATGCACAATGGAGATGTATGGATGCAGGTGATCAGACAGGATGCTTACGTACGTGTCACTTTCAGAGACGTATTTAGACGTATCAGGGGTCCTATATCACTTCAACTGCACATGCTCCACACCATTACAGAGCCTCCACCAGCTTGAACAGTCCCCTGCTGATATGCAGCGTCCATGGATTCATGAGGTTGTCTCCATACCAGTACATGTCCATCTGCTCGATACAATTTGAAACGAGACTCGTCCGACCAGGCAGCATGTTTCCAGTCATCAACAGTACAGTCTCGGTGTTGATGGGCCCAGGTGAGAGGTAAAGCTTTCTGTTGTGCAATCATGAAGAGCACATGAGTGGGCCTTTGGCTCCTAAAGCCCATATCGATGATGTTTCGTTGAATGGTTCGCACACTGACACTTGTTGATGGCCCAGAATTGAAATCTGCCACGTTGAACGATTCTCTTCAGTCGTCGTTTGTCCCGTTCTTGCAGGATCTTTTTCCGGGCGAGCTTTGATGTTTTACCGGATTCCTGATATTCACGGTACTCTCATGAAATGGGGAATATCCCCACTTCATCACTACCTCGGAGCTGCTGTCCCATCGATCGTGCGCCAACTGTAACACCATGTTCGAACTCACTTAAATCTTGATAACCTGGCTTTATAGCAGCAGTAATCAATCTAACAACTGAGCCAGACACTTGTCATCTTATATAGGCGTTGCCGACCGCAGCGTCGTATTCTGCCTGTTTACTTATCTCTGTATTTGAATACGCATGGCCGGCCGGAGTGGCCGTGCGGTTCTAGACCTACAGTCTGGAGCCGAGCGACCGCTACGGTCGCAGGTTCGAATCCTGCCTCGGGCAGGGATGTGTGTGATGTCCTTCGGTTAGTTAGGTTTAAGTAGTTCTAAGTTTTTAGCGACTGATGACCTCAGAAGTTAAGTCGCTTAGTGCTCAGAGCCATTTGAACCATTTTTGAATACGCATGCCTATACCAGTTTCTTTGACGCTTCGGTGTATAATCTCTTTTCATAGATACATTAATTACGGAGACACAGGTATAAATTTAGCTTTTTCAAGTGGAACTATGCTAAGTTCTGCTGCAGGCGTCGTAGTTCTAAATGAGACGCATTCAACGGCGTTTTATTGTTCAAAATCAGATTATTGCTAACATAGTAACTACAGTATTAAATACGTAGGGCTCGTCTGTTTGAGCATGAAACCGTTCGTTGTCTCATGCAGAAGCTTGTGTTTTCATGCACAATGAGAGTGTACGTCACGTCGGATACTCGTAGTACGTATATAAAAGGGACACAGAGGGAAATGTAGCTTTCATTTTCTTTGTGGCGTTCACGTGTGTAGAGAACTGGTTAGTTGAAAAAAAAAAGTGTTTCACAAATCGACACAAACTAGATGTGCTACTTCTTTACGAAGAATTAGCTTACCTGAATCAACCTGCATACTGGAAACAGAAACGACCCCGTATCAGTCTCTAGGGATACTCGCTAAATAACATTTGTCGACTTTATCCCGTTTTAAACTATTTGTTGAGTTCTGTCTGCATTTTATGGAGTTGCAAAGTAGGGGTAGTAAGGTAACAGGGTTCTGAGTGCAATTTTGATATCAAATTGATATGCAAATTAACTAAATTGATCAGTTAACTACCCCCACCCCCATCCCAAACACACCCACCTCTACCCCAGATGGCGTCACATGTTTTAGTCAGCCTGCGCATTGGTCTCAGGCCCCTTACCCCTCTCCACCCTCCTCATCACCCCACTTACGCTATTGGCGGGAATTTATGACTTTGGCGGGAATTTCGAAATTCAACGGGAATTTCTTTGCAGCAGGGCTGTGCAGACCTCACAATCTGCCTCCCCACCCGGGAACTGGCGGGAAAATAAACATGGCGGTGCCCTTCCTGGGACTCGAACCCTGGTCATTCTGGATGGAAATCCCAAGTGCACCCCACAGCACAAGGAAACTGTCCAGATGCAGGAGAGGAAGGTTAGGTTAGTGTACTTTATTCATTTTGGTTGGGAAACTGAAGTAAAGATCGGCCCTAATCACGTAGTTAATCATATAAGTAAGAAACGAGGGATGATTTGCATTCAACTACCTAGTTTCAAAAATTTTTCAAGGTCATGCAACTACCCACATCCCGTACAAGCGGATCATCGTAAGTAGCTGTCTTTTTCTTTCTGTTTTTTGGTAGAGTAGAAAGAACAACTCTTTCTTTGTTTTTGCTTGGTGTGGTTTTAATAACATCCACCTTAATTTTTATCTTATGATTTAGATCTGTAGTGGACTCTTCTAATTCTTTCTCCAAACAGTAACTTGATAGGCACAGAGAAGGAATGTTCTCGAATTCCAAAATATATCTCATTCTTCCCTGTAAACTATGTCTTTAATGGCTTTAACAACTATTTCTGTTTCCTCCATCAATTCTTCTAGACGACAGAATTCGGCGATTTTAATTTTGCCTCTTATTTATTGCATAATACTGCTGTTATAACACTCCACGTCTTCCTAGGTGTACGGTACCAGCTCTTCTGCCGCACATTTTTTGTGGAATTTCCGTGTAGAGCTTTATGTTTACAACTTTTGCAAATGAGTGGCCATGAAATGCCGATATGGGTCGGTTTTAGGCTCTGCAAACGGTTGTTCTGTTGTTAAATGCACAACATCCCATTCAGCACACTTAGATACAACGTAACCATTCCTTTTGAGCAGACCCGTGTGAGAACTGAGATTTATAAAAAGGTTTTACGCGTGTCCTTTAATGTAGTATACGTGCTCCAATCCATCCTTTTCAGCCAGGATTCCAACATAAGGCCACTTTCCGCCACACACTGTGTTTAAAGCAGTATGTAAGCCTCGCCTGTATATTTGCAATAGCTTCTTCCTTTTCCAATTGCAGTTTATATTCTTCCCTTATGGCAATTGTCTTCGCCGTATACTCCAGGTTTCGTTTTTTTGGCTTGGATCTCTTCCATTTTCAGTTTTCTTTTTCGCACACGCACCAAATTTCCTGCACTTAATGCTGTAATTTCTTTAATGGGGAATGGCTTAAAACTATTCGACACATTGGTTCTTTTCCCAGTCCTAATTCGTCGATATCTATATCTGATGGTATTGTGGAGAACATTGTTCTAGACTGGAAAAAATAAGTTTCTCCTGCTTTTACATAGCACTTATAGTGTCTTTGTCGGAGTCAGGTTTAAGAATCTCCACGTAGTTCACATGTAGGTAATTAAAACTGTACGCAGACACAGCATAACTTATAAGCTTTTCTCGGTTTTGAGAGTGCGGCAGACTTACTTGCATACGTCAGTTTTCAGGTGTCCTTATTACCCTGTAGAAAAACTGCAGAACGTTGTTAAACACCACAAAGCAATTGTTCTGTAAATTATTAATTAGCTGACACCTCTAGGACGCAGTTGGCACAGAGTGAAGTGGAGCACATCGTAAATACTGCTTGTCGGTGTCTAACACACTTAAATAACCTTGCACTGGATCGAACACATGATCCATTCTGTACTTGCTTATTGTAGGCTCCAGCCTGGTAATGTCATGCTCTTTAGCCAAAGAAGACAGAAAAGTTTCCCGTAGTTGCCTGTCTGGACACTTTATAAAATCTGTAAGATGGTTACCAATAACTTTGTTTACTCCTGGACTTTTGATTTGACATATAAATTTGTTATATACCTTTACTCTACAGTTGGAGCTCATTCACGTTACACGGTCTATTCCAGTGTCTTATCGTTGTCCACAATCACATTGCTGCTTCCCTAGCGGTCTCCTTCCACGCAGAAGTCGTGGGTTGAAATTAGGTAGCTGCACATCTCGATTTTATTAAAAATTCCAAATTAACAATCGTCTACAACTTGCTGCTGGAATATTCCAGGCATCTCTTCCATTAGAACATCTAATTTAACGTCGGATAATTGCACTTTATATGTTATAGCCACATGATTTTTATATTTCTTCGAAATTATTCCCAGTGCTTCCTTGCCAATTTTATCGAATATTCCTCTTTCTGTCACCCTGTAGCTTCCTTGTAGGAGAATTGGTAGCTTCGCCTTGACACCATGGCTTGCAATGACGAACTGGGAGAATTTACTGCGTAGATAATAGTTAAAAGAGCCACACATCTCTTTCTTTAACATTACAGATCGTCCCTTCTCTAGCTGCTCCTGACAGTCCACATGACCACAGATTTAACTACGATAATGCTATCGCGAAACGGTTCTCTGGTAGGAGTAAGCACATATAAATTCTTCTTGCTAAGGAACGTACCATTTTCGGTGTAATTTATGTTGCCAATGTCAGAAACAAGACTGTCCAGGTTCTGCAGCTTTTGTCGGTTGGTTTCATCCTCTTTCCTAATAGCTGAGGAATGTTAAGCACATTGGAGGAATCTATGTTGACACTTTCAACTACCACAGAAGACTATTCGGTTGCATTTTTTTTCTTTATTGTTATTTTAAACACCTTGTACAAAGGTGGGCTGTCAGCAGCATAGTACGCTGCTCTTCAGCCGCGAGTGGTACAATAAATGACATAAAGTAGGTACAGATAATACAATAAAAATGGTGGGTAAAAACTGTAGACACGAAAAACTAGATACACGAAGCCGTTCACGCTGTACAAGAAAAAACACTAAAACCTGTTGACACGGTGCACAAAACACGGACGACTGTGATGGCACAGGTGAACGGTGGTGGCGTGAGGGCGAAAGAACACTAGACACAAACACAAAGGCACACACACTAGACACTGATGGCGATGTCTCCGGCGCGCGAATGTCCACTGAGTGTGTACGAGTCCGGGGACCTGCCAAGAAAGGAGGAGAGGGGGTGGGAGAGGGAGAGGGAGAGGGGGAGGGGAGAGCAGAGATGCCAAGGGCGGGGGAATAGGGGGAGGAAGGAAGGGAGGAAGGGGGAGGGGAAGCCCGGGGGAAGTGGGGTGGCGGAAGGGGGGATGGGGGAAAAAGGATCGGTTGCGACTTTCAAGCCTCCTTTTATACTCTAAAGACACAAGATGGCTGCACTTCCACTCACGTGATCTTCCGGTCATACATTCTAAATTTGATCGTACTTGCAATCCAATTGCAAACTCCTAGCCGAACTGCGTTATTTTGTGTGCAAGGTGTCTGAGGGAGGGAGGGCGACTGACCGCTATGTTTGTGCACTGTTGCTGTACTCTGCTGTACGCTGTGTAAGACAGGAATGTACTCTTTCGTCCCTACTGTTCAATCTGCACATCGAAGAAGCAATGACGGAAGTAAAAGAAAGGCTCAGGAGTGGAATTAAAATTGAAGGTGAAAGGATATCAGTGATACGATTCACTGATGACATTGCTATCCTGAGTGAAAGTGAAGAAGAATTACATGATCTCCTGAATGGAATGAACAGTCTAATGAGTACAGAATATGGACTGATGGATTGAGACTAAGTCGGAGAAAGACGAAAGTAACGATAAGTAGCAGAAATGAGAACAACGAGAAACTTAACATAAGGACTGATGGTCACGAAGTATGTGAAGTTAAGGAATTCTACTGCCTAGGGAGCAACATAACCATTGACGGCCAGAGCAAGGAGGATTTCAAAAGCAGACTAGCAGTGAGAAAAAGGGCATTCCTGGCCAAGAGAAGTCTACTAGTGTCAAACAAAAGCCTTAATTTGAGGAAGAAATTTGTGAGAATGTACGTTTGGAGCACAGCAGTGTGTAGTAGTGAAACATGGTCTGTGGGAAAACCGTAACAGAAGAGAATCAAAGCTTGAGATGTGGTGCTACAGACGAATGTTGAAAATTATGCGGACTGACAAGGTAAGGAACGGGGGGGTTCTGTGGAGAATTAGAGAGGAAAGGGATATGTGGAAAACACGGACAAGGAGAAGGGACAGAATTGTAGGATATCTGCTAAGACATGAGGGAATAACTTCCGTGGTACTAGAGGTAGCTGTAGAGGGCAAAAACTGTAGAGGAAGACAGAGATTGGAATACATCCAGAAAATAATTGAGGACGTAGGTTGCAAGTGCTGCTCTGAGATGAAGAGGATGGCACAGGAGAGGAATTCGTGGTGGGCTGCATCGAACCATTGAGAAGGCTGATGGCCCACATAAAAAAAAAGCCGACGGTACTGTGGCGCCGGGATGTTTTTTTGAGGTGATGATAAAATTTTATGGCTAAGACTCGTATTTGTCAGTGTCAAGGGACATCAGAAAGCAGCCACATACGAGGGTGCGCTGGAAAGTAATACCTCACAAAATTTCACGTGAAAACTGTTAAAACTTTTGAAATAAATCAAACTTTATTAACATTCTAGTCCGCCCCCGGTAGCTGAGCGGTCAGAGCGACAGAATGTCAATCCTAAGGACCTGGGTTCGAGTCCCAGCTGGGTCGGAGATTTCCTCCGCTCAGGGACTGGGTGTTGTGTTGTCCTAATCATCATCATTTCATACCCATCGACGCGCAAGTCGCCGAAGTGGCGTCAAATCGAAAGACTTGCACCCGGCAAACGGTCTACCCGACGGGAAGCCCTACTCACACGACATTAACATTTACATTAACATTCTACATCTTTATCCTTCATGTCTAAGTATTTATTTCTCAACATAGTTACCTTGGCGACGAAAACATTTCTCCCAACGAGGGACCAGTTTGTTCATGTCGTCACTGTAGAATGTTTGTTGACGGAGCCACAACCTCGCCTCTGCTTGCACTGCTTCATAATTATCAGAGTGAAGTCTTTATGTTTTGGAACGAATGAAAATCGCATGGGGCCGAGTCGGGACTGTATAGAATATGATCGATAACAGCGAACCCAAGGAGTCGAAAATGGTTCAAATGGCTCTAAGCACTATGGGACTTAACATCTGAGGTCATTAGTCCTCTAGACATAGAATTACTTAAACCTAACTAACCTAAGGACATCTGAAACATCCATGCCCGAGGCAGGATACGAACCTGCGACCGTAGCAGCAGCGTGGTTCCGGACTGAAGCGCCTACAACCACTCTATCACAGCGGCCGGCCCAAGGAGTCGGATTGTTGCAGACGTCACAGCGCTCTTGTGTGCTCTTGCATTGTCATGCTGAAGTAAAGAATGCTCCGTGTGTCGAAGAATCCTTCGAATTTGTGCTTTCAGTCTTCTGAGGGTCTCGCAGCACCTTGCAGAGGTTGTGGTGATACCTTCAGGCATGAATTCCACACTAACCACACGTTGAACGTCCCAGAACACTGTGGTCATGACTTTGCCTGATGAAGACATGCTCTTGAACTTTTTTGGTGTTGGTGATCCTTTGTGGCGGATCTCCATTGATGTTCTCTTGTTTTAGGAGTCAAAATGGTGAACACAGCTTTCATCATCTGTCATAGTATTGTTAATGAATCCATCACTCTCATGCTCAAAATGCAGAGGATATTGTTGGCGGATGTGTAACATCCTTTGTGTCATGTCAGGAGTGAACGTTCGAGGCACCTACCGTGCATACAATTTTCTGTACCACAATTCTGCAATGATGACCTATACACGCTCTAGTGTTTTACTAGACTCACCTGAGAATTGTGTCCGAGCTAGCCGATTTTTTTTTTTTTTTTTTTTTTTTGATGAGTTCATCAGCTCGATGCCGACGAGTCACGTTGGTTGCCGTACGTGGTCGTCCACTCCCAGCTGTCACAAACGTTGCAGTTAGCGCCACCGATTCCTTTATTACGAGCACCAACACCCCAACGTCGTGCATTACTGTCATCGATGCAATCATCACAATACAAACTTTCACTCTCCTGTGGATTTCAGTTGTACTCACATTTGCTGTGGTCAGAAACTTGATCACATCACGCAATCTCTCACGCTCTTACGCCGTTATTTTTATGTTACACGCCGCCATGACCGAGAGAGGTGGCGCATTGGTTAGCACATTGGACTCGCGTTCGGGAAGACGACGGTTCAAATCCATCTCCGGCCATTCTGATTCAAGTTTTCCGTGATGCCCCAAATCGCTTCAGGCAAATGCTGGGATGGTCCTTTCTACATCTATCTGCATCTACGTGGATACTCTGCAAATCACATTTATGTGCCTGGCAGAGGGTTCATCGAACCACCTTCACAATTCTCTATTATCCCAACCTCGTATAGCACGCGGGAAGAATGAACACCTATTTCTTTCCGTACGAGCTCTGATTTCCCTTATTTTATCATGGTGATCGTTCCTCCCTATGTAGGTCGGTGTCAACAAAATATTTTCGCATTCCGAGGAGAAAGTTGGTGATTGGAATTTCGTGAGAAGATTCCATCGCAACGAAAAACGCCTTTCTTTTAATGATGTCCAGTCCAAATCCTGTATCACTTCTGTGACACTCTCTCCCATATTTCGCGATAATACAAAACGTGCTGCCTTTCTTTGTACTTTTTCGATGTACTCCGTCAGTCCTATCTGGTAAGGATCACACACCGCGCAGCAGTATTCTAAGAGAGGACGGACAAGCGTAGTGTAGGCAGTCTCCTTAATAAATCTGTTACATTTTCTAAGTGTCCTGCCAATAAAACGCAGTCTTTGGTTAGCCTTCCCCACAACATTTTTCTATGTGTTCCTTCCAATTTAAGTTGTTCGTAATTGTAATACCTAGGTATTTAGTTGAATTTACGGCTTTTAGATTAGACTGATTTATCGTGTAAACGAAGTTTAACCAGTTCCTTTTAGCACTCATGTGGATGACCTCATACTTTTCGTTATTTAGGGTCAAATGGTTCAAATGGCTCTGAGCACTATGGGACTTAACTTCTGAGGTAATCAGTCCCCTAGACTTAGAACTACTTATACCTAACTAACCTAAGGACATCACACACATCCATGCCCGAGGCAGGATTCGAACCTGCAACCGTAGCGGCCGCGCGGTTCCAGACTGTAGCGCCTAGAACCGCTCGGCCACTCAGGCCGGCATTTAGGGTCAACTGCCACTTTTAGCTCTATTCAGATATCTTTTCTAAATCGTTTTGCAGTTCGTTTTGATCTTCTGATGACTATATTAGTCGATAAACGACATCGTCATCTGCAAACAAACGAAGACGGCTGCTCAGATTGTCTCCCAAATCGTTTATATAGATAAGGAACAGCAAAGGGACTACCTTGGGGAACGCGAGAAATCTGTTTTACCCTTTGAAAGGGCACGGCCGATTTTCTTCTTCATCCTCCTCTAATTCGAGTTTGTGTTCCGTCTCTAATGACCTCGCTGTCGACGGGACGTTAAACACTTATATCCCCCTCCTCCACGCCGCCATTTTACAAGCTACAGTTCGGAGTCTAGCGGCAGAGGTTTGCAGTTTGCGTCAGCGAAGCAGGAAAGTCGACCGAGTAATGTGTCATGCAATTTCTCAACCGATACTGAGAACAGAATTAAAAATTAGGAGGCATTACTTTTCAGCATGCCCACGTACATCAACTGACAAAATTCTAGTAGTGTTCTGTTTTTCTAAGATTTCCACGGGTGATGAATTTGCCTGTTTCTTGGTATTGCTGTGTGCTGGCTAGTCTTCATCATCAAATAATTATTAATTTTTAACTAAAGCTCACAACTCCGGCCGAACCATGATCTTAACCTTACATAAATAAAAGGTTGCCAGTTTCTTATTCATTGGTACCAGTGAAGAGTGAACATTTCCCTTTAGAATTTATAATAAAATACAAGGACCTGGGAGATTGTTATGCAATTCCGTGACGGGCGAGAGAAACGTTGAAAGACGGCAAACCTGAGCAAAAAATATAGATAAATGAAATCGATGATTACTGTCCAAAGACAAAAAGTACATAAAAATGGTTCAAATGGCTCTGAGCACTATGGGACTTAACATCTGTGGTCATCAGTCCCCTAGAACTTAGAACTACTTAAACCTAACTAACCTAAGGACATCACACACATCCATGCCCGAGGCAGGATTCGAACCTGCGACCGTAGCAGTCGCGCGGTTCCGGACTGAGCGCCTAGAACCGCTAGACCACCGCGGCCGGCAAAAAGTACATATTCACGCAATTATGTTATGACCTATTAATACCGTGAGGCACGATTCATGAAGCCAATAATGCGACAGCCGTCGCTATTGTTCGAAGGTAATTGACCGATCAACCTAATATGATTCTTACGTAAAAATCACTCATAACGAATGAAATGAAATGAGCGGCAACTCGGTCCAAAGGTGGTTCTGCTTAGCGATATTGAGTAGGTGAGGAGAGAACACGTGATGTATTCGGTCGTTGTACTCGTACACATGAACAATTCGTCCGCAGCTCGTGGTCGTGCGGTAGCGTTCTCGCTTCCCGCGCCCGGGTTCGATTCCCGGCGGGGTCAGGGATTTTCTCTGCCTCGTGATGACTGGGTGTTGTGTGCTGTCCTTAGGTTAGTTAGGTTTAAGTAGTTCTAAGTTCTAGGGGACTGATGACCATAGATGTTAAGTCCCATAGTGCTCAGAGCCATTTGAACCAATTCGTTACCAAGCCTTTCTTTACGGCCTCTGAAAAGAAAGATATTCATAAGACGTTACGGTTATTATCACGGGATATGATCAGATCTGATACTACAATTAAATTCAGGTTATACATTTCCAAAAAATATCTTACATTTAATCTAATGCTGCGGTACATAGGAACATGTGCTCCTATCCTGCAACAGCCAGACGTAAAAAGACACCACAGAATGGCGACAATAAATAAATTACTGTTTCATTTATTTGACAACAAAAGATATATAGAGTTCGTTTCCGTTTGGCCTCTTTTTCGAAAATCGCTGACCAAACACTTTTTATTAAGAATTTAATTACAAAACGTATTTTTTACAAAAACATAAATTCGCCACATATCGCAGTACTAATATGTTTCTATTGGCATATTTTCATCTCACACCTTAGACGGTTATGGCGTTACACAAGGGCACTGCATGTATGTATTTCATGGCTAGCATAAATAAGGCGCCAAAAGAAACTGGTATATACAAGCGTATTCCAATACAGAGATATATAAACAGAGAGAGTACGGCGCTGCTGTCGGCAACGCCTATATAAGGCAACAAGTGTCTGGCGCAGTTGATAGATCGGTTACGGTTGATGTCAGGTTATCAAAATTTAGGTGAGTTTGAACGTAGTGCTATAGTCGGCGCACGAGCGATGGGAGACAGTATCTCCAAGGTAGCTATGACGTGGAAATATTCCCGTATGACCATTTTCGTGAATATCAGGAATCCGGTAAAACATCAAATCTCCGACATCGCTGTGGCCGGTAAAACATCCTGCAAGAATGGGACCAACGACGACTGAAGCGAATAGTTCAATGTGACAGAAGTGCAACCCTTCCGCATATTGCTGCAGATTTAAGGTATACGCCTCGCCTGGGCCCGTCAAACCCGAGATTGGACAGGTGATCTATGGAAACTGTGGTGTCACCGCCAGACACCACACTTGCTAGGTGGTAGCCTTTAAATCGGCCGCGGTCCATTAGTATACGTCGGACCCGCGTGTCGCCACTGTCAGTATTCGCAGACCGAGCGCCGCCACACGGCAGGTCTAGAGAGACGTCCTTGCACTCGCCCCAGTAGTACAGCCGACGTTCATAGCAGTGGTTCACTGACAATTACGCTCTCATTTGCCGAGACGATAGTTAGCATAGCCTTCAGCTACGTCATTTGCTACGACCTAGCGAGGCGCCATTACCAGTGTATATTAAAATGGAAATTATGTACAGTCAAGAGAGATGTACACCGATTGTGGATTAAAGTTAAGTATTCTACCAGTACCTCCTGTTTTGCAAGTCTTATTTCTCTGACCTGTTCCAGACCTCACGCCAGTCTGCGTGTAATTAAACGCGTGCATTTCGGCCTCCTCTAGCAACACGGTGTTGGCTCTTCTGCCAACACTACAGAAACATGTTGTCTGGTCGGACGAGTCTCGTTTCAAATTGTATCGAGCGGATGGAAGAGTACGCGTATGGAGAAAACTTCATGAATCCATGGACCCTGCATGTCAGCAGGGGACTGTTCAAGCTGCTGGAGGCTCTGTAGTGGTGTGGGGTGTGTGCAGTTGGAGTGATATGGGACACCTGATACATCTAGATACGACTCTGAAAGGTGACACGTACGTAAGCACATGTCTGATCAGCTGCATCCTCTCATATACATTGTGCATTCCGAAGAACTTGGGCATTTCCAGTAGGACAACGCGAGACCCCAAACGTCCAGAATTGCTTCAGTGTTGCTCCAGAAAAACTCTTCTGAGTTTAAACACTTCCGCTGGCCACCAAACTCCACAGACATGAACATCATTGAGCAACTCTGGGATGCCTTGCAACGTGCTGTTCAGAAGATATCTTACGGATTTATGGACAGCTCTGCACGATTCATGGTATCAATTCCCTCTAGCACTACTTCAGACATTAATCGAGTAGGAATCACGTCATACTGTGGCACTTCTGCGTGCTCGCGGGGGCCCTACACGGTATTGGACAGGTGTACCAGTTTCTTTGGTTCTTAAGTGTATAACGCTCTACGAGGATCCAAAGACGAGCGGCGCGTTTCGTCACAGTGTCATTTGGTAAGCGTGATAGCGTTACGGAGATGTTTAGCAAGCTCAAGTGGCAGACTCTTCAAGAGATGCGCTCTGCATCGCAGTGTAGCTTGCTGTCCAGGTTTCGAGAGGGTGCGTTTCTGGATGAGGTATCGAATATATTGCTTCCCCCTACTTATACCTCCTGAGGAGATCACGAATGTAAAATCAGAGAGATTCGAGCGCGCACGGAGGCTTTCCGGCAGTCGTTCTTCCCGCTAACCATACGCGACTGGAACAGGAAAGTGGCACGTAAAGTCCGCAGCTCGTGGTCGTGCGGTAGCGTTCTCGCTTCCCACGCCCGGGTTCCCGGGTTCGATTCCCGGCGGGGTCAGGGATTTTCTCTGCCTCGTGATGACTGGGTGTTGTGTGATGTCCTTAGGTTAGTTAGGTTTAAGTAATTCTAAGTTCTAGGGGACTGATGACCATAGATGTTAAGTCCCATAGTGCTCAGAGCCATTTGAACCATTTGGCGCGTAAAGTGCCCTCCACCACACACCGTTGGGTGGTTTGCGCAGTATAAATGTAGATGTAGATGTAGATGTAGATGTAGGACTGTATGTTCAAACTCGCCAACTCATCTTCAATCTCGCAGAGGGCCGTCCATCCAGAAACTCGCACACGTCGTGCAAAGAACCAGAAAAGATACCTGTGTTAAGGGCTTGGCGTGGTGTTTGTGTTTTCGCCCCGCAGCGTTTCTTCCTTATTTGTTCTCCCAGTGAAGCAGACAACGGCCGCGGCAGCGTCCCGTTAGCCCCTTAAGACAAACCGTAACAAGAGCACGGCGCACCTCATGCGGCGGAAGCAGCCGGCCGGAAAACGCGACACGCCGCAGCGTCCAGCTCGCCTCAGCTAGCGTCGTTCCGTGACTCGCAAACATAACGGGCCGTTGTTATCGAGTGCGGTTAAAGATTTCGTTTTTGTCAGATAAGATTTCGTGAGCGCACGAATCACGTTGGCCGTGTGGTATAGTTCTCGGAATGGTCGTAATGACCTGAAACTTTGTACCGTAGGTGTAAGTAAGCAACCTAACCATTAACTTATGTAAACTTGTACGAAGCGAGAGTGTAGCCCAAAGAGCTGACTGGTTGCACCCACATTAGTTGCAGAATGCGATCGGCATATTTTTCCTAAATGGTGTGTGAAGAACGGTTCCAGCCGCAGAGGCCGAGGGGTTCTAGGAGCTTAAGTCCGGAACCGGGCTGCTGCTATGGTCGAAGGTTCGAATCCTGACTCGGGCGTGGATGTGTATGATGTCCTTAGGTTAGTTAGGTTTAAGTAGTTCTAAGTGCTAGGGAACTGATGACCTCAGATGTTAAGTACCATAGTGCTTAGAGCCATTTGAACCGCTTTGGCCGGCCGTTAGGTTTAACTAGTTCTAAGTTCTAGGGGACTAATGACCTCAGAAGTTGAGTCCCATAGTGCTCAGAGCCATTTGAACCATTTGAACCGCTTTGAAGAACGGTGTACCCGGTAGCTCTAACAAGGGAACTGTGGCTTCCGCCATCGTCGATTTCGTATATATTTATAGCAGAGCTTGGCCAGAAAAGAAATTGACAGATGTGTAAGCTCCAGATAGCCAAGCGTTTAGAAAAAATAGCATTTCTGATGCAAGTCGGACGCGGCTTGAGCCATTTATGCTAGCGTAGGCTCCAGGAAGCTGTTGTCGCAGTGGAAAGAGTACGGTAATCCGAGGGCCGTCGGATCAGATCCATACGTGGAGACTTTTATTTTCAATGTTTTGCTTACTTACACTGCAAATAAACCGGAATAATGCTCAGTACATTGTGTTTATTAATATTTTCATAAAAAACATGCAAAGTAAAGATTTTAACTTGCAAATAAATTTCCAGCAAAAGATTGTAAGCTGTACACGAAAACTTCGTATATAAAATTAGTTACTTTTATATTTCACGAAGCGTTCATTAACAAATCTGTTACAGTTTCTGTACATATATTTTGGCTACCAGTTTCGAACCGACTGGTTCATTCTGAAGCCAGACCTACTGAGACTGCACTGAAAGTGCCCGATCTTAAAGTCATCCATCTAAAATTTGCCAATACGTGCACCACACACTGACGGTAGATAAATTTCACAATATACATACATTCACTATCCAAAATGCTACTCCAGGCGGGTGTAAAATGAATGTGCACAACGGAAAATACTAAACGCGAAAATGAAGATTTGGCCCTGTCTGACTACCCCCTGAAACAGATCTTAGGATCTCTTAATGGTAATATTACTTCCTCCTGTTGCTCTTTAACATATAAATATGTAGTAACTACAAAAAATAAATCTTGATAATAATAATAATGAGCGTATGGCATTGGTGGCCGGGAGACCCCTCGCCGGGCGGTTCGGCCGCCGCTCCACAAGTTCTTTAACGCCACTACGGCGACTTGCGAGTGAATGAGGATGAAATGATGATGAAAGATACACAACACCCAGTCATTTCGAGGTAGAGAAAATCCCTGACTCCGCCGGGAATCGTACCCGGGACCCGGAGTGCGGGAAGCGAGAACGCTACCGGAAGTCCACGAGTCGCGGATAATGCTTACACGAGGTGCGGCTAGAAAAAAACCGGACTGATGCTGGAAAAAACATTTATTTACAATTATTTACAATTTCATGTTGTCTCCTTCAATGTACTCTCCTCCTCGGTCTCTACACCGCTCCATACGAATTTTCCACTGTTCATAGCAATGCTGCAGATCATTTTCGGTAAGTCCATACATTACTTCCGTCGCTTTTTCTTTTACTGCTTCAACAGTCTCAAATCTAGTTCCTTTCAAAGCTGACTTGACTTTAGGGAAAAGAAAAAAGTCACAGGGGGCCAAATCAGGTGAGTAGGGTGGATGATCTAAGATGGGAATGTTGTGTTTTGCCAAAAACGTCTTCACTGACAACGCACTGTGAGCTGGGGCATTGTCTTGGTGAAGGATCCATGACTTTTTTCTCCACAAATCGTTCCGTTTTCTCCGTACTCGCTCACGTAGGGTAGCCAGGACGCTAATGTAGTAATGCTGATTCACTGTTTGTCCCTCTGGTACCCAATCAATGTGCACAATCCCTTTGATGTCAAAAAAACAATCATCATTGCCTTGAATTTCGATTTTGACATTCGTGCTTTTTTTTGTCGTGGAGAACCAGGATTTTTCCAATGCATCGATTGGCGTTTAGTTTCGGGATCGTAAGTAAAAAACCACGATTCATCGCAAGTAATAACATTTTGTAAGAAGGTGGGATCACTTTCAATGTTTTCCAGGATGTCAGAACAAATCATTCTTCGGCGTTCCTTCTGTTCAATTGTGAGACACTTTGGAACCATTTTTGAACACACTTTGTTCATGTTGAAACTTTCATGAAGAATCTGCCTAACACTTTCCTTGTCAACTCCTGTTAACTCAGACACTGCTCTGATTGCTAAACGGCGATCTTGTCGAACAAGTTTACCGATTTTTTCAATGTTTGCATCAGTTTTTGCTGACAATGGTCTGCCAGTGCGAGTGTCATCACTGGTGTCTTCGCGGCCATCTTTAAATCGTTTAAACCACTCAAACACTTGTGTTCGCGATAAACAATCATCGCCGTACACTTGTTGTAACATTACAAACGTTTCACTTGCAGATTTTCCTAGTTTGAAACAAAATTTGATGTTAACACGCTGTTCTTTCTGTACACTCAACATTTTCCGACGCACAGACAAAACGTCAACTACTTAAAACAGACGCCACGGGCAGACTGAGTGCAGGAGGCAGATGAAACTCGAGCAGTAGGCGGAGCGAGAGTCACGTGACAGGCCACGCGACTTTCAGCCTTATTGCATTCGTTTTATTGTTTCACCAGTACTAGTCCGGTTTTTTTCTAGCCACACCTCGTACATTTATTGTAGATTAAAACCCCTTTTATATATTACAAATGTTTATATATCAATGTTCAATGGACATAAAGAGACACATATGAATTTCCCAATGTTACTGATCAGTTGCCCAAATCTGCTCCTTTTTTATGGCTACGCGATCTAATATAAATAATGTGAGATGACTGACATCATCTACGTACCCAACACTAGAAGACAATACTTTCAAAGATGATCCACAGTGGTGTGCAACCTCAATGGAAATGAAACTTACGTGATCACAGCCGTTTAGCTTTATAGTCCTAATAAGCAGAAGCAATTAGCAATATCACCGTATGTACTGCGTCCGGTGCGTCGGAGTGATGGTTCTCGTACACGTCTGCAATGATAGATGGAAGAACTCCAGCCACAAAATAAAAAACTCTCAAACACTAGGACGGCAGAAGGCGGTCCTCTGACTAGTATGATCTGACACTGTTTTCTCCTCTCTGTGTTCTACAGACAAGAAACGCGAGCTCCAAGCCACAAGGACGGAATTCAGATAATGTCTCTAAGTGAGTATAGACAGAGGAAGTGCTCTCAATCACTGAACGCTGCGTACTCAACGATGACTCCCTACCCGGAGGCGAAGTCCAGAATCGTATAAGTTCGCAACAGTACAGTACCTAACCGTTATAACTGTAAAATCTCCTGAGAGCAAAGACAGCAAGTCCGTCTGTACCAACAAAAGCTGATACTGAGCGACCGTCAAACACGGGCGCTCTAAACGGAAGACTACTTTCTCTCCACCGCTGGCTTCCCAGCAAAGCTTGGCTACCCTCCCTCGTAACTGCAGAAAGCGAATCCTATTCTCGAAACCACGTAATATTCTCCCTCTCTACAAGTTCTTCCGAACGCCAACTGACCACATTTTAGTCTTTTGTCGTCCAGCGCGGAAAGTTTGCGAGGAAATACCTATCCATGTTAATTAGGAATACATGCAATCGTATGCTTCTCAGAGTAAATATTCTTGGAAATAACCCAGCCTGCGTGATTTTCGAGGTAACGCTTCCTCGTTCCTCTCTTCTGCGTCCAAGACTTTCAGAGTTTCCGGAGTATTATCTGGTTATCCTAGCGGCCCCATTACAACACCGGCCGGCCGCCGCTGTATTGTTCTTCAGCGATCAGTTGCCCAGACTGTCCGTCTTGGCTACTTCCTGCGTCAAGCAGGACCAACACACCTGTGTGGGCTTTTCCACCCAGGGCTTGAGTCACGCCTGCTGTTTCATTTCCACTGGCGTTCCAACCTCTACTAGTATAGGCAATCATTCATTATCCCGTTTTGATAATAAAGACACTCTGTCACCTTTCGTGCAATAAGCATTAACAACAATTTACAAGGCGTATGTGACAATGTCAGTCTTCTTTAAATATTAATATATACGATGTACAACCTATCAAATGATACGTAATTCCAGTTGTAAATCACGGCAAAGTGTGGCGATGAGTGCTTGTAAGGTGCGAGATTATAGCCACCTTACAACTATACAAGTCAAAACAGTATACAAGTTGTATAGACCATAAATTTGGAGGAAATCGGTGATGACCAGCAGGCACGGTCCCCCTGTAAATATCTTGTCCACTCCCCCACCACCCCCACTTCCCGACCCCTTTTCACTAGCGAATGGTGCGCAGGAAGAGCGACAGTCGGTTAGCCGCTGTATCAGCTCAAAAATGTGGGGGTCGGGATGCTTGTGTACGGATTCCTTGTGTGCTGCCTCATGTCCGTTTCCGCTAGATCTCCACATATCGCATACCATTAAGCCACTACAACTGATGATCCCATACAGGTTTTATTGGCGTGAGAAGAAGACTGGCGATATATCACAGACATTCTCGTGAAACCTCCTCTGGATGTGGCCGCGAATGTTTTGAGGAACTCCTGCCAAAGGGAAAAATGTTGGCCGACGCGACACTGAAGGTATGTTAAAGACAGAAGGCTGAATGAATGTCTGGTTACATTTTGTTCTCTTTTTCCAGTGTCTCTCTTTAATGTCTGCAGGCACTGGAGCACGTAGCGGTGTTGTTATCTGAAAGATTGTAGTGAAGTAGTCCTTGTCCTTGCTGAGAGGCCAAATGATCCTCTGTTCAGGTGATCTGCCAAGAAAAGTCAAATCTCAGTGAGTTTTTGTGTGTGTGTTCTGCATCGTCTGTCATCCCAACACGTCCGAGGAATTTTCTCGCCGTGGCTGGATTTCGGCGAAATGTAAGAACAGGTACAGGAGCACGATTTGTATCGGAAGACAGACTGAAGAAAAGCAAACCTACATTCATAGCTTCTGTAGATTCGGAGAAAGTTTTTGACAGTTTTGACTGGAATGCAGTCTTTCAAATTCTGGGGATAGCAGGTATAAAACACAGGAAGCGAAAGTATATTTGGAACTTATACAGAAACCAGACTGTAGCTATAAGAGTCGAATGACGTGAAAGGAAAGCGATGGTTGAAAAGGGAGTGACACAGGGTTACAGCCCATCCCCGATGTTATTCAATCCGTACATTGAGCAAGCAGTACAAGAAACCAAAGGGTGGGAATTAACGTTCAGGAAGAAGAAATAAAAACTTCGAGTTTGTCGATAACATTGTAATTCTGTCAGAAACGGCCAAGGAATTGGAAGAGCAGTTGAATTAGTGGATGTTGTCTTGAAAAAAAAAATGGTTCAAATGACTCTGAGCATTATGGGACTTTACTTCTGAGGTCATCTGTCCCCTAGAACTTAGAACTACTTAAACCTAACTAACGTATGGACACACACACATCCATGCCCGAGGCAGGATTCGAACCTGCGATCGTAGCGGTCGCGCAATTCCAGACTGTAGCGCTTAGAACCGCTCGGCCACTCCGGCCGGCTGTCTTGAAAAGACGTGGTAACGTGAACACTAACGAAAGCAAAACAAGAGTAAGGGAATATATTCGAAAGAAATCACGTGGTGCTGAAGGAATTAGATTAGGAAACGAGACAATAAAAGTAATAGATGAATTTTGCTGGTCGGTCAGGAACATAACTAACTGTGGTCGAAGAGGAGAGGATGTAAAATGCAGACTGTTTTCAGTATGAAACACATTTTTTGGAAAAAAATGGGTTTGTTAATATCCAACACAAATTTAAGTTTCGGGAAATCTTTTGTAAAGGTATTTATCTAAAGTGTAGCCTAGTACGGAAGTGAAATTTGAAGACGGGAAACAATTTAGAAAGGAATAGACTGGAGGCTTTTGATATGTGATGCTTCACAAGAATGCTGAAGATTAAGTGTCAAGATCGAATAACAAATGAGGAAGTATTTGATCGAATTGAAGAAAAAACGAAATTTACGGCCCACTTTTCTAAAAGAAGGGATCGGCTGATACAATATACGTTGATGCTTGAAGGAACCGTCAGTTTGGTAATGGATGGAAGTGGGAGAAGGAAAGTGAATAATTGTAGGAGGAGGTCAAAGGATAGCACAGCAAACAGATTCAAAAAATGTTCAAATGTGTGTGAATTTCTAAGGGACCAAACGGCTGAGCTCATCGGTCCCTAGACTTACACGCTACGGAAACTAACTTAAACAGATTTATACTAATAACAACACACACGCCCATGCCCGAGGAAGGACTCGAACCTCCGGCGGGAGTGCCGTGCAATCCGTGACATGGCGCGTCCAACCGCACGACAACTCCGCGCGGCCCAGATTCAAATAGATGTTGGTTACTGTAGATATTCCAAGATGAAGAGGCTGGCACAGTATGGAGTAGTGTGGAGAGCAGCATCAAACCGGTGTATGACGCACTGCCCTTGATTCAGTTGTTAATATTTAAGTCTTGTAGATACTGCATAAAATAAAAATTGTTGTGGAGCAATGTATCTGTAGATGTGTAGGTCCAAGAGATAATTTATCAAGCACACATATATATATAGAAATGTTCACTTAACTTTGAGAAGACCTCAGTGTCCAGCGGCGAAAAGGAGTGCAATATCATGTATGAGATTCGGGTCCTTAAATGACACAGCTTTTTCTATTAAAATTATTGTTTATTTATCCTTTCACAAAATCTAAAATATAACATCAAAATTTAAAAACTGTAGTTCTTATTATTGTGCGTCCCCATCACACTCTTCTACATGCTGACTCATAAGAAATTAAAAACAGTATACATATGCCCGAAAATACTCTGGCACCAGACAAACATAAGACGTGTAATTGTTCTGGAACACTCCAGAACATACCATAAGTCAATACATATATATCAAGAGCTCCGATGGAAAACCAGTCCTAAGCACAGAACGGAAAGCTGAAAGGTGGAAGGAGTATGGGGATAGGGGTATCTATTCAAGGGAGATAAACTTGAAGGCAATATTATAGAAAGGGAAGTGGACGTAGTTGAAGATGAGAAGGGAAATGTGATACTGAGATAAGAGTCTGACAGAACTCTGAAAGACCTAAGTCGAAACGAGGCTCCTTTAGTAGACGACACTCCGTCAGAACTACTGATAGCCTCGGGAGAGCCAACCACGACAAAACTCAGCCATCGGGTGAGCAAGATGTATGAAACAGGTGAAATACCCTCAGACCTTAAGAACAATATAATAATTCCAATTAAGGCAGCTGCTGGCAGGTGTGAAAATAACCGAACTATCGGTTTAATAAGTTATGGTTGCAAAGTACTAACATCAACTCTTTACAGAAAAATGGACAAACTGGCAGAGGCCGACCTCGGGATTCCGGAGAAATGTAGGCAAGCGCGAGGCAATACTGACTCTACGACTTATCTTAGAAGATAGGTTAAGGAAGGGCAAACATACGTTTATAGCATTTGTAGACTTACAGAGTGTTCTTGACACTGTTGGCTGCAATACTCTCTTTGAAATACTGTAGGTGGCAAGGGTAAAATACATGTAGCAAAAGGTTATTTGTAGTTTGTAAAGAAACCAAGCGGCAATTATACGAGTCGAGGGGCATGAAAGGGGAACAGTGGTTGAGAAGGGAATGAGACAGGGTTGTAGCCCGTCCCCTGTGTTATTCAATATGAACATTGAGAAAGAAGTAAAGGAGACCAAATAAAAATTTGAAGTAGGAATTAAGGTTCAGGGACAAGAAACAAAAACGTTGGGGTTTGCGGATGACACTGTAATTCTGTCAGTGACAGCAAAGGGCTTGAAGAGAAGTTGAAAGGGATGGACAGTATCTCGAAAGGAGGATATAACATGAACATCAATAAAATCAAACAAGGACAATGGAATATAGTAGAAATAAATCAGGTGATGTAAGCGAATTAGGTTAGGAAACGGAGCACTCAGTGTAGTAAATGAGTTTTGCTATTTGGGCAGCAAAATAACTGATGATCGTCGAAGTGGAGAGAATGTAAAATATAGACTGGCAATGGCAAGAAAAGCATTTCTGAAGAAAAAAAAATTTGTTAACATCGAGTACAGATATAATTTTCAGGAAGTCCTTTCTGAAAGTATTTGTATGGAGTGTAGCCACGTATGGAAGTGAAACATGGACGATAAACAGTTGGTACAAAAAGAGCATTGAAGCGTTTGAAATGCGGTGCTGCAGAAGAATGTTGAAGATTAGATGGATCGATCACGTAACTAGTCAGGAGGTACCGAACAGAATTGGGGAGACAAGATACTTGTGGCACAACTTGAACCAAAGAAGGGATTGGTTGATAGAACGCATTCTGAGGCATCAAGTGATCACCAATTAAGCACTGGATGGTAGTGTGGGGGGTACAGTAAGCAGATTCAGATGGATGTATTTTGCTGTAGTTACTCAGAGGTGAAGAGACTTGTACAGGAAAGAGCAGCGTGAAGAGCTGCACCAAACTATTCTTCGGACTGAAGACCACAACAACAACACCGATAGCAAAATAAATAATATTAATAGAAACATGTTTTACCGTCATTTAAAACTGAATGGTAAAAATACCAAAATTAATGTAGATTTGGTTTCAGTGCATTTTCTGTTAATTATTTGCCAACTAATTTTCATAGTGTAATATTGAAGTTTCAGAACGTATCGAAGTATAAACGAGGAGCTATATTAGCCGAAAAATTATATCGTTTAGTTCGCTAACTGAGCGGAAGTTCCGATAGGACTGGATTCATTAGAAGTCTTCGGACTGAAGACCACAGCAACAATATATTGTTTCCAGTGATTTTATCGCCAATAGCATAATAGAAAATCATTGAATTTCTTTCCCTATTTATGTTTAGCACGTTACATTTATTTATGTTCAAGGTCAACTGCCAGTTCCTGCACCAATCATTGATCATCTATAGGTCTCTCTACATTTCGCTACAGTCTCCTGGTGTTGCAACCTCCGTGTAGACAAAAAAAAATGGTTCAAATGGCTCTGAGCACTATGAGACTTAACATCTGAGGTCATCAGTCCCGTAGAACTTAGAACTACTTAAATCTAACTAACCTAAGGACATCACACACATCCATGCCCGAGGTAGGATTCGAACCTGCGACCGTAGCAGTCGCACTGTTCCGGGTGAAGCGCCTAGAACCGCTCGGCCACTCGGGCCGGCCCGTGTAGACAACTGCATCGTCTGCGAACAACTTCACGAAACTCCCGGCTTTATCCACTATATTGTTTATATTTATTGTACACAGTAGTGGCCCTATAACACTCTCTTGAGTTACTCCAGAAATAACATTCACAGTCACGCAAATGTTCACGGAATACCTTCTTTGTGTAAAATATCGTTTATCTTCTTAACGTATGACTTGTGAATAACTGTGAACTTAATTCTATTTTTAACATGAGAATATTATTCTGTATACAAGGTAATGCTATGGCCAGCTAAGGACATATCTTATGTAGGTAAAATGTTGTCAAATCTGAGGAGCTATTGTTGCTTGAACAAAAGACTATGAGTTGCCATGTCGAGAACAGAACTCGCGCGCGAGTGTTATAGACGCACTGTGTGAGCATTGATTAATTGAAAACTGCACCCGTGAGTTTGAACTGTGTGAGAGATAGAAGCTAATAAGTGAAAATCCCTGATGGGAACTGTGAACTGTGTTAATTAGATGCTGAAGTATATCGGATTGTGATGTTCTTCGGGGCTGCATTAAGGAGTGACTAAGATTTGAAGCAATCCACTGAAGTTCAAACAGATAGAAGTTGGTCGATAGTATGGACTGTTTGAGCATTTTACTTGTAGTGTACGTGGAATAAAACAAAATAAAATAGCCATGGAGCGGGGTATATTAACCGAGTTTTGCTCCAACTGACCATCAGACTCCCGTCCTGGCATCCGTCCTTGGCTGTCAAGACTTTCATGATGTCACGAAGTGTCGAGCAGTGGACTCTCAGGGCAAAACCCATCACGCCGAATTTACGGGTATTAAATATTGGAGGTATGCCATTACCATGATCGACTATTGTGTTTTGGTTTAGCGGCGATCGCAGATTTTATTGCAGCATCAGTGAGGTTACGTCACGGAATTATAAGGGGAGATTGCACTACAGTCTTACGCTGTATGTTGCGCCGCCATGTTAGACGCACCAAAACATTAGCAGGGTACTATTTACTGTTGCTTCTTGTCTTTAATTTTCTTCTTGTAGACCTATTGTCCGCGCAAACTGAGTTGACACTCGGTGCGGTGGCTTTTCCCTATACCGTATATCCCATCAGGTACCGTGTGGAGTGCTAACTTCGCTTGCGTGAACAGTACATGCGAAAGTTATTTTAAATAGAAAATGTTGCAGTGTTTTCGTGAATAACACAGCGTAAAGAGAGCATTTTCTGACGTTTCTCTGGTATTAAATGCACATTTGATCCAGTAATACGACGCATTTCCCCTCGTTATGTAACTTCCTTTTCTTATACGTTTCGAATTACTAGGAGGAGAAGTATTTAGTATGGAAAGACTTCTTTCGTAATCCAGCATTTTCCTTACTACGGACAGACGGAACTGATCCTCGGTCTCTGTCATCTTACTGAAATTGCTGAGGTCACATTTGGCTACTTTTGAAGTAGGATTGTTAGGAAAGTCACTGCAGTAAAACTAAACATCACACCCAAAATTCATGCTTATAAAAGAACGAGTCCACACCGAATGACATGTGATTCCTTTGCACATTAGACTATTATCAGAATGAAACTTCCTGGCAGATTAAAACTGTGTGCCGGACCGAGACTCGAATTAGGGAACTTTGCCTTTCGCGGGCAAGTGCTCTACCAACAGAGCACTTGCCCGCGAAAGGCAAAGTTCCCGAGTTAGAGTCTCGGTCCGGCCCACAGTTTTAATCTGCCAGGAAGTTTCATATCAGCGCACACTTCGCTGTAGGGTGAAAATTTCATTCTGGAAACATCCCCCAGGCTGTGGCTAAGCCATGTCTCCGCTATATCCTTTCTTCCAGGAGTGCTAGTTCTGCAAGGTTCGGAGGAGAGCTTCTGTGAAGTTTGGAAGGTAGGAGACGAGATACTGGCGGAATTAAAGCTGTGGGGACGAGGCGTGAGTCGTGCTTGGTTCAAATGGCTCTGAGCACTATGGGACTCAACTGCTGAGGTCATTAGTCCCCTAGAACTTAGAACTAGTTAAACCTAACTAACCTAAGGACATCACAAACATCCATGCCCGAGGCAGGATTCGAACCTGCGACCGTAGCGGTCTTGCGGTTCCAGACTGCAGCGCCTTTAACCGCACGGCCACTTCGGCCGGCAGTCGTGCTTGGGTAGCTCAGTTGGTAGAGCACTTTCCCGCGAAAGCCAAAGGTTCCGAGTTCAAGTCTCGGTCCGGCACACAGTTTTAATCTGCCAGGAAGTTTCATATCAGTGCACACTCCGCTGCAGAGTGAAAATTTCATTCTATTATCAGAATGATCAATAAACCCGTAAATGATACAAGCTGACAGTTCCGATCAAGACATTTCCATGAGAAGCTAATAATTGGGGCAACCAACATGGTGGACGTTGGCTCCAAGTTTGTGACGTCATGCCAACTCCCCTTTTTATACCTCCATGGGTTACGTCATCTTCTGTGACATCTCTCTCTTATTTGACGAAATTCGGCGGTGACAAGAAAAGATGCGCAGTTACTGAGAACTTTGTACGTAAGGTAAGTTTTTAACTGACAACTTGGGAAAAACATTTGACAAACCAATCAGTCTGAATAGCGCTGCGATGTCGTTTATTATTTCACTCAGATAGCTAAAAAGAAACAGAAAACAGTTAATGCTAATCAAACTAAACGTCATACGGAATTACACCGAAGCACCAAAGAAACTGGTATGGGCACGCGTATTCAAATAAAGAGATTGTGGCGGTACGCCACATAACGTGAAAAAATAATATTGAAGAACTTCGCAAATATAACAAAACTGACGTCGTAACGAAATAAATGTTATCGCAGAAAAATCGTGAAAACTATGTAATCAACTACTATGGTCTGTGACTGTTATTTTAATCTCTGTTTCTTTTGAAAAAAGATGGAGACACTTCCCTCTTGTTTTTTGGTTATGTAAGAAGCCATTTTGTGACGAGGCACGAAAACGTGTAAGTTGCATGTAATATTTAGTCTAAATATAATCAAATATCACTTAAAAGTGTCGCTAATGTTTTATTGTAACAGATCCTATACTCATGAAGTGAGTGTCTTAAATAATTTATGCAAATTTTATAGGGGAACATTGGTGCAGAGGTCAACGCCATTGTTCTAAATGATAATGACTCAGAGTCGTAATAAATATTTTAATATTTGCTAATTTTGACACATAATAAAAATAAAAGTAAATGTAGGAGATTTCTCTTGATTAGCGGTTCTTCTTTTAAAGCGGTAATAGTAGTCAAAAGTTTTTCTAATAATGTACGATATTCATTTAATGTGATTTCAGTAGTTTTTTTTTATCTCCGCGTAACGGATATTGCGAGAATCCCATCACTATTGACTATTCACTGAAATATAAGGCACAATTAACAAACAGCTACTGTAGCTGTATATCTGGTACATTATCTGATGGTGGTGTCTTTTTTTTATTTAAAAACAGCTTGTCGGGCAAACTAACTGCGAAAAGTACCATAACTGAATCCACGGCGTAAATAATTTTCCAGTTGTGAAGCAGGCAGAATAATATTAACTCCAACTTTACATAACATATTAAAAAACCAACAATACAATCATAAAAAGAACTACCACAAGATATGTAAACAGAATACGGCGCTGTGGCTGACAACGCTTATATAAGACAACTACTGTCTTTCGCAGTTGTTAGATCGCTTATGGTGCTGCAATGGCAGGTTATCAAAATTTAAGTGAGTTTGAACGTGGCGCACGAGCGATGGGAGACAGCATCTCAGAGGTAGCGATGAAGTGGGGATTTTCCCGTACGACCATTTCATGAGAATACCGTGAATATCAGGAATCCGGTAAAACATCAAGTCTCCGACATAGCTGCGACCGGAAAAAGATCCAGCACGAACGGGACCAACGATGACTGAAGATAATCGTTCAACGTGACAGAAGTGCAACCGTTCCGCAAATTGTTGCATATTTCAATGCTGGGCCATCAACAAGTGTCAGCGTCCGAACCATTTAATGAAACATCATCGATATAGGCCGAAGGCTCACTCGTGTACCCTTGATGACTGCACGATACAAAGCTTTACGCCTCGCCCGTCAACACCGCGATTGGACTGTTGATGAATGGAAACATGTTGCATGGTCGGACAAGTCTCGTTTCAAATTGTATCGAGCGGATAGACGCGCACGGATATGGAGAACAACCTCATCAATACGTGGACCCCGCATGTCAGCAGGGGACTGTGCAAGCTGGTGGAGGCTCTGTAATGGTGTGGGGCGTGTGCTGTTGGAGTGATATGAGACCCCTGACACGTTTAGATACGATCTGACTCATGAGACGTCCTCAAGCATCCTGTCTGTTCACCAACATCCATTCATGTCCGTTGTGCATTCCGACCGACTTGGACAATTTCAGCAGGATAATGCGACACCCCGCACGTCCAGAATTGTTATAGAGTGGCTCCAGGAACTCTCTTCTGAGTTTAAACACTTCCGCTGGCCGCCAAACTTCCCAGACATGAACATCATTGAGCATATCTGGGATGCCTTGCAACTTGCTGTTCAGAAGAGATCTCCACCCCTTCGTACTCTTACATATTTATGGACAGCCCTGCAGGATTCACGGTGTCAATTCCCTCCAGCACTACTTCAGATATTAGTCGAGTCCATGCCGCGTCGTGCTGCGGCACTTCTGTGTGCTCACCGGGGGCCCTACACGATATTAGGTAGGTGTACCAGTTTCTTTGGCTCTTCAGTGCTATCAGGAGTCGTTCACAATCAAACCTATCAACCACGTATTAGCTGCTTAATAGCTCACAATACTATTCTTAATTTACCTGTTATTTTAAAGCTGTGATCGCTCTGACAGATATAAAGTGGAATCTAGCATTTGGGTGGAAAATCTACTTAGTTGGTGACAACAACATTTTTGACTGTAGCTAATATACTGTTCTGTGCGGCACATTTTGTCCGAGAGCACGATGGATGGAGCAGTCTTTACTTCAGTTTTGGCAGTCTTTACTTCAGTTTTCATAACTAGAGAGTGCAGCAAATATGCTGCCCTACGGAAAGTGAACAGCTAGAAGGGGAGGAGGAAACGAAATGAAACTTCATGAGTTAGGAGGGTATGTTATTTGAGTGATTAGATAATCTAGTCAAACTTACAAAGAACTTGACAGTATGACCCCACGTATTAGTACGACGTCATACCTCCTCCGCTCTGGATGCACGTACTGATTTGGTTGTGAAAGGTATCAATGAAGCCATTGTATCATCTCCTGAGTCAAGATGGCACACAGCTGTTATAAATTGTCCTTGACATTAAGGATACTGAGACAGGTGACTTTCGAAATGGTCCCACATACACTCCTGGAAACGGAAAAAAGAACACATTGACACCGGTGTGTCAGACCCACCATACTTGCTCCGGACACTGCGAGAGGGCTGTACAAGCAATGATCACACGCACGGCACAGCGGACACACCAGGAACCGCGGTGTTGGCCGTCGAATGGCGCTAGCTGCGCAGCATTTGTGCACCGCCGCCGTCAGTGTCAGCCAGTTTGCCGTGGCATACGGAGCTCCATCGCAGTCTTTAACACTGGTAGCATGCCGCGACAGCGTGGACGTGACCCGTATGTGCAGTTGACGGACTTTGAGCGAGGGCGTATAGTGGGCATGCGGGAGGCCGGGTGGACGTACCGCCGAATTGCTCAACACGTGGGGCGTGAGGTCTCCACAGTACATCGATGTTGTCGCCAGTGGTCGGCGGAAGGTGCACGTGCCCGTCGACCTGGGACCGGACCGCAGCGACGCACGGATGCACGCCAAGACCGTAGGATCCTACGCAGTGCCGTAGGGGACCGCACCGCCACTTCCCAGCAAATTAGGGACACTGTTGCTCCTGGGGTATCGGCGAGGACCATTCGCAACCTCCATGAAGCTGGGCTACGGTCCCGCACACCGTTAGGCCGTCTTCCGCTCACGCCCCAACATCGTGCAGCCCGCCTCCAGTGGTGTCGCGACAGGCGTGAATGGAGGGACGAATGGAGACGTGTCGTCTTCAGCAATGAGAGTCGCTTCTGCCTTGGTGCCAATGATGGTCGTATGCGTGTTTGGCGCCGTGCAGGTGAGCGCCACAATCAGGACTGCATACGACCGAGGCATACAGGGCCAACACCCGGCATCATGGTGTGGGGAGCGATCTCCTACACTGGCCGTACACCACTGGTGATCGTCGAGGGGACACTGAATAGTGCACGGTACATCCAAACCGTCATCGAACCCATCGTTCTACCATTCCTAGACCGGCAAGGGAACTTGCTGTTCCAACAGGACAATGCACGTCCGCATGTATCCCGTGCCACCCAAGGTGCTCTAGAAGGTGTAAGTCAACTACCCTGGCCAGCAAGATCTCCGGATCTGTCCCCCATTGAGCATGTTTGGGACTGGATGAAGCGTCGTCTCACGCGGTCTGCACGTCCAGCACGAAAGCTGGTCCAACTGAGGCGCCAGGTGGAAATGGCATGGCAAGCCGTTCCACAGGACTACATCCAGCATCTCTACGATCGTCTCCATGGGAGAATAGCAGCCTACATTGCTGCGAAAGGTGGATATACACTGTACTAGTGCCGACATTGTGCATGCTCTGTTGCCTGTGTCTATTTGCCTGTGGTTCTGTCAGTGTGATCATGTGATGTATCTGACCCCAGGAATGTGTCAATAAAGTTTCCCCTTCCTGGGACAATGAATTCACGGTGTTCTTATTTCAATTTCCAGGAGTGTATATTCTGTCGGGACAGATCTGGGGATCTTGCGGGCCATGTTTGTAGAGAGGCGTACTAAGTGTGGACGAGCAAATGGTACCAAGATACTGTCACATGAGAGGCAACACATGAGGACGCAGCATATCCGTGACGTATCGTTATGCTGTCAGAGTTCCCTCAGTCACTACCAACTGTACCTAAAGTCATGCTGTAAGTGGGCTGGTCCTGTGTTGGCAGCGCTGTGTAGCGCTTTGCATTGGATCTCTGACTGCGCTTTCTTTGTAAGAGACTCTGTGGCTGGTTGGACTTGTTGGAAGTTAATCGCCAGTAGTGTTGGGCAGTTGGAAGTTAGTCGCCAGCAGTGATGGAAGTATTGTTGGGCAGTTGGAGGTGAACAACCAGCAGTGATGGATGTTTAATGTGAGAAGTTAGCATTGATGCAGGGTAGAGGCCTGAAGTGTTAGCGTAGGCTAACAATCTGGAAGTATCCGACTTGGAGATTGAATATTATTCATGATTATATATCTTTGTATTGGATGTCAATGACAATTGATATTCGTGTTTGAACTGGATGTCACATTATTAAGGTAAAAAAATACATTATTTGGTTTTGCAACAAAATCTTTCCTTTGCTAACCACATGTCTAATAGTAGTTAGTGGCTTGAATAGTTAGAATCTTTTATTTAGCTGGCAGTATTGACGCTCGCTGTATTGCGGTAGTTCGGTTAATGAAGATTTTTGTGAAATAAGTGCTTAATGAAATGTATAGGTTATTGTTAGGATTTATTTTTAGTCAGGGCCATTCTTTTGTATTAATTATTTGAAGTAGGTTGTAATTTTTTTTTTTTTTTTTTTTTTTTTTTTTTGAGCAGGCAGATTGCGTTGCGCTAGAATATTGTGCGTCAGTGTTGACATGATAAGAAAAAGTAAAGAGAAAGTAGGCTAAGTACATTCAGTTTTACTCAGCTGTTTCACAAGCAAATAACGTAGAAGTTTCATCTCAGTCATTCAGCAATTTAAGTACTGACACACACATTTAAATAAAGAAGTTTCAGTGCCCTATGGCTTCCCACCCAGTGGCGCCGGGGCAAAATGGACGTGCCCCTTCCAAAATACTGGAATAATGGGACCGACCGTCAGGTTGCCCCCATAATGCGGAGGTAGTGCACAACCACGATTCGTCGCCGAACACAATGAGACGCCATTTGTCAGCACTCCATGCTTCCCGGTCACCATCCACACTAAAAGCAGCCGTTTGTGTTGTGGTGCTAATGGCAGCCCACGCATGGAATGATAATTCCTTGGTCCAACTGCTTCTGGTCTCCGACCAGAGCTGCAGGATGACGCAGACTGTTTCAGCGAGTCCTTTTCTTCTTCTGGGATAGTAAGCGCGGATGTGAAAGGATTACGACATGCTGGTGCACAGTACGGCGATCCAATATTCTGGTGGTCAGATCTAGTCTACCGGAACCCTTACGACTTTCATGCATGCACTCACGTTACCACGCAGTCTAACATCGGGCCACTGTAACATCCGAATGATCCACAATACCGAATATCGCACGATTAGACGAATCGGCCAAGTGGAGACCCAAAATGAGGAAATAAGGCCTCTTTTGAACTCTGATAAACACTAATAACGCTGTCTCATACGAGTGTGCCGCATTTCTGTGTCTTCCTCAGTGAT
Source organism: Schistocerca nitens (assembly GCF_023898315.1). Lineage (NCBI taxonomy): Eukaryota > Metazoa > Arthropoda > Insecta > Orthoptera > Acrididae > Schistocerca > Schistocerca nitens. The sequence goes on from NC_064615.1 coordinate 355,915,958, forward strand.
TACTCAACACCTGTCGACGACGACGTGAGCTTCAGTATTGGAAACTCTTCTTTCAGTTTAGGATAAGGTTTTAACTCTGTTTTACCTTTAATCCTCATCACTGGTTCAAAATGGTTCAAATGGCTCTGAGCACTATGGGACTAAACTGCTGTGGTCATCAGTCCCCTAGAACTTAGAACTACTTAAACCTAACTAACCTAAGGACATCACACACATCCAAGTCCGAGGCAGGATTCGAACCTGCGACCGTAGCAGTCGCGCGGTTCCGGACTGAAGCGCCTAGAACCGCTCGGCCACCGGGGCCGGCCTTCATCAGTGATTTTACGTCTGGTTATTACGTATGGATGCCACTGGTTGTACCAACTCAACATCTGACGCCGTTGACACCCATTATGCACCTTACCATGCCTGGTAACAACACTAAACACGAGCAACAACTGGTGACAATTCTGCGTGTCACAGAGAATTGCAACTCATGTCGTTTTCATACCAGCTAATGTTGTGTTCGTATACGAAGTTACATTAACATCCGACTATGTCTTCTGGTTGCTTTACTTTTTATGTCAGGCAGGAACACTAGCAGGCAGGATTGAGATAATAACATTTTAGTGCCGAAATTTGCGCCGGCCGCGGTGGCCGAGCGGTTCTAGGCGCTTCAGTACGGAACCTGCGACTGCTACGGTCGCAGGTTCGAATCCTGCCTCGGGCATGGATGTGTGTGATGTCCTTAGGTTAGTTAGGTTTAAGTAGTTCTAAGTTCTAGGGGACTGATGACCTCAGATGTTAAGTCCCATAGTGCTCAGAGCCATTTGAACCATTTTGAACCGAAATTTGCTTCAGTCTGTAGTCCAAGTAAGAAACTTAGAAACGACTAACGTACCGCTTGCAGCAGCGACCGCCATCAGTGGAAAGCTGCACCTCGTGCGTGTTGGTTCTGATAAGCGGTGAATGACTTTCAACAGCAAAACGGTCCGCAAAGGGAAGGAAACAACTGTAGAGGAAAGACAAATAGTTATCTCGCAATATGAAAGGGAAAACCATTTTCAGAAATAAACGATATTATTGGAAAAAGCCATTCAACTGTGCAGTCCATGATATAGCGATTTAGAGAAAGAAATACACTCGTTAATACTGAAAGAAGAGGTCGAGCACAGAAGCTAGCGCAAAAAGAACGAAATATGTTAATAATGATGGTCAACGTAGACCCTAAATTGACAGCTATTGGATTGTCTGCACATGTTAATGATCAGTTATGGAAGGAAATCACGGCAAGTGATATACGCCATACAAGTAGCGCAGGGTATGGAGCTACGGTACCGAGATGAAAACGATACATCAGCAAGAAGAAATTGAGACATGAATTTGATCGAGAGCATATATGCAAGAACACAAGTTTCTTGGACAAGTTAGGGTTCACAGATGAAAGTAAATTCAACAAATTTGTAAGTGATCGCAGAATTTTGGTGTGGAGAGGCCGAATAACTAGATCGATCCCAAACACAGTCAGCCCACAGGTGGTGCAGGAAATATTGTATGCGGATGTATGGCGACACCTGGTGCTGGGCAACTTGTTTTTGTTAAAGGTAACAAGGACAGATTTCACTATTTATGTATTCTAAAGGAAAATCTGCAAAAAAGTATTGATAGATTTGGTTTAGGGACACATTACTACTTTCAACAAGATAATGACCCGAAGCATACAGCGAAAACTGTCCGTCTGTGGTTGTCGTACCATACGCTGATGTTCTCAGGTTTCCGGTACAGAGCGCAGACCTTAGTCCAATTGAATGTCTTTGGAGTACACTTGAAAGAATGATCAGAAAACACGAAATACGAAGTAACACTGCTCTGAAACAAAGTCTACAACAAGAATGGCAAAATTTTATCTCAGAGAGTACCAAAAAGTGATTCATTCTATGCCAAAGAGGTTAACAGAAGTGATACATAGAAGAGGAACGCCTACAAAGTATAACATCGTCATTATTTTTATGTACATCGTTATTTTATTTTTATGTATCAATACTTTTTTCCCCCACTGTATGAAGCCAGCTGGTACAGAATTTTTATTTACTGTATGCAGAAGGCTAATTTAGTTAATCCTTTTATATGAACAGATTAGGATGTAAACCCATACTGTTAGTTTACCAAATAACATCTCTGGTTGTGATCTTTAGTACTAATAAATAAAGTTATTATACATGAAAAACGGCGTATGAATACTTTTTCCATGCTGTGTACGTTTATTTCAGAAATGCGGTGTCTAGTTAAGAAAAAAATAAAGGAACCAAGTCTTCCGAAGTAAGAGTGATTTCAGGTGTGCCGCAGGGGAGTGTCGTAGGACCGTTGCTATTTACAATATATATATAAATGACCTTGTGGATAACATTGGAAGTTCACGGAGGCTTTTTGCGGATGATGCTGTAGTATATCGAGAGGTTGTAACAATGGAAAATTGTACTGAAATGCAGGAGGATCTGCAACGAATTGACGCATGGTGCAGGGAATGGCAATTGAATGCAATGTAGACAAGTGTAATGTGCTGCGAATACATAAAAAGAAAGACCCTTTATCATTTAGCTACAATATAGTAGGACAGCAACTGGAAGCAGTTAATTCCATAAATTATCTGGGAGTAAGCATTAGGAGTGATTTAAAATGAAATGATCATATAAAGTTGATCGTCAGTAAAGGAGATGCCAGACTGAGATTCATTGGAAGAATCCTAAGGATATGCAGTCCGAAAACAAAGGAAGTAGGTTACAGTACACTTGTTTGCCCACTGCTTGAATACTGCTCACCAGTGTGGGATCCGTACAAGATAGGGTTGATAGAAGAGATAGAGAAGATCCGACGGAGAGCAGCGCGCTTCGCGAAAGCGTTACGGAGATGATAGATAAACTCCAGTGGAAGACTCTGCAAGAGAGACGCTCTGTAGCTCTGTACGGGCTTTTGTTGAAGTTTCGAGAACATACCTTCATCGAGGAGTCAAGCAGTATGTTGCTCCCTCCTACGTATATCTCGCGAAGAGATCATAAGGATAAAATCAGAGCGATAAGAGCCCACACAGAGGCATACCGACAATCTTTCTTTCCACGAACAATACGAGACTGGAATAGAAGAGAGAACCGATAGAGGTACTCAAGGTACCCTCCGCCACACACAGTCAGGTGGCTTGCGGAGTATGGATGTAGATGTGGATGTAGAACGTAGTCTGGTGCACCAATCCCAACATGTCTGGTGCTACATTTTTGTCGTTGCTTTACCCCTACATTGCAATTTTAGTTTTATGTATGAATACTTTTTTCGCCACTGTATGGAGCCAGCTGTTACAGAATTTTTATTTACTGTTTGCAGAAGGCTAATTTAGTTAATCTTTTTATATGTACGGATTAGGATGTAAACCCATACTGTTAGTTTACCAAATAACATCTCTGGTTCTGATCTTTAGTACTAATAAATAAAGTTATTATACATGAAAAACGGCGTATGAATAATTTTTCCATGACTGTGTACGTTTATTTCAGAAATGCGATGCCTAGTTAAGAAAAAAATAAAAGAACCAAGTACAACGTAGTCTGGTGCACCAATCCCAACATGCCCGGTGCTACTTTTTGTCGTTGGTTTACCCCTAACAGATTCTGCGATACAGATTTGATAGATGTATTATTCAGTCTGAAACAGCGAGTGACTTATGAAAAGTCGTGTCCTATTGACAAGGCCTACTGAATGAGGAAGTGCCACGTCTGTGGCCGCAGCGTGTAATTCCAGCGTCGAAACTATTCATTTTGCTGTTCTTGTATTTCATTGTATTCCACTCTAAAAGTTCGATTTTTTGCGCTGAACCGAATCGCTCCGTCATAAAGCAACATTAAGCACCTGGAAAATCGGGGCTCGCGTAGTGGTCAGGAAACTGTGGCTACGGTTACCGCAGCTGTTCGTGAGGACCGCACAATATTCGCGGGACGTGCAGTGCGCATGCGTGGCCCAGCTCAGCGCCGTAAACGTTACCGTACGAAAAACAGCAGTCAGACTATTCTGCGTTTCAGACTCGACACCGGAACACGTATGCCGGCGGTCCAAGCCACGGAGCACCTCCTGTCTGCTGGAAAAGGAAGATTAGCTTTTAACGTCCCGTCGATGTCCAGGTCATTCGAACCGGAGCACAAGTTCGGGTTGGGAAAGAATGGGGAAGGAAATTTCCCATGTTTTGAGAGGAACATTAAGAAATTTAGAGAAACCACAGAAAAACCGAAACTAGCATGTCCGGATGGGGATTTGGCCGGCCGGAGTGACCGAGCGGTTCTAGGCGCTTCAGTCTGGAACCGCGCGACCGCTACGGTCGCAGGTTCGAATGCTGCCTCGGGCATGGATGTGTGTGATGTCCTTAGGTTAGTTAGGTTTAAGTAGTTCTGTGTTCTAGGGGGCTGATGACCTCAGATGTTAAGTCCCATAGTGCTCAGAGCCATTTGAACCATTTTTTATGCGGATTTGAAAGCCACTGCCGCTTCCTCTCAGAAATCATAAAGATCATAAGGAGACAAAACACCGTTCCCTGGAACAAACTGCTGGAGCAAACATGCTGCTGATGGTTCGGATACTGTAGTAAAAAATGTATATCCATCTGCAGTTGGAAATAATGGTCCGAAACCGATCGCAGCAGTAAAATAAGGCTTCTGAAAAGTCAGTTGTGATTCATTGGTAAGTTTTGGCGTTTCTTCAAGTAGAAAATTTTATTATGAATTAAGTCCAAAAAGCTGCTTCTTTTGTTTGAAATGTTTATTTAACCACGACAGGCCTGTTTCAGCACTATTTCATCATCAGGCGATCTGAAAGTAATGGTTTTAAAATATATACTATTTTCTAGGGCAGACGGTAGCCTACTTCTCGTATATGATATTGACAACCATACATTTATGGAATTCTTAACTTAACTATAACATCGCTGGTTCGTCACTTAAGCGTTTTTCTTACGTCTTCTAAAGTTACTTTATGACGTAGCTTTCATAGGCAATATTTGTTGGAAGTTATAGCCTGAATTTTATTTGTTGTGTGTGACAGTTTTTTGTTTGACGTTTAACCAACGACGTTATAAGTTTACATCAGAGCAATTACCTATCGATTTCCCTTAGTTACCGTTTTGTTTATTTTTATCTGCGAATGTGTGATTGGTTTCGCTTAGCTTATGTCTTTGGTTGTTTATCCGTTTTCATGCTCGATGATTTGAATAAAGTTTTCTACATAGTGTTTATGTTTTAGATGTAGTTGCTCGTTGAGTATTTGTTGTGGATATTTGTGTGCATGTGTGTAGAGTTCGACTTCTTCCAGAATATTGAGTAACCGACCTTTATAGGTGTTATATGCAAAATTTGGATTGCTTTTTCTACATTGTCTGTGGTATGTTGTTCTGCCTGTAGGTAAGTTAAGAATTCCATAAATGTATGGTTGTCAATCTCATATATGACAAATAGGCTACCGTCTGCCCTAGAAAATAGTATATTATAAAACCATTACTTTCAGATCGCCTGATGATGGCAACAGTGCTGAAACAGGCCTGTCGTGATTAAATAAACATCTCAAAAAAATGCGGGTTTTTGGACTTAATTCATAATGTCTTTACACGACTTATGTCGGGCTGGAGGCCCATTGGAAACAAAATTACAAAATTTTATATTTTTTAACGTTTATAGCAAGTTGGCGATCCTTACACCACTCCGATATGTTGTGAAGAACAGCATGAATATTGGAGCAACTTTTCTCAGACAATACTTCATTATAGATATTTCCATAATCTGAAAAAAAGTCCGATTTTGTTGCCTGTCAGGCCACTAAGCAACAACAGGTCCCAAAACATTTCCATTGACCACGCCTGAAGTTATTTCCACGTCTATCGATGATTCTCCATCCGAGATGACACGCTGCTTCATCACTACCGAGAAACCCTCAGTCCAGTCACAAATTTCGTTTGATAACCCATGTGACTATGTTTTCGTCAATAAGCGTCGGCATATGACTGAGTCAAATGCTGTACGGGACCCAAGAAATATTGTATCTACCTGACTGCTTTGATCCGTGGTTTTCATGAACCCAAGAGAGAAAAGCGTATGTTTCGCGTGCTGATTTTCGCGTCGTCCGCCCCCGGTAGCTGAGTGGTCGCCGGCACGGTAGCTCAGCGTGTTCGGTCGGGGAGCTGGTTGGCTTCAGTAATAATAATAAAAAAAATTGAGTGGAAGGATCAACAAACGAACTTGAACGAATGTCATGTGACGTCCGCAACGACCAAACACAACGATCAACAACGAACAAAACGAAAAAAAAGAGGTGGTCAGCGCGACAGAATGTCAATCCGAAGGGCCCGGATTCGATTCCCGGCTGGGTCGGAGATTTTCTCCGCTAAGGGACTGGGTGTTGTGTTGTCCTAATCATCATCATTTCATCCCCAACGACGCGCATGTCTCCGAAGTGGCGTTGAATCGAAAGACTTGCACCCGGCGAACGGTCTGCCCGACGGGAGGCCCTAGTCACACGACATTTACATTTTCGCATCAATATTGTTTTTGGATTCCATAGTGCTTTACAGTGGATGAGGTCATACTGTCCGCCATGCCCCATTTAGTTTGAGCCAAGAATACGTTAAAAGAGTCTACAACATATGAATGTCATTGTTATTTGAGGGTAGTTTTACATAAGTAGCGATCAAAAGGTTTCCACTCGAAGGCGGTACAGGCCATAATAGGTATGTATATAAGGCAAAATCGCCGTGAACATTGAGGCAACCATCATATCGAAAATACTTGTTTGGTAAAACGCCGTGTCCTGCTATGTGAAGAAGTGCGTAACTGCTTGCTGCACATCTCTATCCGACAGGAACCGTCGACCCTTTAAGGCTCTTTTTAAGGAACAGAAGGAGAGATATTCCCATGGGAGAGATCAGGACTCTAGGGCGATTGGTCGAAAGTCTGCCACTTGAGGCTGACCTCCCAGATCGAGCGTCGTCTTGCATCGAATAGCTACCACCAAGGAACTTGGCACACCATTCCACAACTGTGATTTTCGACAGACACGCTGCCCCATAGATATTCTTCGCCATCCGATGCATGTCCACCGGTGTGTATCCGTCCGAAGCCAAGAAAATAATAACAGCACGTTGGTCCTGTTGGGACGGATTTCATAATAATGTCATCATAGTTCACGTTTCCGTATTTACCGCACGCATATCAGAAAGACATGAGTGCCACACTAATCCGTTTCCTGTGTCTCGGTGCTGATACACCCCCATCGGAGTCGCGATACGTTGCATACGCTGCAGCAACGCCCTCAAACTTCTATTATATTTGTATACATATGTATCCCGTGCTTTCTTCCAAACACAAGCCACAATTTCTTTGTTTGAAGGGTATCCGATGCACTATTGCTAAGTGGGAGACTCAGTTGAAAGTTCAACATAATATCTGATAGGGATACTATCGGGATCCAGCGCTTCCTTTTAATTTTACTGATTTCACATCCTTCTCAACTCTACTGGTACTAATACTTATTCCCTAACAAAAAATATGAAACATCCAGAAGGGAAGGAGGAAACGAAACGGAACTTCACAGGTGAGAGAATATGTGACATCATTTCAGTGAATAGAGAAGCGTATCAAACTGACAAACCCCTTGGCAGTATGAGCCCACTTGTCAGCAGGAGATCGCATCCCCTCTGACCTGAGGGGAAGCACGGCTTCGGTTGGGAAGGGTGTCATAAAGGCATTTTATCTTCTCCTCCCGTGGTCTCAGAGGAATAGTCTTCGATTAGTAATCAAAACATTCTCGGTCCTAAATTCGAAACCCGACACCGCTTAAATCTTGATTAATAATCAGCATTGGCGGTCGAAGACTTCCGGAATAAGGCTTCACCCTCATTCTGATAACGGTCTTGTCAAAGAGCGCGGTGAAGCGAACAGAGATTCGGGGCACTCTCTTGTCTTTGGGGTAAGAAACTACCCCTAAAGGTGGAATAATCAGCAATGATCAACGGCATGAAGACGCAGAAGGCAGTGGAAACCACTGGATGAATGACACATAACGTATATCTACAGGACATGTGGCCTGTAATTGAAAAAGTGTCATGATGATCTCTCCATTGGCAAAATATTCCGGAATAGTCCCCCAATCGGATCTCTGGAAGGGGACTGCCATAGGGGAGGTGACCACGAGAAAAAGACTGAATAGCAACGAAAGGATAACGTTTTACGAGTCGGGGCGTGGAATGTCAGAAGTTTGAACGTGGTAGGGAAGCTAGAAAATCTGAAAAGGCACATGCAAAGGCTCAATCTAGATATAGTAGGGGTCACTAAGTGAAATGGAAAGAAGACAAAGATTTCTGAACGGATGAGTAAAGGGTGATATCAACAGCAGCAGAAAATAGTATAACGGGCATAGGATCCGTTATGAATAGGAAGGTAGGACAGAGAGTGAGCTACTGTGAACAGTTCAGTTCTAATCAGTTCTAATCAGACTGGACGCAAACCAGCACCGACAAGGATAGTTCAAGTATACATGCCGACGTCGCAAGCTCAAGATGAAGAGATAGATCAAGTATATGAGGGTATTGAAAGGGTAATACAATATGCAATAGAAGATGAAAATCTAAGAGTCATGGGGGACTGGAATTCAAATTGTAGGGGTAGGAAAAGATTAGAGAAGAATATGGGCTTAGGACAAGAAATGAGAGACGAGAAAGACTAATTGAGTTCTGTAATAAATTTCAGGTAGTAATAGCGAATACTCTGTTCAAGAATCGCAAGAGGAGGAGGTATACTTGGAAAAGGCCGGGTGATACGGGAAGATTTCAGTTCGATTACATCATGGTCAGTTAGAGGTTCCGAAATCATATTCTGGATTGTAAGGCGTACCCAGGAGCAGATATAGATTCAGATCACAATGTGGTAGTGATGAAGAGTAGGTTGAAGTTTAAGAGATTAATCAGAAAGAATCAATACGCAAAGAAGTGGGATACGGAAGTACTAATGAATGAAAACATACGCTTGATGTTCTCTAAGACTATAGTAACACCAATAGGGAATAGCTCAGTAGGCAATATAGTTGAAGAGAAATGGACGTCTCTGAAAAGAGCGATCACAGAAGTTGGGAAGAGAAACACAGGTACAAAGAAGGTAACTGCGAAGAAACCATGGGTAACAGAAGAAATACTATAGTTGTTCGACGATAGAAGAAAGTACAAAAATATTCAGGGAAATTCAGGAATACAGAAATACAAGTCACTGAGGAATGATATAAATAAAAAGTCCAGTGAAGCTAAGACGGAATGACTGCATGAAAAATGTCGGAAGGACTGACTGAGCATGTAGAAAAGTCACAACAATCTTTGGTGACATTAAAAGCAAGGGTGGTAACATTTAGAGTGCAATGGGAATTCCATTGCTGGATGCAGAGGAGAGAGCGGATGGATGGAAAGAGTACATTGTAAGGATCTATGAGGAGGATGACTTGTCTGATGTGATTGAAGAAGAAACATAAGTCAATAGAGAAGAGATAGGTGATCCAGTATTAGAATCAGAATTTAAAAGAGCATTGGAAGATTTAAAATCAAATAAGACATAAGGGATCGATAACATTTCATCAGAATTTTTAAATCATTGGAGGACGTGGCAACAAAACGACTATTCACGTTGGTGTGTAGAATGTAGAGTCTGGCGACATAACATCTGACTTTCGGAAAAATATCATCCACACATTTCGGAAGACGGCAAGAGCTGACAGTTGCGAGAATTATCGCAAAATCAGCTTAACAGCTCATGCATCCAAGTTGCTGACCAGAATAATATACAGAAGAATGGAAAAGAAAATTGAGGATGTGTTAGATGACAGTCAGTTTGGCTTTAGGAAAGGTAAAGGCACCAGAGAGGCAATTCTGACGTTGTGGTTGATAATGGGAGTAAGACTAAAGAAAAATCAAGACACGTTCATAGGATTTGTCGATCCGCAAAAAGCCTTCGACAATGTAAAATGGTGCAAGATGTTCGAAATTCTGAGAAAAACAGGCGTAAGCTACAGTGAGAGAAAGTAATATACAATAAGTGCAAGAGCCAAGAGGGAATAATAAGAGTGGACGGCCAAGAACGAAGTGCTCGGATTAAAAAGGGTGTAAGACAGGGATGTTGTCTTTCGCCCCTACTGTTTAATCTGTACATCGAAGAACCAATCATGGAAATAAAAGAAAGGTTCAGGAGTGGAATTAAAATTCAAGGTGAAAGGATATCAATGATACGACTCGCTGATGACATTGGTATCCTGAGTGAAAGTGAAGAAGAATTACATGATCTGCTGAACGGAATGAGCAGTCTAATGAGTACACAGTATGGTTTGAGAGTAAATCGGAGAAAGACGAAGGTAATGAGAATTAGCAGAAATGAGAACAGCGAGAAACTTAACATCAGGATTGACGGTCACGAAGTAGACGAAGTTAAGGAATTCTGCTACCTAGGCAGTAAAATAACCAATGACGGACGGAGCAAGGAGGACATCAACAGCAGACTAGCACTGGCAAAAAGGGCATTCCTGGCCAATAGAAGTCTACTAGTATCAAACATAGACCTTAATTTGAGGGAGAAATTTCTGAGAATGTACGTCTGGAGTACAGCATTGTATAGTAGTGAAACATGGACTGTGGGAAAACCGGAACAGAAGAGAATCGAAGCATTTGAGATGTGGTGCTACAGACGAATGTTGAAAATTAGGCGGACTGATAAGGTAAGGAACTAGGAGGTTCTGCGGCGAATAGGGGAGGAAAGGAATATGTGGAAAACACTGACAGGGAGAAGGGACAGAATGGTAGGACATCTGCTAAGACATCAGGGAATAACTTACGTGGTACTAGAGATAGCTGTAGAGAGCAAAAACTGTTGAGGAAGACAGAGATTGGAATACATCCAGCAAATAATTGAGGACATTAGTTGCAAGTGCTGCTCTGAGATGAAGAGGTCGGCACAGGAGAGGAATTGATAGTGGGTCGCATCAAACTAGAAGACTGATGACTCAGAAAGAAAAGTCCTCCCCTGAGGCACAAAACTGTTGTAACTGGTTATTGGTACCGTGAATTCTGGTACTGGGACGGAGTTGACGTCCGAGCTAGCCCAGGCAAATCTGGCGATCTTGTTGGCCACTTGAGTACCTCAACGTCACGTACACAATTCATAGAGACTCGTACCTCGTGTAAACGAACATTGTCCTACTGAAATATGGCATCACTGTGCTGTGGCATGAGAGATAACACATAAGGATGCGGGATGCCCGCGAGGTAATGTGGAGCCATTGGTGTTCCATCAGCCACTATTAGCAATGACCTGAAGTCGTACCTGATGGCTTCCCACACCATTCAATACCACTGTGCCTCTCCAAAACATCGGTAGGATGAGACGTCTCCTCAGGTCACCGCAGTATTCGCCGACAATGGTCATTAGGGGCAGTGCAGAATAGCGACTTTTCTCTGAACACAATGCGACGCCATTCATCAGCGGTTCATGCTTCCTGGTTACGGCTCCAAACCAGACGCAGCCGTTCGTTTTGTGGCGCTAAGGGCAGTCTGCTCATGGGACGGTGACTCCGTTGTCTCCTATCAATGGTACGGGATGACAGAGAATGTTGCAGGGAGTTCATTTCTTCTTCTCGGATGGCAGGCACGGATGTGAAGGGGTTACAGTGCGCTTGGTGCATAATATAGTGACACTTCTTTGTGTGGTCAGACATGGTCTGTCGGAACCTTGACGACGGCTATGCCTGCCCTCACGTTCACATGCAGACCAAGATCGAGCCACAGTCATTTTCGAATGCCCCAAAATTCTGGATACTGCACGATTCGACCAGCCAGCCATAGTGAGAACTCTTTCAAACCCTGTTAGACGCTGGTAATGCTGTCTCACACGACTACGTGGCGTCTCTGTGTCCTTCAGAGTGATCACCCAACATCTGACGTCGTTCACGCCTCTTATGTACGCTACCAGGCGTGGTAACAACACTGCACACGAACAACACTAATGCACTCTGCTAGTCTTTCTATCGGTCACAGAGAATTGCAAGTCTTATCATTTACATACTCGCCGATGGTGAATACATGCACAAAGTTACATTAACATCCCACCATGTCGTCTGGATGCTTAGTTTTTTGGTCAGGTTGCGTATATCTCTCATATAGGTAATGGTGCGAGAAAGGTGGTACAATACTGCTGTACTGTATGTTCCTTTGCGAACGTATATCTGAAATCGGAGTCCTTCAGTTTGGGTCTTGCTTTACTACCGTCAATTTCGGTTCAAAATGGTTCAAATGGCTCTAAGCAATATGGGACTTAACATCTGAGGTCATCAGTCCCCTAGACTTAGAACTACTTAAACCTAACTAACCTAATGACATCACACACATTCATGCCCGAGGCAGGATTCGAACCTGCGACCGTAGCAGCAGCGCGGATCCGGACTGAAGCGCCTAGAACCGCTCGGCCATCAATTTCGGTTCCTGCGTCATCCGTGAGTATCTAGATACTAACTTTAGAGCCATTAGCAGCTCTCACAAACGTCCAGAATTTCTCTAGGTTTCGTGATAGGTATTTCGATAAAATTCTGGTACGATACGATATTGCGGTGACTGTGTTGTCAAGAGGAATGCTTGCGTGTCCGAAGGAACATTACATCGTCCTTCTTAACAACACAGGTACTGCAGTATCGTATTTACCGATACCAGGAAGCGATTTTCAGTCAGAATATCCTCTCCTACGGGGGAGTTACAAAATGTGTGTACGAGTACAGATTGTGACGCAGGAACGAAGGCATATGGAAGCTTGGGTCTGGTCGTGAATCGCTTACGGATATCCAGAGTGGTTCGAGTTCCGGTCTGGCATAAATTTTTAGTGTCGACATTCCTTTATAGAACTGATAGTTTCGTATTTGCAACTGCGAATACCTTTCGTGTATTTCATAGATTTTGCAACGGTAGTCGTTGAAGGCTTTACAAATTGCCCCTTTGGTAGCGATACGTGTTTTACTTGGCGTCTTTCTGTCTATAGCCCTATGTTTTGTTTTATACCTGTTGGGCAGTAGTCATGCTGATGTACTGAAGTTTAAATGTTAACCAGTGTTCATTCTCCCGTGTTCAAGGCGGCAAACGGAAGTTGACGCATCCTTCCGGCCTTGTGGTGAGTCAGGAGGTCGCCAACAGCCGAATCGGAGCGATCTGGTGGGAGTGTCCTTGAGATTCGCAAGCCTCTGCGCCTCCCGGGGCGTCGGAAGGCGCCGATTTCCATTCCACTCCCACTTGTCCGACTAGCATCCTCTGCGCCTGGAGCGGAGCGGGTACGACCAGACTTGCAAAATTACATGCTTTAAAACGTCGTAATACCTTACCGCGTGAAACGAGAACGTTAAACTGTCCCACCACGGACGGCGTTTCTCACGGTTTTATGCTAACGCGTGTTACTTTACTACTACGGTATTTTGTTGACCCGCATCCGTCGCTGAGGTCATTAACACACGGCAGCGCGCAGTTCGGAGGTAACCAGTCGAATCGTGGTGACAGAAGAAATATCCATATGTTGACATTCAGCTCACTGATAACCTGATCAAACCTTAGAAACGTGTCTCAAGGTGTGAGGCCATGCGGAACTGTTGACAATGATGCGTCCGTCGGATGTAGACTCTAACAAGGGGACCGCGCCTGGTCGTCATTATCGATTTCCTAAAAAATTATGGTATATGCAGGACCTAACCAGAAACGAAAGTAACACAAGTGGGCCGATGGTCAAGCGTTCAGAAAAAAAAAAATAGCATTTTGGTGCCGGTCGCTCGTGGCATGAGCCGTTTATGTTAGCGTAGCCTGCGGGCAACGGATAGCGCGACGGGAAGTGTACATCACGCTAACTTGAAGGTCGTGGGGTCGAGTTCTTATACAAAACCCTCTTTTAATTTCATATTTTTACGTTACTTACTGCAAAAAACCGAAATAACACTCAGTTTATTGTATTTATTGAAATTTTCGTAAAAGGACTGAAAAGGAGACTCAAATATTGAACCTAGGTTTCAAAAAATGTGAATCCGTACGTAACAAAATATACGAAAGTCGTAATTACTTCATCAAAATCTGGGAAAGTTATAACAACCTTAAACATTTTTTGACTGGTTTTGTGAAGCCCTTTGTACAGGAGAACAAATTTATTCTGTTAAGCGACTCGTGGCGAGGACTAACAAATCCACAATTCAGATTGAAATTTTCGGAGTGTGCGCTGATGTGAAATTTCCCTGCAGATTAAACCGTGTGCCGGACCGAGAAGAGATACCGGTGGACCTAAAGCTGCGAGGACGGGGCGTGAGTCGTGCTTGGGTACCTCAGCTGGTAGAGCACTTGCCCGCGAAAGGCAAAGATCCTGAGTTCGCGTCTCGATACGGCATGTAGTTTTAATCTGCAAGGAAGTTTCAAAATCACAGTTCCAAGAAGAGATTTTTCCAGCTGGTACTCCGCTGGTGCAACCCCGCGATATCTTGTTTTATCGGCAGGTAAAAAATTTGATAAAAAAAAGCTTGAGTTGCTCTTATCTCATAGAGGGAGGAAAACAATCACACGCCGAGAATACATTCCATTGTACATCACCAGGTGTCCTCGCCGATGTTTGGCGGAATGATGTGGTTCTCGTAGTTTTTTGCTAAACTGTGCGAAGAGCGAACCTTTTATGAATATAAACTGAGTTTATTTTTTACAGGAACTTTAGAACAACCGCGTAATTTTTGAGTTAACAAGCATTTCGCTGTCATTTAAGTATATGGCCGAAAGAGTCAGTCTTCAGGAATTGTGAAACGAACCCTGTTGTCCAGGACCAGATGCCACAAAGAGCGCAGATTCAGCACGAGATGGGGAAAAAAAATTGTCTATTGAAGCCTAAGCGCCGTAGTGTGCGACTGAGACAGACGAGAACCTACGTCATAGGGAATCCCAGTAGAAGGCTTTTGTGGCCAATGAGATGTAGTAGTGTTAAATATGGCGGATATAAGATCGGCCATAAAGGGAAATATTTATGTAAGCTATTTAATTCTGTAGCAATGCAGGGAATGAAGCCACATTAATTTTGATCTACCATCCTTCATAAATTTTCATAGTTTAGGATTTACTGTCAAAGTGAAATTCACAAGATTTGTAACAAAGACCTGAATGCAAAAATCTGAACGCTTTAGTCAATCTTAACGATCGACATTTCATATAGAAGCGCATCATTAAAATGACAAACGTTGTAAATATCAACTCTGTAACTTTATTTGTTTAAATAATATAGTAAATTTACTTTATCAGAATTTACAGTTAAGCATCAGACCTCATTTTCACAACACAAAACATATTGAACGATGACAGCATGACACCTTATTGAATCATTAGGTAATAGAATATTTGTTGTAAAGTTTAGTGCATAATATTTACTTTTGTTCTTTATTTATTTATCAGAAAGCACATTGGTGCAAGGCTACTGGCCGTGACATTCAAAGCTTAGAAAGAAATTGTATTGGTTTTATGTAAAAGAATTTAAAGTTTATTATGTAATGGATATTATTGTTACTTTATTTAGAACGTGAAAGTGGTCAAGCTTTGATTATTTAAATATATTAAAATGTAAACTAATGTAATAAGCTGTAGCCAATCAGATGGACGGCTTCAGGAAAGGGAACTGCGCTAGTCAGTTGAGCAAAGATGTTCGGCGCGCGGAAAACGCGGTCGGAGAAGGGCAGAGGGCAGTTCGGCTGGATACACCTAAGCGGACAGTTCGGACTGAGAAGCGAAAACGGACGGTCGCTCTTTAGGTAGCTAGGAAGTGAAACGACTTAGAAAATTTCGCGTTGTGTGATATCGCGGGACTTAGTCTCTGAGGGGCGAGCAGCCGAGCGCCTGGTGTGAACTCTAACTTTTCGCATAGTTAACGGGGTGGAGTAGTAGACTTGTAATTCGCGATGATATTGTGAATGAACGAACTCAGTCAAATGGATATGCGCTCGAGTGTAACAGTAGCTCTAAATACGACCACTATCTCTACTAGTTTGCTTTCTGAAAAAGCATTATTCTAACCAAATCGCAACTGTGTGGCCTACATCATTTATGGGTAGTTAATTTAGTTCCCGATATTACTATTACTGTTATTACATGTTATGTTAACTCCGTAATTCGCAAACTTGCCATCAGGCAGACAATTTAACCAAAGGGTCACAAGTGTCTAATAAAGGGCGTGTAATGCGACACGTGCGGTTCAAGCCGTAGACGAGTTTGAGCCAAGATATTTCGACGCAGAGGAACCGCATGTGAGCCCGAACTTCTTTGGGATGTTAGCTCGCAAACTGCAAAAATGCGGCGCTAATAACGTGTGCAAGACTCCGAGAAAATTACTGCTTGCCCTGGTTTTAGGATGGATATCACCCCAGTACGTGTAAATCATCAACCGTAAGATAACAAAAATTATCTAATTCTATACGCGAAGTTCTCGTGCACGCCCTACAAACCCTTCCTGAAACTTTTTGCGAACCCACATTTCCTTTGCGTCTCCTTTTCACGTCTTTTATGAAAATATTAATAAATATTAAATAAATGTTAGTAAATACAGTACATTTCGATTGAAACGCAGTGTGACATAAAAATAAAGGAAGTTTCCACTGGGGACTGGACCCGACGACCTACATACACTCCTGGAAATTGAAATAAGAACACCGTGAATTCATTGTCCCAGGAAGGGGAAACTTTATTGACACATTCCTGGGGTCAGATACATCACATGATCACATTGACAGAACCACAGGCACATAGACACAGGCAACAGAGCATGCACAATGTCAGCACTAGTACAGTGTATATCCACCTTTCGCAGCAATGCAGGCTGCTATTCTCCCATGGAGACGATCGTAGAGATGCTGGATGTAGTCCTGTGGAACGGCTTGCCATGCCATTTCCACCTGGCGCCTCAGTTGGACCAGCGTTCGTGCTGGACGTGCAGACCGCGTGAGACGACGCTTCATCCAGTCCCAAACATGCTCAATGGGGGACAGATCCGGAGATCTTGCTGGCCAGGGTAGTTGACTTACACCTTCTAGAGCACCTTGGGTGGCACGGGATACATGCGGACGTGCATTGTCCTGTTGGAACAGCAAGTTCCCTTGCCGGTCTAGGAATGGTAGAACGATGGGTTCGATGACGGTTTGGATGTACCGTGCACTATTCAGTGTCCCCTCGACGATCACCAGTGGTGTA
Source organism: Schistocerca nitens (assembly GCF_023898315.1). Classification (NCBI taxonomy): domain Eukaryota; kingdom Metazoa; phylum Arthropoda; class Insecta; order Orthoptera; family Acrididae; genus Schistocerca; species Schistocerca nitens. The sequence continues at coordinate 355,933,221 of NC_064615.1, forward strand.
CGGCCAGTGTAGGAGATCGCTCCCCACACCATGATGCCGGGTGTTGGCCCTGTGCGCCTCGGTCGTATGCAGTCCTGATTGTGGCGCTCACCTGCACGGCGCCAAAGACGCATACGACCATCATTGGCACCAAGGCAGAAGCGACTCTCATCGCTGAAGACGACACGTCTCCATTCGTCCCTCCATTCACGCCTGTCGCGACACCACTGGAGGCGGGCTGCACGATGTTGGGGCGTGAGCGGAAGACGGCCTAACGGTGTGCGGGACCGTATCCCAGCTTCATGGAGACGGTTGCGAATGGTCCTCGCCGATACCCCAGGAGCAACAGTGTCCCTAATTTGCTGGGAAGTGGCGGTGCGGTCCCCTACGGCACTGCGTAGGATCCTACGGTCTTGGCGTGCATCCGTGCGTCGCTGCGGTCCGGTCCCAGGTCGACGGGCACGTGCACCTTCCGCCGACCACTGGCGACAACATCGATGTACTGTGGAGACCTCACGCCCCACGTGTTGAGCAATTCGGCGGTACGTCCACCCGGCCTCCCGCATGCCCACTATACGCCCTCGCTCAAAGTCCGTCAACTGTACATACGGTTCACGTCCACGCTGTCGCGGCATGCTACCAGTGTTAAAGACTGCGATGGAGCTCCGTATGCCACGGCAAACTGGCTGACACTGACGGCGGCGGTGCACAAATGCTGCGCAGCTAGCGCCATTGGACGGCCAACACCGCGGTTCCTGGCGTGTCCGCTGTGCCGTGCGTGTGATCATTGCTTGTACAGCCCTCTCGCAGTGTCCGGAGCAAGTATGGTGGGTCTGACACACCGGTGTCAATGTGTTCTTTTTTCCATTTCCAGGAGTGTATTACCGTCCCGTAGTCTTTCCGCTGCGCAAGCCGCTGTCTGAAAACTACCCTGGCACAAATGGCCCATGGCTCACACTACCTACGCCAAAAATGCGATTTTTTTTCCTAAACGCTTGGGCATTTGGAGCTTCCGCTTCTGTCTGTTTCATTTCTGGCCAAGCCATGTGTATACCATAAATTTGGAGGAAATCGGTGCTGAAGAGTATGGGCGGTCCCCTTGTAAACTCGGTGGCCCTGTTTGCGCAATTGAAATATGCAAGGCTAGAGCGATCATCCCACTATTCGTCTACAGTAGTTGATAGTTGATACGGAAGATCCACGCTGCACGCTTTTGATACCGGAAACGCCTATTCTTGTGTAATCTCCTATATGTTGCGACCAATTCGTTTTCCACTTATTATCACCCCACGTTCAAAATCGGTTGACTAGTGGTGTGTCGTATTCACCAGTGCAGTCTTGCCAATGTTACAACACTATTAATGTCTAAGGCTACGTTTATACTACAACTTATGGTGAAAGCTTGCGTGTGTGGTATGTGCTTCATGGTGCATAGGCAAACTTTCATGTGGCTGTTCGGGAGTACGTATCACGAATCGTTTGTTGAGCTGTAAGCACATGAGACGTACACTGCCTGACGATTACTAAGGGACAGAGGCATTTCTGGACATGAATAGCCACAGGCAATCATAGACGACATGAAAGACAGCAAATACGTAGTAGAGGTGGACTGGCATGTGGTACAGATTTCACCACATGCGAAAGCAGAGTGAGAAGAATAAATAACGTTCATGTTTGACACAGGTCAGACTCCCAACATAAAGGTCGATATCGGACTCACAGTAAGGAAGATGCCCTCCTCGGACACTAATGCACATTTTGCACCTGTTACCAAACTGCTGAGGATTCCTTGGTGGATATTGTCCACTCCTCTCTCAAGGCGGTTTTCAGTTCTTGCACGGTTCGGGGAAGGGACATTCGTTGAGAAACATATCTTCCAAGAGCATCCCAGGCCTACTCTATAGGGTTTAAATCCGGGTAGTACGCGGGCCATTCCATACGTTCAATATCTTCACTTTGCAGTGTGTCCGGCACCTCAGCCGTCCTGTGTGGGCAAGCATTGTCGTTAATAACAGAACTCGGGGCCTGCTGCAACCCTAACAATCGGAGAGGGTCCAGAATAATCTCGCTGCAATATCTCTGTGTTTTAACGTACTTTGCGCAAATATATGAGTATGTAGCAGTGTTCGGCTACTGTGCATAATTCCTGCGTACACCACAACGCCTAGGCCAGACCGATGACGTTCATGTATATTCTGTGCTCTGTAACGTGTTCCCCTCTTTCACCACCCTAACTAGTGATCAGGATACTTGCGACAGTGAAGCGAGATTCGTCGGAAAACATCACTTTGGACCGCTGTTGCTGACCCCTACGAAGATGCTCCCTACACCAACGAACTCTTTCTCGACGATGGCGTGGTTGAAGTGGGATGCATTTCACAACCTTATGGACATACAAACAAGCGTGATGTAATCGCCACGAAATGGTTCCGGCAGAGACACGTGTACCGTTAGCGGTTGCAAGGTCTGCTGCGATTTGCCTTCGAGTGAGACGTCCATTCCTTTTCGCCACTAGGGCTGCTTACCGATCCTCTTGCGATGTGGTGGTCCGCCTATGACCACTGGTCCACTTTCGCACAGCATTTCCTCCTTCAGCGGCCTTTTTAATAACGAGATGACACTTTTGGTCACACCCATTACTCCACCTACTAGAGACAAAGACAAACAACTGTACTGTGGCGTCATAGCCAAGCGGTGATCGTAATATAAAGTAGCCAAAGCCAAACAAATTGTGTGATTCGTAAAATTAGCGATTTTTGATGCCAGCATGAGGTTGCTTAATAGAGGAGACACATATAGTTGATTAAGTGGAAATGGGGCAAAAACAATTAACAATGCATAATTGCGATTAATTTGGTGCATAACCTACACAGCAGGATTAGCATAATTTGTAAACAACGCTGCTCACGTCTAAGAATAAATGCGTTAATTTCGTGGGTGTTAATTTTTAGAAACATATGGAGCATTTTTAAAACCACAATAGTTTTTTGATGAAATAAATACAAATTTCGAAGCAATATTTTTATAGTAAAACACAGGCATGCACATGACAACAAGTTGTATTCGCACAATTTTCTGTTACCAGTGCTACTTCAAGAACGAATTCAGTGACTAGGATTTTGTTTAATGAAACTCCTGTTGAACAGAACTCCACTTCCAAATGATTATCAATCATAATATACATCAAGTAATGAGACTGCATAGACAGATAAATATACATAAAAATAAATAACTCTCCTTACACTAGTTTCACCGCTTCCTTCTGTAAAGATGTTAAATTAACCTTTCAATTCATGAAGGCTGTTCTTAAATATTCATTGTGGCTCGCTACAATAATCTTGGTGTTTCCCTACCATGTGCTGCCTCCAATTAACTTCTTTTCAGGTTTCCGTACCCCAATCGATAAAAACGGATCACTTTGTAGACCTTTTGTCTGTCTGTCCGACTGTTAAAACTCTTTTTCTAAGCATGGGTAGACGTATTAAGTTAAAATTTATGTCAGATTCTAAGGTCTATGATCCCTTGATGGAGATTCTTAGTTAAAGCATTCAAAAGATACGGCCATAGAAGATATTTTTATGTTCGCAAACACTCTCATCAGAATCTATAGGGTACTTCCCGTTGATCTAGAATGATGAAATTTGACAAGAAGTGAGGTTTCACACAACTAAAGGTAAAAAAATCGGAAAAATGTTTATATGTAATTACATTAGATTACAATTTTCTTTTGTCCTGCTCGAAAGTCTTGGAATTCTCGGGATCGATATCTTGGCAGAATCGATATCGATAACAGGCAGAAGTCGTCGAGATTCTCGATTCCCGGGATGGATGAACTGTCTGTGTACATCACTAATTCTGTATGGAACCCTCGTACGTAACCCCTACTCGCACTTTTCAGGATTTATGTCTTCTGGTCCCGCTCTGGACTGTCCTGCAGTTGAATATAGTTAGTCAGGGTAGATCGATAAAGTGCGCTCTGGACTGTCCTGCAGTTGAATATAGTTAGTCAGGGTAGATCGATAAAGTGCATGAAACTGCATTCGAATCAAGCTGTGGTTTTGAAAGTGAAGCAGTGAAGATTTTTCCGTCTTTTGCAATACTTCCCAGATAATGTCGCTAGCTCTGAAATGTCTATGACACCTCTAAAAGGAACCCTGAAATTTAGTAATCATAATATATTCAAGCCAATTGATCTGGTAAACAATAATATAACCTACTATAATATAAAACATGCATTAGTAAATTACAATCAAAACAAATGTACGTGTTAATCTTTCCTCTGAATAATTACTAACTGTGAAATCCTGCCTTGGAATGGAGCGGAGCCATTTCTGTTTCATTTTATCGTCTTTAGGAGACTTGAACACTTGAACGTCGCTTTCTGTTGCGAATTTGCCGTTACCTTTCGGTGCGCAACATTTCAGAACAATAATGTAGATGAACTGCATAAACGTATATTATGTTGAATTAACCTCTCACGAACACAACTTGGTAACACATAATATGATTTCTGCGCACCTAAGTAACAATCTCGTAACAACGACACAGCAGAACCAGCTTTACTTATACTCAACACGTTGTTGGTACAACACAAGAGAGCTGTTGACTTTCGCCGCTGATGTCACAACTTCTTGTCTGCACGGTCTGGATTGTATGGAGGATGTGTAAGTGCTTCCAGAGAAACTTCTAAAGTGTACTTGAAACATCCTTGGCAATACGTGAGTGGGCCCGTCGTGCACATCCTCCAGACATGGCCGATCTCTCCCCATGCGATTTCCATGTTTTTGGAGCCCTGAAGGAAGTTATTCGTGGCCATTGATTTGCTTCGGACGAAGAGTTGCACGCCTGAGTTGAATCATCGTTCCATACACAACCGCAAACATCCTTTCAAGAAGACATTGTCCGTCTTCTCTCACAACAGGGAAAATGTATTACAGTTATGGGATTATCTTTTAAATAATATTTAATTTACTTACTTGTTTTCTCTCTGTTCCGTTTTTATTTAACTGCCTCTTATACACAAAATAAAATTTTTTATTGTTACACTACTGGCCATTAAAATTGCTACACCATGAAGATGATGTGCTATAGACGCGAAATTTAACCGACAGGAAGAAGATGCTGTGATATGCAAATCATTAGCTTTTCAGAGCATTCACACAAGGTTGACGCCGGTGGCGACACCTACAACGTGCTGACATGAGGAAAGTTTCCAACCGATTTCTCATACACAAATAGCACTTGACCGGCGCTGCCTGGTGAAACGTTGTTGTGATGCCTCGTGCAAGGAGGAGAAATGCGTACCATCACGTTTCCGACTTTGATAAAGGTCGGATTGTAGCCTATCGCGATTGCGGTTTATAGTATCGCGACATTGCTGCTCGTGTTGGTCGAGATCCAATGACTGTTAGCAGAATATGGAATCGGTGGGTTCAGGAGGGTAATACGAAACGCCATGCTGCATCCCAACGGCCTCGTATCACAAGCAGTCGAGATGACAGGCATCTTATCCGTATGGCTGTAACGGATCGTGCAGCCACGTCTCGATCCCTGAGTCAACAGATGGGGACGTTTACAAGACAGCAACCATCTGCACGAACAGTTCGACGACGTTGGCAGCAGCATGGACTATCAGCTCGGAGACTATGGCTACGGTTACCTCTTGTTCGCATTGACGGCACTCTGAACAGTGGACGTTACATTTCTGATGTGTTACGACCCGTGGCTCTACCCCATTCGATCCCTGCGAAACCCTACATTTCAGCACGATAATGCACGACCGCATGTTGCAGGTCCTGTAGGGGCCTTTCTGGATACAGAAAATATTCGACTGCTGCCCTGGCCAGCACATTCTCCAGATCTCTCACCAACTGAAAACGTCTGGTCAGTGGTGGCCGAGCAACTGGCTCGTCACAATAGGCCAGTCACTACTCTTAATGAACTGTGGTATCGTGTTGAAGCTGCATGGGCAGCTGTACCTGTACACGCCATCCAAGCTCTGTTTGACTCAATGCCCAGGCGTATCAAGGCCGTTATTAGGGCCTGATTTCTCAGGATCTATGAACCCAAATTGCGTGAAAATGTAATCACATGTCAGTTCTAGTATAATATATTTGTCCAATGAATACCCGTTTATCATCTGCATTTCTTCTTCGTGTAGCAATTTTAATGGCCAGTAGTGTATTAATTGTTGACGTGGCATTAAAACAAGACATCAAGAGAAGCCAAGGATTCGTTGTCATCAACGCACAGTTGGAAGCGGCACTGAAGACAATTCTGCTCCAGCCAAAGAGATTCCAGGACGAAGACCTGTCTGGAGACGCACCAGACAGCGGTGGGGTACCAACCCAATAGTCGCTCGCCATACGGACCCACAACCAGGCGTTGTCGCCTTGGTTGTCAGATCTTTTCATAGCAGGACATCTTTAGTTGTCGTCCGTGGCACCCTCACAGCTAGGCTGTACGTCGATGTTATTGTACGCCCCGTTTTGCTGTCCTTAATGGCAAGCAATCCTGGCCTTACATTTCGAGAAGATAACGACGGCCTGCACACGGTGAGCATATCTACTGCTTGTCTTCGCGCTTGCCAACGCCTATCTTGGCCACGTAGGTTGCCAGAGATCTCCCCAATTGTGAACGTTTGCAGAGTTATGGGCAGGACTCTCCGCCAGCTCGAGATTTTGACCATCTGACGCTCCAGTTGGCAGAAGTTGGCACGATATCATTCCGGGATACATTCAGCAACTCTGTCAATCAATGCCAAGTCGAATAATTGTTTGCATAAAGGCCAGAAGGGGACCAACGAGTTACTATTTGCTCAATGTGTCAAGTTCTTTCTCTTGAATAAATCATTAAATTTTTCTGTTATTGTAATTTGTCTGCCTGAACACATACATCTCATTTAATGATTTTCGTCCCATTCGGATAATTGTTTCGTGGTGGGTCTCCTTTTTTCCCCTTTTTATTCTTATAGTGTATATCCACGAAGGTTGTGGGTTTCGGAATTTCCAAATGTATAGCCACGCAGAGATATGAATTATGTGAAATACATGCATTTGAAATGCAAATACGAAACGCAAAACACCTATTTTAGTTTGCGTTTGAAATGGTTCCTTTTTTCAAAAAGAATTTTCTATTTTATTTCAAATACTTAAAATATACATATTTTGTATCTGTACAGTGCAAAATGCTTCTCTCAAATTTTTTTGTTCCATACTTTGTAGTTTTCATTCATTTAATGAGCCATTTGTTTAACCAAAGTAATTCCACGATGGGTACAGATGACACAATTAGTGTCAAAGATATACCTGTAAGTGAATGTAACCACGAGCCTAATTTTTAAAAAAGGCAGTAAGACTTGATTACACATTACGTATTTACGTATTTACTATTATTGTTTGTCTAATGTAAAACATACCAAAATCATCTGATAATGTTTTGTTATCTCAAAAGGAAGAGAAGGAAGTAGGGAGCGATGTGAATATCACATTTTTCAGTGATTACGAGTTTACTCACAATAAACACTTAGAGAATTCATTTAATTTGACAGTGGCAGCTATACCTTTGTAAACAGTATCTACATCTATGGAGTACTTGAAAAACTGCTTTTCCTTTTCGTTTGTAGGATGAGTTTCCATAGTTTTTTTCGGCCACCTGTTGTTGTACTACCAATGTTTATCAAATACTACACTGTTAGCACAGACGGCAAATTGACCGTAATAATTGGTTCCTAAGTGATATCATGTCACCTATCAACTGTAGACAATGAATCAACAGTAGGCAGAAGTAATCTGCCCACAAGAAGTTATGTACCGGAAACATGTAATACACAAATTGCAGAACAATACACAGAATATGTAGAGAATACAAAAGGAGCTTTGAAAAAACACTGCTACTTATATTCAGTCATCATCGAAGAGAAGCTATCTGGGTGTAACAGCTCGCTAAGTTGATTATGAAACACTTGAAAGGAAGAGTTTAGCTCTGGCTTGCAGTGGTTTTAAGGGAACACACAGACACGACAATGTAGCTGAAGCGATTGTGGACATTCATTCTGAATTTGATTAAAAGTTGACAAAAATCATGAAAACTATTACCGACAATGGATAAAATATGGTCAAAGGTTTTAAAATGTGTGGAAAAGTTTCGCATACAGGAACAAATAAAAGAGGTTCAGCTCATATTCAGAATATTGCAGTTGTGCGTGATAATGTTGATGATGCTGACTGTGTGTTAAGACATAGAGAATTTCCAGAGACATCTGAAGATTTTGAAGAGTTTTCAACTGCCTAATCGTGAGAGGTGCGCCATACACACACTTTACATTTAATAGCGAAAAGATATATGGATAAGGCCAGACCTTAAAATAATTCATACGAAAAACTTTATGAAACAGCCATGTCAAAATGAAAAGCATTTTTGAATCTGTGTTCAGGGTCTCCTAAAGCTTATAAACCTATGTAGAATCAACTGGAAAATACCCCACTTATCCATGACCAACATACAATTTATACTACAATTACATTGAAGATCTACTCACAGTCACGGATATTCCAAATGAAACTTTAAGGAAACTCAGGGTAGCTGCTTTAGAAGAAACTGAAATTCAGTTTCTTAATGAACACATCAGCTGTTACAATCCTATTGCTGACAACATTAGAAGTTTAGAAGGGAACATAGATACCTGATGTGGATGTTCTCTAAAAATGGTTCAAATGGCTGTGAGCACTATGGGACTTAACATCTGTGGTCATCAGTCCCCTAGAACTTAGAACTACTTAAACCTAACTAACCTAAGAACATCACACACATCCATGCCCGAGGCAGGATTCGAACCTGCGACCGTAGCAGTCGCTCGGTTCCGGACTGATCGCCTAGAACCGCTAGACCACCGCGGCCGGCGGATGTTCTCTGCCAGAACTAATGAGAATGTAAAGAATACTAAGCAGCTTGCAAATGGATAGCCCTACGTACTGTGGTATGCTGAAAGAGTTATTAAAGAAAGTTTTAAGAGGCGTTTTGTGAGCTCTGTGAATTAGAGGAACCAAAACCAAAGGATGGCATATTAGCATACAACAGTCCCGTTTGCATAATGAAATGGGAACCGAAGGCTAGCAGACAATATCTTGAAGAACAGTTTATTTCAGAAGCGCAGACGATGAAATAAGAAGAAGATGGGAAGAACTTGCAACATTCTGATAAAAAAGGAAAGGTTGAATCTCATTATATGTGTGTTGAGAACCTTTATTCCTCCGTAGCCAGTGGTAGTGCACATATTGCAGTGGATCTGGAAATACTACAACATTTAAATCATAATGGCAATAGTTTAGATTCCTTGTACCTGTAAAACTGTAAAAAAAATTGTTCTTTAAAATAATACTTGCTTACCAAGTTCTGCACCTGCTGAACGACTATTTTCTTTGGTGGAATGATAATGAGACTATATAGGCGGAAAATGAAATATGAAAGATTTGGACAATTATTGGTGTTCATCTTGTACCGGAATACTTTATTTAAACCCATTTTGTATTTACATTTGAAATAGAAAAAAATAACGAAGTATTTCTATTCTGAATTTAAATACACACATCAAAAAAAGTTTTGTATCACCTCGGTTCCGAGAGTTCCGGAACCTGTACAGAAAACTGGAATAGAGATTAACATCATTTCCGCCCTTTTTATTCCTCATGAAAACCACACATTGCATGTTGTACCACCATACAGCCAGACCTTCAGAGGTGGTGGTCCAAACTGTTGTACATACCGGTACCTCCAATACCCAGCAGCACGTCCTCTTGCATTGATGCATGCCTATATTCCACGTGGCATACTATCCACAAGTTCATCAAGGCACTGTTGGTCCATATTGTCCCATTCCTCAACGGCGATTCGGCATAGATCCTTCAGAGTGAGTGGTGGGTCTCGTCGTCCATAAATAGCCCTTTTCAATCTATCGCAGCCATGTTCGACAGGGTTAATGTCTGGAGAACATGTTGGCCCCTCTAGTCGAGCGATGTCGTTATCCTGGAGGAAGTCATTCACAAGATGTGCACGATGGGGACGCGAATTTTCGTCCATGTAGATGAATGCCTCGCCAATAGGCTGCCGATATGGTTGCACTATCGGTCGGAGGATGGCATTCACGTATCGTACAGCCGTTATGGCGCCTTCCATGACTACCAGCGGCGTACCTCGGCCCCACATAATGCTACCCCAAAACAGGAGGGAACCTCTACCTCGCTGCGCTCGCTGCACAGTGTGTCTAAGGCGTTCAGCCTGACCGGGTTGCCCCAAACACGTCTCCGACGATTGTCTGGTTGAAGGCATATGACACTCATCGGTGAAGAGAACGTGATGCCAATCCTGAGCGGTCCATTCGGCCAGCTGTTGGGCCCATCTGTACCGCGCAACATGGTGTCGTGCTTGCAAAGATGGACCTCGCCATGGACGTCGGGAGTGAAGTTGCGCATCATGCAGCCTATTGCGCACAGTTTGAGTCATAACACGACGTCCTGTGGCTGCACGAAAAGCATTATTCAACATGGTGGCGTTGCTGTCAGGGTTCCTCCGAGCCATAATCCGTAGGTAGCGGTCATCTGCTGTAGCAGTAGCCCTTGGGCGCCCTGAGTGAGGTATGTCATCTACAGCTCCTGTCTCTCTTTGTATCTCCTATATGTCTGAACAACATCGCTTTGGTTCACTCCGAGACACCTGGTCACTTGCCTTGTTGAGAGCCCTTCCTGGCACAAAGTAACAATGCGGACGCGATCGGAACGCGGTATTGACAGTCTAGGCATGGTTGAACTACAGACAACACGAGCCGTGTACCTCCTTCCTGGTGCAATGACTGGAACTGATCGGCTGTCGGACGCCCTCCGTCTAATAGGCGCTGCTGATGTATGGCTGTTTACGTCTTTGGGGGGCTTAGTGACATCTCTGAACAGCCAAAGAGACTGTGTCTGTGATACAATATCCACAGTTAACGTCTATCTTCAGGAGTTCTGAGAACTGGGATGATGCAAAAATTTTTTTTATTTGTGTGCTTTTAATAAACTGTTTTCCACATCTCTATAACCATGAGAGCTCGTTTACCTGTCAGATCATATTGACACCAGACTTACGTTATTTCGCAGAATGTTCCAACTTAATAAAATAACATGCGTCGATATAAAAGCCGTGCCACACAAAGAAATTTTCATCTTGTTCTCACATTCGGGTACCACCTAAGAACTGGACACTTGATATACGGACTTTTTAAGCCGAATTTATCCAAACAACCAGCTGCTGAAATATTTTCTGTCTATACATTTATTTTATGTCAGTGAAGTATAATAGGAACAAAATTGTATATATAGTGCGCCGTGATCTTGTGACTGTTCCTGAGGAACGAAAGGCGGTCAGGGAAGACCAATACAAGAGTTGTAGCTGTCAGGAGTGCAGCACGTCAACGACCGCTGAGCGGTGTGGGTAGCCCCACCAGAATCTGCGGACGCAATCTTTCCCACAGCCGAAATTACCGCCAACGTTCTCATTAGCCGTAAAGGAAGCAATCCGTTTAAAGAACGCTCACACACTAGGCTTACGGGGTAACGGCAGACAAATTACTTCGAAGCACAATTGTGCGGATGGACGGTAGCAGAAAACTTGCTCTCTCTGTATCACTCGGCATGAAATAAAAGAGAAACATGCGTTCATGAGAATTTAAACATGAGATGCGGAAACTATCCATTAACACTGCCGCTTTTGGTGCCGGAAAATAACTCTCCGAGGAGAAGTGAAGTTCGACAAAAGTGTCGCATAGATATTATTTTCTGCCCCATCATCTGCTGACGTTGTTAAATGTTAAATTCTTTGTAAGAACTCTACCATCAAATAAAGTTTCATTCTTCTCAGTAGTATGAGGGTAATATCCCGCCAAACCAGCGTTACATTGTGTGAAAATTATTTAAATCAATGAACTCTGGGAGGTTGCACGGGGCATCAAAACAATATTTTTTCTGCTGTCATAATTTACTGTGAGTATTATATAATCCGGTAGATGGAGTATTCGCTCTTCAGTTGCAATGACTGATTTGTTATTAACGGTTCCTGTTATACCGGTAGAGAGCATACTTCACTCTTTAAATATAATAGCTGTTTCACATTCACATTTAGCTGTACGTCCTGACCCAGCACAGTACTTATTTACTAATGGAGTGATACACTTGGAGTGATGCACTGATATGGTTGGTGCTTACTACATAGCGAATGGGTCTTCAACAACCACAATTCGCATGTCTGGAGTGAGTATAACCCACTTACCACATTTATCCGCGCACATCAAGTGCGGTTCTACGCGAATGTTTGGGAAGGTGTTGTTTGTTTAATTGGGCCATATCTCCTACCTAGGTCATTAGAAGGCAGTCATTGTTACAATTGTTTCACCATTGCCAGGATTGCTGGAAGGCTTGCCACTCGCTACAGGAGAGAGCATGTGATAGCAGCGTGACCGAATGCCGGGACGTTTCAGTCGTCCTGTGTGTCGATTCTTGAACCGACAGTTTCCAGAAAAGTGGATCGGCAGAGGTGATCCTGAACCATGGCCTACTCGATTCCTTGGGCTTTTTTGTGTGGTGAGAGTTGTGCAACCTTGTTTACGAAACCCTCGAAGACCCAGTAGGGATAGTAGCTGCAACAAGGGAAATTAAGGACACTCCTGCAGACTTTGACTGTGTTGGAGCATGACCTGTCGGTGTTACTGTTGTCTATAAGTCAATGGAGGAATTTTTGGAGTAACTGTGTTGTGTCAATGTTGTTGTCTCATTGTAACAAAGAATTAAAAATTGTTTGTGTTGCTTTTGTCTATAAGTAAGAGTGGATGTCGCCGTACAGTGGCGTTCACAGGAAAACATATTACAAAGAGTGTTTTCAGTGTCCCATGTAACCTCACAGAGTTTGTTGGTTTGATTAATTTTCATCCAGAGAAAAGGCCTTCTACTAGTTTAAAAGCCCTCACAGGAAAATATGACGTCAGAGAAAAATATTTGTTTTGGTGTTGTGGTATCTGTGTAGCAGATAATTCGGCGTGCAGACGTCAATACTCCAGGGGTTGCGGTAAACACGTCACAACCAGAGACCCTATACAGCGTATTCGGAAATTCCGTTACAAACTTCGAGGACTTGTAGAGGCGAGTGAGTACAGAATATTTTGAATAGGAATCCATGTACGGAAACGTCATCCAACGATGCTTCAGAGCGTCGAAGTTATAGGCACCGGCGCCTGTAAATGCATGATGAAGATGATGTTTGGTTTGTGGGGCACTGAACTGCGCCGTCATCAGCGCCCGTACAAATTCCCAATTTCTTACACAGTCCAATTTTTTACACAGACCAATCTAGCCACTGTCACGAATGCTGATGATGAAATGATGAGGACAACACAAACACCCAGTCTCCGGGCAGAGAAAAATCCCCAACCCGGTCAGGAATCGAACCCGGGACTCCGTGATCCAGAAGTACCAATGCTAACCACTAGATCACGAGGTGCGAACTGTAATGTATGTATATACAGGGTGATTGCGTGATGACGTTACAAACTTTCTAGGATGATGGAGACGAATAAATGTAACAGTCTGAGGTAAGGGAACCTGGTCCGGAAACGAAAGAACTGGAAGTTACAAGCGAAAATCGTTCTGATACCTCTGATAGTGGAATACATTTACTGCTACTGTCGTTGCTAAGAACGTAGGATATGCAGAGGACTAAACCAAGACACAATAACTAGTAAACACGGGCTCCAATATGCATACCAACGTTTTCCGTTGACACTGTGTGTCTCATGAAAGACGTGATGAGCAACATTTATCCGGAATGACCCAGCCACACATTGTAAGAACAAAATGGCAAATATCTGCGGAAACACCACAGTAAATGCGCCTTAAGACTCTTAGATGAAACACCCGGTATATATCTGGCTAAGTGGATAGTATGAGACGACCTGTAGAGTGATGGTATATCTTTATGTAAACAGTAACAGAACACAGAGTGAAATTACTTGCGCAACCCATGCGTGAACGTGTGGACAGAAATACGAGGAGTTTTAAAAAAGTGTTAGATATTCCTACAGAAGGTAGTACTGATAAAATCCAGAAGACTGTCTCTGTTATGACACGTCCGGAAACCCACGTCTATAGAGATATGGGCCAATAATCTCTCTCATTCCCATCTCTATATTACATAAATGTAGACACTATAGGCAGAACTGACACTGGTTAACACGCATCATTGCATTGGTCACAAGCTCCTGTAACGTCTGCATATTGTCAATGGATTGGGCATTGTATTTCGGATTGAGCACAATACATCTTAATCTACGTCAACCCTTGGGATTTCTCCCTTTACAACTTTTTTTTCGGATTGTGATAATTCTGGATAAATAGGCTAACTTTCCATTAACTTTTCCCTTTTTCTTTTCTTGGTTTACTTCCTTAGATGCGTATTCTTCCTAACACGTCCACGTAACTTTTAATGTTCTTCTTCGGAAGCAAGTGAGAAAAACTGACAATTTCTGCTTCTCTAAATTGCCTATGCTAATGTTTCACTTTAGTGGTCTATATTTCACTCTAAATAACTACTAACGGCGAAAAAATGGATGATATAGGAAGGTCAAGACGGCCGCGGTGGCCGTGCGGTTCTAGGCACTGCAATCCGGAACCGCGGGACTGCTACGGTCGCAGGTTCGAATCCTGCCTCGGGCATGGATGTGTGTGATGTCCTTAGGTTAGTTAGGTTTAAGTAGTTCTAAGTTCTAGGGGACTGATGATCTAAGATGTTAAGTCCCATAGTGCTCAGATCCATTTGAACCAAGGAAGGTCAGTATAAAAGTTAAATTACTTTCGCGCAAAGGTTAATACGACATTTTCGGGAACTAAAACGAAGCTTAATTACATCTACATACATACGCCGCAAATCACCATACGGTGCATGGCGGAGGGTACTCTGTGCCACTACTAGTCATTTCCTTTCCAGTTCCACGCGCAAATAGAGCGAGAAAAAAGGACTGTGTATATGCCTCTGTATGAGCCCTAATATCTCGGATCTTATCTTCGTGTCCCTTACGCGAGACGTGTGTTGGCGGCAGTAAAATCGTTCTGCAGTCAACTTCAAATACCAGTTTTTTAAATTTTCTCAACAGTTTTCCTTGGAAAGAACGTTGTCTTCCCTCCAGGGATTCCCATTTGAGTTCCCGAAGCATCTCCCTAATACTTGTGTTTTTTCGAACCTATCGGCAACAAATCTAACATGCCGTCTCTGATGCGTTTCGATGTCTTCCTTTAGTCAGAGCTGGTGCGGATCCCAATCACTCGAGCAGTACTCAAGAATAGAGGGCACTAGAGCGCTGTGTGCGGTCTCCTTTACAGATGAATCACAATTTCCCAAAATTCTCGCAATAAGTCGACCATTCACCTTTTCTACCACAATCCTCACGCGCTCGTTCCATTTCATATCGCTTTGCAACGCTACACCCAGGTATCTAAACGACGTGATTGTGTCACGCAGGACACTATTAATGCTGTATCCGTACATTACTGCTTTGTAACTGGAAAATATCTCTTAAGTGCTAAAATGTCAGTCAATAATTAAACAATAAACCAGGAAACAGACTTCACGTATTTTCTTGGACACATGTTGCAGTTTAGAAAATGGGGAGACGCAGAGAAGAATGTATCGAAGTATAATAAACTAAATGAAATATAAGAAAGAAACTTTCGTGAATGTGTAAGAAAAGGATCACAAATCAGGTTTCACAACATCATATCGAAACCCCTTCTCCTGTGCGAAGCTTACTGTCGGGTTCTTCGTCAAAATGATGAACCTGTAGCGTAGTTCTTAGGGGCAAAGTGAGAATATAAGGAAACGGTGATAGGAAGAAAAATTGACTGACAAGATCCAAAGTATCCAAATTAAGTGGCACCGTCATGTTACCAGAATGCAAGAAATAGGTTGCCACATAAAGTGCTGCAATTTCTATCCAAATGAAGGAGAGATTTAGGGAAATCACATCGTCAATGAATTGGGCAAGTACGTGTAGCCGCAGAAAAGAAACCTAGTCTATAATGCTGCTGATGGTGACTACGATGATCCTTTTCTCTTCGTCCGCAGGTCGTGGTGTAGTGGCTAGCGTTGCTGCCTCTGGATCACGCGGTCCCGGGTTAGATTCCCGGCCGGGTCGGAGATTTTCTCCGCCCGGGGATCGGGTATTTGTGTTGTCCTCATCATCATTCGGGAAGCGCCGAGACTGAAAATGGAAAGATTTGGAACTTGTACGGGCGCTGTTGAGTGCCCCACAAACCAACATCATCATCATCCTTTTCCCTTCATCATGTCCTGTGGCATTCACAGAGAATATACGTGACGCAGAAGGGTCTTCGATGACAGGTCGTTTCAGGTCTTCTCTGAAATGGAAACTTGCCGTTCCCGTATTTGTAGCTAACTATACTAACTCATTCAAAAGTAACTGCAGCATTCACTCAGTTGACAGTTGATATGAAAACGATTTGCACTTCTTTATTATTAGATAGAAAGACTTATGTAATTATGCTGTTTGTATTTGCAGTAGGCTTCGAGTAGAACCGTAATTTCTGAGTAACTAGACTTAATTTTTAAACGTCAATTTAAAAGGCCTCTTTGTAGAACTCTCCTTTTATTCTTGTAGTACTTTCTCCGTAACGTGTTATTTATTTTAAATTTCTCCACAAACATTTTCCCACGTTTATTAACAATATTTAATATTTTAATTTGTAAAGCTTCTATCAGCATCCTGTGAATTATTTAGATACTCTGTCGACAAGCGAGTAGATTTGGCTGACATGATTCCATGGAATCTGAAGCAAAAATCAGAAAATATTAATCACAATTACAACATAATAGGGAGACGTATCCTAAGTTGAATAGGTAGGTCCAAGTGGCAAGATAGTAATATTGTCTTCCCAACAACTGTAAGTATACAAAGACCACTTCTGTCTGGAACTCAAAGCCGCCCCGCGTAAACCGTAGGGCTTACAAATTTGACTGCTGTTGCGTCATTCTACAAAATGATGGACATGATAACTGGCAGCAGCAGTAGCGGGTGACTAACTCTTGTGCCCGGTGCATTTGTGACCTCGTCATATCTTTGTCCACATGATTCCATGGGATCTACAGTTACGTTAGGTATGCCCGGATAAGTGCAGAGACGACCACAGTCTCTATCTGTTGCGCAGTCTGCTCAAATACTGCAACACTTCTTCTTCTTTTCCGCAGCAGTACTCTTGTCTGAGCGCTACTGGGAAAAACGTATTGCCACATACTTGCCCCACTGCATTTGACACGACCAGGCCCGAACTCCCCCTCTGATCACACTGATGCTATTCAAAAGTAGTTTCTCCAGGTTACTACAGGCAGTTGTGAACCACTTCTGGTTATAACAACATTCAACAACCCTGTCACTCAAGTCCAAAGCGAATAACTGCTTGCAGAAGGGCCAGAGGTGAACCAACGCGCTATTGACTTTTTCAATTTAGGGAGCTCTTTTTCTTGAGTGTTGTTGTTGTTGTGGTCTTCAGCCCTGAGACTGGTTTGATGCAGCTCTCCATGCTACTCTATCCTGTGCAAGCTTCTTCATCTCCCAGTACCTACTGCAACCTACATCCTTCTGAATCTGCTTAGTGTATTCATCTCTTGGTCTCCCTCTACGATTTTTACCCTCCACGCTGCCCTCCAATGCTAAAGTTGTGATCCCTTGATGCCTCAAAACATGTCCTACCAACCGATCCCTTCTTCTAGTCAAGTTGTGCCACAAACTTCTCTTCTCCCCAATCCTATTCAATACCTCCTCATTAGTTACGTGATCTACCCACCTTATCTTCAGCATTCTTCTGTAGCACCACATTTCGAAAGCTTCTATTCTCTTCTTGTCCAAACTAGTTATCGTCCATGTCTCACTTCCATACATGGCTACACTCCATACAAATACTTTCAGAAACGACTTCCTGACACCTAAATCTATACTCGATGTTAACAAATTTCTCTTCTTGAGAAACGCTTTCCTTGCCATTGCCAGTCTACATTTTATATCCTCTCTACTTCGACCATCATCGGTTATTTTACTCCCTAAATAGCAAAACTCCTTTACTACTTTAAGTGTCTCATTTCCTAATCTAATTCCCTCAGCATCACCCGACTTAATTCGACCACATTCCATTATCCTTGTTTTGCTTTTGTTGATGTTCATCTTATATCCTCCTTTCAAGACACTGTCCATTCCGTTCAACTGCTCTTCCAAGTCCTTTGCTGTCTCTGACAGAATTACAATGTCATCGGCGAACCTCAAAGTTTTTACTTCTTCTCCATGAATTTTAATACCTACTCCGAATTTTTCTTTTGTTTCCTTTACTGCTTGCTCAATATACAGATTGAATAACATCGGGGAGAGGCTACAACCCTGTCTCACTCCTTTCCCAACCACTGCTTCCCTTTCATGCCCCTCGACTCTTATAACTGCCATCTGGTTTCTGTACAAATTGTAAATAGCCTTTCGCTCCCTGTATTTTACCCCTGCCACCTTCAGAATTTGAAAGAGAGTATTCCAGTCGACATTGTCAAAAGCTTTCTCTAAGTCTACAAATGCTAGAAACGTAGGTTTGCCTTTTCTTAATCTTTCTTCCAAGATAAGTCGTAAGGTCAGTATTGCCTCACGTGTTCCAACATTTCTACGGAATCCAAACTGATCTTCCCCGAGGTCGGCTTCTACCAGTTTTTCCATTCGTCTGTAAATAATTCGCGTTAGTATTTTGCAGCTGTGACTTATTAAACTGATAGTTCGGTAATTTTCACATCTGTCAACACCTGCTTTCTTTGGGATTGGAATTATTATATTCTTCTTGAAGTCTGAGGGTATTTCGCCTGTCTCATACATCTTGCTCACCAGATGGTAGAGTTTTGTCATGACTGGCTCTCCCAAGGCCATCAGTAGTTCTAATGGAATGTTGTCTACTCCCGGGGCCTTGTTTCGACTCAGGTCTTTCAGTGCTCTGTCAAACTCTTCACGCAGTATCATATCTCCCATTTCATCTTCATCTACATCCTCTTCCATTTCCATAATATTGTCCTCAAGTACATCGCCCTTGTATAAACCCTCTATATACTCCTTCCACCTTTCTGCCTTCCCTTCTTTGCTTAGAACTGGGTTGCCATCTGAGCTCTTGATATTCATACAAGTGGTTCTCTTCTCTCCAAATGTCTCTTTAATTTTCCTGTAGGCAGTATCTATCTTACCCCTAGTGAGACAAGCCTCTACATCCTTACATTTGTCCTCTAGCCATCCCTGCTTAGCCATTTTGCACTTCCTGTCGATTTCATTTTTGAGACGTTTGTATTCCTTTTTGCCTGCTTCATTTACTGCATTTTTATATTTTCTCCTTTCATCAATTAAATTCAATATTTCTTCTGTTATCCAAGGATTTCTATTAGCCCTCGTCTTTTTACCTACTTGATCCTCTGCTGCCTTCACCACTTCATCCCTCAGAGCTACCCATTCTTCTTCTACTGTATTTCTTTCCCCCATTCCTGTCAATTGTTCCCTTATGCTCTCCCTGAAACTCTCTACAACCTCTGGTTCTTTCAGTTTATCCAGGTCCCATCTCTTTAAATTCCCACCTTTTTGCAGTTTCTTCAGTTTCAATCTGCAGTTCATAACCAATAGATTGTGGTCAGAATCCACATCTGCCCCAGGAAATGTCTTACAATTTAAAACCTGGTTCCTAAATCTCTGTCTTACCATTATATAATCTATCTGAAACCTGTCAGTATCTCCAGGCTTCTTCCATGTATACAGCCTCCTTTCATGATTCTTGAACCAAGTGTTAGCTATGATTAAGCTATGCTCTGTGCAAAATTCTACAAGGCGGCTTCCTCTTTCATTCCTTCCCCCCAATCCATATTCACCTACTATGTTTCTTGAGTAAATCATCCAATTTTTCTGAAACTGTAATCATTTGTTTGTCTGTACATGTACATCACATCCCGTCCCATTCACCTACGTCCTTCGTGATGAATCGTTTTTTTTTGTTTTTTCTTTTTTGGATTTTTTGTCTTAAAGTGTAATTAGCTCTTACTTCCAATATTTCTAATTTATCTAACATGCAATTCAGTATCGGTCGTTCATATGTATACAGGTAATCTGGCTTCACAACTGCACTGCCGTGCTTTAATTGAAAGTTGTTGGGTAAACAGTCTGTTTCGAACTTTCATCTCATACCTAAATTTTTTTCAGTCTTGCAAAGGCTTTCTTCTACAGATGATTTTCCTAAAATGGCTTCCAAATATTTGAATGGTGTTTCTATCACTACGGATTTTGGAGAATTTTTTTAAGTTTGTTACTTATTTACTTCTTGCCACATCCTCAAAGGATTGATTTGCATGATTATATTTCTATCCTGTTGTAAACAAATATGAAATTAAATTCTCCAAAGACTTCTTCACAAAGAGCAATCGGCATCGTAGTGCAAGAACGGAAATAACGCTGTGCAGGAGAGCCTCACAGAAAACCAGATGTCATCAGTGGGCAGGAACTCTGAATGCAGGAGAAAGAGAAGAAGGCTATAAAATATTTGAAGATGGTAGCGAAGACGGAAACGAGGAATACTGCTTGACGTGGACGGAAGTCAGAGTCCTTGCATAAGGCCGAGATAGATGGAAACAATTTGTAACTGTCCTATATTCTATGGAGGAACAAAAGGAGGGTATTGTAACTATTATTATTTTAGGCACATTGGACCTTCTCTGGACCACACTTAGTCTGTTTTTTCAGTTCATTGATGTCATTACATAAAATGAGAGCAGTTATCAAAATCAAATGTTCAAATGTGTGTGAAATCTTATGGCACTTAACTGCTAAAGTCATCAGTCCCTAAGCTTACACACTACTTAACCTAAATTATCCTAAGGACAAACACACACACCCATGCCCGAGGGAGTACTCTAGCCTCCGCCGGGACCAGCCGCACAGTCCGTGACTGCAGCGCCTTAGACCGCTCGGCTAATCCCGCGCGGCTGCAGTTATCAAAAACAAAACTTAGTTGTGTTCGTGTGTATTATGAACACTGCTTTCTATTTACATATAAGCGTGGCAATGATTGTGCGAACATTATAAGGAATATGTAAGTTTAGTTTACTTTTGTGTGTCACGATATCAAAGATTTTCAGCCCAAAATAGGGCTATGTGCAATGCTGCCTTGCTCCTTTGCCATGATTCATCGAGGGTACTTTCTTTGGGTCAGTTATGACAACCCAGGAAATGTTCTATATCTTGCTATTCCGCGCAATCATATCTGTCACTATATTCATCTATAAGGCTCGCTTTGAATAGATTTACCTCCGCTATGCTCTTTCTGAAGTGATTCAGCCTCCTCAAAATCTTCCAGTCTTTCTCGCCGCTGGGCGTCTCCCGCATCAGAGGATAGTCGTTTGGGAGCTCTTTATGTTCTTTTTTCAAGAATCTCGCGTAGTTTAAGCCTTCCAGGTCCACACGAAGAGTCAAATAAAGAGTGGCGTTCATCGAAGTTATGTTAAGCTTCTCAGTGTATTCGTGACCAATTCGTAGTGAGTTGGGGTCTGAAAATACTGACGGTTAATATAATTTATCGAGTGACGTGGGTTTTATACACCCGTTTTTAGTCGGCATGTGTCATTGAAGCTTAAGATGACCTTTAGCAAAATAGAGATCTGGATTATGCCGGGAAAACGTATTCTGCTGTGCAGAAACACAGTGTCTACTCTGTGGTTTTCAGTACCTTTAGCCTATCTCCACATTTTCTGTTAGAAAATTTTCTCAGTTTATTATTTGTTGTTGCGACTTATGTCCAGTCTTCTCGCAGCGATTTTTGTACGTCAACGACCAGTCTAGTGCGACACCCAGGTACATCGGTTTGTGTGTGTCTTCCAGGCTGATGCTCTTACAGGTTTCATTTAGCATTCGGT
This sequence comes from Schistocerca nitens, assembly GCF_023898315.1. Lineage (NCBI taxonomy): Eukaryota > Metazoa > Arthropoda > Insecta > Orthoptera > Acrididae > Schistocerca > Schistocerca nitens. Next base: position 355,955,196 of record NC_064615.1, read on the forward strand.
TTGCTTGTATAGGAAGAATTGATAATACTGGAGAGCGGGAATAAAGCTAATTGTGCCATACTATTATTAATACCGTTTTCAATACTCCCACGCCCACCTTTTCGATGGTGGAGAATCTGTTAAGAAAAGAGATCTGTGGAGTCCTACGAATGATGCAGAATGAATGATTGTTCCCCTACAAAGCGGCCAAGGAGTGTCCTACCTATGAACTTGGTCAATTTAATAGTGTGTGATCTGGGAACGCCTTCACCTATGATTAATTGTGCAAAGGAAAATGAAACAATCTCTAAATTTCTTTAGACATTTACAGACTGCTATCCAACAGAGTGACATCGAGACTCCATTGTATCCCTAATGGAAACTGTCTGGTGGGGCTGAAGTAGTAGGTTTCGCAAGTCACGCTAATGTCTCCTCCAAATTACCACTCCATCTCTGCTCCATTGTTTTTGCGGAGGTCAGGCTTTTTGTTGCTCGGTAAAAAGCGTTAGCGTTCCGTTGTTCGTGAGGTCAGGACAAAACATCTGGAGCGGACGCCTGGGTCGTTGACCCGATGCTGCGAGGACAGTTCTGATTTCTGAGCACACGTGTTGGAGCGCCTTTTTGCACTCTCGCAATTAAGTAGATACTCTTTGTTTTAATTGTAATGAAAACTTTTATTTATAAAGAATGACGTACGGAAGTTCCACACTATGGTCGCATTGGGAATGTTCCTTTGAAAAGAACACTACTTATTTTCTTCTTCGTATTAGCTCTGTTCGATATTTCACTCTGTTGCTAAAGATGTTGAACTCTAATCTATACTCCATTTTTCTACGAGCAGAACGTACCATTAACATATTCTCCTGCAGTGTCGATGACGACCTCCCACTGATGAGGTAGTTTTCCATTCCATGTTCCTAAAATCTTCTGCTTGGAATTGCAAAATGTCTAAACCCGAGACAGAAAATTAGCTTAGTTTTCAGTTTCCTCTCAAAGATTGGTAGATATAAATCTGGAAAGATGTCAGTCACATGAAGGGAAACGATGTAGCTGGGCAACCAAATTGCTGGACACCTTCGTGGTCATGTTACAACACTCATTTTATTAAATGTAAATTAATAACTGCTACTCTTTTCCCAATATTAAGTGAACGTGATCGTGTGAGTAAAGGTTAAAGCCACCGGGCTGTTCGCTTCCAAACTAGCACTGTATCAAAAGGACAAACTAAAGCTGTAAATGAGATTCGAACCTAGGTTCGTTAAACAGAAGGAATAGTACGTAATCGGATAAACAAAAACGGTCGCCAGTCTAAATCGGACAAACAATTTCAGAATAGCTGTGAATATCTTTTTTCTTTATTTTGCTATCATAATTCAGAAATAAAATGTAAATTTTTCACACTGGATTTCAGCTACTTAATAAACAAATTACATCTTTGATGAAAATTAATCAAGGACTGTGATATCATTCAACAAGACTTTTAGTTGCACTTTTCATACATAGAAACGCATTTTAAATTTTGTAGCATAATTTAAGCGTAAGTAATTTCGGACCAGCATGAAAATTTAAACCATCTATTCCATGCAGATCGCATTGAGGAGTTTATGAGCTGCAGTACCATTTAAACTGATTAGATAATTTGATGCATGTATTTGAACACTATTATTAATGTCAGCATAAATCCAAATAATTAACTTTACATTTAAAGATATTCGAAAACTTTAAGGATCAGGAACAGTGCCCTAACACTAACAGGTCAGTGATGATCTCATTACAGATGAACATTGAATTTTACAAATATACTGTCGCACTGCAGTGAAATGACTGAGTCATGCACTGTTACAAGTCTTAATAATCTATACACTTCCTGTTGGTGACGAATTGATGATCTGCTGTGGCGATGATGCTGGAAAGTATTACGCGATCGTCGCTCTTTATACCAATGCTGCGTTAAATTTCTTCTTTTCGCTGGCAGACGTCTTAGGGCATTCCACATTATGTTACACAGCAATATGGCTATAGCAGATCCACCTAAGAACATATTATGACAGGGTGGAAATAATTTTGCCTCACTTTCCGCTCCAGGATGTTCATACTTCGGTAGGTAGCGACAGATTCCATGAAATTCTCTTAGCGAACAAACTCCGCGCTCTCACACGTTTTTCTACCATACATAGAATGATTTCGCTCCTCCTTTTTCTCCTTAACCATTACAGTTCTAACTACCGATTCCCTACGCATGAAGCAGCGAAATGACTAACTGCTTTTATATTTGAGTTATAAACGAAGTATACCTCGTAATTACATTTAAAGAAAGGAGTATATAAAGTTGAAAGCAGACAATAATAATAATACATCAGCATTTACTTAGCTGGCACAGAAGCATTTCTGTTACACCATGAACCACATAATGTGTTGGTTTTTCAATGCTGAAACAGCGAAATATGGTGCAGGGGCCAACTAGTTTATTCTGTATATTTTCAACTCACTAGTGTATTACAGAAATACTTTTTGCTAGAATTTAACTTAAGGGGATAGAATTTTCAGAACCTCTCCAAAAACTTCTTATTTTGACAAATTCTTCACTACATGTGGGCATACATATATTCAATCCTTTGTCATTTCTAGTAATTCTCTTTTCTCGAAAAACTATTGAAAAGATGAATGTAAAGCTAGTACAAAAAAGAAGCTCTACAAACACTTCGAGACGTTAAGAGTACATATTAAATTTCACGTAATTAATGTGGAGGAGATTAAGGCTGAGGTAAAGAATTTGCTGAAATCTTCATAGAAACTCTAAAAAACATAATACGTTACATTTTAATTACTGTTAACAGTGTAATACTGTAACTCTTTTCATTATTGCTCTTAAATAAAATGTACGTCTTTGACTTCTGTCTACGTCCTAGATGCCCCACTCTGCGGGGTTCACGAAGTGCGATAAATGTAACGTAGCTCGCATTCGGGAGGAACAAAGCTGAAATCCCTGGCGGCCATCCAAATACACGTTTTCCTTAAATACGTTAAGGTGAATACCTGGATGGTTCTTTTCGAAGGAGCGTGGCTGACTTCCTTCCCCATTCTTTTCCGCAGGAGCCAGCTCCAGTAACTTCGGTGATAAGACGTTAAACCGCAGTGCTACTCTTCTCTCGACATGTTAAAGTTGTGTTGGAGATCATTACTTGCTTGTAATAGTACATGATGCATATTTCTTCAGTTGGGGGCTCAAAATGTCTGAACTGTGTAATAAATATCAGCAGGTATTGTTACATTAAACGATACCATTTTCTGCTTTATTTCATCGTCTGTAGTGGGATATAATCTTTCGCATGTAATATTACATCTTTGTCAGAGACTGACCTCTCCTTCCTTCACGTTTACGTAATGTCACCAGTGACAGTCTTCGATAGGAACGGTTGACGTCGTACGAGAGCCAACTGACTAGCAGCAAACAGTTGCACAAACGACCACCTGCTTATACATCTGTATTTATCCACTTCCAGCGTGCCGTATCCAAACATTCGAGTTTTTTAAATCCGCACGATAACCAAATTTATTGTTTTTACTACCTCAGCAACTTAAATACGTATGTCTTAGCAGTTAAGAGTCTTTGGAATGTGAATGTGTTACCGCAAAAGTGTTAATTGATGGTGTTATGTTTCATACCGTTTTGCGTGTGCCAGATGAATAAATTTCCAACAAAAACGTAAGTAAGGCATCAATGAAATGATTTAAACACACAATTCACTAAAGGTATTCACTGAAATGAGTGACTCTTCCTGTACAGGGTACAGGGTATATAAACTCAATAGCACACCCATCAAATAATCTACATCGCACTTCAGATTAACGTACATGTAATTGTAATGCACCTAATGACGGCAGCATGCAGTCGAAACGTGTCGTGCGAATAAATATTAGGAAATAGAGGCCGAAGCAATAAAAATTATTTCATTTTATTAAAAGTACTGTTGTTGTTGTTGTGGTCTTCAGTCCTGAGACTGGTTTGTTGCAGCTCTCCATGCTACTCTATCCTGTGCAAGCTTCTTCATCTCCCAGTACCTACTGCAACCTACATCCTTCTGAATCTGCTTAGTGTATTCATCTCTTGGTCTCCCCCTACGATTTTTACCCTCCACGCTGCCCTCCAATACTAAATTGGTGATCCCTTGATGCCTCAGAACATGTCCTACCAACCGATCCCTTCTTCTGGTCAAGTTGTGCCACAACTCCTCTTCTCCCCAATCCTATTCAATACCTCCTCATTAGTTATGTGATCTACCCATCTAATCTTCAGCATTCTTCTGTAGCACCACATTTCGAAAGCTTCTATTCTCTTCTTGTCCAAACTATTTACCGTCCATGTTTCACTTCCATACATGGATACACTCCATACAAATACTTTCAGAAATGGCTTCCCGACACTTAAATCTATACTCGATGTTAACAAATTTTTCTTCTTCAGAAACGATTTCCTTGCCATTGCCAGTCTACATTTTATATCCTCTCTACTTCGACCATCATCAGTTATTTTGCTCCCCAAATAGCAAAACTCCTTTACTACTTTAAGTGTCTCATTTCCTAATCTAATACCCTCAACATCATCCGACTTAATTCGACTGCATTCCATTATCCTCGTTTTGCTTTTGTTGATGTTCATCTTATATCCTCCCTTCAAGACACCATCCATTCCGTTCAACTGCTCTTCCAAGTCCTTTGCTGTCTCTGACAGAATTACAATGTTATCGGCGAACCTCAAAGTTTTTATTTCTTCTCCATGGATTTTAATACCTACTCCGAATTTTTCTTTTGTTTCCTTTACTGCTTGCTCAACATACAGATTGAATAACATCGGGGAGAGGCTACAACCCTGTCTCACTCCCTTCCCAACCACTGCTTCCCTTTCATGTCCCTCGACTCTTATAATTGCCATCTGGTTTCTGTACAAATTGTAAATAGCCTTTCGCTCCCTGTATTTTACCCCTGCCACCTTTAGAATTTGAAAGAGAGTATTCCAGTCAACATTGTCAAAAACTTTCTCTAAGTCTACAAATGCTAGAAACATAGGTTTGCCTTTCCTTAATCTTTCTTCTAAGATAAGTCGTAAGGTCAGTATTGCCTCACGTGTTCCAGTATTTCTACGGAATCCAAACTGATCTTCCCCGAGGTCGGCTTCTACTAGTTTTTCCATTCGTCTGTAAAGAATTCGTGTTAGTATTTTGCAGCTGTGGCTTATTAAACTGATTGTTCGGTAATTCTCACATCTGTCAACACCTGCTTTCTTTGGGATTGGAATTATTATATTCTTCTTGAAGTCTGAGGGTATTTCGCCTGTTTCATACATCTTGCTCTCCAGATGGTAGAGTTTTGTCAGGACTGGCTCTCCCAAGGTCGTCAGTAGTTCCAATGGAATGTTGCCTACTCCGGGGGCCTTGTTTCGACTCAGGTCTTTCAGTGCTCTGTCAAACTCTTCACGCAGTATCGTATCTCCCATTTCATCTTCATTTACATCCTCTTCCATTTCCATAATATTGTCCACAAGTACATCGCCCTTGTATAGACCCTCTATATACTCCTTCCACCTTTCTGCTTTCCCTTCTTTGCTTAGAACTGGGTTTCCATCTGAGCTCTTGATGTTCGTACAAGTGGTTCTCATTTCTCCAAAGGTCTCTTTAATTTTCCTGTAGGCAGTATCTATCTTACCCCTAGTGAGATAAGCCTCTACATCCTTACATTTGTCCTCTAGCCATCCCTGCTTAGCCATTTTGCACTTCCTGTCGATCTCATTTTTGAGACGTTTGTATTCCTTTTTGCCTGCTTCATTTACTGCATTTTTATATTTTCTCCTTTCATCAATTAAATTCAATATTTCTCCTGTTACCCAAGGATTTCTATTAGCCCTCGTCTTTTTACCTACTTGATCCTCTGCTGCCTTCACTACTTTATCCCTCAGAGCTACCCATTCTTCTTCTACTGTATTTCTTTCCCCCATTCCTGTCAATTGTTCCCTTATGCTCTCCCTGAAACTCTGTGCAACCTCTGATTCTTTCAGTTTATCCAGGTCCCATCTCCTTAAATTCCCACCTTTTTGCAGTTTCTTCAGTTTTAATCTACAGGTCATAAACAATAGATTGTGGTCAGAGTCCACATCTGCCCCTGGAAATGTCTTACAATTTAAAACCTGGTTCCTAAATCTCTGTCTTACCATTATATAATCTATCTGATACCTTTTAGTATCTCCAGGTTCAAATGGCTCTGAGCACTATGGGACCCAACTGCTGTGGTCATAAGTCCCCTAGAACTTAGAACTACTTAAACCTAACTAACCTAAGGACAGCACACAACACCCAGCCATCACGAGGCAGAGAAAATCCCTGACACCGCCGGGAATCGAACCCGGGAACCCGGGCGTGGGAAGCGAGGTATCTCCAGGGTTCTTCCATGTATACAACCTTCCATCATGATTCTTAAACCAAGTGTTAGCTATGATTAAGTTGTGCTCTGTGCAAAATTCTACCAGGCGGCTTCCTCTTTCATTTCTTAGCCCCAATCCATATTCTCCTACTGCGTTTCCTTCTCTCCCTTTTCCTACACTCGAATTCCAGTCACCCATGGCTATTAAATTTTCGTCTCCCTTCACTATCTGAATAATTTCTTTTATTTCATCATACATTTCTTCAATTTCTTCGTCATCTGCAGAGCTAGTTGGCATATAAACTTGTACTACTGTAGTAGGTGTGGGCTTCGTATCTATCTTGGCCCCAATAATGCATTCACTGTGGTGTTTGTAGCCACCTGACCATAAGTCTTGTTCCACCTGCCACCGAACTTCACTAATTCCCACTATATCTAACTTTAACCTATCCATTTCCCTTTTTAAATTTTCTAACCTACCTGCCCGATTAAGGGATCTGACATTCCACGCTCCGATCCGTAGAACGCCAGTTTTCTTTCTCCTGATAACGACGTCCTCTTGAGTAGTCCCCGCGCGGAGATCCGAATGGGGGACTATTTTACCTCCGGAATATTTTACCCAAGAGGACGCCATCATCATTTAATCATACAGTAAAGCTGCATGCCCTCGGGAAAAATTACGGCCGTAGTTTCCCCTTGCTTTCAGCCGTTCGCAGTACCAGCACAGCAAGGCCGTTTTGGTTATTGTTACAAGGCCAGATCAGTCAATCATCCGGACTGTTGCCCTTGCAACTACTGAAAAGGCTGCTGCCCCTCTTCAGGAACCACACGTTTGTCTGGCCTCTCAACAGAAACCCCTCCGTTGTGGTTGTACCTACGGTACGGCTATCTGTATCGCTGAGGCAGGCAAGCCTCCCCACCAACGGTAAGGTCCATGGTTCAAGGTGGGGACACACTAAAATAACAGACCATTCATGGGTATCTATATATAATGGACTCTCTCATTGCATGTAGATAACTCAGAATGGTCTGTTGTTTGAGTTAAACTGACACACAGTTATTGTGCCAAATCAAGAATTTGCAAAAACTTTGTGAAACTGTTAAACATCGTCTTCTTAAAATAATCACCGCATGTCTCACCTAAGGGTCGTCAGGTCTATTTCTTCTGATGTTCCGGCAGACAGTTCCAAATTTCGTTTTTGCAACGTGTATCTGGATTCAGTCCAGACAAATCTTGCTCATCACGACTTTCCTACGACGCTCGGCGTCGGCGGAATACGTCGGTTTGTTTCCCGTTTCACATAAAATGATTTTTAAGTGGGAACTTTACGTGCCCATTCTATAGAGCGCTACCAGATCAGTCTAGTGCGATATTCGTTTTATCGATATATATTTACAGGCACAGGCTGCATGATGCTAGCAGTCAGCGCGGCCAAGGCGGTGCTGTAGCTGCTGGAGTAACGTCAATTATATCGGTAAAACGAATATCGCACTACACTTATTTCCGATTGTCTGTCGAATGGGCACGTAAAATTCCGCTTTAGAAACACTTTGTTTGTAACAGGAAACAAACCGACACTTTCGATCGAGGCTGAGCGTCGCATAAAAGACGTGACAAGCAGTATTTGTTTGGGCTGACTCCAGCTACACGTTGCAAAAACGAAATTGCAAATATCTACCTGAAGATCAGAAGAAATGGGCCTGACGATCCTTAGGAGAGACACTCTGTGTGTAATAAAAATACATGTAGTGTGTTTATGCAAGTCTCCAAATATCCGCAAGCGAATTTCGCATCCCGTGGGAGTGACGTGTGGTAATTGTCCATCCCCCATCCTTGAAGAAGGTTTTGATTTGGAACTGCAGGGACTAGTTATGAAGACTGTTTCTTATGGCAGGGCCCCGAAGCAGGTGGGAATCAAGTGCTGAAGTGGCAGAGACTGGCTAAAATGTTTCTTCCAGAGTACTAGAGAATGCTGAAGAACATTATAGAATGGTCTAGAAGATTAGAGAATGTTGTACACTACTGGCCATCAGAATTGCTACACCAAGAAGAAATGCAGATGATAAAAGGGTATCCATTGGACAAATATATTATACTAGAACTGACATGTGATTACATTTTCACGCAATTTGGGTGCATAGATCTTGAGAAATCAGTACCCAGAACAACCACCTCTGGCCGTAATAACGGCCCTGATACGCCTGGGCATTGGGTCAAACAGAGCTTGGATGGCGTGTACAGGTACAGCTGCCCATGCAGCTTCAACACGATACCACAGTTCATCAAGAGTAGTGACTGGTCTATTGTGGCGAGCCAGTTGCTCGGCCACCATTGACCAGACGTTTTCAGTTGGTGAGAGATTTGGAGAATGTGCTGGCCAGGGCAGCTGTCGAACATTTTCTGTATCCAGAAAGGCCCGTACAGGACCTGCAACATGCGGTCGTGCATTATCCTGCTGAAATGTAAGGTTTCGCAGGGATCGAATGAAGGGTAGAGCCACGGGTCGTAACACATCTGAAATATAACGTCCACTGTTCAAAGTGCCGTCAGTGCAAACAAGTGGTGACCGACACTTGTAACCAATGGCACCCCATATCATCACGCCGGGTGATACGCCAGTATGGCGATGACGAATACACGCTTCCGATGCGCGTTCACCGCGATGCCGCTAAACACGGATGCAACCATCATTACGCTGTAAAAAAAGCCTGGATTGATCCGAAAAAAATGACGTTTTGCCAGTCGTGCACCCAGGTTCGTCGTTGAGTACACCATCGCAGGCGCTTCTGTCTGTGATGCAGCGTCAAGGGTAACCGCAGCCATGGTCTCCAAGCTGGTAGTCCATGTTGCTGCAAAAGGCGTCGAACTGTTCGTGCAGATGGTTGTTGTCTTGCAAACGTCCCCATCTGTTGACAGGGATCGAGACGTGAGCACGATCCGTTACAGCCATGCGGATAGGGATGCCTGTCATCTCGACTGCTTGTGATACGAGGCCGTTGGGATCCAGCAAGGCGTTCCGTGTTACCCTCCTGAACCCACCGATTCCATATCCTGCTAACAGTCTTTGGGTCTCGACCAACACGAGCAGCAATGTCGCGATACGATAAACCGCAATCGCGATAGGATACAATCCGACCTTGATAAAAGTCGGAAACGTGATGGTACGCATTTCTCCTCCTTACACGAGGCATCACAACAACGTTTCATCAGGCAACGCCGGTCAATTGCTGTTCGTGTATGAAAAATCGGTTGGAAACTTTCCTCATGTCAGCACGTTGTAGGTGTCGCCACCGGCGCCAACCTTGTGTGAATGCTCTGTAAAGCTAATAATTTGCATATCACAGCATCTTCTTCATGTCGGTTAAATCTCGCGTCTGTAGCACGTCATCTTCGTGGTGTAGCAATTTTAATGGCCATTAGTGTAGAACCTTCCAGAAAGTTCAAACATATTCTCAAATGTTCCAGAATGTACCAGAGTTTTTGAGAATGTCTGAGAGTGATCAATAATGTTCCAGGATGTTCTCAAATGTTCCAATATCAAGCTGTGGTAAGGAAACGTTCCGTCTCAGAAGGGTATATGTATGCGACGGCGAGACGCGGATCAATGAAAAATAAAAGTGACAGAAATTAAATAATTTTAAGTAAAAGTGATTTACTTAAAGTAGTGAATAGTGTGTTAAACGGGGTTTTAGTGTGTTAAGTAACAGTAACAATGAATGCGATGCTGAAACGTAAAAGAGGGTGTCTTGCGGATGGTGATTTGAACAGAAGGATACGGAAAGAACAGCCAAGAATTGGAACAGGTAAGAAGTGAGAAGCAGTCTGAGGGAAAGAGTAGACTACGAAAACTTAACAGGTGGACAACGACATAAAATGAGAGAAGAGGATCGAGTGAGACACTCTGTGGGCAGACGTAGAGAAACTGCCCAACAAACAAGAGTATGAAATGAACTAAGTAGAATTACAATGTGCGAAATTCGCGAAAGACTACGAAAGTAAGTGCATGAACAACACTTGTATACGAGAAGTGCAAGCAAAAGAAGTAGAGATTCCAGTTTGGCAGATGCATTCCGTTATGAATATGTGATAACGAAGAAGCCCATAGAGCTGGCATCACCGTGATGAATCAGGTAGTTCCAGAAGCCAAAAGAATAGAAAAAGTAATACTTAGGAAGTTATTGAGCCTCAAACAAATGCAGAAATTCAAGAGTATTCTAGCTCACTTGAAACTTGCTGTCATTGTCGCTATATAGGACAAACATGGTACAATCTGGGAACCAGATACGCAGAAAACTTGAGACCTGTGAAGAACGACAGCTCTCACTCCACATTCGTATACCGTTTAATGGATGGGAACCACTTGATCGTCATATTCTGGACTTCAGAAATGGCCTGCTCTGGAAATCCACACATATTATAAAAATCGATGAATGTATAATATGTATGTATGTATGTACATGTGTGTGTTCCACATCACCTCCTCAACCGCTGGACCGATATCAACCAGATTTGGTGCACATAGCACTTACTATTTGGAAAGAATCGCTGTGAGGCTAAAAAGGACCTACCTATCAAAGGGGTGGGGATGGGGGTGGGGCGAGAAAGCAAGGTAGCTTGCGACGTGCGAATACCCTTACTTTAGTCATCTAATATTTGAGACTGAAACTGCTTAGTGGCTTGCAGTAAACTTAACCCATAATTTAAAATCCTTAGAAGACTTTTTGTTGCTGACAACCCCTACAAAATAACGAAAGAAAATAACTATCGCTTGCCACATTTTCACTGGTTTTGCAGTAAAGCTGCTGCATGCATGATGGCGTTTTGGTTCAAATGGCTCTGAGCACTATGCGACTTAACTTCTGAGGTCGTAAGTCGCCCGAGGCAGGATTCGAACCTGCGACCGTAGCGGTCGCTCGGTTCCAGACTGTAGCGCCCACAACCGCACGGCCACTCCGGCCGATGCCGTTTTAATTTAATACTTCTTTACCACGAGTTGTATTCGCGACACATTTTGCAGACAGTATTCAAATATACCACTGAATGTACCAGCAAAATTATGTCGTTGTACGATACTTAGTTCAGGAGATATGACGTCATAAACATGTATACGAGAAGAACTGCCGTATCATGCTTGGTATTTTAATTTATTACTTCTTTAGTGCTAACTCCATTCAAATACATTTCGCCGACACTACCCACATATGCTACTGGATGCACCTGCAATATTACATCACTGGACGAAACATTGTTCAGGAGATACGACGTCATTAACATTGAGCTGCATCAAAATGAAACTGCAGACCGAAATTCGCTAGGGATACAGGTGAAATACGTATACAAACACGCGTGAAACGTGTTAAGTACGTGTGAAATACATTTGACATGAGCATAGGCGCGCAAAAGCACGAGAAGAAAGCTGGTCCTAAACCCCTGGGGAGGAGGACAAAGAGAGAGGGACGAGGGGATAGAATTAGAGGGAGGGGGGAGATGGAGAGGGCAAGGAGCAGATGGGTCGAGAGAGAGAGATAGGAGATAGACGAGACAGGGACAGATGGAAAGAGATTGGGGGAAGGGGTAGTGGAGGAATTGGGCAGAGAGAGGGGCGAAGGAGGAGATGGACAGAAAGGGGGTGAAGGAGATGAACAGCGAGAGAGAAGGAGGAGTAGATGAATAGAAGATTCAAATATATACATACTCGGGCAAAGCTGGGTACTCACTTATTTAATATATAAAATGTAAGTGTGGCTTGTCCATGCATGCCACTGTGACTCCGCAACCCATACCAGCAGCCCCATGGGGGTTATATGATGATCAAGTGAATGACCGAGTGCTTCATTTCAGATAAGAGCATTCTTGAATGGTTAAGTAGAGCTAAGAGAACTTAAGAGTACACTTGAGCATTAGAGAGTATTTTTAAGGAAAACATAGCAACATTTTATGTCTTTTTTAATGTTTGTTTTTACCATGTTCGCGAATTTTCGCGAGTTATCTGGAGCGTTCTCAGAAAACAAATGAAACTAAAGCCCAAGTCGGCCGTTGTGGGCGAGCGGTTCTACGCGCTTCAGTCTGGAACCGCGCGACCGCTACGGTCGCAGGTTCGAATCCTGCCTCGGGCATGGATGTGTGTGATGTCGTCCTTCGGTTAGTTAGGTTTAAGTAGTTCTAAGTTCTAGGGAACTGATGACCTCCGATGTTAAGTTCCATAGTGCTCAGAGCCATCAACCAAAGCCCAAGTGAAGAGGGAGTTCTTCAGCTAGTGTAGATTAAAAGGTCTCTCTTTCTCAAATACGTATATGCAAATTTACAGAGTCTATTTGAGACGGGCGTTGACGTAGGTGTTTGGTGTGGCAGCAGAGAACGAGCAGCTGGCTTTGCGGGAGTGACCCTCGGCGCGCCACCACAGATTACAGCCGCATTCCTGATGTGCACTCTTTTGTTTCCTGTCCTCTTCCCGCTCTCGCTCTCCGGCAGGTTGCTTAAAGACGAGTCACGACAAAAGAGTTGAAGGTGCGCCTTGCCGAGCGTCGCTTCAGCGTGCGTATTCCGGGAGGAACTTACTAACTCATTGAAACTTGCACCGTAATATCAATATCATTCCGATTATATTAGAATAAGTGCTTCTTGCTCCATAGATCTATGCTGAGGAGATTCTGATGGGTGTAGAAAATGTCTTAAAATCAAGAACGCATAATATAATTGTACAAAGAAAAGGGTTATCCTAACGTCCCTTCCACAGATCCTTTGTGAAATGGTCCTAGTGGATGTGGAATAAGTCAAAAAATCTTAAATATATTTTCAATGTAAATTTTCAGTACACTGAGGTGCTTATGATAAGAATGAGGCTGTTGTAGTCACGCATCATCGAAGTTTACAACACGTATTTGCATTGACCACAATACTATACTGCAGATGTGCAGAACTGAGATTTATACACAGCAATCACATTATCTCACGTTATTACTTATATATAAATCTGATCTAAGAAAGTCAACTGTGAAGTAGGAGTTGGCCACCAATAATTCCTTTACCCTCCGCTTAAACTGAACTTTTACTAGCACCTAAACTTTTTTATAGTTACTGACAAGTTACTGAAAATGTGTGTTCCTGAGTAATACATACCTTTCTGCACCAAAGTAAGCGGGTTCAAATGCTTGTGAAGATTATTATAACTTCTAGTATTGATTCCATGAACTGAGCTGTTGGTATGAAAAGTGATATATTATTTGTGACAAATTTCATTAAGGAATAAATTCATTGGCAAGCAGTAGTTAGCATCCCCAATTCCTTGAACACGCCTCTGCAGGACGTCTTAAGTTCAAAACAAAGAATTCGTGTTACATGCTTTTCGACTCTGAAATTTTTATCTTGGCCTGATGAGTTGCCCCAAAACATGACTCTGTGGATAGACAATAAGCGCAGTATGCTACCTTTTCATCTTTTTATCAGTTATTGTGACAACATTCGCATTGAAACTGAAGATTTGTTTCGGAGCTTCAGCACTTTCGTGCCATGCTCCTCCCAGTTGAATTTATTGTGAAGCTGTAATCCCAAGAATTTAAGAATCTCAACCGCTTCTATCTGCTTGTAGTAATATTTGAGACATATACGGGAGAAACATCTTACAGCTTCCGAAATGTATACAGCGTATTTTCAAAGTTTAGTGACAGTGAATTAGCTAGGCACCATAGATTAATGTCCGTGAAACTTGCGCTAACGTATACTTCTAAAATCATGCTTGACTTTCCATTTATTGCTACTTCAGTGCATTGATTCGACATATTGCTCTTGCTGAATGTTGGACTGCGTTTATATGACTGGTTTTTGTTACATTTGATACTAATGGCATGAAAGGAAAACCAGATTCGTATTATGGAGTTATAATTCGATTTCCTTCTGCGTACGGTATTGTATCCAAACTATCTATCTGCTCCCACACATACCTCACAGATCTTCTGTGTAATACTGATCGAAATCATAGTAGCTGATTTTTACTTGCGTTTTCACATCGTTTCGGAACTAGATCGCCCAAGGAATTAGACATTTAGAGTTTTATGGTTTACAAAAAGTATAAAAGAAAAATATTCATGAAAGCTACATTTTAACGTATTATGGCACTTTCTTTTGAGGATCCCATTAGAATTGGAGTCCCATATATTGGTCGGACGTCGGACAGATTTTTCTGCTGAGGTGTGATTTAACAACACATGACTTCGGTATTTCAATTTTAATTTTCATCGCCTTTTTTTGGTTCCAGCTGCTTGTCCCAGTCTTAGGTAATCACTTTTCTCCACTGGAGAAACACTTCTGACTTGCGTGAGAAGATATTTTTTTATTTTTTACTTGTGTTGAATAAAGCATTTCCGACTCTTCGTAATCTAACCACATGCAAATGTGTTTTGAAAATTATTTAAAGTAAGACAGGAATTTCATTAATTAATCTTTTTTAGTTTTATTGATATTTATTTATTTTATTATATATTAATAAGTAAACATGAACAACTATGGTTGCCAGTGTCATGTGCTAGCCCTACATTTGTACAGGGTGAACCAGAACTCCACTGAGCAAATTTCGGAGGTCGTCCAGGGGTATTTAAATAACTTGCATAAGAAATATGACGCCAAAATTCCTAAACCTAAAACAAAAGTTATAGCAGTTGGAGGCAAAAACTCATTCTGAGGTAAAAATGATTTAGATGACATGGTATTGAAAGCAAGTACCATTATTCACCTATCTGGGATGGCAAATGGGACGTGATACTACCAAAGAATTTGAAATAAAGCTGGCTAGAATTATACAGACACTGTCGGGAAAAAATCGCAACACCAAAAATAATTAATGTACGATAATGAAATTTCGAGAATATATTTGTCTTGGTAACATATTTAAATGATAAGCTTTGCAAGATCAGAGGTGTAAGCGCGAGATAAGTCATTGCAAATGTGAAATGCTGATACATCTACATCTACATGACCACTCTGCAATTCACATTTAAGTGCTTGGCAGAGGGTTCATCGAACCACAATCATACTATCTCTCTACCATTCCACTCCCGAACAGCGCGCGGGAAAAACGAACACCTAAACCTTTCTGTTCAAGCTCTGATTTCTCTGATTTTATTTTGATGATCATTCCTACCTATGTAGGTTGGGCTCAACAAAATATTTTCGCATTCGGAAGAGAAAGTTGGTGACTGAAATTTCGTAAATAGATCTCGCCGGAACGAAAAACGTCTTTGCTTTAATGACTTCCATCCCAACTCGCGTATCATATCTGCCACTCTCTCTCCCCTATTACGTGATAATAACGAGCTGCCCTTTTTTGCACCCTTTCGATGTCCTCCGGTAATTCCACCTGGTAAGGATCCCATACCGCGCAGCAATATTCTAACAGAGGACGAACGAGTGTAGCGTAAGCTGTCTCTTTAGTGGACTTGTTGCATCTTCTAAGTGTCCTGCCAATGAAACGCAACCTCTGGCTCGCCTTTCCCACAATATTATCTATGTGGTCTTTCCAACTGAAGTTGTTCGTAATTTTAACACCCAGGTACTTAGTTGAAATGACAGCCTTGAGAATTGTACTATTTATCGAGTAATCGAATTCCAACGGATTTCTTTTGGAACTCATGTGGATCACCTCACACTTTTCGTTATTTAGCATCAACTGCCACCTGCCACACCATATAGCAATCTTTTCTAAATCGCTTTGCAACTGATACTGGTCTTCGGATGACCTTACTAGACGGTAAATTACAGCATCATCTGCGAACAACCTAAGAGAACTGCTCAGATTGTCACCCAGGTCATTTATATAGATCAGGAACAGCAGAGGTCCCAGGACGCTTCCCTGGGGAACACCTGACATCACTTCAGTTTTACTCGATGATTTGCCGTCTATTGCTACGAACTGCGACCTTCCTGACAGGAAATCACGAATCCAGTCGCACAACTGAGACGATACCCCATAGGCCCGCAGCTTGATTGGAAGTCGCTTGTGAGGAACGGTGTCAAAAGCTTTCCGGAAATCTAGAAATACGAAATCAACCTGAGATCCGCTGTCGATAGCGGTCATAACTTCGTGCGAATAAAGAGCTAGCTGCGTTGCACAAGAACGATGTTTTCTGAAACCATGCTGATTACGTATCAATAGATCGTTCCCTTCGAGGTGATTCATAATGTTTGAATACAGTATACGCTCCAAAACCCTACTGCAAACCGACGTCAATGATATAGGTCTGTAGTTCGATGGATTACTGCTTCTACCCTTCTTAAACACTGGTGCGACCTGCGCAATTTTCCAATCTGTTGGTACAGATCTATCGGTGAGCGAGCGGTTGTATATGATTGCTAAGTAGGGAGCTATTGTATCAGCGTAATCGGAAAGGAACCTAATCGGTATACAATCTGGACCTGAAGACTTGCCCGTATCAAGCGATTTGAGTTGCTTCGCAACCCCTAAGGTATCTACTTCTAAGAAACTCACGCTAGCAGCTGCTCGTGTTTCAAATTCTGGAATATTCCATTCGTCTTCCCTGGTGAAGGAATTTCGGAAAACTGCGTTCAATAACTCCGTTTTAGGGGCACAGTAGTCGGTAACAGTACCATCGGCGCTGCGCAGCGAAGGTATTGACTGCGTCTTGCCGCTTGTGTACTTTACATACGACCAGAATTTCTTCGGATTTTTTACCAAATTTCGAGACAATGTTTCGTTGTGGAACCTATTAAAGGCATCTCGCATTGAAGTCCGTGTCAGATTTCGCGCGTCTGTCAATTTTAGCCAATCTTCGGGATTTCGCGTTCTTCTGAACTTCGCATGCTTTTTCCGTTGCCTCTGCAACAGCGTTCGGACCTGTTTTGTGTACCATGGGGGATCAGTTCCATCTCTTACCAATTTATGAGGTATGAATCTCTCAATTGCTGTTGCTAGTATATCTTTGAATTTGAGCCACATCTCGTCTACATTTGCATAGTTAGTTCGGCAGGAATGGAGATTGTCTCTTAGGAAGGCTTCTAGTGACACTTTATCCGCTTTTTTAAATAAAATTATTTTGCGTTTGTTTCTGGTGGATTTGGAAGAAACGGTATAGAGCCTAGCTACAACGACCTTGTGATCACTAATCCCTGTATCAGTCATGATGCTCTCTATTAGCTGTGGATTGTTTGTGGCTAAGAGGTCAAGTGTGTTTTCGCAACCATTTACAATTCGCGTGGGTTCGTGGACTAACTGCTCGAAATAATTTTCGGAGAAAGCATTTAGGACAATCTCGGAAGATGTTTTCTGCCTACCACCGGTTTTGAACAAGTATTTTTGCCAACAAATCGAGGGAAGGTTGAAGTCCCCACCAACTATAACCGTATGAGTGGGGTATTTATTTGTTACGAGACTCAAATTTTCTCTGAACTGTTCAGCAACTATATCATCGGAGTCTGGGGGTCGATAGAAGGAGCCAATTATTAGTTCGGCTGTTAAGTATAACCTCCACCCATACCAATTCGCACTGAGTATCTACATCGACTTCACTACAAGATAAACCACTACTGACAGACACAAACACTCCACCACCAATTCTGCCTAATCTATCTTTCCTGAACACCGTCTGAGACTTCGTAAAAATTTCTGCAGAACTTATTTCAGGCTTTAGCCAGCTTTCTGTACCTATAACGATTTCAGCTTCTGTGCTTTCTATTAGCGCTTGAAGCTCAGGGACTTTCCCAGCACAACTACAACAATTTACAACTACAATTCCGACTGTCCCTTGATCCAAGCACGTCCTGTATTTGCCATGCACCCTTTGAGATTGCAGCCCACCCCGTACTTTACCGAGGCCTTCCAACCTAAAAAACCGCCCAGTCCACACAGCCTCCGCTACCCGTGTAGCCGCCAGCTGAGTGTAGTGAACTCCTGACCTATTCAGCGGAACCCGATACCCCACCACCCTATGGCGCAAGTCAAGGAATCTGCAGCCAACACGGTCGCAAAACCGTCTGAGCCTCTGATTCAGACCCTCCACCCGGCTCTGCACCAAAGGTCCGCAGTCGGTTCTGTCAACGATGCTGCAGATGGTGAGCTCTGCCTTCATCTCGTAAGCAAGACCGGGAGCCTTCACCAAATCAGATAGCCGCTGGAATCCAGAGAGAATTTCCTCAGATCCAAAGCGACAAACGTCATTAGTGCCGACATGTGCCACCACCTGCAGCTGGCTGCACCCTGTGCTCTTCATGGCATCCGGAAGGACCCTTTCCACATCAGGAATGACTCCACCCGGAATGCACACGGAGTGCACACTGGATTTCTTCCCCTCCTTAGCCGCCATATCCCCATTACGCGCCTAACATTGGAGCTCCCAACTACCAATAAGCCCACCCTCTGCGATTGCCCGGACCTTGAAGGCTGAGAATGATCCTCTGAAACAGGGCAGACAGCTGCATGTGGCTCAGCCAGAGACAGTGCCTGAAACCTGTTTGTCAGACGCACCGGGGAGGCTTTCTGATCAGCCTCCGGGGACGTCTTTCGCTGCCTGCCACGCCTTGGAACGACCTCCCAATCAACCACAGGCGAGAGCTCAGCCCCACTGCGGGCAGCAACCGGGGCAACCACAGCGGCAGACCGATCTGGGGACAGACGGGACGAGGTTGACATCCCCGTGATACCAAAGTCCGGCTCCCCACAGTGGTGCCCATTGGCAACAGCCTCAAGCTGCGCGACCGAAGTCAGCGCCGCTTGCAGCTGTGAGCGAAGGGATGCCAACTCAGCCCTCATCCGAACACAGCAATCACAGTCCCATAATACATTAATAACCGATGTATCCGCCAATACGTTGGATGCAAGCATGCGGAAGTACATGCATTATGTTGTACAAGTGCCGGATGTCAGTTTGTGGGTTGGAATTCAATACCTGTTGCACTTGATCGGTCAATACAGGAACGCTTAATGCTGGCTGTGAGTGACCCTGGGGTTGTCGTCCGGTGATGTCCCATATGTGCTCGATGAGAGACAGATTTCATGATAGAGCAGGCCAAGCCAACATTTCGACACTCTGTAGAGCATGTTGGGCTACAACCAACAACAGTATGTGGGCGAGCGTTATCATGTTGGAAAACACCCGCTGTAGTGCTGTTAATGAATGGCAGCGCAACAGGTCGAAGCACCAGACTGAAGTACAAATTTGCAGTCAGCGTTGGTGGGATATGTACGAGAAAGGACAAGCACGAGGAAGCTCCTGCTGTCATGCGAAACCACACCCGGGCCATAACTCCAGGGGCAAGTCCAGTATGTCTAGTACACAGGCAGGCTGGTTGCAGGCTCTTAGCTGGCCTCTTTCTAACCAACACACGACATCGCTGGCACGGATGCAGAACCAGCTTTCATCATAAAGCACAACAGACCTTCACCCTGCCTGTCAATGAGGTCTCGGTTGACACCACTGAAGTCGCAAACGGTGGTAGTTTGGGGTCAGTGGAATGCACACTATAGGGTGGGCGGGGTGAAGCAAGTACTGCAACAACTGTGACAAACACATACAAAAGATGAAGTACAAAAGACTTCCGAAGCCAGCTTTAGATTATAAAACATATGGGAGCGATCAAGAGATTGACAGAATTTGTCAAGAGAGAACACGCTTAAAACCGTAATCCAAATAGTGTAAGAGAAGTCAAAATTAATTTAATTATTTTTCGGTCATTTTTATCGAGGTATATTCATGTCACATTATACAGGATGTTCCATTTATGTTGACCACTTCAAATAAATTTCTGTTCAGAAACAAAATCAAAAAAATTATAAAGCGAATGTTATTTGGTAACCAGGGGGACATTAACCAGCATGATCGCCTTTCTAGTAACTGTGTTCGTTCCGAAGATATGACCAGCAGTACATCTTTTTTAAATATCACCGTCTATTATATTTAGTAGGTAATCCAGTTCCTGTCCTCAAGATCTGTTCAGCAACGTATTCCGGTAAATATGGCGTTATTAAAAACCTAACATAAAATTAACTTTGGCTTTTCTGTACTATCATACATTGCAGTTATCTGGAGTAGCGTAATATTTCAGTTGTCGGAGTTGACAGTAAACAATCGAAGACACAAGGAAAATGCATACTGTAATGACTGATCTGTTAATTTACATTTACCATAGATGAATAGCATTCCTACTGTCTTTTCGTTGGTGTACGCTGAACACTCATAAACGTTCAACGGGTGCATGTAAGACTGGTGTGCATTTTCTGTGCGTTGCATTTTTTTTTTTTTATTCTGTCTGCCCCTGCGAGGTTCCGAGTACCTGATTACATATATTGCACCGCCATTCTTTACATACGGGTCAATGGGGATTGACGGACTGTTGCGTCATCCAAGAGCCAATGGCGTCATGTGAACGCGGTACCGAGGGGTGGGGTGAGCATACTGCTCTTTCAGCTTTAGCAGACCTGGTGCCGTTGCCACTCGGTCCTCAGCTGGTATCCGAGGCTGAATGCACCCCGTTCCAGTACTGTCACAAGGAAAAGTTCCTGACAGCACTGGGAATCTAACTCGGTACTCACACAACCGTTGTATTGTAAGGCGGATTCCAGCAGGTTGGTGAGTACACAGTGACTTCATACAATTGAAACCGAAAGACATGAATGAAAATAGTCCTTACGGAATAAGTACAAATAAATAGTCATTTCTTTTTCTCCTCTTTCTCTTCTTTCGCCGTTCTCCCGCACCTACGGTGGATCGCTGTGGTTTGGCACGGTTAGTTTAATAGGTGACCGGATGCTTTCTTGTCGCCACCCCGTTTCCCACCAGGAGGGGAGACGTGCACCCCAACTTGCTGCCAGTAATGTTATCCACGTGAAACTGTGTGAACGTTTTCTAAATGTTGGAGAATAGTGTAACGGAGACGGACTTGGGTATATGGCAGTCGGATGTGGGAAACCGCTTCAAAACCACGTCAGGCTGACCGGTACACCGACCTACGTAGTTAATCCGCTAGGCAGATTACATCCTGAGCCGGCGCACATGCCCTAATCACGGAAGCAGGGTGCTAACAAGTGCAACTGCATGCGCAGCCATAAATAAATAGTTATTACATATAAATAAATAAATCTACATAATAAACAATAACTGACATGGCCTTAAAAAATACGAGTGAATCATTGATCTATTAGTCATTATTACAGAAACTATTAAAATGCGTTTCTGTAAATTATTTCTGAAATGCGCTGAATGTTCTTTATTCCTTAAGACAACCAATTGATACCTAGTTTAAGTCGATGTAGTACATTTATTACGCAATTCTGTATGAAGATCCTTCCACTTTCCAATTACGTGGTTAGACTCTAGGCTTTTATCACTGATGATTACGTGTGCAGTTTCAGAAAACTCACTATGTAATAATGGAAGGGTCAGGTTTCTAAATATTTAGGATGGTGCGGCTCTATTCTCTATGCATAACCATTTTGCAGTGCTTATTAATAGTTTTTTTGAAGTCTTAAAGATTCATTTATGAATCATCTTACAACAGGCGATGCGTATTTGGATAAGAAACACATAATACACTACTGGCCATTAAAATTGCCACACCAAGAAGAAATGTAGATGAAAAACGGGTATTCATTGGAAAAATATACTAGAACTCACATGTGATTACATTTTCACGCAATTTAGGTGCATAGATCCTGAGAAATCAGTACCCGGAACAACCACCTCTGGCCGTAATAACGGCCTTGATACGCCTGGGCATTGAGTCAAACAGAGATTGAATGGCGTGTGCAGGTACACAGTTCATCAAGAGTAGTGACTGGCGGATTGTGACGAGCCAGTTGCTCGGCCACCATTGACCAGACGTTTTCATTTGGTGAGAGATCTGGAGAATGTGCTGGCCAGGGCAGCAGTCGAACATTTTCTGTATCCAGAAAGGCCCGTACAGGACCTGCAACTTGCGGTCGTGCATTATCCTGCTGAAATGTAGGGTTTCGCAGGGATCGAATGAGGGGTAGAGCCACGGGTCGTAACACATCTGAAATGTAACGTCCACTGTTCAGATTGCCGTCAATGCGAACAACAGGTGACCGAGACGTGTAACCAATGGCACCCCATACCATCAAGCCGGGTGATACGCCAGTATGGCGATGACGAATACACGCTTCCAATTGCGTTTACCGCGATGTCGCCAAACACGGATGCGACCATCATGATGTTGTAAACGGAACCTGGATTCATCCGAAGAAATGACGTTTTGCCATTCGTGCACCCAGGTTCGTCGTTGAGTACACCATCGCAGGCGCTTCTGTCTGTGATGGAGTGTCTAGGGTGACCGCAGCCATGGTCTCCGAGCTGATAGTCCATGTTGCTGCAAACGTCGTCGAACTGTTCGTGCAGATGGTTGTTGTCTTGAAATGTCCCCATCTGTTGACTTAGGGATCGAGACGTGGTTGCACGATCCGTTACAGCCATGCGGATAAGATGCCTGTCATCTCGACTGCTTGTGATACGACGCCGTTGGGATCCAGCAAGACGTTCCGTATTACCCTCCTGAACCCACCGATTCCATATTCTGCTGACAGTCATGGGTTCTCGACCAACTCGAGCAGCAATGTCGCGATACGATAAACCACAATCGCGATAGGCTACAGTCCGACCTTTATCAAAGTCGGAAACGTGATGGTACGCATTTCATCTCCTTACGCGAGGCAGCGCAACAACGTTTCACCAGGCAACGGTGGTCAACTGCTATTTGTGTATGAGAAATCGGTTGGAAACTTTCCTCATGTCAGCACGTTGTAGGTGTCGCCACCGGCGCCAACCTTGTGTGAATGCTCTGAAAAGCTAATCATTTGCATATCACAGCATCTTCTTCCTGTCGGTTAAATCTCGCGTCTGTAGCACGTCAATTTCGTCGTGTAGCAATTTTAATGGCCAGTAGTGTATATTTAAAAAAATACTCCATGAGAGCAGGCCTCGGGAGGCCCAACGATACTAACCGACCGCCGTGTTATCCTCAGCCTCTAGGCATTACCGGATGCGGATATGCAGAGTCGTGAGGTCAGTACATCGCTCTGCCGGCCATTGTCAGTTTACGAGACCGGAGCCGCTACTTCTCGATCAAGAAGCACCTCGATTTGCCTTACACGGGTTGAACGCACCCCGCTTGCCAACAGCTCTCTGTAGACTGGATGGTCACCTATACAAGTTCTAGCCAAGCCCGACAGCTCGTAACTTCGATGATCTGACGGGAACCAGTGTTACTGCTGCGGCAGGGCAGTTGGCGATGGCATACTCTACCAGAAGCGTCCATAGGGCGAGCAGGAGACGATGAAGCTTCACGGGTTGTGAAGGTTTGACATCTTACTTCACTGATTACAGTATAAAGTCAAATTTACAAAGAATTTGGCGTTATCAGCCCGTTTACCGGCATAATTTTCCATCTCCTCTAGTATGGATGCATGCATTGATCCGCTCGGGAAGGTTTATGATTAAGCCGTTTTATCCTCTCGTGAGCAAGCTGATCCATAACTGCTGTTCCTAGTCTTTGTTGGAGGCAGTTTACTTAGTTTTTTTCCACCTATCTCGTTTCCATTTGACTGCCCCTTATACATATCTAATTATGTGCACGTGCCTTAAGTTACGCCTGACATCTGACCATGTGTTTTGGATGCTTCATATTTCTTGTCAGGCATTATATATAAATGATCAGGTAGATAATATTTGTAGCTTTCAGAGGAAGTTTATAGACGCAGCAGTTGAGTAGAGTGGACTGATGTCATTACAAACCTATTATGAAATCATACAATGAAGGCTTTCACGTTTGGATGTTTCAGCTGCCGAGAATTCTTCCGGGTTGTATGGCCGTGGTCCCTGGAACTCTTCTATCCCTGACGTTTCGTCCAAAGCTGCGTTGGACATCTTCGGAAGTGCTCCTGGTTGTGCTGAGTCTTGCCGACTGACGAGTCGGACATCGAAGAGCGGCCTAAATACCGTGGAAAGTGGACGTGGTCTGGATTTCACGTGGTAGCAGAGATAAACCTTGTAAAGGATAAAATATAACTGTCGATCATAGTACGTCAAAGATAAAAACCTCATCGATTCTGTAGCACCACTGTCCATATATCGCTGTGTTTGATAGCTTCTTCTTTTCTGTTAAAATTATCCCCATGTTTATATATTTCGATGGCTTCTCTATATAGCCACAGATAAAGAGTTCGTCATGGTACACAAAACTTCAGTTTCGGAAAATTTCACTACGTGATCAGCCGACTGAAGAGCATGTTCCGACACGTCTGACTTGTCTGTTTTCAGTAGTCGACAGAGACTTTTATGTTCCTTCAACCGTGTATTCACACTTCTCTTTGTAGTTCCAAGGTAGACCCTACCACATGTACACTTGCAAACAGAGGGGGAGATTTATCCTTAACGGAACGAAGGATAAACCTATTTTCTTAGTTGATTTGAAAATCGGTCGAACGTTATGTTTCCTTAAAATCTTGCCGATTGACCCGTTACTTTTTGATTAAGACTAGAGAAACCGTGTTCTTCCATCGCTGTGTCCTACCGTTGTCCTTAGGTCTCCTGTTATTCGGTCGTAAAACTCTTTTTATTTCGTTACTAGAGTACCCATTCTTCTCAAAAGCCTGCTTTAGATGTTTTAGCTCGGCGTCCAGGTATTCCGGCGCACAACCAGGAGCACCACCGAGGATGTCCAACGTAGCTTTGGACGAAACGTCAGGGATAGAAGAGTTCCATGGACAACGGCCATACAACCCGAAAGAATTCTCGGCAGCTATTATGAAATTCAAAAACGCTTTGAGATAATTAGCAATCGGAGAAAGGATTGATACCTGATCCTCTACATAAATAAATGTAATATACTGCATGTAAATAGACTTACAGATCAGATATCGTTTGACTGTGCCACGGCAATCAGTCACTGGAATGTGTTGCAACTTACAAGTTTCTAGGAGTTTCTGGCCGGAGCGATTTAAATTTGGGACGACCATATAAACATAGTCTTAGAAAAAGTAGAACACAGGCTCGGATTTCTTTAAAGAAGTACCACTCATCCACAAAACATGTCTTCTCCGAAACCTTCTTACGACCAATTTTTGTTCGTCAAAGAGCCCCTATCAAGTTTGATTAACGGCATACATGAGATTCAAAGATGACCTCTGCACTACTTCACGTGTTAGTTTAGTCTGCGTGAAAGCGTCACGTAAGTACGTAACAGATAGTTGCGGGAGTTGAGACAAGTATGGCGGAAGGCCTTACTCACAATATTCCAAGAACATACGTTCCGAATGTAGTCAATTAACATACTACGCTACTAGCCATTAAAATTGCTACACCAGGAAGAAGACGTGCTACAGACGCGAAATTTAACCGACAGGAAGAAGATGCTGTGATATGCAAATGATTAGCTTTTCAGAGCATTCACACAAGATTGGCGCCGGTGGCGACACCTACAACGTGCTGACATGAGGAAAGTTTCCAACCGATTTCTCATACACGAACAGCAATTGACCGGCGTTGCCTGATGAAACGTTGTTGTGATGCCTCGGGTAAGGAGGAGAAATGCGTACCATCACGTTTTCGACTTTGATAAAGGTCGGATTGTAGCCTATCGCGATTGCGGTTTATCGTATCGCGACATTGCTGCTCGTGTTGGTCGAGATCCAAAGACTGTTAGCAGAATATGGAATCGGTGGGTTCAGGAGGGTAAAACGGAACACCTTGCTGGATCTCAACGACGTCTATCACTAGCAGTGGAGATGACAGGCATCTTATGCGCATGACTGTAACGGAACGTGCAGCCACGTCTCGATCCCTGAGTCAACAGGTGGGGACGTTTGCAAGACAACAACCATCTACACGAACAGTTCGACGACGTTTGCTGCAGCATGGACTATCAGCTCGGAGACCATGGCTGCGGTTACTCTTGACGCTGCATCACAGGCAGGAGCGCCTGCGATTGTGTACTCAACGACGAACCTGGGTGCACGAATGGCAAAACGTCATTTTTTCGGATGAATCCAGGTTCCGTTTACAGCATCATGATGGTCGCATCCGTGTTTGGCGACATCGCGGTGAACGCACATTGGAAGCGTGTATTCGTCATCGCCATACTGGCGTATCACCCGGCTTGATGGTATGGGGTGCCATTGGTTACACGTCTCGGTTACCTCTTGTTCGCATTGACGGCACTTTGAACAGTGGACGTTACATTTCAGATGTGTTACGACCCGTGGCTCTACCCATCATTCGATCCCTGCGAAACCCTACATTTCAGCAGGATAATGCACCACCGCAAGTTGCAGGTCCTGTACGGGCCTTTCTGGATACAGAAAATGTTCGATTGCTGCCCTGGCCAGCACTTTCTCCAGATCTCTCACCAAATGAAAACGTCTGGTCAATGGTGGCCGAGCAACTGGCTCGTGACAATACACCAGTCACTACTCTTGATGAACTGTGGTATCGTGTTGAAGCTGCATGGGCAGCTGTACCTGTACACGCCATCCAAGCTCTGTTTGACTCAATGCCCAGTCGTATCAAGGCCGTTATTACGGCCAGAGATGGTTGTTCTGGATACTGATTTCTCAAGATCTATGCACCCAAATTGCGTGAAAATGTAATCACATGTCAGTTCTAGTATTTTTGGCCAATGAATACCCGATTATCATCTGCATTTCTTCTTGGTGTAGCAATTTTAATGGCCAGTAGTGTACTTCTCCCAACATACACTACCTGATCTAAAATATCCGGGCACGTATATGTAATGCGGGATGGCCAATAGCAGATGCCACGAGAAGCAGATCCGTCAGAATGAAAGGAGGCGGGAAGTATTTTGTTGCCAGTAGAGAAGCATTAACAGCAGAATGGGTCGTTCTGGAGGGCTCAGTGACTTCGGACGTGGACTATCCACTGGATGTCACCTGAGTAACAGATCCATCAGGGACACTTCAACGCTTCTAAAGCTGCCCGTCTCGACTGTTGGTGACGTGATGTGAAGTGGAAACTTTAAGGAACAACCAGAGCTAAACCAAGACCAGGCAAAGCTGACTTACTGATGGACATGGATCGCCGAATATTACGGAGTGTGGCTGTAAAAAATCGCATGAAATCAGCCGAAGGAATCACTCGTGAGTTCCAAAGCACAGATAGCACATTTTACTGTGCTTAGGAAGCTAAAAAGAATAGAGCACAATGTTCGAGCAACTCCTCAGAAGCCACAGTATTCTGTAGTCAGTGCTAAGCATGAGATGGTGTAAAGTGCGACGCAACTGGACAGTACATTACTGGAAATGAGTGATTTGGAGTGATGAATTACGCTATGCCCTGTGTCAATCCGATCAAAGAATTGGTGTATGGTGAATGCGTGGAGAACTTTACCTACCGACAGTGGAGTACAGAGGATGTGGTGTTACGGTGCGAGTGTGTTTTTCGTGGTTAGAGTGTGCTCCTCTTATTGAGCGTAATAAAACGCTAGATTTGCAAGGACACGGACCCAATTTACAGCATTGTGTAGCCCTTACAGTAGAGGAACAGGTAGGAGATGGCGATTCTTTGGATCAGCATTACAGAGCGCCTTTTCACAGACAGCATCTGTGACGCAATGATTTGCGGCCAATAAAATCCATTAAAAGAACTAGCGTGACAAGAGTCCCTGTCTGAACTCATTAGAACACCTTTGGGATGAATTATACCGTTAACTTCACTCCAGGCCCTGGCGTCCAAATTCACCACCATTTGCTGTTTCGACTCTTGATGAAGAACTGGCTGCCATTCCTCCACAGACATCGATATACCTCATTGAAAGTGTCTCCAGCAGAGTTTAAGCCGTCATAAAGGTGAAGAGTGGAAACACTCCAAATTAATGTCCTCTAGTAGGCGTCGGGATATTACTGGTCAGATAAAGTACTGCTAGCGTGATGACCACGACGCTGAAGATAAACGAAGTGCGACTCCCACATAAGAGTAACGGCAATCTTCATTCCGTGTACTATCTGCGGACAGAATAAGAAGCTAAGGAAATGAATTCGGAATAATATGTACCCTCCGCGACACACCGTATGGAGATAATCGTTAAACGCTCACACTGTTCTATTCTCGCTGCCATTCACACCCGAGCACAGGAATCTCATGCTGTATGTGCACACCCATTATTAAAAACTATATTAAATTAAGTAGGTTTGCAAAACTAAGCTTTCAGTGCGTTTGTAAATCGGAGTTTACGGTCAAGATGTATAGTCACTTTAGCCTTATGGCAATGACGTATGGACTTTTAATGTGAGAACCATAAAAAAGTCGAGTGTTGGTCAGAGAGCAGTAGAGAGATTAAGTTGAAGGTCTAAAGTTGAAATATTGGCCAGTGAACAGACTGGAAAGGAAGATTTAATTATGAGGTATGGATGGGACTTGTTACCATGTGAATTAATGATCGATGGACCAAGAAGGTTCTTTGTTGAATTCCACGAGACAATAAAGGGACGAAGAACTTTGGAAGATGGGTGTCTGACGTTAGAAATCATCCAACAGTAAAGAGTATGCATGCAGCTGAATTCTAAAGGTCATTCGAAGAAGCAAGAGAATATAGCTGAATTCTACAGATCATTTAAAGAAGCAAGAGATGATATTAAAAATGTCATTCCACAAAACTTCAAGCAACTAGAGGAAACACCAAAATCCTTCACTGAAATTAATAGAATTCTAAAAATTCTAAAAAACAAAAGCTCATATGGTGTTGATGGAATTTCGAATAGAATTCTGAAAAGTTGTTGCAATTTAATAATTAATGTCCTTAGTGATATATGCGATGGATCACTGACACAGGGAATTTTTCCAGGCAGGTTAAATTAGGCAATTGTTAAACCTCTTCAGAAGAACGGTGACAAGACAAACTTAAACATTTATCGTCCAATTTCCTCACTTACATCTTTCTCGAAATATTCTAAAAAGTATTGTACTCAAAAGAAGTCTCACACTTAAGTGGAAACAATTTACTCAGCATATTGCAGTTTGGATTCCAGAAGGCTTGCTGGACTGAAAAATAATAATAATAAAATATCGCCAGCTGATTTTTTTTCTTTTCTTCCGAAGGTTTTTGACTGTTTAGATCATTATATTCTCTCAGAAAAACTCAGGTTTTATGGATTTGAAGCTGGTTTGAATCATACTTGACAAACAAAATCCGAAATGTGCTGAATAATCCAAACAATGTCGGAAGGACGGACAACTTTAGTGAGTGGTGAGAAATGACAAAAGGAATCTCACAAGGTTCAATTTTGGGTCCACTCCATTTCCTTATATATATGAATGACCTGCCATTTAATATTCAACAAGCACAGTTGGTACTCTGTGAAAGAAAAAAATATAGTGTAGTCTGGCGTTTCGATTTCAATAAAATAATTTAAAAATCGGTATTACGCAGATTGATTACGGAAATTGACCTTTTTTATGGATACTTACAAGCAGTGCTGTTTTTCTGGGGGAACGCTGGGGGATGCGTACCCCTGAACATTTTCGTCGACAAAGTAATTTTTTTACGATATCGAGAACTTGGAAGAGTGCCAAAGATTTATTTCACGGATGTAAATTTTTTATTTCATTTTTGTGTGTTGGTAATTACAGTGCAAACGATATCAGTGCAGTTTTTGGTGGGAAAAGCGATGTCATTGACTGTTTCAAGCATTTCGAAGCTGCGGCCGATACCATTTTTTTTGTAGTTCGACATGTTGATGACGTCATGGCTAAAAGCAGACGGGTGGTATCCCATGCTTCAGTTATAAGTAATTTTCGCTGCTTTATATCCAATGTCGGTGTATCCTCAAACTATTTTTTTTAAAAAAAAAGCACTGCTTACAAGTCGCCATTCATCTTCCAAAATATAAAAAATACTCCATACCTCCAGGTCTATCCTCACGCCCCTACACACTATCGCGTGGACGCCCTTGTAGTTGCATGAGCAGAGTGAAAAATACGTAGATTAATGAGAACACAAATCAAGTATACATGTTCTTAAACCTGACTCGTTCCACACTATTTCGATAAAAGAATCGTTCAAATGATCTATAGAACAGGAAGTAATTAACACCTATACAAACCACTTTGAAATACGTGGCAGATAGTACTTCCCGCTTTACCATTAGGTTTCCATCCCGTTTCATCTCGTATGAAAATCGTAAAGCATGAGTACTTAAATACCTGTGTACGCTCTGTAATTCGTCTTATCTTGTCTTCGCAGTCCATACCGAGCAGTGGACAAGGTGTTGTAGTATATTCCTAGATTCTTCACTTGAAATCTGGAAAGTAGGCTTTCACCAGATAGTTAGCGTCTGCCAGTTGTATTTAAGCACCCCAATGACGTTTTCCCGTTTGTCAAAAAAGCCTGTGTCACTGTGTATTCCTTGTTACTCCTGTTTACACGGGTCCCACACATTTGAGCACTGTTTCAGGCTGGGTCACAGGAGTGTTTTGTAAGGAATTTCCTTTGTAGACTCGTTGCGTTTTCCCAGTAACCTACCAATGAACCTAGGTCTGCCACCTGCTTTAATTTAGATCCATGCTAAAGGTGCTACAGACTGAGCACTATCGCACGAAGGAACGTAGCATAAACATTTGTATTCTGAAGTTTTTGCTTTTAATTGCTTTCTGGTCATCCTGGATTAGATTTTCCATAGTTCTGGAATCATTTCAAATCAATTCAGTGCCATAAATAAATCCTTGTAGTTGTCGAAATTCTCCTTTTGCGAATAATTTCGTGGTGGTCGACAAATGAAACACCAACAGAATTTAGTCACACCTTATGTCATGTTTGGATATGAAAAAATCGTTATCGTTCCCTCGTCTTTGAGATATTAAGAATGTACTGAGTTTAGAAACCAACATGTAAATGAAAGTCGTTCCACAGGCTGAATAAAACCGAGGATTTTTTTTTTGTCATTATGCGGTATTCGAACTGGGGCTAGCAAAGTACAAGTCATAGCTAAAACAAGCATTGATTTTATCAACTGGGTGACTTTTGTTTTAAATATTACACATGTAGTTCTATAATTAACGTAATTTCTGCGAAATTCCTAACGGTTATCGTTTTAACAGTAGACCAAGTGAAAAGTAACGAAATTTGAAACATTGTACTTAGTGTTCTTTTGCGTATACTTTCCTATAGCGACATAATTATATATTCTTCAATTGATCCTCCCGTTACGCTACAGTATACGTCACGTAGTTTACCGTTTCCAATTGACTGGAAGACCAGATATCAGTTTGGCAGAAGACAAGATATCAGTTTGGTAGGAAGCATTTACTTTTGGGACTACCCGTCAAGAATTCATGTGAAATTTTTTTAATGCTTCTGTAAGAAATGGTGACCAAGTTTATCAATCACGTCCAGATTTTACAGAAAATAAACATTTACTTTTTAGAGCATTAACTAAATCAGTACAAATACTGTAACAATATCGAAATATAAAGTAGAATATACACATTTCAAAAAAGTTCTGCGTCACCTCGGTTCCGAGAGTTCCGGAACCTGTACAGAAAATTGGAATACAGATCAACATAAACATCATTTCCGCCCTTTATATTGCTCATGAAAACGACACATTGCATGTTGTACCACCATACAGCCAGACCTTCAGAGGTGTTCGTCCAGATTGCTGTACACACCGGTACCTCTAATACCCAGTAGCTCGTCCTCTTGCATTGATGCATTCCTGTATTCGTCGTGGCATACTATCCACAAGTTCATCCAGGCACTGTTGGTCCCGATTGTCCCACTCCTCAACGGCGATTCGGCGTAGATCCCTCAGAGTGGTTGGTGGGCCACGTCGTTCATAAACAGCCCTTTTCAATCCATCCCAGGCATGTTCGATAGGGTTCATGTTTGGAGAACATTTTGGCCCCTCTAGTCGAGCGATGTCGTTATCCTGTAGGAAGTCATTCACAAGATATGCACGATGGGGGCGCGAACTGTCGTCCATGAAGACGAATGCCTCGCCAATAAGTTGCCGATATAGTTGCACTATCGGTCGGAGGATGGCATTCACGTATCGTAGCACAGCCGTTACGGCGCCTTCTATGACCACCAGCGACGTTCTGGTACGTAGGCCCCACATAATGCCACCCCGAAACAGCAGGGAACCTCCACCTTGCTGCACTCGCTGCACAGCGTGTCTAAGGCGTTCAGCCTGACCGAGTTGCCTCCAAACACGCCTTCGACGATTGTCTGGTTGAAGGCATATGCGACACTCATCAGTGAAGAGAACTTGATGCCAGTCCATTCGGCATGTTGTTTGACCCATTTGTACCGCGATGCATGGTGTCGTGGTTGCAAAGATGGACCTCGTCATGGACGTTGGTAGTGAAGTTGCGCATCATGCAGCCTATTCCGCACAGTTTGAGTCATAACACGACGACCTGTGGCTGCACGAAAAGCACTATTCAACATGGTGGCGTTGCTGTCAGGGTTCCTGCGAGCCATAATCCATAGGTAGTGGTCATCTACTGCAGTAGTAGCCCTCGGGCAGCGTGAGCGAGGCATGTCATCGACAGTTCCTGTCTCTTTGTATCTCCTCCATTGCTTTGGTTCACTCCAAGATGCCTGGACACTTCCCTTGTTGAGAGCCCTTCCTGGCACAAAGTAACAATGCACATGCGATCGAACCGCGGTATTGACCGTCTAGGCATGGTTGAACTACAGACAACACGAGCCATGTACCTTCTTTCTGGTGGAATGACTGGAAATGATCGGCTGTCGGACCCCCTCCATCTAATAGGTGCTGCTCATGCGTGGTTGTTTACATCTTTGGACGGGTTTAGTGACATCTCTGAACAGTCAAAAGGACTGTGTCTGTGATACAGTATCCACAGTCAATGTCTCTCTTCAGGAGTTCTGGGAACCGGGGTGATGCAAAACTTTTTTTGATGTGTGTATTACAAAACGTTGATTGCTGAGGAAACTTGCAGTGAGACAGATAATATTAGCACTAAGCTATGTAATCTGTGTTAGAGAATAGATACAGGCTCTTATCTGCTAAAGTGTCTCTTGAGGGGTCATGGATGGAAAATTTGACTCCTAGGTTTGGAGTCAAGACGTTCAACAGATTACTCAGCTTAGTAGCAGTGAGTACAAAAGCAAAATGAACAAGGACCTATGATGGTAATAATATAAATACTTCTAGTCAAGATGTTTCTCATAGATTTTTATACAAAATAAACCAAAAATGTTGGTTCATATGGAATGAAAGTGTGTTTCAGTACTTGAAACTTGTCATAACTATTTTCTTTACAGTCATATCGATAAAAGGACAAACAATATGCATCTTGTACTTCATCTTCTGATGCAGATGACGCTTCTTCCGTGTTTCTCTGAATTGGAACATTCTTCTTTTTTTCGTTAGGGGATTAATGCAGAAGAAAATTTTAAAAAATATTGCCAAAGCACTCGCTTCAGTTTCCTTTCGATATCAAAAGGTTAACTGTCGAAACACTGAGGCGAAAAATATATGCCACATAGTTCCGTGTGGCCATTTGACTTAACGTTCTTTCTTTTCAAGCCAAGAGTACAAAATTTCTTCGTACTTCATGAGTAGTAATGAATCTTACCAGTAATGAGAGTGTGTAAAAAGAAATTATGAAGTTCCCAGCATCAACGGATAAAAGGAGAAGACTATGTACCTAACCTTTCACGAGCATCCGTAGGTATTTTTACGAGACAGACACTAATACTTCTTCTCGAGAACGATATCACGTCTTAGCTTCACTCTGTAATTGATTCACTTGATCTAGAAAATTATTTTTGCATAATATTTGTATCTTCAAAACAACCACACCTGTGGAATGAAAAATGACTTCCTTTCACATATTTGTCTTTAGAACACAACGCTGAACAAGACACTACCAATCTAATCAAGAATCATGGTATAATAAACAAAAAATAATTTTTCTTCCATAAGATGGAATACATTCGTCAGTAATCGAAATGTGATCATACGCATTCTACTGTCTATCATCTATGGTCAGAGATCGTTACAGTGTAGTTACACCTCCGAACGAAATCGTGATTTTAGTGCAGTACACCATCTAAAACTCTAATAGCGTTCGTACGGAATTTCGAGCATCCGAAATTCGGAAATCTATCTCTTCCGGTAAGGTAGCTTATTTGAAATTGTTGTCAAATTTTCAAGCAATTTGTCAATACCTTACATAAGCTGTTTTATGGCTCCATGAAGTCACATAATAATCGTGTGATGTTAACATCTTGAATTGTGCTGGAATTCTGGAATTTGTTCTCGGCGTACGTCTCATTTTGTGTAGGTAGTACGGTGTTTTGGGTACCAGCTTCTAATAAGCCGTAGTGAACCCTGAATTTTTATTCCGGACGCTTATACGGAACAGTGTAAAAATTAACTCTGCTGTTAGCGTTACCTAATCTGATCGTCAGGACAAGAGTTACAATATGCTTTTCGGTTCTGTTCTTGTCTGGTCTTTATTAGTGGCTATAAAACTTCTGTCACCATTTGCTTATGGCATCTGTGACTTTATCTGTAACTAGTAACCTTTTGTTGTGGATTTCTTTCTTTTTTTATAATCAAATCCAATTTTAGAAACTTGGCACTGAATCTTTCCGAAACATTTTCCTGTCCTATTTGTCATTTCTTTTTTTTAAACTGGGATAAGTCACCAATGATCCATAGTTTCCGGTGAGTATAGCGATTTTATTTTTACAACTATATTTTAATGAGGTAATTTCGTCTCTCGTGATATCCATATTTTATTATATCCCTTGTAGATCTGTTGGTATGCTCTTTTTAGTGTTGGAACTCTTCTTTGTTTAGTTAATTTATTTAGCCCCTTCTACATACTTCACTTATATTTTCTGGATTTCACAGATTAAAAAGTTTATTGTAACTGCATCTTACTAACTTATTGTTATTTGAGAGAGTTCGTCTTGTGATTGAACTGCTTGTTGACTGTTAATGGAGAGGACTGCAAAGTCATCAGCAACTGCTCGTCAGTTAAACCAACATGACACCGGTCAATATTCATACATTTTCTTCCACGTTGCCATTTCGTAATTACTTTTCTCAGAATAAAAGTGAAAAGTGACGAGAAAGAGCCACTAATTGCCTGACCCATGTCGTAATTTCGACAGGTCCCAAAAGTTTTCTAAAAAATGGAACTTTTGATCTTGTTTCTGTCAGGAATGGCTTAGTAGTATTCTATTAAAATGTTGATAACTACTAAATATAATACACGATTCATAGTAATATCGTTGTGCCATTGTAATTACATTTAATGCACAGGACGAAACATACAATATTTATTGCAAACATAGTCAACTTAATTGGCATGCAGTAGTGAATGAGAGGTCTTCTGAGCATGAACAACAATACAGTCTGAAGCGTAGTTCGTTGGGATGTACTCATGTTATATGAAGATAGTGCAGCTGACGAAACAATTGTTAGTCAGTGTTCTCTCACTGTGTAAGGATAATGCTCGCTTCCCCACCGAGAAAAATGTAAAATTCTCTTCAATTATAGCTATGAAATTAAATTACTTCTCTAAATTCATCAATGTTTATTTCTAAACTAAAATTTCAGGGACTGTACCAAAACAGGAAAATAGAAACATGAAATATTAGATATTTAACTAAATATATTGCCTTATTTTTACAATCTTCTGGATTTTATTCTAGCAAATTGTTCAGTTACATGGTTAAAAATTACATTTATCTTTCTTTAAACGGATGAAATTACGAGGTTACTCAACCTTTCATAGCTCATTGTCCGTCTCTGATAGGTCTTTGTTAGCTTTAATTTGGAAAAACTTCCCTCACAAGTAGCATTTGACACACTGTTTGTTAAAAAACTCTTAATCCCACAACAGTGTTAATTAAAAAAATGGTTCAAATGGCTCTGAGCACTATGGGACTCAACTGCTGAGGTCATTAGTCCCCTAGAACTTAGAACTAGTTAAACCTAACTAACCCAAGGACATCACAAACATCCATGCCCGAGGCAGGACTCGAACCTGCGACCGCAGCGGTCCTGCGGTTCCAGACTGCAGCGCCTTTAACCGCACGGCCACTTCGGCCGGCTGTTAATTAAAGTCTCTTGCATCTTCCACTTAATTATTTAGCTTAGTAACCCTAAAGTTGTCCCTGCAAAAAATGTTTTCTTCTGAATCAACTTCTTTAAATAAATAAATGTGGCCTCTAATACGAGGTACTTCAGCAATCACAACTGAAGCCTTCAATTCGGAAATTTTTTTACATAGATTCTATTTGTTTCGAATAATGTGTTCATCTTTTTTTTTTGCATCCAATAGCATTTGAATTTGAAAGAATGCAAATAGCTCATGAAGCAAATCCATCTACAAAGTAGGGTTTTTAAATTCTAATGTTAGCTTATTTACTGCCTCAAGCTGTTCCCAACCAAAAGTGTAAAATAATAATTGTTGAATAAACATCAACATAGGACATCAATTATGACGTGCATTATATTTAAGTCCTGAAATATCGTGTCTTATTTTGTGATAATTTTTTAAGCCTTTAAAAATTTTGCGCCCGGGACATCCGCCCCCCCCCCCCCCTCATACTGTACTCCCCTGGATATCGTACCTAATATACTGAAACATACTGATGTGGGTGGTCTGGAATTGTTAGCAACATGACTGAAGATAAGGTTTTACATCAGAGCTCTAGCGGCACTAACGCCTCCGCCTGAGTTTTGAGCAAATGCCCAGCTCTGCCTCAAGCCCGTGTGTTACTAATTCATTGAAATTACTGACAGAACCGAAATTTTTGCTTCTCCTCAAACAGAGCTGTCTCCAGCTGTGAGGCAGACGGGAGAGGTGCTGTAGTAGCTGGAACACGTCTTCCAAGCGAATCGACGCTAGTCACGGCGTTCGGTAAAAGCGCTCCCATTGCAGTCTGTCCCGCACCAGCTGAGCTCATTATCTTTACACGCAGGTATCAGTAAGCTAAATGGCATCCCCTACATGGTAGAGCAAAAGGTGGAAGTATGTGCACCCTGTTTTTGCCTACACGCACGTCTACGTCTATATCTCGCAAGCCACCTTAGGGCACACGGCGAAGGGAGCTCTTGAGTACTATCACTTCTTCCCTTTCCTACCCAATCGCATCCAGCGAGCGGGCGCCGCGGTAACACACTGGACTCGAATTCGGGAGGATGATGTTTAAATCCACGCGCGGTCTTCCAGATTTGGTCCCTACAGGTAAATGTCTGGATGGTTTCGTTTCCACCCTGTCTTTCCTCAATTCGAATTTATGCTTGGGCTATCTTCCCGTCGTTAGGACGTTAAATGTTAATCTCCATCTTCCTTCCTCTTTTTCCAGTCGAGGATGAAGCGTGGGATCAACGGTTATCGGTAACCCCTCGTATTAACAGGAATTTATCTGATTTTATTGCTGTGGTAATTTCGCGTGAATTAATGCAATGTTTAACTCTTTTTCGTAACTATAGTCTTAGAATTTTAACAGTAAATTTCTCCGTGATGCATAACATTTTGCATGTAGCTTGAACCAAAAGAGTTTGATGAACATTTCCAAAGCGCTCTCACCCTAACTAAACGAAAGTATTCTACATTTACAGCTACATCTACAGGGTGTTACAAAAAGGTACGGCCAAACTTTCAGGAAACATTCCTCACACACAATCATGACGATGATCATTTCTCTCTATGTAGGTTGGCTACAATAAAATATTTTCATACTCAGAGGAGAAAGTTGGTGATTGAAATTTCGAGAAAAGATCTCCTCGCAATGGAAAACGCCTTTGTTTTAATGTTCGCTATCCCAATATGCTTACCATATCCGTGACATTCTCCCCTATTTCATGATAATACGAAAGGAACTACTTTCCAATGTCCTCCGTCAGTCTTATCTGATAAGGAGCTCATAAAGCACAGCAGTACTCTAGCAGAGGACGAACAAGTGTGGTGTAGGCAGTGTCTTTAGTAGACCTGATCCATCTTCTAAGAGTTTTGTCAATAAGACAAAGTCTTTGGTTTGCCTTCTCCACAACATTAACGTTCCATTTTAAGTTGTTCGTAACTGTAACTAGCTATTTAGTCGAATTGACAGCCTTTAAATTTGTATGAGATATGCTGTAACCGAAATTTAATGGATTTCTTTTCGTACTCATGTGGATGACCTCCAACTTTTCCTTATTCAGAGACGATTACCACCTTTCGCACCACACAGATGTCATGTCTAAGTCATTTTGCATTTGGGTTTGATCTTCTGATGACTTAAGCAGACGGTAAATGGCAACATCGTCTGCAAACAATACAAGAGGGCTGCTCGGGTAGTCTCCAAATTCGTTTATGCACATTAGGAACGGCGGAGGGCCTGTAATACTTCCTTGGAGATGCTAGATACCTCATTTGTTTTACTCGACGATTTTCCGTCGATTACTACGTACTATGGCCCTTCTGACAAGAAATCATGAATCCAGTCGCACAACTGAGACGACACTGCATAGGCACGCTATTTGATTAGAAGTCTCGTTACAAAACGAAGTGCTCTTCAATAGACCATCTCTGTCCCCTCTGTTAATTCTACATAGTAAATGTCCCAGACTGACGGAAAATCCTCAGGGATCGATCAAATGATCATTTTGTAGTTACCTCTATCATGAGTAATTTTCCTATCTATTTAAAGATTGTGGCTGTTTCCAATGCTTTATCGCAAATGCATAATCGAAAAGTAATGGATCTTTTCGCCTTTTAATTCACGATATTTGCGTATGTAATGTTAAGGGTCAAGTGCCAGATCGTGTATAAAGTGACTTCCTGCATTTCGTTCAAATTTTCTGGAGTTGTGACTTCCTTATGAGCCACCGCGTCATATCCTAACATTCACACAGAGCTTCCGACATTTTCCTCCAAGTCATTTACATACGCCGGTTCGAGATAAAGAGGTCATTCTGCGGTGATTGGTAATTTCGCAGCAAAATAGTAGAAGTTTTTTTTCCCCTGATTTTACACAGGATGGATACGTCGCTGCTGATCATTCGTGATCAGTGGCAGTGCACTTCATTGGACATCAAAAAATAATGAAATGCGAATTGTATCCTGCAGTCGAACATAAAAACCATACCGATTTTGCTCATAAAACTAAAATAAAATGGACTTTGCCTATATTTGTGAAAAGAGGACATTTTTTATCATCGCGATTATGTTTTCCTTTCTTAATAGTTGCTTTATTATAGGAGTCACGTTGATGTTAAATAGTCCCGTGCTTGGATGGGCATGGTAGCCGAGTCCCGTAAGAGGTCACATCTGGCCTGTTAGACAAACAACTGTCGGCCTGGATAGCACTCATTTATCACAGTTTTGTTCAGAGGGATGCTGGTGTCGCACTTTGTGCTGAAGACACTGCGGTGTGAGGCTGCGTTGGCTTTAGGCAGAAGGGGCTTCCTGTTTCGCAGACAGCCGACTTTAAAAGCCATGTGGGGTTGTGCTACTAAATTTCCCCTTTTGTGTTGTCTGGGACCGTCGGCTCAAGGTATGCCACATAGTGCGAGTAACCGCAGAGGGCATGGTGAGGCCAGCAGCTGTAGAAGGGTGACAGTGGGGGCGCAGTAAAACTAAAAGATGTTCATGGGAGCAGCTGGCCATTTGAAAAATACTGTGTCCTCCCCAAAGGTGGATGGAGGGAGGAGGAGGAGGTGGATGGAAGAGGCTCATTATTGGGGAGGCGTGAGGTGAGGTGAGAGGGCCTCAGTTTTCAGCAGTTTGTAATTGTACATCGAGGAGAATGCACGTTCAACTACTGCCTCCTCTGCAGTCTTTTAGTGCGACGATTTTCCCTAGTACATGTGCTGCATTATGGCCCGTTCCTTACGAGTGCTGGTTTTTGCACTCCAATTTAGAAGTGTAATTAGAAGTGTGACGCATTTTTTCCATCAGTTGTGACAGCGTATATTGGCTTCGATTACCTGAGCTGTAGGGTGGCATCTGTAGCGAACTCTGGTGTCAAACAGTGATAGATACGCTTTTTAAACTCCTCTCTGTCCAACACCAGCATCTCGTCTGTTGAACGTATTTCCAGCCAAAAAGAGTAAAAATAGTACCTTACATCCCAGCCTTTTTTCCTACCAGCTTGTAGATGAAGGCTAAGGTTTGAGTGTGTTTGTCACTGGTTTCCAGTGGTATTGCGAAATCTTTATGATTAATTACGTAATTAGGATCGATCTTCACGTCAGTTTCCCAATCAAAATAAATGAAGTACACTAACCTAACCTTCCTCCCCGCATCTAAACAGTTTCCATGTGTTGGGTGGTGCACCTGAGTTTTCCATCAAGCAGAATCAGGGTTTGAGTCCCAGAAAGGGCACCACCATTTTTTCCCGTGAATTCCAAGCGCCTTTGGTAGTATAATTTTGTTAGGGGGGTGCACTTTGGCTGTCTGTCCAGGAGGAACAAGGTTCGAGTCCCGGAAAGGGTACCGCCAATTTTAATTTCCCACCAATTCCCGGGTGGGGGATGGGGTGTGCACATCAGCACAGCCCTGGGACAAAGAAATTCCTGCCAAAATTTGAAATCCACGCCCAAATTAAAAATTCCTGCCAAAATTTGAAATCCACGCCCAAATTAAAAATTCCCGCCAATAGGGTAGGTTGGGGGCGTGGGAGGCTGTGGAGGGGGCTGGGGCTCACATGCAGGCTGAGAAAAACACGTGGCGTCATCCAGGGGTGGGAGTGGGCGTGGTCGGGGACGGGACTGGTCGAGGTGGGAGGGGTGATTAATTTACTAATTTAATTAATTTGTTTATCGATTTGATGTGAAAACTGGAGTCTTGCCGCCAACTCCATTTGTTTTGCTAGGAGTGAGAGGTGCGCATTTGCTGGCGGAGGTTTATTTTTGGAAAAAGGCCGTCTGCCTATAGCAACACTTCGTGCTGAATGTACATTTGGAGCATTCTTCAACAAACGGCGGATTTTTCACAGACCTTTCAATTTCACCTTCGAGTTTGCGGAAGTCATCATAAAGAGTTGCGTTGTGTTTTACAATTTCGTTCAGCCTCGAGACGGTGTAAAATGTGAAGAAATACTGCAGTGCGGTGGTTTTAAAGAAACAGTATCTGCCTCTGTTACAAATTTCAGATCGAATGCAGCGAAAACGATTCGTAATTATTTGAAAGAGTACTTCGTCAACAGTACTGGAGAATACAAATGGTAGTACGCCACAGTAATGATAAACAGTGGGCAATGAGCAGAAACAAGAGAGCTATTGACTTGAAAACGTGTACCGAAACTGCACGCTATAGGACTACGGAACGGAGGTACTTCTGCCTTGTCAGTATGGTGTCGTGGAATCGGTCGAGTAAGGTTGGCCAAGATTTCGGCTCGCGGGGTATTTCCGTGCCCAAATGCCAAAGCTCTTAGCCTCGCTTCACATTTCCCTCACCGCCACGCCGCGCTGTCTCAGCGCGAGGAGGGGGAAGATGGAAAAACAGCAAACGTGCCGCATTAATATGACAGCATACTATTTGGTTTTATATTTCACATTTCTCAACTACATGGGTTCAAATGGTTCAAATGGCTCTGAGCACTATGGGACTTAACATCTGAGGTCATCAGTCCCCTAGAACTTAGAAATACTTAAACCTAACTAACCTAAGGACATCACACACATCCATGCCCGAGGCAGGATTCGAACCTGCGACCGTAGCGGTCGCGCGGTTCCAGACTGTAGCGCCTTTAACCGCGTGGCCACACCGGCCGGCAACTACATGGGACGCAACCAAAACAAGTTTTCATTATCAATTAACTATTTTTGGCGCACTGAAGACATAATATAATTTTTATCTGGTACAAACTGTCGGCATACGGACACACGAAGAATATTTCAGAGTTTCGCACTCAAGATGCCACTCAATCTTGACTCACTTAGTTTCATAATCGAAAAAAGGTCTTTCACACAAATACGACGGTGGAAATATGGTAGAACTTTTGCAACCTCTTGGAAAATCTACCTGAGAAAAGCAATGTACACGCCGTGGGCAGTTATGGTAAAAAGATTTGTAATTGAAACTTTAACTACCTTGCAGGTCAAACAGTTACATCTCCACATGCACAGGGGCGCTTTGAGCTGAAATGGCAAACGGTTCCGAAAACAGATGCAAAATTGACAGTGACATCAAAACCTTTATAAAATTATCGTTCTAATTCTTTCAAGGTGACAATGAATTCTCCAAACTTCACGCATCCTTTAACGCCAGTGAGCTTATGGTACTGGATTGTCTTTGTCAGAATGTGTCGCTTCTACAACGCGATTTTCTTTTTAAATACATCCTCATCAAATCAGAAAGAAGTTACCTTTATATGTCTTACCGTGGGCAGCGTGCAGTGAAGTCCACTTAAATGCGAAGTCTGCATTCCATACTGGATGTTCTAATTTTTGTTACTGCACTACTTTGTCGTTCATAAATTAAACAGCAGCGATATTTATATCGAAAAATCGTTCCAGACTCGCCCTTTAACTTAACCAACGTACTTTGGATTAATATATGAAGTCTCCATACTTGTCGTTCATTTCCATTGAAAAGCGTTGCACTGAAAATGGAATAATGTCTGCGACTTCAGAAATTTTACTATTCGTAGCATCAATTCCTTCAAGGGCTTCATTCTTGCAAATTTAGCACAAAGTGATTCCTGATGTACGGAACAATGAATCCTGTCTGTCGATCGTTGTAATTTTTCGCTCTATATTGACACCTAAAAGTTTAAATTCTTTTTGCATGGTACTATAATATCGTTTCATAGCAACTAAGCAGTACCCGTCGCTCATGCGAATTGAGAATTCTCATCCCTCTCTTCTGACGTTTTCATTCATTTTAAGGGATTGTGACGACAGGTCACTAGACTGTCTCTTTCTGTGCGAAAAGCCACTGGACCTGTGAATGTCCTTCATGTCACGGACAAATAGCAAAAGGTAAACAGAGCGGAGACCACGATTCGGCCGAACGCAGAGAGTTGTGCCGACCGCAGGACGTCGCACTGCAATGTTAAATGAAATGTGGCACTGTCCCAGGTACTTTCGAGAAGGATCGAACAAAGCCGAATGAACATATTTCCAGCCAAAAAGAATAAAGGTAGTACCTTACATCCTAGGCCAGCACGCGGCCTGCACACACTCCATGTGTGAAGTTTCGCAACCCGTGGCTGGCTTGTCTTTCAGCTGTAATAAAACATTATTAGCATTTACTCATTCAGATTTATATTTCTGTGCCTTCAGGCTCAGCTGACGCCTCTTTGTCACAAAGAGGAATTTCCCCGACTCCTGTTGTCAGCTCACCTAGCAACGCTGCTGCTCCTTCAACTGACCAAAGTCTTGCAGACTACCGTCTGGCAAGCGAAGCTGTAGCGTGAGATGATCCCCATTAGAGCATCCCCTATCACACTCTAGAAGACGAAGATGATCCGCAGTGTCGGCTGATCCTGACCCAGGAGGCAGGTAGGACCTGGCACCTGGGAGCAC
The DNA here is from genome assembly GCF_023898315.1 of Schistocerca nitens. NCBI lineage: Eukaryota > Metazoa > Arthropoda > Insecta > Orthoptera > Acrididae > Schistocerca > Schistocerca nitens. Next base: position 355,999,064 of record NC_064615.1, read on the forward strand.
CTGCAGCGATGATCAGGAACAGAGGCACCGGATGGTCCTCTCACCCAACAGTGACGATGATATTGATGTGGGAAGCACAGCAAGATGAACTGCTTTTTGAAGACCCTCAGTCTCCCCATCAGCAATATGGTAGACGGGCAATGCAAAGTCCCCAAAGAGTGACAGGTTGCAGTTACGTGGATGTTACCATCTCTGGAACAGCATGTAGAGTGTTCACGAGAACTGCTGGATCATCTAATACCTGGAAGTCACTACACTGTATTAATCATTGAATCGAGTACTTCGGTAAGAACGCGATCGATACTAATGAGCAACTGCTTTCAGAGCCGGAGAGCAGTCACGTGAGGTTCTGTTGATTATGACCAAATGTGACCTGTTTCTTTACCCGTGGTCAACGGTGCTCATTCCACGGTGTTTGCTTAACAGCTCTTTAAATGCTCTTAAGTACACTTTTCAAGTCTCCGATAGGTTTTATTGAGGCCGGGGTGTAGCTTATTGCTCCATGTAACGAGATCTGACGATTATAGCTCTCTCTCTCTCTCAGTGGACATTCTAGTAAACCCACAGCTTGTATCTGGTGATCGGTGTTCAAATTTGCGACCGACTTGCAGTGTTGACTCTTTCTTTCTTCAGCATAGCTACAGTACGTCACCACCTTGCCTGGTGCCAGCTGCGCTGTGCTAGCGTGAACTTAGAGAAAAATTTTAATTTCTTCCCCTTTCCTAATCTGGGGCATGACAGCAAAAAGGGCGCACAATCCCATTTCACTCGAAACAGCGACGATTCATTTGAAAAGCTGACAGATGGCTGCAGTGAGCCGAAGATGAAACTCTGCACCACTCGTGTAAAAGGACACATGTCAGGTGTAAAGCAAATCGCTTCAGTTCTTTGCACCTGCATATGTGGCCTCTTGTCTGAATCTACATCTATATCCATACTTCGCAACCCACCTAACGGTGTGTGGCGGAGGGTACTTTGAGTATCTCTATCGGTTCTCCCTTCTATTCCAGTCTCGTTCGTGGAAAGAAAGATTGTCGGTGTGTGGGCTCTAATCTCTCTGGTTTTATCCCCATGGTCCCTTCGCGAGATATACGTAGGAGGCAGCAATACAGGGTGTTACAAAAATGTACGGCCAAACTTTCAGGAATTATGCCTCACACACAAAGAAAGAAAATATGTTATGTGGACATGTGTCCGGAAACGCTTACTTTCCATGTTAGAGCTCATTTTATTACTTCTTTTCAAATCACATTAATCATGGAATGGAAACACAGCAACAGAACGTACCAGCGTGACTTCAAACACTTTGTTATAGGAAATGTTCAAAATGTCCTCCGTTAGCGAGGATACATGCATCCACCCTCCGTCGTATGGATTCCCTGATGCTCTGATGCAGCCCTGGAGAATGGCGTATTGTATCACAGCCGTCCACAATACGAGCACGAAGAGTCCCTACATTTGGTACCGGGGTTGCGTAGACAAGAGCTTTCAAATGCCCCTATAAATGAAAGTCAAGAGGGTTGAGGTCAGGAGAGCGTGGAGGCCATGGAATTGGTCCGCCTCTACCAATCCATCGGTCACCGAATCTGTTGTTGAGAAGCGTACGAACACTTCGACTGAAATGTGCAGGAGCTCCATCGTGCATGAACCACATGTTGTGTCGTACTTGTAAAGGCACATGTTCTAGCAGCACAGGTAGAGTATCCCGTATGAAATCATGATAACATGCTCCATTGAGCGTAGGTGGGCGAAACTAAAATGAGCTCTAACATGGAAATTAAGCGTTTCCGGGCACATGTCCACATAACATCTTTTCTTTATTTGTGTGTGAGGAATGTTTCCTGAAAGTTTGGCCGTACCTTTTTGTAGCACCCTGTATACCGCTTGACTCCTCGGTGAAGGTATGTTCTCGAAACTTCCTCAAAAGCCCGTACCGAGCTACTGAGCGTCTCTCGTGGAGAGTCTTCCACTGGAGTTTATCTATCATCTCCGTAACGCTTTCGCGATTACTAAGTGATCCTGTAACGAAGCGCGCTGCTCTCCGTTGGATCTTCTCTATTTGTTCTATCAATCCTATCTGGTACGGATCCCACACTGGTGAGCACTATTCAAGCAGTGGACTAACAAGTGTACTGTAACCTACTTCCTTTGTTTTCGGATTGCATTTCCTTAGGATTCTTCCAATTAATCTCAGTCTGGCATCTGCTTTACCGACGATCAACTTTATATGATCATTCCATTTTAAATCACTCCTAATGCCTACTCCCAGATAATTTATGAAATTAACTGTTTCCAGTTACTGACCTGCTATATTGTAGTTAAATGATAAAGGATCTTTCTTTCTATGTATTCGCAGCACATTAAACTTGTCTACATTGAGACTCAATTGTCATTCCCTGCACCATGCGTCGATTCGTTGCAGATCCTCCTGCATTTCAGTACAATTTTCCATTATTACAACCTCTCGATATACCACAGAATCATCCGCAAAAAGCCTCAGTGAACTTCCGATGTTATCCACAAGGTCATTTACGTATATTGTGAATAGCAACGGTCCTACGACACTCCCCTGCGGCACACCAGAAATCACTCTTACTTAGGAAGACTTCTCTCCATTGAGAACGACATGCTGCGTTCTGTTATCTAGGAACTCTTCAATCCAATCACACAATTGGTCTGATAGTCCATATGCTCTTACTTTGTTCATTAAACGACTGTGGGGAACTGTATCGAACGCCTTGCGGAAGTCAAGAAACACGGCATCTACCTGGGAACCCGTGTCTATAGCCCTCTGAGTCTCGTGGATCTGGTGGATAATTCCTCGCTTACTGAAATAAAGGCGTTTCACAAAAGAAGAGATGGAAAAATGGTGTGGATGAAAGTGTCATGTTTGTTCCAGACATGGCGGAGACGTGGTCGCCTGACGACGAGCAAGGCTTCGGCATCGGCGGTCCAGACAAGGACGCGCTGACGGCGGAGCAGCAGCGGGCGCTGGACGACCTCAGGGTGCGGACCGCCAGGGACAACCAGGAGTACCTGCACGACCACCCCGAGGTAACACACATCAGCCACGATATCTCATAGCTCGACTGTATCCCTAATTTGTTGGGGGTTGGTTTGGTGGACGGATTAGGGGGTAGGGGCAGACGAAGTGGGGGCACAAGCCTACTGACTGATGTGATCACGACGATTTTCTCTCTTATGACAATCCCCTTCCAACGGAAGGGGGGAGGGGGCTGGCCAGTCGTCTACTTCCATGGGGATGTCCGACATCGTGCTGATGTCTGTCAAACAGAAGCACTGGATACGAAACGCTTGTGCGAAGGCCCATTATGTGTTGCAGTTCTGGAACAGAGAGTTGCGTATGATATCCTGCAGGAGGCGTGTCACCTCTAAATGGCCGAACCTGATCTACATGTTCGCTGCACTGGATAGTGCCCTATAATTCAACTTTGAGCATGACTCAATGTAGCTGGGAGCGATCGGTGACGACCCCAGAAGAAGGTGAGCATCCAGGCAGGATCTCGTAAGAAAGAAACAGAGTCGGCGAGCCTGACAAGGGGGTGGTGTGTGTGCCTGAAGGAGTTTAACTTCTTATTTTTTTTTTATTCTCTGGGCTAGGCGCCTAGATGTTATACCGTTGGTGGCACAAACACAAAAGAAAAGTAAGTGAACTCTGTGGACGTAAACTGAGGTCCAAAAATGGTTCAAATGGTTCAAATGGCCCTGAACACTGTGGGACTTAACATCTGAGGTCATCAGTCCCCTAGAACTTAGAACTACTTAAACCTAACTAACCTAAGGACATCACACACATCCATGCCCGAGGCAGAATTCGAACCTGCGACCGTAGCGGTCGCGCGGTTCCAGACTGAAGCGCCTAGAACCGCTCGGCCACGCCGGCCGGCAAACTGAGGTCCAATGGCAAGTGAAAACAGACTGAGGGAGACCAAACTGAAAATGCGTGGGGGGAGTTACGTAGTACAGGCAGCATATGTGGAAGTCATCTTGGTGACAAAGTGGAAACTACTTTCGGCATCAACTGCCTTGAGCTATGGGGTTCCAAAAAGGGGTCAGTAAAGTACACTTTTCACCATGAAGAAGAAGTAGTTGGCTAGAAAAAGCAACGCCTAGCTGGGGCAGACTCCTTGCTCTGATACGTAGACCAATATGTGACCATATTTGTTATGCCCGACTCCATATCTCACCAGTTGACAAGTTGGCGTGGCAGCCTCTTCATAACTGCCTTGCCCCAGTGTCCCACATGAAGCAGGTCAGGGACTTGACACTGCATCGTGCGGAAGATGATAACTCTTGTCCATTTGTCCATTGTGTCCTTGTAGTAGGACGACCCCCTATAGAGTGGAGAGCTCCTGCCACTGAAACAGATCCGGTTGAGTTCTTCTTATTAGTGTGCCAGCCCTGCTGGATATAATGTAGCACTTTTCGCAGCACCTGGTCTTCCACTGTGTCACACTAGACAAGATGAGCATCCAAGGGGAGGTTGGTAGCCACCTATTCTGCTTCTGAGTCCACGTGGAAGCATACTTCAGGGTCTGCGTCGAAATCAGGGTCCTGACCTGGAGGCAGACGTGGCCACAAGTCAGCATTAACGTGGCGCTTTGTGGACCTTTATTTAATATCAGAAGCGTAGCTGGAAAGGAACAACACTTGTCATTGGAGGTGACGCGCCATCTTAGTCCAGACAGGAGCGGGGGATTTGAACAATGGCAGCAGAGGCTCGCCGTCTGTTAGAAGTGTGAAAGTTATGCCATATGCATAGTTTTGAAATTTCTTAATGATAAAGATAAGATTAATCCACTAAATCACAGGGCCCTATCATTAACGTCGATATGCAGCAGGATTTTGGAACACACATTGTATTCGAACATTATGAATTACCTTGAAGAGAATGATCTATTGACACATAGTCAACATGGATTTAGAAAACATCGTTCCTGTGAAACACAACTAGCTCTTTATTCACAGGAAGTGTTGACTATTACCGACAAGGGATTTCAAACTGATTCCGTACTTCTAGATTTCCGAAAGGCTTTTGACTCCATACCTCACAAGCGACTTGTAACAAAATTGTGTGCGTGTAGAATATCGTCTCAGCTATGTGACTGGATTCGTGATTTCCTGTCAGAGAGGTCATGGTTCGTAGAAACTGAAGGAAGGTCATCGAATAAAACAGAAATGATTTATGGCATTCCCCAAAGTAGTGTTACAGGTCTTCTGCTGATCCTTATCTTTATAAACGATTTAGGAGATAATTTGAGCACCTTTCTTAGGTTGTCTGTAGATGATACTGTCCGGTAAAGTCATCGGAAAATGAAAACCGATTGCAAAACGGTTTGGAAAATATATATTTATGCTGCGAAAATTAGCAATTGACCATAAATAATGAAAAATGTGAAATCACCTGCATGAGTGCTAAAAGAAATCCGTTAAACTTTGGCTACACAATAAATCAATCAAATCCAGAGGCCGTAAATTCAACTAAACATATAGGAATTATAATTACTGACTACCTAAATTGGAAAGAATAATTAGAACATGTTGTGGGGAAGGCGATCCAAAGACTGTTTTATTGGCAGCAAACTTAGAAGATGCAACAGATCAAGTAAAGGGACTTTATACATTACTCTTCTCTGTCCTCTATTGGAGTACTACTGTGTGGTGTGGTATCCTTACTGGACAGGATTAACGGAGTACATTGAGAAACTTCAAACAAGGATAACACGTTTTGTATTATCGAGAAATGGGAGAAGACTGTAACGGACATTATACAGAATTTGGGGTGGAAATCATTAAACAAAGGCGATTTTCGTTGCGAAGATATTTTATTGACGCCCACCTACATAGGGAGAAACGAACATCATAATAAAAGAGGAGAAACCAGAGCTCACAAGGAAAGATACAGGACTTCTTTCTCCCGCGCGCTGTTCGAGAGTGCAATAACAGAGAATTAGTCTGCCAGGCACCTACGTGTGACTTGCAGAGTAACCATGTACATGTAGATGCATGAAATGGCAAGGGCTTCTTTTGCGATTTGGCTGTAGTTTCTTTGAGCTGTATGCAGAGAGACGACACTAAGGCACTAGGATTTTCCACGCCACCAACCACATGAAACAACACTGCATCCATTCCATAGTCCAGTGCATCGATGCATCAGCGGCCAGGATGAGAGGCTTCACGGTATCACAGACAGTCAAGCATCTGGGCCGTAACAGCGCCTGCTCTAAGCCCTGAAAGGCTTTATAACAGCTAAATGTCCACATCCGTGGGATGATTTCGTGGGGGAGTTACTGCAGTTGTTCAGCCAGAGCTGTGGCATGCGGTAAAAGTCACAGTAGTCGTTGAGTTGTCCAGGAATGGATTTCAACTGAGATATATCATTAGGTTCTGGCAGTTTCTGAATGGTCACAACATGTGAATTCCACAGCCACTGAAGATGGTCCAAGATATTCCACCTGATGCAGAAAAAATTCCACATTTATCCTCGAATTTTAAATTTGCGTGGTTAAAGATGGAGAACAATGTATCTGCATTTTTTACGAGCTCCGCGGCATCTTTGCCGGCCACCAGAATGTCATCAACAGAGTTTGCTCCTCTGGGAACGTCTCGAATTAAATGCTAGAAGACAGAGCAGTGGTTCTCAAACGGAGGTAATTACCCCCTGAGGGGTAAAATGTAGTTTTCTGATGGGTAAAAACAAACGAGTTAAATCGTGTTTCGGTGATGAAACTATGGTAATAATCATTCAACGCACGGCACAGCGGACACACCAGGAACCGCGGTGTTGGCCGTCGAATGGCGCTAGCTGCGCAGCATTTGTGCACCGCCGCCGTCAGTGTCAGCCAGTTTGCCGTGGCATACGGAGCTCCATCGCAGTCTTTAACACTGGTAGCATGCCGCGACAGCGTGGACGTGAACCGTATGTGCAGTTGACGGACTTTGAGCGAGAGCGTATAGTGGGCATGCGGGAGGCCGGGTGGACGTACCGCCGAATTGCTCAACACGTGGGGCGTGAGGTCTCCACAGTACATCGATGTTGTCGCCAGTGGTCGGCGGAAGGTGCACGTGCCCGTCGACCTGGGACCGGACCGCAGCGACGCACGGATGCACGCCAAGACCGTAGGATCCTACGCAGTGCCGTAGGGGACGGCACCGCCACTTCCCAGCAAATTAGGGACACTGTTGCTCCTGGGGTATCGGCGAGGACCATTCGCAACCGTCTCCATGAAGCTGGGCTACGGTCCCGCACACCGTTAGGCCGTCTTCCGCTCACGCCCCAACATCGTGCAGCCCGCCTCCAGTGGTGTCGCGACAGGCGTGAATGGAGGGACGAATGGAGACGTGTCGTCTTCAGCGATGAGAGTCGCTTTTGCCTTGGTGCCAATGATGGTCGTATGCGTGTTTGGCGCCGTGCAGGTGAGCGCCACAATCAGGACTGCATGCAACCGAGGCACACAGGGCCAACACCCGACATCATGGTGTGGGGAGCGATCTCCTACACTGGCTGTACACCACTGGTGATCGTCGAGGGGACACTGAATAGTGCATGGTACATCCAAACCGTCATCGAACCCATCGTTCTACCATTCCTAGACAGGCAAGGGAACTTGCCGTTCCAACAGGACAATGCACGTCCGCATGTATCCCGTGCCACCCAACGTGCTCTAGAAGGTGTAAGTCAACTACCCTGGCCAACAAGATCGCCGGATCTGTCCCCCATTGAGCATGTTTGGGACTGGATGAAGCGTCGTCTCACGCGGTCTGAACGTCCAGCACGAACGCTGGTCCAACTGAGGCGCCAGGTGGAAATGGCATGGCAAGCCGTTCCACAGGACTACATCCAGCATCTCTACGATCGTCTCCATGGGAGAATAGCAGCCTGCATTGCTGCGAAAGGTGGATATACACTGTACTAGTGCCGACATTGTGCATGCTCTGTTGCCTGTGTCTATGTGCCTGTGGTTCTGTCAGTGTGATCATGTGATGTATCTGACCCCAGGAATGTGTCAATAAAGTTTCCCCTTCCTGGGACAATGAATTCACGGTGTTCTTATTTCAATTTCCAGGAGTGTATTTCAAATACTAGCATTAACGCGTGACACCATATGATGGAGATTACGACTTGTGAAACGAATGTATCAACAACATGTTCCTCACATTGTCCTACCATTAGACATATATTCTGTACGTAGTACCACGCATCTATGATGGCGACATGTACTTCACAGGTGCTTAAATATCTCATGAAAATGCCTTCTGCAAGGTTGTAGGTAGTTGCCACAATAAACCAGAAATTGCTTCATTATTCACTTCTAATGGCTAGCACACTGCTGTAGGGTCTATACTACATTACTATTACTATTATTATTATTTAGTGGCAGTGGTCAGACACAAAGTACTGGCAGCCTGAAGTCTTTAGATTTCTACCAGTTCAGAAGTAAGGAGTCCAGAAATCAACTGACAAACAAAAAGTGGGTCTCAGTGTAGTGCACATACACTATGTGATCAAAAGTATCCGGACACCTGGCTGAAAGTGACTTACAAGCTTGTGGCGCCCTCCACCGGTAGTGCTGGAATTCAGTATGATGTTGGCCCACCCTTAGCCTTGATGACAGCTTCCACTCTCGCAGGCATACGTTCAATCAGGTGCTGGGAGGTTTCGTTGGGAATGGCAGCCCTTTCTTCACTGAGTGCTGCACTGAGGAGAGGTATCGATGTCGGTCGGTGAGGCCTGTCACGAAGTCAGCATTGCAAAATGTCCCAAAGGAGTTTTATAGGATTTAGGTCAGGACTCTATGCCAGTCCATTACAGGGATGTTATTGTCGTATAACCACTCCGCCACAGGCCGTGCATTATGAACAGGTGCTCGATCGTGCTGAAAGATGCAGTCGCTATCCCCGAATTGCTCTCAAAAGTGGGAAGCAAGAAGATGCTTAAAACATCAATGTAGGCTGTGCTGTGATAGTGCCACGCAAAACAACAATGGGTGCAAGCCCCCTCCATGAAAAACACGACCACACCGTAACACCACCGCCTCCGAATTTTACTGTTGGGATTACACACGCTGGCAGATGACGTGCACCGGGCATTCCCCATACCCACACCCTGCCATCGGATCGTCACACTTTGTGCCGTGATTCGTTAATCCACACAACGTTTTTCCGCTGTTCAGTCGTCCAATGTTTACGCTCCTTGCAGTAAGCGAGGCGTCGTTTGGCTTTTACCGGCGTGATGTGTGGCTTATGAGCAGCCCGCTCGACCATGAAATCCAAGTTTTCTCGCCTCCCGGCTAACTGTCGTAGTACTTGTAGTGGATCTTGATGCAGTTTGGAATTCCTGTGTGGTGGTCTGGATAAATGTCTGCCTATTACACATCACTTATATAGTATTGGCAGCATATGTTGAAGTCATCTTGGTGACAAAGAGGAAGACTAACAGCAACTGCATTAGTGAATTAACTTCATAAGCGTAGACTGCCGTTAAAGTCACAACACAAATGATTGCATTTGCAATGGTGTCGTGAACAGGAAGCATTAGCTGCTGACGAATGATGTCACGTTGTGTTCAGGGATGAATCACAGTTCTGTACCAACTCGGATGGCCATCGTCGATGACTATGGCGGTGGCCTGAAGAGGTCTCACTCTTCCAGTGGTTTGGAGAAGCACAGCGGTGTTACCGCTGGTGACGGGGTATGGACAGCCATAGGGTATGACTTGAGGTTATGGCTGACAGTGATTGAGGGAACTGCGACCGCACAGTGGTTCGTACGGTCATGTTATGTCCTTATGTGTTAGCTCTGATGCGACCTTATCGTGATGCCGTTTTTAGGGTTCTGTACCTCGGTCGGTATAAACGGAACCATTATAGGATCGCTTTGTTGTCCGTCTGTCTGTCTCTCTGTCCGACTGTTAAAAACCCTTTTACCCAGGAACGGGAGGATGTATATATGTCAAATACTAAGGTCTACTGTCCCTTGCCAATATAAAAAATTAAAGCTTCTAAGTCAATGCAATCAAAAGATACAGGCATTTATGTCTCATATATTGCTATCGAATCCTCATTTATCAAAACCTCTAGGGTATTTCCCGTTGGCGTAGAAGCGTGAAATTTAGCAAGAAGCAAGGTTTCGTAGTGCAACCAAAGGGGAAAGCCCAAAAATTGTTATTTTGTTATTACACACATCAAAAAATTTTTGCATCACCACGGTTCCGAGAGTTCCGGAACGAGTACACAAAACTGGAATGGAGATCAACATAAACATCATTTCCGCCCTTTATATTGCTCATGAAAACGACACATTTCATGTTGTACCACCATACAGCGAAATCTTCAGAAGTTGTGGTCTAGATTGCTGTACACACCGATACCTCTAATACCCATAGCATGTCCTCTTGCATTGATGGATGCCTGTATTCATCGTGGCATACTATCCACAAGTTCATCAAGGAACTGTTGGTCCAGATTGTCCCACTCCTCAACAACGATTCGGCGTGGATCCCTCAGAGTGGTTGGTGGGTCACGTCGTCCATAAACAGCCCTTTTCAATCTATCCCAGACATGTTCGAAAAGCTCTTGTCTGTAGAACATGCTGGCCATTCTGGTCGAGTGATGTCGTTATCCTGAAGGAAGTCATTCACAAGATGTGCACGATGGGGGTGCGAATTGTCGTCCATCAAGGAGAATGCCTCGCCAATATGATTGCACTATCGGTCGGAGGATGGCATTCACGTGTCGTACAGCCGTTACGGCGCCTTCCATGACCGCCAGCAGCGTACGTCGGCCTCAATACCACCCTAAATCAGCAGGGAACCTCCACCTTCCTGCACTCGCTGGATAGTGTGTCTAAGGCGTTCAGCCTGACTGGGTTGCCTCCAAACACATCTCCGACGATAGTCGGGTTGAAGGCATATGCGACACTCATCAGTGAAGAGAACGTCACGCCAAACCTGAGCAGTCCATTCGGCATGTTGTTTGACCCATTTTTACCGCGCTGTATGGTGTCGTGGTTGCAAAAATGGACCTCGCCATGGACGTTGGGAGTGAAATTGCGCATCATGCAGCCTATTCCGCACAGTTTGAGTCATAACACGACGTCCTGTGGCTGCACGAAAAGCATTATTCAACATGGTGGTGTTGCTGTCAGGGTTCCTCCGAGCCGTAATCCATAGGTAGTGGTTCAAATGGCTCTGAGCATTATGGGACTTAACATCTATGGTCATCAGTCCCCTAGAACTTAGAACTACTTAAACCTAACTAACCTAAGGACATCACACAACACCCAGTCATCACGAGGCAGAGAAAATCCCTGACCCCGCCGGGAATCGAACCCGGGAACCCGGGCGCGGGACGCGAGAACGCTACCGCACGACCAGGAGTGGTCATCTACTGCAGTAGTAGCCCTTGGGCAGCGTGAGCGAGGCATGTCATCGACAGTTCCTGTCTCTCTGTATCTCCTCCATTGCTTTGGTTCACTCCAAGATGCCTGGACACTTCCCTTGTTGAGAGCCCTTCCTGGCACAAGGTAACAATGCAGAAGCAATCGAACCGCGGTATTGACCGTCTAGGCATGGTTGAACTACAGACAACACGAGCCGTGTACCTCCTTCCTGATGGAATGACTGGAACTGATCGGCTGTCGAACCCCCTCTGTCTAATAGGCGCTGCTCATGCATAATTGTTTACACCTTTGGGCGGGTTTAGTGACTACTCTGAACAGTCAAAGGGACTGTGTCTGTGATACAATATCCACAGTCAACATCTATCTTCAGGAGTTCTGGGAACTGGGGTGATGCAAAACTTTTTTTAATGTGTGTATATTACTCGAAAAAGATATTTGTCATTTGTTGTCCGTCTGTTAAAACCCCGTTTTCTGAGGAACAGGTAGACGTATCAAGTTGAAATTTTTGTCACATACTGAGGAGTATGGTTCCTTGGCGGTGTAATAAATGTAAGCTTCTAAGTCGATGCAATAATATGATACGGCAATTTATGTCACATATTTTGATACTCGCAGCTTGTATAAATAAACATAAATTATTAATTGCAGTTACTCATACTCCATGACATAGGTATTAGTATTAGTTTCTTATTGTGACTACATTAAAATAAGCACAATGAGGGCTATATAGTCCTAGGACAATTATCGAAACTGAGATATACGAGGTTTTTTTTTTTTTTTTTTGGATGTCCGCGCCTAATGTCGTAGGTGTAGTGCTAATGCTTGAACCTTCCTCCTTCATTTGCAGGTGGTTCCGTTGTTATGCGGTAGTTGGCGCCAGCAGATGATCGTTCCAAAATGGAGTCTGATAATGACGCGCGTATAAAACAGCGATATGTGGTTGAATTCCTCAGTGCTGAACAAACTGTGCCGATAACATTCATCAACGCTTGCTAACGGTTTATGGATATGATTCAATACATGTGAGCAATGTGAGGCGATAAGTACGGCATTTGCAAGGTGGTGAAAAGGGTGTGCATGAAAAGCCACGGGCCGGTCGACCCTGCACAGCTGTCATCCCTCGCAATGAAGAACGTCTGCTCAACTCATCTGTGCTGATCGCCTGATAACGACCAGAGAATTGTGTACAAGCTGAATGTCGGCTGCAGTGCCTTGGGAACAATGTTGGAACATCTTGGTTATCGCAAAGTCTGTGCGAGATGTGTCCCACAAATGCTTACAAACTCATCGAATGGAAATTTGTCGGGACCTGCTCGACCAATTTGAAGCAGGAGGTCACCATTTTCTGAATAATATTGTCACTGCAGATGAGATACGGTGTCACCATTACGAGCCAGAATCCAAAAAACAGCCTATGGAATGGCGACATGCAAATTCTCTGTAAAAGAATAAATTCAGGACACAGCTGTCTGCACTCAAAGTGATGTGCAGTCTTCTGGGATAGCCAGGATGTGGGTCTTTTGGATGTCATGGAGCCTGGAGAAACTGTTAGTTTAGCTCACCAGAAGACGACTTTGACTAAACTGAAAGCCCGAATTTCCAGGTAAGGCCAGAGAAGAATACCAACTTTTATCTGCAACATGATAACTCCAGGCCACACACCAGTTTTGCGGCCGCGCAACTCACTGCAAAATTTGGCTGGACTGTCTTACCACATCCACCGTACAATCCCGGTCTGGCGCCTTCAGACTTCCATCTCTTTGGGCCTCTGACAGATGGACTATGTGGCGAACATTTTCAAAACTCGGATGCTGTTGTCAGAGCTGTAAGGAAGTGGTTAGCCTCAGCTCCTTCCGATTCTTCCAGCGCTGCGTGCAGGTTCTGGCTCTCCGTTGGCAAAAGTGCAAAATGAACGGTGGTGACTATGTGGACACATGAGCCTGTAACTGAAACATTGCTCCATTTAGCCATGCTGTTGTGATTTATGTATCTACTGTAGTTCCCGTGAATTAAAATAGGAGACATTACTTTCGGAACGAGCCTCGTGTAAATCTTACCTGCAGCTGAAAATGGTTCGAAATCTGTGCACTCCAGGGATTGAGTAGTAGCGCACTCCCTCACTACCCAATTTATCTAATAGTTATATCATAAACTCGTGGCCATACACTCACATAAAATAGCCCTGCGATATCAACTCCGTGTATCAATATTTTGAACACATAAAGCGGCTCTTTTTTAAGTGAAATGTTGAATTAGATCTTTGAGGTGAAAGGTAACTATTCTTCCTTTGATGTGTTTTGATTTGCACCCATAACAGCAACAGTTATTCACTATTGTTCTCACTAATAAATAAATGTGTAAAAACAGAGTAAATAGGTGTAATATTTACAACAAATGTTGTTTGTTTAAGTTCTGAGATAATCAGCATGGATATTATTATGCACCATTTGTTAAAAAAGTGTGGTTTATTTAACCCAACATGTTTCTGGACTAAATTGTCTCATTATGAAGCAAGGGAAACACAAATCACTACTTCACATTGTTTCACATACTAATAGACATCTAATGGATATGCCAGCATCGGTTCTCCCTCCAACGCTCCCTGAAATGCTTACGCTGCAGTAAATAAATGTCGTGTGACTAGGGCCTCCCGTCGGGTAGACCGTTCGCCGGGTGCAAGTCTTTCGATTTGACGCCACTTCGGCGACTTGCGCGTCGATGGGGATGAATTGACGATGATTAAGACAACACAAGACCCAGTCCCTGAGCGGAGAAAATCTCCGACCCAGCCAGGAATCGAACCCGAGCCCTTAGGATTGACATTCTGTCGCGCTGACCACTCAGCTACCGGGGGCGGACTACGCTGCAGTCAACCCAGTAGAACCGAGCGTGGTGGCGCAGTGGTTAGCATACTGGACTCGCATTCGGGAGGACGACGGTTCAGTCCCGCGTCCGGCCATCCTGATTTAGGTTTTCCGTGATTTCCCTAAATCTCTCCAGGCAAATGCCGGGATGGTTTCTTTGAAAGGGCACGGCCAGTTTCCTTCCCCGTCCTTCCCTAATCCGATGAGACCGATGACCTTGCAGTTTGGTCTCTTCCCCCAAAACAACCCAACCCAGTAGAAAGTTTATATTCGACTCATTGCGTGCAATGACTCCAAAAGTATTCGTACGGCCACAGCGCAAAGAATATAAGAAGCATAATCATAAAAATATAGCTAAGAAATGAACAATAACGGTTTTCTTACATCGATTAATATCTATATTTAGAAATAAAACGGTATTGGGCTTCATATGTTGCTTACGTTTTGAACAAATCCATGTGATTTAAAATCATGCCACACTTGATGTTGAACAAGTATTCATCTAGTGAAAAGACCCTAGGAATGGTGCCGCACTGAAACACACCCCTCTCCCTTTCCTTATGCAGTTCTGTTTCATCCATTGTAGTGGATAGTTCAGTTGGATAGTCCGTCCTGCAGTTCTGTCCGAGATGAGAAAACGACGGTTAATTAGAGAAATCGAGAAAAATCCAAAACTAAGCGCTCTACTGCTTCAAATGCACAGAGGAATCTCTGTTTCAGCACAGACTTCACGAAATGGGCTTTATGAAATTGGGTATGGAGGCCGAATAGCGTGCAGAAAACCGTGTATCAGTAAAATCAACAGAAGGAAGCAGGTTGAATTTGCAAGAGAACATAAATCTGATGATTTTGATTTCTGGAGGAAGGTTGTATATACTGACGAGACTTCATTTCAGCTGTTTAAGTCAAATGGGCGAGCAACAGTGTGGAGAAGAACGAATTGTGAACTTGAATAGAGGAATATAACAGCCTCAGGCTCAGTACTTGTCTGGGGATACATTGGGGATTTGTGTTTTGGCTCAAATGGCTCTGAGCACTATGGGACTTAACATTTGAGGTCATCACTCCCCTAGAACTTAGAACTACTTAAACCTAGCTAACCTAAGGACACCACACACATCGGTTCCCGAGGCAGGATTCGAACCTGCGACCGTAGCAGTCGCGCGGTTCCGGACTGAAGCGCCTTGAACCGCTCGGCCACCGCGGCCGGCGTTTGTGTTTTACTGATGGAATTGTGGACCATAAGGTTTACATAAACATTCCTAAAAACATCTCTTTATAGAAGTGTGAATAATATGTAGATAAATAATTATTTTCCATCCTAAATTGCCCATCTCTATTTTTGCATGTATATCTATGTTTATGTAAATACCAGGTAGTTGTACTTAAAGTGTAGCTACTCATGGAGGTCCAGTGTGGGCTGTAATTATCGTGTCGCAGTGAAACCTGGTAGACATGTTAATGAGTTAATGCGCAACCGATTAACGATGGAAAAAAATTACTTCTGATTGTGGTCGCCAGGTGCAAATATGGCGCTGTGCATTGTTTTTATGACAGTATGACATCTACGCTGTTATTTGACGAGCCGTAACGTGAGTGTGGCTATCGATAAGAGAGACATTGTGCCGTTAGTGAAACCCTTTTATGTGAACAGCACCAATTACAGTGCTGAAGGAGTTATGGACCACAAGGTTTAAATAAACGTTCCTATTGAAATGTCTGAGGAGAAGCCCGATTTCGTTAAGTAGTTTAAAGAAGATGAAAAAGAAATTCGAAATCACGGGTGAACTTGGTATAGCAGCTGGAAGGGGAAGGCGGCCTATCCCGGTGTAAGTTACTGACGAGGTTGTTGTTGCTGTAACTGACCATGCGGCACGTGCCCCGGGTAGCGCTGATGCTCCTTCAGTGTCACGAAACTTGTCCATCCCGTGGTCAACAGTACGGAAATTTTTGCGGTCTATTTCACACTCGAACCTCTACGAGATCCATACGGTGCAGCAACTGAAACTTCATATTCTGCAGCGTCACGAATTTGCTGTTCGGGCTCCGGCACAGATCGAAGTTGACATGTGGCTGAGCACCATTCTGTGGAGTGACGAGGCACATTTTACACCACAAAGTGCAGTTAATGCATAGAACTGTTGAATTTGAGGTACTGTTAACACGCGTGTTGGCACGAAGAGCCACTGCACTCGCCGTATGTGACTGTGTAGCGTGGATTCATAAGCACCTTTATTCTCGGTCCGTTCTTCTCTGAAGATAATATACCTGTCAGCTGTACCATGACGTCTGCACGTTATCGAGTCCTCCTTGTACAGTATGTGATTCCTGCTTTGGAAGAGCTCAGCTGCATGAAAACCACTGTTTTCATGCAAAATGGGGCAACACCTCACGCCGCTCGCCCAGTGAAAGATCTGCTTAATGTAACCTTCAAAAATGGGTCAAGTGGCTCTGAGCAGTATGGGACTTAACATCTGAGATCATCAGTCCCCTAGACTTAGAACTACTTAAACCTAAGGACATCACACACATCCATGCCCGAGGCAGGATCCGAACCTGCAACCGTAGCGGTCGCGCGGTTTCAGACTGAAGCACCTAGAACTGCTCGGCCACAGAGGCCGGCAAGGTAATCTTCCACGATCGTGTTGTCTCCAGAGGTTTTCCTGATGCATGGCCTGCATGATCAACTGATCTGAATCTAAGCGACTATGTCTTTGGGAATATCTAAAAGAACGCGTTTACCTTGGACACAGTCAGTCTCTAGCTGAGCTAAAGGCCAGTATGCAGCAACACGTTCCTCAGATTCCACTAGAACTGCTGCGAGCAACTGTCGATCACGTCTTTTACAGATGCAGCATCTCGTCGACGACTCCATTGCTCATACTGAACAAATGGTGAAAGCGCCGGTTTATAATAAAATAAACATTACGTTTTTCACACTTATTGGAACGTTTCTGTCCACATCCCATTCTTAATCTGGTATATATGGAAACATTTCTGTATGTCTTTCCTGCATTCACAGCGCTAGAAGCGCTAGATTTGCACCTGGTGGCCAAACTGCGTAAATTGGTTCCGTACTAATTCATTAGAACATCTATCAAATTTCACTGCCATAGATAATTACTGTCTACACAGGATCTTCGTAAGTAGCTGCACTTTAATTACTAGGGCTTTTCTGAAAGTAAAGTCCAATTGGGCGCGCAGTGGATACCACACTGAAAATCCGATGAAGCTTTGCACAGATGTGTTGGGCGGTGTTTCTAGTATGCCCGCCGATCGCGTCTAGTCGCTCATTTCAGTTCTGAGCGCACAGTGAGCACTTAAAGATGCCTAGACAAATGGTGTCTCACGCCAAGTATGAACGCCTGGTGAGAGTTTTCGCTTGATGTCATCCAGCCTACGTAACATTACTGTCATGAGTTTCCTTCTTCATGACAATTATTCTGGGCCGCACTCTACAGGGGCAATGAAGATGCTGCTGCAGCGTTTTCAGTGATAAGTATTGGTTAAAAACAGTCTTGGTTGTATTTTTTTTTTTTTTTTCGCTGTGGCGCATTATGCTTACTACCTGAGCCCCCATCTTACTGTTACTCGCTCCTGTGAGCCGGAACGCGTTATGCGGATCTTGGTGCCTCTCGCGTCCATCTACAAAAAAAGATAACCTGAAAATGCCTAAATAAGGCGAAACGCGTCGTTGAAAAATAAAAAAAAATAAAAATAAAGTTGCAACCAAGACTGTTTTTAACCAATATTGTTAAGCACTGGTTTGCTGTTATACCACATATGGATTGTAAGAATTTCAGTGAGAAGTGCTTGATCGCGCAGAATAAAGCCCGCAGTTGTCTCCCCTGTTGAGTTTCATTTCTGCCCACATGAACCGCTGGCTATGAAGACAAAACTTTGGCCCGGACAACGAGCTGTAGACCAGCGTAGAGAATTGGTGAAAGGCAGAAGTGGTAACGGGTATTAGAAAGTTAGTACAACGGTATGACAAATGCCTAAGTCTGAGCAACGACTTTCCATTTCGTGACCGATCGGACTTTACATTCCGAATTGCTCTCGTATAACTACCCAGTAGAAATCCGTGTTCCTTTATTGCATTGTTCTTTTTACTGATTAATAAGGAAGTCCATGTCTCTGCTTACTTCATTCTGCCAATCTTCCACTACCTATACACCCTTAAATATAAACTCACGTGTTAGATAAATACCAGGTGATCAAAAAGTCAGTATAAATTTGAAAACTTAATAAACCACGGAATAATGTAGATAGAGAGGTAAAAATTGACACACATGCTTCGAATGACATGGGGTTTTATTAGAACAAAAAAAAAAGAAAAACAAAGTTCACAAAATGTCCGACAGATGGCGCTGGACAGCAAACCGTCCGTGACTGCGCATGACAATTGTGTGTAAAAGTAGCTGTAATGAGAGAGAGAATCAGATGCGCCAGCAGTC
Organism: Schistocerca nitens; assembly: GCF_023898315.1. NCBI lineage: Eukaryota > Metazoa > Arthropoda > Insecta > Orthoptera > Acrididae > Schistocerca > Schistocerca nitens. Next base: position 356,017,806 of record NC_064615.1, read on the forward strand.
GTCGCATTATGTTGACGTTACCTGAAAAGGCGCTTTTAGTGAAGCTGTATTATCAGAATGGGAAATGTGCTAGTTCAATGTTACGATCCTATCGCCATAGGAAGGGGATTCGAACGGGTAAAGGTCCGTTGACAAATGCAGCTGTGGCGAGAATGATTTCGAAGTTCGAAGCCACGGGTTGTTTAGACGATAGACACCGTAGTGGCCGACCGAGCACAAGGCGTAATGCTGCTGAGACATCCCCGGTATCCGGCCCGCCAAATATTTGAGGTGGTACCTATACTGCCAACAATTGAGTTTCGAGGCCTATCGCGACCAGTACACCGTGACATTGTCGGAGCTCTATCTTTACAAAGCGGAAGGTCATGGTTAAACTTGTGGCTATCCACAATAAACAGACAGACCATTCTCCGTGCAATAGCGAAAAAAAAGAACGGTTAACTGACTAGTTTGGCGAAAACATTTTAAGTAAAAAAATTCTTTGCATTTTATTCTACTCACGAGTCTGGTGCAAGTCTTTCAAATGGACGCCACTTCGGCGACTAGCCTTAGTAGTCAATCATTATGGAAGATGCTTCTTAAGCGAGGTTTCACTTTCTTTTGATTACGTTGTAAAATACCTACAGAATGTGCAGTGACGTACTTTTTTGTCGGTAAAATTCGCCAGAATAAAATACGCCAGAATTTCGGTCAGGTACGTCCACCAATCAAAATTATGTAATTAAATAAAAATCGTAGTGCGTTTCAGTGCTAGCTATTCCCATAACCTAAGATTTTTGCGATTTCATCTTTCCTTTAGCCTTACATTACGGTGATCATGGAGGGCTAGGGTGCTTTAATCCCACTAGGTTAGGGTGTCCATTTCATTTTCATTGAAAAACGGGACATTTAAAATAAATTAGAGAAAAACCTGGGACAATGAAGAAAAAAACGGGACATAAATATTGTATAGACTAATTTAATATACATACAAGTTTACCTTTACAACGTGCACTCAGATGACCCCAAATCACTTTTTACAATTATTCTGCCACACTATCACCGTACTTTTCACATTTATGTACTTTATCAAGAAGTGCATTTTCGTTTGAAATTGATCATAAAAGTCAGTACACGATACACCATTAAAGTATATTTTGACTATGAGCAAGGCCCTCACTGTTTCAACTTTCATTCTGTTATTTTCATCTGACCACAAAGAGTTCACCAACGAAAACACACGTTCCACAGCAGCATTTGACCCAGGAATTGCCCGACAAAACTCCACCAAATGAATCATGTTTTTCATGTTAATGTTTTTACTTTTGAAATAAGCAAATATTTTACACCACGTTGCACTAACACTTTCTTTGTCTCCTTCTTCACTTTTTATGAAGTTCTGTGCACATGAAAATTTATCAAACAGTTCGTCCTCATCAACAGGAAAATTTGGTACAATACTTTTAACAAAAACACAACAGTCCTGAATATTCTTCCACTGTAGCTGCTCCTTTTCAGTATTAACCCAGTAAAATGCTTTAAAAGGCGTGAGAAATGGTAAACACCATTCATTAATATACTCAATGCAAGAGTCATAGAGGATGTCAGCATAAATATGAAATTGTTCTACAGTAATTTCACCCTCTTCTACCAGCTTTCTTAAAGTCTCATGTACAAAGGATGTGAGAAATCTTTCAGATTTTCTACATTGTAATTTGCCCAATTATTTGTTTATTTCTTGATAAACTTTCACTATTGTGATTTCTTGTTTCTCAATACATTTAATTGGTATGGAGAAAGGTTTTAGCTGGCTAACAAGAAAATTTAGAAGAACAATAGACACAAGGTTATCAAAGAAATGTTTAAGGATAACAGGACACTTATCAAGGGAAATGAAATATAATTTCAAAGCAGGAAATATCTCTACAATTCTTTCCAATGCTGGTAGCAGAGATAGCCACCTTGTCTTGCTGTGCCCAAGTACAGTTTTGTATTCAGTTTCAGTAAACTTACAGAATTACTTCAGAGATTCAACCCTTACTGTATATATGTGGAAATGCTGGTAGATTTTGTTTACAATTAATTGGCAGTCGATGGGTGGGCAATCTGAGCCAGTTTGTAAGGAATTGTGCACCACATGTGCTGGACAGCCAACACCTACTATATAATATTCACTTTGTTCTGTTGCAGTTTATAGAACAAATTGTTTTTTTTCCTTTCCTCTGTTTACCACCAAAATTGGTGTTAGTGTTGTCTGCAGAAACTACAATCACCTTTCCCTCAAGATCATATTTCTTTAAAACCTCCAGCACATAATTCTGAACTAAATCTGAAGTTTCTCCAGCTAAATTAACCAATTCGAGCACTTTCACCGTGATGCCATTTTCAGGGTGAAAATACCTGATAAGGAGAGGAACCAACTTCAAATCCAGATGATTCAATGTATCAATCATTACAGAAATGAATCGAGCACTTTTCAGTTCATTTAAAACCTGCTGAGCTGCATACGGTGCAATAACATTTGAAATGATTGCATTACATTTTGTGTGTCCACATGTGAATTTAGGATTGAAAAGTTTTTTAACAGCTGCTGTAGTACAGTCCGTTGACTTAAAGCTATGGCTATGCGTTGCACTGTGGTATGCAAACGCAGCTTCTTGTGCTGCCAACTGCCTACCCATTTCTGTTACTGGTTTTAAGTTTACATAGTAGTCACTCACGCATTTATTTGCTCTTTCCGTTAGATTACTCATGCGATGTTTCTTAGTCTTAATGTGATTCACAATGTCAGACCTTCCACCATGACCAATAGCAAATTTTGATCTGCACAACGTACATTCTACAGTTTCTCCACTACCAGTGATTAAAGGAAACTTGCTTTTTGTATTGTTGTTAAAATTACACTTGCGTTTTGGCATAATGAAACAGTGATTGCACAGTGCAAAACATTAACAGTGTGGTGACGAAAGCCAAAGAGCAAGTATCAGTGGTGTAGAGTATCTCTGGACCGAAAGGACGGATTCAGTGGATCGATTTAGAAGAGAAGAATCTTCGTTGTTATTCGTAACCTATAGTGCGTTTAAAATTACTTGCGATTGTTGACAGTTCGGTACTTGTTTGGGGTATGCTGAAAGTCATCACACGCTTTCTAGCGTAAACAACTGAGCAGTTAATAGCAAGTCAAACAACCAGTAGCGTAAAATACTCTAGCCAAGCGGAATAAAAAAAAAACGGGACATTTGAGAGTCCCCTAAAAAACTTTCGGCACAGCGGGACATTTTGGTAAAAAACGGGACTGTCCCGGGAAAAACGGGACGAATGGACACCCTACACTAGGTAGATCTTGGCCCTTATGACTTCGTGGAGGAGTTAATGTGGCCCGCGGGCTAAAAAGTTTGGAGACCCCTGCACTATGGTTGGCACTTAGGCGTACCCTCCGATGCTATCCGTACAAAATCCATCGGCATCATGAACTGTTACCTGGCGATTTAGTGAAGCGGAGGGCATTTGCGGTGTGGGCGTTTCAAAAGATGGCGGAAGATGACGATTGGTTGAGTAACGTGTTGTGGACCGACGAAGCTCATTTCACGCTCCGAGGGTCTGTCAACGCCCACAACTGCAGAATTTGGGCTACCGAAAATCCCAGAACTGTCGTGGAAACTCTATTGCATGACGAGAAAGTCACAGTATGTGTTGGATTTACCACATCTACCGTTATCGGGCCTTTTTTCTTCGAGGAAATGCGTGATTCTGTTTTTGTAACTGCTACCGTGACGGGTGAGAGGTACGCCGATATGTTACAGAATCGCACCATCCCCAGCCTGGCTGATAAACACTCTTCTGGAACGTACGATGTTTATGCAGGATGGCGCTCCACCCCATATTGCTAGACGCGTGAAAGATCTCTTACGCGCGTCGTTTGGTGATGACCGTGTGCTCAGCCGCCAGCCGGCCGCGGTGGCCGTGTGGTTCTAGGCGCGCCAGACCGGAGCCGTGCAGCTGCTACGGTCGCAGGTTCGAATCCTGCTTCGGGCATGGGTGTGTGTGATGTCCTTAGGTTAGTTAGGTTTACGTAGTTCTAAGTTCTAGGGGACTAACGACCACAGCAGTTGAGTCCCATAGTGCTCAGAGCCATCAGCCGCCACTTTCGTCATGCTTGGCCTCCCAGGTCCCCAGACCTCAGTCCGCGCGATTATTGGCTTTCGGGTTACCTGAAGTCGCAAGTGTATCGTGATCGACCGACATCTCTAGGGATGCTGAAAGACAACATCCGACGCCAATGCCTCACCATAACTCCGGACATGCTTTACACTGCTGTTCACAACATTATTCCACGACTACAGTTATTGTTGAGGAATGATGGACATATTGAGCATTTCCTGTAAAGAACGCCGTCTTTGCTTTGTCTTACTTTGTTATGCTAATTATTGCTATTCTGATCAGATGAAGCGCCATCTGTCGGACATTTTTTGAACTTTTGTATTTTTTTGGTTCTAATAAAACCTTATGTCATTCCAAGTATGTGTGTCAATATGTACCTCTCTATCTACATTATTCCGTGATTTATTCAGTTTTCAAATTTGTACTGACTTTTTGATCACCCAGTACTTTTTGGAGAATGTGTAGGGATCATTCTCCTGCGCATCCAAGGTGTTTGTGTGGTACAGGTGAAGGGGATGCTGTCGCTGCTGATAAGGGAGACGCTGCTTCAGGAGCGAGACGTACGCACCGTGGCCGGAGAGCTGTTCCGCAACGAGAGGCTTGCGGTGGCCGCCGTGAGGCGCATGCTGGGCATGACGCACAAGCAGCTGCCGCAGAGGAAGCGCTTATCCGTGAGTCAAACTTGCCGCTCTGCCCGTCTCTGACATTTTAAATTCTTACTGTACTTACGGCATGTGCAACATTATTAAGCACCTGTCCGGTATTTATCAGATAATGGGTACTAAATGATTAAACATCCACTCCCTTTATAACTGTTGTCCTTTATCAATATGACTATGACAAGTTACCCTACAGCCACGAATGCATTCATGTATTCGTACTGACACTCAGCAAAACAGCCTCACAAGGGAACCTCCCCATCGCACCCCCCTCAGATTTAGTTATAAGTTGGCACAGTGGATAGGCCTTGAAAAACTGAACACAGATCAATCGAGAAAACATGAAGAAGTTGTGTGGAACTATGAAAAAAATAAGCAAAATATACAAACTGAGTAGTCCATGTGCAAGATAGGTAACATCAAGGACAGTGTGAGCTGAGGAGCGCCGTGGTCCCGTGGTTAGTGTGAGCAGCTGCGGAACGAGAGGTCCGTGGTTCAAGTCTTCCCTCGAGTAAAAAGTTTATTTATTTTCGCAAAGTTATGATCTGTCCGTTCGTTCATTGACGTCTCTGTTCACTGTAATAAGTTTAGTGTCTGTGTTTTGCGACCGCACCGCAAAACCGTGCGATTAGTAGACGAAAGGACGTGCCTCTCCAATGGGAACCGAAAACAGTTGATCGCAAGGTCGTAGGTCAACCGATTCCTCCACAGGAAAGCACGTCTGATATTTTCTATACGACACTGGTGACGGCATGTGCGTCACATGACAGGAATATGTTGTCGACCCACCTAATTTGTACACTTGGCGAATGGTAAAAAGATTCTTCTACCTTGCCTGATTTAGGTTTTCATGTGGATGTGGTAATCACTCAGGAATGATCACTTCATCCAGCACACTCGGATGCGCATCTTCCTATCCAGAGTATCTCATCTCGACTAGCATTATCTTCGAGTGACCACAATCTATAATTGCCTGAGAAGCTTGCAAAAAGTTCCATCCGAGAATGGCGTCATGACTACATTCTTGTAAGATGATGAATGCTAAAGGCTGTGTATGGCCACTTATACCAACACGAATGACACATCTTTCTGTAGGTTTTACATATTTCCCATTAGCCCCCTTCAGCAGAGATGTCTTGTTGTTGACGGATACGGTTTTCTGCAACTGGGGACGACACTTCTCTGTAATGACTGAATACGAGGTGTGGCTAGAAAAAAACCGGGCTAGTACTGGTGGAACAATAAAACGAATGCAATAAGGCTGAAAGTCGCGTGGCCTGTCACGTGACTCTCGCTCCGCCTACTGCTCGAGTTTCATCTGCCTCCTGCACTGAGTCTGCCCGTGGCGTCTGTTTTAAGTAGTTGACGTTTTGTCTGTGCGTCGGAAAATGTTGAGTGTACAGAAAGAACAGCGTGTTAACATCAAATTTTGTTTCAAACTAGGAAAATCTGCAAGTGAAACGTTTGTAATGTTACAACAAGTGTACGGCGATGATTGTTTATCGCGAACACAAGTGTTTGAGTGGTTTAAACGATTTAAAGATGGCCGCGAAGACACCAGTGATGACACTCGCACTGGCAGACCATTGTCAGCAAAAACTGATGCAAACATTGAAAAAATCGGTAAACTTGTTCGACACTTTCCTTGTCAACTCCTGTTAACTCAGACACTTCTCTGATTGTTAAACGGCGATCTTGTCGAACAAGTTTACCGATTTTTTCAATGTTTGCATCAGTTTTTGCTGACAATGGTCTGCCAGTGCGAGTGTCATCACTGGTGTCTTCGCGGCCATCTTTAAATCGTTTAAACCACTCAAACACTTGTGTTCGCGATAAACAATCATCGCCGTACACTTGTTGTAACATTACAAACGTTTCACTTGCAGATTTTCCTAGTTTGAAACAAAATTTGATGTTAACACGCTGTTCTTTCTGTACACTCAACATTTTCCGACGCACAGACAAAACGTCAACTACTTAAAACAGACACCACGGGCAGACTGAGTGCAGGAGGCAGATGAAACTCGAGCAGTAGGCGGAGCGAGAGTCACGTGACAGGCCACGCGACTTTCAGCCTTATTGCATTCGTTTTATTGTTTCACCAGTACTAGCCCGGTTTTTTTCTAGCCACACCTCGTATGATGCCCCAGAGTCCACAGGAGCTTGGGCTGGTCGGCCTTCCATGACGATATCGACGTAGTTTCCTATCGTTTTTGTAGTGATCGACAGCGGAGGATTTTTCTGTTCGGCAGCCTCACCCCCAAGGAAAGATGCACCGTTTAGTTTTCCAGGTTGCGGCGGCTAGGTGATCGGCTGGAGCTTCTAAACGGCGATGGAGACCTTAATCGGCATGTTGGGGAGCGTCCTCTCCAGCGGCTAGCTTGTGGCGATGGTGACCTACTTCGTCCTGCACACACATCTTCTTGTTCATCTTCATCGTCCCGGAGTTGGCGTGGGCTAAGATCGGTCGGCTGTCTTCTGGCGCGGGCGTCATCAAATATCCGCCGCCTTTCTCGACAATAGCGCACCACATGTCCCGGTCGTCTGCAGTGGAAACATACTGGTTGGTTATCCTCGGTCCTCCAGATGTCAGTTTCCTTGGTGCCCAAACAGGTTCCACATGCGGCATTGTAGGAACGTAACTTCACCTAGGTCTCGACTTTTTTACCGTTTTAAAGGGAGGTGAAGGACGAGAGATTGGGTGCAATGCCTGTTCCACTTCCACCTTTATGACCTCTTGAAGCGTCTCGGTTTTTTGCTGGCCGTGCAATCCAAGTGCCTTCTGAACTTCCTCTCTATCTGACGAAGAACACTTGCGAAATCAGTTTCTTCCTCCATCAGCCGGCCGTTGTGGCCGAGCGGTTCTAGGCGCTTCAGTCCGGAACCATGCTGCTGCTACGGTCGCAGGTTCGAATCCTGTCTCGGGCATGGATGTGTGTGATGTCCTTAGGTTAGTTATGTTTAAGTAGTTCTAAGTCTAGGGGACTGATGACCTCAGATGTTAAGTCCCATAGTGCTTAGAGCCATTTGAACCATCTTCCTCCATAACGGACATCGATACAACGTCTGGAAGCCGTTCAGACTTCTTGCGTGTAATTCTTTTTTGATGCATTGTCTCGATATACTGGCACCATTTTCTGAAGTCGTCTGCTGTCGAAACCTCCTTCAGGAGTAGGGCTTGATACATGTCCTCAGCAACACCCTTCATGAGATGTCTAACTTTATCTTCCTCCTTCATTCTGGGATCCACTATTTTACACAGCTCCAAGACGTCTTGAATGTAGGATGCTGTCGTTTCTCCTAGACGCTGTGTCCTTCACTTTAATTTATCTTCATCCTTGCACTTCTGTCTGTAACGTGCCTCTAGCCTAAAAAAGGCGTCGCTCTGATTGCAGTAATCACAGGGATTTTGTCTTTTTTACTTGTGCGCCTCGCTCCCCCCCCCCCCCCCTACACTTTCTCAAGGATGCTCAGCTAATCTATCCTCCCCCTCCTGGTTCTCTACTGACAACACAATTTTTCCCACCACCTTTTGCACTGGCGGGTCCCCTTTCGCGACATCTAGAGGTCGATTCCGGATTACATGGAGAGTCGGGATATTTTTCATCTGATACTTTATATTTGGAGTGGTTTCTTTTAGCGGCCTCGTCGTACAGAGCTCAGCTGCAAGTGGCATCTGTGGCAACGTCAACACGAGGGGAGTTGCAGTTGTTCAAAGTGCCATGCCCATTTTTCTGTGTTAATGGGTAACAAACATTACAGAATCAGGACAGACAAGAGGTATTTATTATCTGGAGTTCTCAGTTCATCACATCCATAGTATAAAATGTACCTCATTCTGAGTATAGTAAATGTTCACGTCTTTGAAATAATGCATTCTTTTTCTGGCAGGAAGAAGAGGACGAAATCCTGAGCGCGCACGAATTGCAACGAGAAGTTACTTTCGCTGAAGACATGCCCCACAAATACGGCTTGCCTGTGAGTATTACCCTGCCACGGCAATTAGAACTGTCGGCTAATCTACGAACAGCCAATTTTCTTTAACCTTTTAACTATTATTTGCTTCGAGGGTAATGTCAGTTCCATAAGGAGAACTAGGCACAACTTCAGCAACACGAAAATCATTTCATGACTTCCAAAGTAAAATTTTGCCAGAAGAAAAATACTAAGAATTTACGCAAAGTCAGCGCAGAAAATGGATTATCACCATCATCAGCAATTCGACACCTGCTGTTGGACAAAGGTCTCTGCTAGACTTTTTCTATGCAATACCCAGGCATGAGCTATACACATGCTTATTGCTTCTCCATGTTTTCTGATGTCACCTGTCCACCTACCATTAGGACGTGCTCGCACCTTCCCGGATGTCTTGGCATCCACGAAACAACTTGCTTAGTCCATCTTCCGTCCATTTCCTGGGTACGTCTCGCCCACCTCTATTTCACGTTCATTGCTGCCTTAATTACGTCTTCTCCTCTAGTCCGCTTTCTTAAAACTCCTAGTCATTCACAACATGTACATTTCCATTTCTCGCTACGTAGCAGCTAGTTTTTTTGGCGTTTTTTGCATTAAAAGTCCATGTATCACAACCACAAGTCAAAACTGGCAAAGAAACTGTTTTAAAACTTCCATTTTCATACACATCTGAAGCTTCGTTTGACGAACCCTATTTTGTTTACCAACAACTCTCCCTACCCGGTTTACTCCTCCGTTCACTTCTTTCGTAGTCCATCAAGTCAGTGTCTTCAGCTGTCGTAAATCAGAAAACTAATTAACTGATTCAGTTGTGTTATGGAAGCTCCATGTTTACTCTTTTTTCCAGTTCTGAATTTATCTTTACCTTGATGATTTCTAATGTAAGATGTGCCCATTATCTATATTTTTGGTTTATTAACGTATATTGAATCAGCACCTTGGTTCTCAAGAGGTGTTGTATAATACGAACAGTGTACCTAGGTACATATGATGTTCCCTGATCAAGGTTTAAATCTAGAGACCGATTTTAGAATCACGTGAAGGAACGCGCGCTAGAGACTGCCATAAGATGGTTCCGGCATTTTCTGCTGTTTCTCTTGTTGTGAGACATGAGACTGTGTTTTGTGCAGGATTTGTAAATGTTTTGAGTTGTAAATATTTAAGTGCTGTATAATAAATCAACGCCATTGGAAGATACTGTTAATTTTTCAGTTCCATAATTTTATGTTATGGTGACCAAAATTCTATATACAGGGTATGCATAAAGTCCCTTTACAACTTCAAAATTTTATTACAACAGCAGTTGTTGAAATATTTTAACAACATTTCTTTTATTGTAATCAGTGTATATAATTTTTTTTTTTACAGTTTTTAATAGACCTCTATATCGGCGCCTTAAGTTGCACGAAGCTCATCAAGGCGGTACTCGTTTTCTTGCCATGTTCACAGTAGCATAGTGCCATCAGTGGTGGCAATGGCTTTACGAATCCTTTGCTTCAAGTCAGCAATGTCGTGTATCTGAGTTTGATACATGATATCTTTTATATATCCCTATAAAATAAAGTCCAAGGGAGTGATATCTGGCAAATGCGGTGGCCAAGGAATTGGCCCATCCCTCGCCATTCATCTGCCTGGAAATGTTTCATTGAGAAACCGACGAACATGCCGTCCCCAATGTAGTCGTGCACCATCTTGCTGGAAAATAATGGTTGTAAGTCAATCAATTGTGGTGCTACATATTCGGTCAGAAGGTAGAGGTAAACATCTGCAGTAATTGTTGACTTGTTGAAGAAAAATGGACCAATTATTCGGTTGCACTTGATTCCACACCACATATTCACTTTTGGGCTATCCTGGTGAAGCTTCCTAGTCACATGGGGGAGTTCAGATCCCCAGATTCTCACATTGTGTCTGTTTAATGTCCCAGAAACATGAAAAGTTGCCCCGTCACTGAAACAAACTCGCTGGAGGAATGCTTCATCCTCCAAAAGGCGGTCCAGCATGTTGAGTGCAACCTCTGACCGTTTTGGCTTATCATTTGGCTCAAGTGTCTGTGACAGTTGCATTGGTCGCCCGCTTCTCCCTTTATCCAACACTTTCCCCTTCTCCATAAATTTTTTGTGTCATGCACGGATTGAAGGGAGCGATGGTGGATCTCTTCCATACTTCGTTCTGAAGTTTCGTTGAGTCTGAACATACGATTTTGTGTCAATAAACTAGGATATACATTGTGGCTCCTCTTGAGGAGTTACCATTTTATAGAGGTTCAGTTCCTTCCATCAACATAGTATCTGAAACACAAAATTTTAGTATATATAAAAACTTTAGTAAATAGTGATTAAAATAAAAGAAATTTTGTTAAAATATTTCAACAACTGCTGTTGTAATAAAATTCTGAAGTCGTAAAAGGACTTTATGGACACCCTGTATTACGAAAACCACTTATACCCCTAACATGTGGACAGTTAAGCCATACTCCGTCGGTCAGGAACCAACTTGTAGCCTCAAACGGAAGAAGATCCTCTACCAAGGGACATGCGATATTTGCTACTGAATTAAGTTTTTTTTTAGTTTTTAACGATTTTACTTATCTTGAAAATGGAAATTTGTGTTAGTTTCCAATTGCTCCTATTTTAAAATGAATTTAAATTGTAACTGGTTTTCGATAATACTTTCGCTTGATTTGATTTCGCTTACTGATTACTGGTGTGCAGTAGAGTAATAATGTAACAGATAGATAGTTATTAAATACATTATTGAAAAGATTCACAATCATAACGCTTTTAAATTTAGACATAATATTTGTCAAATGAAACTCTATTGTCCAGAGGCCTTTTCAAGTCTCAAACATCTATGATGTATATACGCAAACTGAACCAGTGAATAAAAATTGGTACCAAGGCTGATATTCGAAACGGGGTCTGCTGTTCACTAGGCAGATGCTCTAACCACTATGCCACCCTTGCACAGCGTCTTTGCACAACTGCATGGACTACCCTAGCACGTCACCGAGGCATAAGTGCTGTAATCAAAAGAAATTATATACTTCCAGAGACATTTTCAAGTCTCATACATCTATGTTGTATACATGCAGATTGAAGCGACAAATGAAAATTTGTACCAAAGCACTTGCCTAACGAACAGCAGACCCAGGTTTAGATCCTGGCATATCACAAATTTTCCTTGATCCCTTCAGTCTGCATATATACATTACAGATGTTTGACATTTGCAAAGGTCTGTCGAAGTATATAGTTTCATTTGATTAAAACACATATGCTAAGGTTTCAGGCAGGACACCTGATTCCTTCGATGCCGAGGTGCTATTCCAATACAGTTGGAGAGTCTCTGCAACACTGTTCGAGTTTACAGGTAATGCCAAGTAGGCTTAGGCGTGAATAGGAATCTGCATTGATGAGGCACGCATGCCAGGGTCGCCCGTGCAGTTGTACAAGGCGACTGCGCCAGGGTGGCGTAGTGGTAGCTGCATCTCCCTAGTATGCAGGAGGCTCCGGTTCAAATCCTAGCCTTCGTAAAAATTTGCATTCATCGCTCCAGTCTGCATGCATACACCACAGAACTTTGTTCCGGTAGCAGACCATGTTGTAGCTTGTAACATTTTTTCGCGTTTGGATAAGCCATACATTTCCGAGGTACTTTTTATAATTTCATAAAAAAACTGCAGCACACAACAAGTGAACACTATCAACTAAAAATGCAATAAGAAAACACATTATAGGTGGAAGTCTGAAAAGTGTACCAAAGTACAACACCCTCCAGTACCAGGACTGCAGACATGTACCTTCTAACTAACAAACAATTAATTAGCTATCTTTATTTTTCAAGCCCCCCATGAACCATGGACCTTGCCGTTGGTGGGGAGGCTTGCGTGCCTCAACGATACATATAGCCGTACCATAGGTGCAACCACAACGCAGGGGTATCTGTTGAGAGGCCAGACAAACGTGTGGTTCCTGAAGAGGGCAGCAGCCTTTTCAGTAGTTGCAGGGGCAACAGTCTGGATGATTTACTGATCTGGCCGTGTAACACTAACCAAAACGGCCTTGCTGTTTTGGTACTGCGAACGGCTGAAAGCAAGGGGAAACTACAGCCGTAATTTTTCCCAAAGGCCTGCAGCTTTACTGTGTGATTAAATGATGATGGCGTCCTCTTGAGTAAAATATTCCGGAGGTAAAATAGTCCCCAATTCGGATCTCGGGGCAGGGACTACTCAAGAGGACATTGTTATCAGGAGATAGAAAACTGGCATTCTACGGATCGGAGCGTGTAATGTCAGTTCCCTTAATCGGGCGGTTGGTTAGAAAATTTAAAAAGGGAAATGGATAAGTTAAAGTTAGATATAGTGGGAATTAGTGAAGTTCGGTGGCAGGAGGAACAAGGCTTTTGGTCAGGTGAATACAGGGTTATAAATACAAAATCAAATAGGGGTAATGCAGGAGTAGGTTTAATAATGAATAAAAAAATAGGAGTGCGGGTAAGCTACTACAAACAGCATAGTGAACGCATTACTGTGGTCAAGATAGACACGAAGCCCACGCCTACTACAGTAGTACAAGTTTATATGCCAACTAGTTCTGCAGATGATGAAGAAGTTGATAAAATTATTCAGGTAGTGAAGGGAGATGAAAATTTAATAGTCATGGGTGACTGGAATTCGAGAGTAGGAAAAGGGAGAGAAGGAAACGTAGTAGGTGAATATGGATTGGGGGTAAGAAATGAAAGAGGAAGCCGCCTGGTAGAATTTTGCACAGAGCATAACTTAATCATAGCTAACACTTGGTTCAAGAATCATGAAAGAAGGTTGTATACATAGAAGAACCCTGGAGATACTAAAAGGTTTCAGATAGATTATATAATGGTAATAAAGAGATTTAGGAACCAGATTTTAAATTGTAAGACATTTCCAGGGGCAGATGTGGACTCTGAACATAATCTATTGGTTATGAACTGTAGATTAAAACTAAAGAAACTGCAAAAAGGTAGGAATTTAAGGAGATGGGACCTGGATAAACTGAAAGAACCAGAGGTTGTACAGAGTTTCAGGGAGAGCATAAGGGAACAATTGACAGGAATGGGGGAAAGAAATACAGTAGAAGAAGAATGGGTAGCTTTGAGGAATGAAATAGTGAAGGCAGCAGAGGATCAAGTAGGTAAAAAGACGAGGGCTAGTAGAAATCCTTGGGTAACAGAAGAGATACGGAATTTAATTGATGAAAGGAAAAAATGCAGCAAGGGAAGCAGGCAAAAAGGAATACAAGCGTCTCAAAAATGAGATCGACAGGAAGTGCAAAATGTCTAAGCAGGGATGGCTAGAGGACAAATGTAAGGATGTAGATGCTTATCTCATGAGTGGTAAGATAGATACTGCCTACAGGAAAATTAAAGAGACCTTTGGAGAAAAGAGAGGCACTTGTGTGAATATCAAGAGCTCAGATGGAAAGCCAGTTCTAAGCAAAGAAGGGAAAGCAGAAAGGTGGAAGGAGTATACAGGGTGTCCCAGCTATCTTGTCCATCCAAAATATCTCTGGAACAATAACGGCTATTAGAAAATGACTTTCACCGGTATCAATGCAGGGCTGGGGCCCATGAATGTACATATTTGGAAACATTCTAAAACGAAAGCATATGTGTTTTTTAACACAAACTTATGTTTTTTTAAATGGACCTCCTATATTTTTTCTTCAGCAATCCATAGCATGACAAAGCACATACACAATGGCGTTGATTGCATCGCAATATTCCCATTACATCCCGAGATATTAAGACGCGAAGTTGACGCTTGAAACACCCGAAATGCGCTGCTAGCACACGTCCTGAGGCTCAGGCGTGAACCCCATGCTGCCCGTAATCGGCGATGTGATTGACATGCGTAATCACACTTCCATACTTATCAAGAGGTCCGAAACGAATAATACGGTCTGCTGCCATCCTGCATTAACGTCGTACATTCCATCAGGTATTTATCCCATAGGCTAGGGGTGATGCGGTTCTGTAACATATCTGTGTACCGCAACGTTAGTCACAAAGTTAACTTCGCTTATCGTTAATCCGTTACTAAAAAGGTAATGCCGTTCAACGTTAAAACTTTACTTTACTGTAGATCTAGCGCAAGTGACAGTTAATCATTCACTCGTAATAGTAAAATTCATGTTGATGGTTTTAGTGAAACGAGCAAGTGGACTAAAAGTTTTACCGTTGTTTAGGTAAAAATGTTTTGATTTGGGAAGTTCAGGTAGGACATAGAAAATGAATGTAAACATGTTTAACCAATTAGTTTTATCATCACATAATGATCAATGTTATGTTTATCTAATGCGTTAAATGACAAATTGTTGCAAACAAATGTTTCTTAACATCACTGGGTAAAATGGCCCTTTGTATAAACTTCCACTGTGATACCAGCACTACACACTAAACATAGCGTTCACATCTCATGCTCAAAGTGATGCCCATTGGCTTGCATACATAGGGTCACTCTGCGGATGAAGGATGCCCCACTTCGTGCTACTGTTTCCTCTTTGATGGCTGTAAAAGCATCAATAATGCGTTGCTTCATATCCTCTGGTGTTGTTGGTTCATGTTGGTAAAGAGCATCCTTCACTGCTCCCCAAAGAAAATAATTCAGCGGTGTAAGGTCCGGAGATCGGGCAGGCCACCTAACTGGGCCACCTCGTCCAATCCACCTACCAGGGAACTTACGGTTCAGAAGTCGTCGTGCCCGTAAGGCGTTATGTGCAGGGCATTCGTCATGCTGATACCACAAGACCATTCTCCGGTTCAGAGGTACGGTGTCCAAGAGAACAGGAAGATTGTGTCGTTTAAATCTGGAGTATGCAATTTATAAAGAAAGGTCCGATAATGGTATCTCCAATAATCCCACACCAAACATTAACTTTCCACGGACGTTGATGCTCTACCTGACGGAGCCATTTTGGATTGTCTGCGGACCAATAATGCATATTCCTCATATTGACAATTCCTTTGTTGGAGAATGATGCCTCGTCGGTAAAGAGAATATCTGCAAAAAAATTTGGATTAGTCAGAAGTTTTTGCTGAGGCCACCGACAAAATGTTACCCTATTGCGGAAGTCATTTCCATGAAGATCCTGGTGTAAATTAACATGGTAAGGATGAAATTTATGACGTTTAAGAATACGCTGTGCACTTGATTTCGACACACCAACTTCACGTTCAATTTGACGTGTGCTGATTTGAGGATTCACAGCTATGGTAGCGAGCACAGCAACTTCAGCACGTTCATCTGTGCGTGTTCTAGGACGATGTCGAGGTCTTGGATTTAAGCTTCCCGTTTCACGTAGACGAGATGTGAGACGACCGAACATCCGGCGCGAAGGCGATGGCTTGTCAGGGAATCGTCTTCTGTACAGTCGTTCTGCCTGAACAGCATTTCGTCCACCTACAACAGGGTACAGTACAGGTATGTAGAGTACGGTAGAAAAGAGACATATTAACTTAATAATCATAATGTTCGCTAACAGTACTATCAACAAACAAACAATCTCATAACGTATTTCCCGTCAACGTACATTCTCCATAGATCAGCAGCATTTCTACCGTATCTTCATGTGTGTACATTATACTGTACAGTATAAGTTCCACAACACAACGTTTATTCACAATGTGTACTACCTCCGTGCCGTCACTAGATTACTCTGATGCACGACTACACTAGCAAGCGGTGTACTGCACGCCAAAGCAACAACAAATAGGATGCTCGGAGGGCAGTGGAGTACAGGAGTTTGCATGGGTCGCAAATCATAAACAAGGCGAAGTGGTAACTGTGGCAGTAGTGCGAACTACGTTGGACACTTGACTAGGTAGAGCCAGGCCCTGCGTGACAGGCACAATGGGTCATATAACGCATTAGATAAACCTTATTTTGGGTGTGCAGGATAAATAAGACAACCTGACGGGTGTACACCGTTCGGCACTGGTTCATATTGTGTACGTAGATACGTAAAACGTGCAAGAGGGAAACCATTATGTGCTTATGAGAGTAGATGGCAGCAGACCGTATTATTCATTTCGGACCTCTTGATAAGTATGGAGGTGTGATTACACATGTCAATCACATCGCGATTACGGGCAGCATGGGGTTCACACCTGAGTCTCAGGACGTGCGCTAGCAGCGCAGGTCGGGTGTTTCAAGCGTCAACTTCGCGTCTCAATATCTCTGGATGTAATGGGAATATTGCGATGAAATCAACGCCATTGTGTATGTGCTTTGTCATGCTATGGATTGCTGAAGAAAAAATATAGGAGGTCCATTTAAAAAAACATAAGTTTGTGTTAAAAAACAAATATGCTTTCGTTTTAGAATGTTTCCAAATGTGTACATTCATGGGCCCCAGCCATACATTGATACCGGTCAAAGTCGTTTTCCAATAGCTGTTATTGTTCCAGAGATATTTTGGGTGGACAAGATAGCTGGGACACCCTGTATAGAGGGTCTATACAAGGGCGATGTACTTGAGGACAATATATGGAAATGGAAGAGATGTAGATGAAGATGAAATGGGAGATATGATACTGCGTGAAGAGTTTGACAGAGTACTGAAAGACCTGAGTCGAAACAAGGCCCCGGGAGTAGACAACATTCCATTAGAACAACTGGCGGCCTTGGGAGAGCCAGTCCTGACAAAACTCTACCATCTGGTGAGCAAGATGTATGAGACAGGCGAAATACCCTCAGACTTCAAGAAGAATATAATAATTCCATTCCCAAAGAAAGCAGGTGTTGACAGGTGTGAAAATTACCGAACTATCAGTTTAATAAGTCACAGCTGCAAAATACTAACGAGAATTCTTTATAGACGAATGAAAAAACTGGTAGAAGCCCACCTCGGGGAAGATTAGTTTGGATTCCGTAGATATGTTGGAACACGTGAGGCAATACTGACCCTACGACTTACCTTAGAAGAAAGATTAAGTAAAGGCAAACCTACTTTTCCAGCATTTGTAGACTTAGAGAAAGATTTTGACAATGTCGACTCTAACACTCTCATTCAAATTCTGAAGGTGGCAGGGGTAAAATACAGGGAGCAAAAGGCTATTTACAATTTGTACAGAAAGCAGATGGCAGTTATAAGAGTCGAGAGACATGAAAGGGGAGCAGTGGTTGGGAAGGGAGTGAGACGGGGTTGTAGCCTCTCTCCAATGTTATTCAATCTGTATATTTAGCAAGCAGTAAAGGAAACAAAATAAAATTTCGGAGTAGGTATTAAAATCCACGGAGAAGAAATAAAAAATTTGAGGTTCGCCGATGACATTGTAATTCTGTCAGAGACAGTAAAGGACTTGGAAGAGCAGTTGAACGGAATGGACAGTGTCTTGAAAGGAGGGTGTAAGATGAACATCAACAAAAGCAAAAAGAGGACAATGGAATGTAGTCGAATTAAGTCGGGTGACGCTGTGGAAATTAGATTAGGTAATGAGACACTTAAAGTAGTAAAGGAGTTTTGCTATTTGGGGAGCAAAATAACTGATGATGGCCGAAGTAGAGATGATATAAAATGTAGACTGGCAATGGCAAGGGAAGAGTTTCTGAAAAAGAGAAATTTATTAACATCGAGTATTGATTTAAGTGTCAGGGATTCGTTTCTGAAAGTACACTCCTGGAAACGGAAAAAAGAACACATTGACACCGGTGTGTCAGACCCACCATACTTGCTCCGGACACTGCGAGAGGGCTGTACAAGCAATGATCACACGCACGGCACTGTGGACACACCAGGAACCGCCGTGTTGGCCGTCGAATGGCGCTAGCTGCGCAGCATTTGTGCACCGCCGCCGTCAGTGTCAGCCAGTTTGCCGTGGCATACGGAGCTCCATCGCAGTCTTTAACACTGGTAGCATGCCGCGACAGCGTGGACGTGAACCGTATGTGCAGTTGACGGACTTTGAGCGAGGGCGTATAGTGGGCATGCGGGAGGCCGGGTGGACGTACCGCCGAATTGATCAACACGTGGGGCGTGAGGTCTCCACAGTACATCGATGTTGTCGCCAGTGGTCGGCGGAAGGTGCACGTGCCCGTCGACCTGGGACCGGACCGCAGCGACGCACGGATGCGCGCCAAGACCGTAGGATCCTACGCAGTGCCGTAGGGGACGGCACCGCCACTTCCCAGCAAATTAGGGACACTGTTGCTCCTGGGGTATCGGCGAGGACCATTCGCAACCGTCTCCATGAAGCTGGGCTACGGTCCCGCACACCGTTAGGCCGTCTTCCGCTCACGCCCCAACATCGTGCAGCCCGCCTCCAGTGGTGTCGCGACAGGCGTGAATGGAGGGACGAATGGAGACGTGTCGTCTTCAGCGATGAGAGTCGCTTCTGCCTTGGTGCCAATGATGGTCGTATGCGTGTTTGGCGCCATGCAGGTGAGCGCCACAATCAGGACTGCATACAACCGAGGCACACAGGGCCAACACCCGGCATCATGATGTGGGGAGCGATCTCCTACACTGGCCGCACACCACCGGTGATCGTCGAGGGGACACTGAATAGTGCACGGTACATCCAAACCGTCATCGAACCCATCGTTCTACCATTCCTAGACCGGCAAGGGAACTTGCTGTTCCAACAGGACAATGCACGTCCGCATGTATCCCGTGCCACCCAACGTGCTCTAGAAGGTGTAAGTCAACTACCCTGGCCAGCAAGATCTCCGGATCTGTCCCCCATTGAGCATGTTTGGGACTGGATGAAGCGTCGTCTCACGCGGTCTGCACGTCCAGCACATACGCTGGTCCAACTGAGGCGCCAGGTGGAAATGGCATGGCAAGCCGTTCCACAGGACTACATCCAGCATCTCTACGATCGTATCCATGGGAGAATAGCAGCCTGCATTGCTGCGAAAGGTGGATATACACTGTACTAGTGCCGACATTGTGCATGCTCTGTTGCCTGCGTCTATGTGCCTGTGGTTCTGTCAGTGTGATCATGTGATGTATCTGACCCCAGGAATGTGTCAATAAAGTTTCCCCTTCCTGGGACAATGAATTCACGGTGTTCTTATTTCAATTTCCAGGAGTGTATTTGTATGGAGTGTGGAAGTGAAACACGGACGATAAATAGTTTAGACAAGAAGAGAATAGAAGCTTTCGAAATGTGGTGCTACAGAAGAATGCTGAAGATTAGATGGGTAGATCACATAACTAATGAGGAAGTATTGAATAGAATTGGGGAGAAGAGTAGTTTGTGGCACAACGTGACTAGAAGAAGGGATCGGTTGGTAGGACATGTTCTGAGGCATCAAGGTATCACCAGTTTAGTACTGGAGGGCAGCGTGGAGGGTAAAAATCGTAGAGGGAGACCAAGAGATGAATACACTAAGCAGATTCAGAAGGATGTAGGCTGCAGTAGGTAGTGGGAGATGAAGAGGCTTGCACAGGATAGAGTAGCATGGAGAGCTGCATCAAACCAGTCTCAGGACTGAAAACCATAACAACAACAACATTTTTTCAAGGTGATAATTGAAATTCTATGTCTAGCCTCGTAAACAAATTCAAGAAAAGTTTCAGATCCTGATTTAAAGTTCAGAAGGTTGGCAAAGGACGTCGCCCTTCTTGAGGGAAGTAAGGAAAAGCTGGAAGTCATATTGAAAGGTAAAGGTCAATATAATTGGCACATACTGCTGCGTAATAACGTCTTACTTAGTATCAATATTGCGAACGACACCATAGTGGGAGAGGTGAATGAATTCTTTTATCTAGGAAGGTAGATTACACACGATAGACGAAGCGGGAAGGTGTGGAAAGGAGATTACCACATATGTGAATATAGCATGAAAAGCCCTGTGGTTTCTGGCCGGGTGGCGGTGTCGAAATGCCCCTGCATTTTGAAGAGTGTCATACTCATCCATCACCTTCTGGCGAAGTGGCGAGATACTGCGGGTGTCGTAGTACACTGTGTGCACAACTTATGGACGAAAGTAACGTTCGCATGATGTGCATTGCCTAGTAACATAATTCGATAAAACTTTGACCATTCATAAAGAGATCCGCTACAGCATAGTACAGAAGGCAGTTAAAAGAAATCTGAAATAAGACGTGTGGAAATGACATTTTTATTCAAAGATAATAATTACACTGACGTCACTGCGGTTCATGATGGTCACCAGGACATTAAAAAGGTGGGACATGAGTCTTAATACGGTGTGTGTTTACCACAGAATGCAGTTCCTGCTCTGTAATGTGTTCCTATGCAGACCACAAGGTTGGTAAGCACACTAATGGCCATTAAAATTGCTACACCAAGAAGAAATGCAGATGATAAACGGGTATTCATTGGACAAATATATTAAACTAGAAGTGACATGTGATTACATTTACATGCAATTTGGGTGCATAGATCCTGAGAAATCAGTACCCAGAACAACCACCTCTGGCCATAATAACGGCCTTGATACGCCTGGGCATTGAGTCAAACAGTGCTTGGATGGTGTGTACAGGTACAGCTGCCCATGCATCTTCAACACGATACCACAGTTCATCAAGAGTAGTGACTGGCGTATTGTGACGAGCCAGTTGCTCGGCCACCATTGACCAGACGTTTTCAATTGGTGAGACATCTGGAGAATGTGCTGGCCAGGGCAGCAGTCGAACATTTTCTGTATGCAGAAAGGCCTGTACAGGACCTGCAACATGCGTTCGTGCATTATCCTGCTGAACTGAAGCGTTTCGCACGGATCGAATGAAGGGTAGAACCACGGGTCGTAACACATCTGAAATGTAACGTCCTCTGTTCAAAGTGGCGTCAATGTAAACAAGAGGTGACCGAGACGTGTAACCAATGGCACCCCATGCCATCACGCCGGGTGATACGCCAGTATGGCGATGACGAATACACGCTTCCAATGTGCGTTCACCGCGATGTTGCCAAACAGATGCTGTAAACAGAACCTGGATTCATCCGAAAAAATTACTTTTTGCCATGCGTGCACCCAGGTTCGTCGTTGAGTACACCATCGCAGGGTCTCCTGTCTGTGATGCAGCGTCAAGTTTAACCGCAGCCATGGTCTCCGAGCTGATAGTCCATGTTGCTGCAAACGTCGTCGAAATGTTCGTGCAGATGGTTGTTGTCTTGCAGATGTTCCCATCTGTTGACTCAGGGATCATCGAGACTTGGCTGCACGATCAGTTACAGCCATGCGGATAAGATGCCTGTCATCTCGACTGTTAGTGATACGAGGCCGCTGGGATCCAGCACGGTGTTCCGTATTACCCTCCTGAACCCACCGATTCAATATTCTGCAAACAGTTATTGGATCTCGACCAACGCGAGCAGCAATGTCGCGATACGATAAACCGCCATCGCGATAGACTACAATCCGACCGTTATCAAAGTCGGAAACGTGATGGTACGCATTTCTTCTCCTTACACGAGGCATCACAACAACGTTTCACCAGGCAACGGCGGTCAACTGCTGTTTGTGTATGAGAAATCGGTTGGAAACTTTCCTCATGTCAGCACGTTGTAGGTGTCGCCACCGGCGCCAACTTCGTGTGAATGCTCTGAAAAGCTAATCATTTGCATATCACAGCATCTTCTTCCTGTCGGTTAAACTTCGCGTCTGTAGCACGTCATATTGGTGGTGTAGCAATTTTAATGGCCAGTAATGGAGTTCTTGTTGTAGGGCGTTCCATTCCTGCACCAGCGCCGTTGATTTCTAAGCCATTAGTTCATGCAAAAGGTAATCAACAATATAACATAGGAATCATCTTAATCTTTCAAGGAACTCCTCGACAGTATAGAAGGAGTGACCCACGAGGAAAAATTACCACACTGTATTCATCTAACATTTGAGAATGGGAGCACTTAGTAACGTCCAACAACTTTTCCGTATATTTTCATAGCTTTACGAAATTTTTTCTCGCTAACTCCCTTCATAGAAATTCATAGCAAAAACAACTCATAAAAGAAAATTCATTAACTTGCAATTTAGCATTATAATTCCGTGCTAATTCTACGGCGATCGAAAAGTTTCCATTTGAGGGCGTTGCTGCAGCGTACATGCAACGCAACGTAACTCCGATGCGTGTATACAAGCACCGACGTCTAGAGCAAGGGATTAGTATGGCATTCGTGTCTTGTCGACCTGCGTGCGTTAAATACGTAAACACGAACCATCCAGCAGCAGGACACGGCGCTTTACCAAGCGGATATCTTCAGCCTGGTGCGTCGGTGTATTGTCTCAATGCTCACGGCTATTTTTCCTGGTCGTGTATGTTACAAAATAATCAATTGGTTTTGAATTTTTGATTAGTGTATGGGAGAATAACGCGAAACGAATAAAACCAACATAATTAGGTTTTGTGTCTTCAACCTTGACGGTTTTACATGCTTAACGTCGAATATTACACATATCAACTCATTTGTAAAGTAATTACATATTTGAAGCTGGTTTACGCGGATGAGGTTAATTCCTCAAAGAATCAGGGGTGGAGGGGTTAGGGTATAATACTAGAAAGAGAAATGTTACGTTAACGATCACTCCGCCATACTGTTGCATAGAAAGGAATGCGATATCGACCCATAAAAATCTTTGACCAGTTGCTCGGTCAACAGAAGAATCTACTAGATAATGATTTTAACTTCAAACACAAGCTTAAATCATATCTGCTTAACAACTCTTTCTGCTCCATGTAAGAATCTCTGATTGTGTAATAATATAATGTGCGTGCGCACGTGTGTAACTGACAGTAGTTAAGCAAAAATTACTGTGTGTAAAAGAAATTGAAGGTAACTTAAGATTAATGCAAAAGACACTCCGACAAATGGTTGGCGTTTTGCCATAAGTTTAACTGAAAAAGTGAATTACAATTTGTAAACTAACTCGTTCCGTATCACAGCAAGAAAGAGCAGTTGCTATCCATGGAGCCTCCACATAACTAATCAGTTGATGTGTTGCTGACAGGAGGAAGGTGTGTCCCCACACGGCCCTGAAACGCCGCGTATCAAACGTCGAGACACGCCTGCTCCTTGGATTGTAAGTATATGCACTCAGCGTGCTTTTTGTTGTATGGAAACATTATTGTGAGAACATACTTTCATCTATATTCAGTTTCAGTGTAATTGTCCTTACAAGGCTCACTGCTTATCTGGCAACGACTGTCTAAGGCTGCTAGTGTACTTGCAATGTATTCGATCTTAGAAGAAAGGTTGCAGATTATTGACTCAGAAAAGGTTAAATCTATAAAATAAAGAAAATAACTCCTCTAGTAATTAATGAGAGAAAAGGGCTAAAGAAGTGGGTGACAGATGAATGACAAAACATCTAGGACGATACCAGTGTAAGAAGATTGTGTTTTAATCAGCCTGACGTCAGGAAACGTGCGAAAATGCGTCATCTAATTGCTCCGAAAGGACTGTGTCATATTGAACCATGATTTATTTTCAAAGAATATTCTTAAGAATTTATTTTACTTAGTAGCGATTCATCAAGAACATGAACACATTTAATCACACTATGTAATCATGGAAGTAGTTGCCAGGGAGTACCAGGGAGTACCAAATTCCTTTTAACAAATGGGAATTTTATTCACTTTAATAGTGCCTAAAAGCATTTTTTAAAAGAAACAAATTTAAAATTATAATCAGAAATCACCCTCTAAATATCAAAGTTACAATTTATTCAGAAGCAGAAAGAAACAGGTTTTGACTGTATGAGCTTTCGGGCAGAGAACCTTGTCGCTCCCTTTTGACACGACCGTAGTTACGACCGTTGACAACAGCCTCTGAAAGACTACACTGGTGCAAATCTGCAACACATCAGACAACTTTAAACTAAGAGTTTTAACAATTTACACAAGCACACAAACTATGCACCCGCCGTAGGAGGGATGGAAATGGTACAAAACACTAACAATTAAAATATTAACCTTGCCACCGAAGGTGCAACTTGATTTTAACTTTTAAGAAAAGTCTTACGGTGAAAGGGTTGCAACTTTATATACTAAAATGACCATTTATATAAAAGCCCATGAAATGCAGTCTGATATAAAATACTACAAGGTTGGCCAAACAATAGTTAAAATGCTCTACAGTACACAGATACCGCCTCTCAAGATCATAGACAATAATATCAAAGTTTCCAAAGATCAAAACATATTTCAAGTATTAGGCCGTTACACTCCAAGCAATAAATTCGTTAACACACAAAATCCGTCAAACATGACAGAGGCAGCTACTCCGTACGGTAGATTGATAGGGAGATTACCAAACAACCCGAACCGCAGGTTGCTCTAACCCGCCCTACTCCACAAGGGAAAAACGGAACACCCAATTTATAAACAACCACCTTCCCGCTGGTGGGCAAAGGGAGAAGAATGGTGGGACGAGCACAAAGCAAAACGGCTGGTGACCTCACCAAGAAAACAAGTAGAATTTAACAAGAGTAAATCAAACAACGTATCACCAATCACTTAACTTGTAATAAACTGCGATTTCTCGAGAAGACCTGCCGCAACACCCCCAAATCGCTTTCCCGAACCGTCCGCTGCCAGCCGCTTCAACGGACGGAGGAAGGCGCGCCGGCCTCCCGTCTCACTGCGTCGCAGCTCGCACCGGCCAGACTGATGTCGTGGGTTGACTCCTGTTGCTCTCGTGTCGACCGCGAAGTCACTACACCTCGCTATACGCCGCGGCCCACTCGACTCACGTGGCGACCTCACATGCGCCGACGCTCAAGACGGACAAGTCATCTTGTGTCTCAGTGCGCGACCGACCAACCGATCGATCCAACCGCCAGTGACCATTGCCTGAGCAAACTGGAGCAGACTGGCGGCCTAACGCGCAGACCCAGATGCAGGAACTAAGCCCCGACCGGGCGACCACTCGATGAGTTCTCTTACTGGCGGAGTGGAAAGACTCTTATTTTGTCGGCTTTCAAGGTTGACCCGAACGACAGACATACTAGCACTCCGAACTGCCTAACAAATGCGGACGAGAGACAGACTAGCCAGTTGGGGACGGGAGACTGACCCAGACTGACCCTCAGTGGCGAGCTCATAGCGCCACTTAAATGCACGTGAACAGGCAACCTTTCCCTTTCCCACCAGAGGGAGACACCAAAGCTGCGATTGCCACAGCGGCGCCACCGCCAGAAACTGAGGGCGACTGCTTCACACTACGCGCTGCGGCGCGCTCTTCAAAACAGCAATTTTTACCACGGTTCACATATGCTGACGGTCCATGGACTGTGCCCATTTACATTTGCAGATTTATTAAAAAGGAGCGACGACATTCGAACTTGGAACAACTCAGCGTGGAATTTTCCTGTCCCTTAATCAAAGAGTTCAGTCGATGAAGAGATGGTTTATTTAAGAGATTATCGTTTCTACCGTATGACACTAGATGATCAACAGCATTGCGTTACTGAAGACCTTGGCATTTTCTCAAGGAGATAAAGCCGAGCCGACCGTTGTGAACGAGCGGTTCTAGGCGCTTCAGTCGGGAATCGCGCTGCTGCTATGGTCGCAGGCTCGAATCCTGCCTCGGGCAGGACTGTGTGTGCTGTCCTTAGGTTAGTTAGGTTTAAGTAGTTCTAAGTCTAGGGGACTGATGACCTCAGACGTTAAGTCTCATAGTCCTCAGAGCCATTTGAACCATTTTTGATAAAGCCGATTCTCTAGCTTTGACCCATTGATGTCAATGCTTGATTCCGTAGTCGCGAAGTTCTCACTGCGTACCAAGAATTTCGAGTCCTGATTTTATGATGTGTCTTAGCTATTACTGCTGGAGTGCATTTCAAGGCCAGAATCTATGCAAATTTCGGTCACTAACAGAGAAACAGAAGCTAGCACGTCACTAAGTCTCGACTGCCAGCCGACGGAGAGACAAGTCACATTTTCAGTGGACGACACCCTCCGTGCCAAGAAACCTGACACAATGATGCAGGCCGCATTTTCTGAATCAAATACCGAATGCTGTGACCCAGGTCTGGGGTCACGGACTCCAGTTAGTGGAATGCCCATCGTTATACGAAAGTAATATCATAACAGAATTATGAACAAAAGTACCTGACACTATCACATTGATTTCTTCATTTCTCATTATTATTGGTAGCGTCTTTTTATTACTACTACTATTCATACGAATAACAGATCCATCAGGGAGATTCAACCATTTTAGAGCTGCAAAATTCGACTGTTGGTGACGTGATTGTGAGACGGAAACGCGAACGACCAGTCACTGATAAATCAAGATCGGTCATACCTGATGTACTGACGGACAGGGCGTGAAATCAGCGGAAGGAATCACTCGTGAGTTTCAAAGTGCTTCTGAGTTTCAAAGTGCTTCCAGCAGTCCAGGTAGCACAATGACTGTGCTTAGGGACTTAAAAGAATGCTACAATGGTCGGGGGGGGGGGGGGCTCTCATTAGCCACACATTTCTGTACTAAGTGTTAAGCAACGCTTGAGGTGGCTTAAAGAGCGATGTCACTGGACGATGGATGACTGGAAACGAGCGATTTGGAGTGATGAATCACGCCACTCCCTGTAGGATTGGGATAGAAGGTTACACTTATGACATACATTCCACACTGAAGTACGGAGGAAGTGAAGCTATACACTGAAGAGCCAAAGAAACTGGTGCACCTGCCTAATATCGTGTTGGCCCCCGCGAACACGCAGAAGCGCCGCACCACGACGTCGCATGGACTCGACTAAAGTCTGAAGTAGTGCTGGAGGGAACTGACACCATGAATCCTGCAGGGCTGTCGATGAATCCGTAAGTGTACAAGGGGGGCGAGATCGCTTCTGAACAGCACGTTGCAAGGCATATAAGATGTGTTCAGTAGTGTTCACGTCTGGGAAGTTTGGTGGCCAGCGGAAGTGTTTAAACTCAGAAGAGTGTTCCTGGACCCACTCTGTAGCAATTCTGGACGTATGGAGTGACGCATTGTCCTGCTGGAATTACTCAAGTCCGTCGTGAATGCACAATGGACGTGAATGGACGCAGGTGCTCAGACGGGATGCTTATGTACATGTCACCTGTCAGAGTCGTATCTAGATGTATCAGGGGTCCCATATCGTTCCAACTGTACGCGACCCACGCCATTACACAGCCTCCACCAGCTTGAACAGTCCCCTGTTGACATGCAGGATTCATAGATTCATGAGATTGTCTCCATACCTATACACGCCCATCCGCTCGATACAATTTGAAACGAAACTCGCCCGACCAGGCAACACGTTTCCAGTCATCAACAGTCCAATGTCGATGTTTACGGGCCTGGGCGAGGTGTAAAGCTTTGTGTCGTGCAGTCATCAAGGGTACACGAGTGGCCCTTCGACTCCGAAAGCCCATATCGATGATGTTTCGTTGAATGGTTCGCACGCTGACGTTTGTTGATGGCCCAACATTGAAATCTGGAGCAGTATGAGGAAGGGTTGCACTTCTGTCACGTTGAACGATTATCTTTAGTTGTCGATGGTCCCATTCCTATAGGATCTTTTTCCGGCTGCAGCGATGTCGGGGATTTGATATTTTACCGGATTCCTGATATGCACGATATACTCGTGAAATACTCGTACGTGAAAAATCCTCACTTCATCGCTACCATCGCTCGTGCTTGGACTGTAACACCACGTTCAAACTTACTTAAATCTTGATAACCTGCCATTGTAGCAGCAGTAGCCGATCTAACAACTGCACCAGACACTTGTCTCATATAGGCGTTGCCAACCGCAGCACCGTATTCTACCTATCAACATATCTCTGTATTGAATATTTATTCCTATACCAGTTTATTTGGCGCTTCAGTATAATATAGGAATGCTTTTCGTGGTTAGCGTGTGGCCCCCTTATTGCTATTAAGAAAACGCTAAATGCGGAATGTGAACAAAATTTACAGCATTGTGTATTGCGAACTGTAGAGGGACAGTTCGAAGGTGATGACTGTTTGCATCAATATGACAATGCACCATTTCGTAAAGAAACATCTGTGAGGCAACGGTTTGTGGTCGATAACATTCCTGAAATGGACTGGACATCACAGGGTCCCAACCTGAACCCAATGGGACACCTTTGGGATGAGCTGAACGTCGATTTCGCTCCACACCCCAGCGTCCAACATCACTACTTGTCCTAGTTTCGATTCTTCAGGAAGCATGGGCTGCCATTCCTCCAAAGACGCTCAAACATTTCATTCAAAGTGTCGCCAGCAGAGTCCAAGGTGTCATAAAGGCAAAGCGTGGACACATCCCATATTAATGTCCGTTAGCAGGTGTCTGGATGCTTTTGATCAGGTAGTATAAATATTGTAAATAGTTAATTAATATAATATGGTTTGCGTTTCAGGGCTTTATGGCAAATTATTGACAAAATAACAAAGAGTAAGATTCTAAATGTGGTGCAGTGGAACACAGTAATAATGGTAACTGTAAAAAATGTCCGGCAGTCACTTCTAGGATGCAAGTCATTAGTGAAAGTAGCTACTGATAAACGAAAAAGAATAGAGAGAGGACTGATACCACACAGTGTAGACACTGCTGCTCTGGCTGTGAAATTACAGCCTTGTCTATGCCCACTCTACACTGACACCAGAGCGTTAATTGTCCAAATCTAGGGATATATCAAAGTATCATTCTTATCGCATACTATTACAGGTGCACAATTCCCTTTCATCTCTGACCACAATCGAAACATACGGCCGAAAAATCACACTAACAATTTGGAATTAAAGCGTGATTGTTTATGAATGCTCCGTATTGGTTTACTGCAGCGCTCACGTGGGGAAAAAGGGCGGCGGCCTTGCCGCAGTGCATACACCAGTTCCCGTCAGATCACCGAAGTTAAGCGCTGTCGGACGTGGCCAGCACTTGGATGGGTGACCGTCCGGGCCGCCATGCGCTGTTGCCATTTTTCTGGGTAAACGCAGCCTCGTGATGCCAATTCAGGAGTTACTCGACCGAATAGTAGCGGCTCTGGTCAAAGAAAACCATCATGACGACTGGGAGAGCAGTGTGCTGACCACACGCCTCTCCTATCCGCATCCTCCGCTGAGGATGACACGGCGGTCGGATGGTACCGATGGGCCACTTGTGGCCTGAAGACGGAGTGCTTTTTCACATGGGCAGAAGCTATGTATTCACTGCAGCAATGTTTATTGTAATAGTACAGTGCCAGTAAATGATCTTGTTGCACATTCTCTATTCTAGAAAAATTCTAGGATGGAGAAAACTCCTGCTAACTGGTCACTGCTCGTTAAATGGATCTATTTGAATACAGTGACGAGGTGCAGGAATGAGTGGATCACATTACGAATGTGATCCACCGCGACGACGAAAGCTTTCAGAACACCCAAGGGCACAGTCCGTCCTATGATGGGAGTGACGAGTGTCGTTCCACAACCAAGGGAGACAGCGACCCTGCGCCGATTCAAATGACGAGCAATTGCCGAGAAACTCGCGGGCCTTCCAGATAGCCCGAGCGAAATACCGCCACCAAATCACCTCCGGGAGCAAGAATAGATCGTATCGTGAGCTCGCCACTAAACTTCCAAAAGGTCTCCAGTAGTGTGGCAGAACATCAGGAAGATTTCTGAGTCAAGTGAGAAGTGCCAGTTTAGTGGCCACGTGACAGACCATTTGGACATAGCCCAGACAATATAGTAAGAGTTCGTTTATGTGGAAATGAGCGCCGCATGGAGAGCGCCGCCTTATCACTCTTCGTTCAGCGATGGTTGACTGTGCAGCTTCCTTTCTTCGAGAGGTTGCTGCATTAGACGTTCATGCCACGTGGCACGGCACCATGTAACCAACTTACAAGACCTCACTACATGTATAAGAAAGACCTTGGGCAGATGACGACCGCCACTTTGTTTGTGTCCTCGCGTCCAGGCAACACCTCAGTCAACTACCTTTTAGAGACGGTTACATAGCATGCATTTCTGTGTACACAGCCCGCATCTCGTGGTCGTGCGGTAGCGTTCTCGCTTCCCACGCCCGGGTTCCCTGGTTCGATTCCCGGCGGGGTCAGGGATTTTCTCTGCCTCGTGATGGCTGGGTGTTGTGTGCTGTCCTTAGGTTAGTTAGGTTTAAGTAGTTCTAAGTTCTAGGGGACTGATGATCTAAGATGTTAAGTCCCATAGTGCTCAGAGCCATTTGAACCATTTTTTCTGTGTACACATCGCTAGTATGAATCTTTTTCGATCTTGAGAAGGCCTAAAGATACCACTTAGAGTCATAATATCCTCGAATCACTGTATCAACAGGGCTTTTGTAAATGTATTGCTATCATGTTGCTGCCGGCCGCGGTGGTCTCGCGGTTCTAGGCGCGCAGTCCGGAACCGTGCGACTGCTACGGTCGCAGGTTCGAATCCAGCCTCGGGCATGGATGTGTGTGATGTCCTTAGGTTAGGTAGGTTTAAGTAGTTCTAAGTTCTAGGGGACTGATGACCACAGAAGTTGAGTCCCATAGTGCTCAGAGCCATTTGAACCATTTTTTACCATGTTGGTACTTCAGGTATCAAGTGGGAGAAACCCTCACCCAAGATACTGTTCCATCCTTTAACATTGCATAGTGTACACCATAAGGAAGCGAATGCTGCTTTCCCTATCCGAGGACTGTTTAGCAATATTCTGTTGACAGTGCAGTATTGCATGAATTTTGATCGTATTGTTAACAGCAGTTGTTACGTTGAAGACTCCCTAGATGATGCCCAATGTGGATTTAGACCTAACAGATCGACTATTGACAATATATATGTCCTAAGGATGTTGGGTGAAAAGAAATATGAATTCAATCAAAATGTACATATGCTTTTCATTGATTTTAAAAAAGCTTTTGACAGTATCAACAGGGAATATTTATGGAAGTGCATGAGGCAGATTGGCATCCCTAACAAATTGATAAATTTAATAAAATCTTGCACTTTAAACTCAAAATACAAAATAAAAGTAGCCAGCAAACTTTCTGAAGACTTTGAGGTTAAAACTGGAGTCAAACAAGGGGATTCACTCTCACCAGTTCTTTTTAACATAGTAATCAATAGAATAATTCAAAAAGTAAAGCTACTACAAATTGGAGCACAACTGGAAAGCAAAATTAATATTGTAGCATACGCTGATGACATTGCATTATTATCTGACAGTGAGAATGATTTGAAGCTTCTTACAGCACAATTAATTAAAGCCACAAATGGCACAGGCCTCCAGCTGAATACAGACAAAACAATGTACTTTATCTTATCCCGCTATCCATCAAATAATAATGTACTGCAAATTAATAACACAGCTTTCACAAAGACAAATGAATTTAATTACCTTGGTACAATAGTAACCTCTGACAACTCCATAAAAATTGAAATAGAATCACGAATTCAGAAGGCTAACAAATGCTACTATAGTCTCTTGACAGTTTTCAAAAGCAAGTTAATTTCTAGGAACACCAAACTACAAGTATACAAATCATTGATTACACCAGTACTCACCTATGGATCTGAAACCTGGACTCTCACAAAAAAAGAGGAAAACAGATTAAGAGTATTTGAACGAAAAATTTTGAGAAAAATATTTGGACCCATAAGAGATAGGATCAGTGATGAATGGAGATTGCTAAATAACAATGAAATTTACAAATTATATAAAGACTCCGATATAATGGCCAAAATTAAAGCCAAAAGACTGAAATGGATAGGGCATGTCATCAGAGCACCACCAAACAGGACCATCAAGAAAGTGACTGAAGAGATTCCCACCGGAAGACGACCTCTTGGACGCCCACGCATGAGATACTTGGACAATATTCAAGACGATCTCAGAAAACTAGGACATGACAGACAGTGGCAAATTACTTGTAAAGACAGAGCAAAGTGGTTCAACATTGTCCATTCTGCAGCAAAAAGCCTTCATGGATTGTAATGCTTAATAATAATAATAATAATAATAATAGTTGTTGCTTCGTTCTATTAACAGATTTTAGAGGTTAATGGTCGGGAACAAATTAATGTTCTAAAATCCCTGCATTCGGAACATGCGAATGACTCTGTTTCTATGGTTCTGTCAACAGAATCTTGTAGGTAGCGGTAGCGTCGTTGTCACGATATATATATTTCAGCCAGGTACTTTTGATCATATATATATACACTGAAGCGACAAAGAAAGTAGCATAGGCATGCGTGTTCAAATATGATCAAAAGTATTCGGCCACCTGGCTGAAAATGACTTACAAGTTCGTGGCGACCTCCATCCGTAATGCTGGAATTCAATATCGTCTTGGCCCACCCGTAGCCTTGATGACAGCTTCCGCTCTCGCAGGCATACGTTCAATCAGGTGCTGGAAGGTTTCTTGGGAAATGGCAGCCTATTCTTCACGGAGTGCTGCACTGAGGAGAGGTATCGATCTCGGTCGGTGACGCCTGGCACGAAGTCGGCGTTCCAAAACATCCCAAAGGTGTTCTATAGGATTCATGTCAGGACTCTGTGCAGGTCAGTCCATTACAGGGATGTTATTGTCGTGTAACCTCTCCGCCACATGTTGTGCTTTATGAGCAGGCGCTCGATTGCATTGAAAGATGCAATCGCATCCCCGAATTGCTCTTCAACAGTGGGTTGCAAGAAGGTGCTTAAAACATCAGTGTAGACATGTGCTGCGATAGTGCCACGCAAAACGACAAGAGGTGCAAGCCCCTCCATGAGAAACACGACCACACCATAACACCACCGCTTCCGAATTTTACTGTTAGCACTACACACGCTGGCAGATGACGTTCACCGGGCATTCGCCATACCTACACCCTGCCAACGAATCGCCACATTGTGTACCGTGATTCGTCACTCCATACAACGTTTTTCCACTGTTCAGTCGTCCAATGTTTATGGTCCTTACACCTCCCGCCTAACTGTCATAGTACTTGTAGTGGATCCTGATGCAGTTTGGTATGCCTGTGTGATGGTCTGGATAGATGCCTGCCTATTACACATTACGACCCTCTTCAACTGTCAGCGGTCTCTGTCAGTCAACAGACGAGGTCGTGCCTATACGCTTTTGTACGCGTCCCTTCACGTTTCCACTTCACTATCACATTGGAAACAGTGCACCTAGCGATGTTTAGGAGTGTGGAAATCTCGCGTACAGACTATGACGCAAGTGACATCCAATCACCTGACCACGTTTGAAGTCTGTGTGTTCGGTGGAGCGCCCCATTCTGCTCTCTCGCGATGTCTAATGACTCCTGAGGTCGCTGATATGGAGTATCTGGCGGAAGGTGGCAGCACAATGCACCTAATATAAAAAACGTACGATTTGGGGGGTGTCCGGATATCTTTGATAAAATAGTGTATGTAACCAGGTAGAATACAGCGCTGCGGTCGGCAACGCCTATATAAGACAACACGTGTCTGGCACAGTTGTTAGAATGGGTACTGCTGCTGCAATGACAGGTTATCAAGATTCAAGTGAGTCTGAACGTGGTGTTATAGTCGGCGCACGGGTGATGGGACACAGCATCTCCAGGGTAGCGATGAAGTGGGAATTTTCCCATACGACCATTTCACGAGTGTACCCGTGATTATCAGGAATCCGGTATAACATCAAATACACTACTGCGACCGGAAAAAGATCTAGCAAGAACGGGACCAACGACGACTGAAGAGAATCGTTCAACGTGACAGAAGCGCAATCCTTCCACTATTTGCTGCAGATTTCGATGTTGAGCCATCAACAAGTGTCAGCATGCGAAGCATTCAGCGGAACATCTTCGATATGGGCTTTGGGAGCCGAAGGTCCACTCGTGTACCCTTGACGACTGCACGACATAAAGCTTTACGGATCTCCTGGGCCCGTTAACACCAACATTGCACTGTTGATGACTAGAAACATGTTGCTTGGTCGGACAAGTCTTGTTTAAAATTTTATCAAAAATGGTTCAAATGGCTCTGAGCACTATGCGACTTAACTTCCGAGGTCATCAGTCGCCTAGACGTAAGAACTAATTAAACCTAACTAACCTAAGGACATCTCACACATCCATGCCCGAGGGAAGATTCGAACCTGCGACCGTAGCGGTCGCTCGGTTCCAGACTGTAGCGCCTAGAACCGCACGGCCACTCCTGCCGGCCAAATTTTCTCGAGCGAATTGACTTATACAGGTATGCCGCGCGGGATTAGCCGAGCGGTCTAAGGCGCTGCAGTCATGGACTGTGCGGCTGGTCCCGGCGGAGGTTCGAGTCCTCCCTCGGGCATGGGTGTGTGTGTTTGTCCTTAGGATAATTTAGGTTAAGTAGTGTGTAAGCTTAGGGACTGATGACCTTAGCAGTTAAGTCCCATAAGATTTCACACACATTTGAACATTTGTACAGGTATGGAAACTACCTCATGAATCCATGGGTGGTGCATGTCAGCAGGAGACTGTTCAAGCTGGGGAGGCTCTGTAATGGAGTGGGGCGTGTGCAGTAGGAGTGATATGGGACCCCTGATATGTCTAATCTGACAGGTGACACGTACATAAGCATTCTATCTGATCACCTGCATCCATTCATATCCATTGTGCATTCCGACGGACTTGGGAAATTCCAGGAGGACAGTGCGACACCCCAGGCGTAGGTCCTGAAACACTGTTCTGAGTTTAAACACTTCCGCTGGTCACCAAACCTCCCAGACATGAACATTATTGAACACATCTGGGATGCCTTGCCATGTGCTGTTCAGAAGAGATCTCGCCCCCCCCCCCCCTCGTACTCTTACGGATTTATGGACAGCCCTGCTGTATTCATGGTGTCAGTTCCTTCCAGTACTACTTCAGACATCAGTCGAGTCCATGCCACGTCGTGTTGCGGCACTCTGCGTGCTCGCGGGGAGCCTACACGATATTAGGCAGGTGTACCAGTTTCTTTGGATCTTCAGTGTGTGTCACTGGTTTTTATACATCGTGGCAAGCCTAGACGACAGTTCTACTGTTCTCACTTCTTGAGGAGATTGACAAGCTTCTATAACTTTTAAATTTTATTAGGTCAGTTTCAGTAAAACGGTTTAATAACAAATGCTTATCTTCAGAAGACATCCCCGTGAATGTGTGAGACGATAATACATAACATAATTGCAGAACACACTCAGTGATAAACTGTTCTTTACATCGAAAAATAGTACTGCTGTTTCCGTATCTACTTATAATTTTTGTACTGAATAATTGTTCTACAGAGAAATATTCTCAGCCGAACAAGACAGTCAAATATCACCTGTTACATTTAACTCTGAACTTTAGTACACTGTTCTGAGAAACGACACTTGCTCACGGCTGGATACGAACTACGATGGGCTGCTATCAGAGTGGGCGAGGGGCGCTGCTCTCTTATGTAAGCAGACTTCCAGCAGCGGCGGAGTACGGAAGTAGTTGTGGCTGTGTCCTCCATGGCGTCTCTCATTCGTAGCTGCGTCTGGCAGCGACTGTCTTCAGCGTGTGGTTCCATCGTGAGGTACCAGCTTTACCATGGGACCTCACTCTTCGGACGACATTACGCTGGTAACACATGTATACCGTTACATAACAGTTTCTACTTGTTTAAACAATTTACTTATTGACGAACATGAAATGATCATCCAGTGGGTATTTTGTAACGTAGGCGAGAAGTGTACATGAGCTAGGGGGCACAATGGTCAGATGCAGCACTCGCATTCAGGAGGACA
This sequence comes from Schistocerca nitens, assembly GCF_023898315.1. Lineage (NCBI taxonomy): Eukaryota > Metazoa > Arthropoda > Insecta > Orthoptera > Acrididae > Schistocerca > Schistocerca nitens. The sequence continues at coordinate 356,054,246 of NC_064615.1, forward strand.
GCAGTTCAAATACCGATCCAGTCACTGATATTAAAAGTTTTCCGCCGTTTCGCTACAGAGTTTAAAGCAAATGTCGGTGTTGTCACTCGAGGAGGACACACCCAGTTTCATTCCTTAGACTTCCTTTACCTGAAGCTTAGGTTCTGTCTGTAACTACATCGCTGTCGACGGGACGTCAAATTCTTATCTTACTTCCTTTCTTTCTTGGGTCCAGAAAGTTTTGGAGTGCGATAGGTACCCAGCGATGAGCGTTGGTGCACGATGATTTTTTTTTTTTTATCCAAGGTCAAAGAATATATAGGGATCGTCTGCTGGCTGCCTTTCTTAACGTAGGTTTGCGTGATAAAGAAGGCATTGCAACATGCAGGACATAAGGCAGTACCTTACCAGTCTCTTCTCTCTGGACTTAGCTGTTGCCTTCTCCTTTAGGTATTCTTTTTATTGTTGGACGAGACGGAAGTTTAAGCACTGTATCGCAGCGAACCATTATAGGAGTACTGGCTGATTTTGAGCGTTGTTGATCCATCTTCTTTATTGCCGAGAAGCGTAGCACATGGTTCTTTCGTGGCCTAAGGAGTAACACTGCTAAAATAACGTGCTGCTCAGGACGCAAAACTGTTACTGATGTAAAGGTGCAAACAATTTCATTTGTTTAACTTTTTTGAATTTGTACCCAGATTTTGGCGCCACCACAATTTCTGTGCGTCAGGGGACTGTCTATTTCTTCTATACAGAAGCCCAATCACGTATTTATCAACATTCATTACATTACAAAATTTTGTACATGGCTGTACGTTCAGAGACCGTGAATAGTTACAATTGAAATTCAGATTTAAATTCTAAGGAAGACTCTCCTAGCAGTGTTGAAACCCTGTTAATTCGTTAAAAATAATGACCGAGGGCTGTTTTCTTTCATTACATTACATTACTTTATGAAGCTACAATGAGGTTCCTCCACTCAGCACTAGATAGCAGTAAAATAAAATATTAGCGCCAGAAGGTCTCAAAATAACAATGACACATGGTAGTAAATATCTACACTCCTGGAAATGGAAAAAAGAACACATTGACACCGGTGTGTCAGACCCACCATACTTGCTCCGGACACTGCGAGAGGGCTGTACAAGCAATGATCACACGCACGGCACAGCGGACACACCAGGAACCGCGGTGTTGGCCGTCGAATGGCGCTAGCTGCGCAGCATTTGTGCACCGCCGCCGTCAGTGTCAGCCAGTTTGCCGTGGCATACGGAGCTCCATCGCAGTCTTTAACACTGGTAGCATGCCGCGACAGCGTGGACGTGAACCGTATGTGCAGTTGACGGACTTTGAGCGAGGGCGTATAGTGGGCATGCGGGAGACCGGGTGGACGTACCGCCGAATTGCTCAACACGTGGGGCGTGAGGTCTCCACAGTACATCGATGTTGTCGCCAGTGGTCGGCGGAAGGTGCACGTGCCCGTCGACCTGGGACCGGACCGCAGCGACGCACGGATGCACGCCAAGACCGTAGGATCCTACGCAGTGCCGTAGGGGACCGCACCGCCACTTCCCAGCAAATTAGGGACACTGTTGCTCCTGGGCTATCGGCGAGGACCATTCGCAACCGTCTCCATGAAGCTGGGCTACGGTCCCGCACACCGTTAGGCCGTCTTCCGCTCACGCCCCAACATCGTGCAGCCCGCCTCCAGTGGTGTCGCGACAGGCGTGAATGGAGGGACGAATGGAGACGTGTCGTCTTCAGCGATGAGAGTCGCTTCTGCCTTGGTGCCAATGATGGTCGTATGCGTGTTTGGCGCCGTGCAGGTGAGCGCCACAATCAGGACTGCATACGACCGAGGCACACAGGGCCAACACCCGGCATCATGGTGTGGGGAGCGATCTCCTACACTGGCCGTACACCACTGGTGATCGCCGAGGGGACACTGAATAGTGCACGGTACATCCAAACCGTCATCGAACCCATCGTTCTACCATTCCTAGACCGGCAAGGGAACTTGCTGTTCCAACAGGACAATGCACGTCCGCATGTATCCCGTGCCACCCAACGTGCTCTAGAAGGTGTAAGTCAACTACCCTGGCCAGCAAGATCTCCGGATCTGTCCCCCATTGAGCATGTTTGGGACTGGATGAAGCGTCGTCTCACGCGGTCTGCACGTCCAGCACGAACGCTGGTCCAACTGAGGCGCCAGGTGGAAATGGCATGGCAAGCCGTTCCACAGGACTACATCCAGCATCTCTACGATCGTCTCCATGGAAGAATAGCAGCCTGCATTGCTGCGAAAGGTGGATATACACTGTACTAGTGCCGACATTGTGCATGCTCTGTTGCCTGTGTCTATGTGCCTGTGGTTCTGTCAGTGTGATCATGTGATGTATCTGACCCCAGGAATGTGTCAATAAAGTTTCCCCTTCCTGGGACAATGAATTCACGGTGTTCTTATTTCAATTTCCAGGAGTGTATGTGTTATTCTCAAAATTTAAAAATATTACTGCAGTGTCATTACACTACCCCCAACTTGAAACAGCAACACGCCACTTGCAGTTCATCATCAAGATGCTGGAGAAGTAGCAAGTATACTGTGGTTTGAGGTGTTTCTCCATTTCCATCATTCAAGGTACATTTATAGTTCACCAACACTTCTTTTGAAGGACAACTCTGTAGATGAATGATTGGTTAAGATATCTGGATTGACAAGTAGACCTCTTGGCTAATGGGTCTACAAACAAGGTTCCTTCAGACAAAGTATATCCGTAAGAGCCTTAGACACTGATCTTGGGAGGCTGAAAGATGGTATTTGCACCTGTTTGGTTAAGTCCTCATGTGATCCCATTTTGGTTGTGAATTCCAGGCGTATGGATCAACAAGAGCTACACATTTGAAGATAATCAACACACTGTCCGCTATAAGGGGATCAGGCAGACCAGAGGCTCTACAAGACAATGACGCCCATATGATAGTTTTACAACCTAGACCTGCGGTGTGGAGTGTTTTTAATATTTTGGAACAAGAATGACGACTTTTAAGTAGCCATGAAAAATTTCCATTTCCTGCGTAATTCCAATTTTTAAATTATTTTCTTGAAGGAAAAACACCTGACTATATTGTTTTCCTTCCCCTGAGAGCTGGAGAGGGGGGCGTGTCCGGTCCCCCCACCCCTCACCCTTGCCCCAGATATGGACGCCCTTGCTACAAGATAATTCCTATTGCCTCCATCTGTACACAGCAACCCTTCGTTGTGCGACAGGCATACAGTCTCTTATCTAATTCACACTCACTTGTATTTCATACGGTTTATGATCCACAAACGCTAATGACTTTGACTGACAGCTCATAAACAAAACCAAATGGGATACGTGCAAACCGAGAGCTGGTGATGTGCGCTGCGTTTCAGTATCCCCGCAGGGACTGAGCAGTCTAGCACCATGGATACTAAAGGACCTCAGGTAATTCTAGTACTTCTGTATTAAAAAAAGGGTAGATCTGTTTATTACACGTTTAAATTATAGTTTCATAAAATCTGCTGACAGTATCAGGATTGTATGCCAATATAGACTGATGGGTCCAAGCAAGGGGAGAACCTTATTTTCTATTTGTTTTGCCTTGATCATGTCCTCAACGAAAGGAAGAAAGGTTAATCTTTAACGTCCCGTGGACGCTGATGTTATCGTTGATAAAGCACACACTAGGAATGAGGAAGGATGGATAACGAAATTGGCTGAATCCTTCTCCAAGGAAGTATCATGTCCTCAGTACTCGCGTACTGAAAGAATTCAGTGTCTGTTTGAAAAAGCACTACTGGAACAGATGAGACATGTTGGAGCTAAAAAAACGTTCCTTGCATGATCCTACTGCCCAAGTACTCCTTAAGCCATCCAGCGCATGTGTCCACTGGAGAAATCAGTCCAGTCCATCCAGGACACCTGGCTCCGTATACAACATACTGAAGTCTTATTTTAATATTGTAATAGGTAACAGAACATGAGGAACTTTGGGGCAATGGACTGGTAGTTGCAACAGTGAAGGGGGGTTCCTAATACCTATTTCAGAAGAGCAGGAAAGTTCCTTACATCCCATGTTCTGACTGCTGTAGGATTGTTTGATGTCGTCGTTCGGGCTAAGGCCACATGAGAGCGTGGTCATTACTGCTTGACACGCAGGATCATGTGTCATTTGGAGGACAATTGAATGTCAATAATCTGCAGTGGCATAGCTGCTTCCAACCTCTAAAACAAAAACAAAGTTCTCGTAGTCGCTCCTGGACTGAAGGCCGCCCTCTGATGAACAGATTCCTCCTTCAACGGGAAAGCCCATCAGTACGCATAGCTTGTAGTGCATATGCCAATATGTACATCTACTACTGGAAGACCACACAATGTTTTCTTATGAAGGGTAGTCCACAGCCTGGCTAGGGTCTTGAATTCTGTTATTGATGATGGTTCAAATGGCTCTGAGCACTATGGGACTTAACTTCTGAGGCCATCAGTCCCCTAGAACTTATAACTACTTAAACCTAACTAACCTAAGGACATCACACACATCCATGCCCGAAGCAGGAGTCGAACCTGCGACTGTAGCGGTCGCGCGGTTCCAGACTGTAGCGCCTAGAACCGCTCGGCCACTCCGGCCGGCTGTTATTGATGATGGAACTAAAGCCGTCAAGTGTCTCATCAAATTATATACGACTCACCGTCCCCTACCTACAATCTTAGGAAGGAATACATAGTTCAATACTCTGACTGGCTGTAACGATTCTCATCATATTTCTTCACCTTTTTCTACTTGTGTGCCATTTATTATCATTCTTTTATTACTGTTCTTCTCTCTGTATTTTCTGATCCTATTTAGTGTATTGTGTAATTTATATCTTGTTATCCAATAATTTCTAGTATGTGGGCGATAGTAAGCATGCTGTCACTGAACCTAATCAACAATTCCAAATATACAGGGTGTCCCAGAAGGAATGGTCAATATTCAAGGATATGTCAGGAACGATCATTCGAAGAAAAAAGACTAGTAAGTAGGGGCTGTAAAATGCATACCTCAAGAGCTATAAGCACTTCTTCATCTTCGATTTTGTGAAAGAAATCACTTCTACTGTAAGCTCTTTGCTTTCGATATTTTTAGAGGTGGTGGTATGGACCAAAACAAGGAAAAAAATGTCCCGTAAACATGGCTCCAAAGTGCATATCATAAGAGCCATTAGCACTTGCTCATCTCCGCTACTGCGAAACACCTCTTCTACTTAACGGTTGCTCATAACTCTTTAGATATGCATTTTAGAGTCCATTTTTACTAAACATTTTTTCTTCGAATGGTCGTCCCTGTCATATCGCTGAATATGACCACTCTTCCTGAGACACCCTGAATATATACATACTACATGCGGAGCGGTCACTAAGTCTGAAAAGATTGTAAGGATGTTGCAGTGTAGTTAGTGCTGAGAAATAACTGTTACGAAAATATTCGATGCGTCGGGCCATTTCCGAGTTAATTAGCATTTAAGTCAGCCAATTAGGATGTTTTGCGCGAAAATTCAAGCGGCCCTCCAGAGACGGCGTCGCTACACGTGTTCTCCGATTGTGTATGTGCATTCCTAAGGGACCAAACTGCTTAGGTCGTCTGTCCCTAGACTTACACACTACTTAAACTAGCTTATGCCAAGAACAACACACAAACCCATGCCCGAGGGAGGACTCGAACCTCCGACGGGAGGGGTTGCGCAGTCCGTGACATGACGCCTCAAACCACGCGGCCACACCATGCGGCTGTTCTCCGATTGGTTTCCTAAAAACGAACAAGAGAACGATACTAAAATTGGACATAGAACGGTAGTGAGGATCGAATCAGAGCCAAACGCAGAGTCGCCTCGTGCGCTCTCGTCCACGCTATGAGAACAACTAACACTAATTGTATCTGGCGGTCGCTTGAATTTGCGCACACAACGCCCTGACAGACGAATTTCAATGCTGATTAATTTGGAAACGGCGCAATGTTTCCAATTTTTCCTTAACGGTTATTTCTCAGGACAGCATACTCTACAACACCCTTAAGCTTTTCAGACTGTTTGTGACCATCCTGTTGGCCTATATATACTAACGGAAAGAAATCATAACACGAAGAAGGAGTTCTGCAACATAAGCGAAAGTTGGTAGGCGTGTTTCTACATCTGAAAGACATTGTCCATTCAAATTTCAAGTCAGTCGCATAACAGTGACGCTAGATAGCGCCACTATGAGGATGCAGATCAGGTTTGCTTTAAATACAGGGTGGTCCATTATTCGTGACCGGGCCAAATATCTCACAAAATGAGCGTCAAACGAAAAAACTACAAAGAACGAAACTCGTCTGACTTGAAGGGGTAAACCAGATGGAGCTACGGTTGGCCCGCTAGATGGCACTGCCATAGGTCAAACGGATATCCACTGGGTTTTTTTAAAAATAGGAACCCTCATTTTTTATTACTTAGTACGTAAAGAAATATGAATGTTTTAGTTGGACCACTTTTTTCGCTTTGAGATAGATGGCGCTGGAATAGTCACAAACATATGGCTCACAATTTTAGACGAACGGTTGATAACAGGTAGGTTTTTTAAATAAAAATACGGAACGTAGGTACGTTTGAACATTTTATTTCGGTTGTTCCAATGTGATACATGTACCTTTGTGAACTTATCACTTCTGAGAACGCATGCTGTTACAGCGTGATTACTTGTAAATACCACATTAATGCAATAAATGCTCAAAATGATGTCCGTCAACTCAGTGCATTTGGCAATACGTGTAACGACATTCCTCTCAACAGCGAATAGTTCGCCTTCCGTAATGTTCGCACATGCATTGACAATGCGGTGACGCATGTTGTCAGGCGTTGTCGGTGGATCACGATAGCAAATATCCTTCAACTTTCCCCACAGAAAGAAATCCGGGGACGTCAGATCCGGTGAACGTGCGGGCCATGGTATGGTGCTTCGACGACCAATCCACGTGTCATCAAATATGCTATTCAGTTCCGCTGTAACCGCACGCGAGCTATATGTGCCGGACATCCATCAAGTTGGAAGTACATCGCCATTCTGTCATGCAGTGAAACATCTTGTAGTAGCATCGGTAGAACATTACGTAGGAAATCAGCATACATTGCACCATTTAGATTGCCATAGATAAAATGGGGGCCAATTATCTCTCCTCCCATAATGCTGCACCATACATTAACCTGCCAAGGTTGCTGACGTTCAACTTGCCGCAGCCATCGAGGATTTTCCGTTGCCCAATAATGCATATTATGCAGGTTTACGTTACCGCTGTTGGTGAATGACGCTTCGTCGCTAAATAGAACGCGTGCAAAAAATCTGTCATCGTCCCGTAATTTCTCTTGTGCCCAGTAGCAGAACTGTACACGACGTTCAAATTCGTCGCCATGCAATTCCTGGTGCATAGAATTATGGTACGGGTGCAATCGATGTTGATGTAGCATTCTCAACACCGACGTTTTTGAGATTCCCGATTCTCGCCCAATTTGTCTGCTACTGATGTGCGAATTAGCCGCGACAGCAGCTAAAACACCTACTTGGGCACCATCATTTGTTGCAGGTCGTGGTTGACGTTTCACATGTGGCTGAACACTTCCTGTTTCCTTAAATAACGTAATGTAACCGAGCAGCATACATAGCACACGCCCGTTGGGCATTTTGATCACAATAGCCATACATCAACATGATATCGACCTTTTTCGTGATTGGTAAATGGTCCATTTTAACCCGGGTAATGTATCACGAAGCAAATACCGGCCGCACTGGCGGAATGTTACGTGATACCACGTACTTATACGTTTGTCACTATTACAGTGCCATCTGTCACAAAGCAAAAAAAGTGGTCCAACTAAAACATTCATATTTCTTGACGTACTACACGAATATGTAATAAAAAATGGGTGTTCCTATTTTTAAAAAAACGCAGTTGATATTCGTTTTGACCTAAGGCAGCGCAGTCTAGCGGGCCAACCATAGCGCCATCTGGTTTCCCCCTTCAAGCTAGACGATTTTCGTTCTTTGTAGTTTTCTCGTTTGATGCTTATTTTGTGAGATATTTGGCGCAGTCACTATCAATGGACCACTCTGTATAGCTGTAATGGTTGTGAGTGTTAGTTACCTTCGAGATCGGATATCGTGAGTTGCTGTTAGTCAAGAATGCCTTTAAGGTGACAAAGACGCCATTATGAACACGTCACAGAGTTCGAACGAGGTCGTGTAATAGGGCTACGAGAAGCTAGATGTTCCTTCTGCGATATTGCACAAAGACTTGGCAGTAATGCAACCACTGTACATTATTGCTGGCAGCTGTGGTCAAGAGAATCTACGGTCGCAAGAAGACCGGGCTACGGACGGCCGTGTGGCACTGTCGAGAGGGAAGACCATCACGTTCAGCATATGGCGGTGGACCATCGTACCGCATCTAGAGCAGCATTCTGAGCAGCTGTTAGCACCACAATGACACAACGAAATAACACAGATCTGTTATTTCAGGGACGTCTCGAACCAGGCGCCATGTAGCAGACACGCCACTGACCCCAAACCACCACCATTTGTGAATTAAGTGGTGTCAAGTGAGAGCTCTTCGGGGGGGGGGGGGGTCGAAGTCTGTTGTGTTTTCTGATGAAAGGTGGTTCTACCTCAGTGTCAGTGATGGCCACATGTTGATTAGGAGGAGGCCAGAAAAAAGTCTGCAACCAACCTATCTACATGCTAGACACACTGGATCTACCTGTGGTTGTGCGCCCTAAAACACTAATAATCATCATCATCATCTACCTGTGAAGCTATGATCTGGGGTGCTATTTCGTTTGACAGCAGGGGAACTCTCGTGGTTGTAGCACACATCCTGACTGCCAATCTATACGTCAGTCTGTTGATTCGATCTGTTGTGCTGCCGTTCATGACCAGCAATCCTGGGGGTGTTGTCCAACAGGATAACGCTCGCCCATATACCTCTGCTATAACCCAACATGCTGTACAGACATATTGCGTTGGCCTGCTCGATCATCACATCTATCCGCAATCGAAAAGATACGGGATTTCATCGCACGACAACTCCAGCATCACTCACAAACAGCCTTAACCGTCCCTGTATTGACCAAGTGCAACAGGCATGCAACTCCATCCCACAAACTCACATGAGGTAGCTGTACAACACAAACCATGCACATCTACATTCTTGCATTCAACCTGTCATCTTGCAATGTTAATCACGTTAATAGTTTACCTAGATAAATGTATTACCGAAATTTCATTACTCTATATTAATTGTTTTTTGTTGTTGAGATTTTTTCCGTCATTGTATATACATCGGACTAATTTCAGTTTGCTACTCTCTGTCAACGTGTCAAGTACGGTTTGACAACCAACCATAATCACCACTCAGTATTCGAAATGCAACGAGACAAGGAAATCCATTGACGCCAATACTATTCAACTTGACCTTGGAAAAGTAAGTAGTGTCACTGATCGAATCAGAGAGATGGAGATGGTGGGAGCAGACAGAATACTGGTATTTGTGAACAATGTTTGATTCCTGGTGACACCCTGGAACAAGTATGCGGCGATACTTCCCAATTTCTCCACAATGCGAAGAAAATTGGGCTGGCGGTGAATCAGGATAAAATAAATGTCTCGTTGCATCACGCCATTAAGCTGTCGGTCCTTCCATCCATTGTTGTCGACAAGAATACCATTGAATGACTTAAGGGGGGTAGGACGTCAAACGGGCCGACTTTTAGCAGGAGAGGCACCACAGGACATTTTAATTTCCACTGTCTATACTTTTACAAATAAATTCATAAAACTTTGTCAGTATGACCAGGAAGGATTCAGAATTCACACTCATAAGAGTGTAAGTTCGAAAACATAACGAAATGATTTTTTTACACGAGAAATTTCATCACTTTTTTCACTTACTAATGGCAGTATTTGTTGCTATAGGTGCACTTTTCTTCATAAGTAAGAGAGATTCTTTGATGAATTTTGCACAGCATACAAACCATACTTAAAGGTGTATGAAACTCTAGAATTTTCCAAATCTATTAAAACCTGTGGTAAAAATTGAGGTAATTAACTAAAAAATTTTTTTTTCTAAACATAAAGTTTAAAATATAACAGTTCATTCGTTTTTTCATAAATTAAATAAATTCTAGAGTTTCATACACCTGTGAGTATGGTATGTATGCTGCGCAAAATTCATCGAAGAATCTATCTTATGAAGAAAAGTGTGCCTATAGCAACAAATGCAGCCATTAGTAAGTGAAAAAGTGATGAAATTTCGCACGTAAAAAAAAATTTATTTTGTTATGTTTTCGAACTTCCACTGCAATGAGTGTGATCCTTGAATCCTTCCTGGTGTTGCTGACAAAGTTTTATGAATTTATTTGTAAAATTATAGACACTGGAAATTAAAATGTCCTGTGATGCCTCTTCTGCTCCAAGTCGGCCCGTTTCACGTCCTACCCCCCTTAAGGAATTCAAGTAACTGATTTCCATACTGACTAATAAAAGTGAAGTGGCAACAGAAACGTGTCAACGAATAATAAACGCTAGTTCTATGTTCTTGAGTCTAAACAATTTATTCAAGTCACGACTGATATCACAGAAGAATAAGCTCCAGCTGTACGTGACGCTAGTACGCACACTAATTTTGTATGTTTGTGAAACCTGGGCAACTTCTTCGACAACTGAAGAAGGAATCTATGCCTTCGAGAGGAAAGTACTTTCTTCGGCAACTGAAGAAGGAATCTATGCCTTCGAGAGGAAAGTATTTCGAAAGACCTACAGACTCGTCTATAATATCATGGAAGGTACATGGGAACGAAGAACGAAAGAAAACCTGTACGAGAGGTTTGGAAACGCACACATAGGCCGAATATTAGGGTTGCAGTGTTTTGGCCACATCATTGGAACTGATAGATCCGTCCCATACCGTGTCCTCCATCCTCAACCTGGTGCAAAACGCCATCCAAGGATGCGATAGAAGTTTTAAGTACTAACAATCCCTTAAGAAGTGGTGCCGATAGCGGTAGAAAATGAATCTAGAAGTCGCCAACGACAGACTACCACCTGCAGTAGATGTCTCCTCTATTGCACTGACTGACCTCTTTTTTATTGTGCTTTTTGTAATGTGTTATAATTTTTTACACAGTACTGTTCTTTCTGCTCTTGTGGTGTAAGTATTTCTATTATTTTTCTACTGTAGGCCTGAAATGCCCGTCAATGTAAAAAACTGATGGTGATTATGAAAACTGTTTAACACGAATGTGCTGTTTGATAGAGATGAATTATGTGCTACACTCTTCACCGGTTAACTTGATTGCATAAATAGATAAATAAATAGAGACTTGTTTACTGATCGTGAACCTATTTGTGCATTTGCTTGCCTGCAACAGGAAATGGAGTTCCTGTCACGCATGATGGCCGAAATATTCGACGCTTCACTGGAAACACGGCGTCGCCCCTCATCCGCGCGTTGGTGGGTGAGCATCACGACTGTTTAAGCCTTGGTCTGAAATTTAAATCTTATCCATCTTACAGTTCGTTCCGGAAATTTGGCGAGAACTGCTGGATGCCGCCAGTGCTGTGCAGCGCTCTGCTTAATCGATGACTTTCTGTGTTCTTATCGAGTGAAGATAATAGAACTAATATCAATAAGGCGAGCTTCTACGACGTTCGGAAGTATTCACCTAACGATGGTCAAAAGTCTCTGCGCCGGAATATTATGGCAGCAAGTTAACGGCATGCGGCAGTTCTTCCGTAATTTCATGAAATATTTATTTGTGTGACATGTTTGTAACAGCCGTTTCCGTTATCTCAAGTATACTGCTGGCCATAAAAATTACATCATCATAAAGACAGCATGCAACAAACGTCATATTGACAGGAGAGTTGCTGTATATGCAAATGATAGCATTTTAGCGCAACTGCGCAATACTGATAGCAGTAACACTATCTACATTCTCCACGTAAGGAAAGTTTATGCAGCGGGTTTGTCATTTGTAAATTGCATTCAGTGTTAGTTGTTTGCGATTGGGAAACGAATGTAGGCAGACCGCATTCGTCATCTTGATACGGGCTCAGTGGGGAACCACTGGGTACGTAATACAATCACATTTGTTTCCCATAGCCGGTAATTTGGACATCGGCAGCTGCATTTCTGACATGTTAAGGCTGACGGCTGTGCCCTACCTTCGAAGTCTCTGCAGTTTTATCTTTCAACAAGACGGCAGGAGACTACGTGTTACCCGTGCCGTACTTGCCTACCTGGACGCAGAGGGTGTTAGATTGTTGCCTTGGCCACCACGTTTTCCAAATTCTAACCCACTGAAAACATCTGGTCATGAGTCACTGAGAAACTGGCACACCGTCATTCGCCAGTCTCTGTGATAGATGAACTCTAGCATACAGCTGAAGTTACGTGGAATGTCGTACCCTCATCTGACATCTGAGCTCATTTCGACACGGTGCGCAGCTGAAGATCAGTTATTGCTGCCAACGTGGATGGTGTGTGTAACAAATTTCGCGCATTGTACAGGGTGAAGCAGAAATGATGCAACAAACTTCGAGCGGTCGTAGAGGGTGTCTTGAGGAGCGAATAGGATAGGAACCCGTGTCCAGAAACGTCACACAACGACGCTACAAGCTGTCGAACCTATGGGCGTCGGCGCCTGTCACTAGACCATCCCTCCAGTAGTAAAAGTGACTTTTTACATTGAGTGACCATACGTGGAACCCAACGGAACGTTGTTTGTTATTCAGTGATCGCGACTGGTTGCTACTGTCGCCAGTGGAGAAGACGGAGCTAACTGCTGCGAGAAAAAGCCTTGTCTCCTATGAGTGCGATGCTCTCTTGCCCCAGTGGATGACGGTTTCGAACACTTGTTTCCATACTCAGTTAATTTTTCTCCTGGTACACTTTAAAATCTCGCACGTTTGTCGGTGTACAGGAGAAAAATAAACACCAGATGGAAACCCGTGTCCGAAATCGTCACTCACCGAGGCATCGCATTCATAGGAAACAAGGTATGTCTATGCGGCAGCTAGCTCCATCTTTACCACTAGCGATCATGGCAATCAGTCACAATCACTAAATAACCGATACGATCCATCAGTGTACAATGCGTAGTTTGCTGCCGCAGGGGTGGCCCGGCGGCAGGCGCCGGCGCCTGTAACTTCGACTCCCTGTAGCGTCGTTGGATGACGTTTCCTGACACGGTTCCCTCTCCTCGATAGTTCCTCAAGACGCCCTCTACAACCTCTCGATGTTCGTCTCAACGTCTCTGGGACACTCTGTATACCTCCAAAATCACTTACAAATTTACACTACCGGCCATTAAAATTGATACACAAAGAAGAAATGCAGATGATAAACGGGTATTCATTGGACAAATATATTATACTAGAACTGACATGTGATTACATTTTCACGCAATATGGGTGTATAGATCCTGAGAAATCAGTACCCAGAACAACCACCTCTGGCCGTAATAACGGCCTTGATACGCTTCGGCATTGAGTCAAACAGAGCTTGGATGGCGTGTACAGGTAGAGCTGCCCATGCAGCTTCAACACGATACCACAGTTCATCAAGAGTAGTGACTGGCGTATTGTGACGAGCCAGTTGCTCGGCAACCATTGACCGGACGTTTTCAATTGGTGAGAGATCTGGAGAATGTGCTGGCCAAGGCAGCAATCGAACATTTTCTGTATCCAGAAAGGCCCGTACAGGACCTGCAACATGCGGTCGTGCATTATCCTGCTGAAATGCAAGGTTTCGCAGGGATCGAATGAAGGGTAGAGCCACAGGTCGTAACACATCTGAAATGTAACGTCCACTGTTCAAAGTGCCGTCAATGCGAACAAGTGGCGACCAACGTGTAACCAATGACACCCCATACCATCAAGCCGGGTGATACGCCAGTATGGCGATGACGAATACACGCTTCCAATGTGCGTTCATTGCAATGTCGCCTAACATGGATGCGACCATCATGATGCTGTAAACTGAACCTGGATTCATCCGAAAAAATGACGTTTTTCCATGCGTGCACCCAGGTTCGTCGTTGAGTACACCATCGCAGGTGCTCCTGTCTGTGATGCAGCGTCAAGGGTAACCGCAGTCATGGTCTCCGAGCTGATAGTCCATGCTGCTGCAAACGTCGTCGAACTGTTCGTGCAGATGGTTGTTGTCTTGCGAACTTCCCCATCTGTTGACTCAGAGATCGAGACGTGGCTGAACGATCCGTTACAGCCATGCCGATAAGATGCCTGTCATCTCGACTGCTTGTGATACGAGGCCGTTGGGATCCAGCACGGAGTTCCGTATTACCCTCCTGAACCCACCGATTCCATATTTGCTAACATTCATTGGATCTCGACCAACGCGAGCAGCAGTGTCGCGATACGATAAACCGCAATCACGATAGGCTACACTCCGACCGTTATCAAAGTCGGAAACGTGATGGTACGCATTTCTCCTCCTTACACGAGGCATCACAACAACGTTTCATCAAGCAACGCCGGTCAATTGCTGTTCGTGTATGAAAAATCGGTTGGAAACTTTCCTCATGTCAGCACGTTGTAGGTATCGCCACCGGCGCCAACCTTGTGTGAATGCTCTGTAAAGCTAAGAATTTCCATATCACAGCATCTTCTTACTGTCGGTTAAATTTCGCGTCTGTAGCACATCATATTCGTGGTGTAGCAATTTTATTGGCCAGTAGTGTAATCATGTATTTAATAATGTATTTTTTGACTTAACTGCATATACACAATAAGCAAAATTTCCTTATTTGTTACACTTCTTGGTGATGTAGTTTTACTGGCCGGTGTATGCTTTCGATGTTATTTGCTTTCGATGTTGTTTTCTCTGCCAGGAGATTTCGATTTTAAGTATTTTGTTTTTACTGCTTCTTTATTTTCTGCCCAATACAATAGCATTTACTGATATCTGATTAACAGTCAGCGTGCCCATGTGTACGTTGGTTTGGTTTTCAGATGGAAGGAGCCGACACCAGCCCAAAAGATGGAACATCGCAGGAACGGGGGCGCCGAGTTCCCCCTTCTACAACTTGGTTGGTGAGCAAACTCTCAAAACTTGCAGTTATAATAACCATTTGGATTGTCACAAATACTTTTTTCAGACTGTTTCATATCCTTCCCGCTGATATCGTTTTCAACAAAACTTGTTTGTTCGTTGCCTACCATGATGTCATTTACTATTGTACAACTGAACCGGTACTCGAATAAAAGAAATTAGCGACTGAGAGATTGTAGTGGCTGGGGGCAGCGCTGGTGCCATACAGTCAGCCACACTTGACAAGGCCCTGCATCTACAGGCGACCCAGAGAACATGCTACACTCGAGAAAGACGGCTGTCCAGTACCACTCGACTCGCTGAAATACGAGGGTTGAGTGAAAAGTAATGCCTCCACCTTTGTAATCCTTCAACAGTTGGCAGCATTGGTATGCGGCAGGTACTGGCTTGTTCCGTAATCTCTTCTCTACAGCTATGGGTGGCGGAAAGCTTTAGCATTGAAAGGTTGTGTTGTTACAGTGTAATGTATGGAACCCTGCGCAGACAGTTGGTCAATGCGATTCAAGCGACGTGCAGTCACTGAATTTTTGATAGCAGAAGGTGTCGTCTCAAAGGAGATTCGTCACAGAATGAAAGTGGTTTAGGGTGATTGTGCTGATGTGAGTACTGTGCGTCGTTGGCCAAGTATGTTTAAAGGTATTGAGGTGGGAACATCTGATCTGCGTGACAAACAAAGAGTTGGACGTCCTGTGACATCAACCACTGAGTTTCACAAGCAAAATGTTGACAGATTGATTCAGAACGATCGTCGCGTCACTCAGAGAGAAATCGCAAGCACAATCGGCATTTCACAAGAAAGTGTGGGTCGCATTATTGCTTTGCTTGGCTATCGGAAGATCTGTGCACGATGGGTACCCCGGATGCTGACTCCTGAAATGAAAGCGCACAGACTTGAAGTTTGCCAGGAACTCCTCGAGCGTTACGAGAATGAAGGTGACGCCTTTCTCCATTCTGCTTTCATTCTCTGATGAATCTCTTTGGGGTGACACCTTGTGCTGTCAAGAATTCAATGACTGCACGTTGCTTAAATCGCATTGACCGACCGTCTGCGCAGGGTTCCATACTTTACAATGTAACAACACAACCGTTCAACGCTGAGGCTTCCCGCCACCCATAGCTATAGAGAGGAGGCTAAGGAACAAGCCAGTACCTGCCGCATACCAAAGCTGCTAAGTGTTGAAGAATTACGAAGGTTGAGGCATTACTTTTCATTCAACCCTCGTATCAATCACGAAATTATTATAATCGAAGTACAGTCATGATTAGCCTAGAAGTGGAATTCTTTTTCTCTTTGCGCAATGTGTTCTTTGTATGTAACAAGTTAATTCACGAGCATAATTACTGTTTTCATTCGCCTCAGTGTTGATTTAATCTACATCTATACTCTGTAAGCCACTTTACAATGCCTTGAGGATGGTACTTCACGTATTACTGTTTTTTAGCATGCCCTCCATTCCTGTTATATTCATGACGTGCAGGAAGGACTACTGTCGAAAGCCTCTGTATGTGTGATACCGAATTTCTCAGATTTACCTGACAAGCACATCTGTAAAGATGTACACTGCACAAAAAAGTTAAACGGTCACATTTTCGAAAACTTTTCAGGCACACCGCCGCTCAAAATCGAAAAGAAATAGCCTCTAAACCGCCCCTTCCCTCAGAGCCTTCTTTTACACATATTTCAGCGATCGAAAACGACAGTTTGCAGTATGACATGCAACAGAGCGACATTTTGACAAACTTTGACACAACTGGCACCCCTCGCCCGCAACCCCGCCCCCCCCCCCCTCCCTTAGAAGACTCACGCCTTCTCTAATAACCTTCAAACTTTGGACGAATTTTGTCCTGTCTGAAAAAACGAAGGATGTTCATGCATTTTTCGCCCTCCTGTTTCGCTCCCTCCCATAACATGGTCATAATGGGATGCAACATCTCCACATGGATGAGTAAAACGGCAAAGGGTCCGTCTAAGCGTCCCAGTTCGGTAACAACTTCGTTGCTACCAATGTTCCTTTGGAAAGCCCTTTAAAAATGTACCTATACAGACACAAACCTTGACCAATTTCTAGGTGCTGGAGGGCAGGCAACACATTTGTCACCACTCTGGTCACTGGTGCCTGCGAGCAGGAAAGCAGCAACTAGAGCGGCAATGTAGCGACACTCAGACATAACGTGTTGAAGGGGCTGCCTGCCTGCAGGCGCCTAGGATTTGGTCAAAGTTTGTCTCTGCACAGGTACATTTCTAAAGTTCTCAACAAAGGTGCACAGCTGGCACTGGGAGCGTTGCCAAACTGGGGTTCTTAGAGGGACCCTTTACCATTTTATTCATGCCTGTGTTACTTTCACGTGATCCTGCGATCATGCCACTGTATGACATGAAACAAAAGGGCTGAAAAAGCGTAAACAGCCTTTGCTGCTTTAGATCGTTCAAATTTCATCGAATGTTTTTCAACAGTCGCTACTGATTCCATCCTCTATCTCTCTCTTTCCAAGCATTAATCCCGACTTGCAGGGTCTTCTGTTTTGCTAAATCTCCTCCATTTCTCCCTGTCGTTGACATCTTCTGGTCTTAAGCCAACAACGTGCATGTCTCCTCTGACGTTGTCAGTCCATCTCTTTGCCGGCCTTCCTCGTGGTCTTGATCCTCCTGGGTTGATGTGAAGCATTGTTTTTGGCGACTGAGTTGTCTTGCTTTCTCATGACATGGCCATACTAGCGGAGACGGGTTTCCCTCACTTTGTCAGTGATCGGCGCGATACTAAACCTTTGCCGGACGTGTGTATTTTTTACCTGGTCACATCGTGTCAGCCCCATGGACCATTCAAGCATCGTCATCTCCGTGGTGTGTAACATTTGCTCCTGTGGAGATGAAGATGCTTCAATTGTCCATGGGGCTGACATGATGTGATCACGTAAAAAATATAGACGTCCGTCAAAGGTTTGGTGTCGCGCCGATCACCGACAAAGTAAGGGAAGCCAGCCTCCACTGGTACGGCCACGAGATGAGAAAGCAAGACAACTCAGTCCACCCTGTTTACCAGATCAAAAATTGCGGTTGTGCTGTGCTCCAAAGGGGTTAGATAACTTTCAAAGCCGTCGCATCCCCACAATATACTTAGAGAATGGGTGAATTGCTGGGGTTGTTGCCAGTGTCAAAGGTTGTCAAGAACATCTTTCTGTTGCATAACGCAGTGCAAACTGTCGTTTTAGACCACAAAATATGTGTAAATGATCTGTATAAAAGAATGCTACAAGTGAAGGGGTGGTTTCACTCAGCCCTTTATGCCAGTTCCTGAGATACTTTCGTCTCGATTCTTAAATATGCATATACTAAAGCAGGTACTTGTTCTCATGTTCAGCTACATTGTTCGGATATTCAGTATTTTACTGTTAACATTTCTTCAGTTGTATATTCTCCTTTCCCAGCACTGTTCTGTCACTGTCAACTATATTCCACTGCCACTGTGTCCCTCCTTTTCTCTCACACTACCATTGTCTCCCTCGCTCTTGCTACACCACAACTAATATCCATTATCTCCATCTCTTTCCTGCTATCACTGTCTCCTCCACTCTCAGAGTAAAAAAGCACCAATACTTCCGCATACCAATATTTTGTGACAACTTTTAAAAATGATGATGAGGGTAGAATGAGGCAGGTGGTACCTCACTTTTAAGTCACAGTCTTTTAACAAAGAGGAGCATACTCGCCTTTTTCCTCTATTTTTCTTTTCTCTGCTACAACAGGATATGCCACTCATATGAAAAGAACTTGATGGGTCGTAAAATTTTGATAGTTTACTTATGTGAAATTGAAATAACGAAAAACTAATTTTACACCTCAAACCAGGTTTTACATGCACAAAAAATTTCCACGTGCTACATCGTAACGGAGACACTTCACATCGTACTTCTCTGTGCTATGTCGCTTTATAAACTATGTTTTCGCCTTACACCGCATTTCATATGCATATTTAACGTCTACAAGTTGTGTAACTTTTGAACCTCTGTATCTTGGAAAAGTATAAAGATATATAGAAAAACTTCAAATTTGTTCTAGATCGAGACGTAAAATTTTAGCCATTTGCTGTGCATAGCAGTCTTGGAATCTTCAGCTGGGTTTTGACGCTGGAGACAGCAAAAAAATAGTAAAGAAAGCCCTTATGGGGTTTTCCGAGGAACAGCCCATGAACTGATGGTGCCTGCGTAAGTCCCATCAAACCAACTGTAGACCACACCAAATGTAAAAAGAACCAACCGATTTGTTCCATTTGCCTTCCAAGATGCTACTCTAGGCGGGTATAAAATGAATGTGTGTAACGGAAAAAACTGAATGCGAAAATGAAGATTTGGCCCTGTCTGACTACCCCTGAAGCAGGTCTTAGGATCTCTTAATGGTGATATCTCCTACTTCTGATTCTTTAACATATAAATTACAACATAAACATAAATGAGTGGTTAACGGAACTGTTGTTGTTGTTGTTGTGGTCTTCAGTCCTGAGACCGGTGTGATGCAGCTCTCCATGCTACCCTATCCTGTGCAAGCTTCTTCATCTCCCAGTACTTACTGCAACCTACATTCTTCTGAATCTGCTTAGTGTATTCATCTCTTGGTCTCCCTCTACGATTTTTACCCACTACACTCCCTCCAATGCTAAATTTGTGATCCCTTGATGCCTCAGAAGATGTCATACTAACCGGTCCCTTCTTTTTGTCAAGTTGTGCCACAGACTCCTCTTCTCCCCAATTCTATTCAATACCTCCCCATTAGTTATGTGATCTACCCATCTAATCCTCAGGATTCTTCTGTAGCACCACATTTCGAAAGCTTCTATTCTCTTCTTGTCCAAACTATTTATCGTCCATGTTTCACTTCCATACATGGCTACACTCCATAAAAATACTTTAAGAAACGACTTCCTGACACTTAAATCAATACTCGATGTTAACAAATTTCTCTTCTTCAGAAACGCTTTCCTTGCCATTGCCAGTCTACATTTTATATCCTCTCTACTTCGACCATCATCAGTTATTTTGCTCCCCAAATAGCAAAACTCATTTACTACTTTAAGTGTGTTATTTCCTAATATAATTCCCTCAGCATCACCCTACTTAATTCGACTACATTCCATTATCCTCGTTTTGCTTTTGTTGATGTTCATCTTATAACCTCCTTTCAAGACACCATCCATTCCGTTCAACTGCTCTTCCAAGCCCTTTGCTGTCTCTGACTGAATTACAATGTCATCGGCGAACCCCAAAGTTTTTATTTCTTCTCCGTGGATTTTAATACCTACTCCGAATTTTTCTTTTGTTTCCTGCTTGCTCAATATACAGATTGAATAACATCGGGGATAGGCTACAACCCTGTCTCACTCCCTTCCCCACCACTGCTTCCCTTTCATGCCCCTCGACTCTTATAACCGCCATTTGGTTTCTTTAAAAATGGTCAATAGCCATTCGCTCCCTGTATTTTACCCCTGCCACCTTCAGAATTTGAAAGAAAGTATTCTAGTCAACATCGTCAAAAGCTTTCTCTAAGTCTACAAATGTTAGAAACGTAGGTTTGCCTTTCCGTAATCTATCTTCTAAGATATGTCGTAGGGTCAGTGTTCCCTCCCGTGTTCCAATATTTCTACGGAATCCAAACTGATCTTCCCAGAGATCGGCTTCTACCAGTTTTTCCATGCGTCTGTAAAGAATTCGTGTAGGTATTTTCCAGCTGTGACTTATTAAACAGATAGTTCGGTAACTGTCACATCTGTCAACACCTGCCTTCTTTGGGATTGGAATTATTACATTCTTCTTGAAGTCTGAGGGTATTTCGCCTGTCTCATACATCTTGCTCACCAGATGGTAGAGTTTTGTCAGGACTGGCTCTCCCAAGGCCGTCAGTAGTTCTAATGGAATGTTGTCTACTCCCGGGGCCTTGTTTCGACTCAGGTCTTTCAGTGCTCTGCAAGTTCTTCACGTAGTATCATATCACCAATTTCATCTTCATCTACAACCTCTTCCATTTTCATAATATTGTCCTCTATATACTCCTTCCACCTTTCTGCTTTCCCATCTTTGCTTAGAACTGGGTTTCCATCTGAGCTCTTGATATTCATACAAGTGGTTCTCCTTTCTCCAAAGGTCTCTTTAATTTTCCTGTAGGCAGTATCTATCTTACCCCTAGTGAGATAAGCCTCTACATCCTTACATTTGTCCTCTAGCCATCCCTGCTTAGCCATTTTGCACTTCCTGTCGATCTCATTTTTGAGACGTTTGTATTCATTTTTGCCTGCTTCATTTACTGCATTTTTATATTTTCTCCTTTCATCAATAAATTAAATATTTCTTGTGTTACCAAAGGATTTCTATTAGCCCTCGTCTTTTTACCTACTTGATCCTCTGCTGCCTTCACTGCTTCATCCCTCAGATACCCATTCCTCTTCTACTGTAATTCTTTCCCCCATTCCTGTCAATTGTTCCCTTATGCTCTCCCTGAAAATCTGTACAACCTCTGGTTTAGTAATTATAAAATTATAAACGTTGTTTTTGCTTGTACATTTATTGTACATTAAAACCCTTTATATATTACAAATGTTTATATATCAATATATCCAATGGACATAAAGAGCAACAAAGGAATTTCTTAAGTAATATTATTAATCAGTTGCCCAAATCTTCCTCATTTAATGGCTACGCAAACTAATAAAAATAACGCGAGATGACTGACATCATCTATGTACTAAATACTAGAAGACACTTCTTTCAAAGATGATCTACAGTTGTGTGCATCATCAGTGGAAATGAAAGTTATGTGATCACAGCTGTTTAGCCTTGTGGCCCTAATAAGCCGAAGCAGTTAGCAAGATCACTATATGTACTCCGTCCGGTGCATCAGAGTCATGGTACTCATACAAGTCTGCGATGATGGAAGAACTCCAGCCACAAAATAAACTCTTTCAAACGCTAGGACGGCAGAAAGCGGTCCTCTGACTACTATACTCTAATACCGTGTTCTCCTCTCTGTGTTCTAGAGACAAGAAACGTGAACTCCCAGTCACAACGATGGAATTCAGATAACGTCTCTACATGAGTATAGACAGAAGAAGTGCTCTCAATCATTGAACGCTGCGTACACAACGACGATTCCCTAGCCGGAGGCAAAGTCCAGAATGTATAAGTTCGCAACAGAACAGTGTCTGGCCGTTCCAACTATAAAATCTCCTGAGAGCAAGACAGCAAGTCCGTCTGTACCAACAAAAGCTGATACTGAGCAACCATCAAACGCGGGCACTCTAAATGGGAGTCTTCTTCTCTCCACCGCTGGCTTCCCAGCAAAGCTCGGCTTCCCTCCCTCGCAACTCAGAAGGCGAATCATTTTCTCGAAACCACGGAATATTATCCTTCTCTACAGATTCTTTTGAATGCCAACCAACCATATTTTAGTCTTTAGTCGTCCAGCACGCAAAGTTTGCGAGGAAATACCTATACTCATACAATGGTACGCTTCTTAGAGTAAAAATCCTCGGAAATAACCCAGCCTGCGATTTCCGAGGTAACGCTTCCTCATTCCTCTCTGCTGGGTCGAAGATTTTCAGACTTTCCGAAGTATTATCCGGTTATCCTCCCCCCCCCCCCCTACAATACCAGCTGCCAGCCGTTGTATTGTGTTTCCGCGCTCAGCTACCGAGACTGTCCATCTTGGCACTTCCTGTGTGAAGCAGGACCAACACACCTACACACCTGTGAGGACTTTTCCACCCAGGGCTTGAGTTACACCTGCCGTTTCATTTCCACTGGCGTTCCAACCTCTTCTGGCATGGGCAATCATTCATTACGCCATTTTGATAATAGAGACACTTCATCACCTTTCATGCAATAAGCGTTAACAATTATTTACAAGGTGTACGTGACAATGTCAGTCTTCTTTAAATATTCATATATACGATGTACAACCTATCAAATGATACCTAATTCTGGTTGTAAATCACGGCAAAGTATGTAGATGAGTATGTAGAAGGTGCGAAATTATAGCCAACTTACAATACCCCCACCTAATGAACTATTTTGTACTAGGATGGGGTAATTTTTATAGTATTATCTCATCCAGTACAAATAACATAGCCATCAATTGTCTGTACAAGCAAACTAATAAGAACACGATGGCAGAGGAAAAATTATATGTTCTTCTACAGTGATTCTGCGTTCATTCATGGTCTTACTGCCATAATTTATTTACTACATGTTTATTTTAATCTGTCTGCTCCTTATATTTGGAACATTTTTTTTGAGACATGACATTTGGAATGTACAATAACATGAATAATAACCCATGTTATCAAAGGAAATTTAACTAACATTACACAATTTTATACTCTTTCAAAATGGCAGTTCCCATCTTTCTTTAGACTTAAGGCCCATGCTCTCTGTCATTCATCCATCCCTAAGACATAGGTTGAGGCAAGAAATATTAAAGTAAAGTATCCTAATCTTTTCAAAATGGTCGTCCAATAAATTACATGTGCTGGATTTAGCCATTAATATGCAAACCAAGCACTTATGTAAATTATTCTAGAGGTTATCTATTGGTCATTATACAGTCATATAAAATTCTGTGAAACATCCTGCATAATTTCACTTGGTCATATTTATGCTCTCGGCTTACATTTAAAAAACATCATTTCACGAACTGATTGTTCAAGTCTAGCGTTTCCCTAACGTGTATACTTTTTAAACATTCCAAAAATCAGCATTATTTGACAAACTGCATTTATATTTACTGTGAAAACTAATTTGTAATGAGAGTTCGGATCGACCAACAATTTTAACTAATGCTCTTGTTCACAGTGTATAAAAATGTTATACATTAAAAACCCATAGCATCATCATCAAATTAAATGACAAATAATAATTTCACATAAATAAATACACAAATAAAATTCTGGAAATATACAAATATGTAAAACGTTGAAGCATATAGCATCATTATCAAAGAGAATGACATACAATAATTTTACATACATTTTCTTAGAACTACCTTGAAAATAAGTACAAGATGTTTACAAAATGATAAATATCGGAAACTTAGTTTGTGGGTGTAACTGTTCAGTGTTCACTAAATTATATAGATTTTTTATCAAGAGTCACACACTGATTCGGATTTCACAACACACTTTCATCTTCATTTATGAACAGGGATGGAAGCTGCAGTTTTTGTGAAGTTTAGGAAGCGAAGATTGTTTGAGATCAATCATGGTGGCTTTGCAGGTCAGTCTTTTGACCCTTAGCCCATTGTTGATCCCATCAGGTTACAAGTCTCTCGCAGAGTTGATGATGTGGAAGGATCATCAGAATATACAGCAGGGTAAGTGGGTGTATGTTTTGAAACAGCCAAGTTTTTGTCGAATTTGTACACAGTAAGAGGGAGGTACAGTCAGATAGGATCTTTATAGGTCACCTAGAATTCTTCTGCATCGGCTAAGACAAGTGTAATTGTATCTAGTCTTCAGTTCTTCATGTTTCTTCTTATTACTATGTTTGTGTTCCTACTCTTCTGTTCTTCATATAGCTTCTTTCCCATCATATAAATGTTGTGTTTTGGATAAGGATATAGGTAATTGTGGACAGGTCGGATATCTGTTTGGTGACATTATACAGGGAACTTGAGTCGTTGTGTGACTCAGATTCCTCTGAAGCCAGTTCCAAGTAACTGACTGCTATGGATTATGATGTTTATCAGCCTATGTCTGGCAGAGAATAGCAGAAGGAAAAGTAAATAGAATTCACAGTTCCGTATTGCTATTAGCAGTTGCGCTGTGTCATGTGTGCAGTTTGTTTATCTCGTCTCCATCGTGTAATGCAATAGTGAAGACAAATCATTAGAGGCCGTTTAAACGCCCATCTTGACCCGACCCAGCAGGGCTGCTGCAGATGGCCACTTTTTACCTGCTCTGTTGTAGCCGGCTGAGGTCTTCAGACAGCCCCATTTGAATATGCCAGCTGTTTGCCTCTGTCCACAACGTGGCTTCAGCTTACCAATGGCGTCCCTTGCTTGCTTTTCTCTGCAGCTGTGCCGTTAGCCTCCCGTTCCATCCGCACATCACGTTGTTGCTTCCAGTGCGTCTCGCAAAGTTTTTGTGCATCCCGTGCCCACTAATACATACAATTAGTTTCCAATTTACACAAATACTGTACAAGACACAAAATCATTGACATGTTTCTGTTATGAAATATAAATTTTTAAGATACATTCACTAGTGAGATCATTTATCTTTACATTTATTATTGCTCTATCTGTACAATCAGCCAAGACGCACTCTTATTTACTCATATTATTCTGATCAAAATTTCATGTACAAAGTTAATGTTAATTATAAAAGAACATATTCCTCAAACTATGTAATTTAATTATTAAATATCTGTTGGCATCTGTACACCTATACAAATTACATATAACAGTAGAATTATGATTATCACCAGATCCCAATGTTAATACTTGCAAATATTACTTGCTAAATTACTGGCCAGTAGGATGTTTATACTAGTCTAACTACAACCATATTCATAGTACTGCACTGTCGTTGAGTATCCCAAGATCGTCCAGTCTCATGGCTTCTGGTTTCGGCATGGATGTCATCGTGAACATCTGTGAACAATAAAGTGCACGTCTGCACAAAACATAAAGGAATGAATAATTAAGTGGGCCTCTTCTTCATTTCATGCTTTGGCTTGATTCCTGTGGACAATCATAAACTACATAGTAAGTTTAATACAGAATTACTGATATTTTCTTTAATTACACTGTCATGTACCTTCTTTCATGTTTTTACTCAGTAATATCTTCTCTGTCACTGCCCTTTCCTTGGAGCTGCTGCTATTACCTTTATCTGTCGTTAACTCTTCCTCTTTAGGTTACTAATGTCACATTTTATTTTACTAGTGGTACCTGCAAATGTAAAGATTTTAGTACATTAAATAAAATCACTGCTCATCAACATGACTGCCATGCCCTTATGTATTACCCACGATGTCATGTGCTTTGAATGTATAGCATTTCTTACTTACATTTCATACTTACATAACTGGCGGACCTCACATCCTACATTTTCTAACTTTCATTTATTAATTTCTACTTGTCTATATTCCTTCTTTCACTTCCATTTCACATCGCTATAACAATCAAACAATATTTCGGTGCGCTCATACAGTATTCTGCAGAACTGGCCACCATACTTGGACGACACACGTACGTGTCACCGCAAATTACTCCTAGCATGTCACTCATTTGCTAAACATGGAAAATAGACACTCATTTCATGAAGTCTTCCTAATTTTTTTTTTTCAAAATGCTGACGTTCTCTGCTAATACGTTCCATATCAACTGGGTAAGAAACTTACCAATTCACACATCTTTACAACATTTTTGCAGTGCCACACGTTTCTTATTTTTACTTTATTCCTTCATGGACAGATAGCACATCTTAAACTCCAAACACCTTTTAAATTGTACGCTCAGCTTTCTGTGCATATACTTATAGCCTACAGCAAGAGACATACGCTAATTTTCTCACCCTCGACATCCTGCCCTTTTTTATGCACTGTAGTACTTCTTTTAACATGATAATAGCACAGAAAATATTGATAAATCTACATATGTCTTCAGTGCAATAACTAAACTTAATTGCTTACTATATAGAATATATTTTACTTTCACCACACAAGCTCACTTTAATTCTTCCCACTTATTCTGTAAATGGCTTGAGGCGGCTCATGTGATGGAGTCCCAAAGATTTTCCTGATGTCACCGACTCAGTTTCAACCGCATTTGCATGCGCTAGTCTTCTTATACATACAGGGCCGCTGTATCTCATGAAGAACTTTTGACATAGCTTCATTTGTTTACTGGACAACCTACAAGACTTAACTAAGACTTTTTGTCCAATTACAAATTCCCTTACGTGCGCCTTTTGGTCTGCGTGCACCAGTGACCAGAATATACCGCAAACCCTCCTCCACTATGACTTTGAAATGATAATTAAATCAAGACCCTACGCAGCCGACAGGCGTTGATTTACACCAACGGGGACAGCTTTATTGGTGTCAGCGCGTCCTCTATGGAAAATCGATCTATCCTCGAATTTTATCTGGAGAGTCCCTATTCTTCAGAACCATCATAGGTGGCATCAATGTAGTACTGTGGGAGAGCTCGTTTATCACATGCTGAAAATCTTTAAGAAATACCTCCCACCTAGCATGATTCTTTCCAAAGTATAGTCTACATAAATTACCCAAATCTTTCATCATTCTCTCTGCGGGGTTTGAACTCAGATGAAATCTACTAATAAATATGGGCTTTATTTTATACCTTCTTAGTGTTCTTTTCCAAACCTCAGATTTATATTGAGGTCCATTATCTGAGATAATACAATCTACAGCTCCCACTTGGTTTATGAAGTCTCTGCACAAGGCTCTACTCACAGTTACACCAATCGCCCTTTTTAGTGGTGTCAGATTTGGATGTCAGCTCCAATACTACCAATATATATTGATGGCCCCTCGGTGTATTGGGTAATGGTCCCATTAAATCCATCGATGCCATATGCCTTAGTTTCTCAGGAATAATTGGGTATAAAGCAGCCTGGGTCCCTACAGTAATGGATTTCGCCTTTTGGCAGTTTTTACAGATGACTAGTACTTTTCTTAAACGTTTGTTCATGTTTTTAAAATAGCAGACACTTCTCATATTCATAAAACATTTTCGTGGACCGACATGTGCCTAACTTAGGTGTGTATTCCATATAAGGTTATTTATTAACTCATTTGGTATGCACACCACCCACAACGAATCATTAACGTTTGCCCTATATAACATAATTCTTTTTCCCGTGAGGTAGCGTTGTCTTATGCGGGCCTCCGTCCGATCCTTCCATTTTCCCTTTATTTTTACTAGATCTGGGTCCTTTTCCTGCTCATTCTGGATATTCCGCATCGTTACAGTGACGAAGTTTTCAAATGCAACCCCTTTGAGGTAGAACAACGAAAAGTGCTCTTGATCTAATGCTTCAGCCGTCTCTTCTGTTATACCAATAGGTGAGTGGGACAGGGCGTCAGCAATGACGTTTGTCGGATTAGGCACATAGACTGTCGAAAATTGGTATTCTTCAAGCGCAGCTACCCATCTCGCTAGTCTGCCATGTAGAAGTTTGGCTGTTAGGAGAAATTCTAGGCCCCTATGGTCCGTATAGACTTTTGTTTTTCTACTGAACAGAAAGTACCTGAACTTGTTAAATCCCCATAGTATTGCAAGGGCTTCAAGTTCCGTAACAGAGTAATTCCTTTCACTTTTGGATAGTACCCTGCTACCAAAGGTGATTTTTCTTAGTACTAATTTGCCGTTTTGTTCAAACTCCTGGAACAACATAACTCCCAAACCGGTCTTCGCGCTGTCAGTGGCCATACAAAAATCTTGTGATAAGTCAGGATGTGATAAAATCGGAGCATTGACGGGTGCCGCCTTCAAATTATTGAATTCTCGGTTTGCACATTCATCCCACACTGGGGTGTTCCTTTTCCCGTCAATTGGCAGAGTCGGGGACCTGCTAATGTTTCCACACAGATAAAATTCTTATAGAAATTTATTATTCCTAGAAACCCTCTCAGTTGTTTTATGGTTGTAGGAGTGGCAAACTTTGCAATTGCTGCCATTCTCTCTGGGTGGGTATTAATCCCTTCTCCTGTTATCACATGTCCCAGAAAGCTAACCCTAGTGCTCCCGAAACAAGAATTCTCAATGTTTGCAGTCACCCTATACCTTTTCAGACTGCCTAACACTTTCTCTAAGAGTTTGTTATGTTTCTCCCAGGTATTTTCTGCTATCAATATATCGTCTACATAACATGTGAGCTTCTCTTTTAACTCTTCACTCAATATTTTGCTAAAACCCCTGATAAATTCATCTGAAGATATATTCAGTCCAAAAGGGAGCCGTTTGAAATGAAAACACCTTCCGAAAGCAATAAAGGCCGTGTATTTTCGCCAGTCAGGCTCGAGCTCTATCTGCCAAAAGCTCGATCGCAAATCAAGTGAAGAAAACACTGAAACCCGAGGAAATCTTTGAAGGAGCTCCTCATGCCTTTCAGGGCGATCCGTTTCTGGTACAATAATGGTATTTATTTGGCGTGAGTCTAACACCAGTCGAATTCCACCGTCCTTTTTGTCTACTATGCGTAGTGGACTATTAGATCTCACGGCCTCAATTACACCTTCGTCCTCCATTCTTCGTAGTTCACCTAGGACCCTTTCTCGGTATGACCATGGGATGGATTAAGGAGGTACCCGAAATGGTCTATGTTTCTTTACCTCAAATTTATATTGATACCCCTTAATGCATCCGGTTTTAGGTGAGAAGATCTCTGCGTTATTTTTGAGTGCAAGCGCCAACCCTTGACTGCTCATATTATCTATGTTTCTAAATTCTCGAGTTTCAAATCAATCTTAATGTTAATTTCATTAATCTGTTCACGTTCTGACTTGAACTCTGCTCTATTCTCATTATTTTTTCTACACTCTTCCCTCTGAGCTGCACGTTGGTCCTTGAATTGTAGTTTTAAACAGCTCGTTGGAATTTGAACGTTTATTGCCTCCTCATCAAATCTGGTTTTTATTTTATTCTCTTTTCCTAACGTTAACTCCCATCTTTCTAGATCAATGATAGCTTTCTGCGCTGAAAGAAAATCTACACTGATTATTATATCAGCTGTTAGTTTCGGTATTATGAACAAATTTGCAGTCATCTGGTGTCCTTGGCATTCAAAATCTAGACGTGTTTGTAGCGATATTTCCACACCCTTCCCAACTAATACACCTCGTACCTTTGTTTTTTGTACTGTGAGCATCGGTGGATTAACTGAATCCTTGCATTTAGCGAACAGCCTATCTGAAATAGCTTAGAGTTCACTTCCACTATCTATTACAGAAGTACCCATAATCCCTCCAATTTGTGCTTTTACCACTGTATAGATTTCCTGTTTGGGTAACGTTTCCTTTTCTTCAAGTAATATCTCCCTCATGTCCTCATACTCTATAATATTTATGTTATTACTTCCGAGAAAGTTTACGAGCGTATTTTCACTAGTGCCCGTCGTCTGCCTAGTCATTGTTTCCTTTCTACATCATTTTGCCGTACTCTCCCAGGCTTAGGCGGTCTTATTTCAACTGATTATTCCCGGTTCCTTTTGTTATTCATTTCATCCCATCCTGGGTCAGACTGTTGACGAGTTTCTCTATTGTCGCTCCATGATGTGCCATTATTTTGTGGCTCCCATCTGCATTCATTTTGTTGCCTATATTCTCTTCCATAATTCTTCCATTGTACATTGTTCCCACTACTATATCTATTGTCCATGTTTTGGTGAGGCGGATGATTTACATTGTTTTGCCAATTATGGCCTCTATTATTCCCTCTGTTGTTCTCCCTTCTTTCACTTTGCACGCCTCTCTGCCTACGTTTTTCTCGCGCCTGCTGCTCGTTGAAAGCGAACTCCAACTCTCTTACGATACCCTTGAATCGTTCTACATCACTTCCACATCGGCCCTCGGGCGGTTGCTGGTAGGAAATTGACAACTTCATGTAACACAATCTTATGATCTCAGCTGGTGTGCATGGGCCGTCCAAATACTGATTTTTCTTGTTCAAGTTTTCGAAATACTTCACCAGATTATGGAACCCTGAACTCTCTAAGTCTCTGCTCATCATTATTTCCTGTTTGATCCTGTCCTGTGTCTCCTTGGGCCAGAATTTTTTTTAAAAATTCGTCACGAAACTCTTCGAATGACGTGTACGTTTTTGCAATGTTCCGCATGCATTTGCCCGATGTTCCCTTGATATGTGAACATACGAAATCCAGTTTGTACATCAGAGGCCAGTGATGAGGTAATTATAAATCAAACAGTCCAATAATAGTTTTTCTATGTAAAATATTACCCTCATCTTTGTAATGCTGGAATTTTCGTACAGAGATAAAATGCTTAAAATCGAAAATTTCATTTGAATTTCTTCCCGCTCGGCCTACCACATTCTCACTTGGCGCTAACGTTTCCGGTCTACCGTTACTCTGGGCATCCTCTCCTCTACTCCCTGTTACGTATTCATCAGTGGAAAAAAGTCCCATGGTGCGCATTATCGGGTAACAATTATGCATATGAAATATCTCATTGCCGTTCTCCGTATTCGCAATTTCCGACCCAGTCGTGCCCTGTGTAGATGCGGGGTCATATCTCCAGCGATATTTTGTTGCTCTGCAGACATGCTTTCAGTCTGTAGTTGACGAACAACTCTTACAGTGGAGCACATTCTAGTATCGTCTGGGCTTGGACTTGATCGTGCTGAGTTTGAACTGGCATTTTCGCTTTCTGTTATTTCCTAATCGCCTACTATTTCTTTTCTGAGATGTGGTTTTTGACAAGGTTGCGACCTGAATTCCTGAGATAATTATTTAATTTCGCTTCTATGTTTTGTTTAAATTGGGGGAGCTCCGTGGTCAATGCATTATTTAGTGCAATTTCTGTCTTTGGAGCTGCGTTATTTCTACTTGTTTCACACGTTCCTGCAACTTCGTTAATGCACCTCTACCTATCTTTGTTGTGTTTTCTGTTCTCTCTAATGTTTCAATAGCAATCCGCTTTGTGCCCCTCTCTAGCAATTGTGCCTCATTCACGGTTCTTCTGACCTCCACAATCTCTCGTTCTAGTTTTGTTCGGAGCGTCACTGCCTAATTTTTCACTTCCCTCGTTTCATGTTTTATTGACTGAATTTCGACATTAAAGTTCTGAATTTTACTTCAAATTTCAGCACTAACGTTTTGAATTTTACTTCCCATTTCAGAGTATACTTCATCATTCCCCTTTTTTATTTACTCTCCCAATTCAGCGCTGACGCTTTGAATTTTATTTCCCATTTCTGAGTTGACCTTCTGAATTTTACTTCCCATTTCACTTTCCATTGCTTTTAGGTATGCAAGGATGTCCAACACACCTGTATTATATAAATCTTCCCTCCTATTGTGACTTTCTCTTCCTCTGCTCTCAGGGGATCTTCTCCCCTCTTCCCTTTTCATTTCTTGGTATTCAAGAAAGTCATCACCGCATGCCCCTGATATATTGCTTCATGACGATGTCACTCACAGCGATCTACCATGATCCTTAGTTGTTCCGCATTCACTTCGACTCCCTACATTATATTCCCGTATCTCTACAATTGCCTCAGTGTGGCCCTGTTCGTCATCTTTGTTATCAGATTCCCCACCACGGGCTTGACTGTATCTATCATCCTCAGAAAATTCCCTTGGATCGGTATTCTCCTCACCTGTGCCTTGTGCTGATAACATAGCTAACTCTTTCACATCCCATAGGCTTTCTTGACTACCACGTGTATCTGACATTTATATATTGTTACAACTAGTGAACTGTTGTGCTACTAAGTGTGCTTTCGTCATAGTTATCATGGACTGATCCCTGATATCAGTTCTCCCTTAAAAATACACACAATTTACATTACCCGCATTTATTATCTAATGGGCATGTAACATAAATATCTACAACAAGCAAGCTAAACTAATGGCAATGTCATGAATGAGCAGTGTCGTTACAATACAAACAAAATACAATGACAATGACATAACATTAATATCAATAAATTTCAGCTGGTGGGCTGAAGCGCAACACCTCTGAAAAGAAATACAATAAAATACACAAACATTATTTTTAATGTCATTGCGTGACTTTACCACTGCAAACTATACACACAAATTGATGATCACTATCAATAACACCTAATCATTATAAATGGAAAAAAATTTGAAAATTTACAAGGTTTCAAACCACTTTATGGCTACTTTCGGAAAACGCTAAATAGGTTCCCGGCAGGGTCGCCATTTCCAAGATGCTACTCCAGGTGGGTGTAAAATGAATGTGCACAACAGAAAACACTGAATGCGAAAATGAAGATTTGGTCCTGTCTGACTACCCATTGATGCAGATCTTAGGATCTCTGAATGGTGATATCTCTTCCTTCTCGCTCTTTGACATATAATTTACAACATAAACATAAATGAATGATTAAGGGAACTAGTAATTATAAAATAATAAATGTTGTTCCTGCTTGATCATTTACTGTATATTAAAACCACTTTGTATATTATAAATGTTTATATATCAATATCCAATGGACATAAAGAGACACAAAATGAATTTCTTAACTAATATTACTGATCAGTTACCCAAAGCTGCCCTGTTTTATGGCTACACAGTCTAATATAAATAATGCGAGATGACTGACATCATC
The DNA here is from genome assembly GCF_023898315.1 of Schistocerca nitens. Taxonomy (NCBI): domain Eukaryota; kingdom Metazoa; phylum Arthropoda; class Insecta; order Orthoptera; family Acrididae; genus Schistocerca; species Schistocerca nitens. Next base: position 356,087,709 of record NC_064615.1, read on the forward strand.
TACGTACCATACACTAGAAGACACGTCTTTCAAATGTGATCTACAGTGGTGTGCATCCTATGTGGAAATAAGTTATTTGACCACAGCTGTTTAGCCTTATAGCCCTAATAAGCCGAAGCAATTAGCAATATCACCATATGAAACTTCCTGGCAGATTAAAACTGTGCGCCGGTCTGAGACTCGAACTCGGGACCTTTGCCTTTCGCGGGCAAGTGCTCTACCAACTGAGCTACCCAAGCACGACTCACGCCCCGTCCTCACAGCTTCACTTCTTCCAGTACCTCGTCTCCTACCTTCCAAACTCTACAGAAGCTCTCCTGCGAACCTTGTAGAACTAGCACTCCTGAAAGAAAGGATATTGCGGAGACATGGCTTAGCCACAGAGTGGGGGATGTTTCCAGAATGAGATTTTCACTATGCAGCGGAGTGTGCGCTGATATGAAACTTCCTGGCAGATTAAAACTGTGTGCCAGACCGAGACTCGACCTCGGGACCTTTGCCTTTCTTTCAGGAGTGCTAGTTCTGCAAGGTTCGCAGGAGAGCTTCTGTAAAGTGAAGCTGTGAGGACGGGGCGTGAGTCGTGCTTGCGTAGCTCAGTTGGTAGAGCACTTGCCCGCGAAAGGCAAAGGTCCCGAGTTCGAGTCTCGGACCGGCACACACTTTCAATCTGCCAGGAAGTTTCATATCAGCGCACACTCCGCTGCAGATTGAAAAACTCATTCTGGGAATATCACCATATGTTTGCGTCCAGCGCATCAGAGTGATGGTTCTTGTACACGTCTGCGACGATGGAAGAACTCCAGCCACAAAATAAACATTTTCAAACACTAGGACAGCAGAAGGTTGTCATGTGACTAGTATACTCTAATACTGTCTTCTGCTCTCTGTGATCTATAGACAAGAAACGTGAACTCCCATCCACAAGAACAAAATTCAGATAACGTCTCTACATGGGTATAGACAGAAGAAATGCTCTCAATCACTGAACACTGGGTACTCAACGACGATTCCCTAGCTGGAGGCAAAGTCCGGAATGTATAAGTTTGCAACAGAACAGTGCCTAACCGTTCTAACTATAAAATCTCCTGAGAGCAAAGACAGTAAGTCCGTCTGTACCAACAAAAGCTGATAACTGAGCGACTGTCAAACATGGGCACTCTAAACCGAAGACTTCTTCTCTCCACCAATGGCTTCCCATCAAAGCTCGGCTCCCCTCCCTCATAACTCAGAAGGTGAATCATATTCCCGAAACCACGGAATATTTTCTCTCTCTACAGATTCTTCCGAAAGCTGACCAACCATATTTTAGTCTTTTGTCGTCCAGCGCGGAAAGTTTGCGAGGAAATACCTATACTCATATAATGGTACACTTCTCAGAGTAAAAATCCTCGGAAATAACCCAGCCTGCGATTTCCGAGGTAACGCTTCCTCGTTTCTTTCTGCTGCATCCAAGACTTTCAGAGTTTCCGAAGTATTATCCAGTTATCGTTCCGGCCCCCGCTACAATACAACCGGCCGCCACTGTTTGTGTTTATAGACTCAGGTTCCCTGACCGTCCACCTTGACACTTCCTGTCTGAAGCAGGACCAACACACCTGCGCGAGCTTTTCCACCCAGGGCTTGAGTTACACCTGCCGTTTCATTTCCACTGGCGTTCCAACCTCTTCTGGTATGAGCAATCATTCATTACGTCATTTTGATAATAAAGACACTCCATCACCTTTCATGTAATAAGCGTTAACTCGTATTTACAAGGTTTAAGTGACAATGTCAGTCTTCTTTAAATATTCATATATATGTTGTACAGCCTATTAAATGATACCTAATTCCGGTTGTAAATCATGGCAAAGTATGTAGATGAGTGCTTGTAAGGTGCGAAATTATAGCCACCCTACAGCCTAAGCAGGAGGAAGTGTGTAACATTCACACTTTGACCCTGTGCTGTAGTTAGTGACATTAGGACGATTCTTCTAGTGTGTATACAAATGATCCCTAGCCAAAGAGCTATCCAGAAGACTTCACCCTACCTTTTTACCACCAATAGGATGCGAAGTAAGAGCAGCGGAAAATCGCGTTTTTATGCGTGACGTTTTGAAACATATCGGTAAGCATGCTGTCACATGTATGCCGATTTGTGTCTTCACAGGCAGCAGGACATACGGCACACAGTAATGAAATCGTATCAGACATCGCTTTACTTAATAATCAAAGAGACGGATGTCAAAAAACTGCACAAATCACCTCACAAAACATTTCCATATAGCTGTGTAATTATCACAGGACTCGATAACATGATACACATTGATTTGTAGATCTCAGGCAATGCACGTAAGTCAATCACTGTTTTGATTATGCACTAATTGTGACACACACGTATTCGAAAACACTGAAGCACAAGCCTGGAAAATACATCACCCACTCCACGAAAACCAGTGAACCTCCAGACCGACCATGGTGAAGAATTCATTTCAAATTGGCAGTGCACTGACACGGAATACACCATTATTCGACAAGCATGCACGTGAAGACCGACAACATCCAGTAATTTAACAAGAGTATCCAGAAACGTATTTGATTGTGATTTAATGTACAAACACGAATGAATCGACATACTCTCACAACTCCAACAGAATTGTGTATCAGACTTTGAAAATGTATCCTACTGATTTTCGATACAACCATTTACGGTAATCTGTGAACAATTCTAATAAACCGGTTAACCTTCACAGAGAGAAATTCATGGCAGGCAATCCAGTATGTTTGTTTAAAAATTCGAGATTCGGAATAAGTGTTTACTACTGGTCGACAGATATAGTCGCTATATACAGAGTAACCACAGAAATTCACAAGCTTACATTATAAGTGACTGTAAAACAATGTTTTCTGTGGTGGTGGGAACGGGGGGGAGGGGGGGTAAATTCTACAGTGGCGTATTACAGGAGAGTGGAGAACCAGATACACTTCTCATAGGACGAGTGTTATAAAGACGGAGTCGGGAAATATTTGTTGTTTGGTTTGGTTTCTCAGCTTTACACCACAGGTGGGAAGATGTATAACTACAAGTGTCTGAAAACACGTTAGCATCATTCCAGCATTCACGCTGAGCTTCAATTAACAACAAAATCAATAATTTGTCTATAGACTGTCACAACCCAGTTATAACTCTTCTGGAACCAGAAATAAACCGGAAAAAACATCTTCGATATGGAGCATAATGGATACATTCATTATACAAAGCCTATACAGGATACGCATATTCTTGAAACATCAATAGGCGCCACACTTAAGATTCAATGTTAGCTGGAAATCCCAAATAGCTGAAAATCCCAAATCTACGCATTGTTGCGAGAGCCGTGTGAGCTCTACTGAAATTAAGAACAGGAATACGATGTGTATTAAAGAAGAAGAAAAAGAATTTAAGGGTGATGAGAAGACATGTTCCCAGATATCGAATTACAGAATGTCATGCTACATTCCAACATTGTAAGCTTAAGTGTCACAAGCTCGCTTTGCAGGAGCTGCCGCTGTAATGAAATCAATCCAGGCTGTAAAAATGCACAACAGCTTAAAGGGCAGGGAAGGCACAGTAGGTGTTTGACCAAAAGTCCTTTCACTACGTTATATATAAAGAAATATGTTAAGACTCACTTCCGAAGTGAGTTGTGTATTCAAGCATGAATTGCTACCTTGCGTAATGTTCACGATTACTCTCAATCTGCATTCTTCGACAGTAATAGCAACACATTTAGTTGTATATGTGAAGCATAAGTATGATGAAATTGTCTGTTGTTTTGACCCATCAGTCGATTTCAACTCGCTAACTGAATTAGAGAAGTACTTTGCGCGGAAAAACGAATTCTACATTTATGAAGAGTACCTCGTTATGACGCGTGGTAATTGTCAAGCTGCTGATCATCTACAATCACTTCAAGTTGGGGACGAGTCCTACAAGAGAGTGCATGAATTCAAATACCAAGGTGCACTTTTCACTGAGAACTCGTCATGTGAAGCAGAGATCAATGCCAGAATACAAGCAGAAAACCGATATTACCACAGCCTAGTACAACTGCTTCGGTCCAGATATCTCTCCAGACAGTTTAAGATTCGACTGTACAAAACCCTGATCCAGCCTGTTTTCCTATATGGCTGTGAGACATTAAGTATCCGGAAACAGGACTTCCATAAGCTCCTCGTTTTTGAGAGGAAAGTGCTTCGGAAGATCTACTGTCCGGTTCTGGATGCAGATACAGGGGAATGGAGATACTACCAAGAGCTTGAGATACAGGGGAATGGAGATACTACCAAGAGCTTGAGGAACTATACCAGCAGCCCAATATATCAGGAAATGTCAAAGCCAAAGGAATGCAGTGTGCCGGCCATGTGGCCCGGATGGAGGAACACAGATGGCCTCGGAAGCTCCCGGATTTCAAACCTACAGGAAAGAGACCCCCAGGGAGACCCAAGAAGCGTTGGAGGGATGGCCTCCATGAAGATTTAAGCCAAGTGTCAATAGATGTGGACGGATGGCAGATAGCAGCAATGGACAGAATACAGTGGAGGAGGAAACTTGTAGAAGCGTGCGGTCAACGGAGCCTGATCACATAGTAGTAGTAGTAGTAGTAGTAGTAGTAGTACTAGTAGTAATATCAATATACTTTTGTTTGTGAGTATCTCTGTATATTATTTTCAATGTGTACTTTCCAGCAGCAGTTCAGACTTTGAATGAGCTTGAATTGCATGTAGTAGATCACGACAGCATCCTTGTAGAGAAGAGTTTCGCGGTAAGCGAATTATAGCGTGAATTCATATCAAAATACAGTATGAAGGTAACCTATATAATTAATTACCAAGCAGTCAAGGCATGACGATGTATCAAAATCAGAGTATCTACGAATCGCTCGGATTCCATGTCCTGTCGATATTATCACATCTTTCGAATACGATGAAAGATTTTTTCACAAAAGTCAGTTGCTTCAACATCTTTGGTAATAATGATGAAATATGCATTCCCATTCAACCTTAGGATTTTATAATGGTCCCGTGTAACAGCTATCTTTATATAGACGCTTATTTTGTTATGACTGACGGGACCCCTATATCCGCAACCAGACGTGTGCACTATTATTTTATATTCCTGTTTCAACAAATACAGAATTGGACAAAAATATAAAACACAGCGAGAAATTCGTCCTTGAGTATAAATGCAGATGTCAGCCAAGTCTGCATGTTGTATTTGACCAGGGACGGCATTTGTACAAGGCCCTCAATACGTTGCAAGTGCCAGTCGAGGTCAGAACAGTGTCCTGTTTAGCTGTGAGAGCATTATTTCAGAGATAAGTGAATTAGAACGTGTGCTAATAGTTGGCGCTCGCATGATGGCTGCTTCCGTAACCAAGGTAGCCGAAGTGTTTCGAGTTTCAAGAAGCACCGAATCGACGATTTATAACGCGTACAGAGAAAGCGAAAAAACACATCCGCTACGTAACAACGCGAACCGATGTGCGTGTTGAGTAATCGTGACGGACGATCGTTGAAGAAGATTGTGACGAACAGTAAGGAATTGAAGAAAACGGATGAATCGTTGTTTCACACTGTTTCCAACTTCTGGCTGAGTTTACGTCAGGCGTACGTCGTCCCAAGCGTACCATGCAAACTGCTTGCTGCCAAGAATGAAATATGGCGGAGACTATTGGTGACTTGGGCAGATATTTCGTGGTATTTCATGGGCACCATGATTACTCCAAAGAAAGCAGGTGTTGACAGATGTGAGAATTACCGAACAATCAGTTTAATAAGCCACAGCTGCAAAATACTAACACGAATTCTTTACAGACGAATGGAAAAACTAGTAGAAGCCGACCTCGGGGAAGATCAGTTTGGATTCCGTAGAAATACTGGAACACGTGAGGCAATACTGACCTTACGACTTATCTTAGAAGAAAGATTAAGGAAACGCAAACCTACGTTTCTAGCATTTGTAGACTTAGAGAAAGCTTCTGACAATGTTGACTGGAATACTCTCTTTCAAATTCTAAAGGTGGCAGGAGTAAAATACAGGGAGCGAAAGGCTATTTACAATTTGGACAGGAACCAGATGGCAGTTATAAGAGTCGAGGGACATGAAAGGGAAGCAGTGGTTGGGAAGGGATTAAGACAGGGTTGTAGCCTCTCCCCGATGTTATTCAATCTGTATATTGAGCAAGCAATAAAGAAAACAAAAGAAAAATTCGGAGTAGGTATTAAAATCCGTGGAGAAGAAATAAAAACTTTGGGGTTCGCCGATGACATTGTAATTCTGTCAGAGACAGCAAAGGACTTGGAAGAGTAGTTGAACGGAATGGATGGTGTCTTGAAGGGAGGATATAAGATGAACATCAACAAAAGCAAAACGAGGATAATGGAATGTAGTCGAATTAAGTCGGGTGATGATGAGGGTATTAGATTAGGAAATGAGACACTTAAAGTAGTAAAGGAGTTTTGCTATTTGGGGAGAAAAATAACTGATGATAGTCGAAGTAGAGAGGATATAAAATGTAGACTGGCAATGGCAAGGAAAGCGTTTCTGAAGAAGAGAAATTTGTTAACATCGAGTATAGATTTAAGTGTCAGGAAGTCATTTCTGAAAGTATTTGTATGGAGTGTAGCCATGTATGGAAGTGAAACATGGACGGTAAATAGTTTGGACAAGAAGAGAATAGAAGCTTTCGAAATGTGGTGCTACAGAAGAATGCTGAAGATTAGATGGGTAGATCACATAACTAATGAGGAGGTACTGAATAGGATTGGGGAGAAGAGGAGTTTGTGGCACAACTTGACCAGAAGAAGGGATCGGTTGGTAGGACATGTTCTGAGGCATCAAGGGATCACCAATTTAGTATCGGAGGGCAGCGTGGAGGGTAAAAATCGTAGGGGGAGACCAACAGATGCATACACTAAGGAGATTCAGAAGGATGTAGGTTGCAGTAGGTACTGGGAGATGAAGAAGCTTGCACAGGATAGAGTAACATGGAGAGCTGCATCAAACCAGTCTCAGGACTGAAGACCACAACAACAACAATGAAATGTCGCATCTCCCCTGGCCAGTCACCAGATCTCAATATTATCGAGCCTTTGTGGTCTATTTTGGAGAGAAGGATGCGTAATCTCTGTCCACCTCCTTCATCGTTACCTGAAAATCCCTCTATTTTGCAGGAAGAATGGAATTCCCCGGAAAACCGTACATAACATGTATTTACACTTTCGAGACGACGGGAAGCTATTTTCAGTGCCAACGTGTTTCCAAGATCGCATTAGAATTGGTAATGTGTCGTGTTTGTGGCACTTTCATATTTTAGTCCACCCCCTGTACAATATGAATTGAATGGCGTAGAATCGATCGAGCGCAAAATATAGGGTTCACCTTAACCTTCAAAACATACCTCTCTTGTTTCAGTTAAAACAATGAAGCAGCAATGAGATATTTATCGAATTTTGGAGATGTTCACCACTTTACGTGTGTTGAATGATTAAACGTTTCTTCTGTTTGGAACTGATGTCCAGCATCATTATGAGGGGCGAACCCCACACGCTTATATTCGTCTTGGTGTGGAAGTCAACATCCTCTGAATATCATCTTGAGCCTCAGACACGAGCTATGCTAGTTCATAAAAATTGCTAGCTGGAACCTGGTATGAAAGTATACGTCTTCCTATTGCAACACAGGTAGATTCAATGGGCGACAAAGAAGGGTGCCTCGAAAATTTTGCAACTGACGACTGAATAAACAAAAATAGTGCATTATCAAACAATTTAATGGAAAGAAATCAATTGTGCAAAAGGGACGTATAATAATAATTTAATGATGTTAAAGTTACTTAAGTTTGGTAGTAATCCAGAACGATATTCGTTCTTCGAATTTCATTATAATCTTTTCTTGGATCCATTTATCATAATAATATGTATGAACAACAGCGTTTTGCTGATTAAAAAAAATGACTTTTTAAAATGCCTTTTGCCACAGAAACCTATTATTTATGAATGTTGAAAACCATAAGTATGATAGCTTATTGGTAACCAGACTCCACGTTGTATCCGCCCTCCGTGATTTCCCTTAAAGGAGTAACTACTTTATGACGCATGCATCTGCTACAATTGGTGCCAAAACAGAGGTAATACGTGCAGAACACAAGTTGACTTTCTAGTCCATCAAATTTCGGGCATGCAGCCGCGCAAATGAAATGAAAGAAATTAACTTACTTACTCTGGGCATGGCCAGAAGATACGCGGCCGAAAGCTGAAAATGCACGACAGTTGAATTTCAATTTCTGCAGTTTACAAGTTTTTGTCATTATTATATATCTTCACCCCCCCCCCCCCCATGAACCATGGACCTTGCCGTTGGTGGGGAGGCGTGCGTGCCTCAGCGATACAGATAGCCGTACCGTAGGTGCAACCACAACGGAGGGGTATCTGTTGAGAGGCCAGACAAACGTGTGGTTCCTGAAGAGGGGCAGCAGCCTTTTCAGTAGTTGCAGGGGCAACAGTCTGGATGACTGACTGATCTGGCCTTGTAACACTAACCAAAACGACCTTTCTGTGCTGGTACTGCGAACGCCTCAAATCAAGGAGAAACTATAGCCGTAATTTTTCCGGAAGGCATCCAGCTTTGATGTATGGTTAAATAATGATGGCGTCCTCTTGGGTAAAATATTCCGGAGGTAAAATAGTCCCCCATTCGGACCTCTGGGCGGAGACTATTTAGTAGGACGTCGTTATCAGGAGAAAGAAAACTGGCGTTCTACGGACTGGAGTGTAGAGTGTCAGATCCCTTAATCGGGCAGGTAGGTTCGAAAATTTAAAAAGGGAAATGGATAGGTTAAAGTTAGATATAGTGAGAATTAGTGAAGTTCGGTGGCAGGAGGAACAAGGCTTCTGGTCAGGTGAATACAGGGTTATAAATACAAAATCAAATAGAGGAAATACTGGAGTAGGTTTAATAATGAATAAAAGAATAGGAGTGCGGGTAAGCTACTACAAACAGCAAAGTGAACGCATTATTGTGGCCAAGATAGACACGAAGCCCACGCCTACCACAGCAGTACAAGATAATATGTCAACTAGCTCTGCAGATGACGAAGAAATTGATGAAATGTATGGTGAGGTAAAAGAAATTATTCAGATAGTGAAGGGAGACGAAAATTTAATAGTCATAGGTGACTGGAAATCGATAGTAGGAAAAGGAAGAGAAGGAAAAGTAGTAGGTGAATATGGGATGGGGGTAAGAAAAGAAAGAGGATGCCGCCTGGTAGAATTTTGCACAGAGCATAACTTAATCATGCCTAATACTTGGTTCAGGAATCATGAAAGAAGGCTGTATACATGGAAGAGGCCTGGAGATACTGGAAGATTTCAGATAGATTATATAATGGTAAGACAGAGATTTAGGAACCAGGTTTTAAATTGTAAGACTTTTCAGGGGCAGACATGGACTCTGTCCACAATCTATTGGTTACGAACTGTAGATTAAAACTGAAGAAATGGCAAAAAGGCGGCAATTAAAGAAGATGGGACCTGGATAAACTGACAGAATCAGAGGTTGTAGAGAGTTTCAGGGAGATCATAAGGGAACGATTGATAGGAAAGGAGGAAAGAAATACGGTAGAAGAAGAATGGGGAGCTTTGAGGGATGAAATAGTGAAGGCAGCAGAGAATCAAGTAGGTAAAAAGCCGAGGGCTAGTAGAAATCCTCGGGTAACAGAAGAAATATTGAATTTAATTGATGAAAGGAGAAAATATAAAAATGCAGTTGATGAAGCAGTGAAAAAGGAATACAAACGTCTCACAAATGAGATCGATAGGAAGTGCAAAATGGCTCATCAGGGATGGCTAGAGGACAAATGGAAGGATGTAGAGTTATATCTCACTAGGGCTAAGATAGATACCGCCTACAGGAAAATGAAAGGGATCTTTGGAAAAAAGAGAACCACTTGTATGTTTTATCAAGAGTTCAGATGGAAACCCAGTTCTAAGCAAAGAAGGGAAAGCAGAATGGTGGAAGGAGTATATGGAAGGTCTATACAAGGGCGATGTAGTTGAAGGAAATATTATGGAAATGGAAGAGGACGTAGATGAAGTGGGAGATATGATACTGCGTGAAAAATTTGACAGAGCACTGAAAGACCTAAGACGAAACAAGGCCCTGGGAGTAGACAACATTCCATTAGAAGTACTGACAGCCTTAGCAGCGCCAGCCCTTACTAAACTCTACCATCTGGTGAGCAAGATGTATGAGACAGGCGAAATACCCTCAGACTTCAAGAAGAATATAATAATTCCAATCCCAAAGAAAGTAGGTGTTGACAGATGTGAAAATTACCGAACTATCTGTTTAATAAGTCATGGCTGCAAAATACTAACGCGAATACTTTACAGACGAATGGAAAACCTGGTAGAAGCCAACCTCGAGGAAGATCAGTTTGGATTACGTAGAAATATTGGAACACGGGAGGGAACACTGACCCTACGACATATCTTAGAAAATAGATTACGGAAAGGCAAACCTACGTTTCTAACATTTGTAGACTTAGAGAAAGCTTTTGACGATGTTGACAAGAATACTCTCTTTCAAATTCTGAAGGTGGCAGGGGTAAAATACAGGGAGCGAATGGCTATTAACCATTTTTACAGAAACCAAATGGCGGTTGTAAGAGTCGAGGGGCATGAAAGGGAAGCAGTGGTGGGGAAGGGAGTGAGACAGGGTTGTAGCCTATCCCCGATGTTATTCAATCTGTATATTGAGCAAGCAGTAAAGGAAACAAAAGAAAAATTCGGAGTATGTATTAAAATCCGTGGAGAAGAAATAAAAACTTTGGGGTTCGCCGATGACATTGTAATTCTGTCAGAGACAGCAAAGGGCTTGGAAGAGCAGTTGAACGGAATGGACAGTGTCTTGAAAGGAGGTTATAAGATGAACATCAACAAAAGCAAAACGAGGATAATGGAATGTAATCGAATTAAGTAGGGTGATGCTGAGGGAATTAGATTAGGAAATAAGACACTTAAAGTAGTAAATGCGTTTTGCTATTTCGGGAGCAAAATAACTGATGATAGTCGAAGTAGAGAGGATATAAAATGTAGAGTGGCAATGGCAAGGAAAGCGTTTCTGAAGTAGAGAAATTTGTTAACATCGAGTATAAATTTATGTGTCAGGAAGTACTTTCTGAAAGTATTTGTTTGGAGTGTAGCCATGTATGGAAGTGAAACATGGACGATATATAGTTTGGACGAGAAAATATTAGAAATCTGGTGCTTCAGAAGAATGCTGAAGATTGAATGAGTATATCGCATAACTAATGAGGAGGTATTGAATAGAATTGGGGAGAAGAGAAATTTGTGGCACACGTTGACTAAAAGAAGGGATCGTTTGGTAGGGCATGTTCTGAGGCATGAAGGGATCACCAATACGAAAGATGGAATTCGTAACATACATCGGGCAGCGATTCACAAACTGTCAGAGAAATGAGATATTTTCTAATAATTTGATATTAATGTTAAAACTGTAATTAGAGTATACAAAGTTCAAATTGTTAGAAAAAGTTCCGCCTACACTAAACATTAAAAAATACATCTATTGTGCTTCAAACTGTAGTTTTCCTTCCTGAAGGGTTGTTCAAACGTCATCTCCAGGAAGAGTATGTTGATGAAATCACCAAAATGGCGTAAAAGAGGAAAAAAGAATCCATTTATTTTTGAGACATCTCTTCAAAGGTACTAATTTTTACTCTATATTCGCATGTGAATTTCGAAGTTCAGTTTGTTGTTTCCAGTTTGCAGCAGATTCCTGTCAAAGTAAGAGTCGTCGTTATGTTGGTCCTTATCGGTTTCGCAAAAACACATTTCACCCCAGAACGTTTAGGCGCAAGCAAGGAAGAAGCCAAAGAAGTGGTCCAGTGGGTCCGGACCTCTCCTATCACCTAAATGAAATTACGAGTACACACGACCAAGTTGCCGTCTAGTGAAATTGAAAGATATAAGTGGCGATAAAAAAGATTCCGTTTCAGAATGTTTCTGCAGCGTACGTGCAATGCAACGCGACTGTGACTCGGATATTATAAGCACAGGCATCTGAACAAGTGATCAATGTGGCATTCGTACAGTAAAAGCAGAAATGTGATCTGTGGTGAGTTTACTATCAAATGTGTCCAAACAGGACGAAGGGAAGTCGAAGGACAAACACTGGTAGACACCCATTGGAGAATGACGAATGTGTATGGCGCATCAAGTCTGTTGAAAAGCACCGAATGGTACGACAAGGTGTTTTGCTGCTTCACGATAACGCGCGTATCCACATCGCGAATGTCGTAACGCAGAAGATGCTTCAACTCAAGTGGAAGGCATTTGAGCACCTGCCTTATAGTCCTGATCTCTCTTCGTGCTATTATCAACCCTTCAGTCTCTTAAAAAAGCGCTTGGAGGGTCGACAATTCCTGTCGGACGAGGATGTGCAGCAGGCAGGCTCCTCCACACAGCACTGTGTTTTATCAAATGGGTATCCTCAGACTGGTGCATGGATTGCGTGAGTGGGATGATTGCCTCAATGCCAGTAGTGGGACAAAGTTCGTACCAGCACATTTTATTAGTGCAGGTTGCCTACATCAGGGGCAGGTATGCACTCAGGGGCAAACCTATTGCTGTCCTTCGATTGACAGGTCATTAGCCTATTGTTCTACTTTTATTGACAGGTCCTTAACCTAATGTTCTGCTAAGAGGATCCTTCGGTTGGCTGAGAGGTCCTTAACCTATTATTCCCCAGCTCCCTCCTCCTGGCCCCCCCCCCCCCTCAGGAAACCTTCCCTGTCACTGCTACAGCTACACTTTCAGGTCTCAGTTATTGGAATAGCCCCTCTCACTCTTATAAATTTGATTGGCAGGAAAAAGATTCATTTGATTGGTCATTTGTAGGGAATTCGATTGTAGTGTATGGAATATTGTTTAAACAATTTAGGGGATTCGAGGAAGTGTATGGAATATAGTTTATTTATTTACTTAAAGAATTTTTCAGGAAATCGATTACCACCCCCCCCCCACCCCATCCCTCCCCACTCACGCGCTCTCCTCTCCCCCTTCCCACCTCTACCTGGAAAATGGCGGTACTGTGGTGGAAAGAGAGGATCTCACGAAGGGAAATTCAAGTGTACATAGCTTTTTATAAAAAAAAATCAGTTTTTGGTGCTTGGATTTCTCTTGCTCATCATCCCTGCTGTTTGGAAAGATGCAGGTCTTGTAAGAAGTAATTACACTGATCGCATTTCTTGTTTTATTCCAAATGCGCAAGGAATACCATCATGAGACATACATCACACGTAATTACACACAGTTGAAAACCTTTCAATCATGAAGCATGCACTGCCCGCCATCCCCTGTCCACTGGACTGCACAGGATACTACCACACACGCTCCCAGGAGTCGGGATGCACCGGCGGCCCTGCAAAGTGACGACGTGGCCGTCAGCTACCAAACCAAGCACAGGTGTCAGTTTGGGTCCAGCAAGGATGAGATGGTGCATCCCTTTGATACATGACACCTGAGAAATACCTGTCAAAATACGTGTTCACCTAGGCACCAATGCTGACACGATACCTCTCTACCTGTGGATACTGACGTCAAAGGTCACGCTATAGAGATCTGTTCCAATACTTCCCAGAGCAGAACAGGGTGCATTGTTCTTAGCAATCCTAATGCGACAGCCCATCCATTACATATCAGTCCCTCCACAGAAATCGTAAAGTGTCACAGAAATAGTTAACGGTCGCTTTTGTAGGAGATTTCGTGATGTCTCAGCTTGTCTGCATGGAAATTCCTGTCCTAGCAGGAGCTGTTTACGAAAATAGTTCCAAATAACACCCAATGTATTCTTCCTGATGATCCTAATGGGACAGTCTGTCTGTCACTGAATTTATCCGTCAAACTGCTGCTGCTGCCGGTGTGGGAGCACCATCCGCCATTTTTTTCTGCAGATGAGACTTTCAGTGGCAAAACTATTTTGTACACATCGCCATATTGCACTGACAGTTAAGCCTCATAAAAACTGTCTACAGATCATAAAATGCATCCCACGTACACACCGTGTTGCAGTGCAGAGCCGACGGAGGAAAACAGAGCAGATGCTCTGCAAATGTGGAATATGTAGAGTGGAGGCGACTGGATACAATCGAGTACAGCGCTGTAGTATGTCTGCCGATCAATGCATTTGCGCCAGGTGTTGGCAGCTCTACTAAATTTACAAGCAATTTTAGAACACGTAACGAGAGGTTATGTCATGATCGCATGGGTAGAATTGACATAAAAACGATAGCATTGCGAAAAATACGTGTAAATTGAGGAAATATACACCGAAATGTGGGGAAATTGAGGAAGTACTTGTGTGTCTCCTGGTTGGCACAGAACAATTTGTACATGGGAACAAGTATGCGACAGCACAAGGAATCAGAGAAAACGTCGACACGGATGCAAAGGGAACCAGGGAAACAGTCACCTTTTTCCCATTGAGGCAGCATTCCACTGTATGTCCGTTGAGGTAACAGTGATACACGCGAGCTAACTACTGTATTTGATGCTTTTCAGGAAGACAGAGAACCTTCTGTCTCTGACCTTATTAGCATCTACGTAAAGGATGACACAGAGTGGATGGAGTGATCAGTTGAGATGGAGTTGTAACGAGATACGATTTAATGGTAGACTGACGATGCATTCTAGAGAGAGAGAGAGAGAGGGAGAAATCGCTGCTGGTCATTTGATCATTTTTTCCTGATGTTCTGTCAGGATGCATCAGCTGTGTGACATAGCCTTCATTCGACTCGTATACAACTGCATGTTCTGTGTAGCTCTTAGAGCAGTGTCTATTTGCGATCGTTAACAGTAAATCTCTTGGTGATCGGAGGACTTCCATCTCATGTGTGATGAAACGTGACACATTCCTCTAAACGAATGAAGATTTATGTGATGTACTCCATTCCCCTGTCGCATCTTGGGTGTAAAACGGATACTTCAATTTCATAACTTAGTTAGCGATAGGTGTTTGTGAGACACTGCAATCCCCTGTGGATACATTTCCTTGACAGATGTGCTGTTTACAAAGTTAGTGGCGACATGACTTGTAATTTCACATGTCGGATGCTGCTGCTATGTGTTTATCTGTTTCCTTGTGAGAGGTATTCTCCATTACTAACGATCATTTTATATAGGACTGATGTGGGAATAATATAATTTCTGAACCGTGATCAGATGTGAACAGTGGACTCTACGTCTCTGGAATGCTGATTTGTGCATGTATCACACAGAGCTGCTTGTTTTAAGGAAGTTGTTTTTTCGTTTTACAGTTTGTTACCATAGTTTATCATAGAGAAACCTACAAGAAGGATGTATTTCATGCACTGGAAATATATTTCTTACCTTGGAATATTAACGGCGCTGCATTCCACACGACTGACAGGTCGGAAACTGAAGCGATCTCACATTATAGCCTGTTTTAAGTGCAGAACCGTGTAGCTTAGGAGTGCATGTGTTTATGTTCTCTCTTACGACCTCAATCAGCACACCATCTACAGTCTGTGATCCTTCTCAAACAACCTTCGCCTATAGCCCACTGGATATATTGCAGAACATCTGACGTGGAATCGAGACAACATATGTTACAAATACTGGAGAAATATCTAGCGGCGGCATGAGAGAGTTGCTAATATTGGTTTTGTACCACGCTCCTTAGCTGAATCACTTTCACATTTCCGTGATTTTACTATGAGGTTGCATCGTCGGCTACGTGTAACCGCACTGTTGGTCTGATAATATATACTCCAGCGATCACCGTCTATATTCAGCGTCGCGGTATTCGTCTGTAAAAAACAGTTCATTCGGAGGTAAAGCCATAAGTCGATTTATAAAGCTGGTATAGCTTTTAACATGAATACTTGTGTGCACCTGTAGAACCAAGACCGATTGTGGTAGTAATATGGTCTTATTTCTTTACCATATAGCGATTTGTAGACGATTACACCTCTCTTTCTAAGACACAGTGGTCGCACTCGCAAGAAAAATTTATGAGACATGTCAACCCACCGCTGGTTTTCTCTCAGTATTATTTCGTATTGCCAGCAATCAGTTACTGGCAGAGTATTACACTTAGTACTAGGTAGTGCATAATAGGTTCGCCTTTAGTATCAGGCTTATTAAGTATGTGTTTGTGTTCTGACATGTGCAAAGGAAATGACTATGTCCAGTCATAATGAATGTATGCATTTGATATGGAATTCTGTGATAGCAAGGGGAAATTATGTCAGGTAATAAGAATGGTACAGATATTTCTATTTTGAGAGCCACAGCCGTCAACGGGGTGTATTTCCGATACTTCGTTCACTGTCGAATTTTGTCTGTATTGAGACCGCGATGGTAACATTTAATTGTAAGTATAGCGATCAAATATGTTTGTCACTAGTTTCCTAGGATAATTCTGTCTACCGGTGTGTGGCGTGCTGGCGGTGGCCTGTGGCGGGAATTATTCACATTTCCGGCTAATGGTTGGAGCTGTCCGAATGGAGAGGCCTGTTGGAATGCAGGAATGTAGTGGATACGGTTAACGTATCGTCCTCTAGATGGCTGAATAGCTAACTAACACTTAGTATGTGTTGGATAGCTTTCGTGATCGTGTGGAAATTTGAGAAGATTCAATATGGACGTGTGTTTGCGCTGGACCATTATTCCCTCCCATGTAAATTGTCCAGTTGACTTCTTCTACACATATCGCGCCTTTATTTAGTTGGGGATTGAACATCGATTGTGGTGTGTGCATCTAGCAGGTGAAAGAGGAGCGGAAGACACGATTGCACGCTCTCTAGGCATGAGAAACACCTTAGTTGACTTTGTAAATTGTAAGGATGATTTCGAATCTGTTAAATCACCGACATTGGTATTCGCGGGTGGAAATATTAGATATCAACAGGCCTGTATCAATAAGTCACCCTTTCTCGCACATGTAACAAACAAAATCTTTGCATGACGCTCTAATAGGCTTGTTTTTTTTTTTCGTAACAAACTCAATTTTGCCAGCTGAAACAACAGATTCGTCGTGCGGTGATCCCCCTCCTGTTCCAAAGTGTTAGACAGGTACGGTGCTTAGCAACAGGAACTTAAAAATGTGCTTAGACTACAACAGTTTTGCGGTTTCTCGACCCATCTGATCGGATCTGGATGGTGGTCGCTATGCATGAAACGTACTGACACAAACTCCGATTTGGCGATCTGAATATGGCTTGATTTACAAGTATCGAAAATACGACAAGGTTTCGTGGAAGTGGTGAAATCGATAAACCAAAAACACTGGGACTTTTTTGTAATTAATTATTTTTTTTTTTTATTTTTTTTATTTTTTTTTTTTTTTTTTTTGCAGTTTGAGAGCGACACCCAGCAGTGCGAGTGTGGACGTATCAATTTTTTTTGTATACCCGTAATTGATAGAAGTGTTATGCTGCTGCTTAAATGTAAAGGTACTGTGGCCTATGTTCCGACATGTCATAGACATTTGTGGGAACTAATCAAACTACTAATCACGTAAAAAAAATTACGTATGTCTAGTTGTAAGGGAAGGATAGATTTGATGTGGTGACATAAGGGATGACAGATTCAATTTGTAAACAGTTTCACAATATAGCAATGCAGGGGCTCAACTGGACCTGCAATAATGTTCAAACAGGATGGGCAGTACAGCTGTAGAAAAATGTGTCCTCATCGGCAGCCCTAAGTGTATCCTCGAGTTTTCCTTGTTGCAATATCGACAGTGACATTGATTACAGTACACCAACCCGTATCAGTGATGTCTTTCCAACCCTTTCGTCCGCGGGAGCGTTGTTGATTATCACATAGTGCCGGACGCCTGTGCTTTGTAACACTTATTTGAGAGAGTCTTGACAGGATGCAGCGCCTTCTGGAAGTGCTGACTGGAAAACTTAAACTTCAGATACTTTCCTAGCACTGAAGAGAATCGAGACACGTAGCTGGTGTAAGTGTGGACTTACCATAATTTTCTCGGGCGCTGTACACATATAAACGATAACTGCACTGTTTGTCTGGTATGCATATATGTCGCAGTGTAAAGTTACTGTGGCTTATGTTCCGGCATGTGCAAAGAAACTGACTGTGTGTCGTACTGTGGGGGAGTTCAATACATCGATAGCCATAACAGGAACGAAATATGTTGTTTTTTATGTAGAACATTACGTGCACTATAGATATTGAGATTCGTTCCAGTACCACGGTCGTGAAGAGGAGACATATATTCTTGTGAGTCGAGATATTCGTAGAAAGTGTAGCAGCACACAAGCAGGTCAGGGCCGGAAAAAGCATCTCAGCAGACGCCTTTGTTCCGAGTTGGGTCTTACACCAGTTCAGAGGGTCCGAGAAAACTTCTGACTTATGATGATTTGGCTCGCAGTTTCCCCCGGACAGGTAAATAGTGAACTAATACCCAGTTAGCATTGCGTCACCTTCAGGACCACGTGCGTCATGTGTATACTCTGCAAAAATTTGGGAAGATTTAATATGACGAGTGTTTGCGTATTGATAGTTTGAACTCTTACTACTCAAGTCTTCAAGGTGTGGGGGTCGTCCACAGCCGGCTGACCTCTCTCTGGCTGACATGCTTCCAGAGCTGCGGTCATGGGCTGCGTTTATGGTGGCAGTTTCCTCCGTTGGATGAGCACTGCGGCATGGTGAGTATGTGGGAATTATTTGATGATCTGTAGACCATTTTTGTGGGGTTTAACTGTGAATGCAATATAGCGATCTGTACAAAATAGTTTTGCTGCTGAAAGTCTCATCTGCAGAAAACAATGGTGGACAGTGCTCCCACACTGGCAGCAGCAGCAGCAGTTTGACAGGTAAATTCAGTGACGGATGAGCTGTCTCATTAGTACCATCAGGAAGAAATCATTCGGTGATATTTGGGGCTATTTTCGTAAACAGCTCCTGTTAGGACAAGAATTTCCATGCAGACAAGCTGAGGCATCATGAAAGATCCTACAAAAGCAACCGTTAACTATTTCTACGACACTTTACGATTTGCAGGAAGGGGCTGATATGTAATGGCTGGGATGTTGCATTAGGATCGCTAGGAACAATGCACCCTGTTCTGTTCTGGGAAGTATTGGAACAGACTTCTATAGTGTGATCTGTGACCTCAGTATCCACAGGTAGAGAGGTATCGCGCCAGCAACAGTGGCTAGGTATTCGACAGGTATTTCTCAGGTGCCATGTATCAAAGGGACGCCACTGCCTCATCCTTGCGGGACCCGAACTGACACCTGTGTGTGGTTTGGCAGCTGATGGCCGCGTCATCACTTCGCAGGGGCATCCTGACTCCTCGGAGCGTGTGCAGTAGTGTCCTGTGCAGTCCAGTGGACAGGGGATGGCAGGCAGTGTGTGCTTCACAACTGAAAGATTTTTAACTGTGTGTAATTATGTGTGAGTGTGTGCCATGATGATATTCCTTGCGCAGTTGGAATAAAAAAAGAAATGCAATCGATGTAATTAATTCTCACAAGACTTGCATCTTTCCAAACAGCAGAGATGATGAGCAAGAGAAACCCAAGCCCCTCAAACTGATTTTTTTTATAAAAAAACAATTTCCCTTCGTGAGATCCACCACAGAGCCGCCAATTTCCAGGTGGAGGAGGGGAGGGGGAGAGGGCAAGGGGAGTGGGGATGGGATTGTGGGGTGTTGATCGATTTCCTGAAAAATTCATTAAATAAATAAATAAACTATATTCCATACACTGCCTTGAATCCCTTAAATTTTTTAAAGAATATTCCATGCACTACAATCGAATTCCCTCCAAATGACTGATCAACTGAGTCTTTCTACCACCAATTTCCAGGAGGAAGGGTGGGAGGGGATGGGGTTAATTAATTGATCAATTTAATTATGTAGTCAATCAAATTGATAAGAGTGAGAGGGGCTATTCCAATAAGTTAGACCTGAAAGTGTATCTGTAGGAGCGAGGGGGCAGGTTTCCTGAAGGGTGGGTGGAGGGGGAGGGAGCTGGGGAACAATAGGTTAAGGACCTGTCAACGAAAAGGAAGGATCCTTTTAGCAGAACAATAAGCTAAGTACCTGTCAATCAAAGGAGAACAATAGGTTTGCCCCTGAGTGCATACCTGCCCCTGATACAGGCAACCCGCACTAACAAAAATGTGCTGGTACGAACTTGTCCCACTACTAATGCCCATGGCGATTTTGCTTGAGTGGTATACCATTCCTGGACTATATGGCTTTCGAACGAAAACTGTTTCATTGCCCGTATCTTTTGATTTTCAATCATACGACAAAACAGACATATGCTATCGATAGTCAACACGATCATTGACTAATTCAAACTATCGATAGATCGACTGCACAAATGGCTGTCACATATCCATACTTTAGCCAAAGCCAACTATTGTACACTGTTGCCCTTCGTTGAGTTCAGTTATTGTATTGTTAATCAGTTGAGTTCTTACTTGCACTTGAATTTAATGTAAGTGCTGGCATTTATTGTTTTTGTCCTTCGTGCTGTTCTGATAGTTCCTAACTATGGAAAACCAGTTTTGATTCGTCCACTAGCGTTAAAAATACGTACGCACAACTAAAACAACCTAATTACCTGTCTACAGCAGTTTCATGCTAGCAATGGAGTGACTATTTGGAGAATGATAATACGTCGTCGTCCCAATATTTCAGACTTTCACGAGGCAGCGGAGCGGAAAACTTCGTTACAAATGACCTTAAATTAAAATTAGTGCATAAAAATATACTTGGATTGACCTGTGTCGTCCAAAAATTACGTTGATAAAAAAAGACAGACGGCGATGGTTACGTTTCTTTAAAAAATATGGGCAAAATTGTATCATTAATAGCCCAAATTGCAAAATATCGCCCAATCTGGTAGCCCAAGCGGCACTCTGTTATGAAAACTTATTCTAATGTGGAAAGGTGGGGAGGAATTCGTGGAGAGCGGAAGGTATTCTTAATGACAGTACATTCTATAGTGCGTTAGCATCTAAAATATAAATTAAGCGGTCTACTTGAATTCCCCCGAGACGACTGCACCTTTCCTCTCTTCTTCCAAAATCTATTTACGCTCTTGTGATACTATAGTAAGTGAAGCCACGAATTTCCTATACAACTAAACCTTAAACTATGCAAGCATTCATGCAGTATCAAATGACGAAACATGCACAATTAAAGGTAATACGTGCAATAGCAGAAAAAAGACACAATGTTAAAGATATATTCTATATTTGTTGCGATGCGTTTTATTTTATCTGAAAACAATGTACAACAACCAGTTTTTCCAAATTCTTCACCGATCGGGACAGCTCTGCATCTTGAGGCACTAAGCTAGCTAGCTATGGGTTCGGAAGGAAGGTGGTTCGTGTCCATCCCCCGGCAACCTTGCAAATAGTTTCCTACTGTTTCCCATTTTTAGTTAAGGCAAATGCCAGGGTTGGACCTCACTATAGGCCATAGCCAATTCCTTCCTTCCTGACGTATTGCAGCTCCCTCAAAGATGCAGCCTCTCTGCTGAAATGAAAAGAGCTGAATATCTCTTCGGAAACTTCTGCCACCAAAAGCAGCATTTATAGTGGAAGGCGGGTAGCGATCATCATTTTGTACTATGCATCTGCACACACAGTTGGCTGATTTGTGGAACGGTGATATATCATTTTTTTTTCAAGTTTTATTACAAGAACGGTATTCTACTGTGAAATATCTTATTCGTAATATCCTGTGAACAGTGAGTCCAATAGTCACAACTTTGACGTCCACGAACGGCTGCATATGTTGTATATCGGAGAGGAGTTTGTTAGCATCAAAGAATGTACAGTCACTTATCATGGATAAATACATACTCATTTATAAGGTCACATGCTCAAGACATCTAGTTGAAATTAATGTGTGAAGCAATGTTAAGATCCTAAAACTGTACCTGATGGTATTTGTGTATCCCGTTTTCATTTATAAATAAATTTGGTTGTTATAGTTTTAGGTTGACTGTTGAAATAATAATTTTTAAAAAATTCGTGCTCGCTTAGGGAAACTGAAGAATTTTAATGAAATGAAACACTCTTTAATAAAATTTGAGATTTAATTGAGGAACTTCGGATGTTTTAATGCAGTGACGAAATTCTGACATTTTTCAGATAAGTTGTAAGTTTAAATATAGGCTTGCAGTATGAGAAATGTGAAAAGAGATTTGAGACAGTTTAACGTCTTAAGTTAAGATCATTTTGCTCTGCGATACTGAACAATATATTAAAAGACTGAGCTGCATTTTGTTAGGAAAGAGGCGATATATTATAGTCAAATAATATATTGTGTGTGTGTGCGTGTGTGTGTGTACACTGTTGACATTATATGTCATATTTTTTAAGAAAAGCCTTTCTTGTATGATTTTATAACGTCAGTACTATTTGCATGAAGGCCTCTCAAAACCAAATTACGCACGTAAAGTTAGTCTAGAAATAAAAGTGTTTTCACCATAAAATGAAAAGCATGATGCTTTTTAAGATCCTCTTTAACAAATCGGACCGCCCCTATCACAAAATCCTGGTTACGTCCTTGGAGCAGGGTTCCCGAGAAAACGTTTCTGGGTGATAGATCTGAGGCTGTGAAATTATTGTTATTTGTATTTATTTGCCGAATGTTATTCGGATTTGAAGTTGATCATGTTTTCCTAATCCATGTAAATCCGCCTCAGTCGACAAAGAAGTCGAATAATTAATTTTTAAATAATCTCTTTTTACAACCAAGTTCGCTTCTCATCAGTATGTAAGTCACTGGATCAAAAATTCATTCCATAAATGCTGTTACACGTTCTCTTACCGCCGGCACGAGAGAGAAAAGTCGTTACACGAATAAGAGTTATGAGGATAGTAATTAGTTGCTTCAAGTTAGCCTGTCATCGATTAACTCAATTATTCGTCACAGGTTGGGAAAGACATTGTTACATGTTGTTGTTGTTGTTGTTGATGTGGCCTTCAGTCCGAAGGCTGGCTTGATGCAGCCCTCCATTCTACTCTATCCTGTACAAGCCTCCTCATCTCTGAATAACTACTGCAAACTACATCCTTCCGAATCTGCTTACTGTATTCATCTCTTGGTCTCCATCTATGATTTTTACCCCCCACGCTTCCCTCCATTATTAAATTGGTGAGCCCTTGATCTCTCAGAATATGTCCTGTCAACCGATCCCTTTGACTAGTCAGGTTATGCCACAAATTTCTTTTCTCTCCAGCATTGTTTAGTACCTCCTCATTAGTTAGGTGCTCTATCCATCTACTCTTCAGCATCCTTCCTTAGCACCACATTTCAAAAGCTTCAATTCTCTTATTGTCTAAACTTTTTATCATCCATGTTTCGTTTCCATACGTGGCTATACTCCAGACAAATACCTTCAGAAAAGACTTCCTACCGCTTATGTCTGTATTCGCCATTATCAGTCAACATTTTATATCCTCTCGACTTCGGCCATAAGCTGCTGTACAAATAGCAAAAATCATCTACCACTTTAAGTGTCTCATTCCTTAATATAATTCCCTCAGCGTCATCTGATTTAATTTGTCTACATTCCATTGTCCTTGTTTTGCTTTTGTTGATGTTCATCTCATATCCTCCTTTCAAGACACTGTCCATTCCATTCAACTGCTCTTCCAAGTCCTTTGCCGTCTCCAATAGAATTACAATGTCATCGGCAAACCGCAAAGTTTTCATTTCTTCTCCCCCAACCTTAATTCCTGCTTCAAATTTTTCTTCACTTCCTGCTACTGGTTTCTCTGTGTGTAAATTGAATAACATTGGGGATAAGCTACAATCCTGTCTCACTCCCTTCCCAGCCACTGTTTCCCTTTCATGCCCCTCTACTCTAATAACGACGGTCTGGTTTCTGTCCAAGTTGTAAATAGCCTTTCGTCCCTGTGTTACTCCTGCTATCTTCAAAATTTCAAAGAGAGTATTCCAGTCAACATTGTCAAAAGCTTTCTCTAAGACTACAAATGCTATCAACATAGGTTTATATTTCCTTAACCTACCTTCTGAGTGTAAGAGAAGTTGTAGGCTCAATATTGCCTCTCGTGTTCCTACATTTCTCCGAATACCAAACTGATCATCCCCGAGGACGGCTTCTACCAGTTTTTGCGTTGTTCTTTAAAGACTTTGTGTTAGTATTTTGCAACCATGACTTCTTAAACGAATAGTTCGGTAATACTCACATCTGTCAGCACCTGCTTTCCTTGGGATTGGAATTATTACACTCTTCTTCCACCTGTCTCATACATTTTGCGTACCAGATGGCATAGTTTTGTTACCGCTGACTCTCCCAAGCCTATCAGTAGTTCTGACGCAATGCCATTTACTCCATGGGCCTTGTTTCGACTTAAATCTTTCAGCACTATGTCAAATTCTTCTCACGGTATCATGTCTCCCATCTCATCTACGTCCTCCTCCCTTTCTATAATATTGCTTTCACGTTCATTTCCCTTATATAGCCCTCTAAATATTCCTTCCATCTTTCACTTTCCCTTCTTTGCTTCGTACAGGTTTTCCGTCTTAGATCTTCTTATTCATACAGCTGTTTCCCTTTTCTCCAAAGGCCTCTTTAATTTTGCTGTAGGCGGTATCTATCTCTCCCCAAGTGAAATATGCTTCTAAGTGCTTACAATTGTCCTCTAGCCATTTCTGCTTAGCTATTTTGCACTTCCTGTCAATATAATTTTTAGATGTTTGTGTTCCCTGTCGTCTGCTTCATCTGCTGCATTTTTATATTTTCTCCTTTCATCAGTACAATTCAATATCTCCTGTCCTATCCGAAGCTTTCTACTAGCCTTTTCTTTTTACCTATTTGATCCTCTGTTGCATTCACTACTGCATCTCTCAAAGCTACCCATTCGTCTTCTAATACTCCTTTCCCCTGTTTCAATCAACCCCCTGTGAAATTCCTAAAACCCTCTGGTTTTTTCAGCTTTTCCAGGTCCCACATCATTAATTTACTACTATTCTGCAATTTCTTCGGTTTTAATCTACAGTTCATAACAAATAAATTGTGATCAGAGTCTACATCTGCCCCTAGATGTATCTTATAACTTAAAATCTGGTTCCAAAATGTCTGTCTTACCATTATATAATCTACCTGAAACCTTCCAGTCTCTGCAGGTATCTTGGACGTGTACAGCCTTTTTTCATGATTCTTAAGCCAGGTGTTAGCGATAGTTAAATTATGCTCTGTGCTAAATTCTATCAGGCGGCTTCCTCTTTCAATCCTTTCCCCAGTAATTATTCACCTACTATTTTTCCTTCTCTTGCTTTTCCTACTATCGAGTTGCAGTCCCCCATCATAATTAAATTTTTGTCTCGCTTAATTATCCGAATAATTTCTTTCATTTCATCACACATTTCCTCAATCTCTTCCTCATCTACGGAGCTAGTTGGCATATAAACTTGTCTACTGTGGTAGGTGTGGGCTTCGTGTCTATCTTGGCTACTATAAAGCGTTATATGCGTTCACTATGCTCTTCATAGGAGCTTACCCGCATTCCTATTTTCTTATTTATTATTAAACCGACTCACATTACCGCTGTTTGACTTTATAACACTGTATTCACCTGACCAGAATTCTTGTTCGCCCTGTCGCCGAATGTCACTAATCCCCACTATATCTAACTTAAGCCTATCCATTTTCCTCTTTAAATTTTCTAACCCACCTGCACGTTTATAGGATCTAACATTCCACGCTCCGATTCGTAGAACGCCAGCCCTGTTTCTCCTGATGACGACATCTTCCTGAGTAGTCCCCACCTAGAGATCCGAATGGGTAAACTATTTTACTTCAGGAATATTTTACCCAAGAAGGCTCCACTATCATTTAACCATACAGTAGAGCT
Source organism: Schistocerca nitens (assembly GCF_023898315.1). Classification (NCBI taxonomy): domain Eukaryota; kingdom Metazoa; phylum Arthropoda; class Insecta; order Orthoptera; family Acrididae; genus Schistocerca; species Schistocerca nitens. The sequence goes on from NC_064615.1 coordinate 356,113,650, forward strand.
GCATGTCTTTGAGAAAAATTACGGGTGTAGTTTCCCCTTGCCTTCAGCCGTTCGCAGTACCAGCACAGCAAGGCCATTTTGATTGATGTTACATGGTCTGACCAGTCAATCATCAAATTGTTGCCCCTGCAATTGCTGAAAAGGCTACTGCCCCTCTTCAGTAACCACACATTTGTCTGGCCTCCCAACAATCACCCCTCCTCAGTACAGCTATCTACATCGTTCAGGCACGCAAGCCACCTTGCCAACGGCAAGGTCCTCGATTCATGTGGGGATAAAACGTGGTATATAAAATTCTTCTTCCATGTAAAAATTTACTCAAACATCATCGAGGTAAGTCTGTAGCGTCATTTCTCCTGATCATATCTCCATGTGAAACACTTAAAAAAATTAGTCGCTGTTAATATTTTTCTATGTAGACTTCCTCTGACTGCATAGCTTGTAAAAGTAATGTATATCATTTCATAAAAATAACCTTCGTAATATCAATAGATCAGTTCACTACACTCAGATAATATTTAACCTCTCATCAGTGAGCATCACCAACTTTCGAGCAATATTAATTTTTATTCACATCGAAATTAATCTGACTGAGTCTAAAACAACAACCGGCTACTAACTGATAAAATTCATTCAGCAGAACAAGAGCTTATACACATTGATTTTCAACTATAAATATTATGATACTTCGATATAGATCAGAGAATACAAGGTCAATACGTAAGCGCTTCACTGATGTGTTATCACCTCCGACGAATTGCAACTAGTGTCCAGGTACTCGACAGCACGTCTCGGTCTTCAGAGGCGTCACCCATTCTCCCAGTGGTTAGCAAGTACATGAAAACAAACATACAATTTTTGTAGATACATATCAAACATACATCTTAGAAGGCAGGCTTTCATAGCCGGTATTTGTGATATTGCTGATATTTTATTTATGGGAATAAGGCTGTTATCCAGCGCATATTTGTCTGCCTAACGTTTCGTCTTTTACTGTTGGAGGCATTGTCAGCGGCTTTAACGAATCAGATAGCTCAACAAGCCGAACTATTTACATGTACCCACGCAACGATTGGTCTGTGACGTCATCAGACCGCTGCCTCAGATCGCGGAGTCGCACCGAAGTACGTTATGGAGCTTGTAGTGGGGAACAGTTGGCGTACTGAGGCACAAAACTTGTCTAATTTCCGTACTTCTTCTTTTCTGTAGAAATTGTTTTGTGCTTTTGAATTTCTGTCGCATCTCTGTACATCCTAGCGTAGTAATTACCCGATCTTGCTGAAACCACAGCATTGGAAACATAAATTTGATGGTTGACCCGGTCCTAATGCATGATGAGCCACTGATGAATTATCCGTCTTAGCCAGGGGACAGTTGCTCTTCTGTTCCTTCAGTCGAGTTTTATAACTTCTTTTTGTACTTCCTATGCATAGTTCGCCGCAAGAGCAAGGGATTTTACGTACTCTAACTGCTGCAAGCGGCGGGTATGGGTCCTTTGAAGTATTCAAATATTCTTTCACCGTTCTTGTTGGTTTAAACACTGTCTATAGCTTTTTTTCTGAGTACCTTCCTTAAGTGATTTGTTATAGTTTTTACATTTGGAAAGAAAACTTACCCTTTAGTTAGTTCTTTTTCATTATAAGATCTAGACCTTTTATGCCCTATTTATTTCTTTGTCAGAGTAGTCGTTTCTTCTGAAGACCGTTCTTAAATGATCGAGTTCGTACTCCAAATACTGTGGTTCACAAATTCTTTTAGCCCAGTCTGCTAATGTTTTGATCACAGCTCTTTTCTGTTTGGTATGCTGATGGGAATTTTAGTGAAAGTGTGTGAGTGGGAGTTCTATAGAACTTATGCCCCCTAAAGTTCCATCTGGTTTTCTAATTACCTCTGCATCCAAAATTGGAATTTTATCTCTTTCTCTTTTTCTGTAGTGAACTTTATATTAGAATTCATATTATTCATAAAATTTAGAAATTCAGAGACTTATATTGTTCCATGAGGCCATAGAACGAAAGTATCGTGCACATACCGAAGCCCATATGATGGTTTCTTCTTCGTGGTCTGAAGGGCTGCTTCTACACATTTTTCCACATAAAAGTTCGCTATGAGTGCGTTGAGTTTCTCCATACGCAGACCGTCGGTTTGCTCATAGAATTTGTTGTTCCATCGAAAGTAAGTTATTAAGAGAAATGTTTAACAGAGATGTACCATATCCTTTGCGAAAATTCTTTGCAGCTGTGACATGGCTCCATTAAGAGAAAGCACAGTAAACAGAGATACAAGTGACCATAATATCACTTGGACTGAGCCTGATGAATTTTTAATTTTTCGATAAAATAACCAGAACCTTTAATATGTGTCAGTTTTTCCTATAAATGGCTGTAAGAAAGGAGCTAAGTGTTTGGCAGTTTGGAGAATCAATGGTGCTGAAAATTGGTTTCAATGGAATGCCCTGTCATTGTGGCTTTAGCAAGATTTAATAACAAATACGCTAGGATATACAAATAGGCCACATAAATTCAAAAACACAAAAACAATTTCAACAGAAAAGAAGAACTGAAATTAGACAATATAAGGACCATAATACTAAATAAAACAAATAGCGCCATCTCTTCCTCACTACAAGCTCCACAGCATACCTCCGCTAGTGTCAGCGGTCTGTTGACGTCGTGCACCGACCGTTGCATGACTACATGTGAACGTTTGGCTTGCTGAGCTTTTTTACACCAGTAACACCTTTCTTAGTCGTTAAAGTGTCTGATGTTGCCTCCAGCAGTGCAAGACGAAACGGCAGACGTTAGGCAGAGAGTTTTGCCCGTAAATCAAATATCAGCAGTATCGCAGACGTACGTATATTTCAAGACATAATAACGCTTACATTTGGTCGGTAGCGGTGAATAATCAGCGTTGAAAGTAAATTTGTGGCATTAATAAGTACTCTAACGCATGTATTCTATAATATGCATGTTTTATGAGCTACATGCAAAAATTGTCACATGTAGAACGTTGCCATAATAATGTGCCGCACCTGTGTACGTGTTCTGAGCTCACCTGTACATGCATGTGCTTGGCAGCAACGTGAAGTGGAGCAGCTGGCTCGTCAGGTGGACGATCGATCTCCGCAGGGCACACGGCGTCGGCACAACTCCGTGCCTTGGATGGTGAGCATCACAACTAAGCTTTGGTAATCTTACACGGCTCATAGACTCTTCCGTGAAGTTTCGGGAGAACCGCCGAACGCAGTCCCGTCAGCGATTTTTATTGAATATCGTATGGCGAGCTTTCACCGCAAAAGGCGCTCTGAACAGCACCTAGACGCAAACCAGAAGCGCATGCGTTCAATTAACGCCTCTGTGGTGACCTTCTGTTATGCTTTCGCAAATATCCGCATGAAGATGGCCAGAAAACTGTGTGCCAAAATATTGTGGCAGAATGGTGCCGACATCTGGCAGTTCTCCCTAAATTTCATGGAACCATCTCTAATCTTTGATTTCTTTATTTAACTACAAACAATCCAGTCGGAGGAACATCCGTAACTGAGCATTATACCAGAGGTTGAAAATACCGCTACAGTTGTAAGGTTCTTTTATTTAGGACATGACCGGTTTCGGGCTCGTATACGAACATCTTCAGGTGTCGTAACTTGGTGCTGTGACTCCGAGCGCCGCGGGGGACGAGAACAAGACGCGGTGTGCTACCAGCGAGCGCTCTACTCTTAAGTTACGACACCTGAAGATGGGCGTATAAGAGCCCGAAACCGGTCATGTCCTAAATAAAAGAACCTTACAACTGTAGATGTATTTTAACCTCTGGTTCTTCAACATGATTATAACAAACATTTCTGTTGTCATGACTACTTGTCATACATAAACTACTTTCATCGCTCTTTCCTTTTACATCTTACTCAGCTATTTCACATTTTTCTTTCTTCTTTGACCATTATAACAGTATTAACTATTGTACAACCGAACGTAGTCATAATTATCAATGACATCTCCCCCTGCGGGTCTGGGGATTCGAATAGGCCCGAGGTATTACTGACTGTCGTAAGAGGCGACTAAAAGGAGTCTCACACATTTCGGCCTTTATGTGATGGTCCCCTATAGGGTTTCCAGAAGAGCGAGACAATTGGGGAAGGGCGCCTTACATGGTGAATAGTGTCCATTGTGCAATGAGATCTCTAGCTCACTTTCTCGTCGTCGCATTGCAGTCCCGCCCATTCTCCATCTCTTGGGCGAGGACACCTTCCTGGGTGCGTTTTCCACCATGCTCTATGCAGTGTTGCTTCCTGTATCGACGATGACCATGGACTTCTTTGCACCTGATATCCAGCACAGTAGCCAGTCCGTTGTGGTGGGGCCGCCATGTACCCTGTTGGTTGTTGCCCCTTGACCACACAGGGATCGCTCTGCTGATGCCTGCGCTGTTAACTCCCCACCTATGCCAAAGGGTAGATGCCCAACCCCCTGGGTCATCGGGACTCCCGGCAATGGCCATCCTATGAGGAGGCCTTTGCTGCGGCTGGGTGGCGCCGTGGGGATGGCCCCTGGTGAGTGCGGGTGGCATCAGGTAGATGACACATGATGAAGCGTAGTCCATCATCTCTTGATGGTGGTGAAACACCAGCGGTCTCTAAACGATCACGAACTCAATTCACTGCACATACGTACGACCCCAAATCGTTCCCCTCCCTGGCCACACCATGGCAGGAACGTCAGGCTATGAATGGCATCGGATCTTTTTCGCCCCTGTACCCTGTATGTCCAAGAGCTGATGGGGATCTTTCATGATGATGAAGCCTCAGTTTATAGTCGAGCATTTAGAGGACAAGTTTGGAGAGGTGGAGGGCTTGTCCAAAATGAGATTTGGGTCACGCGAGTTACTCGCTTGTGACAAGCTGTGGGATGTTTCTGTAACCATCACGCCCCATAAGAGCTTAAATATGGTCCAGGGTATCATATTTTGCAGGCACCTTCTTTCGCAGTCCAACAATGAGGTGCATGCCAATTTAGAGTGGCAAGGTGTACATTTTGACCGGTATTTCCACCAGGATCCGAGTGATAATCAGGTTGCCACCAGTGCCTTCATCTTGGCCTTTGAAGGTGATACATTGCCCGAGAAGGTCAAGGTGATGGTCTACTGCTGTGATGTAAAGTCCTATATCCTTACCCCAATACGGTGCTTTAAGTGCTGGAAGTTTGGCCATATGTCTTCACGCTGTACTTCCAGCATCACATGCCGAGATTGTGCATGCCCATCACATCCCAATACTCCATGTGCCCTGCCTCACATCTGTGTCAGCTGTGGAGAACACCATTCACCTTGCTCAGCAGACTGCAAGATTCTCCAAACAGAAAGGAAAATCTTGGTGTACAAGACCATGGACCGACTGACCTACACTGAGGCTAAGAGAAAATTTGAACGCCTGCATCCTGTGCATATGACATCGTCTTATGCCACCGCTATGACAGTTCAGGCACCATCAGCTCCGCCAACCCAAGTCACCTCTCAGAGCCAGAATACTACACCTGCCTCCTTGATGGTGGTGGGCATTCCCCCCCCCCCCTGTTGCTCCTGCACCACCTACTTCAGGAGCAACACCCCTCCCCCCCCCCCCCCCAACCATTGGGGACGTCCATCCCCACTTCTAAGCCAGAGAAGCGTAAGTCTTCTTCGGCTTCTCTCGCTAGGAAGGGATCCTTTGGGTCACTCCCTTCCCAGGTTTCTCCTAGTGGGAAAGATGACACCCGCCAGTGGCTGAAGAGCCCTAAAGCAGCTGATCTAAGGGCTTCCAGTCCCAGAGACCGAGCCAGTGAAGTCCACCCGGCCAGGGAAACTCAAGGAGCAGCGAGTGAAATTCAAAAAGGAAACCCCTAAGACCAAGGAAATTGCGGTGGCACCCACACCACCGCTATCTACAAGCTCGACTTTTGAGGATGGGGTCGAGATTTTGGCGTCCACTGAGGACACTGATCTCGCCAGACCCTCAGACAAAATGGATATAGACTGCTCAGGCAAAAATTCGGTGGCAGCAGGTGACCCTGAGGCGTAAACTGCCTCATTGAATGTTCCATGCCTTCCCAGTCTCATTATGACGTCATCCTGCAGTGGAATTGCGGCGGGTTCTTCCACCGCCTGGCTGAGCTATGGCAACTGTTAAGCTTTACACCTGCTATCAGCACTGCCCTCCAGTAAACCTGGTTCCTGGCAACTCGGACACCTGCCCTCTGTGGCTGTAAGGAATATTACAGGAACCGTAGCGACTATAATCGAATGTCAGCAGGAGTTTGCGTTTATTTTATGTCCTAAACTCAGTCTGAAGTGAACATGTGCCCCTTCAAACCCCTCTTGAAGCTGTGGCTGTCAGAATAAGGATGATGCAGGAAATAAGTCTGCAATGTATATCTTCCTCCAGATGGTGCAGTACCCCTGAATGTATTAGCTGCACTGATTGATCAACTCCCTAAACCTTTCCAACTTTTGGGAGATTTTAATGCCCATAACCCCTTTTGGGGTGATACCATGCTTACTGGCTAAGGCAGAGATGTCGAAATTTTACTGTCTCAGTTCGCCCTCTGGCTCTTAAATACTGGGGCTGCCACACATTTCAGTGTGGCTCATGGTAGTTACTCAGCCACTGATTTATTTCTTTGCAGCCCAGGACTTTTCCCATCTATCCTCTGGAGAGCACATAATGACCTGTGTGGTAGTGACCACTTCACCATCTTCCTGTCACTGCCCCAGCATCAGGGCCACGGACGCCTGCCCAGATGGGTTTTAAACAAGGCAGACTGGGAAACTTTTACCTCTGCTGTCACCATTGAACCTCCCCCACATGGTAACATAGATGTGATGGTTGAGCAGATGACTACAACAATTATTTCTGCGGCAGAAAACGCAATCCCTCGCTCTTTAGGGTGCCTGAGGGGTAAGGCAGTCCCTTGGCGGTCGCAGGAAGTCAATGAAGCAATTAAGGAGCGTCGGCGAGCTCTACAGTGGAATAAGCGGCACCCTTCCCTGGAGTACCTCATAGCCTTTAAACAGCTCCATGCCCGTGTTCACTACCTTATCAAACGATGGAAGCAGGAGTGTTGGGAGAGATACGTCTCGATTATTGGGTACCATACGCCACCTTCCCATGTCTGGGCAAAGATCAAATGTCTTTTCTGATACCAGGCCCCAACAGGTGTCCCCGGTGTTACCATAAATTGCGTGTTATCTACCGACGTAAACGCGATTGCCGAGCACTTTGCTGAGCACTCTGCTCGAGCCTCAGCGTCAGAGAATTACTCCCCAGTCTTTCACATACTCAAACGGAGGCTGGATGGGAATGTCCTCTCATTCACTACACGCTGCAGTGAATACTATAACGCCCCATTTACAGAGTGGGAGCTCCTCAGTGCACTTGCACATTGCCCCGACACAGGTCCTGGGCCTGACTGGGTCCGCAGCCAGATGATTAAACATCTCTCATCTGACTACAAGCGACATCTCTTCGTCATCTTCAACTGGTGTCTGGTGCGATGGCGTCTTTTCATCGCAATGGTGGGAGAGCACCAGAATTCCAGAGACCAAAACCGGTAAAAACCCGCTTGATGTGGATAGCTATCGGCCCATCAACCTCATCAAAGTTTTGTGTAAGCTGCTGGAACGTATGGTATGTTGGCAGTTGGGTTGGGTCCTGGAGTCACGTGGCCTGCTGGCTCCATGTCAGGGCGGCTTCTGCCAGGGTCGCTCTACCACTGATAATCTTGTGTCCATAGAGTCTGTCATCCTAACAGCCTTTTCCAGACGGCAACACCTGGTTGCCATATTTTTGTCTTATGTAAAGCATACGACACGACCTGGCGACATCATATCGTTGCCACATTGTATGAGTGGGGTCTCCGGGACCCACTCCCGATTTTTATCCGGAACTTCCTGTCACTCCGTACTTTCTGTGTCCAAGTGCGTGCCTCCCATAGTTCCATCCATGTCCAGGAGAATGGAGTCCCACAGGGCTCTGTATTAAGTGTCTCTCTATTTTTAGTGGCCATTAATGGTCTAGCAGCAGCTGTCGGGCCCTCCATTCACCTTCTCTGTATGCAGACGAGTTCTGCATTTCGTACTGGTGTTGCTGAGCGGCGCCTACAGGGAGCCCTCCACAATGCGAAGTCATGGGCTCTAGCCCACGGTTTCCAGTTTTCGGCCGCTAAGTCGTATGTCATGCACTTCTGTCGGCGTCATACCACTCATCCGGACCCAGAACTTTATCTTAATGGCGATACACTCACTGTAGTGGAGACACATCGATTCCTAGGACTGGTTTTCGGCGCTCGATTGACTTGGCTACCTCACCTTCGTCATGCAAGAACGGAAAAATTTTGTCGCGCCTTCATCGTTGGTACGCTTGATAATTCCAGGGATCATATGAAGAATTTCAACAGTGTACAGTTAATTGATGATGGCCCTCGGAATTGGTCAGTGTGTCGACTGCGATAGAAAATGGAGAAAACCAAGTTTCGTGCTGTTATTAAACATTTTCATTTGAAGGACTGGATTGCCGCATAAATCAAAACAGGACTGTATGCGGACTCTGCACTATCACTGAAGACCATTTACTTTTGAATTAATGAGTTTAAACGCGGTCGGACAAGCACTGAAGGCAAAGGGGGCTCCGGCAGTCCAATTGAGGTCACCGCGAAGGAAACCATTGACTAAATTCATGATATGGAACAAGACTGCCGGATTTCTGATTCACTGTTCAGATTGAATACCGTCAGGGATATGTTATAACCCTGTCCCACTCCTTTCTTCTCTACAACTTCCCTTTCATGTCCTTCGACTCTTCAGGGTTTTATACACAGCAAAATTGAGCTACTTTCTGCGTCCCATCATTCTTTTCAAGTTTCCACCATTTTCTATAAAGGGTAATTGGCCTAGGTCAAACGTCATGTCAGAAGGGTGGGTGAGAAATCTGGCGACAATGCATGACATAATGGGGTTACATCATTACCAACCACAAGTCTGGCGACAATGCAGACTGCGCCAGTAACCACAATTTTCCCTACTAACATTTTATCTTTTCTCCTCAGCCGGCCGGGGTGGCCGAGCGGTTCTAGGCGCTACAGTCTGGAACCTCGCGACCGCTACGGTCGCAGGTTCAAATCCTGCCTCGGGCATGGATGTGTGTGATGTCCTTAGGTTAGTTAGGTTTAAGTAGTTCTAAGTTCTAGGGGACTGATGACCTCAGATGTCCCATAGTGCTCAGAGCCATTTTTTCTCCTCATATTGTGACCATCTAGACTGCATACTTCCCTGTATATATCACCATACACTCTCATCTGTTTTCCCAGTATCGTAACCCCCTCCCCCCCCCTCCCAAGCAATCTACGTCATCATAGCAAGTTACCTGTTTTACCTATATTGTACCTGTTCTGCCAGTCCAATTACCTCTATGTGTCACCATATTGAGTTATTTGTTTCCCCATATTTTACCCTTCCCTCTGGCGTATTTCCCTGTATACGATACCTTAGCATAATGCAAAGGATGTTAGAGGTGTTAGTGCATATAAAATGTGTACATAAATGTTTATCCTTGTAACAAAACAATGTAGATCTTGCTTAGACACAAAAAATTAAACATGCGTTATATCACATATACCTCTACTCATTAAGTTCTGAACCTTACACAGACATTTAATGCAGGTAATACACTTCAACATTTAAATCACTTCAAATATGTGCACCCCTGATAACACGCAAAATATCATCTGGCATTCAATCCCTTGCCACACATTCTGCGACGTGTCTGATGCGTTGTTGAAATGTCACAATATCAGGAACTACTGTTTTGTCACAATTCCTTGACATACCCCAAAATAAAAAAATCTAAGAGAGTAATGTAAGGTGATCTCGGGGGCCATGAAATGGGGATGGTTTACTAAAGAAAGTCGTGGACTTGGAGCCATGTGAGGGGAAGCGTCATCTTGCAGAAAGACGATAGTGTTTTATGTGTCCAGTATTCGCCAACATATCTAGGTAAGCATATCCACTTACACTGATTTCAAGGAAGAAACTTGGGTAAATCACTCGATCTCACATTAGCCTAACAACCTTTGGACTGTCCTGTATGTGTTCCTGTACGACATGAGGATTTTCTGATCCCCAGATCCGGACATTGTGGCGGTTAACTGAGCCACAAACATGAAATGTAGTCTTATCGGGAAAACACGCACGCTTCAAGAAATACTTATCATCTGGTTGTAATGCCTGAGCAATTTGGACCTTAACAGACGTTTTCGAACCACTTTATACACTGTACTCTTTGGCAGTGAAGCTCCCGCGAAGCTTGTCTAATGGATTTCTGTGGCGACGTGGTGAATGCGGTTTGAACTGCTGCACTGTCTCCTCCGAAACAGATGGTTTGCCACTGCTTGTCCCTTTCTGAACCGAACCCGTTGATAAAAATGTTCCCATTCATCAGGTGCTTTGTTACTGTAGTGATACACGAACTTTCGCTGTACAGTAATCGGTGATATGGTTTCTGCTTGCCACAGAACACATTGAGCTTTCTCCTGGGGGGGCAGCCATGTTTACGATATGGCTCGCACTGAGCTCTTTGTGGCGAAAGTGTTGAATGAGACACTGCTGTGCACAAGCTTCATGGGTTCCCTAGCAGACCTGTAACAAAAACAAACGTTACTATCATAAATACAATCTATATTTAATCTTGAAAACGGGGTAAACATTCACGGTCACCCTGTATTTCTAGTGATGACTGAGCACAGTATACTGAACAGTACTTTACCAATAATTTACCAATAATTTGCAGATTAATAACTGTAGATGTTACAAATAGCATGTGTTTAGGTTTGTTTTACCTCCAAGTACTGGTGGCACAAGTCAGTCATTACTAATCATCTTGTGGTGCAGTTCTTCTTGTCTCCGTGCTTGCTAAGAAAATGGGATGAGAAGTTCCGCCTTATGCAAGACACCTTTTTTCTTTTGTTCACCCATACATGTTTCAGCACTTTTGTGCTATCGTCAGTGGGTTCTATTTTTATTTTTAACTGTAAATTTGTTGTTAACATATTAACATTTGTGTTGTTTACAACATTATGTAAAAGTTACATTTATAGCTTAATTGGCGAAAAGTGTGTGGAAGCATCAGTAACATACCTAACATGATGTTAATGTCCATTTATTTTGGTAGCTGTTCTGCTACACAATATACAACTTCTCATCTGCGAACAGCAAAACGTAATTTATTTTCTGGTTGTTATGCATTTACGAACGGAAATAAGACTATCACGTTTTCTTTCTGTAACTTACAGTTTTGAAGTTGTGGTGCGTTCTCCTGTGTTGTTGGCGAAGTAAATAGGCTTACTTCGTTGCCTGTGTTCGCGTGGCAATGCACTTTTTCGATTACTCAAAACATAGGCGGAGTTTTCGCTGCCATTACGTGTTGTTGTGGCTGTGTGGCGTTCATTTGTTTCGTAGCGTGTTCTGCTGGGTGAGGCGCGCGAGTTTGAATTGTATTTGGCTTTAGTGGTGTGTGGTTTGTGTGGGTTTACGTGTGTGTGATGTGTGTGTTGAGTACTGGGGCAGAGAGAGAGAGAGAGAGAGACGGAAAGAAAGAAAAAAAGAAAGGAAGAGAGAGAGGTTTGTGTGTGTGTGTGTGTGTGTGTGTGTGTGTGTTTGTGGGTGGGTGGGTGGATGGGTGTTATTTGTATAGTTCTTCTATTGTGGCGAAGAGGGTTTTGTTACACAGTGATGTGTATTCATTGAGTACTTTCTTTCCGTGGGCTATTGATTTTTGGATGTGGTAGTTTTCTTCTATAGTTAATTTTTGTTATAGGCTGCTGCTACTTTTTAGGATGTGAAGGTCAGTTTCAGTGTTTGTTGTGTGGTGGTTGTGTGCTACCAGGTGGTCTGCAAATGTTGAGTGTGTGCTATTGCTTTTCAGTGTTCTGAGGTGTTCATTATATCTGGTTCTGAAGGTCCTACATGTTTGGTCCACATATACAGATTGACAGCAGTTGCAAGTAAGTTGGTAGATGCCGGACTGGCTGTATTTGTTGGTGTTGGTGGTATTTCTTCCGAGTCTGCTCTGTATTGTGTAGTTGGTTCAGTATGCTATGTTGAGTCCTTGTTTCTTTAGTATATTACCCACCCTGTGTGTGACTTTGTTGTTGTAAGTCATTATGTGCCATTTGTTGCTTACTGTCTGCTGATTTTTTTTTTGTGATGAGTTGTGTTTGTATGTGTGTGTGTTTCATGGTAATGTGCTGTTTGTTTCTATATTTTGTGGTTTATTTTGTCTACTCTCTTTGTGTCATATCCATTCTCCTGTGCAATTTGTTTTATCGTGTTCAGTTCTTGTGTGTAGTCATGCTTGTTCATGGGTATTTTGTTCAGCCTGTGAAATAAATATCTGAAGCTGGCTTCTGTGTGAGTTATGGAGTGATTGTAGTGGTTATGAATAATGGTGCTGGTGATTGTGGGTTTTCTGTAGATTATGAATTCATGTTTGTTGTTTCTCTTGTGTATAGTGAGATCTAAGAAATTAACTTTTTCATCTGTTTGTGTTTCAATGGTGAATTGTATTTGTGGGTGGATGGAGTTTATGTTATCATGAAGTTCTTTTATGCGAGACAGTGGTTCATCTATTAAGCAAATTTTGTCATATCTGTACCAATATATTATTTTGTACTGTTTTGGTATTACTATTTTGTCAAAGATTTGTTTTTCTATCTGATTGAGGAAAATGTCAGCTAGGAGGCCACTGATTGGGGATCCCATGGGTAGTCCATCTCTTTGAGAGTAAAATCTGTTGTTGAATGTGAAGTAGTTTTGGTCTGTGATGAGCCTGAGCATGGCTAATATTTCTTGTATGTTTGTTGTGGGAATGTTTCCTTGCAGTTGGTGGTTTCTTTCTATGATGTTGATGGTTTCTTGTTGGGATGTGTGTGTACGTTGAAATTATATCAAATGAAACCAATGTTGCTTTGTTTGGTATGTTTTCGTTTCTTATTTTTTCTATTAAGTCACCTGAGTTCTTTAGACTTCTGTTGTTAGTGTATTTGTATATTGTCTGTAGCAGAGAGTGTGTGTGTTTGGCTAAGTGGTATGTTGGTGCTTTGGTGAAGTTTATTAATGGACGTATGGGTATTCCGGGTTTGTGAACTTTAGGCAATGATTTTAGGGTGGGGGCCTTGGGATTTTTCTGTATCATTTTTTTAATCTGTGTTTCTGTGAAAATTGTTTCTATGTTTCTACATCTACATTTCTCAGGGTTTTCTGTAACTTACTTTGGTATCAGTATGTTGGGTCACTTATTAATTCTGTGATATTGTTGCTTTGGGTGAATTCTAATGTTTTGTGAATGTATTCCTGTTTGTTTATGACTACTATTGAATTACCTTTGTCAGATTTTGTGATGATGGTATTTTCTTGTGTTAATTTATTCTGTAGTTTTCTGTAGGTTTTTTCTTCAGGAGTCCTAGTGTTTTCTTTTATGGTGATCTTGTTCTCTTTGATTATGCTTTTTATTTCCTTAGCAACTAGTTCTCTTGTTTAGGTTTGCATTGAATTCAGGTGTATGATGTTTTCAGTTTCTGTTATGATATTTTCTACTGTCCTGTTTGACACCATTGTGTTAATGTTATGTTTGGGACCCTTTTCAAGTAGGCCGCTTTCTTGTTCAGATAATTTTATGTCTGTTAGATTAATCACTCTTTTTTGTATTGGTGATGGGATTGGTGGGTGTTTGTGTGTTTATCTTTTTGGTGAGTTTCTTTTATTGGATTGTCTGTTTTCTGCCTATTATGGTATCTGTGTATGATCTAACCCTGTACATTAGTTCATCAAAAAATGGTGCCGCCATGTCATCCTCAGCCCACAGATGTCACTGGATGCAGATATGGACGGACATGCGGTCAGCACACCGCTCTCCCAGCCGTACGTCAGTTTACGAGACCAGAGCCACTATTTCTCAATCAAGTAGATCCTCAGTTTGCCTCACGAGGGCAGGGTGCACCCCTCCCCCCAGCCCCCCCCCTCTTGCCAACAGTGCTCGGCAGACTGGATGGTCACCCATCCCAAAAGTGCTTAACTTCAGTGATGACAGGAACCAGTGTTACCACTGTGGCAAGGTCGTTGGCAATAGAGACTTTAGTCATCAATAATATACTCTCCTTCACTATTCAGAATAGTCTTCCAACGCTGGGGTAACTTTTTGATACCGCAACTGTGCAAATCACATGGTTTTGAGCCGAAGAGCCCTTCGAACCATGTTCAGAGGGCATTTTCATCCGGAAAGGAAGTTCCTTGAAGGTTGTTCGATAGAGGGTGGAACAGGGGACAATCTGAGGGCGCAAGATCAGGTGAATAAGGTCGGTGGGGAATGGCTTCTCAACCCAAATCCTGTATAGTGTTTTTTGCCACTATCGCAGAATGTGGGTGGGCATTATCATGGGGTAGCGTCACATCATGCAGTCTTCCTGGTTGTTGTCCTTGGACGGCGTATGCAAGACGTCCCAGTTGTTGACAATAAATGTCAGCAGTGATCGTTACACCTCGGTCGGGAAAGCACCACACCACCACTGTTCCATCAGATGCATAACATAATCTTTTGTGGATGCGCGCATGTCTTTGTACGGCGAGTTGCTGCTTTGTTTGGGCTCAGCCACTTCTTTCTTTTCTTTGTTACCAAAAAGACACCGTTTCTCGTCACGAGTGATGATAAAGGACAGAAATGGCTAGTATTTTTCACGAGCCGATTGACGACGAGCAAGCAGCGATGCACATGTGCCCATCTGCTGATATTTCTGATTCTACCTTACAGCATGTGGTACCTGTACATCCGATTTTTGAACCTCCCCATTGCGTGTAAACGTCACACGATGGTGGAACGATCACAGTTCATCACATTTGTCAGTTCTCGAGTACGTGGCATGGGTCATTGTGGATTAATGCATTTAAAAGATCTTCATCAAACCCTGAAAGTCTTCCTGAATATGGAGAGTAACTAACGTCAAAATGATCCACCTTAAAACGAGAAAACAATTTTCTTGCCATGCTCAGTCCAATGTCATTATACCCAAAAATGACGCAAATGTTTCTGGCTGCCTCTGCTGCTGTCACCCTTCCATTTAACTCAAACAGAAGAATATGTCGGAAATGGTCTGATTTCTCCACTTGGCATTTTCAAGCGTCCTATCTCCAAATGACAAAATGGTAATATGTAAACTCAATTAGTAACAGTGAACTACAAATTAAAAAATGAGGCTCGATTAATGGCAATGAGCGTTTGGCGTCAGTGGCTGGGAGGCTCCTTACGGGGCAGGTCCGGCCGCCTTGGTGCAGGTCTTATTACACTACTGGCCATTAAAACTGCTACACCAAGAAGAAATGCAGATGCTAAACGGGGATTCATTGGACAAATATATTATACTAGAACTTACATGTGATTACATTTTCACGCAATTTGGGTGTATAGAGCCTGAGAAATCAGTACCCAGAACAACCAACTATGGCCGTAATAACGGCCTTGATACGCCTGGGCATTGAGTCAAACAGAGCTTGGATGGCATGTACAGGTACAGCTGCCCATGCAGCTTCAACACGATACCACAGTTCATCAAGAGTAGTGAATGGCCTATTGTGACGAGCCAGTTGCTCGGCCACCATTGACCAGACGTTTTCAATTGGTGAGAGATCTGGAGAATGTGTTGGCCAGGGCAGCAGTCGAATATTTTCTGCATCCAGAAAGGCCCGTACAGGACCTGCAACATGCAGGTCGTACATTATCCTGGTGAAATGTAGGGTTTCGCAGGGATCGAATGACGGGTAGAGCCACGGGTCGTAACACATCTGAAATGTAACGTCCACTTTTCAAAGTGCCGTCAACGTGAGCAATAGGTGACCGAGACGTGTAACCAATGACACCCAATACCATCACGCCAGGTGATACGCCAGTATGGCGATGACGAATACACGCTTCCAATGTGCGTTCACCGCGATGTCGCCAAACACGGATGCAACCATCATGAAGCTATAAACAGAACCTGGATTCATCCGAAAAAATGACGTTTTGACATTCGTGCACCCAGGTTCGTCGTTGAGTACACCATCGCAGGCGCTCCTGTCTGTGATGCAGCGTCAAGGATAACCGCAGGCACGATCTCCGAGCTCATAGTCCATGCTGCTGCAAACGTCGTCGAACTGTTCGTGCAGATGGTTGTTGTCTTGCAAACGTCCCCACCTGTTGACTCAGGGATCGAGACGTGGCTGCACGATCCGTTACAGCCATGCGGATACGGTGGCTGTCATCTCGACTGCTAGTGATACGAGGCCGTTGGGATCCAGCCAGCACGCCGTTCCGTATTACCCTCCTGAACCCACCGATTCCATATTCTGCTAATAGTCATTGGATCTCGACCAACGCGAGCAGCAATGTCGCGATACGATAAACCGCAATCGCGATAGGCTACAATCCGACCTTTACCATAGTCGGAAACGTGATGGTACGCATTTCTCCTCCTTACACGAAGCATCACCAAGCAACGGCGGTCAACTGCTGTTTGTGCATGACAAATCGGTTGGAAACTTTCCTCATGTCAGCACGTTGTAGGTGTCGCCACCGCCGCCAACCTTGTGTGAATGCTCTGAAAAGCTAAACATTTGCATATCACAACATCTTCTTCCTGTCGGTAAAATTTCGCGTCTGTAGCACGTCATCTTCGTGGTGTAACAATTTTAATTGCCCGTAGTGTACATTCGACGCCACATTGGGCAACCTACGCGCCGGATGGGTTGGTTCAAATGGCTCTGAGCACTATGGGACTCAACTGCTGAGGTCATTAGTCCCCTAGAACTTAGAACTAGTTAAACCTAACTAACCTAAGGACATCACAAACATCCATGCCCGAGGCAGGATTCGAACCTGCGACCGTAGCGGTCTTGCGGTTCCAGACTGCAGCGCCTTTAACCGCACGGCCGCCGGATGGGGATGAAATGATGATGAAGACAACACAACACCCAGTCCCTGATCGGAGAAAATCCTCGACACAGCCGGGAATCGAACCCGAACCCCTTAGGACGGCAGTCCGTCACGCTGACCATTCAGCTATCGGGACGGACATAGCATCGATAAATAAACCATAGGAACCGTAAGATCAACATGCAAAACAAATATGCTACGAACTTATGGACCAAGCTAATATTAAGGTATCTGTCACCATATCTGTACCTATAACCCTAACACACTGCAGGCTTTCCGCATATCTTTTTCCTCCGTCCCACTCCCCCTCCCCCCCCCCCCAGCGTATTTCTCTGTATACGCTACCACAATATATTATCTGTTTTCCTACATTACTGCCACCCCACTCTTCTCCCAGCACATTCTCCTGTATACGTCACCATAACATGTTATTTGTTCTTCTCAATAGCATGCTGGAAAAAGCAGCTCGCAGTTGCCAGACGCCATCGCTGGTGATAACGAGGCAGAAGTGGAAGAAGAAGAAGTGGTGGTTCCGTTGGCGCGCCGTGACACTCCCGCCCCTTGGTTGGTGAGTATACGTGGTCTTGTGTTCAGCAGCCCATGCTGCGCTATCCACAGCTGAGAATACTGTACATGACAGGGATGCCACAGAGACACGGCTGTGTGTTCTTATATGCTCCGGAACAAAATAGTAGGCGCCATTCTAAAAACATTTTCGTAAAAGTACTTATAAATGTAGTATAACTGTCAGTTATAGGTTCTTGGGCGTAAATCTATTAAATCGTCTCATTGCTTTAGTGCACTGATACTTCCGAAATAACATCAATTAACTTCTGCTTTTGAATCTACATAGTATCAGTAGTTGCTGTATAAATAATTTATTAACGCTCTCACTATAAAGGGTGACTCTGTGCATCTTAAAAACTTCCAGAGATGCTGGAGAAGGACAAATGTAGCAATTTGAGGTAACGCACCTTGGTCTGTAAATGAACGAATCGAAAGTTATAAGCGACAATCGTTATGATAGTTTTGATAGTTGACCTCTTTTTCTGCAACTTGTATTTGCAACTACTGAAACGCCTTTTTTCGTCACAATGGACCAAAACAAGAGAAAAACGCCCGGTAAATATGGACTCTAAAATGACAGTTACCTACCATACAGTCTTAGCAACAACAGCACCAGTAAATGTATTTGAGGTATCAGAACGATTTTCACTTGAACTTTGGACTCGGTCGTCTCTGGACCAGGGTCGCTTACCTCAGATCAATACATTTAAATTTCTTCACCATCACTTAAAGTTTGTAATATCATCACGGCATCACTTTGTATATGCAACTACTGAAACGCCTTTTTTCGTCAGAACATACGTTTCATTTCATTGGGTTAAGACATCGCCAGTGGTAAGGCTTTCTCGTCGGTTTGTACCTTGCAGCGTGGATGAGATGTCTGCATGCAAGTTTCACTATATTCGCTTTTTAACTGGCGCTAAATATAAAAAAATAAAAACAACGGAGTGCTCATAAACGGCTACTAATGAATCGCAAAATGAAGTCTGCTGGTTAGGTAATGTTTTCCAGATGGCTACTAACACAAGACTACAGGCAACCACGCTGCGGAAGGGAGAGAGGGGAAAAACTGTTTCCTCTCCGCACTTCACCCCTAGAAAGCATTCTTCTTAGCTGCTCCAGAGTCTGGTCTAAGTTTCACTCTTAAGCAATGGTACACAAAATTGTAACCCTGCAGTCACAATATGGATCATATTAACAGTTGTTCCCATTCCATTCGTGGACGGTGGCCTACATATCTTCTCACTCTTTACAGAAATAATCTCATTGTCACTCTAATTTCCAATCCTAGGAAGTTGCAGATCTTAAACCTAAATACTCTACAAGCCCTTCAACTACACAAAACGCCGAAACTTAAATCGACTCCCTCTCCTAGAGAATGAAATCCGCTCCTACCTACCCTACCCTACATCATGTGTTCCCTCCCTTCTCCCCCTTCCACTATGGTCATCATATTCCTCCATTCCTTTAGTCTTCGTACCAAGGCCTTATCCTTACCATAGTCCCATAATCCACTTTTGAATTCAATAGTCTACGTATGTTCTCATCTCCACTCTAACACACACAGCCTCTTTGTTTATACTCACACTCTGACACCTCAAAAATCAGACATTCTCTTTCTCCATTCTATGCTTTCCAGTGCAGCTCCTCCTCTTTTTCAGTGCTTCATTTCACCATATACCCCGTTTCCGCACCTCCTTTTTATTTAACATCGAAAAATGTGAAGTCAATGACAGTCTCCTTTTCAGCCAGTTAAAAAAAATGTATTTTTTTAAGTTTAAAATTATTTTCTATCGATTAAGTATTTTTAAAATATTAGGCTGAAGAGGGGAATGTTTGTTCTGCTGATGGTCCACCCCTAACCTATACACTAAAAACAATAACAGTAAATAAAAAATAATTCTCCCTTTAACAAAATATTATCAAGACGAGAACCACGATGGCCACATATGTCCCATTTAAAAGCAGCACAAACTTATTTAGAAAGTGCGTCAGTGGTACACACAGCTAGACCCAAAGTAGTAAATAGCTAACAGTCTGTGTGTGTACTCAAACGTCTACTGTACAGTGCCCACTCTTATCAGAACTGTGTTCATTCCATCATAAACTGTAAACCCACAGTCTGATGATGACAAAGTTAATAATTTACCTTAAGCTCTCAGGCAAATAATCGACCTTCTTCTCGCCTTTTGAAGATGAAAGAAACGCAAAGAGGGTACGACTTCGTTCAGTACAATCGGCTAATTTTAGTTTACATCCACCCAATTGGTGTATGAAGGAGTAATTTCGTATGTTTCTCTAATTCGGTGATTAGAATGAGTTGTATGTGCTACGCTAAAATAAATCCCATCTGGAATTTTTAGCCAGGAATTGTCTGCTTCAACACTTGTGGCTCAAATAATTAATGCACAACAGCAGTATAATTTCAAATATGTTGTGCTCACTCTCCTAATAACCCATCCTCCTGCAGCTTACCTCGCAGCTTACCTCTCCACTGATCTTGTCCTTAAAAGTCTTAATAAGGATTTTTGTTACATAAGCAATTCCATAAAGTTTATACAAACAGGAGAGTTCGGTCATAAAAGATATATTTCAACCGAAAAATGTTTATTGACTGTGAAAATTTCCTACAAACTTACTTCATTTTCCCATTTAATCGACGTTCGCTTCTAAGCAATTTCCAATAAGTTGTACTAGCTTCTTCAACCCCTCTACAGCGTGAGATCTTGCATTATCCTGCTGGACTATGCCATTTGGTACACTGGTCATGGAGAATGCGACAATAGGATTTTCCATTCTTACCACAAACTGATGAGCATTCAGGCCCCTTTCAATAATTACCATATCAGTCTTTTTGCCACATAGGTATCTCCACGCTATGATTCGAGCAGTCAGAGAGATATAGGTCTTGAGAATTACCGCTTCCTGTGACCTTTCAGCATGTCATCTATGGACACACTGGCGATGATCTGACCACTAAAAACTGAACCGAGCCGCATTGTTCACACCACAGAATACCTCTCAATAGGTGTGCTATGGCGACCCTGGAACAGATATGTACACCTGCCATTCCCCAGACTGGGTCATGTGGAGGCTTGTCTGGACCCTGGCTGGTGGAGACCACGCCCCTCTGACATCAGAATCCACAACTGTAGCAAGACACAACTCTCTTACGTATCATATGACAAGTCACACCCTCGTGCTCCTCCTCTCCTGCCCACTCACATCTCCAGCAAATAACTGTGTACTATTAAAATGAGTGTTGCCTGTTCTCTTGGACGTGTCTGACAGAACAGAAAATACTTGGGATGACGTGGCCTGTA
Source organism: Schistocerca nitens (assembly GCF_023898315.1). NCBI lineage: Eukaryota > Metazoa > Arthropoda > Insecta > Orthoptera > Acrididae > Schistocerca > Schistocerca nitens. Next base: position 356,134,527 of record NC_064615.1, read on the forward strand.
TTTCATTTTCTGAAATAGAGGACGGAGGAAGAAGGGGACAGAGGTAGGTGGGAAATCATGACTCCCAGCCGCTCAGGGCATTGCGGTAGTGCAACGGTGAAAGTTGACAATTGGCGCCAGACCGAGACTCAAACCCGGATGCTCTGCTTCTCTAGAACTATAGCCTTAACCATCTCAGCTACCCGGACATGTCTCCCGTCTGTCCCAGAGTCTTAATGTATCGCATGCTGCATTGCAGCTTCCCCCGTCCATTACACCTCCTACTCACAATTCTTGTTTCTTGTAGTGGCGCAAACGATGTTTGTGTATTCATACCTAAACATACGAGAGCTGTTGCACACGATTATATTAACATTTGGGATGATGAAGCCTGCACTTCATTTTCTGAAACAGAGGAAGGGGGAAGAAAGAGAAAGGGATAGGTAAGAAATGACTCCCAGCTGCTCAAGACATTTCTGTAGTGCAATGGCAAAAGTTGAAAATTTGTGCTGGACCAGAACTCGAACCCAGATTTCCTGCCTGATGCAAGTGGTTGCCCTGACCACGTCAGCTATCCAAACACGACTTCCATCTGACCACAGTTCCCCACTTGTCGCACCGTACTTCCGTAATGCCCCCCTGTCCATCTTCCCCACTGCTCGTCGCATTTTAGCTGGATTTCTGCAAGGGACTGGACTTAGGATGCATCCACACTGATGATTTCTTACGTATCGCTGTTATAGCGTAGATATTACTATTATATATGTGGAGTCTGCTTGTAACATTACGCATATGTAGGCGAGTTGTCCAGCCGCCTGGAACTGGCACGAGACGAGATGAATTAGCTTGTGAGGCTGAGCACTGGTGGACAGCCCCAGAGCCACCAATGCACTGCAGCTGGTCCAGCCGCTGCGACCGTTGCTCGCGAGCCTAAGTGTGGCTACAAAGTCTTCACAGGAAATGGGTAAACCCCAAAGCCGGGAATTTGGATAGCAATCAGTCGCTTAGAAGAATGTGGAATGCGCCAGCAATGGTGGACTTGCAGACAAGCTGAAGACGGCCTCTTGCAACTCTTTGAAATTCAACAATAAATCACAGTTACATAAAAAGCAAATCTGAGTACATCTGCGATCTCATAAGAATGAGGCACATCGAAAGAAACAATAATATTTGCGATATCTTGAAAACTACAGAAGTTAATATTTTACAGAACTAAGCATTTACACAAGGAACCTCTGAATAAACAACTTTTAAACGCTTTATCGATGTCAGCAAACGACATCTCTGATGATAGCATTGCACTATAAATAGCTATCACCTTTGAAAACGACATTTCTATATCCAGTTTGTTTCTTGAATTATTACGTTTTTTACAAGTTTTCATTGTGCAAATGTTCATAAGAACATTGTATTCCCCACAGTGACACAGCAAATGAATGCAGCGTGAATACCTCATATCTTGTCATACTTTTGTAACTATTTAAGGAATATTTTATTATTTTGCCCTTAAGTTTATTTAGATGTTTATTAAAACTGATGTTAAAAACAGTAGTAATTTAAAAGTGGTCAATCGCAAGTGTTAGTGACACTACTAATGTAAAGAATGCCAAAAGAATAGAGACATTAATAACTTTTTAATCAATATTTAAAGCTAATTTGTTGTTGTCTAACGTGAGCGCACTGGTGCAAGAATGCTGGCTTATTTATTTACGAACAAACTGATATTGTAAATAGTCTGGGTGTGACTGAAGTTTGTAACATTTCTTTATCTAAATATTGTTGTAATATATTAGTTTAGTTTGGTAAGTGGTGCAGTTGAGTCAAATCTTGTCTGCAGAACATAAGAACGATGTATTTTTGGGTGAGATGGCCATTAGCCAATGAGAGACTGTGGCAGAAAACCAGTGGAGTCAGGAGGAGACAGACGTCTTTTCGAGAGGTACACTTAAGGAAGAGATTCTAGACACTTTCATGTTGGTTCTAGAAGAATGCAGACCTGTCTGTGATAACATGCGTGATTCTATCGTATAGGTGGTTGATTGTGGGCGGGGAGCAGCCGTTACAATAATCTTAATTTTTTCCGATTGCATTACAGAATTGAGAATAGAATATGAGTTTCTATTCGTTATCTCAAGCGTCTTAATTTCTAAATTATCATGTTCAATACTCAATTATTTTGAGCTTGTGAATATTTCGTCTATTTTGATTATGAGATGGACTTAGTTTTCGCATGTCCTGGATGACTATTTAGCTTGGCGATTCTGATATTATTATTATTCAACATAATTCTCTGTCATCTACGTCAGTTACAGGCGTTACAATAGAACTCCTTTTATATTAATTATTCATTTATCTTTATTTAATAAGTCATTTTATTTTATTAATTCGCAAATCTAGCCAGTGCATACATAAAGCACAGCTACAAGTTATTATTTGCAGCGACATAGCTGCCAGGCATGAAAGCAGATGTGTGCAGCTCTACCCTGCGACATTATTATTATCTTCTTTTTAAACAGAGCCGTACATTGCCCCATTACCTAAGGGGCGAGCATCATCAGATGAAGTCGCAACTGGTCTGCTCCTGTGGGAAGTTCTTTAGTGAGCAACTGGTCAGCATAAAATCAAAGGGCAACGTCGCATGTTCTTTCGAACATGTCTGAAGGAACAGACGCCACACGTATAACAGTAATATACACCATTCGTCATGGTATATGAGATAAGTGTGCAATGTAAGGAACACGTTAGAGATATGTAGCAACTAAAGATGAGTTTTACAGGAACTACTATTCAGCGAAACTTCAAACTGTGAAATAAAATCAACTAATGCTTTACGCTCCTATAGCTTATCATTGCCAACAGATTGCAGCATCTGTAAAAGTTTATAGTTTGGTATATGAACCACACTTGGTGTAAGGCAAAGTGGAGACTCAAATTAGTTATTTTCATGTGTAAATTGTTCTACGGACCTCGTCAAGTGTTACTATAGTATCACCATGTTTAAAATACATAAGATGGTTGGCATCTGAAACCGATGCTTTGTTATTGATGGTTCACAGAACGAACTGTCATCAGCTAGCGTTTTTACAAACTTTTCGGTGATTTTTTATGTTATCAAGCAGCATTTTAGGGTGGACGAAGATAATGCATCACGCTCTACACTAGGAAAATATGATCGATTATATTAACAGGCTAATATTGCTTTTTATTTGCATCTGAACTGAATCTATTGCAGGTTATATACAAAAAGAAAGTTTGAAGGAATGCTGCAATATTTACTAACTGTAACAGAGGTACCACAGCACTTTAAAATGTTTTCTGGCTGTCTTTACTATGATCAACTCCTAAATAATACCAAAATCTAATCAAAAAACGTGACACAAAGACACACACACATACACAACTTACTCAAAGGGCAAACGGACTGATTAAACACAATTTTAGGAAGGTAGGAAGAAGGTGTTTTGACGAGATATTAACAGCAATGTAGCACTTAAAAGGCATACTTTCTTGTTACACTGGGAGAACTTATGCAATTTTTGCATTCAACACAGCACGAACGAAGATGGTACTGGAACATGACAGAGTTGGAACGTGGTCCAAAGCAATAATGCGAAAAGACAGGGGTGGGAAATACAACCTTTGCATCAAGATAAAATTATTTATTACACTAACTGACTAGTTTGAGTACACTTACTTGCAGACTGATTATCAGAAAATACAAGTACCCTGATTACAGACCAATCATCGCGAATGAAAATTCGAACTTAGCAGCAAAATAAAATTGTGTTATTTCAAATAATGTGTAAGATTTGGTGTACAAAACGCACATGGCACTTCTGACGTAAATTAGTTGTTCTATAAGATCAAAAAAGGCGTATAGATCATTGGCATATTGGCAATAATGATAAAATCAGTAAGTTAAGAAGCACTTGTTGACAAAGTTTGATTGTTGCACCCCAATTAGGAATCACAGCAGCTCTTCATTTTGTTTCCTCGTCTAAATTGTCTGTATTACTTATTAAAAGAAGCACAGCTTGCTTATTTCCACTGCTTAAATAAATTAGTCGACGGCCTTAGTTAGATCTATGTACCAGACTTAAAGTTCAATTAAATACTTAAACTGGTTCTGTAGCATTGCAAAATACATGTGGCCACTACTACTGATCTAACCAATTAAACTGCACTTGTTGACGAAAGTTAGTTACGTATGCAATGTTGTTCACAAAACGTTGGCACTTACAACCTCTTATGCGTCCTAAAAATAATTTCAGATGGAAGGTAGTGTTCATGACGAACACTTGTTTCCATCAGTATTTATCAGAGTGGCTGGTTCTTGTTTGGTTTCTATACCAGTGGTCACTCAGCCACATTAAATTAATTTTCAAAAACTTCAGTTTCATTAGTGATTTTTAATTTGCAATTACTTCATGTCCATCAATATTGTTTTAACGCACTAAAATAAAATGTTTTAAAACATATTACCTCACTAGCCATGCATCTTCTGATCCACAGTATACAGGATGTCCGACGAGGAATATTGAGTATTAAGGGATAGAACAGGAACGGTCATTCGAAACAAAAAAGTCTAGCAAACACTGGCTTTAGAAAGCGCACCTTAACAGCTATGAGCACTGCTTCATCTTCAATACTGTGAAACAAATGTATTCTATTGCAAGCTCTTTGATTTCCATATTTTGTGATGTGATTGTATAGACCAAAACAAGAAAGAAATGTCCAGTAAACATGGGATCTAAAGTACATGCCTTAGGAGCAGTGAGGATTGTTCATCTGTGCTAGGGTGGAACACATCTCTTCTACTGAAAACATGCTCTTAGCTATTAAGGTATGCATTTTAGCGCCCATGTTTACTATACAGTATCTCTGAGTATTGACCATTCGTCCTGGGACATCCTGTATATGCTTAGTGCTATAATGTACTTATGGTCCTGCTGGCATAAGAAGATTCCTGACAGTTGCAGTGGGCTGGGCAATTCAAGTTTGCTCGCCTACTTCAAACAACAATGTAACGCAATTTTGCTAACGTCTCTATGGCAACATCTCAGTGTTGACAATACCCTATACACAGTTACTGTTTTCGCATGCAGTTGTTTGTGCTTTGCAGCTGAAAGCCGGCAACAATTCCACCAGCCGCCAGGCATCTTCTTAAATCAACTCAACTATAGTACCACACCAATGACATCACACATGTAGATTCCCTTCATGCAGGTGCAGGAGTGCAGTGAGGTTGTGTGTCAACAACAGCCTGACACAGCTTCGTCAGCAAAACACACACACACACACACACACACACACACACATGTTCATAAAATTGTTATTTCTGTGCACCCGTATGATCTGAATTGCATTAACGAAACAGCCAATCAGTTATGTAGCCCCACAGCTGTCAATTTAACCATGTTCAAAAGCATCTGAATGAACGGTATTGCACAAACGAAACAACCTGTCTGTATATAACACCAGAGCCGCCATCTTGGCCATGTTCAGAAGTATTCCAACTACCTGAAGTGCGTAAACGAAATAATCTGTGTACGAGGGTCACCCAGAACGTAATGCACCGCATTTTTTCTCAGCCGAAAACAATGCTACGATCGTGAAATGTTACATATGTATTATTTAAAGTCCCCTGAGTGAGCGCGCCTAGTTTCCGTCATTCCCGACAGAAAGCGTAGCTGCACGACAGTTTCAAAATAGCGTCTGTAGTTGTATGTTACAAGCAACGTGCCGTCATTGAATGTCTCACTGCAGAGAAAGAACCTGTGATGAATATTCACAAACGCTTTTGCAAAGTCTATGGAGTATCTTCCGTCGCCAGAAGTACAGTTAGTCGCTGAGCACGGAGAGTGAGGTCATCAAAAGGCGATTCAGCGGAGCTCCACGATTTGCAGCAGTCGGGGAGACCATACACGGCTGTCACACCTGACCACTTGTTTGGGCCGTTAAAACGTTAAAGGATGTCATTAGTGGAAGATATTTTGAAGACGATGAGGAGTTGATTCACACAGTGAGGCACTGGCTCCGCAACCAGCACAAGGATTGGTACCGATAGGGCATACATGCCCTTGTTTCCCACTGGAGGAAGGCTATAGAATGGGATGGAGATTACGTGGAAAAATGGGGTGTGTAGATAAAACACCATTATTTCCTGTGTGTAATTCTCATTATTTTCAATAAAGACTTGTTGAAGAAAAAAATGCGATATGCATTACTTTCTGGGCAACCCTTGTAGTCCAAGAGCCTCCACCATCTTGACCATATTCTCAAGGCCCAAACATCTGAACTTCGTAAACAAAACAGGCAATCAGTATGTAGCCCAGTGACATTTGCATGTGACTGTTGAAAGCAAATTATGCCAGGTGGAGGCTAGGAGAGCAGTGGAATGCTTTATCAGCAGTGCGATAGATTTATCACGTCTGGATTTATCAGAGACCTTGCTGTCTCTGAAGCAATCTGAAACACACACGTGCAAGCAAGCACGTACACATACATACACACACAACACACACACACACACACACACACACACACACACACACACACACACAAACCACAATCCAGTATTTTACCGTCACTGGTTGAGCTGCACTTGTTGATGAGCAAAATTCGATCTCTGCATCACACTTAGTGCAAGGACCCTCGCTTAAATATTACAGTGTTATTTGGACGTCTGAATTTTTCTATAACGGTACAAAATACACGGGGCACTACTGATCTAAGATAAGATTCACTTGTCAATGACTGACTGGATGACTTGTGCTGTCACACGAAGCATCACGGGCTTTCAAATAAAATATCACAATGTTGCCATCAAATTTATAAACTGTATGTCAGAATCATGAAAATATATTGATATTTCGTGCAGTAGCTTTTGGGTAAGGAGAGTTTCTAGTAACAGATAACTGTAGATACATCCACTTCAGTAGAGAAATTTATTTCTGTTTAAATGGCTCTGAGCACTATGGGACTTAACTGCTAAGGTCATCAGTCGCCTAGAACTTAGAACTACTTAAACCTAACTAACCTAAGGACATCACACACGTCCATGCCCGTGGCAGGATTCGAACCTGCGACCGTAGCGGTCGCGCGGTTCCAGACTGTAGCGCCTATAACCGCTCGGCCACTCCGGCCGGCCGTTTAAAAGCTTGCCGCCTCAGAGTATAGTGAGAAATCTGCAGGGCGGTTTCAGCGTTTATTCTCCTCGTTATATTTTGCGTACATTCCAAACTCAACAGTGCCATTTGAGATCTTACATCTATTTTTTACACGCTACCATACGGCTAGGGCCTGTGCTAGTTGCGAGCGGACACAAGGAGAGTTGGCTGTTATCTGTAAGCAGCTGGAAGCTGCGTTGGCTACCGTCGACATGCTTCCGGATAGTGCTCAAAGTTGCGCCGACATCGGGTTGCTGGTGACTAGACCCGTGACATCTTTGGTGTCGTTGGACTCCCCTGGTGATCCGGGTGTCGATGCATTTTCTGATACGCAGCATTTGACCGGTCCGTTCTCACTCGAGAGTAGAGGGAAGAAAGTGGTGAGTTCGCATGTCATTGGGTGGAAGGCGAAAGACGGAGCAGGTCGCGCGGCTGGTTCCTTACGCCTTAGCAACACTGATACCCATTGTTGATAATAACTCTGAGCCAGCACAGGATGCCTCTCCTGTTGGGCCAGCGGCCGATTTTCCTGCCCAGTCCGGACAAGTGCAGAGGGTGCGTATGCTTGTCATTGGGAGCTCCAGTTTTAAGTGCGTGGTGGAGCCCTCAGGGAAATAGCAGGCGATGCGGGAAGGAATGCCAGTATGAACTAGGTATTTATGCCGGGGGGTCTCGTCTGTGATGTCGGAGAGGCCCTGCCGGCAGCTATCGAGCGCTCTGGGTGCAACCGGCTGCATGTAGTGGCACATTTCGGCACAAATGGCGCCTTCCGCTTTGGTTCGGAGGATTTCGTCGGCTCCTTTCGGCTGATTTGGTGAAGACAATTAGCATCGCATACTGGCTGCAGGCTAAGCTCTCTATCGTCCCCAACGCTGATCGCGGTCCTCTGGTTTTGGAGCAGAGTGGAAGATCTAAACTAGACTCTAAGTCAACTCTGCGACGGTATCGGATGCGAATTGCTCGGCCTCCGCTATCGGGTGCAGAATTGTAGAATTCCCCTTAATAGGTCAGGCGTGCACTACACATAGGAAGCGGCTACTAGGGTAGCGGAGTACGTGTGGCATGCACATGAGGCTTTTTTTGGTTAGAGAAACTCTTCCTTGCAATCAAAGACGATTTGCCTGATACATAGCCACAGTGTCCTAAGAGAATGTTTGTTGTCGCAGTTCAGATATAGAGAAGGTTAGTGTGATTTTAGTAAACAGCAGGAGCATCCAATGGAGTATCGCTTTCCGAAGGTTACAATACACAGATAGTATTAGGGACAGAAAGTTGGACGTTAATCACAACGAAATCTTAAGTTCGGATTAGACTATTTATCGCCGCGCAGGATTATCCGAGCGGTCTGAGGCGCTGCAGTCATGGACTGTGCGGGTGGTCCCGGTGGAGGTTCGAGTCCTCCCTCGGGAATGGGTATGTGTGTTTGTCCTTAGGCTAATTTAGGTTAAGTAGTGTGTAAGCTTAGGGACTGATGACCTTATCAGTTGTCCCATAGGATTTCACACAAATTTTAACATTTTTTAGACTATTTATCGTGGGTCAGTCGTCAATGGTGGCGGCGTGTTTATTACAGCAAAGAATTCGATAAAATCTAGCGAGTTTATCAAGGACTCTGATTGTGAATTAATCTGGGTGAAGTTAAGTATCAAAGATCGGTCAAGTATAGTAATCGGGTGCTTTTATTGATCGGCTGTGTCAGGAGCTCTAGTGATAGAGCACTTCAGACGTAAATTGCAGAATATCGTTAACAAATTTCCTGATCATGACGTTATAAAAGGGGGTGACTTCAACCTTTCAGGTATAGACTGGCAGAGTCATGCTATCAAATCTGATGCCAGAGACAGGAATTCGTGTGACATCATTCCAGATGTCTTATCCTAAAATTACTTAGAGCAGATGGTTAGGGAACCAACTCGTTAAGGTAACGTCTTAGACCTCCTGGCAACAAATAGACCTGAGCTTGTTGAATCGGTTAACGTAGAGGAAGGTATCAGTGATCATAAGGCTGTGACAGCATCTATGACAACGGATCCTACAAAGAATGTTAAGAAAGGTAGGGAGAAATTTTTCCTTAGCAAGAGTGATAGGATATAAATTTCAGAGCATGTGAGCAGTCAGCATCAAATATTCGGTGATAACGACGAAGATATGGAGAAAAGATAGAAAAATTCAAGGGCATCATACAATATGCCCTAGACAAGTATGTTCCGAGTAAGGTCTTAAGCGATGGGAAAGACCCGCCGCGGTTTAATAGCCGTGTTAGAAAACTTCTTCGTAAACAAAGAGAACTTCATCTCCGATTCAAGAGAAATAAAAAAGAGAACTTCACCTCAGATTCAAGAGAAGTAAAAACCTGTCTAAAAAAAAGCTGAACGAAGAGCAAATGAGCATAACAAGAGCAATGAGAAAAGCGTTAAATGCCTTTGAAAGTGAAACTTTGTCAACCGATCTGAGTTTTGGTCGCATGTAAAAGTGGGTCAAAATCATCTATTCACTCATTCAGTGATTATACTGTCACCGAAACGGGAGATAACAGAGAGGACGCCGAAATACTGAATTCGGTCTTCCGAAATTGTTTCACCGCGGAAGATCATAACACGCTCTCTCCTTTCAATCGTCGTTTGAATGTCGAAATGGCAGATATTGCGATACCCGATCGCGGAATAGGAAAACAACTGCAATGGCTTAGTAATGGAAAGGCGTCAGGACCAGATGAGATCTATAAGATACTTCAAAGATTACGCGAAAGAAATTGCTCTCCTTCTAGCAGTAATTTACCGACAATCGCTCTGGAGCAACGAAGGGAACCTAGAGACTGGAAAATAGTACATGTCATTCTCGTTTTTAAGAAGAGCCTTAGGACGGATGCCCCCGTCCGAGGTTCGAGTCCTCCCTCGGGCACCGGTGTGTGTGTTGTCCTTAGCGTAAGTTAGATTAAGTAGTGTGTAAGCTTAGGACCGATGAACTCAGCACTTTGGTACCATAGTCATTACCACAAATTTCTAAATTTATGATAGATGCACACAATTATAGACCTATATCGTTGACATGAGTCTGATGTAGAATTATGGAACATGTTTTATGCACAATAGTTACAGCTTTTTTTTTAGAATGATAATATCCTCTATAAAAATCAACATGGTTTTCGTAAACAGAGATCTTGTGAAGCTTAGTTCTTTTTGTTTCTCCATGAGATCCACAGCGCCGTAGACAGCAGCGCTTAGAGTTGCTGCCGTGTTCCTTGAATTCAGGAAGGCATTTAACACCGTCCCACACTGCCGATTAGTGATGAAAATACGAGCTTATTGAGTATCGGAGCTGATTTGGACTGGATTCAAGACTTCCTTGCAGATAGAACTCAACACGTCACTTTTAACGAAACAAAATCGACAGATATAAAGGTAATTTCCGGAGTACCTCAAGGAAGTGTGATACGACCGTTATTGTTTGCAATATATATATCACATTGCTCTTGTTATGCTCATTTTCTCTTCGTTCAACTTTTTTTAGATAGGTTTTTATTTCTCTTGAATCTGAGATGAAGTTCTCTTTATTTACGAAGAAGTTTTCTAACACGGTTATACACACACACACACACACACACATATATATATATATATATATATATATATATATATATATATATATATGACGGCTATCTGGAAAGTAAGTTCCGATCGTCCGCGAAATGGGCACTACTGTAAAAATCAAAAATGTTTTCTCTGCAACAGCTAGCCACAACTCTCAGCTAATTATCTAAATAATCGCCGCTCCGACTTAGACATTTGTCGTGCTGTTGTACTAATTTTCAATACCCTCGTCATAGAAGGCAGCCGCCAGTGGTTTCCGCTAATTCTCTACGCAGGCCTACAGCTCGTTGTCTGTGCCAAAATGTTGTCTTCGTAGTCAGTGGTTCGTGCGAGCAGAGATGAAACTCAGGGGGTCAATTGCGGTCTGTATTGTGGGTCATCGAACACTTTCCACTGAAAACGCTGCAGGGGGATCCTCATTGCCCCTGCAGAGTGCAGCTGGGAATTGTCACGAAGAAGGAACGGCGTGACAGTTGTGTTGCGTGGGCTGCATAGCTTCAGGCGAAATTTCGAACCAGGCTCTCGTACTTGGCGGGAGACACTATTTTCTATAATAGCTACATTTACGTGTTCACTGTGCGCTCAGAACTGGAAAGAGCGATGTGATGCGATCAACGGGCGTTCTACAGAGCATGAATAATCCACTAAATTACAGGCACATATCGTTAACGTCGATATGCAGCACAATTTTGGAACATATATTGTGTTCGCACATTATGAATTACCTCGAAGGAAACGGTTTATTGACACACAGTCAACATGGGTTTAGAAAACATCGTTCCTGTGAAACACAACTAGCTCTTTATTCGCATGAAGTGTTGAGTGCTATTGACAAGGGATTTCAGATCGATACCGTATTTCTGGATTTCCGGAAGGCTTTTGACACTGTACCACACAAGCGGCAGTAGTGAAATTGCGTGCTTATGGAATATCGTCTCAGTTATGTGACTGGATTTGTGATTTCCTGTCAGAGAGGTCACAGTTCGTAGTAATTGACGGAAAGTCATCGAGTAAAAGAGAAGTGATTTCATGCGTTCCCCAAGGTAGTGTTATAGGCCCTTTGCTGTTCCTCATCTATACAAACGATTTGGGAGGCAATCTGAGCAGGCGTCTTCGGTTGTTTGCAGATGACGCTGTCGTTTATCGAATAATAAAGTCATCAGAAGATCAGAACAAACTCCAAAACGATTTAGAAAAAATATCTGAATGGTGCGAAAAGTGGCAGTTGACCCTGAATAACGAAAAGTGTGAGGTCATCCACATGAGTGCTAAAAGGAACTCGTTAAACTTCGGTTACATGATAAATGAGTCTAATCTAAAAGCCGTAAATTAAACTAAATACCTAGGTATCACAATTACGAACAACTTAAATTGGAAGGCACACATAGAAAATGTTGTGGGGAAGGCTCACCAAAGACTTCGTTTTATTGGCAGGACACTTAGAAAATGTAACAGACCTACTAAGGATACTGCCTACACTACGCTTGTCCGTCCTCTTTTAGAATACTGCTGCACGTTGTGAGATCCTTAACAGATAGGACTGACGGAGTACACCGAAAAATTTCAAAGAAAGGCATCACGTTTTGTATTATTATGGGAGAGAGTGTCACAGAAATGATACAGGATTTGGGCTGCAAACCGTTAAAAGAAATGCGTTTTTTGTTGCAACGGAATCTTCTCACGAAATTCCAATCACCAACTTTCTCCTCCGAATGCGAAACTATTTTGTTGACACCGACCTACATAGGGAGGAATCATCACCACGATAAAATAAGGGAAATCCGAGCTCGTACGGAAAGATATAGGTGTTCATTCTTTCCGCGCGCTATACGAGATTGGAATAACAGAGAATTGTGAAGATGGTTCGTTGAACCCTCTGCCAGGCACTTAAATGTGATTTGCAGAATATTCATGTAGATGTAGACACTGCCCAACACATCTGTGCAAAGCTTCATCGGATTTTTACAGTGGTTTCCATTTCGCGAGCGATCGGAACTTACTTTCTGGATAGCCCTCGCATATATATATATATATATATATATATATATATATATATATATATATATATATATATATATATATATATATATAGTAGAAGGCATCGGATGATCCTTAAGGCTATTCGCATATGTCTAAACTAGCAACGCCATAAGATAGTACCTATTTGCAGAATGACCTACCGAAAATTGATGAATGGTGCAGGCTCTGGCAGTTGATCCTGACAGTAAATAAAGTAACATTCAACGCTTATATAGGAAAAGAAATCTATTACCCTACAACCACCCCTTTACAGACAAATTTCTGGAAACCGTATCTACCGTAAAATGCCTTGTAGTAACTATCCAAAGTGACCTTAAGTGGAATAACCACATAAAATAAATAGTGGGAAAAGCAGATGTCAGACTCAGATTCATAGAAAGAATCTTAAGAATGGAAGTGGCTTAAAAGGCACTTATTCGAACGATTCTTGAACGTTGTTCGTCTATCTGAGATCCCTATCAGGTAGGACTGATAGAAGATATAGAGAAGATTCAACGAAGATCGACGCGTTTCAACACGGGATCGTTTAGCCAGCGCGAGAGCGTTACGGAGATGCTTAATAAACTCCGCTGGTAGACGTTACAAGAGAGACTTTCCGCGAAGAGTTGGACGACATGTTACTTCCCCCACATACATCCCACCAATTGACCACGACGAGAAAATTCGAGAAATTAGAGGCAATACACAGGCTTACCGACAGCCGTTCTTACCACGCGCTATTCGCGAGTGGAACATTGTCGGAGAGCTGCGTTTGTGGAACAAAAAATACCCTCCGCGACGCACCATTAGGTAGCTTGCAGAGTATGATGCAGATGCAGATGTGCATTAAATATCGCACAGCACCAAGTCAAAGACAAACTGTTGTTAATTGGTAGAATCTTTTCACTGAAACTGGCTGTATTACTTGTGAAAACACGTAAAGATTTGTTCTGCACTGTTACATAAACACATGGATCACTTATTGGCACTTCTGATCTAACCTACAGTTTATGGTACACTTGACAAGATTGGCTTACACTGTCACAGTTCGATGAAATAGCGTACCGAACAGTAGCTTTAACATATGAATTTAAAACACATTTATAATAAAGGTTGCTACACTTTCAACTAGCCTCTTTCAATTAATTTTCAAAGACAGACAAAAATTATAGCGACTCTATTCTGGGGTGAAAGCTTCATCTTGCTCAACAAAATATTTGTCGTCTTCTGCTAATAATCGAGTTTTCATAACACTTTGATGAAATAAGAGACTGAAGAGTAGTTTTTGCATCTGAATTGGATACATGTTTGGTGACAGGGAGCAAGTTGATACACTGTAACACTGCCACGCATGTAACATGGGACAGTTCGTTATATTGCAACAACTACCCACCAACGAAGTTGTAACAAATTGCCCCATACATCGCCATTTTATATTTGGTTACAGAAAAGCATCGAAGTAATTGTAACAAACTGGCCCATATATCGCCATTTTATGTTTGGTTACAGGTAAGCTTCATTTTCAATCGCACTATAGTAGGGGAGATCAGGGTTAGTTGTTACAAAGTGTACTAAATTCAAGTAAAACTTCGAATGTAACAAATCGCCTCGTGTAACAACTTCCCTCTGTCTCCCCTGCTACAGGACTATTGAAAATTTATGCCTGTCTGTAACTTAACGTAAAACAATAACGTTTGGGACAATTTGTAAAACTTTCATGCTTATCTGCAACTGAATATAAAATTGTGATGCACGTGTTAGAGTTTGTGTTTGTGTTTGCGCCTGCCTGTTGTTGATAAAGTTTACGTATTACTGTTAAATAATACAATCATACGTAGAAATAACATTGTAACAATTTTTTACACGCACGTGTGTGTGTGTGTGTGTGTCAGGTAGCTGCTGACAAAGCATCTTACTGCTCTCCTGACTCTGCATGTAGGCAGCCGACACTTGAGACATCATGGTTATACTACTAAGTGCACTATGGTATGGTACAATACTAAGCATAAATACCATAGTCCAGAATCGTTTATGCTATTCTCATCCAGTCAATAATAAATTTCTGTGGATGGCAAAATCTTCAACATGAGCTCCCTTCACCAACCCTCTCCCCCTATTCCCTCCCACACATTAGTCCTCCACTGCCCTAACCCTCCCCCTCCCCCACTCCGCACTCGTGCTCGTATTATTAAAGAGGGTGAAACGAAGTAGGCTGAGATCTGAGGTGGAAAATAATAACCCAAGCAAAATCATCAGTATTTATCCATAATTTGTATCAATCGTTTCCCATAGAAAGCTAACTGCAATAAGTGTAGACAGTGGCCCTCCGGTACATTCCGAAAAAGTTGTCAGTTCCACGTATTTCCATGACATTGGCAAAGTACTATGTAGCTGTACATAAATATCTTACGCTTGAAATAATACGAATGTAAACGCAGAAAAAGTGTTTGACGTCTTATATGTTTGTTCGCTTTTGTTTCTTACAGACGGAAAATGATTTGCTATCAGAGAAGAGGGACAGAGAAAAGTATGTCTTGGGACTACTGGAAAAAATCCTTGAGGAGCCCACGGACAGTGAAACTGTTTTCGATAAACTGCACAAAATAGCCGAGATGTAGATTAGTTCCTACTAACAGATAACAATTGTAAACATTCCGCTTCAAATCTCCTGCGATCTAATTTCATCTGATTATTACAGTAAAATACAATTACTCTGGTAGAGGAAAAAACTTCTATCGACAGGCAATGCCAGTGTAATAACATATTTATCCTCAGACAATAAAAGGTAAAACTTTTGAATCAATACAGTATTTTTTAGTGTTAAGTTGGTATTGTGTGTGTATATTGTGTATTGAACCGGGGACCTAGAAACGATGGAGAGGCTTCGCCCCGCCGTAGCCCTCAGTGGTTCACAACCCCACACCACCCCCACCACCGCCGCCCCACACCGAACCCTGGGTTATTGTGCGGTCCCCCCTCCCCGAGAACGTCTCATACCAGACGAGTGTAGCCCCAAATGTTTAAATGCTAGAGTAATTAAGGTGTACGCTTACGTGGAGACAGTGTTTGGCTCAAAAGGCTCTAAACACTATGGGACTTAATATCTGAGGTCATCAGTCTCCTAGACTTAGAAGTACTAAAACTAACTAACCTAAGGACATCACACACATCCATGCCCGAGGCAGGATTCTAACCTGCGACCGTAGCAGCAGCGCGATTCCGGACTGAAGCGCCTAGAACCGCTAGGCCACAGCGGCTGGCCGAGACAGTGTTTGCGCAGCAATCGCCGACATAGTGTAACTGAGGCGGAATGCAGGAAACCAGCCATCATTCACGAGGCAGATGGAAAACCGCCTTAAAAACCATTCACAGGCTGGCTGGCACACCGGATCTCGACACTAATCCCCGGACGGATTCGTGCCAGGAACCGGCACGCCTTTCCACTCGGGAAGCAGCGCGTTAGACCGCGCGGCTGGCCGGGCGGCCTAAGTCGGTATTAGTTTTATATCTTATTTTTCGTGGCTTATTTCAACTGAAGGTGGAAGTGAACCGCCTGGATAAGTCAGATATAATGTTATCCTACCTAGCTGTATCTTATATTCTTTCAAACAGTAATAAGTAATTATAGCTCTGAAAACATAATCTGCTCAGAGTTTTAATAACTTTGTATATATACACGCTATCAGAGGGATAATTAATTAAGGGGAATATAGCAACAACGATGCCATTAGTAACTGCAGACAGTATCTGGAAAAAGCAGATGACCGGGCGAGGTGGCGCAGTGGTTAGACACTGGACTCGCATTCGGGAGGACGACGGTTCAATCCCGCGTCCGGCCATCCTGATTAGGTTTTCCGTGATTTCCCTAAATCACTCCAGGCAAATGCCGGGATGGTTCCTCTGAAAGGGCACGGCCGACTTCCTTCCCCATCCTTCCCTAATCCGATGAGACCGATGACCACGCTGTCTGGTCTCCTTCCCCAAAAACAACCAACCAAAAGCAGATGATGTCCAGTCTGAACAGACAGATCTCAAAACTTCATCAGGTGGCAAATACCCAAGGGTATCTCTAGAATGATATACAGGTGTAAATACGTTATGGCTTCTATATTTTTATTGTTTGTAATACAGTAATTTAATGTTCGTGTCATTTTCATTTCAATTAGATCGTAATGATTTATGAACTATTATTTCAGTGATTACAAAATCGAGTCTAATTTGCAAAGGTACGAGCAGTATGAGCCCATTTATCTGTGTGACGTTATCTCCTACTGGTCTGAATGCATGCACTGGATCGGATGGGAAGCGTATCAAAAGACGTTGTACAGGGGCAAGTTGGACCACAACTGATTCTTAATGTCGGCAGAACTGACTTCAGTACTGAACCCACACATGTACTATCGGCGACAGATGTGGAAATTTTGTTGGCCATGAGAGTACCTCAACATCCTGTAGTCACTTCACAGAGACGTGTGCCATGTGTGAGCGAGCATTGTCCTGTTGAACAAATGGCACCACAGTACTGTGAGAGATAACGCATGAGGACACAGGATGTCCGTGATGTACCACTGTGCCATCAGAGTTGTCTCAGCCACTACTAGTCATGACCTAAAGCCATACCTGATGGCTCCCGACACGCCCTGTCTCTCCAAAACTCGTCATTACTTCACAAATCATCAAGAGGCCAATGTGTGAAACGTTGATATTATCATAACTTATAACCAGAAAGAGAGCAATTGCAGTGTCAACAGCAAACGAATCTGAAAATTTCCGAACATTCTTTTTAACATGAACACTTGTTTGCAGATGATTCTGTATCTACAAATGCATAATATTTTGAAGACGAGCGCTCTAAGCCCACCCCCGTCCGTTCACACATCAGCCCTCCACTACTTCCCCCCTCCCCCCCCCCCTCCGTCCTCGTTATCAAAGACAGGAGAAGTCATGTAGGCTGATATCTGCATTGGAAAAGTAGTGACTTATGCAGAATCATTAGATCCTTCACATTACACCATACAATTCCATAATAGTTGAGAACTATTAGTAAAAATAAGCGGATTAAAAACAAATAATACAATAATTCTAACCAAAATTAATGTTAATTCAAGGATAAACCCGCAAATTAAGCCAACGATAATGCCACAACAACGGTGCAACGTTTATTTAAATCTACAAGTAATATAAAATTGTTTTTTCCGCAAGGTAGAGTCAACATCTAGAGTATTACCAGTAAATCCCTGCTCCCCGAGTCTAAATGAGACCCGTCCCCAGTGAATTTTTAGTGCACTGTTAGCCATAAGAATGATAAATACATCACGTAGAGCAGCTTTAATACCGTGCATATCTTGTAAGTCTTATGTTAAGTATACAAGGCAGCTGAATTTCAGGCGCCTGTTACGGTCAGTACAGGGATGGTTAATGCTGGTTGTGCATAATTCTGGAGTTGTCCGATGATGTCTCATATGAGCTCGATTGGAGACAGTTCTGGTGATCGAGCAGGCCAAGGCAACACGTCGACATTCTGTAGAGTATGCTGGGTTACAACAGCGGCATGTGGGAAAGCTGTATCCTGTTTGAAAACACCCTGTGGAATGCTGTTCATGAATGGCACCCCACAGCAGGTCGAATCACCAGACTGGCGTACACATTTGCACTCAGGGTGCGTGGGATAACCAAGAGAGTGCTCCTGCCCTTATACGAAAACACACCCAACACCACAGCTCCTGCTGTAGATCTAGTGTGTCTAGCACTCCAACAGGTTGGTTGCAGGCCCTCAGCTGGCCTCCTACTAACTAACACACGGCCATCTCTGGCACCCAGGCAGAAAACACAAAAGACCTCCACCCTGCCCTCCAATAAGATCTCACTTGATACAACTGAAATTGCATGTGGCAGTGGTTTGGGGGCAGTGAAAAGCACGCTGCAGGGCTTCTGGCTTGGAGCTATCCTTGAAGTAACCGATTTGTAACAGTTCGTTGTGTAACTGTGGTGCTAATTGCTGCTCAAATTGCTGCTGCAAATGCAGTACGATGCGCCAGAGCCATACTTCCAACACGACAGTCTTCCCTTTCGGTAGTGCCACTTGGCCGTCAGAGGTCCGGTCTTCCGTACATCCTCGTGACCACCACTGCAAGCAATCATACACAGTGGCTACATTCCTGCCAAGCCTTTCTGCAGTAAACCAGAAGGAACACCCAGCTTCTCGTAGTCTTATTACACGATCTCGTTCAAACCCAGAGAAGTGTTGATAATTGCATTCTTGGCTAACATCAACTCACCACGTTCAATCTCAAAAGTAACTAACGTTCACGACCGTTACAGCCTGTATTTAAAGCAAACCTGATGCGCATCCTCAGGGAACGGCGCTACTAGAGCCACTATTATGCGACTGGCGAGAAATGTGAATAGACATCATATTTCAGAAGTAGTAACACGCCCACCAACTTTCGTTTATGTCGCACAATTACTTTACTTCTTGAAGTTGCAGTTTTTTCCGTCAGTGTATTTATGGTGTGGCAATAGCAGTTTTTATAACTATTTGACAGTAACGGGTTTAGAAAATGACTTCTACGTTCAATACAATATCATGTTAGCGCTCTCTGAAGCTATTTTTTCCACACAAGATCGTAAATTTCAAGTTTAAATTAATTCTAGTCAGCGGAAAAATGCTTGTGTCAGAGCACGAAAAGGCGAATATGTTCCTCTTTAAAAGACTCCGACAGAAAAAAAACGTAAACAGCTGCCTCAGTACTGATTCCACCTTCTCACCAAAAATTTTACCACAAAACACTTTCAATCCTTTTGCCCAGTCTCTCTTTACAATTGGGCCTTCATACTCAGCATCACCCTCTCACTGCCACCGTCTGTATATGTCTCTCTCCTACTGTCTCCTTTCTCTCAAATTGATTTACAGCATGTCGTAGTTGCACTGACTTCTCTCTCACTTACACTTTCTCCCTTTGCCTTCCTTCCCCACTGTTACTATCTTCTCCATATCTAGGCAGCTCAAAATTTCCGGGGTCCAATTTATTTAATCTCCTATACCCACGTGTTTAAAATTTCGGTCCAAAACGCGCCCTTCCCCGTACCTATGTGTTAAAGTTCCTCGGTCGGGGACGGACCAGACCACCCAAAACCTATGGGTAGTTTCTACTCATGTGTATTTTTCATTTCCACTGTCTCTTCCCTTTTTCTCTCCCACTGCTTCTATCTCCATCCATTTTTCTTCCACTTCTACTGCCACTGTTTCTCACAAAGCATCAATTTCTCCTCTCTCTTTGGCTCCCACTGCGATTGTCATCATCCATCTGTCTTCCACTTTCACTGTCAATTTCTCTCGCTACATCTACATTTGCATCACACTACGTCTCCTCATGGTGTGTGGTGGAGCGTAGATCTGGTTCCACCAACTGATCCGCCCTACTATGTTCCACTTGCGAATGGCGCGTGGAAAGAATGATCGTCGGTAAGCCTCTCTATTAGCTCTAATTGCTGAAATTTTCTACTCTTGGTCATTACGCGGGATGTATATGCAAGGAGGTAATATGTTGTCCGACTTTACAGGGAAAGAGCTCTGGCGAAATTTCAATAGTAAACCCTCTGTGATGCAGAACGACTCTCTTATAACGTCTATCAACGGAGTTTTCTGAGCTTCTCGATAATGCACGTGCATCGACTAAACGATCCCATGGCGAAACGTGACGCTCTTCGATGAATCTTCTCTCTCTCTCTCTCTCTCTCTCTCTCTCTTATCAGTCCTACCTGGTACGGATCCCATGCTCATGAACAAAACTTAAGAATCGATGGAACAAGCGCCTTATAAGCCACTTCCTTCGCGGGTAAGTTACATTTCCTTAATATTCTTCCTATGAATCTGAGTCTGGCATCTGCTTTTCCCACTTTTTGTTTTATATGGTCGTTCCACTTAAGGTCACTCTGGATAGTTACTCCTAGGCATTTTACAGTAGATACGGCTTCCAGCAATTTGTGTCAACAGTGTTTTTGTAGAGTGGTGGATTTCTTTTCCTTTATAAGCACAATATATTACATTTATTTACGGTCAGGGTTAACTGCCAGAGCCTGCACCATTCATCAATTCTCTGGAAGTCATTCTGAATTATCTGCAAATAGTCTTAAAGAGCATCCGATGCTTGCTACTGGATCATTTATATACATTGGAAACAATAACGTCCTCCCGCACTTCCTTGGGGTACTCCAGAAATTACCTTTAAATCTATCGATTTGTTCCGTTAAGAGCGACATGTTGAGTTCTATCCGCAAGGAAGTTCTGAATCCAGTCTCAAATCTGGTCCGATACTCGAGACTCTCGTATTTTTTCCACTAATCGGCAGTGCGGTACGTTGTTAAATGCCTTCCTGAATTCAAGGAACATGGCACCAACCTGGGCGCCGCTGTATACGGCGCTGTGAATCTCAAGGAGGAACAACAGATCGAGATGAGTTTCACAAGATCTCTGTTTGCGAAATCCATGTTGATTTTTATAGAGGAGATTTTCGTTCTCCTAAAACGTCATAATTCTAAGCAAAGAACATTTTCCATAATTCTACAACAGTTGGCGTCAACGATATACAGTAGGTCTATAATTGTTGAAAACGGGAAGGACGTGTACTATTTTCCAGTCGCTAGGTACCTTTCGCTGCTCCAGCGATCTACGGAGCAAGTTCTTGATGTTTGCAGAACATTACAGGTATTTCATCTGGTCCTGATGCTTTCCCACAACAAGGATTGTAGTTGCTTCTCTGTTCCGCGATCGGTTGTCTCAGTTATCTGCCAATTCGACATTCGCACGATGACTGAAAGGAAGGGTTGTGTTACATCTTCCGCGGTGAAACAGTTTCTGAAGACCGAATTTAGTATTTCGGCCTACTCTCTGTTATATTCCGTTTCGGTTCCAGTATGGTCTCTGAGTGCCTGTACAGATGATTTCGAACCACTCACTGGTTCTACACAAGACTAAAACCTCTTGATGTTTCTACTCAGATCGGTTGACAAATTTTACTTTCAGATTCACTGACGCTTCTCTCATTGATCTCATTACGCTCATTTTCGTTCCGCTCAGCTTTTGTTTGTCAACTAGGTTTTGACTTCTCTTGAACGTGAGATGAGGCTCTTTTTTTTTTACACAGCAGTTTTTTAAAACGGCTATTAAATCACGATGTGTCTTTCCCATCCCTTACTACCTTGCTCTGAATATACTTTTCTAAGGCATACTGAAAGATACTTTTAAATTTCTTCGATTTGTGTTCCACATCGCGTCCTCATCACTTAATATTTGATGTTGACTACTCACATACTCTGAAATTTGTGTCCTTTCACTCTTGCTAAGCAAAAATATCTTCCTACCTTTCTTAACATTCCTTGTAAAACCCATAGTCATAGTTGCTATCACAGCCTTATGATCACTGTTACCTTCTTCTACGTTAACTGATTCGATAAGTTCAGGCCTGTTTGTTGCTAGGGGATCTAAGGCGTTACATTCACGAGTTAGTTTTCTAACTATCTGCTCAAAGTAATTTTCAAACAAGTCATTCAGAATAGTGTCATATGAATCCCTGTCTCTGGCTCTCGTTTTGATAGCATGACTCTCCCAATCTGTACGTGGTAAGTTGAGGTCCACCCACCCATTGCAACAGTATGAGCAGAATAATTGCTAACGATACTCTGTAAGTTCTCTCTGAAGTGCTCTACCGCTACAGCTCCTGAGCCAGGCGGTCTATGAAAGCATCTGATTATCATCTTTGACGAAACTTTGACGCTTAACTTCACAAGATTAATTTACATTCGTGATCTATGATAAACTATCTAGATATTATCGAGCTCTTTAGTGCAATAAACTCGCCGCCACCATTGGCGGCTAAACTATCCTTACGATAAATATTGAAATCTGAACTTAGGATATCGTTGCTATTCCCTCCCGGTTTCAAACAAATTGATATTCCTAATAGTATCTGGTGTTATAACCTTCAATAAGCGATGGTAATTCTGGGCCCAGCCATTGGATGCTCTTGTAGTCACTAACATCATATTAACCTTTTCTATACCCGATCTGCGAGGACGAGCATTTTCTGAGGACTTTGTGGTGATGTAACTTCGATTTTGACAGGCAAGGGGGGAGGGGGGGGCGTTCTCTAACCTAAAAAAAAACCCATGTGCACACTACATGTACTCCATTACCCTAATATGCTTCCTGCATGTAGTGCACGCCAGTCCTGTCAAAGAGAACCATACAACTCTCCACCCGGCAGCAGAAGTCGAGAAATTCGCATCCGACCCTGGGTACAATGTTACAGACAGACAGCTTAACTGCATCCCACCTGCTGTGCTAGCTGCCTTCACTAGATCAGCCAACCACCGAAAGAAGGCGAGGGTGGTCTCAGAACCCAAGAAGTAGGCGTCATTCGTACCGACATGTGTTATTATTTGCAGATAGTTGCACCAAGTATGCTCGATAGCCGCCGGCAGGGCCTCCTCTACGTCATGGATGAGACCCCCCACCCCCACCCCGGCAAACATACCGAGTGCAAATTAACATTCTTTCTCACCCAGCATGCTATTTCCCTGAGGGCTACATCACCCACCTAACGTTTTACCACCCAATGACTGGCGTGCCTTCATCTCCATTTGTCCAGACGGGGCTAGGAAACAGGCATGCTGGTTCAGTATTATAAGCACGATGTAGCACCTTGTACCTGTTGCTAAGGCATAAGGAGCCAACCTTCCTCTTTCACCCAGTGACACGCGAACCAACCACTGTCTGCCACCCACTTTCGAGTGGGTGTCAGATGTTGCGTATCAGAAGATGCAGCGACAACCAGATCACTAAGGGATTCCAACGGTTCCGAAAGTGCCGCAGATCTCGCCACCGGTGCCCTGACGTCGCCGCAGCTTTGAGCAGCAGCCAGAAGCTTGTCAATCAAAACCAACGCAGTTGCCATTTTCAAACGGACAGCAGCCAATTATCCCTGTGTCCGCTCACAATAAGCACAGTCCCTAGTCATATCGTAGTGTGTAAAACAGTGATATAAGATCTCAAAAAATACTAAGAAAGTACTGGCAAATACCACAAAAGAGAACATTACCTGACTGTGGCGATGCTGAGAATGGAATGTACGTAAAATATAACGCGGAGAATAAATAAGCACTAAAATCCACACTGCAGCGTTCTCACTATAGCCTGATTCCACAAGAGCCGCAAACTCTTAAAGCAAATGTATCAGCAGTTACTTTTTACCAGAAACTCTGCTTAATCAAAAGCAACTGCAGGAAATAAATACGCAAACTCCAATGAACTGATCTAAACTATATGCTGTATATTAACACGTGATTTAAACGTAGAGACGTGACATGGCTCTTCTGACGGCGGAATGTCACACGACGGATCCGCCTCACATAAGGTTGAGCAATGTGATATCTACGGAATAGTGCAGAACTTAAATCACTTCATAGAAGCAATCTTCCGGTCTAGAGTGTATACCAGTTAGGTTCCTTTCACAATATGCTGATGCAATGGCTCCATACTTAAAAATCATATACAACCGCTCGCTCGACGCAAGATCCAAAGATCCAAACCCAAAGACTGGAAAGTACCAGTAGTCAAGAAAGGCAACAGGAGTAATCCACTACATTATAGGCCCTTATCATTAACGTCAATATGCAGCAGGATTCTGGAACATATATTGTGTTCGAACATTACGAATTACCTCGAAGAGAACGGTCTATCGACACATAGTCAACACGGATTTAGAAACACCTAGCTCTTTACTCATACAAAGTGTTGAGTGCTGTCTAAATTGATTCCATATTTCTAGATTTTCAGTAGGGTTTTGACACCGTAACTCACAAACGACTTATAATGAAATTTCATGCTCACGGAAAGTTGGCAGTTGATCCTAAATAATGAAAAGTGTGAGGTCATCCACAGGAGTGCTAAAGGAATCCGCTAAACTTCGGTTACTCAATAAATCAATCAAGTCTAAAGACCGTAAATTCAACTAAATATCTAGGAGTTACAACTGCAAAGAACTTAAATTGGAAAGAAGACATAGAAAATGTAGTTAGGAAGGCGAACAAAAGACTGCGCTTCATTGGCAGAACACTGAAGATCTACTAAAGCGACTGCCTACATTACGCTCCTCCGTCCTCTACTGAAGTACTGCTGCAATGCGTGGGACCCTTATAGGATAGGATTAATGGAGTATAATATTTCTGGCTATACAGCCATCATATTCGCCTACAAGAAGCTCTTGTTAAAGTAGTTCAGAAGGCAGCAGTGACAAGATGACGTTATGTGATGTGAGGTACCGATGACAGATAGTTTGTTCGGTATGGATATCGTGAGAAAAACCGCCTAAATTGTGGTCCATCTCCACGATTGGCTGCTGCGTTCGGTAGTTGCGCGCTCAAACTTCAGCCTTCTGTTATTAATATTAGAAAAACTAAACAGGGTATTTACTTGCATTTCATATTAAAGCATCTCTCAATAGCGGGCTATCATTCCATTATTTCACAAGTATTAATAGCCAGCAGAATAATAAACAACTGCTAAACGGAAAGGCATACCAAGCACTTTGGAGATCTTCGGTACATGCCTAACTTGGATGGCGGGCGAAATGGTTCGGCTGTAAGATCATAGCTGGTTCGGCAGTGTCGGAGGACAGACATGTTGGCTGCCGCGGTAGGTGTCAGTTAAGACTTGATTAGCAACGTCGGAGGACGGACATGTTGTCTGCCGCGATATCACTTAATACTTAATTTGCAATGTCTAGTTCATAAATGTGAGAGCTGGTTCGGCAGTCTCTGGCGACAGACATGTTATCCGCCGCCATATCAGTTAAGACTTTATTAGCTAACTCTGGTATTTGGACATGTAATTGAGAAAAGTGTGGTAGCAATTACGGTACTATGCAGTTCATTATTTTGTTGAAGAATGGGAATTGTTTGTGACTCTAAAGCGGAATGTAATAGTGCAGTTTCTCGTGTTCTGCTAGTAAAAAGCGAGTGGCTTCCCGTATAAATAAACTAATTGGAAATTTAATTATTTCTAAAATATTGGTTCCTCGCTAAGAGTATATTACAGCCCAAGATAACTGATTCACGGCCTACGTGCTGTTTTCTGCACATGGGACAACAACTATAGAAGACTGCAGGTTGGTGAATATTTATTAGAACTTACATATTCCCCGCAGGGCACCTCGCGTGCACTGCAGTCTTAGTACAAATGAGATCTGTGACGCATTATCTGTAGCAACACAGAGGAGGTATGAGGGAAAGAGACTGTCGAGGGAAGGGATTTATTATATATCAAAAAAAGTTTTGCATCACCTCGGTTCCGAGAGTTCCGGAACCTGTACAGAAAAATGAAATATAGATCAATATAAACATCATCTTCGTCCTTTTTATTGCTCATGAAAACCACACATTGGATGTTGTACCTTCAGAGGTGGCGGTCCATTCGGCATGTTGTTGGCCCCACCTGTACTGCGCTGCATGGCGTCGTGGTTGCAGAGATGGACCTCGCCAAGGACGTTGGGAGTGAAGTTGCGCATCATGCAGCCTATTGCTCACAGTTTGAGTCGTAACACGACGTCCTGTGGCTGCACGAAATGCATTATTCAACATGGTGGCATTGCTGTCAGGGTTCTTCCGAGCCATAATCCGTAGGTAGCGGTCATCCACTGCAGTAGCAGGCTTTGGGCGGTCTGAGCGACGCATGTCATCGACAGTTCCTGTCTCTCTGTATCTCCTCCATAACCGAACAACATCGCTTTGGTTCATTCCGAGATGCCTGAACACTTCCCTTGTTGAGAGCCCTTTCTGGCACAAAGTAACAATGCGGACGCGATCGAACTGTGGTATTGACCGTCTAGGCATGGTTGAACTACATACAACACGAGCCGTGTACCTCCTTCCTGATGGAATGACTGGAACTGATCGGCTGTCGGACTCCCTCTGTCTAATAGGCGCTGCTCATGCATAGTTGTTTACATCTATGGGCGGGTTTAGTGACATCTCTGAACAGTCAAAGGGACTGTGTCTGTGATACAATATCCACAGTTAACGTCTATCTTCAGGAGTTCTGGGAACCAGGGTGATGCAAACCTTTTTATGATATACATACATATTAAAAAAAGTTGATGCAAAACTTTGTTTTATATAAAAGTTTTGCCTTACCACGGTTATATATATATATACAGGGTGTTTCCAAAATGACCGGTATATTTGAAACGGCAATAAAACCTAAACGAGCAGCGATAGAAATACACCATTTGTTGCAATATGCTTGGGACAACAGTACATTTTCAGGCGGACAAACTTTCGAAATTACAGTAGTTACAATTTTCAACAACAGATGGCGCTGCAAGTGATGTGAAACATATAGAAGACAACGCAGTCTGTGGGTGCGCCATTCTGTACGTCGTCTTTCTGCTGTAAGCATGTGCTGTTCACAACGTGCAAGTGTGCTGTAGACAACATGGTTTATTCCTTAGAACAGAGGATTTTTCTGGTGTTGGAATTCCACCGCCTAGAACACAGTGTTGTTGCAACAAGACGAAGTTCTCAACGGAGGTTTAATGTAACCAAAGGACCGAAAAGCGATACAATAAAGGATCTGTTTGAAAAATTTCAACGGACTGGGAACGTGACGGATGAACGTGCTGGAAAGGTAGGGCGACCGCGTACGGCAACCACAGAGGGCAACGCGCAGCTAGTGCAGCAGGTGATCCAACAGCGGCCTCGGGTTTCCGTTCGCCGTGTTGCAGCTGCGGTCCAAATGACGCCAACGTCCACGTATCGTCTCATGCGCCAGAGTTTACACCTCTATCCATACAAAATTCAAACGTGGCAACCCCTCAGCGCCGCTACCATTGCTGCACGAGAGACATTCGCTAACGATATAGTGCACAGGATTGATGACGGCGATATGCATGTGGGCAGCATTTGGTTTACTGACGAAGCCTATTTTTACCTGGACGGATTCGTCAATAAACAGAACTGGCGCATATGGGGAACCGAAAAGCCCCATGTTGCAGTCCCATCGTCCCTGCATCCTCAAAAAGTACTGGTCTGGGCCGCCATCTCTTCCAAAGGAATCATTGGCCCATTTTTCAGATCCGAAACGATTACTGCATCACGCTATCTGGACATTCTTCGTGAATTTGTGGCGGTACAAACTGCCTTAGACGACACTGCGAACACCTCGTGGTTTATGCAAGATGGTGCCCGGCCACATCGCACGGCCGACGTCTTTAATTTCCTGAATGAATATTTCGATGATCGTGTGATTGCTTTGGGCTATCCGAAACATACAGGAGGCGGCGTGGATTGGCCTCCCTATTCGCCAGACATGAACCCCTGTGACTTCTTTCTGTGGGGACACTTGAAAGACCAGGTGTACCGCCAGAATCCAGAAACAATTGAACAGCTGAAGCAGTACATCTCATCTGCATGTGAAGCCATTCCGCCAGACACGTTGTCAAAGGCTTCGGGTAATTTCATTCAGAGACTACGCCATATTATTGCTACGCATGGTGGATATGCGGAAAATATCGTACTATAGAGTTTCCCAGACCGCAGCGCCATCTGTTGTTGACAATTGTAACTACTGTAATTTCGAAAGTTTGTCAGCCTGAAAATGTACTGTTGTCCCAAGCATATTGCAACAAACGGTGTATTTCTATCGCTGCTCGTTTAGTTTTTATTGCCGTTTCAAATATACCGGTCATTTTTGAAACACCCTATATATATATATATATATATATATATATATATATATATATATATATATATTACAACTTGCCATAGAAGTCCATCGAGAACGTTTAAAGAAAGGCAGCACGTCATGTATCATCGAGAAATAGGGGAAAGAGGGTCAGGGACATAATAGAGGATTTGGGGTGGAAATCATTAAAACCAAAATGTTTTTCGTTAAGGCAGGCATTCGTCCGAAGCGATTTAGGGAAATCTCGGGAAACCTGAATCAAAATGACGGACGCGGGTGTGAACCGTCGTCCTTCCGAATGCGAGTCCAGTTTGCTAACCACTGCGCCGCCTCGCTCAGTGCGTCGGTTTGTTTGCCGCTACAAGTAAAATTATTTTAGAGTAGAATTTTACGTGCTCATTCGACAGAGCGTTCCCGGATTAGTCTGTTGCGATATTCCCTTTATCGATGTGTATTAATAGGGATAGTAAAAAACGAAAAGTAACCAGTACTCCAGCAGCGACAGCGCCGCCCTGCCCCGCACTGACTGCTATTGCCCTGCAGAAAACAAAAGTGCAAATACGTGCCGAAACACAATAGAAAACGTTCCTGACGATCTGTAGGAGATACACGTTTACATACTTTCGAATTTTTCTAGATACTTTGCTAATCGGAAACGTCTGGCTTATGATTTGTATCTTAAAAGAGTAAAAATGTTATTCGAAATATTTTACTGAATTTGCAATCTATCCAGTTTTACACAATCATTGGCAGTCATTTTAAGTTCTTTTCAGGTATATTAAGACCATTTTAGCCAATTTTTTGCCACTGCAGTACCACTTTGGGCAATTTTTATGGGCGTGAAGTGCCCATTACACAGTAACAGAGCACCATTAAGTTTCATTGGTGAAAGAATGCTGACTAAAAACATTGTTTCGTGACCTCAGAACCCTTGCAGCGATCCTACAGCGCCATGCCATGTGTTCACCATGGCAGTTAAAACTACATTTAAGCCATATACCGGATACATAGCACTCCGTTTTCAGGCCACAAGTGGCCCATCGGGACCACCCGACCGCCGTGTCATCCTCAATTGAGGATGCGGATAGGAGGGGCGTGTGGTCAGCACACCGCTCTCCCGGTCGTTATGATGGTATTCTCGACCAAAGCCGCTACCATTCGGTCGAGTAGCTCCTCAATTGGCATCACGAGGCTGAGTGTACCCCGAAAAATGGCAACAGCGCAGGGCGGCCTGGATGGTCATCCATCTAAGTGCCTACCACGCCCGACTTCGGTGATCTCACGGGAACCGGTGTATCCACTGCAGCAAGGCCGTTGCCCCTTATACCGGATATTAAGTGCATATTTTACGTGCTTAAGTACGGTAACTTTGAACCTCTGCGTAAAGATTTGTGTCGTGCAGTCATCAAGGGTACACGAGTCGGCCTTCAGCTCCGAAAGCTCGCATAGAGGATGTTTCGTTGAATGGTTCGCACGCTGACACTTGTTGATGGTCCAGCACAGACATCTAGAGCAGTCTGGGTAAGGGTTGCACTTCATTCACGTTGAACGATTCTGTTCAGCCGTAGTTGATACCGTTCTTTCAGGATCTTTTTCCGGCCTAAGTGATGTCGGAGATTTGATGTTTTACCGGATTCCTGATATTCACGGTGCACTCGTGAAATGTTCCTACGGGAAAATTACCACTTCATCGCTGTCTCAGAGATGCTGTGCCCCATCGCTCGTGCACGGACTATAACGTCACGTTCAGACTCACTTAAATCTTGATAACCTGCCATTGCAGCAGTAACCGATCTAACAACAGCGCCCGACACTTGACTTATACTAGGCGTTGCCGACCGCCGTGCCATATTCCGCCTTTTTACATATCTCTATATTTTGAATACACGTGCCTATACCAGTTTCTTTGGAGCTTCAGTGTATATACTCGTATGTATGTGTAAGGGACGATCAAAAATTTGCATTTCAGAGTGTTGCTGCAGCATGTATGCAACGTACCGCGACTCCAATGCGGGTATATACGCACCGACATGTAGCCATGGAATTAGTGAGACATTCGTGTCTTTCCTGCGCACATGCGGTAAATGCGGAAATGTGAACTATGGCGACGTTATTATCAAATGGGTCCAAACAAGACTGACGCGCCGTCGTTCCTTTCCTGGCCGCCGCAAGACAAACACTGGTAGACATCCATCGGAGAATGAAGAATGTGTATGGGGCAGCATATCTATCGAAAAAGAACGTTGTGGAACGGTGTGTCAAGTTCCGTGCTGATCTCTACATTGGAAATACCGTAATACATAAATTACGCCAAATCAAATGGGAGACGTTCGATAACCCACCCAGCAGTCCTGATTTCTCCCAATGTGATTACCACGGCTTCGGTCCCTTAGAAAAAGGCCTTTAACGGTCGACGATTCCTGTCGGACTAGGATGTGCGTCTGACAGCTACGGACTCCTTCACGCAGCGGGACCCAGTGTTTTACCAAACGGGTATCTTCAGCCTGGTGCGTCAGTACGATGATTGCCTCGATGCTTCCGCCGATTTTGCCTGGTTGACATACCGATTCTGGACTGTAAGCTCTTCGAACGGAAACTTTTTGGTCGCTCCTTATGTACGTGTATTCCACACTTCCTCTATACAACTGGACAGATTTCATCCAAACTCGTTACACATAGCATTTACTGTCGGGAAGAAATCGCTGTGGGGTAAGAACCACCTACCAATCAAAGATGTGGTTGGTTGGTTGGGGTTGAAGGGACCAAAAGCAAGGTCATCAGTCCCTTGTTTCAAATGTGTTCCATCCGATAGTGTGACATCTCAGAAAAGACAGAACGATAAAAGGGAAAATGCTAAAAAATATAAAAAGGCAGTCATGTTGTCAATGGTAAAAACAAAATGAGGTAAGTCAGCAAGAGAGCGAACCCAACGCTATGTCAGAGGCAGGAAACATCCCACCTCTGAAGCAGCAGAGGCAAGACCACTTGCGACTTAAAAGGTGCAACCGCTAAAATGTAGAAGTGCGTATGGGAAAAGGAGACTAACCAACCCGAAAAAATGATAAAAACAGAGTAAAAGGGGGAGAAAAGAGGATCTTGGCCAGGGAATCTCCAAACACGGCTTACAGTGGGAGACATCCCAACACTCACCGCCCTGCCCCAACACCAGAGAGAGATTAAAAACCTTAGAACTGAGAATAAAAACCACTTTCCCAGAGGAAACCGAGAACCAGGTCGACCATCCGGGAATCGTCAGCCAACATCAAAGGTAAAGTGCGGGGGAGTCTGTACTTAGCACACAGAGCCAAAAGAAGGGGGCATTCAACCAAAATGTGGGCTACTGACTGGAAGGCTCCACAACCACAAAGTGGGGGTGGCTCATCACGCAAAAGAAAACCATGGGTCAGCCTGGTATGGCCAATGCAGAGACGACACAGTGTGCTCAAGTCCTTTCGGGAGAGGTGAAAGGAAGAGCGCCACGGGCCTGGTGTCACCTTAATCGCACGAAGTTTATTAGACAGGGAAGTAGCCTCCCAAGAGTTGGCCCATGATTGTGCGAAGTGAGATTTGATGTGAAGCCGTAAATCCGATGCAGGAGGGGTTGCAGAAAACCGGGGGTAAGTGACTGCTCCCCCAGCCAAACGATCAGCGAGATCATTACCCGGGATACACACATTGCCAGGGACCCAAAGGAAGTCAACGGAACAAGCAGCACGGTGAATATCAGCGAGATGGTCATGGATGGCAGAGACCAAGGGATGGCGCGAAAAACACCGGTCAGTAGCCAGAAGGCCACTCATTGAGTCCGTACATAACAAAACGCGGTTGTGTTGGGACTGTTTAATAAAGGTAAGGGCCTGGGAAATTGCCATCAATTCCGTAGTAAACACCCCACATGTAGGTGGCAGCAGATGATTTTCCGTTCCAACAGAGGACGTGAAGGCATATCCCACACGATCAGCAGATTTAGAGCCATCAGTGTAAAAAACAACAGCATCCCGAAACTCCCATAAAATTCGGCGGAAAAAGGAATGGAACACCATCAGGGGGATGGAATCTTTCGGACCTCGGTGGAGATCCATCCGAATTCGAGGCCGAGGAACTAAGGGAGGGGGGGGGGGGTGGAGGGGGGGAGCGAGGAAGACAGGACAAAGAAGGAAGCTGCAAATCACGGCAAAGAGACGCAAGGCGAAGCCCAACCAGTAAACCCGCCCGAGGGTGGGAATCAGGTGGGCGACGTCCATGGTCTTGGAACAGGATAGAATAGGAAGGATGAGTGGCAGAGGAAACAGCGAGTGCATAAGACACCAGAACTTGGACCACCGAACAGAAAGGGGGGGGGGGATCCCAGCTTCAACCAGGAGACTATCAACAGGGCTAGTAGGGAAGGCACCGGTGGCCAAACAGATACCACGATGGTGGACTGGATCCAGCACGTGCAGTGTGGAAGGAGCAGCTGAACCATAAACTTGACAACCATAGTCCCAGCGAGACAGAACTAAAGCACATTAAAGACGGAGAAGGAGAGAGCGGTACGCACCCCAAGAGGAGTGGGCAAGGAAGCGAA
Source organism: Schistocerca nitens (assembly GCF_023898315.1). NCBI lineage: Eukaryota > Metazoa > Arthropoda > Insecta > Orthoptera > Acrididae > Schistocerca > Schistocerca nitens. Next base: position 356,167,590 of record NC_064615.1, read on the forward strand.
GGACAGTGAGTTTACGGAAACATCCTACCTTCAAAAGTCCGATATGGGGCAGCCAAGTGAGCTTGTTGTCGAAAAGAAGACCCAGGAAACGAAACTGTGGGACCATAGGCAATCGTTGTGCATCGAGATAGAGCTCTGGATCAGGGCGACAGAAGTGGACCACCCGTGATTTTAAAGGAGAGAATTGAAACCCGTGTGAGAGGGTCCACGCAGAGGCATGCCGTATAGCTCCCTGGAGCTGCCGCTCTGCAAAGGCCATCGAAGAGGAACTAACCCAAATGCAGAAATCATCCACATACAGGACAGGGGCGACCAAAGGACCGACAGATGCCACAAGTCCATCGATAGCAATGAGGAAAAGAAGTACACTCAAGACAGAACCCTGTGGGATGCCCGTCTCCTGGGTTCGTGCAGAACTAAAAACAGTACCAACCCAAACCCTGAATGACCGATGGAACAGGAACTGATGAAGTGTAAGTAAGATGTGATGGCGCCAGGCCGTGTCATAGGCCTTGCAAAGGTCAAAAAATACTGCAACCAAATGGCGGCACTAGGAAAAAGCCTGCCGAACTGCGGATTCCAAGCGAAGTAAATGATCAATTGGAGACTGTCACTCTCGGAAGCCACACTGGTAAGGGGACAATAGATCCCAAGATTCGTGGACCCAAATGAGGTGACGGGCTACCATCCGTTCAAGTAACTTGCAAACAACATTGGTCAGACTAATTGGCCGATAGCTGTCAACAAATAGGGGGTTCTTACCAGGCTTAAGGACACGAACCACGATGCTATCCCTCCACTGAGAGGGGAAGTCACCCTGGAGCCAGATACAGTTAAACACCCGGAGAAGATGTCGTTGTGGAGCACCGAGATGTTGAAGCAGTTGGTTATGAATGGAGTCTGGGCCAGGGGCCGTATCAGGAGAAGAAGAAAGTGCGGAAAGAAATTCCCATTCAGTAAAAGGTTCGTTGTAAGATTCTGACTGGCAAAGGGTAAAACATAAGGTGGAAGCTTCGGCCCGCTGTTTCCGGTGAAGGAAAGCAGCCGGATAGGAGGCTGATGCTGATGCCTTTGCAAAATGGGTCGCAGATGTTCCGCAAGAATCAACGGGTCCATACAAAGGCCTTCTGGGAGGCGAAGGCCTGGGAGGGTGGACTGCCGATGGCAACCTTGGAGAGAGCAAAGTGTAGCCCGTACCTGTGACATAGGGGCAGTAGAACCGAGGGAATAAACAAATCGTTCCCAACATATCTGTTTGCTCTGTTTGATTAAATAACGGGCTTTAGCGCGAAGGCGTTTAAAGGTAATAAAGCTGGCAACGGATGGGTGCCTCTTAAGGTGTTGCTAAGTTCGACGGCGATCACAGATGGCAATGGAAATGGCCGTACTCCACCACGGGACTTGCCGGCGACGAAATGGTCTAGATGAGCGCGGTAAAGCAAGGCTAGCAGTGCGAATAATCGCGTCAGACACGTCACGTAGGATGTCATCAATACAACCCGACAAAGAGGGAGAAAACACGACCTGTGCTGTGTATAGAGGCCAATCGGCGCGTTGGAAAGCCCAATGAGGTAACCTGTCCAGTGGGGAGCGGGAAGGGAGAGAGAGAATCAACGGGAAATGGTCACTATCACAAAGGTCATTGTGTGGCGACCAGTGTAATGAAGGAAGGAGAGAGGGAGAAGAAAGATCAATGGCAGAAAAGGTACCATGACCGGCACTAAAATGAGTAGGGGAGCCATCGTTAAGAAGGCACAAGTCGTGGTCTGTAATAAACTGATCTAAGAGAAGACCTCGTCTAGATGGAAATGCACTGCCCCACAAGGGATGATGAGCATTAAAATCCCCGAGAAGGAGGAAGGGAGGAGGAAGTTGCTGAAGAAGGGCAGTTAAGGCAGCAGGTGTAAGAGTCCTGTCAGGAGGGAGATAAAGATTGCAAACCGTGACCTCAGAGTCCAGATGGACCCTAACAGCAACCGCTTCCAATGTAGTTTGAAGAGGAATCCACGTGCTAGCAATGTCTGTACGGACCAACGTACAGACGCCACCAGAAGCCCGCAGGGATCCGACCCGATTTCGACAGAAAACACGGAACCCACAGAGAGTCGGTGAGTGATCATCAGTGAAATGAGATTCCTGTAGAACCACACAAGCTGCAGAGTAAGACGAAATAAGGGATTTCAATTCCAGAAGGTGGCGGTAGTATCCATTACAATTCCACTGGAGAATCACAGAACGATGATTTAAATGGGGGTTGAACAGGCTAAAGCCAGTCACACCGTCGGGTCACCACCCGTCACCGAAAAGGAGGGGGCGACATGCATGGACGACAGGTCAGAATCTGGTTGTGAAGCCAGGGATGGGACCTCTGGTGACACCAGAGGCTCTTTGTCCCGGGACTTATGTTTCTTCTTCTTTTCTGGTTGAGATCGAGGAGGGCTGTGTGGCATAAAGAAGCCAGCTGCAGCAAGATCGGGAACAGAAAGAAATCGGGCGACCTGGGGGCCGACAGACCGCGGTTCTCGCGGTCGTCACGTGGCAGCAGACCTTTGGCCTGGAAGGTGCCGGGAAGGGGCATTTCCCGGGAGGGGCGCCCTTGACCGGCAGACGCCGAAGGAGTGGGACACTTCTCCAGCTGGACAGGGGGAGCAGCGCCCAGAGGAGAAGATGTGGGAGCCGCAGGGGAGGGGGGGGGGAGGAAAGGGGTCTGGGACTGGGGTAAGGAAGGGGGAGGAAGGGGTGAAGAGGTTACTAAAGCATAACTAGACGTCATGGACACAGGGTGAAGAGGTGTATATTTCTTACGAGCCTCTGTGTAGGTTAAACGATCAAGAGACTTATACTCCTGAATCTTCTTTTCCTTCTTATATACTGGGCAATCTGGTGAACGTGGAGAATGATTGCCATGACAATTAACCACACAGGATGGGGAACACAAGGACTCTCCTCATGGAGTGGACGTCCACAGTCACCACAGAGAGGGGCCTGCAAACAGCGAGAAGACATGTGTCCAAAATGCAAGCACTTAAAACACCTCATAGGAGGTGGGATGTATGGCTTCATATCACATTGATAAACCATAATCTTTACTTTCTCAGGGAGGGTATCCCATTCAAAGGCCAGGATAAAGGCACCAGTATCAATGCGATTGTCCTTAGGACCCTTCTGAACACGCAGAACAAAGTGAAAACCCCGCTGTCCGTGATTGTCCCGAAGTTCCTCACCAGTTTGAAGGATGAGGTCCCTGTGAAAAATCACACCTCACACCTTGAACCATATTTAGAGACTGGTGGGGGGTAATCGACACAGGAATTGTGCCAAGATAGGTACAGGCACGAAGGGCCGCAGACTGGGCAGCTGAAGCAGTTTCGATCAGCAACAAACCCGACCACATCTTGCTCAGGGAGTCCACTTTGCCAAACTTGTCTTCAATGTGTTCCACAAAGAATAAAGGTTTGGTATTGGTGAAAGTATCCCCATCAGTCCTGGTGCAAACCAGATAGCGGGGAAAAGGCTTTGCCCCTAGCCGATGGGCCTGATCCTCTTCCCAGTGGGGTAGCCATGGAAGGAAAGGCCGAAGGGGCAGGAGAAGCAGCACTAGAAGAATCAGTTCCACGCAGAGAGATGGCCGCAGAAGAACGGCCAGAGTTCTGGACCTGTATGCGTTTCATTTGCATAGCGTCCGCCCTGATACCACCCACTCCAATCAGGGGCTCTCCTCATGGTCGCCACCCAGCCACAGCAAGGGCCATCTGGCACGGTGGCCATTGCTGGGAGTTCCGATGCCCCAGGATGATGAGCAACTACTCCAAGGCTTGCATGAGGAGGTCACAGCTCAGGTATCAGAAGTGTGATCCCTGTGTGTTCAGGGGTCTCAACCAAAAGGGTACATAGCGACCCCAACACGGGCTGGCTACTGTGCTGGCTATGCACCCTAGCATCAGACAATGACGTGAAAGAAAAGGTGGAATGAACTAGGAGGGCATACATTGGAGACACTAGGTAAGGTGCTCTTCCCCAAATGGCTCACACTACGGAAGCGAAATTTAGTAATGGAGGTCAAACCCCAGAGGGGGACCAGCAGTGCCAAAAGGAGGAGGTGATTATGCAACAAAGCTAAATTGCAAAACCAGCATTACCAGGAGGTTGTATACATCGAAGAAGCCTGGAGATACTGACAGGTTTCAGATAGATTATATAACGGTAAGACAGAGATTTAGGAACCGGGTTCTAAATTGTAAGACATTTCCAAGGGCAGATGTGGACCAGATGTGGAATCTGACCACAATCTATTGGTTATGAACTGTAGATTAAAACTGAAGAAACTGCAAAAAGGTGGGAATTTAAGGAGATGGGACCTGGATAATTTGACTAAACTAGAGGTTGTACAGAGGTTCAGGGAGAGCATAACGGAACAATTGACAAGAATGGGGGAAATAAATACAGTATAAGAAGAATGGGTAGCTTTCAGGGATGAAGTAGTGAAGGCAGCAGAGGATCAAGTAGGTAAAAAGACCAAGGGCTAATAGAAATCCTTGGGTAAGTGAAGAAATATTGAATTTAATTGATGAAAGGAGAAAATATAAAAATACAGTAAATGAAGCAGGCAAAATGGAATACAAACGTCTCAAAAACGATATCGACATGAAGTGCACAATGGCTAAGCAGGGATGGCTAGAGGACAAATGTAAGGATTTAGAGGCTTAACTCACTAGGGGTAAGATAGATACTGCCTACAGGAAAATTAAAGAGACATTTGGAGAAAGGAGAACCACTTGCATGAATATCAAGAGCTTTGATGGAAACCCAGTTTTAAGCAAACAAGGGAAAGCAGAAAGGTGGAAGGAGTATATAGAGGGTCTATACAAGGGCGATGTACTTGAGGACAATATTATGGAAATGGAAGAGAACGTAGATGAAGATGAAATGGGAGATACGATACTGCGTGAAGAGTTTGGCAGAGCACTGAAAGACCTGAGTCGAAACAAGGCCCCCGGAGTAGACAACATTCCATTAGAACTACTGACAGCCTTTGGACAGCCAGTCCTAACAAATCCTACCATCTGGTGAGCAAAATGTATGAGACAGACGAAATACCCTCAGACTTCAAGAAGAATACAATAATTCCTATCCCAAAGAAAGCAGGTGTTGACAGATGTGAAAATTACCGAACTATCAGTTTAATAAGCCACGGCTGCGAAATACTAAAACGAATTCTTTATGGACGAACGGAAAAACTGGTAGAAGCCGACCTCGGGGAAGATCAGTTTGGATTCCGTAGAAATATGGCAACACGTGAGGCAATACTGACCCTACGACTTATCTTAGAAGAAAGATTAAGAAAAGGCAAACCTACGTTTCTAGCATTTGTAGACTTGGAGAGAGCTTTTGACAGTGTTGACTGGAATACTCTCTTTCAAATTCTGAATGTGGCAGGGGTGAAATACAGGGAGCGAAAGGCTATTGACAATTTGTACAGAAAGCAGATGGCAGTTATAAGATTCGAGGGACATGAAAGGGAAGCAGTGGTTGGGAAGGGAGTGAGACGGGGTTGTAGGCTCTCCCCGATGTTATTCAATCTGTATATTGAGCAAGCAGTAAAGGAAACAAAAGAAAAATTCGGAGTAGGTATTAAAATCCATGGAGAAGAAATAAAAACTTTGAGGCTCGCCGATGACATTGTAATTCTGTCAGAGACAGCAAAGAACTTGGAAGAGCAGTTGAAAGGAATGGACAGTGTCTTGAAAGAAGGATATAAGATGAACATCAACAAAAGCAAAACGACGATAATGGAATGCAGTCGAATTAAATCAGGTGAAGCTGAGGGAATTAGATTAGGAAATGAGACACTTAAAGTAGTAAAGGAGTTTTTCTATTTGGGGAGCAAAATAACTGATGATGGTCGAAGTAGAGAGGATATAAAATGTATACTGGCAATGGCAAGGGAAGCGTTTCTGAAGGAGACGAATTTGTTAACATCGGGTATAGATTTAAGTGTCCAGAAGTCATTTCTAAAAGTATTTGTATGGAGGGTAGCCATGTATGGAAGTGAAACGAGGACGATAAATAGTTTGGACAAGAAGAGAATAGAAGCTTTCGAAATGTGGTGCTACAGAAGAATGCTGAAGATTAGAAGGGTAGATCACATAACTAATGAGGAGGTATTGAATAGATTTGGCGAGGAGTTTGTGGCACAACTTGACCAGAAGAAGGGATCGGTTGGTAGGACACGTTCTGAGACGTCGAGGGATCACCAATTTAGTATTGGAGGGCAGCGTGGAGGGTAAAAATCGTAAAGGGAGACCAAGAGATGAATACACTAAGCAGATTCAGAAGGATGTAGGCTGCAGTAGGTACTGGGAGATGAAGAAGCTTACACAGGATAGAGTAGCATGGAGAGCTGCATCAAACCAGTCTCAGGACTGAAGACCGCAAAACAGTATTTGAGAATGTGAGTAGTTAGTTACTTGCAATAAACTTTACATAATTTCAAACCTTTACGAAACTTCTTCTCGCTGATAATCCCCACAAAATGATGACAGGAAAAAAATTTATCGCTTACTACATTTTCAATGTCCATGAAGTGAAACTGCCGCATCAGGCATGTGTTTTAATTTGTTGCTTCTTTTCTACTTACTGTATTCGCGACACATTTTGCAAACAGTATTCACATATACGACTGAATGTGCCGGCCAATTATATCATTGTAGAACACATAACTCATGAGATATGACGTCATAAACACTGAGATACGTGAAACTGCGTTGCATCATGCATGGCGTTTAAACTTATTACTAACTCTCTTCGCAACACATTTCGCAGACAGTATGCACATATGCCGCTGAATGTAACTACAATGTTATATCATTGTACGACATATAATTCAGGAGATATGACGTCATAAACATTAAGCTACGTGGGAACGAAAGTGCAGGGAGAAATTCATTAGAGATACAGATGACAGATGTGTACAGAGTTGCGTGAAGTACGTTAAATGTATGTTAAATATACTTTACATGTGTGTACAGCTGCAAAACCGCAGATAAAAAAACTCCTTCTAAACGCTGCATCATTTTAAATCGAACTTGGTACACATGTTACTCAGTATCTGGAGAGAAACGTGGGAGTAAGCACGAGGTATTTCCTATTGGTGGGAGTGATAATGTGGAGGGAGAATGGCGCGGGTAAGAGGTGGACAGACAGACATGGGGAAGGAAGAGATGGTTGTGGGGGAGGAGGAGAAAATGGGGAGAGAAAGGAAAGAGGAGGAGATGAACAGACAGGGCGTGGGGGGAAGAGGAGAGAGGAAGCGATAGAGAGGGTGAGAAGGAAATAGAGGCGGCGGAAGGTGGACTTACAGGGAGGAGGAGGAGATGAACAGAGGATAAGGAGCCAAAGGACGGAGGGAGGATGAGCAGATGGACAGAGGGGCAAGTAGCAGACGGGCAAAGGGGGAGAGGAGCTGATAGAGAGAGAGAGAGACAGAGAGAGAGAGAGAGAGAGAGAGAGAGAGAGAACGCTCGAGTAGGGAGGAACAGATACACAGAAAAAGGGAGGAGCAGCATATGTACAGAGATGCACGAGGACATGGACAGAGCGTGGGGGATGGAGGAGCTGAACAGAGAGAGTGGGGAGAAGATGGAGAGAAAGGCGGGTGAAGGAGACGGACAAGAGAGGGTGAAGGAGGAGGTGGATTAATAGAACTGGAGAAAAGACATAACCAAGCAACGTCGGGTACTCAGCCAGTCTACATGCTAAACGGTTAACCTGGTGCACGGACACAGTCCCTCTAATGGGTTGCCTATCCAACGGCGCCCAGGAGTAACAGAAATCTGATTTTCAATATTTGATGTAATTACTGACCGCATTCAAAAATTTAAAGTGCTGTTATAACCTACTCATTAAGAGATATAATCTTCTGTTAAAGGTTTAACTCAGTAAGGCAAGTTTTCCAGTTAAGAACTGTGTATAGGTAGTGTAATTCATGACGCTCTAATTACTCGGACTTACAGAAAGTTTTAGATATAATTTCAATCCTTCAGACACTTTTTCTGGTTAACTCCTCGACAAAATGATGGAAGGAAGAAAGTTTATTGCTTAATTCCTCAGTATATTTTCGCTGTTCACGCAGTAAACCTTTAGTATCAGGCATGACATTATGAAGATAGTATCCGCGTGTACCACTGAGTGTACCTGCAAGATTATAGAACTGGCGAACACATACCGTAGCTCAGGAGATATGTCGTCATAAACATTGAGATGTACGAAAAATTAGCTTTTGCCTAAAATGGAGCGCTAATTACTCAGATTATATGCGTTCTGTATTTGATAATGAGAGGACTTTGCGACTATCAACAATTTCAGATATTTCATAGACCGTTTATCAATTACAAGTGTAACGTAAAACATTTTCCACATTAACTCATTTCTGAAGTAATCAGGTGTTCAGAGCTGTTTTACACTTGGGAGTTCGATTCGTTGAAGAATCAGCGGTGGGGGTTTACTGGCACTTGTCTAGATGATGCTCCTACATGCCACTAACGCAGGTTTGTAGTACTCGTTTATTTAAATAAACTTTCCACAGTTGTTCCGACATTATCGGTGAGCTCGTAAGCGATTTATTCTTAATTTGATTTGTTAGAGTTATTGAATTATTTGTTTTTAACCCCCCCCCCCCACAGGTTTCTAATGGTTCTTCTCAACTTAACAGTCATTATATGATGGGATGTGAAGGATCTGAAGTTTTAATTTACGCATACCATCTGCAAACAAGTACGCGAGTCAGAAACGATGTTCTGAAATTTTCAGATTACTCGTATTTTGCTGTTGTCATTGCAATTGTTCTCTTTGTGGCTATCATTTGTGGTAGTATCAACGTTACACGCATAGGCCTCTTGATACCTAACGTTTATTGAATGTTTTGGATGAGGTGTATGATGTAGCACCATTATTACAGCGTTATGTATTATAAATGCGAAGTTTTTGTATATGTTTGTTACGCTAAAACGGCTAGACGGATTTTGATCAAATTTGACATGGAGATAGCTTACATCATGTATTAACACACAGGCTACTTTTAAAAGTGTGTAGTGCTATTTGTAGGATGTGACGTGAAATATGGTGTAATAATTACACTTAGAAAAAGCTATATACTCTTTGACTTTTGAACTTCATCATATTTGTGAAAACGCTTTTATTGTTTAATATCTCCTACATAATAGGATTCAACGTAATGAATACAATGCGTATACAACCCTCAAAGTGTTTAATCCATACTTCCACACAACCCTGGTGCATTTCGGCCGCTGAGCGTCAGGCATGTCTTAAAGGTTCTGAAATGGTTGAAGAGTGACAACGACGGTGTCATTTAAACACTGTACCACAGAGAGACGACGTGCCTTTACACGTAGAACTTGGCAGGCTTTTAGTGAAGCTGGATTTGATTATGATATCCGAGCGTATCCGCTGGTAACATGCAAACACATGTGGGAGGATGACGTTGTCGCACGTACAAATATTGTACAATTTGCGCTGTTCTGAACTAGAAATTGCTTATTTTCTTCTTCTGGTGTCCACTCCCGATAGCTGAGTGGTCAGTGCGACGAAATGCCGTCCAAAGGGACACGGGTTCGATTCCCGGCTGGGTTGGAGATTTTCTCCGCCCAGGGAGTGGATACTGTATTGTCCCATCGACGCGCGAGTCGCCGAAGTGGCGTCAACTCAAAAGACTTGCCCCAGGCGATCGACACGACAGGAGGTCCTAGCCCCACGGCATTTCACTTCTTCTTCGAGTTAGTATGTTCGTTACTCCTTCACGCTGAAACGGCTGGATGAACTTTGGAATGGAGGTAGCCTCTCCCTTGAACTAGTACACAGGCTATCTTTTATTCCGAAAGAATTACTATTCCCGTGGCATGGGTAACGTAACTAAAAAGTCAGAGTTAAATATCAAATGAGTGCATTAAATTTAGCGTAGAGATTAGTTTTTTTCCTTTACTATAGGAGTGACTTGTGTGCGATATGTATTATGTCATCTACTTCCTTCGTCTCAAGATTTTCTGTTTCTTTTTTTAATTTTTTCCCGATATCGCCTGTTTTGCTGGGCCGCACGTGGCTCGTACCTAAATAACACCAAGGGATAATTTTTGTGATGGCGCATATGCGTAGATAGTGAGTTTCGGCATTAATCGAGGGTAAGACCGCGGGGAGCAGCTATTCGTCTGCGCCACATCATCGCCAATGATGGCAGGCATGTCGAACATCTGATAACATAAATCCGAATATGTGTAGTGACGTTTACATGTTGAATAAAGTGTGTGCACACGGTAGTTTGTAACTAATTTAGATTTCTTTATATAGTTCAATAACTGTCACCCTATACCTATAATGGAGGTGTTTCATGTGTTGCCCTCACATTTGAGACCTACATCGCCACTCGCCTCTCCAGTGAGCTACGCAGACTATCAAACATCCCCCGATTGTCTGATAAATCTTGATAAGACTGTCCAGTTCTTCAACCGTATAAACGGCAGTGCTGTACATCTCACTTTTGAAATGACCTCAGTCAGAAAAATTCAGAGCTCTGAGGTTAGGCGATCTTGGAGGCCAAGGTACAGGCTGTGTTCGACCAAGTCCATTTTGGATCATATTATCGTTTCCATTGTCGTCGAATACTGGCAGCAAACTATGGCCGTACCTCATCATACATAAACCACAGTTCCCAACGTTGTGCAAGGTAAGGTACGCTATGAGTGAAATATGATTCCAAGTAGATAGGGACTCAATCCAAAAGTTAACATTTTAAATACATTTGTAATAACTAGGGCAATCGTTCATTCTGAAGTCATTGGCGCCTCGCAACCACATTATCGCAGTTACGGCTCGTTTGCAGACTCCGTATATACAGGATGTTCAGAAACAAGCTGGAAAGCTTGTAAGATTGTTGCAGGGTAGGTTGTGCCGAGAAAAAATTGTTACGAAAAAAATTGGTTACGATGCACCGTTTCCGAGATAATTAGCATTTAAGTTAGCCAGTCAGGTCGTTGCGCTCGCAAATTCAAGCAGCCCGCCAGACGTGGTGTAACCAGACGTGTTCCTCGCTTGGTCTCCTAAAAGCGAATACGAGAGAAATACAAGAACTGGACACGGGACGGTACTAAGCATCGAAATCCGAACCAAAGGCTGAGCAGCCTCGTGCGCTATGAGAACAATTGACACTAATTGTCTCTGGCGGGCCGCTGGAGCGCGAGGAAAGGCCTGATTGGCTAATTAACTCGGAAACGGCACAACGTATCGATTTTTTTTTCTTAATTATTTCTGAGCACAGCCTACCTTGCAACAGCCTCACAAGCTTTCCAGACTTTCTGACTATCCCGTTTAACGACGTTTATTGTAATATTGGTAGATAACACAAAATACCTCCTGTTGCTCATAGGTTGGTGTAGATATTTTCATCTGATGCCACATCAGTGACGGCTCTGTCAGTTTAAGCCGACAGTACCACCTGTAACCGAACACAGGTCCACCGCGTGAACGCCACGATCCAGCTTCAAAGGAGGATTATCATCTTTGTGACATGAATAAAAGCTCAAGGAATGACAACTAACATTAGAGGCAGGAAGGGGTCGCTAAATAATATGTCGCATGTGTAAAAATGTTGTCGAACTGGCTCTGAGAAGAGTTATGGGGAACGTAAACTTCGCGCAGTAACTGTTCCCTTTCATGTGCCAGGCAGCATACGCACACTGGAGAGGTCAGCTAGCGGCATGTGTGGGCGGGCGATGGAGGAGCGTCTCCAGCAGGACTTTCCGCGGAGAGGTGAACGGCCGCCGGTAACGTGCCGACTCATTCGCTGCTAGGCGACCTCCTCCCAGTCAGTACAGCACGCAAGAAACCCCAGTCCAAACCGTTTCCGAGAAAAGCTCGCTAAGGCAGCCGACTTCTTCTCCCCAGCACTCAAGGTGGAGCCAGCAACGACCTGGCCTGCTTTTTGTTCCGTCTAATTAACCGCGCCAGCTTGATTACCATTACTGTTCTTTATAGTGGGCTGACAATAGTCCGAGCTGACCTGGAATCCATCTGCTGCGTCCTATAGCTGGGGTGGAGACCCAACTGTTTGGAATTCTACTCTAGAACTCTACATGACCTAATGCCGAATATCGGATCAGATTTGTGATTGGAATTGCAACTTCCTTTCAGAAAGAATAGAAACATGTCATTCTTAACGGGGCGAAACAGGCACAACTAAAAGGAGCTTCAAGAATACACCAGGGAAGTATTTTATGTCCGTTACTGTTCATTATAGTGGCATTCATAGGATACATCGATGGTGCAGTACTTTCACAACAGAAAGAAAATGATCTCATCGACAGACTGTGTCACATATTTGAAGCTATCCACAGAATGCGAGGAACGCAACATATTGGGTTTCACAACAATCGGTACTGGGCCCACTTTCGTCTTTAACCAAATCAATGAACTTCTAACAACTTTTGTTTTTGGTCGGTTAAGATTTTCGTAACTCTATCCCGAATTTTTTCAGAGGTAATTCCTGATGCCTATTTGTCCCGGATTTAACAATTCTTCACGAACTGATTTCACTTGTATCGATATTTTTATACAGTGAAAAGTGCAAGTGAAATGTTGAAACAAATGTGGTCGAGAAAACGCCGAAAATCTGTCATCTGTAGTATATGGAGACATCTACAGGACGACACATGAATTAACAATATTGCTAATTGCCATTCAAGATGCTTCATAAATAATAGAAGCAAAAAGCATACAGGAAAAAAACAAACTTCCTTAAACTTATCTGCAAAGACGGAATATGAATTTTTAAGAAACTAATAAACGACAGAAAACGAAAAATTAGCATATGTCTTCTGTACACTCTAAATTACGTCAGACTGTATTGAGTGCTACGTAGTGTTACGCTGTGTTGCATTGGTTTAGTTAATTTTCCTCATCCATAACCACATTTACCAGCAAAAAGAACTTCAAAGACGCTTCAGTAAACCATGACAAAATGAATGTCCACTCATCAATCACAGTAGTTCTTCATACACTAAAAGAAAAGTGAGATGCAACACACGTCCTTTTAGTTTCTCAATAAGGCACTGCAGACGTAGTGATTCACAACTCCACTTAAATAGTGACGAACATAAGAGAACAGTCTCCACAGCAGCGAATAGTTCAACACTAACGTCATTCTTTGAAACTGAGAAACTTTGTATTCAGGAGCAGAGACTTGTTTCATTTGCAGGAATCATAGCATATCATACGATCCAGCACAATCATAGTTTCGGATCTATGGTTTGTACATCGAAGCTTCTGCAAGCAACAGTAGTGCCTAGATTTGCACTTGCACATACAAAAACAAAGGCCATAGCTCCCCAAGCTTCAGATATGTTGTGGTGTGATTTGGAAACTAAACTTAACTCCGTCCGAACAGGCCTTGGAAGGCTCAAAGGTACCGACCGGCCGCCGTGTCAACCTCAGACCACAGGCGTCACTGGACGCGGATATGGAGAGGCATCTGGTCAGCACATTGCTCTCCTGGCCGTATGTCAGTTTACGAGACCGGAGCCGCTACTTCTCAATCAAGTAGCTCCTCAGTTTGCCTCATAAGGGCTGAGTGCACCCCGCTTGCCAACAGCGCTCGGCAGACTGGATGGTGACCCATCCAAGTGCTAGCCCAGCCCGACAGCGCTTAACTTCGGTGAACTGACGGGAACCGGTGTTACCACTGCGACAAAGCCGTTGGCTTGATTAGCAAAAGGTAACGTTTATTTCACTTATGACAGATGCATCTAACCACAAAGAGATTAAGGTTTCCCTCTCCTTAGATATTTCGATAACACTTGGTTCAAGAATCATGAAAGGAGGCTGTATACATGGAAGAAGCCAGGAGATACTGACAGGTTTCAGATAGATTATATAATGGTAAGACAGAGATTTAGGAACCAGGTTTTAAATTGTAAGACATTTCCTGGGGCAGATGTGGTTTCTGACCACAATCTATTGGTTATGAACTGCAGATTGAAACTGAAGAAACTGCAAAAAGGTGGGAATTTAAGGAGATGGGACCTGGATAAACTGAAAGAACCAGAGGTTGTAGAGAGTTTCAGGGAGAGCATAAGGGAACAATTGACAGGAATGGGGGAAAGAAATACAGTAGAAGAAGAATGGGTAGCTCTGAGGGATGAAGTGGTGAAGGCAGCAGACGATCAAGTAGGTAAAAAGACGAGGGCTAATAGAAATCCTTGGGTAACAGAAGAAATATTGAATTTAATTGATGAAAGGAGAAAATATAAAAATGCAGTAAATGAAGCAGGCAAAAAGGAATACAAGCGTCTCAAAAATGAGATCGACAGGAAGTGCAAAATGGCTAAGCAGGGATGGCTAGAGGACAAATGTAAGGATGTAGAGGCTTGTCTCACTAGGGGTAAGATAGATACTGCCTACAGGAAAATTAAAGAGACCTTTGGAGAGAAGAGAACCACTTGTATGAATATCAAGAGCTCAGATGGAAACCCAGTTCTAAGCAAAGAAGGGAAGGTAGAAAGGTGGAAGGAGTATATAGAGGGTTTATACAAGGGAGATGTACTTGAGGACAATATTATGGAAATGGAAGAGGATGTAGATGAAGACGAAATGGGAGATAAGATACTGCGTGAAGAGTTTGACAGAGCACTGAAAGACCTGAGTCGAAACAAGGCCCCGGGAGTAGACAGCATTCCACTAGAACTACTGATGGCCTCGGGAGAGCCAGTCATGACAAAACTCTACCATCTGGTGAGCACGATGTATGAGACAGGCGAAATACCCTCAGACTTCAAGAAGAATATAATAATTCCAATCCCAAAGAAAGCAGGTGTTGACAAATGTGAAAATTACCGAACTATCAGTTTAATAAGTCACAGCTGCAAAATACTAACGCGAATTCTTTACAGACGAATGGAAAAACTGGTAGAAGCTGATCTCGGGGAAGATCAGTTTGGATTCCGTAGGAATGTTGGAACACGTGAGGCAATACTGACCTTACGACTTATCTTGGAAGAAAGATTAAGAAAAGGCAAACCTACGTTTCTAGCATTTGTAGACTTAGAGAAAGCTTTTGACAATGTTGACTGGAATACTCTCTTTCAAATTCTGAAGGTGGCAGGGGTAAAATACAGGGAGCGAAAGGCTATTTACAATTTGTACAGAAACCAGATGGCAGTTATAAGAGTCGAGGGGCATGAAAGGGAAGCAGTGGTTGGGAAAGGAGTGAGACAGGGTTGTAGCCTCTCCCCGATGTTATTCAATCTGTATATTGAGCAAGCAGTAAAGGAAACAAAAGAAAAATTCGGAGTAGGTATTAAAATTCATGGAGAAGAAGTAAAAACTTTGAGGTTCGCCGATGACATTGTAATTCTGTCAGAGACAGCAAAGGACTTGGAAGAGCAGTTGAACGGAATGGACAGTGTCTTGAAAGGAGGATATAAGATGAACATCAACAAAAGCAAAACGAGGATAATGGAATGTAGTCACATTAAGTCGGGTGATGCTGAGGGAATTAGATTAGGAAATGAGACACTTAAAGTAGTAAAGGAGTTTTGCTATTTAGGGAGTAAAATAACCGATGATGGTCGAAGTAGAGAGGATATAAAATGTAGACTGGCAATGGCAAGGAAATCGTTTCTGAAGAAGAGAAATTTGTTAACATCGAGTATAGATTTAAGTGTCAGGAAGTCGTTTCTGAAAGTATTTGTATGGAGTGTAGCCATGTATGGAAGTGAGACATGGACGATAACTAGTTTGGACAAAAAGAGAATAGAAGCTTTCGAAATGTGGTGCTACAGAAGAATGCTGAAGATAAGGTGGGTAGATCACGTAACTAATGAGGAGGTATTGAATAGGATTGGAGAGAAGAGAAGTTTGTGGCACAACTTGACTAGAAGAAGGGATCGGTTGGTAGGACATGTTTTGAGGCATCAAGGGATCACAAATTTAGCATTGGAGGGCAGCGTGGAGGGTAAAAATCGTAGAGGGAGACCAAGAGATCAATACACTAAGCAGATTCAGAAGGATGTAGGTTGCAGTAGGTACTGGGAGATGAAGAAGCTTGCACAGGATAGAGTAGCATGGAGAGCTGCATCAAACCAGTCTCAGGACTGAAGACCACAACAACAACAGATATTTCGATTACAAAACTTGTGTAAAAGTAAGACTATCTCAATTAAAATATTTGCCTGAAGAAACAGCAGCTGTTGTGAGAGACTATTTAACAGACTGCGTCAGAGCAAATGTTCTAGAAGAAAATGTTGTTGGACCTTGTGCTGTTAGCGCTCAAGTTAGTGGAGTCTCTCTTCTGCCTTTCTGACCCTAATGCTGCTATAGAAAGTGTATTTTCACACACGAATATTATATGGACCAGTGACAAAGCACAGTTTGCTGTAGAAACTATGGAAGCAGTGTGAGTGACTTGTGTTGAATTTTTTTCATACTCTGTTAAAGAATACAAACAAGCTGAAGAAAATTCACAGCACTAATGAATACAGTTGATCCGCTCGCACACCTTCGTCTTAGAAGGTGATAATACACTGTAAATGCGTTTACTTTTCATAACTTAAAGTGATACTTTGTATTTATTACATTTGATTAAGACCTTTTTGTTTTTGTAATGTGCCCCGAATATGTTGTTGTTGTTGTGGTCTTCAGTCCCGAGACTGGTTTGATGCAGCTCTCCATGCTACTCTATCCTGTGCAAGCTTCTTCATCTCCCAGTACCTACTGCAACCTACATCCTTCTGAATCTGCTTAGTGTATTGATCTCTTGGTCTCCCTCTACGATTTTTACCCTCCGCGCTGCCCTCCAATGCTAAATTTGTGATCCCTTGATGCCTCAAAACATGTCCTACCAACCGATCCCTTCTTCTAGTCAAGTTGTGCCACAAACTTCTCTTCTCCCCAATCCTATTCAATACCTCCTCATTAGTTACGTGATCTACCCACCTTATCTTCAGCATTCTTCTGTAGCACCACATTTCGAAAGCTTCTATTCTCTTCTTGTCCAAACTGTCGTCCATGTTTCACTTCCATACATGGCTACACTCCATACAAATACTTTCAGAAACGACTTCCTGACACTTAAATCTATACTCGATGTTAACAAATTTCTCTTCTTCAGAAACGATTTCCTTGCCATTGCCAGTCTACATTTTATATCCTCTCTACTTCGACCATCATCAGTTATTTTACTCCCTAAATAGCAAAACTCCTTTACTACTTTAAGTGTCTCATTTCCTGATCTAATCCCCTCAGCATCACCCGATTTAATTTGACTACATTCCATTATCCTCGTTTTGCTTTTGTTGATGTTCATCTTATATCCTCCTATCAAGACACTGTCCATTCCGTTCAACTGCTCTTCCAAGTCCTTTGCTGTCTCTGACAGAATTACAATGTCATCGGCGAACCTCAAAGTTTTTACTTCTTCTCCATGAATTTTAATACCTACTCCGAATTTTTCTTTTGTTTCCTTTACTGCTTGCTCAATATACAGATTGAATAACATCGGGGAGAGGCTACAACCCTGTCTCACTCCTTTCCCAACCACTGCTTCCCTTTCATGCCCCTCGACTCTTATAACTGCCATCTGGTTTCTGTACAAATAGGGGTATGGAAAATACTGTCACCTTACTTTAAATTGCAGGTCAAAAACATTAATATTTGCCGTTGGCACAAGTTAGTGTAATCAATGGCCTAAACGAAACCTTGCCAGACGCAGATCAGATAATAGCTGCAGAGTCCTGCAGTTGGTTCAAAACAAACAGAAATAGCACCCCAGAGCATAGCTCCTGGTTTTCGGACAGTATCGCGGGCGACTGTCAGGTTGGTATCCCACCGTTGTCCAGGGCGTCTCCGATATGTCTCCGGCCTTCAATCTCATTAACTAGTGTAGAACTGTCTACAGTGACGAGTTCCGCTTCGAACTTAGCCCCGATGAGCAACGAAGACCTGTCTGGAGACACCTAGCACAGCAATGGGGTACCTACCTGACTATTATCGGCCAACGGCCCGACGTCCAGGAGTGATCATCTGGGGTGCCATTTCTCTTCTTAGCAGGACCTCTTCCGTTGTCATCCGCGGCACCCTCACAGCACAGAGGTACGTCGACGGTATTCTACGCCCCGTTTTGTTCTCCCTGATGGCAAGCCACCCTCGGCTTACATTTCAGAAAGGTAATAACCGCCCACACACGGCGAGAATTTCTACTGCTTGTCTTCGTACTTGCCAAGCCCTACCTTGGCCATCAACGGCGTCGGATCACTCCCCAACGTCAAGAGCATTATGGGTAGGGTCCTCCAACCAGCTCGGGATTTTAACGATATACGAGGTGTGGCTAGAAAAAAACCGGACTAGTACTGGTGAAACAATAAAACGAATGCAATAAGGCTGAAAGTCGCGTGGCCTGTCACGTGACTCTCGCTCCGCCTACTGCTCGAGTTTCATCTGCCTCCTGCACTCAGTTTGCCCGTGGCGTCTGTTTTAAGTAGTTGACGTTTTGTCTGTGCGTCGGAAAATGTTGAGTGTACAGAAAGAACAGCGTGTTAACATCAAATTTTGTTTCAAACTAGGAAAATCTGCAAGTGAAACGTTTGTAATGTTACAACAAGTGTACGGCGATGATTGTTTATCGCGAACACAAGTGTTTGAGTGGTTTAAACGATTTAAAGATGGCCATGAAGACACCAGTGATGACACTCGCACTGGCAGACCATTGTCAGCAAAAACTGATGCAAACATTGAAAAAATCGGTAAACTTGTTCGACAAGATCGCCGTTTAACAATCAGAGCAGTGTCTGAGTTAACAGGAGTTGACAAGGAAAGTGTTAGGCAGATTCTTCATGAAAGTTTCAACATGAACGAAGTGTGTTCAAAAATGGTTCCAAAGTGTCTCACAATTGAACAGAAGGGACGCCGAAGAATGATTTGTTCTGACATCCTGGAAAACATTGAAAGTGATCCCACCCCGGCGATCTTGTCGAACAAGTTTACCGATTTTTTCAATGTTTGCATCAGTTTTTGCTGACAATGGTCTGCCAGTGCGAGTGTCATCACTGGTGTCTTCGCGGCCATCTTTAAATCGTTTAAACCACTCAAACACTTGTGTTCGCGATAAACAATCATCGCCGTACACTTGTTGTAACATTACAAACGTTTCACTTGCAGAATTTCCTAGTTTGAAACAAAATTTGATGTTAACACGCTGTTCTTTCTGTACACTCAACATTTTCCGACGCACAGACAAAACGTTAACTACTTAAAACAGACGCCACGGGCAGACTGAGTGCAGGAGGCAGATGAAACTCGAGCAGTAGGCGGAGCGAGAGTCACGTGACAGGCCACGCGACTTTCAGCCTTATTGCATTCGTTTTATTGTTTCACCAGTACTAGTCCGGTTTTTTTCTAACCACACCTCGTAACGCGCCAGTTGAAAAGAATTCGTGACAACATCCCTCAGGAGCACATTCAAAAACTCTATCAATCAGTACCAAGCCGAATAACTACTTGCATAACGGTCGTACGTGGATCGATGCGTTATTGGCTGGCTCAATTTGTGAAGCTCTTTCTCTTGAATAAATTCTAACTTTTTGAAATTGTAATCATTTGTTTGTCTGTACTTGTACATCACATCTACCGATTTCCATCCCATTCGCATATTTGCTTCATAGTGCGCCGTCTTTTTTGTCTAAGAGTGTATTTCCAAAACCACCTTACATGTTAAAGACCTGTTATGTTGTTTTGTAAAAGAAAATAACTTTTAGTAGAACATTGTCAAGTGATTTCCATGAGCTGTTTACTGATGAAATTGTTTTACATTATATAAAATGAAAAATATAGTTAGGAAAAACAAATGCAGCGTGTGCCACGATCCAGCGCCGCCTGGTTTCCTGTTTTTTCCTTGGTAGCAGAGTCCACTCGTCTCGTGATTAAGAATGTTGACGAGATACAATGTATCTATTGAACAATTTTATGAGATCGACATAACATAGATAAGCTAGAAAACGATATTCTACTCATTATACTATGTCTCGAATCAAGGGTGGAATATAATACTTTTTCACATATTATGATACCAGTTTTGTATTGTATTTTATAACCTTTAAAAATTATAGTATGTCGAAATGTTTAGGGTCGTTTTGGAAATAATAAAGAGTGTGTTCAAGACATCTGAAAGTTATTAAAAGAGTAGTGGAATCAAGCCGATTCTGGCGCAATTTTAATTTATTGAAGATGGCGGACCCTCCCCCACCCTTCCCCCTCTCCCTTCCACCTCCTCCTCCCCCTCGCTGATTCTGTGCCACTTATTATAGTAAATTAATTTATTAATTAAATTGATTACATTAATTATCCCCTCTCCCCTGCAAAATCCTCAGCTCATCCCTTCCCCTCTGGAAAAATTACCATTAGAAGCATCCCTCACTGTGGTGACCTAAACACAAGGGTGTTGGATTACTGTCATACAAGTTTTCTTCTGTGGCTGTGCACCAAATGCAAATAAAGTGTTCACACAGTAGAAGCGAGCAGTAACAATATTGTGTGAAGCAGGTAACTGCACTTCTTGCATAAGCCTTTTAAGGTCTTGGAATTCTTAGTCTCAGTTCCCAGTACACATACACTTTAATAGGTTTCCTAAAACACAAATTAGCTTTAGTTAAACCATAAACTGTACTAATACAATATAAAACAAAACCTTGCAGCCTTGTCTAGAGTTCAGAGCGATGTACTGTGCTGCAACGGTATGACAACTAGCTCCTAACAACGTAAAACAGGAAATTATGAATCCCAACCACAGAAACATAAAATTTAAAAAATTACCTCACTAGCCACTAGTTCTACGATTTATCTACAAATTTGGGTTGGAAGATTGAAAAATTCTCTTAGCTGCATGGCAAGTAAGCGTATTCGTTGGAAAACTGCATGAGAAATAATAATGTACCATAAACAGGACTATGTACTTGGGTTATTCAATGATTAAACTGACAAATAATGGTGCAGAAATAATTTTTTATTAAAGCAGAAATACTTTTGTCTACTTTTCCACGTAGTACCCATCTACTTCTATGCGCTTGTCCCATTTTCTTACGAGTCTTCTTATCCTCTCAGCGAAGAGTCTTTACACTGTCTCGAAGCCAGTTTTGAACTTTTTCCTGTACCTCTTTGTTGCCTTTGAACTTCCCACTTAGAGCTTCTTTCATCGGGTCAAACAGATAAAATCCGAAGCGGCAAGGTGAGGGCTGTAAGAAGGATGAGGTAGGAATTGCCAATCCACTTTGGCAGTAGTTTCCAGCGTGAGTTGAAACTATTAAGTCGAGCGTTGTTTTGAAGAAGCAGCACTTTTCTCTGTCAGCCCGGGAATTTCCTCTTCACCGCGGATTTAACTTTGCTCTCACTGATGCTTCAATAATATAGACTGGTTGCTCCTCCAAAAAGTCACAGAAAATTGGACCGTGGCACTCAAAAAGATAGTCTAAATGGCCTTACCAGCCGAGGGTAGTGTCTCGAATATCATACGGATAGGCGATTCATTATTTTTCTAAAACATGCTTTGACCCTCGCTCTCCGAATCAAACTAATGTATCTAAGGTTAAAATCCTTTCCAAAAATGGATCACCTTCGTTATTGAAATAGTGTCTGAGCTAAGTGCAAAATGTGTGCTCTTTATGCTGAATGGTAAGCTCTCTGGCAACCCAACTTGTACAAGTCTTACAGCAGTTCAGTCTGTTTTCAAAGATGCATTGAGTTGTGCCAATACTTTCTCAGTATTTTTCTGCAGTTAGTTTAAATGGGGGTCGTAGGTCTTTTTCGGTAAGTGAAGCAATACGAGCGTGCAACACTGAGCTAGATACTGGTACTTGGGGCAGGAGCGGTCTTCGTTGGTTACATTTTTGTGGTCACTTTTAAACTTCTGCACCCACCACGCGTTAAAACTCGCATCTTTTATGCAACTACTGCCGTTTTGATCGTTCAGCCTAGTGAATAAATGGGAATAAATGGGTTGGACAGCAGCATGGAAACATTGATAGAAACACATACCTGAACATAAATGCAGATGTTAGCAAAATGGTTCAAATGGCTCTGAGCACTATGGGACTTAACATCTGAGGTCATCAGTCCTCTAGAACTTAGAACTACTTAAACCTAACCAACCTAAGGACATCACACACATCCATACCCGAGGCAGGATTCGAACCTGCGACCGTAGCGGTCGCGCGGCTCCAGACTGTAGCGCCTAGAACCGCTCGGCCACACCGGCCGGCGGAGATGTTAGCAGGTCGCGCTGTTGTACTTGATACGAACGGTATCTGTAAAAGTCCTCAAAACGCTGCAAGTGTTAGTTGTGGTCAGAAAAGTGTTCCGTGTAGATCTGAAGTGATTTCGAACATGGGGAAACTGTTGGTGCTAGTTCGGTGGGGGCTTTCGCAACAAAGGTAGCCGGAAAGTTTGAAGTTTCAAGAGGCACCGTATAGAAGATTTCTAGCGCATACAGGGGAAGGGGGAAAACATCTCCGCTAAGTCGCAATGCAGACAAAAGAGTATACTGAGTGATCATGAAGGGCGGTCGTTGAAGATAAGTCTGGCGAAAAATAAGACGACTACACCTGCAAAAGTCAGTGCAGAAGTGAATGTCGCACTCGCGAACCCTGTCAGCACCAAATCAACAAGAAGGAACCTTCATAAGCAGGAAATACAGGGCGAGCTGAAATTCCAGAACCACTCATCAGTGATGCAAATGCCTGTAATAGGATAATGGGGTGCTGAAGCCATAAAACCTGTACTGTGGAAAAATAGAAGAATGTCACTTCGTAGAATGAGTCTTGTTTCCATTGTTTCCTACTTCTAGCTGCGTTTATTTCCCAAGGGGGAAACATGGCAAGGGTTTGCTGATGATTTGGGCAGCCGCATCGTCATGTTCCATGGACCCTATTGTTATCCTGCGAAATAGCATTGCTGCCA
Source organism: Schistocerca nitens (assembly GCF_023898315.1). Taxonomy (NCBI): domain Eukaryota; kingdom Metazoa; phylum Arthropoda; class Insecta; order Orthoptera; family Acrididae; genus Schistocerca; species Schistocerca nitens. The sequence continues at coordinate 356,190,594 of NC_064615.1, forward strand.
AGGATTGTGTGACCATTTTGGCCGATTAGATCCGTCGCATGGTGCAATCTTCGTCCCCCAATGGTGGTGATGTATTCCAAGATGACATGGCCCCTGTTCACACGGCTCGCATCAATGAGGAGTGGTTCCGTCAGAATGAGGATTAAGTGTCACACTTCGTGTGGCCACCACAGTCACCAGATGTCAATATTATCGATCCTCTGAGCTTACTTTGCAGAGCAGGGTGAGTGATCGTTATCAACCTCCATTATCGTTACCTGAGTTTGCCACTATTTTCGGGCCGGCCGGGGTGGCCGAGCGGTTCTAGGGGCTACAATCTGGAACCGCGCGACCGCTACGGTCGCAGGTTCGAATCCTGCCTCGGGCTTGGATGTTTGTGATGTCCTTAGGTTAGTTAGGTTTCAGTAGTTCTAAATTCTAGGGGACTGATGGCATCAGACGTTAAGTCCCGTAGTGCTCAGAGCCATTGGAACCATTTTTTGCCACTATTTTCCAGGAATAATGGTATAATGAGCATTTGGAAACCATTCAGCACCTATACTTACCCAACCCGAGATGACTGGAAGCGATTTGGAATGCCGGTGCTTTTCGTACCCCGTATTAGGTATGTTAATACGTCGTATTTGTGGTATTTTTATCCGTACCCTTATGTCTTGTTATTGTAGACTTTCCTAAAGTAAAAACCTGATCACAGAACGTTGTTCTTCAAAAATACTTTTTTCGAACATATACGCCATCGTAGATAAGACCATGATGTTATGTTTAATAAGCTTTAATGGTACAAATGACGAACATTCTTCGTAAGGTTGTTAAATAACACATACGAATGCTTCTATTCCTTATATTAGTCGTCGCCTTCACTATACGCACGAGGTGACAAAAGTCATGTGATAGCGATATGCACATACACAGAAGGCGGTAGTATCGCGTACACAAGGGAAGTGCATTAGTGGAGCTGTTACTTGTACTCAGGTGTTTCATGTGAAAGATTTCAGGCGTGATTACGGCCGCACGACACGAATTAACAGACTTGGAACGCGGAATGGTAGTTGGAGCATGAGATATTCCATTTCGGAAATCGTTAAGGAATTCAAAATTTACGAAATCGACAATGTCAAGAGTGAGGTGAGAATATCAGATTTCACGCATTACCTCTCGCCACGTAGAACGCACTGGCCGACGGCCTTCAATAAACGACCGAGAGCAGCGGCGTTTGTGTAGAGTTGTCAGTGGCATCAACAAACAACACAGCGTTAAATAACCGCAGAAATCAATGTGACATGTACGATGAACGTATCCGTTAGTGCGGCGAAACTTGGTGTTAATGGGCTATGGCAGCACACGACCGCTGTGGTTGCTCTTGCTAATAGCTCGCCTGCAGCATATCTCCTGGGCTCGTGACGGTATTGCTGGGACCCTGGACATCTGGAAAACCGTGGCCTGTCAGATGAGTCCCGTTTTCAGTTCGTATGAACTGATGGTAGGGTTCGAGTGTGACGCAGAAGCCACGAAGCCATGGACCAAGTTGTAAACAAGGCACTGCGCAAGCTGGTGCTGCCTCAACAATGAGGTAGGCTGCCTTTATGTGGAATGGACTGGCCCTCCTGGTTTGTTCGGCTACTTGGAGACCATTTGCAGCCATTCATAGGCGTCATGTTCCCAAACAATTTATGAATAACAATGGGCCATGTCGTCGGGTCACAACTGTTCGGTGTTGGTTTGAAGAACATTCTGGACAGTTTGAGACAATGATTTAGCTTCCCTCCATCGAACATTATGGGACATAATCGAGAGGCTAGTTTGTGCACAACATCCTGCACCGGCAACTACTTCGCAACAGTGGACGGCTTTAGAGGCAGCATGGTTCTGTATTTCTGCACAAGACTTCCAACGACTTGTTGAATCCATGCCATGTCAAGTTGCTGCACTCCGCGGGGCAAAAGGAAGTCCGACACGATATTAGGAGGTATTCCACGACTTGTCACCTCAGTGTATGTTTGTTTAGTTATTGAATGACCCTCGTGTTTACAGATTTTTAGTAACTACCTTCTTTGGCCATATCGTTGTATTAAACAGCAGTTGTTAACACAATGTAGGGAAGCAGCTGCTTTTATCAAATTACCAACTTCCTTCCTAATTTACTTGCTTGAATTCAGCTGGCATAAACAAGTATAGCACTAAGCAATATAGTGATGGTTTATTGTTAATTCGGTGCTAAAGATTGAGTTTTTATGATTTGCTTATCTCTTGTTAATATACAGGGTGGTCCATTGATAGTGACCGGGTCAAATATCTCACGAAATAAGCATCAAACGAAAAAACTACAAAGAACGAAACTCGTCTAGCATGAAGGGGGAAACCAGATGGCGCTACGGTTGGCCCGCTAGATGGCGCTGCCATAGATCAAACGGATATCAACTGCGTTTTTTAAAATAGGAACCCCCATTTTTTATTGCATATTCGTGTAGTACGTAAAGAAATATGAATGTTTTAGTCGGACCACTTTTTTCGCTTTGTCATAGATGGCGCTGTAATAGTCACAAACGTATAAGTACGTGGTATCACCTAACATTCCGCCAGTGCGGACGGTATTTGCTTCGTGATACATTACACGTGTTCAAATGGACCGTTTACCAATTGCGGAAAAGGTCGATATCGTGTTGATGTATGGCTATTATGATCAAAATGCCCAACGGGCGTGTGCTATGTATGCTGCTCGGTATCCTGGACGACATCATCCAAGTGTCCAAACCGTTCGCCGGATAGTTACCTTATTTAAGGAAACAGGAAGTGTTCAGCCACATGTGAAACGTCAACCACGACCTGCAACAAATGATGATGACCAAGTAGGTGTTTCAGCTGCTGTCGCGGCTAATCCGCACATCAGTAGCAGACAAACTGCGCGAGAATCGGGAATCTCAAAAACGTCGGCGTTGAGAATGCTACATCAACATCGATTGCACCCGTACCATATTTCTATGCACCAGGAATTGCATGGCGACAACTTTGAACGTCGTGTACAGTTCTGCCACTGGGCACAAGAGAAATTACGGGACGATGACAATTTTTTTGCACGCGTTCTATTTAGCGACGAAGCGTCAGTCACCAACAGCGGTAACGTAAACCGGCATAATATGCACTATTGGGCAACGGAAAATCCACGATGGCTGCGGCAAGTTGAACATCAGCAACCTTGGTAGGTTAATGTATGGTGCAGCATTATGGGAGGAGAGATAATTGGCCCCCATTTTATCTATGGCAATCTAAATGGTGCAATGTATGCTGATTTCCTACGTAATGTTCTACCGATGTTACTACAAGATGTTTCACTGCATGACAGAATGGCGATGTACTTCCAACATGATGGATGTCCGGCACATAGCTCGTGTGCGGTTGAAGCGATATTGAATAGCATATTTCATTACAGGTGGATTGGTCGTCGAAGCACCATACCATGGCCCGCACGTTCACCGGATCTGACGTCCCCGGATTTCTTTCTGTGGGGAAAGTTGAAGGATATTTGCTATCGTGATCCACCGACTACGCCTGACAACATGTGTCAGCGCATTGTCAATGCATGTGCGAACATTACGGAAGGCGAACTACTCGCTGTTGAGAGGAATGTCGTTACACGTATTGCCAAATGCATTGAGGTTGACGGACAGCATTTTGAGGATTTATTGCGTTAATGTGGTATTTACAGGTAATCATGCTGTAACAGCATGCGTTCTCAGAAATGATAAGTTCACAAAGGCAAATGTATCACATTGGTAAAAGCGAAATAAAATGATCAAACGTACCTACGTTCTGTATTTTAATTTAAAAAACCTACCTGTTACCAACTGTTCGTCTAAAATTGTGAGCCATATGTTTGTGACTATTACAGCTCCATCCATCACAAAGCGAAAAAAGAGTACAACTAAAACATTCATATTTCTTTACGTACTACACGAATATGTAATAAAAAAATGGAGGTTCCTATTTAAAAAAACGCAGTTGATATCCGTTTGACCTATGGCAGCGCCATCTAGCGCGCCCACCATAGCGCCATCTGGTTTTCCCCTTCAAGATAGACAAGTTTCGTTCTTTGTAGTTTTTTCGTTTGACGCTTATTTCGTGAGACATTTGGCACGGTCACGATCAATGGACCACCCTGTATACCTTGACTTGTTTCCCATCCATTAACATTCTCCTTTGTCATGGTATGAATAAATAAATGAATGGATGAAGAACTTCCCATGCATCTGCAATTTATGAGGCTACTACAACTTCTTTCTGTAGCTCATAGTTTGCTTTTAACCATAGACACTAACAAATCAACAGTTTTGTTCCATTACTGTATACCTTACACTTATTTGTAATAAAACAATTTATACTGTTCATAATAAAATGTATTGAGAGATTCCTTATCCAAAGTTCATATGTGTGCGTAGACGCACTCATTTGTACAGGAAATTCAGCGTAATTTCAGTTGTTTCGTCTATATTGTGCATACATTGCGCTCTCGCTTGTACTTCGAATTATACCTAATGATTTATCAAGGGATGCATGTCGTGTGTTCTCATTAAAGATTCAACAAGGGCATAGGCAAATTTCCCTAACTCACTGATTATCCAACTGAAAGAAGTGAAAACTCTGTGAAAGGTGAGTTATTGTACATCAAGATCAAGATTATTAGAGGTTCATTAGCTGAGTTGGACAAGAATGTGGAAGGAGATTGATCTGTACACAGTAAGCACTTAGAGGTTCAGTGCCGTATAACAGAGTACAAAACTGTTTATGCCACTATTTGTGAAGAACTAAAAGCAACTTCGTACGCAGTGGTAGGAAGAGCTGGGCTACAGAGTGGTGGAGCAACTGTCGATGTATGAAAGCTGGACGGGAGGAGAAGATTTACTTAACTTGTATTTCTCTAGGTGTACGAAGACTCATTTCAAATAACACAGCAAGAAGTTAAGTGCAGCTCTCATTGTCAACAAGGATGAGGCTCTCTGAACTAAGCTTGAATGGTAGAGTCGGAGCTACTACTAGGCAGCGTCCACGTAGAATCGCATTGCAAAGTGGGCCAGAGCGTGAGTGGGGCGTGTTCCTGCCGCCGACCGTCCTATATGTGGCAGCAGAGGGCACTGAAGGTGCGGGACAGCGGGCATGCTCCACTGGGTCCGCCAGATGCCACATGATAGCTATCATCATCTGACGAAAACATGCAATCCTGTTGCCAACTTTGAGATGCCGTTAAGATGGTATTGACACGTGATACCACAGGAATAATGGCCTCTGTCACTCCAAATATCTGCTTTTTGCGAAAACGTAGCTGTTTTGGTACAGATGGTGATGTAATAATGAGAAACAGATAAGTCTGTAACAAAACTGGGACTGGAAACGGAAGTAGTGTTTATGCCTAATCTTGCAGTCAGACGCTACGAAACGAAGTACAGCTTTTTCTTTTCTTTCCCCGAAAGTAAATTGTTAGGATTATTGATTCTATCTCGCCATGCGTTGGTATTATTAAAATAGTTTGTGTGACACAGTATACACTTGGATAACTACGTTACTTACATTTAGTGTAAGGTGTTCAACAACCTGAGCACACAGATAAACAATGTTTGCAAAAGCAGTGTCTCATTTCATTTAGAGCTCATTTAGAACGCATTTTGTTATTCCACTATTCTGATGAAGCCAGATCACAGGTAATTTATTTATGCCACAATTACTATGTGTACTTGATGAATAGCAAAACAGAGGCAAGACATACTTTTACCATAGAAAGAAGTGCGCACTCTACCTTCAACACTACTCGGGTAAAAGAACAGTTGAAGCAGGAATATTACGAAAACAGCTGTAAAACGGATTGGAATTCAATGTCTTCGATCTCAACAGGAAAATGGTCAGTTTGCAAGAACAATAGCCAAATTGCAGCTGTTTTTGCTCATCTGAGTAATAATAGTCACTGAAACTGTAATATCATGCGCCATACAAAAATGTTTTATTTGTGAACAGATACATACTCAGGTACTTTTATTTTGAGCAAGTGATGGAATGTTTTTACAAATATGAATAATACCGTGATACAGCCATATGTGCGACTCAGGCAGATTATATTCACCACCAGACGCCAAAGGTATAAGCATACGAGACAGTGGGTGCATCAGTAGTTCTTAGGCAGATGCAAATCTTCCATTCAGGGCGCCGAAACTGAGAAATTGATGGACACGTCAGAAGGAGCGACTAGAGAGAACAGACGATTTAAATTTGCGTTCCAGCTTCAAGAAACTTGCGTTCAAGTTTCCAGAAACTCATGAAAATTCTGCACAAAAATGGAGGATGTAGAACTGAAGACTAGGAAAAAAAGTGCATCATGACTGCTGAAAACAGTGGCAGAAAAAAAAAGTTGCTGCATTGGACTCGTTGGCCCGGCATCTTGTGAAAGATCATGATTTCCTGTGTCGTATCACTTATGAAGGAGAAGATATACTGCAGCAATTGGAACAGCAGCGTGCAGTGAAGGGTATTCTTCCGATTCTCGGTAATCTCCAAACGTTATTCAACAGTAAATTACCTGTAGCTCAGAGTAGATTCCACACTTTCTTTTAGCGCTGATCGGATCGTTTCCAGATATTATGAGCATGTATTTCTATTACCCGCTTCTTTTGAGGGAAAGGTGGTACTAAGTATCTCCTGTTGGTCTATCACATGTGAGTCAAGTAATGTTCATCTTGGTTTTATTGTCTGACTCCTCTTGCTGTATCAGAAATGACTTAAATAATGTCCGGTAGAAAATCAGTACACCTATCCACAGTTCCTTTGAAAATAGTTACAAGTACACTCCAATGGGACGCTCATAACACCGATATGAGTAGCACATTGACTTTCTTTAAAACTCTAACAAATTAAAGCACGAACGATGAGGTTTCAAGAACAATGTGTTGGCAGATGTGAACTTTTAGTTAAGTTTGATAAATAATGGTTGCAAAATAAGAACACGAATTATTTACACAGGAGTGGAAAGACTGGCGGAAGCCAATCTCGGTAAAGATTAGATTGGGATGAACAGTTTGTATAAACCTGCGAGACAATACTGACCTCCCGAGTTATAGATAGACTGCACGGAGGAAAATCTACGTTTATAGTTCTTCTGCATTTACAGAAAGCTTTTGACGTTGTTTATTGGAATATTCTCTTTCAAATGCTGAAGGTAGCACGAGTAACATCCTGGGAGAGAAAGGTTATCTACATCTTGTACACAAACCAGATGGCTATTATAAGAGTCGAAGGACACGAAACGGAAGCAGTAGTTCAGAAGGGACTGAGATAGGATTGTAACCTATCCACGATGAAATCCAATCTGTACAATGAGCAAAAATTAAAGGAAACTACGGAGAAATTTGGAAAGGAGAAGAAATAAAAATTATGCGCGTTGTCGATGATATTGTAATTTCTGTCAGAGACGGCAAGGAAGATCAGTTGAACGGAATGGATAATAACTTGAAAAGACCGTATAAGATTAACATAAAGAAAAGCAAAACAAAAATAATTGAAAACAGTCAAGATAAATCAAGAGGTGCTGAAAGAAACAGATAAGGAAACGGGACACTAAAAGCAGTAGATGAGTTTTGCTAATTGGGGAGAAAAATGATCCACGTTGTCCAAAGTAGGGAGGATACAAAACGCAGACTGCCAATAGCAAAAAAAAGCGTTTTTGAAAAAGAGATATTAGGTAACTTTACATATAAATTAAAGATGTCTGTTCTGAAGGTATTTGTCTGAAATGTAGTCATATACGGAATTGAAACGTGTACAATAAGCAGTTCAGAACAGAAGGGAATACAACCTTTCGAAATGTGGTGCTACAGAAGAATGCTGAAAAGAGATCGTTTGGTAGGACACATCCTGGGGAACCAAGAAATCATCATTTTGGTAATGAGTACAAGTGTGGGCGGCAAAATTTTAGAGGGAAGGCAAAGCTTGACCACCGCAAGCATGTCCTAGTAGATGTGGACTGCAGTATCCATGCAAAGATGAAAAGGTTTGCATAGGGTAAACTAGCTTCATCAATTCAGTTTTAGGATTCAGACATATACAACAACATGATGAACAAAACATGCGATTAATACCTAACAATACGAGTATGCGATGGGTGACGACAAGTTGTAACATGAGTTCCCAACGTCGCGGGAATCATCTGCAGTATATTTCATCAAATCGTTCCAGTAATTGTGATCGAATTTTATAACCAGCGGACCGTATCAATAATGCTACAGGCCGCGTTGGCTAAAAATTTGACCTCTGCCCTCTTATTTTGTGGAATCCAAAGTACGAGATCAATCTTTCATAACGTATAAAATCGGTTACGAAATGATTTCTTACCTGTCTTTTACATAAATAATGTGTTTCATTATTAGCTGTAGTAATAAAGTTTAAATTTTACGCAGTCGATGAACGAGAAAATTATTTGTCGGAAATGGAATGCATCATTCCACACACAACCTTACAGTCAATGTGTTAAATGGCTCAGTACAAAATTTAGTGCTGTAATTATGTTGTTTATGCGTTACTTCCTTAGCCAACGTAAGGTAAGTGTACGTCATGTTTTGCTTCGTCTAAGTACAGTTACTGACATGACAGAGATTTCGCGAGGGCATACGATATAGTTATTCCTTCAGGAGCTTTATGAAAATCAGATCCAGTTACTCGCACATCCTGTTAGGAAGTAACGCCTATGTGCTGTAGCAATGTTGAACGAATGTTTAAGGAGCAGTAGTTCCTAATTTCACATAACATTTCGGCTCAACCACATTAATACGTGTAATGTTCCTCACGGTAGAATCTGATCATGTCTAACATGATGCGTTTCGATAGCACATGCTTCCCTCTTCACCCACAGATACCAGCACATGAATCAAAATTTCTCGGTGAATAAAAACACAAATCAGTTCGTAAAAAATAATTAAATGTTGAAACTGAATTATCCTCGTTTACTTCCCTTGATAGTCCTCTTGTCGGCCACCATCACCGTGTTGTACACACACTGCGTACGTATTGCGCACCTCCAATAGCCAGGAGCACCTTCCACATCTTCTAGCACTTTATCTCACAGCTCGTCTGATGCACGGAGACTATGCACGGAGACTAACGCACGTATAACAAAGGCATTTACCCCCTCCCCCTTTAAAAGAATCACGTACGAAACTACAGAGTGATAATACAAAATCCACCGTATCGATGTCTGTAATTGTCGGTATTAGCCCATAATCTGAAGGAATTTTGTATTTACTGACCCTGCTTGTCATGGTAGTGCACTCGCAGCTTGGACTATAGCCACCTTGATCGTCTAAAACATCACAAAGCTTTTAAAGACATGACTTGCTTGGGGCTTCTAAGCTGTGTGTTGAGGTATGGGTACATTTAAAGCAGCAATTATTTGAAAATCAGTACAGTAGAAAGAAAGAGAGTCCGTCTGATTGAAATAGATGCTGTATGTGGTTATGGATGCGGATCAAGGACTTGCGGCTGAGTTACGGATAGCATTTCAAGTATCCACGCAGACATCTTGGTAAGTGTTTCTTGCCCATGGGGGCACAGTTCAAGTATCGACGCAGACATCTAGGTAAGTGTCTCTTGTCCATGGGGGCAAAGTTTTACTATAGCAGTGATGTTAGAAATTGCACTAGGGACACGTCGCGATGAGTTACCAGTTGCAGACGATGGAGACGCTGAAGGGTATCGCAGTCTGCCCTCGCCTCGTAGGCGACCTGAGCGACGCAAGCTGTCCTGTTGCGTTCTGTACCTGCCCCAGCGAGCGGCGTAACGGTCGCGGCCGACAGTTAGGGTTAACCGCGGCCTCGCAGCTGCGTGTGTCTCTGCCCCTTCCGAGGACAATCCAGATGCTGTCAGCAAACACGGTCGGCCCCTCGCCCCTGCCAGAGGTCAAGAATTCTGTCCACAGCGCACGCGGCACTCTCGTGAGTATGTTAATATATCCTCCGTGACACGAGCGTTCTTCACGCACCGAGTTACACATCTCTGCGTTGTCACCGTTGAAGCTGAGGAAGAAGTATCATATTCTGGAGAATATGTCGCGCAAAGAACAAATAATATTTGTGACAGCAAGGGTCGATTCACATTCACATATCACGTGACTGTGCCGTGAGCGCTCCGCGCTCATTCCTCTGGCAGTACATGACATCGCCTACGCCAACAGTGCTGTCGGCGCCACCATGCTGTGACTGGCGCATGTCCAGTGGAGTTATCTCTGTCACCGCACAGTCAGACCGTATCCAGGATCTGAGCTGGGGGAGAGGAGGGGGGACGCAGATAACAATGGCGAAATTGTTTTTAGATATCATGGCAGAAGGTGCTGGGCACACTTTCTGCTACTCAGCCACCATTATACCTGTTCCCTCTTTCTTGAAACTGATTTGATTCTTCTGTCTGTATGGTGAGGCGGGATGTGACTTCGGCTAGTGAAGTATTTTATTATGAAAGGGGGGGGGGGGGGAGGCACTCCGTACACCCACGTTTCACGGCCGGTAAAATTCGTAAACTATTTGAGTTTTCTGCCTTTTTTATTTTGTTGCTTGCTGTTTCATTTATAATTATAAACGTCGACGACTTTAGCCTTATTAAGTCACTGCACAAATATCCCTTGTTACACGACCTGTCCAATTAAAATCACATGAACAGAAACTTCAGGAATTCTGTCTGGAGAAAAATAAGGAGTTTAAATGATATGAAATTCCTATTTACTGGAGTTATTAACTGTCACTTCATCTAACCAAGCAAGATTATAACCTTTTTTTCAAGATTTACTCATCTATTTAACACACTGTATTTCAGACTTTCGTTTTCTCCTTTCTATGTATTTCATTAGCCTGGTTGAGATCCAGCATCTAAACTGTATTCAGTGAATATTTCTGTGGTGGCTTTTTACCTCAGGAAACATCATAGCTTCGATTTCGACTTGTAGACTCTTTGATTGAGGACCTTTGATACGTCGGTCTTCACGCGGTTCTTCTCTCGAATGTTCACGCTTTGTGTATATGTGCTACAGTTATTTAATAAAAATTTTGTTCAATACGCACTGTGTTGGTGATTGTTACTCCTTCGCCATGCAACTAAACGAAGAGCATTGCCACACTGTTGACCTGGACTAGTTTTCGCCATTCGCCCGTTATTTCAGTGGCCCGTTATTTCAGTGATTGAGTGTTGTGTGCACACCACGAACCGTGAGCCATAAGTCGTAGGACACAACGATCCCCGTGTTCGCTCATCTCGTCTGCGGATTGTGAATCTCAAGTGCAGTACCTACCTCATGCCACCGTTACATGGAACACAAGTGGGCCCTCTCAACTACCGAGTTTCACAATGTCGTGATCCAAGTGCTTCGTCTGCATTGTTGCCACAATTGGCACTCTACATGTTTTACAAAGTGTTGAACATACGTTTATCGGACCAGGTATCACCGTCCTTTGCACGGATAATATGCTGCGTCCATCGCCGTCGGCGCCCAGCGGTCCTCAGACTAGAAATTTTTACACACAACATGTCACTCAAGATACTATTCATGCGTCACTCTCGTATGCTACGCATCTCCCGTTATCGCCATTCACAACCATGGCCGCCACCTGCGATGGCTTACCATGCGTCCGCTGTACCATGATCTCCCCCCCCCCCGGCCCCTCCCCTCCCCGGCCCACGGGGGCCACGGGCGACACATCAAAGTTGCCGGCATATAGGGTGACCAGATGCAATTGTTTAAAAAGGAGGACAAACAGCTTCAAAAAGGAAGACAAAATAAGAAAAAAGAGGACACATCAAACGGGTCAACTGCAGATGTGGATACCACCCGTCAGCTTTGGACAAGTCACGTGACTGCCGGGAATTACCAGTAAAACTAGTAGTTAATTGTTACTGATGGTCAGGTGGTGGTTAACTGAGCAATATAAAAAAATTAAAAACATTGATTGTGGTGACAGTATGGCGTCAATTGTTTTGTTATGTCAACAACACGAAATTGTTTACAAAGTGAAAAACGTGAGACCATTTACCTCCCTTCATTCGACGCACCGCTATCAACATCTACAATTCAAGCAGCAGCTGACGACATGTAAACTGCGCTTTAACCTTCCGAATACAAATAAATTGAAGGACTATGGAACAATGAAATAAAACCATGACAGTTAATCTGTCGAGTTATTTCTTACTTTTATTGGCCACTGAGACGTACGTTCCACCTCCACATATCTTACATTCCGCTTCAAATTCATTTCTTCCTTTCTTAAAGCCGCATATTTGCAGGAAAGGACATCAGAAAATGTACACTTCCGTTTAGGCATAGCCAAATATTTCACGTAACCCAAATATTTCACGTAACTCACTCGGTTAAAAATTACACTCACAAATCACACGTGCACTACAGGAAGCCAAGCCAATACAAAGTGAAGATACGAAACGAAAATTTTAAATAATCGATATTTGCATTGGCTTATAAGTAGATCAACAATAACATCGACAATCCTGGTGCCACCTACTAACACCGCCTTCGTACGTGTTTATCACGAAGGCTGTGCCAATAGTTAAAGTATTTAAGAATGAGCTATAGAACGGGACGAATTGTAAATTTAACTGTATTACGCTCAACTTTGCGAAAAAGCCGGACACTGTAAAAATCCGCCCGGACCCCGGACAAAGAGCTAAAAAGGAGGACATGTCCGGATTAATCCGGACGTCTGGTCATCCTACCTGCATACCCATCACTGCCAATGTGGGCGACACATCAATCAGCACAGTTTTGCAAGAGCATACTGGCCATGCTACTGAAACTCTCCGATTTTTTCCAAAAAGCTCTCTCCTGCACAGCGCAAGTGTTTTAATTTTGACCATCAACTCCCCATGGTCTATGAGGCGATTAGACATTTTTGCTATGATGTGGAACATGGTGAGTTTGCTATCTTTACCGAACATCGGCCGCTATCAGATGTAATCCGCAACCTGGACAATGGCCTGCAGCACATGGACGTATTCAGCCAGTATTTGGCAGACGTACAGTGTATACGCTGTTCTGACAATGTTGTCACCAATTATCCCTGGTGAACATCCTCACTTTTCTACAAAATGCCCAAGCTGTGCAGTGTTAATAAGTTCCACACCACCTCCTACCACCTACACAGCAATGGCCTCGTGGAATGTTGGCACCATACCCTTAAAGCGGCCCTCTTATGTTATCGCAGTTCCTGGTCAGAAGCACTGCCTGGGAATACGTGCTGCCATAAAGAAGACTTCCCGACATCCACTACGGTAAACCCCTCATTCTCCTGCCCGAGTTCATCGAACACTCCCACCTCACAAATGAGGACAGGCTTCTCGCTCTAGTCAATCCAGTTAGTGAACATATTTTGCATGCAGTGTCTGTACTCCGCTGTCGAAACCGCAGTCCTTACCACGAGTCTTCGCCGGCCGGGGTGGTCGAGCGGTTCTAGGCGCTACAGTCTGGAACCGCGCGACCGCTACAGTCACAGGTTCGAATCCTGCCTCGGGCATGGATGTGTGTGATGTCCCTGGGTTAGTTAGGTTTAAGTAGTTCTAAGTTATAGGGGACTGATGACCTCAGAAGTTAAGTCCCATAGTGCTCAGAGCCATTTGAACCATTTGAACCACGAGTCTTCGTTTTCAAAGATCTCACATCCTGAAATTATGTTATGCTTTGTGACGACTCTGTCCTTGCATCTCTCCCGCTTACCATACTCGAGGCCTCACAAAGTCCTCGACTAGGGAAAGGACACAGTGAACATTCTACAAGATGGTGAACGCCAGGCAGTCTTAATAGATAGGATAAAGCCAGCCTGGTCATTAGCAGATGATCTACAGCTCTCCATTCCCACAGCTTCGCTGGCTACAGGAAACGACGCTCCTCCACTTGACACAGCACTTGGAGTGTGCACCGATTTCAACTCCCAGTGTGACACCCTCCTCCCAACTCCTTCACTTTCGATGCAGTGTTCACCATCAACGTCAGAGATATCAACCCCCACGACCACGCCACTGACGGCACTGTCTTCGTCTGCAGTATCCTTCTGCCGACGCAACACAATGCCTCAGCAACTCACATAAAGCTACTGAAATGCTTCGAGCTCCTACCAGACGCCGAGGAGGTCCTCATATCGGCCATAATCACAAGCGACTTCATCCTCTCCATTGTGGTGCCTCTCCGCCCGCAACTCACGGAGCTCTCTCCACTTGACAAACCTCCCTGCTTCTGCACGGGATGACCCTTAGCCCACATACGTGGTTTCAAGATTTCGTCTTGAACAGCTCTCTGTTCTTCCACTGTGCTCCGCACTACTCGGTACTAGGCGGGGGGGGGGGGGGGGGTGTAGGGTCTCTGATGCTACTATCGACCACAAGAAAAATTATCTTTGATAGAGTGTCTTCGACTTTTGTGCGGTTCTTCTGTTGGATGTTCACATTTCGTGTATAAGTGCTACAGTTATTTAATAAAAGTTTTCCTCAACATACATTGCGCTGGTGTTGTTATTTCTTCCCCATATAAGTGAAGGAAGAGTATTACCACGATATGCAACTGCAATTCTGTTCCCCTTTGAAAATACAAATTTTGTAGTGTGAAACCCCCCAGTCCACAATCCCACTTATTGAGTAACGTAATTGTAGACGTTTGTATCGTATTTTTTAATAAAATTATGCAGTAAGCAAGTGCCTAAAATTGTATAATCTACATGTTCAGTAAAAACATGAATCCACCCATTGTATGGTGTAAATTTTTGTATCCTAATACTAAAATCAAATCATATTTAAAATGAATCCACAACTATCTAAATTATTTCTGGATAAGGTTTCATCACGAATGTTTTATGAGGAAATGCATCTTCGAGGCAGTATATAAGTATTTGCGACTGGTCGACTTGTGTTTACTGGAACATTCAGTGTGCTGCATAGAACAACTTTGCCTTACTTTGAATAGGAAATAACTCTCCCATGACTGTCACGTTACAGTTGTATGTGAATCGATCTCAATTTGAAGTCAATAACGATGGAGTTACAGGGTCGTCATGGCACTCTCACATCGCGGCTGTGTGTGAATTGACCTTAAGTACTGTATTAACTATCAATATTTTCCCAACGTTTACACTATTTCAGTGCAGGAATGTCTCAACAGATAGATGGTGTGGATATGTGAGTCCTTTGTCCCATATTGTCTATAATATTTTTATTGAGAATGTTGAGGAAGGAGCCCTTCAGTCAGCAGGGTAGAAACCTTGTTTCTTCAGGTAGTTAGATGATGCCTTTGCCATCTGGCATCACAGGTGTGAGACCTCTTACATCTTTCTGCAGCAACTTAATTCCATTCACACGAACATTCGCTTTACTACGGCTGTAGAAAAGACAGGCTGCCTTCCCCTCCTTGATCACTTGGTCAGTAAGATGGGTGATGGTATGCTACAGAATGGTGTACCAACGATGTCAACTCACATAGGCTTTTTAACTCGACATCGAGAGTAGACATGTTTCTGCTCAGGATAAAAATGTATTCGACACCTTGGTGTACAGGGTCCATAGATCCTGTCAGCCTAGTAGCTCACCTCAGGTCTACATTTGTTGGAACAGCGACAGATTGGACACACTTGAAGTACCGACCAGCTATAGGTTCGGAGGACGACGATAATGAGGAGAAGGCTCCTAAATTTATAATTCAAAGCAGGTCGTTTTTCGAGGAACCATAATGTTAAATGAGTAATTCAAACTCTCTTCAAAACCTTCCTTAAGGTCCATGAAAGATGGCTTATATCTGCGCAACGGAGGTATTTACGCATTGTTGCTGTTCGACTTGGCCACTGTTGAGAGTTGGACTGAACCTGAGCAACGTACCCGATTACAACGACCAAGCAAAAATACGATTGCAGAACGCAGTCAGGACACTGGCAGTTCCATAGAGCAGAGCAATACAACGATTCTGCTTTCCTTCTCTACTCATTGGAAAAGTGTTCTGAGAAAAGGTCGAGATTAAAATGGTGTGTAGCTATACAAACAGGTGATAAATTGATTGACTTCGTCTCAGACCGTTGTAGCGTGTTGAGGAGTTGATGTTACCTATATGGACAGAAAAATTTGTCCACGGTTGTCGCAAAACTGGTGGTCGTAATAACATGATGAAGACATTTGTACTTCTTTTTAGCATCGCAGTAAGTCAGTCGAGAAAAGGTCTTCGGTTGTCCATTACTTCTTGGAAATGGGACACATCAACGAGCGGGAGAGGAGTTGACAAAAGTTGTAGGGTGGACACAATTTATTGCGTACATGCAGAGGGAATCCAGAATTGCCATAGGTGGGTTCAGTGGGGCATTGAGACCATATATATATATCTGAAACGGAGGCTCTTAAAACACAGTATAGACGTTGGTACCCATTTTCTGGGTGTGTGGCCACCTTGAATGCTAGAACAAATGCTCCTGTGTCAGTTCTAACATTCAGCCCCTTATATGGCAGAAGAACTGCACCCCTCACCGTTCTAGACTGACACTTATTTCTCCATCTGTCTGTAATATTGATCCCCCTTGAAACATAATACCCTGTGTTTTGTTTAAACTTCTATGGTGAGAATGGATACTGGAATATTGCCCAAAGAAGCGCAGAAAAGTAACATTCAAGCCTAAATTTATTCTGCTGTCTTGTTCAGGAGGTAAGCATCCTGTGTCTCTTGCAATATTGGCACGTATGCATGCCTATAGGGTGACAGTTATTGAACTATATGGAATAAAAAGGTCATACCGTCTGAACGGTTTGCGTTAGGACCTTCAAACAGCGCGGTTGGCCGTGGAGCATAATGGGAATTAGTATGCGCAAGCACACGCGCCTTGTTATTGTCGACCATTTGCACGTAAAAATGTCAAAAGGAAGTTTGAGACCGAATTCAAACTGAAGAAAACCGGTCCGAGTGTGCTAACAATCAAGAATTTGTTTCGCAAGTTTGAGAGAATGGGTAGTGTTCGTGATGACAATGTTGGCAGTCGTCATTCAGAAATGGTGAAAACGCCTGAAAACATCGAGGAGACACGCGCTGTGTTTCAAACCTGCACAGAAAATCGATTAGACGAGCTGCACAACAAGTGGGAATTAACTGGGAGACACTGTGACAAATTGTTGTCAGCCATTCAGGAGGTCATCGACAGCGGGTCATGCAGAGTTTCGCTATTCGTCTGCGCCACGTCACTGACAATGATGGCAGGCATATCGAACATGTCATAACCTAAATCCAGATATCTGTAGTGACATTTACCTATTGAATAAAGTGTGTGCACGCAGAAGTTTGTAACTGATTTACGTTTTTTTCATACAATTTAATAATTGTCATCCTGTGTGTTCGATGTGTTCTACGAAGGTCTAATCGTTAGAAAGGTCTCAGCATCTATTCTAGTAGACTGTTAGTAAAATAGTGAGTGGGGTTCCCCATCTCGAAGCCGTTGTCGCTCCTCCAATGGCGTAGTCAAGGTGGGGACACTTCAGGAATACATTTTCAGGCATCATAGCGCAAGTTTTGATCGGAAGATACTACCAGGGTCTCGCACAGCTGTCTTGGATAATTCTGAGTCACTTCTTTGCAGACACTCTCCCCTGGCGTTACCCAGTCACATGGGTGGCAGCATGGTGAGATCTTCCTGGAGTCCCAGTGGCCCAATGGGTATGGGCACCACCTCCTTGCCATGAATGAAGAGATTTCAGTGCAGTCATCAGCAGTTGTCAGGGGAGGGGGCAGGGGCTACAGCTGTGCTGGTAAATCGGTACACACCTACAATGGACTGGCTACCGCATTAGGTTGTGGGCGTAGCTGGTAGACTGCACGGCACTGGGTGCCAGAATGATCGTGTCCAGTAAATATCTACATGTGTCACTGGTGCCCTACCCTGCTCAAATCGATCTTCGAAAAAATTTAGAAAATAATGGAGTTCAGACCTGGCTAGGGACCAAAAGAAGTAGAGCACGTTAGGGCGTAATGTAACGGATCACAGGTATCAGTCAAGATAAAGCCTAGATGACATCCAGGTGGCCATCAGGAGAGAGGGAAAAGATAGACTGAGTGGGGGAATAAAATAGAGACACGTGGAAATTGCAGAACAGAAAAGAAGGATACTGCAATGGCTCGAAGCCCAGTGCTCGTCAATCATGTACCCACAACATAGTCATCACACCACGAGTTTTGGGGAGGGGGGCGGAAGGAGGAAGAGGAAGGAAGAAGGAATGCCGCAAAGGGTAGCTGATCTGTGATCGCAACTCACATGCATACAAAATAGTCATGACGTCCACGAGGGAGGGAGGGCGGGGGCTCTAGGAAAAGTTTTTATTGAAATGTTATTTGAGTAGGCAATTGGTCGGATCCTATGGCAGTGGTTCCCAACCTTTCTGAGAGCATTTTCTCTCAATGGAACCAGATATTAGCTCGCACCCTCTCCGTCCTTCATACTCCCGCCACCAATCATCAATATTAATGCTTAACTAAACTGTAGAATGAAACAGAATTTTATTTTAACGATTTCGTTTTTAAAATTACGAAAGAAAAATTATATTTACTATTTGTAGGTATACTACTAACCCACGAAGTAACGAGTCAGTGATACAATTTGTGCTGCTCGTTTCTCACAACCTATTTTTATACACTGATGAAACAGTTCCCTTTCTACAAAAAGAGAGCGAACTATCCCCACTGAGAGTAGACAATTATTACAAAATATGCTTCCTCTCCTCTCCCTAGGGACACTTACATCACTCACACCCTGCATCCTCATTCAAAATCAACGAAATTAAAATGTGTGCACCAGACTTAGGCTTAGTGTTTGTAAATCACTTAGATGCTGGACTCCTTGCTTGTGAACTGTCAGAAATTGGAAGACTTCAGGCTGCCAAGCTTTGTGTGGGCGCTACAGCAGTGTAGTAACCATTACGTAGTTACTGTTGTTTTGCACTTCAATTAACTGTGAAGTGAATAATGAAACAATTTCTGGTCCTTTGCGGAAACTACTTACAACTCGGAGAAGGCATTTTCATGAGATATTTAAGCATATAATATGTCTCAGTTTTACTGTCACTGAAGCATGATACAAAGTATAAGTATGTGTGTAATGGGTGGTCTGTATAAGGAGCATGCGATTCATACATTCGTTGACAAACTAACTTCCACCACACTGTTTCACGTTGTTAATGCTAGTATTTGATAAAAAATGTAATTATTTGGAACTTACGTCATCAATATTACACTCTTACTCATAATAATAATGATCTTTTAAAAATAATTTACTTTCGTGACCGAATCACAACTGAATCCTCTTGTTTACCCCCAGATTGGTAACAACTACTGCACGGTATCGTTTAACACTTCACACAAAATCTTTAAAGCCTGGCTGAGCGATGTGATTTTTATTTCTAGTGCCTAATGCGGTTGACATGGTGGACCATCTCACACTGTTGTAACGTCAATCAGGTGAATAAAATTTTCTTCACCTTTTAATTTCAGAATTATCTGTCCTAGTTTGTTCATCAGCAAGCACATCGTTTTGAACGGCACTGATACCACGCAAATTAATTTTGGCTTTTGTATCTTGTACGGTTTCCTTCGATAACTGGTAGTTAGAAAGAAAGAAGGAAGATTGGAATTTAATGTCCCGTCGACGACGATGTCATTGGAGACGGAGTACAAAGTTGGACCGTATCCACTTTTTCGCCTGTCATATAATTTATAGGAATCTAAAGAGATTCACGAGCAGGTCGTCTCCGCTACAAGAGCATAGGTAAACACATGAACCGTATCTGATTTACGTGTCAGCTTGTATCTGGTAGGGCATATGTTACTACCTCGTTTCCGGACAACAGGACCGTGGTTTGTGGCGCTGTACTCTTATTTCTGGATTACTAGACTATTGGCCATTAAAACAGCAACACAGCGGAGGATAGTAAGTAGAGCAGTATTATTTGTGCGTATACAGTGTGATAACAAGAGTATACAGGGTGAACCACAACTCCACTGATAAACTTTCAGACCTGGCAGTATGGGTCAAAACAAGAAAAAAATGTCTAGTAAACATGGGATCTAAAATGCATACCTTAAGAGCTATGAGCAATTGTTCTTCTTCGATGCTGTGAAACATATCTCTTCTGCTGCAAGCTCTTTGCTTTCTATATTTTGAGAGGAAGTAGTATGGACCAAAGCAAGAAAAAACGTTCAGTAAACATGGGCTCTAAAATGCAGTAAACATGGGCTCTAAAACGCATACCTTAGAAGCTATGAGCTCTTGTTCGTGCAATATCAGACGTTATTGCATCAGAGACATCCGTCTAACAACATCGCAAAATTTTTCTCGTAGGCACCACCTATAAGAATCTACTCCATTTGCATCTACATCCACACAGATACTCCTCACGCCACCGTACTGTGGGTGGCGGAGGGTAACCTGTACCACCACCCGTCATTTCCCACCCTGTTTCATTCGCAAATAGAGCGAGGGAAAAACGATTGTCTTTATGCCTTCGTAAGCGCTCTAATTTCTCGTATCTTATCTTCGTGGTCCTTACGCGCAATGTATGTTGGGGGCATTAGAATCGTTCGGCAGTCAGCTTCAAATGGCAGTTCTCTAAATTTTCTCAATAGTATTTCTCCAAAAAAACGTCGCCTTCCCTCCAGAGATTTCCCAGGGATACTTAGCCTTGAAATTTTGTGATGAGTTGCCACTGGACCTTGTACTCTTTTCTAATGTCTTTCCTCATAGTAAGGAGTCACCATTCTACCAACTTTTGACTACAGCAGCATTTAAGTGGCAATATCAACTCGCATCTAACGGCTAACAACAGAACGCTTAACAGATGTTATTGAACTGATGATGAACCAACCAATTTCGACTGGAGTAAATAAGAGTAGATCGTTATTTTCACAATTTCAGTAATAAATTACCACGTTAATTTTTCTTTCGTCTCACCGACGTTGGAGTACATAACATCCATTGTTTTTCAGTTCGAGGGTCTGCTCTTTGACTGCTTTTCAGGTCTCTGCTAGTGGAGCCATATTATCTGTGGAAGCTACGCAATTGATTTTGATGTCGTTCCTAGTCGGATTCCACTACGGCTCTTCGTATTCCACTCTTTGATTACTTTCTCTAGAGTGCTATTAAATATCGGTGGGGAGACTCTGTCTCCTTGCCGTAACCAGTTTTTTTTTTTATGTAAAAAGCGTCAGAGAGTTTTCTCATGAACTTAATTTTGGAGTAACATTATTATTATTATTGTTATTGTTATTATCAGTGAGTATTCACCTTTGTATCAGAGTCTTTCATGCAGAGCTGATACACAAGTTCTGGATGATCGTGAGTAGAAGTGGAATCATTAAACATCCTAAATGGATATTGAGAAATCTTTACAACACAACTCGAGCATTATTTAATTAGCTCAAATGGCTCTGAGCACTATGGGGCTTAACTTCTGAGGTCATCAGTCGCCTAGAACTTAGAACTACTTAAACCTAACTAACCTAAGGACATCACACACATCCATGCCCGAGGCAGGATTCGAACCTGCGACCGTAGCGGACGCGCGGTTCCAGACTGTGCGCCTAGAACCGCTCGGTCACCCCGGCCGGCAAGCATTATTTAAGAGCAGTTCAGCAAAAATAATTATAGAATACATTAACATAAGGGTACGCCAAGTTGTTTCACGTCATCGGTTTCATATAACTGACACATTATGATGCCATGCAATAATGTCATTACCTAAATACGGGAACTGAACCACAATCTCTCTCTCTCTCTTTCTTGGAAGAACTTTCGAAGAACTTCCAATATACAGTCTTCGTTTGGCTTACTTTGAACCCCAATCTCATAAATTGTTCATGACAGAAGTACGTGAACTTTCATTTTGACTCGGCCTGCCACCCCTCCCCCCGCCTCCCATCCCCGATTCCTCCCAGCCGTTACATGTTCAGCAAGACTAAGGGATCCTATGTTTTGAGGATAATTACTGTCTTATAATTATTACTATCGTGCGCTGAGTCGCCATTATAGACACTCACAGAGTCAGTGCACCAAGTGCCTTACAGAGGCCACCCACTAGTGCATTGGACGGAGTGCCATTAGCGTCTGTTCCAGCGAAACATAAACCTCGCAACCCGCAGTTTGCAGGTGTTACCGCAGGCGACTTCGCAGCTGTCAGGCTGCCGGTCGGCGGGCGCTCCCAGCGTTTGCTTTGGGACTTCCCAGAGAACTCACAAAAGCTCTACTACCGCGTCTTTTCAGCCGTCAGGGAGACTGCAGAGAGCTTAAAACCTGTTTGGCAATCCCAGCACTGTCAGCCATCGTCTCATCGCTGGTGTTGCTTCGTGTGTCTTTTTACAGCTTCTCTTCAAAGTTCACTGTACGTGAAACATTGGCAAACGTATTCTCGAGGATAGCAAACGCCCTGAGCATAGAGGATCGCTTCTGAACTGCGTGAATGGCGGATGACAGAAAGGTCATTCCTTAAACGATTCATAAGTTGCGAGTACTAGCATACTGAGGACGAATGCTTGATCTGCTGAGCTTGTGCTCAACGTAAAATGTCATGGCCTGCAGAGGAAATCGATGCCAATGAAGAACAAGCCAGAGTAGCACACCTTCCGTAAAGCTGACACCGTTTCCGGAAGATGGGGGAGATATTTGTGATGTATGGTTTCCAATGTGTACCAATTCCTCCAAAGTAACTGAAAGGTCTACTACGTTATTTGAACGATAATCTATGGCTCTAAAAACAGGGTGTATACTACATACCATGTCATATGTTGGATAGACCATAAGAACTATTGAATAAAGACGTAAATAACACAAGAGTTACACCAAATTCAAGAAGCCAACTAACCAGCTTTCGTCGAACACTGTCTCACTTGTGAGCCTAAAATTTAAATATGAAAGTACCTTCAGCAATGTGGAGGCGACAAACGTTTGGGACAGTGGACGGGACGTAATCGAGATTAGAGATTTAGTTTAGGTAAAGCGGAGAGATCCGACACTCTGCTTAAATCAGCTCAGCAAACGTCTCTGCTCATAGTAAGCATATACAGATGGTCAGAAACAGTCCGAAAGGCTTGTAAGGGTGTTGTAGGGACTCCTAATCAAATTGAGTGCCTGTGTAATATCGCCTCAGTTGTGCTACTGGAGTCGTGATTTCCTGTCAGAGAGGCCACACTTCATAGCAACTCACGGAAAGCCATCGAATAAAACAGAAGCAATATCTGGCGTTCCCCTGGGAAGTGCTGTTTCTGGTAAACGAACAGGAGAAAATCTGAACAGCCTTGTTAGATTGTTTGCGGATGATGCTATCATTTACAGTCTCGTAAAGTCACTAAATGCAAAATGATTTAGACAACAAACATTTATTGGTCCAAAAGTGGCAATTGACACAAAATAATGAAAAGTGTCAACTCATCCACATAAGTACTAAATGAAATCCGCTAAATTTGCGATACACGATAAATCACACAAATTAAAGGCTTTAAATTCAACTAAATACTTGAAGATCACAGATACGAATAACTTAAATTGGAAGAATCTCATGCACAGTGTTGTGGGGAAGCCAAACTGAAGACCGATTTATTTGTAGAACGAAAATGCAACAGGTCTGCTACAGATACTGCCTATAGTACATGTGTTAAGACGTCGCAGAATAACCTCCATGGTACTAGAGAGAGCTGTAAAGGGTAAAAACTGCATAGGAATAGAGAAATTGGAAAAAATCCAACAGAAACCTGAGTACGTAGGGTGTAAATGCTACTTTGAGACGAAGAGGTTGGCACAGGAGAGGAATTCGTGCCGGGCCTCATCTAACTAGTCAGAAGATTGACGAATCTCCCCCCCCCCCCCCCCCCGCCCTCCAAAAAAATTAAGGAATACAAAAAGCGCTTACAGTTCACATCTTGGTTGGATCACAAACAGCGGGCAGCGAAATCTGCACTCAACAACTGGGGAAATTGTCGAAGCATCGTGTACAGAAAAAATGGCAACTTGGCTGCTACCCAACAATTCATAAACCAACTGTTAATGTGTTCCTTGAAAAATTAGGTTCTAACCTAGATAGCTGTGCTGGAAGTTTCGTACGGAGAGTCATGAGGTTGTCGTTCTTGCAACTGCAGGAAGTTGGTGAACGCTAACATGTTTATCCCTCACTGTGAACCTTGCACCACGAATACGAAATTCTTTCACTTTCTACAGACGGAAAAACCGAAACCAGTCCAGTCTCCAATGGAAAACAGGTCACAATGAACGAGCGCCATCAGCAGTCTTTCTTGAAAGCTCACTTCATTTTATGTCAAACGGAATTCGACAACTGTATGGTCAAGCCAAATTATCATCGATGCATCAACATTATACGCGAATTGTGGTGTCAATCATTACAATTGCGTTTTTCCCTGCGGCAAGATCTTCTCGTGAAATTTAGATTACCAGCTTTCTGCTCCGATTGTGTTCCATTACTTGATAATTATTTTCCATATACTTTTCTCCCAAACCTTTCTTTGCAGTGCTTTATCTGATCATATTATTTTTAAAACCTTTCTGCAGCATCACACTTACTTACTTTCAGTTACTCCTTTTGTGACGTTCATATGACCCAAGTATCACTTCAATACACTGCTGTGTTCCACAAATACAGTTTCAGAAACTTCTTTAATTCCACGTCGACATTCGTCACTAGAAGAACCGTAATGTATAAGAAAGTCTTTGCTGACATATTTTTTATAATATTCCTGTCTTGGCCGCCTTATGTAATGTTCCTTCTCGATTAGGTAAATTCTTTCACTGCTTCTAGTGTCTCCACCAGCTAGCATGTTCGGCGGATCACTATTATCCTTTCTGTTACGCCTCGTCACTTTCGTCTTAGGTGTGTTCATTCGTAACTTCATGCGCTAGGTAGGACGTCGATCTCGTTCACATTTCGTGTGAATCCTTCCCGATAACTGTTAACAGAGCTGTGTCGTTTGCGAACCTTACGACTGATACCTCTTCCCCTTGAACTTTAATTCATATTCAGAAATTTTCTTTCATTTCGTTCAATGTTTTTTCAAGATACAAGTTAAAATTACAGCGATATTAATTCCCGTACATTTGCTATCGCACACACTTGTCTGCTTATTACTCCTACTTGTTATTTACAGATGCTGTATGGTACACTTATCTCTATGTCTGCACTCCTTAAATTACCAAACAGTGTGTGCGAACATAGTTGTACCTGTATAACACCACCCTCTTCCCCACCCCATTTGCGGAAGACATACTGGATGAGCGATTTTCAGTAGCCTTTCGCATGATCTGGAATTTCTCTAATTTTAACAGTGTGGTCATCAAGCGGGAGATACGTTGAAGAAAGTAATATCTTTCGTTACGTATTCTGGAACGTGGGCTCTTGGAATTTAGTAAGACTCCCTGCGATGCAGAAAGTCTTTCTTGTTACATGTCCCATTGCAGTTCGTCGAGTATTTCTGAGCCCCTCACGCGGACCAAACAAACCTGTGGTGAATCGTCCAGTTCTTATTTGATTGCCGGCCGCGGTGTCCGTGCGGTTCTGGCGCAGCAGTCCGGAACCGCGGGACTGCTACGGTCGCAGGTTCGAATCCTGCCTCGGGCATGGGTGTGTGTGATGTCCTTAGGTTAGTTAGGTTTAAGTAGTTCTAAGTTCTAGGGGACTTATGACCTAAGATGTTGAGTCCCATAGTGCTCAGAGCCATTTGAACCATTTGAATCTTATTTTATTCTTTTCCATCTTTTCCGTTAAAAATCAACTTGGTATGGACCTTAGGCCAATGAACCATCACCGTAAATTCGTCAAACAAGTGTTTTGTAAACGGCGTCTTCCTTAGGGTTCTCCTGGTTTTCTGCGGCTACATTTATGCTGTGCAGGTCGCCTAACCGGTCTAGTGGACATTACTAACTCTTTTATTTCTAAATTTTTTTACTTAAAGTTTCGTATTCGAGTACAATTCGTTGTGGCCCTCTTGCCGAGTAGGATTTTTGCTTCAGCAAAGGTCGCTTGTTCCTGTGCAACGCGCTGACAAACAAGCCTCTAGCAATGCTGTGAGCGGCCCTCAGGGAGCATGAAGAGAAATTAGGTGCTGACTGCTGGCAGTTGGTAGAGCATGGGATCCAGACTGGACTCTCCCTCTGGCACTGGGTTTCAGCTGGTTCTGACATTAACCATCACCACTCCCTCGTTATTTTTTGGGCTTTGTATCGATACCAAACCTAATCTGATCACTAGGATAAAATAAGAGAAATCAGGGCTCGCCGTTCGAGAGTGGAGAGGTAGACAGCTTGAAGGTGGTTCACCGAACTCTCTGCCAGGTACTTTATTGTGAATAGCAGAGTAATCACGTAGATGTAGGTGTAGAACATCTTTGTCTGACCACCACGACTGGCTGACTGCCTCACAGGCTGATTTGTAGACGCCCGTCTGCATTCCGTCTTGAGAATACGTCAAGTTAATTTTTAAATGTCTCTTTCATTATGAAACTCCCTTCAGATGACCACATCCCTGAGTGTTCTGGTCAGAAACCACTCTAACCGTGTATAGTCTGATCATTCCACCTTAAATCCCTTAGATATTTGAAGGTTGTGCCTCTTTCCAGTGATTGATTGCCGATCGTGTAGTCAACCGATATCAGATCTATTCGCCTACTTACGAAAATTTCTCCGCTTTTATTTATGTCTATGATCTGCTACTAATCACTGCACCTAGTACCGCTCACCTAAAACTCTAAAACTCCCTCTGTATTTCGTAACAAGCATCTAAATCTTCACCACCTTGTATTCAACTGCGTCAAATGCGAATAGCCTCATGGGGTTTTATCCATAAGGTCATTTATGCGCGTCATGAACACCAGGTCGTTTATATAAGTCGTGTACGTCATGTCATTTATATACAGGCCGACCATAAAAGAAGGTCGCATTTATAAATTTTGATGATATCAACTGTAACTGTTGTAGAGAGTTGATTCAGGGTCATAATTAAATAGCAACCCAAACAATTTTAGATAAGCGCTTGTCTGAGTACTGCTTTGTTACTTTCTCGCTTATAGCGTTGTACATACGTAAAATGACGACTCCTGAGCGTGGAGTGTTCTAGTTCTTAGCAGTTTCTTAAGAGTGAATCTACAACTTTTGTTCTACGTGCTTTCAAAGTTTAATTGTGACCCTCATGTGGCAAAAACATCCGCCAATGGTGTAGTTAATTTCAAACGACCGGGTGGGTACGTGCAGGAAAAATCACGGGACGACCAAAAGTGACCAGAGGGTATGTTGACCACGTCAGAGCGTCTTACATTAGCAGCCCCAAGAAGTCTGTTCAGAAAGCAAGACTTGAACAACAGTTGCCAAATACAACAGTATGGGAGGCTTTAAGAAAATGTTTACACGTATGTCCGTGTCAGTTACAGCTGGTACATGCTTTAAATCCAGATGACTATTGTGTACGCAAGTGATGTGTTGCAGTAGGAATATAACGTTCTCAATTGTGTGGTGTTCAGTGATGAGGCAACTTTTCATCGAAGTGGGAAGATATCTAGGGGTCATAACGTCCCCATGAACATGCAAAATGTCATAGAGCTTCTCAAAAATTAAACGTTTTCTGAGCTGTGTCTCGATGTCAATTGTACGGACTACTATTTCCTTTTTTCGCGAAAGCTATGTAACAGGGGTGGTTTATTTGGATATACTGCAAAAATAGCTCTTTCGCCAATTAGAGGATGACCTGAAATTTTATTTTACAACAATATTGAGCCCCTCCACAGTGGCATTTTTTATTACAAGAGTAAAAATCGCAATGGTCAATATGACAGAGCTCTTTTCCGCTGACCTCAAGGCATGCGACTTCTTCCTTTGGGATTTTGTAAAAGATCACGTCTACGTTCCTCCACTACCTAATGATTTGCCAGAGTTGAGACACAGAAGTAAAGAGGCTACTGCTTCCAATACTCCGGACTTGTCAACCAAAGTGTGGGAAGAACTGGATTTTAGGTTGATTGTAAGTTGTATAACTCAAGATACACACTGAAACTAGGATAGTTTACCTTCAGTTAGATATGGCTATGATTTATTGTGAAGAGTATAAATTAAACAGTTATAATACACCACTGAAAGTGGGAGGCATGATGTTAAAATTTATTAATTCTTCACTACTAACTGTATTACCGACACATTTTACAGACATTATGCACATATGCACACTGAATGTAACTACAAAATTATATCACTGTACGACACATATTCAGGAGATAGGACGTGATAAACAATGAGGCGCGTGAAAAACTGCCCCAATATGCGCGACCTTTAAATTTATTACGTCTTTGCTACTGACTCTATTTGCAATAAATTTCGCAGACAGTATCCACATATGCCGCTGAATGTACCTACAATATTAGTTCAGGAGATATGACGTCATAAACAGTGAAATGCGTAAAAACTGTAGCGTTGTGCATAACGTTTAAATTCATTACGCCATTGCTACTAACGCCATTCGCAACACATGTACACACAGTATCCACATATGCCACTGAATGTACGTACACAATTATTTCATTGTACGACACAGAGTTCAGGAGGTATGACGTCATAAACATTAAGCATAAGGCCAGACGCTGCGTAGTACAGGTATCTATAAATAAATACCTGGGCAACGGCGGGTTTGTCCGCTAGCGTGTAAACAAACAATACATCGTACGTCAGTTTTATAAGGAACTCTTGTTTTTATACAATAAATACCAAAACGTAGAGACATACTGTGTATCTAATTTCCAGAATGACCAAGGAAGACCGTTTAACAGATCAAAGTAAAATGCGTCTGGTGAGAAATACTCTCTTACTGTATTTAAGGCGGAAAAATCAAGAATAATGTAAAGTTCTCTTTCTTTTCCCTTTAATTTTATTGTACATTTTAATGGCGTCCTTTTCTTTGTAACTAGTGACCAAAATCATAATTGTTACACCGAAGCTGACGCTTCCAAATAAACCAAAATGTTTGATGCCGAAATAAGGGCTTACTGCAGTGTAAATAGCCGTCATAGCCAAACTCTGTCAACGATGATGACGCATACGATTATTCATAACGTAATTGTGGGTCCTGTACGACAGCTCAGGCACCGGTGCTCTGCAAGCTGCATGAAGCGCCAGCGTCCCAGTAGCGGTTGTGGCAGGTACTAATCACCACGGCCCGTTAGAGGTGAGCGTCTGGAGCACTGGTTGTGGCTGAGGACCCGGGTGACGGCTTGTGAATGCCGCGTAGGCTGCAGGCGCCACAGGCAGGTGTCCTACAGGCGCCTTTGCAGGATCCGTTAGGCCCTAACGGTGGCAGGCGACGCTTCAATTAGAGGGGCTTTCTGGGAACTACGTCTGCTGGCACCTACAAAAGAACTCACGTTAGTGGGTAGTCGCGTGACGAAACAAAAGGGTAAGATTTTACAATGTGATTGGGGACTTCACGGTAGGAAAGACGCAACATGTTATCTCGGATGAAGAGCCATCGACATATGTACATGTAACTACAGCTGTGCCCCAGGGAAAGTGTGTTGTGACCCTCGACGTTCACGTTATATACTCACTTTGTTAGAAAAGTTCCAGGACAGGTTTTCCTTAAAAAAATGGAAAATTGCACGTACTAAGTAATGATCCCACTTCCTTTCGAAGTATTCTCCTTGGTTATCCATAAACAGTTCCCAAAAATTTTCAGTTGAGATGCTTGTAAGCTCATTTGCCGAAGCCCGTTGGATGTCTGCGATTTGTTGATGAAGCTTTCCTTTCAGTCGCCTTTTCAAATGCGTTAACAAGAAAAAATCGCAAGAAGAGAGGTCGGGCGAATATGGCAAATATGGGATGGCAATGACAGAATGTCTGGCCAAAAACTCGGTAACATGGGGTCTTGCAGTGTGCCTGCCGCTGTGACCAAACGGTTCTAGGCGCTTCAGTCCGGAACCGCGCTCCTGCTACGGTCGCAGGTTCGAATCCTGCCTCGGACATGGATGTGAGTGATGTCCTTAGATTAATTAGACTTAACTAGCTCTAAGTCTAGGGGACTGATGACCTCAGATGTGAAGTCCCATAGTGCTTAGAGCCATTTGAACCATTAGAGCCATCTTGCAGTGTCATGCAGTAAGAACCAATCTTGAGAATGTCACAAATAGCTTTTCGCAAACGTTTCAAGTATTAGATGTAAAGAGTTTGTTTCGCTGTTTGACCTAGAGGATGATACTGACGGTGAACTAATACTTTACCATCAAAGAATGCGATCAACGTTATCTTTGTTCTCGAAGGTTGTCATTTGACTTTTAGAGGCTGGTGATTCTGGACTCCACAATTTAGCAGTTTAATGACGCCTTGTGCCCAGCAATAATCTTTGACAGAAATGTGGGCTCACGTCTGGCTCTACCCAGCAGTACGGCAAAGATTCTTCGCCCTTCTTCTTTCTGTTAGTGTGTGAGGGAGGAGTTTTGCATTAAGTTTCGTTTTCACTAAATCTTCGCGTAAAATCTTACAACACACATCACATTCAAATTATGTGTGAGGGAGGAGTTTTGCATTAAGTTTCGTTTTCACTAAATCTTCGCGTAAAATCTTACGACACACATCACATTCAAATTAAGTACTTCTTATATCGCACGCACAGTTTCATGGCGGTCTTCTTGCAATAACTGCCTTACATTCTCCACGTTTGCATCGATATGTGCTGTGCACGGACGACCAGCTCTGTGATAGTCTTGCACTGAATCTCTGCCTTCACGAAACCTTTTCTGCCACTCAAAAACACGACTTCTTGAAAGTGCCTCGCTTTCATACGCTTCCATAATCATTATCCACGTTTCACTAGGGGCTTTCCCGAGCTTACTACAGAACTTAATGTTCACTCTTTGCTCACAATCGGCATCCACTGTGTCAATGTAAGTAATGCGCCAAGAATTCAAACAGTGTGTTACCCTGCCACACACTGAGTTTGCGCGGGAACATGGACAAGGTCATTTCAAGGACGGACACGTAGCAAGTAACGTAAAAACAACATTTGTTTCTTTTTAGTTTTGAAAACTCAGAAATAAAAAAAACTTTTCCTGGAACTTCTCTGACAAAGGGAGTATTAATGAGCTGGAAGACAAATTTAATAGCAAGCTTATATGGATTATGCAGTTGTCTACTATGAAGTACTGTCTAAAAAAGGCTGCACAAATATTCAGAGTTTGATGAGATTTAAAATGGTACCAAGATTGGAAAATTGCATTAAATGTTCAGAAATGTACAACTTTGCTCTTCACAAAACGCTAAAACTTTGTATCCTCTGCCTACAAAATCAGTGAGTCGCAGCTAGAATCAGTAAACTCACGTTGGGTGGTTATAATTAAAGTCAGCTGCTGCCGGAGGTCCAGCGAGGGCCGTAATTATCGTATGGCAACGAAACTTGATAAACATGCTAATGTGTTAATGCGGAACCGATTTACGCTGGAAAAAATTATTTCCAATTGTGGCCAGCAGGTGCAAATCTGGCGCTGTCCAGCATCTCGTTGACGTCTCCATTGCTCATACTGAACAATCGTGTGGGCGTTAATTAATAATAAAATCAACAGCATGCCTTCCTCACTTGTTTTACCTTTTCTGTCATTCATTCCTAATTCATTACACATAGCAACATTTCTATGCATCTTTCTTGCATTCACAGCGCCATATTTGCACCTGGTGGGCAACACTGAAGCTAATTTTTTCTAGCGTACAACGGGTCTGCATTAACGTATTAGAATATATACCAAGTTTAGCTGCCATACGATAATTGCAGCACACTCTGTGGGTAGCTGCACTTCAATTATAACCACACAGTACAAATCTCTGATTGTAATAATTCGTTGGGAAATGAAACCGAATCATCACATAGGCTCAAGCGTAGCTAAAGGAGATGGTAGAATCTGATTCATTGTTAGGCAATTGGCAAAATGCACTGTCTGCAGAGGGGTTTACTTACAAAACTCTCTTCCGCCCTATGCAAGAATATTATTCGACTGTGTGGGACACATACCAAATACGACTAACAGCGAATACTGATACAAACGAAACGTTGATACGAAACAAGGCAGCGCGATTGGTCGAAGGTTTGTTTAACTCTCAGCAGAGTGTCGACGAGATGCTGAAAAGCATTAACTGGCATATTCTTAAAAACATCCGCCAAATATCAAGTCAAAGCCTACGTACACACGTTCAGTTTCCAGTATTACGTTAGTAGACTAGAACGCCTTGCGTACCGCTCCCGTTGAGAACGCGAATACGCCTATGAGCGCCTGTACGTATCTGTATCACTAAACGTATAACATCGTTCGTGGTCCCATTTGCAGGTTGCCGATCCAACGTCTGCCAGCGGCAACAAAAATTTGATTTTCGGTATTTCGGCTACTTGACTGATTATTGTATTAGTATGAAATTCTCTGCAATAGGTTTTTCATTTTAAGACTTATTATAACCGCGAGTCAGACAAAACTGGACTATATCATGTGAAAAACAATTTAACCACAGTTCCCTAAATACTCTATCCCATAAAATTTAGTATGCCAAGCAGCCTTGGTAAAAAGGTGACATTTCCAGGAGGTATTGCTGATAGCAATATTGATCTGTCTTGGATATGTCTGGATACGCAAACAATTACTTTCTGAAACAATTGAATTGAATCAATTATTCACATACCTCACTGCATAAAAGAAATACGAAATAAATAAATCATTAAATTCTATAACACTCGAAGAATTTCAGTTGATGGCACATTATTATTTATTTGAGTTCGCCGTTTTATAATGACAAAAAAATAATCGCAACGAATAATCGAACGCTGAACGCCCGTTTTTGCCCGTCTATACCTGTTTTTCTCTGTACGGTCGGTCGTTGGGTTAACAAGTGTTTGCCTCGTGGCGTGCTAATAGAAGGGAATCCCAGAAATCAGGAACGTTCACGTTACGTTGTTTTAAGTGAGCCTAACAGTCTACGAACATTGTGCAACAAATGTAAATCTGTCTAAGTTACGTCCTTCTGAATTTGTATGGACACACGTAAGTATTTTCATATCCATACTGTGATCTTTAATGTAAATTCCGTAACTGAATGAGTTTTAATACATAGCTTTTCTATTCTTTTCATTTTCATGTTCACTCGTAGCCCCTTTTTGTGTTCTCACTATCCCACATACCATCTCGTTTAACATATTTGCTATTTTTTTGTTTCTGCTCGCTTCTCGACTGTTCATGGCTCTTTCCTTATTGGTCAAGGACTTTCCTTTTGCAGTTGCATCTTTTCTCAACGGGTGAGACTCAACCTTTCTTGTATAGTGGAGTTATGGGTGACCGCCAAAAAAACTCCTCGAGTATTCGCTAGTGGTTCCCAGAAGAAGAAATTGCAAGTAGAACGCGAAAAGAAAACTGAAGAAACTTTAAATAAAACATCCAAAGTAACGAATTATTTTATCACGTCAAACAGACAAGAAGTTTCACAAATTCTTAAAAATACAAGAGTAAATTCAACAGTAAATGAATATTTGGTGGATAGAATTCAAGATATCCAGATGTGGCATCGGACGACGCCACATCATTGTGGAAAACTTGTAATCATAATCAAGAGCAAGCAGAATTTCGTGGTTTCAAAAATGACATTGGTCGTTGGCCTGACAATATTACAGAAAGAATTATTAAATATTGGGCGGAAAAAGGTCCCACAGAACTTCAAAACTGTGATTAAGTATCTTAGCAGAATTCAGGTCTACAAGATCAGTCGCGAGATAATTCAAACTTTGAATCAAGAGACTGTCAATTGATTTTGGCTTTGTTTTTCTCCAACTACAGGCATAATATATTGCTAGGTGTGTGAATGAATGCCCACTCAAAACACTAAATTAAGGGTAGACGGCTTTTGCGACTAGAAGCATACATCTGATCGTCTATATGAGCATGAGATTGCAAAGACTCCCTTGGAATCGATAATGACCTCAACGTGACGCAACGGGGAAAATTACAGGGCGCATCACGAGCTAACGATACAAGAGGCGCAACAAATACAGTAGTGACAGATAATCGACAGAATTATCGTTAGTTACTGAACGCGAATTTACTTTCCAAGGTGGTGATGAAATTATTGGTTCACCGAGAAATGGACATTTCCTCGGTATTTTGCGATTGTTAGCCGCAACCCACTTGAAAGAGCATGCAAACAAAGGGAGTGGTCATGTCATTTACCTTCCTTCTGTGATTTCTGAGAACCTGATCAGTTCCATGGGTTATGAAACCCTCGATGAAATAATACCGAGAATTGAAAAATCTAAGTGTTATTCGGTGCCGGTGGACTCTGCCCGACGAACTTCATGTCGATCAGCTGCCTACAGTTGTTCGATATTTTGAAGGATCGATGCCAAAGGTAAGATTTCTCACTTTTTTTATCAAACTGCGCAAATATTGGTGAAGCCACAGCAAACGATTTACTTAATTGTTTATGCGACATACTCGACTGCTGTGGCCAATCATACGTTAAAGCTACAAATATAAGTGGCAAATAAAAGGGATGCAAGCTTTGAATTTGGGGAAGTGTATCGATGTTTGTACCATTTGCGATCATTCTCTTAATTTAGGCGGAAAAGTAGCTAGTAGCTCCTGCTCATCAGCTGTTCAAATTCTTCGATTTCATTCAGAATTTATATACATTTCACAGCAGGTACAAAAGGAAATCGAACTTTAACCGAAAAATTATGTCAGAAAAAAATGACGGTTTTACGTGTTGAAAAAGTTGGTATTGTCAAAATGAAGTTACGAAAGCCATTGTCAGCGGTTACACCGAAATCAAATAAGCTCTAACCAGCAAATCCTTTGATAAGTAGCAAAAAGGCATCGTGATAAGTGAAGCAACGCGTATTTTGGAAAAGATGAATATTTTCAATTTTTTGGAACGACGTTTTGCAACGATTCGGTGCTACAAAAAAGATGTTGCAACACCTGAAAATGATTCTTGCTCCAATGTTTGCATTGGAATCATCGAAATAATCTGTTGGATCCAAAAGAGACAAGTTTGATAAATACGAAGAAGTAGCTAACGGATTATCAAATACTGAACAGTACGTACAGTCACGCACCAGAGCTAGAAATGTGAGGTTGAATCCGCTCGATCATATGAAAGCGAATGAGGCTAACGCTAACCTGTCACCAAAAGAGATATTTAAAATGTCAAGTTTTATCCCAGTGATCGATGAGTTACGCGCTTCTCCTATTGAAAGATTGCACGCATACGATGCTGTCCATACGTGATCTAGATTTTTCAGCTACTTTTAGGTGACGGATGCTGCAAATTTGTTTTCACTGTAGAAGAATTGGTAAAACTATACAATGACGATTTTCAGCCTAGTCTTGGTAATGAGTTGGTTTAGTTTGTATCATAGGTACATTTATATAAAAAGTATTATCGAAACGGCCAACCTAAAGAGTTGTTCTACTATTAAATTCTTAACAATCAAAATTTCAGTCATTCCCAAGCATTAAAATTATACTAAGAATGACTTGGTTTTAAAAGTCTCCAGCTGTACTGGAGGGATCTGATTTTCAAAAATAAAAATTGTAAAAAATAGGCTGAAAAG
Source organism: Schistocerca nitens (assembly GCF_023898315.1). NCBI lineage: Eukaryota > Metazoa > Arthropoda > Insecta > Orthoptera > Acrididae > Schistocerca > Schistocerca nitens. The sequence goes on from NC_064615.1 coordinate 356,226,228, forward strand.
CAAAACGCTTATCAAAGTTGTCTCTATTCAGCACAGACAGTGGTTTATTTACTCCAGGAGCTGGATTTTATCGTAATCATCAATGATTTTTTGTCTTAATTTGGTTTATTTCTACTATTTTTTGTTTTGTCATTTTAACATTTATTCTCACAATAAATTATTGAAACATTCGAAAGAAAAAAGTTATTTAACCTATTTAAAAATGATTAGAGGCCTCCCCACTCCTTTGTTTTCTCTGGGCCTCCTCCACACCTCTAAATCTGGCAAAGAATAAACGGCCACGAATGTTTTTCTTCAGGTTTCCAGAGACATGGAAATGACATAAGGAGAGATCGGGACTGTATGGAGGATGTGTAAGCGCTTCCCAAGTTGCCAAGATGGTTTCGATTATGCAGCGGAAGATCAGACGAAACTAAAAGTTTACTATGCCGACGTAAGAGAGAAGAGTAATAACTATAAAACTTCGGGTTATGAGACAGTGATCGATGGATAAAACTATTCGCTTGCATATCGTCCTCGTCTGCGGGAGACATTCTCAGCTCAGAGATAACACACTGGAATCTCCATGGCAGCCTGTTACCTTTGAGGATGAATCCCGCAAACGAGAACTAAACGTAAGTGAACAGTTTTATCCGTCGATCACAACCCGGAAATGATAACAGAAGGAAACACAGACCACGGATGCCTAATTTAAACTAATGAACAGAGAATGGAGGCAACTGACTTCTAAAATAAATAATTACATTTTAGAAATATAGTATATACCAGAATTAAGTGTTCCTGCAGTTCGTTGTAAATAACTGCTTTATCTACGTCAAGTGGTGTAATTAAAATATATTCCCATGCCGGGAATCGAACCCGGGCCTGCTGGGTGAAAGCCAGCTATCCTAGCCACTAGACCACATGGGAGGCGAAGTGGCTTCTTCCCCCAAAGCCTTAAGCCTGGTTGGGATTCTCGTGCCACTCAATTGCACAAGACCAGTATTTGTTACTGCAGGTTTCGAAGGCGATTTAGAACTGTCACTGATCATTCGGAACAGTATGACCTATGAGTGAGGTCATTTGAAAATTAATCAAGTGACAAAAGGCAGCTTGTTCCGAAAATTAACTGAGCAATAAAATTACACATGCGAATTTCTCTACGACGACTACAATGCAATAACTTAAATAGAAAACATCTGACAGTAAAAAAAAAAGTATTTTAATCATTAAAATTCTAAGAGCATTTCTCAATCCCTCTCGTTTGACTAGTCGCAGACTTCTACGACAAACTTTAGTGTAAGAAAAATTCGGAAAATAACTTAAATACCAGGTACTATAGTCGGACCAAAATTACTTTCGGGTTGACAGCGTGTGCGGGGGAAATCCACGCATGCCCGGAGCACTTTCCGCCAATATCCCGCTACATGCAGCTGCAGCTAAGCAGGTTCCCCAAGTTGCCAAACCCTTACCACCCACGCTTCCCACTTGTAGTGGGCTTCCGTTGCAGCCAGCTTGCTGTCTTGTGTATCACTGCGCCCTGTGATTTTTGTGTGTTCGTTTTTACTGTTGTAGGTGTTATTCTTTTATTTGTTGTTGCCATTATTCGCTGTTACTGTTATTCTTTGTTTCCGTCACTCGTCGTTACTGTTATCCTCTTACCCGTTGTGTGCTACTGAACGATGTTAAGCGGGAAGTTCGTCGAAAGTTAGAGGTGGAAAAGTTTGACGTCGTTCTTTTGGTTTACACGAGGTCATCCAAGAGAAATGGTTTGCGCGTTACGTGCCCACTTCGGGAATGAAAAAATTAATGGAGGCCCGCTGCTCTCCTTTATCTAAGTGATCGACAGAACTGCTGCGGCTTTGAATATACACGAAAACACTGTTGTGATGATTAGGAAGGAAATGTTCGAAAGAGAAAAGGATGCTAAAGAACCATCAAAACATATCACCCCTGGCAAAAAAAAAAAAAAAAAAAGTCGTATGGATAAGCGGATTACCAATGCCGATTCGTTTGCAGATGATGCGATTGGTCGTCATGTTTGTGATTATTATCACAGGAAGGAGCATCCTACGCTGAAGAAGTTACTCGGCGCACTTAAAGAATCAGGATTTCCAGGCAGTTGCACATCCTTGCCCACATTTTTACACAACCTTGGCTTTCACTACGGACATTTTTGTGGCCATAAGCTGTCGATGCAGAGGGAGGATATAGTTGCATCACGATGCTGATTTTCAAGGGACATTTGTAGCATAAATATCGACGAAGTGGTGTGGCTTGACAAAGCGTAGGTGAATTCTAGTCACGTTGTCAAGTAGGGCTGGGCAGACGGCACAGCTAAAGAAACAATGGCAATGCCTTCTGGCATGGGGAGCAGACTTATTATTCTTCATGCAGGCACCTCGTAAGGCTTTGTCTCAGTCTCCTGCTTTTTAAATCAAAGAAAACAGGAAATTATCACGAACAAATGAACCGTTTTACATCAACAAAGTGGTTCGAAGATTCACTAGTACCAAATCTTGGAAAACAATCAACAACTGTTCTAGATAATGCTCCTTACCATTCAGTTGTTGACAAGGCACCTACAATGGCAAACCGAAAGTAGTCAATGAGTGATTGGCTTCAGCATCATGGTCGATGTAAGTGATGGTATGAGAAAGGTGGAGCTTAAGGAAAAATATCTCTCTCCACAAGCTACAGTTCCCCCGATACGAAATCGACGAACTGGGAGAAAAACATGGGCATACAGTCATGAGGCTACCAACTTACCACTGCCGTTTCACTCCAATAGAGTTGCTATGGACCCAAATTAAAAGTTACGTTTCCAGGAATAATAATAATAATTTTACCCTCTCTGCAGTCGAAAAAGCACTCACTAGAGAAGCTGTTAGAAACGCCACCGATGACGATTGGAAGAAAACCGTCAAACACACGCTGAGTATCATCCAAAGAGCATGGTAGAATGAAGCTCTTTTGGAAAACTCGTGGAGGAGATGATAATTTCATAAAATGACAACAGTGACAGTGATAGCGACACTTCAATAATCCGTCATAGCAAATAATATCAATTGAGTTTTTCCATTATCCCTGTAAAAATGGAGCGTAGGCGGATCCAACTACATGTTCGGCGTACCCAGTTTACTTCTGTAAGTAACTACATAACAAAATTATATCGTCGTAAGTTCTGAAATTGTAATAAGAAGTACTTAATAGCAGCTAATTCCAAAGGAAGTTCATCTCAGGAATTCAGTAGGTATCACACAAAATTAATATTACTGTTTACAATATAACTGCTGTAACACAGAGGCCCTGTTATTTGTATAGCTTTTCTTCTTTCTAAACAACAGAAATTGAATTATTTAAGATACGTTTTCCCAATGTGATAACCATGCTTAATTTTTTGCTGTGTTAGAATTAAGTATGCGGATTAGAAAAATTAATAATCATTATAAGCCTACAGGGATCTGTTTCTCGAGTCGAAATTGTGCGGGCGCTAGACAATTACTTCACGCGCGAGTGGGCCATAGTGCATCATATTTACCTCATATTGTCTCACATTAGAGGTCTCAGAGTGCTGGTTTCTAACATATGAAAATATAAAGTATTCTTAAGATTTCATTCTCATAATGTATTTACGTAACTTCAATGGCAAAAAGTTTCTCGCATGTCGAAAATTCGATAACGTCGTTGAGAACGCGCACTTCTGTAAACTGTTCTCATATCCCCTTAATACTGTAATTTGTTGCCACAGATAAAACTAAAATCGAAACGTATATATCTCTTTTAGAACACACTGATGCAGTTTCCATATTTCTAAAATGAACAGTTTGCCTGTTTGAGCGAGCTGAATGAAACGTAAGATTACGCGTGTGTTCCGTGCGGAACGTGGCAACTCTGTTCCGTGCCTCCACGTGCTCCGCAAGTGTCAATCCCGAAGTGGCTGTGGACAGACTATTGAAGAAAGGTGCTGAGATCTCGCAGAAACCTGGTAGAAATATTCAAAAGACAGTTTTTGAGGCATAAAATTCTACATTTTTCAGTCCACTGTACATCCGTTTCCTAGAGATCGTGACGATAAAATTAAAGTGAAACATCTTCCATGGCAGAGTACAAGCAATCTCCATCAAAGAACGGATTGCGAAGAAACTTTCATATTATATGCGCGATAAAACGTCCATTCACAGTGGTTCGCGGCACGCAGATATCCAATTCAGAGAGTAAAGAGGAAACTAGACACAGTGGTTCAAAGAATAACTGGCATAGGACTTAAGCATACGTCGTGGTGACGGAAGTACCGGTACTGGAATCACGTTAAAGAGGAGCAGAATTAAAACGCCGATGCAGGCGATCTGACTTACATTTTTGAAATTAAATACTTTAGAATAATATATATGAAGACAGTACCTGTTCTCGAAAGAACAGAATACTGTTGATGACCGTGCAGCTTTGCCCTGGAATATATGATGACTAACTGAAACCCTCAGCTGCCGACAGGTGTTGTTGATATACCTCGATGTGGACAGTTGAAAATGTAAGCAGGAGATCCCGGGTTCGAGTCCCGGTCGGGGCACACATTTTCAACTGTCCACATCGAGGTATATCAACAACACCTGTCGGCAGCTGAGGGTTTCAGTTAGTCATCATATCTAGAATATTAATTTTACAAATTAAAAAGTGTTGATTTCGTCCTGAAAAACAGAATAACCGAAGACACCGTATGGCTTACGAAACTTGCGATACGACCCCCTGACCGATTATCATCTGCAGTTTTCTGCTGCATTAGCAGGTCCTTTGGATCTCTATTTCCTACGATGCATTGCTTCCTTCTTAACGTTACTTTATGTGCTGACCACCAGCACATCACCCAGGATCTGAAATCTCTACCTCCTTCGTCTGCTCTTTCCTTCCACATGCCCTTCTAAAGCTCTTTCTTCATTCTTAGTATGTGCCCACTCCAGTTTCTTTTCCCTCTTTTCATCACATCCAGTAATTTGTCTTTGCTGTCTCACAGTTCTCAGTACCGGTACACATTTTACGCTCTATCCACCCATCTTATTCTTCCCATCTTCCGCGCATGCCCACATCTGTTCTTCCTCAGTGTTCACGTTTCAACACCATAAAGGACGACATTCCATACAAAAGAATTTACTGCCGAAAACACAACCTTCTTATAAAAGGCCTCTTTCACCATTGCTATCTTTGTTTTAATTTAAGTGCTGCTCTTCCATTCGCTTTCTATCCTTTTCTAATATTTCTGCATTCAACAATATCTTTACACTTTTTATCTCCTCCTGTGGGCATTACCTTTATTTTGTTTGAATTGATTTTTATTCCATAACTCTTTCCTTTAGTTTCACTCGTTCCCACTGCATTTTCATCGTTTTCTAGAAGGACTGAGAGAGGACAAGTTACTCTCTCACCTACTTTTCATAAAGATTTTGTTACAACGTTATGCAACTTGAGCAAGGCTCTAGAAAGTTAACGGCCTGAGCAGGTGTTGATGGAGCCTGGCAGGGCACTAAAAGCGTGAGGTATTTTTATGGTTCTTAGTTCGTAGAAACGGCATGTTGGAAGTTGAAATCAAATAGTGGCGAGCCCATACCTCTGTAAATATTGCTGGACAGGCCCACAGCTGCACAGGGAAGACAGAGCACCCCCTAGTCAAGACAGGCCTCCAGCAGGACAAGGCCACTGTACCTACATTGGCGCAAGCCGAAGGCTGGGGTGGGGGAGATGGAATGAAGGGACGCATCTACACAGTGGAGTCGTAAACTAGGCATTGTGTGCAGCGCCACAACTGACAAAAATTCACAAGTTTTCGTGTTCGCTGATACTGCAATAGGCCTGTGACCCCCTTCCATTGGCCACCTCAGACATATAAGTAACTCTGGCGTCTGAGAAACGTTTAGAGATAGAATCTTTATGACACTTCATAGCTAGGACTAACATCCTCCAATGCACAGGCAATTTAGATAAAGATCTTTAAGATCGGATCTGTTCACTTGTTGCTGTGGGAAGCGATACAACTTCGAAGAAAAACACCTTCTCCCACCGCGGAAACTTAAAAACGCCAGTAATTGGCGGTTTCTTTTTTTTTTTTCTAGAGACGCAGGTTTCTCAACTCTTGAGCTCGTTCGATATGAGTTTGTTCAAATGGTTCAAATGGCTCTGAGCACTATGGGACTCAACATCTGTGGTCATAAGTCCCCTAGAACTTAGAACTACTTAAACCTAACTAACCTAAGGACATCACACACATCCATGCCCGAGGCAGGATTCGAACCTGCGACCGTAGCAGTCGCGCGGTTCCTGACTGAACGCCTAGAACCGCTAGACCACCGCGGCCGGCATGAGTTTGTGCTGTCGTGTGGGAGGGGAGATTTAGTGCCTCTAAAGCCATGTGACTGGCTCCACACGGGGTGAAGGCGTTGTCGTCTTGCACTTTGCGGAGAAAACGTAAGTGGTTTTATCTGGAGAGGTGCGAGGCACTCGGCTTCTGGACTTCAGTCTGGAAGCATCTCCTGGTTGAAGCTCTGGCATGTGTGGTTGGTACTTGGGACCTGTCCTAAGACTGATTTCACTTTCAAGTAGTTAGACTGGGGAGCCTGTGGTGAAGTTCTTGCTGTACCGACAGTGTGACTTGAAATGTCTCGGATTACTCATTTGCCGAGGACACACATACTCGTGTTTAGTTTACCAGTCTTGATGTTTGGTATCCTTGTGTGCTATGTTGTATAAGAGCCAAATTTATCCTTGGTATGACCAGCAAATGGCTGTGTCACACACTGAAATCTGCAATGATTTCAGGGCTCCGGTGGTCTGCCTGCTCGCTAGACCATGAGATTTTGCATTTATTTCGTGGCAGCGATTGATTCACAGGTGCCGCCATACGCCTCGCCCATGCCACACACATCTCGCCAGCTGCCATTTACATCGCTGCACAAAGCAAAGAGGGTAACGTACTGCTACTCCGGGATTGTCAGGGCGTACAAATCACAATCACCTATATAGATAAATGTGATTACTATCACACGATCAGTCTCACAATCAGTTTGGTAAGGGCACCAGTGAGGAATTTCTGACATAGAGCTTGATAATGGACAAAGACTTTGCAAAAAATCAAAAGATACTTTATGGTGATCATAGACTTAGAAAAAACGTTAGACAACTTAAACTAGTGCAAGATGTTTCAAATTATCAGGAAAATAGGTATAAGCTACAGGGTAGGCGTTCAAAAACTTCTACATCTACATTTATACTCCGCAAGCCACCCAACGGTGTGTGGCGGAGGGCACTTTACGTGCCACTGTCATTACCTCCCTTTCCTGTTCCACTCGCGTATGGTTCGCGGGAAGAACGACTGTCTGAAAGCCTCCGTGCGCGCTCTAATCTCTCTAATTTTACATTCGTGATCTCCTCGGGAGGTATAAGTAGGGGGAAGCAATATATTCGATACTTCATCCAGAAACGCACCCTCTCGAAACCTGGCCAGCAAGCTACACCGCGATGCAGGGTGCCTCTCTTGCAAAGTCTGCCACTTGAGTTTGCTAAACATCTCCGTAACGCTATCACGGTTACCAAATAACCCTGTGACGAAAGGCGCCGCTCTTCTTTGGATCTTCTCTATCTCCTCCGTCAACCCGATCTGGTACGGATTCCACACTGATGAGCAATACTCAAGTATAGGTCGAACGAGTGTTTTGTAAGCCACCTCCTTTGTTGATGGACTACATTTTCTAAGCACTCTCCCAACGAATCTCAACCTGATACCCGCCTTACCAACAATTAATTTTATATGATCATTCCACTTCAAATCGTTCCGCACGCATACTCCCAGATATTTTACAGAAGTAACTGCTACCAGTGTTTGCACCGCTATCATATAATCATACAATAAAGGATCCTTCTTTCTATGTATTCGCAATACATTACATTTGTCTATGTTAAGGGACAGTTGCCACTCCCTGCACCAAGTGCCTATCCGCTGCTGCAGATCTTCCTGCATTACGCTACAATTTTCTAATGCTGCAACTTCTCTGTATACTACAGCATCATCCGCGAAAAGCCACATGGAACTTCCGACACTATCTACTAGGTCATTTATATATATTGTGAAAAGCAATGGTCCCATAACACTCCCCTGTGGCACGCCAGAGGTTACTCTAACGTCTGTAGACGTCTCTCCATTGATAACAACATGCTGTGTTCTGTTTGCTAAAAACTCTTCAATCCAGCCACACAGCAGGTCTGATATTCCGTAGGCTCTTACTTTGTTTATCAGGCGACAGTGCGGAACTATATCGAACGCCTTCCGGAAGTCAAGAAAAATAGCATCTACCTGGGAGCCTGTATCTAATATTTTCTGGGCCTCATGTACAAATAAAGCGAGTTGGGTCTCACACGATCGCTGTTTCCGGAATCCATGTTGATTCTTACATAGTAGATTCTGGGTTTCCAAAAACGACATGATACTCGAGCAAAAAACATGTTCTAAAATTGTACAACAGATCGACGTCAGAGATATAGGTCTATAGTTTTGCGCATCTGCTCGACGACCCTTCTTGAAGACTGGGACTACCTGTGCTCTTTTCCAATCATTTGGAGCCTTCCGTTCCTCTAGAGACTCGCGGTACACGGCTGTTAGAAGGGGGGCAAGTTCTTTCGCGTACTCTGTGTAGAATCGAATTGGTATCCCGTCAGGTCCAGTGGACTTTCCTCTGTTGAGTGATTCCAGTTGCTTTTCTATTCCTTGGACACTTATTTCGATGTCAGCCATTTTTTCGTTTGTGCAAGGATTTAGAGAAGGAACTGCAGTGCGGTCTTCCTCTGTGAAACAGCTTTGGAAAAAAATGTTTAGTATTTCAGCTTTACGCGTGTCATCCTCTGTTTCAATGCCAACATCATCCCGGAGTGTCTGGATATGCTGTTTCGAGCCACTTACTGATTTAACGTAAGACCAGAACTTCCTAGGATTTTCTGTCAAGTCGGTACATAGAATTTTACTTTCGAATTCACTGAACGCTTCACGCATAGCCCTCCTTAAGATAACTTTGACATCGTTTAGCTTCTGTTTGTCTGAGAGGTTTTGGCTGCGTTTAAACTTGGAGTGAAGCTCTCTTTGCTTTCGCAGTAGTTTCCTAACTTTGTTGTTGTACCACGGTGGGTTTTTCCCGTCCCTCACAGTTTTACTCGGCACGTACCTGTCTAAAACGCATTTTACTATTGCCTTGAACTTTTTCCATAAACACTCAACATTGTCAGTGTCGGAACAGAAATTTTCGTTTTGATCTGTTAGGTAGTCTGAAATCTGCCTTCTATTACTCTTGCTAAACAGATAAACCTTCCTCCCTTTTTTTATATTCCTATTAACTTCCATATTCAGGGATGCTGCAACGGCCTTATGATCACTGGTTCCCTGTTCTGCACATACAGAGTCGAAAAGTTCGGGTCTGTTTGTTATCAGTAGGTCCAAGATGTTATCTCCACGAGTCGGTTCTCTGTTTAATTGCTCGAGGTAATTTTCGGATAGTGCACTCAGTATAATGTCACTCGATGCTCTGTCCCTACCACCCGTCCTAAACATCTGAGCGTCCCAGTCTATATCTGCTAAATTGAAATCTCCACCTAAGACTATAACATGCTGAGAAAATTTATGTGAAATGTATTCCAAATTTTCTCTCAGTTGTTCTGCCACTAATGCTGCTGAGTCGGGAGGTCGGTAAAAGGAGCCAATTATTAACCTAGCTCGGTTGTTGAGTGTAACCTCCACCCATAATAATTCACAGGAACTATCCACTTCTACTTCACTACAGGATAAACTACTACTAACAGCGACGAACACTCCACCACCGGTTGCATGCTATCTATCCTCTCTAAACACCGTCTGTACCTTTGTAAAAATTTCGGCAGAATTTATCTCTGGCTTCAGCCAGCTTTCTGTACCTATAACGATTTCAGCTTCGGTGCTTTCTATCAGCGCTTGAAGTTCCGGTACTTTACCAACGCAGCTTCGACAGTTGACAATTACAATACCGATTGCTGCTTGGTCCCCGCATGTCCTGACTTTGCCCCGCATCCGTTGAGGCTGTTGCCCTTTCTGTACATGCCCAAGGCCATCTAACCTAAAAAACCGCCCAGCCCACGCCACACAACCCCTGCTACCCGTGTAGCCGCTTGTTGCGTGTAGTGGACTCCTGACCTATCCAGCGGAACCCGAAACCCCACCACCCTATGGCGAAAGTCGAGGAATCTGCAGCCTACCTGGTCGCAGAACCGTCTCAGCCTCTGATTCAGACCCTCCACTCGGCTCTGTACCAAAGGTCCGCAGTCAGTTCTGTCGACGATGCTGCAGATGGTGAGCTCTGCTTTCATCCCGCTAGCGAGACTGGCAGTCTTCACCAAATCAGATAGCCGCCGGAAGCCAGAGAGGATTTCCTCCGATCCATAGCGACACACATCATTGGTGCCGACATGAGCGACCACCTGCAGATGGGTGCACCCTGTACCCTTCATGGCATCCGGAAGGACCCTTTGCACATCTGGAATGACTCCCCCCGGTATGCACACGGAGTGCACATTGGTTTTCTTCCCCTCTCTTGCTGCCATTTCCCTAAGGGGCCCCATTACGCGCCTGACGTTGGAGCTCCCAACTACCAGTAAGCCCACCCTCTGCGACCGCCCGGATTTTGCAGACTGAGGGGCAACCTCTGGAACAGGACAAGCAGCCATGTCAGGCCGAAGATCAGTATCAGCCTGAGACAGAGCCTGAAACCGGTTCGTCCGACAAACTGGAGAGGCCTTCCGTTCAGCCCTCCGGAATGTCTTTCGCCCCCTGCCACACCTTGAGACGACCTCCCACTCTACCACAGGTGAGGGATCAGCCTCAATGCGGGCAGTATCCCGGGCAACCACAGTCTTAGTCCGATCGGGGGATGCGTGGGACGAGCTGGCCGTCCCCGATCATCCCCTATCCGGACCCCCACAGTGATGCCCATTGGCAACAGCCTCAAGCTGTGTGACCGAAGCCAACACTGCCTGAAGCTGGGAGCGAAGGGATGCCGACTCAGCCTGCATCCGAACACAGCAGTTGCAGTCCCTATCCATGCTAAAAACTGTTGTGCAAAGAACGTCTGAACTAATCTACAGAGAGCGCAAACAAATCGACAAAATTTAAACGGTTATTAAAATACAAGATTGCCTAGTAAATGCAGTAATGCTGCTACTTGCGCACTGCTGACACACTGCTCGGCGGCGGAAGGAGACTACGCGATTTTACACTATTCAGGTACTAAACCGCGATGCTACAACTCTCAAATACTATAATACGCCCGAAATTTATGAATTAAACAATGCAAGTACCAAAAACACGCAAAGAAATTAAGAATTAAACTATGTAACAAATGAGTGAGCTAGGAGTATACGACTTGCTGCTGCAGCTGCTTATCCAATGGCGGCAGGGAGCACACTGACTGTGACCAACCGACACTGGCCGTTCAAACCAAAAACAGAAGACAAACGACTACGCGAATTTACACTATTCAGGTACTAAAACGCGATGCTACAACTCTCAAATACTATAATACGCCCGAAATTTATGAATTAAACAATGCAAGTACCAAAAACACGCAAAGAAATTAAGAATTAAACTATGTAACAAATGAGTGAGCTAGGAGTATACGACTTGCTGCTGCAGCTGCTTATCCAACGGCGGCAGGGAGCACAGTCGTCTCTTTTTTTTTTTTTCTTTTTTTTTTGCACAGGAGAAAGAAATTTTTTGTGAACATACTTGAAACATTTAGCTATACACTGAGCCTACTCAATGTTGCCTCCATCAGCTGTGACGCATCTGGCCCACCGTTCATTCCATGATGTAAATGCACTTTGGTAAAATTCTGGGGATTGACTTTTACACCATCGCTTGACACAGGAAATAAGGTCTTTCTCACTATCAAATGTTTTACGGCGCATGTGGGCCTTCAGACGACCAAAGAGGTAAAAATCAGACGGAGCCAAGTCCGGACTGATTTTCTCCTGCGTCATAAGGACTGTATGGGGTTTGGCATTGTCATGGTGTAGTCTGACGAGCTGACGTTGTCAATGAAAATGATATCACATTGATCCCAGAAGAAGGAGGCCATCACCTTTCGGCCTGTTGTTCGTGAAAGTCTTGGTTTCTTCTTCCTAGGGGAACCCGGATGACGCCACTCCGTGGATTGTGTTTTGCTCTCAGGTTCGGACAAAAACAACCATGTTTCATCCTGGGTAATGGTGCCGTTAAAACAATGTTTCTACTCTTCAGTAAAGGTGTTCATGCGACCCTTGCACACTTTCTTTCTCATCGTTTTCATTTCTCTTGTCAATAATCTAGGCACCCAACGTGCACAGATTTTTCTGTACCCTAGTGACTGTACTAGCGATACCACACCAACCAACGACAAACGGGTCATTTCAGCAAGCTGTCCTGTCGTCACACATCTATCATTTTGGACGATTTGATCAATAGTCTTCATATTCGCATCACTCACTGCCGTCGATGGTCTACCGCATTGTGGACTATCCAGTAGAGAGAAATCACATTCTTTAAACCTCTGCAACCACCGCTAGATACTGCTGCGATCCACTGTGTCCTGCCCATAAACAGGGAGCAACTTCCTGTGAAACGATGAAGCAGAGTCATCAACGGTCTTGAAGAGGAACTCCATCACGTACCGTTGTCCCAACCTGACATCTACTTCACGGTCCATTATGGCTCACCTGTACATAAAAGAATATACCTTTATGTACCAACTTATAGCTAAAATTCCACATACGTTCACAAAAAAATTCATTCTACTCCGGCAAAAAATTAGAGACGACTGTGCAAAACTATTTGAACGCCCTTTGTTTTCAGTACGTGCAAGAAACAAGAGGGAACAGTAATAGTGGAAGAAAAAGATAGAATTACTCAGGTTATAAAGCGCATATGACATATGCGATCTTTACTTTCGACCTTACATCGAGGAAGCAACAAGTGGCATCCAAATTCTAGGTGAAAGGATGTCCATGATAAGATGCGCTGATGATATTGCTCAGTAAATGTGAGGAGCAATTCCAGAATCTGGATGAACAGTCCACTGAGCACAGAAAATTGATTGGGAGTAAACTGAAACGAATGAAAGTAACTAACAGCAACAGAAATGAGATTACCCATGAAATTAACATTAAAACTGGCGACCGCTTATTCGACAAAGTGAAGGAATTCTGCTGCCGCCTTTTAAGGAAAATAACGCATGACGGAAGAAGCGTGAAGGATATAAGAAGCAGATTAACACATGTGAAATCATTCCTCCCTGAAATAAGTCTAGTAGTATCCAACATAGGACTTAATTCGAGGAAGAAATTTCTGAGAATGGACATCCGGAGCACCGTTTTGAACATAAGAGAATCAGAGACTGTAGAAAAACCTGAAAAGACAAGAAACGAATCGTTTGAGAACGTCGTGCTACACAGTGGTGTTGTAAACTATTTCTACATATACAGGGTGTTACAAAAAGGTACGGCCAAACTTTCAGGAAACAGTCCTCACACACAAAGAAAGAAAATATGTTATGTGGACATGAGTCCGGAAACGTTTACTTTCCATGTTAGAGCTCATTTTATTACTTCTCTTCAAATCACATTAATCATGAAATGGAAACACACAGCAACAGAACGTATCAGCGTGACTTCAAACACTTTTTTACAGGAAATGTTCAAAATGTCCTCCATTAGCGAGGATACATGCATCCACCCTCCGTCGCATGGAATCCCTGATGCGCTGATGCAGCCCTGGAGAATGGCGTATTGTATCACAGCCGTCCACAATACGAGCACGAAGAGTCTCTACATTTGGTACCGGTGTTGCGTAGACAAGAGCTTTCAAATGCTCCCATAAATGAAAGCAAAGAGGGTTGAGGTCAGTAGAGCGTGGATGCCATGGAATTGGCCCGCCTCTACCAATCCATCGGTCACCGAATCTGTTGTTGAGAAGCGTACGAACACTTCGACTGAAATGTGCAGGAGCTCCATCATGCATGAACCACATGTTGTGTCGTACTTGTAAAGGCACATGTTCTAGCAGCACAGGTAGAGTATCCCGCATGAAATCATGATAACGTGCTCCATTGAGCGTAGGTGGAAGAAAATGGGGCCCAATCAAGACATCACCAACAATGCCTGCCCAAACTTTCACAGAAAATCTGTGTTGATGACGTGATTGCACAGTTGCGTGCGGATTCTCGTCGGCCCACACATGTTGATTGTGAAAATTCACAATTTGATCACGTTGGAATGAAGCCTCATCCGTAAAGAGAACATCTGCACCGAAATGAGGATTGACACATTGTTGGCTGAACCATTCGCAGAAGTGTACCCGTGGAGGCCAATCAGCCGCTGATAGTGCCTGCACACGCTGTACATGGTACGGAAACAACTGGTTCTCCCATAGCACTCTCCATACAGTGACGTGGTCAACGTTACCTTGCACAGCAGCAACTTCTCTGACGCTGACATTAGGGTTATCGTCAACTGCACGAAGAATTGCCTCGTCCATTGCAGGTGTCCTCCTCGTTCTAGGTCTTTCCCAGTCGCGAGTCATAGGATGGAATGTTCCGTGCTCCCTAAGACGCCGATCAATTGCTTCGAACGTCTTCCTGTCGGGACACCTTCGTTCTGGAAATCTGTCTCGATACAAACATACCGCGCGACGGCTATTGCCCCGTGCTAATCCATACATCAAATGGGCATCTGCCAACTCCGCATTTGTAAACATTGCACTGACTGCAAAATCACGTTCGTGATGAACAATAACCTGTTGATGCTACGTACTGATGTGCTTGATGCTAGTACTGTAGAGCAATGAGTCGCATGTCAACACAAGCACCGAAGTCAACATTACCTTCCTTCAATTGGGCCAACTGGCGGTGAATCGAGGAAGTACAGTACATACTGACGAAACTAAAATGAGCTCTAACATGGAAATTAAGCGTTTCCGCACACATGTCCACATAACATCTTTTCTTAATTTGTGTGTGAGGAATGTTTCCTGAAAGTTTGGTCGTACCTTTTTGTAACACCCTGTATACTCTGCAAACCACTGTGAAGTGCATGATAGTGTATATGTCGCACAGTACAGTTCTTGGGGCTTTTCTCGTTCCATCCAGTAGAGAGAAATCACCTTCTTTAAACCTCTGCAACCGCCGCTGGATACTGCTGCGATCCACTGGGTCCTCCCTATAAACAGGGAGCAACTTCCTGTGAACTGATGAGGCAGAGTCATCGCCGGTCTTCAAGAGGAACTCCATCACCGACCGTTGTCGCAACCTGACATCTACTTCACGGTCCATTATGTCCATGGATTAAACAAACCTGTGACGATCCGTGTTACCCTTCTCTGTATACGTTCAGTATCCTCTGTTAGTCATACGTGGTGTGGGTCCCATACATTTCAGCAATATTCTATAATGGGTCTGACAAGTGATTTGTAACCCATATCGTGATTGCATTCCCCCAGTATTCTACCAAAAAAACTAAGTCTACCATCTGCTTTACCCACGACTGAGCCTATGTGATCATTCCATTTCATATCCCTTCATAGTGTTACACCCAGTTATCTGCGTGAGTTGGCTGATTACTTGATCCTAAATCAGTACATGATAGTGTTAATGTGGACAATATTAGTGGAGCAGACAGTCTGAAATCAGGGAAGGGAGATGTAATTACAGATGATCCATTGGCATGGTTAAAGGAAGTTCCGTCAAATTTGGGGGCCAGTGCAATCTGATCTGGGGGCAATGCAATATACAATCTAGTACAGGGGCAGTGAGTACAAAAATGGTACAAGGAAATTCTGATCTAGATGCTAACACTGAAAGTGTAAAATCAGAGCTAGGCACAAAAATTTGAAAATATAGAGGCAAATGTAAGAGCTGAGGTGGGAAAGATTAAATCTGAAACTGAAGGAATGACAAACATAAAAGAGATTATTAGGACAGATAGGGGCAAAATATCCGAGGAGGTTGTCCTTGTTAATACTAGACTTGACCCAGTGGATAAAGATTTCGGGGACAAGTTGAAAAGAAACAGGACGAGCTGGGGGCGATTTTAAGGATTATGTGCAGAGGTAAAATACGCATGAGGAGGTAACCACGAAAGTTGTTGACAATTTGTCGGGTAGAGTGGCAGAATACGAAAAAGAGAAAATTAAAAATATGCAACAACTGGAATTAGAAATAAATAATGAAGCTTTGGAGTAGGAACAGCAGATTCAAGATGCACGGGCTAAATTAAATTCTTTAGCAGCGAATCAGGCTACTAGTGTGATAGGTTATCCATGGGTTAACTCAGAAACGCCAAAGTTTTTTGCAAATGATGGAAAATACCATCCAGTTGATTTAATTGCTGCGTGTAGAGATGTTTTTGTGCGAGGAATGTCAGATGAGGCTAAAATTAAGATCGCAAAAAGGTATCTAGAAGATAACACATAGTCATGGCCACATTTAATGTGTGCATATTTGCTGCCTGTGAAGTGTTTGAGAGTTGTTTCCTGAACAAATTCTGAGTTGAAGCAAAGCAAATGC
The DNA here is from genome assembly GCF_023898315.1 of Schistocerca nitens. Taxonomy (NCBI): domain Eukaryota; kingdom Metazoa; phylum Arthropoda; class Insecta; order Orthoptera; family Acrididae; genus Schistocerca; species Schistocerca nitens. Next base: position 356,242,802 of record NC_064615.1, read on the forward strand.
AACTCAGAATGAGATCCTAGGCTGTGCATGAAATGGTTAACCTGGTGCATATGAATCATCCGCTGGGAGTGCTAACGGAAATCACCACGCTCAAGAGACCATTACTGGAATTTTTGTAAAGGAATCTTGTTCATAGTCTGACAAATTCCATTAATAAATTTTTAGATTTTATTGGAAAGCTAGATCAGGTATTGAAATTCAGGCCGCGTAATGGGAACAATATACACGGAAATGGGAATCAGAATGGGAACAATAATTAGCATCAAAATAATTATCATGATCAAAACAAAAATAATAACCACCATAATAATAATTTTCAAAGTGAAAATGGAAATGGTAATTTCCATAATGGGAATGAAAAGTGGGAACAGAGATCTGAAGGGCAGGCACCTCACGAAATGCAACACCAAAATAAGACGTCGCAGAACTAGAGGTCGCCGCATCTCAAGTCTGATGCTGACAAAATAAACCGGCTTTGAAACGGACACGTTACTTTAAGATTACTATGGTCATCGGAAATTCAGCGAAGAAGTCGCGAATGTTGGAAATGGAGTTTGAAAGAAGTAAGAATAATATGGGGAATAGCTTGAAGCAGCCTAACCATAAAGAGGGCGCAAGAAATTTGTAGAATGTGTTGAGAAAGTTGGTAGTGATGATATGACGCTGAAAAATTTATTTTGTGAAGGGGAAATGAAGCATGGAAAGAATGCATATTTAGCGAAAAAATCCGTGACTAGGAGAGCGGCTGAAGTTGACCTGAATTTGGTGGAGGTGAAGTGTATGGTGAATTCTGATGAATTACTAGTCAGTAGCAGAAATACTATAGTAATGTAGGTGAAAGTAGTGTAGACGACTTTGTATAGACAGAAGTAGGTGATGCTACTTGTGAAGGCAGCGTATCAGTCGTCTCATCAGCTGGAGATGAATTTTATTATCTACTGGCTGAAGTGGGTGATTTATTGTTAAGGGAAAGGTGATGTTTTAGGAGTTGAAATTGTAAAGATTGAAGCTGTTGATTTATTTAGATGTCTCGAAGGAAGGAATTTGCGTTTTTATTTCCGCTGATGGAAGTGAACTGATGGCTCTTGATGGAAACTTGAATTATGAGCAGATGTGGAAGGATGAATGTGAAAATAATTAGTTAGACAGTATGTCGGAATATAAAATAGCAGGGCAGTCTGAGAGGAGAGAAAATGTAACGGAGAAAGAGATAGATTTCAGTGTGGCGGAATTTGAGTGCGCTATGAATTCTGATGTGGTACAATGCAGTAGCGGCAATTTGTGTCGTGTACCGGCAGAGAGTGATGGAATTATTAATAGTGATTTAAGTAATATATCGATGGATGTAAAGGAAGTTTTAAATATTGAAGCTTATGGGATATCGGCAGATGTTGATGGAGTTACCTGTGATGAAGTTTGTGGTGATTCGGCGGAAATAAGTGAGGTTTTGCTAAAGGGAGATGAAGTTTTAAGTTGTATGGATACAGAAGTCCTTACGTTGAAGAAAGGAAACAGTATAACTGGTTCTGAAGAGGACGATGAAACAATGTATTTTGATGATGCTTTAAATTCTGCAGATGATTTAGGGATAATGTGAAGAACCTAGAAAGGGGTGATGTGGAATATACTGGATTAGGAGAAAATGTTAGAAAAGAACGGTACATTAAAGAAGAAAGGGACTATTCTATTAATGATTGGAGTTTGCACAGAAAAATACTGAAGTCATTACTACCTCACTGATGGGCAAGGGTGAAATTTAAAGTACCAAGAGATCTTGAAGGGAGGAAAGATGAAATCGGAGTGAAGAAAGTGTTTAATGAATTGTTTGCTGATGATAATGAGATCGAGGGTTGGTCGGAAATTATAATGTCTACCATAGATATGTAGAAGAAAGGAAGGGATATTATAAATGATGTGTTAAATGAGAAACGTTTGAAGTGAGGAGAAATTAAAAATCTGCAGCCTGTAAGTGTAAAGATTGATGTTGATGACGAAAGAAAGTGTATGCTTCTCGAAGCCAAAGGTGGTGTTACTCTGGGGTCAAAAATTTTGTGTCTAGACGAACCAACCCACTGGTTAAAGGAGAAAGAGGCCACGAAATTGAACAGATCAAAAAGCGCAAAAATGTGAGATTTAAAAGGTACTCAGATTGAAGAGAAATATGTTCTGAGAGTCAACGGTGATAGAGTTGCTACTTGTGAAAGAAGAATGTGGTATGTGTGTAAATCTAAGCACGTAAATAAGTGTATTTTCATGTTTACTATTTAAGAATTTTGGAGGTTATTTCTGTTGCGTGTAAGGATTATTGCTGATGAATCTAGGATATTTGTGATAAAGTATGGAGGCCAGTTTAGTGAAAGGAGTGAGTAAATATTAGACGCACAAATTTTGATGTATGGAAATCGGCAGACTGGAATTAATTTTATTATTTATGACAGTCAGGAAGCTACTTTGTATAAGATGATCTAGAGAAAATTTCAAGGGGTTATTTAAATGTGTTACTTGTACTATTTTGGATAGGTTTCTCGTGTAATATGTGCAGATAATGGAAATTATTGCCCACACAAATTTTTGTGCTCGGAGGTCTTCAGATCTCATCAAAATTTTAACTGGATATGGAAAGAGAAAATATAGTTATGCGCAAAGTATAAGCAAAGTTTTTGGGGTTACATTTCGTTGGGTTGATTCCATAGTATATGATAGTTTGGAAGGGTCTTGAACAGGTATAAAATTTGATGAATTAATAGTGCAGTTTATCTGCACAGTTAAAAGAGAAAGTTAAACGGGAGAATTCTTCCTGGAGTTGCTGCAGTTTTTTTAAAACTTGAGAACTGATAAAATGTTAGTTAAGTCATGGCACGGAACAAGTTTCCTAAGACAAAAGACATGTTTTCTAGTGGGAACACGGACAGAGCGTTATAAGTGTCGAACTGTATCATATGTATTTTTCCAAAGACGTAAATTAGTTTCTGCTTTGCCATCCTGTTTGTGAATGTAGAGTGTCAGAAATATCGAACTGTATCAAAAGTATTTTTCCAAAGATATATGTCAGTTTTTGCTTTCCTACCCCGTTTATGAATGTATCAGCTCCACTGAGAAGAAATTTCAGATGGGGTTTCAGGAAGTTATACGATTACTGGTAACTACACCACATTCATAATTCGACAGTTATCTTCCTTCAACACTGACGGTAATCGAGGCTTGACTCATGTTTCGGCGCAGTACGTGGCCAATGGTGTAATGAGCAGAGGCAGCTGGACGGTAAACTATCTAAGCTCCAACGCCAGAACCCCAGTCGTGTGCTGGATAAAAATTGTGATTGTGAAGTGCAACGACGAAATGGCCAAAGCAAAAAGTGCTTTCAAATGAGCGCAACAGCGCTTAAAACTCATGTTAAAATTAAAGTTAACTCGAAATTTTTAGTTTATTTGGGCATTCATTTAATATACATTAATTTGTATAATTTGTGTTAGATTAGGAATCAATTTATGCTAGCAGTGAACGGCATAACATACCCTATGAGGTACATGCTGCTTCATACACCACCATAAAGATACTTAAATTACTGCTTTTACACACATATAGTGTATTCTATTTATTATGTTATTTAGGTTATGACAAATGGTGGTGCGACTTAATATGCCAAGTTAGCATGCTAGGAACTGCTCCTATGCTTAAATCATGCGCCTTCAACAACAATAAAACAAGAAGTATCACATATCGTTGTCTTTCGGCAGAGTTTCTTCTCATCGAAATTTTAGAAAACATTCTTGACTGGAGCAGAGCGATCGGTGTAAAATGTTAAAACTCAATAGAAACAGTCTCGATCGCGTTTTCAGACTTTTTGTGTGTTGGCGAACGGTTTCGGCCCTTTGTTCGGTCCATCTTCAGACTCACTCCGTCATTATGGCTGGTGGTGGCGGTGGACGGAGGGAGATCCGTAGAAGAACGGTTGTCAAAAGTACTTTTACGGATCTCGCTCCGTCTGCCGCTACCAGCTGCCATAATGGCGGTGTGAGTCTGAAGATGGACCGAACAAAGGGCAGCCGGCCGGAGTGGCCGTGCGGTTCTAGGCGCTACAGTCTGGAGCCGAGCGACCGCTACGGTCGCAGGTTCGAATCCTGCCTCGGGCATGGATGTGTGTGATGTCCTTAGGTTAGTTAGGTTTAATTAGTTCTAAGTTCTAGGCGACTGATGACCTCAGAAGTTGAGTCGCATAGTGCTCAGAGCCATTTGAACCATTTTTGAACAAAGGGCCGAAACCGGTTGCCAACAAATAAAATACCTGAAATCGCGATCGCGCCTGTTTTATTGGTTTTTAACATGTCTTCCCATTAGTGTCAAGACTTTGGATTATTATGTTACACGCGCTCTGACAAGAAATTTCCCTGAACTTATGCACTACGAAATTTATTTCTATCGACAACGTTCCACAGAAGCAGCCCATGTTTCCTGTTACGAACACCCTTTTCGAGATTAAAAGCTGTCAGCTTTTGCTAGCCTCATCAGAAGAGGCGTTTCGCACAATTTCAGGCATGTATTTGTGTAGGAATGGAAACATAAGTTTTAGAGTGCAGGGTAAGAAATCAGTTGCGCATGAGACATTTATTGACATTTTAACGAGGGAAGCAATGTTAATGTCTCCGGCGAAATAATAATAAAGTGGGGTGACATGGCGGCATCTAAAGACTAGAAGAGAAGTCTTCATGAGTCAGAAATTTCGAAACAGTGAGGTTGTTTTGAAGCATCACGTTAGATGCTTTCAATGCCATACATTTTTTTGCATAATTATCATGGAGAAACGTTGATATGCACTACAGTTACATGTTATTCAACTTCTGAAAGACGAAAACATAATTTGGGAAACTGTTTATCGTTGTCGAATTTACGTTTGCATTTTATTCTCGAATCGATTTTGCTAGCCCATCGTTTGTTTGGTGTCTCTAAGTCACCAATCCGATTTCGTCTGAACCATTAAGCAAGGTAATTAGTTGACGTAAAGTCTATGGCTCAAGTACATGACTGCAGATAGAGTGCAGCCTTTGTTCGCCGCCTGCGACTTTACCTCTGTATTGACATATACCTACCTAACTGGGCTATGCACGACTCGGTTTAAAAAGCATGGCTCGGTAAAGTCATACGGTCGAGCCGCACACGTCTGCTTTCATGGCCCGTAGCTAAACTCGCTAGGAATAACAACATGTACCTGTGTTCCTGCTGGCAAATATTCTGTGCATTGGCTCGAGCTGTGAATTAATAAAATAATCAGAAATATTAAATGCAACATAAATAAATAATTAAAAAAGAGTTTTATTCTAACGTCTGAAATCGATGTACACAACGCCAGAAATTTATGTTGAGTAATGTTTATTCATGTAATTAATCTCAAATAAACGGAAAATGGTTCTATACTACCAATTATAAAACAGCTACAAAGGTAACCTTATTAAAACGAAATTATGTTGCGGTAAGAACGTTAAAGGGTTAGTAGCAGAATCCCCAAGTTAAAAAGTCATCCAAGACGTGCGAAAAACAAAGTCAATTTCGAAATCATAACAGACGAAGTTTTTGCCACCTCGAAATAGCGCAGAGTTCAGCATGACCATTTACACATCAAAACACGAGAGATAAAGAGTAAATACTAATGCTCTGTATAGTTTTAGTTCTGTAATGCAAGCGCAAGGAGTAATAGTTCTAAACTGGAACACATTATGACTTTGCGAAAGTTAAAGCCCGTTTGAAAGTTTAAATATTCTATCGGCCGTTCATCGGCCAGACTCTGTCACTTACATGACCCGATATCACAACAACATTATTTGACTCAACATGACCACTTTCCATGCTAAACTGTCCGCCCCCGGTAGCTGAGTGATCAGCGCGACAGACTGTCAATCCAAAGGGCCCGGGTTCGATTCCCGGCTGGGTCGGAGATTTTCTCCGCTCAGGGGCTGGGTGTTGTGTTGTCGTAATCATCATCATTTCATCCCCATCGACGCGCAAGTCGCCGAAGTGGCGTCAAATCGAAAGACTTGCACAAGGCGAACGGTCTACCCGCCGGGAGGCCCTCGTCACACGACATTTCATTTCCATGCTAAACTAATAAATTATAACAATATTTAATTAAAGGGATGTTATAAACATTCGTCACACTCAGACCATTTACAATTATTATAAATAATAGTTTATTCATAAATAAATAAGCCAGAAATCTGGCACTTGTGCGCACGTGTTAAGTGACAGTAACATGTTTTAAATACTTGTTGAGCAATTACTTAGGCCTGCTTGACGGAAACGTCTTTTGACACACTTTTCAATGGTGGTGTCAGTTAATACGTGCGACTGACCACTTCTAAATTACAATGGTTTTTTATATCAACATTTAGATAAAACTATAGACAGAACTAGAAAAATATTCATTTAATAATTACACAAGTATGAAAAGCTAAGAAACATTCAGGCTGCGTTCAGTTGCTGTGTTGTGGAAAAACGATTTTCTGACAGACAATTTCATAATGGAAAGGATATAAAAACGTAATAAATCAGTAAATAAAATAGATACAGATTGCAGCTTTCAGGGATGATACTTATAGAGCAGTGCTACCATCCGAGACATTGTTGAAGTCACAGAGACCGTTTAAAAGTTGTTAATTTCAAGCTTTATTGTGGAGATATTCAGTCACTGTAAATTATTAACTCTTGTAGTTCTTAGGATACTGAATGTGTTATTCTTTCATTGGATGTGCGTCAATTTGCTAAGATTGCGGATGGGTATTCAGGTTTGATTTACTATGTAACTGTGATTTATTACTGAATTTTAAGAGTTGTAAGTAGAAATTGTTTGACAGATAGCCGTACTGTAGGTGCAACCACAACGGAGGGGTATCTATTGAGAGACCAGACAAACGTGTTGTTCCTGAAGAGGTGCAGCAGCCTTTTAAGTAGTTGCAGGGGCAACAGTCTGGATGATTGACTGATCTGGCCTTGTAACACTAACCAAAACGGCCTTGCTCTGCTGGTACTGAGAACGGCTGAAAGCACGGGGAAACTACAGTCGTAATTTTTCCCGCGGGCATGCAGCTTTACGTATGGTTAAATGATGATGGCGTCCTCTTGGGTAAAATATTCTGCAGGTAAAATAGTCCCCCATTCGGATCACCGGGCGGGGACAATCCCGGAGGACGCTGTTATCAAAAGAAAGAAAACTGGCGGTCTGCGAATCGGAGCGTGGAATGTCAGATCCCATAATCGGGCAGGGAGGTTAGAAAATTTAAAAAGGGAAATGGATAGATTAAATTTAGACAGAGTGGGAATTAGTGAAGTTCGGTGGCAGGAGGAACAAGGCTTCTGGTCAGGTGAATACAGGGTTATACATACAACATCAAATAGGGGTAATGCAGGAGCAGGCTTAATAATGAATAAAAAAGACAGGAGTGTGGGTAAGCTACTACAAACAGCATAGTGAACGTATTATTCTGGCCAAAATAGATACGAAGCCCACGCCTACCACATTATTACAAGTTTATATGGCAACTAGCTCTGCAGATGACGAAGAGATTGATAAAATGTATGATGAGATAATGTTAATGTGGCCTTCAGTCCAGAGACTGGTTTGATTCAGTTCTCCATGCTACTTTATCCTGTGCAAGCTTCTTCATCTCCCAGTACCTACTGCAACCTACATTCTTCTGAATCTTCTTAGTATATTCATCTCTTGGTCTCCCTCAACGATTTTTACCCTCCACGCTGCCCTCCAATACTAAATTGGTGATCCCTTGATGCCTCAGAACATGTCCTACCAACCGATCCCTTCTTCTAGTCAAGTTCTACATCTTCATCTACATTTGTACTCCGCAAGCCACCCAACGGTGTGTGGCGGAGGGCACTTTACGTGCCACTGTCATTACCTCCCTTTCCTGTTCCACTCGTGTATGCTTCGCGGGAAGAACGACTGCTGGAAAGCCTCCGTGCGCGCTCGAATCTCTCTAATTTTACATTCGTGACCTCCTCGCGAGGTATAAGTGAGGGCAAGCAATATATTCGATACTTCATGCAGAAACGCACCCTCTCGAAACCTGGCCAGCAAGCTACACCGCGATGCAGAGCGCCTCTCTTGCAGAGTCTGCCACTTGAGTTTGCTAAACATCTCCGTAACGCTATCACGCTTACCATATAACCCTGTGACGAAACGCGCCGCTCTTCTTTGGATCTTCTCTATCTCCTCTGTCAACCCGACCTGGTACGGATTCCACACTGATGAGCAATACTCAAGTATAGGTCGAACGAGTGTTTTGTAAGCCACCTCCTTTGTTGATGGAGTACCATTTCTAAGGACTCTCCCAAAGAAATCTCAAACATGGCACCCGCCTTACCAACAATTAATTTTATATGATCATTCCACTTCAAATCGTTCCGTACGCATACTCCCAGAAATTTTACAGAAGTAACTGCTACCAGTGTTTGTTCCGCTATCATATAATCATACAATAAAGGATCCTTCTTTCTATGTATTCGCAATACATTACATTTGTCTATATTAAGGATCAGTTGTCACTCCCTGCACCAAGTGCCTATCCGCTGCTGCAGATCTTCCTGCATTTCGCTGCAATTTTCTAATGCTGCAACTTCTCTGTATACTACAGCATCATCCGCGAAAAGCCGCATGGAACTTCCGACACTATCTACTAGGTCATTTGTATATATTGTGAAAAGCAATGGTCCCGTAACACTCCCCTGTGGCACGCCAGAGGTTACTTTAACCGTCCGTAGACGTCTCTCCATTGAGAACAACATGCTGTGTGCTGTTTGCTAAAAACTCTTCAATCCAGCCACACAGCTGGTTTGATATTCCGTAGGCTCTTACTTTGTTTATCAGGAGGCAGTGCGGAACTGTATCGAACGCCTTCCGGAAGGAAAATGGCATCTACCTGGGAGCCTGTGTTTAATATTTTCTGGGTCTCATGAACAAATAAAGCGAGTTGGGTCTCACACGATTTCTGTTTCCGGAATCCATGTTGATTCCTACAGAGTAGATTCTGGGTTTTCAGAAATGACATGATACGCGAGCAAAAAACATGTTCTAAAATTCAACAACAGATCGATGTCAGAGATATAGGCCTATAGTTTTGCGCATTTGCTCGACGACCCTTCTTGAAAACTGGAACTACCTGTGCTCTTTTCCAATCATTTGGAGCCTTCCGTTCCTCTAGAGACTTGCGGTACACGGCTGTTAGAAAGGGGGGGGGGGGGGCAAGTTCTTTCGCGTACTCTGTGTAGAATCGAATTGGTATCCCGTCAGGTCCAGTGGACTTTCCTCTGTTGAGTGATTCCAGTTGCTTTTCTATTCCTTGGACACTGATTTCGATGTCAGCCATTTTTTCGTTTGTGCGAGGATTTAGAGAAGGAACTGCAGTGCGGTCTTCCTCTGTGAAACAGCTTTGGAAAAAGGTGTTTAGTATTTCAGCTTTACGCGTGTCATCCTCTGTTTCAATGCCAACATCATCCCAGAGTGTCTGGATATGCTGTTTCGATCCACTTACTGATTTAACGTAAGACCAGAACCTCCTAGGATTTTCTGTCAGGTCGGTACATAGAATTTTACTTTCGAATTCACTGAACGCTTCACGCATAGCCCTCCTTAAGATAACTTTGACATCGTTTAGCTTCTGTTTGTCTGAGAGGTTTTGGCTGCGTTTAAATTTGCAGTACAGCTCTCTTTGCTTTCGCAGTAGTTTTCGTTGTTGTTGAACCACGGTGCGTTTTTCCCCGGTCCCTCACAGTTTTACTCGGCACGTACCTGTCTAAAACGCATTTTACGATTGCCTTGAACTTTTTCCATAAACACTCAACATTATCAGTGTCGGAACAGAAATTTTCGTTTTGATCTGTTAGGTGGTCTGAAATCTGCCTTCTATTACTCTTGCTAAACAGATAAACCTTCCTCCCTTTTTTTATATTCCTATTAACTTCCATATTCAGGGATGCTACAACGGCCTTATGATCACTGATTCCCTGTTCTGCACTTACAGAGTCGAGAAGTTCGGGTCTGTTTGTTATCAGTAGGTCCAAGATGTTATCTCCACGAGTCGGTTCTCTGTTTAATTGCTCGAGGTAATTTTCGGATAGTGCACTCAGTATAATGTCACTCAATGCTCTGTCGCTACCACCCGTCCTAAACATCTGAGCGTCCCAGTCTATATCTGCTAAATTGAAATTTCCACCTAAGACTATAACATGCTGAGAAAATTTATGTGAAATGTATTCCAGATTTTCTCTCAGTTGTTCTGCCACTAATGCTGCTGAGTCGGGAGGTCGGTAAAAGGAGCCAATTATCAACCTAGCTCGGTTGCTGAGTGTAACCTCCACCCATAATAATTCACAGGAACTATCCACTTCTACTTCACTACAGGATAAACTACTACTAACAGCGTCAAACACGCCACCACCGGTTGCCTTTGTAAAAACTCAGCTTCGGTGCTTTCTATCAGCGCTTGAAGTTTACCAACGCAGCTTCGACAGTTTACAATTACAATACCGATTGCTGCTTGGTCCCCGCATGTGCAACAAATTTCTCTTCTCCCCAATTCTGTTCAATACCTCCTCATTAAAATTACCAAATATGCAGCAACCGATCGCAAAATCATGTTTTATTTATTCACTTTTGCAAATCGATTTCATCTGATTAACAGCCATCATCGGTGCTACAAATACAAGAATAAAAATAATTAATAACAGTGACCAATTATTTTTATTCTTGTATTTGTAGCACCGATGACGGCTGTTAATCAGTTGAAATCTATTTGCAAAAGTGAAAAATAAGACATGATTTTGCGACTGGTTGCTACATATTTGGTAATTTTATGGTTTACGGTCGCTGCACGACTTGGGAACCACATCGAGCCCACCATTCATAACTTCCTCATTAGTGATAAGATCTACCCATCTAATCATCAGCATTCTTCTGTCACCACATTTCGAAAGCTTCTATTCTCTTGTTGTCCAAACTATTTATCGTACACGTTTCACTTCCATACATGGCTACTCTCCATAAAAATACTTTCAGAAAAGACTTCCTGATACATAAATCTATACTCGATGTTAACAAATTTCTCTTCATCAGAAACGCTTTCCTTGCCATTGCCAGTCTACATTTTATATCCTCTCTACTTCGACCATCATCAGTTATTTTTCTCCCCAAATAACAAAAGTCATTTACTAATATAAGAGTCTCACTTCCTAATCCAATTACCTCAGCTTCACCCAACTTAATTCGACTACATTCCATTATCCTCGTTTTGCTTTTGTTGGTGTTCATCTTATATCCTCCTTTCAAGACACTGTCCATTCCGTTCAACTGCTCTTCCAAGTCCTTTGCTGTCTCTGACACAATTACAATGTCATCGGCGAACCTCAAATTTTCTATTTCTTCTCCATGGATTTTAATACATCGATTTTGAAGACTGTATGTTGAAGAAAGAAATTTTAGATATAGTTAAAAATCACAGAACAGCGCACAACGAATACACAATAGATGAAATGGCGAAGAATGCAGAGAAAACTGTTCTCAGAATTCCTCCGTACCACTGTGAATTAAACGCCATCGAGTTAGTGTGCGCCAGAATCAGAGGTAATGTTGCAGCGAAAAACAAAACATACAAAATGCCGGAAGTTAAAGTATTGCCATAAGAAGCAGTAAGAACAGTGACTGCTGAGGATTGGAACAAGTGCGTCCTCCATGTCGTAGAAAAAGTGGAAACTCAAATGTGAAAATTAGACTGCATTATAGAGGAGAGAGAGGAGAGGTTTGTTATAAACCTCAATGAAAACAGTTCAAGTTCGACAGAGTGAACCTTGTTTCGTCCTTTATCATTATTATTACTGTTATTAAAATTAACAATTAATTGTATCTCAATGGAGCGTTTTGTTAGCAACCTGAAAGAAAATAAATCTGCATCGAGAGAATGAACTCAGTTTAACATTATTTTAACATTATTGTTAAATTTCTTTCGTACATTGTTGTCCAGGTTTCTCACGGTCCGCTGTGACAGCTCGGCAGCCAGCCGAACGCCGCCAGATGCAAAGCGTGCGCCAAGGATTTTCCACACCCCTACATATCACTTGAACACCGAATGCTTTCTCTGGAAACGAGCGTAGTCGCTCACGCGACACTGTTTACGTTTCGTCCAGCTCTCGGTGAATAGACTTTATACTCGATGTTAACAAATTTCTCTTCTTCAGAAACGCTTTCCTTGCTGTTGTCAGTCTACATTTTATATCCTCTCTTTCGACCATCATCAGCTATTTTGCTCCCCAAATATCAAAACTCATTTACTACTATAAGTGTCTCATTTCCTAATCTAATTAGCCCAGCTTCACCCAACTTAGGTTTAAGTAGTTCTAAGTTCTAGGGGAATGATGACCATAGATGTTAAGTCCCATAGTGCTCAGAGCCATTTGAACCATATCCTCCTTTCAAGGCACCGCCCATTCCGTTCAACTGCTCTTCCAAGTCCTTTGCTGTCTCTGACACTTACAATGTCATCGGTGAACCTCAAAGTTTTTATTTCTTCTCCATGGATTTTAATACCTGCTCCAAATTTTTCTTGTTTCCTTTACTGCTTGCTCAATATACAGATTGAATAACATCGGAGGTAGGCTACAACCCTGTCTCACTCCCTTCCCAACCACTGCTTCCCTTTCATGCCCCTCGAATTTTATAACCGCCATCTGGTTTCTGTACAAAATTGTAAATAGCCTTTCGCTCCCTGTATTTTACCCCTGCCACCTTCAGATTTTAAAAGAGAGTATGCCAGTCAACATTGTCAAAAGCTTTCTCTAATTCTACAAATACTAGAAACGTAGGTTTACCTTTTCCTTAATCTATCTTCTAAGATAAGTCGTAGGGTCAGTATTGCCTCATGTGTTCCAACATTTCTATAGAATCCATATTTATCTTCCCTGAGGTCAGCTTCTACCAGTTTTTCCATTCGTCTGTAAAGAATTCGTGTTAGTATTTTGCAGCCGTGACTTATTAAACTGATAGTTCGTTAATTTTCACATCTGTCAACACCTGCTTTCTTTGGAATTGGAATTATTATACTCTTCTTGAAGTCTGAGGGTATTTCGCCTGTCTCATACATCTTGCTCACCAGATGGTAGAGTTTTGTCAGGACTGGCTCTCCCAAGGCTGTCAGTAGTTCTAATGGAATCTTGTCTCCTCCCGGGGCCTTGTTTCGACTCAGGTCTTTCAGTGATCTGTCAAATTCTTCATGCAGTGTCATATCTCCCATTTCATCTTCATCTACATCCTCTTCCATTTCCATAATATTGTCCTCAAGTAAATCGCTCTTGTATAGACCCTCTATATACTCCTTCCACCTTTCTGCTTTCTCTTCTTTGTTTAGAACTGGGTTTCCATCTGAGCTCTTATATTCACACAAGTGGTTCTCTTTTCTTCAAAGGTCTCTTTAATTTTCCTGTAGGCAGTATCTATCTTACCCTTTGTGATATATGCCCCTCCATCCGTACATTTGTCCTCTAGCCATCCCTGCTTAGCCATTTTGCACTTCCTGTCGATCTCATTTTTGAGACTTTGTATTCCTTTTTGCCTGCTTCGTTTACTCCATTTTTATATTTTCTCCTTTCATCGATTAAATTCAATATATCTTCTGTTACCCACGGATTTCTACTAGCCCTCGTCTTTTTACCTACTTGATCGTCTGCTGCCTTCACTATTTCATCCCTCAAAACTACCCATTCTTCTTCTACTATATTTCTTTCCCCTACTCCTGTCAATCGTTCCCTTACGCTGTCCCTGTAACTCTCCACAACCTCTGGATTTGTCAGTTTATCCAGGTCCCATCTCCCTAAATTCACACCTTCTTGCAGTTTCTTCAGTTTTACTCTACAGTTCATAACCAATAGATTGTGGTCAGAGTCCACATCTACCCCTGGAAATGTCTTACAATTTAAAACCTGGTTCCTGACTCTCTGTCTTACCATTATATAATCTATCTGGGACCTTCCAGTATCTCCAGGCTTCTTCCATGTATACAACCTTCTTTCATGATTCTTGAACCAAGTGTTAGCTACGATTAAGATATGCTCTGTGCAAAATTCTACCAGGCGGCTTCCTCTTTCATTCCTTACCCCATTCCATATTCACCTATTAAGTTTCCTTCTCCTCCTTTCCCTACTATCGAATTTTAAATGCGAACATTTTAGTTAGGCTTTACCGTGACTGTTATTGACATTAAATGAAACAACAAGTTTACTGTAAGCAGTCACTGTTTACTTATATACATGACGCGTTTCGAAGGTTTAAACCTCCATCATCAGGTGGATTTACATTTGTGGGGTAACAACAACATCATCACACAAAACCCACTTCATCACACAGGTGTGTACAAAATCGAATCTTTGGACTGTGACTGCTTCTACATGGGCTAGGCAGGCAGATCATTTGAGATTAGATTCAAAGAACACGGCAGCACTAAAAGACAACAAATACCACACATCAGCAATAGCCACCCACTTGCATGAAACAAAACACAATGTTAACCAAACGAGTATCAACATCCTACACATCCAACCAAAAGGCAGAAATCTAGACATCCTTGAAACACTCCAAATACACAAACACCAAACAAAACAACCTGAATGCATCTTAAATGACAAAAATAACAATATTTATAATAGTATCATCTCTGTTTTCAGCAACTGCCTACGTCATTAAAACTGCAGTGCACGCACGCACGCACGCACACACACACACACACACACACACACACTTAAACATCGGTTGGTAAGACATGTTCTGAGGCATCAAGGGATCACCAATTTAGCATTGGAGAGCAGCGTGGAGGGTAAAAATCGTAGAGGGAGACCAAGAGATAAATACACTAAGCAGATTCAGAAGGATATAGGTTGCAGTAGGTACTGGGAGATGAGGCTTGCACAGGATAGAGTAGCATGGAGAGCTGCATCAAACCAGTCTCTGGACTGAAGACCAAAACAACAAGTAAACATATTTCAGATGTACTTTCTTTATACCTGAGCTCGCCTAGAGCGGTCGTGAGGCCTCCTCACCACACCGACACACACTAGCCAAGTCAGCTAATCACCTCGCTCCTCAATACCAATCCTAGATGGCCTAATAGCTCGCCTAAATATGTGTAACATTACGCACCTCTATTTAATGTAGATCAATATGTTAAGGAGAATCCAACGACGACGACGGGTTACGTTGTCAAAATTTTTCGCACGGAGATGCAAAAAATTAACAGAGTACAAAAAAGGACGTCATGCTGGCACGAAAACATTGTATAGCGAAGGTTTCAACAGGCCAGTAGCAAGAACAATGTCCTGTGTCCTACGATACGATCTGTTAAGATATTGCAGTGCCTGTGTTATTCTGAATTACGACGTAAACATCCTTTGGACATGCATGCATGTCTAAAGAACTCTGTATCGAATTTCAGAATAACACAGGCACTGCAATATCGTACTTATCCGCCGACACCGGGCTAGCGACTTTCAAGTAAAATGTTTCGCCTGTACGGGAGTGTACATAATGGATGTACGAGTACAGGTTGTAGATGCATGGTTTGCGACATATGGAAGTTGGGGGCTGGGAATGAGTCGTGCACGGATAGCCAAATGGTAAGTCGATCGCTCGCGATAAGCGGGAAGTCCTGGTCCGGCACAAATTTTCACTGTCGTAATTCCTTCCTAAAGCTCATGGTTGTCCGTATTTGCAGTGGCGAATAAATTTAATGAATATTCTGTATCGGTTTAAGTAAACAAAGAGAAACCCATTTTAGTAAGACACTTATCAGAGAAGTGCACGCCAGAATAAAGCACAGCATGGACAAAAGAGTGGCATTTGGGGTGTGAAGTCGGTTACACGGTTGAACTTAAGATTTATTTATTGCTAACAGTATGACTAAAATGTTAAAAAAAGTGAGTTCACATTTTACTAAGATAACTGAACGAATTAGCCACACATCGAATTACTACTTTATAACATTGCTGTGAGATGTTCAGTTCCTTGTCAATTCATATCTTCAAATAGGGACGACAACGAATCACATCCATCTATAGTGTAGAGTCAAACTAGTTATCTTAATATTTTGAAAATACAAGTACAGCCAAGTCAAATCTTGTAAAGTGTACTAAAATATTAATTTAACATGAACTGTGATCATAAATATTTTTATTATCCTCCAGGAGGAAGACTAACGACATTCTTGGTTGGGCATCCGTCGGAGGAATATCTCAAATTCACGGAAAGCTACTTAGAAGACCTAACTTGCCACTGATAGGTCTAGCAATCTTTAGAAATAACATTTTTCGCCCGGACTGTAAACCGAAAATAATAAATATCAAACTTTTTGACAGTATTTACAAGTCGCCCTCATGCTTCGAGCTTTCCAGCGATAGCTTATTTCTACAAATCACTTCCTTCCTCTTCCCCTACAGACTGACGCTAGGCTACAGCAGCTTTTTTTTATGGTAAGTCGTATATGCACTAAGTATGGTAGATATTCCTCTAGACAGTCCACTTTGCTAAAGCATAAACAACTACACACATCCATCTACACTGCCCAACAAATAAAGCGAAGCACGCAGAAGCCATCCTCAAATGTCAATGTAACTTCGCACACGTACACAGCATCGACAGGTATGTACACGACTAGCGTTGCAATTCTCTGTCACAGAGCTAACAGCCACCGCAGTCCATTAGTGTTGATCATGTTTAATATTGTTACCAGACCTGGCAGATATAAGGGGCGTGAACAGCGTCTTGTGTGATCAATGTGGACAAGGAACTATCGGATACTCGTGTGAAACAGCCTTATCAGCAAGTGACAAAATTTGAAAGGCATCTCATTACGGGTCTCCATTTGGCCAGCTGGTCGAACTGCGCAATATCCAGATCTGTGGGGCATTCGGATCTGGCAGTAGCCCAGTGTTGAATTGCATGGAAACGTGAGGCAGGCACAATCGTTGTCAAGGTTCAGGTGGACCACATCTCACCACCACAAGGAATTATCGCCGTATCGTGTGCACCAAGCACATCGAAAGCCCTTCACACCTGCAACTGGCATCCGAGGACAAGTAATTGATTCTGCAACTTTCTGTGTCAGTCAGCACCATTATTCGGAGGATAGCAGCAGCCGAACTACGTAAATATCGTCATATACGTAGGCAGCCGTTAACACCACAATAAAAATGGCTGCAATTCAAGTGGTGCCGTGGCAGGGAAGCATGGAATACTGATTAACTGCGTCGCATTATGTTCAGCAAGGAATCGCGTTTCTGATTTACCCTGGCTGACCATCTATGTCAAGTACGGTGATGACCTCGGGAGAAGTCCCATCCCTCCAGTGTTTTGGGGAGACTCAGCGTTACTACTGCTGGCGTCATGATGTGGGGAGACATCGCGTATGACTTCAAATTACGGATCGTAGTGATTGAGGGAGCTCTGAAGGCACAACGACATCCTGCGTCCTCCTCATATGTTACCTATCATATGACAGTATTGTGATGCCATTTTTCCAACAGGATAATGCTCGAGCGCACACAGTACATGTCTCTATGAACTGTCTGTGTGATACTGAAGCACTCTCGTAGCCAGCAGATTCCCCAGATCTGTCCCCAACGAATGGGACCAGTTGGAACACCAACACTGTCCCACGGCCAGTAGGCGGGATGTCAACTAACCACTACAACAGCTGTGGGCCAGCTTGCCTCAGGAATGGCCACGATGGGTTTACGTCATCCTTCTCAACCGAATAAGTGCATGCATCGAGGCCATAGTGGATGCAATGTCATATCGATAAGTGGACTCACACTGCCAATTTCACTCGACATTTTAATCACAGAAATAACATCACATAACCTCTCTACCCGTTAAGTTTCATTTCGTTTCCTTCTCTTCTTCTGGTGCTTCACATTACTGTCAGCAGCTTACATAGAACTCTGCATCTCTACTCCACCAAGAGTTCATCAGAAAGTCTGGAAAAAGTAATAATGCAAAGGAGCGGAAAGAGAAAATTGACGTACGGCTCAGTATCCAGTTTCATTGAAAACAGGCAACAGACGACTTTATATCTATGATACGGCATTAACTTAGCTCCGCTGCGGAACAAAGAGCAATAAGAATCAGAAAGCTACACTTGGGGACAAGAACTACCATTAATTTGTAAGTGCCCACAGAGCGGAAAGGATTACGCCGGCAGCAATGCACGACCAGAATCTGTTTTGAACACTCGACTCAGGGCTCTTCAGCTATTTTGTACCTTTGTTCCTTCAATCAAAATTTCTAGGACCCGTAATGTCTGCAGCTGTAGTACCTTCTTCACAAACCATGTCCCCTCAGTGGGTCCCATACGCACATCGTTTACTGCACACAGAACCTAGCCAATACACGGGCCACTGGAATAGCCGGCCGAAGTGGCCGTGCGGTTAAAGACGCTGCAGTCTGGAACCGCAAGACCGCTACGGTCGCAGGTTCGAATCCAACCTCGGGCATGGATGTTTGTGATGTCCTTAGGTTAGTTAGGTTTAACTAGTTCTAAGTTCTAGGGGACTAATGACCTCAGCAGTTGAGTCCCATAGTGCTCAGAGCCATTTGAGCCATTTGGCCACTGGAATGCGTGGGTTCTCTCCCTCTACTGTCTTGGCAAGGGACGCAATTCGATCCCTTTCCACCCCGAATACTTTTACGTAAATGCAAATGGAACGAAATTACTTGAAAAATGTTGCCCCTAGACGATAACAGAAAAGAAGCACGTCGAGGGAAAGCTGCACTATCTTGTACGTCGCTTGGAAGCAAGGCAACAGTTCTGCATGAAACCTAACACTCGTACTCGCACAATCGTGTGGATTAAGGTGGAAAAGGCTGTGGTGACTTCCATTTCACCCATGGGAATAAAATCATGGTCCGCAGCACGCATGCGAAGATCTAAGGGGTGGTATGGAAGAGAGGGGCATGATATCTCCCCCCCCCCCCCAAGTAAAACATTTCACAAAAGCTATTTTTATTTTTATAAGTGACATTTTCCAAATGCCTAATCTAACTTTCAGAGATAAAGTAGGACGAAAACTGAGTGTCTCGAAAGTCGCAAGAAATTCCAGAAATAATAAGCTACGCATAACACTGGGTACTTTTCAGTCGCCTGCCTGAGGGCTTGCCCACTAGAATGGATTTGCAGCCTGAAAAGGATTCTCGTCAAGCAAAGACGCCACTCGCAGATGGCCCATACCTGCTGTCAACAAGAAATCTGACACTATGAGCGATAATTATAGGTCCTGCAGGAATCGCTTCGTAGCAATAAATTACTTACATACACAGTGTCCAGTCACATTAATGTGACATTTCAATGTGACCAGCTGTCAAAAGCTTGAATAACCACCTTTTGTAGCGCGGACCGCTGCGAGACGTGCTGGGAGAGATTCAGTGAGGTTCTTTAAGGAACCTACAGGGATGTGGAGCGATGCCGACTCCAGTGCTGTGCCCAGATGCGCTAGATTCCTCAGTTGAGGATCCGCGGCGCGATCAGTTCCACAGATGTGGTCCCACATATTCTTGACTGCATTTAAATCCGGGATTTTGGTGGGCAGGGGAGTATAATAAACTCATCGCGATGCTCTTCGAAGCACGCACGTATAATGCGAGCTGTGTGGCATGTTGCATTGTCCTGCAGGTAGATGCCAACGTCCTGAGCAAAAACGGACTCCCTGTGGGTGTGGACATGGTCCCCAAGGATAGATGCATACTTTTGTTGATCTACTGTGCCTTCCAGGATGACGGGATCAGCCAGGGAATGCAATGAAAACATTCCACAGACCATAACGCTCCCTCCCCTGGCCTGCACCCTTCGGACGATTGTTGCAGGGGGTTTGCTTT
Source organism: Schistocerca nitens (assembly GCF_023898315.1). NCBI lineage: Eukaryota > Metazoa > Arthropoda > Insecta > Orthoptera > Acrididae > Schistocerca > Schistocerca nitens. The sequence continues at coordinate 356,262,711 of NC_064615.1, forward strand.
TAGATGTTTCACGCCGTACACGCCAATATCCATGTGTGTGATGGAGCGAGATTCATCTGAAAGCGCCACCTGTCGCCACTCAGTGGACGCCCAGTTGCGGTACCGACGTGCAAATTCCAGCCGATGAACAGCAGTTAGCAGCGATGCATGAAGCAGGCGTCTGCTTGCGGAGTCCGATACACAGCGTGGGGAGACACTGTCGGTACCCCTTGGTTGATGAGGACAGTCAGTTCCTCAACAGTTGCTCGTCTATTCGCCTGTACTCATCTCCGCAGCCGTCTTTCAGCCCTGTCATCTATGGCCCGTGGTGCACCACTGCTATCTCGACGCCGGTTGTGGATAGCACTACTTTGCCATGCATGGAGTTCTTCAACCACAGCGCCAAGCAAACAGTTTACAAATTTAGCCGTTTCGGAAATGCTTGCACCCATAGCCCGAAAGCCAATGATTGTACCGAGCGAGGTGGCGCAGTGGTTACCACACTGGACTCGCATTCGGGAGGACGACGGTTCATTCCCGCGTCCGGCCATCCTGATTTAGGTTTTCCGTGATTTCCCTAAATCGCTCCAGGCAAATGCCGGGATGGTTCCTTTGAAAGGGCACGGCCGACTTCCTTCTCCCTTCTTCCCTAATCCGATGAGACTGATGACCTCGCAGTTTGGTCTCTTCCCCGTTTGGACGTCAGGTAAATCGTTCCGTTTCCGCATTACGACAACGACTGCAATGTTATCCGCATCCCCCAGATAATTTGTATACACCCTCCACTCTCCACTGCTAGTCCGCTGACGTCGAACATAGACTGTGGTCACATTAATGTGACTGGATCGTGTATAACCTACAACCGCATTACAATATGTGACGTCGGGTTGCGTAAGGTCGGCTAGTATGGACTGGTTAAGCAAAAGGTGGTATAAAGCTTTAGTAGTTGCTTTGAATTAAGGTGTAACTGCATAAAATCTTAGCTTGAACATTTGTTTCAGTGTAAATGGTAAAAAAATACCTAACTAAAGCGTCACACAGCAAGAAAAGAGTAGGACTTACAATTCCAGATGTTAAGAAAAATATTGGGTAGCATGGCGCACACAACAAAATATAGGATTTTAACTAAAAAGGATGTTTTTGTGATTCACAAACAAATTATCTGTTTATAAACTAGAAGTCCCAGATAACAAAAATAACAGTCAGCTAAAAAACTTTCCAACGTGGGGTAAAAAAAAACCTGATACAAGGCATTGATGTTGTGGGCCGAGCTTTTATGTAAATTATGAGTGCTTCTTCATAAAGTTTTGGCAGAAATATGTACCTGCCACTTTGATTTCTCTGTTAAATTTTCTGCTAAACTGGTAATCCAACTTCTGAAACTCAATCTCCGCTAGCGGCATTGACATGGAATCTAAACCTCTGGATGCGTGCTACAAGCATTTCTTCGCAATTTACTTCAATTGTTGGCTTAAAAAAACCCATCCAAGGTTCCGCATATGTCTACTAATTCCCTACAATGATTTTAATCTCCTTTGCAGTGGGAACATTAAAACGGTCGGTCATTTCGACTTCCAAAACACGTGAAACCGCTTGCTTCAGTGCAATCTCAGACCACTGCCCTCAACCCTCACAGGCATGCATCTTCTCCAACCTTGTTATGGTGCCTTAAAAAGAAAAAAAAGAAAAAAACAAAAAATAGTGTTTATTTAGGCCATACCGACACTAGTATGGCTCATACTAGCCGATTGACACTTCACACTAAAACATGAAGGTAACATAAATCGGCGTGGGTCAGTGGAATTTCATTATTACGATACGATCCACATTAGGCTACTTAAATATTAATTCTAGTATGACCCTTACCCTTACTCTTAAAATTATAAATGATGCTGAAAAGAACACCGTTCACCAGCTTCAACACTCAAAAACAAATAAAATTTACTCGTCACACAAATTCAACAGTTACACCACTCATGCTCTAGACAATGGCGGAGGGACGCCTGCGCTTTTTGCAAGCACTGTATGATTCTGCTGTTTTGCGGCAAACCCGAGAGACACCAAATGGAGAAAACTACCAGCCAGCCCATAAACACGCTGTTCTCTTACTTTCTTTTGGTACACCTATCTTTTCTCCCTTGCCGTTGCATTCGAGACAGGCGCATGGAAAGAATAATTGTCGGCAAAACTGTGTACAGTATTAGCTTCAGTTCCTCTGGTTTTCTCGTTGTGGTCACTTCACGAGACATACAATATGTGCCCAAAATTTACCGGAATTTTGTAATTTCGCTTACTGCATTACTCAGATCCACCCAATTTTTTCATAGTTGTGTACATAAATATACTTGAAAAATACCTGTACAACGTTAGCCATATTGGATATTTAGTTTGCTATCAGCTGTCAAAAAGTTTACAAGTGTTTTTATAGTACCGGCGATTATTTATTTTGTACAAAAATACACTCCTGGAAATTGAAATAAGAACACCGTGAATTCATTGTCCCAGGAAGGGGAAACTTTATTGACACATTCCTGGGGTCAGATACATCACATGATCACACTGACAGAACCACAGGCACATAGACACAGGCAACAGAGCATGCACAATGTCGGCACTAGTACAGTGTATATCCACCTTTCGCAGCAATGCAGGCTGCTATTCTCCCATGGAGACGATCGTAGAGATGCTGGATGTAGTCCTGTGGAACGGCTTGCCATGCCATTTCCACCTGGCGCCTCAGTTGGACCAGCGTTCGTGCTGGACGTGCAGACAGCGTGAGACGACGCTTCATCCAGTCCCAAACATGCTCAATGGGGGACAGATCCGGAGATCTTGCTGGCCAGGGTAGTTGACTTACACCTTCTAGAGCACGTTGGGTGGCACGGGATACATGCAGACGTGCATTGTCCTGTTGGAACAGAAAGTTCCCTTGCCGGTCTAGGAATGGTAGAACGATGGGTTCGATGACGGTTTGGATGTACCGTGCACTATTCAGTGTCCCCTCGACGATCACCAGTGGTGTACGGCCAGTGTAGGAGATCGCTCCCCACACCATGATGCCGGGTGTTGGCCCTGTGTGCCTCGGTCGTATGCAGTCCTGATTGTGGCGCTCACCTGCACGGCGCCAAACACGCATACGACCATCATTGGCACCAAGGCAGAAGCGACTCTCATCGCTGAAGACGACACGTCTCCATTCGTCCCTCCGTTCACGCCTGTCGCGACACCACTGGAGGCGGGCTGCACGATGTTGGGGCGTGAGCGGAAGACGGCCTAACGGTGTGCGGGACCGTAGCCCAGCTTCATGGAGACGGTTGCGAATGGTCCTCGCCGATACCCCAGGAGCAACAGTGTCCCTAATTTGCTGGGAAGTGGCGGTGCGGTCCCCTACGGCACTGCGTAGGATCCTACGGTCTTGGCGTGTATCCGTGCGTCGCTGCGGTCCGGTCCCAGGTCGATGGGCACGTGCACCTTCCGCCGACCACTGGCGACAACATCGATGTACTGTGGAGACCTCACGCCCCACGTGTTGAGCAATTCGGCGGTACGTCCACCCGGCCTCCCGCATGCCCACTATACGCCCTCGCTCAAAGTCCGTCAACTGCACATACGGTTCACGTCCACGCTGTCGCGGCATGCTACCAGTGTTAAAGACTGCGATGGAGCTCCGTATGCCACGGCAAACTGGCTGACACTGACGGCGGCGGTGCACAAATGCTGCGCAGCTAGCGCCATTCGACGGCCAACACCGCGGTTCCTGGTGTGTCCGCTGTGCCGTGCATGTGATCATTGCTTGTACAGCCCTCTTGCAGTGTCCGGAGCAAGTATGGTGGGTCTGACACACCGGTGTCAATGTGTTCTTTTTTCCATTTCAAGGAGTGTAGGTCAGAGGATTTGTATTATATTTGTTTCAAGAACGGAATGAAGTGCAACAAAGCTTAAGATATGTTAAATATTACTTCAGGTGAGTCTTCTATGCGTAAAATAACGGTATAACAGTGGTACACGTTTTTTGAATAATGCCGTGAAGGCGACGAAGATGACCTGGACACTCTAGCACATCACCAATCGCTGAAACCGTGAGAAACGTCAAAGACATGATTGTGAACAATTGCCGGATCACAATCAGAGAAGTGGCTTATGGTGATGGTATATCAAATAGCTGATGCGATGATTTTTATTCGAATGTTTTCAGTATAAATCGTATGACACCAAAATTTGTTCCAAAATTATTGAATTTCAAAGAAGAACAGAGGCGATCGCAAGTTGCTCAGGCGTCGCGAGGCGAAGTTAACAACTATGCAGAAATACTGAGACATGTCATAATGGTTGATGAAATGCATGTTCACGGATAAGACGCTGAAACTACGGCTCAACCATTTCAGTCGAAGCTTGCTGGATCGCCTACGCTGCAAAAAGCTCGAGAAGTGCGGTCAATTGCGAAGATTATGTTTACTGTGTTCTTCGATTTTAACGGTATAGTTCACAATGATTTCTTGCCACGAGGCCGATCAAACAATAAGGGACGCTAATTACAAGTTTAATACCGTCTGCGTTTAGCATACCGAAAAAATGACACACGGATTTGTGGCGAAACAATTTGTGGCTTCTGCACCGACATACTGCACCTGCTTACACTTTGTCGCCCGTTCGAAAACGTTCGGCCAAGAATAAAACTGTAATGATGTCCCAGCGTCCACATGTACGACATATCCCATGTGACTTTTTTCTGTCCCTAAAAATAAAGGCAGGCCGGAGTGGCCAAGCGGTTCTAGGCGCTACAGTCTGGAGCCACGCGACCGCTACGGCCGCAGGCTCGAATCCTGCCTCGGGCATGGATGTGTGTGATGTCATTAGGTTAGTTAGGTTTAAGTAGTTCTGAGATCTAGGGAACTGATGACCTCAGATGTTAAGTGCCATAGTGCTCAGAGCCATTTTGAACCTAAAAATAAAGAAAACCAAATGGGTTCTCATTTTACAAATACAGATGAGATTAAAAACGCATCGGTGAGAGACATTGAAGTTATCCCAGAGATCAAAAACCGAAAGTGTTTCGCAGAAAGGATCGGGAACTATTTTGAAAAGTGTAACACTGACTTAGGCAAATAGATAAAATTATTTCAAAGAAACAAAAAGCATGTTTTTTTTTTTTTTTTTTTTTTTTTAATCCACCTCGTGTGTGGCAGGAGCTACTGTTTCCTGACCCTTCTGGGAACGTGCTGCCTCAGAATCCCTGCAGTAAACCTCTGGTAATACACAACGCCTCCTCGCAGCGTTTGCCACTGGAGTCTGTTAAGCATCTCCATAACTCTAGTGCCGACTTAAGCCGGGTTTTCCGAGACGAAGGAATTTTCCGCCGCGTAGTACGTAATGCCCTCGGCGAAGTGCATCGTCCCTCTGTGACAAAATAGTGAATGTGTTTTCCGACAGGACGCAATGCATAGCGCGCCAGCGCTTTACGTCAGGCGTGATAGGTCAGCTGGTTCTGGACGAGTCTATGCGTTGGACGCTGCGATAGTGAGGCAGTTTCTGCAAGTCAGATAAAGTTCACATGCAAAACAGCGATAAAGTCTACTAAAAACTACACGTGCGTTTCAGTGCCAAGGAAGATAAACCGTTTCCATGTCGAAAAACATAATGCTGTCTCACTGCGCTTCACCTAGAAAATAATCCTCTTCTTCATGGTCTACTGTATGTTTAACTGCCAGGAAATCCAGGAATTTTCTTTTCCTCCACTCGATCCATCAATATTGTACAGTATATTAGCACTTAACCAGAGTAACAACACTTTGTTTGAACACTTTTCCCGGACAGCACATGTGGATATAGCAGTTAACGCGGTCGCTCTTTCGTTTTCTGGCAAAATTCAAATGCGCAATGTATAAGTTTTGCGTCCCTGACGACGCAAAACGCCCTGTCCCGTCCATGCGGCGCAAAATTTCTGCTCCTAGGAAAAACCGGCTTTAACGATCTCGTGACTCAGTGCGCTACTCTTCGTTGCATCTTCTCGAATGCAATGTCACAAGCACTGTACACTGATGCTGTTGCACTACCTAAGGAATCACCGTTTGGGCACGCACAGATTGAATTAAAAACAAAGAATTCAAGAACAAATTCGTTGTGTCCCGCGTCACATAGAGCAGCGACGAATGGGGAACTTCTGCAGTGATTTGGACACCATTTACAGCAATAATTTCCATGCACTAATACTGGATTTATGTCTCTTAAAAGGTAAGTGTTGATGATTCAGTGTATGTCATGGAATGTTGTTACAGGATTTCTTCTAGTTGTTTTGGAGTGGTTCTTAAGTTTTTGCCTGTTGTATTGGCCATTATCTCAGATAAGTAGACACTTTCATAAAGGTAAGGAATGGACTATGCCCATGTTAAACACAACTAAAGGAGATACGATGGACCACCCAACATTCACTTGCGATTTCAGGTTAGCGTCTACAAAGTTTTCAAAGCATAATGACTACACATCGCTGCTGACTTACGTTAGACGCCCTTGTTTGCTGCTGTTAAATTTGCTCATCACTGCCGACACCTACAGTGAAGGAAAATTAGTGTTTAACGTCCTGCCGACGTCACGAACCTTGAGCCGTTGACATATCGACGTTAACGTTGAGAGTGGCGAGTTCAACGTGCTGCTGAACGCTCAGGAACGATGCGACTTTGCGAATTCTGCGTGTCTTAACGTGGTATAAGCGATCGCAGCGCGCTCCAACGGCAGTTCTCGGCTGTATCCGGTTCGCGAATGACTCTTTACAAAATGGACGGACGTAAAATTTCTACGTTAGCCCTATTAACATATTTTCCTTCCAGTGTCCATGTGCTGGTCTTGCTGTACTGTACGTAGTGTACATACACAGAAACTTCAATATCCATGAACATAAGGCAAATAGAAAAGTACCATACCTACTCAGTAAGGACATCGTCTTGTAAAAGTTCCATTACAAATAGCGCGACACAAATTTAGAACAGATCTCAACAGAAGATAAAAATTATTCCATCACTCTCATTTTCATCATTTAGTAACACATCTTACTTTATCACGGTTCCTGCTCAGTAGCAGAGTCTATAAAACAAGTGAAATACAACACCTAAAGAAATGCGACATGCGTTCCTGCAAGCAGTGCAAGTTCTCTTGTAGATTAAGCTAATCGAACAAACATATTCCTCAGTAAGCGCGCACTTATATTCAAATAACATCGAGTATGGTAGACTTTACTTCTATTAAACTAATAAGAAAATGTCAGAACCTATCCGAAAACACGAAGTTAGTAAAAAAAATTTGGAGCTAGTGAGACGGGAACCAAAAACACATCATCAGTTACCTTGCACAGCTACAACTCTACTCATAACGCTACAGCAATCATGAATCATTCACTACCATACTTTGTTTATGACCACACATCTTACCATCTCCTGAAAGCCGTAAGCGTACATATGTTATTAACACACATTTAATTATAACAAATTGTACTAAGAACAACACGTTTTTGACGAATCCTTAAAGTGCCATTGCCTTAACGGCATACTTTCATAATACGCAAGTTACACTAATCCCTCCGGCTTGCTGGAAGTAAGTTAACGATTCTTTAACAACCAAGATAAGTTTCTCGTCATTTTATTACAACAAACCGAAAAATTAACGACGGGTTTTCGATAGATCTTCAATTTGCTTGGGCTTGGAAACGGCGTATATAGACCTGCATATGGACTTCAACTGGAAGTCAAATTTGGCGTCTTGCGACTCCGTACTGAAGGGAGACGGTGTGCATGTGACGTAGGTGGCGTTCTTCCATCTCAGAGGTCTTCGGTCAAACGCACGTTCAGAATATCTGACAAGCTAGATAGTCTATGACGTCAGACACTCGGCACGCTCGATTGCACAGTGCGTATGCCGAGAGATGGAAAACGAGATCGTATGGGGGGGGGGGGGGGGGGTAAGGACGGGGAAAGAAATTATCCGTGACTTCACAGGAACTACACTGGAAATAGCGTTACCGAATAAGGAAAGCCCGCATCTCGTGGTCGTGCGGTAGCGTTCTCGCTTCCCACGCCCGGGTTCCCGGGTTCGATTCCCGGCGGGGTCAGGGATTTTCTCTGCCTCGTGATGGCTGGGTGTTGTGTGCTGTCCTTAGGTTAGTTAGGTTTAAGTAGTTCTAAGTTCTAGGGGACTGATGACCATAGATGTTAAGTCCCATAGTGCTCAGAGCCATTTGAACCATTTTTTTGAATAAGAAAAAACACGCGAAACGTAATTATATGGATGCCCCGACGGGGATCTGAACAGTCGCTCCTACTGACTTTACATCCTGTGCATTAACCGCCGCGTCACCTTCGGCAGTGATACTTGCTGTGTAAGGTTCGACTATTGGCTACGTTCTTCGTGGGTTGGGGCTTAGCGAATTTGCTCGCCGCAAGAGTTCATTGGCTGGCGACTGCGACCCAGGGGGCAGGGGGTCCACACACAGTGAACAAACAGACGCCCGACTACTTGCCTGGGCTCCCGTTAGACGTACTCCGTTCGCGAGGACGCGCAAATTTCGCTCGTCAGCATGCTGCGGCGAAATCAGCCTTTGCTTCCTGGTTCAGCGTTGTCTCATTGTCAAGGACTACTTTGGCCTGATGTTGTTCGTTACGTGAACCTGCTGACGTTAAACGTTACACGATGTGGGGTTTTAAAGCTTGTTGCTCATCGCGAAAACAAAAGATTTGTCAAGTACACCGCAATAAACGTTTCAATGAATATTCCAATTAATGGATTAGAAGCACAATCCAGAGTTTCGAAAATAAAGGCTTGTGGTACGAACATTTATTTACAATGAAAGACGACAACGAAACTGTGGTCTACTTCAATTCCAGAAAATAATTGTATGGTGAACATGATATACTGCAAACTATGGATGTAGGACAACAGGCAGATTCCACATTTCTAGATTTCCGGGAAACATTTAACAAGGTGCCCCACTACAGATTTTTAACGAAGTAACGTGCATATGGGATAGGTTCCCAGATATGAGAGCGGCTGGATGACTTCTTAAGTAATATGACGCAGTATGCTGCTGTCGACGGCGAGCGTTCATCACAGACAATGGTATCATCGAGAGAGCCCCACGGAAGTGTGATAGGATAGCCATTATTTTCGCTATACATTAAGGACCTGGCTTACAGGGAGGGCAGCAATCTGCGCTTGTTTGCTGACGATGCTGTGGTGTACGGGAAGGAGTCGAAGTTGAGTGACTCTAGGAGGATACAAAATGACTTCGACAAAATTTGCACTTGGTGTGATGAATGGCAGCCAACTCTACATGTAGAAATATGTAAGTTAATGCGGATGAGTAGGGAAAACAAATCCGTAATGTTCGGATACAGTATTAGTAGTATGTTGCTTGACGTTATCACAAACCCGTAATATTCGGGTACTGTATCAGTAGTGCTCTGCTTGACACAGTCACGTCGTTCAAATATCTAGACACAACGCTGCAAAGCCATATGAAATGGAACGAGCATGTACTGTGGTAGGGAAGGTGATTGGACGACTTCCGTTTATTAGGAGAATTTTAGGAAAGTGTGGTTCACCTGAAAAGGATACCGCATATAGGACGCTTGCGCGATCTCTTCTTGAGTTCCGCTTGAGTATTTGGGATCCGCGCCAGGTCGAATTAAAAGAAGACATTGAAACAGTTCACAGGCGGGCTGCTAGATTTGTTACCGGTTGCTTCGAACAACACGCAAATGTTCCGGAGATGCTTTGGGAATTCAAGTGGGGATCCCTGGAGAGAAGGCCGCGTTCTTTTGGAGGAACATTAATGAGAAGATTTAGAGAACCGGCAATTGAAGGTGATTGCAAAAGAACCTGCTGCCGCCAACATACACTTCGCGTATGGACCACGACGGTAAGATACGAGAAAGTAGGTCTCATGTGGAGGCATATCGACAGTCACTTTACCCTCGCTCTATATGCGGGGCGCACAGGAAAGTAAATGACCATGAACCGTACCGAGGCTTGTGGAGTATGTATGTAGATATAGATGAAGATGCAGATGTAGAATGGTCTTAGGTACACTGTGGACATGGGAGTGCTTGTACAGCCCGTCAGGTAACCTGATATCATTCCTACAATCCGTATATGGAACGTCATCGAGCGAGACTGTGCGCCGTGGACCACGCTTCAAGGAATCTCCATATGCGGTGGGTGAAGCTCGGTTGGTCATGGATGACGATTTTATCGATTTAAGAGTCTGGTGGAGTCCATATAATGACCCAGCACCAGATACATTAGGGAGTAAGGGGTGCTAAACGCTAACAGATAGTCTTTTTTTTCGATTGCCCATGAGTGAACCAAAGAAAATTTCTTGAAGACAGGGGGATAACATCGCTATAGATACTTGCGTCATCGATATCCGGTAAAAAATACTGTGCACGGAAGTCATATCAGAACAATGTCATGTCTGCAATCGGACGAAAAGAGGGAAAGAACTGTTGCACAACCAGAGGAATTTGGAAAAGACCGCATTGGCGAGCTGAGACAGGCTTACCGGATATTTTGCCGCGTTTGCTGTTGCCTCTGCCACTCTCATTACATTCTGCCGCTGCAGTGGTACTGGCAACTGCCAACAGGTAGATTGTACACTCACGCGTGAGCATCACGAAGCCTCTCAAATCGCAAGCAAACTGCAGGAAGATATACTCATCTCTTCGTCCGTCACGACACAACGAAACTATCGCAGTACGAGCATCTTCATAGACAAGTCACAGTCCGTAGCTGTGCAGGTTTATTTCTTCCGCTTTTACGGCCTCTTGTGTCTAGGAGTACGATCTCCAGCAATCAGTTTTGCTGGATCATGAACGGTGACTGCCGGGAATTTCGGGAGGACAGGACCCGGGTTTACAAACCTTCAATCATATTTTATTAAGAAACTTTATTGACAATTATAATTAGCAATTTACTCAGTGATTAAATATCTTTGGCAACAGGGTCACCAAACAGTTTTATTATTAGTAAATATGAGTAGAGATTTTGCATATCGTAAGTTAAGAAGCAATGAATTAACATGGAAAGCATTTAAATCCCAATGAAAAGAAATCCAATTCATTAAGTAGAATTATATTATTTTAATCTTCGGTAAAAAATGGAACAGAATATTACCATAAAAAACAGACCATACGACTCCAACCCAGTTATAGCACAAAGCAAAGTCTAAACTTACAATAACATAAGAAGCAAGGCGGAATAATTTTAGGTATACAGGCACTCAGCAGCAAATTAATATTACATTGCCATTAATGAACAGGAAGTAAGGTCACCAATACAGCTCCCACGTAGGAAATTTTAATGTACAGGAAGGACAAGGTAAATAGTGGCCCCCAATAAAGATATACAAAGTCATGGCCAAGTTATTAATCGATCTCTTGATACATTAGGACTAGCGGACTCTTGGGGTGTTTGAACTCTAGTGGCTGATGCCAAAATCCCTGAAAAAGATCCGGTAAGTAACTTAATTTCTATCCCGGAACTGCCGGACGATATGACGTGGGTTAGTCCCAAGTCCCGCGACAGAACACAGGACCACGAAACTTCTAGCACGGGCACAACCCGTCCGCGTCGTAGTCAAATTCCGTTCGGCCGGCCACGAGAGACCAAATACGGAAGGAAATTCGTAGAGAAAGTTGGTCGCGCGATGCGCAACCATCAGTCCAGGACTGGTGTAATTGCGAGGCGCCTACGTGGCATACATACCACAGATCAGTACACAAAACAAGATAGCATACAAAGGTCTTATGTAACAAATAAGAACCCCGCCGGAGGTTCGAGTCCTCCCTCGGCCATGGGTGTGCGTCTTGGTCTTAGCACAAGTTAGTTTACGTAGTGTGTAAGTCTAGGGACCGATGACCTCAGCAGTTTCGTCCCTTAGGAATTCACACACATTTCAACATTTTTTATCACAAATTCAAACCGAAACGCGAGAAGCAATGTGTGCTTACATATGAACACACAAAAATCGTATTACGATTAATAACAATGCCTGCTTCCGCGCTAAGGAGGACGGAATAAAACATTAAATACAACCTCAGGTGAGACTATTTGACCTAATATAGTACAAATTAGCAATCATGTAAATATTCTAGTACAAATTTAAACCCAAACTTTAAAAACACTTAAATGACCAGATTTGATTATTATCCTGGCTTACAGCAGAGCCAAATGAATGCCAAGATTTATGAACATGGATTAATTGAATGCATACAGCACTTAATCCGTTGTATTAAATGTTACACAGGAAACTGTCGACAACGGGAGAGACCATAGTCAACTATTTTAAGCTTCTAAGCAGGAGAAACACATTAACAAATGTAGCACCTGCTTAGCCGTACGCAAAATAGCCTGCAATAGACTAAATCAAGACTTAAGAAAAAAAGACAGTTTCACAAACAAATTCATAAAATAATATATAAATGGCTGCATATGACAAGCAGAAATTTAATAGCGTGACAAATCACTTGACGTCAGTACTCGGTAACAGGCTAACAGACCAGTCACTATCTTTACCCGTCGCAACATACAACGGTCTATTCCAAATGTGATTATGTTAGAGACCAGGCCAGAGCGATTGCAAGTACGGAGGCAAGAACATTTGTCACTAGAAACAGAAGCAATCAACATCACCTAAACGTGTGATTTCGTCTCCATACGTGGCAATCTCACAAGCTATCCTTCTGGACTCATAGCAAGCAAGCAGTTCCCCTTTTTCTCTCTTCTCTTTGAACCGCGGAGCAATTCTCCTCCCCTCCGTACCGACTGCCAACTCTCGTCTTCATCGCGACGGGACGTAACTTTCAGCTTCCCTTCCTCCTCCCCCCCCCCCCCCCCATTTCCCCGACAGAGAGCGGCAAAAGTCGTCTACCACGTCATCGTGGACAAACCATGCATTTACGTGAAGAATCGATAACCAGAGAGTCGCAATAGTTCAGACCAGTTTTGCTGGACATGTTCGGAATTACTATCGGGAGATGTCGTCGTTAACAAAGACACGCCCCAAACTTTTCCAGAGCACTGACAACGAATTACTGAATCGAAAAAATGTTCCCAATTCTTGCAGAGCACTAATCGCAACATTCAATATCGACCGACCATATTCAGGACGGCCGCGAGAGATATGAATACATAACATCAGCACTGATGACGCCCTCTGTTCAGCTGAACCGTCATCATCAAATCCTGAAGGGTCGCGCCTGGTGGTCTAGGGATAAAGCGGGTGGCTAGAAACAGGTAAGTCGCGTGATCATGGAAATGTTCAGTCTGCGTTTAATCTAGCATTCATCTCCCAACGAGGTGAAAAGGGATCATAAACGACACGTGGTTCGGAGTCAGCGTTAAACTCAGGGGACCCTTCCCCATTTGGATACATGAGAGAGATTATGGACATGCAACTCGCCGGAGTGGCGTCTAATCGAAAGACTTGCACCCTGCCATTGAGCTACAGACGAAGCTATTATTATCAGTCTCTGAATAGAATGATAGCGCAGAATCGTTAATAATGAAGGAGGAGCCAACGCTATTATCACGTTCCTGAGCAGTCTATGTTACATTACCACATGGAGGTATACTTTGGGTCGGTCTGTTCTAGTAAATCCTGTCATTCTATAGTACTACACTAAAACAAGGATTTTTTTGTTTTAGGATACTAAATTCCTTGACAGAGTGGCACATGGTACATGGCGTTTTGTAGTCCAACGCAATGTTGAAAACAACAGACTCTGTCATATATGAAACATATCACAGGACACTAATAAATGCAAGGCGTGGAATACTACTCGCGAGTTTTAAGATAAGCCTGCACGTATGATCGCTCGTCTCTCCATAAAGCAACGGTAGCCATTCTCTTCAGCGTACGGTAAGTAATTAAACATGTCTTGAGTCTAAAAATAAAACAAAAAATACTTATTACTACGTGGTAATCTGATCTCCTGCTTCAAGTGCCAGATGCACTTACACCTATCATTCCTAGATGGACATTCAAATTCCACAATAGTAGCTAATTCGTGACAGTACTACACTCATTTCGTCACGACTTAGCAGCAACAATGGGCTTCAAAGTATTCGAGCACCTTTCCTTTAGCTGTCTTCTCTACGACCGTTCGACGAACGTTGCTGCGAATGGGCCTCTGCAGCACCCGTCTGATTCATGCACCCATGCTGACTACTGTTCATGGACGACGAAGGCTAGAATTTGCCAATAACGCAACTGGACCTCCACCCGAGTCGCGATAGGTGACCTTTTCAGATGAATCACGTTTTATGCACCGTCGGACAGATGGCCGTTAGTGGGTACGTCGTGAAACGTCACAAAGCTAACACCCTGTAATAATAATCAGAACAGTCCAGGCCGGAAGCATTCCCGGGTGATCTCGTCATTCTAGAAGCCGCAGTAGAACAACATAAATATGCATCTGTCCTTGGGGACCATGTCCAGCACTACGACAAGCAGTTTTGTTTTTCCTCGGAATGATGGCATCTACCATCAGAACATTGCAACGTGCCACATAGCTCTCAGTGTAAGCGCATGGTTCGAAAAGCACCAGGATGAGTTTACCATGCTCCCTTGACCACCATACTCTCCGGATTTAAACCCAATCCAGAACCCGTGGGACCACCTCAATCGGGCTATTCGTGCCACGGATCTTGAACCGAAAAACCTAGCGCAGCCGGCCACAGCACTGGTGTCGAGATGCCTCCACATCCCTGTCAGTACCTTCCACAACCTCACCGACTCTCTCCCTGGACGTCTCGCGGTGGTCCACGCTGCAAAAGGTGGTTATTAAAGCTTCTGAAGGTAGTCACATTAATGTTACTGGACAGTGCAATTACTGGGAGTACTCAAAGTCAAGCAGGTGTTGTCCATGGCATAGAATGCTGCACTTGAAGGGCGATAAAAAGCTGATAAAAGGTGAAGTAGCTGTTATGTTTGCTAAGCCAGCTGCTTCGCATAAACCAACAGGACAGTTCTCCCCCAACAGGTTACTGGCTGAGAGAAAGGCTTTTACACCTGATGGAGTGCCTGTGAGATTCTTTTTATACTTGGTGTCCGGAACGTTTAGAATCCACACTGTAGAGACAGTAGAGGACACTAAACTAAGTGTTTTTAGACAAGGAACCAATCATCGGAAATGAGTATTTCAGGCGGTTCGAATTCTGGAATGAACAATGCGTGTGAGAAACATGTTTTTGAACTGCTTATGTTTCATAACAAACAGCTTCATGATGAATCGACATTGGCGGTGCTATATTGAAAAACTGTACACAACTGTCTTTGATAAGTAACTAATTACAGTTTGATGAGTGATTGTCTAAGATGGATTACTCTCCAAAGCAACTTCCATATATACATTTAATGTGTGGTTCAGAAGAATGCAGTCTCTTGATAGTCGAAAGAACGTAAAAGACCCAAGATTCACTACAGACACCACTCTAATTGAAAGAAGTTCATCAGTTTGGAAAAAAATTTACGAGAAATTGGGCCATTCAAACCACAGAGAGCTGGTCAAGTTTCTCAACAAAGAATGGTTCACACAGTTAAACTTGAGAAGTTTGTGCTGCATCGGGTAGAAGAATCATCAGCACCCGTCACCTTGCTTGTGAAACACACATTTCGAAGAATACAGTGTGGACTATACTGGTGGAGCAACAGTTACACTGCTATAGTAAATAACAAGTCCAAGCAATAGGCCAACAGATTTTAAACCCACAATTCAGTCCTTTCAATAGAGTATACGGTAATGCAAGAAATGAGACTGACAGTCGTCATTTTAAACAGCAAGTTATCAGCTAAAAGAACTGCCGTAAGGTTTAAATTATTTATGTTAATGTAAAACTAAATATCCCTTTACGACCGTTAGTCCTTAATCTCTAAATACCCAATTTAGCAAGCTATATCGCCAGTACCATTTTAACGCTAAAGAGGACTTAATAACGGATGTCCTATCATCCTGTCCCTTCTCCTTGTCAAGTGTTAACCACATATTCCTTTCCTCTCTGATTCTACGCAGAACCTCCTCATTCCTTACGGTGTCTTACAAAACACTCGTTCGACCTATACTTGAGTATTGCTCATCAGTGTGGGATCCGTACCAGATCGGGTTAACGGAGGAGATAGAGAAGATCCAAAGAAGAGCGGCGCTTTTCGTCACAGGGTTATTTGGTAACCGTGATAGCGTTACGGAGATGTTTAATAAACTCAAGTGGCAGACTCTGCAAGAGAGGCGCTCTGCATCGCGGTGTAGCTTGCTCGCCAGGTTTCGAGAGGGTGCGTTTCTGGATGAGGAATCGAATATATTGCTTCCCCCTACTTATACCTCCCGAGGAGATCACGAATGTAAAATTAGAGAGATTCGAGGCTTTCAGACAGTCGTTCTTCCCGCGAACCACACGCGACTGGAACAGGAAAGGGAGGTAATGACAGTGGCACGTTAAGTGCCCTCCGCCACACACCGTTGGGTGGCTTGCGGAGTATAAATGTAGATGTAGATGTAGATGTCTTTCCACCTAATTTTTAACATTCGTCTGTAGCACACCATCTAAAATGCTTCGATTTCTTCTGTTCCAGTACTCCCACAGTCCATGTTTCACTGCAATACAATTCTGTGCTCCAAACGTACATTCTCAGAAATTCCTTCCTCAAATTAAGGCCTATATTTGAAACCAGACGATTTCTCTTGGCCAGGACTGCTCTTTTTGCAGTGCAGGTCTGCTTTTGATGTCCTCGGTGCTCCGTCCGCCATTGGTTAATTTGCTGCCTAGGTAGTAGAACTCCTTAACTTCATCCACTTCGTGACAGTCAATCCTGATGTTAAGTTTCTCGCTGTTCTCATTTCTGCTACTTCTCATTACTTTCGTCTTTCTTCGATTTACTCTCAATCCATATTCTGTACTCATTAGACTGTTCATTCCATTCAGGAGATCATGTACCTATTCTTCACCTTCACTGAGGACAGCAATGTCATCAGCGAATCGTATCATTGATATCCTATCACCTCGAATTTTAATTCCACTTCTGAACCTTTCTTTTATTTTCATCATTGCTTCTTCGATGTAAAGATTGGACAGTAGGAGCGAAAGACTACATTCCTGTCTTATACCCTTTTTAATGCGACCACTGCGTTTTTGGTCGTCCACACTTATTCACTCTTGGCTCTTGTACATATTGTATATTACCCGTCTCTCCCGATAGCTTACCCCTATTTTTCTCAGAATCTCCAACATCTTGAGCCATGTTACACTGTCGAACGTTTCTTCCAGGTCGACAAGTCCTATGAACATACCTTGATTTTTCTTTAGTCTTTCTTCCATTATCAACCGCATCGTCAGGGCCTCTCTGGTGCCTTTACCTTTCCTACTGCCAAACTGATCGTCGTCTTAACACCTCCTCAAGTTTCTTTTCCATTCTTCTGTATGTTATTCTTAGATAACAAGTTGTAACCAACTTGGATGGGTGAGCTGTTAAGCTGATTGTGTGATGATTCTCGCACTTGTCAGCTCTCGCAGTCCGGAATTGTGTGGATGATATTTTTCCGAAAGTGAAATGGTACGTTGCCAGACTCGTACATTCTACACACCAACGTGAATAGTCTTTTTTTTTTTTTTTTTTTTTTTTTTTTTTTGCCACTTCCCCCAATGATTTTAGAAATTCTGATGGAATGTTATCCAGCCCTTCTATCTTATTTGATCTTTAAGCCTTCCAAAGCTCTCTTAAATTCTGATTCTAATACTGTATCCCCTATCTCTTCTAAATCGACTACTGTTTCTTCCTCTATCATATCAGACAAATCTTCCCCCACCCCCCACCCCCCTTCTCTCCTCCCCCACAGAGGCCTTCAATGTAATCTTTCCACATATCCCCTCTCTTCCCTGTATTGAACATTAGAATTCCCGTTGCACTGTTAATGTTACCACTCTTGCTTTTAATTTCACCGGTTGTTCTGACTTTCATATATGCTCAGTGGGTCCTTCCAACAATCATTTCTTTTTCGATTTCTTCACATTTTTCATGCAGCCACTTCGTCTTAGCTTCCCTGCACTTCCTATTTATTTTATTCCTCAGCGACTTGTATTTCTGCATTCCTGAATTTCCCTGAATATTATTCTGTACTTTCTTCTTTCATCGTTCAACTAAAGTATTTCTTCTGTTACCAATGGTTTCTTTGCAGTTACTTTTTTTGTACCTATGTTTTTCTTTCCAACTTCTGAGATTGCCCTTTTTAGAGACGTCCAATCTTCTTCAACAGTACAGCCCACTGCGTTATTACTTATTGCTGTATCTATAGCCTTAGAGAACTTCAAGCGTATCTCGTCATTCCTTAGAACTTCCATATCCCACTTCTTTGCGTACATATTCCTCCTGATTAATCTCTTAAACTTCAGCCTACTCTTCATCACTAGTACATTGTGAGTGAGTCCATATCTGCTGCTGGGTACACCTTACAATCCAGTATCTGATTTCAGAACCTCTGTCTGACCACGATGTACTCTAACTCAAATCTTCCCGTATCACCCGACCTTTTCCAAGTATACCTCCTCCTTTTCTAGTGATTCTTGAACAGAGTATTCTCTATTACTAGCTGAAATTTATTACAGAACTCACTTAGTCTTTTCCTCTCTCATTCTTTCTCCCAAGCCCATACTCTTCTGTAACATTTTACTCTATTCCTTCCCCTACAACTGCATTCCAGTCCCCCATGACTATTAGATTTTCATCTTCAGCTTGCAACGTAGGCATGTATACCTGAACTAACGTTGCTCGTGTTGGTTTACTGTCGATTTTGATAAGAACAACCCTATCACTGAACTGTTCACAATAATACACTCTCTGCCCTACCTTCCTATTCATAACGAATCCTACTCCAATTATATCATTCTCTGCTGCTGTTGATGTTACACTATACTCATATGACCAGAAATCCTTGTCTTCTTTCCATTTCACTTCACTGACCCCTGCTATATCTAGATTGAGCCTTTGCATTTCCCTTTTCAGATTTTCTAGCTTCCCTACCATGTACAAGCCTCTGGCATTCCACGCCCCGACCAGTAGAACTTTATCCTTTCGTTGGCTACTCAATCTTTTTCTCATGGTCACCTCCCCTTTAGCAGTCCCCTCCCAGACATCCGAATGGGGAACTATTCTGGAATCCTTTGCCAATGGGGAGATCATCATGACACTTTTTCAATTACAGGCCACATGTCCTGTGGATACACGTTAAGTGTCTTTAATGCAGTATTCCATTGTCTTCTGCATCCTCATGCCGTGACCATTGAAAATTCTTCCGCCTTTAGGGGCAGTTTCCCACCCCAAGGACAAGAGAGTGCCCTGAACCTCTGTCCGCTTCTCCGTCCTCCTTGACAAGGCCGTTGGCAGAATGAGGGTGACTTCTTACGCCAGAAGTCTTCGCCAATGGCGTTCATTAATCAAAATTTAAGCGGTGGCGGGTCTCGAATTCGGGACCGAGGACGTTTTGATTTCTGATCGAAGACGCTACCCCCCCCCCTCATTTTTTTATCTCATTTTGTTCGGGTTGTTCAACTTCATCGTCGTTCCATTAACTCAGTTTTTTTTTTTAATTACTGAGGGTGTCTAACCCTCCGACCGAACACGCTGAGCTACCGTGCCGGCACCCCTAGACCACTAGTTGTATTAATGGATAAAATGATGAACAACTACACAAGGACAGGGTTAGGTGTGAAACAGAGATAGTTGCACAGAAGAAAAATGTAGGTCGGAGTCTAGGACTCCAATGTACAGGGTTATTACAAATGATTGAAGCGATTTCACAGCTCTACAATAACTTTATTATTTGACATATTTTCACAATGCTTTGCATACACATACAAAAACTCAAAAAGTTTTTTTAGGCATTCAAAAATGTTCGATATGTGCCCCTTTAGTGATTCGGCAGACATCAAGCCGATAATCAAGTTCCTCGCACACTCGGCGCAGCATGTCTCCATCAATGAGTTCGAAAGCATCGTTGATGCGAGCTCGCAGTTCTGGCACGTTTCTTGGTAGAGGAAGTTTAAACACTGAATCTTTCACATAACTCCACAGAAAGAAATCGCATTGGGTTAAGTCGGGAGAGCGTGGAGGCCATGACATGAATTGCTTATCATGATCTCCACCACGACCGATCCATCGGTTTTCCAATCTCCTGTTTAAGAAATGCCGAACATCATGATGGAAGTGCGGAGGAGCACCATCCTGTTGAAAGATGAAGTCGGCGCTGTCGGTGTCCAGTTGTGGCATGAGCCAATTTTCCAGCATGTCCAGATACACGTGTCCTGTAACGTTTTTTTCGCAGAAGAAAAAAGGGCCGTAAACTTTAAACCGTGAGATTGCACAAAACACGTTAACTTTTGGTGAATTGCGAATTTGCTGCACGAATGCGTGAGGATTCTCTATCGCCCAGATTCGCACATTGTGTCTGTTCACTT
The DNA here is from genome assembly GCF_023898315.1 of Schistocerca nitens. NCBI lineage: Eukaryota > Metazoa > Arthropoda > Insecta > Orthoptera > Acrididae > Schistocerca > Schistocerca nitens. Next base: position 356,283,177 of record NC_064615.1, read on the forward strand.
CACCATTAAGAAAAAATGTTGTTTCATCACTGAAAACAAGTTTCGCACTGAACGCATCCTCTTCCATGAGCTGTTGCAACCGCGCCGAAAATTCAAAGCGTTTGACTTTGTCATCGGGTGTCAGGGCTTGTAGCAATTGTAAACGGCAAGGTTTCTGCTTTAGCCTTTTCCGTAAGATTTTCCAAACCGTCGGCTGTCGTACGTTTAGCTCCCTGCTTGCTTTATTCGTCGACTTCCGCGGGCTAAGCGTGAAACTTGCCCGCACGCGTTCAACCGTTTCTTCGCTCACTGCAGGCCGACCCGTTGATTTCCCCTTACAGAGGCATCCAGAAGCTTTAAACTGCGCATACCATCGCCGAATGGAGTTAGCAGTTGGTGGATCTTTGTTGAACTTCGTCCTGAAGTGTCGTTGCACTGTTATGACTGACTGAGGTGAGTGCATTTCAAGCACGACATACGCTTTCTCGGCTCCTGTCGCCATTTTGTCTCACTGCGCTCTCGAGCGCTCTGGCGACAGAAACCTGAAGTGCGGCTTCAGCCGAACAAAACTTTATGAGTTTTTCTACGTATCTGCAGTGTGTCGTGACCATATGTCAATGAATGGAGCTACACTGAATTTATGAAATCGCTTCAATCATTTGTAATAGCCCTGTAATTCTTACAGATTGTAAACCTTTATGGAGAATATCAATGGGCAGACCGAGGACACGCATGGGAAGCTGGAATATGCTTATCTTAACCTAAACCTGGAATACCAGAAAAAGAAAGTTTTGTGCTGGAACATGACTGCATGCATAGAGATTAAATTACTACTTGGCAAAAACCAATATGGTCTTCGCAAATACCGATCGTGTGAAGCCCAACTTGTACTGGTAACGACAATAGACACTCGAGGCGAAACAAGCGCTGTATCATTTTGAGAGATACAGAGGCAAATGAGTATGTTAGGACTTCCCCAGTTCACTACTACCAGGGCTACGTCAGCATGGTTAGCATACAAAGGACTGAACTAATAATTTAAGAGCGAAATTAAAAATTACAATAACTTTCCCAAATTTTGTCTGTGTATGCTTCAGTATATTGATGTTAAGCTTGTGAAATATCAGAATGATCTAAATAATGTGTTTAGCTAAATTTATTATTTTAAGAAAAAAATAAGTGGCGCTAAATAATGAAGCTAGAAAGCTAAGAATTGTTCAGAATGTGTAAATGTATGTCACAATCAATTGTTACAAGTCACAACTTGATCGGGGAATATTTTGCTCCAAATCATCGTTTTTTGGAAAATTTGAAGACGCGAAATATTACTCTCAGAAAGATGAAAATACGTATGTAGCCTCAGTTTGATATAAAAACAGTAACTCCATTAAGCTACCTCTAATAGTTTTCAAGTTATTTACTAAAAACTAAATTTGGAACTAAAATGTTAATAATAGATTAAGTATCATTTGCAAGTGTTGAAACTTCCTGGCAGATTAAAACTGTGTGCCGGGCCGAGACTCGAACTCGGGACCTTTGCCTTTCGCGGGCAAGTGCTCTACCAACTGAGCTACCCAAGCAGGACTCACGCCCCGTCCTCACAGCTTTACTTCTGCCAGTACCCCGTCTCCTACCTTCCCAACTTGCCCGCGAAAGGCAAAGGTCCCGAGTTCGAGTCTCGGCCCGGCACACAGTTTTAATCTGCCAGGAAGTTTCATTATCAGCGCACACTCCGCTGCAGAGTGAAAATCTCATTCTGGATTTGCAAGTGTTATTGAAAATTCTAATTGCAGCACTCGATTACATTAATGAAATAATAAAGCCGTACCAAGTTTTAAGAGTTTAGTGTACATAGCTATCACTACGCCGACTCTTAAAGAGGCAAATCAGAGGTCATTTTGTACTGTCGGTTCCGTTCTAAAAGTTATATCCAGAAAAGTTTACATGCAGTCGTGCTAAAACTCGTTCAGTAATTAAAGCAAACTTAACTCTTAATTAAATAAAAATTATGAAGACCGTAAATTGTTACGCAATAGAGATATTAATTAATACATGTCCGAGAAAGTGGCCATTTAGACGCTGCTACCTGTGCCTAGAGCGGTTGATCGCAGATGACCCGTTCCGCGGTCAGCTTTACCCCTATATAGATACGGCCAGTGAGGCAGAGAAAGGGACACTTCGCACTGAGGTATCACCCTATCCGCGTCACGTCAAACGCCTAAGTACGCTGTGCCTCAGATGATGTCACAGTCAGATAGCTACCAAAAGTGTTTTCGGTAAAGGCAAGAAGTGAACTCATGAGGACTGTTCACTGTCCTGTATCGCTTAGATTTCACAGAAGTAACTGTGTGCCGCCCGTAATGTTGACAAAACCGCTTGGGAAGCGGTGAGATTATTTTCCACTTTTAAGGCGAGCACTTAACTTTGATGATTAGAAGTCTGGGTGATAGACCATTTGACTTGGAACTTCCTGTAGAGATCACCTCTGAACTGTTAATAGTTCTGTTTCCGATAGGTACATAATCATTATTATCAGGAATATTAGTATGTTTTGTGTGTGTGAACTTACAATGAATATGTCAATTAGTTGAAACTCAAAACTTCTATTTATTGTCATAGTTCCTTATCCCACTGAGTAAATATCAAGTACGAAAATTATTTTTCAGTGAATACAATGAGTAATGTGGACTTGCAGACTGGAAATTATGGTCAGTATGTTCTCCACCGGTTTCTGGATGACCGCAAAAATAGTTTGTCTGTTTTTATTAAATGGCGAAGATAATTAACCCCCCCCCCCCTCACGCACTGCATCTCGGGTTAATGCACTGTTTATGCACCTATAAAAACCCTTAGATATGATAGCACATCGGCGTCTTGTAAACAAAATACCGTCATACGACATACCTGCACAGCTCTCTGATCTAAAGAGTCCAGACACCCATGTCATGCGGGATTGATTAGTAGATGTCATGAGACCAGCCATCATATAAGGAGGTGGAGATCACTCTGTTTGTCCGCAGCTCGTGGTCGTGCGGTAGCGTTCTCGCTTCCCACGCCAGGGTTCACGGGTTCGATTCCCGGCGGGGTCAGGGATTTTCTCTGCCTCGTGATGACTGGGTGTTGTGTGCTGTCCTTAGTTTAGTTAGGTTTAAGTAGTTATAAGTTCTAGGGGACTGATGACCATAGATGTTAAGTCCCATAGTGCTCAGAGCTATTTGAACCATCACTCTGTTGTCAGTAGAATGGGTTGGTCAGAAGAGCTCAGTGACTTTGAACGGAGAATAGTCATCAGAGTAACAGATCTATCAGGTATACAGGGTGAGTCACCTAACATTACCGCTGGATATATTTCGTAAACCACATCAAATACTGACGAATCGATTCCACAGACCGAACGTGAGGAGAGGGGCTAGTGTAATTGGTCAATACAAACCATAAAAAAAATTACGGAAGTATGTTTTTTAACACAAACCTACGTTTTTTTTAAATGGAAACCCGTTAGTTTTGTTAGCAAATCTGAACATATAAACAAACACGTAATCAGTGCCGTTTGTTGCATTGTAAAATGTTAATTACATCCGGAGATATTGTAACCTAAAGTTGACGCTTGAGTACCACTCCTCCGCTGTTCGATCGTGTGTATCGGAGAGCACCGAATTACGTAGAGATCCAAAGGGAACGGTGATGGACCTTAGGTACAGAAGAGACTGGAACAGCACATTATGTCCACATGCTAACAACTTTTTATTGGTCTTTTTCACTGACGCACATGTACATTACCATGAGGGGTGAGGTACACGTAGACACGTGGTTTCCGTTTTCAATTACGGAGTGGAATAGAGTGTGTCCCGACATGTCAGGCCAATAGATGTTCAATGTGGTGGCCATCATTTGCTGCACGCAATTGCAATCTCTGGCGTAATGAATGTCGTACACGCCGCAGTACATCTGGTGTAATGTCGCCGCAGGCTGGCACAATACGTTGTTTCATATCCTCTGGGGTTGTAGGCACATCACGGTACACATTCGCCTTTAACGTACCCCAGCCGGCCGCGGTGGTCTCGCGGTTCTAGGCGCGCAGTCCGGAACCGTGCGACTGCTACGGTCGCAGGTTCGAATCCTGCCTCGGGCATGGATGTGTGAGATGTCCTTAGGTTAGTTAGGTTTAAGTAGTTCTAAGTTATAGGAGACTGATGACCACAGCAGTTGAGTCCCATAGTGCTCAGAGCCATTTGAACCATTTTTAACGTACCCCACAGAAAGAAGTCCAGAGGTGTAACATCAGGAGAACGGGCTGGCCAATTTATGCGTCCTCCACGTCCTATGAAACGCCCGTCGAACATCCTGTCAAGGGTCAGCCTAGTGTTAATTGCGGAATGTGCAGGTGCACCATCATGCTGACACCACATACGTCGACGCGTTTCCAGTGGGACATTTTCGAGTAACGTTGGCAGATCATTCTGTAGAAACGCGATGTATGTTGCAGCTGTTTTTTACAACACGCAAGTGAACGTCGGAGGTTTCAAGCGTCAACTTTAGGTTACAAAATCTCCGGATGTAATTAACATTTTACAAGGCAACAAACGGCATTGATTACCTATTTGTTTATATGTTCAGATGTGCTAACAAAACTAACGTGGTTCCATTTAAAAAAACGTAGGTTTGTGTTAAAAAACATACTTCCATGCATTTTTGCATGGTTTGTATTAAACAATTACACTAGCCCCTCTCTTCACGTTCGGTCTGTGGAATCGGTTCGTCAGTATTTGATGTGGTTTACGAAATATATCCAGCGGTAACGTTAGGTGACTCACCCTGTATATCAACTCTTCTAAAGCTTCCAAAGTCTACTCGATGTGACAGTGAAGTGCAAACGTGAAGGAATAACCACAGCTAAATCAAGACCAGGAAGACCTCACGTACTGAAGGACACGGACCAACGAGCGTTGCACAGGGTGTTGTAAAAATTCACACGAAATCAGAGGAAGGAATTAATCGTGCGTTTGTAAGTGCCCCCAGCACCCCAGCTTGCACAATGACTGTGCGTTGGGCGTTAAAAAGAATGGGGTACAATGGTCGGGCAGGTCCTCACGAGCCACTCATTTCTGCAGTCTGTGCTAAGTGTCCATCAAGGTGGTGTAAATAGCGATGTCGCTGGACAGTGGATAACTGGAAATAAGTGATTTTTAGTGACGAATCACGCCAAACCTTTTGACGTGGGTTTGGATTTGGAGAATGCTTGGAAAACGCGCAGTTGAAGTACCAACAGAGAAGTACAAAGGAGGTGATGTTACCGTATGGAGTTGTTTTTCATGGTTAAGGTATGGTCGCCTTACTGCAGGGCCGGCCGCGGTGGTCTCGCGGTTCTAGGCGCGCAGTCCGGAACCGCGCGACTGCTACGGTCGCAGGTTCGAATCCTGCCTCGGGCATGGATGTGTGTGATGTCCTTGGGTTAGTTAGATTTAACTAGTTCTAAGTTCTAGGGGACTGATGACCTAAGATGTTAAGTCCCATAGTGCTCAGAGCCATTTGAACCAAGCCTTACTGCAGTTAAGAAACGCTAAATGCAGAAGAACATGAACGCATTTGACAGCACTGTGTGCTGCGTACAGGAGAGGAACAGATTGGCGACAATTATTGTTTGTGCCAGCAGGACAATGCACCCTGTCATAAAGTAGCATCTGTGAGGCAATGGTGGACAATGGCATTCCTGAAATGGACTGGTCTGCCCAGAGTCCCGCCCAGAGTCCCAACCAAAATCTCATGGAATCTATTTAGGATGAGTTAGAACATCGACTCCATTCGAGTCACCACCGTTCAACTTCACTAACTTCTCTAGTTTTGGCTCCTGCGGACGAATGGGCTGCCATTACTCCACAGTCATTCAGACGCAGCATTGAAGGTGTCCCCAGCAGAGCTTGTGAGGCATTGTTCTCTTGAGTCCTCCTCCTCTCATTTATATATCGTCAGATAAACTATATTCGAATTACGCGTTTTCGGTACTAATTTTCATATCAAATTGTTTACTGATCTCGCATTGGGTGTCTGAGTGACTTAAATAGTGTAATATTAGTTTGCTTTTTCGTTTATTATTTTGTCCTTTAACTTTTATAATTTATTGTGGTTCATGATGTCTTGGGAACCGTCTTTCTGGGGAGAGGTTCTGCATTTACTCTTGAACTGAACAGGGTGAAGTATGTATCACTAGACCACCCGTGAATGGCCGAAACAACAAGGAACTCGAAAGGCCGACAGGTAGCCACAGTGGAGAGATAGAGATCCGCCCATTTCCACTATCAGCGATGGGGCGCCATCTGGCCTCTCCGACGTTTGGGAGATAACAGATGACCATGCACAGCCGACAGTGATATGATCAGACTGGGGTCTCAACTTGGGTCGTTCGACAGACTGTTGCCCGTGTTCGTCGTCTTGCAAAACAGTTTAATGACTGAAGGAAGCAGAACTCTCACAAGGGACGCCTTTAACCTCGAGCGCTCGGAATCGCCCAAACCATACTTCGAATAATCATCAATTGTGGTAGTGGACACGTCTACGACAGAGCAGTGTATGGAGAAAGGAAATGTTTGGAATAGTCACCAGAGTGAATTTCAGTTGGAAATGTCTTCAGCATATTGTAGGTGCACTAACAAGTGCTCGCTTTGCGAAAATGGTATAGCTGCAGAACGAGTGTGTCTCTTGGACTGTTCGCATGTGGGTTACTGTGTATAGTGATATCATGAAGAGAATTCATCCTACGAATGTGGCCCAAATATCAGGGACAAAGCTGCGACGTGCTGAATCTGGAAATGAAATCGGGGTCGACGATAGAGAGTTCGCAGATATAATATAAAACGTAATAATTCAGAAATGTAATTGGGATGACACAGAGATACTTGACGTTACGCTAGAAAGACCACTGGTTTTGAAGGATTAGAAGAACTTGAACCTGAAAGCGGCTGTTCAAGCAGCACAGGACGTTCATCTCCAGAGTAACAGGTACAAAATGGTTCAAATGGCTCTGAGCACTATGGTGCGGTAGCGTTCTCGCTTCCCACGCCCGGGTTCCCGGGTTCGATTCCCGGCGGGGTCAGGGATTTTCTCTGCCTCGTGATGGCTGGGTGTTGTGTGCTGTCCTTAGGTTAGTTAGGTTTAAGTAGTTCTAAGTTCTAGGGGACTTATGACCACAGCAGTTGAGTCCCATAGTGCTCAGAGCCATTTGAGCCATTTTGAGCACTATGGGACTTAACGTCGCAGGTCATCAGTCCCCTAGAACTTGGAACTAACCTAAGGACACCACACACATCCATGCCCGAGGCAGGATTCGAACCTACGACCGCAGCAGTCGCGCGGTTCCGAACTGAAGCGCCTAGAACCGCTCGGCCACCGCGGCCGGCCGTAACAGGTACAGACCAGTCAAAGCGAGTATGAAATATCTCCACCCACTCGAGGCCCAGGTATTACAAGGTACTGATGAGAGCGTATTGGATAATATTTCTGAAGACTACTGCAATCGTGGCTTCAATTCCCATAGTAAACTAATGAGGCATTAATGAGCGTATTAAAAGTAAATCAAATTACAGATTAATTCTAAATTATGCGTCTAGCAAAAGGCGAGCAATAGCTCGTTTCAAAGGAAACAGACTGTCGCAATTACAAGCTATAAAAGAGCATGCGACATCGCAGTTTCATAAAGCAAGAACGTATGGATCTACAATTCATTATTGGCAGCTGCAAATGTGGGTACTAGAAACGTCTAAAATGGCTGGCTTGGACAATTTGAAATCGTCGACTTCTTTTATCGACAATCTTAAGGTTGCATATGGTATTTTATCCAGGCATATTACTACATTTGTTACTCATAAGGACATAGAGGACGATAAATGTATTCGTTAAAGGCATAACAGTTTGTATAGGAAGTGAGCATGTCTATGACGGAGCAGGGTATGGAGAAAGAACATACTTGGAACAATGATCAGAGTTATTTCCGGTATGAAATGTCTTCATCATCAACACTGTCTCACAGAGGAGAGAAAAGTATAGCTAGCGTGTTGCAGTCTGTACATAGCTCCGCTAACAGCTAGACAATTGAAGTGGCTTTATCAATGACAGGTAGACTAGCAAATAAGTTGTACATCTGTTTTCAAGAGGTACAGGCTACCTCTGTCCCAAATATTTCAAAGAAACTTGAAACAACCCGCCCACGAAACATTCATGTGAAGCTTTGCAAAAACAGACATAATGTCTTATGGGATAACAGCAATCAGTGATTTTATAATGTTACTTAAAATCCGTCTTGATTGCAAATTTTTTTTATTCATATGACCGGTTTCGGTTCATTCAGAACCATCTTCAGATCTGATATTTCAGTTACAGGAGTAACCCGTCCAAATCCAGCAACTTTCACATGCTTGATTTGCAATCAAGACGGATTTTAAGTAACATTCATGTGAAGGAAAGAAAAGTGGAAAAATAACTAAAGAACACTTGATACGTTTTCCAACTTCAGTCCTTGGCGAACATGTACCAAGTGAAAAGAGCCTATTGTTGTATGATTCCTGGTAAGGTCACACAAATTGTGCCCTTCTCGATGGAAGTTTTCCAAACGAAGATGTTTTGCGCGAAGATATTACCAACAAAAACAACAAAATATTGCCAACCCCTTGATGTTTACTTCTTTCGGCAATATAAGGATTGCTGATTTTGTTCGACTACAATGTGCCAAACCACAAGGGAAGATACATTTCATCATCAAACCCACTCTGTGATTTACAATCAATTTTCTGCACCGAAGTGTACGCCTATGTTACAATACGCTTGGTGGACGGCAGTCTGTGACATTGGCATACCCGTATCATCACATGTAAACGTAATTAGTGTGGCTTTTGATACTGGACTGCTTCAATGCGAAAGTGATTTTGAATGCAAAAAAGTGCCTTTAGTGAGGTGTGAACTTCGTTCTCTTCCACTATTTTAACCACTTCATCGAAACCCTGCATCTGGACTACAAGGACTAATATAACCGCTATCAGGTGTGTAGGATATGGGTGATTGCTCTGTTACAATAACTTTAAGCGCAAGGTTATTGGCACCGTTGACTGAAAATGTAATGATACACTGTCGTTATTGAATTGTGTATATTTCGCTCCTATCGTATTAATATTCTGTTACTTCGTTTCTTTCTATTAAAATATCCTTGTGGTAGACTGCAGCATTTTGCATGGAAATGACGCAACCACTGTTTTTTACGACCGAGTGTACTCTAAGCATGGCTTCGTGCGGTTCCGAGAGTTCGAGGTCAAAGACGTTCCTTGTCAGCCAAGATAAACAGCATTCCCAGCCATTTTGGTCGCGGATCTGCATTTTTGTACGGGTGTGTCTGATTGGCCCCTCTACGAAAGTCGCACTGGTAGATTAAAAATTGTTACGGAGATTTTGATTTGGAACTGTATCTGCCATCTGCCCTGCTCCTGATGTTCCGAAGCTACGTAGCTAGCCACAGATACATTTTGACTTCACTTCGGAATCAGGTTTCTGTAAGTTAACACTTGGCTCTGAGAATTCATGTTCGAGCATTTCGAGTTTTCGGTGATCTCTAGCTTGCCAGACTTAGAATCACAGTTAGCCAGCCGCTTTCGCTGGGAAGAACTACCGACTTCATCCAGCAGCATCGAGGGTATGCGGAGGTGAACAGCATTAGTGAGCGATTTCCACATGTCGCCCATTCCACGATGGTGACGAGGCTGGCTCAAATGGCTCTGAGCACTATGGGACTTAACATCTGTGGTCATCAGTCCCCTAGAACTTAGAACTACTTAAACCTAACTAACCTAAGGACATCACACACATCCATGCCCGAGGCAGGATTCGAACCTGCGACAGTAGCAGTCGCGCGGTTCCCCCACTGAAGCGCCTAGAACCGCTCGGCCACCGAGGCGGCCAGATATTAATGGGCGTGCATTAAATGTTATATTCTCGATAGTGAATTCGAGCTACAGTAAAGTCGTATTTTATGTAAGCTCAAGTGCACCAAATATCTAACAACGGTATTCGCTAAGAAAGATGACGAAATAAGTAATATATCTCCAAGTAACTATAATTATTGGCTCGAATACTTACATCAATTTAGCTGCTGAAAAGACAGTTCTCACTGTTATCCTCGTGGATTGTGGGACCTAGCAACGATTATTTAATTTATTCTGCGCTCTGCTTCGTGTTATTGTCCCCCCACCCCCACCCACAGCTCATCGTATTCTGATGCACCTCGGTACATTAATTTCAGTTTTAATAGTGCTTGTCTTAAACTTTACTTTATGGTATTCAGTCTTCAGCTGCAGTCAAAACTTTTGCAGACCTACGTATTTCAATTTCGTCGAAGTATCAGCTCGTCTTGTTTCACCGATAATATTATTATTCACTTAATAGTATAATTTCATTACGTTGCAGGTTCGCTCTCATTTGAGAAAAATAAGTGTCGAAAGGACGATGTATTCATAAGCAACCACATGTTCGCGAAAATTCGTTACTAACAATAAGACAACCAAAGACAATGTTTAGCTCTTATTGTTTAGAGGCATAGTAAAACATGTAGATTAATATTTCTAACTACTAAATCTTAACTGAGTAACGATATATAAGTCGTCCAGGTTACAATTTGATGGGAAGGAATTTTTGGAATATCAAATAGAACATTTGTCCCAAAGACCTTGGACCCCCATTTCCAAGACACTGTAAGACCTGTATCTAAAAATATGCAGTGTTTCAGGATTTCGCCGACAAATATTGAGCGACAATATATCACGCACTGAGGACAAGTTTTGTTGTTGTTACGGGACGCATCTTTTAAAACGTATATACATAGTGCACATTGGTGATGGTACGTAATACTCTCCAGTCAACTAGTATTTCGGTGGGCTTTCGGTGGGCCTTACAATTAGTCGTTGTTTATATGTGAAATTCTGGATGTTTTGTACGGACTACTGTTTGAACTCATGACATAATTACGTACAGGGTGGTTATAATTTAACCTTCGCTACTTGAGAGGGCCGCCATGAAAAACGAGTGATCGTACGACAATGAAGCTTCGTGGAAACATTTCCGAGGACTTGCAGAAGAGAAATACCAAATAAACAACTGAAAGAAAATTTCCAAATGATAGGGTAACATTTGTGAACTGCGTACCATGTTTACGTTCCAGGCTACAAACATTGCTCAATGTGTCGGCATCCATGACAGCATGGAACCGCACTAGACACTGCTCCCCGAAACATCTCAGGTGTGATGTTGGCTAAAACCCGCGCTATGCTCACCTTCCATCTCCAACGCGTGTTAGGGTCCCGAATATAAAACCTGTCCTTCAGGTAATCCCACAACCAGAAATCACGTGAGTTCAAATTTGTGGAACAATCGGCCACTGAGGGTTTTCTCCGAATGTGTTACAGAGTAACAGTGTGATCTCACCAGCAACGTGCGGCAGAACTCCGCCGTGCAAAACACTTCTGCCTGCTGAGCAGGGATTACAAAGGCGAAGCGGATCACAGTAATGTGTACCGTTGACGGTGGATGTCCTGGGGTCTGAGTTTCTCAAAGAAAGAAAGGACCAATCATTAACTATACCGTGAAGCCACACCACACAGTGACGCGTTCACTAGGCAGGGAAAATTAATTAATGTTCGTTGGCGGTGACGTTCCCCAAATGCGACAATTGTGAGTGTTCACTGCCCCAGTGTGCGTAAAATGTGCTTCCGCACTTCACAAAATGTTTCAAAGCCACATGTCGTTAACCTCAACTCTTGGAAATGTCTACTCGAATATCTGCGTCACATGGCAAAAGCTTGTGAGTAATGTGAAATTTGTGCGGATACCATTTCACAATTGTTTGCAGAGCTTTTCAAACGGTGGACCATGGAAAGACCAGCTGTCATGACACAGTTCGTGCACTGTTTGAAGATACTTTTTTGCGCAATTTTTGGCGCGTTGGCTTTTCCCAGGAGTAATTCCCAGCTCTCCAGTTAATTCGAACTTCCGAAACATGTGCCCCAAAACCGGTGCGGAAAGAGGGCCTTTTCATATTCCTTTAATGCGTCGATACTCGCGAAGAACAGCGATACAACTGCTGTTGTTTTCAAAAAACAGCTTCACAGATAAAGCCCCGCTCACCTCGTCCAGAAACAAGTCGACTGTCTGAAACTATCGTTCATCCTGATGCTTGTGTTTCAACCCTATGTCGCCGTACCTGTACCGGCGCCTAACGCCACTAACAGGGCAAATCCTGCAGCGCACTGTCTGAACATCATTCCTATAAAGTTCGGTACCTATACGACAAACAGTTTTCCATCTACACTACCTCAAGCAGCGAAAGTTTAATTATAATCTACCTGTATTGTGGCGACAGTCGATGCAAGAAACGCTCTTATCCACGCACATCGGTTTTCTAACAGCACACATGCACACCACTGTATTTTTTCATGCATTTTATCGACGCCTTCAAGAAATAAGGAAGCTTTGTCCTGAGCACCTAGACCAGTGGTCGCCAAACTGTTCTGCTCTAGAGCCAATACTGACATTGTGGAGGAGCACCTCGGACGGCATGTGTACCGATCTTATTATTAACTGATATCCTACATAAATTAGTATGTTACGAGCCTCTAACAGACTAGCTATGATAAGAGCGCGATAAGTTGGCCACCGGGCGCCAAGTACTGATCGCACCATTCGGAGCACCTCATGTCAACTGTTCTCGGCTTCAGATTGCTGCCACCCTCAGCGACCCCAACCTGTGGAACTGTTAATGCCTGATGAAGTGCTCTCATATTGTCTGCGCGTGCGGATGATTAACTGATTAATAACAGTAATTGTATTTGTATTTAAATGCATTAAGCAACGTGAGACACGAGCACAAATTTTTACTAAATGTTTTGAAAGTCACTTTTTCTCCTATCTACTGCATTGTTTTACTACAGCCTCAATTTAATTTCAGATACCTTGATACAATAATTATGTACGGTATTTGAAGATGATCATTTTTATATTCTGAATACGCCAAGCAATTTTAGTTCCGTATGAAATTTTTACCATAGCAGTTGACCGGTACGAGGAATACACACGGCCGTGAATTGTCAGCACTGGAAGACAAACTACAACACATTCCCTCACACCGAAATGACAGATCTCTATGCCCCTGCACCCAGTTTCGCCTTTGAGGTGGCCAGACAACTTCCTGCGCGTCTGTAATAATTCCTGCAGTACATTTTTGATTCGACGAAAGAATAAGGTATAGCCAACGGTAGCAGATGGTAAGTATTTTTTCTTCACCGGTTTCGGATATACGTAAGTCCTTCTTCTTCAGACGCTTCAATTAAAATTAAGAATTTCTTAAAATATTACTGTCTCTGGAAGTATTTGCATTTGTACGGAGCTGGAAAATTACTCTCTTAAGAAGCTCTTACCATTAGTTGACGTTTAGAATTCGACTATTAGTTGCTACACGCATATTATTGCTGAGAACTGCGGAGCGCATGAATACACAATTCGGATTGCAGTTTGACGATCACTGACTTAGGAGGCAAAAGACTCGACGTAGGCGCACAGTATACTGATTCTGCTGTGATACAGAGGTCTAGTAGAGCACCTCTTGCATCCTGTACGCTTGCTGTGGTCGCAGCTCACCTATCCATATGGAATTTCTCTCTCTCTCTCTCTCTTTGGAGGGGACAAGGGGAGCAGATGAGAGCCGTCGTTCATCGCAGCAGAATGCTTCACCAGTCTCATCTGAGAGCAGGACCTACACCCAATTCTTTGTTGTTTATATTCTAATCTGTTTTCTCCTAAAATGTTTGGCCCCTACAGATGCTTCTAGTATAATGAATGTGCTAACATCATTGGCAATCTCCTAGTTTGGGGACTGATGACATCATATGTTCAGTCCCATAGTTCTCAGAGCCAATCTCCTGGTTTCTTATCTTACTGATTCACATACTTTCATTAAGGGATACTATAGGATTTCAGCCTATACAAGCGTATCACCTTCACGGCGTGTGTGGCTAGTAAAGTGTTTGACTCATGAAAGTCGTAACGATTCACAGGCGAAGCCACGTTTGCAGTCAGAATTACCACCTGCAGAACTGTGAGAACCCACATGTAATTCTTGTTAGACTTCATCAACATAGGTTTCCCGAGAAAATTTGGGCTGGAATTGTCGTTGATCATCTCTCGGACCTGAACTTCTGAGATGTTGAAACTTTCTGGTAGATTCAAACTGTGTGCCGGACCAGGACTTGAACACAGAATGCTCTATCGTCTAAGGTATCCACTTACGACTCACAGTTTCACTTCCGCCATTTCCTCTCGGCACAGGTTGCTTAATTGTAGGAAAGTAACAACAGCTTCTGCAAACAAATGGTAAACAGCGGGAACAGTGATGTCTGCTATGTGGAGCAACCTCTGCTTACAGGATGATGGAGCTCACAGGTACACCCTTGCACATGCGCGAACACAGCTAATCATTGACTGTAGATGTGGTTGGATGGGACGAGCAGGACCCATTGCGAAGCCGGTGCTTTCGTCTGATTTAATGCAGAGTTATATTTTTCTTTCGAATTGGGGGGAGGTGAGGGGAGGTGTCAAATGGGTGGTGCACAAAGGCACAGTTTCCATCAGAGCTGAGCTGACAACCGAACTAACACAAAACAGTATCCCTCCATTGTTGACTGAGTTGGACTGTCATTGTTGAAAAGATATCATTAATTTAATGAGGCTCAGGGAACACTATTTTAACATTTCATAAATTTCGTCATCTCTGTGAGAACCCACATGTAATTCTTGTTAGACTTCATCAACATAGGTTTCCCGAGAAAATTTGTTTGAATCACTTTTATTCAGTATCAAAAATTTCAGCGAGAGGAATTTCAGAAGGGCATCCCGTACCTGGGGCCACGTTTAACGATGTTTCTATATAATGAAACGCCAGGGGAACAGCAAATACAATTATCACTCTGCTATCACTAAGAAATTAACTCAGAGAGACCACCGGTAGCTGAAGCATACTGCATGAGCCAGTTGTCAGACCCTTGTCAGCTGTTGCAAATGTATTCCGTTGCAGCTCATGTACAGCGGTATTTGACAGCAAGAATGAGATTTCATTGTCGTGCTTTAGTCCGTAAGGCTCTGCTCCGAAAAAGGAATGTGATTGTGAGAATCATCTCGCTGTCGTCTGTCACAGTGTCAATAGACGATCCACACAGGCTCCATCTCCAAATATGCACACCGTCCACCATGTGCTCCACAGAGAGCTGAAAAATGACATGTGTCTATGGGTTAATCATCACCGGCCATGAGGTCCTTTCCAAAACGATGCCTGACCCACATGCGTTTTAAATTATAGCGAAAACGTTATGGCCGCTGCCCACAGTGACGTTCGATGCCGCCTTGTGGCGTTGCGGGCACGTTACGTGGTAACGAAAGTATGTAAGCGAAGAAGACTCAGACGGGGTATCTCCCCAGCGAAGATAGGGCTGCAAATGGGGAAAATCCATTAGATAAGCTACTTTGCCAAAGGGCAGAGTATCTTGAAAACAGCGAAGCTGGTCGAATGTTCACATGCTTCTGTCGTCAGAGTCTACGGAAAGAGGCAGAAGAACAATGGAACCACCACTACGCGCTAGAAGGTGGGACGTTCAGGATTCTTCGCAGAACGCGGGCTTCGGAGGCTTGCCTGCTGGGTAAAGTAGGACAGATGGGTGATCTGTGGCAAAAGAACACAATCCTGATACACGCACAAGTGTTTCGGAGTACACCGTTCCTCATACATTGTTGAACACGGAGCTTTGCGGCAGACCACCTCTTCGTGTTCACATGTTCACACAACGACATCGTCGGTTACGATTGCAGTGGATACGGGCCCATCGGGATTCGACCGTCAATCAATGGAAACATGGCTCTTCGGGTGAATCACATTTTTGCAACACTAGGTATATGGTCGTCTCTACAAACGCCGTCCTCGAGGTGAATTGTGGCTCGAAACGCGCAACGCGCCATGAACGCAGACTGGTGGAAACTGTATTTGCAATGGGAGACATTCTGCGCTTGCATGGAACCTGTTGTAGCAATCGAAGACACGGTGACAGCTGCGAACCATCTGCATTCCTTCATGCTTGATGTCTTCCCTATCGGCGATACGATGCCACCTTTCAACAGTATAATTGTCCGTATCTCGGAGCTAGACCCGTGCAACAGTGGTTTGAGAAGCATTAAAGTGAACTCACGTTGATGTCTCGGCGACCAAATTAGCCCAATGTAATTCCTATGGAACCCATCTAGGTCTCTGACGGGCACTATCACCGTGTACGCAAATCAGTGGCTTGTTATGTACGATAATCACATGACCTATGCGTACACATCTAAAGTCATATACCTCCACAAACTTACCAACAAACTGTCAGATCCCTGATACACAGCACAGAGTCAGTGTAACATTTCGTTCCAAAGACATACTGACAAGCTGTTAACCAGGTGGTCAAAATGTTTTGGCTCTACATCTACGTGATTACTCTGCTATTCACAATAAAGTGCCTGGCAGAGGGTTCAATGAACCACCTTCAAGCTGTCTCTCTACCGTTCCACTCTCGAACGGCGCGCAGGGAAAAAAAACGAGCACTTAAATTTTTCTATGCGAGCCCTGATTTCTCCTATTTTATCGTGATGATCATTTCTTCCTATGTAGGTGGATGCCAACAGAATGTTTTCGCAATCGGAGGAGAAAACTGGTGATTGAAATTTCATAAGAAGATCCCGTCTCAACGAAAAACGCCTTTGTTTTAATGATAGCCACCCCAATTCACTTATCATGTCTGTGACAATATCTCCCCCACTTCGCGATAATACAAAACGAGCTGCCCTTCTTTGTACTTTTTCGATGTCATCTGTCAGTCCCATCTGATGGTTCAAATGGCTCTGAGCACTATGGCACTTAACATCTGAGGTCATCAGTTCCCTAGAACTCAGAATTACTTAAACCTAACTAACCTAAGGACATCACACACATCCATGCCCGAGGCAGGATTCGAACCTGCGACCGTAGTGGTCGCGCGGTTCCAGACTGAAAAGCTTAGAACCGCTCGGCCACCCTCGGCCGGCGTTCACGTGGCGCTCTACGACTTTTGTGAAGTCACTTCCTGCTATTTCATGTGAAGAGCCATTTCCTCGCGTAAAACACAACATAAGTCCTGCGATATTTCGCCGACGTGCCACATAGAGCAGAACCAATAGAAAGCAAGAACGCTCCAGTAAGTCAGAAGCAGAAAAGGAGATGTTATATTATACTTGTCGTGTTCTGTAGAAAGTCACAATCGGTGGGTTTTATGTTACACCTTACACTGTATGAATATCTGCTGTTTCTAACATGGGAACCTCCACATCGCACCCCCCTCAGATTTAGCTATAAGTTGGCACAGTGGATAGGCCTTGAGAAACTGAACACAGATCAATCGAGAAAACAGGAAGGTGTGGAACTATGAAAAAAATAAGCAAAATATACAAACTGAGTAGTCCATGTGCAAGACAGGCAACATCAAAGACACTGGTAGCTCACGGGCGCCGTGGTCCCGTGGTTAGCGTGAGCAGCTGCGGAACGAAAGGTCCTTGGTTCAAGTCTTCCCTTGAGTGAAAAGTTTAATTTTTTTATTTTCAGACATTTATTGTCCGTCCGTCCGATGCGAGGTAACTGCGCCGTAGTATGGGGACGCTACACCTAAACAAACATCGAAACACACGACGTCAGTCGACTACAGCGCACGGAAGAGAGAGTATTCCTGCTAAGGAGGATCGCTGGCTGGCAGTTGACTGTTCGCTACTTTGGACGAGAGTGCATTAAATACGTGAGATGTATTCCGTGGGCAATATGAATCCGAAAATATCGCTCGCGACTTCAATATCAAGGTCAATGAATATTTTCCCAACTGCAAGTTTGCGGTGCGGTCGCAAAACACAGACACTAAACTTATTACAGTGAACAGAGACGTCAATGAACGAACGGACAGATAATAATTTTCTGAAAATAAAAAATTTAACTTTTCACTCGAGGGAAGAATTGAACCAATGACCTCTGGTGTCGCAGCTGATCACGCTAACCACGGGACCACGGCGCTCCTGAGCTTAAACTATCCTTTACGTTGCTTATCTTGCACATGGACTAATCAGTTTGTATATTTTGCTTATTTTTTTCATAGTTCCACACAACTTCTTCCTGTTTTCTCGCTTGATCTGTGTTCAGTTTTTCAAGGCCTATCCACTGTGCCAACTCATAACAAGGTCTGAGGGGGGTCGATGGGGAGGTTCCCTTGTAAGCACCAGCACATTGATTTTCTCGTGAATGAGTTGTTTTTGGTACGATTTCTTGTAATAAAATGATGGGAAACGCCATATTAGTCGTTAAAGTATTTTCATGTTTAGTTATTTCGCCATTGTAGCTCGCATGTTACGAAAGTACGCCTCTTTAGGGCAACAGCACATTGAAGATTCATGAAAAACATGTCGTTCTTGTTAGGATTTGTTATAACTAAATGTCAATTAATAACATTCCGCAGATAAAAGCCTTCAGAAGATCGTAACATAAAATACACTGTCTCTTGTGGTACAGCTTTCGTGTAGTGTAGTTTATACAGGTGCCACGCTGTAGAACAGAGGCAAGAGAGTTCACGTTCTGCAGTAACAAAATTTTTTCATCTTTGCATTTTCGAAAAGGTTGTGTGACTCTCTAATGAAATTAATGGAAATAATTTGATGTTGTGCGCTCTCTGTCAGAAATGAGTTCATTCGATTTGGTGAACATTTATAAGCTTATGTCATTACTGACACGAAACTTTCCTTTTTGTGTTATTACATGTACAAGGGTATTGAAATTTTTATTTATCTATGCCACAGACAGAACCACGTGCGCTTTAACAGAGCTAACATAGAAAGTTTACGTGCGTCTGTTTTCGTGAGCTAAATGTATGATTTGCGAGCCAAATAAAACCGGTAACTTCCAATGGAGAATACAGAGAGAGCAACATCATGTCAACCGGCTCGTCCCACGTGCCAACGAATCTGTCTCTCGTGACGCTGGATATCCCACTTGTGTGCACGTCAACGTTAGCAGTCTTATCCCGTGTGACGACGGCTAAGTGTAGGACCACATACACTATGTGATCAAAAATATCCGGACACCTGGCTGAAAATGACTTACAAGTTCGTGGTGTCCTCCATCGGTAATGCTGGAATTCCATATGGTGTTGGCCTACCCTTAGCCTCGGTGACAGCTCCTACTCTCGCAGGCATACGTTCAATCAGGTACTGGAAAGTTTCTTGGGGAATGGCAGCCAATTCTTCACGGAGTGCTGAACTGAGGAGAGGTATCGATGTCGGTCGGTGAGGCCTGGCACGGAGTTGGTGTTCCAAAACATCCCAAAGGTGTTCTATAGGATTCAGGTCAGGACTCGGTGCAGGCCAGTCCATTACAGGGATGTTATTGTCGTGTAACCAATCCGCCACAGGCCGTGCATTATGAACAGGTGCTCGATCGTGTTGAAAGATGCAATCGCCATCCCCGAATTGCTCTTCAATAGTGAGAAGGTACTTAAAACATCAATTTAGGCCTGTGCTGTGATAGTGCCACGCAAAACAACACGGGGTGCAAGCCCCCTCCATATAACGCGACCACACCAAAACACCACCGCCTCCGAATTTTACTGTGTACACTACACACGCTGGCAGATAACGTTCACCGGGCATTCGTCATACCCACACCCTGCCATCGGATCGCCACATTATGTACCGTGATTCGTCACTCCACACAATGTTTTTCCACTGTTCAATCGTCCAATGTAAACGCTCCTTACACAAAGCGAGGCGTGATGTGTAGCTCATGAGCATCCGCTCAACCATGAAATCCAAGTTTTCTCACCTACTGCGGTCGCTGATGTGGAGTACCTGGCAGTAGGTGGCAGCACAATGCACCCAATATAAAAACATAGTGTGTATAAAAGTTTGCAGTTGAATCCTCATCAGGTCGATCCGTCTCACAATGAGACGAATTTTTTTCTGTCAGCAATGAGACTTTAAATCCTGACCTTTTCCCCCCCTCTCTCCAAGAACTACCCTACAAGCTCCTCCCGTAAAAGTGATCGCAATAATTACACCTCGCAAAGACGCATATAAGTAACCATTCGTTTTTTGGTCTCCTATGACGTCATTTGGATGCCACTATGGTGGAACATAGGATAGCTCAACGACGTCTCGGCCGTTAATACCGGCTTTTCCAAACCGGAGCCATTTCTGCTACTTCCAGTTGATCTTCAGTCATTCTTCAGTTTTCCTCCGGAGGTTAGATACACCTCATTGTAGTCATTTCCCCGAGCATGAGAACAGCATGTTGACTTGTATAACGGTACCTACAGCTTAACGTGGAATCCTTTTCAATGTGCAACTTGGCATATTGAAAGGAGTAGTAAATGACCGAAAAATGGAGGAAGACATACCATGTCCAATATGACTATGCCTAGCAACGCAGAGTGAGGCTCAAATCAACCTTCAGACTGAAGGCAGTTTCTGTTAGTAATCGTTTTGGTTTGGACTCGCTTTGGTCGACCGAAAAACGGTTTCAGATGTATGTGAAAACATTTCAGACGTCAGCACAATTCTCACACTGTAGCAACAAAATACATTCGCACGTTTCCTGTATTGGCATGTTAATACTCTTACCCAACGACCTTTGCATCTAGTAGATGGATTATCTATACTGGTTTGCTTAAATTTCCAATCTCCACCTCCTGGGACGTCTTTGAAATAAACGTGAGCGTCGGTAGCGTCCCAGATCCTTTTTTTTCTATTAGCCCAGCAATAAACTCTGTCTTCAGTGTTTCAGAACTCGGTAGGAAGTGTTACCCGAAGATGAAGCACTGTAACAGAAGCGAATGTAGGTCCTACAAGGTAAGAGCCGTATGACTGACGTCTTTGGAACCGAGAGGAACGGGCGTCCGGAGCCGTGGGCCCCCGTGCTGTATACTCCGGTGGAAGGAGCGTGAGCTGACGGCCGCGGGCCCCGCACGCAGCACGCCACGGTGACCCGCCGAACGGCGGCCGCAGGTGGGGGCTGCGGGTGAGTCAGTCACCCCGGCTGACCGCTGTTCCCTCCGCCGCTTCGCTTCTTCGCTTCTCTTCTCACGACGGAGCCACCACGACCCGCTATAAAGCGGCCGCCGGCGCCCGCGACGCCAGTTTTCAACCTGAGTGCTCCGCGGACGGCCGGCGCAGCACACATACACACAGACACAGGTAGGCGCGCCCGCTCACTGCCTGCGCTTGTAACCACTGTCAGCCCAACTTGCTAGTCGCCTGCAGGTCAGAGCTGCATAATATCAAAAATAATCGCCCACGATACTTCTACACCTATCTATGCATCCGGCTCGCCACGGTTTCTAAAATATTTTAGGAAAGTCATATTCACCGAGGTAAGTTGCTGGTTGGACCAATGATTTTGTTTACTTCAAATGGTTCAAATGGCTCTACGCACTATGGGACTAACATCTGAGATCATCAGTCCCTAGACTTACAACTACTTAAACCTAACTAACCTACGGAAATCACACACATCCATGCCCGAGGCAGGATTCGAACCTGCGACCGCAGCAGCAGCGCGGTTCCGGACTGAAGCGCATAGAACCGCTCGGCTTTTGTTTACTGTAAGTTTCGATTCCACAGATAATCACCAGGTATTAAAAGATGTTACTCCTACTTATTTAACAGATAGTACTTGTATGGCAATGACACATTCGTGAAGTGAATGTGCATCTTCAGTATTCATGATTTGACGCTTGACAGTATTCGTGAAATGAATGTGCATCTTCAGTATTCAGGATTTGACGCTTGACAGTAACAAATTCGTAATAAACATGTTTCACAATTTTTAACGGACGCCATACGACTACCACAACCATGATGCTGTATGTCGTTATTAGTTACAACGGACACCCACAGATTATATTCCGTTATTGACGACAGTTGAGTATTCTGGATTGATGTTGGTGTGTGTAATGGAAACTGGTAGCTGTTAAAAATTAAAAACACTTAGAAGTCTATCTTGGTGACTATGGAAAGCTTCAAACTTCTGTATCTACATTTCTAGTCGGAAAAATACGGAACTGTGCATACAAAAGGGTACCCGCTACTGATATTTATAGGGGATGATCAGAAAGTTTCCGTCTGAAGGCTTTGCTGCAGCTTACATGCAACGTAGCGCGATTCTGATGCCGGTATGTAAGCACCCACGTGGGCACAAGGGATTACTGTAGCATTCGGGTCTTTCCGGCGTGCGTGCGGTAAATGCGGAAAAGTGAACTATGGCGACATTATTACCAAATGCGTCCGAACAAGACCAAAACGTGTTGCTATTCTCTTCTAGGATGTCGGAGAACGAACGCCGGTAGACATCCGTCGGAGAATGAAGAATGTGTACGGGGCAGCATGTCTGTCGAAAACCGGGAAACTGTGACATGCTTCTTCATGATAACGCACCTCCCCATATCTCCGTTGTCGTAACGGGGAAGTTAGGTCAGCTCAAGTGGGAGACACTCCAGCACCGGCCTATAGTTTTCATCTCTCCCCATGCGGTTATCACCCCTTGGTTCCCTTAGGAAAGACCTTGAAAGATCGACCAATCCTGTCAAACGATGACTTCTTCAACGCAGCACGGCACGGTATTTCACCTAGAAGATATCTTCAACCTGGTGCGTCGGCGTGACGATCGCCTCAATGCTCACGGCGATTCTGACATTGACACGCCGATTCTGGACTGTAAGGGCTTCGAACGTTCAAATGGCTTTAAGCACTATGGGACTTAACATCTGAGGTCATCAGTCCCCTAGAACTTAGAACTACGTAAACCTAACTAACCTAAGGACATCACACACGTCCATGCCCGAGGCAGGATTCGAACCTGCGACCGTAGCAGCAGCGCGGTTCCGGACTGAAGAGCCTAGAACCGCTCGGCCACAGCGGCCAGCTATCCATTCCACATCAGCAATAAATGTTTTATTACATTTATCCGAACTTATATGTAACAATCTTCGTGTTCGTACTTGACCTGTCAAGTATTTTTTCTCGGTGAGACAGTAGCATGCTGTTTCCTCCATACTGACGTCCAACTGACGCCGTAAGAGACCATGAGACGATTGGCTGCTTATGGCAATTAGTTGTCTCCCATTCAAAGGAGCCGACCCGGTATTCGTCTTAGTAGTTTTACAGAAAAAGCGGGAAACCTAAACCTGGATGTCAGAAAGCAGCCTTTCCCGAATGTCAGTTGAAAAATTTGACGAAACAGTCACCGCAATCAGTTGATTTCTTAATCAAAACACGTCCTCGAAATTTTGAAAGCACTTTTTGATTAAATAAGCCGCATCTTTCTTGGCGCGCTTGCATGTCCAAATTTTATACCGTTCCAGCGACATATTACAGGCAAACATTGAGTCATTCATGATTTCTTTTGCGTACGTATAATATCAGCTGTATGACCACACTAATATTCATCGCACACAAAGTGAGCAGTATTCAAATGCAAGTATTATGGTTTAGTGCAATTTATTTCCTATATGAATTACACTTCCCGTATCTTGCTAACGAACACAAGACTGCCAATTTATCTACTGTTAAACCTGGGTCTTCGTCCCATTTAACATATCTGCTGTCATATAAGTAAGCATCATGAATGATTTCCGACTCACTGGCACTGTAGCACGTGGCTACTAACATGTGGCTACTAAACCTCCACGCGAACTTCCAGAAATAGTTACCAATGTTATTAAGGTACGCCAATATTATTAAGATGTTATCGTATATTTAGACACCACATTATGAAAGCAACGGCAAAAATGAACGATATCAAATTCATGTGTTTGCATATTAAAGGAGAGCACCAGTAAGCAGGAAAGGATAAGGCAGATCTGTAGCTGCAAAGGGTACAGAATCGGCTATGGGCTTGTTAGGGAATCAGTCAACCACTCGCAAGAAGTGATTAGCGAAAGTACGACATCTCTACATTATGAGCATGGCTTCAAGGGAGTAATAACTACTGCGTCAATTCCACAATCAGACATATCTGTAAAACCACGTAAAATTCTTTTTATCGACAAATCTTTTTTATTTCGCTACTTATGATTGGTTTTCTTACGAGTAAGGTGCAACTTTTACAGCTGATCCTACTTCTATTACTAACATCAGAGAGCGCCGCTAAACAGCATAAAAATATAAGTTCATTTGCACACAGCAAATGTGCTGTGACACCCCCCACACACATTCCCTCTCCTGCTCATTACATGGGCAACGATGCTATATTCGCGGTTGACCCGCAACGATCTACGACTTCGCCAACCTCAGCTAAAAATCACATCTCGGTGGGAAACGTACAAGCAGTGAAAAGCGAATTCTCAGACGCTGCATTGTAGTTGGTATGCGACTGACGTCTTCATCAATTCAGACGACTGCTATAGCTCCAGGACGAAGTGCCAGTACATTGACATATACATGGAACCGCTCCTCAGCCGTGAGCAATGCATATCAACGACCATAAACAGGACTTTTCCAGCGCGCGACTGATGGGCAGAGCGGATTCCGTACCGGTATGACCTCCAAAGGTCGGTCAGTGACATCTGCGGTGTCAGCGCAGCAATGGAATACAGTTATCACAAGGTCCTCTCCTTCAGCAAACATTACACTATTATGGCTACCACTGACTGCTAACCAGCAACATTTTCACCACCAAGAGTGCTCCAATGGAGTACTGCTAAAAAGTTGTATTTCTCGCTGGTGTGTCCTTCAGTTCGTCATCCCACGTTACATGTGCTGATTTAACATCAAATAGAAGACTCTCCCCGTGACCGGTTTGTGTACCAGCCCGCCTGATCAAACTGCTACGTGATTCGGAGTTCTAAGATAAATTTATGATGCTTCTTTAAAAGTTGTGCAGCGACCACATTCCGTAGGGTTTACTTGGAATGTAAAAAACGTCTTACGTGAACGATGGATATCGATCCGTCCTTCGTCTCCACGTTCCGCCGATATGGCGACATCTGAATTTGCTTGGCACCAACTGTGTTCACCAATAATCCGCGGTCTCATCGCCATGTGTCAGTCTCTGGTTTAACAGGAAACATGTAGTCGTTCATTCGAAGACCCCCATAACGCGTAGAATAAATTTTATTTCCTGCCCCCATTATTGCAATTTTCAAAAGCACAGACCTACATTGTGCACTATGGATAATTAGACAGGTACCAGAGGTCAGTACCATTCAAATGGAAGGAAGCGAAGTAATTAGGCACGGACAACATACTTGGCCGGAAAAGGGCGTGAGAAGCAGTGGCCCACAGGTTATCCACGGAAACATTCGGAGTTTCTGTAAAGCCATCGCAATCTGATTCAGTCGTTATACACCTACATCTCTCAAGCTACTCTTCAACCTCTTTCCCTCACGAGCGTACGATGGTGTCTTCGCATAGCCATCTTTCGCCACAGCGTCAATTTAAAAAAAAATCGTCTGAACTCAACTGTTTAAGTAGTTACGGGCAGCTGGTCGCCGTAGTCTGCTTACGGAACGCTCTAGGGTTCGCTCGAGTGATTTAGAGAAACGGAGATAACCAAATCAGTATAACAGCACAAGGATTTGGAGTCTGACCATCCGAATGGAAGGAAGCTAAGTAATTAGGCACGAACAATATACTTGGTTGCGGCAGGGTGTGAGAAGCAATGGGCCATAGGTTATCCATGACATCATTCTGAATTTCATGTGAGGCGATTACGCAAAGCATGATCAGAATTGCGGGACAAGGTTTGAACTCAGTAAGCCCTGAATCCTAGTTCTGTGTCTTGTTCGTGAAGAACACAGCCATCATTCTCTTCTTGATCAACTGCGAAATCAGTCTTCAATAAATGCACTTTAATTTGCGATTTTGTTGGTTGCACGTTATGGAACAGTTTTCCGGTGACTTCAGTGTACGAAAGAACGAAAGTAGACGCAATACGCAGCCTGCTTTTAGCACAGTAATGACGGATATGTTATATCGTAAATGAAAACACCGTTCAACGACACTGATCTTCCGTCTCTAGAACAAGAGTAGACCTTGGTCACAGATACTGGCTGCCTATACAGCGCTTCCCACATTAAATGAAGGTTGTTCAGCGGCCAAGACCTTGCTTAAGATTCAGGTGCCGGAGCCAACACCTGGCGTGTTTTGCAGAGCGCCGTGGTCACTGACTCGGCAGGCGACGCTACGTGCGAGGAAAGTGGTAGGCAACGAAAAAGCCATCACGTTTGGCTCAGACTGTGTCTTCCCTGAACTCTCATTTCTGAGTGGCAACTGTTTAGCGCAAGAGATTGTGACGATTGCGTGTAGCGTTGCATTTGTCTTTTTTGTATCATGAATAATAACCGAGACAGTTGAGTTAAATGCCCCAGTCAAAGGAAGGGTCTCTCCACAAGATATTACGGAAAGATTTAGAATTCAGTCCAGAGCCTTAGCGTGATGCATGGTGGCAAAAACTTTCCGACACAATTTATCCTGCACTTACTGGTCAGATACTGGTTAAAGTAGTTTTTTCCCGCAATGAGGATACAACTGGGCAACCAAAAGGACGACTGCCACCGCACTAATGTGTGTTACAAACCTCAGCTACCTGTAGCGGTCAGTTGTCATTGCGGACAGCAAATGTCTGTCACCAAACAAACGAATCTTCCTTTAAAAAAGTAAATCCTAAGAGCGAACCGTGAGACATATGCGCACTTCACCACAAAAACAATTACCTGAAAACATATACACTCCTGGAAATTGAAATAAGAACACCGTGAATTCATTGTCCCAGGAAGGGGAAACTTTATTGACACATTCCTGGGGTCAGATACATCACATGATCACACTGACAGAACCACAGGCACATAGACACAGGCAACAGAGCATGCACAATGTCGGCACTAGTACAGTGTATATCCACCTTTCGCAGCAATGCAGGCTGCTATTCTCCCATGGAGACGATCGTAGAGATGCTGGATGTAGTCCTGTGGAACGGCTTGCCATGCCATTTCCACCTGGCGCCTCAGTTGGACCAGCGTTCGTGCTCGACGTGCAGACCCCGCGTGAGACGACGCTTCATCCAGTCCCAAACATGCTCAATGGGGGACAGATCCGGAGATCTTGCTGGCCAGGGTAGTTGACTTACACCTTCTAGAGCACGTTGGGTGGCACGGGATACATGCGGACGTGCATTGTCCTGTTGGAACAGCAAGTTCCCTTGCCGGTCTAGGAATGGTAGAACGATGGGTTCGATGACGGTTTGGATGTACCGTGCACTATTCAGTGTCCCCTCGACGATCACCAGTGGTGTACGGCCAGTGTAGGAGATCGCTCCCCACACCCTGCCGGGTGTTGGCCCTGTGTGCCTCGGTCGTATGCAGTCCTGATTGTGGCGCTCACCTGCACGGCGCCAAACACGCATACGACCATCATTGGCACCAAGGCAGAAGCGACTCTCATCGCTGAAGACGACACGTCTCCATTCGTCCCTCCATTCACGCCTGTCGCGACACCACTGGAGGCGGGCTGCACGATGTTGGGGTGTGAGCGGAAGACAGCCTAACGGTGTGCGGGACCGTAGCCCAGCTTCATGGAGACGGTTGCGAATGGTCCTCGCCGATACCCCAGGAGCAACAGTGTCCCTAATTTGCTGGGAAGTGGCGGTGCGGTCCCCTACGGCACTGCGTAGGATCCTACGGTCTTGGCGTGCATCCGTGCGTCGCTGCGGTCCGGTCCCAGGTCGACGGGCACGTGCACCTTCCGCCGACCACTGGCGACACCATCGATGTACTGTGGAGACCTCACGCCCCACGTGTTGAGCAATTCGGCGGTACGTCCACCCGGCCTCCCGCCGCATGCCCACTATACGCCCTCGCTCAAAGTCCGTCAACTGCACATACGGTTCACGTCCACGCTGTCGCGGCATGCTACCAGTGTTAAAGACTGCGATGGAGCTCCGTATGCCACGGCAAACTGGCTGACACTGACGGCGGCGGTGCACAAATGCTGCGCAGCTAGCGCCATTCGACGGCCAACACCGCGGTTCCTGGTGTGTCCGCTGTGCCGTGCGTGTGATCATTGCTTGTACAGCCCTCTCGCAGTGTCCGGAACAAGTATGGTGGGTCTGACACACCGGTGTCAATGTGTTCTTTTTTCCATTTCCAGGAGTGTAGAAATAGACCGTTGCGAAAATTATTTAAACAACTTAATTGCCATGATTACAACAGCACTTTCGGATTTCCTGTTGCGAAGTTGGCCACAGATGCTCGATAATAGTCAATTATCAATTTCTGGGCTGGTCACGTGACCTAGTCAAGAATATGTGGCCCGTCAATCAATGCGGGCACAGGTAGCTCTGTGATTTGGGACATTATCTTCTTGGAAAACGATATGTTTGATGTTGAACACCTTCCTCTTAAACTTGACTTTGTGGCACATGATTCTCAAAAACAAAAGCTAACCTGAAAGGACGATGATTTTGTACAGATGACGAGTTTCTGCAGGCATAGTACGATGAATGTGTGTATCTACAGAAAACAAATGGATAAAAATGGTTTCGATGAAAGAAGGAATATGTTCAGTTTAGTAGAAAATTTCTTACAGAGTAACGTAAATTGAGTTGTACTGCGAAACTTCTCTAGTACCCTCTGCACAAATGTAGTTTCAAAGTTAAGTGATAACATTTTTATTAAAACGTATTAATTACTCCGTTTTCTGACACTTGCTGATGCCGGTCAGGTGTCCCGCTGTTTCAGCCTTTTGAATCAGAATCGAAATTTCGAACATATCCTATAGTCGCAAAAGTTGAGACTATGGAAAAATGAATGTTGGTCACGTATGTGACATGTTTGGAGATCATTAATGTAAAAATTGTAGGTTACTAATATTGAGTGGCTTAGAAACAAGTTTTGCGTTTCACTACATCTTCATAGACAATCACATTAATGTGAACACCTGTGTTCGACGTCAACCTGTGCAATAACCGCTACAGATAGCAGCAGTAGCAGTAGAGGACACACAGTGTCTGGGGACGCGGAAAAAAGTGCACTGGTTGTAATGCGGAAACGGAGCAATTTATTTGACGCCTAAAAGAGCGTGATTATTTGCTTTAGGGTTAAGGGTGGAAGCATTTCCGAAACGGCTAAATTTACAAACTGCTCGTGCGCCGCATGGTTAAAGTATAACGTGCATGGGAAAATTGCGCTATCCAAAACCGGTGCCGAGGCAACTATGATGCACACTGGACCCGTAGATGACAGGGGTGAACGACGGTTCCGGAGCAGTGTATGTGCGAAGAGACGTGAAACTGTTGAGTAACTGATCGCCCAAGTGAACCAAGCGGCTACCAAGAGTGTCTCCTCAACGACTGTTCAGCGAACTTTGCCGCATATGGACCTTCGCAGCGAGCGCCTGAATTATGCACCCATGCTGACTGCTGTTCATCGTACGCCAGTACCGCAACTGGACGTCCACTGAGTGGCGACACGTGATCTTTTCAGATGAATCGCGTTTTATGCTCCGTTGGGGAATTGGCCATTGGTGCGTATGCCTGATAGTAAACACCCTGCAACAATCGTCGTACGGGTCGAGGCCGGAGGAGGTAGCGTCATGGTCTGGGGAATATTTTCGTGGCATTCTCTCTGTGATCTCGTCATTCAGGAAGGTTCAGTGGATCAACACAAGTGTGCATCTCTCCTTTGGGATCATATTCACTGCTTCACGCAGTTTGTTTTTCCTCGGCACGATGGCACCTACCAACAGGATAATGTAACGTGTCATACAGTTTGTAGTGTAGGTGGTAGTTCGGAGAGCACGGCGATGAATTTACCGTACTCTTCTGGCCACCAAACTACCCAGATTTTAACCCAATCGAGAATCTGTGGGACCACCTCGAATGGGCTGTTCGCGTCATGGATCCTCAACCATGAAACCTAGCACAGCCGGCCACTGCACTCGAATCGGCACGGCTTCATATACCTATCAATATCTTACATAATTTCGCTAACTCTCTTCCTGCATGTTTTGCAGCGGTCTGCAAAAGGAGATTAATCAGGCTTGTGACAGGTGATCATATTAATGTAACTGAACAGTATAAATTATCCGTAAGCCATTGTACAGTGGTTCGTAGCACCATTGGCAACTTACTATCCTATTCTGTTCGATTATGGAACGAGGAAAAAGTTATTGTCCGTATAGTTTTATATGCCACAAGTTATTATCATCGCCTCTACGAACAATATAAGGTGGAAGCAGAGTTACCCCACAATTATCCTCGCGAACATGTTGCCTGAACTTAGCCATGTTTCGAAATACAGCGTCGTCTTCCTTCTAAAGGATTCTCGTTTAAGTTCCGTGGTCTCTCCGTTATATTTCTGTATAGATTATACCAACATATTATGATCGTAGCAGTACGGCTCTGAATGCACTCGCAGTATGCTGCCACGCCTATTTCATGAGGACTCCCAAACCTTCGAGCATTACTCGAGAATTGGTCTCGCTGACATCTTGTGCTGAATTTACTTGTTAAAACCACTTAATATCGCTTTTTGGTATTACTCGTATTTAAAGTGTATGGCAGGCTCCAGACGTTTAACTTGTGATTAGGGATTACTTATTCTCTCATTCTGCTGTGGTCCTTAACTTACATTTGTCTGCATCTTAACAGAGAAGTCACTCGTGACACCAAATGGAAATTCTGTCTACGTCGTAGTGCATCTCCTTTCTATCATCCAGCAACGATACTTCCCCGCAGACAACAGTTCCGCCAGTGAACCATCTGACAGTGCTGTACTTCTGAGTTACCTACATGTTCCATAGGTCATTTGGACGATTCTTCGATCGAAATTATGTTTTAAATAGTCACTTTACAGGATTTGTATGTACTTTACTTCTAGTATTAAGAACACATTACAGTATTTTTAGTCCTTCTCACGCAGCTACATTTAAAAACAAGTGTTTTTTCTCCAGGCTGTCAGTTCTAAAAGGGAAACTCGACCACGGAATTGAAGGCGTTGTCCAGGAGAAATGATTTTAGGTTAGATTTTTAACTTGCTTTGCCATCTATCAGACATTTTACGTTACTGGGCACATGATCAAAACCTTCTGCTGCTGTGAAGTCATTTTCGAACCATCGATAGCTTTAATAATGTATAATAAATGTCATTTTTCCTCTATTGTTTTACATATGGACATTACTATTCTTCTCAAATTGTGATGGATTATTTACGACGAATTTCATTACGAACATATGTATTGCGATGATGCAGTCAAAATGCCATGAACAGGTGCCTACACTACGACCGCTGGCGAATACCGCATATTATTCTTACTCCTCTGTTTTGTGTAATCAATACTTTCTTTCCAAGTGACTAGTTACCGCCGAAAATTATTCAATAAGACAATATTGACTGGAAATATACAAATTGTCCGGAGGTTGATCGTTTGTTTCGAAGACTGGTACTTATATGAAGAGCAAAAGTACCTGTAAATTGTTTGAGAAGCTCAATAACACGCTTCTTCCAGTTCAAGTTTTCACCAATATGTACACTCCAGAATTTGGATCACTATACCATCCTTAATGACCCCTGTACACATGCATACCAGTTATTGGTACGGCTCTTTTTGTTGTGCAGAACTGAATATAGTGCGTTTTCTCAAAATTTAGGGAGAGTGTTTTCAGAGAACTGCTTAATTATTCCAGAATTGCTTAATTATTCTTTGGAAAACTTCGGTAACAATCTCTTCTGTTGCTTCCTTCCTTACTGACCCTATCCAACAAATGGCTTAAGCTTACTGAGAACATTTGTGGACCTATTTCGCGTCCTGAGGCATACTTGATGTTACTTTCCCTTTTGTTGAACATTTTTCGCCTAATGCAATACTGCTCATGAACGAGTAACTGAGTTGCCACTCCGCGAAGTACCGGAATTCTTCACCAAGTCTAGTTTGCATGTTTACTGATATCAAACGCTTCAGTTTCCAATATTATTGTTGTTTTATTCACACGAATCTATTTTGATTCATTTGAGAGTCATTCTGTAGTGTGCTAAGTAGTTACGCCGAAAACAGGAAGGTCAAACGATGAAATAACAAACAAAACACTTGATACATTTGAGGATGACTAGTGACTGCGTCGAAACCGGTTTTGTGACAAAAACAACATAATACCTGGCAACTGAATGCTTTAATTTCAACAAAAATCATGGATTCTGATAATCAAAAATTCTTCAAGCAAACCACATATCTATGAGCATACTCTGTACAATCATATCTTTATTATTAGTCGACAATATGGTAATAGTGTGGAACGCCTATCGAAAATCTATAGAGGCAGTACATACATCTGCTTCTGCAAGATACACTATACTTCAACGTGGCACACTGCGCGTCTGGCACATTCCCCCCTCACTTCCCTGTGGCATTCGCGACATGTTCGTGAGAAAAACGGCTGTCGAAAAACCTTCGTATGATCTCTAATTATTCTGATTTTCTCGTCGTTGTCATTTCGTAAAATATACAAGTATATGGGAGAAAGTAATATATTGCGAGACTCTTCTTCGAACGTACGCTCTCGGAACTGTAACAGTAAACCTCTTCGTGATACACAGCGCCCCTCTCTCATCTTCTACCGAAGGAATTTTCTGAATATTCTCGTAACGCCCGTGAAGAAACCTGCAACTCTTCGTTGAGTCTTCTCACTCTCTCCTACAAATCTAAATTGGTAAGGGTTCCTGACTGACGAGCAGTACTCAAGAATCAGTCATACAAGTGTTGATTCTTTCATATTAGCCAGTATGCTATGGTTTGGAAACAAAGTCAATACCTCTGGTGTCGTCACGCCACACTGGAAAGCCAGTAGGCAACATGATATAACAAACATTTGAACGTACCTTGCAAATCAGTAACAAGAGTTGGTAAGCTTCGTTCCATTTGGGTTTATGAACAATGAGACAATGTGGAAATAGCTACTGCTTACCGTCACTGATCGTCCCCGCTGCCCCACCTCTGTATCAATGAGCGTCTGAAAAGAATACCAGCGATCACTGAATAGCTGGCGTGGGAGAATGAGCGGTACAGCGATGACGCAGGTTTTCGCGGCCTATTTGGTGATTCCAGACGCACTGCCGCACTCGCACCTGCATGCCTGTGCCTGGGACGACTGTGCGTCAAGTCATTCCAACGGCGCGGCTGGTAGCGGGCCAGAAACGGAGGCCGCAGGCTCGCGGGCAGATTCTTGAGACACTGCCACCTCACCATTAGCATAGCGCTCGTCCGGGTTCGTTAGTCCGTAACAAAACAACTAGGACGGAGATCGAAAGCCCAATGCTCGCACGGAAAACGCTAGATCAAGCGGGAACCAATAGCTTCCAGGCAAGTGGGTCAAATATGGTTAGAGAGCGAGTATTATGCACTGATTCTCTTTCGGATCCTTTACGGATGCTTTCTTCCCAGTAATGCACCCCGTGTAAAGCCCTCGCGCACGAAATTTGAAGCTTCTTGCTCACAAAACGGGGAGTCGGGAGTTTTCAGCTCATGACTCCAGTTAATTTGGCGGCTACCATTTCCTTGCGCAGTTAATCGTGAGTAGATGTGGAAGAAACAATTTGTTTGTGGATTGCACACAAGCAGATGAGATATCGAAGAAGAGTACCATTACATTGTGTTCACCCATTTTTAAGAAGCGGAGTTCCTTTAAACTTTACCTTTTAATTTTAATCAGGCTTGGAGAACTACGAACCAAACCCTTTCAATCGCTTCAGAAAATCAATAAAATTTAAATCTATGATATACGTTCGGCGTACTGTACAAGATGCAGATAAGTTTCGAGCTTGATTTTTTCAGATTACTCCATGTATGAAGGAAAAGTAGAATGACTCATAAGAGCTGGCCACGTCCATTAGGCGTTCAGAATAATGCTTACTAACACATACTGCACGCTTCACGCGGATAACAAAAATATACATTCCAAATCTTTGTATCGCCTCAACGAATGTCGTAACTGGGTAACTGCGGTACGACCACGACTAACAGAATGTATCATGTGTGAGACGATGAAATTATTTAGTCCCTTACCGACAAGAAGACTAAAGGCTTCCTCCTACACCAATTAGTACATTTTTGTAGGTTAAAGACTATACTGGGTGTTTTTCTTAGGCTTAATTTATTTGAGGGGCATCAGACGCGAGTTACTTTTAAGTCTTAATTATAAAATCAATTACTTTTTCATAGTAGTGGGCGCTTAGAATAATATAAGCACTCGCTGCGTCATATATTCTGGTACAAATGGTTCAAATGGCTCTGAGCACTATGCGACTTAACTTCTGAGGTCATCAGTCGCCTAGAACTCAGAACTATTTAAACCTAACTAACCTAAGGACATCATACACATCCATGCCCGAGGCAGGATTCGAACGTGCGATCGTAGCGGTCGCTCGGCTCCAGACTGTAGCGCCTGGTACATAACTTTTCTTTACAGCCCAGACCGACAGGCATTGGGACATTTGGAATGTGTGCAGTGTTTTTCCAGGGCTGGCGTCATCAGAGACAGCAAATGGAAATACGCTCTAAGACAAAAAACAAAAAAGACGCACCACGAAGGAATTATCCGAATAGAACAGAAATCGGTACATGTCACATGTACAGACAAACAAATGATTGCAATTTCAAAAAAACGGATGATTTATTCAAAAAATAGAGCTTCACAAATTGAGCATGACAATAACATGCTGGTCCACCTCTTGCCGTTATGCATGCAGTTATTCGGATTGGCGTTGACTGATACAGACAGTGGACGTCTTCCTGACGGATATCGTGTCCTATTCTGTCAACTGGTGCGTTGGATTGTAAAAATCCCGAGCAGGTTAGAGGGGCCAACCCATACTGCTCCGAACATTCTCAATTACTGGGAAGAGGTCCGACGATCTTGCTGGCCGAGATAGGGTTTTGCAAGTACGAAGACTAGCAGTAGTAACTCTCGCCGTATGCGGGCGGTTATTATCTTGCTGAAATGTAAGCCCAGGATGGCTTGCCATGAAGGGCAACAAAACGGGGAGTAGAATTTCACTGGCGTACCCCTGTGCTGCAAGGGTGCCGCGGATGAGAACGAAAGGGATCCTGCTATGATAAGAAATGGACACTCAGACCATCACTCCTGGTTATCAGGCCACATGGCGGGCGACAGTCAAGTTGGTATCCTGGTACTCCACCGCCGTCCGGGGCGTCTCTAGACACGTTTTCGGCCTGGAATCTCATTGATTGTCTTCAATGATTAGTCCCGCTTCGAGCTGTGACCAGATGACCAGCGAAGACGTGTCTAGAGAAGCCCCAGACAGCGGTGAGATACCAACCGATCGCACACCATACGACCCAACAACCAGGAGTGATCCTCTGGGGTGGCATTTCTTTACATAGCAGGAACTCTTGCAGCACAGCGGTACGTCGACGATATTCTACGTCCCGTTTTGTTGCCCTTCGTGGAAAGCCATTCTAGGTTTACATTTCAGCAAGGTAATACCCGCCCGCACACGGCTAGAGTTTCTACTGCTCGTCTTCGTGCTAGCCAAACCCTACTTTGGCCGGCAAGGTAACCGGATTTCTCTCCAATAATTGAGAACATCTGAAGCATTATGAGCAGGGCCCTCCAACCAGCTCTGAATTTTGACGATCTACCGCGCCAATTGGATGGAAATTGGCACGATATCCCTCCAGAGGACATCCAACAGCTCTAGCAATAAACACCAAGTCGAAAAACTCCTTGCATAAGGGCCAGCAGTGAACTAACGCGTTATTCACTTGCTCAATTTGTGAAGCTCTTTCTCTTGAATAAATCATCCAATTTTTATATTTTTTTATTTGTTTGTCTGTATATGTAAGTCAGATCTATCAATTTTCGTCCCATTAGCATAATTCCTTTTTAGTGTGTCTTTTTTTTTGTCTTAAGAGTGTATAAAGCAAATGCTCTTTCCAATATACAATTTGGCATTAAATAAAACTTATCAAAAGTTTGGTTGGAAGTGAGCCATTTGGAGTTATTTTTATTTTACTGCTAGAACACCAATTACCCAGACAAAGATTCGCCCACGACACACCAATTCTACGGACCGCATGGGTTCTCAGAAATTATGTATTACTATGTTAGGGGGCACTCCTCCCATACAGCTCACTGCTGTCCCATAAAAACGCGCCATAAATAGTAACGGTGCTACAACAGTACTTTAGTGCCTTTAAAGTAACTGTGTGACTGACGTAGCAAACTTGCTCAACGAGAATGGTGTGTATCGAGTGAAAAGAACCGCTTTCTTCACTCACAGTTCAGATATTAGCGTAAGTAAGTAACCTCGATCATCTCCATGCTTCTACAGGTTTTAACGTCTGCTTCAGATGTTCATACCACAATAACAAACTAAATAAAATGCTTAAATTATTCGTTTGGTTAGCCCGAACGGTTTCAGGTTTGTCTTCTTCGTGGGAGACTAACATAAATACTGATTTTAACTGGTAGACATTCAAAAATTCTAATACCTCACAGATTTTCAGGGCGGCACCTGCAAACATTCTCCAACCTCTGCAAACCGAATCTGTGAAAATAAAATATGAATAATAACATCTTGCACAGTGGCATACAAGCAATTACTATTCCCGCGGTCCACCCGTAAATGAAGAGGGAAAAAAAACTTAATTTGTTGTACAACAGAAGATATCCTCTGAGACGCAATATTATATATTTAGATTCGTTTACGAAAGTGGAGATTCCACTTATATTAATCCGCGAGATAAAACGTAATCCCCTGTACAGACTTTATGAATTACGCAACATTTATTCCCTTCATTGTACTCATCACAGAAGCAAAACGAGATTACGACACTAGAGATTTCTTCCTCAGTTTCAAATGTTGATTTATTACAATACTGTTGCAGTCTCTTGTAGTTCCTATAAGAATTTTTTCGCTATTTTTGATTCAAACATGTAGTTCAACAACGATTGTTCTGAAGCAATTAAATAGTTAATGTCACACTTATTCTGGGTGTTTGGACAGCAAAATGCAGGAAGACAGCACTCTTCCGGGAAACATGGAATAGAGACAATTGCCTTTCTCTGACGATGCGGTGGCTCTGAAAGCGAGTGTCTAGTTCGAGCTAAGGGAAAGATCTGCGCAATCAATGCTAGCCCGGTGAGCAAAATGAGCCAGTACCCATATATCCTCCTCACCTGCATTATTGTTACAATCATGAATGTAGCATTTGAGGCACCTTTCTTGATGTGAATGGATTATCACGAATGTAAGGAAACGATAACAACAAAAAATACAATAGAGAGCTCTACCATAGTCTCTCCATATCGTGGGCGATCGACAACAATCATGATCACTAAACGAAACGCTGCAGACAGGTTTGAGGTTTAGTGTAGAACATCCTCCACCTGCAACTTCGTGAACGTAAATCTTTTCATAAGTTCTAGATAAAGGTTTCAGGGCAGTGCTATCATCGGGGATTCGCCAGTAGGCCTATGAAAGACTGGTGTTCTCTATACTGAGATTCCTAAATTAGTGCGATCGAGCAGTTGGTTGTATATGTAACATGAGAACACCTTGTTCTTCAGGCAAAATTGGTTGGCCCTCTCCTCCAAGTGTGCTTCCACTGTGTTCGCTAACATACACAGAACTATTCACAGTGTGACCAAATTGGCACGTTTCATTGATGTGTGTAAAGTCTTAGCAACTACTGGATTTTATTGACATATGCCTTATAATCCCTGACATGTAATGCTACATGACATTATAACACACCAGAAACATAGAACGTAAAAAACATTTTCTGAAATATCAGATTTGATAGGTTCTCACACAAAATTTTCTGAAATTTCAGATTTGATACGTTCTCACACAAATAGTTAATCCGACCTGATGACACAACTAGAAAAAAAATGGCAAAAGTCGACAAATCAGTAGACTTACACAATAGCCAAGTACAGTATAATATGGTAAAACAACCACGAGAAACAATTCTTAACACAATCACGAGAAACGATTTAAGTCGTGCGCTCATATTCCTGTAAAAGACACAGTGTATAGCAATCACAGGTGCTGGTAATACGTGTCTGCTGTGCCTTATACCTAGCAGAGAAAAACGTCAAATTCTTCTATGAAGTTTGTTTTCTGAAAAACAGTTCCTTTCATGCTGAACGTATGTCATTTGCCACTAGCACAAGGCTTATATTTCGCAGTAGAACTGTTTCATTGCGTAGTAGAAACAAGAATGGTAGTCACGTTTGGAAGCTGGTCAGCTTTGCAGGACAGAACGTCCGATTTCATCCCTGTATCTCAGATGGTGAGTCGATGTGACGCAGCAATAATAATAATAATAATAATGAGAGTGTACTATCCATTCGGAGACAGATGTTTAAATTTTGGCTCAGTTATTCTTATTAAGCTTTCCAGATTATTTTTAGTGGTTTGGTATATCATGGACAGCAGATTATTTGAGATAAAGTATTAGGGAAGCTAGACAAGTATTTTAAACGGGACTGGACATATTAATGAAGCCTTCACCCTGGCGTTCTTCATAAATAACAGCGTGAATGCAACACTGTGACTAGGATGACAAACAGCCGTCCTTTGTGACCGAGCGGTTCTAGGCGCTTCAGTCTTGAACCGCGCGAACCGCTACGGTCGCAGGTTCGAATCCTGCCTCGGGCATGGATGTGTGTGATGTCCTTAGGTAACCACTAGTAACAACGTACCTATAACGCGGTTAAGGAAAGTTGCAATGCACCGTTAGGTGGTACACCTTGAGAGGAAGGATCAGGTGTAAAGTCGGAAAAGTTTTTTCTGACTTCGTACACAATAGGTTTAAGTAGTTCTAAGTTCTAGGGCACTGATGACCTCAGATGTTAAGTCCCATAGTGCTCAGAGTCATTTGATGACAAACATATGTATGTATATATGCCTTCAACTACCCTTCATTCCTGCCCTACCTCCTATTACCACAAATTACCCTTCATAAACTGTACTATTATCAGAAATCAGAACTCCCGTCTGTGATAATCGCGCTTTCCACGGGACTTTAAGCCCAAATAAAAAGAGGCCTAAACGTAACCACTAGTAACAACGTACCTATAACGCGGTTAAGGAAAGTTGCAATGCACCGTTAGGTGGTACACCTTGAGAGGAAGGATCAGGTGTAAAGTCGGAAAAGTTTTTTCTGACTTCGTACACAATAGTAACTCCCGTTCGTACAGTTTTAACTGCAATGACCGATAAGTGCGTGCAGAATTGTTCGATTTGTTTTTTCTTTTTTTATGACGATGAGAGAGAATTGAGAGGGCTAAACCGTGTGCTAATCTACTTCTCTGCAACAGCGTCAAATGGACTTCCGAGTTTAACGTCCCCATCCGACTAAGGAGTCACCATGCTCTCACTCTGAGACGCTACGAAGAACTTTGGGGTTTAACCCGGGATACTGGTGCACAGAATGATACCCGCCATTATTGGCCACATACTAGCGGTGAAATTTTATTCTGAGCCTCTAACTGTGAACTAAGCGACACTGCAGTAGCTTGCGTTAATGACAGCTGAAGCGGTGGTTTGTCATGCTGTGATTGACGCAGTTTAGGAACCACTATGAGCCATGTTACCTTTACAAATGCTAAGAGAAAACCGACACAAATTAAGAACTGTAATAATGTGTGCAGGGATCCCGCTGACAAGAGCGCTACACAGCCGAGATGCAGCTTGTGGTAGCGGCGGCGGTCACGTGGTTGGCGGCAGTAGCCGCGGTCGACGCCTTCGGCGGCGGCGAGGACAGGTTCATCAGGAAGTACGCCATGATGAAGGTAAGTGGCGCATGCAAAGCGAGGCGCTTGATACAGCTCTGCCGCCCATTTCATTTTCCGGAGTCCCATCAGCTGTTCGCAGTTACCGATGACTAACACAGAAAATTTTAAGACACACAAGACACATACACATTTCCCGCAACTAATAAAGCTTTTCACACAGTGTACATTATATCAGTAAAGTGTGTCCAAACCCATGAAAAATTCCAGAGAGTGTATGTTATTAATGTCCTCGAAGGATTGTTTGACAAAAATTTACAAACGAAAAATTCAAATAAGAATGATAGAAAAACTAAATTTTCCAAGCATCATCCTAGGAATAATGCAGCTCTGTTTCTTGGTTTTTGCAAACAAATATCTGCTGTAATAATCTACCAGAATGCAGTTACTTCCATTTGAATACAGTGGCGCCTTCTACCATCGCCAATGGTAAGGCATATTGTCCTTGTACTGCGTGTTTGGAACATAATCAGTGTCAATGTACGCCTTTACCTCATGTTCCGTTGCTTGAAAAGCCAGAAATCAATGGATAATGATCCACTGGTTATGAGGCAGAGATGCCGAAACTTGTTTGTGCTCTAACAATAACAAGATACCTCTGTAAATGCAAAAGCCAAACAACAGACAAAATCTCACTAACTACTTTTAGCAACTTTCCGGCTTCGCGATAAGAACAAATTTTTGCAATTATGTAACTTAGAAAGTCATCATCTTTCATCACGTATGTAGTCTCCGAATTTGAATGCCTGTCTGGGTTTTTCTAGGAGCTGAATTCTGTACGTATTGCAATATGTGAAAGAACGTTATGCGAGGCCAAACTACGTGGCCCAGCGCATTTTTAACCCTTTTAGCTGATGTATACGTGGAAATAATGGTTGATTTGCGTTGCGCAAATAGGATTAAAGCTCACATTACGCGGACTAACACGTTGTTTTTTGCGGAAAGCTTCAAAGCGGACACAGGCATGTGTTATTTTTCCTTGATTCTTTTCAAGAGCTGTCGAATGCCGTTAAAATTACTTCTATATTCCGATAGATAAAAATTTATAGTTATTAACTACGCTACACTTTACTTCGCTCTACACGCACTACCACCAGCGAAAAATTGTTTCCAGTAACTTCTTTCCTCACTGAAATATCACTGTTGTTCATGTTATGTGGTACCATGTATATCATACGCGAGTTTCATGAACAACAATGTTCTTATGGAGATTCTATCAATCATTTGTGCGGGGAGAATAATATCTGAATCCCAAACCCATGGGACTTACTTTGTTTCCTGTATCCAGTATTACCGTTGGGTTTTGCGATAGATTTTCAGTGACGATACTGACTTTTTTACGGGCACACTTTCATGGAACGAAAATTAGGGTTTAACGTCCCATCAATGACAACATCGTTAGAGACGGATTTGAAAGCGTTGACGAATCCAGGCATTCGTCTCAAGCTATTTAGACCCAAATCTGAATGGTCAAAGGGCAATCTGAAAACCGATCCTCCCGTTCGCAAGGTCAACTTTTTCACCCCTGTAGTATCTTGCTCGCATCGTATTTCGTAAGCATTTCGTATGTCTTCTATGGTACAAGCGCCTAGGATACATGTCACGTGCTCCTACCGAAGAGTAACTATTTTTATTATTAAATCATGGCAGGAGTTGTGTGCTGCAGTCCAGCTACTTATGGCAAATAAAATTATGGCTGTCTTACTATAAGACAGGAGAGAAACTTCCACCTTCACTAAAATGTCGTTAAAGTAACACAAGAATGCTGCCATACCTTATGTGTATGAGGAAGTAATAACGATGTATAACTCTTCTGACACGCCGTTACCGTGTACAGTGTAGGGAACCAGACACAATACTTACAATGAAAGAGTGCGGGAGTCACGTCCCGCTACGTACTGCAGTGTGTTACATGTTTATACTTGTGAGTTAGTAACATTAATAAGTGATGGCACTGAAAAGGATTTGAAATTATGTTCATTTTTTTTCAGGCAATGTAAATAATGTTTCAAACTCGAGAACACCACGAGTCCCCTCCTACTCAACAACCAACCCATTACTATCTTAACACAAGCCTACGAAC
Source organism: Schistocerca nitens (assembly GCF_023898315.1). Classification (NCBI taxonomy): domain Eukaryota; kingdom Metazoa; phylum Arthropoda; class Insecta; order Orthoptera; family Acrididae; genus Schistocerca; species Schistocerca nitens. The sequence continues at coordinate 356,325,158 of NC_064615.1, forward strand.
TAACTGTCCCGGCCTTTCAGACTAGTCAGACCTGATAAAGTTCAACCGAGTGAAGTGTAAATCCTTGGGTACAGCTACTTGGTTTAGTTGTGGCTCCCAGAATCGGTTTTCGTTAACTAATTTTATGATACGCCTACTGACTGCTAATGTAAACAGACCAACATCTTTCTTCTCCTTTTTCCTGGCCTTTATCCCATACCTACAACTAGTTCGACATGTTATTCTGGATTTGGCAATGTTAGTGGTAGTGGGTGACCGGATGTCCTTCCTTTCACCAGCACTCCCCCAGGACCGAAACTGTGTACCTCATCTGTTTGCGTCTATTGTTTGAAAGCGTGAGAAAGTTTTCGAAATGTTTGAGAATCGTGTAAATAAAGCAGGGCACGCATATCAGGCCAGTATTCATCTAGTTGGGTGTGGGAAACAGCCCAAAAATCACATCCATACTGCCAGCACACCGGTCCTCGTTGCTAAATCGCCATGCCTCCCCAGACCCCGAAAGCGGAGTGCTGACGCGCGCGGCTATCCGGACAGGTCATAAAAATTATTTTCGAAATGCGATTCTAGTTGCCGTATTTCCTCTTCCGTAATCGATCTTCACTCCCACAAAAACACTCAACGTTAAAAACATGCTTGGATTGTTAGCATCGCGTAATCTAGACGGATAACTTTTTGTGCGGCGAAGGAGAAGAGGAAATGTAATATACGTAAAAACAACCGACGCTCCACGAAGGAATTATCCGATTTGGATGCAAATCGCTAGATGTGATGTGCATGTTCAGACACGCAAATGATAACTATTTCCATAAAATTTGATGATTTATTCAAGAAGAGCTTAACAAATAGAGCAAACCAATAACACATTGGTCCACATTTGGTCCTTATGCAAGCAGCTTGGCACTGATTGATATAGTTATTGGATGTCCTGTCCACTTAGTGCGTTAAATCGTAAAAATACCAAGATGCCTGAAGGACCCTGTCCATAATGCTCCAAATGTTCTCAATAGTAGAGACGACATTGCTAGCCGAGGTAGGGTGTGGCAAGCACGAAGACAAGCAGTAGAAACTCTCGTCCTGTGAGGACGGGCATTATCTCGTTGAAATTTAAGCCCAGGATGGCTTGCCATGAAGGGCAACAAAAAAAGGCGAAGAATGTCGTCGACGTACCGCTGTGCTGTAGGGGTATCGCGAATGACTAAGGGGTTCTGCTATGAAAATAAATGACGCCCCAGACCATCACTCCTGGTTGTCGAGTCGTGTGACGGGCGACAGTCAGGTTGGTATCCCACCACTGTCCTGGACGTCTCCAGACACGTCTTCGGCTTGATCTCTCATTGACTGGAGTAGAACCATCTCACTGACGAGTCCGACTTCGAACTAAGCCCCGATGACCAGCGAAGACGTGTCTGGAGACGCCCCGGACAGCGGGGAGATACCAAGTTAACTGTCGCCCGCCATACGGCCTGACAACCAGGAGCGATGGTCTGCGGTGCCATTTCTATTCACAGCAGGACTCCTTTAGTTGTCAGCCGGCCGGGGTGGTTCAAATGGCTCTGAGCACTATGGGACTTAACATCTGAGGTCATCAGTCCCCTAGAACTTAGAACTACTTAAACCTAACTAACCTAAGGACATCACACACATCCATGCCCGAGGCAGGATTCGAACCTGCGACCGTAGCGGTCGCGCGGTTCCAGACTGAAGCGCCTAGAACCGCTCGGTCACACCGGCCGGCTAGGAGAGAGACCCTGTATTGTTTTTATCGTGGGTGATCGAAAACTTTTGACCAGAACTGTATATGTTTCCCTATAAGGCTAGTGTCATCAAATACTTGTCTTTATTTCCCCCACGATATCTTCGTTAGCCGCGCGGTCTGGGACGTCTTGTCACGGTCCGCGCGACTCCCTCTGTCGGAGGTTCGAGTCCTCCCTCGGGCATGTGTGTGTGTGTGTGTGTGTGTGTGTGTGTGTGTGTGTGCGTGTGTCGTCTATATCTTAAGTTAGTTTAAGTTAGATTAAGGACATACATCTTCGTTCCTTAACTCTAGAGCGGACGCGCTAATTTTCGTAACAGGAACGGGCGCTTGGCGTACTTGGTACACATGTACAGAATAGCTGTTTTTATGTTACCAAGGTAAACATGTACGAGCAAAATCACAGTTTAATCTCAGTTTAACTAAACAAAAATAAAATAAACTTATTTGAGCTAAATCACTGTTGAATAAAAAACAATAAAATAAACTTTCATTATGTCACTCTGTTGCCGCGTACAAGTGTTACCCCACAGTAATGACCCACTCGAAGCATTAAACGGCGCAATTGCATCAGGTTCCAGCCAAACGCTTTTTCAATTACAAATTATCTCGTAGGCAACTACCTCATTATGGGGTTGTGCTGCTAGCTCGGAATCTGGGGCATTTTCTTGCACGTATCGCGAATTTTTTCTCACAAATTTCTTTATTTATTTTATATTACTACTGCTCATTTGGATGTATGACAAAGCCACCTACCGTTGAGTTAGATGAAACAATAATGAAGGAATACTTATGGGCTCACAACAGTAAAATAACAATGGAACAGAACACAACATTATTTACGGATAGCATGCTTTATACACAAACACGCTGCTCGAGGTTACACATTTGCATTCTTTGAACCCGACTACTCTATTTTTCACTTGCGCTTTCTTCCCTACAAGTTCCTCAATTCGACGCAGAGCTCCACACGCGCCTTCAAGGTTGCCACCTCCCTATACAGTTTCCAGTGTAGTCACTACTACTGTGCTTGCAGGTGTACGAGAGCTGCTTCGGGGCCGACGTGGTGCGCGAGGTGCGCCAGGAGATGCGCGCAGCTTGCGCCAAGTGTGCGTCCATGGCGCACGGCTCGCCCGCGCCTGCCGCGGCGCAGCAGGAGGCGCGTCCGCCTCCACCGCCGCCGCCGTCGTCCGCCCCCACGCAGCGGCCCCCGCAGCGCCCAGCGCGCCTTCCCGTTGCAGTCCCCGCCCCCGCCGTCCGGCCCCAGCTGCAAGCTGAGGCGCTGGAGGCGGCCGCTGCCGCCATGGACGCCGCCAAGTTCCAGCATGCCATACTAGCTCTTAGCAAGCGCCTGGGCCCGGTGAGTTTCCCACGCCGTGAGTGGAGGTTCACTCCTATTGTCGAGTCGCTACAGACCACTCTATAAATTACAACAGCGGTAGCATCTTTATGTTCCACAATACACAGCGAAGCTACAGGAATTTTGTCACAAAAAAAACAACTACACAACATATTTCTGGAGCAATGTGCACTAACGTTTTACTGACCACAAATAAGGATCTAAGTAACTCAAATTAAATTAACTATACACCACAAATTACGTAAATGACAATGCCTTCAATGTTAGAAAGAACTGAACTTGCTTTCTGACTACAGGAATCAGTACAGTGAGCTTATATCGTATCACTAAAGGGTCCTGCACAAGTTCAACATTTACTGACACCACTAGTTTTTCAAACCTTCAAGATACAGGGCGATTCAAAAAGAAAGATTTCAGTTCTTTATTACACAGAAATTATAAAAGAAAGACATTGTGTATGATAGAAGAAGCTTCAAATTTTTATGATCGCACAGACACTATAGAATACACTCAACATGAGCATCATGCATTGCTCGAGAAACATCGAGACAATAATCCATTTCATTCCGCACATAAATCAATGGATCTCTATTTATTTAATCGACAGCTTCAACAATTCGATTATTCAGCTCTTGAAGAGTAGCTGCCACAGGTGGGACAAAGACTCTTTTTGAACCCCAACAGGAAAAAAAATATCGCATGATGTGAGGTCTGGTGACCTGGGAAGCCAAAAGCAATGAACAAGATCTTGTACACCTCTTACAACCCAATGTTGCAGTATGGTGCTGCTAAGGTAATGCCGCACAAAGAGAAAGTAGACAGGACGCCATCGTGCATAAAAGCGAAATCATTGGAACATGTCCTTATATGACATTCCTGTCACAGTTTCCTCCACAAAAATGAAAGGTCCATAAATTTTGTGAACAGAAACGGCGCAAAACACGTCATTTTTGATGCGTCTCTTTCATGTATGGCGATGACGCCATGATTTTGTGACTCCCAAATTCTTACATTATTGCGGTATAGTTTACCCAATGAACGAAACGTCGATTCATCCGAAGAAAAGAGTCGTTGAAGCTGTCGATTTAATAAACAGGGACCTGCTGATTCCTGTGTGGAATGAAATGGGCTATTGTCTCGACGTTTCTCGAGCAAATCATGGTGCTCATGTTGAGCGTGCGCTATAGTGCCTGTGTGAACATAATACTTTGAATCTTCCTCCATCATATGCATATGTCTCTATCTTTTATAATTTCCCTGTAATAAACAACTGAAATCTGTTTTTCTTTTTGAATCACCCTGTATTTTGAAGGTTTGACAAACTAGTATCGTCGGTAAATACTGAAAGTGTTTAGATCCCTTTAGTGTAGGGTGCCCATTTCATTTTCATTGAAAAAGGGGACATTTAAAATAAATTAGAGAAAAACCTGGGACAATGAAGAAAAAACGGGACATAAATATTGTATTGACTAAATTTAATACACATACATGTTTACCTTTACAACAAAACTCCACCAAATGAATCATGTTTTTCATGTTCATGTTTTTACTTTTGAAATAAGCAAACATTTTACACCACGTTGCACTAACACTTTCTTTGTCTCCTTCTTCACTTTTTATGAAGTTCTGTGCACATGAAAATTCATCGAACAGTTCGTCTTCATCAACAGGAAAATTTGGTACAATACTTTTAACAAAAACACAACAGTCCTGAATATCCTTCCACTGTAGCTGCTCCTTTTCAGTATTAACCCAGTCAAATGCTTTAAAAGGTGTGAGAAATGGTAAACACCATTCATTAATATCCTCAGTGCAAGAGTCGTAGAAAATGCCAGCATAAATATGAAATTGTTCTACAGTAATTTCACCCTCTTCTTCCAGCTTTCTTAGAGTCTCATGTACAAAGGGTGTGAGAAATCTTTCAGATTTTCTACATTGTAATTTGCCCAATAATTTGTTTATTTCTTGATAAACTTCCACTATTGTGATTTCTTGTATCTCAATACATTTAATTGGTATGGAGAAAGGTTATAGCTGGCTAACAAGAAAGTGTAGAAGAACAATAGACACAGGGTTATCAAAGAATTGTTTAAGGATAACAGGACACTTATCAAGGGAAATGAAATATGATTTCAAAGAAGGAAATGTCTCTACAATTCTTTCCAATGCTGGTAGCAGAGATAGAGACCTTGTCTTGCTGTGCCCAAGTACAGTTTTCTATTCAGTTTCAGTAAACTTACAGAATGACTTCCGACATTCGACCCTTGCTGTATATATGTGGAAATGCTGGTAGATTTTGTTTACAATTAATTGGCAGTCGCTGGGTAGGCAATCTGAGCCAGTTTGTGAGGAATTGTGCACCACATGTGCTGGACTGCCAACACATAAACTGTGTTCTGTTGCAGTTTATAGAACAACTTGTTTTTTTTTTCCTTTCCTCTGCTTACCATCAAAATTGGTGTTAATGTTGTCTGCAGAAACTGCAATCACGTTTCCCTCAAGATCATATTTCTTTAAAACCTCCAGCACATAATTCTGAAGTAAATCTGAAGTTTCTCCAGCTAAATTAACCAATTCGAGCACTTTCACCGTAACGCCATTTTCAGGGTGAAAATACCTGATAAGGAGAGGAACCAACTTCAAATTCAGATGATTCCATGTATCAATCATTACAGAAATGAATCTAGCACTTTTCAGTTCATTTAAAAGCTGCTGAGCTGCATACGGTGCAATAACATTTGAAATAATTGCATTACAATTTGTGTGTCCGCATGTCAAATTAGGATTGAAAAGTTTTTTAACAGCTGCTGTAGTACAGTCCATTGACTTAAAGCTATGGTTATGCATTGCACTGTGGTATGCAAACGTAGCTTCTTGTGCTGCCAACTGCCTATCCATTTCTGTTACTGATTTTAAGTTTACATAGTAGTCACTCACGCATTTATTTGCTCTTTTCGTTTGATCATTCATGCCAAGTTTCTTCGTCTAAATGTGATTCACAATATCAGACCTTCCACCATGACCTATAGCAAATTTTGATCTGCACAACATACATTCTACAGTTTCTCCACTACCAGTGATAAAAGGAAACTCGCTTTTTACATTGCTGTTAAAATTACACTTGCGTTTTGGCATAATGAAACAGTGATTGCACAGTGCAAAACATTAACAGTGTGGTGACGAAAACCAGAGCAAGTTTCAGTGGTGTAGAGTATCTATGGACCGAAAGGACGGATTCAGTGGATAGATTTAGAAGAATCTTCGTTGATATTCGTAACCTACAGTGCGTTTAAAATTACTTGCGATTTTTGACAGTTCGGTACATGTTTGGGGTATGCTGAAAGTCATCACACGCTTCCTAGCGTAAATAATTGCGCAGGTAATAGCAAGTCAAACAACCAGTAGCGTAAAATACTCTAGCCAAGAGGAATCATAAAAAAACGGGACATTTGAGCGTCCCCAAAAAAACTTTCGGGAAAGCGGGACATTTTGATAAAAAACGGGACTGTCCCGGGAAAAACGGGACGAATGGACACCCTACTTTAGTGGTACGATATTAGTACTCTGTACTGAATTCCTGCAGTAAAAAAGCAAGTACAGTTCCATAATTCGAACATTGAAGGCATTATCACTTACATAATCTGTGATACATAGTTAATTTGAGTTACTTACATCCTTATTTGTGTCCAGTAAAGCGTTAGTGCACATTGCTTCGGAAATATTTTGTGTAACTCGTACTATACACTCGACATTTTCATCGGACGTGCATGGCCTCCCAGTGCTCTTCTCTTCGCTTATGCAACCAACGTCCAAGCGTTTTGTATGCGAATCATAAACCTGCTTGTGCAGAGGCGACATCTTGGTGAATCGACGACGGAAAAAGCATGACAGTTGAATGACTTCGCGCCATGCTGTTACAAACAAACAACATTGCAGCTGTGTCTAAACCTTGAACCTTCTATCAAATGACATGCGCAATGTGTTACTATCTTTTATAGTTCGTCTGTAACAAATAACTGAAACCTGTTCTTTCTTTTTGAATCACCCGATATTGAAGCGACCTCACACCATCAAAGATACTGGCAAAATTTCAGTTGACAACGCTGAGCCGGCCTGAGTGGCCGTGCGGTTCTAGGCGCTACAGTCTGGAACCGGGTGACCGCTACGGTCGCAGGTTCGAATCCTGCCTCGGGCATGGATGTGGGTGATGTCCTTAGGTTAGTTAGGCTTAAGTAGTTGTAAGTTCTAGGGGACTGATGACCACAGATGTTAAGTCCCATAGTGTTCAGAGCCGTTTGAACCATTTGACAACGCTGTTTTACAAAGTTTAAGATATCTAACACCCAAAACAAAGCGTGTGCTCCAATTATATTAACTATAGCTTGCTAGCAGCAGAAAACAACGAACAAGAAGAAATGGGTCCGAGAGTGGTTGGAAATAAGAAGCGACTGCTCAGATGTTATTTTCCTGACTGAAATGAGAACCACGGACCCGAAAGATTTCATCAAATATTATCGGATGAGTCCTGCACCATACAACAGGTTATCTATATCGATACGAGATAAAAACTGAGAGGCAAAGTACGTTAATAACAGAGGCAATCACAGTCGACGAGAGGTAAGGTGAAACTTCGATGTTTCTGGCGACAGGTAGAATGGTCACAGTTTCGTTCTGTAATACCAGCGAAAACAATTATTAAAATTCTATGGAAACCCGTGAAGCACTCTACATCTACAAGAATACTCTGCAAATCATACTTAAGTGCCTGGCAGAGGGTTCATCGAACCACCTTAGCCATAATTCTCCATTATTCCAATACCTCGAACAGCGCGCGGAAGAAACGAACAGCTATATCTTTCCGTGCGAGCTCTGATTTCCCTTATTTTGTTATGATGATCGTTTCCCCCTATGTAGGTTGGTGTCAGCAATGTATTTTCGCATTCGAAGGAGAAAGTTGGTGACTGAAATTCCGTGAGAAGATTCCGCCATAACGAAAAACGCCTTTGTTTTAATGATGTCCACCCTAAATCCTGTATCATGTCAGTGACACTCTCCTTATTTCGCGATAATACAAATCTTGCTGCTATTCTTTGAACTTTCTCCATGTACTCAGTTAATCCTATCTGGTACGGATCCCAGACCGCGAATCAGTACTCAAAAACAGGACGACGAGCGTAGTGTAGGCAGTCTCTTTAGTAGAACTGTTACATTTTCTAATGTTCTGCCAGTGAAACGAAGTCTATGGTTAACATTTTCTATGTTTTTTTCCAGTTTAAGTTGTTCGTAACTGAAATTCCTCGGTATTTAGTTGAATTTTCGGCCTTTAGATTTGACTGATTTACCATGTAACCGAAGATTAATGGATTCCTTTTAGTACTCATGCGGATGACCTCACACTTTTCATTATTTAAGGTCAATGGAAAGCAATTGTATCTTCCTGGCAAGGATATGTTCAGGCAATTACCGTACAACATTATCTTTCCGTTTCATTTCCCCATTTGCAGCTCGTATCTTCTTTAGAATGATTCCCCATTAATTTCCCCCATATGGGCTGCAGGCTTCCAGCGGTACAATCATTACTCTCTTCAGCCAAATACTTTAAAAGTATAATCGAAGACGAAATAAATGTGATTAAATAGTTCAATGTTCCCATTCCTCTCTGCCCCACTTACATGCTTTCCGTACTATCTCACGTGCCCGCAACGCCACCAGGCGGCCTCCAATCCCGCGGTGGGCAGTGGTCATAAAGTTATGGCTAATCACTGTGTATTCTTGCGTGTCCTTCTTAGCACAGTGATCCCTTCGATCATCGCTTGCAGACTGTTGAAGATGGCGTAATGCAACACAAACTAGTCGCACACACAAAACTGGAAATTTAGACTGCTCCAGGTGTTTTGATTCGACATTTTATTTTGAACAGCCTTGTATAAAATGGACATACAGATATTTTTGTTAACAAAGTTGTTATTCCCTGTACCACAGTCGTATTATCCGATTTTCAGCTATTCTAGAACTCATACCCTTTTGCCGGAGAACGATGTCCTCTTTCTGGATAACATTTACTTTGGCTTGCAGCCACTCCAACACAAAACAACAAGTGCAACAAAATTGTTGCTTCCAATATCTGGTAAAGACAAACTGAGTACCTGATAATTTGGTAAAGTGTTCACAATTACTATTAGGCACGTCATCAGATAATCTGTCATAACATTTTCCATTAAGAAAGTGGCGACCATCTAATCTATGGTATGGCACCCATTTCATAATAATATTTATAGCAATACAGACCACTTCAATTTCGTATTTGCCATTACAGCAGCACTTAAATTTCCCCTCCACTAACAAATGGCTCAAATGGCTCTGAGCACTATGGGACTTAACATCTGAGGTCATCATTCCCCTAGAACTACTTAAATCCTAATTAACGTAAGGACAACACACACATCCATGCCCGAGGCAGGATTCGAACCTGCGACCGTAGCGGTCGAGCGGTTCCAGACTGAAGCGCCTAGAACCGCTCGGCCACTCCCGCCGGCCCTCCACTAACAGTTTTGCGTATTTTTTGTTACTTAGCTCTGAAACCATAAATTTGCTAGACTTGCCTTTTTTGTTTCATGAGTTAATGTATGACTCAACACAACTTCCTGTGAAAAATAGTCAAGTGTTAAATCTGCAATCGAGCCAGTAGTTTCATGGCATTTGTCTTTCTCTGCTCACCCTTTCGCTCAGCCGAAAACCTACTCAGACTAGGTCTGGCGACGTCCTGACCTTGTTTTTATCTATATTTTCCTCGTTTTCATCTTGTGGTACGCACTAAGTTCAATACTCTTCGTGGCAACTATTTCTAACATTATTGTACTTCTTCAACCACTGTGTGGTAGCATGTTTTGTTTCGTAACAGCAGCACATAAAACTACTCGGCGCAACAGAACTCATGTCATGAAGCATGAGTAGCATTTTTAATGAGTAACGGAAAAGATAAAATTTATTCCCTTGCTAGGAATAGAACCCCGGCCTGCTGAGTGAAGAGCTATCGTATAGACCACATTTGGTATAACAATTAATAAAATGTTCCGCGCTATTATGCCGTGGTCGAATGGATTTCAGTTTAAAGCCCGACTTTTCGTCCCCATCTGCGGAGGGCGTTTTCAAGAGGGATCGTAGGTTGAATGTCCGATTCACACTCCGGCTCGCTACTGACAACAGCAACATTCCGCTTCCGCGCAGTGGCGTGACGTCACGCGTTTTGAATAAGCGAGCACAATTGGTCATTGTCAATTAGCGCCGTCCGCTGTTGCTATCATCCCATGGCAGACTACTACTTTTTCAGCGCCAGAATACAAATGTCACTCAGTTTCACGCCCTCCTCCTTCCTACTGAGATTCCTGGGGTGTTAACAATCTCTATGGCCTTTCTGCCTTGCGTTGTGTCCGCTTGTGGCTGCCAATACGTGAGTCCAATCAAAATGAATGTGGTGGTCTCCTGGCTGTAAGGCATGTTCCACCTGATCTGTCAATCTCCCCTCTTCTACAATTGCCGTTGTGCTGTTGTAGTCGTTTTTTGACAGTTCTTTTTGTAGTGCCCACGTACATCTTCCTCAATTACACGGAACCCTATAAATACGAGCTTTTCCCAGCAGTTAGGGCCATCCTTAGCCAATTTTAGGTGATCTTGTATCTTCCATGTAGGTATGTACATTACTGCGATGTTCCACTTTTTTAGGATTTTTCCTATGCAGTCAGTCACGTCCTTAACGAATGGTAGGAAAACTTTCGTTCTCACTGGCACTTGAGCATCGCTATAATTTCTACCCTGTGGTATCAACGCTCTTTTCACCTCAGTGAACGAATAGTCATTCTTGAACAATGCCTTGGTGAGATGTTTTAATTCTACGTCAAGTAGCTCTGGTTCGCAAATTTTCCTTGCTCTATCCGCCAACGTTTTTATGATGCCTCCCTTTTGTTGTGGGTGGTGGTTCGAATCCCGCTGCAGGTAACGATCTGTGTGCGGAGGTTTTCAGTGAACCATGTGACCCAAGCCACAATCTTCTATCTTGAATTTAATCTTCCACCTGCCTCCTCCTCCTCCTCCTCCTCCTCCTTGGTTTTTGTCTCTCTCTGCTTACCCTTTTCTCGTCCGAACACCTACTCACACTAGTTCTGGCGTCTTCCTGACCTTGTTTTTGTCTATTTGTTCCTCCTTGTTTTTATCTATTTCTTCTTCATTTTTGTCTTGTGGTACGCAATAAGTCCATAGCTCTTCATGGCAACCATTTCTAATATTAATCTACTTCTTTAACCAATGTGTTCCATAACACGTTTTGTTCCATAACACTTTCAGATGCAACTGGACTCATACCACGAGGAATACCCAGCACTTTTAATGAGTAATGACAAAGATAAAAATTTGTTCCCATGCCGGGAATCGAACCCGGGCCTGCTGGGTGAAAGCCAGCTATCCTAGCCACTAGACCACATGGGAGCCACGATCAATACGAATGGGAGTTAAATATATGAAACATCAAGTACTTACGTAGTATGTACTGAATGCCTTTAGAATGAATGCTTAAATGCCTTGCGTACTGTAATTTGACCTAATTTCTATTTCATCAGTATAAATAACAACTCCAAGATAAATTTCGTTAAAATGTGTTACAATACACATACGAAAATATCACGAATATAAATCTTCCATGACTTCATCTCTTGGCATGTTTACTTGTGAGTTACGGTATTTGTTTGACGTATTCTGTAATTTGTTTTTTGTTTTTCTTCGTATTGGTGCTTCGGAAGCGGTAGAAAAAGATCTTTTACTAATGAGACAAACAACGCCTAAGCTCTATTACTGAAACGGAGTGCCGACATAAACGCAATAAAAAAAATTTCCTCATTTTCTTCTGGTTCAAAAATGGTTCAAATGGCTCTGAGCACTATGGGACTTAACGTCTATGGTCATCATTCCCCTAGAACTTAGAACTACTTAAACCTAACCAACCTAAGGGCAGCACACAACACCCAGTCATCACGAGGCATTTTCTTCTGTTTTATGAGTATACAATAAAACAAAAATACTTATATTCGTGACCTTATGGTCAATACGAAATGAATCTCTCACTTAAAAAGTCAGAAGGAAGCAACAGGCAACATTCAACACCAAGAAATCATGGAATCGGATTATCTGCCAATCACAAAAAATTTAGAAAAACAGCTAGTAACATTGTTACTGTTATAGCTGCTGGCATCCGAGTTCAAAGAATAGTCAACAATACTTTGAAATGAAGGGAAAAGTTGAGCAATTTTTATCTATATTTTCCAAATCTAAAGCTACACGTTGGTTTTTTTTTCTGCTGCTGTCAACTATGTCTTACTTTTGATTCAGTTTGTTAGAATCCATATATCACATCATATACAGTAACATATGATTTGTCACAGAATAATAGCGCGTGACAAAATTTTGCACTTATATGATACAAAGTCTAATAAAATACCAAATGTACAACGCAAATCCTCACCTATAATAAGACAAAACACAGTCTATTACGAGACTGCATCAGCATAATGGATTACATTACACAAAGCTCCATCATTTACCGATGAGAAAACATCGAGTAAAAAATCAATGTGACAGAAACAGATCTAAATTTATATTTTTACTCTGTGAGTCACTACAAAGCAATTGATGCAGAGAATTGTATGCCTACTCTCTTTAACTCCTGTCATTCACAGATTCTACATGGGAGTGCAGCATCTACATCCCACCGTACAAATAAACATCCAAAGCCTCTAAAATATAAAATGAAAAGAAATGCTCAAAACTCCCAGAGAAGCAAATGTTCTCAAAATTTTAACAGTGTCTGTTCCTGCGTTGTTTAACAGCTCTCTTGTAAAGTATCTCACTGAATGTAGCTTGATAATTCCTCATACCATCTAAATAAACCCATTAACATTATGCATCTCTCTCCATCAAATTGAAGAGGTAACGAGCAATAGATACGAATATGGAAACCATGAAATATTATTAACAAAATCTTCCTCCTCTCTACTTAAAACTTCACATTAAATTTTCACAGTGCAAAAATGCATTCAAAGATTTGGATAAAGGTATCTATTGTTGACTTCAAAATATTAATATTTGCAAATTACAAACTTTCCACCAAACGAAAATTGCACACCACAAGATTATGTAACAGACATTAAAAGATGGCTATTTAAAATAGAAACCTTTCATTATTTAGAATAAATCAGTTAATACTAAAATTTTAATAATCTACAGTTAGGAAGTGTCCATCAAATTGAAGCAAATTAGGTAACTTAAGTTAATCTCTTTTCTAGCAAACCTCTCCACAGATTCCACAAGCGTTTGGGTACCCAAGTTACTATCCCAACAGCCAGTCAGTTGGAGCAGCAACTGCTTGGTCACCGCAGGCTGCATTCAGCTCACCACCTGGCTATCTGGCATACTATCAGCCTCCCACACCACAATTTGCTGCCTACCAAGGAGGTTACTACACCACAGGGCCAAGCGCAGAGATGTACCCACAAGGTCGTGCCATCAACCAGCGCAAATCAGTAAGTGTAACGCTTGATTTTAAGTGGAAGTCACACACACACACACACACACACACACACACACAGTGAGAGAGAGAGAGAGGAGTGTTTACATTTCATGCAAAACATTTACACAACTTGTGATTCTAATTTCTCACAAAGAACCCACATAAACCTTACCATCAGGTGTCACTTTACAATGGATTGTGAAGGTATGAGCTGTTATTACGAACAGTGAGAAATAAATCTCACAGTTTCTAAGAATGCCATATTGTGTTACAATGAAACAGTCATTCATATTTCACCAATAACTTACATCCATTTCTGAACATACACTCCTGGAAATTGAAATAAGAACACCGTGAATTCATTGTCCCAGGAAGGGGAAACTTTATTGACACATTCCTGGTGTCAGATACATCACATGATCACACTGACAGAACCACAGGCACATAGACACAGGCAACAGAGCATGCACAATGTCGGCACTAGTACAGTGTATATCCACCTTTCGCAGCAATGCAGGCTGCTGTTCTCCCATGGAGACGATCGTAGAGATGCTGGATGTAGTCCTGTGGAACGGCTTGCCATGCCATTTCCACCTGGCGCCTCAGTTGGACCAGCATTCGTGCTGGACGTGCAGACCGCGTGAGACGACGCTTCATCCAGTCCCAAACATGCTCAATGGGGGACAGATCCGGAGATCTTGCTGGCCAGGGTAGTTGACTTACACCTTCTAGAGCACGTTGGGTGGCACGGGATACATGCGGACGTGCATTGTCCTGTTGGAACAGCAAGTTCCCTTGCCGGTCTAGGAATGGTAGAACGATGGGTTCGATGACGGTTTGGATGTACCGTGCACTATTCAGTGTCCCCTCGACGATCACCAATGGTGTACGGCCAGTGTAGGAGATCGCTCCCCACACCATGATGCCGGGTGTTGGCCCTGTGTGCCTCGGTCGTATGCAGTCCTGATTGTGGCGCTCACCTGCACGGCGCCAAACACGCATACGACCATCATTGGCACCAAGGCAGAAGCGACTCTCATCGCTGAAGACGACACGTCTCCATTCGTCCCTCCATTCACGCCTGTCGCGACACCACTGGAGGCGGGCTGCATGATGTTGGGGCGTGAGCGGAAGACGGCCTAACGGTGTGCGGGACCGTAGCCCAGCTTCATGGAGACGGTTGCGAATGGTCCTCGCCGATACCCCAGGAGCAACAGTGTCCCTAATTTGCTGGGAACTGGCGGTGCGGTCCCCTACGGCACTGCGTAGGATCCTACGGTCTTGGCGTGCATCCGTGCGTCGCTGCGGTCCGGTCCCAGGTCGACGGGCACGTGCACCTTCCGCCGACCACTGGCGACAACATCGATGTACTGTGGAGACCTCACGCCCCACGTGTTGAGCAATTCGGCGGTACGTCCACCCGGCCTCCCGCATGCCCACTATACGCCCTCGCTCAAAGTCCGTCAACTGCACATACGGTTCACGTCCACGCTGTCACGGCATGCTACCAGTGTTAAAGACTGCGATGGAGCTCCGTATGCCACGGCAAACTGGCTGACACTGACGGCGGCGGTGCACAAATGCTGCGCAGCTAGCGCCATTCGACGGCCAACACCGCGGTTCCTGGTGTGTCCGCTGTGCCGTGCGTGTGATCATTGCTTGTACAGCCCTCTCGCAGTGTCCAGAGCAAGTATGGTGGGTCTGACACACCGGTGTCAATGTGTTCTTTTTTCCATTTCCAGGAGTGTATATCTACCAGTAGAGCACTTGCCCGCGAAAGGCAAAGGTCCCAAGTTCAAGTCTCGGTCGGGCACACAGTTTTAATCTGCCAGAAAGTTTCATATCAGCGCACACTCTGCTGCAGAGTGAAAATCTCATTTTGGAAACATCCCCCAGGCTGTGGCTAAGCCATGTCTCCGCAATATCCTTTCTTTCAGGAGTGCTAGTTCTGCAAGGTTCGCAGGAGAGCTTCTGTAAAGTTTGGAAGGTAGAAGACGAGGTACTGGCAGAAGTAAAGCTGTGAGTACCGGGCGTGAGTCGTGCTTCGGTAGCTCAGTTGGTAGAGCACTTGCCCGCGAAAGGCAAAGGTCCCGAGTTCGAGTCTTGGTCGGGCACACAGTTTTAATCTGCCAGGAAGTTTCAAAACAATTCATGGTATATCACTAAAGTGGTCCACGAATCTTAAACTACATTCTGCAGACGTCTGTCTGTAGTTCTTCATACTTGAAGAAATGAAACAAGATGAACTAGACTGTTGCAACTACATGCATAAAATCCAACGCAACTGCACTGTTCTAAGTATATAAAATCAATAGCAAACAAAAAGTTAAAGAATAAGTAAGCAACAAATTCATAAACTAGAAAAACAACAAAAACAGGGCGAGAATTGAAACATTTATGGCTCCATACAACTGCACAACTCACTGTCAATAAGTCACTTATGAATGCTACAGAGAGAAGCAAGGAAACCAATACAAAGAGGTAAATATGAGATTTGAATTTCTGAGAACTGAATGAACTGTTAGTGAAGAAATAACGTCTAGAAAACCAATTATGTGTAATACATGCACAAGATGGAGTAGAACAGAGAGGGGAAGGGAAAACACAATTACAAGACATAAAGTGAGGGAATGTATGATAAAAGCACAATGTAATGATGAGTAGCTGTTTCAGTGAAGGATTTAAGAACAAAATCAGATAAAGAAAATGAGAGAGAAGTGAAAGATATGCCGAGGTTGAAGGTAACAAACTATAGCCAGTTACTAGAGTTAAATTAAGTGAAATGCTATAACTGAGATGTTATATTCAAATGGTCTAAGTAATGAAGCTGGAGCCCAATGTTTGCTAGTGTGTTTCAAAGAATGCTTTGCAGTCTGGTACAGGATGAAGCTGGCATGCACATTTAAGAGCGAGTTTCACAGGTGTCAAGGATGGAAAACAAACGAATTAAATTAAAAACAAAAAAAGAGCAAAATTTTTTACTCTATTTCCATGTCATATTTTTCTGGCTTTCCCAGAACTTAAGATTTCCTAACTTTTCTAATAACTCATCTACATCTATTTACAATCAGCTTACCAAGTACAAGTCTGGGAACGGGCTTTTCAAAACTGGTATCTTTCTCGTGGATGAAATGAGAGTAGTTTTGACTACATTATTTACTATCCTGACAAATACCTGTAAAATTTTCTTTCCTCACAGAAACCATAGAACATAACTCAACTGTCTGCATATGTGTACCCAATCACGGATTTTAAAATCAATGAATACTTGTTTTCTTTCAGCGAGATCTTGATCTTAGAGGACAGCTAGAAACCTTGACATCCAGGATTAGTGGAAAAGTCAAGAACGTAACATGTGTAATGCAGGAACTGGGATATGTAAGTAATTTTACTTAACATTAATAAAATTAATGAAATGGCATCTCTGTAAGAAGTTTTCAACAAAAACTAATGAAAGTATTCATTCTGGATTAGCTTGATGAAAACCTTGAACCCAACTACGCAAAAATAACTGAAAGGATAAATCAACTGCCAATCAATGATGAACTAAAGAAAGACATGGTAGACGGAGTAGAATACTGCAAGCAGTTCTCTGTAAGTACTCACTGTTCACTATTCAGGTGTAAAAATGCTGTATACGATTAGAGGAAGTTCGCTAAATTGACTCAATTACTTCAGACCCATATCTGAGTTTAGAACTGAATTACATACACTGTGGTTCATCATGTGGCTACTTTTGAACATCTGTGTTTTGTTTCAGCAATGTGTACCAGAAACAAAGAGAGATAAATTACCTTTATCGAGAGAACTGGCAAAACCAATGTTTTTCTTCAGATGTTACAAGGTGAGTACCTATTGCCTGTATATTTTCAAAACTATTAAATGTAGTTACTGTATCTTAATGAATCATCCACTCCTTTCTTTTTCTGGGCCCATATCCAACAGCACATGTTATACTACCAGTTCATCGTCTTCCATGTTACCCACATATATTATATATTTTTTCATGCAGAACTGTTGTCTGTAGAAACTAGAATTGACTTGTAACCAGATACCCACATCACTGTAGATTTCCTTGCATACAGAGTAACACAGCTGTGCATATCTCTGTGTCAGCAATTCGGTGTCTTTCTGCATACCTACCAATCCAATAATTTGTTAACTATGAATGATCCGAATGAAATAGCTGACACATTACAATAAATTAACTGACAGAAAGTTTTGAATCATATTCATTATTTCATCTAGTGTCAATAAAACTGTGTCGGTGAACTGTTACACACATGACGGATGTGAATATAGGCTACTTCTTTTTGTACAATGGTAAAGCATCTGAAATATGAAGCCATCTTAATACTTCACATAATGAACAATTTACCAAAGAATCATATTAATGTGAATAACAAAAAATTCTCATGACTGTCAATGCTTCTCCTTAGGTATCTTTTGCGCTCATCAATGAAGCATTCATGAAAATTTCAATATATTGGTACAATGCTTTTCCTTGACACTTAGTCCTTTTGTTTCATAAATAATTCCCTAACATATTTATATTAGGATTTCTAATTTGGTATATTTCTATCCATGTCTTCCTCCCTCTATGTTACCTTCCATATTCTTGATCTTTTTTCGTTCTATTTAACGTTTATTGCCACTTGAATGTCATCAGCTTGGCTTTGCTTCTTCTTATCCAGCTCTGATGTTTCTTTATAATTATTACCCTCCTGACACTGTCTTTTGTTTTGCAGTAATGTTTACTATGAAGTAGGGAGAGTTGCTTTATTTAGAAATATCATTTTCTGCATTAATAACAAGGATTTGTAACCATTCTACTATTTTTTCACTCTCATTGAATTTTACCATGTAATTTACTACACATTCACAAACTGGAGTCTTTTTATCAAATGGCTTTCCATGTAGTTACAATGTCTTCTGAATACATTGACCAGCTGATGTTGATGAAAATTTGTAATACGGCCGATAATTCTTATTTCAGCACAAGAAGCTGGAAGCGTGTGTCATGAAGGATGTGCGAGAGAGGTACAGTCAGAATGATGACATGTCTGATGTTGACAGTATGTCTGGTGGTGAGCTGCGATCCTTCTCATCTGCACAAGAAGTTGACAGGGATGACTACGAAGACATGGCTCTTGCAATGTATGAGTTCATGTATGGTGGAGATGGAACTGACTTTGACTCTGTAGCATAAAAGTTTTTCATGTAATTCCTTGAACAGGATATGATCCACATTGGCACAGCTCTCTAATAAGAATTTATGCCTAGGGCATCAGGGGGATATGCTGAACAAACAATTGTTAAAGTGTAATTAAACTTTGTTCATGAGCCACATTTCATCACTGAATCACAAAACATTTTCTCATACCTTAATTACAATGTGACATTAATAACATTGGCTCATGAATGAAAATTGTTTAATTGCTTATTACTGTTTTTAATAAAATATATATTACCTTACAAATAATTCTTGTTGTTTTCCTTCTGTTTCGATTAAAATAATTATTTATTTAATTATAGAAAACATTTTCATAATTTTTATGACAACAAAATTCTTGGGCATCATAAAAATTTGTGAAGTGTAATACGGGCACATTTATCAAATTCTTACCAGTGCATTTGATAGGAAATCCAAGACAGCACTAACCCAGCACCAAGAACCAGGTGACATGTGTTTGGGACTATTACACTTGGAAAAATATAACATGTTCAATAAATTCACATGATAAAATATTTAACTGGAAAAATTATATTGTGGGTATTCAAAAATAACTAGATTCAGTGTTTTTTGTCATCAGAATAATTTCTTACAAATCCCATACTGTACATCTTAACAGACCATTTGTAAGATATTATTGTTGTTGCAATCACTACATAACCTTAAATGCGGGCACGATGACAGATTAATTATCTGCTTGCAAGGATGGGGGCAGGGGACAATACTGTTACATGATACAATGTAATGAACTTCAATGGTATCGGAGTCCAATTCAGATGGGGCTTTTCTGGTGAGAATTGTCACTTCAGAAAATCTAGCCATCTTTCCGGCCTCCTCATTTAAACTTCCAGTATTTTCGATCCTCCACTTGTTCTTGTGTTACTTCACTCCCCAAACCCTGTTTCCATCCTATCCAATTCTTATCACTCACTTCCTTTGTACTTCAACGCTGTTTCTTACTTTGTTTTTAGTGTCTTCATGCTACTCTGAACTTGTTTGTCCTCCACCTTCCACATTATTTTCTCTGTGGTTTCCCATAATTCTAAAATCATTATACACCATCTATCATTCTCCCTGCTCCTTGCCTCTTATAAGTTTTCCCCTTCAGTCACTCTGAATACTTCTCTATCCAACTCAAATTTACCTGTAGCTGCCTGGAAGGCTGTACTGGTAAAAGGGTATTTGTGCATGATCTTCGTATAGGGATGGAAATTTTTTCCACTTGAAAGTTTCAACACAAACAGTTAAATTCTCGAAAATCTAATAAGGCACCTTTAAGAAACACTACTGCATTCTCTTAACCATGTGTGTGAAATGCTCTGTCTAAGCATTCCAATATGTTTTACTAAATGATCATGTTTTCCAGTCATCTGCTGTGACTCGCACTTAACAATTACTCTAATTTTATATTTAATTTAATATGGGCAGAGCTGCTCATTTTTTAAAAAAAAGCATTGTTGTAACACAACAAATATTAGTTTAGATTCTCTTCCGATACAGAAACAATGACTGAAGATGCCTGTTGCCCTTCCCTTGAATTAAATAATGATTTGTCTTGTCTTTACTTATCACTTATACCACAATCTTAAGTGCATTTGGTATAGATTAACTAATTAAATACATTCATTAGTGTGCTCTTCAAGTTTGCCATTAAAGGTTTTTCTTTTATTTACGTATTCTTCCACTTATCGCAAAAAGTTCGTTTTGGTTACATTTGTCTGTTTAGGCCTAATTTTTGATCGTGCATATTTAGCGTTATACCACAAATTTAAATGCATTTGGTAATAGTTTACTTACATATTAGTTTCCAAAACGTATTTAGTGTCCTTTTGCATCTGTATTAAATATATTATCGTTATCATTTAGTAAATCTCTTAACTAATTTCCAAACTACCATGGATACTAACTGTGTGAGCTGCAGTAGGAAAGTTAGTTCAGGGGTTTTGTGCAGCTGTTGTGACAGGTGGTTCCATTGGGGAAATTGTAGCGGGAAGCAAATGAGACTCTTCCATTATTTTGCAGGGTTTGCTAAAGAGATAGGATTATAGCTGGACAGGAGGAGAAAATTAGAGCCCTTCAGGCTGATTTGGACAGAGCGAGGGATGAACTGAAGACATTAAGGGGGGAGGAGGGCAAACAGTGATGGGAAGTGGTAGCTGGTAACAGGGGCCACAGAATGTTGACAGTGTCTGACAGTTTCCCAATTGGCACAACCAATGGATTTGCCTTGCTACCACAGTTAAGTAAGGAAGAGGAGTAGAAGTAGATGTAGTTAAGATGGAACAGAATCTCACTAGGAAACCAACTGTTTCAAAAAAAGTAGAAAGTAAGAGGAAAGTTCTGTTGCTAGGTAGCAGCCATGGAAGAGATTTTGCAGGAAAAATTAGGTGACAGGTACCAGGTCACAAACTTTTTCAAGCCAAATGCAAGTCTTAGCCAGGTGGTAGAGGATATAGGTTCCTTGTGCAAGGGATTCACAAATCAGGATCATGTGATGATAGCGGGCGGAGTGGGAAACAGTATTGATAGGGACCAGGGCTACAGTATTGAGTGTGACCTGGTGAAAACAGCCTCGGCAACGACCCACACCAATGTTGGGCTGGTGCCTGCTTTCATGCGGCATGATCAGCCCCATTTGAACCGCTCTGTCAGGAGGGTAAATATGGAGTTGGATCAGTTGTGTAGGGCGGCCACTCTGTCAGACATTGGATTGGTTCCTGTCTTGGCTATTGATAGGGGAGATTTCACAAGGCATGGCCTACATCTCAATAGGAAAGGGAAGTGTAAACTGGCAGGGTTGTTAGTGAAATCCATAAGGGGGGACACTAGTACTCATGGATGTACCTCTTTTCTAGACTAATATCAGTGTCCAATGAGAAGTTCAGGCAGGCAGGTGCTAAGGAGGTCCAAAACTCACAAAATTCTCACAACAGGAAAGTAAATAATAATGTTACCATATTTAACCAAAATATTGGTGGATTAAATAAAAAAGTAGATTCTCACAAAAGTAAAGTAAAAAATAATGTTACCATTTTTCACCAGAAAGTAGATGAGCTCCTGGTTTGTTTAGATGACATTGAATCTGATAATGTAATAGATATACTATGCCTGTCTGAGCATCACATTGTGTCTGATATGGAAATTTAAATATCAGTGGTTATAAACTAGCTGCACATATGAGTAGAGAGAATAAGGTGGGAGGAGGAGTTGCCATATATGTCAAAAGTTATCACTGTGTAAAAAGCTTAGATACAAAAAAGTTTTGTCTAGAGCAACATATAGAAGCATGTGCCTGTCAACTTAAACTGAAGGAGAGCTCTTTTATAATTGTAACAGTATATAGGTCCCCTTCAGGAAACTTTCATTTATTCCTGGAAAACTTGGATGCCTTGTTGTGCTATCTGTCAGATAGGGGAAAGCAAATTTGTGGGGACTTCAATGTTGATTCACTGAAAGAGTGCAATAGGAAGAATGACCTGGAAGTCTTGCTCGGTTCTTTCAATTTGACATCTGTCAATTTTCCTACTTGGGTAGTAAAGGACATTGATAGATAACACTTCTATAGACCAAGATAGGTTTAAAAACATAAATTCTTGTCCTGTTGAGAATGGGCTTTCTGATCATGATGCTCAGCTAGTTACAGTATATGACATAGCTCCATCCAGTAATTCAAAACTACCCTCCAAAATTGTGTGTTCAATTAATGACTCAACAATTAGAAATTTCTGTGAAAATCTTCAGCAGTTAGACTGGGATGAAGTGTACAAGGAACCCGATGCTAATTTAAAATATAACTTATTTCATGATACACTTGTAAGAGAATTTGAAAACTGTTTCCCCAAGAAAGTAGTTAAATCTAATTATAAGAAACCATGCAAAAAAAAAATATCGTAACCACAAAAGGGAACTGTATCTAACAACAAGAAAGAGTAATGACCCAGAAGCAGCCAAATATTATAAAAACTACTGTGCTACATTAAGAAAGGTTATTAAAAAGTCCAGAAGCATGTGCACCATGTCTTGAGATTACTACCTCTGATAACAAAATCAAAACAATTTGGAATATTATTACAAGGGAGACAGGGCAACCAAGAGTACAGGATGACGGCATCACCATCAAAGCGAATGGAAACTTGATAAACAACAAGCTGGAAGTCGAAAACATTTTGAATAATCATTTTTTAAATGTTGTAGAGAAAATAAGATCTAAATGTTCATTAGAAGAAGCAAGGCAGTTAATGGAAGAGGCCTTACCCACACCATTTGATACAATTTTAATTCCACTCCTTCTGAAATTAAGAAGATAATAAACTCTCTCAAGAATAAAAGCTCACGTGGAATTGATGGCATTTCCAGCAGGATAATAAAAGCTTGTTCCCAAGAAATAAGTGGGATTCTTAGCCACGTATGTAATAGCTCTCTGAAGCAGGGTATTTTCCCAGATAGACTAAAGTATGCCATTGTTAAACCACTGCATAAAAAAGGGGATACGTCTGATGTCAACAACTACCGCCCAATCTCTCTTTTGACTGCCTTATCCAAAATTCTTGAAAAAGTAATGTATTGTAGAGTAGCTTCACACCTTTGTAAAAATAAAGTTTTAACAAAATGTCATTTTGGTTTCCAGAAGGGTTTTTCAACTTAAAATGCTATACATACTTTCACTAATGAAATATTAAATGCTCTAAGTAACCGGAAGTCACCCGTTGGGATTTTTTGTTATCTATCAAAGGCTTTTGATTGTGTAAATCATGGAATACTTCTAGATAAGCTCAAGTACTGTGGTATGAATGGGACAGTGCTCAAATGGTTTAAATCATACCTAAATGGAAGAGTGCAGAAAGTTGAAATAAACAGTTCACATAATATGCAAAAAAAACTGGTGATTTCTCAAACTGGGGAACAATCATGAATGGGGTGCCGCAAGGTTCGGTCTTGGGTCCTCTGCTGTTCTTAATATATATTAATGACTTGCCATTCTATATCCACGAAGATGCGAAGCTGGTACTTTTTGCCAATGATGCAAGTATAGCTATCACACCCAACAGACAAGAATTAAGTGATGAAATTGTAAACGATGTTTTTCAGAAAATCATTAAGTGGTTCTCTCCAAATGGGCTCTCATTAAACTTTGACAAAACACAGTATATACAGTTCCACACAGTAAATGGAATGACACCATTAATAAATATAGACTTTAATCAGAAATCGGTAGCTAAGGTAGAATATTCAAAATTTCTAGGTATTTGCATTGATGAGGGGTTGAACTGAAAAAAACACACTGAGGATCTGCTGAAACGTTTGAGTTCAGCTACTTATGCTATTAGGGTCACTGCAAATTTTGGCGATATACATCTGAGTAAATTAGCTTAACACGCCTATTTTCATTCTCTGCTTTCGTATGGCATCATATTCTGGGGTAACTCATCATTGAGTAAAAGAGTATTCATTGCACAAAAGCGTGTAATCAGAATATCAGAATAATTGCTGGAGCTCATCCAAGATCATCCTGCAGACACTTATTTAAAGAGCTAGAAATCTTCACTGTAGCCTCACAATATATATATATTCACTTATGAAATTTGTTATTAACAATCCGAACGAATTCAAAAGTAATAGCAGTGTACATGGCTACAACACTAGGAGAAAGGATGATCTTCACTACTCAAGGTTAAATCTAACTTTGGCTCAGAAGGGGGTAAATTATGCTGCCGCAGAAGTCTTTGGTCACTTAACTAATAGCATCAAAAGTCTGACAGATAGCCATATAGCATTTAGAAGGAAATTAAAAGAATTTCTTATTGGCAACTCCTTCTACTCATTAGACAAATTTTTGGATATAGTAAGTGGGTAATTTCCAAACCCCCACAAAAAAAAAAAAAAAAAATATTGAGTGTCGTGTAATATTTTGTGTAATGTAATATCTTGTATAGACACCTTTTATTAACCTGACACGTTCCACATCATTACGAAGTGTCATATTCATGATCTATGGAACAAGTACTAATCTAATCTAAACTGTGCATGTAATTATTGAGTTCTTAAAGGAAAAACTAATAGTAAGCACCTTGTAATAAAAATACTGCTCTTAATGGTAAGGATGAATGTCTGCTTTAGAGTTGGAATTTTTTCTGGAATTTAGAGCCATTATCAAGTTTATTGTAACATTGGAGTTTAATTTCTCAAACATGTGTGAAATATTGCAAGGACCTTCATTTTCATCACTTTAGAGATCAATATGCACTGGGAAGTACAGTGTTGTTTATTTCTTATTTGGTCTCATGAGGTACGGGGGATTCAGTTCCAGAATTATCCTGGTATAAAAGCCTGAAACTGAAAGGGATCATATCTGAAACTTCAGTAGTACTGTTTGGCCACTAGTCTATAAAGACACTAATCCGTCTAAGTTCCGAAGAAATGACAGATTTTACCCTTAAACATGGTGTTTTATATATCCTACCAGCTCACAGTGTAACTGTTACATTTGGGTTATTATAATAAGATTACACCACATATAGCTCGAATATCGCTATTTGAATTATAATGCAACAGCAACAATTTCTGACAGTTTCTCTAGTAAAAGGTGTCACATCAACCACTGTCCGTCCAATTAATAAGACAGTTGCACCCAATTGCCTGAAAGTGCACAATATCTAAATGCTAGAATAGTGACGGGGCAGACTACTATAAATCACTGTAACGAAGATGAACAGATTGTGTTTAGTTACGTAAATATTAGAAGTAGTAGTCACTGGTGATTGCTGTTAACCTGAACAGTATATCAACAATATGATACCACTAGCCACAAAATCCTGGAAAAGATAGTTCAAGTCAGTAGACTGACATGGGAGCAGCAATAACATAAAATTTTTAAGTTCTAAGCACTTATGCTTAAACAAAGCCCGCTGTTTGACAATTCACGAGTAAATACACATCCAGGCAGATTAATGTGACCACGTTTCCAAAGCCTGAATAACTACCTTTCTCTGCTTCCAAAGCCTGAACAACCCCTTTTTGCGGAATAGACCACTGCAAAATGTTCAGGAATAGAGTCAATGAGCTTCTAGAAGACACCAATGGAGATGTGGAGGAGTGCTAACTCCACTATGTTTCTCGACTGAGGATCCATGCTGTGTACAGTCTGATCGAGGTGCTGTCACAGATTCTCAACTGGGAGCCGAGGGAGTGTGGTGGCCAGGGAAATACAGTATACTCACCCTAGTGCTCTTCGAGCCACATACATCACTGAAAACCGTTACACGTTACATTGTCCTGTGGATAGGTGTCATCAGGCCAAGGAAAAACAAACTCCATGTAGGGGTGCACATGGTTCCCAAGGATAGATTTATACTAGGGATGACCCACTGTGCCTTTCAGAATCACCTAGAGAATGCCATAATAATATTCCCTGGACATAATGCTCCCTCCTCCAGACTAGGTGTTTGCTTTCAGACATTTCACACCATACATGCCAATGGCCACCTGTCCAATGGAACATAAAACATCATTCATTTGAAATCACCATTTGTCACCACTCAGTGGGCTTACAGTTCTGGTATTGAGGTGCAAGTTCCAGCTTTCGTCACCGATGAACAGCAGGCAGCATGGGTGTATGAACCAGACATCTGCTGTGGTGAACCTTACACACCAAAATTCATTGAACAGTCATTAAGGAGACACTGCTGGTAGCTCTCTGGTTTATTTGGGCAGTCAGCTGCACATCTATTCACCAGTACACATCTCCATAGCAGTCATCTATGGGCTGTGGTGCCCCACAGTTCCCTTGGTGCCGATTTTGGATAGCACCATTTTGCCATATGTGGTATACTTACATCGCAACAGCACATTTTTGTTTTATTTATTTATTTTTTTTAACAGTTTACAAACTTAGTCATTTAGGAAAAGCTCCCACCCTTGTCCTGAAAGACAATCACCATGGCCTTTTGGACATCAGGTAAATCACTCTCTTTCTGAATTACAAGACGCACTGTTTTCCACCCCCACCCCCCTCCCAACATTCTTTATATACTCTCCATTGCCAGTGCTGTCATCTGTGAGTGGTTATGGAACATTGACGTCAAAAATAGGCAGTGGCCACATTAATGTGACTGGACCACGTGCAAGTCACAACTGATCCATCAGCCGCATATAAAAACAGGCCCAACCTGACTACCACAGGGAAAGTTTAAACAACAGATCAGCATACACAACCTAAAATTTTTTCAAGTTCTCGGTGATTGCAGTCAAAACATCAGCATGGTCCAAGAACCCACAAAAAGATATAGACTCAACTCCAAAAACTTGACAAGTACTGAGTGCACACACACACAAAAAACTAAATTCAAACCAAAGCATGTGGGTGATATGCCATACAGCCTGTTACAGGTAAAGTACCCATAGTGATTGAAAACTGAATGCTGGTTCAGCCTTTAGCCTGCTCTCATACAATATATGACTGGACTTTCTATAATTAACAGCTATTAGCCTCAGAATTTGCACCAGTACAATATTGCAGTTTCTGAATACCCAATGCTAGCTGAAATGTCATTACACATGGGTGATTCACACTTTCATGGCATTTACTTGGAGATGTCAGTGTGAGCTTCAAGTCAAATAGTTCTCACACAATTAATTAAAATATGATATGCAAGACTGCTCAATTTCACTATATTTACAACTCACAAACAGGTGCATGTAATTCTTCTAGAAACTGTTTTTCCATAACTTTGGCAGATTACAAGCAATTCTAGTTACAAAAACATTAATCAACTCAAAATACCCAAATAAATACTAAAATATAACATCGCAGTATATATATCATAAATTAAAGTCACCCACCACATTTTTCTGTCTGTATGCGAAGGCTAATCTCTGAAACTACTGCAGAAATTTTGATATGGTTTTTGCTAATAGATGGACTGATTCATGAGGATGATCTGCAAGTAACTGCCTTTTACCAGCAAAATCTGATATTGCTGATACAGGAAACTGAACAGATGGGTCTACCCCAGCTCTTTCACACGACACCTTTATCCTCTGTGTACCTCATTTGGGTAAACAGTTATTAATTTTACAGGACTTATCTGTTACCTTTTCTTTAATAATATGAATCTCAGTTAATTTATTTGATACAGTTATGGACACGGTATCACATTGTTCAGTGTAAAACATTCTTTGAAATGGTGTACAGCGTTTCTCTGTATCTAATGTAGTTATGCAGTATGAACATATAATGATATCACAAGGAATGAGTGGCCTACAGCGTTTTATTTGCTTATAGTCTGTGACATCTAGTGGTGGCCAGTTCTAACAGGAGCATGTGGCACAGCAGTCACTTGCCTCAGCTACGGCTGCTTTGGCTAATCACCTGGAGCCTTGACACATGCTGGGCCACACTCATCCTGTCAGGGGCAGAGTACGTTCCGTATGTATCCTTGCTCACATATCCTCTTCCATTTGATTAGAAGCCTACGAATTCATTTGATTCAGCCTATATTTCATTGGAAAGGAAGCAAGATTTCTTGTCATTCACTGTGTGTCACGTAATCAGATAAGCTTGATGAAAAAAATTTCTGAGTAGTTCTGGAGCTTCTCAACACATGTGATATTATTTCACACATCTAACTTTTGAGGGGAGGGGTGGATGTGGTGAGTAGGGACAGCACTAAACATGTCTTCTGAATGACAGCAGTGTTCTCTATGTATGATTCTTTTCATCACTTAAATACTCAGTAAACTACTTGATAATAAGCCCATGAAAAGAACATATAGGCAAACTACAAAATTTATTTAAAAGCATAGTAATTTTATTTCTCCTAGAAATTTTTTTATATCTTAGCGTAGTAAATGAATAGAAGTAGTGAATTGTGCAATCTTTAGAGTCAGTATGTTAAGATTAAATTTGATTTTTGTTTCCTGGTACCATCATAACATTGTCACACGACCATGGAACATGTCACTATGTTAAGCAAATAATACTTAAACATAATGGAAAGTAAGAATATAATGTCTCCTCCTAGTAGAATTTTGGACCCAGGATAATGTAATCATTGTTAACACTATTTAAGAATCATGTTATTTCTGGGGCAGATGTGGACTCTGACTCTGTCCATAATTTGTAGGTTATGAACTGCAGATTAAAACCGAAGATATTGTAATAGGGTAGTAAATCACAGAGATGGATTCTGGGTATTATGAAAGAGAGAAAGTGGATGTGTGGGACAGAATGAATGAGGTTCTGGAAGGTACCAACAGGGATGTGGAACCATGCCAATTTCAGTGCTTTGGCCAACTGCTCTAGGATTCTCAGTTGAGGATCCAAGGCACAAACAGCCTGACTGAGGTGTGCTGATTCTCAATTGGGTTTAAATCCAGGAAGTTTGGTGGCAAGGGGAGTATGGTAAATTCATCCTCCTGCTCTCTGGACCAGACACAAACTGTGAGCTGTACAACATGTTGCATTGTCCTGCTAATAAGTGCCAGCACGCCGAGGAAAAAACAAACTGCATGTAGGGGTGGACGAGGTCCCCAAGGATGGGTGCATACTCGTGTTGATCCATTGTGCCTTCCAGAATTATGAGATCACCCAGGGAATTTCTGAAAACATTCCCCAGACCATAATGCTCCCTCCTCCGCCTGGGCCCTTCCGACGATTGCTACAGTGCCATACATGCCAACAGCCCGGTGTCTGTTGTGAAGGTCCATATGTAGCAACATTTGCTGAACAGTCACTGAGGAGACTTGTCGGTAGCCCCTTTGTTCATGTGGGTGGTCAGCTGCTGAACAGTTGCACATGTATTCACCGATACACGTTCAGACCTCCTATCTATGGACTGTGGTGCACCACCATAATTGCCTCGGTGCCAGTTTTCGATACTGCCACTTTGCCCTGCATGTTATACCTTAAATACAGCAGCATGCGAAGTTGACAAACTTACCTATTTTGGAAATGCTTCCACCCTTGGCCTGGCAGCTAATCATCATGCCTTTTTGGACACCTGATAAATTGCTCCTTTTCCACAATGACAATGACTGCACTGTCTCCTCCCAAGACCCCACGTCACGCTTCATGTATTTTCCAATGCTAGTGTTGCCACCTGTCATCTACGAGTGGTTATTGCATGCCGATGTTGAACATACGTTGTTGTCACTTTAATGTGACTGGATTGTGTAGAAATCTTTAGGTAACACAAGAGATACTGAATTTAACTGATGAATGGAGAATTCATACAAAATCAGAAAATGAAGTAAGAGAAAGGGAATACATATGTTTAAAAAATGAGATTAATAGAAAGTGCAAAATGGCTAAGCAGTAATGGCTGGAGGCCAAATGCAAGGCTGTAAAAGGATGTGTAACTATGGGAAAGATAGATGCTTTGACAGAGCACTGAAAGAGCAAAGTCTAAACAAAGGTCCAGGAGTAGACAATATTCTCTCAGAATTATTAAGATCCCTGGAAGAGTCAGCCAACACAAAATTATTCCAGCAAGATATATGACACAGGTGAAATATTCTCAGACTTCAAGAAGAATGTAATAATTCCGATTCCAAAGGAGGCAGCTGTTGACAGACACGGCTGTCACCAAACAATCAGTTTAACAAGCCATGGTGCCAAAATACTGACACAAATTATTTACAGAAGAATTGAAAAACTGGTAGAAGTCAATCTCCATGAAGATCATATTTGTATCTGCCCAGGCATGCAGTTGTTCACTTGGGTTTCCAAAGTTTGCAGAACCTGGGTGAAATGGGGCACTAGACAGATGCTGGATATCTCTGCAAGTGAAAAAATCTGCCGACTCCCAGTGTCCAATGTTAGAATTCTCAGACTATTGGACAGGAGTCGAGAAGAGGTTCGT
The DNA here is from genome assembly GCF_023898315.1 of Schistocerca nitens. Classification (NCBI taxonomy): domain Eukaryota; kingdom Metazoa; phylum Arthropoda; class Insecta; order Orthoptera; family Acrididae; genus Schistocerca; species Schistocerca nitens. The sequence goes on from NC_064615.1 coordinate 356,355,917, forward strand.
GAACTTACACCACATATTGTTCGAACCGTCCATTTCTGAGCCAAAAATACCCTTTTCGAATCAGAAGATGATGATGATGACGATGTTTGGTTTGTGGCGCGCCCAACATTGCGGTTTTCAGCACCCGTACAAATTCCCAACCTTTGCTCAGTACAATCTCGCCTCTTTCATGAATGAGGAGGAAATGATGAGGACAGCAGAAACACCCACTCATCTCGAGGCAGGTGAAAATCCCTGACCCCGCTGGGAATCGAACCCGGGACCCCATGCTCAGGATGCGAGAACACGACCACAAGCTGCGGACATGAATCAGAAGAATTACCCCACAAAATAATACATCATAAGCAAATGAAAACAAACAAAGCAAACTAATTTTCATGTTGAATTATCACTTATTTCAGATACTGTTCTAACGGTAAATAAAGCAGCATTTGTTTTTTGAACATGGGCTTTCCACGACAGCTTACTATCTATCTGAATGCCTAGGAATTGGAACTGTTCAGTCTTACTAATCATATGCTTAGTCTATGTAATCAAAATGTCAGTTTTTGTTGAACTGTGTGTTAGAAAGTGTAAAAATGAGTCTCACTATGACTTAGCATCAATTTATTTTCTAGAAGCCATGAACTTATGGCTTGAACTGCATTATTTGATACTGTGTCAATACTGCACGCAGCATCCTTCATACCAAGCTGATATCATCAGCAAACAGAAATATTTTAGAATCACCTGTAATACAGAAGGCATAGCATTTATATACTTAAGAAACAGTAGCGGTTCCTGTACCAACTCCTGGGGCACCCTCCCCTCAACTGCAATACATGGTCACAATGTAATACATTTACAAGAAAATCATGTCCCAATATCTATACATATATACATGACAGTAGTGTCTTGTCATTCTCATGACTCGGTTTTACACAAGGACTGAGGAAAGGACATGAAGATGTGCACTGGGTGAAGTTAAATATATACTGGCCTGGAGTCAATTTTCCAACCAGACTGTAGTGACTGCAAGGCACACAGAAATGTGTTTGTAATCCAGGAGTCACTGGTGGGTGTCTATGTTTGCACTGACGCAGTGCAAAATTATATTTCTTGTTACCTGTTATACAGTGCAAACTGTGTGTAAATCAAATAACATTGTACAACAGCAACCAGCTGAATGAAACTGTGTAGTTGTCAAGGTACTAACTCTATATTCGGGAAGTTGGCGTTTGCTCTGTCCAGCCATCTTGATTTTGGTTTTCCATGGTTTTCCTAAATCATTTCAGGCAAATGCCAGGATGATTGCTTCAGCAGGGCCACAACTGAAGACCTGTCCTAGCCTCATAAAAACATATCTACCTATTCTATGTACAAGCATATATTCAGCTATTTGTTTTCATTGTATTATGATGACAAATCCTATATCATTGTGAGATTGTCCCTGGATTAATAAATAACTTAAATCAAATTAAATCACATCTTAAGAAATCAAGAAATAGTAAACTTCAGATGGAAGGAACTGTGTAATTCTAAGAGAGAGACAATGGGTGTATTACAATATACAGATGGATATATGTTGTAGTAGTTACCTTATTTTACAAAATTTAAAAAATTGCCTCCAAACTTCAGATGCGACTTATACTCCAAATTAATATAAAAATGTCCATTGTTTTTTTTATTTATAATTCCCACCGGTCTTAAACATGGCCATTATTCGATGCCACAGGAAACCTATCTCTATCTGGCGACATTAGATTCAACTGGCAGCAGCAGCAGCACACCGATGCAACGAACATGGGCTGAGGGGATTCTCAAGCTCGCTAACACAGTCACTCTCTTGCCCCACCATTACAAACCGAGAACACGGTCTAGCCTATGATGCATCATTGCAGTCTATAGCGCCAGTGAATTTGAATTGAAAGTGATTTGTGCTATCAGTAACGTATAATATTTTTGTCAGTAGCTAGTTTCATAATGGAAAAAAATAAAAGGTATTCAAGTGATGCTGGTTATAAATTGAAAGCAGTAGCATATGCAGAACAACATGGAAACAGAGCAGCAATTTGGCCCTCCACCAACAGGGGGGAAAAACATTCATGAATGGTGGGAGGGGGGAGGGGGGGGGAGGAAGGAAGGAAGACTGAATGTGCAAATAGAGGACTGAATGCAAAATGGCCAAAAATGATGTATTGAAAAGGATTCAAGGACACCTTGAAAAAAGCACTGGAATTAATACAAAAATGATTCAAATACATGCTTGTAAGATAGCGCTACAGTGGAACTAAATAGACTTTATGGAGTTCGTTGCTGCTACAGGTTTATGAAGCATCAAAGACTTAGCATGTGAACCAAAACCAAAATATCTCAGAAAATGCCACAAGAGTGTAAAGAGAAAATATCTTTCCATCGCTTTATTATTCAACATCAAAATAAAACCAGTGTGGAACTACGCCAAATAGCGAATATGGATGAAACTCTGACATTTGACATGCCCAGAACAGAACTGTTGCCATGAGGGGTGCTAAAACGGTAATCATAAAGACAAGTGGACATGAAAACGTGCACTACACTGTTGTCCTTTGATGTTGTGCTGAGAGTACTAAATTTAAGCCAATGATCATTTTCAAGCATAAAACAATGCCAAAACCTTCTGAAACAATGCCAGGCATTGTTGTTCATGTACACAACAAGGGATGGATAGATGAAATTGTGTGAAATTGTGGATTAGAAGAAGAGTTCTCTTCTTGTCCTAGATCACCTTAGTAGTCATTTGAAAAGGTCTGTGAAAAATAAATTGACGGAAATACAGAGCTTGCCATTATTCCAGGAGGACTCACTTCACTATTGCAACCTCTTGATGTGTTGATAATGTGTTGAAGAGAGAGGAATGGATAATGGATGAAACCCAACATGAATTCACACTGAAGGGAGCTCTAAACAGCCTACAATCAAAAAAGTTCATCAGTGGATAAAACAGTTGTGGTCTATAGTGAGAGAAGACATTACTTTTCAATCTTCGAGGAAGTATGATGTAAGTAATGCTCTTGATGGCAGCAAAGACCATCTTCATATAGAGGACAATTATGACAATAAAGGGGAGGAGGAAGAAGAAGAAGAAAGTTCAGATAAAGATTTTTAGGGATTTTAAAGGTGAGTTTGGTTTTAAAAACTAGGATTTTTGTAGTCTGGCTTTGTAATCTAATAATAAAATAGTAAAAATATTATTCTTTAAAAAAAATGCTCAAAAATTAAGGCACATCTTATAGTCCGTAGTGCCATAGTCCATAAAATTTGGTGTGCAGAGAGAAGAGACTCTTCCACAAGGCAGGACAGTGTTGCACAGGACACGACAGTGTGGATTTGGGGTACATATGGCCTGAAATTAGCACACAGAGCTGTCAACTCATGCAGTAACAATGGCTTCACATATGGAGTCCTGACGAATGTATGGTCAATTTTATAGAGCCCTGGTCTGTCATGAGTTCATTTCATGTTCCGTGGCAGTGTAAAGGAACTTCCGCATTCTCCAACATGAATAATGAATGCAACCACTTATATGTCTGTGCCCCAGTTCCAAGACACTTTAATTTATTTGGTTCTATACCATACCAAACTCTTTGTTAAGCCATAAAAGATACCCTAAGGTCACAAATTTTATCAAATCCATTCTTGAAGTGTTGATGATTATTGATGTTGCTGCTGCTGTTTCAGATGGTAGGCCTGACCACCTACTTGTCAGCATACACATACATTTAAATAAAATACATCTGAAGTTAAATTAAAATAAACACTATAGAATAAATGACAGGAAATTATGTTCAAATTGCTTAAAATGTAAATAAAGATGTACATGTTTGGATAGTTCAGCACTCACCAACCACATGAGTTTATATAAGGGGAGAACTAACCTTTTACACAGAATGTTTCCTCTGTATGAAAGTCTGGTATAGCAATAACGTGTGGTGCTAATCCACACCATATCTTTTTCTATATTTCTTTTTTTTTCTTTCTTAACATATTTTTGTTAACAAGGAAAAACATTACTTACTGATAAGTATATCCAGTTTCAAGTTTAAACTAGTTTCTCTGTATGTAATTCTACGGTGGATTTTTTTGTAAAGAATCTGCTGCAATCCCAAAGAAATAATAATATCCATAATGATAGGAATATATTTTGTTCACATTTCTTTAAGGTTGGTTTTAGCTCAAAACTGGAATAGTTACACCACCACAAAAATTTCACTTGCCCATACATTTACAAACATATGTACCCAAATAGAAAGTTAATTCTGAAGGGAAACTTATGAATATTTCTTTCTGAGAACTGCTACTTCATGAATGAAGTTTTATTTTGAAACCTGTAATACTAGAGGTGATGTGAATAACATACCTATCAATGTAGTTAAGCTAAACTAGTTTTCACAAATGCAGACATTCTAAATCCTATTTACTAAGTCTTTAAAATGGTCAACACCTGTACAAGTAAAATTCATATTAAACAGCCGCAAAATGATTCATTTTACATAATTATACTGAGACAGTATCTTATTTATTGAGTGTCCATTATAATGACAAAAAAGGATTTATAGGTACATTTTGTTTTTTTTTCATTTAGTCAGAAATACTCAGGAATGAAATTTATCATATTCAGATAACACACACACCACAACAAGCTGAGAGTGAAGTTTGAATAAGAAGTACAATTAATGTGGTGATCTTGGAAAAGATAATGAAACATAAAATTAATTAAATGTATAATGCCTTTCATTTCATTCTATTGTTGATACATTGCTTCTCTTTTAGACATATATTCTGTCATTTAAATCTACTAGAGATATTTTTGGTTCCGAGTTTCCTTTTTGCAGTTATTACTGAAATCTTTGCCTTGGCAGAATATACACCTTTAGTTCTTCATTTAAACTAATAGCCTATGAAACACCTGCATTAACTTAACTCTTTCAGCCCTACCTGTAACTGTTTTTTAATATACAGATTGTTTGGACTGTAACCATGAAACATTTTGTGTGTGTTTGTGTGTGTGTAAATATATGACACACACACACACACACACACACACACACACACACACCTGTGTGGTTGGGGGGTGGGGGTGGGGGAGAGGGGCAGAAATTCTGAAGGGAAGTTATACCTAACTGCAGGAGACAACAGAGCCGTGATACATTTTAACATCATCATCAAAGAGAAATAAGCCTAACAACTCCTGTGATAAGTACGAAACATGCCTTCTAAATTTAATCACGAGCTGCTCTAAACAGCACTGCAGTCATCATTTCATGGAATTTCAACACTTTTAAGAAAACTTGATCTTGATTAGGTACTTTGACTGCTGCACTGCACAAGAGCCATTGTATAATATATACCATTATGACAAATATTGAGAGGTCTCTTAAATGATTCTCATCTTCTATGTATTATTTTTAGTTCTCATCTTAATAAGAATATTTTAGGCAACAAATTTCTATATTTCTATCACCACTCACCACACTTGATGTACTACTCCAGGAATCTCCTCCAAAAAATACAACAGAAAACTATGCGAGATCATGATAACCACTTCTCAATAGTCCTTTTTGTGGCCCATTTGTGTAAAATTATAACATGTCTTCCGTTTCTGTAGCACAAAAAAACTTTTCCACATTTTCTTACCACTCTGACCATTCTTAGCACAGATTTTTTTCCCTCATTTCTCTGAACTGTTTTGAAAAGTGCTATAATAGCACTATATGCAACTTGAAGTATTTTGCTTTCAAAGACAATTCACAAAATTATAGTCAATCTAAACATGAGATTGTTTACCCAATACTCATCATAGAATAGTGATCAGGATGGTGGGACCCACACCAAGTTGGCTTAACAGAGGAAACTGAAAGTACACAAAGAATAGCAACATGAGTGGCCTCAGGTTTGTCTGAGTCATGGGACAGCCATGACAATGCAGAAAAACTAAATGGCACATGCCTGAGAATAAGGGACTCCAGTCTCATCTGAGGTGTTAAATAACTTCTTTGTAAAAATACACATATAATGTAGTGAAGGTGCCTATAACTTCTCAAAAGTTCATCCTACACCTTACCATTGATATTATAGTGGCTCCTCTGACTTACCTTACAAATGCATTTTTCGAGTTGGAAAATGTCTCGAAATCCACAACTGTTGATCTAATTTATAAGAAGGGAGATGAAAACAGTCCTGACATTTACAGGCCAATATCCTTCATTCCTGAAATATTTAAGGTCATGGAACGTTGTATGAAAGAGCAATTACACAGCTACTTTGAGAATGATAAACTAATCTCCTTCTTTGCCATATGGCGTCAGGCCCAGTATATCCACTATCAAAGCTGTGAAATCTCTGGTCACAAATGTTCTGAAAACCATTCTTTTATCTTTGCTATGCTGCCTGATCTTAGCAAAGCTTTTGACACCATGTCACATGAGATCCTCATATCAAAATTTGAACAATATGCTGTCAAGTCAATGAACTATCATATAACAAACAAATTGTCACAGTAAATAATTGTAGATCAAATGCTGTACGAGTTACTACAGTAGTGCCACATGGTTCTGCCTGGGCCTATTCTTTACCTACCTAGTTCTTTGTCTTACAGGTGTATGTTGATAATACAGCCCTTTTAATAACTGTTCCCAACAAAGTACAAAGGAAAACTCTTAAGTCTGCACACTGACTACACAAAAATAAAATAATATTAAATAAAAGCAAAACTGAAGCTATATACTTCTTTCTCCAAAAACAGAGTGAAAAAATAAACGAGAGTGCATTTGCCAGACTACTAGGAATTCATCTGGATCTACAAATGAAATGGGATGTACACACAGACAAGTTGTTCATTAAACTATTGAGAATGATTTACTTGCTACACAAATAAAAAAAACTGTGTCAATGAGGAACATAGTATGCTACCTTCCATTCTCATTTAACACATGAAAATATCCTATAAGGTAACTATTCTGAGACAGAAATAGTGTTTATGTGGCAAAAAAGGCAATGAGAACAGTTAAAGGCATTACAAACATAAGTTCTAGCTGGTCACAGTTCAAAGAACTACAAATACTAAGTACACCTTCCCCTGCATTAAAGCCTGTCTCCTCTCAATGAGAAGGCAACCAGAGATGTTAACTTGCAGAAATGCTATCCACAACTGTAGAACAATGAACAGTAACAATAAACATTTAGATTACACTAGACTAAATAAGTGCCAAAATAGTTTTACATATACTGGCATAAAGTTGTATAATAAATAACCCTTGATAATGAGATACCTACCATACTATTACTTTACTTTACCTAGAATAGTATGGTATCTTAAATCTAACAATGTGATTTTCAATGTGAAATCTCATTGCAGTGTGTAATTTTTAATGTACAATCTTATTACTGTATACCCACTTAAGTGCAGATGTCAAAACTCGTATTATGTATGTGTTGAGTGATTGAGAAATAAATAAAAAAGACATGAAATATCCAGTGAAAGCGTACTTACTGTGTCTGAAGAACCACTTTTAAGAGCGGAATCTCAGAATATTCTACAGTCAGCCCCCCCCCCCCCCCCCACACACACACACCACTGCATTGCTGCATCCTGCCATCTTAGCTCGCCTCATATACCAGACACCAGTACAGCACACTGTCTCCTGGGCAGTGCATGCATGCCGTTTGAGGTATATCAATGCCTATAGCTACGACATCAGAACATTACAAGGGAACTCTAAGTCATGAGAGAGAATAGGGTACAGTCAGAAGAATGCTTTCTTATTCTTAACCTACCTCCTGTCGTAAGTTGCCTTTTTACTTTCGACGAGCAAAAAAGCGGTACTGATTAAGTTGTTGGATCTGTATTGTGGAAGAGCAGGGTTTGAGTCCATGTTATTTCACTAAACACTCGAGGCAAATACCTGCGCGGGTACTGCAGCAAGATGAGGATCCATTCCCTCTCCCATTCTTCATAGCTAAACATGCAGCTCCATCTCAATTACCTCTGAGGCGATGAGGACTTCATACTGACTGTTGACAGTTAAAATAACTTATTCGTATTTGCTGGTAAATGGACTGCAACTCCACAGTCCCCTTGCGAATTTAGTAAATAACTAATAAAGAATTATTCTACCTTTACAAGGACCGCCTCTGCTGCTGCTAATATCCCCCATCTTCAGCACAGAAACCTGCTCACACCCACCACCTTTTCTTTTCTTTCAGTCCTCAGTCTTCTGACTTATTGATGTAGTCCACAGCAAATTCCCCTCCTCTGTAGACTTTTTAATCTCAGTGTAACACTTGCAACCTACGTCATCAATTATTTGCTGGATGTATTCCAGTCTCTGTTTCCGCTTACAGTTTTAGTTTTTAACCTCTACTGCTCCCTCTAGTACTGGGGAAGTTATTCCATGATGTCTTAACAGATATCCTACCATCCTCTACCTCCTCCTTGTCAGTGTTTTCCATATACTCCTTCCCTTGCCAATTCTGCAGAGAACCACCTCATCCCTTACCTTACCAGGCCACCTAGTTCTCAACATTTTTCTGTAACACCACATCTCAAACGCTACGATTCTCTTCTGCTCTGGTTTTCCCACAGTCCATGTTTCACTACCATACAATGCTGTGCAATGAACATACATTCTCAGAAAATACTTCCACATATTAAGGCCTATGTTTGATATTAGCGGTCTCCTCTTGACCAGGAATGCCAATTTTTCCAGTACCTGTGTGGTTTTTATGTCACCATTGCTCCTTCCATCAAGGATTATTTTGCTGCCTAGATATCTGAACACTTTATCTTCATCTGCTTTGCCATCCCCAATTCTTATGGTTAGTCTCTTGCTGTTCTTATTTCTGCTACTTCTTATTATTTCATCTTTCTTCAATATATTCTCAGCTCACATTCTGTACTCATTAGACTGCTCATTACAGTGAACAGATCCTGTAATTCTTCTTCACTTACACTGAAGATGGCAATAGCATCATTGAATCTGATTATTGACATCATTTCACCTTGAATTTTAATCCCAATCGTTAACCTTTCTTTTATTTCCATCATTGCTTCTTCAATGTTCAGGTTGAACAGTAGCACTGGAAGACTGCATCCCTCACACCCTTTTTAATCGAAGCACTTCATGCTTGGTCTTCGTAACTTATTGTTCCCTGATGGTTCTTGTACATATTGGATATTTCCTGTCTATAGTTTACCCTTATTTTCCTCAGAATTTCGAATATCTTGCACAACTCTATATTGTTGAATACTTTTTTCAGGCCAACAAATCCTATAAATGTGTCTAGATTTTTCTTCAGCCATGTTTTCATTATCAGCTCCAATGCTAGAACTGGCTCTGTGGTCCCTTTACCTTACCTAAAGCCAAGCTGATCTGTCATCTAAGAGTTCCTCAATTTTCTTTTCTATTTTTCTGTATATTATTCTTGACTGCAACTTGATGTATGAGCTGTTAAGCTTACTGTACAATAATGCTCACACTTGTTGGCTCTTGCTATCATCCGAATTGTGTGGGTGATGTTTTTCCAAAAGTTTGATTGGGTATCACCAGTATCACCCATCCTACACACCAACATGAATAGTCATTTTGTTGCCACTTCCCCAAACGATTTTAGATATTCCAATGTAATGTTATCTATCCCTTCCACCAAATTTGATCTTAAATCATATAAAGCTCTTTTAAATTCTGATTCTAATACTGGATCTCCTATCTCTTTCCTGCTGACTTCTGTTACTTCCTCCACTATGTCGTAAGACTAGTCCTCCCCCTCCTCTGCATTTAATAGTCGAATTCCCAGAGAACTCTTAATGTTACTGGCCTTGCATTTAATTTTACTGAAGGTTGCTTTGACATTTCTAAACACTATGTGAGTCCTTCCTATTTCTTTGCATTTCTCATATGGCCATTTCACCTTAGCTTTCCTACACTTCCTTTCTATTTCACTCCTCAGTGACTTGTATTTCTGTATTCCTGAATTTTCCTGAATATTTTTGTATTTCCTTCTTTTGTAGAACATATTTCTTCTGTTGCCCATGATTTCTTTGCAGTTAACTTCCTTGTACCTAAGTTTTTCTTTCCAACTTCTGTGATTCCACTTTTTAGATAAGTCCCTCACTCTTCAACTGAATTGCCGAGTGAGCTATTCATAATTGCTGTATCTATAACTTCAGAGAACTTCAAGTGAGTCTCTTAGTTCCTTAGTATTTCGATATCCCACTTCTTTAGCTTTTGGATGAATCTTTTTTAAGCTACAGGACACACACACACACACACACACACACACACACACACACACCTGTACAGTTGTGTTGTGCCAGCTGAGTATCATCCACCTGGCACAACGTACTCGTGCAGGTGTGTGTGTGTGTGTGTGTGTGTGTGTGTGTGTGTGTGTGTGTGTGTGTGTGTGTGTGTTCTCTCCACTTCATCTGAAAGTTAGGTAAGGTTTCAGTCTTCTTTGTGTGCCTGCTAATGACTCAACACCTCTACTATTTTGTGAGTTAGTACCTTTACTCCTAAATTATTCACAAAACTCCAAGTATCTAACATTAGTACAGAAAGGAGTCAAATTCATGGGAACACATACATTCAAACACTTGCTACAGCTCATTAAATGTCTTGTAGGTAATACAGTTGAGTGCATGTTATTCCTAAAACTTAGTTTTATGAAATATTTTAAATCATCGTTTTAGATTACAGAAGTAGTCTGCAGTGGCTGCATCTGCCTGACTGTTTCAACAACACAGAAGGTTCTCCTTTATGATGATGCCGAAACAAGTACTATAAGTGTGACAAACTCGAAAAGTATCTATGGAGGGACCTAACTTAACATACATGTCCTGAAGAGGAGTACTTAAGGGTGCAAAAGTCTGAATGCTTGGCTGATTTAGCCTTGTAAACTGACCAACATGATTTTACTATCAAATGAAACTACATGGGTCCAGAGACCTTTTCAAGTCTCAAACATCAATGATGCATATAAGCAGAGTGAAGAGATGAATAAAAATTTGTACTAAGGCCAGGACTTTGACCCAAGTCTCCTGCTCATTAGGCAAATGAAATAACCACTGTGCCACCCTGGTACAGTGGCTTTACACAACCGCACAGATTACCCTAGCACCCCTCCCTCCTCAGTATAAATTCCCATTCATGCCTCAACATACTTGGTAGTCTCCCTAAACTCAAACAACATTGCAGAGGCTCTCCAACTGTATTGGAATAGCACCTCAGCATCAAACAAAATGGAGATCCTGCCTGAAACCCAGACATAGGTGCTTTACTCAAAATGAAACTATATGGTTCCAGAGACTTTCCAAGTACCAAATATCTATGATGTACAAATGCAGACTGAAGAAATGAATTAAAATTGGTACTCAGGCCCAGATTCGAGCCCAAGTCTCCTGCTCATTAGGCAAATGCACTAACCACTGTACCACCCTGGGACACTGGCTGTACACAACTGCACAGACTACCCTAGCATTCCTTCTTACTCAATCTAAATTCCCATTCACACTTCAGTTCACTTGGTATCCCCCCTAAATTCGGGCAGCATATAGTTTCATTTGATTAAAGCACCTACATCTAGGTTAACCCCCATTTCATTTGATGTTGAGGTGTTATTCCAATACTGTTAGAGGGCCCCTGCAATGCTGTTCAGGATTAGGGGGGTATACCACGTGAGCTAGTGCGTGAATGGGAATTTTGACTGAGAAGGTGGTGTACCAGGGTAGTCCGTGTAGTTGTGCAAAGCCACAGTGCCAGGGTGGTGTAGTGGTCAGCACATCTGCCTTGTGAGCAGGAGACCAGGGTTATGATCCCGGCCTTGGCACAAAGTTTCATTTGGCATTTCAATCTGCATAAATGCATGGTTTTATTATGTTAGTACTTTGGGTTGTGGAAAGTGTGTGGAAACTATAGGCATTATATCTCTCTGAGATATGCAGTTCAACTGTATGTCTTCACTGTGATGGTATTCTAAAGAGTAGAATATTCCAGATGTAAAATAGTTCCCCATGCTATGTAACAGGACATGTTACATCCCTTAATCAGATAAGGTAGGTTATAGAACATGAAAAGAGATCAGTGATGAGCTGTGGCAGACAGAGCTGGTTTCCAGTAAGCTGACCACTTAGTTATTAACATAAAATCAAATAGGGGTAATGAAGGAGTCTAGTAGTGAACAAGGAAGTAGGAGTACAGGTCAACTACTATGAACAACATAGTGAATGAAGTATCATAGCAAACACAATCACATATACTTGGATCAGAATAACGAAGTGATTCAACAGTTGAGGATCGAAAGGGGTGGGGGGGGCTTTGTATGCTGTCAGCTCACTGTTAAACACAGTAGCAGCAGCTGTGCAGTTTCATATTGAGTAAATCCACATATTCCCTGTCAACATGTAGCATTTCGCTCACTTCAAATAATCATTCTGGTCTCACTGTTAGTTTTACACATTCTGTAAAAGCAACACACCATACTGAAAACATTATGCAACTCTCCACTCTACTCTACCTTGCATCCATTTAAATTTGTTTACTGTACTTGTCTCTTGGTCTCCTCCTGCAACTTTTATCCCCCCCCCCCCCCCCACACACACACACACAAAACACACACCTCCCTCCAATAAAATATGATGATTCCTTGATGTCTCAGAAAGTGCACTATCAGCTGATCCCTTATTTTAGTCAAAATACACCACAAATATCTTTTCTCCACAACTCTATTCAGTGTCTCCTAATTATTACATTACCCATCTAATCTTCAGAATTCTTCTGAGAAATGTCCGAGCCGCTATTGCCCAGCAAACCCACACAATATCCTCGTCTATACCCATCCAACCCCCGCTCCCAAGCCCTTGCCTCCTGGTTTATATCCCTGTAACAGACCTAGATGCAAGACCTGTCCCATACATCCTCCCACCACCACGTACTCCACTCAGGTTGCATGCATCACCTATGCCATCAAAGGCAGGGTTACCTGTGAAACCAGTCAAGTGATCTACAAGCTAAGCTGCAACCACTGTCCTGCATTCTATGTGGCCATGACAACTAACAAGCTGTCTGTCCGCATGAATGGCCACCAACAAACTGTGGCCAAGAAAGAGCTGGACCACCCCACTGCTGAGCACTCCGCCCAACTCAACAATGTTCATTTCGATGACTGCTTCACAGCCTGTGCCATTTGGATCCTTCCCACCAACACCAGCCATTCTGAATAGCACAGGTGGGAACTCTCTCTCTAAAATATCATTTGTTCCTATAACCCTCCTGGCACCAACCTTCATTAATCTTTGTCCTTGTCCTCTAGCCCCTTCCATGTTCCCATTCCAGCACTACACAATCCTCTATTCCACAGTCTCTTTACTTCTCTCCTTTTCCACTGCCCTCCCCCTCACCCTTCCTGCTCACCATCTAACCTATTGACTGCATCTAGCTGCCCTATCCTCTCTCATCATGTGCTGCAGCTCACAGTCTGGCTTCAACAGCCAGAGAATGTGGTCGTGTGTGTGTGTGTGTGTGTGTGTGTGTGTGTGTGTGTGTGTGTGTTTTTGTAATGCCTATCTGCGACTTAAAATCTCCATTATATGGTGAGTAGCAATCTATCCTTTTCGTAATATTGTTATTAAACTGATGGTTCAGTACTATTCATTTCCATCAGCACCTGCTTTCTCTGGAATTTGAATTATTACATTCTTCTTCTAATCTATGGGCATTTTCCTGCCTCATATATCTTGCAAACTGGGCAGAATAGGCTTGTTACAGTTGGCTCTCCCGAGTACATGGTTGGAGCAGGAAGCACAGAATAAAATCATCTTGAAGAAATAAACAGTCTATCAGTTACAAAATGGTAGGTTTACTTATATCCCCTGTTTAAATAAACATTTTATTTTGCAACTGACTGGCTGTTTGTTAAATTTCAAGAAGATATCAGCAGTTCTGCGGGAATGTCATCTACTCCAAGGGCCTCGTTTTGGCTTAGGTCTGTCAGAACTAAGTCAAATTCTTCTTGCAGTATCGTATCTCCCAGCTCATCTTTATCTACTTCCTCTTCCCTTTCTATAATATTGCATTCACGTTCATTTCCCTCCTATGGTCCCTTCTTTGGTTAGTAGTGGTATTTCATCTGAGCTCCTGATATTCATAAAGCTCCTCTTTTCTCCAACGGCATCTTAAATTTCCTGTAGGTTGTATCTATCCTACCCCTAGTTGTACATGTTCATATAGACTACACCTGTCCTCTAGTCATGCCTGCTTAGACATTCTGCACTTACTGTCAATTTAATTTTTCAGACATTTAATTTAATTTTCCAGACATTTGCATTCCCTTTGACCTGCTTTATTTGCTACATTTTTATATTTCCTGGGTTCATCAATGCAATTCAATATCTCCTGTGCTATCCAAGACTTTCTGCTATGCCTTTTCTTCTTATCTACTTGATCCCCTTTTCCTTCCACTGTTGCAGCTCTCAAAGTTACTTATTCATCTTCTACTGTATTCCTTTCCCAGTTTCAGTCAATCCGTTTGAACTCTCAACAGCTTCTAGTTCTTTGAACTTATCCAGGTTCCACTCCTTAACTTCCTAACTTTATGCAAATTCTCCAGTCTTAATGTACATTTCATAACCAATAATGTATGGCGTGAGTCCACATCTGCCACTGAAAATGGCTTACAGTTTAAAATCTGGTTCCAAAATCTCTGTTTTTACTATTATATAATCAATCTAAAACCTTCCAATGTCTCAGATCCCTTCTTTCGTGATTCTTAGGCCAAATTCTAACTTCATTAAATTATTCTCTGTGCAAAATTCTATCAGGCCTCTTCCTCTTTCATTTCTTGTCTCCCCCCCCCCCCCCACTCTGTCCATATTCTCCTACTATTTTTCCTTCTCTTCCTCTTCCCACTACCAAATTCCCATTGCCCGTCACAATTAAATTTTCTTCTCCCGTAACTACCCAAATAACTGCTTTTATCTCACTACACATTCCATCAATATCTTCACCTGCACAGCTAGCTGGCACAGAACTTGTGGTGGGTGTAAGCTCTGTGTCTACCTTGGCTAAAATCATACATTCACTATGTTGCTCATAGCGGCTTACCTGCATTCCTATTTTATTACTCATTATTAGACTTACTCCTGCAATACCTCTATTTGATTTTGTATTTATAGCACTTTACTGACCAGAAGTAATGTTCATTCTGCCAATGAACTTCACTAATCCCCACTACATCTGACGTCAACCTATCCATTTCCCTTTTCAGGGATCTAGTATTTCATGCACCGAGCTGTAAAATGAGAGTTTTGTTTTTCTTGATGACGACATCCCTGAGTGGTCCCTGGAGAACCAAATGGAGGGTCTGTTTTGTCTTTGGAATATTTTATCCAAGACCATGCCATCGTCATTTTACCATATAGTAGTGCTACATATCCTTGGGAAAAGTAACAGCTGTAGTTTACGCTTACTTTGAGCTTTTGCAGTAGCAGCACAGCAAGGCCACAGAATAGAGTATATACAGAATGGAAACTCATCTGCAATCCATGCACTAAAATGTAGTGCGTGCATGCAAAGTCTGCCATACTGAAACAGAGTAAACCACTGTCAGTGAAGCAAATGACAAATGGATACATTTCATTTATTTTATTAATTGTGCATTTTAGCTGCTAGGCTTATGTAAATGTAAACAGTTGTTTGATGTACTATTAGAGTTAGAAATATACAATGAACTGTAGTAAGATAAAATACTATATGGCAAAGTAATGAGTGGGTCTCATAAAGCGGTTGACAGCAGTAAATGAGAAAAATTGGCACCATTTAAAAAATTAAACACAACTCATTTTGCACTTGCGCATCTTCTTCACAACTGCATATAATACTACCTACTTGCTTCTGAGTAACTGGTGCACAGAATTGTTTGCTTCCATATCTTATACTTTCATATTACAGCTCGATAATGTAGTGTGTTTTTTTTTTCAATATTGGTCATAGTTATTGTGATACTTAATTTCCTAGCATTCTGTAGCATAAAATTTGAAGAACGGCTATTTTACCTTTGGTTCATTTCAGTTGATAAATTATTGTGTATTAAATGAAACTAACATATCGAAATTGTTTTTAAAGTTGGAAGGAATGCCACATCTCACCACAGTATGGACAAAATGTAAGTTAAAGCACCAATACTTTATTTGAGCATGCTGTCTAACAGCACCAAACGCTAGTATTCTCCAGCTCAACTGTGAACAGTACATGCAACTGGACAAATGTTTCTCAAATTGATGATCGCAATTTATTGTTGTATTTAATGCTGGAAGAGAATGATGAAGAAGAAGAAATTCCACACCAGAAGTTACATAATGGGAAATCTGAAACACACCTCATATATACGGCAAAGCTTGACAAGTTTCTTTAGGACACTTATAAACTGTCATTTACTAAAAGAATGGGGTTCATATTAAATAATATACTGATAAGCCAGAACGTTACTCCACTGCCTGGCAGTACTGCGGGCACTTGATGCACTAACAGAAGTATATAAGCAGAGGAGACACAGAGGGGGATCACTCTAGCAGAGATATGGGCTGCAAATGGGGAATTCCATTGAGATAAACAACTTTGACAAAGGGCAGATTATTATTATGCACAGTCTGTGAATGAGTATCTTGAAAACAGCAAAGCTGGTTGAATGTTAATGTGCTATTGTCATGAGCATCTATGGAAAGGGGTAGCAGGATAGTGAAAATATCACTAGGCACTAAATTGTTGGACGTTCACAACTCTTCACAGAACATGGGATTTGGAGGCTTGTCTGCTCTGTAAAGTAGGACAGATGGTGATCTGTGTCATCCCTGCTGATGGAGCACAATGCTAGTGCATGCACAAATGTCTTGGAGCACATTGTTCATAGTACATTGTTGAATATAAAGCGCTGCAGGAAACCACCCATACGTGTTCACATGTCGACCCAACGACACCATCAGTTATGATTTCAGTGGGCATGGGACCATAGAGATTCATCCGTCAATCAATGGAAGCCAAGTTTCATCAGCATTGATTACATTTGAAAGAAACTCCAAAGCTTCCTCTAACATCAACTTTAACTGCATGCAGACCTGCACGCGAATGTCCTTTTGTTCGGGAATCAACAGTCTTGGAACCCATCACGCACAAACATGTGTCATGTGTAATTTTTCTGTCGCCACCGTGTGGCTACCCAATGAAATGTTCAGTATGTCAGAAAGTAATCTTAAGGTAATTCGTCATCCTCTCTCACAACGATAGCAGCAGTGTTGATGTTTTCTTCCGTAAGAGCAGTAACTGGAGCACTGGGTCCACCTTACTTTGAAATTGATTGTCTTTCCTCTTTAAACATTTTAAACCACCTTTGAGTTGTGCTGTTGGGAAGAACAGACTAACAATGTATAGGCCTCAGCTGAAGATTTGTTGAGATGAAAACAGAATTTAAAGCCGCATATTGTTCCTCACGTGTTACCTCCATTGCAGCGGTAGGCGATACTGAAAATGTCTGACCTTACCTGCCTCTCACAGGCAGGAACCAGGAGTCCCGACAATGAAACTATTATGGCGCGTTTGTTGCACATTAAGCTAACAGAATATAATAAGATTAAATTTGAGTGCGAGAAATTATGGCCATAAAAAAATTATGATGGTTAGGTTAGGTTAGGTTAGGTTAGGTTAGTGTGTTCCTGAATAATGCACACCTTTTTGTACAAGACTAAGTGACTTTAAATCCTTGTGAAGATTGTTCTTATTTCTAGTATTGATTCCATGAATTGAGCTGTTGGTTTGAAAAAGTGATATATTTTTAATGACAAATTTCATTAAGGAATAAATATATTGGGAATCAGTAGTTAGTATCCCTAGTTCCCTAAACAGGCTTCTGCAGGATGTTCTTGAGTTCACACCACATATAATTCTTACTGCACGTTTTTGTGCCCGGAAAACTTTAGCTTGGCTTGATGAATTACCCCAAAAAATAATCCCATATGACATTATGGAATGAAAGTAAGCATAGTATGCCAGCTTTTTCATTTTTATATCCCCTATGTCTGACAAAATTCGCATTGCAAACAGAGATTTGTTAAGACGCTTCAGCAGTTCTGTGGTGTGTTCCTCCCAGTTGAATTTATTATCAAGCTGTAATCCCAAGAATTTAACACTGTCCACTTCTTCTATCTTCTTGTCATTGTATGTTAGGCATATACTCTTGGGACACCCCTTACAAGTTCTGAACTGCATGTAGTGTGTTTTTTCAAAGTTTAGTGACAAAGAATTGGCTAGGAACCAGTGATTAATGTCCACAAATATTTTATTGGCTGATCTTTCTAAGACTACACTTGATTTGCTATTTATTGCCATGTTTGTATCATCGGCAAACAAAACAAACTTGGCATCTGGTAATGTTACTGATGAAAGGTCATTGATATACACAAGAAAAAGTAAGGGCCCCAAAATGGAACCTTGTGGGACCCCACATGTAATTAGTTCCCAGCTGGATGATGCCTGATAGCTTGATACATGTCTCTTTCTAATAACACCCTTTGTTTCCTGCCAGAGATATAAGATTTGAACCATTTTGCAGCATTTCCTGTTACACTATAATATTCTAGTTTATTTAAAAGGATATTGTGATTTACACAGTCAAATGCCTTTGACAGATCACAAAATATACCAGTTGCCTACAATTTTTTGTCTAATGAATTAAGCACATTTTCACTGTAAGTGTAGATAGCCTTCTCAATATCAGAACCTTTTAGAAATCCAAACTGTGACTTTGACAGTATGTTATTTGAGATAAGATGGTTATAAAGACGACTGTACATTACTTTTTCGAAAATTTTTGAGAATGCTGGCAACAGTGAAATTGGACGGAAATTTGATGCTATTTCTTTATCTCCCTTCTTAAACAGTGGCTTAACTTCAGCATATTTCAGCCATTCAGGAAATATTCCACTGATAAACGACTGGTTACACAGATAGCTTAATATGTTACACATTCTTTAATTAACTTTGTTGACATTTCATCATACCCACTAGATGTTTTTGATTTTAAAGATTTTATGATGGACATTATTTCTGTTGGGGTAGTGAGGGTCAAATTCATATTATGGAAGTTACTTGAAATGTCTGGTCTAAGGTAATCCATAGCAGCATCTACCGAACCTGACAACCCCATCTTTTCAATAACAGTTATAAAATGTT
Organism: Schistocerca nitens; assembly: GCF_023898315.1. NCBI lineage: Eukaryota > Metazoa > Arthropoda > Insecta > Orthoptera > Acrididae > Schistocerca > Schistocerca nitens. The sequence continues at coordinate 356,375,152 of NC_064615.1, forward strand.
TGTTAAAAAGTTCTGCAACACTATACTCATCAGTCACTAATGTATCATTTACTCTTAATGCTATTTGTTCCTCTTCATGTCTGGTTCTACCAGTCTCCTCCTTCACTATATCCCATATTGTCTTTATTTTGTTATCTGATATGACTATCTTTTCCTTGTAATATATTTGCTTTGACATCCGTATTACAGTCTTTAATATTTTGCAGTATTTCTTATAATGTGCTATAGCATCAACATTGGAAATGTTTCGGATTGACAGATACAGTTTTCTTTTTGTTTTACAAGATACCCCTATTCCTCGAGTAATCCATGGCTTCTTTGTAGACTCTGCTCTAACCTTGGTAAGTTTTGGGGGAAAGCAGTGTTCGAATAAGGTAAGCACTTTATTAGGAAAAATTTTATATTTTTCATTCATGCCATGAGCACTGTAAACATCAGTCCAGTGAATGTCTCTGAGGAGTGTCCTAAAATATTCAATTTTTGGCTTACTGATTACCCTCTTGAGCTCAGATTTAACAGATTTTATATCCTGTTCAGTATTAACATTTAACAGAAGGAATTGCATGTCATGGTCTGAGAGGCCATTGACTATTGGTTTTGTAATATAATAGAAAAATTTATCAGAATATTCAGGTAAACAAATTTTGTGAGAGGTTGTTTATCAGGTCACTTGTGTAAGGAAAATTAGAAAGCTATGTCATAGGCCACAGTTATGTCTTACATGAGTACTTTTGCAAGAAAACTGGTGTAACGTTAAAAATGCTTACTGTAAGAATTTTAAAGTTTTGAGTGTGTACCTCTTGGTTATAAATTCAGTATGAATATACTGTTTTCAGACAGTTTTTGTAATGACAAACTGTAACATTGAGGCTTGTGATGAAGTGCTGAAGTTTTCTTTGTGAATTATAATGCTGCTTTGAAGGTTGATGTGAAACATAAGTTGTAGTGTAGTAATGTGATGCTAATGATAATAGTGATGATAATGAGATTATTGTTGGTAATGATGTCATTGTTAGATATCTTGTTTCTGAACTGTGGTGGTATATATTCATTTACATCAAGTAGTGTATGTTTGCAGCAGGAGCTAGGCTTAAAGTCTTGTGATGTAGTGAGTGAGTTTGATGGTTATAAAAAATTTATATGTATTATAAATTGGACTTATCTAATGAAAAAATGATGGCATAATGAAAATGGTTAAGTGGTTAACTATGAACAGCATTTAGTAAAGTTATGGCTGATTACAGGGTGTATAAGAAGACAAGAAAATAAAAATCCAGGATTTTTCACGGCACTTTTTCCAGGGAGAAAATACACTTTAAATGACAGTACACTTCCCCCAGACTGTAAAATTTATCAGTCCTTTGAAATGTACATGTTTTATAAATCACTGTAGAACTTCCTGGCACTTCAGGAAACGAAACACAGCAAAAAGAACATGTATTTTTATGCACAGCAACATGTACACTGCATAATTTTCTATTGTTGTTGTTGTGGTCTTCAGTCCTGAGACTGGTTTGATGCAGCTCTCCATGCTACTCTATCCTGTGCAAGCTTCTTCATCTCCCAGTACCTACTGCAACCTACATCCTTCTGAATCTGCTTAGTGTATGCATCTCTTGGTCTCCCCCTACGATTTTTACCCTCCACGCTGCCCTCCAATACTAAATTGGTGATCCCTTGATGCCTCAGAACATGTCCTACCAACCGATCCCTTCTTCTGGTCAAGTTGTGCCACAAACTCCTCTTCTCCCCAATCCTATTCAGTACCTCCTCATTAGTTATGTGATCTACCCATCTAATCTTCAGCATTCTTCTGTAGCACCACATTTCGAAAGCTTCTATTCTCTTCTTGTCCAAACTATTTATCGTCCATGTCTCACTTCCATACATGGCTACACTCCATACAAATACTTTCAGAAATGACTTCCTGACCCTTAAATCTATACTCGATGTTAACAAATTTCTCTTCTTCAGAAACGCTTTCCTTGCCATTGCCAGTCTACATTTTATATCCTCTCTACTTCGACCATCATCAGTTATTTTGCTCCCCAAATAGCAAAACTCCTTTACTACTTTAAGTGTCTCATTTCCTAATCTAATACCCTCAACATCACCCGACTTAATTCGACTACATTCCATTATCCTCGTTTTGCTTTTGTTGATGTTCATCTTATATCCTCCCTTCAAGACACCATCCATTCCGTTCAACTGCTCTTCCAACTCCTTTGCTGTCTCTGACAGAATTACAATGTCATCGGCAAACCTCAAAGTTTTTATTTCTTCTCCATGGATTTTAATACCTACTCCGAATTTTTCTTTTGTTTCCTTTACTGCTTGCTCAATATACAGATTGAATAACATCGGGGAGAGGCTACAACCCTGTCTTACTCTCTTCCCAACCACTGCTTCCCTTTCATGTCCCTCGACTCTTATAACTGCCATCTGGTTTCTGTACAAATTGTAAATAGCCTTTCGCTCCCTGTATTTTACCCCTGCCACCTTTAGAATTTGAAAGAGAGTATTCCAGTCAACATTGTCAAAAGCTTTCTCTAAGTCTACAAATGCTAGAAACGTAGGTTTGCCTTTCCTTAATCTTTCTTCTATGATAAGTCTTAAGGTCAGTATTGCCTCACGTGTTCCAGTATTTCTACGGAATCCAAACTGATCTTCCCCAAGGTCGGCTTCTACTAGTTTTTCCATTCGTCTGTAAAGAATTCGTGTTAGTATTTTGCAGCTGTGGCTTATTAAACTGACTGATGGTTATAAAAAATTTATATGTATTACGTTTACCTGTATTAACGTGCCACAGCAATGCCTGGGCGACGTGGTTACCGTCGTCGCTGGCGGCGCAGCGTTCCTGTTTATCGTTCTTTGAAGGCGATAGACATTGATCTTGCTGGACAGTTCAATAAACAACAACTAATTGGAGGGTCCAAACGTATTTCATGGACTACGTTTGAATTTTACATGTGATGTACAAGCCGTGTTTGGAGGTAGTACATGGCTTACACTTGCAGTTGTGAGGGGCAATCATTGCGATTATGGTGGCCTTGAAGCATTTCCAGATGCAAATATTCTTACATGGAAGATGTGGAGTATAGCAGAGACAACAGGACTTTTGGCTAAACAGCCGTATGGTACACTTGTTCCAAGTATGCCATTTGTGTTGAGTACTAGAAGGAAGAAGAAATTGAATGCAGATGAATACCTGTTTATCTGGGCTAAAGTTGGTAATGGAAATTGTAAAATAAAGATTAATGGTGACTGTATGTTATATTACAGGAGAACGTGCCACAGCAATGCCTGGGCGACGTGGTTACCGTCGTCGCTGGCGGTGCAGCGTTCCTGTTTATCGTTCTTTGAAGGCGATAGACATTGATCTTGCTGGACAGTTTAATAAACAACAACTAATTGGAGGTCCAAACGTATTTCGTGGACTGTCAACACCTGCTTTCTTTGGGATTGGAATTATTATATTCTTCTTGAAGTCTGAGGGTATTTCGCCTGTTTCATACATCTTGCTCACCAGATGGTAGAGTTTTGTCGGGACTGGCTCTCCCAAGGCCGTAAGTAGTTCCAATGGAATGTTGTCTACTCCGGGGGCCTTGTTTCGACTCAGGTCTTTCAGTGCTCTGTCAAACTCTTCACGCAGTATCGTATCTCCCATTTCATCTTCATCTACATCCTCTTCCATTTCCATAATATTGTCCTAAAGTACATCGCCCTTGTATAGACCCTCTATATACTCCTTCCACCTTTCTGCTTTCCCTTCTTTGCTTAGAACTGGGTTTCCATCTGAGCTCTTGATGTTCATACAAGTGGTTCTCTTATCTCCAAAGGTCTCTTTAATTTTCCTGTAGGCAGTATCTATCTTACCCCTAGTGAGATAAGCCATTACATCCTTACATTTGTCCTCTAGCCATCCCTGCTTAGCCATTTTGCACTTCCTGTCGATCTCATTTTTGAGACGTTTGTATTCCTTTTTGTCTGCTTCATTTACTGCATTTTTATATTTTCTCCTTTCATCAATTAAATTCAATATTTCTTCTGTTACCCAAAGATTTCTACTAGCCCTCGTCTTTTTACCTACTTGATCCTCTGCTGCCTTTACTACTTCATCCCTCAAAGCTACCCATTCTTCTTCTACTGTATTTCTTTCCCCCATTCCTGTCAATTGTTCCCTTATGCTCTCCCTGAAACTCTGTACAACCTCTGGTTCTTTCAGTTTATCCAGGTCCCATCTCCTTAAATTCCCACCTTTTTGCAGTTTCTTCAGTTTTAATCTACAGGTCATAACCAATAGATTGTGGTCAGAGTCCACATCTGCCCCTGGAAATGTCTTACAATTTAAAACGTGGTTCCTAAATCTCTGTCTTACCATTATATAATCTATCTGATACCTTTTAGTATCTCCAGGGTTCTTCCTTGTATACAACCTTCTATCATGATTCTTAAACCAAGTGTTAGCTATGATTAAGTTGTGCTCTGTGCAAAATTCTACCAGGCGGCTTCCTCTTTCATTTCTTAGCCCCAATCCATATTCACCTACTACGTTTCCTTCTCTCCCTTTTCCTACACTCGAATTCCAGTCACCCATGACTATTAAATTTTCGTCTCCCTTCACTATCTGAATAATTTCTTTTATTTCATCATACATTTCTTCAATTTCTTCGTCATCTGCAGAGCTAGTTGGCATATAAACTTGTACTACTGTAGTAGGTGTGGGCTTCGTATCTATCTTGGCCACAATAATGTGTTCACTAAGCTGTTTGTAGTAGCTTACCCGCGTTCCTATTTTCCTATTCATTATTAAACCTACTCCTGCATTACCCCTATTTGACTTTGTGTTTATAGCCCTGTAGTCACCTGACCAGAAGTCTTGTTCCTCCTGCCACCGAACTTCACTAATTCCCACTATATCTAACTTTAACCTATCCATTTCCCTTTTCAAATTTTCTAACCTACCTGCCCGATTAAGGGACCTGACATTCCACGCTCCGATCCGTAGAACGCCAGTTTTCTTTCTCCTGATAACGACATCCTCTTGACTAGTCCCCGCCCGGAGATCCGAATGAGGGATTATTTTACCTCCGGAATATTTTACCCAAGAGGACGCCATCATCATTTAATCATACAGTAAAGCTGCATGCCCTCGGGAAAAATTACGGCCGTAGTTTCCCCTTGCTTTCAGCCATTCGCAGTACCAGCACAGCAAGGCCGTTTTGGATATTGTTACAAGGCCAGATCAGTCAATCATCCAGACTGTTGCCCTTGCAACTACTGAAAAGGCTGCTGCCCCAACATCACTGTTAAGTAGTGTGAACACAAGAGAAAAGCTAACCTTCCACATACAATATTGATCTCTATCTGTGTGTGTGTTAACTGTTTAAGATGTATCAAACACAAATGTGCCAGTAAAATTTAAATAATTAAATAAATGACAGGTCCTCTGGGTCCTGGAAATTTTGTAATTAGCTGGTCGTCAAAGTGTTAAAGTTTTGAATGAGAGTCGAATGCTCTGTGATTTAAGAAATTCACCGCATATCTCACATGTAACATAATTCATCTTGGATAATTGGAAATTTAGTTTGAAAGTAACACTTCTCAAACCACCATTCATAAAGTCTCCCCTGACCTGTTAGAATGGTAGGTTCGTTTTAATAGGCTCAAGAAAGAGAGGCATTACTGCACAAGTGCAGCTACGATGGTGTAGGAAGACTGTCCTTGTGCTTGCTGTTTGCACTGGTCACATGTCTTTCATCGCATTTCTGTTTGGAATTTCATACATAGTGGGGCATCAAGTGACAGTGTGCAGCACTGCAGTATATTTCAGAGAGGACATAAGGAGTTACTGTAATTGGGGCAACAGTTTTATCATGTCTTACCTAGATACAGAAGGCAAAACAAGAAAGCAGTCCTTGGTAAAATAGTCACTTAAAAACTAGACTCAACAACTCAAAAGAACCTTAATATTTTGCTATGTTGTGACTTTAACATAGAATTTTTTTTTTAATTTGTGCTCTGCAATACTGTTATCCAACATTTCCAATCAGGTTTACATAAACAAATACAACAGTACAAAAAGCTATTAATATGGAATATAAATTTCTTGCAAAACTATGTTTTTGTATATGCCACAATTAGAGACAATAAGCTTTTCATGACTTTTTCAAATGGTACGAAAAGTTAACAAGGTTATCTGTGAAGCCAAGAAACTGTATAACTGGAGTTTATATTCTACTCCAGGAATAAATATAAATCCTTGTGGAGAGTTGCAATGATAAAACATGGTGTGCTGCCAGTCTAGAATTTACCATAGAAAGGCAGTCTGTAAACAACACCAAATTAGAAATACAGTAAAGTTCCATTAATCTGAACTAATTGGGACCGGACCTTGTTCGGACTACCAATTTGTTCGGATTAGCTGGAATTAGGGTGATGAGTTTCCAGAATGAAGTATACCAAGCAGATAAGCAGGTACATCATGGTAACAAATGGGAACAAGTGTGGGAACAATGGCTCACTCTCAATCTCTGCCCTTGTTGTTGTGCATTGTTGAGATCTTTGTAGTGTCTGAGGTCTGTGCACTCCCAGTTGACTCGCAAAGCACTTGCTTATGTTACTTATGGTATGCATAACAGTCTTATTGTATTTGTTCAGGTCGAGTATTGCACGTATTTTCGTCATGAGTAAACAGAAACATACGTTAACTCTCAAAGAAAAATTGAATGTTCTGAAGCAGATAGACAATGGTGAGAATGTATATAAACTCGCAACGGACCTGGGTGTCAGTAAAGCAACAATTTGTGATTGGAAGAAGAACCAAGTGAAGCTTTAACAGTTCTAGGCAACGTCTTCGGGAAAAACACTCAAAATTTGGCACACTTTGAAACAGTCCCGGTACGATAAAGTGGATGAAGCTCTTTTCCTTTGGTTTATGCAGGAAAGAGAAAGGGGAACACCTTTGAGTGGAGCACTGGTTCAGGAGAAGACTGTTTACTTGAACAAGTTAATGAATGGCGATGAGTCTTTTAATGTGAGTATGGGTTGGTTGGACAGATTCAAAAAATGTCATGAAATGCATCAGCTAACAATTACTGGAGAGGAGCTTTCTTCTGACCACGATGTAGTAAAGGAATACTTGGATGAGTTTGAAAAAATGATGAGAGAGGGAAAGTGTTCTAACAAATTTATAATGCTGACAAGACTGGCCTTAATTTTAGGGCATTGCCAACAAAATGCCTGGCATCAAAAGCAGAAGACCATGCTCCTGGTTTTAAAATGTGCAAAGATCGTGTGACTTTATTAGCATGCAGCAACGCTGCTGGTAATCACAAGCTGCCTTTAATGCTGATCGACAAGTCTGCTAGGTGCAGAGCTTTTGAAAACTGCAACATGAAGTCCCTGCCCGTATATTATCGTAACCAGAAAAAAGTACGGATGGATGGTAAGCTGTTCAAAAACTGGTTTCATGGCCAGTTTGTTCCCTCTGTTCGATGGTTTTCTAAGGAAAATTATTTGTCTCCCCATGCAATCCTTTTGATTGATAACGCGCCATCTCACCCCAGCACTGAGGAATTATGTGATGGAGAAATTGTGGCAAAGTTTTTGCCACCAAATGTTACACCACTTCTACAGCCGATGGACCAAGGCATACTGCAAACATTAAAACCGATTTACAGAAAATAATTTTTAAGAATGCTGATCCAAGATGATAGCATTCCTTTAGTGGTCAAAATAAAAAAGACCAATGTGAAGGATGTTGTTTATTGGTCTGCTGAGGCATGGCAGAATATTTCAGAAAATACTCTGAGAAAATCATGGAGAAAATTGTGGACATCTTTTGAATTTCAGGACAACCTATTTGAAAATGAGGAGGAAAATCTACTACAAATGATGCGGACAATCCCTGGATGTGAAGAAGCTAGTGAAGGACACATATATGAGTGGATGGCAGCGGATGTGAGCCTTACTAACACTGATTTAGTTGCTGCTGTGACTCAAGACCAGGAAGAAGTGGACTGCGGTGACGGAAGTAACAATGAACCTGAAAGCAACAGAGGAGAGCTGGTGCCACACAGTGATGCAGCAGAAGCCTTTGACCTCGCACTACGTTATCTGGAGCAACAGCCCACTGCTACACCTGCTGATTTGATATTTATGACACAATGGTGCAACAATGCATCATATAACAGACTGTCTTCATTACGACAGAAAACAATGACTGAGTTTTTGTCACCTAAAAAGTAGGGATAAAAGTATGCTGTATTTTAGTAAGTTTGACAGCTTTTCTTTCATTGTTATGCATTGTTTAAACATAATGTTTTCTAGCCAATTCTTCTAATACATGTTTACTGTACTGTGTAAATTAAAATAGTGTGTATGTACAGCAGTTTACAGCACCGTTTTCCATACTTGGACTAACATTTTTCATGTTCAGATTAACCAAACGTTCAGATTAGCAGGACTCTGCTGTAATGTCAAGCCTAGAAGAGGTACGAGGCAAGTACTGAAACATGTCTTGTGATTGAAAAACAGTGTTTCACAGGAGCACATTTGTAGAATTCTGCTAAAGCTGTCAATGATTTGAAACAAAACATTTTATTCAATACAACTACCCAAAGTTTCCTGCTTAATCATCTTCAAGTGAACATTTACATATGTTCATATACATATAGCATTTACACATCTTACATTATATCACAAAAGAAACAAGATATCAGATTCCTCCATGGGCAACGGAACTGCATAAACCATATTGAAATACATAATTTGGCCTAAAGTGCACATCTGTATCAGCAGATTCATACTGAAGTAGCCCCCTACCTGTTACGGAGCTTTTAAGAATAGTTTTCATGATGCTAATTTTCTTGTACTATCTCATGTTTGGTTCTTTATCATGGCAATATGCCATAACTGCCAGAACATAAAAACAAGCATTTGAAATTCACCGATCAGTTGAAACTAGCCAACAGTGTGGAATGAAACGCTTTGTTTCAAATAAATTGGCTGCATCTGTGTAAAAGATTAATAAAAGCCAAATTTCTTTACCAAACTAACAAAAACAACTACAGTGTTCTGCAAGGCAGTTAATGCTTCATTGGCAATAATGCAGAAATAAAAATTTAAAAAAAAAATCAGAAAATATCATATTTTAGTCTTTGTAATTATGTGAATGTATTTTAATTCACTTGATACACTATGTGATCAAAAGTATCCGGACACCTGACTGAAAATGACTTACAAGTTCGTGGCGCCCTCCATCAGTAATATTGGAATTCAATATGGTGTTGGCCCACCTTTAGTCTTGATGACAGCTTACACTCTCACAGGCACAGTTCAATCAGATGCTGGAGGGTTTCTTGGGTAATGGCAGCCCATTCTCCATGGAGGACTGCACTGAGGAGAGTTATCGATGTCAGTCTGTGAGGCCTGGCATGAAGTTAGCATTCCGAAACATCGCAAAGGTATTCTATAGGATTCAGGTCAGAACTCTGTGCAGGCCAGTCCATTACAGGGATGTTATTGTCATGTAACCACTCCGCCACAGGCAGTGCATTATGAACAGTTGCTCGATCGTGTTGAGAGATGAAATCGTCATCCCCGAATTGATCTTCAACAGTGGGAAGTCAGAAGGTGCTTGAAACATCAATGTACACCAGTGATGTGATAGTGCCATGCAAAACAACAAGGGATGCATGCCGCCTCCATGAAAAACAAGACCACACCATAACAACACCGCCTTCGAGTTTTACTGTTGGCACTACACACATGGCAGATGACGTTCACCAGGCATTCACCATACCCACAGCCTGCCATCGGATCGCCACATTGTGTACTGTGACTCGTCACTCCACACATTTTTCCATTGTTCAACATCCAATGTTTACTCTCCTTACATGAAGCGAGGCATCGTTTCGCATTTACTGGTGAGATGTGTGGCTTTTAAGTAGCCACTTGATCATGAAATCCATGTTTTCTCACCTCCCACCTAACTGTCACAGTTTCCGTGGATCCTGATGTAGTTTGGAATTCCTATGTGTTGGTCTTGATAGGTATCTGCCTATTACATATTATGACCCTCTTCAACTGTCAGCAGTCTCTGTCAGTAAACAGATGAGGTCAGCCTATAGCTTTTGTGCTGTACATGTCCCTTCACGTTTCCACTTCACTATCACATCAGGAGTGTGGAAATCTAGCGTACAGACGTATGCCCCAAGTGACACCCTATCACCTGACCACATTTAAAGTCCATGAGTTCTGTGGGGCACCTCATTCTGCTCTCTCACTCTACTGACTACTGAGGTTGCTGATATGGAGTACTTGGCAGTATGTGGCAGCACAATGCACCTAATATAAAAATGTATGTTTGTGGGGGTGTCCGGATACTTTCGATCACATAGTGTAGCCCCCTGCCACAGAAATATGTTTTGTTTTCATTAGAGATGAGAGCTGTAAATGAAGACAAAACAGCAAAATCACAAAACATAAACATGGGAAACATGTAGACCACCCTCCACCCACCCTTTAAAAAAAAAAAGGACTGCCTCTGCACATGTACAAAGCTGGCAGCTTGGGTGCACTAGGAAAAATTTTTCCGGCTAGCATCTAGCTGCTTGCTGTTACCGCATATATAGCTAACAACCACACTTGAAGTAGCATAAGCAGGAGAAGGCACTGTTCATATGCAACTTCACCTCTGTGTACGAGTGCAAGTCCGCTGGCAACTGATCAAACAAAACTAATATAAACACTTGTGGCACCACACTCATGGAAAGCAGTATAGCTATGAAGTCTTGCATAGTTTTCATCCTAAAGCCTTTGACACATTTTGCTGTCGGCAGAGACATTGGTGTGAGCATTGGGTTTTGTTGTCAATGGTGCATTTTCTTAGCAGTTTAAGTTTCATTTTGATGTTTTTCTCACATTAATGTTTTATTGCTGCAGGATTGTCCTGCAGTAGTGGGCTAAAGTAAAATTCTTTGTTCTCAACCAGTCAAAATTACAAAAACTTAATTAAAAACTAAAACTATGGAAAATTCCCGGAATTCAAAAAATTCCCAGGTTTCCCCGGATAAAAAAATTTCCGAGTTTTTTCCCAATTTCTCATCTGTCCTGGACATATACGCTCCTGATTATAAACAAAAACTTGATTTTTCAAAACAACCTTGCATAAAATACAAGAGGCGTCAGCCTGAGACCTGGGCTTCCTCCTCAATTTTCTCACTGATTTCTTTAATTAACAGTGATTTGAGTACATTTTATTAACACAAGTTTTATTTTGAGGGGTAATGAGTGATTGTGAGATTCATCTGTAGTTGGTTTTAATTTATTTTCTCTACTTAGGAGATCCATGCCATGACTTTGACGATACAGGATGCATATTTTCTGGGAAGCGCTGTCTGGGACCTGGTGTTAATGGAACAAGGAGGTACTTACAGCCGTAGCCTATTTCCCACAAGGGCCGGCCCTGCAGAAGTCAGTAATAGGTCACAGCCAAATAGTTGACCTGGCCAGAGTTTTGAAGTGACAGGCAACAGGATGTTGTCAGTGGGGAGCCCGCTAATGAAACAAGGAACTTGCAGACTCCAGGTCGAAGGATTTCTCTGGAAATACAACCGCAGACAATATGAGGGGCTAAGATGGATAATATAATGTCTTTTCATAGGATACAAAATGGTGAGAAGAAAAGCGAACAGCACTCTTTTGCTAAAAAAGGCCACACTCGCTTGGAGCCTGCACATGTAAAGACAGTTTTTGGTGACCATTTTCTGGCTTAGTTATTCAGTGTCACTCATGTTTGTTTTATTTCTTCCAGACACACTGTGAATATGTACAGGTTTTTATGCTGCAACACCTGCATTACATAACCAAATTTAATGTATTTCATCAATTTTTTGTTTGTAGAAGTATGATCATGTCCAACATTGTGGTACTTGAAGATGGTCAAAGGCTGGAATAATTACTGTACTGTAGAATAAATGATCTATACAATCAAATAGCGGAACTTTCATTTAAAAAGTATTACATGACTATGGCCCCAAACCACAGAAGAAAATTATCAAGATTTTGAATGTTAGAGCACTCAAACTAGAACTAGAAAAGCAGTCCAACATAATAATAACTATCTTCAGGGCACAAGTAGGAAATTCTCCAATTATTGCTCAGTTAGAAACTGTTCTTATAAAACTTTGCATGAGCAACAGCAAAATTATTTTATGTGAGGACTTTCTGCCAAACAATAGTAACCATACAATTAGAAACACTGATGTCTTGCTTTAACTGATACCCAATTATCTCATTCCTGACAAGGGTAGGTGACAGCAGCAAGACTGTGAATGACAATGTTTTCCTCAACCCCTGCACAAATACACTCCTGGAAATTGAAATAAGAACACCGTGAATTCATTGTCCCAGGAAGGGGAAACTTTATTGACACATTCCTGGGGTCAGATACATCACATGATCACATTGACAGAACCACAGGCACATAGACACAGGCAACAGAGCATGCACAATGTCGGCACTAGTACAGTGTATATCCACCTTTCGCAGCAATGCAGGCTGCTATTCTCCCATGGAGACGATCGTAGAGATGCTGGATGTAGTCCTGTGGAACGGCTTGCCATGCCATTTCCACCTGGCGCCTCAGTTGGACCAGCGTTCATGCTGGACGTGCAGACCGCGTGAGACGACGCTTCATCCAGTCCCAAACATGCTCAATGGGGGACAGATCCGGAGATCTTGCTGGCCAGGGTAGTTGACTTACACCTTCTAGAGCACGTTGGGTGGCACGGGATACATGCGGACGTGCATTGTCCTGTTGGAACAGCAAGTTCCCTTGCCAGTCTAGGAATGGTAGAACGATGGGTTCGATGACGGTTTGGATGTACCGTGCACTATTCAGTGTCCCCTCGACGATCACCAGTGGTGTACGGCCAGTGTAGGAGATCGCTCCCCACACCATGATGCCGGGTGTTGGCCCTGTGTGCCTCGGTCGTATGCAGTCCTGATTGTGGCGCTCACCTGCATGGCGCCAAACACGCATACGACCATCATTGGCACCAAGGCAGAAGCGACTCTCATCGCTGAAGACGACACGTCTCCATTCGTCCCTCCATTCACGCCTGTCGCGACACCACTGGAGGCTGGCTGCACGATGTTGGGGCGTGAGCGAAAGACGGCCTAACGGTGTGCGGGACCGTAGCCCAGCTTCATGGAGACGGTTGCGAATGGTGCTCGCCGATACTCCAGGAGCAACAGTGTCCCTAATTTGCTGGGAAGTGGCGGTGCGGTCCCCTACGGCACTGCGTAGGATCCTACGGTCTTGGCGTGCATCCGTGCGTCGCTGCGGTCCGGTCCCAGGTCGACGGGCACGTGCACCTTCCGCCGACCACTGGCGACAACATCGATGTACTGTGGAGACCTCACGCCCCACGTGTTGAGCAATTCGGCGGTACGTCCACCCGGCCTCCCGCATGCCCACTATACGCCCTCGCTCAAAGTCCGTCAACTGCACATACGGTTCACGTCCACGCTGTCGCGGCATGCTACCAGTGTTAAAGACTGCGATGGAGCTCCGTATGCCACGGCAAACTGGCTGACACTGACGGCGGCGGTGCACAAATGCTGCGCAGCTAGCGCCATTCGACGGCCAACACCGCGGTTCCTGGTGTGTCCGCTGTGCTGTGCGTGTGATCATTGCTTGTACAGCCCTCTCGCAGTGTCCGGAGCAAGTATGGTGGGTCTGACACACCGGTGTCAATGTGTTCTTTTTTCCATTTCCAGGAGTGTATTAGGGAGCAAAAATAAAAGCTGTAGTAAATGCCCTATCAGATCATGGTGGTCAAATAGCAATCCTAAAACTCAGCAACAGAAAAAACTGTACACACCCAAGTTAGGCATGTCAGAATAATAAACAATGAATCCACCAATATGTTTATAAATAGTCTACAACAGTAACTATGGAATGAATTCTACTATGAAGACACAATGGATGAGAAATTTAACTCATTTTTAAACCTTTTCCTTGAACACTTTGAAGCCACATTCCCCGAAAGTGAAATCAAATGTAAGTAGAAAGAAAGAATAGATAATGTCCAGGATTAGACTATCACATGCCAGAAAAAGGCAAGTTCACCACGAACACAGGAATAGACACACAAAGCATTGAATATACAATAAGAGAAATATTGTAAAATCTTAAGCTGTGTAATCAGAGTGGCCGAAAACATGCATTATGCACAGCAAGCAGGTCAAATAATAAAACAAAAACCATATGGAAAATCGTAAAATCAGAAACAAACAAGGACAAAATATCAGAAGACTCAGGGATGGCCAGTTAGTAGAAAATGGGACAGACCAAACAATCTGAAAAGGGCAACCTTAGAATTCAATAAATTTCCCTCTCTGTAGCCAAAACCGTATGATAACAAAACACTCAGCTTCCCTCAGAAGCCATAAAACTACTAATCTTACCCAAAATACACCAACAATAACATTGTACTTCAAATCCACAGCACCCAATGAAATTGTAAAAAACTATCCAATTCCCAAAAAGCACCAACTCTTCCCAGTATGATGGAGTATCAACCAGGGCACCAAAATTATGTGATGACTATCAGCAAAATATTGTGCAATTTACACTGATGAGCCAGAAATGATACGTATGTGGAGATATGTAACATTAGATATGTACACGTGTCATGCAATTTGTGTAAATAATGGGCCACTGCATTTCCACTGATCTGAGTATGTGGAGATGGCACCTGGCAGCAACCCAGATGCATTCCACAGCATTTACATCAGATGGATTTGGTCGCCATGACACCAATGAGAGTTCACTAGAATGCCCCTCAAACTATGTAGCATGGCTCCGTAACACAGACAATTGTACTGCTGAAAGATGACTTTGCCTATGTGAAAGATACCAAGCATGACGGGATGCAGGTGGTTCGCAGCTGTCAGCATATCTTCGATTACTACCATAGGTCCCATGCAAGCACATGAGAATGTCTCCCTAGCATACATTAATCATCTCCCAGCATTAGTAAATACCAATACAAACATAGTAATGTTTGTCGATGACATTAGTATCTTGATCAAGGGTGTGAATTCCTCAATGCAGATTACAACTGAAACAATAACACAACTAGGGTACAAGTGGTTTGCAGCAAATAGTCTTCATTAAACCTCTCAAAAACAACTTTAATGTAGTTTCAGACAGAACATAACAAACTTCAAGCCCCTGAAATAGACAGAGAATAAATGAAACTTCACGTACAAGATTTCTAGGGAGACAAATGGACAGTAAATTAAGATGGAATGAACACACTGATTAACTTCTCAAAAAACTGAGATCAGTGTGCTTTGCACTAGGAGGTATTTTGTACTATGTTGACAGGGCAACAATAATTTTGTCATCTTTTGCATACTTACAGTCTGTGATCTCGTACAGCATAATATTCTGGCAAAATGCTGCAAAAGTGGAAAAGTTTTTAACTTACAAAAATGAGCTGTGAGATTGGTCTGTGGTGTTTCAAATCAGATATCCTGTCTATTCAAGATGCTTGGTATACTGACACTCAAAAGTCAGTACATCTACTCCTTTATGATATTTGTAAACGACAACAACAAAAATTTCCGAACTAACTCAGTCATTCCATGTCAAATGGACACAGATAAAGACCATTGCATATTTTCTTGAAATTTGTCACAGGTGTACTGTTGGTATCAACTTAGAAAAATATGAAATTTTACTGAGACATGTAAAAAAAAAGTTCAAATGTGTGTGAAACCTTATGGGACTTAACTGCTAAGGTCATCAGTCCCTAAGCTTACACACTACTTAACCTAAATCATCCTAAGGACAAACACACACACCTATGTCCAAGGGAGGACTCGAACCTCCGCTGAGACCAGCCGCACAGTCCATGACTGCAGCGCCTTAGACCGCTCGGCTAATCCCGTGCGGCAGGTATGTCAACTTGTCTCTGAATTAGAGCTTTAAAGTTATCATAAATGGCCCAAAAATAGGGAATGAGAATTTTTAGAATTGCTTTAGAAGCTTTCCTAATTGAGTTATAGACCTGAGATAAATACCATTTTTCACATCCTCTCCTATGGTGTTCAACAATCTATAAGTTAATGTAAGAAAATTCTTTTCAAAACAAAATTTTAAATTTTCATTTAATTTTTTTTCAAAAATATGTATTTTAAAATTTTCAAATTTATCCACGAGTAGCTAGTATTGTTGCAAATCACTGGCCAATATATAAATTTGGGATGATAATTTTTTCAATAGTAGAAAAAAGTGTAGACTGAAGCTGTATTTCCAATAATTAGACTGTTTACTCATATTAATTATTATAATGTCACTAATATTGACATTTTCAAGAAAATAAACATGAACACTGTTGTAATAAAGATTCAAGTAAATTGTCCATAGTAAAACTAACTATTATGTAATAGTATCTACTTAACATATTAAGTTTGAATTGGCTTCATTTGGTACACATCACTTTCAAGTAAAGTTTAAGTTCCTCCAGTAGGAGTCGTGGGATTCACTTTCACCACAACATTCATTACTGATACCCACAGAGTACATTATTTTTTGGATATGAGAAGAAGGTAGATGGCCAAGTTGGATGAAGAAAAGTCATTTTTACTTCATTAAGTTCTTCATTTTTCTGTAAGACATACCCGAGCCACCATTTCACTAGGTAGACAAAAGTGATGAGCCTGATATATCTGAAACTTTTAGTTTGTCAGATGATTTTGACACTTCCTTTTCACAAACTTCTGAACTCAAAGAAGATTTTTCACCAATATTTTTCATCTAGTTTTTGGAATAAATCGATGGTACTGATTCGTTCCTTTGACAGTCAATGCTTGTTCAAAGTGATTTTTCAAGAAACATTCTGATTCAACAGTCTTCTTGAGCTGAATATGCAAAGTCTACATTGGTAATGTTTTCTACCGCCCATTCAAAGAGTTGCAGTAGCATTTGTATTTGGTTTTCATTGTGTCTTTGCAAACTGGTGTGAGCTGCCAGTCTCTTTACAGATTCTCCAACACAATCAAAGGCACCTGCGCCATGTGCTGTGACAAAAAAGTGCCCCCTCTTCTTCCACTTTAGAATCTTCCTCATGGAGACAGAGGTTTAAGACGTTCTTTTTGTTTTTGTATTGGGCAGCAGACCCACCTGAAAAATACAATAACTTTTTTGGGATGTTTTGAAATTTGGCTTTCAGAAAAGTTTTTAAGCATACACAGCAACTGTGCCGTGCTCTAGTGAATCAGTAACAATTATGTAACTAATCAAACGATGGAAAATCCAGGATGGAATGTAATAATACGAGAGAAGGAAAGTTGCTACTCACCATATAGCGGAGATGCTGAGCTGCGATAGGCACAATAAAAAGATTCACACAATCATAGCCTTCAGCCATTAAGGCCTTTGTCAGCAGTACACACACCCACACACACAAGCACAACTTGCACACACATCTGCAGTCTCAGAGAGCTGAAACTACACTCTGTGCATGTGTGTATGCGTGTCTACTGCTGACAAAGGCCTTAATGGCTGAGAGCTATGATTGTGTGAATCTTTTTATTGTGCCTATCGCAGCTCATCATCTCCGCTATATGGTGAGTAGTAATTATGTAACTAAGACGTTCAACTTTGATTTCCCTTTGAAATATATAACTAACGGATGAATTGTGAACTGTTTATTTGTCCAGTGGTAGCTCTGGGCTTCGTCTTGTAGAACTAAGCTGTAATTTTCTGAAAAATCAAATGTGACAGTGAATTCTGATTCTTTTAGATTTTCTGTTGTGCATTTAAGAAAATATCCCTTTGCTTGGCAATGAAGTCATGCTGAAGAAAAGAGGACAACTTTCTGCACAATAAATCAATAAACTCTTCTGAATCTTTCCTAAAAATCTCAAGATTACAATAGTGAAATTTTACTTTTTCAATTTAATTTTCAGGCAAGGCTTTTAACATTTTACAAATCTTAGTTCAACATGGACAGGAAACACGTTTCCCCTTGTTGCAATCAAGGTAGAGTAGGGTAAACATAGTCATGTGTAGGGACTGTGGTTGTTGTGAGCGGACGCAAGGAGAATTGGCCACTCTTCGGGGGCAGGTGGAGGCTTTGTCTGTTAGGCTCATCGAGCTCGAGGCGCAGGCGTCGGCTCGTAGTGGCGTTGGGGCAACTGTGGTGAGACCTATGCCTACTTCGGTGGCCTTGGAATCACATGGAACCCCTGATGTCGCTGCGTCTTCCGGCAGTGAGCATCTTACCGGTCAGCCATCACTCCAGGGTGAATGGCGGACAGTGGTGGGCTCGCGCGTGCCTGGCCGAAAGGCGAAGGTGGGATCTGGCCGCGTGGCAGCTGCCTTACCCCTTTCCAACAGGTACGGGGTGCTTCCTAGTGGTGATGACATCGTTTCCGAGCCACCACAGGATGCCTCGCCTGTTGGGCCAGTGGCCGATTCTCCGGCAAGGTCCCGACAGTCACAGAGGGCGGGCCTATTAGTTATAGGGAGCTCCAACGTTAGGCGGGTTATGGAGCCCCTCAGGAAAATAGCGGGTAGGTCGGGGAAGAATGCCAGTGTGCACTCGGTGTGCTTGCCGGGGGGTCTCGTCCGTAATGTGGAGGAGGCCCTTCCGGCAGCTATTGAACGCACTGGGTGTGACCGGCTGCAGATAGTAGCACATGTCGGAACGAATGACGCCTGCCGCTTGGGTTCTGAGGCCATCCTTGGTTCCTTCCGGCGGCTGGCTGATTTGGTGAAGACAACCAGCATCGCACGCGGAGTGCAAGCTGAGCTTAATATCTGCAGCATAGTGCCCAGAGTCGATCGCGGTCCTCTGGTTTGGAGCCGTGTGGAGGGTCTAAACCAGAGGCTCAGACGACTCTGCGACTATAATGGTTGCAAATTCATCGACCTCCGTTATTGGGTGGAGAACTGTAGGGCCCCCCTAGACAGGTCAGGCGTGCACTACACACCGGAAGCAGCTACTAGGGTAGCAGAGTACGTGTGGCGTGCACACGGGGGTTTTTTAGGTTAGAGGGACCCCCCCTTGGGCGAAACGATAAAATACCTGACGGCTTACCAGAGAGAACATCAGCATCGTTGATAAAGAACGTCCGTCCTCAGAGACCAAAAACAGGAAAAGTTAACGTAATATTGGTAAACTGCAGGAGTATCCAGGGCAAGGTTCCTGAATTAGTATCGCTTATTGAAGGAAATAGTGCGCATATAGTATTAGGAACGGAAAGTTGGTTAAAACCGGAAGTGAACAGTAACGAAATCCTAGACACAGAATGGAATATATACCGCAAGGATAGGATAAACGCCAATGGTGGAGGAGTATTTATAGCAGTAAAGAATTCAATAATATCCAGTGAAGTTATTAGCGAATGCGAATGTGAAATAATCTGGGTTAAGTTAAGTATCAAAGGTGGGTCAGATATGATAGTCGGATGCTTCTATAGACCACCTGCATCAGCAACCGTAGTAGTTGAGCGCCTCAGAGAGAACCTGCAGAACGTCGTGAAGAAGTTTCGTGATCATACTGTTGTAATAGGGGGAGACTTCAATCTACCAGGTATAAAATGGGATAGTCACACAATCAGAACTGGAGCCAGGGACAGAGACTCTTGTGACATTATCCTGACTGCCTTGTCCGAGAATTACTTCGAGCAGATAGTTAGAGAACCAACTCGTGAAGCTAACGTTTTAGACCTCATAGCAACAAATAGACCGGAACTTTTCGACTCCGTGAATGTAGAAGAGGGTATCAGTGATCATAAGTCAGTGGTTGCATCAATGACTACAAGTGTAATAAGAAATGCCAAGAAAGGAAGGAAAATATATTTGCTTAACAAGAGTGATAGGGCACAAATCGCAGAATATCTGAGTGACCACCATCAAACGTTCATTTCTGAGGAAGAGGATGTGGAACAAAAATGGAAAAAATTCAGAAACATCGTCCAGTACGCCTTAGATAAGTTCGTACCGACTAAGGTCCAAAGCGAGGGGAAAGATCCACCGTGGTATAACAATCATGTACGAAAGGTACTACGGAAACAAAGAAAGCTTCATCATAGGTTTAAGAGTAGTCGAATCATAGCTGATAAGGAAAAGCTGAACGAAGCGAAAAAGAGCGTAAAGAGAGCAATGAGAGAAGCATTCAACGAATTCGAACATAAAACATTGGCAAACAATCTAAACAAGAACCCTAAAAAGTTTTGGTCATATGTAAAATCGGTAAGCGGATCTAAATCCCCTATTCAGTCACTCGTTGACCACGATGGCACCGAAACAGAGGACGACCGAAGAAAGGCAGAAATACTGAATTCAGTGTTCCGAAACTGTTTCACTGCGGAAAATCGTAACACGGTCCCTGACTTCAGCCGTCGCACGGACGCCAAAATGGAAAATATTGAAATAAACGATATCGGAATTGAAAAACAACTGCTATCACTTAGTAGCGGAAAAGCATCCGGACCAGACGAGATACCCGTAAGATTCTACAGTGATTATGCTAAAGAACTTGCCCCCTTTCTATCAGCAATTTATCGTAGATCTCTGGAAGAACGTAAAGTACCTAGCGACTGGAAGAAAGCGCAGGTCGTTCCCATTTTCAAGAAGGGTCATAAATCAGATGCGAATAATTATAGGCCTATTTCGCTTACGTCAATCTGTTGTAGAATAATGGAACATGTTTTATGTTCTCGTATTATGACGTTCTTAGATAATACAAATCTCCTTCATCATAACCAACATGGATTCCGCAAACAGAGATCATGTGAAACTCAGCTCGCCCTATTTGTCCAAGAAATTCACAGTGCCGTAGACACTGGCGAGCAGATTGATGCCGTATTCCTGGACTTCAGGAAGGCATTTGATACGGTTCCGCACTTACGTTTAGTGAAAAAAATACGAGCTTACGGAATATCGGACCAGGTTTGTGATTGGATTCAGGATTTCCTAGAAGAAAGAACACAACATGTCATTCTTAACGGTTCAAAATCTGCAGATGTAGAGGTAATTTCGGGAGTACCGCAAGGAAGCGTGATAGGACCTTTATTGTTTACAATATACATAAATGACTTAGTTGACAACATCGGTAGCTCCGTGAGGCTATTTGCAGATGACACGGTTGTCTACAAGAAAGTAGCAACATCAGAAGACTCGTACGTACTCCAGGAAGACCTGCAGAGGATTAATGAATGGTGCGACAGCTGGCAGCTTTCCCTAAACGTAGATAAATGTAATATAATGCGCATACATAGGGGCAGAAATCCATTCCAGTACGATTATGCCATAGGTGGTAAATCATTGGAAGCGGTAACGACCGTAAAATACTTAGGAGTTACTATCCGGAGCGATCTGAAGTGGAATGATCACATAAAACAAATAGTGGGAAAAGCAGGCGCCAGGTTGAGATTCATAGGAAGAATTCTAAGAAAATGTGACTCATCGACGAAAGAAGTAGCTTACAAAACGCTTGTTCGTCCGATTCTTGAGTATTGCTCATCAGTATGGGACCCTTACCAGGTTGGATTAATAGAAGAGATAGACATGATCCAGCGAAAAGCAGCGCGATTCGTCATGGGGACATTTAGTCAGCGCGAGAGCGTTACGGAGATGCTGAACAAGCTCCAGTGGCGGACACTTCAAGAAAGGCGTTACGCAATACGGAGAGGTTTATTATCGAAATTACGAGAGAGCACATTCCGGGAAGAGATGGGCAACATATTACTACCGCCCACATATATCTCGCGTAATGATCACAACGAAAAGATCCGAGAAATTAGAGCAAATACGGAGACTTACAAGCAGTCGTTCTTCCCACGCACAATTCGTGAATGGAACAGGGAAGGGGGGATCAGATAGTGGTACAATAAGTACCCTCCGCCACACACCGTAAGGTGGCTCGCGGAGTATAGATGTAGATGTAGATGTAAGACAATGGGTTACAAAGCAGCTTTGCAGGGCATTGCATGTAATTTTGAATTTTTGAATTATACAATTTGTACCAGTCTTCAATTTAGTATTTTCTTGCACTAGTTTCATGTTTCGATGATTTGTGCACACACAAATAGTGTTTAGGTCTCAATTCAGCAAATTTAGAGAAACCTATTCTTAAGTTGGAAAAACTGTCTTTAAAATTTTTGAATGCTTCTATAAGACTACACAATATAACTCTTTTCAAAATTTTTTATTTACTTCCGTCTCATTCAGTAACTGTCACGTAGTCTTTAATACCTGGCACTGTCCTAACTACGTCATCTTCATAAAATGTTTGTATATTTCCCACTGTCTCTTGTGGCAAGCTTCTCCCTGGTTTTAAATTTGGACCTCACAAAAATCCTTTTTCTTTACGAATATTTTCTCTTGCCTGGTCATGTAGTTCAGTGCATCAAATTCATGCACTGTCTTTCTAACACTCCAATTAGCTGGTAAATGTGTTAGAAACATTAACCTTTACGCCCCACTTGTACATCTGAAAAACTTATTTTTCAGATTTTTTACAACTTCACATTTCTCAATCTCACTATTACTTTCTGATCAACTTCCAGTAGAAGCAGAAAAGAGTTTACATTTCATAGTTATTGAAAGTTTTCTTACTTTTGATGTTCAATACTTCTTGTATTTCAAGATATATTAAGTCACTGAAAACTTCTGAAGTTGTTATAAATTCAGTATCACTGTGCCATAATGTTTCTGAGTGAGAATGATCATGTTCAACATTTCTGTCACTTAGGGAATGTGCATTTTTTAACAGTGATTTCCTTCCTACATTTATCACAGATTTTTGAATCACTGACTATTTGCGGGTACAATGCAGCGATCCATGATGTGACATTTCTGAGTTTTCTTGTGTCACTAGCAAAGTGATTTGTTTTCTGTAATGGATTACAAAACTGTATTCACAATGTGTGTGTTTCCATCTTGAAGGACAACATGTCAATTTCCATCTTAAGGGAAAAAAAGCACTCAAACATGTTTAATCTTAAAGTACAAAATCACACTTACAAATTACACAGTAACTTCTACATTTTCAAGACTGATTTCAAGTCACCCTATAGCTTCCAATAACACCTTGTTTTACTGAAGCACTAAAAATTTGGCCTAAACAATATATAACCTTTAATACCAGTTCACAAGTAACTAACTTATTACACACAACAAATTCAGAATACAATCACTGAGGAAGCACTTTGCTCACTCTATGACAGTGTGTAGTGATGTAACGATTGAGTACACAGTCTAATTATTGGAAATAGAGCTTCAGTCTTCACCTTTTTTACTAATGAAGAG
The DNA here is from genome assembly GCF_023898315.1 of Schistocerca nitens. Taxonomy (NCBI): domain Eukaryota; kingdom Metazoa; phylum Arthropoda; class Insecta; order Orthoptera; family Acrididae; genus Schistocerca; species Schistocerca nitens. Next base: position 356,398,493 of record NC_064615.1, read on the forward strand.
ATTATAACCCCAAATTTATATTTTGACCTGTGATTTACAACAATTATAGCTACTAATGGAACAAATTTGGAAATTTTAAAATATGTACTTTTGAAAATAAAATAAATTAAAATTTTGAATTTTATTTTGAAAAGTATTTTCTTATATTAACCCATATATTATTGTATACCATAGGAAAGGGCATGAAAAGTGCTGCACAATGATATTTATACAGGTCTGAAGCTCAAAATGGCCATTCCCTGTTTTTGGGTCCATTTATGACAACTTAAGTCTATACCAATAGAACATCAGATCCAAATTTCAAAAAATCTGTTTTGATTTGACATGGAATAACTCAACTGTGATATTCACAATCATAACACAAGAAAAAGGCAAAGCCTTCACAAAGACCCAGCTATGCTCAATATAGTACAAAAAGGAGTTATCTGGGCTGGAATAAGAATTTACAGCGAGTTCACACTGAATATAAAAAAAATGACATTGACAAACCTTTTGCATTCAAGAGGAAACAGAAAAAAATTCTTGATAAATCAAACTGTATGTAATTTAAATGAATTTCTAGAGCTATAAAATTTGTACAAGATGTATTATATTATAAATGATGTCATTTGTATGCCAATGTATGTAATACTGTATATCTTTTAAGTATAACATCTGTAGTATGTATACAGTTCCTTTTCTTAAAACCTCGAATGTAATATTGTATATCTAGGATTAATACTGTTTACAATATTGCTTATTTTTCTTCTCTTTTTCCCATATAATATTGTATTCACAGACTTGTCTCCATTATAGCACAATCTTAGCATAAAATGTAATTTTACAGGACCAAATAAAAAATCAATCAAGTAATTGGACTGTTGCATTTTACAATTAAAGAGACCTTTGGAGAGAAGAGAACCACTTGTATGAATATCAAGAGCTCAGATGGCAACCCAGTTCTAAGCAAAGAAGGGAAGGCAGAAAGGTGGAAGGAGTATATAGAGGGTTTATACAAGGGCGATGTACTTGAGGACAATATTTTGGAAATGGAAGAGGATGTAGATGAAGACGAAATGGGAGATAAGATACTGCATGAAGAGTTTGACAGAGCACTGAAAGACCTGAGTCGAAACAAGGCCCCGGGAGTAGACAACATTCCATTAGAACTACTGATGGCCTCGCGAGAGCCAGTCATGACAAAACTCTACCATCTGGTGAGTACGATGTATGAGACAGGCAAAATACCCTCAGACTTCAAGAAGAATATAATAATTCCAATCCCAAAGAAAGCAGGTGTTGACAGATGTGAAAATTACCGAACTATCAGTTTAATAAGTCACAGCTGCAAAATACTAACGCGAATTCTTTACAGACGAATGGAAAAACTGGTAAAAGCCAACCTCGGGGAAGATCAGTTTAGATTCCGTAGAAATGTTGGAACACGTGGGGCAATACTGACCTTACGACTTATCTTGGAAGAAAGATTAAGAAAAGGCAAACCTACGTTTCTAGCATTTGTAGACTTAGAGAAAGCTTTTGACAATGTTGACTGGAATACTCTATTTCAAATTCTGAAGGTGGCAGGGGTAAAATACAGGGAGCGAAAGGCTATTTACAATTTGTACAGAAACCAGATGACAGTTATAAGAGTCGAGGGGCATGAAAGGGAAGCAGTGGTTGGGAAAGGAGTGAGACAGGGTTGTAGCCTCTCCCCGATGTTATTCAATCTGTATATTGAGCAAGCAGTAAAGGAAACAAAAGAAAAATTTGGAGTAGGTATTAAAATTCATGGAGAAGAAGTAAAACCTTTGAGGTTCGCCGATGACATTGTAATTCTGTCAGAGACAGCAAAGGACTTGGAAGAGCAGTTGAACGGAATGGACAGTGTCTTGAAAGGAGGATATAAGATGAACATCAACAAAAGCAAAACGAGGATAATGGAATGTAGTCAAATTAAGTCGGTGATGCTGAGGGAATTAGATTAGGAAATGAGACACTTAAAGTAGTAAAGGAGTTTTGCTATTTAGGGAGTAAAATAACCGATGATGGTCGAAGTAGAGAGGATATAAAATGTAGACTGGCAATGGCATGGAAAGCGTTTCTCAAGAAGAGAAATTTGTTAACATCGAGTATAGATTTAGGTGTCAGGAAGTCATTTCTGAAAGTATTTGTATGGAGTGTAGCCATGTATGGAAGTGAGACATGGACGATAACTATTTTGGACAGGAAGAGAATAGAAGCTTTCGAAATGTGGTGCTACAGAAGAATGCTGAAGATAAGGTGGGTAGATCACGTAACTAATGAAGAGGTACTGAATAGGATTGGGGAGAAGAGAAGTTTGTGGCACAACTTGACCAGAAGAAGGGATCGGTTGGTAGGACATGTTTTGAGGCATCAAGGGATCACAAATTTAACATTGGAGGGCAGCGTGGAGGGTAAAAATCGTAGAGGGAGACCAAGAGATGAATACACTAAGCAGATTCAGAAGGATGTAGGTTGCAGTAGGTACTGGGAGATGAAGAAGCTTGCACAGGATAGAGTAGCATGGAGAGCTGCATCAAACCAGTCTCAGGACTGAAGACCACAACAACAACAAGCAATGAAATTTTACGTTTGATTGCCATACTAACAGGCTGAACTGACTGCTACACTGCTTGCAAAGTGAAACAAATAATTTTTGTTTAATTACTTTATTTCAGGAAAGAAATTAATTTGCCTATTTTCTGCCTTCACACTTGGCTGCCTGTATACCTGCTGGTAGCTTCTGTACAACATTGAATTGTGATTTAGTTGTTTGGGTGTGTTTATTATAAACATAGGGGTGTCTATGTAACATCCCGTATATTTCAGCTTTCCTGATGTAAGTGCAACATCAACTTATTTTAAGTGTTCCAATAACAGGACAACAGCACATTACATTATTACTTCTTTGTTGATGTTCCACATTACTTTAAACATATTTTATATACAAAAAATCACTGTTTATATTGTTGAGATCTGCTTTCTTTAGAGTCCGATATTTTCTCCACAGTTAGAGCGTGAAGTGAAATACTCGTTTTCATGGTTTACGTTTACGATTCCATTAGGATAAAAACATGTCGCATGGACTTACAGCTGAAGAATTTATAGCAGAACTGGAGAGCTATGAAGTGAGTGAAGTTCCAATGGTTTTCTTCATAATTTTTCACTGTACTGTGGTAGGACAGACAACAAACAGGAGCCTTTAGGTGCAAGGGAAATAAATGACCTGATCTGCATGATTCCAGAATCAAAGTAACCAAATCATAAGCTTTCCTTTGACAACTTTTCACCAGTGTTGACACTGAAGAAAATGAAAGCTAGTGAATCAGTAAGAGAGATTCAAACTACCACATGGCTCTTGGCTGAAACAAAAAAAGTGTTGAAAGAAAATGAATGAGTATTCTATGACCACACATTTGACAAAGTGAATGAAGTTCTGGTAGAGAAATGGAAGGACAACAAACCAGTAAGTGTAGCCAAAAATTACAGTACTGTTAATCCTCTGTGCTGTGGTCAAATATTCACAGACAAAGAAAAAGAAAATATCTGTTACAGTGCCACATCACACTGAGGAATAAAATGCCAGGGTGCCATGGATCTACTGGACAAGATCAAAGAAGTGTTGGTGGTCATTATTGATATCTGTATAGTAAACACACAGCAAGCATACCAAATCGCTAACCCAAATGACAAGCTCTCACTCTTGGATGTCTGAAGAGGAATAGTGTTGCTATACCTTTCAAAGAAAACAGGATTGACACTGAAACACAGAGAGCCACAGGGAAGCAAACAGACAGGACGACAGGTGAGCACAGATATATTACTAGAGCCAGGAAAGCTCTTAATTGTGCCAAGTAAAATGCAGATAAGAAATGTGCATAGAAAGAAAAAATGACAAAATGTGTGATAGGAGCAATGTTGATGTACATGACAAGTGTTTTGTTTCATAGATACTCAATAATATTACAATCAGTGTTTTTATTTTGTTGATGATGTTTCTTATAGTTTTCTGCACTGACTATAATAGTGTGCATGTTGATAGCTAATTTTGTCAATGCCCCAAAAGTGGGATGGTCTATACTTTTTGTACTAATATACTGAAATTTTTCAGGACAGCTTTTTCTTTCATTTATCACTCAGGTGATCACATTAATCTAAAAATATGTTGAAAAATACAATAATTAAGTTCTGATGAGTAATGGGTTAAAATAATTAATATACTTGGGAGAGACAAACATGACAAAACAGTCCCATCTGATATGTAGGCAATACGAAAGAAACAAAATAATCCCAGACTTCAAGAAGAGTGTAATAACCCTAATACCAAAAGAAACAGGTCTTGACAAGTGTGTATTAGTGAATCATCACTCATCCCTGCAAAATACTAAAATCTATAGAAGAATGGAGCAAAGCTGACCTGGAGAAAGATCAATTTGTCCCTACCAATGATCTTAAAAGACAGATTGAAGGACAACAAACCTGCAGTTATGGCATTTGAAGGTTTAGAAAAAGCTTCTGACAATCTTTACTGGAACACTCTCTTCAAAATTCTGGAGGTAACAGGGACTAGTGATTATCTGCTACTCCTCAGTAGAGCCATGATTCATGAAAGGGAGGCAGCAGTTGAGAAGGGGAAGAGTGTTGTAGATTATGTCCCATGTTATTCAGTATTTTCTTTTACATTAAAATCCCCTTTATCATCATCATGTAGTGGGATTTGTAACAATGCAGCTCCTTCTGTAACTCTAGTAGAGGTCTTCTATCTTCTCACAAGTGTGAGCACTTTGGTGCAGAAAATGGAATAATTTCTACACGAATTTTTTTGTGTGTACTTTTTTAACAATTCTTGCTACATTTAAATCCTCTTGCAACTCTGCTCTCCTGTCTCCGGAATGTAATTTTGTTATTTTTCTTTAAGTAACAAGCAGTGGAAACAATTGGGTTTATAAGGTCCACAATACTGTTTACTCAGCAAATTTCCAATAGCATGTTGGAGACACTGAAGCAGCAATGTACGACCCTTGGCCTGAAGCAACTGCCTGGGTTCTCTTACTCCACCATAGCCTCAGGCCAAACTACTGGTTTCCCATGAAATCTAATGTGTTACAGTATTAGAGCCTCCAACAATTTTATGCATAACTTAGTAGCTTCTACGATAAAGCAAGAGGATGAGTATATCGGCTGACAAGAACCTCATTTTTTACTCACTCATCTTTTTTTTCTTTGTAAACTCACCTGTATTTCTTGCTTTCCAGTTAACTTGATATCAATTTCACAGTCAAATGGCTTCCTATTCAGTCACAAGAATTTATTAATCTATGTACATTTTATTTGTTGTGCGAATACAGTAAGTGGGAACAATATATGATTAAATTTGTAGGTGATTTGGTATACACAGAGCAAAATTTAGTACACAGATCCGCCACCTCTGGCAGCAACAACAGCTGCGACCTGGCTGAGCATTTTTTTTTTTTTTTTTTTTTTGGGCACAAAAACAATTGGGGTCGTATGCTCCTACGTCAAAACTGCAGAACACGAAGACAAAGAGGAGATAAAAATGACTACACATAAATCCCAATTGACAGTTACAAGTGACAGAGCAGCAATTTTTTTAGGGTAGGGAGGGCAGAAACAAAAGATGTTCACGGACAGGCTAAAAATGACATTCACCTTGATAAAACAGGCAGCCAGAAAGCAAATTTTAATTTACACAATTCATGCAGATAGCTTCTGATTGAAACTGGAGATACTCAAAAACTGGCAGGAAAATTAGGTTCATCCATTTGTAATTAAGCCAGTGTACAAAATCAGTTATCGTTACTGCATCAGAATATCCGAGGACTAACAAGGGGAGGCCGCCAATTGTGAAATTTAGATTCGATTCATATTGCGCATAATAAAAGCTCATAGCCAGAGGTGTAATGTGGCAAAGCACCAAGATACACTTCTCAGCCGTTGTCGAGAAAATCGACAGTTAAGTTGTATTTCACAAATGTTATTAATTGTCTTCATAATGTTTACACGTGTAGTTAACGGAAGACGTAGAAACGATATTCCGAAACGAATACGTGTAGTGTAAGTCAAACGCTCGAATATATATATATATATATATATATATATATATATATATATATATATATATATATATATATATATATATATTGAATTACAAAAAACAAAAACTAAAAAAAAATTGCATGGCACGAGATTCGATCCGGCGACCTTTGACTTACGAACCCAAGCACTTACTGCTGCGCCACGACGCTATAGGAAGTTGTACATCGTAGTGATTATTTCACCGCAACGGTTTCTATTAACTGTCGATTTTCTCGACAACGGCTGAGAAGTGCATCTTGGTGCTTTGCCACATTACACCTCTGGCCATGAGCTTTTATTATGCGCAGTATGAATCGAATCTGAATTTCACAATTGGCGGCCTCCCCTTGTAAGGGGTAAGCTTAATTAGTTGCTTATTTGTGTTGAAGAATTAGAGTTGAGCAAACCAGTTGATATAATCTGCCTCTCTGAACATCATGTGACCACTGGTATAGTTATGTAAAATGTTACAGGATTCAAGTTAGCTTCTTATTTCTGTAGAGAAAATATGGAGAAAGGAGGGGTTGCCATATTTGCCAGAAACTGTTTTGATTTCAAGAATATTGACATTAATAAATTTTGCTCAGAGCAGCACTCAGAAGTTTGTGCAACAGAAGTAGTATTTCATAGTAAGTCCTTTATAATAGTAGTACAGATCACCTTCACGAAATTTATTGAAAAGCTCTGTCTGTGAACAATTATTTCAGTCAGTAACACTATCATTCAATTTAGTTCCTACTGTGAACTTTGCTACTAGGATATGTAAATGGTCTGAGACTGTTATTGATAATATCTTTGTAGACAAATCTAGGGAAAAACGTCAGATCACAAAACCAATAGTAAGTGGGTTATCTGATCATGACATGAAGCATCTCCTGTCAAATGTTGAAACTTGTCAGGATAAAAAATCTATTAAATCTGAATACAGGAGGGTAATAAATATGTCAAAAATTGAGAAATTCAGGAAATTGCTCAAAGACTTGAACTGGATAGATGTTTACAATACTTTTCACTCAAATGGAAAATACAAAACATTAATTAATAATGTTACCTCCACTTTTGAAAACCATTTTCCCCTAAAGGTAATTCAAGTCACACAGAAGTCAAAAAATAAACCATGGATTACACAAGGAATAAAGATATCACGTGGGACAAAAAGGAGACTGTATCTACTATGTAGGAACAGCTCTGATGTTAGAATTGTAATGTATTACAAAGAATACAGCAAAGTATTGAAACAAGTAATCCAGAAATCGAAGCAGCTTTATTACGAGGAAAAGATAATTACATCAGGCCACAAAATAAAAACTGTATGGGATATAATGAAGACACAAACAGGTGGGGCCAAAAAGGGAGAGGAACAGATAGCTCTAAAAATAAATGAGACTTTGATAACAAGTACATGTAGTGTTGTGAACCTCTTAAACAAGTACTTCATTTCTGTTACTGAGAGTCTGGGGCTATCGGGTTCGGTGAACACTGCAATGGAGTATCTGAGACCAGTCTTTAAAAATAACTTCACTAAAATGGAAATGACACTCGTGTCTCCCAATGAAGTAGCATCCATCATAAAACCCTTAAAATCTAAGTATTCCAGTGGGTATGATAATGTATCAATGAAGTTAATCAAAGAGTTCTCATGCGAGTTGAGTTCTATATAAAAGTATTTGTGTGATCAATCTCTTATCAGCAAACCATTTCCAGACTGGCTAAAATATGCTGAAGTTAAGCCTCTTTACAAGAAGGGGGATAAAGAGATACCATCAAATTATCAACCAATTTTACTTTTGCCAGGTTTCTCAAAAATATTTGGAAAGGGTATGTTCAAGAGTCTCCTTAAGCATCTGACTGCAAGTAATATATTGTCAAAGTCACAGTTTGGATTTCTTAAGGGTTCTGATACAGAGAAAGCTAGTTACACTACAGTGATAATGTACTTAATTTATTAGATAATAAATTCGAGGCTACTGGCATTTTCTGTGACCTGTCAAAAGCCTCTGACTGTGTGAACCACAGCATTCTCTTAAGTAAATTAGAATATTATGATGTCACCGGCAAATGCTGTGAAATGGTTTGAGTCTTATCTATATAACAGGAAACAAAGGATGTCTTTGCAAAATACCTGTGCAGTAAGCAGTCAGTCTTCATCTGACTGGGAATTAATTACATGTGGTGTTCCTCAAGGTCCACCTTGGGTCCACTGCTTTTTCTTGTGTACATTAATGGCCTCTCATCTGTTACATTGCCAGATACTAAGTTTGTTTTGTTTGCAGATGATACAAACATTGCAATAAGTATCAAGTACAGATTAATAAATAGCTGCTAATCAAATTTTCACCGACATTAATAAGTGGTTTAAAGCTAATTGACTGTCATTAAACTTTGAGAAGACCCACTATATGCAGTTCAGAACCTGTAAGAGATTTCCTTCCAGCATGTGTATAACATACGAAGACATGCAGATCGAAGAGGTTGACAGTCTTAAATTTCTGGGATTACAACTTGATAATAAATTCAATTGGGAAGGGCGTACCACAGAACAGCTTAAGCGCCTAAACAACTCTGTATTTGCCGTGAAAATGATGTCAGATGTAGGAGATATAAATATAAAAAAACTTGCATAATTTGCTTACTTTCATTCTATTATGTCATATGGGATCACATTCTGGGGCAACTCATCAAACCGAGAAAAAGTTTTTAGGGTGCAAAAGTGTGTGATAAGACTCATTTGTGGTGTAAATTCAAGAACATCATGTAGAAACCTGTTCAAGGAACTTTGTATTCTAACCACTGCTTGTCAGTATATTTATTCCTTAATGAAATTTGTTGGAAGTAATACACCTCTATTTTCAACCAATAGCTCAATACATAGTATACTAGGAATAAGAACACACTACATAAAAGACCTAAAATCACTTACCTCGGTCCAAAAGGGGTCCAATATTCAAGACCACACATTTTCAATAAATTATCAGCAACCATTAAAAACTTGGTTTCAGAAAAAGCACAGTTTAAACAGAGTTTGAAAGACTTTTTTAATAGGTGACTCCTACTCCATAGATGAATATCTTAACAGAGACTGTTAAGCCAGCTTAAGTAAAAATATCTGTTAGATTTCAGTTTTGACAGCACTTGGACACAACAGTCAAGATTAGGTACTTTGTGTATGATAAATTTCTTAATATTACATAACACTGTTTCACTCCGACAGAGTGTTAATTCTGTAAATATTAAATGTTCCAGTTTACCGCATTGTATTCACCTATTTCGACAATCTCCTGACAAATGATAAGGGTAGTAAGCATTATATTCAAATGTTTTGTGTTTAAATGATTAATGGAAAATTTCATATAAAGATGTGAAACAAATACTAACAAAGAGATAGAGGGGCTGGCCAGTACTTACCTCAGCTCAGTACAGCCGATAGATACACAAAAAACAGAACCGAAAATTTACGTTCCTAGCTCTCGGAACAAATGTTCCTTCATCAGGGAGGAGAGAGGGGAAAGAAAGGGAAGAAGGGAAAGTGGATTCAGTTACTCATAACCCAGGTCATAAACTCAAGTTTGCAGCTGGCTTCTAGGATGATGTTCCTGAGTGTGTTCTCCAAGCAAGGGTTTGAGAGGTGGAGGACTTTGAAGAGAGATAGGAGCTGTTGGGAGTGGTGGTTACATGAAGTAGTGTAGAGATTGCTTTGAGAACACACTCAGGAACATCATCCTAGAAGCCAGCTGCAAACTTGAGTTCCATGCCACACTCCACCTGAAAAAACTATCCACAGTGCTAGTGCAACACCTAAGAAGTGGGGTCCCTCTCCCTATCCCTCACAAACACCAACCACAACAGAACCTTCAACAACCCCCCTCATAGCCAACAAACCTAGCCTAGCCACCCTACTCAATCTCCCCATCCCAGCACATACCCCACACAGACCAAATCTCAACTATAACCACAGTCAAATGCCACATATCACCAGTCCCAATTCAGTTCTAAACCTCTCATCCAGATCCCTCTCTCCTCCAGAGACATCTGTTCTATCAAAAGGCTTAACCTTTAGCCCCACGCCTAAATTCAACCACACTGCCCTGGTTAAAGATCTCCTCTCATTCACCCGGAACCTCAACTGGAAATATCACTTCACTACCCAAACACAGCCCCCAAATACTAGACCCAGTGTTGAACCCTGTCTAGAACAGTTCCGACTGCCTTCTCAAAGGGATGCTCCTCCCCTCCCCCAAAACCATCCCTTGCAGACATTTCAGGAATTCCTCACATCCAGTGTTGCCTCCCAGTCCTTCTTGAAGAACATCCCGACAACCCCCAACATCACCCCAGCTGAATCCCGTGCCATTAAGGAGCTGAAAACAGACCGCTCTATTGTCATCCTCCCGGCGGATAAAGGCTCCACAACTGTGGTACTTGACCGTGTGGAGTATGTGGCAGAAGGACTGCGTCAACTCTCCGACACCTCAACCTACAAAGCTGTTACCCAGGATCCCATTCCCTCCATCCAGACTGAGCTGCAGAAAATCCTAAAAATCCAAGGTCCCTCACAAGGCCTCACAATGGCTTCCATAGACTTACTCACTCCACCTGAGCCCTGTACTCCTACCTTCTACCTATTACCCAAAATCCACAAAGAGAACCATCCTGGCCGTCCCACTGTAGCAGGCTTCAAAGCCCCAACAGAACGTATCTCAGCTCTGGTAGACCAACACCTCCAACCTATCACCCGCACACTCCCATCCTACATCAAAGACACAAACCACTTCCTAGAACGCCTCAAATCCATTCCCACTCCTCTCCCACCTGAAACCTTTCTTGTCACCATAGATGCTACATCCCTTTACACAAACATCCCACATACCCATGGTCTCTCTGCCCTTGAGCACTACCTCTCCCAACGCTCACCCGAAGATCTTCCAAAAACCTCGTTCCTTATCACACTTACCAACTTCATCCTAACCCATAATTACTTCACTTTTGAAGGCCAGACCAACAAACAAATCAGGGGAACGGCCATGGGAACCAGGATGGCTCCGTCCTATGCTAACCTCTTCATGGGCCACATGGAGGAGGCTTTCCTGAAGACCCAACAGCTGCTTCCCCTGGACTGGTATAGGTTTATAGATGACATCTTTGTGGTCTGGACTCATGGTGAAGAAACACTCCTTAATTTCCTCCATAACCTCAACTCCTTTTCGAATCTGAATTTCACCTGGTCCTTCTCCAAAACCCAAGCCACCTTCCTGGATGTTGACCTTCATCTTGTTGAAGCTCACATCCACGCCTCTGTCCATACAAACAACAGTACCTTCACTTTGATAGCTGCCATCCATTCCACATCAAACGTCCCCTTCCCTACAGCCTAGGTATTCGTGGCAAACGTATCTGCTCCAGTGATGAATCCCTCAACAATTACACCAATAACTTGACCAGTGCTTTCCTCCCCCGCAACTATCCTGCAGACCTTGTCCACAAACAGATCTCCCGAGCAATACATTCCTCCCCGTCCAACAACAATGTTCCTACCCCCAGACCACACAGAAGCATCCCCCTTGTCACCCAATATTATCCTGGCCTCGAATACATCAACAAATTACTCCGCCAGGGATATGACTTTATCAAGTCAACCCCTGAAATGAGATCATCCCTTGACAAAATTCTCCCCACACCACCCAGAGTTTCCTTTCGTCGCCCCCCTAACCTCCGTAACATCCTTGTAAACCCTACAATATTCCCAGACTACCTTCTCTACCCAGCGGTTCCTACCCCTGTAACCGACCCCGCTGCAAAACCTGCCCCATGCACCCCCCCACAACCACCTACTCCAGCCCCGCTACTCGTAAAACATACACAATTCAAGGCAGGGCCACGTGTGAAACTACACATGTCATTTATCAGCTGACATGCCTGCACTGCACCGCCTTTTACATCGGTATGACAACAACTAAACTGGCTGAGCTCATGAACGGACACAGACGAACTGTCCGCCTAGATGTCCAATACCCAGTAGCGGAGTATGCCCTCCAGCATAATTCTAGGGACCTAGGAACCTGCTACACCGTATGTGCCATTTGGCTTCTCCCACCCACCACCAGTCCCTCTGAACTGCGGAGATGGGAACTTGCACTCCAACACATCCTTTCATCCCGCCATCCCCCTGGACTTAACCTACGTTAAACAACCTCACTCCCATTTACTCTTCAGCCTTCTCCTCTTTCCCTTTCCTCTTTAGCCATTCACGCATCTTTTCATCCTACATAGTTGTGTTTATCTTTATACTGTATACCTCTTTACTTCTGTATGCATCCTCTTTGGTTTGAAGCTGGCACAGTACTTACAGTAGAATATCTTTGGCTTCCCTCTGACAACCATGCCTCCATCCTTGCTGCCCTCCCTGTTTTCCTTTCCCTGCTGCTTCATGACCTGGGTTATGAGTAACTGAATCCACTTTCCCTTCTTCCCTTTCTTTCCCCTCTCTCCTCCCTGATGAAGGAACATTTGTTCCGAAAGCTAGGAACGTAAATTTTCGGTTCTGTTTTTTGTGTATCTATCGGCTGTACTGAGCTGAGGTAAATATTTTATGTTTTCATGTTATACTTTCTGTCATGTTCCACACCTGCGAGAATCATCTCATTTTTTGGGCGTATGGAACAAAAACTGAATCTAATCCAATCTAGAAGAGGAGACAGCTGAAAACAGAGATGTGGAGAAAAGTCTATAAAATATGGTACAAAGAAATGGGGGTCCTCAAGTAAAGATTAAATGTCCTTCGCCATACTGCTACGACAGATAAAAAGGAAAAAGTGGTTGACAGACCCTCCGTCTTTCACTAAAATGGCCAGTAACTGAGACAACAAACACAAATGAGACTGTAAGTGGTTCAGAAAAGGGCATTCCATCAGGAAATGGTGGACCATTAAAGGTTGATGGCAATGAGCCCAAAGTGGTGGGGGAGCACCACTCAACAAATGGTGATGGCTAAAAGACAGTGCCCGATACACAACCTAGCTAAAATAATCTCCTCACGGCGAGTGGGCTGAGAGGAGGTCGTCCAAGCCACTGGGAGAGGCTTAATAACCTGGAGCTTGTTCCCATGAAGGGAGGACCAGTGGTGATGCCAAAGTGACACCACTTACCTGCAGACGGCAACACAGAGATCATCAGATGGAATGTAAGAACTAGCAGGCTGAGGTATGAGGACTGTAGCCTTGGCAGCAGCGTCAGTGGCCTCGTTTCCTATCCTACCGAAATGACCAGGAACCCACATAAACATCACACTGGTTCCATCAAGAGTGAGTGAGTGACAGCTTTCCTGGATCAACTGCACTAAGGGATGGACGATGTACAGCACACAGAGGCTTTGAAGGGCACTGAGAGAGTCGGAGCAAATGAATCAATTGAAAAGCCTGTATCGCTGGATGTACTGCATGGCCTGATACAGGGCAAAGAGCTGCCCTGCAAATACTGAGCAATGTTCCGGAAGCCGATACTGAAAAACAACGGTGCCAATAACGAAGGCACAACCGACAGCAAAATCAGTCCAAGAGCCATCTGTGTACACAAAGGTACTCTGAAGGCAATAGAGTGAGGCTGGAGTAGTGTCCTTAATAAGCGAATGAAGGCCAAGGGCAACCATGGCCAACCGCATGAAGCAAAGTTGGTGAAGGGTTCACACCCATCGGGAACGTGGCAGATAGCATGAAGCTGCCAGAACAAGAGCCAAAAGTGAACTCTGCAAGGTACCAGAGAAGAGGGACACGCTCCATACTGGCAGTCAAATATGTCATCAAAGAAGGAGGTGTAGGATGGGTGGCCAGACATTGCAGACAAACAGCATTCATATCTGCTGAGGAGAAAGTTACTGCGGTAGGACACTGGTTGTTCAGCAGCTTCTACATACAGGCTTTCAACCGGGCTAGTGTAAAAGGCATCAGCAGCCAAACAGATGCCATGATGATGGATAGTATTGAGACAGCATAAGGACGGACGTGCAGATGCATAAACGAAACGATGGTAATCCAGTTTCGAACGGACAAGCGACCAGTACAAATGGAGGAGGGTGCTTCGATCTACTTTCCAGTAGGGACAGCATACAGCGGGCCGCCAGGTAAGACACGTGGGAGGACCAAGGAAGTTTTCTATTGAGCATGAGCCACTGAAATATCATAGTTTCAACAAATGGAAGAGCAACAGGCCCAAGATGTAAAGACGGTGAAAGAAACCAATTGTCCTGCCAGAAATTTATACAAACGATTTTGTCAGTGGAAAAGTGAAAGTATACAAACAGTTTTGTTAGTGGAAAAGTGAAAGTCATTGTCGATGCTCCATGAGTAAAGATGATCAAGACATCGTTGAAGACGCCGCTCAATGAAACAGGTCTGACAAAATTGTCAATGAAAAAAGAGCTGGAGAGGCCCAACAGGAAACAGGCCATTATAGGGTTAATGGCGATGGCAAAGAGGACGACGCACGAGATGGAATCCTGAGGCACACCTTTTCAGGAATAAAGGTGTCTGACAACAAAAAACCCATATGTACATTCAAAACTTGGTCTTTTAAGAATTCCTGAAGGAAACTGGGCTTGTGGTCATGGAAGCAACCCCATGTGCAGAGAGTACAGAGGATAACAGTCCTTCACAAGGCGTTGTAGGCTTTCTCCAAATTGAAAAACACAGCCACAGCCTGGGAGTTCTGCAGAAAACCATTCATGACATAGGTGGGCAAAGTGACGAGATGGTCAACTGACGTGCTCAAAATCCACTCTGTGCAATGAATAGTAAATTGCGACACTCAAGACACCATACCAGCCCAGCATGAATCATATGTTCCATCACCTTGCAAACACAGCTGGTGAGAGAAATGGAGAGGTAGCTGGAAGGAAGGTATTTGTCCTTACCGGGCTTAGGTATAGGTATGACAGTAGCTTAACACCAGCTTCTGGGAAACGTGCCCTCTGCCCAGATGCAGTGGTATGTACAAAGGAGAAAGTGCTTGCCTACAAGAGAAAGGTGCTGCAACATCGTATGTTAACATCATCTGCCCTGGGGCGGAGGATCGGGACGAAGTGAGAGCATGATCTAGCTCCCTCACAGTAAAGGGAGCATTGAAGCACTCACTATTCTGAGAAGAGAAGGATATTGCCCGAGCTTTCTCCACTTATTTCCAATGGAGGAAGGAAGGGTGATAGTGGGAGGAGCTCAAAATCTCTGAAAATGGCGGTCGAAGATGTTGGAGATGGCAATAGGGACCATTATGACATCGTCTGTTACTGTCAGGCTGGAAATTGGGGAATAGACCTTGGTACCAGTGAGCTGTCAGAGCTTTGCCCACACAAAGGAAAAGAGAGTGGAATTGTTAAAAGAACTAGTAAATGAAAACCAGCTGCTTTTTTGGTATCCTGAAGTACACAACGACACTGCATACAACCATTTATAATGAATGCAGTTTTAAATCGTAGATGACAATTAAAAACATGGAGAGCACGTCTCTGCACGCAAATGGTGTCGCAGCACACCTCATTCCACCAAGGGACCGGGACATGGTGTGGTAAAGTGGAAGTGTGAGGAATGGAATGTTCTGCGGTGGTAAAGATAACGTTTGTAAGATATTCTACTTGGTCATTGCAACTGCGGAAATTTTTTTCATTGAAGGTCACCAGGGAGGAGTAAAGCCTCCAGTCACCCTTAGAAAGCTGCCATTTGGGTGTGCACATAGGTGGGGTAGGAGTCAGCAGTCGGATGGCACAGGAGAAATGGTCGCTTGAGTACATGTAGGAACAGACAACTCGAGATGATTGGCAAGCTGTGCAGTGCAGAAGGAGAGATCCAAGTGCGAACAGGTGTGAGCGGTGTCTGAAATGAACGTGTGTGCTCCCCTGTTAAGGCAGACGAGGTTCATGTGATTGAGGTCAGCCAAGAGGGCACCTCTCTAACAGGTTCTGAGCGAGCCCCAAAGGGGATGGTGCACATTAAAGTCACCGAGCAGCAGAAAGGGGTGAGGGAGTTGCCCAATAACCTGAAGGAAGTCTGCCCTGGTGACATTGAATGAAGGAGGGATGTTAACGGTACAAAAGGAAAAGGGCAAGCGAGGAAGGAGAATGAGGACTGCAACAGCCTGGATCCAGGTAGCCAGGGAGTTGGGTTGACTACGATCATCATCCCAGATGAGCAGCATGACTCCCCCATGAGATGGAAAGCCATCCTCGGGGGGAAGGTCGCAGTGGACTGGGAAGAAATACAGGAGCTCAAAGCGGTCGTGAGGATGCAATTTTGTTTCCTGGAGTCAGAGTACAAGTGGACGCTGCAATTTTAACAGCAGCCGTAAGTCCTCTTTGTTGGATCAAAAGCTGAGAACATTCCATTGGAGAAGGGTCATGACAAGGAAGAAATGAAGGGGTTCGCCTAGGCAGCTGCTGAGTGCCAGCCTTCGAAGACCTGCTGCTACACGGCACAGAGGCAGGAGGATCCTGCCCCATAAGGTCTACAGAAACATCGGCATTCTCCCTCTGTCGGCCTGTGGAGTCCGCGGCAGAAAAAAATGTTGGTGATGCGCACCGGCAACACAAAGGTCGCCTGGACAAGGACATCAAAGAGGATCTCCGAGTCGGTGAAGGAGAAGATCGTTCCCCTCTGTTTGACTTCTTGGAGCCTTTCTGGGTGGCAGAGGAAGAGACAGGTGTTTGTTGGCTGGAGGGACGTATGAAGTCTTCGTGGGAATATTCCTTCTGTCCTTTCTGGCCTGCCAGTTGTGTAGCAGGTGACTTCACCCCATGGGGTGAAAGTTTTGTGTCTGGTAGCACTACTGGAGGAGGAGATGGGGACACTACCATGACCCCAGGCGATTCCACAATCACGGTGCTAAATTTGAGGTTGCATGTCTGCATGGTCATGTCCTTCGTGGAGCAAGATGTGGTAAGAACAGTACTGTAGGTGCCAGATGGTAGAACACAGGGTTTCCGACTAGCCAACAACTTGCGAGCGAGCGAGTAAGGCACTTTTCCCTTCATCTGGATCTCCTGGAAAGCCTACTATTGTTGCCATTGCCACTGATACAGCTGGGAGGAGGTGGACAATCGCCCTCGTGAGCATCCCTACCACGTTACACATTTGCCACGTACTGACAGGACTCTCAGGTGTGGTTGTCACAATGACACTTTGATCTTTGACAGAAGAACCACTTTATCAAAAATGAGAAAAAGAGTGTGTATGGGCACTAAGGATGCCTCTATTTTTTTCATCATCCAAAGACAGCAATGACACCCTGATCAGAGAGGTACATTTGGATTTCTGCCTTGGTCAGACCATCAAGTAGTCTAGTGCAAATAACACCACGGGAAGAATTCAGTGTTCGATGAACGTCAACATGAACAGGATAGCCATGAAGGAACGTAGCTGCAAGCAGTTGTTGTGCTTGAGAATCAGATATAAACAAAGTGCCATTACGTAAACGAGAGCAGGATTTCATGGGACCGGCAATTGCATCAACGCCTTTCTGAATAATAAATGGATTTACCGTAACAAAGGAGTGACTGTCTTCAGTACATGAAACCACGAGGAACTGTGGAGCAGCTAGGAGGGTCTTTGAATCATGAGCCTAATTCTGTTATTGTTTAGTAAACATAGACTGAGAAGAAGAAGAAGAAGAAGAAGAAGGTTAGCTCATTGTGAGAAAATCCTCCAAGACTGCCAGCGTCTCCTACGGCGTGCTCCTTCCAACTGGGGGCCCACTCAGAAGGGGGCACACCCGCCTTAGGTGACTGTTCACACTTCAGGTCACACCTTCCGAACATCTGACAGAGGGGCCAATAGGCAATTTAGGAACATAGCAGCTCAGGCAATCACCCCTCCCTGGGCCTGGCCTTTACCAGGGGGTACGTACGAAAACTACCTGTCAACCCAGGGCTGGAAATTACGCGTTACACAGTCACCTCTTATGTGTCAGACACATGGGCTGGCCTTCCGAACGAAAAAAGAAAGAAGGCACAAAAGACAGTGGAGAGACTGTTCTGATATCGGTGACTGAATATGCAGAACACATTTCCAACAACATCCCAGACATGTTCCCCAAGGAAGGGGACAAAGAATAGCAAGAGGACAGACATGCAGCATGGAAGGGAAAAGATGCTGCAAACGCTGGGACCCAGTGCTGCCATGCATGAACCATCCAAAGAGTGACAAGCCCTCTGGGGGCATATTATCTTGTTCTGGGGGTGCATTATCTTGTAGAAAGACAACGTCAGCAGCCAAAACACAACAGCAAAGTAACATTTGCCTTCCAAATTACTGGTTATATGAACTAGAGGAGGTTGTCGTATGTATCTACCAGAACCCCATACTATAACTCCAGGTTTTGCGCCTGTATGAGGACGACCAATGCAATCTGGTAACATGTAACCTTCTCCAAGCCTCCACATACTCAAAAATCCATTGTGATGTTCTATGCAAAACCAGGGCTCACCTGAAAAGACGACACAGTGTTATTCCTATGGCCAGTGTTAACATTGGGTGCACCACTACTGGTGTGCTTGTCTCTGCTACTGTCTCAAGGGAAGTTGGTGAGATCCTGCATGGTGATGATGATAGTCCTCTTTAACCTATGAATTCCATATTTTCACGGGATTCATTGGATCCAAACCAACACGAGTAGCAATATTGCGGAACGATAGTCTCAAAATACCACAATCCTGCCTCGCCAAACTCCAAAATGCTGGTGGAAATTTCTCCTCCTTTTGATCTTTTCACAATCAACCAACATTCAAAAGCCATATCTGCAGTGTAATGTTTCCTTATAAAAAGGATGTAGATGATATTATTCACATATACAATTTGTGTGGTTGCGCTGAAATGCTTATCATAAGTACAGTTACCTAGTTACATGTTCCATAGATCATTTGAATGATTCTTTTATCAAAGTGATGCAGAACAAGTCAGTTTACAAGATATTATGAACACATTTCAAACAATGGAAAATATAGGATGGAATGTAACAATATTATGAAAAGGAAAGTTGCTACTCACCATATAGCGGAGATGCTAAGTCACGGATAGGCACACCAAAAAGACTGTCACAAATAAGTAAAGCTTTCACCCATTACGGGCCTTCATCAGCAACACACACACACACACACACACACACACACACACTGCAGTCTCGGGCAACTGAAACCACTCATATTTCAGCATTGTTTAGTCCTATTCATCCAACAATGTCAAAAGCAATGTTTCTCTTTCCTCCCCAGCCTATCAGTTTCTAAATTAAAGTTCATCCATGGAATAGAATAGGAGTTATCCAGCAAAATGATGTAAGTTAGATTTAAAGCTTGCTTTGCTTCCTGATGACATTTTATGTTATTAGGTAATGTATCAAAATGTTTTTGTTCACTGCTGAAGATGGAAATTTCTTCTGTGCCACTCGCAGCATTAATAATGAGTAATAAAAGCAATTTTTTTTCTCCAGTGTTGTGGGTATGGACATCACTGCAAGTTGTGATGGATTATTTATAATGAATCTTATTAGTGAATATACATCGCCTATGATCAATGACTACATGCAATAACCCCCCACAGACAGCATTTGGCATCACTAGCTGTGCAGGATATACAAAGCAAGTCATGGGGAAGCAGAAAATAGTACTGTCATCACCATAATGCGGAAACAGAGCGATTTACCTGACAACCAGTGCATGACCACTGGCTTTTCGGGCCAAGGATGGAAGCACTTCCGAAATGGCTAAGTTTGTAAACTGTTCACATGCTACTGTGGTTAAAGTATAACATGATTGGTAAAAAGGTGCAATCCAAACTGGCACCTGTATGGACCACGGGCCATAGATGACAGGCTGAATGACTGCTGCAGAGATGTGTATGGGCGAATAGACATGCAACTGTTGAGCAACTGACAATCCAGATGCACCAAGGGGCTACCAATGGTGTCTCCTCAACAACAGTCTGCCAAATGTTGCTACACACGGGCCTCAGCAGCAAGTGCCTGATCTACACACCAATGCTGACTGCTGCTCATCGGCAACATAAAATGGCATTTGCACACCAATACTGCAACTGGATGCCCACTCAGTGGTGACAGGAGGTCTTTTCAGATGAATCATGTTTTATGCTCCATTGCATAGATGGCTGTTGGCATGTATGGCGTGAAACATCTGAAAGCAAACACCCTGCAACAATTGTCAGAAGACTTCAGGCTGGAGGAGTGAGAGTTATGGTCTGGGAAGTGTCTAGTCATATTCCCTGGGTGATCTTGTCATTCTAGAAGGCAAAATGGATCAACACAAACATGCATCTGTCCTTGGGGACCATGTTCACCTGTATATGCAGTTTCTTTTTTCTCAAAATGATGGCATGTACCAGCACAATAAAGCAACATGTCACACAGATCACAGTGTACATGTGTGGTTCAGAGCACCAGGATGAGTTTACCATACTCCCCTGGCCTCCAACCTCCCGGGATTTAAGCCCAATCAAGAATCTGTTGGACCATCTCGAACAGATTGTTTGCACCATGGATCCTCAACCGAGAATTCTAGTGCAGCTGCCCACAGCACTAGAGTCGGCAGTGCTCCACATCCCTGTGAGTAATTTTCAGAATGTCACTCACTCTCTTGCTGCAAGTCTTGCAGTGGTCCGTATTGCAAAAGGTGGTAACTAAAGTTTTTGACAGGAGGTCACATTAATGTGACTCTACAATGTATATATTGTGGCGACTCAGTTAATATGCTTAACTCCTTGAAGAGGTACATACATGACAATCATGAGTGAACACTATACCTTATTCTTACTGCCCATTTTCATGCAATCAAAACTTATTTTCTAACTATTGAGTTACCCCAGACAGTTATTCCATGTGACACTACCGAGTGGAAATATGCAAAATATATCAGCAGGGCAATTCATCTGTTTTCAAGACCAGCAATTATACAAAGAGCAAAAGAAGCTGAACTCAACTGTTGGAGAAGTTCAGTAATTTGCTTCAGCCAGTTCAAGTTTCCATCAACGCTAACACCCAAAAAATTGGAGCATTCTACCCTACTCACAGAGGTCAACAACGACATATTTTAATGTGTTTGGAAAAATTCCTTGTACCAATGACGCATTACATATACCACTAAGGATGTAACGTAGTAAGTTAGAAAAGCTTTTCAGAACTCTGTCAACACTATATGAGCTTTTGTGTTTCTTACAATTTTTATACGTATATGATTTCAGTGAAGGATACTGGTGTTACTTCTAGTTCCTTAAAGTTTTGATGAGCAACTTGTAATATATTCTCTTGCTTCTTCAATTGAAACATTTATCCTGTATTTACTGCTCCATTTAGAAAGTGATTTTTAACAGTACTCGATACTTGTGGATTATCAGTGAAAACATAGTCATTTAGTTCAACTGTAAATGTGTCTTGTGACTGTCCTGTCTCCGATTTGACAATGTCCCATATAGTTTAAATCCAATTATCTGCATTATTAATCTCTGACAGGGTACACAGATTTCTGAAAATTTTAATGACTTTCATTAAAATACTACAATATATTTGTAGTAGGCAAGTATAGTAGTACCTTGATTTATTCTGGCTTTTATATAAATTTCCCTCTTCGTCCTACATGCGATTTTAATTCACTCAGATATCCATGGCTTACTTTTTTTTTTTTTTCAGTATCAAAGGCAGCATGAACATGATGCTCCAGTGTCTCCACATCTGGAATGGGCTCTGCATTTAAATTACTTTCAAGAAGGCCCCATAACCAGAATTCGAGCGAGTTGAGTTCTGGTGAACAAGTAGGCTGCGCAACTGGACCCCATCTTCTGGCGATGTGGGAGGAAGACTAGTCGCGAAATATGGTCGCCAATTATCCCAGTCAACACATTACAGCTGCTTCGATGCTGATGATTCGCTGTCACCATACCATGGAGGTTACGCACTCTATCCCACAGTTGATTGTTATGAAAATTGAAGATATGAATCTGCATAAAGGTGGCCTCAGCTGTGAATAAGACGGATGACACAAATCCCGGAATTATTGTTGTCTGGTGAAAAAATCAGTGACAAAACTGCTCCCGATGTGGAAAGTCTGTCCCTAGTAAGCCCCGAACACAGTGTAAGTGATAAGGGTAGTAACAGTTGTCATGGAGAATGTTCTATGCGGTCATCTGGCTTACCCTGTACTGACAGTCCAACTGCCTGGTACTGACATGCAGTTGCCTTCCACAGAGTTAATCACATTTTCCTCCAAATCTGGTGTCCGAACATTTCAGGTACATTTCCAGCTTCTTGAAATGACCCTGTCTCAGACAAACGGCAAAATGCTGTGGTTGTTGTCAGCGGGGACAGGTCTCCTGATATAACTTCACTGCCTACCACCCATTGCCATTTGTCTTTCAGTAACCAAACGCCATGTCAGCAAGGTCTCGATTCGAATACAGAACCATTGTGTATACATCCACTGCAAGCTGAGTCAGCAAGAGAAGTGAATTGGGCACAACAGTGCCAATTACTATGGCAGCAGAGGGTGCCAGGGCGTGATGTATGAGGAACAATACCACCCTCTAGGAAGAAACCATATGTACTGTAACTGTGGCTGTATAGTATAGTGCATTAGACCACAGTCTCCGTAACAAAGTATGACTGAATAAATGACCTCTAGTGTGGAAACAATGCATTTCCAGACATAAGTTCATTAGACCTTTTTGGATCTCTATCCTCTCATCGATCAATCCCTGGAGTTTGTACGCCATGGAAAAAAATCACCCAGTTTGTTGCACACAAGTTAACTGACTACTGAAATTAGACTGAAACATCAAAATAATGATTCTGTTCCATCTTTCCTGTCTGTATCCTTTAAGAATTCTACACCAAAATCTCCACATGCTACAAGGGCATGCTGAATAGCAATTCCTCCAAATTTTTGAAGTGAAAACTCTTAGTTTTTAAATAAAACAAACATTATTAACACTGTACATCTGCACTCTGCATGTCTACATATTTGCAGCCCTCTGCCACTGGATGGCTCAGAATTGTCATTGTGAAGTTAGCCTGCTTTATTTCTTCGTTTGTTGTCATCGGTGTCTACTGTGTTGCTATACTGGCTGAAAAATGGGGGGTTGAAGTCAAACACGGACTACTTTAAATGATGTAGCCGATAGGTGCACATTTGCGTTTCACAGTTGTTTACTTTCACTGCTCACAACCCCCCTTATACACATTTAATATGGCCAGTGCACTACTGTTTAACTTTCGATAAGCCTCATTAATAGCTTGCAGGTGGACATCCACATACTGCTACAATAGTTTACTATTGAACATCTACAAGCAGTAAAAACCTAACCACATAGTTCACAGTTCTTAAAGAATAAAAAGGTACATATGGAACAGACACCATCATTGTTTTAACACATAGCCTAATTGTGTTACACTTATTTCATGGATGCATTGTTGTTGATCTAACCAATACAGGTTCCTCATCTGAAACTCAGCTGTGGACTGACTGTCTCCTAGATAACACTGAGTTTATCTGATGTACTGAGGTTGCGCCATTCGGTATCCCAGGTCGTGAAAACTTTGCAGCGGAAGACCAATTGCAAATCAGTCACCAACAGGCCAATCTCCTTTGGTTTACTGGAAGCCAAGCAGTCAGGAAGTTCACTGCCTGGTATCTCGACATATCCTGGGGTCCAAATGAAGGTCACTGAACATCTACTGTTGCCGATGGCATAAACAGACTCCTGGATAGTCATTACCAAAGGATGGCGGGGGAAACACTGGTTGAGAGCTTGTAGGCTGCTTAAGAAGACACTAAAGATGGTAAAGGACTCACCGGTGCAGGAGCAGATGTGCAAAAGAGCGCAATAGATGGCTACCAATTCCGCAGTGAAAACACTGTAGCCATCCAGCAAGGAGCACTGTTCAGTACGTCCAACATGAACGTAAGAGAAGCCAATGAGACTGTTGACCATTGACCCATCACTGTAGACTATTGCTGAGCCCTGGAACTTGCTGAGATGAGAGAAAAATTGCTGATGGAGGGCCTCAGGTGGATCTGAGCCTTTTGGGCCCTGTTATAGGTCCAGATGCAGCTGTGGTCAAGGCATGTGCCTTGAAGGTGTATGTAAGCGGTTTCGCAGGAAAGGTGGTAGAGGCAAGGCGTCTAGTTCAGTAACAAGCATGCAGACATGAACGGCAAGGGGATTCCCAGTTCTGGGCTGCTGCTGCAGGAGATGGATCACCATGTTAGGGAAAAGGAGATGGTAATTTGGATGGCAAGGTGAGCTATGAATGTGGATGGTATAACTTGCAAGCAGTAGTTGCTGTGTCTGCTGGATCATATCCACCACTGTGGGGTTCAGCTCGCGACAGGTGCTTTCCGAACAAGCCCAGTGAACAGCCTCCTTGTGGAAGCTGGCATTCCTCCACAGCGGCTCCGGCAGCAAGTACTGCTTGCAATTTATACTGCTCACATTCATAGTCCACCTTTCCATCCAAATTACCATCTTCTTTTACTTAACATGGCGATCCATCTCCTGTAACAGCAAGAATACAAAAATCGTGAGTATATAGGAGGTGGGATACTGAGGACCCTACTGCTAGTGAGAAACCATTGACGGCAATTACAAAAAAGTGAGACAGGACAGAGCCCTGTGGGACCCCATTTTCTTTTATATGGAGTGCACTGTGGGAGGCACCAACATGAACTTTCAGTCAAAAGAAATCTATATCCTCAAAATCACCTTTAAGACTATAGCCTAAGTTGTTGGCCATGTTGTTTCCTGCTTCTCCAACTAGAAGTACCTGATCCTCTCCATCAAAATCTCTGTGCAAAGCCTCTAGGTTCTCTGTCACCTGGCTAAGCTTGGCAGTACATTTCATGATGCTTGAGACCTGGTATTTTACACCTAGCTTTTCCCATAGCACTTGGTCCACATCCCTCTTGTGACTGGTACCTAACAGCAGGACTCCTTTCCTTCTATTCAACATCTCTACTGGCCTTGCCTTAAAGTAGTTTTTATGAGTATGCTGCACCCTGATTGGCTCAAGAAATGGTTCAGGCTCTTCTATTTCAGATAAAAAGTCAGACTGACTGAATAACCGAATCTGAAATGTGAGGTTTCTCATTTTACCTATTATTTGACACCTTCTCCCAGCTTCCATTGTCTCTTTCCCTCTTCAACCTATCTAATTCAAAGCACACAATTTATAATTCTGCCTGAAGAGCACAAATCTTTCCCCCCTGTTCATACAATTTTCTTGCCTTGACTAAATAATCTACAACTCCATGGGAGAGTCTCATCTGACACATTACTAGAAATAAGAATAATCTTCACAAGGATTTAAAGTCACTTAGTCTTGTACAAAAAGGTGTGCATTATTCAGGAACACACATTTTCAATAACTTGCCAGCAGCCATAAAAAGCTTAACAACCAATGAAATTCAGTTTAAGAGAAGCCTAAAGGATTTATTGGTGGCCAACTCCTTCTACTCCATTGACGAATTTCTTAGCAAAACCAACTGATTTGTATATAAGTACAACATAACTTCTGCACAATTTCAGTGCAGTTTAGTTTAGTTTATTGAGCACCCGTTTTATCATGTACAATGATATGGGATTTGTGTGTGTGTGTGTGTGTGTGTGTGTGTGTGTGTGTGTGTGTGTGTGTTAGTATAATCTAAACTTCTGCACCATTTCAGTGCAGTAATGTGTTCATTGTAAATAAGTATTACAGTAGTTGTATTACCTTATAAATAAATAAAAAACTTTTTTATTTTAAATTCAGTGCATTAGTATTTGTAAAATGACTCTTAGTGTTCATTAAAAAATGACGATCATTCCACTTGGGACCTGTGGAATGGTACATTAGCTTATTTGTTTTAGTTGTAAATATTTGCCATGTATTGTTGTTTTTATGACATGTTCCACATCCTGGAGGACCTCCTCACTACGGATCAATTGGAATGAAAGTAAATCTAATCTAATCTAATCTAGCTTCCCTGCTACAATCACCCAAGCAAAACAGTCCTGACATGATTTTCCATACTAACTAACAGATAACCACATACACATTTGTCATACATTACACCTCTTTTACAATAAAGCACTAGCACACACATAAACAGTGATGAAATTAAAATTAGTGAAAGCTTATCTTTCAGAGAGTTGCGCATTTAACTTCTGGGTGGCAGTTGGATGTAGATGTAAAAACACGAGAATGTACACAACACACAGATGTCTGCTGAACATAAGTTTCCAGGTAGCAGAAGGTATGAAGTGAATGAAAAGCAAAAAGCATTATTTTTGTAACAATCATACACAAATAGTATCAGGAAATTACGTAAAACACTACAATGTTTCCATACAACACATGATGACTAGAAGGCAAGGAAATTTTAACACTACAATGCAAACACATCGCAGACAAGCACAACATAACCTCTTTAATAACAATATTAAACACACACTATCCAGAAATTATGACAAGTACGGCAATTTATCCAAAACAGCACATAGCATTCTGCACCTGCTGGTGTTTGTGTCAGTATGTTGTGTATACTTGCTAGTAATTTGGCATTTGTTGCATGCTGTCTTTGTGGTATTACAGTTTTAATGGAGAACAGCATATTACATAGGTGTGACACCCTCATATAACTGCATTATACCCAAATAAATAGGTTGCATGACATATATTAGCTATACAGGAAGTGGGCTGTAACTGTTAGAAATAAATATATAAAACAAACCACATCATTAGTATCTCTGCCGATAAGGTGAGCTTTTCTGAGCAGCACAAATGGAAGTTCTCTCTGCCACACAGCTGTGGTTTCCAAAACTCCTAGTCATGATTTCTGCTATTCTCTGCTAATAATGTACTTATAACTCCTCCCCTCTGCTGTTTGAAAATTATCCCTCCCTTTCTTCTTTTTCTGAGAACATGAACGGACAACCAGAATTAGGTGAGGAATCTACGCATTTCATACAGTCCCCTACATACCCTTCTGTACGGACCACTAAGGTAAGATTAGAGTAATGACAAGGCTTTCAGGTAGTCATTCTTCCTGCACTGCATATGTGGATGGAATGGAAAGCAAACCTACAGTACCTTCTGTCATACAATTCATAGTGGCATGCAAAGAACAGATCCACATGTAGAAATGCACTTCACAGTGATTTGCAGAGTGTGGATTTAGATGTAGACGACAACCCCAAGCTTTACTCTGGTGCATTTCTGCTTGAGACGACCTCATTCGTATCTTCCTTTCCTGATCTCTTCCTCTTATTCTGGATTCCCCACCCTGTCATTCTAATACTTTCTAACAACTATTCATAAAACATACATGATCTACAATTCTATTGTAAATAATCCTTTCAAGAAATTGAAAATTACTTGTCACTAATGAAATGGTATGACATTGGGAAAGTCTTATGAAATTTAAGATGGTGGAATTAATTATGTTATGATGGAAGATGAGTACAAGGAAGGACTTCGCCAGATAAAACTTCAAAAGTGAGAAGCTGTACAGCCTTAAACCACCCACATAGAGCTTTGCTAATTGCTCTCTGTTTCCATGTCTTGACACAAAATATGCAGTCTGATTTATTCTATCCCACGTAATTATTTGTATAAGATTAATGACATCACTTATTTTAATCTGATACAGTGCTGGTAACAAACTGACACTAAAGAACTTCGTCCCTGCTGGCCTTAAAATCATGCCATTGAGACATACTTTTACATTATTCACTACCTCTGTTTACATATCTTCGTCTCAAAAATGCCACAACCATGGTTACTTGTTGCTTAGAATTATTATTTACAGAAATCAATTTCGTGTTGGTGTGGGGGATCCTGAGTAAGAAGGCATAATATTAGATGACTGTATTCAATAGTGAATACATGTAGTGACTTATAATGTTATTTATGCAAAAATTGACAATATTGTTCAATACTCTGCAATGATAGCGCTTATCCGGAACACAGAACTGTTTTATTATCTATGCCTCGAAGTGAAGACCTTACTACCTATGAGTAATGTATGACGTCATTGGTCAAATCCGACGGGTTGTATCCCCTGCTAAACTAGACCCCAGATATGATCATAACATACTTACATCCCAGATATTTTAAAACGAGTTTTGATATACGGCACTCCATTGCTGAAATTGCAACCGTGAATTTTTGGATAAATAGTTTTAATTCAGGAACGATAATGTCTTTCAAAAAGGCTTTATGAATGTGAACGGCAGGCACAAAAAGGCAATGAAACGGTGCGGGTACTATTTTACTGTTAGGAAAAAGAGATTCATAACTTTGCTAATTAAGTGTTTTGGCCAAAAGTCTTGTGATTAAGTTTGAACTATACTCAGAATACTACACCCAATTAAGGAAATCTGCATTCACTTCTAGAACTTGTCACACAAAAGTGTAGAAATGGGCAGTTTTGTTCCAACACTTACTTTATTTTCGTCTGTATCACAATTAGTTGACATTTTGACGTCTTTGGACTTATTAGGTCTGTAAAATAACGAAAAATAATTATACTTTCACGTAAGTGTTGGTTATACATGAATGTAAATGACGTGAATCTGCAGTGAAACAACTGGATCTAGAAAACTCATACTTGAATCACGTAATACAATTATAAGAGAGACGGAGAGGAAAGATGCTTTTCAACAATTTAACAGTGTCGAAAATTTTCTGGTTATTGTATTTGGTAGTACACTCTTAAAAACTTTCTCGCTACTGTAGTTTGTATAAAAATAATAAAATACCTTCGTTTCCTCTAGAGAATTTGGAGACCGCGCGATGACTCTCTCTTCAGGGCCTAAACCTGCGATTCGACTCTGTGCTTATTCTGTTAAATTATAGTCAATGGAACAATGGCTTCAATTAAATATAGTATATATCTTACATGCAAATTATCATTCCTAGGGCCTGTGGTTAATGCTTACCTCAGCTGAGACCCTCCCAACCACATCACGATAACAAATCGTTAAAATACAACGCCCATTCACAACAACCTAAAGAATATGTGATTGTTGTAAGTAACTGATCGATTTGCGATGAGTCGACTGGACAGTAAAACTATAACCGTACCGGTGCCGGTAACTGATATTATTGGTTACTCTTTCCACTTAATTCTTGTCCGGAAGCTTCATATTTCAACATGGCGTGTGTACTGGGCGACATTTGCTAATGAAATAGCGTTTTTCATAATAAACAAGTAGGACTACGGTAAATAAAAGAGATTTATTTTTGTGATCTGGAAAGGTCACATAGTCTCAATCGTACTTCGATTCATTGCAAGGATACCCTACCGGTACTGGGAACATGCAGTCAGTTTGCAAAGGAGGTTGCTCACAAAACACTTGTGTGACCCATTCTGAACTGCTGCTAAAGTATAGGTTCAGCCCCGAATCTAAGATATTTCCGAACAGAGGCAAAAATTTGTTAGTGGCGCTTCGAGGAAGTACAAGAAATGTTATTTGATCTTAAGTGTGAAAAAGTGCAGTGCCACGCTTCTTCACACAGCATTCTTCTATCGCACGTCACTGTATTTCGTTCGGTAGAATTCATACGTTTTGTAATGGAAGCGTTCAAACCTGTATTCAGGGCCCAACAATATGCCGAATGAGCCGCGTAGGATTGGCATCATGTTCTCTTCACCGATGAGTGTCGCATATGCCTTCAACCAGACAATCGTCGGAGATGTGTTTGAAGGCAACCCCATCAGGCTGAACGCCTTAGACACACTGTCCAGTGAGTACAGCAAGGTGGAGGTTCCCTGATGTTTTGGGGTGGCACTATGTGGGGCCGACGCATGCCACTGGTGGTCATGGAAGGCGCCGCAACAACTGTACATTACGTGAATGCCATCCTCCGACCGATAGTGCAACCATATCGGCAGCATACTGGCGAGGCATTCGTCTTCATGGACGACAATTCGCGCCCCCATTGTGCACATCTTGTTAACCGGTTAACGACTTCCTTCAGGATGATGACATCGCTCGACTAGAGTGGCCAGCATGTTCTCCAGGCATGAATCCTGTCGAACATGTCTGGGATAGGTTGAAAAGGGCTGTTTATGGACGACGTGACCCACCAACCACTCTGAGGGATCTAAGCCGAATCGCCGTTGAGGAGTGGGACAATCTGGACCCTTGATGAACTTGTGGATAGTATGCCACGACGAATACAGGCATGCATCAATGCAAGGGGACATGCTACTGGGTATTAGAGGTATCTGTGAGTACAGCAATCTGGACCCCCACCTCTGAAGGTCTCACTGTAGGTTGGTACAACATGCAATGTGTGGTTTTCATGAGCAATAAGAAGGGCGGAAATCATGTTTGTGTGGATCTCTATTTCCTGTACAGGTTCCGGAACTGTCGGAACAGAGGTGATGCAATACTTTTTTTGGTGTGTGTAATTTGTGTGATGTTCCCATTTCTTTTCCTTCCTTGTTCTAACAAGCAGTCTTGTCATCACTAATTCTGTAACTATTCCTGCCATTGTCAAAACTTATTCTCCAGCTAACTTCATTAAACCAGCCAGAATCACAGTTTAGATATATCTCGCTTTATTCTCCAGATAGGCGATGTTACATATTGTACAATGCGTTTTCTGCGCTATTCCGAGAACAGTACTTAAGCGGCTGCTAACCGTGGATTGTACAACTGGTCCTTAGTGTAACTATCTGGCAAAAATTTTCTGTTGAAATTTCATTTTCTTGAATACACCGAGATCATAATGTGTAATCTTTCTTATCTGTTATTCCTGTTCATGGTTTATTTCCACTCCGGTAGTCTGAATCTATGGTTTTGCTAACAATTATAACAACGCTGATCATTCGCACACCCAGTCAACTACATAAACAAACAGCGGTTGGCATTCTCTCCCGTTCGGGTTTATTTGGCTCAGCTCATGTAGCCCCATGCCCTTTTGTCTGCTAGGAAAGTTTTTTTATTACGTGATGTGACGGGGATTCCCCTGACAGATACATCATGTACTCTATGCACACATTCAAAAATCAACTTATGATTCGTTCAAAAACCATCTTAGAATGTGTTCAACAATATTCAAAAACCAACAGGAATGCATTTCAAAATCATGTGAATAATCGATTGACCAACGTGCACTGGATGCTACGCGCTTTGTGAAACAAGGTTTTTTTCTTCAGGAATATGAATTTGGCACCCCCTGAAAGTGCCGCCCAGGACAGATACCCCAGCTTGCCCCCCATCTCCACCAGATCCTGGCCTGAATAGGTTTAACAGGGGATGTTGAAGGTAGGCCTATACAAAGAAGGACAGCATGGACAATCATAGGCATGCTTGACCTTTTGGAGAACATCATGGAGGTGCTGAAAAACCTGAACTGACCGACTTTTCAGTTCAGTATAGCTTATAATAATATGAAGTACAGAAAAAAAGTGGAAGAACGTAAAGAGAACGAAGAAAACACTACTGAGCCGTACTGCGGCTCACGTTGGTGCCATTGCTAGGTTGGTATTGTTTAGTTGGTTCCAGTTACAGTTGTCCTCTTCTTCTTGTATTCATTGCCGCCACTCCGTCTGCAAGCGTTCTTTGTCCGCTGGAGGCAGCAGCGGTGGTTATCGATATCTAGTAACAGTGGTACTATCTTTGGGGCGGTGTTGAGGTGTTTCGGTGTGGTGTGAGTTGGCAGTTCGGTTGGGGACGGACGAGCAGCCAGGTCCGCGCACCGCGTGAACACGCCAGGACCACTGGTGGCACGCATGCACTGCCCTGGTGGCACGCATGCACTGCCGGATGGAAGGACTGTAGTCACAAGGGATACAGCCTCATTGTCAACCGGACCCAGGAACTTTAAGTTGAGTGGACCTTAATTCAAGTAGTGGAACCTCCACCATTGTGAGATCCCGCCATTTGATTGCGTGTCACTGCTCGCAGTGTCGCCGAGATGAAGAACATCGAGTGGAGTATTTGGGGAAGGCGAACCTAATTAGCCTTCCTCCACTTCTTATTTTTAATTGTTGCATTCTAGATGTTATTATTTGTGAAGTTCAACCAGTGGTATTTTTTCCTGCCTACTGGCTGCAAATGCCCCAGTTATCTGCCCTGGAGCTTAGTGTATGTTACGGCAGGGTACGTCGCCTCGCCTTGCCCCTGCTGTCCAGTAAGGCGTGTAGTTCGACAGCTTCCTTGATTTGTGGTCTAGGTGTTTTTCTTTTTTTTCTTTTTTTGTTTTCCCCTACTCTGGTAGTAGTGGTTTCTTTCTGCTTCCGGATGCTGCAAACACCGGAGTCTGAAGATACAGTGCTGACTGCCGGTTCCGGCTTGGGTGTTATTCCATCATTGCATTGGCCATCGGACATTAGATGGATTCAGCAAATGATTATTGGTCATTCATTTAAACTGCCACTAATCTGAGTTACCATCTCGTGAAGTGAATGCAGTTCTTGGCTGCCTGTCTCATCGCATGTGAAGTTTTGAAGTTTTGAGGGACTTTCCCAGGTCGATTCTTGGAGCAACGTCTGCGCCTCACCCCCCCCCCCCCTCACCTCCCCCCCTCCTTGGTTTGGTCAGATTTGATGATTTTTTTAAATTTAAGAACTGTAATTTCAAGTTTGAAGATGTTTAATTGGTTCTTAAAGGATTGCTATTCAGGCCTTGAGCCATAAAACAGTTTTTAAATTATTACTATTGGGGCCTTCAGCAGAGAAATAGTTGAATTTGTTGTCATTAAGGCCTTCAGTCGTGAGTGTTACTTGTCTTAAAAATTTTAATTAGACAATTGAATTCTAGCAGTGACATTTTGATGATTGTTCTTTTAAAAACATTTTAATAACTGCTATTGCAGATTTTGTAGTTTAACTGGTTCTTAAGATTGTTATTCAGGCCTTCAGCTGTGAAACAGTTTTAAATTATCACTATTGGGGCCTTCAGGCGAGAAATATGGTTCAAATGGCTCTGAGCACTATGGGACTTAACTGCTGAGGTCATCAGTCCCCTAGAACTTAGAACTACTTAAACCTAACTAACCTAAGGACATCACACACATCCATGCCCGAGGCAGGATTCGAACCTGCGACCGTAGCGTTCGCGAGGTTCCAGACTGTAGCGCCTAGAACCGCTCGGCCACCAC
This sequence comes from Schistocerca nitens, assembly GCF_023898315.1. NCBI lineage: Eukaryota > Metazoa > Arthropoda > Insecta > Orthoptera > Acrididae > Schistocerca > Schistocerca nitens. The sequence goes on from NC_064615.1 coordinate 356,431,718, forward strand.
CGGCCGGCAGGCGAGGAATAGTTTTGAATTTGTTGTCATTAAGGCCTTCAGCCGTGGAACACTTCTTAATTTATTGTCCCCTTTTATTGTTGTTGTTTCTAAATAAAGTGTATTTGATTGAAAAAATAAACTAACCAACAGCAATTGATCACGGCCCCGTCCACAATCGTAACCCAATCCTGCCTTCCTTGGTACCAGGTCTCAAGTACTGATGTTTATTATTGTTGGAATGTGGTACATTTATATCGATAGTATTGACTGTGTCGATAGGGATCTCAACAATGAGTATTTTTACTGCATAATAGTCAGTTAGTTCTGCGCCATGAAAGTGTTCACAGCTTAAAGACAGATGTATTTTTGTATTTATCTTTAAATAAATAAATGTTCTTAACAAGGTAGCAGTCATGCAGCTGAAAACTAAAAAAAAGAGTGTCATTCGGAAAAGTAGTTATCGTTTATGAGCTAAACAGAAGATTGTTATTCGAGAAGAGTGCTTTGTGAAATTCGACATGACTGACATTAAGATAACGGTGTTTGATGGAGAACTGATTAATGGAACTGGAAACAGAGAATGGAAATGTATCTGAAAATGAAGAAATGCTATACAGCAGCTTAAAGAGCGAAAATGAGCACAGACAAGGCTGTTATTTGGGGTGAAGAAAATGAACTACATACGAAGTGTGCTCAAAAAGTATGGTGACTTTATATTTTTATGAAAAAATATTTATTTATTCATCAATATTCATGTTTTGTCCTTTACAGTAATACCCCTCAGATACAATACACTTGTGCCAACGCTTCTTCCAATCCACGAAGCACTTCTCATAATCACTTAATGGTACAGCCTTGAGCACTTCCAGCGATGTAGTTTGTATTTGCTCAATCGTTGAAAATCTTCGTCCTTTCATAGGTTTCTTTAGTTTTGGGAACAGGAAAAAGTTGCAGGGGGCCAAATTGGGTGAATATGGTGGCTGAGGAGTGATTGTCGTGTTGTTTCTGGGCAACAAATCTCTCTCAACCAACGATGAATGAGCAGATGTATTGTCTTGATGCAAAAGCCATGAATTGTTTTTCCACAATTCCGGGCTTTATTTGCGTATTGCTTCTCGCAAACGCCGCATAACATCAAGGTAATGCTCCTTATTGACCATGCAACCTTGACGCAAAAATTCATGATGCACTACGCCAGGGTAATTGAATGCATAGTGAGCAATACTTTGACATTTGATCGAACTTGGCGTGCTTTTTTCGGTCTTAACTCTCTGGGGTCCACTGGGACGATTGTAATTTGGTTTCGACATCATAAATGTTTTGTCACCAGTTATGACCCTTCTGAGCAAATAAGGATCATCATTGACGTCATTCAAGAGCTCCTGAGCGATGCATGTGCGACGGTTCTCCTGATCAAAATTGAGAAGGTTTGGAACAAACTTCAGTGACTCATGTCCCATGCCCAAAACATCCGAAAAAATTGCATGACACAAGCCGACCAATATGCCAACATCCTCAGCAACTTCTCTTATGGTAATTCGACGATTTTCCATAACAATTTTCTTCACAGCCGGCCGCTGGTGGCCGAGCGGTTCTGGCGCTACAGTCTGGAACCGCGCGACCGCTACGGTCGCAGGTTCGAATCCTGCCTCGGGCATGGATGTGTGTGTTGTCCTTAGGTTAGTTAGGTTTAAGTAGTTCTAAGTTCTAGGGGACTTACGACCTCAGCAGTTGAGTCCCATAGTGCTCAGAGCCATTTTTCTTCACAGCTTCGACGTTATCAACTGTTGTTGATGCGCTGGGGTGTCCAGAGCGAGGTTCATGTTTGGCATTTTCTCAGCCATCTTGAAAGAGCTTGTACCACTTGATTCAAATGGCTCTGTGCACTGTGGGACTTAACTTCTGTTTCGGGAGGACGACGGTTCAATCCCGCGTCAGGCCATCCTGATTTAGGTTTTCCGTGATTTCCCTAAATCACTCCAGGCAAATGCCGGGATGGTTCCTCTGAAAGGGCACGGCCGACTTCCTTCCCCATCCTTCCCTAATCCGATGAGACCGATGAACTCGCTGTCTGGTCTCCTTCCCCAAACAACCCAACCCCCAACTTAACTTCTGAGGTCATCAGTCCCCTAGAACTTAGAACTACTTAAACCTAACTAACCTAAGGACATCACACACATCCATGCCCGAGGCAGGATTCGAACCTGCGACCATAGCGGTCGCGCGGTTCCAGACTGTAGCGCCTAGAACCGCTCGGCCACCCCGGCCAGCTGCACCACTTGTAAACACTTTTTTTTATATACTTAGAGCAGACTCACCGTATACCAGTGTCAACATTCAAGTGTTTTAGAGCACTTGACTCTATTTTTCGCACAAAATTTGATGCAAATTCTTTGCTCCATTTTTTTATAATAATCGAAACTCGCAAAGCACACTAAAAGACATCTAACCTTTCTATCTGTCAAAAACAAACGAAGTATGCTGTACACTTGAAACTGTGAACATATGTTTAGGACATTGTACTAACATAATAAAAAAAGATCGATAGTCGAATGTGCATTGCCCGTACAATTTGAAAAGTCACCTTACTTTATGAACAGCCCTCGTATATGGAGCAATGTCGAACAAGCAGCTAGAATTAGTGAGTGATAAGGAAAGTTCATTTCGACGAATTATACTTCAAGGAATTAACAGCACTACAAATTGTGCAGAAACAAGTTGGACAAACTGAAGTTAAAAGACTAGCGATACAACAGTCTTCCGTATTTTTGAAAAAACAGTGAATGAATTAAAATTGGCAGATGCGAAAGTGACCGAAAAGGAGAAGCTAAAATACATGTTGAAAACCCTGTCGGCAGGCACGAAGATAAGCTTAAAGTCGTTCACATTAAAATATGGCAAATCGTAGATGTAATGACTACGAAATTAAATTTGCCTATTGAACATTTACAATGACTGTTAGATTGCAAAGTTTGGCAGCAGCAAGAAGTGGAACGATGTAAATAAATTGTCGACGCTAAGTTGGGCTTCAATTTCCAACCTGTTATTGGTACATGTTGGTACACTTTGCGCCGGCTGTCTTATGTTTACGAGGGCTGCCAGAGTCTGTGATCTAACAACTGTAGCATTATAATAGTTAGTGTAATGAGTGCATTTGAACATGAACAACTCTGTGATATGCTCTCATTTAAACTTGTACTTCCATATGTAATTTATAACATAGCTGGTGATTATATTTGTGCAAACTTGCCGATGTTTTCTCATTTTACAGCAGACAGACAACATTCTCTTTCTTAAGTTCCTCCTGAACATGGCGACAAAGTCCTCCTTCCTGCTTTCTCTGTTCCACACACTTTACTTCGGTTGAAGTTTAACTCAGCACCGACTCCTCATACTGATAACTGTAGAAAGGAACTATTACGTCTTAAATCACTAAAACTTTTATGTCAAAGAGAAACATGGCGTAAACAACCTCGTGATTACCAAAGAATTGAAAGCATTTAATGCTTTATGTTTTAGAGTTTCATTCCTAGTGATGTAACAATGATACGCTTAATATGTAATTGGATCTATTTCCTGTGGATAACAAAACCCTGATGGCTGTGTCCTGGGGTCACCGATCAATCACTGAGCGTGTGTTTGTTTACATGAGGGTTAAATAACGAATGGAATGTGTGGAAGATTTAAAAACGTTTCATCACAATAGTAGCAAGAAGGGAGTTGTAGTACATAGAGTGACTGGGGTAGTGTTTTTGGTCCAGTTCACCTGGAAAATTTGGAAATTTGTGGTAAGTTCCTACGGGACCAAACTGCTGAGGTCATCCGTCCCTAGGCTTACACACTACGTAACCTGACTTACGCTAAGGACAACACACACACCCATGGCCGAGGGAGGACTTGACCCTCCAGGAGGGGGGGGGGGGGGGGGGGGACTGCGCGAACCGTGGCAAGACGCCGCAGACCGCGCGGCTACCCCTCGCGGCAGTTCGCCCGAAGTGGTATTCCAAGGTGATGCTTTTTTACTTATTTTTTGAAAGAGTGGATTCTTATTAGTTTTTGTGTTAATTTAATCTTGTTAACCCTACATGACAAAATATGTAACTTTGTATCATCCATTCAGTATTCAGATTAGTGGGTTAGCATTCAAATAAACCATAGTTTGTTTCTACTGGCCTTTTAAGTGCATTAAAAATAATGATAAGGTTCCACAAGACATACCTCTTACAGAATACAACTGTTTAATAGTGAGAATGTGACTTCAGAAACCAACACTGTTTTAGAGAAGCCACGAAAGTAACTGAAGACACTAGAGAAGAACTGTAAATTCAGAGGTGTGACGCTACTTTCAGGACTCTTTTTGAGAGCGACTAAATTTTGTCAACAGTTGGACATCTGAGTCTTGCTTCCCCAGAGGATTAAAATCCAAAAACCAGACACAACTACTTGATGCGTGATCCTGAAGAGTATGACTGAAGGGCAGACTTTATACCGATTTCAGATTGTGTCATAACAAAGTTTACAGGTGATAAGAAAGTGCTGTGTGGATGTTTTTCTCTGTTTCCGATTTCAACCATTGAAATACTCTTAAACATTGAAGAATGAGAAGAGTTCAAGAAATTAATTAGATTCTACATTGAAGATAAGGACTGTGGATTTGAAGATGTTCTTGCTGAATTACGTTTATGGAGAAGGAAATGTATGAGTTTAATACGATCTCAGTAAAAATGCAGTACCACCCATGGTAATGTCCCAGAATCGTTATCGCTTATTGAAGGATCTAATGCCTAGATACTATTAGGAACAGTGTCCGCCTGCTTAGTTCGGTGGAAGCGTGTTTGCCTCCGATGTAAGCGGGCCCGGGTTCGATTCAAATGGCTCTGAGCACTATGGGACTCAACTGCTGAGGTTATTAGTCCCCTAGAACTTAGAACTAGTTAAACCTAACTAACCTAAGGACATCACAAACATCCATGCCCGAGGCAGGATTCGAACCTGCGACCGTAGCGGTCTTGCGGTTCCAGACTGCAGCGCCTTTAACCGCACGGCCACTTCGGCCGGCCGGGTTCGATTCCATGCGGGGTTGGAGATTTTCTCCGCTCGTAGACTGGGTGTGGTGTTGTCCTCATCATCATTTCATCCTCATCACCGGCGCCCAAGTCGCCCAATGTGGCGTCAAATGAGATAAGACTTGCACTTGGAGGCCGAACTTCACCGAATGGGGCCTCCCTGCCAACGAAGCCATACGCTCATTTCATTTCCATTAGGAACAGAAAGTTGGCTGACACCGGAAATGAACAGCAACAAAATCCTAAATTTAGATTCGAATATTTATCGTAATGATAGGTTAGTCGCCAAAGTCGGCACCTTAATTATTGCAGTAAAGAATTCGGTAGTATCTAGCGAGGTTATCACAGATTCCGAATGTTAATTAATATGGGTCAAATTAAGCAACAAAAATGAAAACTGGATGATTTTATATAACACTGCATCAGTGGTGGCGTGCTTCGTAGAGAACGTGCAGAATTTCGTAAGTATGTTTCCTGGTCATGCGTTTGCGTGCAACTTGATTTCAATTTGCCACATATGGACAGTGAGAGCGATACTATCAAAATTGGTGACAGGGACAGGGATTCATGTGACACTGTTCTGAATGTCTTGTTCGAAAATTACTTCGAGCAGATAGAGAACCAACTCGTGTAGGATTTTTTTTTTTTTTTATGTGCCTTAGAGAAGGGTCGGGGGCAAAGAGGGCAGGGGTCGTCTTCCGAGGCCTGGCCTCAACAATGTCCCGTTCCCGCCCTCCCAGCGCCAAGGAAAGGAAAGGGGTTCGATAGGAGCTAGAGAACTTCATTGGATCAAATTCACTTATTTATAAGTATACATCAATATATATTTCCAATGTATTTATTTGGTTTTACACACACACACACACACACACACACACACACACATATATATATATATATATATATATATATATATATATATATATATATGGGATCCTACTACCGCCACCAGAAGCTTCAGAGTCGTCTTCGCGTAATGAATGTAAGGGGAACTCCCTCTACAACGTTTCCTTCTGAGAATCAATCGTGTGTTGTGAATTATTTTTAAGTGTGCCTTCTAGTACTCGGAGCGCCCCAATGGACAGGAAGATCCTCGAATAATGCGCCTAAATAGTTTGATAGTCGTGTAGTCGTGAGTGGTACAATGCATGGTGGCGGAACGCCTCATGAGTCTTCGACCGCTTAGCAACAAACAGACCCAAATTTCCCGAATCATTTAACGTAGAGGAGAGAATCAGTAATCATAAGGCTGTGATAATCTCTATGAGTACAGTTATTACAAAGAATGCTGAGAAAGGTAGGAAAATACTTTTGCTTTGCAAGAGTGACAGGATACAAACTGCAGAGTGTCTGAGTAGTCATATCAAATACTGAGTGCTGGTGACGATGATGTAGAGCACAAATGGAAAAATATTGAACGCTCTTTTAGTATGCCTTAGACAAGTATGATCCAAGCGAGATGTTAAGTGGCGGGAAAAACTCGCTGTGGTTTAATAACCGTGTTGATAAACTGCTACGTCAACAAAGAGAGATTCATCACAGATTCAAGAGAAGTCAAGACCTAGCTGACAACGAGGGAATCGTTCAGTGACTCTGAAACTAAAATTTTGTCAATCGAACCTAGGAAAAACCCTAAGAGCATTTAGCGTTACATAAATTCAGTAAGCGGTTCGAAATCGTCTATTCAGTCACTCTGAGACCGCGGGAAACGGGAAATGGCAGAGAGAAAGCCGAAATACTGAATTCATTCTTCCAAGATTGTTCCACTGCGCAAGACTGTAACAAGGACCCTCCTTTCAATCATCGTACTAACTTCGAAATGGCAGATTTTGAGATAGCTTATGGCGGAATAGATAAAAAACTATAATCGCTATGAAGTGGAAAGGCGTTAGGACCACATGTGATAGCCATAAGAATCTATACCGATTACGCCATAGAACTTGCTCGCCTTCTAGCAACAATTTTTCATGGTCGCTGGAGCAACGAAGAGTACCTAACTACTGGAAAAAAGCGCATGGCATTCCCATTTTCAGGAAGGTTCGTAGGACAGGAGCACATAATTACAGGCCTATATCGTTTACGTCAATCTGTTGTGGAATTGTGGGTCGTGTCATAGGCTCATGTGTTATGGCGTATTCGGAGAACGAAAAAAATTCCTATGCATGGTTTCGCGGCGATATGAATTAATAAAATTTTCTCGGGCTTGCAGCCGCGTCAGCTGGTTAAAATTTAAATACACTTGTCCATCGTGCTAAAGTCGTCTCAGATGCTGAAAGTCTGCCACTAGAACTCAGCCACCTCCGAAAAGTCTTCCGGGAAAACGGGTACAGCCACGACAGGTGTCACAGGCTATATCTGGTGTGACACGCAAGAGACACACCAACACAGAAGAGAACACCACCGAAGAAGAAAGCAATAAACTTGTGTTTTTGCCTTTCTGTGGTACAGTGTCGGGAAAGATTAGCCGGCTCCTGAAGAGATATCATTTCATCGGTGTTCAGGCCCCCAGCAAAAATTCGACAGTTCATGAGGCCTGTGAAGGACGATCTAGGGCTTAGAACGCCTGGAGTTTACAACATACTATATCAGTGTGGCTGTTACTACGTCGGCCAAACAGTACGCACTGTGGAGCAACGCCGGACGGAACACGAGAGGTGCTTACGCCTACGCTATCCAGAAAAATCAGCCGTGGCAGAACACGCCTTAGAAAATGGACACCGAATTCTATTCGACGAAACACATGTCATTATGAGGACGAAGGGATTTTGGGATAGAGTCATAAAAGAAACTATTGAAATAAAAACCTCTGAAAACACCATCAAGGACGGCGGTTTGCAGCTCAGCACAGCCTGGTACCCGGCCATCGCGACGTTAAAACGGGCGCGACGGACGCGGGATGAAAACATTACCATATATGGCGAGGAAGAGAGCTCTAGTGACGTCACAGCCAACAGTGCGGCTATATAACGACGCGGCCACGGCGACACAGCAGTCAGTCTTACCACTTGACAATGACTGAGGAGAGCTCGGTCGAAAGCTCGTGGGATTTTAACCACCTGACGCGGCTGGAAGCCCGAGGAAATTTTACTAGAGCATACTGCGTATTGGACCAGATTTGTCACTGGGCTCAACACTTTCTTCCAGATAGAACTCAACACTTCGCAATTAACGGTACATAATCGACAGATGTAGGTATGTAGGTACCCTAAGGAAGTGTGACAGGACTTTTACTGTTTACAATGTATATAAAAGATCTAGTAGGATGTGCAGGAAATTCTTCAAGGCTGCAGATAATGAGATTGTCTATAAGAAGGTAGCAACGTCACAAGACTGTAATGATTTGCAGAATGACCTACAGAGTATTGATGAATGGTGCAAGAGCTGGCAGCTGATACTGAACCTAAGTAGACCCTGAAAGTAAACAAATGTGACATATTACGCACATATAAGGAGAGAAATCTATCACTGTACAAGTACATTGTTGATGACAAATTACTGGAAACGGTAACTACCAAAAAATATCTAGTAGCATCTACCGAGAGCGACCTTAAGTGGAATGACTACGTAAAACTAATAGTAGGAAAACCAGTTATCAGACTGAAAATCATAGGAAGACTCTTAAGGAAATGTAATTCATCCACTAAAGAAACGACTTGCAAGGCACTTGTACGACAGATCCTTGAGTATCATTCATCGATATGCATATTACCTGTTCGTACCTTTGTTTTACTTTTTAATTACTTTGAGCTAAGATTTATTGATTTATTCACCTGCAGAACAATATACCTGGTACGGATATCGTCAATACTTTGCACAATACTTCTTATGTTTAGTCCTAAAACTTTCAGAAACACTAATGCTCAGGTTCACTAATGATTTGCCCTTTTAATCAGATGCTGCCATGTTTTGTAAAGTCATTTCTTTTCAGACCAGCTATACTGAGAAAGAAAGCACTTGACGTCAACTGCCACATAACAAGCAGCTTGTTGTTGTTGTTGTTGTTGTCGTTGTCGTGATATTTAGTCCGAAGATCAGGTTGATATGCAGCTCTCAATGTTAGTCCATCCTGTGCATGCCTCTTTGTCTCCAAATAACTACTGCAATTTACATCCTTCTGAATCTGCTTAGTGTATTCAACTGTTAGCCACCCTCTACGATTTTTACCCTCCAGGCTTCCCTCCAATACTAAATTGGTGATCCCTTGATGTCTCATAAAATGTCCTCTTCTCTTAGTTAATTTGTGCCTCAAATTTCTTGTCTCCCCAGTTCTATTCAGTACCTCCTCATTAGTTACATGATCAAACAATCTAATCTTCGGCATTATTCTTGAGCACCACATTTCAAAAGCTTCTATTGATCTATTCTCTTCTTGTCTAAACTTGTCTGTTTAACGTCCATTTTTCACTTCTATACATGGCTATGCTCCAGACAAATACGTTCAGAAAAAACTTCCTAACACTTAAACATACGACGGTTATACTGAAACTAAGATTACGACGCATCTAGCTTTAGCATGGAATGCCAGTGTGGGAAGTTGGTACCACTGCTGTGTAGTGGGAAACCAGTGGATGGAATGAGCATTCCCAGCAATCAGTATTTCGTCGCTTAGTGCTGTGGTGACTTAGAAATGAGCGTTGTCATTCCAGCTCCCGTCAAGTGCGAAGTGCATGCTGTAACTCGCTACCTAAATGCTAAGGGCATGAACGCGGCTGCGATTCATCGCGAAATTGTTTCAGTTCATGGAGAGATTGTCAAGGCAGCAGTGACGAAATGGCTACGGAATTTCAATTTTGGAAGGACTAAAATTCACGATGAAGATAAAAGCGGAAGGCCGTCTGTTACGACTGATGATGTGGTGCAGAAAATTGAAGAACATCTTGCCTCTGATCACCGTTCGACAGTTGACGACCTGCAAGCAGTTTGTCCAAACATTTCACGAACTGTTGCTTATGAAATCGTAACTGATCGACTAAATTATCGCATGTTGTGTGCGCGATGGGTGCCCAAGATGCTTACCGAAGCACGCAAAATCAACAGTCATTGTCGCTCGCTAATTTCTTGGCCGTTTAGAGGCTGAAGGCGAGGCTTTTATCAACTCTATAGCGGCAGGAGATGAAACTTGGGCTTATAACCTTACTCCAGAGAACAAATTGCAATCAGTGCAGTGGCGCCACACTCATTCTCCTTCAGCCAAAAAATTCAAAACTCGTCAAACAGCGAGGAAAGTCATATTATCAGTGTTTTGGGGCAGAAAAGGGGTTCTGCTCGTTGATGTTTTGGGAAGAGGTGAAACAATAAATGCTGCAAGATATTGTGAGAACATGAAGAAACTTCGCAGAGTCATACAAAGCAATCGTTGCGGGAGTCTGTCTCCTTCATGACAGCGCGCGTCTGCACACCGCTCGTGCAACACAAGACTTCGTCTGGTTGGGATGTTTTAAGCCACTCCTCTCACAGCCCCGATCTCGCACCTAGTGACTATCATCTCTTCACTAAATTGAAGAAACACCTACGTGGAAAGCAACATATGTCAATGCCGTACACAAATTGTTCCCACGCTGCAGCGAGCATGTCTTGAGTTACAGCTTTCACAGCTGCTGTTATGTGATGTCTCAGCTCATTCACTGTTGTTGGTAAAGGAGGCACATAAACAGAGTCTTTTATAAAGTCCCACGAGAAATATTCACACACAGTCCGGTCCGGTGACCTTGGAGGTCAGTAATGTAAGACTGAATCATTTGGTCCAGTGAGGCCGATCCATCGTTCAGTAATTTATTTTTATTTTATTTATCCTTTGCTTTAAAAATTCCCGCACTTCCAGATAACAGTGCGCCGGTGCCCCATCCTGTTGGTAAATGAAATCGTTCGAATGAGTCTCCAACTGTGGGGAAAGACAGTTGTCAAGCATATCGAGATATGTGCTTCCTGTAACAGTGTTCTTGGCAGAGAAAAATGGACCATACACCTTTTCCCGTGAAACTGCACGAAACACATTAAACTCTGGAGAGTCCCTCATCTCTTGTACAACTTCATGTGGTTGTTCAGTACCCCATATTCTCACATAATGGAATGTTGCCTCGTCACTAAACACTAAGCGTGGAAGAAAACTGCCATCCTCCATATTGCCAAGAACGAAATTACAGAACTCCACATGTTGTATGTCATCTTCACGAAGAGCTTGCAGTAACTAAATTTTGTATGTTTTCATGTGTAAACGTCGACGCACCACACGACAGATGGACATCGGGAGAATGTCGAGCTGCATGACGAACGGATTTCTGCGGACTCCTTGTGAAAGTACGGCGGATGCGTTCGACGTCTGTGTCAGACACTCGGGGACGGCCCGGCGATTTGTTTTTACACAAACAACCTGTATCTCGGAATTGTTCATGCCATCGTTTAATGCTCTGTGCTGAATGTGGCTCCACAGTATAGTTAGTACGAAAGTCACGTTGAACCGTTATTACTGATCGGCACTGCGCAGAACGCAGAAGAAAAAACGCTTACTGTTGTCCCGAGCCGGCCGTAGTGGCCGAGCGGTTCTAGACGCTACAGTCTGGAACCGCGCGACCGCTACGGTCGCAGGTTCGAATCCTGCCTCGGGCATGGATGTGTGTGATGTCCATAGGTTAGTTAGGTTTAAGTAGTTCTAAGTTTTAGGGGACTGATGACCTCAGAAGTTAAGTCCCATAGTGCACAGAGCCATTTGAACCATTTGTTGTCCCGACACCATTTGTACTAGAACTGAAGTGGGCGCACACTGCTGCTACCTAGGGGGAACCATATAAAAATCGAGAGTTTGCTCTTTCTAACAGTACACTGTTCACGCACACATTTCAAATAACATAATAGTTACGAGTTTTTAAAAACCGGATGATTCTTTTTGATACATCCTGTACATTGGCTCGGAGTCGCTCAGTTTGGCTTCTGTGAAATGGAGATTAAGTGTATTTCTGGCCTGCTGGGAGTCGAGGGCACTTGGTCGCCGACGTCCTGTAAACTTCGCTATTGAGAAGTTTAAAGGTAATGTAGAAAACAGCCAAAGCTGCGAAATTTAGTTCTTTTTATTTGATGACCGGTTTCGGATCTCAGAATCCATTCTCAAATCACACAAACAGAAAAAAATGGTGTATTCCGCGATAGCACGCAAACCATGTAGTACTGTACATACTTGTGTATAAGTCAAATTTTTCGATGACCATTGGCAGGACAGACATACATGTACACTCCTGGAAATTGAAATAAGAACACCGTGAATTCATTGTCCCAGGAAGGGGAAACTTTATTGACACATTCCTGGGGTCAGATACATCACATGATCACACTGACAGAACCACAGGCACATAGACACAGGCAACAGAGCATGCACAATGTCGGCACTAGTACAGTGTATATCCACCTTTCGCAGCAATGCAGGCTGCTATTCTCCCATGGAGACGATCGTAGAGATGCTGGATGTAGTCCTGTGGAACGGCTTGCCATGCCATTTCCACCTGGCGCCTCAGTTGGACCAGCGTTCGTGCTGGACGTGCAGACCGCGTGAGACGACGCTTCATCCAGTCCCAAACATGCTCAATGGGGGACAGATCCGGAGATCTTGCTGGCCAGGGTAGTTGACTTACACCTTCTAGAGCACGTTGGGTGGCACGGGATACATGCGGACGTGCATTGTCCTGTTGGAACAGCAAGTTCCCTTGCCGGTCTAGGAATGGTAGAACGATGGGTTCGATGACGGTTTGGATGTACCGTGCACTATTCAGTGTCCCCTCGACGATCACCAGTGGTGTACGGCCAGTGTAGGAGATCGCTCCCCACACCATGATGCCGGGTGTTGGCCCTGTGTGCCTCGGTCGTATGCAGTCCTGATTGTGGCGCTCACCTGCACGGCGCCAAACACGCATACGACCATCATTGGCACCAAGGCAGAAGCGACTCTCATCGCTGAAGACGACACGTCTCCATTCGTCCCTCCATTCACGCCTGTCGCGACACCACTGGAGGCGGGCTGCACGATGTTGGGGCGTGAGCGGAAGACGGCCTAATGGTGTGCGGGACCGTAGCCCAGCTTCATGGAGACGGTTGCGAATGGTCCTCGCCGATACCCCAGGAGCAACAGTGTCCCTAATTTGCTGGGAAGTGGCGGTGCGGTCCCCTACGGCACTGCGTAGGATCCTACGGTCTTGGCGTGCATCCGTGCGTCGCTGCGGTCCGGTCCCAGGTCGACGGGCACGTGCACCTTCCGCCGACCACTGGCGACAACATCGATGTACTGTGGAGACCTCAAGCCCCACGTGTTGAGCAATTCGGCGGTACGTCCACCCGGCCTCCCGCATGCCCACTATACGCCCTCGCTCAAAGTCCGTCAACTGCACATACGGTTCACGTCCACGCTGTCGCGGCATGCTACCAGTGTTAAAGACTGCGATGGAGCTCCGTATGCCACGGCAAACTGGCTGACACTGACGGCGGCGGGGCACAAATGCTGCGCAGCTAGCGCCATTCGACGGCCAACACCGCGGTTCCTGGTGTGTCCGCTGTGCCGTGCGTGTGATCATTGCTTGTACAGCCCTCTCGCAGTGTCCGGAGCAAGTATGGTGGGTCTGACACACCGGTGTCAATGTGTTCTTTTTTCCATTTCCAGGAGTGTATTTTCCTGCCAGTGAACACTGAAAATCTGACTTAGATGCAGTGTGTACAATATTAAAATAGCTTGCATGCTATCACGGAATATACAATTTCTTTCTGTTTGAATGATTTGAGAACGAGTTCTGATACTCGATAACCGGCCATCAATTAAATAAAAAGAACTGAATTTCGCAACTTCGGCTGTTTTCTTCAGCAAACTGGTTAAATCAAGTTGCTTTCCTGTTATAAACCCAGCACGCTCGAAATCCAAAAATTTAAGTGTGATTATGTTCTTTACTTGCACAAATGTTTTCTATTCATTACTGATTAGTAGCTATAAGTTCCATGTTAACTTGCGTATCATTTTGAATGGCCGTAGTTGGTCTTTTTCTAAGTCCATCTTCGATTATTGGTAGCCATCGCTATTGCTAATGTTCTGAGTTATGTTTCATTTGGATGGCCCTATTTTGACTATACTGTCTCTCTTAAAACGTCTGGTGATTAGAGTGTGAAGTTGATTTTCTTTGGAAGGATTTACCTGGATTCGAAATCATAACGTGTGTTATGTATTCGCTTCAATTACGCAGATATAAATGACAACACATATCTGACATTTTTAGGGAATTTTCACTGTGGCATTGACAAATTGGCTAATGAGAGAATTTAATATCATAGATCCTTGTATAAGCCGTTCTATTCTGGTATAATCTTTTAATGGCTATGTTTTGAGACCACTATAAGCAATGTGTTGTATTTGTTACGGTCTAAAGTCAAGCGCTGGCACGCCAGTCGCGAACGATAGAGAAGGGAAGGCTGTGAGAAGAGGTCAACCAATCGCACACTGACTGGACCTCCCTCCAGGACGACAACGTGACAGCAGCGGCCTCTATGTGGAGAGGACATAAGCACCGCGACCGACTGGCAACAGCCCGTTCAATAGCAGCTTCAAGATTAGCGACTTTGATAACAGCGTCAAGGCCAGTTACTTCGCTTCCACACTCTTAAGTAGCACGACTACAGTGAAGAAGATTATTTTGTATACCGCCCTATGTTTGCGACACATTAGTGTAATTCCCAAAGCTAAGTACTGTAGGAGGGTGGTTTGAAAAGTTCTCGGAATCACCACGAGAGGTCAACAATAGCGCAACGAGTTGTTCACGTGATATTCATGGGACTGTTGTCTGTAACACGTGCCACGTCAGTGCTCTTGGAAGAGCGCTGTGGCGGTGACGTGGCTTGTTGTTGCTCCCGCATAGTGATTTTCTAAGATTGAGAAGATCGAGATTCTTTCTTTCTTTGTCTGAGCCTTGTCCAACAGTGATGCAGAGTCGGCCATGGTTAATCGGATGTGGCATGTTAAGGTTAAGGGGTGGCCGGATGCCCTTCCTGCCGCCACCCCATACCCCCCGGGAAGGAATTAGTGTACCCCAGCTGTCTGTGTCTAATGTAAGCCATGGAAGAGTGCGAATGTGTTGCAATTGTCTGCGAGTCGTGGAACTGAGGCGGAACGTGGTGACCAGCCTGGTATTCACCTAGGGGGATGTGGAAAACCGCCTAAAATCCACATCCAGGCTGGCCAGGACACCGGCCCTTCGTCGTTAATCCGCCAGGCGGATTCGATCCGGGGCCGGCGCGTCTACCCGAGTCCAGGAAGCAGCGCGTTAGCGCTCTCGGCTACCCTGGCGGGTCATGGAAAAGATCGAGATTCGGACAGTGATTAAGTACTTCGTAAAGAAAGGTATGAAAGCAAAGGACAACCATGCTCCTTCCTGTTCAACTGTTGCCAAGTGGACAAACGAATTTAAATTTGGTCGGGAGAGCTTAGATGATGACCCGCGCAGTGGTCGGCCAAGATGTGCCACTACTCCAGAAAACATTGCAAAAGTGCACAAAATAGTCATGGAGGATCGCCGATTAAAATGTTCATGGAGGATCGCCGACTGAAAGTTTGTGAAATTGCTCACGCTTTCCAGATGTCATCTGAAAGGGTATATCACATTTTAACTGAAGAATTAGAAATGAAAAAATTATCTGCAAAATGAGTGCCGCAACTCTTGATGCTGGATCAAAAACGCATGAGAATGGACATATCAGATCAATGTTTGGCCCGTTTTAGGAGAAACGAACAAGATTTTCTTGCGCCAGTTTGTGACTGCAGATGAAACTTGGGTGCACTACTATACCCCATAAACAAAACAACAGTCAAAGCAGTGGAAACATGCTGATTCTCCACCACCAAAGAAAGCAAAGACAATTCTTTCGGCAGGAAAGGTCATGGCATCAGTGTTCTGGGATGCGAAGGGGCTTCTGTTTGTAGATTATCTCCCCACTGGGCAAACAATTACTGGAGCATACTATGCTAACCTCCTGGACAAATTGCAACAAAAAATACACGGAAAAAGGCCAGGTTTAGCAAGGAGGAAAGTCATCTTCCATCAAGACAATACACACCCGCACACATGTGCCGTCGCCATGGCATAATTACACGAACTAAGGTATGAGTTGTTGTCACACTCGCCTTATTCACCTAATATGGCTCCATCAGACTTCCGTCTCTTCCCAAAACTGAAAATTTTTCTCGATGGACGAAGATTCGCTTCAAACGAAGAATTGATAGCTGGAGTTGACAACTATTTTGTAGGCCAGGAGGAAACTCATTTTCGAGATGGGATCAAGGCACTGGAACATCTTGGACCAAGTGCATTAATCTACAAGGAGACCACATTGAAAAATAAAAGAAGTTTTAGTGATGGAAGTACTTTTTTTCTATTCCGTTCTGAGAACTTTTCAAACCACCCTCGTATCTTTTCTTATCTATATATATATACAAGAAAGTCGTGTTAGTTACACTATTTATAACTCAAGAACGGCTGGACCGATTTGGCTGAAAATTGGTGGAGAAGTAGCTTAGAACCAGGAGACGGACATAGGACACTTTTTATCCCGTTCGTCCGCTATAAAACGTGGTATAACAAAACTGCATCTGACATGGAATAACAAAACGCAAATGTCAGCTAAACGTCACTATAAAACGTGGTATAGCAAAAACGCATCTGACATGGAATAACAAAACGCAAATGACAGCTAAACGTCTATGGTTAAGTATCAGTATATATCACTAATTAAAAATTTAAAGAAATAATTTGTATTTTCTTTGAATCATCATTAACAATGCCGCCACCAAGACGATCGAATATTTCTCGACAAAGCCGTAATGCAAGAAGGATACAAAACATTGCGAATGAAAGGAGTGCCAGTACTTCCAAGATCAACGGCTGCAGACGAAATAAATGCTTGCCTCAAATCATCGGATCCATGACGCTATGTGAAGAAACTTCAGCTGACAACAAACATGAGAGTTGCATTGCTTAATAATACATCTGCTGAAGATTTCTCTGAGCAGTTGCTGACTATCGGTAATGGTCGAGTACCTGTCGAAGAATCGAGCTGATTGATTTCATTTACTCATAATTTCTGTAACTTTGTCTCATAGAAAGACGAACTTATCAACAAAGTATTCCCAAACATCATTACTAACTACAAAAGTAATGAATGGTTAAGTGAGCGAGCAATTTTAGCGGCTAAGACTAAAGATGTAGATGACCTAAACTACATAATTCAGAATCAGATCATTGGTAAAATGCAGTCATTCAGATCTATTGACTGTGTAACAAATGAAGAAGCCACCAACTATCCAATTCAATTTTTAAACTACTTGGATGTGCCTGGCTTACCACCGCACAACTTACGCTTAAAAGTTGGCTCCGTAGTAATCATGCTTCGAAACAAAAACCAACCAAAACTGTGCAACGGTACGCGTTTGGTGGTAAGTAAATTGATGAACAATGTTATTTACGCGACGATACTCAAAGGAAAATTCAAAGGTGAGGAAGTTCTAAAAAAAAAATGGCTCTGAGCACTATGGGACTTAACTGCTGTGGTCATCAGTCCCCTAGAACTTAGAACTACTTAAACCTAAGTAACCTAAAGACATCACACACATCCATGCCCGAGGCAGGATTCGAACCTGCGACAGTAGCGGTCACGCGGTTCCAGACTGTAGCACCTAGACCCGCACTGCCACTTTGCCGGCAGGAAGTTCTCATTCCGAGGATCCCAATGATCCCAACCGATATGCCGTTTGAGTTTAAAAGTCTTCAATTTCCGATCCGTCTTGCATTCGCCATGACCATTAACAAATCACAAGGCCAATCCTTGAAAGTTTGTGGTTTAAATCTGGAATATCCATGTTTTGTCACATGGTCAGTTATATGTGGCATGTTCACGGGTCGGAAGACCATCTGCGTTGTTTGTTCTTGCGCCTGATAATAAAACAAAAACATGTCGTGTATCACAAGGTACTTAATTGAAGAGTGGAAGCTATGCACCAAAAAACATAAAGAATAAAGAATCATTAAAATACTTAATTTTTTATTTGTATTTCCTAATAAAAAATTGAACTTAACATCCAAAATCTGATTATTTATTGGCTTTAAGGCAGAACAGGGTTCGCCGGGTCAGCTAGTACTGCAATAAAACTCTTTAATACAACTTGTTTGATTCTTTGCCTAGCGAACCGAGTACGCTCGCTTCCTAGACACTACAGTGTTGTACGGTTCACTGGAAAAGGGGGTGGGGAGGGGGAAGCTGCTTCTTGATTTTGACTTATTACTTACGATTTTATGATATTAATGTAAATGTTTGCTGCGCACCTCTCAACTCATACCGACACTCCAAACTACCACCATAGCATCAGAATTTTCATTATATGCAACCAGTGTTCCACTTACAAACGTTGAAAGAGTTCATAATAATTCAGCTGCCGATAATTTGCTATATGATCTAAACGAACATCTTGTACTTCAGGACCGACCACGGCGTAGCAAACCGCAAGCAAGACGGGTGTGCGGCCCGAGGCTGGGCGTGTCTCGGCTTTGCTCGGTCCTCCGAAGTAACCGGTGTGGCGCGACACTCCATGTAGGACACTTCATTTAGCACTGCTCTGTGGCAGTTTTCGGTCGGCACAACTCTCTTCAGTTCAGCAGAATCGTGGTGTCAGAGTTGCTTACCATTCGGTGTTTGTTCGTCACACGACGGTCGTTCAAAGGTCCATTGGCTGTTTTCTCAAAAACAGGCAGTCTGCCGATCTGCCATCACAAGCCTTTAAAAATGAATGGGCGCGACAGACGAGAGGGATGGGAATTCTCAGTATCTATTATGCAGTCGCATGGGTACCGCAAATTTGCTATGAAATGACGTTACAACGTATTATCGCAAAATATGGGAGAGAGTGTCACAGAAATGATACAGGATTTGGGCTGGAGATCATTAAAAGAAAGGCGTTTTTCGTTGCGACGGAATCTTCTCACGAAATTCCAACCACCAACTTTCTCCTCCGAATGCGAAAATATTTTGTTGACACCGACCTACATAGGGAGGAACGATCACCATGATAAAATAAGGGTAATCAGAGCTCGTACGGAAAGATACAGGTGTTCATTCTTTCCACGCGCTATACGAGATTGGAATTATAGAGAATTGTGAAGGTGGTTCGATGAATCCTCTGCCAAGCACTTAAATGTGATTTGCATATTACCCATGTAGATGTAGATGTAGATGTAGAAACAATTTAAAGATTTTGTTGACAATGAAAGACCAAAAAATTACAACGAACGACATACGTGATACAAAAAATGGTTCAAATGGCTCTGAGCACTGTGTGACTTAACATCTGAGGTCATCAGTCCCCTAGAACTTAGAACTACTTAAACCTAAGTAACCTAAGGACAACACACACATCCATGCCCGAGGCAGGATTCGAACCTGCGACCGTAGCGGTCACGCGGTGCAAGCACAGAAAACATGAAGAAATCGACGGTACGAATAGTGAAATTTCTGAAGTCACACGCATCATTCCGCTGTGAGCTGCAATAGTTTCTGATGGAACTGAATGAAGAGTATGGAGACTTTATTTATTACTGCAAAGTATGTTATTAAGTCAAGGGAGACGCCTGGAACGATTCTCGATTTAAAACCCACTATTTCTGGATCTATGAAGGAAAAACAGCGGCAGGAACGAAAATTAGAACACGAAATGGACTGCAGACCTCGAATTTTAAATGAACTTGATTGCACACTGCCTCAGTAAGACACTGCAAAGTGAGAAATAACTTATTTCCGATTTGGCGGAGATGCATTTAAAAATAATATCATATTGCAAAAGGGACAATTTTCTAAAAACACAGCTGAGCTCACTAACCTCACTGGCATCAAAGAAACCGCGAAGAGTGGAGATTTCATTGTGGCCTGCTTTCCGGAAGGGGAGAAGGTGGCTTAGTTGGTTGATTTGGAGGAGGAGACCAAACAGCGAGGTCATCGGTCCCATCCCATTAGGTAAGGATGGGGAAGGAAGTCGGCCGTGCCCTTTCAAAGGAACCATCCCGGCATTTGCCTGAAGCGATTTAGGGAAATCACGAAAAACCTAAATCAGGATAACCGAGCGCGGGCTGTTTTCGACGCCGTTTGCTGTTCCAGTTTGAAAGTGCCCCGGTGCATGTGTAGATGTAACTGACTACTCTGCAATGTAATTCCCGTTTTAAAGACAAATCCTTTTACGTCAAATCTGCAAGGACGTCTACTTTGTTTTCCTCACGTAGTGTCCAAGACTCAATAATGCGGTTGCAAAGTACTACAGTATTCCGGTCAACATATGTACGTGAAAGATTTTTTCCATTAGGAAACAAAATAAGACACGATTACGTGGCAACACGAGTTCGAAAATCTGTGAAATTTTCTGCGTCTGTCAGTATGCTGACAGTTTCTACCAGATAAAAATTACACTCCTGGAAATTGAAATAAGAACACCGTGAATTCATTGTCCCAGGAAGGGGAAACTTTATTGACACATTCCTGGGGTCAGATACATCACATGATCACACTGACAGAACCACAGGCACATAGACACAGGCAACAGAGCATGCACAATGTCGGCTCTAGTACAGTGTATATCCACCTTTCGCAGCAATGCAGGCTGCTATTCTCCCATGGAGACGATCGTAGAGATGCTGGATGTAGTCCTGTGGAACGGCTTGCCATGCCATTTCCACCTGGCGCCTCAGTTGGACCAGCGTTCGTGCTGGACGTGCAGACCGCGTGAGACGACGCTTCATCCAGTCCCAAACATGCTCAATGGGGGACAGATCCGGAGATCTTACTGGCCAGGATAGTTGACTTACACCTTCTAGAGCACGTTGGGTGGCACGGGATACATGCGGACGTGCATTGTCCTGTTGGAACAGCAAGTTCCCTTGCCGGTCTAGGAATGGTAGAACGATGGGTTCGATGACGGTTTGGCTGTACCGTGCACTATTCAGTGTCCCCTCGACGATCACCAGTGGTGTACGGCCAGTGTAGGAGATCGCTCCCCACACCATGATGCCGGGTGTTGGCCCTGTGTGCCTCGGTCGTATGCAGTCCTGATTATGGCGCTCACCTGCACGGCGCCAAACACGCATACGACCATCATTGGCACCAAGGCAGAAGCGACTCTCATCGCTGAAGACGACACGTCTCCATTCGTCCCTCCATTCACGCCTGTCGCGACACCACTGGAGGCTGGCTGCACGATGTTGGGGTGTGAGCGGAAGACGGCCTAACGGTGTGCGGGACCGTAGCCCAGCTTCATGGAGACGGTTGCGAATGGTCCTCGCCGATACCCCAGGAGCAACAGTGTCCCTAATTTGCTGGGAAGTGGCGGTGCGGTCCCCTACGGCACTGCGTAGGATCCTACGGTCTTGGCGTGCATCCGTGCGTCGCTGCGGTCCGGTCCCAGGTCGACGGGCACGTGCACCTTCCGCCGACCACTGGCGACAACATCGATGTACTGTGGAGACCTCACGCCCCACGTGTTGAGCAATTCGGCGGTACGTCCACCCGGCCTCCCGCATGCCCACTATACGCCCTCGCTCGAAGTCCGTCAACTGCACATATGGTTCACGTCCACGCTGTCGCGGCATGCTACCAGTGTTAAACACTGCGATGGAGCTCCGTATGCCACGGCAAACTGGCTGACACTGACGGCGGCGGTGCACAAATACTGCGCAGCTAGCGCCATTTGACGGTCAACACCGCGGTTCCTGGTGTGTCCGCTGTGCCGTGCGTGTGATCATTGCTTGTACAGCCCTCTCGCAGTGTCCGAAGCAAGTATGGTGGGTCTGACACACCGGTGTCAATGTGTTCTTTTTTCCATTTCCAGGAGTGTATATTATATCTTCACCGCGCCAAATGTAATTAATAGTACTGAAAATTTGTTTCGTTTATGATCAGTATTACTGAGAAATATGAAATCAAGTCATATGCAGTGCGACTACATTGTCATCTAAATACGGCGCATTTGCAGTTTTCTTCTCTTCTCCTTAATCCCAGTCTGCCGTAGAGAGAGGGGGAGGGCTGAGCGCGATGGCACGGGAGCAAGGGCAATGCTTGCAAGCCAAATTACTGAACCCCCCTCCACATGAAGAAATTATCAATTCCACTGCTTTCCGGAATCCTTGAGATATATTCAGATGTATTTCCAGGGGATAAGGTTTCTTAGTTGGTTGATTTGGGGGAAGAGACCAAACAGCGAGGTCATCGGTCCCATCCCATTAGTGAAGGATGGAGAAGGAAGTCGGCCGTGCCCTTCCAAAGAAACCATTCCGGCATTTGCCTGAAGCGATTTAGGGAAATCACGAACAACCTAAATCAGCATGGCCGGACGCGGGTTTGAACCGTCGGGAATCCTTACACTATATCGGCGACTTGATCGACATTTAGGAGGAAGAAGATCAGAAAAGTAAACCTCATGTGACGGATTTAAAAGACGAGGATGAAAGCGAAAGTGTAAAATCCAATGCAATGAAACGAAAACCAGCTACCAAGAGCTGTTGTGTTACAGATTTGGCAAGCCAGGACGTTTTAAGAGGGACAGTCGCCATTCACGTACAAGAAGAGAGTCATGGACACGTGGCACATACCATTGAAGAGGTGGTCGCAGCAGTTGTCACCATGGGCAAAGCGATTAGCACAGTGGGAACAACAACAACCGGTCACGTGGTCGGAGTAAATATTATGGTTCGAGAGGCAGTCGTCAGCCAGAACGCCGATTTCAACAGAATAGAATCTGCATGAAAAGTTCGTAACGAAGATATAACTTATAGTGGTGTGTAATTTGATAATGGTTGCACAGATCATTTTGTTAATAATGAAAATGATTTTACTGAGTGCATAACTTTAAAAGAGCCTGTGAATGAAAGCCGGCCCGGCCGGTGTGGCCGTGCGGTTCTAGGCGCTTCAGTTTGGAACCGCGTGACCGCTACGGTCGCAGGTTCGAATCCTGCCTCGGGCACGGATGTGTGTGATGTCCTTAGGTTAGTTAGGTTTAAGTAGTTCTAAGTTCTAGGGGACTGATGACCACAGATGTTATGTCCCATAGTGCTCAGAGCCATTTGAACCTATGAATGAAAAAATGCAGACGGTAAAGATTTGCAAGCTTCAAAAATAGGAAATATAATTACTTATTTTACAGTTTATGATGGCACAATTCCAGTCGAAATGAAAAATGTCTGTTACGTGAAAGGCATGGACAGAAATTTGATTATCTACGCTAAAGTAACAGAAAACAGTAAAATTACGCCTATAGGCAATATGTCAAAGGTTTTTGATAAAGACAGTAACTTACCTGTGATTGCTTTTGAAAGAAGATAGGCTGTATAAAATGGCAAACCAAATTTTCAAGATATAGATTAATGTAAATTGAGTCAGCAAGAAGGGTAGCATGTCAGTAAAGGGGAAATGGCAGTATACACTTCGACATGTAAATTTTAACGACTGGAATTTGTTAGTAGATAGACTGGCAACACATTTAGAATCAGAATTTATGAAGTGTAATCTTTGTATTGAAAAATACGCACAATTTACCTTCTGAGAACAATAGAAGCACAGCAAAAGAAAGATTAGAGGTTGTATTATATTGTACCGGGAACCTAGAAACGACGGAGGGACATTGTCCCCGCCTAGCCCTCAGTGGTACACAACTCCACAACAGTCTACAGCAGTCCACTCACCCCACTGCCGCCCCACACCGAACCCAGGTTTATTGTGTGGTTCGGCCCGCAGTGGATACCCCCGGGAACGTCTCACACCGGACGAGTGTAACCCCAGTGTTTGCCTGGTAAATTATGGTGCACGGATACGTGGAGAAAGTGTTTGCGCCGCAGTCGCCGACATAGTGTAACTGAGGAGGAATAAGGGGAACCAGCACGCATTCGCCGAGGCTGTTGGAAAACCGCCTTAAAAACCATCCACAGATTGGCCGGCACACCTAACATCGTCCGGCATGCCTTCCTGCCCGGAGTGCGTTAGACCGCACGGATAACCGGGCGGGCTTCCCCGAGCGGGGAACATCTCTAACCCGGCCGGGAATCGAACCCGGGCCCGCTTGCGTGGGAGGCGAGCACGTTACAACCCAGCAAAGCAGGCGGACAAGATTATAGGTTACTCATACTGATCTGAAGGGGTCTTACTCAACGACCAGTTTGTATGGGGGAATATATTTTCAAATTTTTGTTGATGGTTGTAGTAAAACAGCTAGAGTCTACACCAGTGTTCGTCAAACTTCTTTGCTCAAGAGCCAATAGTGGCATTTTGGGGCGGCACCTCAAGCTACATACATGCCAATGTAATTATTAATTGCTAACCTACATAAATTAGTACCTTATGGCCCTCAAATAGACTAGTTACAGTATGGATGCGATAAGTTGGCTTCGATCCCCACTACCGATCGTTAAAAGTTGGCGCCATTTACACTTCGTGTCGACTGTTCTGTTTCAGATTGGTGTCTCCCTCATCAACCCCAAAACTGTGACACTATGCTTGCCCGACGAAGTGATATTGTATCTATGTGAGCAGATGATTAACTGATCAGTAACAGTAACAGAGCTTGCTGAAGAGTAATAAAACAAACGTTATTAACAGTTTACATCTTTATTCCTCATGTCTATACACTTGCAGCCCTCTGCCGCTAGAAGACTGCAAATTGTAGTGTGTAACATGGCGGTGTGTAACGTAACTATGACGGTGCGTCAGCAACAGTGTCCTGTAATGGCGTTTCGAATTCCAAGAGTTCGTCCACACATGGAGCACTCCCTCCACCAGCACGACAATGTCAGACCATACAACAGCGTAGCGACATCGGCAACAATCCCACACTTCGAGTTCATTGTCATCGACCTTCTTTTAAACACTCCCGACATGGTCCCATACGATTTTCATCAGTTTCCAAAACTTAAAGGACACCTTCGTGGACTTCACTCTGTAGTTATGAAACTATGCAATCGAAGATGAGATTGTGGCTTCATCAATAAAGTCAGATATTGTAAAGTGGCGTTATCAGCAAATTGGTCTCTCGTTGGGAGAATTGTCTTCGTCGCTAGGGTAAATATGTTGATAAATTACATTTGTTTTATTTAAAAATATTTGAGTTTTCATATAAAAAATTCGAAACCATTACTTTCCAACATGCCTTCGTACATTTAAGTACATTGTGCAGTATGAGATATAATCACAAGTTTAGCAGATTTTTGAATGTCATTTTATTCTGCTCATTGCCTTGTATTACAACAGCCTTAATTTAATTTCACACTCCGTAGTACAAGTATGTACTTCGTTTGAAGATAACCGCCTTTTTAACGCACTTGATAAAAATCCATGTTTCTTACTCGGCAAAATTTATACCACAGCAGCAGATCGGTACGTACCGCCCACAGCCAGGAGTTGTTAATAGAAGAAACAAACAATAAAACATTCCCCCTCTGACATCCCTTAACCTCGCAGTGACCGCACTACTTAGGACTCTGCCGCTGAGGTAAGCGATCAATTTTACTTTTTTATATGGCCGAATCCACCGATGTCAGTTACAAGTAAATACAACTTAAAATTGTATAGTTCTCTGTAAGTATTTTGATTATTACTGACCAGGATAACTACTCTCTTAACGTTGGGTGACATTTTTGATTTCGATTGTTGCTGGCTACATGCATATTATTATAAAAATACAGCTGAGAACCGCGAGCTGCACGAACAGTTGATTCGGGCCGAATGCAGCACGCGGGCTGCAGTTTGATGACCACTAGTGTATACTATCAAATCCAAAATCAACTTCATGATTGTTTGGTGTAATTTGTTAATGAAATTGGAAACTTAATGGGTAAAACTACTGAGAAACTGAGATGTAATAATAGGAAAGAATATTTGAATTCAGATGTGTTTCAATTATTAAGACAGAAAGGAATCATTTTAAATGCGTGCCCTTGCTATGTACATGAACTAATGATACAGCTGATAGATACAACAGGTCAGTTACGGATATGTCAAGATGCCTGTTAGCTGAAGTGAGAGTAGGTAGGAGATTCTGACCTCAAGTAGTTTGTGCAGCTGTATACCTTAAAAACAGAACTTTAGCTAATACTCGTAAAACTCCTTCTGAGATAGTGTTTGGGAAGAAACCTAATGGTAAACATTTAAAATTGTGTGGAAGTAGGGTTTTTGTATGTGTGCCAGAACAGCTGAGAAAGTCAAAGTGAGATTGCAAAGCAGACTTGGGAATTTTAATAAGGTGCACTGA
Source organism: Schistocerca nitens (assembly GCF_023898315.1). Lineage (NCBI taxonomy): Eukaryota > Metazoa > Arthropoda > Insecta > Orthoptera > Acrididae > Schistocerca > Schistocerca nitens. Next base: position 356,458,061 of record NC_064615.1, read on the forward strand.
AGTTGGATATAGAGTATGATTAACAACAAAATTATCACTTTCAGGCATGTTGATATTGTGGAAAATAGCGTCATATTTTTATGTTAAGGTCTCTGATTCAGGGAGTGAATATTTTAATGATTCTGAGTTGAAAAGGGTAGACAATGAATCAGTAAACGAGCAAATGGAAGAAAGGGGTATCTAAAGGTATTCAAGCTATCATAAACAAAAACAGGGACAAGAATTGAGAAGGTCAACTAGAGAACAAACAGTGCCTTATAGATTTAATGATTATATCATGAGTAACTGCAGTTATGTAAATTTCTGTAGTGGTGACAGCCAGAAAATTTGAGGAGGCGGTAAATGGCAATGAGTCAGAAATTTTGAAGCGAGCAGTGGATAAGTAAATTTGAAGTTTAAATAAAAATAAAACCTGGAAATCAGTAACTAAAGGTAAAGTGGGTTTTCACAAGAAAATCAAATGACACTTGTAAAGCAAGATTAGTTGTATGAGGTTTTCAACATAAAGAAAATGTGGATGATATTTATTCGCCGGTTGCTATGATGCAAACATTGAAAATTTTGTTGTCATTCTGTTGTCAAAAGGAGGCATTTCATAACGGTAAATTTTTCTCGGAAATTTATGTGAAGCAACCTCCTGGATACAAGGTTAGAACAGACAGAGTTTATACGTTATTTAAGGCATTATTTGGCTTGGGGAAAGTCCTAGAACATAGTATGATTGTTTTGATGAGTTTCTAAAAGTCAAGGTTTCCAAAGAAGTAAATATAATTATTGCCTATGTCTACTGATGACTACAATTTATGTGATCTCTATAATTGTGTTTGTTGATGATTTGCTTATTCGTAGTAAAAGTAAGGAGAAAAACACAGAAATCAAAAATCTATCCAAGCAATGTCAAATGGAAGACCTAGGTGAAGTACAGAATTATCTTGGGACAAATATTAACTATAATTACACGAAGAATGTAATGACTGTGAGGTAGGAAAGCCATATTGAATCTCTAGCTAAGAAATATCAGACTGAACATTAAAAGTTGTACAGTATTCCAATGGAAGTAAATTTGACTAGAAATAACGCAAGACGAAATTCATGATATTAAGTTCAGGAACTTAATAGGTGCTCTCCCATACATTAATTCAGGAACACGGCCAGATATAAGTTACAGTGTGAACTATCTCAGTAGATTTAAAAACTGTTACAATGATTTAAGTATGCTTTGTGAGTACTGAGGTATTTATATCAAAGAAAAGGTTTGAAATTAACACATGAAAGGGCTGAAAATATTGGTTTGTTAGATTGTTTTGTAGATCCAAACCGGACAGACGCTTCTGCATTTCGTAAGTTCACACCAGGCTATTTAATTAGATTATTTAGAAATGTAACATTTTGGAAACCTAAAAAACAAGGAAGTGTGTAGCAGTTTCATAATCTGTCACTGTGATTAAGTGAATTTTAGATATTTTTATTATTAAAAGGAAAGTTGCTACTCACCATATAGCGGAGATGCTGAGTCGCAGATAGGCACAAGAAAAAGACTCCCACAATTAAAGCTTTCGGCCATTAAGGCCTTTGTCAACAACTGACGACAGAAGCACAGACATACACACACGCGCGCGCACACACACACACACACACACACACACACATACACACACACACACACGAAAACATAACTCGCACACAGCTGCAGTCTCAGCAACACAAATGAATGGTTTTGATAACAATATTTTAAAACGCCTCCTGTTTGAAATTTATGCAAGTAGTGAAACCCGACATAACAAAAACTTGTTCATGAGAAAATTTGCTTCAAAGGTAGCGCTTCGTCAATGCAAATAATTTTAAAAGACATTGGTTTCAGACCCATTAAGAAGAGAGTTTTTAATTGAAAGCAGTGACATACGTCCAGCACGAACGACATCCCATATAAAGATACACGATATGAGAGTAGGAAGTAGTTTAATAGCGGATCGCCTTGATGAAACATAAGTGAATCATAATCATTCCGTGAATACCTGCTGGAAAATAAGTGATGGTATTAGCAGATTTTAAGTTTCCATAGGGAAAGGTTCTCGGATAATTATTCTACATGCTGGCACTTCTTTTGGGCTTGTTCAGGAGGGTAAACTTGTATTTAGGTGTAAGAAAAACGGCAGTGACTACCATTCGGAAATGAACGCTGTCAGTTTCAGGCATTGGTTCACTGACAATTCTTGCCATACCTTGCTTTGAAGTAGGTCGATGTAATTACCATGTCAGTTATCATTTCTCTGTAGCGGAGAAAACACCAGGAAAGCGGATATTGCGCTCGGGCTTAAAAATCAATATATCCAGACAGTACAAGCCGGATTCGTGCCGATCTCTTGCAGCTCGTTAATTTATACAATTCACACGACAGAACGTACAAATATGACTTTCTTCCCTGTGAATGTGGTCACACTGTTTTTCGTTTACCCACTTATGACTGCCACTGTAGTGGCGTAGAAAGACAGCCACGCCACTCGGAGGTAGCCGAAAGGCACGCGTTTAAATACACGCAGACCGGCGTGAGGTCTGGAACAGGACAATGTCTTGAGAATTGCAATAAAGTACGAAAATCTTGTAATACTTAACTTTAATCCATAATCGGTGTACATCGCTCTTGTACAGATATAATCTCCATTTTTATATACACTGGTAATGGCGCCTTGCTAGGTCGTAGCCAATGACTTAGCTGAACGCTATGCTAACTATCGTCTCGGCAAATGAGAGCGTATTGGTCAGTGAACTGTTGCTAGCTACGTCGACTGTACAACTGGGGCAAGTGCCAGGACGTCTCTCTAGACCTGCCGTGTGGTGGCGCTCGGTCTGCAATTACTGACAGTGGCGACACGCTTGTCCGACGTATACTAATGGACCGCGGCCTATTTAAAGCTACCACCTAGCAAGTGTGGTGTCTGGCGGTGACACCACATTCCTCCCCCGCAAATCGGCGAACGGTTGTGTTATAAGGCTTCCGCCCGCCGTGGGGAGGACCCCATGTTGACGTAGGCGACGAGGTGGGGAGACTAACAACAAGCGAGGCTGTGCCACACGCACCCTGCCATTCGGACCGAGGGGAGCTAGGAAACGCCTGAAAACCTAGTCCAGGGTGCACGCCAACATGCGGTGTATGCGGCCGTAGAGAGACAGGAGGGGCCGAAGGGTCGACCTCCATCGCGTCGGGGTACCCGATGGGCGAAGACAACATCTGGTCCGGAGCGGGCAAGAGTTCCATGTCGGAGGACAGCTGGTCACGGGAAGCGATCGGCGGCGCGTGACCCAGGGAGGCGCCCGGCGGCTGCAGCGACGCGTCCACTGCGGGCGGCGCCGGCGGGAGGACCGGCGGCGCCGGCGGCGGCGGCGGCGGCGGCGCGTCGCCATGGGGCAAAATGGAAGGCATCGTCGGTAACACCTGGGGATGAGGCGAGCCAGTAGATGGGTCCCCAGGGCGCTGACCGGACGGCACCGTCGCTGAAAGCAGACGGGGAGCGGCAGAACCCGTGCGACGACAGAGGCGCAGCTGATTGAGATGCCGACGCACCTCACCAGAGGCCCCCAAAACCAAATACATAGCGCGGCCGAGGCAGCGACGAAGGTGCCCTGCGAGCCCACGCCGGGAACCTCGATAGTTGCGATAGTATACAACGTCGCCGGGAGCAAAAGCAGGTGGCTGTCACTGCACAGGAACCTGATGCGGCGGACGTAGCAAAGACATCAAGGTTCGATGAGGACGACCGTGGAGCAACTCAGCCGGCGAGCGACCATCTCGGGCTGAGAGCGATACGAGGACAAAAAGAGCAATAACGCGTCCTCCCGAGAATGCGACTCTTTCAACTTCAACATCTGTGACTTGAAAGTCCAGACCAATCGTTCAGCGGCACCGTTCGACTGAGGCGAAAACGGCGCGGATGTCAGATGTTGAATACCATTGGCCTTGCAGAATGAAATTCTGCGGACATGAACTGTGGACCATTGTCGGAAACAATAGTCTGTGGAAGACCTTCAATGCAAAAGATAGCGGATAACGCTTGGATGGTGGCAGATGACGTCGTGGAAGACATCCGTACAACAAAAGGAAAATTACTGAATGAATCTACCACAACCAACCATCGAGCATTCCAGAATGGACCAGCAAAATCGACGTGCAAGCGTTGCCAAGGGGAAGTGGCTTTCGGCCATGCAAAGAATTTTCGCGGTGGTGTGGATTGTTGTTCAGCACACGCCATGCAAGAAGAGCACATATTCGTAATCGCAGCATCGATTCTGAACCAAGTACAGTGCTGACGAGCAAGTTGTTTCGTTCGCACCATACCCCAATGTCCTTGGTGGAGAAGCCGTAAGACAGAGGACTGTAACGAACATGGGACCACGACCCTGGACTGATCATTATCAGAACGCAACAGCAAAACACCACGCCAAACAAAAAGTCTCTCCTTGTGAGCAAAAAATCGGCGAACCAACGGATCCTCGATCCATGACTTTGACAAGGGCCATTGAGTAGCAACAAAACGCAAAACGGTAGCAAGGACAGGGTCAGCAGCTGTGGCTGTAGCCACACGACGAAAATCAATCGGAAACGATTCGACCACGTCATCGGTTTCCGAATCAATGAACATGCAAGCAAGTTCGGAAGAATCGAATGCTCTATCCTCAGCAACAGGCAAACGGGACAACGCATCAGCGTTGCCGTGCTTAGCAGCGGACCGATACAAGATATCGTAGCGGTACTGCGAGAGGAAAATAGACCAGCGAATGAATTTCTGCGCTGTACGTGGAGGTACACGCTTGTTCGAATGAAAAAGTGACGTCAAAGGTTTGTGGTCTGTGATGATGGTAAAGTGACGACCATACAAGAAATCATGGAACTTAGTAACACCAAATACGAGAGCCAAAGCTTCTTTCTCGATCTGTGAAAAATTTCTTTGCGCAGACGAGAGCAATTTTGACGCAAAGGCAATAGGGCGATCATGCGATCCATCTTTGTGCGCAAGCACAGCACCCATCCCGAAATCCAATGCATCTACCATCAACAAGAGGGGTTTCTGGGGATCGAATGGCGTAAGGCAAGTATTTGAAAGCAACGCCGATTTCAACTGGCGAAAGGCGCGTTCGCATTCCGTCGTCCAGACGAACGGAACACCTTTACGGCGTAAGCGATGAAGCGGAGCTGAAACGGAAGAGGCATGCGGGATATATCTGTGGTAATAGTTAATTTTTACCAGCACAATCTGTAGCTGCTTCAAATTCTGCGGCGAAGGCAAGTCCTGTATGGCACGGAGGTGCTCTGGGCTCGGATGTATGCCTTGTGCATTGATTACATGTCCCAAATATGGTAAGTCACGAGCAAAAAACACACATTTGTCCTTCCGCAAGCGAAGACCATTTTGCCGCAATACCTGAAATAATGTTCTGAGATTGGCTAAATGTTCTTCTTCCGTCTTTCTGGAGATCACAATCTCGTCCAGATAGTTTGCTGCAGTAGGGACCGACGCACAAACAGTTTGCAGATATTGCTGAAACAATGCAGGGGCGGATGCACACCTGAATGGCAGTCGTTTGAATCGATACAAACCAAGATGCGTGTTAACCACCAAAACTCGCTGGGATTCTTCGTCCACTGGTATTTGCAAGTACGCATCTGCTAGGTCCAACTTCGAAAAATATTTACCCGGGCACAGTTTGTCAAAAAGATCTTCCGGGCGGGGTAAAGGAAAAGTTGCAATCACTAGTTGTGGATTCACTGTTGCCTTGAAGTCCACACAAAGTCTCAATTTTCCGAAAGGTTTTGGCAATATTACTAAGGGTGATGCCCAGAGAGAAGCCTGCACACGGTCAATCACACCTTGTGATTCCAAATCGTGTAATGTTCTTGCGACCTCATCACGCAATGCGTGGGGAACATTGCGCACTCGGAAAAATTTCGGTTGCGTGTTGACTTTCAGTTCCAAATGTGCTTCATAGTTCTTAGCGCAACCAAGGCCCGGTGCAAAAATGTCTGCAAATTCTTCACATAGACGAGAAACACTGTCTGAAGGCACAGATTGGTTCACTGATAGGACCTGATTGACTATAGACAAGTTAAACAACTGAAATAAATCTAAACCAAACAAGTTCACTGCAGAAGAAGAACGAAGGACGTAAAATGACAAGTTTTGTTTGTCCCTTATATGTTGCAAGAAGGCTGCACTGTCCTAACACAGGGATATTCTGACCGGAATAGCTATTTAACTTAACATTTGCGGCACGCAACGGAGGTGTGCCCAGTTGGTTGTACATGTCTTTATTGATCAATGAAACTGCAGCTCCGGTATCGAGCTGGAATGGTATGACGTGGCCATGAATGTCCAAATCTACAAAAAGTTTGTCCTGCTGACGACAAGAGCGACGGTCTCGTGCAACGTGAACAGACACTGGTACAGAATCACTCGTGTCTTGACGGGATTTCCGTCGACGTCGACGCACTCTATTTGTGGGACGAACACAGTCACTGTTAGAGAGAGTGGCACTGGGTGGAGTGGAATTAACTACATGAATTTCCATGGGTGAAGGGTCACGAGCCTGAGTATTCTTGTTCGAGTCCGATTCCGGCGCGAAGCAAAGGGCCTGGAATGGTTGTGAGTGTCCGATCAGAGCCTTTTCTGGCAAACACTTTGAACATGTCTTTTTTTATTACAGAAAAAGCAAATAGCTTGGCGTGACGGACAATTCTCACGCGAATGTCTAGTAGCACGCTGCGGGCATGATTTTAGCACTGCATTGGCATGCATGCGCGGCACACTTAGCGGAGAGCTTGGCGGCAGCTGCGCGGACGAGCGCGAGGGCTGTTTACTGTTCCGTGCAGCTCGCCCGGCGGGCCGGGTAACGTGACACACGGCTGGCGAAGTTTCAAACGATTCCTGAGCAAAGTCAAGCGTGTCTTGCCTATCCAATATGTCCATCACTTGTTGAAGGGAGGGATTGACTAGTTTCAAAATCTGTTCCCTGATACGAACATCAGAAACGTTCTGTGCAATTGCATCACGCACCATAGTATCTGAATAAGGGAGTCCACATTCACACTCAAAAGCAAAATCCCTAGTAAGGCCGTGCAAAGTTGCAACCCACTCCCTATTAGTTTGACCGGCCGTACGTTTTGTACGAAAGAACGTATACCTTTTTGCAACTACATTGACTGATTCCTTGAATTATGCATCTAATGCCGACAAAATTTCGTCGTAGGACAGAGTTGCTACGTCGTGTCGGGGAAACAATTTCACTATCACTCTGTACGTCTGGACGCCGACACACGATAATAAGTGAGGCTGCCACTCATTACCTTGAATTCTGTAGGCGGCGAGATGGAATCCAAATTGGCGTGACCACTCCGTCCAGCTTTCCAGTGCCGCATCGAACTGACGAAAAGGTGGTGCAACTGCATGTTGTAGCTGCGGTAGCGGTGGAGCGGCGGCCGCCGCATCGTTTTGCATTGCACGTTGACCCTGGACGAGCTGTCCAAGGGCATCCAATAAGGCCTGTGTCTGCTGATTCTGCAAGCGATAAAATTCGGACAGTACATCTGGAGATTGTGGCGAAGCCATGACACAAGTAAATTAGAGCAATACGACCGTTAAATCTTCGTCGCCAACTGTAGTGGCGTAGCAAGACAGCCACGCCACTCGGAGGTAGCCGAAAGGCACGCGTTTAAATACACGCAGACCGGCGTGAGGTCTGGAACAGGACAATGTCTTGAGAATTGCAATAAAGTACGAAAATCTTGTAATACTTAACTTTAATCCATAATCGGTGTACATCGCTCTTGTACAGATATAATCTCCATTTTTATATACACTGGTAATGGCGCCTTGCTAGGTCGTAGCCAATGACTTAGCTGAAGGCTATGCTAACTATCGTCTCGGCAAATGAGAGCGTATTGGTCAGTGGACTGTTGCTAGCTACGTCGACTGTACAACTGGGGCGAGTGCCAGGACGTCTCTCTAGACCTGCCGTGTGGTGGCGCTCGGTCTGCAATTACTGACAGTGGCGACACGCGGGTCCGACGTATACTAATGGACCGCGGCCGATTTAAAGCTACCACCTAGCAAGTGTGGTGTCTGGCGGTGACACCACAGTCACTATGATCCGATAGAATAAATGTCGACAGATGTTAAAGACACTGAATCACTTCTGCGTGAAGTAACAGGCAACATACCCTGTTCGAAGTGGACACACTGTGTGCGGCACGCTGGAAAGCTTCAGAAAGGAGACTGTGATTGAGAGGTGATATGGATTAAAATCGATCCCATCGTTCTAAATTTACAACCATATGATCCGGTCACGGACTCAGATGGTAGTGACGATGGTACTACGATGTAGACTTTGAACAAAGTGAATTAAATTATTACTTGGTTTTTAAAGACTTATGATTTAAAAATGTGTTTGTCAACATATCAGTTCGTACACAGTATATCAGAACTTCCTAGACTTTATTGATTAGGGATTTGTGTCCTATGAAGTATGTGCAACATAACGTTCAATATATTCCCAGCATATTAAGTCTGGGGGCTATCTCTGTGAATGGTAACAGATGAAAACTTCTCAAGCCAAGATCGCTAGAAAAGCATTTTATTGGATGATGACAGCATAGCTCTGTCGAAGCCAGTCATCGAATAAAATATTTTTATAGCGATTTTAGCGTGTGAAATTTTCTTCGGTTGCCATATTATGTACTAAATGTTGCCCAAGATGAAGTTAAGTTTTTCCATCTTGTTTTATGCTCTAATTCCTCACGAGAAATCGGCCAGATAAACTCGTCAAAAACTCCAAAATTTCGACAAGTACATCCATGTCATTTTCAAGGCACGAACTGGAAACTGCCTTCAAATCACAGGGTGAGCTACCTGTCGAGATATCAGTGGTTTTCAATGTTGTCAGTCAGCGTTTCCTCGAGTTATTCGCGTAATATAGTTAGTTCTTTGTTTTTTCAACAGTCTCTTAGTGTAATGTCGGATGAGTTAGTTTACAGTCGCCCACTGGTAGCGAAAAGTATAACATGTTTGCATTTCTGAAGGGTTCTGATACCGAGAAGGCTATTTACACCTACAGTGGAAGTGTACTTAATTCATTAAATAACAAATTACAAGCAGCAGGTATTTTTTGTGATTTGTCAAAGGCATTTGATTGTGTGAACCACAACATCCTTTTAAATAAATTAGAATTCTATGGTGTCATGGGCAGTGCTGCAAAATGGTTCAAGTCATACCTCGCTAACAGGAAACAAAGGGTGTCAGTGCATGGGACTAGTGAATTAAGTCATCAGTCATCATCAGAATGGGAAGAAATTACATGTGATATCCCACAAGGATCCATCTTAGGCCCACTGCTTTTTCTCGTGTACATTAATGATCTCTCATCAGTTACACTGCCAGAAGCAGAGTTAGTTTTGTTTGCAGATGACACAAGTATTGCAATAAATAGTATGTCGAGTGTAGTTCTAGAAAGATCTGCTAATGATATTTTCATGGATATTAATAAATGGTTTAAAGCCAACTCACTGGCATTAAACTTCGAAAAGACTCACTATATGCAATTCAGAACCTGTAAGATGTTTCCACCCAGCATATACATAAGGTATGAAGTTAATCAGACAGAAGAGGTTGACAACCTTAAATTCCTGGGATTACAACTTGATAATAAATTCAGTTGGGAGGAGCACACCACAGAACTACAGAAACGCCTTAAAAAATCTGTATTTGCAATTCGAGTGTTAACAGACGTAGGGGACATAAAAATGAAAAAGCTTGCATACTTTGCCTACTTTCATTCCATAATGTAATATGGTATAATATTTTGGGGTAACTCTTCAAGTCAAACAAAAATTTTCAGAGTCTAAAAGCGTGCAATACCTATTATTTGTGGATAAATTTACGGACATCCTGTAGAAACCTCTTCAAAGAACTGGGTATACTAACTACTGCCTCTCAGTATATTTACTCCTTAATGAAATTTGTCCTAAATAATATCTCTTTTTCCAACAAACCCCGCAGTTCTATACAATATCAGGAACAAAAAGATCTGCACAAGGACTTAAAAGCACTTACTTTAGTTCAAAAAGGGGTCCACTACTCAGGAACACTCATCTTCAATAATTTGTCAGCAAACATAAAAAATTTAGTTACAAATAAAGATCAGTTTAAAAGGAGCCTGAAAGACTTACTAGTGGCCAACTCCTTCTACTCCATTGATGAATTTTTTAATAGAAACAAATGATATATTGTATATATTCATACTATTAGTATTGTTATTTCAGCTTAAAAAAATATTGACATGTTCCACATCCACGAGGATCTCCTCAGCACGGATCTATGGAACGAAAAACTAATCTAATCTAATCTAATCTAACATACTGACAATTTTTACAACAGTCTTTTGCACTACTCTTTGCTAACAGTACTTCTTTTTTACGCACAGTTATTTACATTTAACAACAGTCAGACAAACACATACACGCATTAAAAACAATTTTAAAAACTGTATGAAGTAGAAGCAGTTGTCAAGCAAGTATAATGATTTCAGTTTGAAGTTAATTTTATTGTGTATTACTTTTTTACTTATGACACAGTCCAAATCGCAATGAATGACAATTATTGTAACCAATTTCGGTGACCTTGTCGCTAGACACTCGCATTTTGAGAAAAATTGTAATCAATGTCGTCACAAAGCTGCGTCAGCTGATCTCGCCTTCCAACGTCACGTGGGCTGTAACCATCATGTGTGGAGCAGTGGACGAAACGTCGGCGAAACGTGAGTAAGATTTGTCTCATATAGACCATTGATCGAAATAGGTTTTAAAATTTATTAGTGCTCCTCGTGGATTTGAACGTATAATACGATGTACCGTAGGCAAATGAACCTGACAGTTGTCTGCAGCAACACAGTTCGGCAACGAGGACTTCGGTTCTCCCACTCTCTGCCGCCACGCACGAGCAGAGCTCATCCCCTCCACGATTCCCTATCGCTCCACTCACCTCTATGCGCCGAAGCGTCTTCCTACGTGACGCGGGCGCGGAAGCTTCTCGAAGAAATAAGCAAACGTCTCATGTCTACTATAAACAAGATAACGTTAAAACTGTATGCATTCTGTGAACATGCCCCCTTTCTTGTGACAGATACCTCACTGAATGGCCATTACACTGAAAAGTCTTGTTACTGTAGTAACTGTAAAATGGAGAAGAGGTCATTCTGTTTCATGAATTTAAATGTACGGTGCTTATGAAATAAATCGCACTCACCGCAGGTAGGGCTACCATACTACTTCTTTTTATGGAGGCCACCCGATTTTGAGATCCTTCCCCAAACACCTACTCAGTTTTGGAATCTTTTGCAAAATACCCGTTCTTCAGTATAAGATAAAAATATATTATTTGTTTATCACTTCAATTTACTTTGAATCCTGGCTCTGGCAGCAGTCATTCTGGGAATTTATTGCACTTTTAACGATTGTTTTGTAAATGTATTTCGCTATGATTTATTCGTTCTCCAGCCGATCTTCGCTGAACTCTCCTTAAAGTTTACAAAAACGCGTCGATTTACTCCTTGTTTTCTCTTCGCTTTTGTGAAGATGCAGTAACAAGAGAAGCTTCATAGTAATGTTTTCAATAGAATTCGTATGCTGGAGGCTGGAACGACTAGTGCATTATAAAATGTACAGTATATCTATCATTATAGGAATCAGGATGCCAAAAGGTAACTTATAAGTGCAAGTTCAAAGTTTATTACAAAACTGAATTTCCTTTTCTGCGCCGGGATGAAACAGATATAGAAGCAGAATACACATAATGTAAGTGAGTAATTTATTATTATAATCGCACTGTTACTTATTTGTCTATTCAGCTATACACTTTATGTTGTTAATATTATAATGTAAAATATACGCATATCTGCATATAAATAGTGTATTCTCAGTATTAGTTAGCAATTTTTTTCCACGTTGAGGGAGATAACCTCAGTCCTTATTAATTTACACTGTCACTATTACAACTTGTTGTACATAAATTATTGTAAACAAAGCTTCCATTCTTTCTAGGAGCTAAACAGTTTGATAGTGAAACAGCACAATAAATAAATAAGTAAAACAGTTTCGTATTGAGATAGAATTTTAAAACTTATACTTGTCTCAGCTGATTCATATTTTCCCATCTAACATGCAGGGCGAATTGTTGAAAGTGATGTAGTACAATTTTGCCATACCTGCAAATAATGAGGCTGTAGAGAGAATATTATAGGATATGGATTCCGCCTTTTTCAAAACACACTGCTTTTTATTTTTACCCAAACATGTTTCCGCCCCTCTGTGCTATCATCAGGGTTTTTTTTGTCTGCCTCGATAGCTGAGTGGAGTCGGCACGGTAGCTCAGCGTGTTCGGTCAGAGGGTTAGATGGCTTCTGCAATAAAAAAAACAGAGTTATTCGCTCAACGATGAACTTGAACAAGCATCATCGGACGTCCGCCCCGAACAAATAAAATGAACGAAAACGAACCAAAGGAGATCACAAAAAAAAAAAGTTTTCAGCGCGACGGAATGCCATGCTAAGGGGCCCAGGTTCGATTCCCAGCTGGGTCGGAGATTTTCTCCGCTCAGAGACTAGGTGTTGTGTTGTCTTCATCATCATAATCTCAGCCCATCGACGCGCAAGTCGCCGAAGTGGCGTCAACTAAAAAGACCTGCACCAGGCGACCGGTCTACCTGACGGGAGGCCCTAGCCACACGACATTATTTCAGCGGATTTTTTGTTTATTGAAAAACTGTAAAAAGTTAATATATTTTAGGTTATAATTTATTGAACATAGTGTGTCCTAAAGAATTTTTTTTTTTCATTGTTGCTTCTTACCGTGGTTTTACGTTATCTGGTTTTCCAGGACCAAATCTATAGTGTCCTGCACTAATAGCTTGTCCTCTGCAAACCAAACGATATAACTGTAAATTTCATCGGCGATTTAACCGCCAACAAGCTAAAACAAAAATTAAAACAAAACAATCCCATACTAACAAGAACAGACAAAGGTAACATCACTGTGATTATGAATGAAAATGAATACACAGATAAAACATTAGGGTTTCTGAAGGACAACAACATCAGCATACTGACCAGTGACCCAACAACAAGATGTCAGAGGAACATCCAACAAATAGTAAAGAAAACATCAAAAATACATTTTCAGAAGACCAGATAAAACGAATCATACAAAAAATCGAAATACACTCACTCTAAAATCCCTGCCAAAGGTGCACAAAGAACATACCCCACTAAGGCCGGTCATAGACTTCAGAACTACTCCAGGATACCACATAGCCCAACATATACACACATTACTAAGGAACATATACACTTTCGAAAACAACAGAAACCTGGACAACTCAATGCAACTAGCAGAGAGAATCAAGAACATAGACATACCAGACACAGCAAGCCTCATATCATTGTACTATAATTCGTGAAACAATCAACATCACCATACAAAGACTAAAACAACAAGGAAACACACCAGTCTCACACATTAATGAAACAGCTATCATACTCAGGACCACGACAGCACAAAATTACTTTAAGTTCAACAAAGAATTTTATTACCGACATGAAGAGCTGCTAATGGGATCACCAATTAGTGGCCTCCTAGCCAACATATTCGTGAACAACCTATAGAACAGGATCTTCACATACATAATAAGACAAAAAAATACAAATTTATATACTGGTACCGTTACGTTGATGACATAATATGCTTAGCTAATGAACCACACACATATATAGAACAGCTAAACAAGGAAATAAACAACTTAAACCCAACAATTCACTTCATATTAGAAACTGAAATAGGCAACACACTAAATTTCCTGGACCTCACCATATGAAAAACGAACAACAGCCATGGCGTCACAATATTCAGGAAACCGACAACCACGAGCACAACCATTTACAATCTGTCGAACTGCCCGGTGGCATACAAGTAAGCAAGCTTGAGGTTCATGCTCAACAGATTGAGCAGAACACCCATAAGCAAACTGAATTACACACAAGACCTAAACACAATAGCAGAGGAAAATGGTTACAAGCCCCACGTGGTAGGGAAATTAAACCAACAAACTTGTAAGCAGAAAAGGAACGAAAGCACAATACACACACAAAACCTTACACGACACAGAGCAACACAACAGACAAACACACACAGGTAAATTGAACATATCAGGAGTACCGGTATATGAACGCACATGCAACACTTATAAGTCAGTATACATAGGACAAACGTGCAGGAACTTTAAAACAAAATACTCAGAACACCTCAGCCCCATAAAAAGTAACAGCACCCACAGCACATTTTCTGACCACCTAATAGCCCATAATCACTACCCAACTACAATAGATAGAGATTTAAAAATATTGAAATCCAGCCACAGCCTAAACCACAAACTGGCCATCGAAGAGAACTTCCACATACAGAAGGCAATAGCAGAAGGCAAACAGGTTTTAAATAAAGAAACTACACTGTCTAAACGCACATTATTTAACATATTGAAGTAACTTCACTGAAAAGGCAACACAAACAGCTCAAGGAACTTACTCACACACACGTACACGCACACACACAAACACAAACACACACACACACACATGCATACATACACAGAAAGAGTGAGAAAAGTAAACGAAATTCAAATTCGGCGCCAAACTCTCTCGGGAACAAATGAAAAACGACGGCGTTAGGAAACACAACTTACTGCTCACCGCATCTTGCGAAGTAAAAAGCTGTTTATAAAGGAATAAATTACATTAATATGTGTGTGCAGTGTCGTCGGAATCCAAATGAAGAAGGATCGGTCACAACAAAACGTGAGTAGTAACAAATATATATGCAAAACATTTTGACAAGCTAAAAGCCAGGTTTTTAAAAATCTAGGGATGTGTCAAATCACCGATGAAATTTACATTTACATCGTTATGTTTTCAGATGACAAGCTATCAGTGCAGGACACTAAAGAGTTGGTCCTGCAAAACCATATAAAGTAAAAGGAAAATCACGGTAAGAAGCAAAAACGAATAAAAAATTTCTTTAGGCCTCACTTTGTTAAATCAATTATAACCTAAAATATTTTCACTTTTTACAATTTTTCAATAAACAAAGAACCCACTGATGATGGCAAAGAAGTGCTGAAACATGTTTGGGTATAAAGCAAAAGTGTGTTTGCAAAAAGGCAGAATCTATATCTTATAATTTAACTGCAAATACGGAAAAAAAGGACGAGAGCTGCAGATCCAATAGATGAATGTGCAGAGAGAATATTTTCTGTGCTAAATGTTCAGTGCATGGTTGAGTAGAACAAAGGCACTCTTGAAAATGTAAGGCTATTGTTGACTGTACTGTACACCGTGAAAAATATAGCATGTGTTAATATAACATGTGTTCAGTACTATGACGGAATCATCTGAAAAATATTTCCTAAAAAGGTGCAAGGAAATCAAAAATATTTGAAGTAATTCACATTATCTGAACCCTCAGTTTTTAACAAAATATGGTAACCCTAGCTGTAGGCATTCATGTATTAATGTAATCGACATGTTTTGACAATAACAGATATTGCGTAAAGGAGGTTGAAATAAGTTACTTTAGATTAGATGGGCATTTCCTAGTGAATAGTTACGGTACATACGCTAGGCAGCATCAGAATGAGGGTGGGGAAGCTCTTTCTGTTAATAAGTTCAAAAATGGTTCAAATGGCTCTGAGCACTATGGGACTTAACATCTGAGGTCATCAGTCCCCTAGAACTTAGAACTACTTAAACCTAACTAACCTAAGGACAACACACACAACCATGCCCGAGGCAGGATTCGAACCTACGACCGTAGCGGTCGCGCGGTTCCAGACTGAAGCGCCTAGAACCGCTCGACCACTTCGGCCGGCTGTTAATAAGTCTATTATAATGAATGGTAATGTATAACAACAGCATGTGACTGGGATACACACCGGATTTATGTACAAAAGGGACCTTTAAGTGCCTACTACATCTCGAGGTTACCGAGAAAATGGGTTTGCTAAGCGGCTAACATTCATTATATTGTTTCAGTAATATTCATGACATCAGTCAGCTCTATGGTCATAATGGCAGATTCCAATAAGTACTTTGTGTGCGATAAAGAGTTTCAGCTAACAAAAACTTTGTATGCACACATCAGGCCAGTAGCTTTTCAAGAAGTAATGTTTCTTATACAAGTGTTTGTATACTACCACGCGCAATAATAAAGTGTAAAGCGAAAGAGTTAAATGGTTGTTCGAAAGTTCTCTGTCAAGTGGTCTGAACACTTTGGCTAACTTGTTCTATAGAACTTCTGGAACTACTGTGACTAAACTATTATTAGTACTTAAGTATCCTCCAGAACAATTCAGAAAAGAATTGTGATTGATTAGCTACTACATTGAAACATATTAGCTGAAACTAGTGAGCTGAAAATTTCGTGACTTATTTCAGATGTCTAGTTCCACATTAAACTGCAGCTAATATATAAAATAAACTGTGATAATCAGAGACTAGCATCAATAGCAGTCTTACAATTTGGAGATGTGAGTTTTGTCTAGATGTGTCAATAAATCCTCATTCAGCTCTGTTTGTCAAAATATCATGTGCAAATGAACCAGATTCTGACAAACTACGTAATGACATGGGCACATGACATTGGCATACCGCTGTTTGTATAACAACGACAAAAAATTTAAGCATACCACTTATTTGTGTTAAGCTGAGGTACTGGACACTACCTTCTCCCTCCTGAAATCGTGTTGGCGGTGAAAGACTACTCTGTAGTGTAGCCTGGTTTAGGCTGAAAGATAATTGTTTGTGAGTTGTTGAACTCAACGAATTTGAATGGCAAATGAAGGTTGTAGTAACAGATTTACTTGTGGTGTAGCCTAATAATTACGTTCAAGCCGTATTTAAAAGTAGTTTTCTGTATTTAAGTCAATTTCGGTCATAAAAATTAAAACAATAAGGTAAATGTAGAAAACATATATTAGATAATGAACAAGCCTTCAACGAGTATTTTGATACATACATAATAAATAATATGCAAAAAATGAAAAGGGACTGTCTCCAGAATGAGATTTCCGCTCTGCAGTGGAGTGTGCGCTGATCTGCCAGGAAGTTTCGTATCAGCGCACACTCCGTTGCAGAGTGGAAATCTCATTCTGGAAACATCCCCCAGGCTGTGGCTAAGCCATGTCTCCGCAGTATCCTTTCTTCCAGGAGTGCTAGTTCTGCAAGGTTCGCAGAAGAGCTTCTGTGAAGTTTGGAAGGTAGGAGACGAGATAGTGGCAGAAGTAAAGCTGTGAGGACGGGGCGTGAGTCGTGCTTGGGTAGCTCAGATGATAGAGCATTTGCCCGCGAATGGCGAAGTTTCCGAGTTCGAGTCTCGGCCCAGCACACAGTTTTAATATGCCAGGAAGTTTCATATCAGCGCACACTCCGCTGCAGAGTGGAATTCACATTCTGATTCTACGATATAGTTGATGTATAGTCACATAAGTAGTTTTAAAGTTTGATAAAGCCGTTATAGCTTTAAAGATTCAAGAAAGACCTATCTGCCTGAAAATTTGAATGTAAAGAAAATGTTACTGCTGATTAAAGAATTTTATCTTACAGCTGATGTTTCCTATGAAACCTACATATGCATTATGAACATGAATTTTAACATATGCTTCAGATACCCAAGTATTGACGTGCAATAATAGTGATGAAATCTCTTCCAAACTGAAAGCACTGTCCCCAGAAAAAGATAAGGAAGAAATTAAAAAGTTAACAACTATGAATGTTCTTCACAAAAGAAAAACTGAAACATTCTACCAACACATAAGAGATGCAAGACACAAAGCTATGAAAACGGGCAAGACAGAAGCAATTCTTAAGGATTTTGCTAAAAATATCTCAATACCAAATATAACTACGAGCGGTGGTATTATAAGCGTCAAAGCGCCAACTATCAACATATTCATTCAACACCCACATCCTCTCCACGAGGCAGTTGGTTTTCTAACATGAGGTTATTGCGAAGAATGGTCCTAACGTGGTAACGTCATTTCTTTTTCATTTTGTTTCATTTTGTTATAAACTACGTAGATAACATTGATAATACGAAACTACATCAAGAAATTCACTCAAACCAACTTTTCAGGAAAGACTCTTGGTAAGTCTTCTGAAACAGAAAGAGAATGAGCATGTGAGTCAGCTACTCTGGAGTTTCTTTGTATGTACGAATGTTTTACTGTCATTTCAAATATTTTTACTATCATTTCTAATGTTATTATTATCAAAACGCACAGTTATCTTTCAAGAAACGCACAGTTACCTTCCATATTCTGTTCAAGTTCAAATGTTTTGCGATTTTGCAGGAGGGCAAAATTAGAATTTCACAATTTTTTCGCTTTATGCCCTACGTCGTACATAAGAACATTTATGGCTTGACACCATCAAGATCGCCTTTCCAGACCGAAGTCATTCGTACAGGGAACGAGATAAGAACGTTGGTCTGCGAAATTTGAAACAAAGAATGGAAGCTCCTGAGGACGTCATACACACGATTGAAAATTCGGGAATGAAACCGTCATCTTTTACTGTGGAGGGAGTCTGAGTCAATGGTGTACGATGGAAAGACATTTTAAATCATAAATACGTACTGAAATGTCCGGCTAAGATCCAAACTGAGAAGGAAATTGAGGCCACATCAATTCACCCTCGTCTGATGTTCTGGAGAGAGGCGTACAGTGGCCCGTGGTATCCAGCACCATAAGAAAGCTCGACAAAGGTGCATCAAAACATAAGACAGGAGAATTCAAGCTACCTTCTTTGTCCTAGACAAATAATTGTAAGTAGACAAATAAATGCTAGCTTTCAAATTTTCCTTTAAAATTGGTTGTGTAGAAAAATGTATAACAAAAGTCTTTATTATCTGTAGGTCATCTTCGCATTTCAAGAGCGAAGTACCAGGATTTCTGTGGCCAGGCAAGAATGAAGTTTTTCCATAGACTCTCAAATGACTAATAATTTGGAAGATAACTGTGCGTTTTGATAATAATAATATTAGAAATGATAGTAAAAATATTTGAAATGACAATAAAACATTCGTACATCCAAAGAAACTCCAGAGTAGCTGACTCACATGCTCATTCTCTTTCTGTTTCAGAAGACTTACCAAGAGTCTTTCCTGAAAAGTTGGTTTGAGTGAATTTCTTGATGTATCTTCGTATTATCAATGTTATGCACTTTAAAAACCATCTCATTTTATTTTCAAAACATAAGAATTCAATATTTCGCTTTGTTTGAGAACAGTACTTAGTGTGAAAAGACTTATTGCGTTTTGGAATTAAAATTCCTTTTTCTGAGTTCCACTGAAAAGGAATTTGCCTGGTTCTTTCCGTCGACCCTCATACCTAAATTATGTGCTCCGAAACAAACATATCATCATCCAAATTCCGAAGTTTCCGAATATAAAGTACCCCTAAGTAAATCTGAGCACCATGGAAATGAAGAAAACAATAGCATACCCTTCAGTTTCTTTCATTAAGCCAATTACCTAGACCGCGTGCTATACCGTAAGTCACTCTGTCATTCAACTAATAATTCGTAGTCACATTCATTGACTCTTAGACAGTCACATATCAATCTAATCTATAATTCTGACTGCGATACAGATCAACCTGCGCCCGAACTTGGATTCTACACTTCATTTACATAATCGAAACTTCATTGAACAATCGGTTTTTACGAAACGTTCCAAAGTGACAGTTGTCTTTCTTTTCTTTTAAAAAACACAGAATCTAAAACCCCATCGCTTCTACAGCGATCTCGATTTCTCGGCGACAGGGTAAGGTTTAGGTTTCACTTAATTTATTGCACTTGGGGAGGGCTTTTAACAGCCACATGTCCGTAAATATCTCCTCTGAGTGTTTATTTATTTATCTGCAGTGTCTCATTTATAATATCCTATTCAAACAATGACTTGGGAACGCTCTACCGATGCCAGGTTCCGCTCTGGTGGTATCTACATCTCGGATGTGACGGATAACATGCTGAGTTGGTCTAAATTCTCATGAACTTTTGTGGACCTAAGTTTGATCATTTCCACAATAGGTACCAAATTGCGCTCATTATGTATTATGTGGATTCGTGTGGGTCTTGAAGCTTTAAGTATTCACCGCAGGACTATAGCAGTATCTGGATGATCTGTATTTGGGTATTGCTAGCAAGACCTCCGGATGTGCTCACATAAAAGATTTTTACTAGTACAGTTGCTTTGTAAAGTCTAACTTTCGTTGAGATATTTCCCTCCCAACTGCAGAATAATGGCATCAATTCCCTCGTCATGCCAAAGGCATTCACTTTTATGTCTTGCACATATCTGTGGAAAAAAGGTGCCAATCCAATGTGACTCCCAAATACTTGACAGTTGCACTCCCTGGTACCTCTTGATTGATTCATTGATTTTGACAGGGAAGCTAAAACAGCTTTGGTGTAACCCGCCGCTGCCCGCACCGACACCCAGTTTATTGTGCGTTATCGCTCCCTGTATATCTAGTAAAGCCAACCAGTGCCGTTCAGTAGTGCGAGGAGTCCCTTAACCAGTGTTTTGTTAGACACAATTTCTTCAGATGTAGTTGTCCCGAAAATTCTGTATCTCCTGCTCTCCAATGCATTCGAAGATTAGGTGTGATGCAGTTTCTTCACTCTCATCACAGATCCTACATTTAGAGTCTTCTTCCGTCATACCCGTTACATGAAGGTGTTTTTTGAAAATTCCATGGCCAGTCATCATTCCAACCATGAGTTTAATCTTTTTCCTGTTCAGTCACAGAGCTTCTTTTAAAACGTGGCTTAGGCCTCATTACCTTACCATGTTTTTGTTTATAGACTTTGGTCCAGCATTCTATGTGCTGTTTCCTAAGCCAATTCTGTACTTCTAGTTTGATCATAGCCTTGGTGATTGTCAGGATAGGTTCCGGTCCAATGAATGGAGTCTTTGTCCCCATCCTGGCCACTCTGTCGGCTTGTTCATTGCCACCGATACCTGAGTGGTCAGGAACCCACACTAGGTTTACTCTGTGGCTTCCCCTTAGCTCCACCAGAGCCCTGTGGCATTCTGCAACAATCTTAGATCTTGTTGCAGGAGCTGCCAATGAATTCAGGGCTGCCTGGCTGAATAGATATAGATGCTACAGTCCTTGTAGCACCTATGCATATTCTCCTCCACACATGCCCTGACTGCAGTAATTTCAGCTTGGAATACCGAGGCCAGTTTTCCTAGAGAGATGATACCCTCCAGTCTTGGCTGAACCCTGTACACCCCGGCCCCAGCGCATTGCTCTGATTTCGACCCATCACTGAACCAGACAATGTCCCCTATATGATGTCGAACTGTTTTTTCTCACTGCTCCCTGCTTCCAATTATTATACTGTAAGGCTTGTTGAAGCAGTTGGGAGTTATTACATAGTCGACCGGGATTTCCCCAGCTATTCCTATGTTTACCTCACTCACTATTGTAGTGTGTGATTGTGGATATCCCAATGGGATCCAGTTTTTACTAGTTTTGAGTCTGTATGCACCAGCTTCTGCCTCCATCTTTACCCAAAGGTGTAGTGGAGACTGTCCAGCATGCCTTCCATCCCAGCAGTTGCTGTGCTGCTAATTCCGCCTGTTATGGCTAAGCAGTCCAGTCTCTGCACGTTAGCAAGCTCCTTAGCTGCAAGCTGCTGTTCTACCTTCATCCACTAGACTACGGCCCCATAGGAAATCCTAGGTCTCACCACTGTGATGTATATCCAGTGCATACCTCTAGGGCTTAGGCCCCAGTTTTTGCCACAAGCCCTTCTGGTAATCACTAGAGTACCTTTCGCCTTGGAGCAAATGCTCTTAATGTGAGGGGTCCACGTTAGTTTCTCATCTAAGGTTACCCCTAGATATTTCACTATCCCCTTCACAGGTAGAGTTTCATCGAAGAGCTTTGGATTCCAACTTGAGTGTTGGATATGCCTCTTCATGAATGGCACCAAAACAGTCTTCTTAGGATTAACCCTTAGATCCTGTTTAATGCACCAGTCTTGCACAATGTCCAATGCACCTTGTACCATATTTCTAACTGTCTCAGTAAATTTGCCAAGTATTACTATGACAAGGTCGTTTGTATATCCAAGGCAAAAGCATTGTGTGGAATTTAGTTCCTTGATGAATTCGTTCACCAGTATATTCCACAACAAAGGGGACAAAACTCCTCCTTGTGGACAACCTCTAGTGGTGTTAATTACCATCTTTTCATTCGTCATGGTAGCCTCTACCTTCCTTCCATTAAGCATGGCCCTAGTCCACTTACACATAGTGGTCCCTAGGTCGTGTACCTCTGCTGCCCTAACCATGGAATCGAAGGTTGTGTTACTGAAGGCCCCCTCGATGTCCAGCAAGATGCAGAGGGCTATTTCTTGAAAGTGAAGTGCTTTCTCCACCCTCCCAATGAGTTGATGGAGAGCTGTCTCACGTGATTTACCTGGTTGATATGCGTGTTGGTTTGAATGTAGAGGGGCCGAAATTAACCTCCTCTCCCCAAAATATATATTAACCAGTTTTTCCAATGTTTTAAGAATGATGGAGAACAGACTGATTGGTATATATCCTTGGCCTTGGTATGATCAATTCCCTCTGGCTTTGGAACGAAGACAACTTTCACTGCCCTCCAGACATTGGGAATGATTTCTACTGCTAGGCTATCCCTGAATAACCTGCATAGGAGTCTTATGAGATTCTCTCCTGCCTGTTGTAGGAGAGTTGGAAAGATTCCATCTGGACCATGTGACTTGAACAGTTGGAATGTTCCCCCCGGCCATTGGATTTTACTGAAGTCGACACACTCCTTGGCTGATTCACAATCCTCTCTTCGAGTGCCTGAGAACCATTGTCTCTCTGGGATCACATTCTGGTCTATCTGCCAGAGCATATTGAGGAAAGGGAGTTGTGAGGAGAATTTCCAGCGTCTCCTGTGCAGTCTTTGTATATTCCCCATCCTACTTCCTCAATGTACCTCCTGGATTAGTTGGTACTCTAGTGAGGATTCTGTGAAGTCTGGATTGAGCAGCCGTGCTTTCCACTTCCTCACAGAATGCCTTCCGGGTTGCCTCCTTTGCTTGTCTAATTGCAAGGTTGTAGTTGACAAGAGCCTCACGATATTTTGCCTATTGTCCTTTACGTCTCACAAGGTTAAACAGTCTTCGTACCTGTTTTCTTTGCGTTTCTAAATTATTGTTCCACCAAGGCACACTCCTATTTGTGCACTTATTGGTGATTGTGCAGTTGTCCTCGTATGAGGTCACTATGGCAGAGGTAACAGCCTCTGCTACTTCCCCAAACTTTACTGGATTCCTTATCGAGGTTTTAATTTCCGATATGCTTAAGTCAAGGTCCCTCCTATATGTCTCCCAGTCTATTTTCCTGGGGTTCCTATAGGCCATGGTCTGTCTGATTCCCATTTCAACCTTGAATTTAATATACATGTGGTCTGATGAGGATGGCTCTAACGCCACATGCCATTGTTTGACATAGCTGCCCATCATCTTAGAACCAAAGGTTAAGTCAATTACTTCTTCCCTTCTGCTATTCCTGAATGTAGGTTCATTGCCCCCATTCACGACCTCCAAGTTGTTAGACAAGACAAATTCGAGAAGTTACTCACCTCTGCTGTTGGTGTACTTGCTACCCCACACTAGGATGTGGGCATTGGCATCACATCCAACCAACAGTTGGTTACCTTGCCGATTGCAAGCTTCTGTCAGTCTCCTCAACCCCAAAGAAGGAGGAGAGCTGTCTTCGAAAGGAAGATATGCTGAGGCCAAAACAATTTCCCTCGTTGTACCTTCCTCACATTGCTGTATCCTGATGGTCACTAGGTCCCTGGAGCAGACATACATCATTGGCATGAAAAAAATTCCATTTCTCACAGAGATGCATGTTCTGGAGTTTCTTAGGTTTGTAGCATAAATCAGCTTACCTCCAATGCCACTGAGGCCCGATACACCCTCTTTATATAAGTAGGGTTCTTGTATCAGGGCCACATCCACTTCCTCTCTCCCTAGGCAGCGGCTCACGACAGCAGTGGCCCCTTCACTGTGCTGCAGATGAATCTGCAGCACCTCCAGTCTCCGTCTTGCTGCCATCATTGCCTCTGAGGTCTTTGATTACCCTGACGGTGACCTGCAAGAACCCTAAAAACAATTTCAGGTCTTGCTCTCACATCGCCTTCAGAGACTTCTCTCTGACCTCCACCACCAGGGTTCATCCTTCTGGAACAGCCTTCTGATTTGTTACTCTCCAGTCCTCTGTCGAGACTTTTTGGTTCTGGGCCCCTATTTTCTCGAACAGAGTCTTTGGAGAGACATCCTTAAGGACCTTTGGTACCCATATTGATACCTTTGCAGTCTTAAGAAGCTCAGCTGCCGTCTTGACCAGGAGCTTTGCATCCTTCCACGGGGATATCATGGGCACCTTGTCCTTCAGCCATTCCACCATGTGCACCACCTCAAAGACAAAAATGAGGGCACCACAATCTAGATAGACCCTCCTGAAGTTGGGTCCTGGACCAGCGTCCCCCCAATCTTTCCAAAGAGAACCATCTGTATGAGTTCCTCCTGCTGCGAGGTGATGGCTACCAGACAACTGCCATCTAAAAACCTGTGACTGCGGTACTATAGGTTCTGTTTACCTATTTCTTTCCTCGGCTTTTTCTGGGCTCGCTTATCCTCTTGTTACCTGTCTTGGACATTGTGGGGGGTCTGTGTATCCCCTTCAACCTAAGACAGTTTTTTCTTGGGGGTATTGGGCTCAAGCACATTTAATTCGCCCCACTTGTGTTTGGGAAGCCATTCTTTTCCTTCATTTTGTCTCTGTTCCCTGAGAAGTTTCACCCTCTGGGCCCCAGACAGGGCTTTAATATTGATCTGATCCAACTTCTCAGTTACAGTTCCCACTTCTAGCTCAGGTCTAGACCCTGATTCAGTAGTAGGAGTACTTTCCATCGGTCCTGACCCCAATGTTTGGGTGTCTGAGGTCTGTTTGCCCCTCAGTTGGTTTTAATTTATTTTCTTTTGTCTTGTCCATCTTGGTCCCACGAGATTTGGGGATCTACACGGTCCACACCACGAAAACCCTGCATGGTGTAAGGCTACTTACTCAGGGAGGTGGCCCAGTATCCCCGAGGCTCCGTTTGCGACATATCTTCCCATGTGCCATGCAACCCTTGGCACGGATCGCATCACACCTTGGGTCGGGAAGGGAATTGGGTAAGGACTAGGAGTGGATAAAGAAGACAGGGCGTTGTGAGACACTCTTAGTCTGATCCATCAGCTAAGGCCTTTCCGGCAGTAGTTCCTCTACCTTCAGCATAGCCCTCAGTTTCACGTGGATATGCAGGCCCCCCTCCCCCCACACACAGACAGTGCCTGATCCAAGTGGTGTCCCCTGGAGAGGTGGGTACCTCTTGTCCTTGGATAATAAGGTTTTTCTCTAGTTGTGAACGTTTTTTGCTAAATTAATTGCTGTTATTTTGGCTGTGTTAATTTTAATCTTGTTATATCTGCACTACTCTGTGGTGAGGTCCAGTTGCGTCTGTAGTCTTCTGGTGTTGGCGTTATCTGGGAGCCCACTTGTAAAGTGCGCTGTGTCATCTGTGAATTGTGCCAGTTGAATGATTGCAATCGTCGACTTGTCGTTGACGTAGGCTATAAACATGAGTGATGACAAAACTGATCCTTACGAAAATCCGGCCTCTAAGAGTTTGATCTCCGATTTGATGCCTTCAGTTTCCACTCGCATTATTCTGTTAGAGAGAAAGCTTGCTATGAGTATAATATACTCACTGCAGACTATACTTATGTCTAGAAAAAGCTCAGCGGTCTAGATTGTCGTGCTGAAGTCCCTTGTGACATGTTTCAGAATTTTCAACACTTGGAGCTCTGCCGAAATGTTCCGCTGGAATCCATGTTATACTGGTTGGATCGTCTCCTCTTGAGTTATAATGTATTGTAGTCTGCCTTAATGATCCTTTCGAACGTTTTTCCAGAATTGATCAGTAAACTGACCGGCCTGTGATAGACAGACTGAGCTTTAACTTTCCTTGGTTTTTGAATAGGATTAACTTGTGCCAACTGCCATTTTTTGAGAAATAGCAGTTGAGCAAGCAGCTGTTGTAAATGTTAGTCAGAAGGAGGAGTGCTTTCCTCCGTAGTGTCTTGAGGTCTTCATTTGTTCCTTTATCCAGCCAAGGTGGTCTGCTGTTAGTTAAATTCTTTAACTTGGTCCCGTCTGCACAAGGTGTTATTCAATGAGGTGCATTCCTGATCTCTTATACGGTTAAGTACTGTGCTGTTTGGTTGATTGTTATTTTGTCCTTTCTTTCTCGAGTGTCTAGGTCTTCCTGCATCAATCAGTTTCGTGTTTCAGAAGTCTCAGCAAGGGCTTGTGCTTTTTCCAACGAATAATTTGTAAGTCCGTTCCCAGTCTCCAGAAGCTGTTTCGTGTTTTCTCTCCCTCTCAGTCGTCTGAGCTGTTGCCACTCATCTGTGGTTTGTAGCAGATAGTTCGCTATCTGAGTCTCCCATTTCTCAGTTTCCTACTCTTTATTTTTTCTTGCTGAAATGTGAGTCTAGGATGGATTGCCATGAAGGACAACAAAACGGGGCATAGAATATCGACTACGAACCGCTGTTGTGTTTGGGTTTCGCGGATGACCTGCTATGAAAAGAAATGGTACCCTAGACCATCACTAATGACTGAGGGACCATGTGGCGGGTGACAGTCAGGTTGGTATTCCACGGCTGTCGGTGACTTCTCCAGACACGTCTTTGGCCTGGAATCTCATTGATTGGAGTAGAATTGTCTTCAGCGATGAGTCCTGCTTCGAACTAGGCCCCGATGACCAACAAAGAGGTGTCTAGAGACGCCTCGGACAGTGGGGGGATACCAACCTAATTGTCGCTCGCCATACGGCCTCACGACCAGTGCTGACGGTCTGGCATGCCATTTCTTTTCATATCAATACCCATTTCGTTATCATCTTCGCAATCCACACATATCAGCGGTAAATCAACAATATTCTATGCCCCGTTTTGTTGCACCTCATGGAAAGCCATCCCGGTCTTACGTTGTAGTAAGATAATGCCGGCGACAGCTTCTACTGGTTGACTCCATGTTTGCCAAACCCTATCTAGGCCTGCAAGGTCGTCTGACCTTCCCCCAATTAAGGACGTTTGGAGCATTATGGGCAGGGCCCTCCAGCCATCTTGGGGTTTTTGACGATCCAACGCGTCAGTTGTACAAAATTTGGCATGACATCTCTCAGAAGATTATGCAACGACTCTGTCAATCAAAGCCAGTCCGAATAACTGTTTACATAAGGGCCACAGGTGGACCAACACGTTATTGACTTGCTCAGTTTGTGAATCTCTTTCTCTTAAATAAATCATTTAATTTTTTTATAGTTGTAATCATTTGTTTGTCTGTACATGCACATCACATCTACTGATTTCCGTCCCACTCGGATAATTCCTTCGTGGTGCCTCGTTGTCTTTTTTTTTTTTTTTTTTTTTTGTCTTAGAGTGTATTTTCGGTGAGATAGTCAATAAGTTGTATCTATGTTTTCTTCAGTTGCGGCGTTTATAGTTGGTCTGACGTTAGTGTTCATATAACTGATTAATTTGTTCCTATCATTACCAGTCGTCTTCCAACAATGTGGATGTTTCATAACTCTTTGGATTTTGCCAGTTACTTGTTAGTGATCAGAAGTAAGGTTCATCATTGTCGTCAACTCTGGGTCGCAGTCTATTTTCTTATGTATAGCTACGTCCAGTGCATCAGCCAGGCCGATGATTAATTGGTATTGGACTATAGGTAGGTTCGAGAGGTCCCCATATGGTGGTGTCAAGTGTCCTCCATGTTCATCAGTTGTCCCCCCTCGGATTGGTTCTTGTTGAGTGCCATATAGGTGTTTCACATTGAATTCGCCGCTGAAAATAATTTTTCGAAACTGTGAAATATACTGTGTGTATTGGTACGTAGGCAAAGCCAAGGATAACCGCTGTAAGCGCCCGCAAAAGATGTATTTTGCTACGCCGGAAGGCGAGAACAAATGATAAAGACCTCATTCAGTTTTTTGTCACCTTATGTTTTGAGTTCTCGTGGAGAGAGGACGTGTTTAGATATAAGATGCGTGTAGTAGCTTTCGCAGTATCTGAATAATAATTTTTCTCAGTGCAAAAATATGAGGCCTTTTTATTTTCTTCGGCGCACCACAAAAAGCTCATGTCATCTCCTGCTGCCTGCAAATGGCGAAGAAGTCCGATAAATGAAAATTACATTACCGACACGGTCACGATGAATAAGTTTTGCGGCGTCGGAAGAAGAAGCACCTAACAGAAGTTAGTAGAGTTCGACAATATGGAAGTAAGTTCAACTTAATACGGACGCAAAGGAGAGAAATTCTAAGACCTAAAATTTGTGCATTAATTGAAAATAATTGATTTCTATTAATCTCTTTATTTAGGTACCCTTTCATATTATTGCTATTTATATTTATGCATATATAAATTTGCACATGGGTTTGTCTTGAGGTATTAGCTGGGCATTTGGTCTTAAGGAAGGCGCTACCAAAGTTTACTTGTTCTGTTGTTGTCTAGATGGTTATTGCCGTTGCTCAAGTTGTTGTAATTGTCGCAGCCTTTCTTCAGGATGCGTGATATTGTTGCGGAGGAATACTGTCGTCCCGCATCCTCTTCTGTTTTGTCTGTCCGTTCTATACCCTGTCATACTCCTTGATCGGAAATTTTCAGACGTGCGGGAATTTGTTTCTGTTGAACATCAATATTAATGGTGGAGACAAAAATCTTGTAGTTCTTTTTTCTTGTTTTGAACTCTGTTAGCATTCCAAATGAAGATAATTATCTTAGTAATGATGTCAGGTGCTCTTGTCAGCTTCCTCCCCAAGTTGGTTTTTGGAATAAGTTGCCATTCTTAAGGAGGGCAACAGTTTGGCGATCCCTGGCAGAGCTTCACGTGCTTCCAGTTTTTCTGTGTCGTTGTTGGTGTCACTATCTTCTCTGAAGGCAAGGTTGTAGCTTTTTGATTTAAAACTGCTTCGTACCTTGTGAGCTCGTGTCGCATCCTGGGCTGTCTTGCATCTTTTCTAGCTTGCTGGATGACACATCCTGTTTGCACTTCGTGCATTTGGCTGGTTGGTCCTTCGGGTGGGTACAAACTTCCCTTTTTTGGGGTGGGGAGGGGGGGGGCAGGAGGGGGCCTCTGCAGCTAATACATCTTGCTAGAATGTGTCCATCTTCGGCAATTTTTACACTGAGGGGGGGACGTCTCATGAAATAGACCTTTCTATTCTGACTTTTACGTAACATATATGTCCAACACCATATATGGCACCTGGGTTTTTGGCAGAGTAGTCATAAATACATATTTAGGAATCAGCTGTACAGTTTTTGGATCCTTCTTGTGATACTGGTGCACTTATCGGACAGTGAAACTTTTTTTCGAAGTTCCTGTAAGGACTTCTTCCGTATCTGGTGGCAGATAGGTGATGAATACTTTCAATTCCCTTTTGCCTGGTTGCTGATGGATGTAGAACGGTATATTATTGACTTGTCAAAAGTTGAATTATCTTGAAAGTCTTCCATTCTTGCTCTGAGGCTCCCTCTATAAGGTTTTTGATAGCCTTTGTAGGTTTTGCATGCTTTGCATCGCAATGGATAACCAATGGCTGTACTCAATGTTTCTTCTCATTGTTGACTTGTGTCTCTGTGGGATTTTGTGCAGGTGGCTCGTTTCAGGTTTCTATCAAGGCATCGTATTTGTTAGTTGCCTCAATGTTCATCTCCATTCTTCTTTGAACATGTGTCCTTCGTGCAGTCTTCCGACATACGGATCTCCGAGAGGAGACTTTGGTTAATTGTTCTTCGTCGTCGTCTTCTTCTGTGGTATCTTAATCAGCAGCTAATTCAACTTCCAGTTTTTCATCTGAGCCGGCCGAAGTGGCCGTGCGGTTAAAGGCGCTGCAGTCTGGAACCGCAAGACGGCTGCGGTCGCAGGTTCGAATCCTGCCTCGGGCATGGATGTTTGTGATGTCCTTAGGTTAGTTAGGTTTAACTAGTTCTAAGTTCTAGGGGACTAATGAGCTCAGCAGTTGAGTCCCATAGTGCTCGGAGCCATTTGAACCATTTTTTCATCTGACTTTGAGTCGTCGCTCGATTCTCCTTCGCTGCATTCCGTTGGATTGTTTTCTTCTGTGTTGGATTCTCCTGATTTCTTCTAATTTCATTTTCTATTGCCTGTTCTACTTAATTTCTTGATTTTTTTCCTTGGTGTGGATGCATTTTCGTTGTCTCCGGCCTCGCCCATGTTGGAAACTGGTCTCTCCTTTGGTGGTGGCGGTGCTGGTGGGAGGTTGTCCCTAATCGCATGTCTATTGGTGCCTGGCATACCTTCACCTAAGGTCGCGAGCTTTTCTTGTACCTACGTCCCTAACATCCAGCTAGTCTGGAAATATTTCTCGCCTGTCATGCTCTAACACTCTCCGACAAGCCACAAGAGTGCAATCGTGACAATTTTTCTGTGCAGCGTGACGTGATTGCTCCAAGACGTACACGCTGCCAGGAGCAACCTGACTGTCAACGACAGTTGTGGGCACATCTGTACTTAAAGGCTTCGATTAACAGCTGACCTCACTTATGTCAGTAGAGCTCATTACAGGCAAAGTAACGAGGCGGGTCTGTTATTGGTTTTCTTGCCCACCTTATTATGTCATGAACGTTAGCCAATCAGCAACCACTTCTCTGGCTGCCATCAGACGCAGGATTAAGTATCTGTTGGTGGAGTGTGGAAACCTTTGCTCAAGATGCGAGTGACGGACAATGCACACATGCAGAGGTGAGCACTGTAGCCCATTGTGTGAAAGGCTTATGATTGACAGAGGGGACTCGTCGTCAGCAGGCTTTCTGCGCCACGAAAGCACATCCTGTCGCTAAACGTGGGCCAGCGTGGGAAATATAACGGGGGAGCTAACCTTTCTACATGTGTGCGACCTCCCTGAAGCCAGCTGAAACTCATCGAGAGTTTGTTTACGACATGGCACGAACTGTCATCCTGTGGGACAAGACTGAGAGAGCGCTTGCTGGAAGCGTTACTTGAAAGTCCATCCATAACAGCAGAAAACTGGCCCACTGGAACGAGAAATCAAGAGCAGGAGAACTGCCCAGAAGGCTGGCACTGACCCTTAGATCGTCAGCCAATGATTAGACATAACGACTAAATTTCATCCGCGTGGTCTAAGGCGCCTTGTCACGGTCCGCGCGGCTCCTCCTGTGGGAGGTTTGAGTCCTCCCTCGGGCATATGTGTGTGTTGTCCTTAGTGTAAGTTAGTTTAAGTTAGATTAAGTAGTGCTTAGGGACCGATGACCTCAACAGTTTGGTCCCATAAGTCCTTACCACAAATTTCCAAATTTACAAAATTTCAGTGCTCTTGAGGTGCAAGACAAGAGAGACCTACATCAAAACCGCCTAGCTGGAGAGTGGAGAGGGCTTCTTTTTGATAAAGTGATGAGATTGGGTGATGACTTTTGGTGGGCCTTTTTGATGGAGCCACTGAGGAAGGAGTGAAACTTCGTGATGATTGTTTTGAAAGACTGTTGGAACTTCATCCAAAGACTACGTAGTCAGGACGTGGTTTGCACTTGCCCTTGGTGCTGATCAGTTCCCATGACGACCCAAGACTACTTTATGTTGCTCTATTTCTCATTCCTGTTTTTGCTGGATTTCAGCCCAGTCTGATGTTCATTCTCATGAGCCCTCCTCTTTGTTTACTTTTATGAATGCAGTCCTACATCTCTCACCTGATGCTGCTTTTGCAGTCTGTTTCCAATACTAATCTCAGTTTTGACTCTGATACCAACGAGTCATTCACATTATCACCGTCATAAGGTTAACATTCGATACCTTTGTGTGCCGCCTCTATAATCCAGCAGCACACAAGACATTTTGGAGCACCAACCTCTTAAAACCTTACTACCTGCAAGACGAACGCCTAGTCGTGTAGCCTTCGTCAGCGGTGTACTGTGTCCTCTGAAATTTGCGCCCAGGAAGGGTCGAGGAAGGGTCCGCTAATAACCTTGCCTGGCAGGTAGAAGAGCTGAAGGACGCTACCTAGAGCTCGCATTTTCAAGCCGTAATACACAAATGTTGCAATTGAGAAGGTCAATGTTAAGAGTACATCGACAGCTTTCTGCACGAAATCGATACACGTTACAAAACCATGGAACTACACTCCTGGAAATGGAAAAAAGAACACATTGACACCGGTGTGTCAGACCCACCATACTTGCTCCGGACACTGCGAGAGGGCTGTACAAGCAATGATCACACGCACGGCACAGCGGACACACCAGGACCCGCGGTGTTGGCCGTCGAATGGCGCTAGCTGCGCAGCATTTGTGCACCGCCGCCGTCAGTGTCAGCCAGTTTGCCGTGGCATACGGAGCTCCATCGCAGTCTTTAACACTGGTAGCATGCCGCGACAGCGTGGACGTGAACCGTATGTGCAGTTGACGGACTTTGAGCGAGGGCGTATAGTGGGCATGCGGGAGGCCGGGTGGACGTACCGCCGAATTGCTCAACACGTGGGGCGTGAGGTCTCCACAGTACATCGATGTTGTCGCCAGTGGTCGGCGGAAGGTGCACGTGCCCGTCGACCTGGGACCGGACCGCAGCGACGCACGGATGCACGCCAAGACCGTAGGATCCTACGCAGTGCCGTAGGGGACCGCACCGCCACTTCCCAGCAAATTAGGGACACTGTTGCTCCTGGGGTATCGGCGAGGACCATTCGCAACCGTCTCCATGAAGCTGGGCTACGGTCCCGCACACCGTTAGGCCGTCTTCCGCTCACGCCCCAACATCGTGCAGCCCGCCTCCAGTGGTGTCGCGGCCGGCCGAAGTGGCCGTGCGGTTAAAGGCGCTGCAGTCTGGAACCGCAAGACCGCTACGGTCGCAGGTTCGAATCCTGCCTCGGGCATGGATGTTTGTGATGTCCTTAGGTTAGTTAGGTTTAACTAGTTCTAAGTTCTAGGGGACTAATGACCTCAGCAGTTGAGTCCCATAGTGCTCAGAGCCATTTGAACCATTTGAACCAGTGGTGTCGCGACAGGCGTGAATGGAGGGACGAATGGAGACGTGTCGTCTTCAGCGATGAGAGTCGCTTCTGCCTTGGTGCCAATGATGGTCGTATGCGTGTTTGGCGCCGAGCAGGTGAGCACCACAATCAGGACTGCATACGACCGAGGCACACAGGGCCAACACCCGGCATCATGGTATGGGGAGCGATCTCCTACACTGGCCGCACACCACTGGTGATCGTCGAGGGGACACTGAATAGTGCACGGTACGTCCAAACCGTCATCGAACCCATCGTTCTACCATTCCTAGACCGGCAAGGGAACTTGCTGTTCCAACAGGACAATGCACGTCCGCATGTATCCCGTGCCACCCAACGTGCTCTAGAAGGTGTAAGTCGACTACCCTGGCCAGCAAGATCTCCGGATCTGTCCCCCATTGAGCATGTTTGGGACTGGATGAAGCGTCGTCTCACGCGGTCTGCACGTCCAGCACGAACGCTGGTCCAACTGAGGCGCCAGGTGGAAATGGCATGGCAAGCCGTTCCACAGGACTACATCCAGCATCTCTACGATCGTCTCCATGGGAGAATAGCAGCCTGCATTGCTGCGAAAGGTGGATATACACTGTACTAGTGCCGACATTGTGCATGCTCTGTTGCCTGTGTCTATATGCCTGTGGTTCTGTCAGTGTGATCATGTGATGTATCTGACCCCAGGAATGTGTCAATAAAGTTTCCCCTTCCTGGGACAATGAATTCACGGTGTTCTTATTTCAATTTCCAGGAGTGTATATCAGAAGCTGTTTCAGATCCTATTCATTTGATTAAAACATCAGAAACGAAACTTCCTACGGTTATACAAAAAACTGTTGACTTATCATGAGATTCCTTGCACAATTGCGCGACTAAGGTGATTTTTTTCCGAAACTGTTCCCAACTTTATTTTGGGGCTAAGATTTTTTTTTAAATTTTGTGTGTTTCGATAGCGTTATGTAAGAGAATTCTTTTTTTCAAAAGTCAAAGTAATTAAGAATTATCTTGGGTCCACTATGAGTCAAGCACAACAGTCTAATACAGCAGTTAGCCCAATAAAAATGGACTAGCTAAAGATATCGATATTGATGAGGCAATTTCAAAATGTACAGCCGAAAAAGAAGGAAGAAATTCTAAGCTACGTGTTAGTCACAAATGTAGTGTTTTATGCTTCTGTGAGGTTGGCATTTGGGGGGTAAGGGGGGGGGGGAGGGTGACGAATTAAAAGCTGCACTGGCTACCAAACTACCTAGCTTCGCCACTGCATAGAGATCAGTCTGGACCAGAGTAAAATATTGGATGTGTACGTAATCAAATAGAGAATTCCTTGTACAGTCCTGTACAAGTTCGAAATTAATCACAGCAAATATCGCCAAGACAATCAATAACATTTAAATAGCTCATCAGTCTTATCTTTACGTAATTTAAGTATGTGCATGTATCTTATAAGCTTTATAAAGTGAATGACAATTTCTCTCACAGGAATAAAGTTTACATTTCCCTTATATGTTTAATTTTATTTCAGTATGTCTTTATTCATTGACATAACAACCTAGCGAAAACAAATTTTGCGTTTGGTGTTTTACGTCGCGTTGACTGTTATTATCGCTAGAGATTTAGCTTTCGCCCAGGTTGGTGGTTATAGGAATGAGAGGAAGCAACCATCGCCTCCAAGGAACCATTCCAGCATCTGCCTGGAATCATCTGAGAAACCACAGAAGCCAAATTCAGTATGACCGGCCATAGAAGTGAGTCTAGGTTTTTAAAAATAATCAGATTTCCATCATACTTCATTCAGGCTTTGGACTGGCTAAATGGGAAAAGAAAATTATTGTCATTTAGGCGTGTTTAAAATCGGCTTATAAGCGTCCACAACATATATTTATTTTAAGTTTTTATATATTTATAAGTTGCTGTTTACATTTTGCACATTTTTCTAACTGTATACATCTTCTGATAGATTTAGTCAAATTTTTGGAGGCAGGAGATAGCTTTCAAGTAAACTCTGATCTCACCATCCTCTTCGTACTTTTTTTTGCTATTTTTTCCAGTTTTCATCCCGTTTCAAGCAAGCTCTGATCTCACCATCCTCTTGGTACTTATTTACTATTTTTTCCAGCCTTTCATCCCGTTTCATGTAGACTGTTTTTTTTCTCGTTTAGCTCCCATAATCAGCTCTGCCCTCACTAACGCGCACGTTGAATTTTTTGCTTCTCTTTTCATACACCGAATTACGTCATTGATTTTAGGATTTGGTGCCTGCCGCAGTGGCCGTGCAGTTCTAGGCGCTACAGTATCGAACCGCGTGACCCCTATGGTCGCAGGTCCGAATCCTGCCTCAGACATGGATGTGTGTGATGTCCTCAGGTTAGTTAGGTTTAAGTATTTCTAAGTTCTAGGTGACTGATGACCTCAGAAGTTAAGTCCCATAGTGCTCAGAGCCATTTAGGATTTGGGTCAGCAAGCATGTTATTAATTTTGTGGTGCCAGCCCCATATGGCGTTGGTCGTTCGATGGCGCTGTTTGTAGCATTTGCTACAAAGGAGTCAAAAAACTCAAAATACCTGGGGATATCCGGTGCCTGTGGATGTATCTCGAGCCAGCCATCACATACATTTCCTGTTGTAGAAACACCAGCGCAGCACACATGTGAATTTGTTGTTTCACTTCTTCATTTTCTTTGTATTCATGAGTAGGTCCTAGATCTTGCAGTTTTTCATATCGAAATAACACCCATGTACTTTGACTGTCGGTAATACAACTTCAATCGCAGAAATCGCTGCTGACTCGAAATTTACGGCCACGTTTGCAGGTTTCCAATGTGGAATATTTTCCACCAAATTTCAGAAAAGACGAATGTATGTCTCTTTTCTTTTGTTCGTCAATAATGCAAATGCAACTGGATAGATGTTTGTCTCATTATTTTTACTGCCTCTTCTGCTAAAAACTATAATTATCTCTCCTACTGTGTCATCGCTTAACAGAAAACTGCTGCCATCATTCATAGTTAGTAAGTGTGCTCTGAAGTCAATTTCTTCTCTTGGCTGCAGGTCTCTTTCACTCCCCTGTGATTTTGTCTGCTGGTAATATAAAGTTCTCTCTGTTGCTTGCTGCTCGGGCATTCCAGTGACAAAGTCATACTCTCGATTCTGCAGGCAACCCAGCTCCTCGTGCAGTTTTCTACGCCTGTTCAAAGTCTTCCTTACTTCCAACCGGACCGCGCGGGGTAGCCGTGCGGTTTAAGGCGCCTTGCCACGGCTCGCGTGGCTACCCCCGTCGGAGGTTCGAGTTCTCCCTCGGGCATGGGTGCGTATGTTGTCCTTAGCCTAAGTTCGTTTGTTAGATTAAGTAGTGTGTAAGCCTAGGGACCGATGACCTTAGCAGTTTGGTCCCATAGGAACTTACCACAAATTTCCAACTTCCATACGGGCTTCATCCGAAGCTC
The DNA here is from genome assembly GCF_023898315.1 of Schistocerca nitens. Lineage (NCBI taxonomy): Eukaryota > Metazoa > Arthropoda > Insecta > Orthoptera > Acrididae > Schistocerca > Schistocerca nitens. Next base: position 356,494,781 of record NC_064615.1, read on the forward strand.
CACGTTGGCGTTCGAGTAGAAAAAGCACCGTCGAATCCTTGTTTGTAAGGATTCCTCGACAGTGATTTGCTTTCTCTGTTGAACAATGCCTCAACACAGTGCCGTCTTCTTTCGTTCTCTTCACTATGTAAGGATAACCTTACCGCGAATGGTCGTTGAAACTTTCATATAAGAACTGTAGTGACAGAAATGCCTAAGTCGCACGATATCAGCACTACGACAGCTAGAGCGGTACTAAGGTTGTTTGCTCATACAATCAGTTACTGTGGTTGAGAAGGTCTATGGGGGCTCTGTTGGCCGTGTCTGGGGAGCAGGTAGTTTAGGGTAATTACGACGGTCCGGGCGCAGGTAAGCCGTGATACAAACGGAGCGGGTATTGGGCGCAACTTCACAGATTTCTGATTGGGCGCAAATTTCACTGGGCGCAGTTTTCATGTACTCTCGTCAGCAGACCGCGGCGTTAATCCTCTCGGACTTCCAAAAGGGAGCTGGCTCTTCAACTGCCGACAGCTGTCACTCGGCCGTCAAGCTCTGTCCACTTGCAGAGATAAAGGAAGACAACATCCCAAGACATACCCGAGTGCAGATCGACACTCGCCGGCAGCCAACACTGGACTGTCGACGACAGATTCTAGAACTTGCTGAGGTCGGACTGACAGACCAGATCCTCAGGGAACCTATATGCGCCATATCTGCTCAGCCCAAGTGCCCTGCGATCCTTTATTTAATAATATTTCTTGTTTTAATAAAGTTGTTTTGATATTGCTATCTGTGTCTATCTCTCAGCCATACCGATGTTTTGACTTTTGGTCTGATTAATGCTGATCACGTCTGGCGCCCAGCAGACACGAAAACAATTAATTTTTCCCTCCATCCTCGCTAACAGTTTGGCGCCGAGTATTGGGATCAAAATCAAGTAAAAAGTATAAAGCTGACGTTTCTTGAACAGTATTGCAGGACAGGGTCAACTGAATTTCTGGCAACGTAATACATCACGAAAGGGCTTCATTAACAACACTAACTATAGATTGGCGGTTGCCTATTTCAACCGAATGGAGAATTAGATCATTTCTTCAACATCCTCAGTAGTATAGTAAACCAGATTTGACCCAGTAACCTTACAGTGCTTTGTGATTTACATATTTATGTAAATTTGTGTAATGTTAGTCATTTAAAGCTACCTGATATATAAATTTAGATAATCTCGCAAATGTCATTTCAGACACCAGGATAACAGATTTATTCTTCAGTGGGAGATATTTTCTAATAATCAGCTATTACACTGACGTGCAAAACTTACGGATGAAAGTAACTTTCACATAATTTGCCACTGATAAGTAACATAGCCCGATAACACTCGGACCATGCATAGAAAGAAATGCTATGGTATAGTCCAGAAGGCAGCGGAAGAAATACGCAATGAGACGAACAAAACGACGCTTTTATTCAAGTACAATAATTACGCTGAAGTCACTGTGGTTTATGACGGTCACCAACAAATCAAAAGAGGCGGGACATGATTATTAATAGAGTTTGCGGTCATCACGGACGGCAATGCGTGCTCTACAACGTGCTGCCATGCTGCCCACGAGGCTGGTGAAGGTTCTTGCAGTAGGGCGTTCCATTTCTCCACCAGCATGGATGGCAACTGCTGGATGGTCGTTGGTGCATGTGCATGTGCTTCAATACGTCTCCTCAACGCGTTCCACATGTGATCAATGGGATCTAAGTTGGGCGAACGCGTAGGTCAGTCCATTCGTCGAATATCCTCTCGTTCCAAAAGATCCTCGACCCAGGCTATTCGGTGCGGTCGCTCATTCTCATTTATAAAAATGAAGTCAGGTCCGACTGTATCTCTGAAACGACGCACATGGCGTAGGCATACAGTGTCACAACAACGCTGCCCTGTCAGTGTGCCTTGTTCAAAGATTTGGAGGTCACCACATCCATGCAACATTATGCCGCCCCCCCCCCCTCCCATACCATAACATCTGGAATACCAAAAGATCATGTTCGACAATGCTGGACGTACTCTTATATCGTTGGAGGTGGTAACACATAACGCACCCAAGAACGTTGTCGTACGTGATCGTTTTGATGGTTCAGGTATTATGGTGTAGGGACACATGATGTTGCATTGGCGTACTGACCTACAAATGGTTCAAATGGCTCTGAGCAGTATGGGACTTAACATCTGAGGTCATCAGTCCCCTAGACTTAGAACTACTTAAACCTAACTAACCTAAGGACATCACAAACATCCATGCCCGAAGCAGGATTCGAACCTGCTACCGTAGCGGTCGCGCGGTTCCAGACTGAAGCGCCTAGAACCACTCGGCCACACCAGCCGGCAGCTCCCACAATGCAGAGGCAATATTTCTCAATGACAAAAATGTGGTAGACATCGTAACATACGAAAACTGGAAGAGCCTGCGACATTGTAGAGCGTTTCCAACAGCTATCCGAAGGTGATGAGCTATACAGTCAATCTCACCTTCCACATCGACAGGGTAGCAGATGTTTCGATTTTCCGTTTCGACGAGCATTGTTTTCTCATTTTGCAGTCATGTACATGATTACTGTTAGGTTGTTGACCATCACCGGAAGGTACATTTCACAACATGAGCGAGATAGTAGAAATAAAAAGAGGTACTGTTATCTTACTGATGAAAAAAAAAACATGTGGAGGGTATCGCAGCATATGGAAATAGGACGAGTCTGCAACACTGAGGACGTCTTCCAAACGACTGTCTGAAGGTGATGACCTCCACATTTAATCCCACACTCCACAGTGACAAGTAGCAGATATTCAGTGTTTCACCAAGGCTCCCTCCAACTCAACCAAGTGGTGTCAGTCAATCATTGTGCGGTAATCAATAGCGTGCCAGTGGATGGACAGGATGAGAAAGACACTGTTGATATGGGTCGATGGACTGTAATACACACTTCAGTCGTTAGCGTGATCAATTTTAGCAATTTTACCAGTTATTCAGTAATTTCAACGCAAGCCAATGACAAAGCAGAATGCTTCCCAATTTCTGCATCACCGCTAAATGACCCCTCCACTACTCTGCAAGTACCATATACTACATGACAGTGCAATACGTCCGTTCCACCATATTACACCAAAACCGATGCAATTACGTTATTTTCAGAGGATCGATCATAGTGCGGAATTTACGAATACGACTGCCCCTCTTTCCTTGTGTGGATGGGAGTCACAGAGTATTCACACATTAGTAAGATAAAGTCAGAGATTGGCAGACCCCTTCCACATTGTCCTTGACCAGTCCTCCCCAATCATATCCACGACACCCATCCAAAAGCACAAAATCTCTCCAGAAGAGTGTATGTCGCGGAGGGTAGCACCTCTCATCGGTGTATAGTAGACATAAGAGTGTTGCAGTGATATAACAGATGGTTAAGAAGAAACGTGTTATTTATACATGATGGAGCCCCAGACGGATGGAGTTTGAAACGTTTGACGTTTATCAACCGTGGTATCAGTTCTGAAGCATTATTTCACTGTCTGGAGTCACTATCAGGAAGGTACTGGCAAGAGAGAAATAATCATAGAGCATAAACACACGGTTTCATACCTTAAAAAATGCTATATTCGTAATGCCATACATTTTCCAAAGCATTAGTCCCGCAGAATTCAATGCTCTTAATACTCTAGCGCAGGACATATTTGTCCAACAATCTCGCAAGTTTCATACCCCAATCACTACGGTGACAAACTTTAAAATGATAAAACTACTTCCTAGGATAGCATCGTCAGTATACATCCACCGCTCGAGCTGCTTATAAACCAACTAGAACGAAGTCTGTCTTTTTAAGTGGGAAACATCAGTCGTGCTTATAATTGGTAGTAGTATAGATTTTGACAGATGCAGATGTGTCTCACTAGGAAACAGAGTGAGGAATAACCAACACGAATATTTTCGACAGCTGATACATTGAGGTACCACCTGCACCCTGTTGCACGAAAATGCACACGAAAAAGCAGCACGATCAGTAGCCAAAGGAGTTGTAGCAGTCTTATTGATGTTTACAGTAGCATCACCACAGCTTTGTTAGCATTCCTCTTGCACAAAGAAGTCCTGGTCTGCTGGTAGGTTGTTTTGCTCATGTGTATGATAATGTAGCAATTTCGTCCTAACACCACATCTTTCGAGGACACCCACCTTACGCTATTTTAGGTGATACGTGTGACATGGTTTCATTCTCGTACAGAACGCTCCAGAGAGTGGCTTAACTCTGATAAACGCATTGGTTCTTTCTTTAATACTTAATAAATAACATTGTTTATGAGAACCGTCTGTTTTTTTTCTTTTATTGATTTTCAATTACCCCCGATGGGGGGCGGGCTGGCAGCAGCTTAGTACGCTGCTCTACAGCCTACAGACTTTTATTTTTAACAAAACGGAAGAAGAAAGGAAACAAGAAAAACAGGCGATAAAACGGTGACGTCAAGTGTAAAATGGCGGAAAAATACGGAAAGTTAAAACAGAAAGCAAAAGGGGTGGCAACGTTAATAAAAGACACAGGAATCAGACAAGTAACATAGCCCACACACTATTAAAAAAAAAAAAAAAACACGGCGACAGTCTGGTTTCCGTTCGCAAGAGATAAAAGGCACACTCAGCGACAGAATGATGGCCGTTCGCAACACTTCCCAAAAAACACAACACGGAACACCCACTGTAAGACACTCACTGTAGAACACTCAATGTAGAACACTGCACGAAAGTGGCGGCACAAAGATGACACTCCCGAGCCAAAGGCAGATGGGGGGGGAGGGGGGGACCTGGAGGAGGGGGAACAACAAGGAGGGAGGGAGGAAGGAAAAAAACGAAAAAGGGGGGGGGAACCAAGGAGGGAGAGGACTAATAAAGGGGGAGAAGGGCAGACGCGAGAGGGAATGAGAGGAGGCAGAGGAGGGAGATGTAAAAGGACTCGGGGGAGAGAAGGGGGCAAAGAGAGGGGAGGTGGGGAGGAAAGAGGATGAAAGGTGGCAGAGAGGGAGCCCGGGAAAAGGACAGAGGAAAGGAGGGGGAGTGAAGATCAGAGTTGATAGGAGGGATAAATGGAGGGAGAGAGGGCATCATCCGGGAGGGGGAGTTGATGGAAGCCACCTTGGGAAAGGAGATGAAGGGTGTAGAGATGGAGGGTAGGGGGGACACAACAGTGAAGACGTGGCAGGGGGCGGGGATGGGAGAGGAGAGGAGCAACAAGGGGGTGAGGGTGTTCAAGGCGGCGGGAGGTGTAGAGGATGCGGATATGTTCGAGGAATAGGAGCAGACGGGGGAAAGGAATGAGATCATAGAGGATCCGAACCGTCCGTAATTCGATAATAGCTATATTCGACTCCATGTGTGTTAACACAGTTATGGATTGGGATTCATATTGATTGGGACTCCATTATTAAAGAATCCGTAGAAATACGACTGGCGGAAAATCTGTTAAACCGTGACAGCGGCTACCAGCTGGACAGTGCATGGAATCCCATCATCTCCACGATTTGCTCAAATCGAAGACGACAGAGTGCGTCGACGGCCGTGGCAAACAGCAACGCAGGGGGCGACTGAGTTCCGCTATTCCACCAGCGAGGGCGCTGCCGGCGGGCAGTGTGGTTCAACTATCAAGTTTTCGACGCATGCGCAGAATACTTACAGTACGCTATATATTGCGGAACGGAGGACGTTTTCGCCAGTCTGCGACGGCTCACCTGAAGATGACTGGCAGGTGCCCAGTTGAAATATCGTGCGAAGTATTGAACGACGACCGGCTGCAAGACCGAAATTTGTTTGGGATTCATATGTTTTACATGCTTTAATATAGCGCCTCTGTGTAATACTTATGTCGCCTTTGTTGGAGTATGTATTACGAAAACCGTCGTAGTTCACAGGGGGAGGGTTAAAACTGAATGCAGCCAGAGCATAATTTTTAAGCTTTCGTCGATCTTGAGTGTCTGGGTACCCCCAATCCACCTCAACTCCTCACATTTCGTGCTACTTTTTCTCTAATTTTATTTATTCCCAGTCAATTTAGGTAATTTTGAAAGTTTTTTTCCGATTTTACATAATTCGTCGTATTTCTCTCAGTTTTGTGTAATTCCCAACAATTTGTCAAAATTATAGGTTTTCCTCGATTTTTACCGATTTTATGTAATTTTTCATATTTTTTATATTTTTCCGTATGTACATGGTCATTGCTGGCATATCCATGTGTTGTTTGATTTTATACAAGGATATTTGCGTGTCCTATACACCAGCTTACTAAAAAAATCCTAAGAATTGCCCTCTTCCCGATGATCTACGTGCATGCACTTTGGATAGGGCGGTCATGAAACGTATAGTAACACTCTTCTCGTACTCAGATGAGACTCAACAGGTGATGCAGATTGGAACTCATAGTCTGGAAACAAATCCGTGTCCTGCTACGACACATCAAAGACCTTGTCTGCAGACTCATGTAGCGATCCACATGATGCAATGTCAAAGTCTGGCTCAGTTCTACACCTGTATCTGACTTCCACTCTACCATGTAGAGATCTGCAACAGGGAGCTGATATGTGCACAGAGTTGATTTCTGTTGCTGCTCTGATATTTTTTCCCACAAGGATATGATCTTATTGCTTGCCAGATGAGCTTCGATACTTTTGTTCACACCTTCCAACTCTGGTACGCTCCCATAACCAAGTCAGGGCAGCTACAAACTGTAGATTAAGATACTTTTTTATCTTCGTAATAAGTTATCCGTTAGTTGACAGTGTGTCGACAGCACTTAGCATACTGGAACGTGAGAGTTTCCTTTCCCCGTACCTACAGAGTGCGCATTACAGGCAACGAAATTTATAGACGATCAATTAGCGAGTTATGCATTAGAACCTCAACCGTCCACCGCAGACAGCTCTACACACACACAACTATGCACGCAAGTCTCGATTTCAACCGCTTATAGGTTATTTGCGACGGTGTTACAGATCCGAAAAGAGCGAAAACATCGTCGCAAAACGATTCTGTAGGGGATGTAAGCAGGTTTAAATTCATCCTGCTAAAGAGCATAACATTTTCAGTGCAAGTTATATTACTGATATTTCGTAACAATATTGTTTAGTTCCTCCAGTAATAACAGCAAACCAAGGCAACCTGCTGCACCTGCTGCATCTCCTTTTATACTCTTAAAGATCCACGATGATGGTTCATCATCATCCCAATTCCGCTATTTTGTGTGCTAGATGTCTGTCGGAAGGATGGAGACAGTCCTTCGTGAGTATTATACTTACGTACGGTACAGAACAGCACATTAGTCGGGCTTGGTGCGGGTGGCTGCTATGGAGGGAGAAAAAAAATTGAGAAGATGGAAAATCAGTGAATTACGCTCTGAGAAGTACATAATTTGCATTTCGTAGGAGAGGGATACTCTTGTTTAATTTCCGATGGCTTCATCGCTTTGTATAGTGCCATCGTATAGTCATAAAGACACTCCGCGGTGCATGGTGAAGAAATCCTACAAAAATTCCTGCTGCAGCTTAATAGCACACACGACAACTTCCGGTTCACCAAGGAGGTAGAAGAAAACAGTTGCCCAGGGTTGCCAGACATTCTGGTGAAAAAAGACCTCGATAGTACGCTGGGACATTCCATCTACAGAAAGGAGACACACGTGTACCTGTACCTAAGGGCCAATACCTTTCGCCTTCCAGAGCAATGCAAATCTCTGCTCATCACCCTGGTACACAGAATGCGATACAAACGATAGGGAAAGTCTGCCTGCTAAGTTACAGCATTTGCGCGAAATATTTCGCAAGAACGGCTGCTCGGAGACATAAATAAGATGTACTCTCCAGCCAATCAAGAAGAAGAAAGAACATAAAAACAATCCAATAGAAGAAATCAAGCGCTTGGTGTTTCTTCTGTGGAGGGCCGCTCACTACCAAGATTATCAGAATAACGGAGAAACAGAAAATAAAAAATAATTTCCGGTGAACAGTTGAAATCAAGAACATGCATGGGTCACTCAAAAACTAATCAGAGCTACAGGCATATAGCGTGAACAGCGTCCGTTGTGAGTGTGGCATACACGGGCTAGATGCAGCGACGCATCTCGCAGTGCTGTTCAAAAAACGTGAGGAGGGTTCGTCTCAGCCAAACTGACAAGTCTGAAGTGTCACAGCCCACCACCAACAAAGGACACATGTTTGCTTTTGAACAGGTAAACGTGTTATGCCACAACAATGATTTCTGGATTTTGGTCATGAAAGAAGCAATGGAAATAGGAGTACATGACGATTTTGTCAACCGGAACAGCGGTATCGAGCTGAGCTTGGTATGCGGTGTGGCGTTAGCAAAAAATATGTCAGGAACACTTTGGTGTGAAGGAAGCGGAAGCAGCAGGCGGGAGAAATAGGCAGCGCCAGGACTTGATCCGCGGCCCCTCCTCCACCAATGTGGAGCTCCACCGTCGACTGCAACATCTCTTCCAGACGCACACGATTGGTCCACCCATTTGGCCCTCGGAAGATCATTCTGCTTTCCAACTGCTATAAAGAAAAACGAACTGGACATGAACCTAGCACTGTCATTCCAGCTCAAACAGCGATACGGTGCGGACCTATGCGTGCCCAGCTAGGAACTGTGACTGGGGATCTCTGAGTGGCGAGGCTTCCTGTCATATCGCTGTGAAGGAAATTGTCGCGTTCTCGAAACCTCGCTATGCCAGAGTGGCTCAACGGAGATGATTGGTATGGAGAGACGAAGGGTGTGGCGGTTCATCATTAGGCTGAGACTTCTCTACCAGTGGCCCCCATCTGCCCCCCCACTTACGATGGACTCAGAGTCTGACAACGAAAGGGAAACCACGCGCAGTTGCGATGTCAAAAAGCGAACACAGCCTCGGCCACAAACTCAAGTCACCACTACCGCAACGTTTATGAGAGGAGGAAGAAGTGCAGGACAGCAGATGTTCTCATTGCTGCTCGTATGGACCACGAGACGGAAATCGTGAGCAGATTATGGGGTCGAAACGCGGATATAGCTACGGTTACAAACACACGGCGCCATGACCGAACTCAAACACACCCGCAGACATCGTGAGAGCATGGATCTGCCTTGCCACTGGCGTGCAGCTCTGCCAAATATGAGGGGGATGAGGTCACAATCTCCACAGTGAAGACGACCGTTTGCATTCCAGCAAGCAATGCCGCCACGATGCAGTTCGCCACCACACATGATGTGGCAACCCAAGGTGCTCCAGTGGACGAAGCAAACCCTTACTTACCCGAAGGCACGTTGCAAGACGAGACCATGGGGTCATTCAGGCCTCGAGGAAACGCCAAAGCGTCACTGACGAGGACTATTGCTCCATCCAGGCCGCCACCTTTGGGCAGCAGCCAGAGGAAAGCACAGAAAGAAGACCCAGTGCCAACACCACAACAGGGATAAAACGACGGTTTCGTCCTTCCCCCCCCCCCCCCCCCCCCCCATGAACCATGGACCTTGCCGTTGGTGGGGAGGCTTGCGTGCCTCAACGATACAGATAGCCGTACCATAGGTGCAACCACAACGGAGGGGTGTCCGTTCAGAGGCCAGGCAAACGTGTGGTTCCTGAAGAGGGGCAGCAGCCTTTTCAGTAGTTGCAGGGGCAACAGTCTGGATGATTGACTCATCTGGCCTTGTAACACTAATCAAAATGGCTTTGCTGTTCTGGTACTGCGAACGGCTCAAAGCAAGGGGAGACTACAGCCGTAATTTTTCCAAGGGCATGCAGCTTTACTGTATGATTAAATGATGATGGCGTCCTCTTGGGTAAAATATTCCGGAGGTAAAGTAGTCCCCCATTCGGATCTCCGGGCGGGGACTACTCAAGAGGACGTCGTTATCAGGAGAAAGAAAACTGGTATTCTACGGATCGGAGCGTGGAATGTCAGATTCCTTAATCGGGCAGGTAGGTTAGAAAATTTAAAAAGGGAAATGGATAGGTTAAAGTTAGATATAGAGGGAATTATTGAATTTCGGTGGCAGGAGGAACAAGACTTTTGGTCAGGTGAATACAGGTTTATAAATACAAAATCAAATAGGGGTAATGCAGGAGTAGGTTTAATAATGAATAAAAAATAGGAGTACGGGTAAGCTACTACAAACAGCATAATGAACGCATTATTGTGGCCAAGATAGACACGAAGCCCACCCCTACTACAGTAGTACAAGTTTATATGCCAACTAGCTCTGCAGACGATGAAGAAATTGATGAAATGTATGATGAGATAAAAGAAATTATTCAGGTAGTGAAGGGAGACGAAAATTTAATAGTCATGGGTGACTGGAATTCGAGAGTAGGAAAGGAAGAGAAGGAAACGTAGTAGGTGAATATTGATTGGGGCTAAGAAATGCAAGAGGAAGCCGCCTGGTAGAATTTTGCACAGTGCACAACTTAATCATAGCTAACACTTGGTTTAAGAATCATGAAAGAAGGTTGTATACATGGAAGAACCCTGGAGATACTAGAAGGTTTCAGATAGTTTATATAATGGTAAGACAGAGATTTAGGAACCAGATTTTAAATTGTAAGACATTTCCAGGGGCAGATGTGGGCTCTGACCACAATCTATTGGTTATGAACTGTGGATTGAAACTGAAGAAACTGCAAAAAGGTGGGAATTTAAGGAGATGGGACCTGGATAAACTGAAAGAACCAGAGGTTGTACAGGGTTTCAGGGAGAGCATAAGGGAACAATTGACAGGAATGGGGGAAAGACAGTAGAAGAAGAATGGGCAGCTTTGAGGGATGAAATAGTGAAGGCAGCAGGGGATCAAATAGGTAAAAAGACGAGGGCTAGTAGAACCCCTTGGGTAACAGAAGAAATGTTGAATTTAATTGATGAAAGGAGAAAATATAAAAATGCATTAAATGAAGCAGGCAAAAAGGAATACAAACGTCTCAAAAATGAGATCGACAGGAAGTGTAAAATAAGCAGGGATGGCTAGAGGACAAATGTAAGGATGTAGAGGCTTGTCTCACTAGGGGTAAGATAGATACTGCCTACAGGAAAATTGAAGAGACCTTTGGAGAGAAGAAAACCACTTGTATGAATATCAAGAGCTCAGATGGCAACCCAGTTCTAAGCAAAGAAGGGAAGGCAGAAAGGTGGAAGGAGTATATAGAGGGTTTATACAAGGGCGATGTACTTGAGGACAGTATTATGGAAATGGAAGAGGATGTAGATGAAGATGAAATGGGAGATAAGATAATGCGTGAAGAGTTTGACAGAGCACTGAAAGACCTGAGTCGAAACAAGGCCCCCGGAGTAGACAATATTCCATTAGAACTACTGACAGCCTTGGGGGAGCCAGTCCTGACAAAACTCTACCATCTGGTGAACAAGATGTATGGGACAGGTGAAATACCCTCAGACTTCAAGAAGAATATAATAATTCCAATCCCAAAGAAAGCAGGTGTTGACAGATGTGAAAATTACCGAACTATCAGTTTAATAAGTCACAGCTGCAAAATACTAACGCGAATTCGTTACAGACGAATGGAAAAATTGGTAGAAGCGGACCTCGGGGAAGATCAGTTTGGATTCCGTAGAAATGTTGGAACACGTGAGGCAATACTGACCCTACGACTTATCTTAGAAGAAAGATTAAGGAAAGACAAACCTATGTTTCTAGCACTTGTATACTTAGAGAAAGCTTTTGACAATGTTGATTGGAATACTCTCTTTCAAATTATAAAGGTGGCAGGGGTAAAATACAGGGAGCGAAAGGCTATTTACAATTTGTACAGAAACCAGATGGCAGTTATAAGAGTCGAGGGGTATGAAAAGGTTGAAGTGGTTGGGAAGGGAGTGAGACAGGATTGTAGCCTATCCCCAATGTTATTCAATCTGTATATTGCGCAAGCAGTAAAGGAAACAAAAGAAAAGTTCGGAGTAGATATTAAAATCCATGGAGAAGAAATAAAAACTTTGAGGTTAGCCGATGACATTGTAATTCTGTCAGAGACAGCAGAGGACTTGGATGAGCAGCTGAACGGAATGGACAGTGTCTTGAAAGGAGGGTATAAGATGAACATCAACAAAAGCAAAACGAGGATAATGGAATGTAGTCGAATTAAGTCGGGTGATGCTGAGGGAATTAGGTTAGGAAATGAGACACTGAAAGTAGTAAAGGAGTTTTGCTATTTGGGGAGCAAAATAACTGATGATGGTCGAAGTAGAGAGGATATAAAATGTAGAATGGCAATGGCAAGGAAAGCGTTTCTGAAGAAGAAAATTTTGTTAACATCGAGTATAGACTTAAATGTCAGGAAGTCGTTTCTGAAAGTATTTGTATGGAGTGTAGCCATGTATGGAAGTGAAACGTGGACGATAAATAGTTTGGACAAGAAGAGAATAGAAGCTTTCGAAATGTGGTGCTACAGAAGAATGCTGAAGATTAGATGGGTAGATCACATAACTAACGATGAAGTATTGAATAGAATTGGGGAGAAGAGGAGCTTGTGGCACAACTTGACTAGAAGAAGGGATCGGTTGGTAGGACATGTTCTGAGTCATCGAGGGATCACCAATTTAGTATTGGAGAGCAGCGTGGAGGATAAAAATCGAAGAGGGAGACCAAGAGATGAATACACCAAGCAGATTCATAAGGATGTAGGTTGCAGTAGGTACTGGGAGATGAAGAAGCTTGCACAGGATAGAGTAGCATGGAGAGCTGCATCAAACCAGTCTCAGGACTGTAGACCACAACAACAACAACAGGCAGAATAACGGGGCCAGGGCCCAAGTGCTCGAGGGGGTGCAACCGAAACCACTCCACCCAGCAAACTGGTATGCAGAAATACCGGAAGCTGTCGTGGAGGCCAAGAATGCGCCACCACAGGTAAGGGAGCCATCTCCACCGTCGCCAATCGTTATCCAGGGGCCTGGCCCGTACAAGGTGTTTCAGAAAAGACAAGGGGGTCGCCACTTTGACATACATCCGCATTGCTGGGAATGATCTGTAGAAGGAATAAACGGCAATGAACGAAGATTTTTGTAAGGCGATGAATGTCATGGGGAAGGAGGGGCTTAATTGCTTTATGGGTAACGCAAACCCTCTACAGCTGCTAAAGCTGGTCTTCTGCCATCTCCCAATGAAGATGGCGCATGAGCGATTGAAGGAGGAGCCGAAGGACGTGGGCTACGGTGTTCGGTCTGCTGGTGTCATGATGACGCCCAGGACTCAAAGGGATATGCCTCTGTTTCTCATCGTCCTGATTGTCCACTGAAAACCGGAAAAATCTTCCAGTTGCAGAGAGTAGCCGACATACAATGCAATGCTTTTAAGAGATGTAAAGCAGCAGGAGGTCTGCAGCTCGTTTCCACCTTGGCAGATATCGCCAGGCGAAAGGCACCTGTCCTACCCCACCAGTGGCAGAAGTCGTCAGCTCCAGCTCAGGAGCAGCAGCAGCAGTCATCTGCGACAATACCACCAACAGCCGCAATACAGGGCACAGTGCGTGTCCTTACTGCACAATACGGCCGCAGCACACATAGCACGAGCCAGCAGTTACCGCCAAGTCGCGGTACACCGCCAGCGGCACAAGAGGCCGCCGCCATGGCCGCAACCGCCCCGAGAGAGTACCAGCTCCTGGGTCAACTAACACTCGTAGACACAATTACGACGCCCACCCAGGCTGCCGCCACCAACAGCTAGACACGTGAAACTTCCTGGCGGATTAAATCTCTGTGCCGGACCGAGACTGGAACCTGTGACCTTTGCCTTTCACAGGCAAATGCTCTACCTATTGAACTACCCAAGCCCGATTCATGACCCTCCCTCACAGCTTTACTTCCGCCAGTACCTCGTCTCCTACCTTCCTCGCAAGTTTCGCGGGAGAGCTTCTGTAACGTTGAAAAGCTGTGAGGACAGATTGTGAGTTGTGCTTGGGTAACTCAGTCAGTACAGTACTTGCCCACGAAAGGCAAAGGTCCCTTGTTCGAGTCTCTGGCCATAGTATTAATCTGCCAGGAAGTTTCAAATCAGTGGACACTCCGATGCACATTAAATATTTCATTCTAGAACTAGATTCATCATGGATGATGGTTACATCCATGGACTAACCATCTGCTCGTTTAATGCAGCAGAGAGAATTTCGCCAGTTTGGGCGACTGACACATGTCCTGTACAGGAAATTTTCCTCAAACCTAGGGTCAATTTGCGGGTAGCCAACTACAGATGCTGTCACAAAGACTGGCTGACAGAGGGAGGTGGCACTGACAGATGTGACAAGACACTGGCCAGGGTCACCAAGTCCAGCTGTTGGCCTTAGACATGCTGAAAGCCATGGGCGTGACTGTCAACAGCACCATCGGGAAGACTGACTTTGTCATAGCTTCCTTCTGGCCATGGGGGTCAGCTTTCCTTGCATTAGACTTCAGTGCAAAGAACACAAAATGGAGTACTCACTTCACCAACACCAATGGGAATCAACTCTCTAGCTCCACACAACGAAATGGCGGTGTCACCTAGGGGCCACTCGACTCCACCTGCCTCACTGGCAGAATCCTGCCAGACGTACTTGATATTGCCCTCCTGAAGGGCGTCGAGCAATTCACGATCGCCACGATGCGAAACGTCCTGTCATCAGCTCACATCCCAGTCATTTTCTACACGGATGTTGTCGTCGCAACGCTGGCAGCCAGCCTAAAGTAATGAAACATGGACGGAGAATGTTTCCAAGAAGTGGTACTCGATTTACGCGATGACGTACCTGACCCTGATCAAGTGGGAAATGACGCGGCACTGGCCTCTCTCAGCCGCAGAACACTCCGAACAGCAAACACAGCCGCTCAGAGGCGGCCACAATGGCATAGAAGAACATAGGAACTGTGGCTGAGCAGACGTTATGTCCACACTCACCCCTGACCACGGCTGCGCCTGAAGAGTTGTCAAAAGCTTTCTGTGTCGCTGGCAGGTCATCAGACCACTGCAGGTGGCCAGGTCTTCATATGTGACCCAGATGCCAAGCTAGCTTGCTAGCTGACACAATCGTGGTCAACTTCACTCCAATGACCGACATTCTGGACGAGGATCACATCCACTGGGTCGAATAGCAGCCATCCACCTTCCTGGCATCCAGGGCAAAAGAAGACGTCATTCAACCGTTGCAGAGGAAGAAGTAGTTGTTCAGTTCTGGTCTCTGAATATCAGGATGGCAAGAGGCAGTGATGGGGACAACAACCGCCTGCTGAAGAACCTTCCACTAGGGGACAATCAGCTATTAAACAATATCTTCAGATACTTCAGTTGGAGGTCTACTCTTCCACATGGAAAGATGCTATCCCAAAAACCTACAAAAACCCATGTCAGGCAGTCAGCTAAAGGCTCATCAGCTTGTTCCTGTCCATCCCAATGTTCAAGAAACTGCACTTGAAGAGGCTGATTAAACGTCTCACTCAAGAGAGGTCATACCAAACGAACACTTTCGATCTCAAAGCGGCCACTCCACCTCCCACTAGTGGCTGTGACTGGTAAAGTTGGGGTCCTTCGTCAGTCCTACCTCTCTTGAAGGAACTTCCATGTGAGGGCAGACGACAAATCATCCATAGAGTGGCAGATAGTATCAAGGGTGCCACAGGGTTCGGTGTATGGAGCCTTGCTGTTCCCCTGTACACTGCCAATGCAATGCAAGTGGCGCACGTAGAGCTCACACTTTACACTCACGATACAGTGCTGTACATCCTCAGCTTCAACATCCAGACAACGAGAGGCTGCTAACAAGCTGGGTGCGACGCAATGAGAGCATGGGCGACGAAGTGGCGACTTAAATCCAAGAGCCAATCCGTAGTCATTACCCAGAGGATGTAGCCACTGAATCTGCTACCTGTCAAAATCATGGGAGGCCCATCCTATGAACAAAGACTGCGAAATACCTAGGGGTGATCCTCGACTAGAGGCTCACATGGACGCAGCATATACTCGATGTCAGAAGCAGAACGGTGATATCCTCTGCTTAATCCCTGGTCGTCACTATTTCCCACATCACGACATTACACTCTACATAACACTGGTCAAACCAGTGCTAGGGTAACAAGCCTGTGGTGTGAAGAAAGATCGCTCAGGCATACATCGCAGCGCTGCAGAGGGTACAGAATTGAGCTTGGAAATTCAGTCTGTGCTTCGTGAGTCGATATTCAACTCACAGGCTGCACGAAGAAATGGGCATCTTGCTGGTACACGACAGGTTCCGCCTTTTACGGGAAGTCAGGTCGATCCCACTGTCAGCTCATCCTAGAGCTGGCCCACCAACAACACTGCTGGCCGACAAGACGTCGGCTGGACCTGCTTCGAGAATAATTTTCTCCGTAGCAGCCTCAGGAGAACTCTCCTCCACATCACCAGAGGCCAAACTGCAAGAATAATTTTCTCCATAGCAGCTTAAGGAGAAGCATTTCCACATCACCTGAGGGCAATCCAGTAAGTTACGTAATCATAACACCACAACGAGAGTTTCAGCGGCAGTAACATTTTGTCCGCCCCCGGTAGCTGAGTGGTCAGCGAGGCAGAATGTCAATCCTAAGGACCCAGGTTCGATTCCCGGCTGGGTCGGAGATTTTCTCCGCTCAGGGACTGGGTGTTGTGTCGTCCTAATCATCATCATTTCATCCCCATCGAAGCGCAAGTTGCTGAAGTGGCGTCAAATCGAAAGACTTGCACCCGGCAAACCGTCTACCCGATGGGAGGCCCTAGTCACATGACATTTACATTTAGTAACATTTCAATGTTTAACCTGCACACATGACGGGCAAGTAATGCTCGCTACGTATTGACTAGCGACTGTTGAACCCAACATCTTGCTTCAAGACGATGAGTGGGGAATTCGTCGAAAAGTCCTGAAAACACGACGCTATGATTCGACTGATAATCTGGGAAGATTTCATCAATGAAGTCGGCCAGAATGCTCGCATTCCCGAGAAAATTTCATTAATGAAATCTCAGAGGAAGCCAGCATTCCCAGAAATTAATAATGGCTCGCAGAGAAGCATACGAGTAGGCTTCCAACCCAGTCTTCATCCATGAATTAAACGGGGATAATCCTCAATATTATGTGGACAATATATCTTGGCCAATACACAGGTAAAGTGATGAACCCAACATACATCGACAAAATTTCGGAGATTATTCAGGGTTATTTCCAGAGTGTTTTGGTTCAAGCGACCCACGGTATCCGGTGGTTTGCTGCATAGTGATTGCATTTTGTTCAATCTTACTCTGAATTAGCTTTGTATCAGTTGAACCGTGCTATGACCATCGTATTTGTGTTACGCCTTAAATGACATCTTTGCTTAAAGCGAGGCGATAGCAGTCTCGGGCAGCGAGCAGAGATGGGGGCTCTCAGTTAGTTCGTAGCGGGCTTCGAGGAAGCAGGACGGAGGCGAGCCTGGGTGCGGCGCGGTTGCTGAATTGGCGGTGCGGTGCCGGCTGCGGAGCGTCCGGTGTCCGTCACCGAGTCCAGGCGTGCGTCGAGACTTCACTGCCCGCCCGGGACCGCAGCCGTGACTGCCGGAAGAGCCTCGACGCGCTGCTCCGTCAGCTGGGCCAGACACACTGGGGCCCGCCGATGCGCCGCCACAACCCGACTCCGCCCGTGCGGGTCGGCTGCTCCTCACGTCTCGCGCCCGACGGGCACCTCACTGCTGCAGAACGAAATCTCTGAGGCCCGTACGCAAGCAATTTTTTACTTTGCACAGTATTTAACCTCCGGTGTTACATTAAAATACACTACTGGCCATTAAAATTGCTACACCAAGAACATGACGTGCTACAGATGCGAAGTTTAACCGACAGGAAGAAGATGCTGTGATATGCAAATGATTAGCTTTTCAGAGCGTTCACACAAGGTTGGCGCCGGTGGCGACACTTACGACATGCTGACATGAGGAAAGTTTCCAACCGATTTCTCATACACAAACAGCAGTTGACCGGCGTTGCCTGGTGAAAAGTTGTCGTGATGCCTCGTGTAAGGAGGAGAAATGCTTACCATCACGTTTCCGACTTTGATAAAGGTCGGATTGTAGCCTATCGTGATTGCGATTTATCGTATCGCGACATTGCTGCTCGCGTTGGTCGAGATCCAATGACTGTTAGCAGAATATGGAATCGGTGGGTTCGGGAGGGTAATACGGAACCTCGTGCTGGATCCCAACGGCCTCATATCACTAGCAGCCGAGACGACAGGCATCCTATCCGCATGGCTGTAACGTATCATGCAGCCACGTCTCGATCCCTGAATCAACAGATGGGGACGTTTGCAAGACAACAACCATCTGCAAGAACAGTTCGACGACGTTTGCAGCAGCATGGACTATCAGCTCGGAGACCGTGGCTGCAGTTACCCTTGACGCTGCATCACAGACAGGAGCGCCTGCGATGGTGTACTCAACGACGAACCTGGGTGCACGAATGGCAAAACGTCATTTTTTCGGATGAAGCCAGGTTCTGTTTACAGCATCATGATGGTCGCATCCGTGTTTGGCAACATCGCTGTGAACGCACATTGGACGCGTGTATTCGTCATCGCCATACTGACGTATCACCCGGCGTGATGGTATGGGGTGCCATTGGTCACACGTCTCGGTCACCTCTTGTGTGCATTCACGGCACTTTGAACAGTGGACGTTACATTTCAGACATGTTACGACCCGTGGCTCTACCCTTCATTCGATTCCTGCGAAACCCTAGATTTCAGCAGGATAATGCACGTCCGCATGTTGCAGGTACTGCACGGGTCTTTCTGGATACAGAAAATGTAAGACTGCTGCCCTGGCCAGCACATTCCCCAGATCTCTCACCAATCGAAAACGTCTGGTCAATGGTGGCCGAGCAACTGGCTCGTCACAATACGCCAGTCACTACTCTTGATGAACTGTGGTATCGTGTTGAAGCTGCATGGGCAGCTGTACCTGTACACGCCATCCAATCTCTGTTTGACTCAATGCCCAGGTGTATCAAGGCCGTTATTACGGACAGAGGTGGTTGTTCTGGGTACTGATTTCTCAGAATCTATCCACCCAAATTGCGTGAAAATGTAGTGACATGTCAGTTCTAGTATAATATATTTGTCCAATGAATACCCGTTTATCATCCGCATTTCTTCTTGGTGTAGCAATTTTAATGGCCAGTAGTGTAACTGATAGCTGTAACATCAGGAAGAAGATGGATCCTTAAATCTCCACTGTTGCTTGTAATTGTTAAATCAGCTAATTGTTACAGCTCGCGCAGGGCGTTCGTGCCCCCCGAGCAGTGACCAGTTTTCATCCACAGCGCTGGGCAAGTTCATTCGTTTGTTCGGAAGGTGAGGCCGACAAGTATTTTCCATCTTTCTCTCAGTCAGCGATGACAGCGCAATCCATGCAATCTTTCTCAAATGATTTTACAGAAACTATATGGTATAAAAACTTCATTTTTGCTTTACTTATAGCTTTATACGAGGCTTGTTTTTTAAGTAAGGTCCGTTTTGTTGTAGACACTAGTAGTTCGCGCACATACCGCAACGAGCGCGTGCGTCGTGTACCGGCATGCCTCGGGAACAAATGTGCTCAGTTTCAGCTCTGTAGCTAACCTGTACGGTTCTGTTCTGTGCTTTCAAAATGTTTAAAACTATCATCCCCCCCCCCCCCCCCCCGCGTGTGAGGTTCGCTCAGTGATACGGTTTTTGTCTGCAAGGAACCTGTCTGCTGCAGAAATTCATCGACAGATTTGCCAAGTGTACGGTGATACTGTTATGACTGATAGAAAAGTGCGTAAGTGCGTACGAGAATTCAAAGATGGCCGTGACAACGTCCATGATGAGGACCACTCCGGTCACCCTTGTTTGATTACAGACGATTTGGTGGCTTCAGTTGAAGCGAGTATTCGTGAGAACAGGTGCTTCACAATAACAGGTCTCTCAAACGAATTTCCTGACATGTCGCCATCAGTGCTTTACAACATTGTTTCTGAACACCTGAAGTTTAGGAAACTGTGCTCCCGTTGGATCCCAAAACTCCTAACAGAGGACCACAAAAACCAAAGATATGAGTGTGCGATGAAGTTCTTGACTCGTTATCAAGAAGAAGGTGACGGCTTCTTGAGTCAGATCGTAACTGAAGACGAAACATGGGTTTCGCATATCACACTCGAATCGAAGCAACAGAGCATGGAATGGAGACACACACACTCTCGCCTGAAAAGGTGGAGGCCCAACAGACTGTGTCCCAGCCAAAAATCACGGCGTCGGTGTTTTGGTGTTTTCTTGGTCGACTTCATGCAACGAGGAACCACTATCAATGCAGAAGCGTACTACCAAACCCTGAAAAAGTTAAGCAAAGCGATTCAAAACAAAAGACGCGGCTTGCTGACAAAGGGAATTGTCCTTCTCCATGACAATGCAAGACCTCTCACAGCAGGTCAACCGGGCGATTTATTGGACAGTTTTGGCTGTGAAGTTTTAGACCACCCACCCTACAATCCTGATCTTGCGCCGAGCTATTACCATCTGTACCATCACCTCAAACAACACCTCAGTGGATGACGACGACGTGAAAACGGCAGTGAACTCATGGTTATAGGAGCAGGTGGAAGTTTTTATGAAGAGGGTACTTTAAAGCTGATTGAGAGGTATGATACGTGTTCAACAAACTTGGCAACTATGTCGAAAAATAGAGTGAAGTATGTACTTTCTGAAAATAAATTCACTTTTTTGAAATAACCTTTTGTTGTGTACTTATGTTCAAACTAACCTTACTTAAAAAACACGCCTCGTATGTTGTGTTCGTGATGATGTGCCCATCATTTCGTTAATGGTCATCGTTTTTGAGATATTTGTGTGGGAGTAAAACGCTACACGAAATTCGGAAAAGTTTGCAACGAAAAATACAGGTCGCTATGATTTTGCGTTTGGTGCATATTACATAATATGTTGTTGCGTATGAAATTCAGCTAACATATTGAATTTTTCATTAGACTTGGGCAGAGGTATCTACACTACTGGCCATTAAAATTGCTACACCAAGAAGACGACGTGTTACAGAGGCGAAATTTAACCCACAGGAAGAAGATGCTGTGATATGCAAATGATTAGCTTTTCAGAGCATTCACACAAGGTTGGCGCCGGTAAAGACACCTACAACGCGCTGACATGAGGGAAGTTTCCAACCGATTTCTCATACACAAACTGCAGTTGACCGGCGTTGCCTGGTGAAACGTTGTTGTGATGCCTCGTGTAAGGAAGAGAAATGCGTTCCATCACGTTTCCGACTTTGATAAAGGTCGGATTGTAGCCTATCACGATTGCAGTTTATCGTATCGCGACATTGCTGCTCGCGTTGGTCGAGATCCAATGACTGTTAGCAGAATATGGAATCGGTGGGTTCAGGAGTGTAATACGGAACCCCGTGCTGGATCCCAACGGCCTCGTATCACTAGCAGTCGAGATGACAGGCATCTTATCTGCATGGCTGTAACGGATCGTGCAGCCACGTCTCGATCCCTGAGTCAACAGATGGGGACGTTTGCAAGACAACAACCATCTGCAAGAACAGTTCGACGACGTTTGCAGCAGCATGGACTATCAGCTCGGAGACCATGGCTGTGGTTACTCTTCACGCTACATCACAGACAGGAGCGCCTGCGATGGTGTACTCATGACGAACCTGGGTGCACAAATGGCAAAACGTCATTTTTTCGGATGAAGCCATCATGATGGTCGCATTCGTGTTTGGCGACATCGTGGTGAACGTACATTGGAAGCGTGTATTCGTCATCGCCATACCGGTGTATCCCCCCCTTGTGATAGTATGGTGTGCCATTGGTCACACGTCTCGGTCACCTCTTGTTCGCATTGACGGCACTTTGAACAGTGGACGTTACATTTCAGATGTGTTACGACCCGTGGGTCCACCCTTCACTCAATCCCTGCGAAACCCTAGATTTCAGCAGGATAATGCACGACCGCATGTTGCAGGTCCTGTATGGGCCTTTCTGGATACAGAAATGTTCGACTGCTGCCGTGGCCAGCACATTCTTCAGATTTCTCACCAATTGAAAACGTCTGGTCAATGGTGGCCGAGCAACTGGCTCGTCACAATACGCCAGTCACTGCTCTTGATGAACTGTGGTATCGTGTTGAAGCTGCATGGGCAGCTGTACCTGTACACGCCATCCAAGCTCTGTTTGACTCAATGCCCAGGTGTGTCAAGGCCATTATTACGACGAGAGGTGGTTGTTCTGCGTACTGATTTCTCAGGATCTATGCACCCAAATTGCGTGAAAATGTAATCACATGTCAGTTCTAGTATAATATACACTCCTGGAAATGGAAAAAAGAACACATTGACACCGGTGTGTCAGACCCACCATACTTGCTCCGGACACTGCGAGAGGGCTGTACAAGCAATGATCACACGCACGGCACAGCGGACACACCAGGAACCGCGGTGTTGGCCGTCGAATGGCGCTATCTGCGCAGCATTTGTGCACCGCCGCCGTCAGTGTCAGCCAGTTTGCCGTGGCATACGGAGCTCCATCGCAGTCTTTAACACTGGTAGCATGCCGCGACAGCGTGGACGTGAACCGTATGTGCAGTTGACGGACTTTGAGCGAGGGCGTATAGTGGGCATGCGGGAGGCCGGGTGGACGTACCGCCGAATTGCTCAACACGTGGGGCGTGAGGTCTCCACAGTACATCGATGTTGTCGCCAGTGGTCGGCGGAAGGTGCACGTGCCCGTCGACCTGGGACCGGACCGCAGCGACGCACGGATGCACGCCAAGACCGTAGGATCCTACGCAGTGCCGTAGGGGACCGCACCGCCACTTCCCAGCAAATTAGGGACACTGTTGCTCCTGGGGTATCGGCGAGGACCATTCGCAACCGTCTCCATGAAGCTGGGCTACGGTCCCGCACACCGTTAGGCCGTCTTCCGCTCACGCCCCAACATCGTGCAGCCCGCCTCCAGTGGTGTCGCGACAGGCGTGAATGGAGGGACGAATGGGGACGTGTCGTCTTCAGCGATGAGAGTCGCTTCTGCCTTGGTGCCAATGATGGTCGTATGCGTGTTTGGCGCCGTGCAGGTGAGCGCCACAATCAGGACTGCATACGACCGAGGCACACAGGGCCAACACCCGGCATCATGGTGTGGGGAGCGATCTCCTACACTGGCCGTACACCACTGGTGATCGTCGAGGGGACACTGAATAGTGCACGGTACATCCAAACCGTCATCGAACCCATCGTTCTACCATTCCTAGACCGGCAAGGGAACTTGCTGTTCCAACAGGACAATGCACGTCCGCATGTATCCCGTGCCACCCAACGTGCTCTAGAAGGTGTAAGTCAACTACCCTGGCCAGCAAGATCTCCGGATCTGTCCCCCATTGAGCATGTTTGGGACCGGATGAAGCGTCGTCTCACGCGGTCTGCAGGTCCAGCACGAACGCTGGTCCAACTGAGGCGCCAGGTGGAAATGGCATGGCAAGCCGTTCCACAGGACTACATCCAGCATCTCTACGATCGTCTCCATGGGAGAATAGCAGCCTGCATTGCTGCGAAAGGTGGATATACACTGTACTAGTGCCGACATTGTGCATGCTCTGTTGCCTGTGTCTATGTGCCTGTGGCTCTGTCAGTGTGATCATGTGATGTATCTGACCCCAGGAATGTGTCAATAAAGTTTCCCCTTCCTGGGACAATGAATTCACGGTGTTCTTATTTCAATTTCCAGGAGTGTATTTGTCCAATGAATACCCGTTTATCATCTGCATTTCTTCTTGGTGCAGCAATTTTAATGACCAGTAGTGTAATAAATGATTGTATGTATAATCGTTACCAGTGCTGTGGTCCGCCCCCCGGTAGCTGAGTGGTCAGCGCGACAGACTGTCAATCCTAAGGGCCCTTGTTTGATTCCCGGCTAGGTCGGAGATTTTCTCCGCTCAGGGACTGGGTGTTTTGTTGTCCTATTCATCATCATTTCATCCCCATCGACGCACAAGTCGCCTAAGTGGCGTTCATTCGAAAGACTTGCACCAGGCGTGCGGTCTACCCGACGGGAGGCCCTCGTCACATGCCATTATTATTATTTCCAGTGATGTTCAGTCCCTTAACACCCCATCATACCTTCCAAATCAAACAAAACGTAAGTAGCGCATTACATATGCATTGCATTGACAATATCAGCATAACACTACGAATGTCAAGAGTATGAGTTGTGTATCTTGTTTGGAAACAAACTTATTCCGTTCACTCAAGAGACTTACTGCTCGGCTTTACCTCGGGTTTGTTTTACCATCAGCGTTAGTTGAACGTTAGCAATAATACGCAGCAGCGCAGGCAGATTTACTGGCGAAACAATTACCCGATACACACATCGTGGATGGGTTCTCATGATGCTATGCTGCACTGTTCCTACTGCGACGGCTACCAAGTCACAGTATTCTTGCATCTGTGAGCTGCCATTAGCAGGACCGCCTGGGCAGCAGCGTCATCCGCTGGTCGTGGCAGGGCTCGTCACAACAGATGAATGGCAGCAATATCCAGGCTTTTATCCTGCCACAAGTCACGGAATACAGCACAGAGAAGGACGGTACTCGAACTGTAGCCCCGAGAGTGATCGATGTCAGTGACTTGTGCTCACTCTGGGGGTGGTCAGCGACAGCGTAACCAGGGAGCTACAGCCCAGATCTAACACATGTCCCACCAGGTAGGTAGATGCCCTAAGTAGGTAGTCACCGAGTATGTGTGAAGATGCCAGGTAGCCCACATACAATCTTCTGGCCATAGCTTCTGCGGCCTGTCCAGAGTGGGTGACTGGCTGCATCACTGTGTACTGTGCATGGTCTTCGTCTAGAAATTAGAAGATGGCACTCATGGTGTGGCTCGCATCATGTACTCACCTGACTACTGTCTGTGCTGAGCACAAACTGAGAGATAGTGTCTGATTCAAACGCTATTTATGCAAACTGGCCGGCCCAGCTAGTGTTTTCCTCTCGACTACGCATTAGTCCAGGGTCCAAAATCAGTTAGCTCGCTTGCCGTCATGATGCAGTAGTGTCTTCACTCGGCCTGCTTTTCTCGTCTGGTCAGCTTTTCTAGACACGCTGTTGTAGCTGAAAGGTGTCTCAAATTCGCTTGGCGGGCGTATTTTACAGTGTCAGCAGGTTGACAATTATTGACTGTATGGAAGAAAACGAAAGTTAATTGTAAATTACGGCGTGCACACACTTTATTCGACATATAAACGTCACTACAGATTTTCATATTTGGCTTATGACTTGCTCGATATGCCTGCCATCATTGGCGATGATGTGGCGCAGATGGGTAGAGGAATTCTGCGTGACCCGCTGAAGTGTCGGAACATCGATGCTGTCGATGACATTCTGAGCGGCTGTTTTCAGCTCAGCAATAATTTTGAGGTTATTTTTGTACTCCTTGTCTTTAATGTAGCCCCACAAAAAGGAGTAGTATCTGTTCAAATCCGGAGAATATGGTGGCCAATCGAGGCTCATGCCAGTGGTCTCTTTGAATAATGGGGACGAAATCATCTTCCAAAACCTTCACGTAACGTTCGGTAGACATCGTGCCATCAAGGAATATCGCACCGATTATTCCGTGAGTGGACGTTGCTCACCACACAGTCACCGGTTGAGGGTGAAGAGCCTTCTCGATAGCGAAATGCGGATACACGGTGCCCCAAATGCGCCAGTTTTGCTTATTGACGAACTCATCCAAATGAAAGGGGATTCGTCCCTAAAGCAAACCGTACGGCGCATACTAATTCCTATGATACGCCGCGGCGAAAAGCGTTCAGAAGTTATGACGATTTTATTTCATATAGCTCAATAATTGTCACCCTGTACTTCATAGTGCACGCTCACCATAACTACAGCACCTGGCTCCCTTTGGCGTCGTTTTGCTGCATTGGTATCAGGCAGTTCAGTGCTTCCGACTAAGTCATGGCGCAACATTCTTCCTCTCTGTTCTGTTTATAAATGCGGACAAAAAACTCTGAACACATCTTTTACAAATTGACATAATAACACAAAATGAATACAAGTGTTCTCCTATGCCTCTTACTCTAATAAACCAAACAGTTCATTGGCTATTCCTTCACCTACGTTATTCTATTCTACATCACCACATAACAAACTAGTAAAATAAATTACCAAATCATTTCTTTCTTAACGAATTCCTTTAACCAGTAATTTAACAGGAAATATAATTGCTTAGGCGTCCACGGCCAGAGTCAGTTGACACAGAAGTTTTCTTAGTATCATACCATATCATAATGTAAAAAACTGTACTGGGGAAACCAACGTTTCGGTCACACTTACAGTTGCCTCCTTCTGGGTCTACTGGTATGCTTTACCTGTGTGGAGTCGGTTATATTTTGTCACTGCTGCTCACTGAGGATGACGTTATGTCATAATTTTAAAAAGGTAGTCTTTATGATTGATCACTTGAGGCGGAAGTAGACCATTTTGATAGTTTTCTCTTTTATGAAACTTAAATCAAGATTATAGATGTGATATGGCATAGGTCATCCTTCGATCCATTGTAGAACTTGGAAACCCATTCAGGGAATATTCGTTCACATTTTTGTTGAACGCAGTTGGTTTTTATCACCCTGTATTAAAATATTTCCTTTTATCAATAGTGCAATTTATAAACAACGTTTTGTGAGTAGAATAAAATTTCCAATGGTAAACTTAATTGCTTTTTCGACGTTATTTTACCAGATAACTAAAAATAGGAAAGCCTTGAACCCCTTCCACTAAATTTAGTTAGTATTAAGATTGTTTTACAGAGAGTGCAGTGGAGCTGACGCTGAAATCATTAAGTATTTGATTATATCATCGCTAGTCTCACTGAACTCTTCTGAACTCTACATGTCATGTGTGGTCTGGCTTCTACTTACCAGCAACAGATCCCAAGTTCAAACTAGTCAATTCCCTAAAAAACACGCTCAGAGCGTCGTTGCGCGAAAGTGGTAGGGAGACACGACTTAGAACAAACAGACACCACTCAGAATGTTAGAACTTATTTCTATAAACTCAATACACATTTTCTCAAGAGGAAATTTTGAAATTCTGAGTGCAAGCTGAGATATTGGCCAAAGTGCTTGAAATTTTGCGTAAATTTTGTATTATACTTACAGAATTATAATTAAAAAACCTGGTCAGGTGTGAGTAAGAATCACACACTGAGGGTTCCGTACAAACTCAGTTACGAACACAGCCAGATTATCCATTATGGTAATCAAGAATCTTGACCATTTTTGCCTGTTATCGACATTGGTGCTGGCAAGATATCTATCCCACGGATTCCAAGAATTTCGACAATGTTTTAGTTTCCATAATGTACGTGTGACAAAGTCATGCAGCACGCAGGTGACCATTATTATAATAATCCGCAGTTCTCCATTCAGGCTGACTGGGTCCCAAAGGTAAAAGTTCAGTTTAGTTTAGTTATGTCATGTTCCGTAAATCATTCTCACGATTATTTTATCGATATGATGTGGAACGAGTCAGATTACAAGATATTTATACACACATGAATAGTGCTAATATTAATGTTACTGAAATTTTTAATTCTACACAGGCAACTACATTTAGAGGTACATTTTTTTTTCTTTTTTACCAGTTCTGAAACAGAAACTCGTTCATAGAATAGGAGTTGTCCACAAGAAATGATTTTAAGCTAAATTTAAAACTTAATCTGCAACCTGCCAGACACTTTATATTGTTGGGAAAACGATCAAAGATTTTTGTTTCTGAATAATGTACTCCTTTTTGAGCAACTGACACCTTCAATAACGGATAGGAAAGGTCATTTTTTCCTTTAGTGTTGTACATATGAACATCACTGTTCTTCGCAAATTGAGATGGATTATTTATAACGAATTTCATTAGCGAATATATGTACTCTGATGGTGCAGCTAAAATACTTATCTCCTTGAATAGGTGCCTACATGACGTCCTTGGGTGAACACCACTAATTTTTCACACTGCTCTCTTTTGTGCAACCAGTACTTTATTTCAAAGTGGTGAGTTACCACAGAAAACTATACCATATGAGATAATTGAGTGGAAATATGCAAAGCACGTGAGGAGGCTGATCTGTTTATTACTAAGACTAGCGATTATATGAAGAGCGAAAGAAGCTGATCTTAATTGTTTGAGAAGCTCAGTAATATGCTTCTTCCAGTTCAAGTTGTCAACATTGTGAACACCCAAAAATTTGGAGAAATTTACCCTGTTAACTGAGCCCTGTTCATATGCTACATCAATTGTCAGTATGACTCTATTCGGTGTACAGAACAGGATATAATGAGCTCTTTCAAAATTAAGGGAGAGTCCATTTTATGAGAACCACTTAATAATTCTTTGAAAAATATCCTTAACAACATCTTTAGTGCTTTTTCTGGAATGGAATTTATTATAACACTCGTGTCATCTGCAAAAAGTACTAGTTCTGCTTGCTGAACGTTAAGTGAGAGGCCATTCACATGAATAAGGTACAGCAGAGGACCCAAAACTGAATCCTGTGGGGCTCCCTTTATGATAACTCCCCATTCACTAGAATTAAGCACCCTCCCAACATTATGTGTGTTATTCAGCACAACATTTTGCTTTCTGTTCGTTAAGTATGATTCAAACTGGCTGTGTATATAGCATTCAATTCCATAAAAACTGAGTTTTTCCAAGAGAGTGACATGACCCAAAAAGTCAAATGCCCTGGAAACATAACAAAAAATACCAACTGGCGATAATTTGTTATTTAGGGCATGTACTATTTGATGGGTAAACGTACAGGTAGCATTCTCATTCGAGTAACCGTTCTGGAATTCGAACAGTGACATGCTGAGTAAATACTCGAAGAATGAAGTTATAGCTAAATCTAGACCTTTCGCAGCTTACAGGCGTTGATAAATATCAACGGGGACAGCTGAAAAATGTGTGCCCCGAACGGGACTCGAACGCGAGACTTGCTGCTTACATGACTATAGTCCGAATTGCTAGCCAGGCTGTTTCCTGCTCCTCCTACTATAAGAATATGGTCCTCACCATCAACATCTTTGCACAGGGTCCCTAGGTTTTCTGTAACCTGGCTAAGCTTAGCACTAGGTTTCACAATGCCTGTCAGCTGGTACTCGACTCCTAGCCTATCCTGTAGCAACTGGCCTACACCTCTCCCATGACTGCTACCTAACAGCAGGACTTTTTTTCTTTCTGCTTGACTTTACTCCCGACCTAGCATTACAATTGTTACGAGTCCGATGCACGCTACTTTGCTCAAAAACTGTTTGAGTCTCTTCTACTTCAGGTAACAAATCAAACTGATTGCTCACTGGAATATGAAAAGTGATTTCTGGGGTTTTCTCCTTCTGACTAGGACTTGTTACATGTTCCCAGCTCCCATTGTCTCTTTCCCCCTTCAACCTGTCTAATTCGAAGTACACCATTTCTAGTTCAGCCTGAAGGGCACATATCTTTTTTCCCTGTTCCGCGATTTTCTTGTCACGGCTGAATAATCTACAACTCCATTGGCGAGCTTCATCTGGCACTATAACAGCTTCCCCGCTACAATCACCCCAGTGAAACACCATCCCACAATCCTGACATTTCACTTCCATGCTCACTAATCTACGACAACATCTACATTTGTCACTTATGCCGGCAGATTAAACAACACAAATACAAACAATACAAACTACACTACAAACAATTCCGCTATACCAATTAATAATTAGCAGAAAGTAACTTAGCTTCCGGTGAGATGAGCAGAGAAAAAGTCGAACATCAGGCAAGGAATGACTTTATTGCTAGTATAATAGATTTCGGAAAGTATTCATCATCAGATATCCAGAAGCGATTACTGCACACAGATACAGCGTTTCAAGTTGTTTGTGAAATAACCATTCACAGGCAGGCTATGTTGCGAACGTCTGTTTCACATAAAACTTGAAATACCATATCTACAAAGAAAATCACTCCTGAACATCTGATGCTGCATAAATTATGAAACACGTCGCATGAGCAATTAAGTCATTCCTTTTCTGATGTTCGATTTTTACCATTGTGACCTAGTCAGCCTGAATGCAGAACTAATTGTTGTTTTATTTTAACTTTGACGTCTCATGTGACATAATTACAAATTAACAATTTTCGGATTTTTTCCCGTTACTTGTACTGTGAAACGTTGCTTTTCGCCAAATTTCATGATTTTAGGTCAACGTGAATTACCTTACAGGTTGTGATGAGTGAGTGTGAATATCAAAATATGTGACATAATAAATGAGTGTACCTTTTGATTGCATTGACTTAAAACTAATGTTCATTTTACCACCAAGGATCCATAGACCTTAGTATGTGACATAAATTTCAACTTGATACATCTACCCGGTCCTGAGAAAAAGAGGTCTTACCAGACAGACAGGCAGAAAGCTGACAGTCTTATGTGCAACGTAATAACATATCTACAGTTTTCGGATTTTTTCCTTTCATTATACTGTAACATCCTGTTTACTGTCAAACTGCATGATTCTAGGCCAACAGGAAGTACCCTACAGGGTTTGATGAGTGAGTTCGTGAGTTTTAAAATACAAATAGCCGTATCCTTTGATTGCATTGACTCAGAAGCTTCCATGTCTTACACCGCCATGGGTCTATAGACCTCAATATGTGACATAAATTTCAACTTGACATGTTTACCCATTCCTGAGAAAAAGACATTTTAACAGACAAATAGGAAGACAGACAGAAAGACGGAAACAAAGCAATGCTATAAGGATTCCATTTTTACCGATTGAGACACGGAACCCTACAAATTATAAAATTCTGCTATTTGCCATAGTCTAAACAGCTCACAAGAGAAGTGTACTATATGCAAAAAGATAAAATGGTGAACATTTTGTAGAAATCTTTTGATTAGTTCCTGAGAAAAAGGTACACCTATTATCTTTTGTAAACAAAATTTTCAAACCTCATAAAAAGTTAAATAAATATGAACTAGAGAACTTAACCGTAAATGTGCCAATTTCACGTGAAGCTTGCCACAAAATTTTATTTCCTTATTTTGAAAATTGTGGATTTGGTGAATGTTTTCCATGAATGTCCCCCTCTTAATGTTTTGGCGATTTCAAAAAAACCTTTGACAAATTTTTTTATAATAATTACATAGGACTAAAAGTGTTTGAAGTCGTTTCGTTGGTACCAGTGGTAAGAAATCACGGACAGCACATATCATTCTTGGGTCATTCATCACACCATCTGGGCTAGCCACATAACCTAGACAGTTTACCCCTGTGTACACTAAATGACATCAATACTTAACCTTAAGTGTACCAAACATAACCACTTAAACACTTCCTCCAGTCACTGCACATGTCTTTGGGAAACATTGTAGTAATGTGTAAACAAGCTATACACTGACATGATTTTAAAACCCTTAGCCCTCCATCCAATAATCTCTGGAATGTGGGTGGCGCATTCTTAAGCCCAAACGGCATCCATAGATACTGGTAGTGTCCCCACGGAATAGTGAAAGCAGTTTGCAGACGGTCTTCTGGAACCTCTTCCAACTGGTGATATCCAATCTTTAAATCCATTGTGGAGAAGTGTTTATCCTGACCTAGTTTGTCCATCGTTTCTATTATATTTAGTGTGGGATACGCAACTGTCACCATTATTGCATTCAGATATCAGTAATCGCAACAAAACCTGCATTTATTCACCCCATCTGATAATTTCTTTGCCACAATTACAATACTTGGCCCCTAGGGACTATCACTCCATTCAATAATACCATCCTTCAATTGTTGATTGAAGAATCCCTTTATTATTGGTTGCAGATGCTGAGGTATCCCTTATGGCTTGTTGTAGACGTGAGGACATCCCCACTCGTGATTTTAAGCCGTGTCATGGGTGTCACTGGTAAAGGTCCAGTAGAACTGAACAAAGCTGGTCGACAGTAATTAAGAATGAGAAGCAGAACAAAGATCCTAAACTTTACCACTTCTACAAAATTATTAAGAATATTCTGTTCCGTGAAAAATCTGAGAATGCGAAGAATTGGCGTGTCTACGTTGCAAAAGATTACGAACAAAACCTTATCTAGTACACGCATTTTTCATGGTGACACTTGAGAGTATTGAATACTGCCAATAAGATAAGAGTGTGTTGCTATTTCTCCGATATTAGGAGAAAAGTGCAAAATCAAAATTAAGACTTGTCAGATATGTCAAAGGACCAAACCAAGCACTCGTGGTAGCAAAGTATGGTTGCATTCTATCGTTCGGGCAAGGCTTTTTCTTACTTTCTGTGTTGACATTTGTGATCCTGTACTGAGAGCATGAAACAGCTGCGAATATATTGTTGAGTTTTTTTTTTTTTTTTTTTTTTTTTTACGTATTCACACGTATGTTAAACTATGTCTGTTGAAATCTGCAACTTGTTCACGTATTCCGAAGAGTCTATTTAATGTTTTTTTCCGCACTTTGGGATATCACAAATGATGTTATCTGACAATGTAACCAACTTCACAAGTTTCTCGTGGAGAAATGGCTTAGCACCTGCTGGGATTTATCAAATCCTTACATCCTGATACCATCCCGAGTGTAATCTTGTCGAGAGAATCTTCAGGGAACTGAACAGGTTTATGAGGATTTACTGCAATGCGAGGCAAACGAAATGGGCTGATTATCTAAGAAAGTCTGAGGAGACAATCAATAATCTACTGCATAATACAAAATAGGCTACACTTGAAGAATTAATGCATAAGACAAAAGAATGAAATGAGTGGGTAAATAAACATATTATGCTTGATTTAGAGAATTATTTGTCAAATCAAAGAGATTCCAAGAATGACATTAGAATATGAATAATGAGATGTACATATTTATAAATAGTTTGTGTCAATTTTAGTTTGATGATATTAATTTTGATTGTTCAACGGAAAATCTCAGAAACCTGGAACTTTTAATTACAATGCTATTAATGGAATATGTAATAATGATACGTTCCTTTCATAGATAAAGATTTTTTATATGTTTATGGGTAGTAGTGTTATTTCACGTATATAATTGATTATTTATTGATAATATGTTCACAAATCGTTGAGATTATCATTAGGTATCATTAAGTTCATTTTCTGAGTAGTCATCTTAAGTAACTTTCATATTATATGGTCATCATCATCATCATCATCATCATTTAAGACTGATTATGCCTTTCAGCGTTCAGTCTGGAACATAGCCCCCTTATAAATTTCCTCCATGATCCCCTATTCAGTGCTAACATTGGTACCTCTTCTGATGTTAAACCTATTACTTCAAAATCATTCTTAACCGAATCCAGGTACCTTCTCCTTGGTCTGCCCCGACTCCTCCTACCCTCTACTGCTGAACCCATGAGTCTCTTGGGTAACCTTGCTTCTCCCATGCGTGTAACATGACCCCACCATCTAAGCCTGTTCGCCCTGACTGCTACATCTATAGAATTCATTCCCAGTTTTTCTTTGATTTCTTCATTGTGGAACCCTCCTGCCATTGTTTCCATCTACTAGTACCTGAAATCATCCTCGCTACTTTCATATCCGTAACCTCAACCTTGTTGATAAGGTAACCTGAATCCACCCAGCTTTCGCTTCCATACAACAAAGTTGGTCGAAAGATTGAACGGTGCACAGATAACTTAGTCTTGGTACTGACTTCCTTCTTGCAGAAGAGATTAGATCGTAGCTGAGCGCTCACTGCATTAGCTTTGCTACACCTCGCTTCCAGTTCTTTCACTATGTTGCCATCCTGTGAGAATATGCATCCTAAGTACTTGAAACCGTCCACCTGTTCTAACTTTGTTCCTCCTATTTGGCACTCAATCCGTTTACATTTCTTTCCCACTGACATTACTTTCGTTTTGGAGATGCTAATCTTCATACCACAGTTCTTACATTTCTGATCTAGCTCTGAAATATTACTTTGCAAACTTTCAATCGAATCTGCCATCACAACTAAGTCATCCGCATATGCAAGACTGCTTATTTTGTGTTCACATATCTTAATCTCACTCCGCCAGTCTATTGTTTTCAACATATGATCCATAAATAATATGAACAACAGTGGAGACGGGTTGCAGCCTTGTCTTACCCCTGAAACTACTCTGAACCATGAACTCAATTTACCGTCAACTCTAATTGCTGCCTGACTATCCATGTAAAGACCTTTAATTGCTTGCAAAAGTTTGCCTCCTATTCCATAATCTCGTAGAACAGACAATAACTTCCTCCTAGGAACCCGGTCATATGCTTTTTCTGGATCTATAAAGCATAGATACAATTCCCTGTTACACTCATAACACTTCTCCATTATTTGCCGTAAGCTAAAGATCTGGTCCTGACAACCTCTAAGAGGCCTAAACCCACACTGATTTTCATCCAATTGGTCCTCAACTAATACTCGCACTTTCCTTTCAACAATACCTGAGAAGATTTTACCCACAACGCTGATTAAAGAGATACCTCTGTAATTGTTACAATCTTTTCTGTTTCCATGTTTAAAGATTGGTGTGATTACTGCTTTTGTCCAGTCTGATGGAACCTTCCCGACTCCCAGGCCATTTCAATTACCCTGTGTAGCCATTTAAGACCCGACATTCCACTGTATTTGATGAGTTCCGACTTAATTTCATCCACCCCAGCTGCTTTATTACACTGCAATCTATTGACCATTTTCTCCACTTCCTCAAATGTGATGCTATTTCCATCATCATTCCTATCCCATTTTACCCCGAAATCTGAAACATTACTGATCGTATTTTCACCTACATTGAGCAACTCTTCAAAATATTCCCCCCATCTGCCCAAGGCATCCACAGGATTCACCAGCAGTTTTCCTGACCTGTCCAAAATACTTGTCATTTCCTTCATATTATATGGTATTAAGTTTTATTTCCTGTCCTAAGTAACAATGTTTATTGCGTAGAGAAAGAGATTCAATTGAACATTCAATTTAAGTTTTGTTAAGAATATCAAAGTATCAATGAAATTCAATAATATAATAAAGATTTGGTACTATTTCAAAGGCGAGACAGCTCATCTCCCTTCTGGAGAAGGGCACAAGAGTTTTTACTCACCTGGTGGTTGGTAAGAACTGATGCATGTGGAATTTAGTTGGAGAGTAGTAGTAGGTGTCTTGTTCACTAGATTTTTCAGTGAAGGATTTTGGAGCACAATGACCATTATCCTAATTATTTCGTGCTAAACTGAATTTTTCCAATTATGAAAATGTGATCTTGTATTTAATTATTACGTAAGCTGTGAAATGTCTGACTAATGAATAGTAAGAATCATTGAGTGAATATCAGTACCCAAACTCCAATGTACCCCACGTGAAAGTTTTGTGATGTTTGTACAAAATGAAGTGAATCTGCAAGTCTCTGTACAGTGGCAGGATGAAAATAATTAAAGGTCATTACATAAAACTGTGAAGGAATCCAGTGCCTGAAGATGGTCTATGGCTGTAACAACTGGGAAGTGTTATGTTGCCATAAGTTAAAATGAAAATCTCATAAAGATTAACTTTCGTGACAACAGTTTTACATATGGTTGGAATCGTTCTAAGAACAATCAGTGACTGTGGCGCTGTTCGTCTCCATTTCACCGATTCATATCAAACGTATCTGATGGCTGATAAGAATAAAGGGTAAATCTTCGCACAAAATAGTGCGAGTCCTTACGTGAATTACAACTTCCGAATCCGAAAGTTCAGTTTGGAAACAAATAGTTTTGTTGTTGTTGTTATTTTCAGTCCTGAGACTGGTTTGATGCAGCTCTCCATGCTACCCTATCCTGTGCAAGCTTCTTCATCTCCCAGTACCTACTGCAACCTACATCCTTCTGAATCTGTTTAGTGTATTCATCTCTTGGCCTCCCTCTACGATTTTTACTCGCCGCGCTGCCCTCCAATGCTAAATTTGTCATCCCTTGATGCCTCAGAACATGTCCTACTAACCGGTCCCTTCTTTTTGTCAAGTTGTGCCACAAACTCCTCTTCTCCCCAATTCTATTCAGTACTTCATCATTAGTTATGTGATCTACCCATCTAATCTTCAGCATTCTTCCGTTACGTAAGCTGTGAAATGTCTGACTAATGAATAGTAAGAATCATTGAGTGACAATGTAACCAACTTCACAAGCTTCTCGTGGAGAAATGGCTTAGCACGTGCTGGGATTTATCAATGAGATAACTGTAAGATCCTACAAAGATTATGCTAAGGAACTTGCTCCGCTTCTAGCAGCACTTTATTGTAGTTCGCTGGAGCAACGAAGGGTATCTACCGACCTGTTTTCAAGAAGGGCCGTAGAACAGACGCACAAAATTATTGACTTGAATTGTTGACGTCGATCTGTTATAGAACTACGGAAAATGTTTTGCGCTTAAGAATATGACGTTTTGGAGAAGGAAAATCTCCACTATAAAAATCAACATGGATTCCGCGAACAGAGATTTTGCGAAACTCAGCTCTTCAAATGGTTCAAATGGCTGTGAGCACTATGGGACTCAACATCTGAGGTCATCAGTCCCCTAGAACTTAGAACTACTTAAACCTAACTAACCTAAGGACATCACACACATCCATGCCCGAGGCAGGATTCGAACCTGCAACCGTAGCAGTCACGCGGTTCCGGACTGAAGTGCCTAGAACCGCACGGGCACCACGGCCGGCAAGAACTCAACTCTCTCCGTTGCTCCATGAGATCCATAGATAACGGCACTCAGGTTGATGCCGCGTTCCTTGACTTCAGGAAGACACCGTCCCGCACTGCCGTTTAGTGAAAAAAAAGATACGAGCTTATCGAGTATCGAACCAGATTGGCGACTAGATTCATGACTGTAGAGAGAGCTCAACAAGTCGTTCTCAACGGAGTACCCCAAGGAAGTGTAATAGCACCGTTATTGTTTACAATGTACATCAATGATCTAGTAGAAAGCGTCAGATGCTCTTTATGATTGTTCGTAGATGGTGTTGGTGTCTATAAGAAAGAAGCAACGCCGGAGGAATGTATCAATCTGCGGAATGACCTGCAGAGGACTGAGGAATGGTGCAGACTCTGGCAGTTGACCCCGAACGTAAGTAAATGTAACACACCGCATATCCCTAGGAAAAGAAAGCCACTAGTGAACAACTAAATTATTAATGAGAAACTGCTGGAAACAGTATCAACCGAAAAATGTCTAGGAGTAACCATCCACAGTGACCTTAAGTGGAATGACCATGTAAAACCAATAGTAGGGAAAGCAGATGCCAGACTGAGATTCGTAGGAAGAATCCTAAGGAAATGTAACTCATCCACGAAGGAAGTGGTTTATAAGGCGCTTGTTCGACAGATGCTTGAGTATTGTTTATCAATATGGAATCCTTACCAGGTAGGACTGATAGAAGAGATACAGAAGATCCAACGGGTTCGTTTAGTCGGCGCGAGAGCGTTACCGAGGTACTCAACAAACTGCACTGCAGACGTTACAAGAGAGGCGGTGTGCATCACGGACAGATTTACTACTGAAATTTCGATAGAGCACTTTCCGGGAAGAGCCGGACAACATATTACTTCCTCTCACATATATCTCGTGTAATGACCACGACGAGAAAATTCAAATGGTTCAAATGGCTCTAAGGACTATGGGACTTAACATCTGAGGTCATCAGTCCCCTAGAACTTAGAACTACTTAAACCTAACTGACGTAAGGACATCACACACATCCATGCCCGAGGCAGGATTCGAACCAGCGACCGTAGCAGCAGCGCGGTTCCGGACTGAAAGAAAATTCGAGAAATTAGAAATAATACCGAGTGTTACCCACAATCATTCTTGCCACACGCCATACCCGAGTGCAACAGCGAGGGGGAGGGGGATCACTTATTGGTAGCAGAAGTGAACCACACACCATGAGGTGGTTTGCGTAGTGTGACATCGACTTAGATGTAGGTATAGACAGATTAGACATCGCTAGACAATAAATATGAACAAGTTGAAAATAATTTTAGTCGACGTTAGATATTCCAAACAACAGTTTAATCAGTTTGCGACGATTTCTGGCTTGGACTAAACTTTTGAGGGCCGTAAAACAACGAAAGTTTCGGACTTTTTCAGTTTTTCGCTTATAACTCGAAAACGACACATCCTACCGAAAGTTTTCAAAACACCAGAATAAAAGAGCATAAAATCCCACATAGAATGAATGATCTACTTAAAAGTTAAAATCTGTTCAACCGTTTAGCCTTTTCTTTTTTGGTCGTCAGTCTACTGACTGGTTTGATGCGGCCCGCCACGAATTCCTTTCCTGTACTAATCTCTTCATCTCAGAGTAGCACTTGCAACCTACGTCCACAATTATTTGCTTGACGTATTCCAATCTCTGTCTTCCTCTACAGTTTTTGCCCTCTACAGCTCCCTCTAGTACCATGGAAGTCATTCCCTCATGTCTTAGCAGATGTCCTATCATCCTGTCCCTTCTCCTTATCAGTGTTTTCCACATATTCCTTTCCTCTCCGATTCTGTGTAGAACCTCCTCATTCCTTACCTTATCAGTCCACCTAATTTTCAACATTCGTCTATAGTACCGCATCTCAAATGCTTCGATTCTCCTCTGTTCCGGTTTTCCCACAGTCCATGTTTCACTGCCATACAATGCTGTACTCCAGACGTACATCCTCAGAAATTTCTTCCTCAAATTAAGGCCGGTATTTGATATTAGTAGACTTCTCTTGGCCAGAAATGCCTTTTTTGCCATAGCGAGTCTGCTTTTGATGTCCTCCTTGCTCCGTCCGTCATTGGTTATTTAACTGTCTAGGTAGCAGAATTCCTTAACTTCTTTGACTTCGTGACCATCAATCCTGATGTTATGTTTCTCGCTGCTCTCATTTCTACTACTTCTCATTACTTTCGTCTTTCTCCGACTTACTCTCAAACCATACTGTGTACTCATTAGACTGTTCATTCCGTTCAGCAGATCATTTAATTCTTCTTCACTTTCACTCAGGATAGCAATGTCATCAGCGAATCGTATCATTGATATCCTTTCACCTTGTATTTTAATTCCACTCCTGAACCTTTCTTTTATTTCCATCATTGCTTCCTCGATGTACAGATTGAAGAGTAGGGGCGAAAGGCTACAGCCTTGTCTTACACCCTTCTTAATACGAGCACTTTGTTCTTGATCGTCCACTCTTATTATTCCCTCTTGGTTGTTGTACATATTGTATATGACCCGTCTCTCCCTATAGCTTACCCCTACTTTTTTCAGAATCTCGAACAGCTTGCACCGTTTTATATTGTCGAACGCTTTTTCCAGGTCGACAAATCCTATGAAAGTGTCTTGATTTTTCTTTAGCCTTGCTTCCATTATTAGCCGTAACGTCAGAATTGCCTCTCTCGTCCCTTTACTTTTCCTAAAGCCAAACTGATCGTCACCTAGCGCATTCTCAATTTTCTTTTCCATTCTTCTGTATATTATTCTTGTAAGCAGCTTCGATACATGAGCTGTTAAGCTGATTGTGCGATAATTCTCGCACTTGTCAGCTCTTGCCGTCTTCGGAATTGTGTGGATGATGCTTTTCCGAAAGTCAGATGGTATGTCGCCAGACTCATATATTCTACACACCAACGTGAATAGTCGTGTTGTTGCCACTTCCCCCAATGATTTTAGAAATTCTGATGGAATGTTATCTATCCCTTCTGCCTTATTTAACCGTAAGTCCCCCAAAGCTCTTTTAAATTCCGATTCTAATACTGGATCCCCTATCTCTTCTAAATCGACTCCTGTTTCTTCTTCTGTCACATCACACAAATCTTCACCCTCAAAGAGGCTTTGAATGTATTCTTTCCACCTATCTGCTCTCTCCTGTGCATTTAACAGTGGAATTCCCGTTGCACTCTTAATGTTACCACCGTTGCTTTTAATGTCACCAAAGGTTGTTTTGACTTTCCTGTATGCTGAGTCTGTCCTTCCGACAATCATATCTTTTTCGATGTCTTCACATTTTTCCTGCAGCCATTTCGTCTTAGCTTCCCTGCACTTCCTATTTATTTCATTCCTCAGCGACTTGTATTTCTGTATTCCTGATTTTCCCGGAACATGTTTGTACTTCCTCCTTTCTTCAATCAACTGAAGTATTTCTTCTGTTACCCATGGTTTCTTCGCAGCTACCTTCTTTGTACCTATGTTTTCCTTCCCAACTTCTGTGATGGCCCTTTTTAGAGATGTCCATTCCTCTTCAACTGTACCGCCTACTGCGCTATTCCTTATTGCTGTATCTATAGCGTTAGAGAACTTCAAACGTATCTCGTCATTCCTTAGTACTTCCGTATCCCACTTCTTTGCGTATTGATTCTTCCTGACTAATGTCTTGAACTTCAGCCTACTCTTCATCACTACTATATTGTGATCTGAGTCTATATCTGCTCCTGGGTACGCCTTACAATCCATTATCTGATTTCGGAATCTCTGTCTGACCATGATGTAATCTAATTGAAATCTTCCCGTATCTCCCGGCCAAAAAAAAAAATGGTTCAAATGGCTCTGAGCACTATGGGACTAAACATCTATGGTCATCAGTCCCCTAGAACTTAGATCTACTTAAACCTAACTAAACTAAGGACATCACACAACACCCAGCTATCACGAGGCAGAGAAAATCCCTGACCCCGCCGGGAATCGAACCTGGGGACCCGAGCGTGGGAAGCGAGAACGCTACCGCACGACCACGAGATGCGGGCATCTCCCGGCCTTTTCCAAGTATACCTCCTCCTCTTGTGATTCTTGAACAGGGTATTCGCTATTGCTAGCTGAAACTTGTTACAGAACTCAATTAGTCTTTCTCCTCTTTCATTCCTTGTCCCAAGCCCATATTCTCCTGTAACCTTTTCTTCTACTCCTTCCCTTACAACTGCATTCCAGTCGCCCATGACTATTAGATTTTCGTCCCCCATTACATACTGCATTACCCTTTCAATATCCTCATACACTTTCTCTATCTGTTCATCTTCAGCTTGCAACGTCGGCATGTATACCTGAACTATCGTTGTCGATGTTGGTCTGCTGTCGATTCTGATTAGAACAACCCGGTCACTGAACTGTTCACAGTAACACACCCTCTGCCCTACCTTCCTATTCATAACGAATCCTGCACCTGTTATACCATTTTCTGCTGCTCTTGATATTACCCGATACTCATCTGACCAGAAATCCTTGTCTTCCTTCCACTTCACTTCACTGACCCCTACTATATCTAGATTGAGCCTTTGCATTTCCCTTTTCAGATTTTCTAGTTTCCCTACCACGTTCAAGCTTCTGACATTCCACGCCCCGACTCGTAGAACGTTATTCTTTCGTTGATTATTCAATCTTTTTCTCATGGTAACCTCCCCCTTGGCAGTCCCCTCCCAGAGATCCGAATGGGGAACTATTCCGGAATCTTTTGCCAATGGAGAGATCATCATGACACTTCTTCAATTACAGGCCACATGTCCTGTGGATGCACGTTACGTGTCTTGAATGCAGTGGTTTCCATTGCCTTCTGCATCCTCATGTCGTTGATCATTGCTGATTCTTCCGCCTTTAGGGGCAATTTCCCACCCCTAGGACAAGAGAGTGCCCTGAACCTCTATCCGCTCCTCCGCCCTTTTTGACAAGGCCGTTGGCAGAATGAGGCTGACTTCTTATGCCGGAAGTCTTCGGCCGCCAATGCTGATTATTTATCAAAATGTAAGCAGTGGCGGGGATCGAACCCGGGACCGAAGACGTTTTGATTATGAATCAAAGACGCTACCCCCTTTTTTTTGCATTTTTTTGTTCGTTATTGATCGTTGTGTTTGGTTTCTCACTTTTTTTTTTAAATCTCATTTTTGTTCACTTTTGTTCGTTGAATCTGTTCGGGGCGAACGTCGTAAGACATCCGTTTTAAGTTCGTTGTTGATCGATTAGCTCAGTTTTTTTATTACAGAGGGCTGTTAACCCTCTGACCGAACACGCTGAGCTACCGTGCCGGCACCCCTAGACCACAGATACACCTATCGATCGTCAAAGATCACCAGTTTTCACCAACTTGGTGGAAAAGTGAGTTATGCTCATGTTCCAACGCTTGTAGCCAAAAAACGGCTTCTCCAAATGAAAAATGGTGCACTCAGCTTCGTGATGCCAACTAAGGAGCTACTCGGCCGAATAGTAGCGGCTCCGATCAAAGAAAACCATCGTAACGGCCGGGAGTGCGGTGTGCTGACCACACGCCCCTCCTATACGCATCCTCAGCTGAGGATGACGCGGCCATCGAATGGTCGCGATGGGCCATTTGTGGCCTGAAGGCGGAGTGCCAAACGAAAAATGTCATGCATAAAAGTTATAGAGCATCAAATTATGCGGAAAAAGAGCCCCTAAATTTTAAAATTCACGTTGGGTTTGAAAATAAAACGTGAAAGTATTCGTAGCTCTAAATTCCTGCTAACACTTTTTGTCAAGTGATCCCAAATCACCCACATTCGTCCACATATTCAAATTTAAGGGCGATTTAGTTAGGTACGTATGGTACCTGCCCAGGTACTTAGTTCTGTGTATTAGTTAATTATCATGCCAGTCCAAGATGATAATAAACAGGTTGGTAAGAAAATCAAATGAAAGATGTCATTAATGAATAAAGTACTTCAATTACAGTATAAAATTGACGAGAGATAAAATTTTACAAACATTTTCAAGCAATTATTGTTCTATATTTACACTCATTTGCAATTTAATTTTTATGTCTTTCTGCACTTCGGGAAAGATGGTCCACGGGAGGAAACGTAGTTGTCCAGTTCTTCGTCTTCTTATGGCGTGGGATCTAAAACGATTTCGTCCTTGACGATGTCAGACTGATTGTCGATTTACGTTGAATCAAGAAAGGTGTCCTCTTCTGTTACAGAGTTAAGGCGTGAAAGCCCCTTGCAATCGCTGCTCACAGCCGTGCAGTTTACATATATACGAGGTGCGACAGTAAAGTAATGAGACTGATGTGAAAAAAAATGTTGCTTACTGTTTTAGTGTTGTCTCCTTCAAAGTAGTTCCCTTCTGATTGCACACACTTTTTCCAGCGCTTCTGCCATTGATGGTAACATTTCTGGAATTCATCTTCTGTAATATCCTCCAAGACCCTCGTCACAGCTTTTTGCACATCTTGTGTTGCTTGAAAATGGTGTCCCTTGACCACCGTTTTGACTCTTGGAAATAGAAAAAAGTCGCACGGAGCGATATCTGGTGAATAAGGTAGCTGTGGTAGAACTGAAATTTGTTTTGAGGTTAAAAATTGCTGTACTGACGGACCAGTATGGTATGGCGCATTATCGTGATGCAGAATCCAACTATCAGCAATGTTGGCACGGACACAAAGAACTCTTTTACGAAGTCTTTCTAAAATTTCTTTGTAGTAATATTGGGTAATTGTTTGTCCAGGAGGCACCCATTCTTTATGAACAATTCTCTTGGAATCAAAGAAGCACACAAGCATGCATTTCACTTTTGTCTTTGACATGTGAGCTTTTTTTGGCTGGGTGATCCCTTTGAGCACCATTGCGAACGTTGGAGTTTTGTCGTTTTGTCTCTGGATCGTACTGAAAAAAACAACTTTCATCATCAGTGATAACACGGCTCAACAATTGTGGATTAATTTCCGTTTGCTCTAACAGATCGGCTGCCGTATTTTTCCGTGTTTCTCGCTGTTGTGGTGTGAGAGTTTTGGGGACCTTTTTTGCACAAATCTTTCTCATACCAAGATCTTCAGTTATTATTAGGCGAACCGTTTCTCGATTGATGTTCAGTTCTTCTGCAATCATTTTCACGGATAATCTGCGATCAGATCGTACGAGTTCACACACCCTGGCCAAGTTGATATCAGTCCATGAGGATTATGGTCGTCCACTGCGGTCTTCATTTTCAACATTCGTTCTGCCTTCACTAAACATTTTATGCCAACGAAAAACTTGAGCTCTTGATATAACCTCCTCTCCCAAACCCTTCTGAATCTTACTGTAAGTTGTGGTCGCGTTTTCACCCAATTTAACGCAAAAAGAAATGGCATACCGTTGCGCAACATTATG
Source organism: Schistocerca nitens (assembly GCF_023898315.1). NCBI lineage: Eukaryota > Metazoa > Arthropoda > Insecta > Orthoptera > Acrididae > Schistocerca > Schistocerca nitens. The sequence goes on from NC_064615.1 coordinate 356,538,925, forward strand.
CGGTTCCATTTCCGTGACGAGAGACACAAACACGTGTTAACTTATTACAGCACAACTCACAACTGAGCAGTTGCATCGATGTGCCGCTTGGACTAGAAGCTGATTATAGACCAACGTCAAAGATATTGTGCCTACGCAAGCCTGCAGAGTTGCCACATCTTGCAAAGAAAATGAGTCTCATTACTTTATTGTCGCACGTCGTACGCTTTGCTGCAGTAACAAGTTGCTTGGCGTCCCTTCTTGCAAGTGCATCATATTGTGTTGAGCAGTCACTGAGATGGTGGTGGATCGGTGGTTGCATCAGACCGTTTTTTGTGCTCTTCCATCGCCATTTCTGTGGACCCAGCTGATTCTTCCTCCAGTTGTGAATGTGAAAGTAGACCCTGAGGGAGTGCTGGAGACTGATGGCTACAGTGGGACGCAAACATGCCAAACTGAAATTATTATTTTTCGATAAAGCTTTCTGCAACAGTAGCAGGCAAATTTGATCCAAAGGTTTGGAATTGCCACCCGAGTACAAACACAATGAACTTCACTCTTGCCCTCGCGACCTTAACAGGAATTGCGTTGGGATCCGCGAAGTCTGAGGCGACATAAGGTTCGCATTGTGTTGAAATGTGTTTATAAATTTTATTTTGTCCTGTCGAAAAAAACTGCGGAGGCTGCACCTGTTTTTGGGCTTCTTCGGAATGCTTAGACGTGTTGGGGTTGTAAATGAATTTGACTTGGTTGCCTTTTCAAGGTTTCATAAAGGAGATACTTGTGACAAGTTGTTCCTGCTCACTGCTATCAGCTTTGTGGTCAGTAGGAGAAACAAATAAGTATCTCCCCCGACAATGAAGAAGTTGCCTCCCTGCCTCGACTTTTCTATGGCTGTATCACCAATCAATCAAGGGGTCTGCGTCCTCTGTCGCCTGCTTTACCTGATACCCTCTACCTTATATTTTTACTGTCAACATTGAGATAAGATGTTTCTTATTTAGTTCCTTTATTAAGAAATGATCTTTTGGCACAGCTGGTGACACTGTGTCGTTTATAAAGCAAGAGTGTGAGCTCTTCGGACTTGTTCAGTAGATTTCTCCTCTCCTCCTCAGGTTATCCGTCGAACACTAAGGTACAACTGGACCATAAGTGTCTTTTGACGTAATTCATGTACTTTTCAAGGATGGAGGAAAACAATTCTTCAGTAATCAACCAACCGTCAAAGACGAGGCCTGTGTTTCTCGTGATTTTAACATTGACTGAACAGTTTAAAGGCTAAGTATGATTCAAGCTGTTGTGGTGATTTAATGGGAAAACGGTTTCGACGGAAAATTGTATCAGGACTGACAGGCACTGGTTCACCATTCATCTTGACTGTACACGTCACGGCTAGCAGGGTCACTACCCGCTTCTCCTAGGGACTGCACTTCTTTAAAGGTTTTCCTTGGAATATCATCCATGTTTCTTTTCCCTTTTTCATAAGCCTCTTGTGAACGTCACCACCCTCAGTACTCCGGTATTAATGAAAATGATGGACGTTCCTTGAGGAAATGGGTCATAAGAATCAAACCAATTACTTAATTTCTCCACAGCAGTGTGGTTAAATTTCAATATTCGGAAGAATATAAATGATCTGGCGTTCAAAAGTAATTTGGCTTCACAAAAAAGTCCTAGCAGGAATTTAGCACTATGAATATTTTCACTTTTTATTTGTACCATTGGCGAATTTTAAATTTTAGGAGCTCGTTTCATGCATAATTTGATGCTCTGTAACTGTCATGATGACAATTTTCATTTGGAGTAGCCGTTTTTAAGCTACAGGCGTTCGAACGTGAGTGCAATTCACTTTTCCACCAAGGTGGTAAAAGGTGGCCATCTTTGACAATCTATAGTGGCTAAACTGCTGAACAGGTTTTAACTTTTAAATAGGTCATTCTACGCGAGGTTTTATGCTCTTTCATTCTGGTATTTTGGAAATCTTCGGTAGGCTGTATCTTTTTGAGTTATAAGGACAGAACTGAAAAAGTCTAAACCTTTCGTTGTTTTTTGGCCTTCAAAAGTTGAACACAAGCCAGAAATGGTAGCAAACTCATTTAATTCTTATTAGGGATGCGTAACATCCATTAAAATTAATTCCATCTTGTGAGTATTCATTGGTCAGCGCGGCCTTTTTAAGGGCTAACTTTCCTGCGCTACTACCAGAAAACATGCATTTACATTACGATACGCGTTTCATTTCATTGATATAAAACATCATTAGTGATCTGCAGTGAGACATAAGCGAAAATCGGATGCAAAATGCCGTACGGAAAAAATCACACCTGAGTATCTTGTATAATAAATTGTTTTTAGATGTAGAAAGTAAACCAAAACAGTATATATGTCACATTACCGGCCACTGACGATTTCTTATACCAATAAAATGAAGCGCATAAGGCAGTACAAACGAACAAGCACAGCTGCGCAGACATATTTTAAATACCTTTAATAACTGTGAAGTAACTACAGACCCTTTGCCCATACAAATGGAGAACATTATATTCTTTATTAAGCAGTGGTACTCGTTGAGGCTTTGTAGGAACATCTTCATTCCTGTCTCGAACAATCCACCTGCTTTTCTACAGTCCTTCAATAACACTGCATTTCAAAGGCTACAAGTCGTTTCGTTTCTGTTTACCCAGTTGTTCATGGTTCACTTCAATATAAAGATGTATGTTTTCGTGAAAATTTCCCTGGTCTGAGGGTTCTTGCTTCTGGGTAATAGCAAATGTTTCTTTTTATAGAAAGTCATTTTGTATTTTGTAATCCTTGTTACTGTGCCTTTCTCGCAACTTTCTTCTTTATCTATTCCATAACTCAAACAACTGTTGAACGAGAAACCGCCAGATTTTAAAGATGAAATACGCGGATACGTAATCACTGTTTTTAGATGTTTAAACGAAATATTATTGCTGGTACACCTTTTTTTTTAAGATTCTAACGCCAACGCTATATATTACTCCCGTGTTTCAACAACGGGGTGAGGACTTTCCCATAAACTAGTGGCACAAAATTAACAGAAGATATATAACGTCGTAATGACGATTTAGATAATGACGTAGAAGCTACGGAACGGTGCGCAATGTAAGAAAAATTTCCTTTCGTCACAAGAGTATATCACGCATTCCAGATTCCTTAAGTACATTTCATTTTCGTCCTAAACGGTAACACGAACTGAAGAGGGTACTGTCAATTAAAAGGACTATATGAAATGCTGAAATTGTGATCTCCGCTTGTTATGTAAGTACAACTTTTGATTCCATGATCCACAGGCTCAAGACCAAAAACGATAATAATAACACACAACTTCTCTGATTTGCTGACGATTTCGATTTTGTTTGTCCCTCTTTACCAACCAAATGCCCTATATTAATTTTTTTTTAATAAATAGTTACAATCCTTTCCGATTTATGACGGAACTAATCAGATATTGTATTTAAAATTATTAAGTGTGCCAGACACGTTGCCTTTCAATTAGAGTTTTTTTGTTTCAAGCAAAGAAAAACAGTTCATGCCCATTGATGAACGCCTGTTGCAGTCCATTTGACAAATTTTTTAACCTGTGAGTCCACATAGCTCAATCATGTACTGTAAATTTTCCGCGTGTGTCTTTCAGACAATGCATATTCTGTTTCTATGCCTGCATGTGCATCTCCTTCGAATTAGTACATTGCGCATGGATGTTCGGGACCTAAGTGTTAATTTTATTTGGAGACAAAATAACTGGAAGAGCAAACTATAAAAAGAGAGTTTTTTTAAAATATAATGACTTTACTCTAACAGCTATGTACTAAATCAAGAAGAGTTAATGTTAAATTCTGTGTAAACAGCTAATAACGCGTTTGAATATTACGAATGGGCGGGAAAACAGATCGCTTCCTCAGCGCTCTCGCAGCGTCTGGTTATGTGCTGCCATCTACGCGCGAAACCGCGACTTACGGCAGCGCCATCCGACGTATTCGCATTGACTATGTAAGTCAAAGATAAAATTTTACTACCATAAAGAGTTATTTTACGCTCAGTTGCACAAACTTTCATTGTTTGTTTAAATTTTTATAACGTAAAACTATTATATTCTTCTGTTTACGTTTTAGTGTTTTGTTGAGTAGAACACTGGTCGAACTCAGTTTCTTCTGGAGAGGGGATGATGGCCTCCATTAGTAACAGGCTGTACCGTGTTGTTCAAGTGTACATGTACGTGGGTGTGGGAGCGGAGTGACGTGCAAGTTGTTCGCGTATCCCGATTTCTTCTGTTCAGCAAAAACTCGGGAAATACATGTCTGGTAGAAATGAAGGTAAGTAATGCAGTTCATACGAAATGGAGTTCGTCAAAATAAAATGGTTTTGTTAATATTCCTTTAAGCTGTTATGTTGCGGCGAAACTTGTGCGCTCTGTTCGAGAAAAAAGTAAAGGAAGTAAAGGTGATTATATCTGCTTCTACACATGAAAACAGATTTAATATCAACGTGAGACAACCTCGTGGAGTAATTACTATTCAAATTCAGAAGTGTTGACATAATGCGGCGATTTGCCGGTAGCATGTTTTGCTACTGACAAGCTACGCGCGTGTAGTCGTATTTTCTATTACAGTATTTTGTGACAACATTGCTATATTTAGCATCTTAAGTATCATAGGAGCCAATTTACATTACTGTCGTAGCGATAAGTATCAAAGCAAAAATTTAGTTTGTACACAACCAGTTAAAAGTTTTTAAGATATTCGTTTTTGTGGTGTAGTAGAGTTCATAAAAATAATATTCGAACATCAAGAACACAAATTCGTTTCATTTTGTGAATCATAATTATTTGGGTAAAACGTCGTACACACAAGCTATATATATTTCTCCTTGAAAATGTTAATTTGAAAAGAATAACGTTTTAGGAGCGTCTTTCTCTTTTGGAAAATATTTTATTTTGAAAATTCAGTTATAATACCTATATTGTAAAATTTCAATAACGAGTGGTCGCCTGCGCATTGTTTAGCATTTACTTTTTTATAGCTGTTTGGAAGGGTAAACAAAAACATGGTTTTCTGTTTACTAACAGTAAGCTCCATCTACAAAGACCGTGTTACAGCTCATCACAATCCATTAGTAGAATCTCCGTCGAAACATGAAATTCCTTGAAGCATCTTAGAGCTTACAACAAGCTCTCCTAAATCGGTCACGACATAGCGGTTCCGCTGAGTTTTTGTACCAGAATTTCATATTTACAGTAAGTTGTAAATTCATCGTGCAGTCAATTACGGTTTACTTAAGTCAAACCTACAGCATTTGAATAGCGTTTAACACTCCCAATTTTCGAGTGAAGTTACCATATTTTAATATACTAGCATGTTTAATGGCTTTCTTCATTTGGCGTTCAACGTACTAATCATGTTTTCTTTCATCGTTCTGCTTTCTGTACCCATAGTAGCTACGAGCACAGGTGTGAGCAGCTGACTTTCTCTACGGGAGGGAGTGGTAAAGGCGGAATCATGTCGACCTTGACACCCTGAAGGCTTTGATGCAGCTGCACAGAGCAGCAGAGTTGCTTGTAAAACTAGCCAACCCTAAGGATAAAAGTTCCGTTCTGGTGCAGGATATTGCAGTGTAGTGTACAAGTTGTTCTCTTACGAATAGGTGGTTCAAACCACATACTTTCGTTTTGTACATCTTTAAGTGATAAGCCTATCATGGGAGAATATGATTATGCGAAGGAAAGTAAGTTCACTATTCCACTGTCACCTGTATAGCATACACTTAGGCCATTAACATCTATGCAGTAACATATCAAGCAACTTACAATGTTAGTTAATTTTTTTTATTAGGTGTGTTTCTTCTAGAAAGATGTTCCACAGAAATCGAGATTGGAGAGGAAACTCAGAGATACGGCAGAAAAGATCCGCCAAAGTTACTAACATCAGCTGTACTAACAGCCTCGTGTTACATTGTTAACCCCAAACACATTGTACTGGTATTGTGTTACCTGTTAATTTGTCTAACGGGGAAAAAGCATTTGTATTATTGTGTGTGGCACTGACGGAAAATAAAATAAAAAAATCTGCCGTTCTATTATACTGAGTTCGTAGTATCGATATGAAATTTGCTCGTGGGTTTATTTACGTTTGCTGCTTTCTTCTCAATATTAGCATCGTGGTTGGAGGCAGAGAGAAAAATAGATACCATTTTTATTTAATATATTTTTAGTTACATTCCAAATAGTATTTTATTATCTTTATTGTAGTTCTGGTCGCTATTACATTTCCTAGACGGTCGCGCGTCCCGACCCAACTATATAGTATTCAGAATGATGTTTTCTGCTACCACATTTGTGTGGATGTTGTCGGCTTCACTCTTGCAGTAGATTTCAGAACGTGTTATTTCGATGCGGTGACGTTTGCAGAAATCTGAGAATCGGGACAAATACGAGAATTACTGTAAGCGACAGTATCTTGGCACAAGACGGGTGACGAAACAAAGTGTGAGAAGAAATGAACGGAACCATTTATTTGCGGGAGATTTCAATGATAGGAACAGAATCCGAAGAATGCTTTGAGACATTTCTATGGAAAAGTTCAAGTGACTGTCCCCTCATTTCATGTTGTAATTAGAGTGATAGGAACCGGTAATTCGTATAGCAACGCACAGTCATTATCGTCATTTTTTGTTCTCACTGATGTAAGTTTTGTTTTATTCCTTAAACAAAGCTGCAGGGAATATTACGAAGATGAAAGATATGGTAATTGTTAGAAGACTCAGTGGACAGAATTTATGTAGGAACAGCAGGAAGAAACGAAAACTACCCATTATTTTGAACTGACAATTACGTGGAACATTTGTTCTTTCTATGCCTACTGTCATAGCCACTTCATAAGAACTCCAACCATTGTTCCAACACTACACTTGCGTCGTGGTGCGCCGCACTTTACCAGAATTTTCTGCGAAGCTTTCCACTCCTCTTCCATACTGATGATTTTATGAGATTGCCCTACCGCATATTTTTCCTAGTTTTCTTTTATATGTTTAAATTATTTGAGAGGTCCAAAAGTTTTTCAGTAATTATGTTATTAGATTGTACCGGGCTCTTTCTCTTTATTATGAACACTATCTTGAATTTACTCACATTAAAGAAAAAATGCTACTCAATATACCAAGAGGAAATGCTGTTGAAGTCCTAACATTTTCTTACGAACATCCAGCGACTGTATTTTGCTTAATTCGAAAGCGAACAATGTAACAGTGAATAAAATGTTTGGTTTTCAAGCTCGAGCTTTCGACAGTTATCTCCGCAAGCATCATCAGGAGTAAAAGTACACAAAGCTCGAGAATTTTGTTGGAAATGAAGCGACGTGAAAACTGAGAAGATTTGTTATTCAGGCATGCTGCTACTAAGGACTCGTAGAACTTACAATAATTAACAGTGCTGCAGCCCGTAATCGACAAGTTGTTAATGTATATTGAGGACAACAGCATCCTTGTAGCACAGTCGAAGTTACTTTCATTTCTGCTGCACATTTTCCGTCTAGTATGAAGTATTGGGTACTATTTGTCAAAAATTCCTAGGGCCAGTCTCGGATTAGTAACGAGAGCATGGGAGCACACTCATGAGCCGCCGTAAAAATACTTTGAAAGCTGGGTGGTATTAACAAAGCGTAGTAAGACGTGGAAGAATCTTTAAACTTAAACAGTATTCCTTTTGGAGGCTTCACGTTAATGTGTAAAACAAGAAGAGATGGCAAAATACTTTTAAAAAATTGTGGAAGGTGTAGAAAAGTAATGAAATACGTCGTCGAATCGGTACGATTTATCATATGGGCAGAGAATAGTACATTCCTCTATTAAAATGGTACGCTAAAGCTGAATGGAAAAAAATGGTGGTAGTAGCGAGACCAGAAAAGAAGGAACTGGAAGCTTTAGAATTGGGTATGTTCTGAAGGACATCTAACGTTTAATGAACAGTTAAATTACGAAGAGAACAAGTAGTGGACAAAATAGATCAAGCAAGAAGGCTGTCGAAGAAGGAATGAGTGAGGGAAACTGTTCTGCGCCAATAGACGGAGCAGCCAGAGGGAAATGATCGTAGGGAGGATCAAGATTGACATGTGTTGCACAGATTTTTGTCATTGGTCTGTGTCGTAGACAAAGAAGAGTTGGTGGTACTGCCACAGTCTAGAAAGAACGGAATCCAAAAATCGATTAGTTGTGATTATGAAAGTCGAGAGCTTCAGGCGGCTGCTGACTGGTAGGCGTTGGGTTCGGATGTATATATGCGCTCAGGAGACACTATGGCCATTACAAATACCGGCTGTTGCAGAATTTTGTAAATAAAAAAAAATCGAGTTAAGAAGAGAGTTCATTCGACGTATTTCGTTTACGACGTTGGCCAAAGAACGGAAAGAGCTTTTAAATAAGAGTCATCATTTACTGATGGGATTAAATAATAAAAAATGTAATTTAATTTAATGAAACAAGAATGTAATTATTTACACTAAAAAAACTACGGTTTCTGAAATGAAAAAAATCAAAGAATCCGTGGAATTTAAGGAGTTGTCCAGAGAAAGTGCTTCGTCTTGCTTTCAATTATAAGTTTGCTACCTGTCAAAGGCTTTAAATCGCTATGTAAGTGGTTAAAAATTTCGGTAACGGCGTTATTCATCGCCCCCTGAACTAAGGTTAATTTGATCAAAATCCAACGGAGATAATTTTTCTTTATAATTCTTCTTAACTTCAGGAAATTGCTGAAAGCACTTTATTTTGGTCAACCAGTACCTGTTTTCCAGGATGATCTGTATTTTATTACTTTTTTCGACAATCAGACGTCACTGATTCTTTAAATAGTGTATTTCTACGTTTCAAACTCTCCAGAATTCTCTCATCTATGGAATATATTTTTAAGTTTTGCTGAATGTTATTACACTGACAAAGAATGAAATTTGTTTTTATTCAAATGTATTCCCCTGCTTATGACGTTTCTGTATACATTCGATGTTGTACAGGAGAGACTAGCGTGGCGAACTACACAAACTAATCTTAGAGCTGAAGACCCCCCCCCCCCCCCCAACAATAACAACAACATGCGATGTGTCTTTTACATATTTTTAGGTAGGTCTATCACTTGAAAATGCCACAAAGGCAGAAATGATGAATAGTGACCTACACATATAGATTATAATTTTGTACCGCAAGGTTTGGGTTTTCAAGCTAAACACCTCCCCCAAAAGTAGTTAACAACGTAGCGTGATTCTGAAGTTTTAATAATTTGTTTGGTGGGGAGTATCTCTGGCACGGTTACATTGATTATTTCTAGTAAGTTGTGTGATGAGCTACACTAGGTTTCATCACTCTTCACAAGATGCTGAAAATTGTCTTGTTCCGTACCAAATGGAATTCACACCATGCGTATGTAATCGATACGGCCATTTTGAACTTTGTTAGCCTCCGTCGGTTGAGTATTACACTTGGGATAAACTACGTATTGCGTCATCAAACGCCATCCTTGGCAGTCGAACAACAGTCTTGCCCGTGAATGGCTGTAGTATTGTTATTGGACCTTGTTTTTATGTGCCGAATTATGAAAAAAAAAGGTAGTACGACATTGTTCATCCTGCTGGGTGCGGAAGCTCCTTTTTGCCATTTTTCGTGTTTGCGAATTAAATTTCAGTTTTAAAAAATCCATATGTATCAAAACAAGTGTCTTCCATTTCCTATTCTTTACCTAAACCTGTTTCAACACTAAGGTGTCATAAACTTTCCTAAATCTCATTCTTGTACATAAGAACGTGCGATAGTAGGCGAGAGTGAAGTGAAAACAGTGTAAAATACAGTGTGTAGACTTACAACCAACAAAGAAACACGCCACGTATATACAGTACGACGGAAAGGACGACGTGCTGTCGAACTAAAACGCATAGAAGCAAGCCATCCTGTACAGTACCTTCGTTAAAATTAAAGCAATTTCAGAAATAAAACGGGACGCTCCGAAGATGACACACAAGTGTCGATACATGTTTCAAGGAAGACTAGAAAATGGCGAAACATCGTGTTTAGCAGAAGGCTGATCTTTAAAAAATCCAAATTTTGGCACGCCAGTTTCAGTTCGAACTAACGTCGTACGAAACAATTAAGCGTTCGTTATTTCTGCAGAACTTGCTCCCTCCACCGACCCTTCCTATCCCCGAGGAAGCGCAGCATTCTTGCCCTTCTCTCCGGATTCTCCTTTAAAATTGGTCGAGAAAATCAGCACGCAATGTTCAGCAGGTATGCATTGAGTTAATAATAACTTCAGAATTTCTCGTTTTATTTGTTTATTTCTTTATTTGCTCATGCGCTTCCTTAGCACTTGGTAAGACGAGAGTTCGTGGCTCAAGGTGAAGCTGAGTAACCAGCCCAGTCGACTGTACCGCACAGAGCATTTTCGAGCCCTAATTTGTGGTCAGATTAGTGTAAATGTATTGCAGAAATTAAACTAGTGTCGTTGACGTTGAACAAAGCTCCAAAAGCTCGATGAATTCCCCGCCGCATTCTGCTTCGGAGCTAGATCCTCTTTTTATCCATAATACATCATAGATCCTTCGAACGCAAACTATGCGCAGTACTTAAGCAGAGACCACGCCCGTCTACAAGAAGGGTAGCAGAACTGATCCACGAAACAACAGTCCAATATCTTTGGAATCCAGTTGTTATGGAATCTCATAATATATTCTGAAAACGCCCTAATGAGATGTACTGACCAGAGAGGACGCCTCCACTGCATCCAGAACGGATTCCGCAGACATCAGTCATACAAAAACCACTTGTGTCTTTGATCAAGGTAGTTAAGTGCAGTATTCGTTGTCTTCCGAAACTCATTTGAGTCGATACGACACTAACCCCTATTAACGTAAGTGGAGTCGTATTGGGACATTATCAAATTAAATTTTTGTCTGGATTGAGGCTTTCTTGAAAGGGAGGACGCAGGATGTAATTTTGAGTGGAGAGTCATCGACAGGTGTAAAAAATAACTTCGGGCGTGGCCCTGGGAAGTATGTTCGGACCCTTGCCCTTCACGTTCTACGTTTATGATCTAGTAGACAATGTGAATACATTGTTCTGCAAAACTTAAAGATGAGATATAAAGTAACGCAACATATTAACAAGTCAGTGGAAATAAATAAAAGTACGCGAGCATGTTGCTAGAGGTCTTCTAGTCATGGATAGAAAGCTGGACATCACGTGGTGTGAGGTCAGCGTGACTGTAGTGCGAAGTGGAACTAGCCAACGAGGCAGCTGAAGGAACGGGAAAGGACTGTGTGTATGAATCAGCGAGCAGTTACTGTGCACTGTGGTGGTGTTCATTACAACATAGCTTGGAGACAACATTTGGATGCTTTCACAGTGAGAAGAATCATCGAGCAAATGGAAGAAGGGCGAAGTGTGATGAATTTAGGCCAGGAATTTAGTAATGTAGCGAACCACAACACTGCTAGCCGAAGGAGAGAAGGCGGTCGATCACGGTCAACTACGGCACCAGAGGACAGCTACATTGTACAACAGGCAAGAAGCGACCCACGTCAAACAGCGTGTGCAATTCCAATCACTTTCAACAGGACTGCAGAGCACGCAATCTCACGCTCCACAGTGGCAGGACAACTGCATTGGGAGGACGGGGAGGGAGGGGGGTCTCTCCGGCCGACGACGAGTACATTGTGTTCCGTTGACACCCGCACCTTTTGCGATGGCGCGTAGACTAACTGGACTAACGAGGAGTGGGGTTGCCTGCTCTTGTCGGACGAGAGCAGATTCAGGCTGAGTGGTGATGTTAGACGTACCCTCATACGGCAAGATGTGTGACACGTGGTGCATCCAGGAACACTGCCGAATTGAACATTTTGGTGGTCCAGCTGTTATGCTCTGGCCAGGCATAATGCTGCATGGGCGTACTGACCTCCAAACTTTTGAAAAAGGTACACTCACCAGCCAACGTTATTGCCACGCTGTACCACTTCCCCCTTGTGCGTCATTTCAGGGCAGCATTCGGCCCTGACTTCATTTTTATGGGTCACAGTGCACGACCGCATCCAACAGCGCAGGTGGAGCAGCTCTTGGAACGAGAGGATATTCGGCGAATGAACTGACCTGCCTGTTCCGCCGACTTCAATCACATTGGGGAGACGTACTGCAGCACGTTCAGATGCACCAACGTCCATCCAGCAGTTGTCAACTGCGCTGGTGGAAGAAACGGAACGCCCTGTCACAACAACTCCTTACGAATCTTGCGACCAGATGGAGCACGTTGCAGAGCGTTTTTTGCAGTCCGTGATCATAAACCCCATGAAGAACCGTGTCCTAACCGGACGCTGTGGCCGAGAGGTTCTAGGCGCTTCAGTCCGGAACCGCGGGACTGCTACGGTCGCAGGTTCGAATCCTGCCTCGGGCATGGATGTGTGTGATGTCCTTAGGTTAGTTAGGTTTAATTAGTTCTAAGTTCTAGGGGACTGATGACCACAGATGTTAAGTCCTATAGTGCTCAGAGACATTTGAACCATTTTTGAAACCTTCGTGGATGTCTAGCAGGGAGACGGTGCACCTGTCACATTTAAGTCACGTGAGAAAGTGTTTCTTTTTATATACGTTAAACACTCTAAAATTTTGTAAACCTACAAGTAATTCTCCTATGCGGTGTACAATGAACTACTGCCTGAAAAAGTTGCACATAAATTCAGTCAGATCTTGCTAAGATTTCATTGAATGGTGCAGAGATTGGCTGCTTGCTTTAGGTGTAACATGTTGCACTTCACAAAACGAACATACGTAATATCCTATGAGTCACAATTAGAATCAGTCAAATCATCCTTATATCTGTGTCATAGTAAAGCAGGTGGAAGAGTTAGTTTTATTGTTAGGATACTAGGAATAATGCAGAATATTGTACAGGCGTTGATATTTATTTATTTATTTACTTATTTTACATTCATATGTTTTAGTAGGCATGTTAAACTACATCTAGTACAAAAAGTGAAATAAACAATTATAAACGTACACCTGGAAAAATACATACATATAGAGTTTATATTCTTAGATCATAAGTACTGTTATAATTAGACATTATTGAAGAGACAGATTTTAGATAGGAGTGCTGGCAGTAGGGAGTATGAGGGAGACTCATGATGAAGGGAGGAGAAGAATAGAGAGACATGATGAAACATAATTAAGGAAATATAAAGGAAAAGAAGATTGCGTGGCTAATAGAGATAGATGAAGAGGAAGGCATCTCAGGAGCAAGATAGGAGACGCTAGCGTTGCTATTTGACAGATAAGAGGATTGCCCTTGTACATTAATTTTGTGGAGAACTTTATGAGGACGATAGTAGGAAATGCTTCAACTTCTTCTTAAAAGCAGCAGGAGATTGAATTTTGCGCAAGGTAAGGGGCAGTTTGTTCCAGAGGCGGACAGCGGCAACTGAGAAGGAGTTTGCAAAAGTTTTTGTTTTGTGAGTGGGCACAGTTAGGATACCAAATAAGAGTGACCTCGTGTTTCGATTATGATGGCATGACAGGTTTTTAATCTCTGAAGCAAGGTACTGGGGTGCTTGCGCGACGAGGAGTCGGTGAAGTAGACATAGAGTGTGGTAGTCACGCAATTTGTCCGGCCGCATCCACCCTAGCTCGGAGTATGAAGCACTAACATTATCATATCGGCGAATATTGCAGGTGTAACGCACACAGGCATTCATGGTTAGCTCTAGCCGTCTTTTGTTTTCACTACTCATGCCTTGTTGAATCGCATCACAATAGTGGAGGTTCGGTAGAACGAGTGCTTGCACGAGCTGGCGTTTCAAGTCCTGTGGAAATATGTTCCGAAACTTTTTGAGAGCATAGAGACAAGCAGACGTCTTTCGGCACACTGCGACTGTATTCTCCGCCCAGTTGAGATGCTCATCCAAAGTTACACCCAAGATCTTCACTGTTTTCTGATATGGTATTGGAGTACCGTCGAGCGGAATAGGAGGTAGCCGTTCGCGGAAATCTGAACTTATTAATTTTTGATGGGCTATTAAGATTACTTGCGTCTTTTTTGCATTTAGTTTAAGCCCCAGGTTTTTCGCCCATGTCACTACTGAAGACAGATCATCATTCATCTGAGCGATTGCAGTGTTTACATCTTCAGGTCTGACGCTTAGGTAGAGCTGGAGGTCGTCGGCATAGAAATGATATTTACAGGAGGACAGAACCGACGAAATATCTTTGACATATAAAGAAAACAAAAGTGGTCCTAAGACAGATCCTTGTGGCACTCCTGAGGAAACATGTTTCCAGGAAGATTTTTCATTTACGCAGACAACACATTGCTGTCTGTCTTTTAAGTAGCTTTCAAACCATCTCATTGCACTATCAGAGAAATTAAGCTGTTGCATTTTTCTGAGCAATATGTCAAAGTTAAGTGTCAAAAGCTTTGCTGAAGTCCAGTAGCGTCAATATTGTTGCCTTTCGATTGTCGATGGCATATTTCAGGTCATCAGTTACTTTAATTAGAGCAGTGTTTGTGTTGTGATGTTTACGGAAACCGGATTGAAATTTGTCATATAGGCTGAATTCATGCAAGTGTTCAGTGATTTGGTCATGAACAATATATTCAAGTGCTTTGGAAACAGCAGGCAGTATGCCAATTGGTCGGTAATCACTAGGCAGTTGCAGGTTTTCGATCTTAGGGATGGGTCGAATTATGCTTCTTTTCCATGCAGTGGGGTATATTCCGTTCACGAGGGAAAAATTAAATATGTCAGTTAAGACAGGTACTAAGATATCGGCAACATTCTTAATCATGGTTATACCGATACTGTCGTTGCCTATTGCATCAGAAGAGATTCTCATTATTGCTTTTCTTGCCGTGTTTGTTGTTACATGTTTTAGATGGAAGGTATCGTTGTTAGTTATCCTGTTTGGGGATTCTTGTGGACGGTAATTATCAGCCGTGCTGGTATTCAGAGGTGCAGAGAAGAATTCATTTAATTCATTAGCTGACACATGAGAAGTAGTTTCCGATTTTGCCTTTCCGACCCCCAAGCTACGGAGATTCTTCCATAGAGTCGTGGGCGTCAGATCGCTGCATACAAGGGAGCGAGCGTGCCTGATTTTAGCATTGCGAATGCATTGTTTCACTCTGTTCCGTAGCTTTCTATATTCTTCGAAACGCTCGGGTTTCGGATCTGCCTTGAAACGCCTGTGGGCAGCATCCCTATTAGTCATCATTTGACGTAATTCAGCTGTCAGCCATGGAGCAGGAGATTTTCTTACACGGATTGTGCGCACAGGTGCATGTTTGTCATAGAGGGCAGTGAGTTTATCACCAAGTTTATTAATTTTGCCGTCGATTGTAGGTTTTCTGATTATTTGATGCCATGAGATTTCTGAGCAATCGGCTGTTAGAGCGTCAACGTCAATACGTTTCATGTTCCTACAAGTTATGTAACGCGATTTGATCCTTGGGGGCTGCACAGAGTAGGCCAGGAGTATTACATCATGTGCTGAGAGGGCAGGGGCCGATGTTTGACCAACATCTCTTACTGTGTCAGTCTGTTTCGTTGCGATTACGTCTATAAGAGTATGACTGTGCGCCGTATGGTGTGTAGGTTGTAATGGAAGAATGTTCATGCTATTGCAACTAAACAGTCTTCTTAGGTTTATTGCGGAGGGAGTGTCTCTTAGCAGGTCTATGTTCAAGTCACCCATTACGATGACATGTTCGTATTGACACTGAAGTGAATGTAATTCCGACTGGAAGGAACTCATTGAGCTTATTTTTGGCGGCTTGTACACGACGCCAGTCAAGAATTTCCGACTTTGTATATTTATTTCAATGAACATGAATTCAGCCCCTTTTTCTTCAGCAGGATTTGACGCACATAAGACTTTCGCATTGAGATCTGTTCGTATATACGCGCCGACCCCGCCACCTCGCTTTTTTGATCTGTCTGCCTTAAGAAATGTGTACCCTGGGAGATGAAAAGATGCAGAGGATATGTGTGGTTTCAACCACGTTTCGGATAAGAGGATTACGTGGTAGTTTAGTTGGTTGAAGAGGAGGCTAAGTTCTTCGTAATGTGCAGGTAAAGGCTGGATGTTGCAGTGAGCTGCTAAAAGCTCTGACGCGTTCCGCTGAGCAGCCTGGAGTAGGGTGGCAGACTGGTTTGTCCCTTTGTTAGGCACTACCTGCCGCGAGGGGCACTGGCCGGTGCTTCCGCCAAGTGACATAACACAGGGGTGTCCGAGATTTTGCGCGCCCTGTTTGTGACACCGCGAGTGCCGAAAGAAAGGCGACTGCAAGAGATTTCCTGAGGTTGCGGGAGTATAGAAAATGGATTAGTGGTATTCGGTGCAAGGAGAATATGACCAAAATAGTGACGGCCGTGTGTCACTGTGTATCCTATGTCGTAAGAGGAGAAATGTAATTAGCGTATTTGAAACAGCTTAGGGTGGAAATAAGGGAAGGGGGAGTGATTTAAGAGGCCGATGCTGCCAGCAGAGAGAAGTAAGCTTAATAATTAATAGATTATCGTAGGAAGCTAGAATTAAATTGAAATTTACTAAAGTGATACTGGTAGTGATTATCGTAGGAAGCTACAATTAGATTGAAATTTGCTTAAGTGATACTGATAGTGATTTTTGTTATGAACAATTTAAACCGAAGAGATGGGTGATTAATGAATTAAAGGAGAGACTAATAATTGCAATATAACTATTTCAGAACGGAAGAGACTAAACTGAGAAAATGAAAAAAGTATTAGCAGTAACTAAAATTAAGTAATGGTTAGAGCTACAGACACAAAAAATAGTGAAAAGTTAATACAGTTACAAAAACAATTAGTTGAAGGTACAAATATGGGTATAATTAAAAATTAATTCAATTACAAGACTATATCTGAGTATAGGGCTGTTACAATTTGGAAATGGTGTTAAGTTTGCACTTTGGGCTCGAGTAGCTTCACTTAATACTATTCAGTTCTGTCATGTTTGTGACTGTCTTCTTTCCAGCTGCTGTCTTAATGATTACTCTGCCATCCTGAGTCCACACATTCTGAAGACCGAAATGGGATATGGCACTGTTTAAAATCTTTAGCCGTTCGTGTGTCAGATCTTCCCTTATTGTAAGCCTTGTCCTTGCTAACTTCTTCTTCTGGGCAAAGATCTCTGCCCTTTTTCGGTATGAGACAAATTTAATTATTATTGGACGAGGTTTGGTAGCACCTGGTAGTTTTCGTCCCACCCGATGGCTCCTGTCAATGTCTGCCTTGGTCACTTCAACGCCTAATTTTTCACGCGCAACCTGTATAAGCAGGTTGTCTGTGTCTTCTTCCTTATTTTCTACTACTCCAAACAGTCGTAGACTATTTCGCCTTTGGTGCTGTTCTAACTCGTCTGTTGCGGCAGATAGTTTCGCTTCCAACTCTCGTGCCTTTTTTTCGTATTCAGACACAGACTTTTTTAGTGCTGTAATTTCGGCAGTATTGGCCTCAACAGTTTCACGCATTTTGGCCAATACTGCTGCCGTTACAGTATCTGATATATTGCCTGCTATCAGATCGAGATTGTTTTTATCGCGAAGCGCAGCGTTTACCTCAGAGCGGACCAGCTCCGCTAGACCGGGAGCCGCGGCCGCACCTTCCGCCAAGAGCAGACCCGCCGCACCTGCTGCTTCCCCGCTGCTGGACGCGCTGCTGTTGACTCTTCTGTTTACCATTTTCTCTAAGATATTGGCGGAGCACAGAAAAAAATAGCACTACTGCACAGAACACTGTTGTTTACACGATTTCCACTTGTACTAGACAGCACCACCTGCGAGAACACCTTCGAATTCAACTAAATTTCGCGAGCCGAACTTAACACGTGTTACACTGCAGCCGCCATGACAACGGGGGATGCTGGACGTACAACAAGAAAGGCAACACGTATTACCATACGTTTGTTTGAGCCACGGGAGAACGTCACTGTCCTGTGAAAAACTTGAACGGGCGGACGCTGAAATATAGGCGTCACTACACCTCAAAAGCATTTCGAGAAACAATATTACTACTTCCCACAAGTACCGGGAAGACGAGATTAGACTAATTACAGCGAGCACAGTCATTTAATCAATCATTGTTTGCATACTCCATACGCGAATGTAACGTGGTATAGTGGGAAGTACCAGCAGCCACGCACTTCGCAGTGGTTTGCAGAATATAGATGTGGATGTGAGTGGTATGAGTGGTTGTTACGTCCGCTAGAGATATGACGGATGTGTGCAGTGAGGAGGGATAAATGGCGTGTAGGGCCCCAGAGCAGCGGCAGCTGGAGGGTCGCACTCGTCAGCTGGAGTGGGCCACTGGGCCGAGCCGCGCACAAACAGTCTGCTCCAGCACGGGAGGGGGGTCCGATGACGTGCCCTCTAGAGCCAGACCACTCGAGCGCGGACTGCCGAGTACTGATGCAAATGCAGTCAGCTGTATGTGCATCGAGAGGAAGATGTCAGATACGTTAATCACCGATAAAGCGAACTGCCGGTATTGGACAGTGATGAGTGGTGGAGTGCTGAGCGTTGACAGCTACTTGATATAGTATCGACATCACGTTTTTCCTCCGTTGTACAGTGGCGGACGTTGCCCTCCTCTGCTAGCCGATTCGTGTGTGCTACACGGGTACAGCACGAAGTTTTCGTTGGGGCGGGAGGGAGCGATGCCATACGTTTATTTGGAAACGAACCATCAATCGAGTTCTGTGAAGTGAAGTGGCTACACTAATCCATTCTCTTGCCACCTACCGTTTGACGTCCATCCGTTGCTCCGCAACCCCACTGTACAGGCTAAATCACCTAAAACTTGCTCTGCAAATATTGCGGAAATGGAAAGTGCTGTTGAAGTGCTGTTTTCACAGACGGGATTGGTAGTCAGGAGCTGTTGATATTAAAAAACTAAAAGTAGGGTAAATTAGAATATCAGTGGTGATTGTTAAGGTTTCTAGTGCGAGCAGTTTACGAGTGGTGATACCACATTGCGCCAAGTTTCCACACCGAAACTTGTTTGTGCCATTCAGCTGCAGTTGCTTGGTACGATGTTGTTATGTTTGCTTAGGACAGTGGGCTTGTGTGTTCCTTGAGTGCACTGCAACTTGCTAGTCAGTTAGTATGTGACACTCCAGGCAGTAGCTCGTGAGTGGACGATCGGACTTACCAATGCAGAAAATGCCGATATGTTCATGGCGTCTGTACGTCGGATGAAGGAAGAGCGCAGTTCCTGTTTGTACGGTGTATACGGCAAGATATCCCAATAGACGTCTAGACGTCAACCATCTCAGCAATTATTTATCCTCCTCTTCAACCAGTTACGTGAAAGTGGTAGTGTAACATCGAGACAACGTGATGATGATTGATGAAGTTCCATACTCCTTGACAGAGCGTAGGGGAACGATGCGGGAGGTCCGCATCGCCGTACTAGGCAAGGTACTAGTGGAGGTGGTTTGCCATTGTTAAACACTGGGGATGAATGATGATGAAGACAACACAACAACACCCAGTCATCTCGAGGCACGTGAAAATCCCTGACCCCGCCGGGAATCGAACCCGGGGACCCCGAGCTCGGGAAGCGAGAACGCTACCGCGAGACCACTAGCTGCGGACCTAGACAACATAACAGAAGGAAACAAGTGACGGCAGAAGAGGGGAATTTAATGTTCTTGCTGCTGTTGCAGTTGATCCGTATGTCAGGTCCCGCGCAATCGCACGAGGAAGTGCGTGAATCAGGCAAGTGTCCTACGCATTCCCCATCGACATAGGTGCCATGCCTATCACATGTCTCACCATCAAGAGGTACATGGAAACGATTATGAGAATCATGTTTAACTTCTGTACATGGGCATTAAGACGAGATGCTGCAGATGTATCACGTATCTTGTTTAGTGATGAAGCCACATTTAACAATGATGGCCAGGTAAACCACCGAAACATGCATTATTGTTCTGTTGACAACCTCTGTTGGCTTCGTGAGATGGAACGTCAGCGTCCATGGAATGTAAATGTGTAGTGCAGGATACTGAACCATCATCTCTCAGGCCCGTTATTCATAAATGGAACACTGAACGCGCACACGTATCGCAGCCTCCAAACAGACCATCTTCCACGGATGCTAGAAGACGTTCCTCTGCAGACTAGGAGGAACCTGTGGTACCAACATGGTGGTTGTCTAGCCCATGACGAATGAAATACTATAGCATGTCTTCACGAATTGTTTCCAGTTCGTTGAATTGGACGCAGAGGACCTGTACTTCAGCTGGCCCCTTCTCCGGATTTGACGCCTGTAGACTTTTATTTATTTATTTATTTATTTATTTATTATTTTCTTTTTTTTGGGGGGGGGGGGGGGGAAGCTGTTAGATGCTATCTATAAGGGCATACCAGCAAGGACATACCAACTACAACCGATGAAATGCAACGACAGATTACTGCAGCCTGATCGGGCGTCTCCTCTGATATGCTAGCACGTTGCAGCAGTCGTTCCATACCAGACTGGAAACGTGTATTGACGCTGCAGGGGGTCATTTTGAACGCAACATCTGATCTGTTATCTCGTTACTGGTCAGAATCCACATAACTAGTGAATGCACTTGTGTTGTTCTTTAGTGTGTGCTACCATAGGTATTGTACAAGTATTTGAAACTTTTCAAAATACGATACCTTGTAAAAGACTGCACTAGAATCCTGCAACAAACTCCACTGACATTCTGATTTATCCTAATTTAAGTTTGTTAGTGTAAATGGGCATTCTTCCATTTGAGAAAGTGTATGTTTGCACAAAAATACACTTTTTAAGTATTATTAAAGTCTGTTTATTGGCTAACAATACGAGCCTCTTACTACCAGTCCATTCTGTGACAATTGCACATCAGTGGCACTTTTCATTTCCGCAATATCTGTGGAGCAAGTCGTAGGCGATTCGCCCTGTGTAAGGAGTACAAGAATAAATTACTTTCATTGGAGACTTGGTAAACAAATGACGTGCATATGTCCGTGTAAGATTCAATGTACTTGAGATTACAATTCACAAAATCGTAAAATAATGCTTTCGTTTCATCCTACTTTGAGAACTGACGCTGTGATTAAGTTACAGTCCTAACCGCTTTGCGTTGATCATTCTGACTACAATCGAAGTGTGACCTAGACGGTTTCTGAGCAACTACTTCTCTTTCGTCTCCAAAACCAGCACAGTTGTTGCGACTTCAAATCGGTGTTCAAAATGGTTCAAATGGCTCTGAGCACTATGGGACTCAACTGCTGTGGTCATAAGTCCCCTAGAACTTAGAACTACTTAAACCTAACTAACCTAAGGACAGCACACAACACCCAGCCATCACGAGGCAGAGAAAATCCCTGACCCCGCCGGGAATCGAACCCGGGAACCCGGGCGTGGGAAACGAGAACGCTACCGCACGACCACGAGATGTGGGCTAAATCGGTGTTCATACAGTCTCGTATATGCTCGTGAGTCCTCGGTACATAGTGCGACCCCCACTTGGTTCCGTTAACTTGAATACTTTGACATTGCAAAATCGTAGTGGCACTTTTCCCTCAGATATTCATTAAGTTTTGTATGTTGCTTGGGTCGTAACATGAATTATAATACATTCAGTTTGGCGCTTACACGACTGCGCGCCAAGCCTAGCACTTGGTTGCAAAGTTGCTCCTCACGCCGAATGGACCATGTGCTGCTGCATTAATGTCAACATTGCCTGCTGCACTTGGTAGTGGCTATCTGCAGCACATTCATGTAAGCGTTTTATTAAAACTTGCCTGAGATGCTCAAGGCGACATATTCCAACGCGCAGTAAATGAAGTTGCAGAGAAAGAAAATGCAGATTCTGAAGGAAACATCACGCAATCAGATTGACAATTCTTGAAGCCACTGAATGTGTCCTATCAAACTATCCCTTCTTTTAGTCAAATTGTCCCACAGATTTCGTTCTTCCCAGTTCCATTCAATACTTACTCATTAGTTATGCGATCTTACATCTAATCTTCAGCATTCTTCTGTAGTACCACATTTGAAAATGATATATTGCGCAATATTTGTGTCTGGGAAGGGTCAGTTACAACTCTGCCTTTATAGCGAACGTGTCGGCTCTCCACGATGTAGAACTCGGACGTACTGAGACGGTGTCATATACCGTCACTTCATGAGACACTGCGGAGAGGTTTGGAATTTAATCCAGGACATTAGCGAAAATACAGGTGATCAGGATCTTCACGCCAACACCTTCCGTCTCCTTGCCTGACAAATACTGAACTGAAAATTTTCCACCGCCGGGATTCGAACCGGCTTACCTCTTGTGCCCAGCGCCACCGCACAGGCGTGTGTTAGCGACCGCGGTTACAGAGACCGGTATTATTATTGTTGTTATTTATTATTATTATTATATTCAACAATTACATGTATTTCATTATTAAAATAGTGGCCATTTAAGGTGCGTTAAAAGTGAGGGTGGCAGCAATTTATACGAGGGGCGTCCAATAAATGATGGATCACTTTTTTTCATCCGATTTCGGTTGAAAAACAGCAAAATTCGTTGTGGTACTTCGTGGATTACTCCTGCCTCAGCACCTGTAGCTTCATGAAATTCCGATAGGTGACGGCGCTATACGTAGCTTTCAAAATGGCGTCTGTAACGAAGGTGCTTTCCAACCAGGTATCTGTCATTGAGTTCATTGCCGGAAAACAAAAGCATCGCAGATATTCGTAGGTGCTTGCAGAATGCCTGCGGAGATGTGGCAGTGAACGTGTCGTCTTTCATCATCATAACAAGATCACACAAACCTGCCGCGTGCGGGCCGGCAGCACAAAGCAATGTTGGAACGTGCGGACACACTCATTCGAGGTGATAGTCGCCTGAAAAATGCAAACCAACTTCTCATTCTCCATCACAACGCAAGGCCTCACAGAAGTCCGCGCACTTGAGGGAGCTCAAAAAATGTTATTGGAGTTTTCATCGTCATCCACTCTACAGCCTCGATCTCGCACCGTACGACTTTCATGTGTTTGGCCCAATGAAGGATGCACTCCGTGGGAAGCAGTGCGTGGATGTTGGGGGAATTATTGACGCAGCAAGACTTTGGCTTCGACGTCGACCATTTGGTATCGTATGTTGAAAACTACGGTGCTATAGTCAAAATAGTAGGGAATAATATTGTTTATTGGAATCCTGAATAAAAGCAACGTGCTTTCAGAAAAAAATATGTTGCATTACTTATTGTACGCCCCTCGTATTTGGGAAGTGACGAAGGGGAGGGAACAGGGAAAGGCAGCAA
Organism: Schistocerca nitens; assembly: GCF_023898315.1. Classification (NCBI taxonomy): domain Eukaryota; kingdom Metazoa; phylum Arthropoda; class Insecta; order Orthoptera; family Acrididae; genus Schistocerca; species Schistocerca nitens. The sequence goes on from NC_064615.1 coordinate 356,562,236, forward strand.
CACAAATGTGATCACCGGGCCCAGAACCAAACTCTGATTCTAGGCTTTTTATGCAGATAGTTCCAGCGTAGAAAGTGTGAAAAACAGTACTGTGCGCTGTACAGCGTAAGACTAATTTATATCATCGGTCTCTGGAAGCTATAATAACCAGTGTTGCATGTATTTCGCGAATTTAATTACTTCCACGTACCACATTTGTGTCTCAGGTTTTCCCTAAATTATGCTTACTGCCTGGAAAGAATTCGTGTACCCACGGAAAGAGCCAGATTTATCCTCTCTTATACAGTAGACGGCTTAGATGATAACGTGCGTGACCTTCCTTTTCCGAAAACGAAGCTCGACCGAGTTAGCGCTGTCCTATTTGACATAATTACCGCAAAATTCGCAACGATGCGGGAATCCGCAGAATCTGCACAGAGGTCCGCTGCAGAATCCCCACGTATTTCATTTATTTCACATTACACTTGAGTGCTACGCAGATTTTCCCGGGGCTTTGGGGATGCTGGGTCGTTCGTGGCTCTCTAGCGTTGTAACAGGGGGTCCGTGGCACAGAGCTCGATGCGCATGCGCGGTGTGCACGCCCACTAGTGATTCGGCCGTCACAAAGACCGACCACGCAGGCGCGCCGCTTCGCTTTCCGGGCGAGGGCCGGCTGGTGCGTCCGCGCTTGCGTTACGCAAGATTCGCTAAGTGATACGACACTCGGGCAAACACGAGTCATCTGCTGGGAAGCGAGCCTGTTCGGAATAAGCGTTGCCACAACTGTGGCACTCCCATAGAAGCAAACCATTTCCTGTGCAAAAGCGGGGCGGGGCACAGGCGCAAATGATCCTCACAAAAAATCACCGTTGTATGTCACTTTATTAAAAACAACCAATTTCAGTCGGATAAAAGACCATCCTCAGCTGTCAGTATACAGTGAATAAGACTGTAATTATACATAGTGATTACAAACAAAAACAATCATCAAATATCTATGCAACATTCGTTACTTAACCTATACTTACAAAACGACATTCTTTACATAACAGTGATGTCATTTCTTTAGTATATACCATGTGGCAATGTTATACAGATATATGAGGATTGTTTTGGTTTGTGATGTCTGTTCCTGATTATCGTCATTTTCACTGCATGAAGATGCCTGAAGGTGGTCTGCTGTCTCATCGAAACTCTTTGTTTTTAATAAAGTAAGTACAGCTGCTGCGCAAATCATGATTTTTTAAAAATATTTATAACCTATAAATCATCACTGCCTTAAAATAATGCTTCAGTTTTAGTTATAGTGGTATTTCAGAGGATACCTTGTTGACTTCCTCCCTCTTAATTTTCGGTTCGTCCTAATACACAAGTTTGGATGCGTGAAGGCTATGAACCTATGTCCAGAATGTTTCAGTATAATTGGACGGTGCGAAAGTGAGAACTGTCTCTTCTCCTACTTGTACCCAATCTTCTCTTGCGCCCATAGAATTGTTTGGGCTCCAATTTTCAAACGTCTGATTCGAGAAACAGCTAACAACCATCATATACAACTCCCTTTTTTCTGAATATTGGAGTTGAAACGGGATGAACAGCCAAAATTGAAATTTTTGTCTCAAATTATGAAAACTTTAAGACAAGTACAAGTTTGTTTTCGTGCCCATCCTCCGCAGTAATCACAGAAATATTTGTTTTGTATATAAAACCTCCTTTCCTTGCAGCAACTTAATTTATTTTTCTCAGACGCGACGTGAACTATTTGATAATCTAAAAATAACAAAACTGTATCGTTATAGATCCCACTGATGATGCCTTAGAGCAAGAAAAAGGCGAAACGCGTCTGGGAAAAATAAATTAAGTTGCAGCAAGAAAAGGCGGTTTTATTTATAAAACGAGTATTAAGATACGAACTGGCTCCATTTTGCTGTTTCCCAATAGAAATCGACAAACAACAAATAAAATTAAAAACAGTTCTTACGAAATCCGGAGGGATGCCATCCTTCCATTCGAAATAACTATAAGAAACGAGTCTTCAACAAAATGATGTGAAGTAACAACTGATGAATGTATTGAATTAAGACTGTGGTTTCCCTCCCCTCCTTTTTTTAGTGATGCTTTGGAAGGGCCACGGCGACATTGTCTATGATTTTCAGTGTTCATACTTATATTATTTACGTAGTAGTACCGTTGACAGTATTCTTACAGTGTTAAAAAACACTGTGAACCCTTGAAATGGCAAGGCAGTTAATGGTTCTACCATAAAATGTTTTCTATAGTACATCTTACCATTTTAAGATTATTGCAATGACCTAGTAGTATTCACCTGTTATTTTAGCTACTATATCACTTCCTCTTGAACTATCGTCATAGCCGAATCTTTCCAACCAGATGTTCGTTCAGCTAAGAAAACAAGTGGAAGTTACTTCGCGCGAGATCTAGACTGTGCTGTAGATATGCCAAAACTTCCTACCCAAATGATTTTGACAGCACTCTACACGCGTAACTTAGTTACGTTTGTTGGTAGCTGCACCCTTCAAATGTCACTCGAATCGTGTAAATAATGTATTATGAATCCGTTTATGGATCCGGGACAAAACCGACGGTAAGCCATTGGCTAACCACTACGCGTATATAATACCGTCTCACCTGTACATCCCAAACTGCACGTTCGTAGAGAAACTCCCGCAAACGTGGTAGGAACTTAAATGAAAAATGATACCCCGAACCCATGCGCGACGTGCAGCCTGCTTTGGAGTTTTGTGCACAGAACTAAGCAGGAAGATAGACGATGCATGACGATGTTTACAAACCGGGCATCCCCCCACCCCTCCACCCCACAAACCCATCGGAAAAAACGCGGCTATTGAGAACTGGCAGTGGGCGACCAGTTTAGATCCGGTGCGCGCTGAACAGGTTGGGGAAGGATGGAAGTGATGCCACGTAGAATCGATGTGTAGAAGTGGGAGTACCTTATGGATATTGCGGACACGCTTTACGACAGTGGTACCACCCAAGGCATGGAATAACTGCCCTAATACCGCCTCTTGCGGCAGCCAAGCAAAAAAGAAAAGGACGGAGGCGTACTGGTGGCTACTAACAGTTTCGGATGCCACGTATCGGGAAAACAGAACCTAGGAGTGCATGCTGAACAAAGAAATTTAACTATGGTAATTGAGGTAGTTCGTGCGTCGGAGGAAGGTAAGCCCATGCCAGTTGCAAGTTGTGCTGAGCCGAACTCTTATGAGGGTATAAATATGTCGCACTTGCATTTACAGTGGTGGTGTTTGCATAGTTGTTAGAGGTTTTTAACACGTTGACAGCATTAGCTCTGGCGCCAGAATATCTTTCCAGGACTGTTCGTGTGCGGTCAATAAAACTTGAAAAGTCGTGACGTGCGGAAACTGACGTCCTTGTGTTTGGCTTGTGCAGAAATAACTAGTATAAAGCACTCGGCAGTTCTTGAGTTTGTCACGTACTGGGAAATATGCTTCAGTTGACTTCATTGGTGCAAGATTGTAACTGCGTTGGTTTTCCGTAACTGCGTTGGTTTTCCAGCTACTAGGCGTTTCCGAGACGCTGTGACATTGCGCAGTCGTGTATTCTTACTGCGAGTGTTCGAATATTGCGCCCCTTGTGTTCTCCATGTTGAACAGATGCTTGTAACCGTGTCTGCAGCAGTGGTTATGGCTCCCGCACCACTTTTGTAAGAATCAATCACCACATGTTTCTTCTCACAATTTATCCTCTACTTTACAGACGGGACGAGGTCCCGCAATGTACGATTGGAACTCGGTTCGAAAGGACGGCCTTCAAATGCCATCTGTCTAGTTTTAGGTTTCACCTGACTTTCCTAAACTGGTTTAGGTAAATGAAGGGGGCGCTCCTTTGAAAGGGCCTGCCGAATTTCGTCCCAAATCCGAGCGTGTGATCCGTCTCTAATGATCTCGTCATCGACTAGACGTTAACCCTATTCTCCTTCCATTTTTCTTTACAGAAAAGGATTATCTATCTGCAACAGGCGCACTCGCAACTTGAAAGCTATGGTATGGTAATAAATTCGGTTCCTCGCGCTGAAACAGTAATAAAGTCACGTTGCATTTTCGTGTATCTCACTGCACTTTGATACATCAAAATATAGCACACTTTCGTCTTCAAGTAGTTCATTGTTCACAAAGAATAAAACAACCTTGCTTAATGTAATCTTGCAGAGTGTATAAATCGAAGGCGCAGCAGTTGGAGGATTTATGTACCTGATCATTAGTACTAAATTGCACTATCGTTTCTGCACGGATGTAAAATTTTCTTCAGCGTGTGACCTGAGCGAGTATCGCCATCGATGCTTGGTGTGTTTCTCAGAAACACGTTAGATTGAACATTATAGTCCGAAAGACTGCAGACATTTCCTCTTAGCTTATAAATCACTATTAGCTCTCGGAAGAAGAAAGGTTAGAATTTCAACATTTCGCCGTCGAAATGATTAATAGTTGGATAAGAATGCTAAAGGTAGCCTAAATGATGCACCGATGTCATGGAAAAGCTATAAATGTTAGTCGGACGGGGATTTTAACCCCGGCCCTTCCGCATACGCTGAAGTGACAAAAGTCATGGGATACCTCCTAATATCGTGTCGGATCTGCTTTTTGCCCGGCGCAGTGCAGCAGCTCGACGTCGTTTGGACTCAACAAGTCGTTACAAGTCTCCTGCAAAGACATACAGCCATGCTGCCTCAGTACCCGTCCATAATTGCGAAAGCATTGCCGGTGCAGGATGTTGTGCCCGAACTGACCTCTCAATTATGTCCCATAAATGTTCGATGGGATTCATGTCGGGTGACCTCGATGGCCAGATAATTTGCTCGAATTGTCCAGATTGCTCTTCAAACTATCGTCCATAAAAATTCATCGTTGTTTAGGAACATGAAGTCCATACCCGCGTCGGTCGTCTGCTGCTATTGCCCATTAACGCCAAATCTCGCCGCACTGTCCTAGCGGAAACCCTAGATTGGCCGGATACGTTCGTCTTACGTCCCACATTGATTTCTGTGGCTATTTCATGCAGTGTTACTTGTCTGTTAGTACTAGCAACTCTACACAAACGCCGCTGCTCTCGGTCGTTAAGTGATGGCGTTGTTCTTGGTGAGAGTTAAAGCCTGAAATTTGGTATTTTCGGCACAAACTTGACACAGTGGATCTCGGAAGATCGAATTCCCTAACGATTTCCAAAATGGAACATCTCATGCCTCTAGCTTCAGCCACCACTCACGTTCAGAGTCCGTCAGTTCCCATGGTGCGGCCATAATCACATCGGAAATCTTTTCACACGAATCACCCGAATACAAATGATAGCTGGCCAATGCACTGTTGTTTCATGTACAACTGATTGCTCCGCCAACGCACTGGCCTTTTATACCTTGTGTACGCGATATTACCGTCATCTGTATATTTGCATATCGCTATGTCATAACTTGTCCTAGTGTGTGTGTGTGTGTGTGTGTGTGTGTGTGTGTGTGCGCGCGCGCGCGCGCGCGCGCGCGCGCAGTGCTGCCTGAATCTGTATCAGCTGTATCGAAAACCACTCGACTTTCTTTCTTCGACTGCGACGTCATTAGATACTAACCGATTAGCAGCTACGGCAATACGCGTTTGTAATGGCTGTAGCTCTTGGCTGCATTATAACTGTGCTCTGGAACACAACTTTCTTACACGTTGTTTTTTTAACAATAAGTAGAGACTTATCTTTCGTTTTAAAATTCAGGATGAGGACAGTTTGAGCATCGCTAGCTTAGCTAACTGTCGCCATAGGGTAGCTGTTGCAGATGTCTTCATTACCATTTGGTTAATTCCAACAGGACGAGCAGTCGCTTTCTCTAGAACAGGGCAAGGAAATAAAGTTTGCGAAGTAGTCCATCAGGCGTCATCAACAATGTAAAGGAAGCAGGGTGATTAGGTTGCAACACCCTGTTGATGCCGAGTGCGTAGGAAGGAACACGCACTCGAACTGAACAAGGACTGGGAACGAATTCTGCCGTTGCCTTGTTGAGGGAATCAACTGGCAGTTCTCAAAAATTCAAAGGGAAACCACGGAAAGAGGCCAGGCGGATATTTGTGCCCGTTTAACTTGCTCGCTAGGATTGGAAGGAGACGAACGAGACATTCTGTTTCGGTTTCTGCTACTTGTATTATGTCTCATTTATCTATGTCCTCTACCGTCTTCTCTTGCAACCTTGTGCGTTTTTCCAAATTTCACTGTGGCTAGTCCATCAGAATACGGCCTTTAACCGCGCCTGATTCCAACGCTATCGATCTCCCGTAATGACGTTACGGAGCCAAAGGCACTGACCTGATAAAACACGGCTAAAGCGGGAGACGGTTCGTTATAGCGAGGAGAGCGGCTAACTAGCGCTGATAGAAAGATGACAGGAAATGCGCGGGCCGTGTCAGCACCGAGAATAGAAGGCAGGCGAGCGGTGAGACGCCGGGCTATCTCGAGTTCCAATGTGTGCGTGTATAGTTTTGGATTTCTTGAGTTGTAAGCTTGTATAAGTTAATGACCCTCCCTACGAATAATAGACCCTGGGTCGAAACCGATCCTGCTATCTAATTGATTTCCTGCTGTTGCTGCTCCACCTGTTGTTTGGCACGCTCAGTTTGGCACTTGTTAAACTGATTCACATATCGGTGGTAGGCAATGAAAGCCTCGTAACTCCGCCTGTCTGTGAAAACTCGCAATTTCAGTAACGAATAACTCCATCAAAGAGAGATTTGGAAGTGCATGGATATCTGTAATGTTTCAATAACTAGACTAGACACATGCAGCAACAATTTCTATCACTTGATGTTATTTTTTAAGAAGCCGATTTTCTTCACCTGCGAAATTTAACAAAATTGAGTTTCGAGGTTATCGTTGCCTACCATCGATATAACATCCTGTTTTGCACGAATGCTCATTTTATTTACGGCACTCTATTTTTGAACACATTTGGTAACTTATGATGACTCTATACAGTGTCCCAGTTCGGTTAGTACTGTGGCTATGAAACATAAGTCATGGATTATGTTTATAAAGTCGTTGTACTTATTCCAGATTTTTCTCCCGAATCAAAATGCAGCTACAGTCGTTTCAGAACTGTTTGAAATAGCCACTGTAATCCTTTCCTGAAATTGCATTTAGTACTGCGGTACAATTTTCTTCGATGACCTAAATTGCGTCAAAACGATGTCCTTTCGCTGCCAACTTTTATTTGGGGAAAAACCAGAAATTCGGCGAATACACTGGGTGATAGAGGACTGTGATCCATTTGATGGCCAAAAACTCGTGCACAGTCTTCGCTTTGTGGGCCGAGATATCGTCATGGAGGAGAAACAAGGAATCTGCCTCTCGATATTCGAGTCGAATTCGACGAATTCCCGCCCACAAACGCTGGAGGACTCAAAAAAACTTGATGTAGCCGAACAAATCTACTGCCCCTTTTCGACTATTGTCGAACACGTGCTGTTACATTCGCGGTAGGATGCCTGCTGCAGCTTCGACTCTACATCGCTCTTTTTGGAACTTCAAGGATATTAACGCCGCAACTTGTCACGAGATAGCATTGCAGATTGGAATTTCACAAAAGCAGGCGTAACGGAACTGGTACACGCTGTGTATAATCTTCAACTCGATTGTACATGATATGAGCAACAAAATGAATAGTTTATTCAGTTTGTGGGAGAACTGAATATGTTGCAGTCATCATTAGAAATGGACATCTGCCATACTGTAGGATGGCTACCATACCATTCACAATATAGTGAAGATTGATTTGCGGACCACTGTGCAATGCAACGCATGATACTTTCACAGTCTGTAGCATTACTATTGGAACAGTCTTAATATACCATTCCTATTTAGAGGGAAAAAATCTCCGAAAAGATAAATACGCTTTCTAGGCCAGAGACACATGTGTGCAGAAGTTCAAAGATGAAAATACACGGGGGTGCAAAACTTACGACAAAAGTAACTTTCGCATGATGTGTCATTACCAAGTAACGTAACTCGATGAAAATTCGATGATACATACGAGGGTCATTCCAAAATAAATGCACAATATTTTTGTAAAAATACAGTTTTCATTCTGCATGTGTGAAAGTTTTCCTGTGTGTAGATACATCCTTCCCGCTTGTTTTCAAACTTAGTTCAACCTGTTCCCGTGAGTGGCGCCGTCACAGCATGTCTTCAAGATGGCTGCTACACTTGACGTTCGTCAGAAGCAACGTGCTGTCATAGAATTCCTGTGCTGTGAAAACGAGACAGTGGGAAACATCCACAAGAGGTTGAAAAAGGTGTATGGAGATGCTGCTGTCGATCGCAGTACAGTTAGTCGGTGGGCAAGCAGGTTACGCGATGAAAGCGGGCACGGCAATATTGAGGATTGTCCTCGCAGCGGCAGGCCTCGTACTGCACACGTGCAGAGAGTTAACGAATTGGTGACTGCTGACAGACGCATCCCAGTGAAAGAATTGTCACGCTACGTTGGGATAGGGGAAGGAAGTGTTTGCAGAATACTGAAAGTTTTGGCGTTAAAAAAGATTTGTGCCTGGTGGGTTCCCAGGATGTTGACAGTGGCTCACAAAGAAACAAGAAAAACGGTATGCGGCGAAATTTTGGAACAGTACGGGAATGGTGGAGATGAATTTCTTGGAAGAATTGTGACAGGTGATGAAACATAATTTTTTCACCAGAGACGAAGAGGCAATCAATGGAGTGGCATCATGCAAATTCACCCAAGAAAAAAAAATTCAAAACCACATCTTCTGCTGGAAAAGTTATGGCTACGGTGTTTCTCGATTCCGAAGGACTCTTGCTTGTGGACATCGTGCCAAGTGGACCCACCATAAATTCTGATGCATATCTGACGACACTGAAGAAACTTCCAGCTCGACTGAGTCGTGTTCGACCACATCGGCAAAAGCAGGATGTTTTGCTGTTGCACGACAATGCACGGCCACATGTCAGTCAAAAAACCATGGAAGCGATCACAAAACTCGGATGGACAATACTGAAACACCCGCCTTACAGTCCTAACCTGGCTCCGTATGACTATCATTTCTTTGGGAAACTGAGACTCTCTTCGTGGAACAATGCTTGAAGATGATGACTCCCTTGTGCATGCTGCCAGACAGTGGCTCCAACAGGTTGGTCCAGAATTTTACCGTGCGGGTATACAGGCGCTGGTTCCAAGATGGCGTAAGGCAGTTGACAGGGTTGGAAATTATGTGGAGAAATGAAAATATTGTTCCTAAAGGATGTATCTACACACTGTAAAACTTTCAGACACGTAGAATAAAAGATGGATTTAAAAAAAAAGTGTGCATTTCTTTTGGAGTGACCCTCGTAGAAGGAACTACTGCAATACAGTGCAGAAGGTAGCTAAAAGAAATATAGAATGAGATGAACAGAAAAGACACTTTTACTGAAAGACGATAATTTCACTGACGTCAACGCGATTTGTGATGGTCCCCTGGACAATCTAGAAGGTGTAACATGGTTATTAATAGTGTGTGTGATCAGCAGGGACGGCAATGCATTCTTTGCAGTGTGCTTACATGCTAGCCCCAGTGTTGGTAGGGCGTTGCGTTCCTATACTAGAGCGCTTCACGACTCTGTATGGTCGTTCTTGCCTGTGGACGTGCTGCAGTACGTATCCCCACATGTGCTCGATGGGATTTAAGTCGGGGGAACGGGCATGCCAGTCCGTTAGCCGAATATCCTGTAATTGCAACAACTCCTCCACCTGCATTGTTCGAAGCGGTCGCGCATTTTCATACAGGCCCGCATGCACCCCTGAAAAGACGGACAAGGGGAAGAAGTATGTCACAATAACACTGGCTGGTGAGTGTACCGTGTTCAAAGATGTGGAGGTCGGTACGCCCATGCAACATTAGGCCCCTGCACGCCATAACTCGTGGACGACCAAAACGAACATGTTCGACAATGCCAGACGTACCCTCATACGGCGAGAGGTGGGGAACAGATAATGTACCCAGGAACATTAGCGGACTTCTAACGCTTCAGGATCTTATGATTGTATCGTCGTCATCCGTTGAAGATGTACAGTTTCTAACATCTTTGGGAAATCAAGGAACAGACACTGTACCTGTTCAAATGCAGCTACTATTTTCAAGTTTTATTGGCTGCGTTCCACGCGTTTTTTTCTCTCTCGTTGAGATAAGTTTTCTTTCTTCCAGAGATGTCATAACGTTGGAGCTTAATATGGTCTGGGATACTGCAACAGGCGAATATTAGTGCATCAATCTGTAATTCTGTGCGGCTGTTCTGTTACTTTTCTTATGAGCAGGAGTGACCTGCGTTCTTTTCCAGTCATGAGGATCTGTTCGTTGCGCGAAATATTGCCAACAAATGAGAGATAGGGAGTGGACTATTGCACTGGATGTAAACTCGAATCATATACCAGGCACAGCCTGTCGTTCCAGATGAAAAAGGGTGCGTTTCCATGATCTGAGAAATTCTGGAACCCGCAGCTACTCTCAAGCATCCAAGTATCAACGAATGCGAGTATCTGTGTGAGAAATGTTACTCAAATTCACTCAAGTTGTTGTTGAGGGCTTTACACTTGCATTGGAACACGAACGACAGTTAAACTTTTCCCCATACACGGACAACCATGTCAGAAGTGATAGCATTTTCATTGGCAGGAAGAAAGGCGTTGATTTTGCAGGCTACTCCGTATGAGTGCAACTCGGTCTGCGTCAGATGTTCGCGAACTATGAAAACTGTGATTAAATTCTTCTGGGTGTTATGCCGCGTCATTGCTAAAAACTAAAACCGACGTTTCGGCCGAATTGCAACGGCCTTCCTCAGGCCACGACTGGTTTTGCATGGGGATGGGTGCTTCTATTTATTACAGACTATCGATGTCTGACGTCACTGTTGTAAAACTTTTAATTGGCCCTCCAATAGATTGGCTAGTCATGACGTAAGGGAAGATGGAAAGAAAGAGGCTATTCGTGGATGTCCATGTCGTCAACGATTGGTAGCTGTCCGCCAATCAGCGTTCGGCTTCTAGTCGGCACGATTTCCTCCTGGTGTGCGCGGAAGTGGACAGACAGTTGCTCTACAGATGTTTGTGCAGATACGTCTGTGTCCCGTGTAGCTTCGCTGATTGGCGGACATCTACCAATCGTTGACGACATGGACATCCACGAATAGCCTCTTTCTTTCCATCTTCCCTTACGTCATGACTAGCGAGAAGAATTTTAATCACTGTGACACCGGCTGCGGAAGCCTACGTTCTTATATGAAAACTGTGTTCAGACGCCTGGATTGGTCAACCAACTGTGTCTGTGAAATCATGTTCAGTGTTGGGAGTAAAACAACAACGTGTCGCTAAGAGGAAATTCTACGTGTAGCTGGGACGAGATGGAGATGAACGGAGATCCAGGGTTTCTGAATCGCTCAGCTTTTCCCCTAGAAGGAGCCCCCGGCTGTTCACCGCAGGAATACGCCGGGAGGGGCGAGTGGGGAGGGGAGGGCGGGGGAGGGACAGTCTGGAGGACGAGATGATAAAAAGTGCCCGAAGGAGTAAAAAAATAGAAGTAATTTTCTCGGGAGGCCGCACAAACGTTCCGCGCGAGCAGCAATTCATCAGGCGGGCGTAATCCCCCGAGATGTGAGCTCCGGGGATCGGCGAGCGGCCAGTGAAAGACACGCCGCTGCGCGCCGCTATCTGCAGCCAAAAACTGGACAGCGTGCGCACAAAGGACGGAGCCGGACCAGACGAAATGCGACGCTGCGGTTGGCGGCTCAGCAAGCACGCCGCGAGATGCTAGCTGGCTGGGCTGGCTCCGTGAGTCATCTGAACTGGCGAGTTGTACTACTGCCCGCGCACTATTTCGTCGCATCTTTCCTTCATGCTCATATGTCGGCAGGGACCGGCGAAATACAGGACGCAACATGTTACATTGTATGGAGAGTCATCGACAGAAGCAACTTCAAGCGTTGAAACGTCTCCTTAGAAAAATTTATGAATTACTGTGCTGATAAATCTCTACGTTATTTGATTTTCAAACAGCTGAGCAAAACTGAACGTACTCAGACATTACTCTCTTTACTTATTCTGATCAACACTAAACTGACACACAATATTCTTAGCGCAACGCAATCTGGAAAATCCCTACAAAAGAATAGCCATGACTAACAACAACCTATACTTTTCATGAATCACTTACCTCACAAAAATCTTCGTTACTCGAACTACTGCAATACAGCGAGCGCCAATACTGCCAGCTAAATAAAAGATTCTAACTACTGAAGTCACTAACTACTGATAGGCATAGTTAGCAAATGAAAGATTTTGATAGAGAACAAACAATGTATTTACCTTAATAGTGTTCAAAAGTCGTAATATATGTATCAGTTCATGATATCCAGTATTACAAATTTTCTCTTTCTGGCGGACACACGTCCAGATCGTCCGCTCTCAGAATTCTGCCACTTCTCTCCCCACATCCACCACTGCTGGCGGCTCACCTCCAACTGTGCAACGCTATGCGCTGTTCACATCTAACCGCCCAACACTACAATAGCGAATTTTACAACAATGCCAACCAGCCACAGACTGCACACAGCACAGCCAGTGATTTTCATACAGAGCGCTACGTGGCGTTACCAATATAAAAACCTAAACAGCCTACTTACAACTAAACAGCTTACTTACAGCGTACCTCATAGTGTTTTGGAACCCCTGTTGTTCCTGTTATACACTGCCGGAAAAAATGCAACACCCTCAAGGATTATGTGTAGTGGCACCAGGGTGCAATACACTGCCGGAAAAAATTTTAGCACTCCAGGAAAGACGACACCGATTTTGATCAGATAACGGCGTGTGCCATCTGGAGGATAGTAGGTTCCAACGTCGTCCGTCAACAGCACATTGGCATAGCTACCAGAGCGCCAATTGTCTCTACCCTATAACAGGGAATGTTCACAGCCGGGAGGCTAAGTCTGGTGCAAACGTATGAAGCACGCAGGAAACCGTGCCACAAAGACGCACTCGTGTTTCCTACAGCCAACTGAGCAAGTTTGAAAGGGTTCAAATTGTGACCTTCCGAGTGGCGGGATGGTCCTTTCGGAAAATTGCCACACAAGTCGGGCGTGCTGGCATCAGTGAATAGTTCCACACCCGTAGTAAAGGTTCTGGACTTCCATGCAATACAGACGCCCGCAAGATTGTCGTATAGTGAGCAGTGGCAGATCGTACAGCTGCCTCAGCACAGATAAGAGGGCTTGAGAGAAGACGTCACACGAACTGCTGCGAACAAGTTATTAGCAACGGGACTGTGGGCACGCTCACTTCTAGCCCGTCTTCCACTCACGCCACACCATCGGCGTGCACGGATCGACTGGTGCTAAATAAGAGGATCGCTTGGAATAGCGCGCCGTGGTTTTCAGCATTTAAAGCAGATTCTGCATGCACCCAAGTGATGGTCGTTTGCACGTACGACGTAGAGCTGGTGAGCGCTGAACACTGGCCCCACTTTTATGGTCTGGGATGCGATAGGCTACAACTCTCGTTCACCATTGGTGTTTCTCGAGGGGACGCTAACCAGCGCTCGATACATGCAGAATGTTGTTAGACCCGTTCTTTTGCCATTCTTACAACAGGAAGGTGATGTGTTGTTCCATCAAGATAATGCTCGCCCACTCATTGCCCGTGAAACTCAACGTGCTCTGCAAGACATGCAGCGGCTTTCCGACCAGCAAGATCTTCAGACTTGTCTCCAATCGAACAGATGTAGGATATGTACGTTAACAAGTCAAGCACTCCTGGTATAACGTATCATAGGACAGTATTTGCCATCTGTATGATCAACAGGATGCCAGAGTCAGCATCTGCATTGCTGCACGTGGAGGCTGCACCATGTACTAATATGAATGTTTCAGCATAGGTCGATAATTAGAACCGCTTTTGCTATTAATCGGTATATGTAATCATTTCATATATTCTAGGTGCACTGTTGCAATAATTGGAAATCTCTAAAAGGATCTACTATTTTTTTCTGGTAGTGTATATGCATACTGAATAGTTGCAGCGCTACTGATTTATTTCTAAGGGAAAAAATGTATGACGTAGCTGCTATGGGCGGTAACATAATTCAACACCTGCACTTTAAAATTTGTGACCGGACTGAGACTCGAACCCATATTCTCCGTTTCTCGCGAATGGTCGCCTTGACCGCGGCTATCCGGACACGCTTTCCGTCCGACTCAAAGTCCTAAGTGCTGCTCACTGCTGGTGTAGTGATCTCGTTCATTTTCCGCGTTACTCGCAGCCTCACTGTATATCCGCAAAGAGCGAATGATAGTATGCATCCGGATTCAAATATTCGTACGCCGGTCGAGGAGTATCGATACAATGATATTGCGGTGTCTGTACTTTCGGACATGTTAAAAAAAAAAACTCTGAATATTGAAACACACTGCGTCTCTCGTTGAATGGTGCCTCTGAAACATAGAAGAAAGAAATCCTGATACCTAGCGTTGATCTGATGCAGTTTGTGGATGCTTCCTTTTCTAAAAAAATCAAATAATGGTTTCAGCCAGAGGTAAGATAAAGTTTTGTGGTATATCCCAGGTGAGCCACCGCTGTTAGAGGTCTAAAATGGAAATCCCCTGGAAATGTTAATTCAACTGTACAAGAAACAAATTGGGGCCCTCAAATAGGTTACTTCTGTTAATAATACTGTGCTACTCCAGTTGCCGATAAGCTCTAAAGAATACTATTGACAGAACCAAGAATAAATAATGATCCTATCTTCCGGCATTCATTAATAATAAAAAGAAACTGCACACTCTCCAGTTAATTGCAGACAAATAACCACGCTGTCATACATGTTCATTCAGTAAAATAAACGGTTGTTCACTGAACTAAAAATATGATTGTATTCTTAAAATATACACGATCCAGGAAAATTAATGTGGCCACCTGCCAAAAGCCGGAATAACCAATTTTTACTCCGCGGACATGCAGGAAGAGAGTGAATGTCTGCAAGGTACCAACAGCCGGCCGCGGTGGTCTCGCGGTTCTAGGCGCGCAGTCCGGAACCGTGCGACTGCTACGGTCGCAGGTTCGAATCCTGCCTCGGGCATGGATGTGTGTGATGTCCTTAGGTTAGTTAGGTTTAAGTAGTTCTAAGTTCTAGGGACTTATGACCACAGCAGTTGAGTCCCATAGTGCTCAGAGCCATTTTGGAGGTACCAACAGCGACGTGGAACCATTCTGACTCCAATGCCGCGGATAGTTGCGCTAATTTCCTCGGTTGAGGATCCACGGCACGAACACCCCGATGGGGTGGTCCCACAGATTCTTTACTGGGTTAAACCCGGGGAGTTTGGTGGTCAAGGGAGTATGGTAAGCTCATGCTGGTGCTCTTCGGACTATGTACGTACAATATACTACGAGCTGTGTGACACGTTGCATTGTCTTACTGATAGATGCCATCGCGCTGAAGGAAAAGCGAACTACAATTACAGGTGGACGTGGTCCGCGAGGATAGGTGCGCATACTTTTGTTGATCCACTGTGCCTTCGGGAATGACGAGATACCCAGGGAATGTCACGAAAACATTCCCCAGACCAAAACGCTCTGTCCTCTGCCCTGGACCCTTACGACGGTTGTTGCAGGGCCGTACGCGCCAACGGCCGCTTATCCGATGGGACATAGCATGATCCATCTGAAAAGGCCACCTGTCGCCACGGAGTGGACGTCCAGTTGCAGTACTGACGTGCAAATTTCAGTCTTCGTCGGCGATGAACAGCATTCAGCAGACGCTTGCTACGGAGGCCCGTTTTTTGGGGAGATAGTGTTGGTAGCCCCTTGGTTCATCTGGGCTGTCAGATGCTCAACAGTTGCACGTCTGTTCGACCATACAAATTTCCGCAGCTGTCGCTCACCCCAGTCATGTATGGCCCTTGATGCGCCTCACTTGGCTTTGCACCGGGTTCGGATAATGCCATTTTGCCATGCACAGTATACTTCAACCACAGCGGCACGTGATCAGTTTTGAAACTTAGGCATTTTGTAAATGCTTCTACCCTTGGCCACAAAGCCAATGCTTAAGTCCTTTTGGAGGTTAGTTTACCGCTCCGCTTCAGCATTACGACGGCGACTGTGTCCCACCTTCACGCTTTATATACCCTCCACTGCTAGTGCTGCCATCTGTCATACGTGACCTCTTAACACAGGCAGTGGCCACTTTAATGTGACTGCACTGTGTATACAGACACTGGGAGGCGCAGAATTAAACTTCCTAAATGTCTTTTAAAACATGAATCAGTTAACTGTAGCAGCACCTGCTTGACTCAAATATATAACATGTCATTCCTAAATGGATATGACGCTAACACTGAGAAATATGTAGTTGACTTAGTTTCCTACTTTTGTAACAATGGAGGGTTGTGGACGCTGCGTCTCTAGATGATTGTTTCACCTCTCGCCTGTCATCCGGGTACTGAATTCCCCGTGACCCGAAGCTCCCTTGTGGCTCGGAAATTCTTTGGCGACGATATGTGAGAAACATTTCCACGAATCGTTTATAGATACGATTTTTCACTCACTTGTTGCGCTTCTCCACTCACTCGGCAACAGTTTGAAATTAATATATTTCCTCACTTATATTTTAAATTAATATTTACCTGGAAATAACATAAACGTGTCACTGGACCGTTATAAATTCTCCAGACCTGTCGCGTACCAGCTATCCTCGCATCGTACATAATCTACTACACTATGTGATCAAAAGTATTCGGACACCCCCAAAAACTTACATTTTTCATATTAGGTGCATTGTGCTGCCACCTACTGCCAGGTACTCCATATCAGCGACCTCAGCAGTCATTAGACATCGTGAGAGAGAGCAGCATGGGGCGCTCCGCTCAACTCACGGACTTCGAACGTGCTCAGGTGATTGGGTGTCACTTGTGTCATACGTCTGTACGCGAGTTTTCCACACTCCTAAACATTCCTAGGTCCACTGTTTCCCTAGTGGTAGTGAAGTGGAATCGTAAAGGGACACGTACAAGCCGACATCGTCTGTTGACTGACAGAGACCGCCGACAGTTGAAGAGGGTCGTAATGTGTATGGTAATAGGCAGACATCTATCCAGACCATCACACAGGAATTCCAAATTGCATCAGGATCCACTGCAAGTACTATGACAGGCGGGAGGCAAGAAAACTTGGATTTCATGGTCAAGCGGCTGCTCATAAGCCACGCATCACGCTGGTAAATGCCAAACGACGCCTCGCTTGGTGTAAGGAGCGCAAACATTGAACGACTGAACAGTGTAATAACGTTGTGTGGAGTGACGAATCACGGTACACAATGATGGCAGGGTGTGGGTATGGCGAATACCCGGTGATCGTCATCTGCCAGCGTGTATAGTTCCAGTAGTAAAATTCGGAGGCGGCAGTGTTATGGTATGGTCGTATTTTTCATGGAGGGGGCTTGCACCCCTTTTTATTTTGCGTGGCACTATCACAACACAGGCCTACATTGATGTTTTAACCACCTTCTTGCTTCCCACTGTTGAAGAGCAATTCGGGGATGGCGATTGCATATTTCAACATGACCGAGCACCTGTTCATAATGTACGGCCTCTGGAGGAGTGGGTACACACAACAACATCATTCTAATGGACTGGCCTGCACAGAGGCTTGACCTGAATCCTACAGAACACTTTTGGGATGTTTTGGAACGCCGACTTCGTGCCAGGCTTCACCGATCGATATCGATACCTCTCCTCAGTGCAGCATTCCGTGAAGAATGGGCTGCCATTCCCCAAGAAATCTTCCAGCACCAGATTGTGAACGTATGCCTGCGAGAGTGGAAGCTATGAAAGGCTAAGGGTGGGGCAACACCATATTGAATTCCAGTATTACCGATGGAGGGCGCCACGAACTTGTAAGTAATTTTCAACCAGGCGTCCGGATACTTTTGATCACATAGTGTATCTGCAGTACACACACATATCTAGGTCTTCGATTATTTCCTTCTTAAATCCCCAAACTACAGTTTTTAGCAACGACTTTCATCGTAATATTTGCCTAAACATTTTATCTCGTAGATTATTTATGTTCTTTATTAGGCTTTTTTCTCGTTCAGGAGAGAGCCACGCTCTAAATATAATTTTTCGTGAAATTTTTGCTGTCTTTAATTTTTATTTGTGTGTGTTAGGAATTATTTCTTTCAGTAGCAAACTCTTTCGACTCGTGTACTCTTTATTTCTGTGTCTATTGGGAATCTGCATTCATCCCCTATATTTCTAAGGTAACGAAGTTTATCCACCTCTTAAAAAATCTTTTCACCAAGATTAATATTTCGCCAACCAGGTTATCCAGTCGAAATACACACCCTTCTAGCAGGTATCGTTTTGTTTATATGCACCTTGGGCCGTCAACTAACACACGTTCCATTTAATTACACACGCAATCCGCTTCCGGCCATCCTGATTTAGGTTTTCCGTGATTTCCCTAAATCGCTCCGGGCAAATGCCCGGATGGTTCCTTTGAAAGGGCACGGTCGATTTTCTTCCCCGTTCTTCCCTAACCCGATGAGACCGATGACCTCGCCGTCTGGTCTCCTTCCCCAAAAACGAACCAAACCAAACACGCAATTCAATTTCTGTCCACTACGGCGACCATCGATGTGCCAACAGCGAACCTTGTCATGTTTATTCTATTTTTTGTTCAAATGGCTCTGAGCACTATGGGACTTCTCAGGTCATCAGTCCCCTAGAACGTAGAACTACTGAAACCTAACTAACCTAAGGACATCACACACATCGATGCCCGAGGCAGGATTCGAACCTGAGACCGTAACGGTCGCGCGGTTCCAGACTGTAGCGCCTAGAACCGCTCGGCCACTCCGGCCGGCTATTTTATGTTTGTGACAAAAACCCTCACGTCCAAATCCCTCATTCCCACTTCAATATACAGACTAAATATCAGTGATGATAATGTGTTTTCCGTGCTGTATCTGCGCCGTATCAGTTTGACCAACTTTAATGACATCATACGACAAACAGTAGGGAAACACTAAAGGGAAAATATGCACCTTTTGACTGCTGCGACAATGCCAGCCCTCCAAGCGGCTAGCTTGTAGTAACAGAAGAGCGGTACGATATAAACTGAGAAATTTGTATTTTTAATGCTGTTACTTCCACATTTCCCAGTCACTAAACGGGGCGGTGATTTTTCCAATGTAAATGAGAAAATGTAATTAAACCAATATTCCGCGTCCTTCTAATGTCAATATATAATAAAATCTGAGTGCAGTTTGATTGTCGTAACTGAATGATCGAAAATCCCTTTGGACGGTAAGACGAAACATGAATTATAACCCGACGTAGGAACTGATTACGAGTATATCCACGTGCTTGTCATGTACTTTCTGATGCTTCCGTTGTAGCTAGTTTCGAGAATTTCTCTACAGGTTTCTGACTTATTTTAATACTTTCAAATTCGGGAACGATTTTTAGATTCTTGTACTTTAGCCACCATTTATTCCTATAAAAGCTCTTTTGGCCATGTCCTTCCTTCTGTACCTTGTTTATATCTGTCACGTTCACCAGTTGTGATTCCCAGGTATGAAAATGTGCATCTCCCTTCATGTTTCGCTTTCCCGGCAGTAACATTTAGTCTTCTTGCAGCATAGCCTAGTGTGACGTTTTCTTATTATTTTTGTGGATATCTTAACCTACAGCTAGCACATGTTCCATTATATTTAGCACCAAACGCAGTTCCAGTTCATTTAGTGAATCGTACATTGTTAATTTGTTGTCTTTGACAGACAACAGCAGTTCTTTACTTCCCTCATTCCCTTTGCAGTCAGTGGTAACTGTGAACGTCCTTACCTTACACTTTTCCTGGTTTTGACTTCTTAGACAAATACGCCAGCAGAGGCTGTTCTGATTCGCTTTGAAGAGAGAGAGAAACCGTCTCTGTTATCGACACCACAGTGCCTAAAAGAGGAAAAGAGGAAAAAAATATTTCATCCCACGTTATATTTACAGAACCACAAAAGGCTCCGCTGTACGACCTTATTTGTATTTTGAAAGTACTTGTACACACTATATACACAACGCAGCCATTTCGCATACCGTTGATGCGGGCCAGCCTCTTGGCAGAAAAATTACAGCTGTTTCATTGTTTTGGACATTGGTTTAATTGCATAAGACACATAAGACAACCAAACCTTTCAGTTATCACAAAAATAACGGTAACTCGAGAAGGTTGTGTGTCAAATATGCTGGAATTTAACTCATACTGATATGACACAAGTAAAGCACGGAATCACATTTGTAGATTAGTAATTTAGGAAATTTTCGAAATGTAGGTAATTGATGTATTGGTTCGTAAACATGAATGCGTTAAATAAGGAGAGTGAGAAGAGATGCAAAGCAGCGATGTGTGACTTTGTTCTTGCTGTTATGTGTGAGCTTCGTAGGATGTGTATCCATAGTTTCACAATACAATATCAACGGTATCGCTCGAAGCCCTAACCAACGTCGTCAATATAAATAATGTTTTTTTTTTCTTTTTTAACCTCATACTTTGTAAGACATTTTTAATATACACTTCAATTTTCATGTCCTAAATTAATATAGAACGACGAAAAACCTACGGCTGCTGCCATTTCGTTCACATGTAGGAGAACGTAAATAAGAATTTTTTAAAAAAACTGAGAGATGCAGATATATGAAGTTCTTAGTACGGCATTATTTGTTAATTCCAGTGTTTCTGGCACCATAAACATTCTTTACGCGCTGTTTGTTAGGGTCCATACTGTATAGGCACAGATGTAAACAAATGAGTCGCCGTTCCGTTTGTTGTGTCCGAGAAACGCGGTGGCGTAATGACTTGGCCAGTGGTCCTTGTTAGGCCTGTACAAGTCTAGACGGAAGCCTGCTTTTTTACCTCTTCGATGAAGCCTACTGCCGGTGCCTTTAGACATTGAGCGAGCGGCCTTCTTAGCGGCGTTAGGTTGCGTCTGCAATAAAACAACCTTATCTTATTGCCGGCGCATCCCCCTTACGTAACTCAAAATTAACAAGTTCTCCTTCGTCGCTTTACATGGAGCGGCGAATTAAGTAACCTCGAGAGGTTTTTTTTTTAACAAAAGTAAAAAAAAGGAAAGGAGAGAGGTCCTCCACACTCGTAAACACCAATTCCTTTTATTAACGTGTAGGACACTAGTATAGGGCTTGGAAATTTTAACGCTAGTAACCGAAAAGCTCACAGTTCTATTCAGAATTGATCGCGCGGAATATCCAAGGATATGATAGATATCTGACCAAAAATATCTTCTTAGTTTTTATTTTTGTATAACCCTTAATTTCTGTCCATCAGGGGAGCAGTCTAGCTGTTGCAGAATGACTCTCTTTTCAAATGTTGGCCTCTTTATTTAATTAAATGGGTGTGAATTGTAAACTTTGGTCGTTGCAGTTTTTCTATGTCAAAAAAAATGGTTCAAATGACTCTGAGCACTATGGGACTTAACTTCTGAGGTCATGAGTCCCCTAGAACTTAGAACTACTTAAACCTAACTAACCTACAGACACCACACACATCCATGCCCGAGGCAAGATTCGAACCTGCGACCGCAGCGGTCTCGCGGTTCCAGACCTCTCTAGAACCTCACCTGAGATTGATTTGTTGGTTGTTGTCGTCATTTTTAATATACAATATTCTAACTATTTGATGTTGTATTCGTTTACTTATATTTGGCACTATCGCGCCTGATTCGTCGTGGACTTCTGTAGATTAAATTTCCGTCCACTCAAGTGCATCACGTAACTTACCTTTCCTGCTCTGAGTAGAACTCAGAAACTGCTGAAAGTGCCTCCACTGTCGTCGTGGCCGGGGTTCTACCATGGGTACCATACGTCGATTTGTCAGATGACATACACACTGTGTGATCTTTGTATGGTATTCTAAAGCTTCCTAAAGTTTGAATTACATACGCTGCCTGACGAAAACAGTGAAGCATCCAGAAGACGTGCTGGAACATCAATGTAGCTTTGTACACGCACACACCATGGATGTATATGTAAATGGCTCCAGTTGCAGTGCTCTGTGACACGTAGAACGACAACCAGAATGAGTCTGTGTTGTTACTGGGCCTTGTAGGGTATATAACGGGCGTGAACAGCGTCAGATGATAGATGGTCAGTGTGAAGGACACGGAGATGCCGCGTAGTCGTGTGAGACAGCGTTGTCAGCACCTGACAGAACTTCAAAGGAGCGTCCTATGGTTCTCCATTTGACCGCCCACTTCACGTGTTGAGAGTGTATGTGATGTTATTTCAATGGTTACTAAATTAAGTCAAATTTACAAAGAACATGGCAGTATGAGTCCACTTATCAGTACGACGTTGCACCCATCTCTCCTTGGATACATTCACTGATGCGATTGGGAACGGTGTCATAACGCCGTCGTATCCTGTCCTGAGGCGAGCTGGGCCACAACTGCGGTAACTGGTTCATTGATATCGTGAATACTGGGACGGAGTTGACATTCCAGCTGGTCCCAACATGTTCTATCGAAGACAGATCTGGGGACCTTGCTGGTCAAGGGATTACCTCAGTACCACCCAGACAATTCGTAGACAGACGTGCCCTGTGTGGACGAACATTGTCCTGTTGGAAAAAGGCACCACGACATTGTCACTTGGGGGGTAACACATGAGGATGCAGGATGTTCGTGGCGCACCGTTATGTCCTCAGTGTTCCCTCAATCATTAGGAGCCGTGAACTGAAGTCGTATTCTATGACTCCACACCATGACTGTCCGAAACATTGGGAGAATGGGACCTCCCCCAAATCACAGCCGTACTTGCCGACGGATGGTTATCCGGAGAGTGCAGAACCGCCATTCATCGCTGGACACAATGCGTCGCCATTCACATGCGAAGGCTGCAGACCAGTTAGGCATCACGTCACGGGATATTGCGAAGAGAGGAAAATTGGAGGAAACTGGATATTTTATTTTTTATTTCGTCCGTCTCGGTTACATTGATATAAAATTTTTGCTGCTTTAGTTACCAGTTCGGGTTGACATGTCCATGCTCAAACCACACACCTCGTTGTTAACCGCAACTAGTCATACAGTATGATGCCCGAAGTTACGAATAACAAGGTGTGTAGTTTGAGAATGGGCATGTCAGTCCGAAACCGGTAACCACTGCAGCAAATATATATGTCAGTGCAACTGAGACGAACGAAAGAAAAAAATAGTCCAATTTCCTCAGTATTGAACAGTTGCGGACCTACCATCTCGTGGCAGCATGCCACGAATGAAACTCGGAGGATGTGTTCAAAGATGTAGTGTCTGAAAAAAAAGTAAAGCTCCCACAAGAGCTGTCGAACACAGTCCATTGGTGCTTTAGCGATGCGGTCCCTTGGTGCTTTAGCGATGCGGATGTGAAACCCTTTCCTTGGGTTTTGGGGTCGGTGTACTGGGTCACCTCAACTTCTGAGATTTTTGCTGACGGAGAAGGAGCGTGTAGGCAGGCGGTCAAGTGGGCCGCTTGAGCCGGGCCGTTTGCGCTCGTTAGGCAGCGCGTGACCCCGGGTCAGCCACACAGCGCATCTGTCTGTCCGAGCGACGCGCCTGCCGCCTCCACCGCCCACCGAGAGAAGACCTCCCACCACCACATTCTCGCACTTCATCTGAACCGTTGGACATGTAGGCAGGCGAATGTAGGAAATGGGGTACATTCCTGACACTTAACAGTAACAGAGTGCCCAGTTCACTTGTCGTGTACTGGGAAATTGCATTTTCTCAACGGAAGATCTGCTTACAGGACGCGTGTAATTCCAGTACTGAAGTACCGCTCGAATGTGTAAGCTATGTTACGACTTATGGTAACAGTGGATAAACACCACTTTTTATGGTTGTTATTGTTGCTGTTGTCTTCAGTCCGAAGACTGGTGTAATGCAGCTCTCCGCTCTCCATATTGGGCAAGTCACGTTATCTCTGCATAACTACTGGAAGCTACAACTATTTGAACCTGCGAATTCTATTCATCCCTTGGTTTCCCTCTACAGTTTTACTCTCAACACTCCCCAGCATTACTAAACTGACAATTCCTTGATGCCTCAGACTGTGTCTTGTCAACCAATCGTTGTCATGACTTTCAGTAAACTTGTACAATATATTTTTTGCTCAGTTCTGTTCAATACCTCCTCATTAATTATTCGTTGTACCCATCTAATAATCAGCATTCTTCCGTATCACCGTATTTCAAAAGCTTCTTTTTCCTACTTGTCTTAGCTGTTTATTACCCACGTTTCCCTTCCGTGCAAGGCTCCCTCGACAGCAAGCAAGTGTAAGCTTTCTTGGACTCGTTGCTCTAAGGCATGGACTGTGTGCAGCACTATGAGAATCTGAAGGGTCCTCAGAGAACTGAAGCATATGATTCAGTTAAAAAGTCTTTGTCGTTGGATGTACTAGGTGGTCTGATAGGGGGCAAAGACAAATACCTTCAGTAAATACTTTCTAACACTTAAATTAATATTAGATGTTAACAAATTCCCATTTTTCAATTTTTTTCTTTTCATTGTCAGCCTGCATGTTATATGCTTTTTACTTTTGCCATCATCTGTCATTTTGCTACAGAAATAGAAAAACTCGTCTATTACATTTAGTATCTCATTTCGTAATCCATTTCTTTCTGCGTAACTTCATTTAATGTGACTACATACTAATATTCTTTCTTTCTTTAGTTGACGTTCGTCTAATAACATCTTGTCGAGACAGTATCCATTCAGCTGCTCTTCCAAGTCTTTTGCCGTCTCTGACCGAGTTAAACTGCCATTGAAAAACCTCAAACTTCCTGTTTCTTCTTCCTGAACTCTGATTCCTTGTCTAAATTTATCTTTCACAGCTCGCTCAGTGTACAGGTTGCGATTGATTTTGGGGTAGGCTACAACCTTGTCGCATTCTCTTCTGACCTACTACTTCCCCATCATGTTCTTTGACATTTTGTAAGCAGTCTGGTTCCTGTAGAAGTTGTAAATAACCTTTCGTTCCGTATGTTGTAGCCCTACCACTTTCGCTATTTCAGAGACAACATTGCCAAAAGCTTTCCCTGAATGCATAAGCATTGGTTTGCCTTTATTTAAACTAACTTCTAAAGCTGAGATTAGGTCAGTTTTGCGTCGCGCGTTGGTGCATTTCTCCGGAACCCGAACTGCTCTTCCCCGATGTCAGCGCCTACCAGTTTTTCTAATCTTATTCGTGTATACAGGGTGACATTTCATTGTATACGGAAACAATGGATAATTTGCAGACGAATACTCCTCTTCCTTTTTTCTATCAACGGTTTACTCAATAATGTAATTTTTTTTCATAACAGGAACGATGATAATGAGGCTGCTTCGTCCATACAAAGCACGAGCGTCACAAATTGTACGAAACTTTTTACTAGTGAATCCAGCGATGAAGGGTCGTAAGTTTTAGTCACACTGTAATTCCTCTGAGCCTGGCCAGCAGGGACCGACGACCTCGCAGTTTGGTCCCCCCCCCCTTTTTTTTTTTTTTTTTAACCAACCAACCAACCTGGGCAGCAGAATTGAGTGCGGCTGGCTAGAAGGGTTCTGATTCACGTTGACAATATGTGGCTGATATGTTCAAGGAAAATTACGAGGCATTCGCTTGACGAAACTTGCCATGTGACTTTGCTAAGCAAGCCCGAAGAAACTTAAATGGTGTTTTTTAAGTTGCGACCCTCTTTCCTTTGAAGCATTTTGCGACCGACGTGATTCGTTAAGATCAAGAAGCTCCGTGGAATCTTTATAATGTGATGAATTAGCTAACGAATTATTTTGTTTTACATTCTTTCGATTTGTCATTTGTCACCTACAGACAAGTAGCGATAGTCACATACATGTTGGTTTGTGTCATAAACGGTGCATGATTTTCAGTTCCTTTCATCATTATCCGTACCAGTTCGTCGTTTGATCTCCCACTTACACGTAAAAGTCATCCCTTATGAAGAGGACAACACGATTGGATACAGATTTGTTTGGTCTGTAATGTGTTTTAAAAATTCGGGACTGTTAGACGCTCAAGATAGATCCTGTTGCCTCGAGAAAAGAATCTTAAATAAATTCAGGGAAGATATAATTATTGCGGATCATCACATCCAATTTAGATTGCCTTGCAAGAGCAGAAATGTAAAATTGTGCGCGCCAAAAAGTGAAAAAACGTTGTATCCGGTGACTAACGTCAGTGGTCACACAGCGGATTCAAACAAATAAAGGGTGTAACAATTTGTAAGAATATGAAATATGCTCACACAGGCTCAGAAGTATGTAAAACCTTTCGTTAATTGGTTGGATAAGCGGAAAGTGCAGTCAGTATAAAAAGGAAATTGCTTACAAAACACTAGTGCTACCCATCCCAGAATATAACTCGCACATGTGAGACACAAACCTGGTAGAGCTAACGGCTTACTGAACGTGTACAAAGAAGGGCGACATGAGTGATGACTGGTTTGTTTTACAAACGGGAGAACTCACAAAAACGCTGACAAACTTGAACTGATAGATTATTGGAGAAAGAAGCACACTTTTCCGCCAAAGCATACTTGCAAAGTTACGAGAACTAGTATTAAATGAAGAATCTAGAGTTGTTCTTCAGCCTCCGAAGTATATCTCCCGATAGGCCGTGAAGACAAAATCAGAATAATCACAGCACGCGCGGAGCTATGTAAGCAGTTTTCTCCGCGCGCTCAGCACCCTATTGGAATGGCAAGAAACGGTAACATGTGCTTCCATGCCGAATACTTCTGCCATCCACTTCATACTGGTTTGCAGAGTACTCCGTTTGGACGACATAGCTTGTCGCGTTTAGAGGCTAGGAACAACATGCATATGGTGCAATAAAAAAATTCCCCTCTGTTCGGTATTTTACGGATGTGGACATAATGACGTAACATAATGCCATTACAAGCTCAGCCCCCTCGTGTGTGTAATCCTCCGTCTACGTCGAACAGCGTTGTCACGTCTGACTTCACAGGCAACGACGAAAAAAAAGGTCGGTGCCAAGGGCACTTGGTGAATTCTGTCACGTGACGTCTTCTAGCAGCTGCAGCTGCAAGTCACGTACAGAGCACCAGCTGTGCGTCATAACAGAAGAGGGAAGGAAGGAAGAGTAAAGGATCACATCGTCAGTAGAGACGGAGCACAAGTTTTTTTTTATGAATGGTGAAAAATATCGACAGACATCGTTTATGCGTAATCTAGTTAGGAAAATTACGGAAAACCTACCTCCCGATAGCTTTACAGGAATTTGAAGCCAGGTTCTCATGAAAAAGAATCGAATCAGAGAGCCTAAATCGAAAATCTTTAACGCACCATCTCCGTCGGGGGCGGCAGACCTGCGAATCACTTGTTTATTACACCATTCTCGGGCCATTTCGGGGTGGTAAGATCTTTTGCAGACGTCTCTCAGCATTCTGGTAGAAGGGAAGCAGTGGAGTAGGATCAGAGGCATACCCATATCCTGCAGATGGAGCGGAAACGGAGTGACTGCAGTAAGTAACAGATAGGGCGAGTAGGAACAGCCAAACAGCCAACGGATGCTATTTTAAGGCATCGCCCAGTGCCCATCGGATTCACGCCATTGATTCTCATTCTCTTCCTTAGTCAGTCAAACGTTTATAGATCCATTACACCGTTAAAAAATTTTGAAACTGAAGTGGCTGCAGCCAGAATAGGCGTCGACGTATGACAAATGGACTCGACTGCTGATGTTATCATGGTAAGAGAAGAAGTGCTGAAACCAGTAATCACAATTGACTCTCGGTTAAATGTGAGTTAATTACAGGAATATCATCATTCTTCGCAAACATCTATGGCAAAGTAGCTTACTCATTTTCATAATGAAATAAAACTTGCAAACTCTTGGAAAAGCGACCATTCTACTGGTCAAATAAACACTGGGGAAGAGGAAGGAAATATGAAGGAAACATCTATAAAAGCTAGTGCTCTACGGAGCAGAGAGCACTGCTACACTTAAAGTTGGAAAAATGGAAGAAAAAACTGAGAAAAAAAGAGGAGAATCCTTCAACAAATTCTGGCACCCACCATAGACGAAAATGCCAATGGAAAAATCTAAAAAAATCCCAAACTATCAGGATACAATCCGGAGAAGTTACCTCAGTTTCTTTGGACATGTGCGAAAAATACAGGATAATAGACAACTAAAAAGAACCTTCCGATATTTCAGTAACAAAAAATCAGTAGATCAGTATTCAAAACAGAGAAATCAGAACCAAAATAAAAACCTTCACGGGTTTTCAGTAAAAAAGAGGAAGTGTGGAATAATCTTCACCCTGAAACAAACACAACAGCAAAGTGTGAGAATGAAAAAATGTTGGGAAGATATGAAGAAGAACCTTATTCGAAAGAACAATTCCTGTAAGTATTTGTTTTACCTGGTCTGCAATTGGCCGGATTCGACGCAAGAAGACAAAAAAGTAGATGGAAAAATTACATGACAAACTCTGACAACTACTGGCAGTAGCGTATTTTTCTGGAAAACGGGCTCTCATCTAAAGGGTCTTCCAGTGACTGTTATACTAATTGCAACCGCGATGTCACCTCTGATTCCCCCGTAGCCAGCAGTGATATTGTAGATGAAGCTGTGCACCGAATGTACACTGATACGAGACAGTCATTTAGTTTTCGAGCAGAGGAGTTGCCGGTGAATCGCAGCCTTTTGGACGAACTCTTGCAGCAGAGCGAGGACAGCCGCTGATCCGCAGACTGGCGTTGATATAGGGCCGGTCGCTCCGCCCGGAGACAAAGCGGCGTTGTTTTCGTTTCGGGGGCGCACCTTGCGCAACTTTTTACGGCCTTCTCCTCTCCTCTCTCATTGTGGGCGGTGACGTAGCGCAGGCTGTGGGAGAGGCACGCGCGCTCATTTGTCACACGAGCCCGAGGCTCCGCGCGCTCGCTACCAAAAGGACGACTGCCGCAGCCACGGCGAAACGGAAAAAGGGCTGCAGTGGGCTCGTATTGTGGGCGCGCGGCGGAAGCGCCAGCCGACTTCATCCGGCCGTTATATCCAAAGACTACCGCCGCAGACTGTTACTGATTATTTGGAGACATTTATAGGAGTGTACGGAAAATTCGACTGCGGAGGGTTGCCTCCGCGGTCTGTGGTTAGCGTTGTTGGCTACTTAGGCCGACGTGCCAGGTACCAGTGCATAGTGCGTAGAAAGATAAGCAAAAGAAGTACCACCCTCTCTGTCCACTAAGTTTTTCCCTTGGCGTCTCTTTCCATAAACTGTGTTGTAAAAGAAATTCAGTTTACTTGTATTTCACTTTTCTTCCTTGTGCATAAATGTTGTTTAAATCCATCATAAATTATCGTTGGTATCAGTCATTGTGCAACAGCCAATGGTATTATGAAAGCAAAAGAAATTGTCCGCAGCTCGTGGTCTCGCGGTCGCGTTCTCGCTTCCCGAGCACGGGGTCCCGGGTTCGATTACCGGCCTCGAGATGACTGGGTGTTTATGTTGTCCTCATCATTTCATCATCATTCATGAAAGTGGGGAGACTGGACTGGGCAAAGGTTGGGGATTTGTACGGGCACTGATAACCGCGCAGTCGAGCGCCCCACAAACCAAACATCATCATTATCAAAAGAAATTATCCCGCAGAGCAGTACACAAAGTTGCAGTTAATGATTAACAACTGCTGCAACATAGAAAGATGCTAAGTGGAGCATCATCAAGATTTGTTCCACTTGCCTTTTTTATCATTTTGCTCTCCTTCATAATTTTCAAACGTTTTGTTTCTTAAACTTTTTTCCATCCATTGATTCTGTGCTCATTTGTCTTAATGTGTTGATTTGATGTGCTTCTTTCTTTATTTATTTAATTGGCATGCCCATCAAACTTAATAACCATCATGAGTTTTATGCATTTTGTCTCCCATTCTTATACGTTCTTTCACATCTGGCCTACACCGTTTCAAAAAGAGGACAGTAACACCTTAATCCAATCGCAGAATATAACTCAAAGAGTACTTAGCGTTGCCCTATAAGATTTCTGGTTATGCGCCCCAGATTGGCCGAAGCTACAACCCTTCCTCCAATATTCCACTAAATGTGTGTGTATGTTTTATTATATAACGTAAAAGTCATGATGTAAAAATTAATTTTCGGGAAGATCATCTCGTAATATTACAGATAGAGCCAATCGAAGCTACACAGCGCAACCGCATTGAAGGATCACTTCTTCGAAACCCTGTAATTGCCTCCCGTTGCGACACATAAGTTTGAAATTTGAATCGAAGCTACCTACAACCTTGCTCTATAATGGTGCCAAAGCGTGGCGCACCACGACATCACCCTCGGGCTCCACGACGCTTCGAACAGTGAAAGAAAGGCCAGAGATCGAAAGTTCATGTAAGCTGTAAGGTGGATTAATCATGTTACATTGGGACCAAACTTCACCACAACTCTTTCCAATGTCACACTGGACGTGTTACACAATGGAAAGATCCTCACAGCCACCTCCCCACCCCTTACCGAAATCATACCCCTTCTTTTGATACTTCTGTAGTAGAGGCTAGAAACACGACGCCCAATGTTGAAATCACGGAGTTTCCATATGTGTGACCGAGAAAACATTTCAGGCACAACACCGCTCATAATGGACGCGAAAAGGCCTCAGGGGATAGCATAAATGGCGTCAATGAAACCACTAATAAAACCACTTCTTCCCTTGAGGCATTGATTCTACCATGCTGTCGAAAAAGTTCGCAGTGCTATGGACCACAGGACGACGTTCTTGGCAATCTTTGACATGGTTGACATCTCACGGACGCTTGAACCAATCTCTACGGACATCACGGACTAGCAACCCCACCGATAGTTACCACATCCCTTTCGAGTGCAGCGCGACCGCAGTTTTTACTCTGTGGTGTACAGTATGGAACCACAAGGGACAACGAAATTTGAAAGCGATCTGAAGCAGCAAGGGGTGCTTATGATTTTCCAACCCTCCTGTTTTCCGCCTTCCCGTGTGCATGAATAAAACAGCAAAGACTCCCTCTAACACCCTCCACCCCCATCCCCACACACAGTTCGGCAACGCCATTTCAGCCTGGCGGCTGCTTTAGCACCTGAAGATAGGCAAACCTCATCGTACGGTTGTCGAAGGTGTTCCTTAACCCTCAGGCGGTAGAGCACTCGCCAGGCTCATTTGGTGTCGACATTTCTGAAGGTACATTTCTACTGCGCTCA
The DNA here is from genome assembly GCF_023898315.1 of Schistocerca nitens. NCBI lineage: Eukaryota > Metazoa > Arthropoda > Insecta > Orthoptera > Acrididae > Schistocerca > Schistocerca nitens. Next base: position 356,593,535 of record NC_064615.1, read on the forward strand.
ACAGAAGTGCGTAGGTGGCACCGACGGTGTTGACTGAGGTTCTCAGAGGCGTCCTTTGCCGTTTTATTCACGCACATGTTGATGTTTTACTCCTGCATGATCAAGCCACAGGATTGCGGAGAACAGGAGCATTGAAAAAGCATAAGTCCCCTTTGTTGTTTCGGATAACGTTCAAATTTCGTCGAGTGGTTTTCAACGGTCCCTAGTGGTTCCAAAATGTACACGAGAGCAAAAATTGCGGTCGCGCTGCTCTCCAAATGGTTCAGATCACGTACAAGGAGGATGCAGTTCCACAATGTCCTTAGAGAAGGGTTGAAAAGTCCGAGGGTGTCAGCATGTCAAACCATAGGAACATATTCCTGTTGCCCATCGCATTGCGAACTGACGCTTTCGACCGCGAAATGTCTTGGAATCAACACCCCAGAGAAAGGGGTTGTTTCATTGACGCCCTTTTTTCCACCCCCTGAAATCTTTTCATGTCGATTTTGAGCGGTGGGGTGTCTCAAATGTTTTCCTCGGTCCCCCTTTAGGAAAACCACGTGATTTCAACCCTTGTTGTCGCGTTTCTGGCCTCCATCGAAGAGACGCTAAGGGAAGAGATGTGTAAGAGGGGGTGTGACGACCCCTCGCTGTGTGGCACGTCCATCGTGCTGTTGAGCAGCATTGTAGTGAAATTTGGTGCATATGTAGCACCATTAAGCCACCTTACAGCTTACATGAACTTCCGAGCTGTGGTCTGTCTTCGCATGTGTCGACACTTTGCTATTTGCAGAGTCGCCGAGACCTAGCGAGACGTCACAGGACGTCACGCTTTTGCACCATCACAGAGGAAGGCTGTAGACACATTTGAGGCAAATTTCAAAGTTATGCGCTGCAATGGGAGACAGTTAAGAGGTTCCGGAAAAGTGGTGCTTTAATTCTATTGCCCACTGTACATCGATAACATTCTCTAACAGACTGAAATGCATCTCAAATGTCGCAACACAAAATAAGGCAACCAGAGCCAAAAGTAGAAAGACTTGATGTCGCATTAAAAGGAAACATTAATCAACCTAATGAGAAACGAAATTTCTAAAGAAAAATATGCAATCTAATGTACGTAACGTAACATTAATCCTTGTTTTTCTTTACATTTAAATAAATTGTATAGTGGTTAAAAAATGTTCGATTCCCGGTGATCACCTCAGATTGTATTGTGGAAAAGCCTGGAACGGGGTCCACTTAGCTTCGTGAGACCAAATGAGAAAAATGGCTTTGAGCACTATGGGACTTAACTTGTGAGGTCATCAGTCCCCTAGAACTTAGAACTACTTAAACCTAACTAACCCAAGGACATCACACACATCCATGCCCGAGGCAGGATTCGAACCTGCGACCGTAGCGGTTGCGCGGTTCCAGACTGTAGCGCCTAGAACGGCTCGGCCACTAGGGCCGGCTACCAAATAAGACACTGCTATATAAAATAAGCAGCGAAATTGCGATACAAGCATTCGAAATGGTGTTGAATAGAAAGGCTTCCACCAGGCTGAGCTTTTTGGTACATCCCTCTCTCGTCTAGCCCCAATGTTGCTATTTAGAAGTTTCGTCCGTGAAAAGTAACTTCTGTGCCGTGCCAAGTACTGGACAAAATCATTGCACTGGGGCAGGCGCTGTGGGTAGCTCGGACAAGAATTAACCTCTCAGCAAGCATTTAGAGATTTAGACAGCTCCTCACCTGCCCAGTGTTGGAGTTTCTTAAGATGATGTTGGTAACCCTATCATTCTGTAAACTGATATACTGTGACTTTCGGTAGGATTGCGGGTAGCTGTTATTAATAAAGTAGTGTATTACTTTGCAGTAATACTCTTGTAATAGTAATAAACTCGGAAATTGAAATTATACTCGAAGCCAAGAAATAAATCTCGACTGGATCATTGGATAAACGTTTCACGGATTTATTGCCGCGTCACATTTGTATGTAAACTCTGGCTTTCGACGACTTCCTTTGCTGTAATCGTCATGAGTTACATGAGTTATCTGTAGACCATGTGCTACTTTTAGTCATGGAGACATCATGAAATCACGGAACTTCCACAGTGTATCGGAGACTATGTGGATGCCTAAGAAGGAGCAATATCAGCAGCGATGCCGATTTCGTTAGGTGGTGGAAAACTCCGCTATTTCTCCGAGCGCTCGTTCCCATGCACCACAGTAGGTGGATGTATGGGATGAGATTGTCATCACATCGACCATAATCGTATGTTTCTGAGATGGAGTTCGACAGTAGCAGATTTGTTCGAACCGATACTATTGTGCCTCCACCATAGTCTTCTTTATAATCCCTGGTACCGTATGGAAGTTCCGTGACTTCGGCCAACTAAGTAAAGTACTTCGACCATCCAAATAAACTGTCACTCAGCCTATATGTAAAACCTGACGGTGACGGCAGAGATAGGCGTTGGTAGCTTCAGTTTACATAAAAATCTGACGCGGCAAGACATCCGTGAAACACTTATGCAAGAATGTCGCCGCGAAGAATTCATCTGAAGTGTAGCGCAAAGAACACAAATGATGCAGCTGAAGGAGAAGCGGGTTCCAAAAAGTTAGAAAACATGAAAGATGAAAGTGAAACCAAGCTTTCTTGACCACAACTTGTGCTAGAAGCGAGGGAAAAATATGTCGACTTCAAAATATGTGGTAAGCGATGATAAACGCCGGAAGTAAATTGTACACCACATTCATAAGCAAAAATTCTTTTAACGTATAAGACCGAAAGTAAAGAAACGAATTATGTACTCAGTGTTTTACAGAATTATGAGAACTGTGTGGTCAATAAAAGCGAAACGCAATACGTTTAAGATATAAAGCAATAATTGGTGTGTAATAGCTACAGCGGAGGATGACCTATATAACTAGTTTGTTGAATTTTGTTTTAGTGTCAATACCTTGCTCGCGCAGTGGTATGCAAGCACGTCTGCGTACGATATACTGGGGCTGGTTCAAATGGCTCTGAGCACTATGGGACTTAACATCTGAGGTCATCAGTCCCCTAGAACTTACAAGGGAACCTCCCCATCGCACCCCCCTCAGATTTAGTTATAAGTTGGCACAGTGGATAGGCCTTGAAAAACTGAACACAGATCAATCGAGAAAACAGGAAGAAGTTATATGGAACTGAAAAAATTAAGCAAAATATACAAACTGAGTAGTCCATGAGAAGATAGGCAACATCAAGGGTAATGTGAGCCCAGGTGCGCCGTGGTCCCGTGGTTAGCGTGAGCAGCTGCGGAACGAGAGGTCCTTGGTTCAAGCCTTCCGTCGAGCGAAAAGTTTTAATTTTTTATTTTCAGACAATTATTATCTGTCCGTCCGTCCGTCCGATGCGACCAATTTTTTGGGAGTGATTATCACATCGACAAGAAAACCTAAATCGGGCAAGGTAGAAGAATTTTTTACCCATTAGCCAAGTGTACAAGTTAGGTGGGTCGACAACATATTCCTGTCATGTGACGCACACGCCGTCACCAGTGTCGTATAGAATATATCAGACGTGTTTTCCTGTGGAGGAATCAGTTGACCTATGACCTTTCGATCAAATGTTTTCGGTTCCCATTGGAGAGGCACGTCCTTTCGTCTACTAATCGCACGGTTTTGCGGTGCGGTCGCAAAACACAGACACTAAACTTATTACAGTGAACAGAGACGTCAATGAACGAACGGACAGATCATAACTTTGCGAAAATAAAGAAAGTAAAATTTTCACTCGAGGGAAGACTTGAACCAAGGACCTCTCGTTCCGCAGCTGTTCACGCTAACCACGTGACCACGGCACTCCTGATCTAATGTTGCACATGGACTACTCAGTTTGTATATTTTGCTTTTTTTTTTCATAGTTCCACACAACTTCTTCCTGTTTTCTCGATTGATCTGTGTTAAGTTTTTCAAGGCCTATCCACTGTGCCAACTTATAACTAAATCTGAGGGGGGTGCGATGGGGAGGTTCCCTTATTAGAACTACTTAAACCTAACTAACCTAAGGGCATCACACACATCCATGCTCGAGGCAGGATTCTAACCTGCGACCGTAGCGGTCTCTCCGTTCCAGACTGAGCGCCTGGAACCGCTTGGCCACACTGGCCGGCTATGCTGGGGCGTTTGGCCAAAAAAATCCAACGTTTGATATGGGACGAACCTAAAGCACTGCAGCGCAGAAAAGTAACTCGTATTTGTGCCCGGCAGCGAAATTGGTAGACCTGTCGAGTCAGAGAGACATTTTTGTAATTGATATGTCCTGGAAAGTGACGTTTGCGAGTGGCGCGTTTGCCTTTGTGCTGGCTGCTCATATTAATTCGTGCTGTGCGGCAGTCGAAACCGTCGGGCACGGAAAGAGAATATTATCCGCATTCGATTATTAGACGACTGCCGCCAGCGAAAGGTCACATAATATTTTGTGTGTGTGTATGGGGAGGGAGGGGGGGTTAGTGGTGTATGACAGTTAAGGCTTTGGAGCCTTTCGCGGCAGCAGCCGGTCGACTTTTAATTACGCCGGTCGCCGCGCTCTGCGCTAATTGAGTTTGTTTGCCGAGGCGACGCGAGTACGTGGACGGCAGAGGTGGGGCGGGGTCAGACAGCTTATCGTGTGGAGCCGAGCAGAACGCCGATCCGCGTGTGTAGCGCCATGCCCCGGGCAGACCGGCCGACTGACCTGACATTTGAACTTTAGCCCTCCCCTCCCCTCCTCCCCTCCCCACCACTTCCCGCCCGCCCCTCCAGCGCCCTGGCACGTTATATTTATATATCGGCTCCGCGCCGCTCATCTCGGCTCCAGGAATCGACTGGAGTGTTCGCCAGGTGCTGCGTCACCACGTCCTCAACTCTCTGCAATGACCGTGACCTACTCCTGTGCGTCTACCTATAGCGATGCCCCGCACGTTGTTTGTCACTGCTTACGAATACCTCAGCCGCAACTTCCTCTACGATCTTAATGATGTGGCGTAGAGTTTAAGATTGTATTAAGAAGGAACGAGTTCCACATATTTATTCACCATTCCCCGCCCCATGGCGCTTATGGCAAATTGCGGGCGCGAACCGGCAAGAAAAGTTTGGTTAACCACTCAACGAGTGACAGATAGTCATGCCATATGCACAGGAAGTATGGGAAAGGGAGGAGAGTTGGCTAAAGTGCCCTTGAGCGACGACAGCAGGGCATATTGTATCAGATTTGGCGTCAAGATGTATAACTTCTAGTATTAACATTTAGTATTTCAATTATTCAATCTTACGATGCTGAAGTCTATATCCACAATGATGTCTATATAACTACAATTTCAGTTATTAAAAACTGACTTGTGAAAATTAACAAAAGATTTAATGTTAGGAATGACTGGAGGGCTTAAACGACCAATCGAGAAGGTGCGCCCCGTGCGGATAGGCGGGAAACAGTTAACATAGCCCAGTGCGGAGTCTAAGGCCGGTGCGACTGAAAAGGAACGTAACATTCACGCAATCTAAATGGGCAACTGGTTGCCAACTGGCTGGCCACGCAGACTGCGCGATTCTGAAATCAGAAACTGCATTTACAGGGTGCGAGCGTGGAGGAGAGGGAGTAATATTTATCTGTATCTACTCTCTGCGAACACTGTGAATTGCATGGCAGAGGGTACGTCCCATTGTACCAGTTATTGGGGCTTTCTCCCGTTCCCTTCACGTATGGAGCACGGGAAGAATTCGTGCAGTAATTAATCTATTCTTGACCTCACGGCCCCTGTGGAAGCGATACGTAAACGGTTGTAGTATATTCCTAGAGCCATCATTTAAAGCCGGTTCTTAAAATTTGGTTAATACAATTTCTCGGGATAGTTTACTTATATCTTCAAGAGTCTGCTAGTTCAGTTCTTTCAACATCTCTGTGACTCTCATGCGGGTCAAGCAAACCTGTGACCATTCGTGCTGCCCTCCTCTGTATACGTTCAATATCCCCCGCTAGTCCTGTTTGGTACGGGTTCCATAAACTTGAGCAATTTTCTAGGATGGGCCGCACGAGAGATTTGTAAGCAATGTCCTTTGTGGACTGATTGTATTTCCTAAGTATTCTACCAATAAACGAAGTCTGCTACCTGCTTTACCTACGGCTGAGCCTATGCGATCGTTCCACGTCAGTTCCCTGCTAAGTGTTGCACCGATTCCATCACTCACAGCAAGGGACCCAACACACTTCGACGGCGTTACACCCGAGGTTATTCCTACATTCGTCGTTGACTCACATCCAAGATAACATTCTGCGTCTTTCATACCAAGAAATAACCGAATCAGTCATCAGTTTCGCCATATACCCAATACAATCATACTTTCGATAATAAGCGTAGGTGTGGTACTGAGTCAGTGGTTTTCGGGATGCGAGAAATACTGCATCTACTTGACTGCCTTGCTTCATGGCCTTCAGGATGTCCTGTGGGGAAAGTGCGAGGTGGGTTTTACATGTTTTGAAGACCCTGCTGATTGGCCTGGAGGAGGTCGTTCTGTTCGAGATAACTCTTTATGTTTGTGCTGAAGAATATATTTTATGATTCTAAAACAAATAAATGTCAGGGTTGATGGACTGTAGTTTAGTGGATCACTTCTGCTACCCTTCTTCTAGACAGGAGTGCCCTTTGCTTTCTTCCAGCTCCTGAGCACTTTTCTGTTCGAGGGATCTACGATGGATTATAGCTAAAAGAAGTTACTGACTGAGCCGCAAATTGCGTATAGAATCTGATAGGGATTCCATCGGGCTCCGGGGCTTTGTTCAGTTTTAACGATTTCAGATTTTTCTGAATGCCACTACCACTAATATCAAGTTCAGTTCAAAATGGCTCTGAGCAGTATCGGACTTAACATCTGAGGTCATCAGTGCCCTAGAACTTAGAACTACTTAAACCTAACTAACCTAATGACATCACACACATCCATGTCCGAAGCAGGATTCGGCCGGCTTCTGGTTCAGTAATCTTTTCAGTGGTATGAAGATTAAATTGGGGCAGAACTTCGTGATTTTCCGTTGTGAAAGAACATTTGAAAACAGAGTTAAGCATTTACGCTTTTACTTTGCTACTCTACATTTCAGTTCATGTCTCTTCAGCGAGTGACTGGACACTAACTTGATGCAACTTATAGCCTTTACATACGACAAAAATTTCTTTCGGTTTTGTGACAGATATTTCGACAGTATTCTGCTACGGTAGTGATTGAACGCTTCACGTATTGCTCTCTTGACTGCCAAACGCGTTTTACTCAACATTATACCTGTTACGCAGTAGTCTCTGTTTCTTTAGAAGTTTCCTTACAGTACCTGTTTGCTATGGACGACCGCTTCAATCATCAACTGTTGTACTGCGTCTGTGTGGTGCATGGTCAACTATTCTTTTATACTTGAGCCGTAATAATTACTCGTGTCCAGAGCTAAAAGTTTCAGCTATCTGATCGAGATGTAAGACTACCGCTTCTTTGTCTAGTTTGCTGAACATATAAATGTTTCTAGTTGTTTTAGGTGCCCGTTGTACGTCAGCATTCATTATTGCTATAACTGCCTCGTGATCACTGATGCCGGTTTCGATGTGGACATCTTCAAAGAGGTCAGGTGTATGTATTGTCGTTAGCTCAAATATATTCCAATCATAACTGGAGTTCTGAACTAACTGTTCTAGATTGTTTTCAGAGAAGACATTTAGTAATGTTTCACAGGATTTCTTATCATGTCCTCCACTAACAAAACTGTAACTGTCTCAATTGATTGTTGGGTGATTAAAGCCTCCTCCACTGATAACAGTATGATTAGGGGTATCATGGCACACGCAAACGGTTCAACGTTATTGGTGAAGGTTGATGTTATGAATATATTTTGATCACAAGCTAAAATATTGCATAATAATTTACATGAATTAGATTAATCGTGTACTGTGTCGATCATCGATTACAAAAATATTTGAATGAAAACATGCAAAGAAAGCCGTTGATCCAGATTTGCATTGTGAAAGTATAAGATATTGCACGCGTAGTGATTACTCGTACATTGGTAAGCTTTGACGTGGTATGTCTTAGTCACGCCGCGTATATGGGGAGTGGGCTGCCCAGTCCGAGCAAGCTGTGATTCGATCTCTGAATCTTGCTCAATGCTGGTGGACACAAGCTATCTCCTGTGTCCACATAAGGGCAGCAGATAAGGCGCAAACTAAGCAGCTACGCAAGCTTATCGCGCTGTTCTGTTGCGGTGTTCTAGCGTACGATTTCTATATAGTTTCAAGGGCGCTCTCGTGGCCTGCTTAGGGAGGCCCCCGCATCTGCTGCAGTGTGACTTATCAGCGGTATGCTGAAGGATGAGATTACTGCTGCAGTTACCAGCGCAGTGTGGAGGCCGTTTGTCTCGTAACTGCTCGAGGGAACACTCTGGATAATCGCTATTTTGATAGCCGTGTGCGGGAAGAGCATTCTTTTACGATCGGGCCAAAGCAAAACCAGTAATTACTAGATGCCAGGGCACATTCTTCACACGTGGTGCTGGATTTCAATAAAAAAAAATAGCAGTCTGAAAGAGGCCCTGTGAATAGTCAGCAAGTTCAGAATTGTCGATGCTTTCGTGGCCGTTTGACGTATTCCCTGTTGACTATCGCCTTCGGATCTGCGACCGACGTTTTTCTTACGGTTTTCCCACGTTTCGTCAGCATCAATGGCTTGCATTGCCCAAGGTTCACGCTCCACTGGTGGTGCCGGACTTCACCACACAATTTCTGACGCTATTTAATCGGTCATTGCAACTAATAAACATGCGCTTTCGTTTCACCACTCGCGTTTAGTTTCGTTCAGTTCAAACATCTTAGGCGGTCTTGAATCAAACATGCGTACAGTTTTGATTTGGCATTAAGTTTAAAATCAGTTCCTTTCGAAAGATATTGAAATATGATATTTACTTGCTGTATTTTCGTCTGTTTTCCGTTTACATCTGGAAGTGTCGTCTGCATGCACATTTTCCAGGTATTTCTGCGTTAGGCACTGGTGTTTTTCCCCTAGTTTGCTCTGGTTTTCAGCACTACACACTTCTTAACGTAAAACACGGCTAAACATTGCATCATTAATGTTTATTTACGTTGTCCTGATTAAAAGTCCATTTATCTTTCGTGCGTGTACTGTTGCAAAATTTTCTGGTAGATTCGCAGATACCAAAAAAGTCTCGTATCGCAAATTTTTGTTTATACAATTACTGGGTTCAATAATTGTAATCATCATCAGATTGATTTCACATGTGCTCGAGTATTTCCGTCCAAATCAAATTAGGCAAAGAGAGAAGCGTGTTTTACTATTGAACAAATACAACCAATCGGTTTTGGGATAGTTCAGTTTTTATTATACCATTTCCTCTGTGAACGTGAAGTTCTCGCTTTGGCGACTACAACAGTACGTATAGCAAGTGTATAATAAAAATCGAACCATCCCAATGCCGACTGATTAGAGTTACTTAACAGTAAGACACGTGTCTCTCCCCCTGCGTAATTTGATTTGGACGGCAAAGATGTTCATTTTGCTTCAAACTGGTAACTAAATGAAGAAATATCTGCCATCAGAGACTGTTCAGGTCTCTACAAAAATTTAATAACACTGGAACGCTGTCACCTTCATGTGGCTCTGACAACCCTCGTCAAAAAAATTATGTTCTTGTGGTCGGTACTTTGCCATGAGTTTACCGTGTGTTTTTATTTGTGCCTGTATAACTATTTATTTAATTATGTAAGTGAGATATAGTGGTAATGTGAGAAAATCGTAAAATAAATACAAAATTTTAGTAGTTGCAAAGATTGATTTGAAATACCGTAAGAAATCAACAAGATGCTTTTTATGCACGAGGTCCAGTTGTGGGAAGTTCTCTTTCTCTTATTGTACTCTCTCTCGGCAATGGCAGTAGTGCTTCATCATTACAGATAATCCATGGAATGTTTCTGCTACAGACAGAGACCTTAACTTATCCGGTAGAACTCTCACAGATACATGCCATCGGCTCTCGACCACAAATGCGCTTTAAATTTTTGCTTCTATGTTTCTGTTCAGTTTAAATAGTTGACCATGCACCGGACAGACGCAGTACAACAGTTCATGATGGAACAAAACGGCAGTAACGGAGTAACCGTACAAGACTGGGAGTGGGGACTCCTAGTTTTCTACGGTTACTCCGTTATTGCCGTTTTGTTTCACTCCTTCCAAAGTTTTCAACGAACAAATTCAAGTATTTCTTGTATATACCTTTTGTCTGATTATGTTCGGATTCAGTTCGATTGGCTGTAGTTCGCAGTGCGAAGGAGGTAACCGTAGTACTGAAATCCACTTTTTCTTCTCAAATATTCTGTATGGTGTGCAAAGGGTTAGATTTATGTGCCTCAGAAATGTGTAGCTTATCTCACTTGTTCATGTCCTCTGTCTCCAAGCTATTGTTGTACATACGCTTCTTTGCGGAAGGAAGGATGGGAGTTTTATTTCCAAGAACTGCGAGATACGGAGCACTGATAAGTGCAACATGAATCCACCCGGGAGACTCACAATAAGTAATTCCTGCAGTCACTAGACGGTGGCTATACCTGTATCTTTCTGTAACGGAATAGTCAGTTCGTTGCGTTTCTGTTGTTTCCGTGACTTTAGGAACACTTTATATCCGGTTTCTACTTGATAAAGTATCGGTTGCGGCCTTTTAATTGAATCTATGGGGAAATCTGGTAGTACTACCTGCAGTGCACACTAACAACAGCTGCTCCACAGACTGCAACTATCGCTAATGAGAGGTCGTATGATGTTCCCACTCCCCTGACCCTGATAACTGATGCGGCTACGTCTACGTGATTACTGATTACTCTGCAGTTCACACTTAACTATCTGGCAGAAGGTTCATCGAACCACTTTCAGACCATTATCAAGCATTCGACTCTCCGTAGCTCGTTGGAAAGATAAATAACTACATCTTTCCGTACGAGCTCTAAGTTGTCTATTTTGATAATGATCTCCGCTATACAGGTGGGAGTCAGCAAAATGTTTTGGCATTAGAAGGGGGAAGTTACGAGGTATCCTGCCTCGTTATACGATGTTTTAAGACTCAGTGAGCTGCCTTCATTCGTAGAATACTTTTCACTTGACAAACTGGAGCGTGTTTATCGGAGTGGGACGAAGCCTCATGTAGTTTTATTTCTTCTTTAATGTTCCTTTATATTGGTATTATTATTCTGGATTACGTTGAATATATTACGCAGGATGGTTTTATGTGGCCTAGAGCGAAGGGATGGCTTAAACTGCGGCTTATAATTCGTTGTTGTCGGGTCACAAGCTGCGTCAACTTGAAAAAAAAATTATATCAATCAGCTATATTGTTTAACTTAGCTTGAGCGTAATGTCTTGAATCCAATACGCAAACGCCATTAGCCGTTATATTTCAGTCGCTTAACCGTGATTATGCCAGGTGATCACGCATTTAACTAACTTCGTGTGCCACTTTCTGTGCACCGAAATACACTGAAGCACCAAAGAAACTGGTATAGGCATGCCTATTCAAATACAGAGATATGTAAACAGGCAGAATACGGCGCTCCGGTCGGCAACGATTGTATAAGACAAGTGTGGCGCAGTTCTTAGATCGGTTAATGCTGCTACAACGGCAGATAATCAAGATTTAAGTTAGTCTGAAAGCACGAGCGATGGGACACAGCATCTCCGAGGTAGCGTTGAAGTGGAGATTTTCCTGTACGACCATTTCACGAGTGTACCGTGAATATCAGGAATCCGGTAAAACATCAAATCTTCGACATCGCTGCGGCCGGAAAACAGCTTGCAAGAACGGGACCAACGACAAATTCAGAGAATCGTTCAAAGTGACAAGTGCAACCCTTCCGCAATTTGCTGCAGATTTCAAAGCTGGGCTATCAACAAGTGCCAGCGTGCGAACCATCATCTGCCGCGCGGGGTAGCACGCGGTGTGAGGCGTCTTGTCGCGGTCCGCGCGGCTCCCCCCGTCGGAGGTTCGAGTCCTCCCTCGGGCGTGGATGTCTGCATTGTCCATAGCATAAGTTAGTTTAAGTTAGATTAAGTAGTGTGTACGCTTAGGGACCGATGACCTAAGCAGTTTGGTCCCATAAGACCTTACCAAAAATTTACAAACTTTTTGCGAACCATCATCGATATGGGCTTTCGGAACCGAAGGCCCACTCGTGTACCCTTGATGACTGCACAACTAAAAGCTTTACGCCTTGCCTAGGCCCGTCAACACCGACATTGGACTGTTGATAACTGGAAACATGTTGCGTGTTCGGGCGAGTCTCATTTAAGATTGTGTCGAGTGGAGGGACGTGTACGGGCATGAAGACAGCCTCATGAATCCGTGGACCCTGCATATCAACAGGGGACTGTTCACGCTGGTGAAGGCTCTGTGATGGTGTTTGGCATGTGGAGTTGGAATGATATGGGACCGCTGATACGTCTAATAACGACTCTGACAGGTGACACGTACGTAAGCATCCTGTCTGATCGCCTGCATCCATTGTGCATTTTGACGGACTTGGCGAAATCCAGCAAGACAATGCGACACGCCACACGTTCAGAATTGCTACAGAGTGACTCCAGGATCACACTTCCGCTGGCCATCAAACTCCCCAGGCATGGACATTATTGAGCATATCTGGGATGCCTTGCAACGTGGTGTTCAGAAGAGATCTCCACCCCGTCGTACTCTTACGAATTTATGGACAGCACTGCAGGATTTATGGTGTCAGTTCCTTCCGGCACTCCTTCAGACATTAGTCGAGTCCAACCCACGTCGTGTTGCGGCACGTCTGTGTGATAGCGGGGCCTTTCACGATATTAGGGATGTGTCCCAGTTTCTTTGGCTCTTCAGTGTAGTTCACGTCCTTAAAAATCAATGGCAAGCAAAATTCATGTAATGTGTCTGTGCTGAGATCGATGGCTTGGTACTACGACGTTGGTACTCAAGCACTTTTTAGAGATTGTGAATATATGACTACTTATCACTTTACTAAAAAAATGTTTTTATCACTTTTGGACTCACTGAGTTTAAAGAAATCACTGGTTTCAGAGCAGTGTTCTTCATAAACACTTTGAAATCAAAACTATGAAATATTCGGTTTTGTCAAACTTCTGACTAGCGTACTAAAATACTTTACAAAAACATTCCAGTAATAAAAATTGACTTCAGTATCTTCTGGACTTTCTTACTACCTTAATTCTCAGTATCAACTTCCAGCGTTAACGTGTCAGATAGTTCTTTTAAAAAATAAATTTTCATGTAAATAATTTCTGACTATGTTACTCAAGAGAAAATTGCTGAACACCAGATTTCTTTTTATTACGATTTAAATGGTCGTTTATTTTCTCATAATTCAGAGCTATCTCACTAGTATCGGACATGTTAACAGCTCGAGAGTAAATTTTACTTTTTATAATATTGTTCATTTCGCAATTGATTAACAATGAGTACAAAGGTGCAACACAATTGTGGAGCGATGTTCTCGCCGGTGACAACCGTCTGGTCTATCCGCTGAAGTGACTTGCACCTCCAGACGTAACTTGAGGGGAGGGGTGGTTGACACTGCTGAAACAATTGTCTGCATTCTCCTCGAATTACATGGAACAAACAGACAATAAGTACATATACGAGGCCTGTCTAAAAAGTATCCTACCTTTGGCCAGAAAAAAACATTTAGAATACCTGACGGTGTTGGGACACTAATCCCCTTCAAAGTAGGCCCCTTGTGCTTGCACACAGCCCACCGATACTTCCACTGATGGAAACATCTCTCGAAGTCTTCTTTTGGAATCGTGTTCAGCTCCGTCGTCGTGTTTCGCATTCTCTCTTCTCTACTCTCAAAATGGGATCCTTTCAATGTCGTCTTCAATTCTGGGAACAACTAGAAGTCGCATGGAGCCACGTCTGGAGAGTAGGGAGACTGGCGAACGTTTGTAATTCCATGTTTGGCCAAGAAATTTTGGATCAAGTGGGATCAATGTGCGGGGGCGTTGTCGTGATCAGTTGCCTGTTTTTCGTCATCCACGTGTCTGATCTTTTGCGCGGAACTGCGTCACGGAGTCACCGAAGAACATCTTGGTAGTACTCTTTTGTCACTGTTTGCCCTTTCGGTGCGTATTCGTGATGCAGAATTTCACGGACGTCAAAGAAGACATTCAGCATCACCTTGATTTTGCTTCGCGCCTGCCGCACTTTCTTCGGCATTTGAGACTCGGGATACTTCCATTGCGACGACTGTCTCTTTGTTTCTGGGTCGTACCCCTACACCCATAAGTTGTTTCCAGTTATCACGGTGTTCAGAAACCCAGGATCAGTATTGGTGGTGTCCATAAGGTCCTGTGCAACGTCAAAACGTAGGTCTTTTTGTTCCGGTGACAACAACTTGGGCACAAATTTCGCAGCCTTTCCGTGCATGTTCAAATCATCACGCAAACTTGCATGTGCAGAATCTTGACTCACTCCACCTCTTGGGCAATCTCCGGCACGGTCAAACGACGATCTGCCGTCACCAAATTTTGCACCGTCTCAAAAACAGCTGCCTGCACTCCGAGCAGTTTGGCGCCTGCCAGAACGCTGGTCACTCTCCGCTGATGTGCGGCCGTTTTCGAAACGGTTGAACCACTCCTTAATTTTGTGTTACACCCATCGCATCTTCTCCAAACACCGGCTGAATCTTACGAATTGTTTCGCTTTGACAATCACCAATCTTTTGACAAAATTTGATGCAGTATGTTTGCTTAACACGTTCAGTCATCTTGAGAGAATTGGTAATCCGACGAACACGTTGCGTAGCGTCTCACTCAGCGACCGACAGGCAGCGACTGACGCGCAGGAAGGCGGGCACAAAATTCGTGCATGCGCATAAAGGTCTCTTGTTTTACTGTGTACAGTGTTGCCCCGATATCATATCTATTTTGCGCGGTAAAATCAAAGGTCGGATACTTTTTAAACAGATCTCGTATTTAACAGACATTTATTTAAATTATTAACGTAAATAGGTCTTACCCGAGTTCGCTCAATTGGAGAAATAAATCCAGTAGTGCCTATTCGAATTGTTGGTGATTGAAATTTCGTGAGATCTCTCCGCAACGTAAAAGTCTTTGTTTTAATGACTGCCGGCCCAATAGGTTTATCATATTCGTAACACTTTCTTCGCAGTATCAACATAATACTTTTTAGACGTCCTCCGTCAATCCTCTCTGGTAAAGATGTAATACCGTGCAGCAGTACTCTCATTCCTAGTTCCAGAATTTGCCATCAGTGGAGATATTTCAGACAGGAAATGTGATCTAATTCCTCAGAACACTGGTTGCTGGGGGAAAACCTTATACGACTGTTGAGCGTGAAGCTCCCAATATTTTATCGTTTCTCAAAGACATTACAAATATCTTTTGACCTTGATGAATCGTGAATCGGGTGAGTCTGAAACTGCCATTAATTGAAACGTCCCCTTAGAACAATTATACAAGACTGTGCTTAAACTGACACACAATATTTTTAGCGCAACGCCATCTGACTTCATTACTCGAACTACTGCAATACAGCGAGCGCCACTACTGCCAGCTAAATAAAAGATTCAAACTACGGAAGGCACTAACTACTGATAGGCATAGTTAGCAAATGAAAGATTTTAATAGAGAACAAACAATGTATTTAACTTAATAGTCATATTCTATATAGCAGTTCATGACATCCAGTCTTACAAATTTCAAAACTCCGCCATCGCTCTCCCCACATCCACCACTGCTGGCGGCTCACCTCCAACTGCCCAACGCTATGCGCTGTTCACAGCCAGCTGCCTAACACTACAATGGCGAGTATTACAACAATGCAAAGCAGCCACAGACTGCACACAGCACAGCCAGTGATTTTCATACACTACGTGGCGTTACCAATAAGAAAACATAAACAGCCTACTTACATAGCCCCCATGCACCCCACAAAAAATTTTACAAATACAGATTTGAAAAAAAATTTCATAATTACAATAACAAAGATATCAAATGCACACACTTATTGATACAATGTTGGTCAAAAGCTAAAATTTTCTCACAGTCCATAGAGACAGTCCTGATCATTCATCACAGTAAAACTGCAGTGTTTTTCTCAAAGTCTGAGCAGTAAAAGAAAATGCACACAGAAGTAGTGGATTTCCATGCAGTCTTGAAGAAATAGTGTTGTCCTTCCAACGGAAAGACAGTGCTGACTCTCGACATGCAGACAGGTAATGGGCCACAACAAAGGAAACCCACAGCAGAGTCATTCGACGTTTTGAAGAATATTGGTAGGTAGGTCATCACAGAGCAGACCCACTATAGTCTTGGTAGAGAGTATGGTATTGGTGGGCCACCAAAGGTGCAGACCCACTGCAGTCCTTGTAGAGATAATGGTATTGGTGGGTCATCAAAGATGCAGACCCACTGTAGTCCTTGCGGAGATGGCCAGCAGCCATCTGTTGTGACTGTGCAGGTGCACAATCACCATTGAAGAGTCTTGCGGATAATACAGCAAGTCCATAACCACCACTTGTGCACTCACAAAGTTTTTGGAATTGTCCTCAGAACCAGCAATGCTGTTATCCAGTCCCTTGCTGAATTATTAACACACGTGCAAACACTAACAGTCCCTACTTCTCACATATTGTCCATATACTATGACCAACAGAAACGTGTGCAGTGAAATGGAACTTACAAGTTACTTAATTTGATGAACTGGTGTCAATTACAATTTTGTAACATAAGAATACAATTACAAAGGTAAAAAATACATCATTAAAGAACATAACAATACAGATAGCATTTGTAGTAATAGGGGCTTTACAAAAGAATAGAAATAAACATATACATCAGTGTTACAGGAATTATGACATAAGTACATACATAAAATATCAGAATAACTTTCGAAACATCAACTTCACACTTGAGCATTAAAACAGAACAGAATAAATAATGTCTAAACATCTTTACAAAGTAAATAACATATTATCAGAAAAATTCTACAACATAACTCTTATTAGCTAAACACATTAAGACAGGAAAAACACAAATTCACATAGTGTAATAACACAAAAATACAGGACAGGGTTTGTTTTCAGTATGACATTTGGTACTGCAGTCCACCCCAAAACTTCATTCCATATATCTTTCCTCTTATTTCAACATTTGTTTCCACAAAAAAAATTCTATCCAAGCATGCTTTCTGTATTTATATGTTCACACATTCCTTACCTCATTATTTATTTTCCATTATGTTACCTCATCATTTATTTCCAAGAAAATCCTACCTAAACCTGTTGTCCCTAAACCCTACTTTTTTGCTCATATCCTCTTTCAAAATACTTTTGTTGGCCAAACCATTTTCTTATAGCTTCTCAATGCATTTCTTCCAAATTCATCACAACTCATTCTCTCATATAGCCTACCCCATCTTAAGCTAACTTAAATCTACTGAGCTCAGGTGCTAAACTAAAGAACGAGGCAATGATGCAGCAGAAAACAATTAACACAAACAGCAATGATAAAAAATACAAATGGCAAAGCAAGCAGCAATATTACAACTAATATAACGCAATGAGCAGCAAACAAGAAAAATAAATCAGTAGTAAAACTGGCTTAACAGAGTAATGTAAAGTGAAATTTAGTAGCACTATGCGTGGCAAACAGCAGCAGCAAGTGCAATAACTTATATCTAAACATGACATAGCTCAAGCAGAAAAAATATTACAGTAAAAATGGCCATGTTTAATACCTATGTCACATCTCAACACTAGGGTGATGCATCACCTTAACTTAAACTACTAAATAAGTTACCCAGTCATTGACAAAAATTATGTATACAATTCCTGTGAAGGAAAATGTCTTTTTGTGCTCCCTCGTATTTTTTGAAGTAGATTACAAAATGGTTATTTACTGGATCTGTAGGCATAAAATATCTATATTAGTGCATCTATTAAATTTTATTTTAACCAATGCTGCAGTGCAGCTAGAAACTAGATATTAAACAAAATAGGCAAAGCAAGGCGTGAAACATCATTCACTAGCCATATGGCATTTCATAAGGTAGTAAAAAATCTCTCAACTAGAAAGACAGTAGTCATAATCAGGTGTATAGACATAAAAATATTTCTCGTCATTTCATTAGGCATTTTAGTAAATATCATAAATTAAAAGCTCCACAGTGTAATCATATGTTTTCAAGTTTGAGCGTGTCGTATGTGCGATGCTTTCTACAAAGAAATGTCAATAGCGAAGATAATGGCCTCTTTTCTTTCTCCACCTAATGGCTTTCTTTTGTCAGACGACTATCTCTCAGCTGGGCGCCCAAAACGCATTACGTCAAGGTCGCTTACCTTTCTTACTGAAATATTTACGACAGCAGTTTCCGCTAGTGACAGTCTCATATAAAAATATTTTCACAAGTTGAGAATTTGCGTTACAAATGTGTAGAAACAAAATCCTATAAATATAACAGTGTTCAAAAAGTTTTCGTCGGCATTATGATACATTCACGCATTTACACACATTTCATAACTCTTAAAGTATGATTCTTGGTTTCCATCATCCTTTTTCACAAGTCAGAGTCCCTAACCACTACTCATTATACCTTACCTTATTACACATATACATATACGTCGTCACTTCTTCAATATTTCATCATAATAAATACATAGCATAATCAAATTCCTCATATAGCATCAGCTTATTGATCATAAACATACCTCGACAGCATTACACACATCGTCGTCGTAAAAATAACATCATAACGCCTCCGTCAAATCTCTAAAATGCCGTAGCTTTCTGCAATAATGTCAAAACCTAAAAAAAAATTCTCTGCTCATTTAAATAGTGTCATCTACCTCAAACGTAATTTAAAAATCAAAGCTCTCATAGTATCACAATGGTTCCAAAAAAAATAGGAACAGTTCACAAAGTACAGACAAAATACAATTTCATAAGTGTGAAGTTATCCAACTGTGTAATTGTATAACATGTGTCACTGATGTAGTAAAAAAAAATGTTTGTCTCTCAGTTAAATGGTCAGATAGCTGTGTAATTTGTGTGTTAGGGAAATATGGTACCGATGTGTAAAGTTGTATAAGCAAATACCATATTAGCTAGGGCTCCTTGTGCTTGCCAAACACATGGTACACAAAGTAAGCGTGTACCCCCCTGAGGATTAATGTAATTATACCCTCAGGTGTTACAGATTACAGCAATGGAATGAAATGTATCACGGAAAACTTTCTTTGTAATTCAAAAATCTTTAAAAATAAATGTTTTAAGTATAAAATTAATCACTCAAATACGTGTACTGTAGCGCTAAACTGTGCGTCTTGTTGTAAGATAATCTCTGTGGAAGTGTCGTAGTTATCGTCCTCCGAAAGCTAAGTTCTGCAGAAGTCAATGTACTTACCTCATGATAAACAAAAGTGAAATGCTTTGCTTATAGATATCGTAGTTATTATGCTTATTGGCGTGATGAAGAAAGTACTGTACAGTAACGTATTGTTGTGCCACGAAAAAGGCTGTCTCATTGTTGCTATACCACAAAAGTTACTACTAAAACATGTTTTACTTTCCAGAATAATGCAGAAAAACTGTGCAGATATAAAACAGAAACACCGCAAAAGCAACATTGTAAATTGTCACTCATTAGTAGCGTCGTGATAAAACCGTGTAGTTGTCACATAAACTAACCACTGTGTCGTCTGGTATCTCACAGAAGGTACTTTACATCCAGAATGTATTTTCAAGTAAACCAAAATGTTGCATTAAAATCTCAATAGCAGTACCGGTATATGTTCTGAGTATGTAAGCCTTATAGTCGTTACGTAATCGTGCAACTAACAAGCAAGAATGTACACACACAATAACACTGTGTCGTCTGTTCACAATAACAATGCATTCGTAATTTCTGTTTAAAAATGTTCCCTAGGTTCTAGGGTGGATAGTTAACTTCAAAACATTGTTGCATATTAACAGATTCTAAGTCTGACAAAGCATACTAGTAATGTAAAGTGAAAAATTTTATAGCAAAGACTAAGTTAAAACAACCGATTATCTCTCAATAAACGGTTTTACATGTGAAGTGTGGTGCAATCCTTTACTCTTCCTAGTACGCAGAGTTTCAACTTCAACGCAATTATCATGCGATATACGTCGATAAAGAATACTGGAATTGTTCTCAAGGTTAGCGTCTCTGTTATATTTCTCTGAGCCAGCCGGCGCACGTGGCTGCCTGCTGTGCGAGTCATTGTCTGTCTCTTTGTTGGCTCGCGTCGTTATTGGGATTTGGAGACCTAACTTCTACAAACTCACCTTGTCGAGAGTGCCCTGCTCTGTTTGAATCTCGCCAGTTCTGATGCAATTCAAGTCTGTCGTTATGATTATATCGTCTGTCGTCATGTTGGTAGTTCCTGTAGTTTCTTTCTTGTCGATTAAGTGGTGGAGAATTTCTCCCTGAATTATCACTGCACGGTGGACCGTTGCGTCTGAAGTTATTCTGTCTCCCGTGAAAATAATAGTTCTGGTTGCCAAATTGTCTGTTTCTATGATTGTCTCTGTCATATTCATTACTACGGAAATGCGATCTTTCTCTGTAACTATTACTCTGCCAGTCGTTGTCATATGGGTGGTGTCTGTTTTGGTCACGATTTACGTTGTAAGAATGGCCTTGTCGTGTCCAGTTATTATTTCTTTCATCGCGGAATCGTGACGGATGTGACCTGTAATTGTTGTGTTCCTGTTTTCGCGTTCCGCGATTGTCCGTGTCAATTTCTAATTCATGTAAGAGTCCCTGAAAAGCTTCAATGTCGTCTTTGCAACGTCCTGCCAAAATAATATGTCGTAAATGTTCAGGTAATTTGATTAAGCAAATGCGGATGAGTTCTGAGGGGCTGTATGGGTTTGACAGGTACTGATTCTTGTGCAACATGTCTTCAAAATATTTCACAAGACTGGAGAATTCAGATTGTTCGAAATGTTTCATCATTATGATGCTATGTTTTACTCGGTCTTGTGTAGCTTGAGACCAATACTCTGAGAGGAAGGCATGATAAAATTCTACTTCACTGTGACAATCGTGAATGACCGATCGCATTCTTACAGCTGGTTCATTCTCTAAGTAGCCACACATAAATTCTATTCTGTGTTCTAACGACCAGTTGGGAGGAAAACAATGAGAGAATTGATGGAGCCATGCTTGTGGATGAATGTCGTTGCCAGAATTCTTAAATGTTTTGAATTTACGTGTAGTAATGAACAGCTTGTAGTCAAAATCATCATGTCGGCGAGTCGCATGTCGGTCATTGTTACGTCGTTTCGACGGTTCCATCTCAAAATTCGGTGTGCCTTGCCAATTTCTTTCATAATTTCCGAAGTGTCCTGTGTTACTATTTTGTGGTTGTTCCGTATTTCTAAGTCCCTCTTCCCATGTTGGAGCGCGAGTGTCCTCTGAAATATGTAATTTTTGTATTACTTGTGCCAACTGATCTTGTACTTCCCGGATTTCTCTTTTGTGTTGCGTATTAATTTGATTCTGATTTTGTTTGAATTTTTTAATTTGTTCATACTCTTCTGTGTCAGTGATGGCTACAGGTCTTGTGTCATTCAGATCATCATCTACCTTTGTAGATAAGTTAGTGAACTGATCCGAAAGTTCGGCTACTTTCTCCGATAGTGTACTTATTTCCTCAGTGTGTTTTTCTGAACCAAGTTTCAGAGTATCTACTGTGTCCTTTAAGTTTTCCTGAGTTTTTGCAAGTTGCGTAACCGAATCGGTAGATGCAACTGAGTCAATTTTAGCTTGCAAGGTGTCGTGATTTTCATGAACAATGGTTTGCAGTTCTTTTATGGCTGCTTCGTGATTCTGTAATGCATTTTCATGCCGCGAAAAAATAGGTTGAAAATGCTCACAAATTTGTGTTTTTACTTCATTACAGACTTTTTGACATTTCGATTCAATGTTATGTAACTCATTAGTTAAATCTTCACGTGTTTGTTCAAGTGTGGTATCTAACTTTTGAAGCTTTTGCTGTGTTTGTCACTGATTTTGTTCCACTGTGTCTAACTTTCAAGGATTTTGTTCCATTGTCTCTAACGTTTGAAGCTTTTGCTGTGTTTGTCCCATTTGTTGTATTAATTGTAATAACAATGCACTGGTATCTGAAACATGTTCCTCAGTGCTTTTCGGCAGTGAATTTGCACCGGCAACATTCACATTTTGACAAGCAGAAAATGTGTCTTGACTTATTTGAGAAAACGGTGAGGACCCAAAACCTGAATCTACAGTATTTGTGAGATTGTGTCCTGTCATTTCGGATTCCTGAGGCGAGCTATTGCCGACCGATCGATCGATAATGTTTCCCTGTTCACTAATTGTTTCACTGTCTACGCCATTATTTGCCGCCCGCTCCATTTCCCTATGCACAATTACCAAATCACTAGTTTGAACATTAGTTAATTCATTACACGGTGGCGCTAACACACTGTTTTCGTATTCACTGTCATATCTCAGTTTACTTTGGAGCCTAGTATTACGTTTTTCACACGCCATTATTGTCACAATATTTCACACGATAACACAGAAAAGCACAATTTGAAGAGCAAAAATAAGAGAACACATTAACATAGCACTGAAAATAATATCTAGTTAATTGCAAGCGCAGCTGCGAAATACTTGGTGCAAATTTACATGCGTGCCACAACAACAATGAAAAACTACAACTACAAAGGAAATTCTCTCTATAATTACGCGCTAGCAATAAACAATAGCTACACTAATTACACAAACTGCAAGAAAAAATCAGAAGATTCCAGTGAGGTATCCTCGACTAAGGGTCGACATATGAAACTTCCCCTTAGAAAAATTATACAAGACTGTGTTTAAACTGACACACAATATTTTTAGCGCAACGCAATCTGACTTTCAAAAATCCCTACAAAAGAATGGCCCTGACTAGCATTAACCTATACCTTTCACAAATCACTTACCTCACCAAAAATCTTCGTTACTCGAACTACTGCAATACAGCGAGCGCCACTACTGCCAGCTAAATAAAAGATTCAAACTACGGAAGGCACTAACTACTGATAGGCATAGTTAGCAAATGAAAGATTTTAATAGAGAACAAACAATGTATTTATCTTAATAGTCATATTCTATATAGCAGTTCATGACATCCAGTCTTACAGATTTCAAAACTCCGCCATCTCTCTCCCCACATTCACCACTGCTGGCGGCTCACCTCCAACTGTGCAACGCTACCAGTGTTGCCAACTCTAAAAAACCCGAGTCGCTAGATTCAATATCAAAAGTCGCTAGAAAGTCGCTAAAACTGATTTTACTAGTAGTATACTGAAAATTTCGTGCTGTGAATAGTGCAATAAGCCAGTGGGGGGTTACTAAAATATTAATAAAAATTGTCTCATACGTAATTGCTATATTGTCTTAATTAAATGACGCATAGCTTGCAACAACATACATATAAAATACGCTAACGTTTAATTAAACATGTTATCATAATTGACGCAACACATAAATTGTTGTTTCAATCACAGTAGTCAAATATACTAGAAATATATAACTATATTTGCAACAAAAGAAAGCAAGAACTCAAATTAGGTTACAAAATATATACATACCGGTATGTGTGCTATTCATCGTCGTCTCTCAGAAGATCGAATAACTCTTCTGTTTCATGCTCTGACAGAACTGTAGTTGATGTAGAGGGCTGAACGTCGCTCAAAACATGATGTTGCAGTTCGACTGGTTTTGTCGCAAAAGAGTAACTTTTGTTCGTTCCAAAAAGCTCCAATACGTCTGACGGTATGTCAAAAGGTGCACAATCTTTATTTTGTTTCTTCAGCTGGTCTCTCAAAATGATCAAAGCATTAATTGTCTTTAACGATAATCTGTTACGTTGTTTAGTTTTTATAATGTTCATAGAACTGAATATTCTTTCCACTTCTGTATTTGAATGCGGTAGGCATAGAACAGTCATTGCTAGCTGTGAAATCAAAGAAAAAGGATTTTCCCCTGCGGCATTTTTATACTGCAAAACCTCACTCCAAAATCGAACAGTGTTAGTAATGTTATTCCACCTAATGAAGTTGATATTATGCCATTCTTGCAGCATACCGTCTATGAAATCGCCACTAGAACCCAATTCTTTGGCTACACCCGCTACAGCATTATTTTTATTCACTTTTAGTGTTTCTTCAACATTCAGCATTGACATTTTTTTCAGGTAAGGTGGTTTGTGTTTTTTTTAAATCAATTTTTTGTTTATGCTTAATAGTTTCCGAATGCTTTCTAATATCACACAATTTAGCATAAAACTCTGTTGCACATACTTGGCATCTTGCCTTGGATAAGTCTCCACGACTGGTTTCAGCCACCCAATGAATTCAGGTTCTGCTTCCCACGCATCCCGATATTTTTGAGCGTACTGCTTCTTCTTCTGCGGTAAATTCATTATGTAAGCCACCACAACATAAGTTTTACCAATTTATAATCACTGAAAATACATTAAAACTCAGGCGAACTAGAGGTCATGAAACAATCTACTCATTCGGTAACTCGATATCAGTCCTATTGTTCATTGTTTAAAACGTAATAATGTCTGAGATACCCCCACCGAATTGTTCTTGCGTTACCACTGTGCATGTGGTAATAATTTGACTGCGAGTTAACATTTCGAAAAATTAGAGGTTGCTAGACAGGATTATTTTATTATACTTAATATTACGTATGTTTTTTGTCAATTCGAAAAATAAAGGGAGTTCAAAATTTGAAGAATTATAGATCGATACGCTATCGACGACAACATGCTAGTGGGTAATGAATAATGATTTGTTCTATAGTCAAGGTTTTCTTACTCTGTAAGTAATTCCCACATTCAGGTTTACTAAATGCTGAACAATGCTACATGATCTGCTAAGAACTTAATTTAACTTAGTAATGTAGAACAAAGTCAGTGTAGTATCCATTCTATAGTTAAAATCTTAGTGTTGTTAATGAAAATACTGGCCCAAAATAGTTTTGATTTGTACTTCAAAAGTCGCCAGATAAGTCGCTAAATAATTTTTGTCGCTAAAAAGGTTTTTTTGTCGCTAAGACGAAGGCAAAAGTCGCCATTTCTAGCGACAAAGTCGCTAAATTGGCAACACTGAACGCTACGCGCTGTTCACATCCAGCTGCCGCTGCCCAACACTACAATGACGAGTATTACAACAATGCAAAGCAGCCACAGACTGCACACAGCACAGCCAGTGATTTTCATACAGAGCGCTACGTGGCGTTACCAATAAGAAAACATAAACAGCCTACTTACATAATATACATAATGTGCGTAATATAATGAATATAAAAGTATTTTATGTAGTAGGAGATGAACAACAAAGCTGAGATATGTACAGTACAAGTACAGAAAGAATATACACTATATGATCAAAGGTATCCGGACACCTGGTTGAAAATGGCTTAAAAGCTCGTGGCGCCCTCCGTTGGTAATGCTGGAATTCAATATGGCATTGGCCCACACTTAGCGTTGATGACAGCTTCCACTCTGGCAGGCATACGTTCAATCAGGTCCTGAAAGGTTTCTTGGGGAATGGCAGCCCATTCTTCACGGAGTGGTGCACTGAGGAGAGGTATCGATATCGGTCGGTGAGGCCCAAAGGTGTTCTATAGGGTTCAGGTCAGGCCTCTGTGCAGGCCAGTCCATTACAAGCATGTTATTGTCGTGTAACCACTCCGTCGCATGCCGTGCGTTATGAACAGGTGCTCGATCGTGTTGAAAGATGCACTCGCCATCCCCGAATTGCTCTTCAACATTGGGAAGCAAGAAGGTGCTTAAAACATCAATGTAGGCCTGTGCTATGATAGTGCAACGCAAAACAACAAGGGGTGCAAGCCCCCTCCAGGAAAAACACAACCACACCATGACACCACCGCCTCCGAATTTTTCTGTTGGCACTACGCACGTTGGCAGATGATGTTCACCGGGCATTCGCCACACCCACACCATGCCATCGGCTCGCCATGTTGTGTACCATGATTCGTCACTCCACACAACGTTTTTCCACTGTTAAATCGTTCAATGTTTACGCTCCTTACACCAAGCGAGGCGTCGTTTGGCATTTACCGGCGTGATGTGTGGCTTACGAGCAGTCTCTCGACCGTGAAATCCAAGTTTTCTCACTCCCGCCTAAAAGTCACAGTACTTGCAGTAGATCCTGTGTGATGGTCTGGATAGATGTCTGCCTATTACACATTACGACCCTCTTCAACTGTCTGCCGTCTCTGTCAGTCAACAGACGAAGTTAGCCTGTACGCTTTTTTGCTGTACGTGTCCTTTCACGTTTGTACTTCACATCACATCGGAAACAGTGGACCTAGGGATGTTCAGGAGTGTGGAAATCTCGCGTACAGAGATATGACACAAGTGACACCCATTCACCTGACCACGTTCGAAGTTCTGCTCTTTCACGATGTCTAATGGTTACTTATGTCGCTGATATGGAGTACGTGGCAGTAGGTGGCAGCATAATACACGGAAAAAATATGGAAAACGTATGTTTTGGGGGGTGTCCGGATACTTTTGATCACGTAGCGTATAGCTTACAGTGTGCTGTAGAAAAGCAACGTCAGTAGATAAAAAAGTTAAAAAGTCAGGTGGATTTAAACAGTTACGTGCTGAATAACATCTATCATATTATATATTATTAATGGAAGTTTCTAGTCCATTTGAAAATACCCTGATGTAGAGGCCGAAACGCGTTGTGGACTTAATGAAGGTCTCACTAGCAACTGGAGCGTCTTCTCTTTAATTAAGCGTAAGTTTGTATCCCGGCGGACCGCAAGCGGAACATCTCACAAACTGCCTGACAGCATTCAGGACGGGAGAAGGGATGGAACACGTTGCGCAAAACCATTGAGCCTGGGTGCCGATTTTGCTGACATTACCCTAGTCTCACATGCTTATATGACCATCGGTAGGATGACAGACAGTCGAATCTTTGTGGAAGTACGTGTGGAGTCTACTTACATTCGTTGGAAGGATCGGAAGATTCCCCAATTCTTCCGGCGATGTCTGCCTCTAGGTCATCTTACTATAGATAAGACTGTCGAGGTATGGCAGTCGCTCAGCATCTTTTAGTACCTTCTGTTTTATTACAATTTGAGTAGATACATGTCCGCCCGCCCGGTTAGCCGTGCGGTGTAACGCACGGCTTTCCGGATTGGGAAGGAGCGCCTGGTCCCCGGCACGAATCCGCTGGACGGACTTGTGTCGAAGTCCGGTGAGCCGACCAGTCTGCGGATGGTTTTTAGGCGATTTTCGAACTGTCTCGGCGAATGCGGGCTGGTTCCCCTTATTCCGCCTCAGCTACACTATGCCGGCGATTGTTGCGCAAACAAGTTCTCCACGTACGTATACACCACCATTACTCTGCCACGCAAACATAGGGGTTACACTCGTCTGGTGTGAGACGTTCCCTGGGAGGGGTCCACCGGGGGCCGAACAGCACAATAATCCTGAAATAGAGGTTCGGTGTGGGGTGGCGGAGGGGTGAAGTGGACTGCGGTAGTCGTCGTGGGGTTGTGGACCGTTGCGGCTGCGGCGGGGACGGAGCCCCTCCGTCGTTTCTAGGCCCCCGGTTAACATACAATACATACATACAATACGAGATACAAGTCCACATGGTTACGTTATTAGGTTATGCGAAAAATAACTGTCGCTTGTAACTACAGTGCTTAACAACTCGGTGGAAACGAATGAAAATGAAGAAACATGTTGCCAGAGGTCTCCGAGTCGTGCATAGGAAGTTGCATGTTACATGGCGCAAGATCAGCGTGAAGCTGAAGCAACGGGAGAATACAGTGTGTGTCAATTGGCGAGCAGTTACGGTGCACTGTGGTGGTGTTCCTCGTTACACGAGAGCCCGGGGACAACATCTGGATGACTTCACACAGGCAAGAATCATCGGGAAACTGGAAGAAGGCTAAGTGTGGAAAGTGCTGTCCAAGAGTTAGGTATAGATTCGAACCACAAGCGCTGCTGCTGGAATGAGAGAAGGTTGTCGACCACGGTCAACTATAGCAGCAGACGGCCGCTACATTGTGCAACAGACTAGAAGCGACCCACGCCAAACAGAGGATGCAGTGGTAATCACATTTAGTTGGACAGCATGACGCGCAATCTCACGCTTCACAGCAGCAGGGTGACTGCAAAGTAATGATGTCTTTGCCCGACGTTGCCGCCGGTACGTTGTGTTCCGTTGTAGCCCGTACATCGGCAGATCGTTTGCAATGGATCCAAGAGCATAGGGGACTGAACTAGCGAGAAGTTAGCCGCGTGCTTTATTCGAATGAGAGCAGGTTCAGTCTGAGTATTGATTCTGGACGTATTCTCATATGGCGAGATGCCTAATGCTGTCGAACCTGCTCGTTTTGGTGGTCCAGACGTAATGGTGTGGGGAGGAATAATACTGCACGGGGGTATCGACTTCCAAATCTTTGAACACCGCACATTCAGCTGCCAACACTTCTCCTTACCCAGATACGTGTTTCTACGTCTGAATTCGAACCTGACTTTTATGATAACAGTGCTCAACCACATCGAACAGCGCAGGTGGCGGTACTCTTGGAACGAGAGGATATTCGGCGAATAGACGGGCCTCCCGTTCCCCCGGTTCCCATTGAGCACTTTTGGGATGTGTTGGGGAACATATTGCAGCCAGTGTACATGTACCAACGACCATCCGGCAGCTGGAATATGGAACGCCCTTCCAAAAGACTCCATAAGAACCTTGTGGCCACCAGCAATGTTGCGCATGGCAGAGAGTATGTATGGTCCAAGCTTCATGGAGCTACGTTACGTGTCAGTGACAAGTCAAGAGCGAAAGTTACTTTCGTTCTTAAGTTTTGCACCCCAGAATATGATTATACGACGACGCTTATTATTATTATTACTATTATTATTACTATGAAACACCTAATTTTCGCATTTAGGCGGTTGTTTAAATACTGAGGTGGTACGCACTAGCGTTGATTCAGGAATGTTACTTGAACGGGCGGCCGTTGGCCTCCGGTGACGAATGCTACGGCTGAGAAATGCGGCCCCTGCCTCTGCCGTGAGACTGCTGTAACTCGACGCTGCGCCTGAGGACTCGTCTCGCGGCGGGCATGTCTTACAAGCCCGTCTCGCCTTACCTCACCTTACCGCGCTCTCCCAGGAACTTGGCCGCCAAGAGCGCGCGGTTTACACAAAAGCGCGGCACAAACTTCGCTGTTTCATTATCGGCGATGGACTTGACTATTGCTGGAAGGGAAACTTCGAGCTCTGGAACTGAAAGACAGAAAATGAAGCGTGCACTGTTACCAAGATTATCCGGGAGAACGAGAAAGCAAGTTGAGGTGGGTAAATGGTTCTGTGATCTGCATATCTCAGATCCGACTCTGAGAAACCTTTAAGGAAGTCTGTTAATAAACAACAGCCAGAAAGAGGGCGAAAAAAGTCATTGTGTTGCAGTATAAAGACACTGCCGAAACTATGGACGCGTGGAACCAGTGTTTTCTGTGGCGTTGGTTAAATGAAATTGCGTGAACTCTACAAAAATGAAGCATATGCCAGTACAAAACTGAATGTTTCAGTTACAGTTGTAATGAAGCTTCTATAAAAAGTTACTGTCCCACGTCACGAATACACTTTTCTTTTAGGAACAGATCCAAATATTGACGCACGTTTCAGCACGTTGTGGTTTCCAAAAAAGGAGAGGAGTATCTTGTTGCATAGTTAACGCTTTGAGATATTGAGGGAACTGTTTTTTAAATATGTCTTAAACGTACTTGAATTAAAGGTTGTAAGCAGGAAACTTTTCGGAAAAAGGCTGAAAATTATTCTACGTGTATAGGCCAAGCCATCGAATATTAAAAAGAGATCCATTGCAGGATGTTTGAATAGCAATAGAGGTGAGTGCGTTCTGCTGAATGAGGCCGTTTTTTTTTATCGTTTTTTTAGAATGAAAACATGGTCCAGGTAGGCTGCATTTTTCAAATCATCTATCGCAGGGGTGTCCAATCCGCAGTCCCCGGGCTCATGCGGCCAAGAGCGAGTAGAAGACCCATGAAATTTCATTTCTTGAACTTATGATAGACTGAAATTTTCAGTTCAAAATTCCTGCCAAACAATGCTATTCTCTCATTGGTCCACTCCTTTCGTAATGTTCTCACCCTTGCTATACTTGAACCCCCAGAGTCTCGTTCTTATAGTCGACCAATCCGTCAACCGCGCTGGTGTGTTATCTTACGGCTCTTTAGGTTGCAACTGCGAAACTAGACGTTTAGGGACGTGTAATGAATTTAATTTATGGAAATACAAGGAAATTCTCTGTTGTACAACTATCATAAAGAACCCTTTTCGCCGTAGTTCTGATCACTTCAAGTCGGTAGAAGGTTACGAATCTTCACGTAGACTGCAATGACTGCCAATGTGTGCTACCTAACAGTACCGCAAATGTTATAACAGGTTTATTATGTTACCATATCCATTGGAACATTAAGAACCGTATTTGAACATAAACGTATCTATAATGGGCAAGTACGTTTGTGAACAGTTATTTTCAAGAGTAAAGCACACAAAGAGTAAAAATAGAACCAAACACAAATGAACACCTGAGAATAGAAGCCACTTCGACCGAGCCTGATATTAATACATGAGTTTCCTAAATTCAGAGTCAAATGTCACATTAATTCTATATTTTGCTATTACTTATGTATAAAATTATTTCTGAAATCTCATAGATAAAATGTCAAATTAATTCCATAGTGATTTTTTAGAATAAAGTCTCCGACCGTCCCCCCTGTTTTACTCTCTTCTTTTTATTTTTTCATCAGTGGTTATTGTTGGTGTGCTAAGTACATTATTTGCTGCCCAAAAATATTCGTCTTCTTCCAATGTGGCCCAGGTAAGCTGGCCCACGTAACGAGTACGCTTGAACATCCTTGATCTATCCACAATTGACAACGATTTTAACGCAAAAAATGCCACGATACACCGTCATTCGAAGTCCTTGGTAAACTGTAGTTCATCCTACAACCGGCTGAATAAGACTTTTAAACGGTCGGAGGAAGGTAACTGCGTACCATCTACAAATGAGCCGTATCTAGTACTGTAAAGCAGTGCGGTGTTCAAACCAGTCTTCAGATTTAACATAGCCTTTACCTTCACACTAATAATTAATTTGTACTTACTTCACCAACGAGGTCGGTCGCATCGTATATTGATGTGTGTAAAAACAGCTGTCAATTTTTGGATGTCGGCCATGTGAGTCGTAACAGAGAAAACACATGTGTGCTCTGGAATGGCGAAGTTAGTTTTATCAACATAGTAGTTTAGTTACATATTTATGGAAAATTGTAATTTGACATGCGGATGTTACTGCAACACACGTGCTCGGAATTTGAAAAGTAAGTCTCTCCATGATAGATAAAGCCTTTCTTAACGTTTCTGCTGTTGGAACTGGATAATCATCTCTCTGCCGCTTTCGCTGTTGCTAAACGATGCCCTTGGTGAAAGGCGCTACTCCTCGTCGGATCGTATATACACATATCGAAATAAGTTTTGCATCACCCCGGTTCCCTGAACACAGACATGACTGTGGATACTGTATCACAGACACAGCCCCTTTGACTGTTCAGAGATGTCACTAAACCCGCCCAAAGATATAAACAACCATGCATGAGCAGCACCTATTCGACGGAGGGGGTCCGACAGCCGATCAGTTTGTCATTACACTAGGAAGGAGTCGTGTTGTCTGTGGTTCAACCATGCCTGGACGGTCAATACCGCGGTTCGATCGCGTCCGCATTGTTACTTTGTGCCAGGAAGGGCTCTCAACAAGGGAAGTGTCCAGGCATCTCGGAGTGAACCAAAGCAATGTTGTTCGGACATGGAGGAGATACAAAGAGACGGGTACTGTCGATGACATGTCTCGCTCGGGCCGCCCAAGGGCTACTACTGCAGTGGATGACCGTTATCTACCGATTATGGCTCGGAGGAACCCTGACAGCCACCATGTTGATTAATGCTTTTCGTGCAGCCAGAGGACGTTGTGTTACGTCTCAAACTGTGCGCAGTAGGCTGCATAACGCGCAACTTCACTCCCTACGTCCATGGCGAGGTCCATCTTTGCAACCACGACACCATTCATTATGGTACAGATGGGCCCAACAACATGCCGAATGGACCGCTCAGGATTGGCATCACGTTCTCTTCACCGATGAGTGTCGCATATCCTTCAACTAGGCAATCGTCGGAGACGTGTTTGGAGGCAGCTTGGCCAGGCTGAACGCCATGGACACACTGTCCAGCGAGTGCAGCAAGGTGGAGGTTCCCTGCTGTTTTGTGGTGGCATTATGTGGGGCAGACGTACGCCGCTGGTGGTCATGGAAGGCGCCGTAACAGCTGTACGATACGTGAATGCCATCCCCCGACCGATAGTGAAACCATATCGTCAGCATATTTGCGAGGCATTGGTCTTCACGGACGACAATTCGCGCCCCCATATTGCACATCCTGTGAAAGACTTCCTTCAGGATAACGACATTGCTCGACTAGAGTGGCCAGAATGTTCTTCAGACATGAACCCTATCGAAAAAGCCTGGGATAGGTTCAAAAGCGCTTGTCGTGGACGACCTGACCCGCCAACCACTCTGAGGGATCTGCGCCGCATCGCCTTTGAGGAGTGGGACAGTCTGGACCAACAGTGCCTTGATCAATTTGTGGGTAGTATGACACGACGACAGGCATGCATCAATGCAAGAGGACGTGCTACTGGGTATTAGAGGTACCGGTGTGTACAGCAATCTGGACCACATGCAGTGTGTGGTTTTCATGTGCAATAAAAAGGACGAAAATTATGTTTATGTTTATCTCCATTCCAATTTTCTGTACATGTTCCGGAACTCTCGGCACCGAGGTGATGCAAAACTTTTTTTGATGTGTATTTCCTCTATCAGTCCTAAATGGTAGAAGTCTCAGACCAAGTCTCAATATCCGTCTAACGAGTGTTGTAAGCTATTTGTGTTGTAAAGCCGTTCAAGGACTCTTCAAACAAATCTCGGTATTTCTTCCTTTCTTGTGATTAGTTTTAATTGTCATTCCCCTTTACGTCGCTCCGTAAGCGTACTTTCAATTATTTAATGATGTTAATTTTTCTACCGCTTGTTCGGGAATCGTGAAATCATACAATAACAGGTATCCCCACCTGTTAATGTGCAATACGTTCATTTGATGTGGGACGATTGTGGTCTGTCAAGTTCGAAAACTAGGTCAAATTCGCCTAGCGTACTATGACCACCTAAGCTAGAGCGCATGCGCCTCGCGGGAGATTTTCACTATTCACTCGCACTCCTTGTACAAACTATTAGTCATAAAGAAAAATGAATAGGACCTTTTTTTGTAGGAAATTTAATATGATTTAATTTCGTACTGGGATACGTTTTCGCTGGAGACCACACATTTAGAGTTCCTCACGATAAACGTACAAAGGTGACCTTCAGATGCATCCCCTCCCCCACACTCACCTCCCACCGGTCACTATTCTCAGTACGTTGTTTATGAACTCCCGTAGGAGTACACATATTTGCGACTACACGAATTACTTTTCATATTCGATCTTTTCCGTTGCTCATTGACTGGGTACTAAGCCACCGGGTTGTTCATTCACGTACAAATTGTAAGGCTGACGTTTCTGTTAATTTTACTTCACAAGTTTGTAAGTTTTGACAGCACAAAACTAACAACTAAATTTTTTGTTTGCTTGGCTTCCTTACTGTGCCTGTATGAGTTAAATGTGGATGGAATTGTAAACGTGGTAAGTTTTTGCGTAAAATTTACAAAAGTCTTTTCCTTTCATTACACTCACGGGAAAGTTTAAATGTTAACGAAATAGGGAACTAAGCCGGTGGCGTAATAGGCTAGTCAGTGAAGAGCAAAAAAGGTCGAACATGGTAAACAATTTGTATTGTCGCAAAGTTTTGTACAGTGGTAGGACAGAGTGCCATGAACGACATACTAAAAGTTCTGACCGGTGGGAGGTGAGTGTGGGGGTGGGGATATGTTTGAAGATCGCTTGTAAGTTGGCTGTTTATGTTTTCTTATTGGCAACGTTACGTAGCGCTCTGTATGAAAATCACTGGCTGTGCTGTGTGCAGTCTGTGGCTAGTTTGCATTGTTGTCTGCCATTGTAGTGTAGGGCAGCGGCAGCTGGATGTGAACAGCGCGTAGCGTTGCGCAGTTGGAGGTGAGCCGCCAGCAGTGGTGGATGTGGGGAGAGGGATGGAGGAGTTTTGAAATTTGTAAGACTGGATGTCAATTATGACTATTAAGGTAAATACATTGTTTGTTCTCTATCAAAATCTTTCATTTGCTAACTACGCCTATCAGTAGTTAGTGCCTTCCGTAGTTTGAATCTTTTATTTAGCTGGCGCTCGCTGTATTGCAGTAGTTCGAGTAACGAAGATTTTTGGTGAGGTAAGTGATTTGTGAAAGGTATAGGTTAATGTTAGTCAGGGCCATTCTTTTGTAGGGGTTTTTGAAAGTTAGATTGCGTTGCGCTAAAAATATTGTGTGTCAGTTTAAGCACAGTCTTGTATAATTTTTCAAAAGGGGACGTTTCATACGCTTTCGTACGTTTTCATTGAATAACTCGAAAACCGTGGCCTCTAGCGAAAACGTATCCCAGTGCAAAATTAAACTACATTAAATTTCCTACATACACGTTCCTATACTTTTTTCTGTAGGACTCATAGTTTGCCATCACTGACTTGGGTTATGCCAAAGTAAATTTTGCGTCTGAAGATTAAAAATAACATGCTTTTTGCTAGTAACTCTTAAGTCCAGTCACAAAGCTCGTATTTAATTCATTAGGTGGCGGAGTGGAACTGTAATGAACATGTTTCGGATGTCAGTAAACAGGACACTAATGTGGCGCCGCACCAGTATATACTGAGTTCTGCGTATTGTGAACGTGAAAAGAAAGAGCTGAGTTTCAATATGTCCGCCGAAGGCTACGAAGCAATGATTGAACAAGTTTATTTATCAGTGATTAGTAGCACGTCTATTCCGACATGGATTGAAACAAGTCACTTCCTGAAATAGAACACTAAGACTTCTGGTGGCTGAAGTCTGGGTCGATTGTCAATGAGCATAAGTTCACTAAACGTACCCTTTATAAAAGTAAAAAGTCCCATAGGATGCACAGAGTTAGTCAAACTGAATGAGCAAATAAAACAAAACATGGTCACTACGTGGCGGGCGGTTGGAGCATGGCCATGTGTCTTCCGGAAAATTGTCCCCTATCTGTTAGGCATCTTCGAAGCACTGAAGTTATGTTGATTACTGGCACTGCAGGCGTTACTCCTCGGTATAGCAGAAGCTCACACGGTTATCGTTTGTGGAATCAATCATGATTCCTACATTTGTTTATGTTTACATTGAAATGAGAGTCCTTCAACATATGTCGATCCTTTAAAGGTCCCTGTATTTGCCTTTTTTCTGACGGTGCGACCCTTATAAACACTAGTGTCATTCGCGAACAGTCTCGTGGGGCTTCAGGTTATCCACTATGATACAGTTATATCGTGTATCGTGAACACCGGCCTCCATTGAGGTATGGCAGAAGCAACACCCAACGATTTCTGCTCGCGCAGATCGACATGCTTGTTCCTGTCTGCTAGGAAGATCCAAATCCAGTCGGAAAACTGCTCTGGTATCGCGTAAGCTCGTTCTTTGTTCACCAAGTGATAGTGCATAAATGTAGCGAATGCCTTCCAGAAGGCTACGTCAGTTGTATCTTGCTGTCTTAGATTTCGTGTATGATCAGAGCGGTTTAACAGTTCCGCTGTTTGCTGAACCCTTACATCAGACTAACGACTGACGTTTATTCGAAATGGGAACATCCTGCTTCTTTTCCAATCGGTTGTAACTCTATTCAACCACAGCTCTCAAGCAGTGAAAACAGGCAAGGAAAACATTTTTCTGCTACATTGTTCTCGTGACTGAAATGATTTACTGAATCCACGGATGACCGAGATCTTGATAGATTGACGAATACTGCCGAATGCGAGTCAAGTGCATTAACCATTGCGCGACTGTGCCTTGTACTTGGAGCGTAGGTGGTGGGTCACACATGCCACCGTTTAACGGTTTCAGCCGCGCGACGCGTATGGGGCTGGGTAAAATGCCGCATCTGGCTCCAGTTGACGCTCGTGCGCGGCACGCGACCCGGCATGCGCTTAATGAGCCGCAGGCAAAAACGGCCGCTGCGCCCAGCGCCGCGTTAGATGCTAACACAGGGCAACGCGGCACAAGTTGGGACACGCGCCCCTAGTTTTTCTCATACTCCCGTCTGGTACTGTTTTACATCCCACATTCTCTTCTCACATGTGTTTCTTTCTGCAGCGAGATGTCAAAACCACCCGGCATCTACCATGGCCAGTTCTTGCAGGAAACGCTGGGTTTAATTTTTAGTACAGGGTGTAGAAATCTACGTATTAAAAAATTTAGAGTACTTAGGGGAGACAGAAAGGAACACTTTTGTACAAAGTTATATCAAATGTCTCGTTTCCCCGCTAGGCATTCATGAAGATTTGATTCTACTGTTGTTCGGAGAGAATGTTTAAACTGTCCTATGACGAATTTGTTTTGTAGATGTTGCTGAAAATGCGGACCGTGTACATTAATTCCAAACTGGCATCCGCGCGCTGAAAACAGCTAGATGTTTCGCTGTCTCAGCCAAACTGTCAACCAGCACATCTGAAGTGTCTGTCGGTGTCTCGTACTGTGCTACACATCCCACAAAAAGAAATCCATAGGAATAAGGTGGGTAAAACGTGGTGGGCAAGGTACTGGCCCATCCCTGCCTATCCAACAATTGGGGAAACCTGGCTGCTAACGGGACATATTGCACCATTGCCGATAGTACTTCACGGAGGAAGATACGGTCATTTCTTCGCCTAGTGTGTCAGGCAGAAGTTATGTCCCATTCAGATTGGTTCAAATGGCTGTGAGCACTATGGCACTTAACTTCTGAGGTCATCAGTCCCCTACAACTTAGAACTACTTAAACCTAACTAACCTAAGGACATCACACACATCCAAGCCCGAGGCAGGATTCGAACCTGCGACCGTAGCGGTCGCGCGGTTCCAGACTGTAGCGCCTAGAACCGCTCGGCCACTCCGACCGGCCGCATTCAGATGGTCTTGAGTAACACCAGACCACACATTTGTAGTAAATCTCTCTTGATGGTGGAACACAAGAGTTGCCTTAAGGATTGCTTGCAGGCAGGGCTGTTGAGGCTGTTGAATATTCCTTCCCTTCTGAAGGCACTCTCGTCTCTAAGTAAAACAAACGTTTCGAAGTTAGGGATGTTTACAATTTGATGTCGCATTGATGTCAAGGATTAGACTGTTGTGGCTGATTAGGTCCATCCGATGGTACAGTGTTATGAGGGCAAGGCCCCCGTTCATACAGCATGCATCGTCGAAGACTCGTTCTGTGAGCGCGAGGATGAATACTCGCATCTCCCTTGGCCACTGATCGCCAGATCTAAATATTATTGAGCCTTTGTGGTCTTCTTTGGAAACAAGGGTGCGTGATCGCTATCCATTTCCATTATCATTACCTGAATTGCCACTATTTTCCAGGAAAAGTGGTGTAAGATTCCCTTGTAAACCATAAAAAAGATGTATTTATCCATTCCGAGACGATCTGAAAATATTTTGAATCCTAACTGTTTTCGTACACCGTATTAGGCATGGTAACGTGTTGTGTTTTTGATGTTATCGATTTTTCTTTCACTCCCTGTCCTTACGTCCCTGCACCCATCACCAATCCTCTACAGGTCTTCAAATGGTTCAGATGGCTCTGAGCCCTATGGGACTTGACATCTGAGGTCATCAGTCCCCTAGAACTTAGAACTACTTAAACCTAACTAACCTAAGGACATCACACACATCCATGCCCGAGGCAGGATTCGAACCTGCGACCGTAGCGGTCGCGCGGTTCCAGACTCACGCGCCTAGAACCGCTCGGCCACACCGGCCAGCTACAGGTCTTCGTGCTCGTCGCTACAGCCTTCTATCATTGCAATCTTTCTACTATCATTTCTTTATACTGTAAACAGTAATGACCGTATATCCCAAAATTATCTCTACATGAGTCGATTTCGTCCCGTTAATAACCACGTATTGAGTTATGTCATTGTAAAGAAGTCCTGAATGCAGTCACTGATCTGGTCCAATACGTGGTTAGCTTGTGTTTTGTTCAGTTAAACGTAATTGGGGAAGAGTATCGGAAGCCAACGACCAAAGTGTCAATCTGGACGTCTCTGTCAACGTCTGGGTCTCTTAGACGAACAGGTCGGTCTGAGTTTCGCAAAATCTGTGTTTGCAGAATCCTTGCTGATTTCCGTAAAGAAGATTTTCGTCCTCCAAAGACTTCGTAATGGCTGAACATGAAACATGTTTCATAATTCTACAATATTCTGACATTAGCAATATAGGTTTATCGCTATGTGCATCTATCCTATGACCCTTCTTGAAAACGGAAATGACTGTGCTTTGTTCCAGTAGTTTGGAACTCTTGCGGCATCGATCTGCTAGAAACTGCTTGTCAGGTCCAGTTGTCTTGTCACTGTTGAACGCTTGTAGTTGATTTTTTATTTCGCCTTGACTTATTTCAATATGTACCATTTCGGGGTTCGTCGATCATTGATGATAAGAACTTCTGTGGATTGCAAATAACAGGCAACGGGTTGCGAAATACAGATTTATTAAGGGTTGACCATGGTTACGACAGTTTTAAAATTGTCTTCCTCAGAAGTTATTGTACGTAGAATCACAGTATCTATCTCAGGTGTGAGCTTCATTGACCCTGTCTAGTAAATGTACGTCTCATCCTCTTAATCACCATTTAAGATACGTGTTTTAAAAATAGTAGCTGTCCACTGTACAACTTTGTCTTATTTTTTTAAAATTATCGCACATTTGATACTGGATCCAACAACGTGTGTTGTGCCACTTGAGTCAGTCGGCGCACGTCACTAGTTTTATACGTGGCACACTTACGTACTGTAGGATCTGATGCCACGTTTTTTATTTAATCTCATATGTATATACAAATCTGTCAAATGGCACAGTACATGTTGTTGGATCAAATCTAAAATGTGCGATATTTAAAAAATTTAAGACAAAGTTCCACAGTAGAGAGCAGCTACTTTTAAATGATGTATTTTAAATGATAATCGAGTGGATGAGACGTACATTTAATAGACAAAGTGAGCTACTCCCACATTGGATATATAGATAATGTGATTGTACGAGCAATGTCTTCTGAAGGAGACAAGTTTTAAAACTGTCGAAACCATGATTAAGGTTTAATAAACCTGTATTTTGCAGCTGATTGTCTGTTACTCCCAATCCATTGAAACTCTCGCGTGCACAATTGCTGAAAATATTAGAAAACCTTAGAAAAGGAGAACCAGATTATAATATGCCGCAGTAAAACAATTTCGGAAGACTGAATTCAATATTTGGCCTATTTCTGTGGTATTCCTTTTCGGTGGGAGTGTGATCACTGACCGACTGAATGGGTAATTTCGACTCATCCTTTTTTTTTTCCTTACATATAATCAAACTTCCTTAGGATTTTTGGTTAACAAAATTTTCTGGCCAGTTCATTGCACGCTTCTCGCACTGCATTTCTTACGCTCATTTTAGTGTCTTTCACATTTTGTTTGTCCCCAAGTCTTTCACTAAGTCTGTTATGAAACTTTCTTTGCTTTCGTAGCAACTTTCCAGTACGGATGTTCAACTGCGGCTGGTCTTTGCTGTCCGTCACATCCTTTCTTGGCACATACTGTGTGTTTTGTCAGACTCAAGTATCGCTTGTTCTATTCTGGAATGGCGACCTGTTACTTTGATGAACATTTGCCATTTATATGACGCGTACGGGGTCAGGCGAAAACCGTATCGGAGCGACCGGGTCGGGTTTAATTAAAACGTCGATTGTGGTCAGGGGGCCTTTTGTGGCTGTGTAATTGGCGTGATTCAGCCGCACGCGGCCGTGTGAGAGATGCAGGCCGGCTCGTCACGCAGTTTCGCTCACTGTTCACTTGCCACCGCCGTCCGATCGATTCGTATTAACTGATGGGGCGCGCCCCGTTCCTTTCCAGCGCGCACGCTGCTCGAGTCCAATTCTAGTGATGGATGTGGCACGGCTTTCATCAGATGAAATTTGACAGTGTCGACGCCGGGATTCCGCGTGATTTGTAGCTGTCTCTAATGAGGAAAGCTGGCTTCACTCTCCTGCCTTACTCAGGCGTACTCGTACATAGCGTTCCGAGTAGGCGTTAACTTTGAGATGAATATGGGAAACTACGGCAAGTTGGGAAAGAGGGA
This sequence comes from Schistocerca nitens, assembly GCF_023898315.1. Taxonomy (NCBI): domain Eukaryota; kingdom Metazoa; phylum Arthropoda; class Insecta; order Orthoptera; family Acrididae; genus Schistocerca; species Schistocerca nitens. The sequence goes on from NC_064615.1 coordinate 356,634,023, forward strand.
GTGAGAGAGGGTGATATTTATATGTGCATATGATAAACCTCTTCCATCAAAAATACACTACTGGCCATTAAAATTGCTACACCACGAAGATGACATGCTACAGACGCGAAATTTAACAGACAGGCAGAAGATGCTGTGATATGCAAATGATTAGCTTTTCAGGGCATTCACACAAGGTTGGCACCGGTGGCGACACCTACAACTTGCTGACATGAGGAAAGTTTCCAACCGATTTCTCATAAACAAACAGCAGTTGACCGGCGTTGCTTGGTGAAACGTTGTTATGATGCCTCATGTAAGGAGGAGAAATGGGTACCATCACTTTTCCGACTTTGATAAAGGTCGGATTGTAGCCTGTCGCGTTTGCCGTTTATCGTATTGCGACATTGCTGCTCGCGTTGGTCGAGGTTCAATGACTGTTACCAGAATATGGAATCGATGGGTTTAGGAGGGTAATACGGAACGCCGTGCTGGATCCCAACGGCCTCGTATCGCTAGCAGTCGAGGTGACAGGCATCTTATCCGCCGGATTGTGCAGCCACGTCTCGATCCCTGAGTCAGCAGATGGGGACGTTTGCAAGACAACAATCATCTGCACGAACAGTTCGACGACGTTTGCAGCAGCATGGACTATCAGCTCGGAGACCATGGCTTCGGTTACCCTTGACGCTGCATCACAGACAAGAGCGCCTGCGATGGTGTACTCAACGACGAACCTGGGTGCACGAATGGAAAAACGTCATTTTTTCGGATGAATCTAGGTTCTGTTTGCAGCATCATGATGGTCGCATCCGTGTTTGGCGAGATCGCGGTGAACGCACATTTGAAGCGTGTATTCGTCATCGCGTTACTGGCGTATCACCCGGTGTGGTGGTATGGGGTGCCATTGGTTACACGTCTCGGTCACCTCTTGTTCGCATTGACGGCTCTTTGAACACTGGACGCTACATTTCAGATGTGTTACAACCCGTGGCTCTATCCTTCATTCGATCCCTGCGAAAGCCTACATTTCAGCAGGATAATGCACGACCGCATGTTGTAGGTCCTGTACGGGCCTTTCTGGATACAGAAAATGTTTGACTGCTGCCCTGGCCAGCACATTATCCATATCTCTCACCAACTGAAAACGTCTGGTCAATGGTGTCCGAGCAACTGGCTCGTCACAATATGCCATTCACTACTCTTGATGATCTGTGGTATCGTGTTGAAGCTGCATGGGCAGCTTTACCTGTACACGCCATCGAAGCTCTGACTCAATGCCCAGGCGTATCAAGGCCGTTATTGCGGCCAGAGGTGGTTGTTCTGGGTACTGATTTCTCAGGATCTATGCACCCAAATTGCGTGAAAATGTAATCACATGTCAGTTCAAGTATAATATATTTGTCCAATGAATACCCGTTTATCATCTGCATTTCTTCTTGGTGTAGCAATTTTAATGGCCAGTAGTGTATTTCTCTCCCTTCATACCTTCTCTGTTTTACCACCAATGACGTGTCACTGATCTCATTTGTACTAAGATTGCAGTACACGCGAGGTGCCTATTTGCTTCCACGGCCATGAGTGGAATGCATAAGTTCTAATAAAGTCTTCACCAACGTTCTAATAAGTCTTCACCAACCTGCCGTCTTCTACAGTTGTTGTTCGCTGTGCAGAAAACAGCACGTAGTTCGCGAATCCGTAATCTTAAGTCTGTAAGAAACTCATTGCGAGGAACTGTTGTTTTAGAAACGATTAAATTTAAAATCAGTTTGTTTATACGGGATGCCACTCGCTTTTTATTGGCAGAAGAGGAGAAGCTGCACAATTACATTCCTTTTTAGAGTCACAAATGATTTCTATTCTCCAACAAATTAATGAACTGCTTGTTTCCGTAATTAATATCACACTGTTCTCAATTATATGTCCAAATAACCATACATTGCTTATAAAGTCTTAACTAACTCCGCCCGCGGCTGACATGTCTGTCCTCCGAGGCTTTCCAACCAGGTCTATTAACAAACTATAGATTACTAACAAAGACTTAACTAACACAGGCCGTGGCAGACAACGTGTCTGTCCACCGCCACTGCCGAATCAGCTTTGATCTTACAGCCGAACCACTATGCCCGCCACCCAACTTAGGCGCAATCCGAAGGTCACCGAAACGGTCGTCTGCCTTATCGTTTAGCAGTTGTTTATTGTTCTGCTGGTTATTAATGTTAATGAAAGAATGGAATGATAGCACGCTATTGAGAGATGCTTTAAATATGAAATGTAAGTAAATACGCTGTTTAGTTTGTCTAATATTAATAAATGAAGAGTGTCATTTTGGCGCGCAACTTCTGTATGCAGCATCCAATCGCGGAGGAGGATCACATTTAGGCGGTCTTTCTCAAGATACCCGTACCTAGCAAACCATCTGTCATCGGTACCTCACACCTCATTATGTCATCTTGCAACTGCAGCCTTCTCAACTGCGTTAAAAAGAGCTTCTTGTACCTGAATGTGGTGGCTGCAAAGCCAGAAATATTACATAACCACCCCCCATTGTAAAGGAATCGAATTGCCATGTACAAAACAGCTTCAGACGCCTGAATTACTTTACAATGAATTATTGTATTAAATATTTGTCTCTGAGCATGCAAAATCTGTATAGTTGGAGATACAGTACGCTAATTGAAATATACGCTAATGGGAATATTGAGAAACCTGACATGTTCATTTTTTGGCAACTTTAAACATATAGGGTGATCATGATATAGACAAACTGCATTTGTTTTGGTATCTTCTGTATTGTTATGCAGTCGTTGTGACACCTAACAGAAGAGAAACCGCCACGTATACAAAATATATAGGCTTTCTCAAAATTTTATGTTGTCAGCACTGTTTTAAACAGAGAGAATAATCGATTATGTACCTACGAATGTCTAGGAAATGCATGCCATGAAGCGATTTCTACCATTCCTATCAAAAGAAGAAATCATCCAGAACTTCTACATTGTCATATATAATTGACCGACATGTGTGAAAGAATGACTCATGTGTGGAGCATAATTCCAAAGAGAATGAAAAATAGGCGTCATCTGTTTGATTTTTGTCCATATTCGTAATAAAGTATGAGTTAAGTAATGATTTATGCTTATTCAGTACAAAACATTGAGAAAGCCCACATATTCACTGAATAAATTTTAACTTAACGTCAAGACGTCTCACGACTGTCTACAGTCAATTGGCATTCTTTGTTCTACATTCATTCTCACGAAAAATGAGAAGGAGGTCGGAATTTCAGCATAATTTTAAGATCAGTAATGTTTTTCGCATCTCCTAAAAAGTTTAATTTTTTGGATGTGTGAGCTATCTCGGTATTCCATTGTGTTGGTTTCTTACTTTCGGACTGTTCACCCGTAGACTAATGAAAAAGTCAAAACCAAAATTGTGCTGGGGTATTACTTTGTGGAGCTGTAAGTGAGAAGTAGATTAGGAAAAGTTTGAAATTATGTTGCAAGTTCGTTGGAAGTATCTAAAGGTTTCCATTATCAAACACTGGATGAGTCTAGTCTGGGAATTTTGTGCTGCGTTAAAAAATAAATAAATAAATAAATAAATAAAACTATTTTCATGCATTTCAGTGGTTATGGCGTATCTCCTGAACCGAGGCCATCGGAATATGCGAGCACAGTGCAGTGCATCACAGCACGCGACACTACAGGACTCACGAGCTCCACGCAACTTTCGCTGGCGCGGAGCGAGTTACTATTTCAGAAGAGTTTAATAATTCTTAGCTGCGCAAATTCTCGATAACACTTGACAAAGTTAAGACTTTTTGTGGGTACCTTCACATTCGTATGCTGATTTCCCACCTGGCCCCGGACGGAACCGAGCGTTCGTGATGTCTGTCGGGCAAGGCAACTAGGGTGACGTCACAAGTTTGTTGATGGACCGTATTTCTCGCGAGCCACGTCCTGAAATAGGTGTCCTATAATAATGTGCTGTTACTGGTGCATTCAGTGATATATGTGGATACTGTCTGCAAAATGTATTGCGAATAGAGTTTGGAGTAAAAAAAGTAATAAATTAAAACGTCATGCCTGATTCTGAAATTTTACTGCATGAACAGCAAAAATGTAGTAAGCGGTAGAATATTTTCCTTTCATTATTTTTCTACGGGCTGACAGCGAGACAGTCTTCAAAAGATTGGAAATAACGTGTAAAGTTTGTTGGAAGTTGCTAAGTTTTCTCATCAGGTACTGGATGAATATAGTATGGGTAATTTGTGCGCTGTGAGTTACGTGCCTCGGTTTATATACATAGTTTCTAACTGTACTGTTTGACTTATTGTCTTAAACATTTAACTTAAGATTATACATCTTGATGAGCTGATCTTGTCAGCATTTTCCAGTTTGGTCAGTAACGATATGACATACTGAAAATCAAATTTTTATTCCCCCTACAAGCGGTTGGATGGGCAACCTGCAACTGGAAACAGGTGAACCGCTGTAGCCATTTAGTATTAAGCAATATAGATCCCCCCCCCCCTCTACAAAAAAGTCAGATGCTTATGTGCAGCTGTAGCGTTGAAACTAGTTCGTAGGTTATGCGGAAAAGGCGCTACAATACCCTCGGTTTATCGGTGCCAACTCTCCTTTCTTTCGTACTGATACTTAAGGTCACCCCAGGCGGTCGTTTGATGGTAGCAGAGTCGTACAGCTTAAGCGAGGTTCCCTACTGGTGCGCTCGGAACGGGTAATTCCGGTTCAGTCATACGAGACAATGAGAGAACCAATTAGGGTCGCTGATTTCACAAAAAGGTTGAATGGGTTTCCACTCTTTACGTTGTGATAAACTTTACGTGTCAAACTGACCAACATTCTCCCTGTGAATGTCGGACTTATGTTAAAAGTAAAATATACAGGGTGGTCCATTGACAGTGAGCGGGCCAAATATCTCACGAAATAAGCATCAAACGAAAAAACTACAAAGAACGAAACTCGGCTAGCTTGAAGGGGGACACCAGATGGCGCTGTGGTGCGCCCGCTAGATGGCGCTGCCATAGGTCAAACGGATATCAACTGCGTTTTTTTTTTAAATAGGAACCCCATTTTTTATTACATATTCGTGTATTACGTAAAGAAATATGAATGTTTTAGTTGGACCACTTTTTTCGCTTTGTGATAGATGACGCAGTAATAGTCACAAACGTATAAGTACGTGGTATCACGTAACATTACGCCAGTGCGGACGGTATTTGCTTCGTGATACATTACTCGTGTTAAAATGGACCTTTTACCAATTGCGGAAAAGGTCGATAACGTGTTGATGTATGGCTATTAGGTTAGGTTAGGTTGAAAATGCCCAACGGGCGTGTGCTATGTATGCTGCTCGGTATCCTGGACGACATCATCCAAGTGTCCGGACCGTTCGCCGGATAGTTACGTTATTTAAGGAAACAGGAAGTGTTCAGCCACATGTGAAACGTCAACCACGACCTGCAACAAATGATGATGTCCAAGTAGGTGTTTTAGTTGCTGTCGCGGCTAATCGGAACATCAGTAGCAGACAAATTGCGCGAGAATCGGGAATCTCAAAAACGTCGGTGTTGAGAATGCTACATAAACATCGATTGCACCCGTACCATATTTCTATGCACCAGGTATTGTATGGCGACGACTTTGAACGCCCTTCAAGCTGGACAAGTTTCATTCTTTGTAGTTTTTTCGTTTGACGCTTATTTCGTGAAATATTTGGCCCGGTCACGATCAATAGCCCATCCTGTATAGTATTGAGAAAGAGGCAAATATGTGACTTAGTGGCTCAGTCGATACTGAGATTTCCTTTTATTTTTTGTCACTTGTCCCTTACTTGACGTCTGGCAAATATTTGTTAGTCCCAAAAATACCAAACTTCACTGTGATGTGTAGCCCACGTCAAACTCGGTAAGTCAGTTGTAAAATGGGGCAAAGCTATAACGGAGGGGACAGAACCATACCTAACAAAGCACAGCAATTTTCAAACCAATCCTTCAGAATGAGGACAACTTTTTTTTATGTCGAAAGGAAGATGAGAGGCAGTTTTAAAAAGCGGAGGAGCAACTTTTTTTTCTTTTGTGGAAATAACTATCATTTATCAATCATTGCACCACCACTTATCCTGGCGCAATCAAACGCGATCTTTCTCGGCGTCGACAAAATGTCAAACTGTCAGTTTTTTCTTCTTATAATACCTCAGTGAGGTAATGAGTCTGAATAATACACAATTAAACATGAATTTACATATGTGTATATTGAAGGTCACTGTATTCTCCAGCCCGGGTACTGGTTGCGAACGAAATCACACAACGCTGTGCAACTTGTTTGGCAGCTATGATAATGGAATTACCGTCATTTTCTCTACACAATTGCGGTGGAAATATCTTGCATTCACGTTAGCTAACAGAAACAAGGTTTAATACATATTTCATTTGATCAGCCGCCAATTATTTAAGCTTATATTTTTTAAAAATTGAGTCTATGCACCGAAGAAGTAACTGCCCTTCTGAAAACCTGATAAGTTCAATAAAAAGTCAGTACAGACATACAGACCAGTAACGATAAAATTGTTTATCACACAGGTGAACAGCAGACGAGATGTTGCAAACAACAGGCAATGGTTAATACGTGAACGCAGCCATCTGAAGATGGAATTACGGTATCCTGTTACGGCTTCAATACAGAAATAAATTCTCATAAAGGGACTGTATTAAGTTTCTTCTATATATGATGAGTAGAGCGGCATAAGTTCAAAATAATGTGTAAGATTACGTAAATATTGAAAATTGTGTTTTGAATCCAACTGTTTGCTTTAGTTGCACAGCTCCTGTAACACTCCGAACGTTGTACAATCAACTGCGGAGGTGCGAACTACGTATATCACCTGATGGGGACGGCAGCCACGCACTTGCTACGCAAGAGCAGAGACCTTGGTCCGCGGCTGCAGTGGTTGTGCTGTGTGGCGGCCGGAAACATGCCGCGCCGAGGTCACCACGTGACGTCACGGTCAGAGAGCGCTTTCAGCGGCCCCTCTGACTGCGCGGCCGGGGGCCCATTTGCCGACACGCTCTGCTGAGGAGCGCCGAGTGCCGGCTGCTGTGCTCGACACGCGGTCGATGGTTGCTACGCACTTTTATTTCTCGATATTAAATTTGCTGCTGCAACTATTTCTGTTGTTGCTGTCTCCTTCAGTCCAAAGACTGGTTTGATGCAGCTCTTCATGCTACTCTGTCCTTTGCAAGCCGTTTCATCTCCGTGTAACTATGTAATTTCCTGAATATGATTGATACGTTCTAAGAAGATATATATAAAATGCCGCTGGTGGGCGTTAGACAACTTACGTCAATATATGTGTCATTTTCAATATTTGCAAACTGTAAAGTACATGTACAGGAAATATCGTCTTGAAAGTAGGTTGTAAGACTGACACCAACTAAAGTGAAGGAGTGTATCCGAATTAAATCAGTCGATGGTGAGTGTATTAGATTAGGAATAGAGGCACTAAAAGTAGTAGAAGAGTTTTGGTATTCGGACAGCAAAATAATTAAGGATGGCAGAAGTAGAGAAGATATAAAATAGAGACCAACATTTCTGGGAAAAACATTTCTCAAAAACAAATATTTTAACGTCTAATATACGTAAATTTGAAGGTGAGTAAGTTATTTCTGAAAAAAATTGTCCGGATCGTGGCCTTATACTGAAGTAAGATGAATAGAAGCGTTTGCAGTGTGGTGTTACACCTAAGCGTGCTAAAAATTAGATGGGTAGATTGGGTAACTAATGACAAGGTACTGCATCAAACTACGGAGAAAAGAAATTTATGGCATAACTTGATCGAAAGGAGGAATTGTTGACAGGACACATCCGGAGGCATCGAGGACTCATCTGTCTGGTAATGTAAGAAATGTGGCGAGTAAAACTGACTGCAGTAATCAGGCTCAGTTGGTTGTGGTTGGGTTGGGTTGCAGTGGTTATACCGAGATGAAGATGGTAGCGAAATTAGCGCAGAGAGCTACTTCAAACCAGTGTACGTACTAAAGGCCACAACAGGATGTCATTATGAAAAACAATAAAGTAGCTTTTCTTTTCCACCTTAGCTTTTTAGTAATCCCGTAATGGGAGTTAGCAGCAGAACCACATCTGTAAGCGTACTCACTGCCGCTTCCGGCAGGAGAATCTTAGTCACTGTTGGCAGTGACTGTTTCGGAAGAGTACGCAATCTCTCAGTCTGTGCGAAGATAACGCATTAGTGACATTGGCAGACCGTGTAATTAAGCACGGATTAGTGGGCAGGGTGCAGTTGGTAGCTATCTGCATAGAGGGGCCGTTAATCAGCCAGGGGCTGTAGTTTTGTTCTGCTTGCCCGCAGACTGCGTGGAGCCGGCTAATGGACTCTGCCAGCAATCTCGCGCTTAATGGAGCCGCATAAAGTCGAGCGTATCAAGCGTCCGCCTTCATCTGCGTGCGCCCTTAACGGCGCCATTAGCGGTGTCCGTACATGTTTACACCTGTCGGCGGCTTTCACCGTTTTCTGGGACGTGCTCGCGTTACTACACTGTCCCCACGTCCCGGTCTTTGTGTGTGTGGAAATGCTGGGGTCTTGTGTAATGCACACAACTCGAAACGCGTTCCGTAACAACGAAATTTGACCACTGGAAAATAAAATAATGTAGTCGTCAATACTAAGGTTCTCCACAGCACAATTCCGCGCTAAATATCGAAATCTATACTTCGCTAAGCCAAGCCACACTGTACAGTTCATGGCTCGCTCTACTAGTATTATCCACTCCCAGTCCTGTCCCATTGACGAATGGAGCAAAACTACAAAGCATTCGAAAGCGCTCTCCGTAATCTGTTATTTTATTAACACAGTCATACGCGAGATATGGTGACAGTAGAATTTCTTCTTCAAACACCGTTTCTGTAAATACTCCAGACAATTTCGTGGCTGCAACGAATACATCCACAGACATGCAGTTAAATCTCCGAGCACCTCTGTCATTCTTATGTATGTGTAATGATTTTTGCAGCACGTACTTTCATTCTTTTGCTTTCTGCCGTTCTGACTACTTCATATAATCCCAAAACACTTCGGTAGTACAGGGCTACTATACATTCTTTCGTTCGGCTCCCCTCCGTCCATCCTTATTTTATCGTAACGTTGACGATACATTTATGATCTGACCACACGGCGCTGAAGCTCTCGAACAATTCATGAAACACTTGAACAGCATACATTCGAACATCCGGTTCACCGTTGAGATGGAGAAGGAAGGGAGACTGCCTTTATTAGACGTTTTAGTACGACAGGCGGACGGGCGTCTTGGCCACTCTGTATAACCTGAAAATGCTGCACACTCACAGGATGAAACACCGATTGCGGTTCTTCCTTTGTGTGGCGCGATTTCCACTAAAATAGGAAGAGACCTGCGTAGACGAGATATAAGACCGATTTTTCGTCCTCCCAAGAAAATTAAGGAGATGATGCTCCCTGTTAAGGACAATCTCGGCCTCAGGGTCCCTGGAGTGTATAATATACCCTGTGAGTGTGGAAGCAATTGTATAGGTCAGACGATTCGTACCGTTTCCGACCGCTGTGCTGAACATCAACGCCATATTAAAAATAAAGAACTGGAGAAATCGGCAATTGCGGAGCACAGTCTCACGAACAAACATAAAATATTGTTCGATGAAACTAAAATTCTGTCCCATGTCTCCACGTACTGGGATTCTGTAATTGAGGAGGCTGTTGAAATAAGAATGAGCCAAAAGAACTTTAACCGCGATAGCGGATACCATCTGAGCTGTGCATAGAAACGAGCGCTTGATGCAGAGAAGCAGCAGAGACGTTCCTTCCAAGGTTAATGTTCCAACTGAAGCGGTGGCGCCATCAGTACACACATTGACACCGTCTGCGACAGCAGTACGTTATCGCCAACCAATCAGAAGCCGACCAATCAGAAGCCGTCCACGGCTATAAAAAAAAAAAAAAAGGCTACCACAGCAGCATTGAAGACAGTCAGCTCCTGGCGATGACGATGGAGGTAATCGTCGAAAGCTCGAGATTTTATCCAGAATTGACGCGGCAAGAATACCGAGAATATTATATATATATTGACAGTTCTATATTTTCCGAAATATTACATGTGCAAATATGACTGATGCGCAATTAGAACCGTAAACTAATTGAGATTGCATTGTGCTCTTCTGTCGGCGCTGCGAGGAGTGGCCGCGCGGTTGTTCTTAGCATAAATTAAGTGCGTTTAAGTAGTGTGTAAGTCTAGGGTACGATGACCTCAGCATTTTGGTTCCTTAGGAATTCACACACATTTGAACATTTCGTCTGTCGGAATTATGAGTGCAGTACCTTGACTAAATGGCGACGGTACAATAAAAGAGTTTTTGTGTGTAGAAATATGCGAGGTGTCTATCTTTTACAACAGTGCAACGTGCATTCAGAAGGAATCAGTTGGGACTGGTTACGAAGGACGAACCGTTGTCTTTGTACAATGTTGCTCATACGTACCTCCAGGTTTTCAGAACACGACTGCTCGAAAACCACAAAGAACGCAGAAAAAATGCCACATATCGGTGAATAGAGTTTCTGTCCAAGTTGATATTCTTAATGTGCGTCGTGGCGTAGTTTCAAAGCGCACAACTAGTGAGCAGACGGGTCAGAATATGACGTGTAATAGAGCGATGCATGCGTTTTTTGTCCATGAAATGTGTAAGTTTGGTGGCGCGCCTGTGATTCAGTACCAAATATCAGGCAGAAGCTCCAAAGACAAAACAATCCATGGTTGGTACAACGCATTCAGCGAGTCGACTTACAGCGCTACACATTAAAGAACAAGTATTCTGGAACAGACCGGGCAATAAATATTGACCAATGGATTAATTCATTACTGAAATTTTAACTCTTGTCGAGTAACTGTTCCCGATAAATGTTGTATTCTGCCTGTTATTTAAGTTGTTCCTTTGAATTTTTTGAATGAACAATTGTAATTTTGTCATCAGAAAATCAATCGTATTCAAATTCGTCTTAAAAAGGAAATAAATATAATTGACTACAAAGCGGGCTTTTTATTTTAAACAATTAAAGAAAAATAGCGCTACAAATTTTGCGTAAGTTTATTATTTGTCTGCTATTTCTATAAAATAGTAAAAGAGATAGGAAATTAAGGCAACAGTAAAAAATTAAAAACGTAACAATTCAGTTATTGTTTATATTGTAAGTAGAAAGTAGTTGATACGCTGCGTGTGTCTACATAGTATGCCTTCATCTGTTTGCAGCCCTTGGAAACGGACAAAATAACACGAAAAATGGTTTCCCAACCTCAGTTTTAGTCGTTTAGCACTGTAGATTCATAATGCCCAAATAATTGTATGATCTTCAATTGCAACACGATTTTTGAGCAGAGTTTCAAAAAATTAGAATCAGCGGGGAATACTGGTGATTGTTAGTAGTATTTAACCCCTCATTACTTTTCAAGAGAAGCAGCAAACAGTATACACATTAAATTTTCTTTGATTTACCTATTTTATTTGTCGATATCATTCTATAAACCTTGAAACGTATAACACAAAAGGCTGTTCGATATCTGCGTTTATTACTGGAAATAACAGCAATAAGAAACTGAAAATCGGTTATTTTGAGCGTTTTTAACATACAGGTTCAACTGGAGATAAAAAAAAAATCGGCATAACCGGAAACCGGTTGTTTAAGCGATCACCGCCATCCCTACTCTATAGCGATAGCGCCTTCCAGAATGAACTAAATGGTTCAAATGGCTCTGAGCGCTTTGGGACTTAACATCGGAGGTCATCAGTCTGCTAGAACTTTTAGAACTACTTAAACCTAACTAACCTAAGGACATCACACATATCCATGCCCGAGGCAGGATTCGAACTTGCGTACGTAGCGGTCGCGCGGTTCCTGACTGAAGCGCCTAGAACCGCACGGTCACTCCGGCCGGCCCAGAATGAACTGTTCACTTCGCTCGGCGCGCATTTTTGGCGGGTGCCAATGACGCACGAATTGTTTCGTTTGTACAACGTTGCTCTAATGTTACTAAAATCGGTTATTAAAATGAAATCTAGAGTGAGTGGATGACAGCTCACTGTTGAGAGGGTAGCCAATAAAATCTGATTTGTACTTTAAAAAAATATTAATAAATGAAAATGAGATATTTGGCGCGCTGGCTCAAGCGTAGTCTCTATATTTCGTGTTGCGGCAGCTAATCGGCAGCTAATCAAATTATTCGACTACTAAGTTGGCGTAATTTCTTACGGAATTGATACCCGTTGTACTGTTCTCTGTTCCTCGCTCCATTTCTTACAAGTGAAGCTTGGAACTTAATATTATGGATCAAAAGCCAGAAATGTTAAACATGGCCTGTTCGAAAGTTAACTGACCATTTTTCTTTGCTGAGAAGACTGTCATTGGTTTCGTACCTGGACGTGCTGCAGTAATCGCTTACTCCACAATTCCATCAAGACAGTGTAGATTTCATTTTGAAACAAGACGGCGTTCCCACACACTTTCTTTCAGACGTTCTTGAGTGCTTCGGTGTCGAACTGCCTCAGCGTTGGATTAAGCGTGCTTTCTGACTCCTCTTCCAGTGGCCCCTACGGTCACCTGACTTAATCCCCTGTGGTTTCGTCTTATGTGGTTATCTCATAGATCGTGTGTTCCCTGCCTCCACTGCTATTTAATTTGGAAGAGTTGCAAGGAAGGATAATTAATGCCTTCTCTGATACCGACCACGACGTGTTGGGACGTTTATATCAAGACTTTGACGGTCGAATTGAATTCTTCTGTGTCGCAAACGGTTTTCTCTAAGTCTTCTGAAACGTCGGAGGAACTTATTCATAGCCTTCTATTAAAGATGTATTTTGTGTGTCACCGTTGGTGGCCAGGCTGTTGTATCGCACGAGACCAGGGAGTACTGCCGTGGCTCGGCTTTCTAGCCAGCGCGTGAATTTTCTTGCAGCACGACGTTCATCTTCCCCGCGCCATTTAGCCAGCCGTGCCAGTATCTCGCACATTACTGCGCGCCGTAGCCGATGCCAAACTTTGGGTTTGCGCCGCCAGCGACGTTATCTCGCTTATTTGAATTGCAAGTGGCTTCCCGGTTTTGGCTGCAGCTCTCCTGGTCTCCGTATATACTTTCACGCCACGCTGTTAGGCCGTTGTCGAGGTGAAACGTTGACAGCGGCGGGAACGGTGCATCTAATTTGTTAGAAACTCCTGATGAAGTGAACGACGGTAAACTTATGCCTCAGTTGCGCGACAGTCCGAACTACACTGACGGGCAATCCATCGCAACACCAAAAAAATATTAATGTAGAGTAACGAAATTTCGGGAATACATGTATGTAGGTAACATGTTTAAGTGTCTAACATGACAATTCATAGGTTAATGTACACGCTAGATAAGCCATTGCAAATGTGAGATGCTTAGAAAGCATCGCTCATGCGAAACGCAACTCGCCCTTTTTTTCACATGATATCTTGCGAACCATGGATAAAGGGTATCAGACGGATACCATATTCCGTGACTTCCAGAAAGCGTTTGACTCGGTCCCCCACTGCAGACTCCTGACTAAGGTACGAGCATATGAGATTGGTTCCCAAATATGGGAGTGGCTCGAAGACTTCTTAAGTAATAGAACCCAGTACGTTGTCCTCGATGGTGAGTGTTCATCGGAGGTGAGGGTATCATCTGGAGTGCCCCAGGGAAGTGTGGTAGGTCCGCTGATGTTTTGTATCTACATAAATGATCTTTTGGATAGGGTGGATAGGAATGTGCGGCTGTTTGCTGATGATGCTGTGGTGTACGAGAAGGTGTCGTCGTTGAGTGACTGTAGGAGGATACAAGATGACTTGGACAGGATTTGTGATTGGTGTAAAGAATGGCAGCTAACTCTAAATATAGATAAATGTAAATTAATGCAGATGAATAGGAAAAAGAATCCCGTAATGTTTGAATACTCCATTAGTAGTGTAGCGCTTGGCACAGTCATGTCGATTAAATATTTGGGCGTAACATTGCAGAGCGATATGAAGTGGGACAAGCATGTAATGACAGTTGTGGAGAAGGCGGATAGCCGTCTTCGGTTCATTGGTAGAATTTTGGGAAGATGTGGTTCATCTGTAAAACAGACCGCTTATAAAACACTAATACGACCTATTCTTGAGTACTGCTCGAGCGTCTGGGATTCCTATCAGGTCGGATTGAAGGAGGACATAGAAGCAATTCAGAGGCGGGCTGCTAGATTTGTTACTGATAGGTTTGATCATCACGCGAGTGTTACGGGAATGCTTCAGGAACTCGGGTAGGAGTCTCTGGAGGAAAGGAGGCGTTCTTTTCGTGAATCGCTACTGAGGAAATTTAGAGAACCAGCATTTGAGGCTGACTGCAGTACAATTTTACTGCCACCAACTTACATTTCGCGGAAAGACCACAAAGATAAGATAAGAGAGATTAGGGCTCGTACAGAGGCATATAGGCAGTCATTTTTCCCTCGTTCTGTTTGGGAATGGAAGAGGGAGAGAAGATGCTAGTTGTGGTACGAGGTACCCTCCGTCACGCACCGTATGGTGGATTGCGGAGTATGTAGATGTAGATGCTGTTTTATCAATAACCGGTGTAACAGCAGAATATTGAATGCAAGCATGCAAACATGCATGCATTATGTTGTACAGTTGCTGTATGTCAGTTTGTGGAATGGAGTTCCGTATCTGTTGCACTTGGTCGGTCGATACAGGGACACTTAATGCTGGGTGTCGATGACGCTAGAGTTATCGTCCGATATGTGCTCAACTGGAGACGGATCTCGGTGATGGAGCAGGTCAAGACAACAAATCTGCACTCAGTAGAGTATGTTGGTTTACAACAGCGGTATGCGAGCGAGGGTTACCGTGTTCGAAAACACTCCCTGAAATGCTGTTCATGAATGGCAGCACAACAGTTCTGATCATCAGACTGACGTACGAATTTGCAGTTAGGGTGGATGGGATAACCACGAGGGGGCCATAACTCCAGGGATAGGTATAGTGTGTCGACCACGCAGACAGGTTGGTTGCAGGTCCTCAACAGGCCTCCTCCTAACGTACGCACTGCCATCAATGGCACAGAGACAGAACCACATTTCATCAGAAGACACAACAGACCGCCACCCTGCCTTCTAATGAGTTGTCGTTTGACAACACTGAAGTCGCAAACGGCGGTGGCTTGGGGTCAGCGGAATGCACAGTATAGGGCGTCTGGCTCGGAGCTGCCCTTGAAGTAACCGATTTGTAACAGTTCGTTGTCAGTGTGGTGCCAACTGATGCTCAAATTGGTACAGCAGAAGCAGTACGATACGCCAGACATACGCTGAACATGATGGTCTTCCCTCTCGCTAGTGCCACTTGGCCGTCCGGAGCCCAGCCTTCTTTCGACCGTACATTATCGTGACCACCGCTGCCAGCAATCATGTACAGTGGCTGCAATCCTGCCAAGTCTTCCTGAAATATCGCAGAAGGAACATCCAGCTTCTCGTGGCCCCATTACACGACATTGTTCAAACTCAGTGAGGTACTGAAAATGGCGTCATTGTCGCCTTAAAGGCGTTCTTGACTAACATCAACTCACAACGCCAATCCTAAACGTAACTAACACTCACGACCGTTACAGCGTATATTTAAAGCAAACCTGGTTTGCATCCTAATAATGGCGCTACTAACGCCACTGTTATGCGACTGGCGCGAAACTTAAGTAGACACCATCTTTCAGATGTAGAAATACGACTACTGTCTTTCGTTTGCATTGCACAGCCCCTTCTTCATGTTGTAATTGTTTTCCGTCTGTGTATTTCGTTTCCCGTGGAACCAGGAGCAGTGTCCTCCCAAACGCAGCAGCAATACACTGTCTGCAAACTGAAGAGCAACCAAGAGAGTCCCCACTCTCTGTCTCCAGCTACCTCACAAGATGCAGCTATAGGCTGTTTCACAGCCTTACTGACCTGTCTGCACCACACCTTTTGAATCAGTGCTGAGACAATCCGCAGACACAGATGGATAAACGCGTTTACACCTTTCGGAATACAGAAATTAATAACACAAATGAAGCAAGTAATTAACACGTACAGCATCTACACTAATCGCCACACGATGTACTGCACGGCTTGAGGGAAAACTGATTCTTGGTTCAAATGGCTCTGAGCACTATGCGACTTAACTTCTTAGGTCATCAGTCGCCTAGAACTTAGAACTACTTAAACCTAACTGACCTGAGGACATCACACACATCCATGCCCGAGGCAGGATTCGAACCTGCGACCGTAGCGGTCGCTCGGCTCCAGACTGTAGCGCCTAGAACCGCACGGCCACTCCGGCCGGCTCTGAAATTGCATTTTACAGTAAACACCTATATGTACGAATATTGCAGGAAGACAGCGCACACAAAGTAACGGCACATTTAAGATCCTCATCCATATAAATCGTTAGTTGCATACATTAATGGCTTATAGCGTGTCAGTGACTGTACCAACTACACGAGGTAAGGTCGCTAAATGGTGAAGTAGAGCAGCGGCACATGCGTCTTGTACACCTAGGGCTGTCATACGTCCCAGCTTCTCCGGATTTGTCGCAGATTTTTTGGGCGTCCGAGGGGAGAGTGAGGGATTGTACAATCGTCTAGGGTACAACTGATTTTTTGTGTCGGGAGAAATTGTATCGATTACCAATAAACGGATTTGGATAGATCTTAGTTAAAATTCACTAAATGAGGAATGGTACGTACGCAGGCATTTACGCTCTCCTATACACATATTTTCCATGTGTCTTTATTGAGATAAATGGGAATCCGTGGACAATAGACTATCACATGTACCGCGTAGCCGCTCCGGCTGATAGACATTTGTTAGCAGGCAAGCCAGTTGTGCAAGTGTGTGTTTCACTGCACGTGTACGTGCCACAAACGTAAGATCTCGATACTACAGTACACCGCCTTAGGTGAGTTTGTACCATTGATATTCGTTAGTATTTTTTTACTCCGTTTTATTTTTATCGGCCAACTTTTCGTCGACTGATCGTACGTGCCCGAAAAAATATCTGATTTTACTCAAATGTCCGAGATTTTCCTAAGTGACGCTTGAGATGGTGTAAAGAGCGATGATGCCGCTGGGCAATGAATGAGAGGAAGCGTTTTGGAATGATAAGGCGCGCTGTTCCCCGCGGCAAATGGAAGGGTTTGGAGTTTTTTGCGAACGTGTGGAGAATGATACCTGCCATCATATTTAGTGCCAACAGTGAAGAGTGGTGGAGGTATTGTTACGGTAATGGGGATATTCTTCGTGGTTAGGGTGTGGTTCCCTCATTGCGCTTAAGAAATCGCTAAATGCGGATGGATGTAAGCACATTTTAGAGAATTGTGTATTGCATGTAGTACGGAGGCAATGGTTGTTTGTATCAACGTGAGAATGCTCCCTGACATAAAGCAACACCTGTATGGCAATGACAGTCCTGAAATGTACTGAGATGGTCAAGGTCTTGAACCCAGTGAAACACCTTAGGGATAAGATGGAACTTACACTTCGCTGCAGGCTCTAGCGTCCAACATCACATTCTCTGATTTCGACTGTTGGGGAAGAAGGGCTGCTATTCCCGCACAGACTTCCAGACTCCTCATTGAAAGTGTCTCCAGCAGAGTTCTCACTTAGTTTTAGTTCCTTCAGTGCTAAGTAGCACATGATGAAACAAGTTTGCTCTAGCGAACTCGATCAGCTGTCAGGTTTCCAGCTTTCTCCCAGTTCATGCCCATGCGTCGAAGATCCTGTGCTAAAGTTCGTTTCCAGGTGTTACGAGGTCTTCCTCCAATTCTGTATCCGTCCGCTGGTTTCTACAACAGTGCTTATTTAAGGATTCCTCTATATTTCACGCATAGAACATGCCCCGAAAGCTTCAGTCTTCTTTCAGTGACCATTTTGTGCAGGCTGTGTAACCACTTCTTCATAGAACATCATTTGAACGTGATCGCGATAGATTACGTTCAAAATTAGCCTCGAGAATCATTTATGAAAAACATTGAGCTTATGTGCTGATTTTGATATTTCCAGGCGTCGATAGGATGATACGGGATTATGGTCGAAACTTTGTGGACGTGCGTATAGTTACCGTTCTTACAGATCATTTCAACCAAAGGTATGGTAATACTGGAGTTGCCCATAGTCATTCTCATTATGAAATCTACGGCTAATGTGAAAAGGAATGGTGACAAAAGGTATCCTTGTCTGACGCCCATCAGAACACTAAAGGCAGCAGTGTTCTCAGCTACTGTTCTCACACAGCAACTCGAATGTAGGTACAGGTCTCTGAAAACATCAGTGAAATAGTCAGGAATTCCACATGGCATTACAATAATCCACATGATTCTCGGTGTATATTGACAAATGCTCTTTTAAAATTAACGAAACTTATCGCAGTGGAAAGTTGAATTCTATGCATTGTTATATTGCCTTACGTAGAATGAAAATTTGTTCGGAGCAGGATTTCCCACTTCGAAAGCCAGCCTGTTCTTCTCGTAGTCGGTAATCTGCCTCTGCTTGCATCCGTCCTAAACGGTGGACACATCTCATAGGATATGCCAACTAATAGGTGGTAACCGGATACCTTTGGTCAAGTGTGTAAGTAAATAAATAACCGAACATATCATCGTGTAAATACTGACTTTCACTAATCAGCAAGGATTACTCTCTTTAAAGTGAAGCGACGGTGTGCTAAGTGCATCGATGTTTTGTGTGCTCCTTATTCGAGCCCCTTGCGACCACTTTCTCGCCCGTTTTGGTTTCTACAGCCGTTTTGTTAAATGAAGCTATGAACGGGCCAGTCATTTGGCGCTCGGAAGAATATCTGCGGGCTTTTGATAAGTGCGGCAAGCGGCTAGGCTTTTCCATTATGCCCTGGAACGCATCCAAACTTAGGAATTTGCAAGCTAATGTAGTCGATCCATTTGCATGAACACCGGCACGCAGGCTTTCTGATGCTAACTGGGACGTTTGTAACGCGTTTGGCAGCGCCCGAAGTCCGTTGTAATTGGGAAATATGCTGAGCGTGCCCCCGTAATGGAGGAAGACATTTATCTACATTTAGGGATAGAATTCCTGCTTTGGTACGAACATCAAGTGTCAAGGGGCAGCCGGCCGAAGTGGCCGTGCGGTTAAAGGCGCTGCAGTCTGGAACCGCAAGACCGCTACGGTCGCAGGTTCGAATCCTGCCTCGGGCATGGATGTTTGTGATGTCCTTAGGTTAGTTAGGTTTAACTAGTTCTAAGTTCTAGGGGACTAATGACCTCAGCAGTTGAGTCCCATAGTGCTCAGAGCCATTTTTTTTGTCAAGGGGCACGTGGCATTTGAATACACGATTCTGGCGGTGAAATAAAGTGAAAGAAAAATCGGCTAACGTCAGGCTCAAGTTACTAGATTCTTTGGAGATGCGGTAGTCGAAGATTATGAATGTGAGGTGCATTTGCGAATATCAGTTCTCTCTTGATTCGTTTGACGGATGCCCCATAATCCAGTTCATCGCTTAATATGTACTATGAATTTGTCACAACCATTGCGATTTATTTTTGTCACGGTCAGTGTTTTCTTCGATATAATTGTTAATTTGCCACAGAAATTCGCAAAGAAGATTAGTGTGTAACGTCCCGTCGATGACAAGGTCATGACACTGCTGACGTGACCGGGTACGGGAATCATCTCGGCCTTCCCCGTAATCGATTTCGGGAAACTAAGAAAAACCTATGTCTCATTGGCCTGACGGACATTAGAACAGTGCTGTTTTTAGTGATGGCCATACGTACAGCAGTAGAAGAAAAAAATGACCACTATTCACTCTTAAAGTTCTCGATGGCTCAGAAAACATATCAGTATATAAAATTTTTTGATCATTTGCGCAATAACATAAAATGTCTGACAGGAAATTTAAATAAACTAAAATCTTTTCGTCTGGACAACTCCATCTGTTCCACGGATGAGTTTTCATTTTAAAACTGGTAGCCTGTAAGAAAATCACAAAAGAATGTATGTGCATGAGTAGGGCAGAAAATATATTCATAATTGTTAAAAATTATCGTGTATACATAACCTGTTCTACATCATTTCGATAACAAGTCCACGGAACATGAAACTAACCAAGTACTTTTAAATGAGAATCCAGTACCCTAACTCATTCTCTATTAGTTATGGACAAAAAGTCCCCTTACGGTGACTTACACTGCATTGTGCTCGCGCAATTCTCTGCTTCTCAATTTAACCATTGATTACGAGCTGCGGATCTAAAATGAATGCCCACCATCTCGCATTTTTAGTTAGTACTTACAAGGGAACCTCCCCATCGCACCCCCCTCAGATTTAGTTATAAATTGACACAGTGGATAGGCCTTGAAAAACTGAACACAGATCAATCGAGAAAACAGGAAGAAGTTATGCGGAACTATGATAAAATAAGCAAAATATACAAACTGAGTAGTAAAAGTGTAAGATATGCAACATCAAGGGCTATGTAAGCTGAAGAGCGCCGTGGTTAGAGTGATAAACTCCGTAACGAGAGGTCCTTGGTTCGAGTCCTCCTCCGAATAAAAATTTTACTTACTTTCTTTTCGCAAAGTTACGATCTGACCGTTCGTTCATTGACGTCTCTGTTCACTGTAATAAGTTTAGTGTCTGTGTTTTGCGACCGCACCGCAAAACCGTGCGATTAGTAGACGAAAGGACATGCCTCTCCAATAGGAACCGAAAATATTTGATCACAAATTCATAGGTCAACCGATTCCTCCACAGGAAAACACGTCTGAAATATTCTATACGACACTGGTGACGGCATGTGCGTCACATGACAGGAATATGTTGTCGACCCACCTAACTTGTACACTTGGCGAATGGCTAAAAAGATTCTTCTACGTTGCCCGATTTAGGTTTTCTTGTGGATGTGATAATCACTCCCAAAAAAGTGATGAAAACATAAGAGTTTGTCACATAAACGGCAACAAATGAATGCAACAGTCGCACAGTTTTCCCTGTGCTCTGTCAAAACATACGTTTTTAACGTTTTCAAGTTTTTCCGTGTGTAGACTGTCAAATCCTGCATGTGTCAAAGCAAATCTGAACATGTCCTGGAATTTTGGAGAGCGAAGTTGATCATGTCTGAGTGCATGAACTTTGATAATTGTCTGAAAATAAATAATTAAAACTTTTCACTCGAGGGCGGATTGAACCAGGGACCTTCCGCTCCGTAGCTGCTCACGGTAACCACGGGACCACGGTGCTCCTCAGTGTACACGTCCCTTGATGTGGCTTATCTTGCACACGGACTACTCAGTTTGTATATTTTGCTTATTTTTTTCATAGTTCGATACAACTTCTTCCTGTTTTCTCGATTGATCTGTGTTCAGTTTTTCATGGCCTATCCCTGTGCCAACTTATGACTGAATCTGAGGGGGGTGCGATGGGGAGGTTCCCTCGTTAAAACTGTAGGGCCTGTTAACATATAGAAAACATGGTTTCTGGGAAGCGAGAAATTCTGTGGAAAATACGTGGATATATAATGGAGCACATTTTCTTTCTCGACCAATTTCTGTTGGATGAAAATCGTGTTTTGTGGTGGGACATCGTGAAACATTCCCACTTCAGACCCTATAGTTTCGGCCGGAGTGGCCGTGCGGTTGTAGGCGCTTCAGTCTGGAACCGAGCGACCGCTACGGTCGCAGGGTCGAATCCTGCCTCGGGCATGGATGTGTGTGATGTCCTTAGGTTAGTTAGGTTTAATTAGTTCTAAGTTCTAGGCGACTGATGACCTCAGAAGTTAGGTCGCATAGTGCTCAGAGCCATTTGAACCATTTTGAACCCTGAAGTTCCGATGGGTGGTAGCGCTATACACAGCTCTCCAAAGGGCATCTGTAACTTAGGTGCGTTCTAAGCAGAGAGCTCTCATCGAATTTAATTTTACGGAAAACCAGTGCAGCGCAGATATAGGCGCTTGCAGAATGCCTACGAAGGCCTGGCAGTGAACAAAAGCATGGTGACTAGTTGGGCGATGCGTCCGCCATCCTCGCAACAAGGTCGCCCAAACCTGTCTGATCTCCCAGTGCAGGTCTACCGCACACAGCTGTGACACCTACAATGTTGGACTTCAGTGTGTTCTTGTCCTCAAAAATCCAAACGAACTTCTCTTTGAAGTTAAAGCAATTGCAGCCCTCGGTCACAAAATTTAAGTCTTTCGACCAGGTTTCGACACTTCTATGAGTGCCTTCATCAGAAATTAAATATTCAAAGTGGCCTATAACATAGGTACAGAATTATGGGAAAACTTTTTTATATAAATGTGTAACTACTGACTAACAGAACAAGACGGAAACAGTACTTACATGTCATGTATAGTCACAAAAATTTAAAAAAGAATACATGGAAGACGAGCCGCTATGGGCTGCTCATACATATAAAGCTACAGTTAGCAACAGACTGAGGCGCCCGCGTTAGCAACTGTCGGCACGTGAACATTACACCAAGAGTGCCATCTAGCAGCCGCAAGTACAAACTGGCTAATTAACATTTAAATAAAGGCAGACGAATATTATGATGAACATTATGCAGTACATGACGTAAAGGGCAATATTTTGTTTGACAGCAGCGGATAAGATAACGTTTCGTCTACATCGGAGCTTAGAAGTACAGTTTAAAGGATGAAAACGCCAGTACAGAAAATACAAAGAGGGCTGCATGACACAGCCTGTAGAAAAACGATATAACATGAAATGCAGCCAATATAAACCATTTAATAAACGAAAAATTATGAGTTGACTTAGGTGGAAAAAACATTTCGGTAACTGCACGAGGAAACCCGGAATCAAATATCAAGTAACGGTTTTATACCGCTGAAGAAGTTTTTATTACATAATTGTAACTGCTCAATGAGAATGAGGCTATCATTTCGAGAAAGATGTTTCTAATTCTTCGAAAATAATCTACGCCCTTTCTTCTCGGTGTGCAAAATGTTGATATCGTGAACAGCTTTAGGCGTGTGACTGTAATCAGAAGGTGGTCGGCAAAAGACGAATTTTAGGTGCTAGTGCCATTTTTTCTTAAAATATGTTCTTTATATCTGGTTGTAAAGGCACAATCTGTTGGCCTATGTAGTAAGAAGAGCAGGTGTCGCAGAAAATCTTATAGATGCCAGAATTTTCCAAAGGGGAACGACTCGATTTTAAATTACGAATGAAGTTTTTTTTTTTTTTCAATTTTGTTATAGGTAGGAAAGGTTGTATTTATTACGAAGAAGGCGTTGAATTTGATGAGAGATGGGCCCTAAGAAAGATTCAATGCTAGAAGTGCCGAGCGTAGAAACTCTTTTAACAGTTTTCTTTTTAAGGATGTCATTCACTATGCCAGGTTCATACTCGTTATTAACTGCTATCGTTTTGAGTAAATTAATTTTTCATTGAATTTTTCTTTCGAGAGTGGAATAGAAGTAGCTCTATGAATAGCAGAGTGAAAGAAAGCGTTTTTATGAGATAGTCCGTGCGTGGAAAACGCAGGTACGATCTGATCATTGTATGTTTCTGTACCAAAAACATTGAATGAGATTTTATTTTCTTCCACTGTAAGCGTCAAGTCAAGAATGTTTAATTGGCGGGCCTCGTTTTCGATTTCGATGGTGAAAGATATTTTCTCATGAAGTTCATTAAAGAGATTGAAAGTACGGTCAATGCCATCAGCTGGTCCCTTATAGATGACTGAAATTTCATCAACATATCTCAAATAGGAGAGAAAGCCTAGTGCTGTAGCTGAAAAACAGTTGAAAAACTTTTCTTCTAGAGAGTTGATGAAAATATCAATAAGAACACCAACTAACGGATTTCCCATAGCGAGACCGTTGATTGCTGTTACAATTGTTCATTAAATTCAGAATAGATGAGATTCATGAAGTCAGTGATTTGTACATCTGAAAGATCTTTTTTGAAATGACATTTTTTTCTACGATCGTAAGCGTTTCTTGTACGGAACGTTAGTATAAAGATTTTTGATGTCTAATGAAAACAACTTGGTATCTGAACTGCATTCTAAATCATTTATTTTATGGACTAAGGCGTGACTACTGGGGATGGAATAATTGTTCTCGAAGAAGAATGATTTTTTCAGAGTTTCATGCAGAAATTTGGCTAAAACATGGTACTCGCAGTTCATACTATTAGAAATCGGCCGCATCGAATGGTTAGGTTTGTGAATTTTAAATTGAGACCGAAGTTTTGGGGGCTGAGGGTTCATGTTGATAAGTATTTTCTTCTGAAAAGCTTTGATTAGAAATTTTGCATTATTGATACCTTCTTTTCGTAATTCTGGACTCGGATGCTCAAGCAGTTCCGAAATATTATTCTCGTTAAAAAAATCTAAGGTTTTAGAAATATATTCAGAATTGTAGGCAATAACTAAAGAGCAACCTTTGTCCGACTTAGTTATTGAAGCATCAGCTTCTTGAAGTTTATTATTAATGGATTGAACGAACTTCCTATCGTTATGCATAACATTATGAAGAGAGGCTGTGTTTTTACTGAGAATGTTAGCTACATGATAAGCAATTCTAGTTTGACATGAATTATCTATCTGTTTTACAATGAAGACCAATTTTTAGGTCGGCAGGCATTTTTTCTATTACATTTTTGTCGGACAAGTTGGGCATGACATTGTACTTCAGCCCTTTTTCAAGAAAGACAGTTTCATTCTGTGTAAAAGTAATGTTAGTCTTATTTAAAATTATTTTATAAAATACGTGACTGCTTTTTTGAAAGTACTCTGAGGACGGCAGGAAACAGACAAAAAAGTTTACTAAGTTTCTTTTCGTGCTTACGGCTAAATGCCTTGTTTACAAATTTCTAAATGTTCATTAATCTGTATCCAGAAATCGTCGACGTTAAAATTATAAGTAATACGATAGATATTTGTGAGGTCAAAATACGTGTAATATGCCTCTTCATTAAGAATATCTTTTTTGGGGTATAGCTTTTTCACATTATCAGAAATGAGATTTTTAACTATAGTTATGAAGAACTTGGGATCTTTCTTACAATTTGCAAAATTAATATAGGTTTTCACATAATTAGGGACTAGCCCCCTTTTTTCACATTGCTTATTAAACTGAATGGCCATACGTGTACTTAGTAGTTTCTTCTTTAGAACTTCATATTTAGAGGCACTCTTGGATGCTTGGGCAGGCAAAAATCTTAAAGTTTTAAACATTGCTGCGTAGTCAGGGACTGTTTAGAAAAAATGGCTTTGAGCACTATGCGACTTAACTTCTGAGGTCATCAGTCCCCTAGAACTTAGAACTAATTAAACCTAACTAACCTAAGGACATCACACACATCCATGCTCGAGGCAGGATTCGAACCTGCGACCGTAGCGGTCGCTCGGTTCCAGACTGTAGCGCCTAGAACCGCACGGCCACGCCGGCCAGCACCGTTTAGAAATAAAAGTTTTCTTGTATTGTTAGTCAGAACTTAATACTTTTAAACAAATGTTCCCATAATTTTGTACTTACGTTATTGGCTAATTTCTGATGAAGGCGGTCATAGAAGTGTCGGAACCTGGTCAAAAGACAATTTTATGACCGAGGGCTGTAATTGCTTTAACTTTAATTTGTAAACGATCGCTGACTATGCAGCCATGTTTAAAACTTTAAGGACTTCTGTTTGACATTGTAAGGCCTCACTTAGGTCGGCGCACCCGAGAGGAGTTCACACATCTTCATTCGACTGTTCTTCCTCATCCACCCTACAGCTCGGATCTCGCACCTTCCAGCTTCAGTCTGTTTGGCCCAACGAAGGATGCACGCCGCAGAAGCAGTACGTAGATGATGGGAACGTTATTAATTATGTTGAAAACAGGGTTTTATAGCCAAAAGAATAGGGAATAATAGGGTGTATTGGAATCCTGAATAAAACCAACCTGCTTTCAGCGAAATGAATGTGTTGCATTACCTATTGAACACACCTTAACGACGATGTGTTCGTGCATCTAAAGATCGACTGCAATCTCAAGGCAGTCTGTGGAGAAATTATTCGTTATATCCGCAGTAAATGTGAATGGTTGCTGCTCTTTTTGTAAAAACTGTCTGTGCCTTCTACACATGTCGTCCATGAAATATTTCGTATTCACGGAATGTTGACGTGCTCATCCTCACTTTTAAGCGACGGGGCTTTACAGATGTAATGCTACCATTTACCATAATGATCATTGTAATTACAGAAAATATTGCGTACGAGTATATTGAAAGACATTTAATTTTGTACTTCGCTAATTTTTGTCCTCGTCAAGACCGGCCGTGATGGCCGAGCCGTTCTTGGCGCTACAGTCTGGAACCGCGCGACCGCTACGGTCGCAGTTTCGAATCCTGTCTCGGGCATGGATGTGTGTGATGTCCTTAGGTTAGTTAGGTTTAAGTAGTAGTTCTAAGTTCTAGGGGACTGATGACCTTAGCAGTTAAGTCCCATAGTGCTCAGATCCATTTGAAACATTTTTGTCGTCGTTAAGTGAAGTGTAATAATTGTGTAGTATTTTTTGATTACTGTAAGAAAAACATTCTTGCTGTGCTACTAGTTATCTTAATGCAATTAAACTTTAATAATATCTGTGTTCAGCTTCAATATATTGCCAATACAATCACCAGTGACTCCAGTGTAAACATAGCAATTTGGTACCGTAAGCGATGTTATGGATTCTGTGTAGTGAGCTATGTGCCAGAAGTTGGCATGTATACTCAATACGTAAGTAATAGGTTCTTTCAATCAATATATGTCATGTTTAAGTTAAAAATAAGGTGTTGGATCATAACTAACTGTAAATTTTTCGGCAGAGCACGCACAAAAACGAAAACATCATAGACGAACCTGTAGCGTATGCTCTGATATGAAGTAGTGTTTAATTTATAGACGTTCACTTGATGATGGTACCATGTTGTTGAAACGTGTCCCAATATAGATACCGTACAGGAGTACTGGCTGCACAGATCACATGCGTAGATGTTTTCTAACAAGAGATAAACAAAAAATTACGCCAGTTCCGTACTATTGATCCGGAACACAAGCGTCGGAAGAAAGGGTGTTGAGAGCGCGGTGTTGATATTATTTTGCGGAACCCACACAACGCTGCGAAGCGCTGGTGTAAAGCGCCTGTCAGGCCGCGACGCTAAGACAACGGATTAAAGTTTCGCTTTCATCCGGCGCGCTTTGTGCGGGGCGCGCCGCTCTCGCTTTGTCGGACCCGGAGAGTGCTGCAGCGCGACGATTCAGATGTTTGCCTTCTGAAGAGAGGAGAGACGAGCATTCGGCAAAGCGAGTGTGCGTCCTCCGGAAGTGTCGCCCCTGCCGGGCGGAGAGGGTCGGAGTCTGGCTCTCTGGGCACCGGCTTTCTTTCGCGTTCACCTGTTCACAAGTAATGAGCTCCTCACTTGCCCAAAGTGCACCGCTTTTTCGACACCGCGCTCACACTCACCGTCCTCTAAAACAGTAATCGTCAAACCGTGGCTCGCGGACCGCAAACGGCCCGAATCCAGTATTCGTGCGACCCGCAGTTCTCAGCCGTATTTTATAATGATATTCGTACAGCAACTAAGAACTCACTCCAAAAACGTCAACTATAAGATCTTCTTAAGAGTGTAGTTTTCAATTTCAGTGAGAAACGGAAATACTTACAGAGCTAAAAATATTTTAAGTTGGTTTGTTGGTGAATTTGGCGGTAGGCTAAGAAAAAGCTGAGCGTTTACCTCAGAGGCAGAGGGGTAAGTAGTGTGGCCACTGCCGAGTTAAAAGATGTAAGGGGGGAATATTTTAGTCTTTGTCTTCCAGTCCTGACAACTCGTGAGCGTGTGCGCGTCCTACCGATGAGCTGGTATGCTATAAATGTCGACACAGAAGTACGCTACTGGCCATTAAAATTGCTACACCACGAAGATGTGCTACAGACGCGAAATTTAACCGATAGGAAGAAGATACTGTGATATGCAAATGATTAGCTATTCTGAGAATTCACCCAAGGTTGGCGCCGGTGGCGACACCTACAACGTGCTGACATGAGGAAAGTTTCCAACCGATTTCTCATACACAAACAGCAGTTGACCGGCGTTGCCTGGTGAAACGTTGTTGTGATGGCTCGTGTAAGGAGGAGAAATGCGTACCATCACGTTTCCGACTTTGATAAAGACCGGGTTGCAGCCTATCGCGATTGCGGTTTATAGTATCGCGACATTGCTGCTCGCGTTGGTCGAGATCCAATGACTGTTAGCAGAATATCGAATCGGTGGGTTCAGGAGGGTAATACGGAACGCCGTGCTGGATCCCAACGGCCTCGTATCACTAGCAGTCGAGATGACAGGCATCTTATCCGCATGGCTGTAACGGATCGTGCAGCCACGTCTCGATCCCTGAGTCAACAGATGGGGACGTTTGCAAGACAACAATCATCTGCACGAACAGTTCGACTACGTTTGCAGCAGCATGGACTATCAGTTCGGAGACCCTTGACGCTGCATCACAGACAGGAGCACCTGCGATGGTGTACTCAACGACGAACCTGGTTGCACGAATGACAATACGTCATTTTTTCGGATGAATCCAGGTTCTGTTTACAGTTTCATGATGGTCGCATCCGCATTTGGCGACATCGCGGTGAACGCACGTTGGAAGCGTGTATTCGTCATTTGCAATACAGGCGTATCACCCGGCGTGATGGTATGGGGTGCTATTCGTTACACGTCTCGGGAACCTCTTATTCGCATTGACGGCACTTTGAACACTGGACGTTACATTTCAGATGTGTTACGACCCGTGGCTCTCCCCATCATTCGATCCCTGCGAAACCCTACATTTCAGCAGGGTAATGCACGACCGCATGTTGCAGGTCCTGTACGGGCCTTTCTGGATACAGAAAATGTTAGACTGCTGCCCTGGCCAGCACATTCTCCAGACCTCTTACCAATTGAAAACGTCTGGTCAGTGGTGGCCGAGCAACTGGCTCGTCACAATTCGCCAGTCACTACTCTTGATGAACTGTGGTATCGAGTTGAAGCTGCATGGGCAGCTGTACCTTTACACGCCATCCAAGATCTGTTTGACAATGCCCAGGCGTATCAAGGCCGATATTACGGCCAGAGGTGGTTGTTCTGGGTACTGATTTCTCAGGATCTATGCACCCAAATTGCTTGAAAATGTAATCACATGTCAGTTCTAGTATAATATATTTGTCCAATGAATACCCGTTTATCGTCTGCATTTCTTCTTGGTGTAGCAATTGTAATGGCCAGTAGTGTAATGTGGATTCTTGAAAGAGCACCACGGAGATGGTCATATTCAAATGCAGTGCTGATTTGTAGCAAAGAACGTTAAGTTAGTTAAGGCCGTTGTAATACGACGCAGTGAGTAGAAGGAAACTGACAGGAAATGTCACCGTGCTAGATGGCGCAGTGCTTAGCACACTGGACTCGCATTCGGAAGAACGACGGTTGATACCCGCTTGCGGCCATCCTGATTAAGTTTCCCGCAATTTTCCTAAATCGCTTCAGGCAAATGTCGTGGTGGTTCTTACGAAAGGACACGGTCGACTTCCTTCCCCGTCCTTCCCTAATCCGATGGGATCGATGACATCGCTGTTTGGTCCTCTCTCCCAAATCAACCAACCAACCAACATGGATGTCACTCGCACACATAGGAAAATCAACAACACTTCACCACGCAACTACAGCTTCACAGCTCGTAGATCGCTGAGGGTGTTAGCAATTTGAAACTGACAACAATCGATGCGAACTGCTCTGAATGGTGTCGACTTTTAATGATCGGTGCTTGGGGGTCGGCGGGCAACTCACAAACGCCCTTACTATAAATTATTGGGGGTTCATAAAATGCTAATTCATATACATTTCCAATTAATAACAAGATCGATATTGGTTCTTGAGCAAAAAAGTTTGACGACCACTGCTCTATAGGATATATCGAACGAGGTGGCGCAGAACACTGCATTGGACTCGTATCCGGGAAGGCAGCCATTCATAATTTCTGGAATAGCGTTATGACAGAAGCGATCGAGATAAAAATTTCTGATGACACCCTCAACAACGGCGGCGGTCTGCAACTTCGGAGCCGGCCGTCGGAAGGCTGAAGCGGACTCGGCCGTCATATGAATCAGGCAGTGCAATGTTGTATTTGTCCGCCGATACCAGGCAGTGACTTCCAGTTAAAAGTTCCTCCACATATGTGAGTTACATTATGTGTGTACGAATGCAGGTTGTTACGCATGATCGATGACATATGGAAATGACATATGGAAGTTTTTTGTTTGGCCGTGAGTCGTGCACGGATAGTCAAGGCGACCGCTCGCGTGAAACGGGAAATCTGGTTTGGAGGCCCAGTCTGGCACAAATTTTCATTGTAGTCATTCCATTATACAGCTGATGGTTGTCCATATTCGCAACTGCGGCCGCAGTCGCCGCAGTGCCTGTACCTTCGGAGATGCATGTCCGAAGAAACATTGCGTACTACTGGCTTCGTACATAAGTTTTTCCGCAAGTTTAATAGAAAGAACAGGTACACGTAACAGAGATTTTAGTCATCAGTGATGTATTCTCCTTCACTATTTACAACAGTCTGCCTACGCTGGGGTAATTTTTCGATTCCGCGACTGTAGAAATTACGTTGTTTTGAGGCTTAGAACTCGCCGAGCCATGTTCGGAGCGCATTTTCATCCGAGAAGGTTGTTTGATAGAGTTCAGAAAAGATTGAAATTGTGCGTGCGGAATGACTTCCCAATCCAACTCTGTCAGTCTAGCGGACTGCGGTCGGACGTTATCGCGAGGTAGCATCACTTCACGCAGTTTACCTGGTCGTTGTAGGATTGCGTCTACAGGACGTCTCAGTTGTTGACAGTAAATGTCAACAGTGTTGGTAACACGTCGGGGAAGCAATTCGTAGTTCACCAAAGGTCGCTGTTCCACCAGATGCATAACATTATGTTTTGTGAATCCGTGCAGGTCTTTGTACGGCGAGTTGCTTTGTCTGGGCCCAGTCATTCCTTTCTTTTCCTTTTATTAGCACAAAGACACCATTTCTCGACACTGCTAACGATGCGGGATAGGAATGTTCGGTCTTGTTAACGGGCCAATTGATGACGGGCTAGCAGAGATGCACATATGACCATTCGCTGATTTTTGTGATTTTGGCTTAGAGCATGCGGTGGCACCCATACACCCGAATTTTTAACCTTCCCCATTGCTTGCAAATGTCGCACGATGGTTGAATGATCATATTTCATCGCATATGCCAGTTCTCGAGTACACTGATGTGGATCATTAAGGGTTCAAATGGTTCAAATGGCTCTGAGCACTACGGGACTCGACTGCTGAGGTCATTAGTCCCCTAGCACTCAGAACTAGTTAAACCTAACTAACCTAAGGACATCACAAACATCCATGCCCGAGGCAGGATTCGAACCTGCGACCGTAGCGGTCTTGCGGTTCCAGACTGCAGCGCCTTTAACCGCACGGCCACTTCGGCCGGCCTGATCATTAAGGTTTGTTGCGTTTAAATGATCTTCGTAAAACCACGAGGTCTTCCTGATCGTGGAGAGTCAAAAAAATGGCTCTGAGCACTATGGGACTCAACTGCTGAGGTCATAAGTCCCCTAGAACTTAGAACTAATTAAACCTAACTAACCTAAGGACATCACACACATCCATGCCCGAGGCAGGATTCGAACCTGCGACCGTAGCGGTCGCTCGGCTCCAGACTGCAGCGCCTAGAACCGCACGGCCACTCCGGCCGGCATTTAGTATTCTCAGCACGCTCTTGACACTGGATCTCGGAATATTTAATTCCGTAACAATTTCCGAAATGGAATGTCCCAAGCGTCTAGCTCCAAGACACCATTTCGCGCCTAAAATCTGTTAATTCCCGTCGTGCGTCGATAATAATGTCTGAAACCATTTCACATGAATCACGTGAGTACAAATGACATCTTCGCACTGCATTGTCCTTTTATACCTTGTGTATGAAATACTACCATCTTCGTATATGTGCACATCGCTTTTGTCAAAAATGGCTCAGAGCACTGTGGGACGTAACTTCTAACGTCATGAAGTCCCCTAGAACTTAGAACTACTTAAACCTAACTAACCTGAAACATCACACACACCTATGCCCGAGGCAGGATTCGAACGTGCGCGGTTCCAGACTATAGCGCCTAGAACCGCTCGGCCACTCCGGCTGGCAGCTTTTGTTTTCTGACTGGATGGATATCAGCATAATGTCCACGAGATATTTTTTCTTGTGCGGGAATATAATAATGCGGAGATATGAGGGTATTGCTGCTTAAAAACAGCTCTCGTGAAAGAAAGAAGAGAGAGAGAAGTCTGATGAGTCGAGAGGAAACCAAGTGGAGCTCGCAGCCCCCTTCCCCCTGGGGCCAGGTGCAGCAGCAAGAGCCGTTACACGTGGTGTGCGACCGTCGTTGATTGCGGCGCACAGACACAGAGGTGCTGAGAAAGAGTGCGCTTATTGCAGAGAGACCAGCGCCGGGCGGGCTCGTTATGAGCAGCGGCGCAGGCGGAAGTTGCGGACAGCTCATAACGCTTCGCGGCCGCGTTCATTACAGCACGGCTCGCCGGCCGCGTGTCGCGTGCAGTCGCACTCGCCATGGCTGACCTCTGCACCGCGCAGCTGGTCTACTTAACTCCCGCCCGATTCAGACGACAGAAAAAAGCGTGCGCTCCTCCATCGCTTCTCGCCATCACTTCTCTTTATACGCGGATTGTTTCAAAAGTCCTCCGCAGTGTAAGATAAAACTGAAGAAAATAATACGAGGAACATTTCATAATTAATGCAGAGCCGGCCGTGGTGGCCGAGCGGTTCTAGGCGCTACAGTTTGGAACCGCTCGACCGCTACGGTCGCAGGTTCAAATCCTGTCTCGAGCATGGATGAGTGTGTGGTGTCCTTAGGTTAGTTAGGTTTAAGTAGTTCTAAGTTCTAGGGGACTTATGACCTCAGAAGTTAAGCCCCATAGTGCTCAGAGCCATTGGAACCAATTAATGCACACTTTTTTTTTTTTACTTACACGTCTATTTATTTATTTTTTCAATATCTCTTCACAGTCTTTCAATATAGTCTCCCCGCTTCTGTATGACTGTATCCCAACGTCTCTAAAGATCTGTTATTCCATCCACGACACCACTTCTGTTCATCTATTGAATGACTCGAGTAACGGTAATAGAAAGCCTGTAGGGAAGATGAGGCAACACTTCCGATCCGTATTCGCGCAACTTTTGGACTACAACATTGCTGATAAGCGGAGGAGCATTGTCGTGCAGAATGAGTGATCCAGACTCGAGCAAGTGAAGTTTGGTTTTGTGCATTATTCTGTGCAGGTTTTACATGAAGTTACAATAATACGCTGCTGTGATACTTGTTTCACATGGAACTCATATCTGTTACGATGATTCCTTCGTGATTATAAGCAAAAATCATATTTTGCTTGAGCTTTGATTGAGCGCGTCGAAACTTTTTTTGGACATGGAGAATCTGCAGCTCTCCACTCATTGGATCGAGATTTCAACTCCGATTGAATGTTTCGTCCGGTTCCACGTTTCGTCAATAGCGACAATTCGACCTTCACTGTCGAGTTGTTGTTTGAGCAAGGTTGCAGTCTCCAGGCGTTTCTGCTTCTCTGCAGCTGTCGAACAGTATGGGACACATCTCGCAGAATTTTTTCTCTTCTTCAGAACATTCGTAAGAATATGGAATACTGATGTCGGCGGAATTCCAGGGGCTTGTGTTCCGCACTGGCATCTTCTTCAAGAGCGTCTGCCATAAGCTTCACACTTCCTTCATCTGTTGAAATTTTTGGCCTTCCGGGTCTGGGATTAACGTCTATGCTCATACGACTATCACGTAAACGATTAACCCGACGTGCAACTGTAGTACAGTCTACTGTTAACACATCGCAAACTTCACTTGACGAACTGTGCATTTTTGTCGCGTAAACTTTCGATCTTGATGTACGACCTCTGGTCTTCAACAGTCACACTAACCGAGCCCCCTGCAGGGTCCATTTCTACCTCTCGCCAGTTTTATGTTAGAGTACATAACGAAAAAACAAAAAAAGTGCTTCTTCCTCAAACTTCCAACAGCATCTCACCTAATTTTCATTGTTGTTGCATCCAGCAATCCACAGTACATTATTTATGAAACGTCCCTCATACCTATACAGGCCTTAAGTATAATCTCCACTCTTCCTTACGACAGTTTCCAACGTTTTGACAACTTCTGTGTTCTGGATAGGATACCTTCATTGTTGAGGTGTCTGATTAGTTAGATCACTTCATTGGAAGCGCCATCAGTTACAACAAAACGTTTTTGATTGTGAGACCTCTTTATTTTCGGTAACGTTGAAGCAATTCTTCTGCTACCTATTTTCTACTCTACTCTCCTCTTATGAGGATCCCATCTGGCAGCAAATTTTTTTATCTTTAACTTTTCGGTCATGATTCCGTAAACTAAAGTGAGTGTTATTCTGGCCTCGTATGCAACTTCCACGCATGTTTTTCGTCGATCCTCTCTGAAAATGTCATTAACAATCACCTGAGAGGTGTAGTCTGTTGCAGCTGAAGGCCTTCCGCTTCTTGAGTGTTCCTCAGTGCTTACCTGATCTTCACGGAAACGCGCATACCACCGTGATACTGTGCTACGATCCACTACACAATTCCCACACAGTTCTATCAAAGCGTTGCAAATTTCCGTTGGATTCTTTCCTCGTAGGAATTCGATTTTGATGTAGGAAATGTGTAATCTGACCTGACTAGGTTTCAGCTTCCATCGTAAAACTTAATTACACACGACACAGCCACGGGAACCAGCAAACACATACACCACCGTCACACCTAAAGTCTGGTTCCCAACTGACGTGAATTTCAACTTGATGACGCCATCGTACCTGTCGCCCAAGAGCAGTCTGCAGGACTTTTGAAATGACCCCCGTACTTGCAACTGGGTTGGCGATCAAATGCTTCGCCTTTATATATACCCAATTGAGTTTTTCATTGTGATATCCATTTTTATCACGAAGTCTTATTTCATCAGGTGGAAGGCATCTTTTTTCGTGTTTGTTGTTAGTAGTAAATATAGCCAGCTCCGTGCAGCAGCGTGTTAAGTCGGCCAATAGATTGTGAGTTGCACTGTTACTAGTTAATTCACATAGCAGACGGATTAAAGATAAAGGTACTTACAATGCAAGAACAGTAGTATGTGTGCTGCATTCTGCCGCCGAAATATGCATATTATCACTGTACATCAGTCACACAGTGTTGTTGTTAAGTAGCAAAGATGGTACTTTTTTCGCGAAAGGGTTTACTCAAGCTGCAGTGAAAAGTATCCTCAACCTTCAGCGCCAGAATGCAGCACATCTACTACTTTACTGTAAATCGTTGATTATCTTTAATTCATCTGCTACGTCAGAGCCATAAATTAAGAATGCAAGACAAGCTAACCTTTCCACCGTTTGTGCTCTTTAAATGGACGTACCAGTTACTGGGGCATATATCTTGTAGACTCGATGTAGAATTGGAGCATATCGTGCTCAGTGCCGTATGTTGAACTGTGACCAGTGGTTTCAGTTTCTTCGGTGTCAACCTGCATCACTTCGTGATTTTTCCATTAAGATGGGTTCAACAGCTACAGTGTTTTCTGCAGTCACAACGTGATGTTCCTGACACAGTCAAGCAACATACGAAGGTTGGAACTTTAATAGTGGTAACTATTTGTTTACAGCTCATACAAAATAGTTACGTGTTTCAAAGTTTTACTGACCTTCAAAGTAGTCACCAGCATTGTGTTGCCAGCGATGTGGAAGTCGTAGGATACTCTTAGCAGTGCCAGTAGTGTTGACAGTGCGAGCGGCGCGGTCTATTGCCCGACGAATTTGTAGCAGTTCTGAAGCGAATGCCGTGAAGTGTTTCCATCAGTTTAGAAATCGAGTTGAACTTACGAGGGCTTCAGTCATGGGAGTGCAGTAGGTGGTATAGCACTTAGACGCCCCATCAGTCAAACAAATCAGCAACAGCTTGCACTGTACGTACTTGAGCATTGTCCAGCAAAATGATGGTCAGTTCCTGCAGAAAGTGTCTTCACTTCTGTCTCTATGCTGTTCATTTTTGGAACACAACCTACGACCAGCTTAGAGACAGAAGTGATGACACTTTCTGCAGGATCTGACCATCATGTTGCAGGACAGTGCTCAAGCACGTACAGTGCAAGCTGTTACAGATTTGTTTGACTGATGGGGCTGCTAAGTTCAAATGGTTCAAATGGCTCTGAGCACTATAGGACTTAACTTCTGATGTCATCAGTCCCCTAGAACTTAGAACTACTTAAACCTAACTAACCTAAGGACATCACACACATCCATGCCCGAGGCAGGATTCGAACCTGCGACCGTAGTGGTCGCGCGGTTCCAGACAGTAGCGCCTAGAACCGCTCGGCCACCTCGGCCGGCGGCTGCTAAGTGCTATACCACCTACTGCACTCCCATGACTGAAGCCCTCTTCAACTCGATCTCTCAACTGAAGGATACACTTAACGGCATTCGCTTCAGAACTTCTACAAATTCGTGGTGGTGGTGGTGGTTAGTGTTTAACGTCCCGTCGACAACGAGGTCATTAGAGACGGAGCGCAAGCTCAGGTTAGGGAAGGAGTGGGAAGGAAATCGGCCGTGCCCTTTCAAAGGAACCATCCCGGCATTTGCCTGAAACGATTTAGGGAAATCACGGAAAACCTAAATCAGGATGGCTGGAGACGGGATTGAACCGTCGTCCTCCCGAATGCGAGTCCAGTACAAATTCGTCTATGACCGCGCCGCTCGAACTGTCAACACAGCTGGCACTGCTAAGAGTATCCTACGACTTCCACATCGCTGGCAACGGGTTATACACAATGCTGGTGACTACTCTGAAGGTCAGTAAAACTTTGAAACACTTATCTATTTTGTACGAGCTGTAAATAAATAGTTTCCACTATTAAAGTTCCAACCCTCGTAGAACAGAAACGCCTCTCCATTCCAGATATTCTGAGTCCATTCGTACATTTCAACTGTGGTAAGTATGCGGTACCGTACAGAACCTTAATGCTACGACGAATTTCAGTAGATTTCACATCTTCAGTGTTAAGGTGTGAATAACAGGATGTTGTTTCTCGAGGGGGAAGCATCTTTTCAGCCCCGCTGATTGTGCATCTGCACGGTGCTGCCACCTAATGAACATTTGGCACACTGATATGAATATCTTGTACATACTGGGGACCACTTGTACAGAAACCAGACTATAATAAGAATCGAAGCAGTAGCTGAGAGGGGAGTAAGCAAATTGTGATGGAAAACAAGCTGAAATTAGGAAAGGAATTTAAGTTCCAGGAGACAAAAAAGGAAAAAAAGAGACTAAGCAGTGGCATTGTAATTCTATCAGAGACGACATAGGACTTGGAAGAGCAGTTGAACGGAATGGCTAGTGTCTTAAAAACAGGTTATAACATGAATATCGGAAAATGTAAAACAATGACAACGGAACGTAATCGAATTAAATCATGCGATGCTTAGGAAATTATAAAACGAGACATTCAGTGTAGTAGCTGAGCTTTACTGTTCGGGCAGCAAAATAACTGATGGCGGCCGAAGTATAGGATATGTAAAATGCGGACTGGAAATAGGAAGAACAGCGTTTCTGTGAAACAGAAAGGTCGCGTAGGATATAAGTTTAAGTGCTTGTTTCTGAAGGTGTTTGGCTGTAGTGTACCCTTGTACAGAAATGAAACTACAAATAGTTTAGGTAAGATGAGAGCAGAATCTTTTGAAATGTGTTGTTGTAGAAGAATGCTGCGTATATGATGGCAAGCTCGAATAACTAAATCGGTTTTGGGATAAAAGAAGCTCGCCGGCCGCTGTGGCCGAGCGGTTCTAGGCGCTTCAGTCCGGAACCGCGCTGCTGCTACGGTCGCAGGTTCGAATCCTGCCTCGGGCATGGATGTGTGTCATGTCCTTAGGTTAGTTAGGTTTAAGTAGTTCTGTGTCTAGGGGACTGATGACCTCAGATGTTAAGTCCCATAGTGCTTAGAGCCATTTGAACCAAGAAAAGAAGCTCAAAGCACAGCTTGACTAAAAGAAGGGATCGTCTGGTGTGGTAAATCTTGAGACATTAAGGACTACTCAGTCTGGTGTTGGAGGGACGCATGGGAGGTAAAAATTGTAGAGGGTGACCAAGGCCGGCCGAAGTGGCCGTGCGGTTAAAGGCGCTGCAGTCTGGAACCGCAAGACCGCTACGGTCGCAGGTTCGAATCCTGCCTCGGGCATGGATGTTTGTGATGTCCTTAGGTTAGTTAGGTTTAACTAGTTCTAAGTTCTAGGGGACTAATGACCTCAGCAGTTGAGTCCCATAGTGCTCAGAGCCATTTTTGAGGGTGACCAAGGTTTGCTGGTTCAAATGGATGTATGTTGCAGTAGGTATGCAGAGGATGCACTAGTACGAAGAGCTGCGTTAAACCAGCCCGGACGAAGAGCTAGGCACCACAGCCATAAATGTATTAAATTGTGTGTGTTTGTACACACTGTGTACATGACGTGATCAGTAAGAGGTCCTTTGTAAATTACAGCCTCAGTGGATAAAATGTATCGCCATCATGGTGGCAATTCGTTTACAACTTGCAGGCTACAGATGGAATTTTTAGCTTTTTTAGTATGCGTTCACGAAATCCATTTGATTCGCCTCCGTATAATAAGTAAAAGAGTATATCCCTCCCTACCCGGAATGTCGTAATGTGTCGCTACTGCCTGCGGCATGCATATCGAAGAAATGGAAAATTCCGCAGGCAGCATGGTATTCGGTGAGGAGTTCCAATGTTTCTCACGTAGGCGGTCGCAATGGTGAGGGCAGGGTGGCGGTCGCTGGCCAGGACGGCCCCAGTATCGGCAGCGATCGCTCGCCGCCTCCCGCCCGCAGTATCGATAGCGGAGGCGGCCGGCGCGCTTCCGCTGCAGATAACGACGGCAGCGGCCTTGCTCTGTCCAGGTTAGTGTGCTATCTGTCTTTGCTCCCTACAACACACGCGACGCTCTTCGCATCCATATTCTGCAAATCACTGAAGTCCGTGACAGAGGATACTTCACGGTCCATGCAGCAGGATTTTAAAACATATATTGTGTTCGAACATTATGAATTACCTCCAAGGAAACGGTCTATTGACACACAGTCAACATGGATTTAGAAAACATTGTTCCTGTGAAACACAACTAGCTCTTTATTCACATGAAGTGCTGAGTGCTACTGACAAGGGATTTCAGATCGATTCCGTATTTATGAATTTCTGGAAGGCTTTTGACACTGTACCACACAAGCGGCTCATAGTCAAATTGCGTGCTTATCGAATATCGTCTCAGTTATGTGACTGGATCTGTGATTTCCTGTCAGAGAAGTCACAGTTCGTAGTAACTAACGGAAAGTCATCGAGTAAAACAGAAGTGATTTCTGGCGTTCCACAAGGTAGTGTTATATGGCCTTTGCTGTTCCTTATCTATATAAACGATTTGGGAGACAATCTGAGCAGCCATCTTCGGTTGTTTGCAGATGACGCTGTAGTTTATCGACTAATAAAGTCATCAGAAGATCAAAACAAACTCCAAAACGATTTAAAAGAAATATCGGAATGGTGCGAAAAGTGGCAGTTGACCTTAAATAATGAAAAGTGTGATGTCATCCACATGAGTGCTAAAAGGAACGCGTTAAACTTCGGTTACACGATAAATCAGTCTAATCTAAAAGCCTAAAATTCAACTACCAGTTAAGAACAACTTAAATTGGAAAGAACACACAGAAAATGTGGGGAAGGGTAACCAAAGGCTGCGTTTTATTGGCAGGACACTTAGAAAATGTAACAGACCTACTAAGGAGACTGCATACACTACGCTTGTCGGTCCTCTTTTAGAATACTGCTGAGCGGTGTGGGATCCTTACCAGATAGGACTGACGGAGTACATCGAGAAAGTTTAAAGAAAGGCAGCACGTTTTGTATTATCGCGAAATATGGGAGAGAGTGTCACAGAAATGATACAGGATTTGTGCTGGAAATCATTAAAAGAAAGGCGTTTTTCGTTGCGACGGAATCTTTTCACGAAATTCCAATCGCTAGCTTTCACCTCCGAATGCGAAAATATTTTGTTGACACCGACCTACATAGGGAGGAACGATCACCAGGATAAAATAAGGGAAATCAGAGCTCGTACGGAAAGATGTATGTGTTCATTCTTTCCGCGAGCTATACGAGATTGGAATAATAGAGAATTGTGAAGGTGGTTCGATGAACCCTCCGCCAAGCACTTAAATGTGATTTGCAGAGTATCCATGTAGATGTAGATTCGCGTATGGAGAGCGGGTGGAACGGTTCCTTAACCCTCTGTTTGACACATATAGAAATATTGCGAAGATAAGGCACTAAGTTACTTAAATTAGATGTATATGGTGATGCTGACACTTTTATATCCATCTTTTCAAAATGTACTATGTTGCCTTTATGTATAGTTGTCCACACAAGGTGCACGCATGCAATAATACAAGTGCCACAATGTTGTTCCTGTGGCTGGAAAACCGGTTGCGTTTTGCACTATTTCATGTGAAATGTCTAAACAATTACTTTTTGGCACAAAGCAAAGAACTGTTCCACATTTTCCACCATTTATAGGCGATACCCCTAAAAGCCAAGCCCACCTCTTCCTTTTCGGTCCATTGTTTGGCCAGTGCACAAAACTATTATATAATACATAATTCACTGGCACTGGAGCGGGAGTTTTCTTCTTCTGGACTTGTCCATCCATTACCCAAAGTCAGGCTTCCTCTTCCCAAAAAATATCAGTCCATTTGCAGTGTTCCAGGTAAGCGTTTGCTAAAACGTTAGTGTAAAAACGCACCTTCAAAATTTCATCTTACCGTTTGTAAACAGTTTTCATTGCACAAGAAAAAACAGCACCACAAAATCGGCAGAAACTGCTGCACCTGTAACTGATGCTCACGTAACTTCACACGATGTTTGCTAAAGATGCACAGCATTCGTAGAGTTTTCACCACAGACAACAAAATACTGAAACTTGAAACGTGTTGTAGAAAATAACTTGCAATTTTGGTGTTGCTTGAGAGCAACTTTCCCAAATAGTGTGTTAAATACCTCTGAGCGCCCTGTATTTAGTTTAATTTAGTGTTCGCGATCTCTGCGGCAGCGTACGTAAGCGGTTGCCATTTCCCTACACTTTTCTTTAAATACTGGTTCTTGAAACTTTGTAAGTAGGCTTTCGCCTGATACTTTGTATTTGTCTGCAAGCATTTGCCAGTTCCAAGTTTTCCAACCCCGTAACGCTAACCAATCGGTTAGTGCTATTTGGTACGGGTCTCACACACTTAAGCAGTACTCACGGACATGTAATATAAATATTTTGAGAGGAGTTCTGTGCGTAAACTTGTTGTCTTTTCCAATTATCCTAAGCATTAATGGAAGTCTGCCACCTGATTTAACTACGACTAGAGCCTGTATATGATCATTCCACTTCATATTTATACAAATTGTCCCTCGAAGCTATTTGTATGACTCAGACTCCTGTTCTGACTCATTGATATTTCAGTAACAGCATACTACGTTTTTTCGTTTGATAATTCACTAACGAAAGTGTCTATTGGCGTCCATTCTGGTCCGTAGTATTAGTAATTCTGCTGCTCAACATCATTTAAATGACCCCTAATGATTGATATTGAAGAAGAAGAAAGATTACTGTTCAGCGTACGACGATGAGATCGTTATAGACAGAGGACGACCTC
Organism: Schistocerca nitens; assembly: GCF_023898315.1. Taxonomy (NCBI): domain Eukaryota; kingdom Metazoa; phylum Arthropoda; class Insecta; order Orthoptera; family Acrididae; genus Schistocerca; species Schistocerca nitens. Next base: position 356,675,943 of record NC_064615.1, read on the forward strand.
GGATTGCAGAAAGGATGGGAAAGGAAATCGACAATATCTTTTTCAAAGGAACCGTCCCGGCATTTGTCTAAGCGATTTAGGGAAAGCACGGAAAATTTAAATCTGTATGGCCGGACAGGAATTACGAGGCGTATTCCAAGATTAAGGTCCGGTGACAGATATGCAACTGATGGTAGACCTGAAACAAGTTTGGTTTTATTCAGTAGTCGTTTGCCAGTCGATAGAGTAGATCGCTACGGCCGAGACAATCTTAGATGTGTGGTGTGATTAGGTTTCTATTGGCGAAAGGATCTTCAGCTTCTGAAATCCATCGTGAGTTATGTTTAGTGTGTCCACCTGAAATGGTGAGTGACAAACAAATTCGAAAGTGGTATCGAGAATTTCAGAATGGCCGCATCGATGTTCACGATAAACAGCGGAGCCGCAGGCAGAGCATTCAGACCGACATTGTTGATCAAGAGAATGAATAACTTCGAAGTGATCCGCGATTGAATGTTAGTGATCTGGGTAATGAATTCCAAATGTTGCTCGAACCTCAATTTCCAGGATTGTCACTGAACAGTTTGGATATCACCAACTGTGTAGGAGGTGGGTTCCTAAAATCCTCACTGATCAAAGAGCGAAGAATGCGTAGTGCAAGACAAGATGGAGATGATTTGTTGTCCCACAATGTTACGGGCGACAACGTACACCAACGCAGAATCGAGACAACAGTGAATGCAGTGGCGCTATTCAAGTTTACCCAGATCAGAAAAGTTAAGCAATCTCTGTTCTCGAATCGAAAAATGATGATTACTGTTCTTTGGGACGAAAAGGGCGACTTTCTTATGGATTTCATGGACCGTGGCTCAACAGTTTCAGTTGACGTATACTGTGAATCGCTAAACAAACTGAGACGTGCGATCGAAAATCGACGGCGTAGGAAACTGTCATCTGGCATTGGCAATAAACCTTCATGACAACGCACGCCCTCAAACTGCTGTCAAAAACATGGAGAGGATTCAAGTTTTTCGTTGGGAACTTTTTGAGCACCCTCCTTACAGTCCGGATGTTGCATCACGCCACTATTTCCCCTTCTTGCATTTGCAAAAGTGGCTGGGTGGAAAACGATTTCAAAACGACGATGAACTCAAGACTGGCGTTACCAAGTGGTTTAGTTCCCAGGGGCCATATTTCTAAGTAGAGGCGTTAAAGAAGCTTGTGCAGCGTTACAGAAAGTGTATAAATGTGAACGGCATTGTATGGAAAAGTAAAATAGATATGTAGTAAAATATTATTGTCAATAAAAAAAGTTCCTATGAACTTACTTTTTTATGACGAAAAGAACCTTATATTTGGAATACGCCTCGTAGAACCACCGACTTTCTGAATGCGAGTCCAGTGTTCTGATCAAGCGCCATCCTTCACGGACTGAATGATGAAATTTCTAATATAAGAACAATAACATTTAACGCCGCGGATATATAATTCATGCCTCATTCAGTGCCCCATCCACAAAGATCCGCAGTTAAACCATGTAGATGCTGTGTTACGTGATACCACTGAAACTTTTTACACCGAAATTCTAAGTAGCTTGTCCCTCCCCAACGCACAACTTTTGTTGACCATCTGGCATCCGGTTTTCTGTGCAATGGTCAGTATGAACGTTCAGATTTTAGTCATATCATCAGGTCGGTATACTAGCACAGTTTGACTTGGTGACTCACCCGATTAGAAATCCAAATCGCAGCGATTTCATCCACTATCGATTTTAAGTTTTTTTTTCTGTCATCAACTGTTTGTCTTTATCTCTGGCAATGTGTTTATTTAAAATGCGAAGTTGTACCGCGGGTCAGAATACACGTTAAAACTGTAGATGTTTCCCCTCTCCCTTCTCCTCCTCCTCCTCCTCCTCCATCCCTCCCCTGCAAGTCAACTCACAAGGAGGGTGGCAAAGGTATATTGCTTTCATTCAAGGCAACTTTGAACTTGAAGATAGCTTTGTCATGCTAGCAGAACTGTGTCTTCCAGGGCTACTGGACACGGACCTTAGCCCACGCACTTAACAGCATGAGTAAGTCAGACACCAAACTGCTCATGAGGGGAACTAGCTACTCCACAACACAATCCTATTCTGCATGAATTCCAGAAACACCACTGAACCACTGAACGCCAAACGTATGAAGCCATTAGGAACGTTGATCAATGGAAGCATGTAAACAAATTAGCAGACGAAATTTCTAAGACCACTGACAAAGAGTATCAACACAGTAGGCCATTCAGAAGGCATGTAAATATTCAGCAGAATGAGATACTCTGTAGGCTGGAAGAAGGCACTTTAATATTAACTGATTATGAACTCCAGACACTTTGACAACAGATATATTGCAAATACTGTAGATACTTTAGGCTAAATAGAGATTTTACATTCTTTCCGAAAGGTCACTTTAAAACTGTACGTAAGAATAAGATAGTATTTATAACAGTGTTGGTACATTGTCACCTAAGCCACTATAAACCTATCCACAACCTCTACTACGTTAGACCCATCAAGTTAGATTTAGCTTAATCAAACTGCTTTGCCACTAACACACAGTCAAGTAAGGTGTCTTGGGGGCAACGACTTAGTGACAAATGCAGAGACACTCACCCGCAGACATCAAGGTGGCGGCTCTATCATCTGTTCCATCTTCTGTTTATTTTTCATCTACTTTATCAAACATTTTATTTTTATTTCACGAAACTTTTTTTGTTATAAATGAGTAAAAAGCTGCTCTGGCAAAAAAGAAAAAAAACGAGTAAATGAAATGGCGAGCCTCCATGTGGCATACACGGGCAGCGGTCCTTGTACACAGAGGCATTGATGGTGGCCAGCTTTGGCTGCTCCAGGCTTGGCGAGTAGAAGCAGCGGCAAAGAGGCTAAAAACGACCCACAGTGAGGAATTAGACGGTGGGTTTACAGAGTAACGGGTGAAGGGAAAAAACACCGTGAAACTACACAGCACGCGGCAGGAAAGTGTAAGTCATCATATTATAATTCAGCCAATTTGCACTAAGTGTTTATAAATTATATACACAGATCTTCCTTGTGAATCAAGCTTTTGGTGAACACAGTATAAGAATGTAATTAGCCTTGACACGCAGGCAGAAAAAAAAGCGGCGGAGGACTGCAGTTCATGATATGTATAGCTGTACGACATTTTATTACACAAACAAATAACAAGGCAAGAATAAAATATATTTGTCAGTTTCGCAAGCTCATTGAGCGATTCGCGATGCTGCCCGCCGGTCGTTAGACACATTGTGTTTTGTATGACGCTGAACGTAACAACTCTTACAAGAGGAGGCCGCCAATTGTGAAATTCAGATTCGATTCATACTGCGCGTAATAAAAGCTCATGGCCAGAGGTGTAATGTGGCAAAGCACCAAGATGCACTTCTCAGCCGTTGTCGAGAAAATCGACAGTTAAAAGAAACCGCTGCGGTGAAATACTCTCTACGATTAATAATTTTCTACAGCGTCGTGGCGCAGCGGTAAGCGCTCGGGTTCGTAATCCAAAGGTCGCCGGATCGAATCTCGCGCCATGCAATTTTTTTTTAATTATTAGTTTTTTGTAATATATATATATATATATATATATATATATATATAATTCCCGGTAATCAGTTGCAACAATTATGCATATAATAAGTTGTTGAAAGTCGTTTGTCGTGGAAAAACTGGCGACTTCGAACACCATTATGTTTTCCGCAAACAAAGTTGTATTTCATAAATGTTATTGATTGTCCTCATAATGTTAACCACGTATAGTTAACGGAAGACGTAAAAACGATATTCCGAAACGAATATATGAATTGCTTATGCATGTTGGTGAAGGCGGATCGCTCTCCAATTGTACCGCCTCCATTTTTCCGTTTGCTTAACAGGGTGTACCAAAGCTCTCACGTCCGCACCGATTTTCGACGATGTTATAAGTTGCGCTATGGACCGCATCTACCTTCTTTCGAAGTTAGCAGGCAACTACGCTGTTATGCGGCGGATCGTTTCGGCCCATTCAACATCTGTCCTTCAAGTGTAACGAGCGAGTAACGGAGTTTATATTTCATACCTGCCACAGCAAATTTGTGTTCGTGGGGTCTCTATTCTAATTCGAACGTTTGACTTACGCTGTACGTATTCGTTTCGGAATATCGTTTTTACGTCTTCCGTTAACTATACGTGGTTAACATTATGAGGACAATCAATAACATTTATGAAATACAACTTTGTTTGCGGAAAACATAATGGTGTTCGAAGTCGCCAGTTTTTCCACGACAAACGACTTTCAACAACTTATTATATGCATAATTGTTGCAACTGATTACCGGGAATTATTTATATATATATATATATATATATATATATATATATATATATATATATATATATATATGTGTGTGTGTGTGTGTGTGTGTGTGTGTGTGTGTGTGTGTGTGTGTGTGTATACACACATTTGAATTACAAAAAAACAAATACTAAAAAAAAGGTTGCACGGCGCGAGATTCGATCCGGCGACCTTCGGATTACGAACCCGAGCGCTTACCACTGCGCTACGACGCTGTAGAAAATTATTAATCGTAGAGAGTATTTCACCGCAGCGGTTTCTTTTAACTGTCGATTTTCTCGACAACGGCTGAGAAGTGCATCTTGGTGCTTTGCCACGTTACACCCCTGACCATGAGCTTTTATTATGCGCAGTATTAATCGAATCTGAATTTCACAATTGGCGGCCTCCCCTTGTTGGTGCCCCAGGTTAGCTAAGTAACTATCTAGCCCTAGTTCGGTTCCCAAGAGCCTTGGTCTTACCAGGATGAACATAATTCAGCGTCGTCGAATATGTTAGTCGATTTCGAGAAAAAGAGAACTTCTTTGCCCTATGTGCAATAACATTTTATAAATAACGTTTTCTCCTTACTGTTTGGGAGTGACATGTTTATTGACATACGAGACTGCCGCGCCGTGCTACAGCCTTCTGAAGATTAACATACGCGCCATGCTTACTAAATTTTGCCACTTGTGATAATTCACGCACCTTCTTTTGTGTTTTAATGTAGTAACCCACAAGTCATCGTCATCAACATCATCGTCATCATCATGTATTGAAATGCTACTATCTTTCTGCCGCCTTCCTTCCTCTCTTGAGAAGAGTTTGTGAATGACCTCGTGATGAAAGTGGCGGTCTGCGACGTGGAGCTGAAAAGAGTCTGGGTGGGACCCCCGGCGTGTGCTTCCAGCATTCACTACTTGAGCGAGCTCTCTGCCGTTGGCAGCTCGTGAGGGTTGAATAGAACTCGGCGGCTGCGGGCTCCCGCATCTGTGTAGCTCTTCGCCCCATGCAGACGACGAAGCGACCACGACGTCTTTACACCAGAGTGTTTACTTCGAATAGTTATCAACTCACGGCTCATTGCATGCAACGGAGGCTGCAGCTTATCGCGGATTCAAACTCACGAAACCTATTCCTGGCCGTGACGAACTTGTCTTAAAGGTGAAAGGAGCATTATCGTCAGAATACATTTAACGGTAAACGCATACAATAGGTTATACGGCGCGGAATGTAGAATGACGTGGCATAACTAGAGAATTCTTTTCCTTCTGCTTGAAGGTATGACTATTTGTGTATGCTACTCGGGCAGCACAACATCAATGATGTGTTATGGAAATTTCGTCGTACAAGCTCGCCAAAACAAGACGCTACAGTATGCTGTGAAGTCAGATTTAACCCTTTGACTACCGACGGGAGGTATGCATCCCACGATAGATTATCAGATGACCAATTGGAATTTTTTGCTTGTTATTTCTAAGTATTAGTGCCCCACTGGTAAGAGGAAGCCTACTAATGGTTTGCAGAATTCTTATTATTGCAGATAGCACCTTTAGGTTGTGCTGTTCTCAAGTTTCGTAGTTAACCCTCGTCACCGTATTGTCACATCGAATTAGTTCGCACCTGTAGTTAGGCAACCCAAATAACAGATTCGCAAAGCGGTCTGCCTTCGCAGACACATCCCGTCGACGACTTGGACCCACGAATTGACGTTTGCCACATCACAGATGAGTGAGTTACAAACTTGGGAATTTGCTCTCTCCACTGATGTGTGTCTGTTTATTCAGCTTGTCTTGAGAGTTTTGCGCAGTAGTCTTCTGAAACCCTGGAGGTACTTATGAATAATCCTGTATATCCAACCCCCACCTCCAACCTCCTTGCTAAACGAAATATTCTTTTTATACTGTTACTTCGGAGTAAGACATTAATTAATATAACCATTTGTTTTTGAAATAAAATCGGTGGTCAAACTGTTTATATATATATCAGCTGGTATGATTGCTTTATATATCAGCCGGTATAATTGTTGGTTATGGTAAATCTCAAAACAGTCTTCTAAATGTAGAGCAACAGCACACTTTTTACACTGGCGTGCACTTCCACTTCTTTTTCCTATTGAGTAACGCACAACACACCATTTCGCGACATTCTTTTTCTTCTCAGTTGGGGGGGGGGGGGGTTATGCGCATTGGGAAATCAGCCCATGGTTCTGTCTGAAGGCTCATAGTGGTGGTACTCGTTGACGGTGGCCTGCGAACAGAATACCCGGGTAACAGTGCACACTGTAGAACCTCCTCATCATCACTACGAAGTACTCTTTCGCCATGTTGGTTGTTTACTGAGATCGGCTACCAAGTGATACACACAACCTTTGCCTCGTTTCAGAACATTGTAAGAGCCGTCTATTATGTAGAAATTGAACTCCATCCGTTCATATGGTGGAGGGCGCATGTGCAAGCTGAGCTTCATAACGAAACTTCCTGGCAGATTAAAACTATGTGCCGGACCGAGACTCGAACTCGGGACCTTTGCCTTTGGCGGGCAACTGCTCTACCAACTGAGCTACTCAAGCACGACTCACGACCCGTTCTCACAACTTTAATTCCGCCAGTACATCGTCTCCTACCGTCCAAGCTTCACAGAAGTTCTCCTGCGAACCTTGCAGAACTAGCACTCCTGGAAGAGAGAATATTGCGGAGACATGGCTTAGCCACAGCCTGCGGGATGTTTCCAGAATGAAATTTTCACTCTGTAGAGGATTGTGCGGTGATATGAAACTTCCTGGCAGATTAAAACTGTGTGCCGGACCGAGACTCGAACTCGGGACCTTTGCCTTCGCCGGCAGGGATGGCCGAGCGGTTCTAGGCGCTACAGTCTGGAACCGCGCGTCGCTGCGGTTGCAGGTTCGAATCCTGCCTCGGGCATGGATGTGTGTGATGTCCTTAGGTTAGTTAGGTTTAAGTAGTTCTAAGTTCTAGGGCACTGATGACCTCAGAAGTTAAGTCCCATAGTGCTCAGAGCCATTTGAACCATTTTGAGTACGTACAAAAGTCAAAGTATTGAACTGGATATTAATGGCAACGAGAAAGAAGCAGAAACCAGAAGAGGTGTAACATAGGGGTTCCGTCTGTCTTTTTGCTTATTCAGTGTGTTCATCGAGGTGGCAATCACAACAATGAAAGAAAAGACAACAGTCTTCAAAATTAATGGTATTCATATTGACTGTATTAGTTTTGCAGTTAACATTCAATAGTGGTAGACTCAGAAAGAACAAAATAAAACGCTTAAAGTCATAGAAAATCGTATAAGATGGTTCTACAAGAGGTAGGAGAGAAGAAAGAGCCACTGAAAGTTAAGGGCCAATGCAAAGCAAAACTTGTTGGACACTTAGTGTGACACAAGATATTCTTTTACAAAACATTTTCGAACGTAGGGGAAAAAAAACCAACAGACGACCTAGAACATCCTATTTACAGAGTCTCATCAGTGAAAGGGAATGTCATTTATACTTATAGATGAAAAGGACTGCTTAAGAGAGGAAGCTGTGGCTGGAGAGACAAGGCTTAGCCTTTGACAGAAGGAGAAGTACGAAAGTGACAAATAAACAAACAAACATCCAAGGGAAAATTCCGTCTAGCACTGACCAATACAGTGTTCATAAGTGACACGAGATAAGTGACCCTAGCCACTGAATGAACAGGGGAACTATTCTCTGTACAGACGACGCCGGGAATGGTCAGTTTTTTGGCGTCGATTCAACTAAAATGTAGGTAGTTACATGGCCGGTAGATCACTTGAAGGATGTGGGACGAATCAGGTGAAAGGATATGTAACGTGATTAGTGTTAACAGTATGGAATATATAAATTTCTAGTGCTAATCAAGCCCACTGATTTTTAAACGAAAGTTCATCCATGAAATGGAAGGAGTTGTCCAGGAGGAATAATTTTAGGTTGGTTTTAAAACTTACTTTGCTGTATGTAAGACATTTTACGACACTGGACAAATATCTGTTGCTGCATATTGAACTCCTTCCTGAAGCACCGATAGATGGTTCAAATGGCTCTGAGCACTATGGGACTCAACTGCTGTGGTCATAAGTCCCCTAGAACTTAGAACTACTTAAACCTAACGAACCTAAGGACAGCACACAACACCCAGCCATCACGAGGCAGAGAAAATCCCTGACCCCGCCGGGAATCGAACCCGGGAACCCGGGCGTGGGAAGCGTGAACGCTACCGCACGACCACGAGATGCGGGCAAGCACCGATAGCTTTAATATTGGGAAATAAAGTTTTTTCCTCTAGTGTTGTAGGTATGAACGTCACTATTATTCCCAAATTGTGATGGATTGTTTCTCACAAATTTCACTACGGAATATATGTACTGTGATGGTACAGTGAAAATAAGTTACTCGTTGAAGAGATGCCTACATGATGACCCCTGGTGAACATCACACATGATTCTTACTGGTCGCTTTTGTGCAACCAGTACTTTTGTTCCATAATATATTATTGGGTGGAAACATGCGAAGTATGTCAAGAGAGAAATTCATTTGCTACCGAGACTAGCAATTATACGATGAGTATAAGTAAATGATCATAGTTGAGTGAGCAGCTCATTAACGTGCTTTTTCCAGTTAAAGTTTTCACCAACATGTACACCGAAACATTTGGGGTGTTCTGCTCTGTTTACTGACTCCTGTTGATGTGCTACATCGATTTTTGGTACGTCGCTATTTGTTGTACAGAACTGAATACAGAGTTTCTAAAAATTGAGAGAGAGTTCATTTTCAGAGAGTTATTTAATAATTCTTTGAAAAACATAATTAACAGCATCTTCTGTTGCTTGCTCCGTGATGAGATTTATTCTAACACTAATATCGTGCGCAGAAATACGAGTTTTGCTTGAGGAATATCAGGCGTATAGGGTGCGACCCAGAATTGAGTCTTGTGGAAATCCCTTCATGATTCTCCCTGGTCGCCAAAATTTTCTCTCCTTATAACATTGTGTGAATTATTCAGGATAACTTTTTACATTCCATATGTTGTGTATGATTCAGACGAGTTTTGTGTAAACGCAATTCCATAGTACTTGAATAGGGACTAACATGATTTACCCAGTCAAACGCTTTGGAAAGATCATAACAAATACCAACTGGCGATATTTTATTATTTAAGGCTTGTAATATTTGGTGAGTGACACATCAGTTGTTGGTATGTCGCTATTTGTTCTTCAGATAGCATTCTCACTGGAGCTGCTCTTATGGCATCCAAACTGTGATGTACTTAATAAGCTGTTTCTACTAAAATGTGAGACTACTCTTTAATACATTACTTTTTCGAATGTTTTGGAAAAAGACTACAGTAAGGAACTTTGACGGTAATTATTTAAGTCTTTCGTGTCATCCTTCTCATGAAGACGATATTGCAGTACCTGTGTTTTTCTGATGACGATGCACTGCGGCGACCACAGCCGTTACGAAACACATCAGATGAATTCGCAAATGCGAATAATGACTATCAGCAGCTGTAAAATGGAATGACTACAGTGAAAATTTGTGCCGGACCGGGTCTCGAACCTGGATTTTCCGTTTATTGCGAGCGATCGACTTACCTCTTTTTTTATTTTTTATTTTTTTTTTATTTCACCTCGTTGAGTTTGGTCTGGGCGGACGTCACAAGACATCCGTTCAAGTTGATCGTTGATTCCTTTACTCAGTTTTTTATTACAGAGGGCGAGCAGCCCTCTGACCGAACACGCTGAGCTACCGTGTCGGCATCATTTGGCTATCCGTGCACGACCCACAGTTAGACTCGAACTTCCATATGTCATCAACCACACGTCTACGGTATGTACTCGCACATCCATTATGTGTATTCCCGTACAGATCAGACGTTGTGCATTATTCTGTGTGGAGTTCTTTCCTGTCTTGCAACTTTGTTGTAAACTGTTGAGACGGTTCACTTCAGGATGCTCCATTTGGAATGGGATTGATTGTGAACGCACTACGCTAGGTGCGCACCTGCGCGCCGTGGTATGCCGGATGCGCGCGCAGCAGGCCAGCTGAGAGGCAAGACTCGGCACGCAGCTGCTGGTCGTGCGTGGGGAGGCCGAGTAGTCGGCACGTCCCACTGTTTCGTTTCCGGCGCCCCAGGCGCCACGGTGCTGCTTACGCGCCGCCGTGCGGCGTTCAAGTCGTATCTTTCGCCGTTACAACATACTGAGCGCGGTTTTACACTCCCCGCGCGAGAATTATGGGAAGCTACCGGGACTTTGACTCAATCGTTGGTTTTCAAGTGCCGTGTTCTTGAGATAGCCGTATGTTTGCACATTGGTTTGACTGTGGTTTCACAAAGCAAAGGAGTGTGATTATTAGTTTCACTGTGTCCTGGGGTGGTAATTCCTAACTCTCCACTTGCTAATAAGAACTCTTATTAAGTCCATGGCCGGTTTCAGCTCTTACATAGGGCAATTGTCAAATGGACTACCATTGTTAATCCGTAATATGATGGGTATATAAATATTTTACACAACAGAAGATGAAAAACGGTGTAAGTGCACACAGAACATACAGGGTGTCTCTCCTGTAGTTAGGCGCATTTTCTACACTGTTTGCGGCCGCAGTGGCCGAGCGGTCAGTCTGGAACCACGCGACCGCTACGGTCGCAGGTTCGAATCCTGCCTCGGGCATGGATGTGTGTGATGTCCTTAGGTCAGTTAGGTTTAAGTAGTTCTAAGTTCTAGGGGACTGATGACCTCAGATGTTAAGTCCCATAGTGCTCAGAGCCAATTTAACCATCCGCTGTTTCGGCAGATATCTGCAATTTCGTTTTAGCAATGTGTATTCATAGGCAGCCCAAACAAACACTGCTTATCACGTCTTTCATTCGACGCCCAGCGTCGATGGAAAGCATCGCTTTTTAAAATGGAATTTTACGTGTCTAGATGATCCAAACGGAAAAATCGAAAGGATTGAGGTCAGGTGACCTAGGAGGTGAAGGTACAAGCTTTGCTGGGCCTGTCCATCTCGGACTATGTTACCGCGTTAGGTACCGTCTTGCAATACCAGCAAAATGTTGTAACCCCATCAATAACATCCCCCATCCTTGGACCATCCATGAAGTGTAAGCCCAGTTAGATGGGGAATTAATTGAAATGTTTCTCTTTCAAGTACCAATACATCCTACTGAAGTCAGTGGCGGCTCGTAGTCACACATTCGCAGTTACCTCTCAAACGGTGTGTTTCAAAAAATGGCTCTGAGCACTATGGGACTCAACTTCTGAGGTCATTAGTCCCCTAGAACTTAGAACTAGTTAAACCTAACTAACCCAAGGACATCACACACATCCATGCCCGAGGCACGATTCGAACCTGCGACCGTAGCCGTCTCGCGGTTCCAGACTGCAGCGCCTAGAAACGCACGGCCACTTCGGCCGGCAAACGGTGTGTATGTGGAACCATGTTTACAGTAATGTTTTGGCCTCTGTTGTCGTGCAGTTTCAGCCCTGTTGCTATTCGCTAGTAACTATGACCAGCTAAAAAACTCTCATATTGAAGCACAAAAAGGTGAATATGTTCCTGTTTATTAAAAGACTCTGACTGAAAAGTGCGGTACCAGCTTCCTCATGCAGCACCATTAAAAATTTTCAAAAAAATTTTGGCACACGAAAGTATTCGCGCCCTTTTTAACGTGCAACTCATGTCACATCCCCACATGCTCCCCTATCTGTAGCTCTCTCAAAAAAAATGGTTCAAATGGCTCTGAGCACTATGGGACTCAACTGCTGTGGTCATCAGTCCCCTAGAACTTAGAACTACTTAAACGTAACTAACCTAAGGACATCACACACATCCATGCCCGAGGCAGGATTCGAACCTGCGACCGTAGCAGTCGCACGGTTCCGGACTGCGCGCCTAGAACCGCGAGACCGTAGCTCTCTCACACCCATTCACTAGTCCATCGCTGTAAGTCGCTCATACTCCTGCACTGCCTCTTGCCCGTTCTCGCTCATTCAGCCCAGCTCATTGTCATTATGTCTTTGTGTCTCTCTCTGTCACTGCTGCTACTGCTACTGTTTCTTCTCATTGTCACTGCCTCCCTCTTGCTCTCTCCCACTGCTACCTCATTCGTTCATTCCCACCATCCGCCTCCATAGCTGAGTGATCAGTGCGGCAGAATGCCATGCCAGGGACCCCGGTTCGATTCCCGGTCAGGTTGGAGATTTTCTCCGCTTGGTGACTGGGTGTTGTGTTGTCTTCAGCATAATTTCATCCTCATCGATACGCAAGTCGCCGAAGTGGCGCCAGCTAAAAAGACTTGCACCAGGCGACCGATTTGCCTGACGGGAGGCTCTAGCCGCACGCACATTTCATTCATTTCCACCGGTGTTATCTCTTCTCACTATCTCTGTCTTCCTCGTTGTCATTCTCATAGACTGTCCCTCGTCATCACTGGCCTTCACCCACTTCCACTGTCTCCAGCTCTCTATTCCTCTCCCACTATTACTGTCTCCTTCACTCTTTTCTTAGCTCTGTTCAGTCGTTATCAACTATGTTCCACTCCCACTGTGTACCTCTTTTTCTGTACTGTACCATTGTCTTCTGCACTCTTTTTATACCACAAGCACTATTTGCTATCTTCCATTATTTATTACTTTTCCATCTTTTTTCCACTGCCACTACCTCCTTATCTCTCAGCATAGAAAAGCGCTTTTATGTTATCATGCCAGAATTTTCAATGAGGCAACTGGCACCCTACTTCTCAGTCAGAGTCTTTTAAACAGGAGTATATTCGCCTTTTTTGTGCTCCGATAGGAGAAATTTTTCGCTGATTTCCCTGTGACTCGTATGAAAACAACCTTATGGGTCAGTAAAATTTTAATACTTTACCCACACGGAACTGAAATAACGCGAAACTAATATTACACCTCCAACCGTATTTTACGTCACAAATATTTTGCATGTGCTTCAGTCTTACAACATGGGTTTCCCACAACTTTTTTGATGATAACGGAGGCGTTTTACAGCATATTTCTCTAAGTTTTCGCTTCAGAGCGGATTTTACATGTATAAGTAGGCCAAGTTTGAATCTCTGTATCTCGGAAACGGATAACAAAACAGTGAAATTTCCAAGGCTGTTAGTGATCGGGATCTTGTGAGTATAACTTAAAAATGTCAGCCATTTTCTGTGCCTAACCGTCTCAGTTTTGGAAACCAAAAATCATAATTTTGAGGTGTTTCTCGATAACTGACAAAGATTTTTGGAAACGGAAAGATGGTTCTTCCAGATTTAAAAAATGGTTCAAATGGCTCTGAGCACTATGGGACTTAACATCTGAGGTCATCAGTTCCCTAGAACTTAGAACTAAAATCTAACTAACCTAAGGACAGCACACACATCCATATCCGGGGCAGGTTCAAATGGTTCAAATGGCTCTGAGCAGTATGGGACTTAACATCTGTGGTCATCAGTCCCCTAGAACTTAGAATTACTTAAACCTAACTAACCTAAGGACATCACACACATCCATGCCCGAGGCCCGGAGGCAGGATTCGAACCTGCGACAGTAGCAGTCGCGCGGTTCCAGACTGAAGCGCGTAGAACCGCTCGACCGCAGCGGCCGGCTCTTCCAGATTAATGCCTACCCTTAAAAACCATTAAAATTTGCAGCTGTTAGTTAATTAGATATTCGCTGCTGACGGCGAAGGAACGGTGAAAAACGCTTTATTTGTTATGTTCTCCGGAACGGTCCATGAACTGAATGGTGACTCAATAAGCCCTTTAAGGCGCACTGTGGACCACATCTAATGCAATGAGGTCCAATCGATTTGCTGAATTTCCCTAAGCTGAAGGAAGAGCGTAATATTGTAGAATTGATCCAGTACCGTAGGATAGTTACAGTAAGACGTTCCTGGCCGAACACTTGATGCTACCTTTCTGTCACCGACATAACCCGAGGTATGAGCCACGGAAAAATTTCGTTTTTATGCGCTGCGTTTTGGCTTATGTTGGTAGCGCATGCTGTTGCATGCATACCGATACATTCTATGGACTCTACTCTTTTAGCTGCGACGCATTGATTCCTCCACGGCGGCACGCGGACGCGACGCGGGCTCTCGTGTGGAGGAGCAGCGATGCTTTGGAACTGCGAGCGCTACCGACTGCCGCGCCCCCTCCTCCCTGAATACCCGGCCGTCCTCTGCGGAGGCCCGCCATTCAGCGCGCGCAGCCCGCCCTCGGCGGACTATTCAGGCGGCCAAACGGCGGCCAGCTCGCGGCGCACGCCCTTCCGCCCTAGCGGAGGCAACCCTTTGTCCGTCTCCGCTGTACTGCCACTCAGTATCACTCCCGTTTGAGCGCAGCGGCGAAAGGTACGTCACGAACGGGCGCCACGGACGAAACCGCAGGCTGCGGTTGCGACGGCCACTTTGACAGGAGAGGTCGCCACAAGCCGTTTCGTAAACAACGTTCAAGGTCGTGCACCGGCTGAGACAATGGCTCGGTTTCTTTTGGGATGGTGCAAGACTCAAAACCAGGTCTGATTGAGTTTTTCCTAAAGTCATTACGCCGGAAGGAGGATTAGGGCGGGACTTCAACATGTTTACAGTCGGTTCCTTACTACACCCAGCTTCTTGTACACTATATCAATGTTATCAGTGACATCAATGTTGATAGCGTCTAAATCATTTTCTTTTTCTAGTTGTTGTTATTATTCTCGTGGTCTGCACACTGAAGACTGGTTTGGTTTGGTGCAGCTCTCCACGCCCGCTTCGTGTCTGCGTAACCACTGCAACACGTTTCAACGTGCTTACTATACTCTAACAACGGTCCCACTGTACAATTTTTTTTTTACTCTCCACACTTCCTTCCATTACCAAATAGATGCCTTATGATGTGGCCTATTAAATTTATTTCCTTCCCAATTCGTTTCAGTATCCCCTCATTAATCTTCCGATCTACCCACCTATTCTTCAGAATTCTTCTTAGCAGCCGGCCTGGGTGGCCGAGCGGTTCTAGGCGCTGCAGTCTGGAACCGCGCGACCGCAGGTTCGAATCCTGCCTCGGGCATGGATGTGTATGCTGTCCTTAGATTAGTTAGGTTTAAATAGTTCTAAGTTCTAGGGGAGTGATGACCTCAGAAGTTAAGTCCCATTATGCTCAGAGCCATTTGAACCATCTGAAGCCATCTTCTGTAGCAACACATTTCTAAAGCTTATATTCTCTTCTTGGCTGAACTGTTAATCGTCCACGTTTCCCTCCCGTACGGAACTACACCCCACACTCGTACTTCGAGAGAAAACCCTTTCGCGCTAAAATTTATACTCGTTATTAGTAATTTTTTTTTCTTGAAACACTTTTCTTACTATTTCCAGTCTGCACTTTTTATCGTCTGCATTCTGGTTATCATCAGTTATTTTCCGACCAAATACTACTCTTACGGTCTCATTTTGCAAACTAATTCCGTCAGCATCACCTGAATTAAGCCTATTACATTTCATTGTCCTTCACTTATTTTTGCTGCTATTCGTCTTCTGTCGTTTTTTATTCCACACACTCTCCATTTCATTCAATTGATTTTCCAAGGTTTTTGCCATTTTTGCTTTACAGTGAAGTGCAGAGATTAAAGTTTCTTGTTGCTCTACCTGAACGTAAATTCCATTACCAGTTTTGTCCTCGATTTCCTTGTCTGCTTGCTCTTTGAGCTCATTGAATATGGCATATAGGTTACAACTCTTTCTCACCCGCTTCACAGCTATTGTCCTTCACGTCCTTCGACTTTATGACTACAGTCTGTTTTCGATACAAGTTGTACCTTTCGTATGTTATCCTTGCTATCTTCACTATTCCAAAGAGTGAATTCCATAATAAGGAATACGGATGAATGAAGCATTCCTGATACATTTATTTGCTACTGATCACATTGTACTCTTTGTGTATTTTGCAGATAAGCCCCGGCCGGTGTGGCCGAGCGGTTCTAGGTGCTTCAGTCTGGAACCGCGCGCCCTCTCCGGCCGCAGATTCGAATCCTGCCTCGGACAAGGATGTGTGTGATGTCCTTAGGTTAGTTGGGTTTAAGTAGTTCTAAGTTCTAGGGGACTGATGACCTCAGAAGTTAAGTCCCATAGTGCTCAGAGCCATTTGAACCATTTTTTTGCAGATAAGCTTTAGCAGTGAATGGAAGAACTTCATGAACAAATTCGAAAGTGACTACAACAATGTATAATCAGTTTATTACATGAAAATTTTACAAATTAACAGTGAATTTCTAGAATGATTTGATGATGTTTTGTATTTGAAACATTTGACAACGACTGGATGAACAAAGAACGAAGTTTTCAGAAGAGTGTACAAGTCTACCATTTCAAACGAAACAGAAGTCAATATCAGTCTGTATTACCATGTTGGGCATGTGACGGTGAGGCAGATTTTAAATACTAAAACTATACTAAAGGCTGTTCAGTCAGTGGTGAAGAGATGCATGTTGCGAATTGCTACTAGAGACAGAAAGCAAATAAAAGGATATCGGAACACATCTGTGTGAAAGATGTCATTACGACTGAAAATGAAATGATGTTGAGCGGGATGTGTAGTCAGGAGAATGGTTGGTAAATGGACGAAAGAGGGTTACTGGGATGCGCGTTGATGATACCGTAGTACATGGAAAAGTGTAGAGGAGCCTTTTCTCGATCAGTGAAAGTGGCTGCTGGCGTAAAAAGTATTCTGGTTGGAAACCAATGTTCGTTACCACATTTCATCAGATACGTCCCAACAGATACATTAGTCTTCTATTAAAACAGTGTACTAATATTTAGAATTACAATAAAATGCAGACATGATAATTTAATACTTTACATGGGCCAATAGAAGGACGGACAGTGTGGCAGTAATGGGCAGTCGTGTTTGTCCGTACCCATGACCATACCGTGTGTGAAGTCGCCGGAGTTGGTGTTTCGTGGCGGACTGTTCAGGGTGTCTACAAGTAGTGGCGTAATACAGGTGACCACGAAACACGACGTCAGAGTTGTGATCGAAAAAAGATCCCGACTGAGAGGGACCGGAGACGCGTTTCACGGCGTGTGAATCAAAATTGGTTCCAAACCCGACAAGAATTACTGCAGGCGGGGAATGAAGGTCCAACCGAACCAGTTAGCTAGAGAACATTGCGATGAAAACTGCATGCAATGAACATTTTGAATCAGTCACCGCGCGAGAGGCCATTGCCCATTGCCCACTCCTTATTTTTCAGGCCGACAACAGCAAAGGTCATCGGGCTGGAAGAATATGTGGCTGGTTTTCTGAACACACACCGCCTTATTTCATCTCGATTGGCCTGCAAAATCACCTGATTTGAGCCCCTTAGATAATCTGTGGGACATTTAAGAACAGCGGGTAAAACGGCGGCATTAGAATCCTCGCAGTTTGGTGGGACTGCGCGATCAGATCGTCAGCAAGTGGCTTGAAACGGCTAGGATATACGTCACCGAATCCGGGTGGTTATCAAGTCCAGGGACGAAATTACACGGTGTTAAATGAGAGCTTATTTTGTTACATAACCTTAATATTTCTCGTACTCCTTCCTGCTTCAAATATTATAGTATTTCTTCTGGTATCGTAGTTCTACAGCGTGGCACGTCCCTTAATTTTGTGGCATAATCACTTCACTATAAGTGGTGCTATCTATCCTAGTTCTCAGAGTTGCTGGAATAACCGCAGAGCAGGCTGAAGATCAGACAATGCAGCCGTGCTAGTGGAGGAAAATACCCGAAGGTCCGCAGCGGTCGCTTTTATGGCGGACGTTACGAGAGGAGTAATGAGTGTGTGTGTGTGTGTGTGTGTGTGTGTGTGTGTGTGTGTGTGTGTGTGTGTAACTGGCTACACGCCTCAGCAGTCATCCGCGGGGGTCGCTGACCGCGCCGCACCGGCCTACGCGGAGTCGCGCTGTCCGCCAGTTACGCAATCACGGCCAAGCCTCGGCTGGGCTCGGTACCGTCGCACGAACCGCAGCGTGATAGCTACTGACTACCGCTGGAGGATTGTCCAGTTTTCCATATCCAGTTTGCCATCAACCATTTGTATAACAAGACCTTCTCAAGTAACATGTCGAGGTATATTTCAGCACCTGTCGCCAGCTGATGCGATCTTGGACTGTCCTGTGCGAGGTGCTACCAGCGAGTCAGTGTCTTGGTAGGCATTATTCTCGTTATTGCACTCCGCTACAGCACCATCACTTGTGTCCGTCTCATCCTTTCTTCTGGCCACATAGCCAGCCTATTGCCGTTTCAATAAACCTCCGCGTTCCAAGATACCGACCACCGTTGGCGACTACTGTCTCACTACTGAATACCGGATACATACGAGCGCACCGCCATTTTGGGTTATATGAATAAAAATGGTTCAGATGGCTCTGAGCACTATGGGACTTAACACCTGAGGTCATCAGTCCCCTAGAACTTAGAACTTCTTAAACCTAACTAAGGACATCAGAAACATCCATGCCCGAGGCAGGATTCGAACCTGCGACCGTAGCGGTCGCGCGGTTCCAGATTGAAGCGCCTAGAACCGCTCGGCAACACCGGCCGGCGGTTATATGAATCCTCATCTGTGAGGGTCATTCTGAAACTAACGGCTCCTGGTTTTTTTGTGATGATTTTGATTTTCCAAGCCCTATTGTTTTGTAGTCTTCCCGCTTAACCGCCTTTTGGTTTCGTTGTCCTACGAGAGATAGCAGCAGCAGGACGTGCTTTCATCCAGTGTCTGACATCAAAGTGCGTGTAAAACATAAATGTGTCAATGAGATGACAACATTTCCACCATCAACTATATTGATTGTTAATTGGCTCAAATGGCTCTGAGCACTATGGGACTCAACTGCTGAGGTCATTAGTCCCCTAGAACTTAGAACTAGTTAAACCTAACCTAAGGACATCACAAACATCCATGCCCGAGGCAGGATTCGAACCTGCGACCGTAGCGGTCTTGCGGTTCCAGACTGCAGCGCCTTTAACCGCACGGCCACTTCGGCCGGCGATTGTTAATTTTCCACTACTTTAGGCTATTATGCCATTTTTATGTTGACGTGCATGAGGACAAACCGCCAACCTGTGTACTCATCTGCTTGTTTTTATGCACGTCAATGAACACTTGTAAATAGTATAATAGCCGAAATAGACCAATAGTGGAAAATCAGTAACAATTGCAGTCGATGGCGGAAATGTTGTCATTTCAAAAACTGTCGGACCGTGGTACCTGATCGAAAGAAAGTAATGTGTCATTGAATTCCTTACTGCTGAATAAATTGATTCAAACTAAATCCATCCGCGCTTGCTAAAGGCGCATGAAGACGCTGCAAGACATTGCAAGCCCCACGCCAGTCTACCCCAGCTGCCACTCCTCTAGATGAACTCACCTGTGATGATTGGTTGATTACGTCCAAGGAATCGAGTGTACAGCTGTATGTTGGCTGTAAAGCCGAAGACAAAGATGTTACAGAACCTTAGGTATTGCAAAGTGTGTGCGAAATGGGTCCCGCGAATTCTTACACGAGACCAAAAATTCATCGAATGGAAATTTGTCGGAACCTGCTGGACCAACACGGGGCTGAAGATGAACATTTTCTGAACATCATCACCGGAGATGAAACATGGTGCGACCACCACAAGCCGGAATCCAAAAGAGAATCCACAGATTATCAACACGTTAATTGTCCAACAAGTAAGTAGCAATTCGCAGGCAAACTGATGTGCACAGCCGCCCAGGATTGATACGGTGTGATTCTTTTCGATATCTCGGAGGCTAAAACAACTATCGATTCAGAACGCTACAGGACGGCACTTTCTTTCCGACGTGTGGCGGCTCGACGCCGCTGTGTGTAAGTCTTGTTAATTGACGCCATTTAGCTGACTTGGGTGTCTGCGATGATAAACTGATGAGAACAACACAACACCCAGTCCCCGAGCGGAGAAAATCCCCGAAATGGACTGGAAACGAAGCCGGGGTCCCCTTCGGTTGGCATCCAGCCACTCTGACCCCGCAGCTGCCGCGGCGGACTAGACGGCATTGAAAAGGCTTCAAGCCCAGATTTTCAGAGGGCCAGAGGAGAAGGCCAATTTTCGTTTGGACACAACGCCAGGCTCCACAACAGTTTTACGACGCTAGAACTCGTTGCCAAATTTGACTAGACTGTCGTACCATATCTACTATAAAGTCCTGATTTAGGACGCTCAGACTTCCACATTCTTTGTCCTATGAAAGGTGGCTTACGCGGCCAACATTTTCCAGACTCAAATGCTTTTCTCAAAACCGCAAGTCGGTGGGGCTACACTCTGCTGGTTCAGCTTTTCACAAGCGCAACAAGAAGGATCTTGTTCATGGTTGGCAATAGTGCATACCGATTTCTGGTGACTATGTGGAGAAATTACAGTACGTAACTGAAATTTTGTTCTATTTAACTGTGTTGGTGTACTCTCTTTATCTGTTGTGGTTTCCATGAAAATAAATGGGAAACATTAGTTTCGGAATGACCGTCGTACAGATGCACTTGGGTCAGCTTCGGTTACCGCCACGTGACAGTGCGACTGTCTCGACAAAACACTCCCTATCATATATTCTCAAAGATTGACTATTTGCAATGTGTCCTCCGCTACGAACGGGGAGACAATCATCTTCATTTACGCATTGTATGCGGAGGATGAAAACTGCGGCTAACACTACGTCGAGGAGACGAAGCTTGCCCCAGAGCAACGTAAGAATGTGATCTGGGCCGAGCAGAAATTCAAACTGACCCATTATGCTGGAAACTTAGACTGGCTGTGTTCTGCGGCCCACGAGGAGCTCTGCAGTTTTCCCTCCTCCGTGCAAGGACTGTAAATGTCCAGCTGCCTTGCAGAGAGCGTGTTGACAACTGCTGTTCAGAAAAGGAAATGGCATTGCTGTCGTTAGATGACGAACTTCTTGAGGACGATGAGGAAAGCATCCGTTATCTCCAACAGTCCTGATCTCACGCCGTGATTTCCCGAAATCGCCTAAGGCAAGGGTTTTCTTTGCAAAGGACATCTCCTAATTTCCTTTACTAACTGGTTCCTGTTTGGAACGGGACTCGTATGGTCTTTCCTGTTGTGTTCGTACATCAATGGCGTCGGTGGATCAGTTGATCAAGTTCGCAGATTACGAAATGTCGGCAGGAACTGCCGTGTATTGCGCAGTTCCGTCCGTATACCGTGCAATATAATGCGAAATATACTGAGCGAGCGTCACTATTCTTAAAGCTCTGCAGTCCCCTTCAAAGCATTGCGCAAACCATCAATATTGCTCTCAGATGGTCAATATTATTGCGCGGTTCGCGGTTATGAGCAATAAATATTGAGCGTGTGGGGACTCCTAGAAAATGTTTTCTGTACTGCATTGCATCTTGTCTCTCTCTCTCTCTCTCTCTCTCTCTCTCTCTCTCTCTCTCTCTCACACACACACACACACACACACACACACACACACAGACGAGGAAGAGAGTACGTAATACATCAGTTCATATCTGATTCAGATATGGGCCAGCCAAATGGAAGATGGGGTGAGTGCTCTTCGTCTAGTGTACTGTTGGACCGGGGTTGCCTGGTATAAAACCGCGCGCCGCAACGTCTGCTCCCACGGCAGTTTCCCACCGGTTCAGCCGTCGCTGAGTCACGGCACATTCTTTTATTTTGGGTCCTCCTTACCTCCACCCGTCTCCTCTCAGGATCCCTCCATCGCTTATTGACGCCGCCGCCGACTTTTTTTGCCAATGCAAGCTGCTGGTGGTGGTCGCCGTCGTCCCTCTCTATCGTTCCTCTTTTTTCCCGCCCCTTCATCGGAAATTCTCTTCGGTAAAGATGGCGCCTTAGCATTCCTCCGCAGCTTGGTTCTCGCAGAGTCCGCGGAGAGGAAGAATGCTGTTTCTTTAGGGAGCATCTAAAGCACCTCATAACTCTCGCGAAACCGGCGTCTGTCGCACAGACTGCGTCTTACATAACACTTGTACTCGTCTGGAAGGGAAGGAGAGAGGTCACTTCACAATTCAAGAGTACATACAAGTTTTCGTTTTCTCTATAACAGCTGTGAACATGCGTAGCCGACAGCTAAAAAGTGACGGCTGTTTCCTTACAGACGAGATGTACGATGTAACGAGTTTGGGTTAAAGATAAAGCTGCCCTCAACGTCAAGGTTAGTTTGAACACGACAGTAATCTACTAGACATGGTGTTATTGGAGCCGGCCGGTGTGGTGAAGTGGTTCTAGGCGCTTCAGTCCGGAACCGCGCGACCGCTACGGTCGCAGGTTCGAATCCTGCCTCGGGTATGGATGCGTGTGATGTCCTTAGGTTAGTTAGGTTTAAGTAGTTCTAACTTCTAGGGGACTGATGACCTCCGATGTTAAGTCCCATAGTGCTCAGAGGCATTTGAAGCATTTTTTTGTTATTGGAGGTGTCTGCCCTTGGCCTCCGCCGTCCTTTGAAATGAACAGCCAGTTATAGCGGGATCTCTAGTTTAACGTGGATTCCGAACCTCTGCGCGGCTCCCCATTTTCCACCTTAACAAATCATTGCCGTACATGAATACAGCGGTAAGTGACAAAAAAATTGCGCAACCGACGTAGTATTTAATTCCGACTTAGAATTTTTAGTTGACAACTACCCATTGCACTACCAAGCTATATTATACGGTCCAGTCACGTTAATGTAACCATCGCCTGTGTTCGACGTCAACGTGCAATGACCACTCGCAGACGGCACGTGGCAGTACTAACAGCGGAAGGTATAAAAACTACGTCGGGGGAAGGCTGCAAGCCGTACAGTCGTTGTCGTAATGCGGAAATGGAGCGATTTATCTGACGTCCAAAAGGGCCAAGGGTGGAATCATTTCCGAAACGGCTAAGTTTGTGAAGTGTTGGCATTCCCTCGTTGTTAAAGTACACCGTGGGTGGCAAAGTGGCGCTGTCCAAAACGGCGCCCAGGCAACTGTGGTGCACCCCGGGTAATAAATGAGAGGGGTGAACGACTGCTGCGGAGAAGTGTACAGGCGAACAGAAGTGCAGCTGTTGAACACAACTGGCCGCCTCGATGAATTCAGCGGCTACCAGCAGTTAAGAGAACGGCTGGCGCCTGGTTCATGCACCCGTGGTGACAGTGTTCATCGGCAACGATCGCAGGAATTTGTACGCCAGTGCCGCAGCTAGACATCCACTGAGTGGTGACCCTTTCAGATGAATCAGGTTTTATGCTCTATGGGGCAGACGGCCGTTGGCGTAGTCGGCGTAAAATTTCTGAAGGCAAACACCCTGTGTTATATTGTGGGGACTGTTTTCGTGGCATTCCTTGGGTGATCTCGTCGTCCTGGAAGGCACAATTGATTAACTGGATCAACGCAAGTATGCATCTATCCTTGGGGACAATGTCCACCCCTATATGCTGTTTGTTTTTCCTCGGTACGATGGCATGAACCAGCAGGACATCGCAACATGTCACGCAATTCTCAGTGTACGTGCGTGCTTCGAAGAGCTTGGTTGGTTTGCAGAGGGTTGAAGGGACCAGACTACAAAGGCCATCGGTCCCTTGTTCCACGGCCATACTAAAGGCCATCGGTCCCTTGTTCCACGACCATACAATAGAATAAAAAAATAAAAAATAATGGAATAAAAAAACAAGCAATTGAGAGGACAAGGGAAGACACAGAACCAGAAAGACACAGACAAAGATTAGACAAAAGGAATTAAAAGCACACAGAGAGTGACAGTGGTTGGCCGATGATGAAAACAAAGAAGGAAAAACCAACCACCGGAAACACACTAAAAACTACAATCTAAAACCAGAGGCCAAAGGCCAGACTCAACATAAAAAAGGACTCGAACCCTTAGATTGAGCGATAAAAGCTCCCTGCGCGAATAAAACTCAAAACTAAGTCTGCCATTGCGGCGTCATCCGATAAAAGTGCAGGGAGCCTATCAGGCAGCGCAAACGTCTGCCTGGGCGTGGTTAAAAACGGACAGGCCAACAAGATGTGGACCACTGTCAACACTGAAGCACAGCGACAGAGAGGTGGGTCCCCTGGCCACCAAACTCACGGGGTTTAATCTCAATCGAGAATCTGTGAGACCACCTCGATCGGGCTGTTCGCGCTGTGGATCCTCAGCCGAGAAACCTAGCGCAGCTGGCTACGGCACTGGAGTCATCATGGCCTCACTCCCTGTCGGTATCTTCCAGGACCTCATTGACACTCTTCCTGCACACCTCGCAGCGGCCTGCGCTGCAGAAGGTGTTATACAGGCTTTTGGCAGGTGCTCACATTAATATGATTGGACAGTGTACATTCGTACATTGTTATACTGTGCATTTCAGACATTGTTCGTGAATGCTGATTTTTAGTTACGACTTACTGCTCTTGTTTGGTTATTGTAGAACTCACCTACTGCAGTTGTTTCCGTAAATCGCTTACGGAAAACGACGGGATGGATTCTTTGAAAGGACACGGATGACTTCCTTCTACGTCGTTTCCCAAGTAGGATTTGGTTCTGTCTCTAATGGCCTGGTCATCGTTACTGACAGACGTATTGATTTTTCGTGGCTGCGGTTCACAGTAATATAAACCTTTTTGACGGAAATCATCGTCATTTTTTGGCAGCTAAAGCTATGTATTCGTGAAATCCCCTATTGCATTTTCGACCGTTTACCCATTCTCAAGTGGTGTACAGTTCAATTTTGTGCTTCAGCACGTGCCACAATTCTAAAACTGTCTTACGTGTGTACATGTATCATCATATCAGACATTTTTAAAATTTTGACATGTGCTGAAGTACAAAATGTTGCTGTATTCCACTTGAAAATGACCAGACAGTCGACATTGGCGTAGTGAATTTCATGAATAGACAGCTTTAATCACAAAAGACGACCGTGTCTTAAAAAAATGATTGAATATGTGTGGAATGAGCTAACAGTAAGCTATATCAGGAGAGGTAACCAGTTATGGTGGCCTCAAATATCGCACAGTTCAGCTAGGAGGAGTATAAGGCAAATGGTTTTGTCCATAAACTGAAAGTACGATGTGCCTTTGCTGTCTTCTCCATTCCACTTCCCATGTGCGAGAGGCGAACACAATGCGCAAAATAGGAAGAAAATATTCTTTTATAATAAAACATGGAAAGGGTGTAGGTCTTTTATTAGCATTTATTGTATATGAAGCATGACAAATGCTTTTCACTTTTGCTTTAAACCAGATCGAATCTCTCTGCACTCGGGACGTTCTGCCTGCTAGTAAACTCCCAATTTTACAAAGCATCTACAACGTATATCTGTCATTTAAATATACTTCGATAACAGTTATATATTTAAATGAAAGACGTGCGTTATAGTATACACCAATACATATATACATATTGACGGTGTATAATTGTAAGGTTATTAATAATTTTTTCCGTTCATCATGATTTCCCCCCCCCCCCCCCTCTCACTCTCTCTCTCTCTCTCTCTCTCTCTCTCTCTCTCTCTCTCTCTCTCTCATATATATATATGTTGCGGTCTTCCCACTGGTCAAAGTGGTTTGTGGTACAAGCAGATGACAATGCTTAGTCTCATCTTTAATGGAGGACCAGAGTGAGATAGCGAGGGGAGTGGCTGCGCTGCTGCCCAGCTACTCGGGAATCCTCTTCTCACACTTTGAACGCTTCACACCCACGTGCACAGGTACCACAGCAAATGTCTTTATTCGTAGTAACATTAACACAGCACTGAGTCATAGAAAGGAGGCGAGCATAGTTGATGATAATTTAAATCTTAGTTTTATTTTACCTGCTGCTTTGATGTGCTTCTTGGCGTGGAAATAAAGTAAACGTTGATACTCTGTTGGTAGAGTGTGCATTTTGAGCATCCAGCAGTAATAACCATTACAAGATTGCATTCCCTTTGTAGTACAACGTTTGTACGTCCTACTTCACTACTTCCTCTTCTCGTCTGGTTCTCGTTCTGGTTTACCACTTGACCGAATAGCAAAAAGTATTAACGCGACCGCTTTCGTGACGGGGAGGGATGCCACTCCCGTACAGAATCTGCCCGGCAGGTTAACGACGAGGCGTTGATGTGACTGTCAGCATGGATGTGGGTTTTAGGCGGTTTCCCACATCCCACTAGTTGAATACCGTACTGGTTCCCATATTCCACCTAAGATACACGCTAGGTAAACGTTTAGAATACTTTCTCACACTTGCAAACAGACTTTTCTCTGTACACAGACAGATTTGGTACACCGCTTCTGTCCTAGAGGGTGAATAGGAGACTGATGATCTTAGTCATTTGGTCTCCTTAAACACGTACTCGCCATCACCATCTGTTTTACCACGAATAATGAGTACACTGACCAGGTAATGTTCGTACTACCTTTGAAGTAACTGGTAACTGCTAATACTGCGCGCCACCTATTTACCGATCAATGTGCTAATTCAGTCATGGCCGGCCGGGGTGGCCGAGCGGTTCTAGGCGCTCAGTCCGGAACCGCGCGGCTGCTACGGTCGCAGGTTCGAATCCTGCCTCGGGCATGGATGTGTGTGATGTCCTTAGGTTAGTTAGGTTTAAGTAGTTCTGAGTTCTAGGGGACTCATGACCACAGATGTTAAGTCCCATAGTGCTCAGAGCCATTTGAACCAATTCGGTCATGCTCTATGTGGCCATGGATCAAGCTCAGTGACCTTACGATATTCGTACTTCCAGGTAAATAGGTCCGCAGTTCGTGGTCTAGTGGCTAGCGTTGCTGCCTCTGGATCATGATGTCCCGGGTTCGATTCTCGGTCGGATGGGGGATTTTCTCCGCTGGGAACCAGGTATTTGTGTTGTACTCATTATTTCATCATCATTAGGGAAATGTGGCGAGACTGGACTGTGGAAGAGATTTGGAATTTGTACAGGCACTGATAACCACTCAGTCGAACACTCCACAAACCAAATGGCATCATCATCATCATGCACGGAGATAATTAATGGAATAAATGGTTATTTTCAAAGGAAGGTATAAAAATATTAGAGGTTACTGGTAAATGAAATACTGAATAATTGGAGTCTATAGAACAAATATTTTGTTTCCTTAGTTTCATCGTCCCAGAAAATTATACCATGCGCAGTACTGACTGAGAGCATGCAATGAATGCCAGCAATCCTATTTGCAGGTAGCACTATGAGAGAGGCCTGAAAAACGGTAATGTACACGGAAATGTTAGGTCTCAGACTGAAATTTAGTACGTGGAAAGCTAAAACAATTTTCCGATCAGTTTTTAAAACCTGATTCAAACATTTATCACCACACTCGTACAAGGGGAAACCTCCATAAGTCGCCCTCTAACATAGGCCAAACTTCGTAGTGTCAAAGAAAGGTGAAAATAAAGGAACACCTATTTTAGCTTAGGAGCCAACACTCAACAGTTTCCGAGAAAACGGCGCTTCAATTTTGAACACCAGTTCATCAGCATACTTGTGCAGCGCCAGAGAAATTGGGTTGGTAGCATAGTGGTTTAAGACACACCTAACCACGCCCTTTTACACCCTGTGTTCAAATCCAGGCAATGTTATTTGTTTCCTTTTTTGTATCTTGAGTTGGTGGGATGTATGTGACACCAGTATCTTTTTTTTAATACAATGGGATTATTGACGAAAGGAATAAGTTTCTCAAATCGTATTAAAAATATATTCAGTCATCGAAGAACTTATATCATTGACAGTAACTGAAAATGAAAAAAATATAATTTCTGATATTTAAAGTTTTTATTACATTTTTAGTTTTGTACTTCAAGAGACCAGTGCATCGCCCACCACGATATCTATCACAAAAACATTCGAAGCCTGTAAATTCGGAGCAACGAGCGAACGCACAATTGCCGCAGTCATATTTTTTAATAGAAATGTCATTAGAGACAGCAACCTCGTTAACGTTGCTAAACACTTCGCGATCTGGCAATAATTTCGCGGCAAATCACAGTGAAGCATTTCCTCGAAATCTGGAGCCTGCAACTGACGATGGACCAAGACGTGTATTTTAATTGGATCGCATCTACTTGTGATTCCCCTTCGCTACGCGGTGAGAATAGGGCACTTCAGTAATCAGCGAAAGTAATTCTTCAACTTTCGGTAAAGGTGTACGTCGTAGAATTGACGGAATGGCGTACACGTTAGCGGAATTACTTTTAATGAGCATGCTAGTATTCTGATTTAATCGACAAAGAGCCCGTAGTAAAAAAAAAAACATTGAGAGACTACAATTTATGTGTTTTTTGATTTTCAGTTACGATTTATAATACAAAGACATAAGATGATAAAATCTATTTTCAGTAAGGTTTGAAATACCTTTGTCAGTAATTCCATTGTAGTTCACGATGTCAGGAAAATTATTGCTGTCACACACTTTCACAATGACGAAACATAAAGGCGTACACGAACAGTAGATTGCAAGGAGAGAAAAAAAAGCGCGAGACTGGACTGGAACACGGATCGCAAAAATTCGAACCTTATCTCTTATCCAAAAAGCCACCAAGACATTTACTTGAGGTATTCGTAAAACACCTGATAGTCACGTCTGAACTGTACCTGTCATTATCTCATAAGCTGTTGAGTGTTGCCACCTACGCCAAAATAGGTGTCCCTTTATTTTGTCCCTCCTTTCATCCTGCGAAGTTTTGTCTTTGTCAGAGATCGATGTACGGATTATTTCGTTAGTTTTTCTCAAAAGTAAACCTTGGAGAGAAATAAACGACGCTGTTATCTCGTTGGTACTGTTACTTGTGTAGAGCGCGAAAAATTTCTCTGCGCTGCTAAAAGTGAAACATCATTAACTTAAAGGTTCTGGATACCTATTCGGCTCAAGAATGACAGTATTGCATAGTTCAGTAGAAACTGCTGCCGGTTACTGATAACCGCAGTAACTGGTACGCGTTCTGTAACTGCTACTCTAATAAATAACGGCATCCGCAATAACTTACTCCAGATGCAGAGGGATACTGTTCGTGCATTTGGTAGTATGACTAAGTTATTTTTGGCAGCTGTTTATGACCGTTATAAATAACCGTTAACGAAAAATAAGTTAATCACAATAACTGATATCGGTAACCAACTGTTTAGCTCATTCCAAAGTTTCTGCCTTTGTCCCATCAGTGAAATATCTTGCTGAAGCGTTCACCATTTTCATCGTTCACATCGCTACAAGCTGACTGGAACAAATCCAAGACTAATTGGAAACAACACATTTTTAGTAACATACTATACTGCAATTTTTTATTCCAGTCTGCCAGATCATATAAAAGTTCATCGAAATTTGTTGCTGTGGAATTTCCCAGATAACCATTCAAAATATTCCTTGTCCTTTAGTACGTGAATGGCCGGCCGCGGTGGTCTCGCGGTTCTAGGCGCTCAGTCCGGAACCGCGCGACTGCTACCGTCGCAGGTTCGAATCCTGCCTCGGGCGTGGATGTGTGTGATGTCCTTAGGTTAGTTAGGTTTAAGTAGTTCTAAGTTCTAGGGGACTGATGACCACAGATGTTAAGTCCCATAGTGCTCAGAGCCATTTGAACCATTTTTTTAGTACGTGAATCGATAAATACGACAGTATTCACTTTTTTGAAACTGAAACGGGGGAACTTTCTACGTAAGCGATGCAGAGCTATATACGTTTAAAGCTGTAATTTTACAAAAGCCTCGATTTTATGTTCCGTGTTCAAGCAAAAGTAGCTCTAGAAGTTTTTCATGCGCAGAATTTTTCTTCCCAGGAGTTAATGACTGTGCGGCCAACGTTTCTGTGAGAAAATGCCCTCCAATTCGCACAGGAAACAACGGTACCTTGTGTGGCGTATCCAAAAAGACAACGTTAAATCCCGAGAATCCTCCCACTGGTGTCTCGCATACGAGTGTGTTTCATATCTCGATATTTTTCTTCTGTTTTTAAAATGCATAATCATACGTAATGTCTGCAATTATAAGACTAGCGCTAGTACGTGTATTTTAACTTCGGTTTCGTGTTTGTGGCATCAAATAAACAAAGTTTAGCTTGTTTCATTATAATAACATTTCTTCTTGAACCTCAAGTTTGCAAAAACAAATAGTTGTTGCCACTGTGAAAAGAAGAAAGACAAAAATTATGCCGCAAAGAAATGGTTGCGAACCAGGAAGAGATGTCTGCATAGGATCGAAGTTAGGGAGGAATAAAGTCGCTTGGCGAAATTGAGGACCAACCCTCTAAGAAAATGGCCGTAGTCGACTGTCTGCCTTTAGAGGTGTAGCGTCCTCTGAACCGAACGGGGCTGAGTTACCTGATGTTAGATAAGTAATCAGAAGTGGGGTTTCCTGGCGGATGATGTCACCAAGGCCCAGAATATCAACTCCTGTATCACTTGTTGGACAAGCTGTGGAAAAAGGAAAAAAATACGCTGCCTGATACCGAGAAGACATGGTCGTATGTCACTGTAACTTCGTATGTGAACACACGATCGGCGGGTATGTAAATCATTACAGTTGCGATTTTCGGCGACGGGTAGAACGGACACCAGAGTGCATATCCGTTGTTCCTGCTTACTGTTGTTACCATGTCTTGTAGGGTATTTGTATAAGATGATGAGTTATCACTGTGAAGGACACGGAAATGTTGCGTATTTGTTTGCGACAGCGTTATCAGCACCTGAGTTTGAACGGTGCCTCATTGTAAGTCTATTTGTCCCGCTGGTCGAATCGTGCAACATCCACATTTCTGGAGCATTCGAATGTGATTGTAGCCCGATGTTGTTCTGCATGTACCGATAGAAAAGGGTGAGGGATGAGTTCCCGACAGCGGCGCCCAGCCGGCAGCAGGAGGTTGCGCCTGTCCGGTCGGACGGGTTTTTCCGCGCCCAGTGCACGCACTCACGCACACACGAACGTACTTACATGGCGACCCAGCCGAGCTGCATTGTGCTCCGATCGCGCAGCCCTGCCCTCGACCACGGAGACCGCTCTGCTGCTATTCTAGAGAGTCGCAACTGTGCCCAGTCCTACGAGCGCCGTCATTTTCCCAACGTACACCAAGAGAACGTCCGTCACGTGTGATGTCTCAGCACATTAGTTTTACCGAGAAGGTATGTGCTGGCCAAGAATTGCAATTTTCAACTTTTTTATAGAAATGAAAACAAGCCGTGTTTAATCACTAATCGTGATTCTTATTTCAATACACGGTCCATTGCGAGCCCTAGGAGCTCATCTTCAGCTGTTTGATCAGTTTATATCACTTTACAGGCTACTCTCGGACCTGTTAAGTCTACATAGGTACAAGTATATAGGCATCAGATAGAAGAGAGGGGGCGGGGGGAGCAAGAATGGGCACTTGCCGTCACCTGGAATGTAGGGTAAATATTTTACTAATTTCAAAATTATCAAGTATTCCTAGAAATGATTGTCTCGACCTCTACTCGACCGAATGGGAAACATCTGTCTTTAGTAAACACTACAGTCAGTTCCACAAGAAAGTTAACGCCATAATTTTAAATATAATGTCCGCAGCGACATCTCTGGTAGTGGTCTCGAATCCGTACTCGGTGCGCTTTTGCACAGTGTGTAGATAAACAAGTGACAGATGAATGTTTTGTTTTGTCTTGTAGTTTAAAATGAGTGCAAAATATCTGAAGCGTCACGAGGCAGTGTTACTTGTAAATCATCCATAAGGACCAAAGCTTTGATACGGAGCTGCTGGGAAAATTCTTAGAAAGTCAAAGGCATTAGTTGCGAAGTGGGTCAAGACAATGGGCTGTCCACGATGGATTGGCTTGCAGTGTCTCAGGATGCAAATCCGATCGAAAATATTTGGTTGTATATTAAGATGAAGCTTAAAGGAAAGCCAATATATAACTTAAATCAGCTGTCTTATAAAATCAGGACTATAAGGCGATCGTTACCGAGAGAATATGCGCAAATCTCGTGAAAAGCATGCCAAAAAGGTGCCAAGCTATAATCGATAACGGCGGCGATTGGATTAACGATTAGGTAATTGTGCTATTAGTAATAACATGTATTTTCATGTAAACATATATTTATAATAGTGTCTTTTATTTCATACAGATAACGGCGTACACTTTCTTGTGGAACTGAGTGTACATTGTTTGGGTGTCACGTCGTTCGTGGGAAAGTATACCTTTTTCTTGTCGTGGGGGTGGTTTTGGCGTTTTTTTGTAGTCTCGGGAAATGTGAACCAATACAGAACAATGCCGAAATAGAGAGCTCGATCTTTCCTGTGTCTTTCCTTGTACAGTCCTTATTGAGCTACAGACAGAGACAGTTGCAACAACCAGCAAAATAAAAGCATGCCTGCAGCACACCTGCTTGATTACCGTAAGAACAGCTCTTTCGGTTGCTGCACATCTCAGTCCGAACTGCAGATTTTTACCTCTGCGTCTACATACATACTCCTTAAGTCACCGTGCGGTACGCGGCGGAGGGTACCTTGTACCACTACTAGTGATTTTCTTTCCTGTTCCGCCACCTGCCGTCTGTGAGTGGCTGTTACTCATTGACGTCGAGCATAGGCGGTGGTCACATTAATGTGACACGACCGTGTAATAAGCTGTGTGACATCTGCTGCTGGATGAGGCACTCGTCTAGACTGTGGTATCCATTCCTGACGTCACCTACCTGCTTTACATTACATCGTCGTCGCAATCTGTTACCTTTTGAAAATGGGTAAAGAACGTCGGTGCTCCACCTCCTGTCCGTTTGCCAGGCCACATGTCATGCTGGCCTCCATTTCGAACTTATTACATTCAGAATAATGTCTTTCAGTCCAGTATGTTCACTGATCCAGTTATTTTCTTTGCTCTTCTAGTAACGCCCAACTCGAATCTTCAGCTTGCAGCCAGCCACACTCCGTTTTTGAATAGTTTTCTTATTAAAGCCAATGTCGTCCTGGTCTCACCCCTCTAAATCGAAACTGGCTATACACAGTGATTTTAACCGCTTCTTGGTTTAAAAGTACTGCTTAGGAATTTGAAAAGGGAGTATTTCGATTTATTTGAAAATCCGGAAGCAGTTCCATAACAGTCACAAATTCATTTCAAAATTGTAGAAGGAAGGGGAAGATGTTGGCATAATATCTGTTACGTAATCCACTGCAGATACATTAGTTAAATCGATCAATGGGGCTGATGTGTCAAAAAAAGCATGGACGTTGCCAACTTAAGTGCCAGTATTTTGGAAGGTCATAAATAGGTTGCGAAGTTGGTTGAAGGTAGTCACTAGTTCTGAGATAGTAATGGGCGAAAGACCACGGAACATGTAACCAGTAGTAATGTACCATTCTGTAATGTAGATGACGTAGGCAGAAAAAGAAAGGTTACTCCGAAGAAACAAAATGGTAGCATAACGTGAAAAAGTGTAATGACAACCATGTAGAAGAAATTTAATTTAAAACGAGGCAGAAAAATTCGGTGGTGATTTGTAAACAATTGAAATGTTGAAGCTATAATGACAATAATGATAAATAATAATAATAATAACAGTGGCACTAACAAGTTTTAAAAACCTTGAGTGGTTAGTGTCATAAAAACAGGTAGGAGGGTAGCAAAATGTATATATTAAAATTCAGGGACATTTTCTGGTAATTTCTTGATGTAGAGATTTTTGTCGTGTTTTTTGTATTATTTGCGGCTGTTGGTGTGAGTCATGCACAGGAACAGGTAGCGTGCACACAGAATTACCCAGCAGAAAATACTAGTGTTTCTCTTCGGAAATAAACAGTAGATGGTTCAAATGGTTCAAATGGCTCTGAGCACTATGGGACTTAACATCTGTGGTCATCAGTCCCCTAGAACTTAGAACTACTTAAACCTAACTAACCTAAGGACATCACACACATCCATGCCCGAGGCAGGATTCGAACGTGCGACCGTAGCAGTCGCGCGGTTCCGGACTGAGCGCCTAGAACCGCTAGACCACCGCGGCCGGCTAAACAGTAGAAAAAGACTTCTGGTACACTTTCATCTACAATCTGTTCTCTGTTATGTGCATCTCTTCTTATCGTTCAGTCCTATAGCTAATTTCACAGGCGATGTAGCTGGTTGTAGCTTCCCTAGATTCATTTGCATAAACAGCATATTTAATACGCGGAAATGTAAGGGGCGACCTCGGAATGTCGCAGTCGTGCCGATTAGGTGCGCGTTTGAATGTGGTTAGAAGCGTAATCAAAACGAAAACAAGTCGTCCATACCCTTTTTCTATAAGACAGTGAACACATTAGTAGTTTCCTTGTAAATAGCTATGTCCAAACTTCTTCGTTTTTTTGTTCTCAACCTTCTGTATACTCTGTAATGTAGTATACACGCAGTGTAACTGAGAAGTTCGCGCAGAGGCTGTTGGGAACGACTGCAAGGGAATCTGCCTGTTCCTCCGCTCCAGCGCAAAATGTCGAGTTACATTGCGCGTATCGTAAAATCCACTGTGTTGCTATCAAATCGTTTGCTACTTCTTTGGACGCTAATGATATACGAATGTTGCGCAGCGGCGTTTCCACACCTCCTAAAGAAAAGAGCTAGTCTTTATTTTTTTTTTTTTTCTGTGCATGGTGTTTGTCTCGTGGCTCACGGCAGTCGTCTATCTCAGATAATGAGCGAGTAAATTGAATACAATAGTACCATTCCGTAGCCGTCCCAGGTTCGCAACGTTTCTCACTGAGAGCAGATGACAATGGACCTTGCGGAGACTTGCGACCATCCTCTGCTATTACATGAATGCGAAACGTGAAGGAATTTCACGTGACAGCACGAAGTTCATTGTTTTGTCTGTATGTTGCGGAAGCGTGAAAAACAGACGGTTCTAGTGAAAGCTTTAAGAACACGTCCGAACACCGTTAGAGGACTATTGCTGCAAATTGTCTCGTATATGCATCCCAGTAGGTTCACCAACTTCATTTACGCTGTCCGCATTTACATTTTTTGGACTACATTCTATTTGGGAGAAAGAGTTGCCCCATAGCAACTCCTTTTTCCTACCACATTATTCACAAGGCTTTTAATACGGTCTGTCGGTCGTGTACCCACATTAATGTTAAATCCTTGAATTATTTGTTCTTCGTCCTAATATTATAACGAAGCTTTGCACTGTTTTTTTAATAAAGGGAAATTTTGGTCGCCGGCCGCGGGGGCCGAGCGGTTCTAGGCGCTTCAGTCTGGAACTGCGCGACCGCTACGGTCGCA
Organism: Schistocerca nitens; assembly: GCF_023898315.1. Lineage (NCBI taxonomy): Eukaryota > Metazoa > Arthropoda > Insecta > Orthoptera > Acrididae > Schistocerca > Schistocerca nitens. The sequence continues at coordinate 356,711,490 of NC_064615.1, forward strand.
GGTTCGAATCCTGCCTCGGTCATGGATGTGTGTGATGTCCTTAGGTTAGTTAGGTTTAAGTAATTCTAAGTTCTATGGGACTGATGACCTCAGATGTTAAGTCCCATAGTGCTTAGAGCCATTTGAATAATTTGAAATATTGGCAACGACAAAGTACATTAATGGAGACAGTTGCTTTCATTCATTTGTCGCAATAACAAGCTTTTACAAATTTTTCGTTACGGGATATTGAGAACTTAATACGCTAAAAAATTATTTATAGCTGTAATTATGCCTACAACAGAAGCGGCTGCACAAAGGTGCTTCATAATGTCTTAGAAGCCGGTTCCCCAAAAAGCTTCGAATTTCATTGTTTGAACAGATTGTGCTTATACGTTTTTGATTTCTATGAGAAGCAGTATAGTTCACGTTCTGAGTCATCACAATTCACAATTTAATAATAATTCATTTACCTTTAATAATTTGTTGACTTCTTCTAATATTGCGTGGGCTGCTTCTTCAGTAATTGGTAATATTTTTATTCTTACTTTTGTATCATTTCCAAAGATGGCAAAATTTGCATCCTGTGGTGGTGACGTGGTAGGTCAAGAATATGTATTGAAAATAACGAAGGACGCTTCGAATTCAGAGTGCCTAATGCTTTGTGATGGACGTGGAACTGATACTGATATCCTTAACGCTGATAAAAAACAGTGATCTTGCTGTGTAGACTAATCGATAATGTAAGGGACGATCAAAAAGTTTCTGTTCGAAGGCCGTACAATCCAGGGTCGGCGTGTCGGGCAAAATATCCGTGAGCATTGATGCTATCATCGCACCTGCGCACCAGATAGAAGATACCCGTTTGGCGAAACACCGTGACTTGCTGCGTGAAGAACCCTGCAACTGCCTGCTGCGCATCCTCATCTGACATCATCGACCCTACAAGCGTGATAATAGCATAGGACGAGATCAAGGCTATAAGGCGGATGCTCGAGTGTCTCCCACCTGAGTTTGACTAACTTCTGCGTTACGACAATTACGATAGGGGGATGTGCGTTGTCATGAAGCAGCACAGAACTTGGCGCACCATTCCACAAAGGTGGTTTTCAACAAACATGCTGCCCCATACACATTCTTCATTCTCTGGTGGATGTCTACCGGTATTTGTCCTTCTGCCGCCAAGTAAAGAATAACGGCACGTTGGTCCAAAATGGCTCTGAGCACTATGGGACTTAACTTCTGAGGTCATCAGTCCCCTAGACTTGTTGTTGTTGTTGTGGTCTTCAGTCCTGAGACTGGTTTGATGCAGCTCTCCATGCTACTCTATCCTGTGCAAGCTCCTTCACCTCCCAGTACCTACTGCAACCTACATCCTTCTGAATCTGCTTAGTGTATTGATCTCTTGGTCTCCCTCTACGATTTTTACCCTCCACACTGCCCTCCAATGCTAAATTTGTGATCCCTTGATGCCTCAAAACATGTCCTACCAACCGATCCCTTCTTCTAGTCAAGTTGTGCCACAAACTTCTCTTCTCCCCAATCCTATTCAATACCTCCTCATTAGTTACGTGATCTACCCACCTTATCTTCAGCATTCTTCTGTAGCACCACATTTCGAAAGCTTCTATTCTCTTCTTGTCCAAACTGGTTATCGTCCATGTTTCACTTCCATACATGGCTACACTCCATACAAATACTTTCAGAAACGACTTCCTGACACTTAAATCTATACTCGATGTTAACAAATTTCTCTTCTTCAGAAACGCTTTCCTTGCCATTGCCAGTCTACATTTTATATCCTCTCTACTTCGACCATCATCAGTTATTTTGCTCCCCAAATAGCAAAACTCCTTTACTACTTTAAGTGGTTCATTACCTAATCTAATTCCCTCAGCATCACCCGACTTCATTAGACTACATTCCATTATCCTTGCTTTTGTTGATGTTCTTCTTATATCCTCCTTTCAAGACACTGTCCATTCCATTCAACTGCTCTTCCAAGTCCTTTGCTGTCTCTGACAGAATTACAATGTCATCGGCGAACCTCAAAGTTTTTATTTCTTCTCCATGAATTTTAATACCTACTCCGAATTTTTCTTTTGTTTCCTTTACTGCTTGCTCAATATACAGATTGAACAACATCGGGGAGAGGCTACAACCCTGTCTTACTCCCTTCCCAACCACTGCTTCCCTTTCATGTCCCTCGACTCTTATAACTGCCATCTGGTTTCTGTACAAATTGTAAATAGCCTTTCGCTCCCTGTATTTTACCCCTGCCACCTTTAGAATTTGAAAGAGAGTATTCCAGTCAACATTGTCAAAAGCTTTCTCTAAGTCTACAAATGCTAGAAACGTAGGTTTGCCTTTCCTTAATCTTTCTTCTAAGATAAGTCGTAAGGTCAGTATTGCCTCACGTGTTCCAATATTTCTACGGAATCCAAACTGATCTTCCCCGAGGTTGGCTTCTACTAGTTCTTCCATTCGTCTGTAAAGAATTCGCGTTAGTATTTTGCAGCTGTGACTTATTAAACTGATAGTTCGGTAATTTTCACATCTGTCAACACCTGCTTTCTTTGGGATTGCAATTATTATATTCTTCTTGAAGTCTGAGGGTATTTCGCCTGTTTTTAGAACTACTTAAACCTAACTAACCTAAGGACATCACACACATCCATGCCCGATGCAGAATTCGAACCGGCGACCGTATTGGTCGCGCGGTTCCAGACTGTAGCACCTAGAACCGCTCAGCCACTCCGGCCGGCCCACGTTGGTCTAGATTGGACGCATTTGGTAATAACGTCGCCATAGTTCACGTTTTGTATTAGCGCACGCACGTCGGAAAGACACGAACACAACACTAATCCCTTGCCTACACGTCGGTGCTTACCCATATCGGAGTTGCGCTACGTTCCATATCCACTGCAGGAACGCCCTCGAACGGAAACTTTTTGACCGCCGCAAATATGTTAATTTTTTGTGTTAGGATACCAGTGCCCACACTAACAAGAGCCGCAGCTAAACCAAAAAATATCCACGATACTAAAATTTTAATGTGCTGATTTTGTTATGTCATATGTTGAAGTATAAAGACTCCTAAGCCGATAGTATTTTTTGAAATCTAGAAATGTATTGTACGCTTTGTTGACTCAGTGTATACTGGTTCAAATTATACTAATATAACGAATTGTTTCTTTTGTTTTAGGTAAGTGTGGCCCGAATACTATCAGCCTTCGCGTGATCTGGTAAGGTCTCTCTCCCTGGACGGTGATCACCACTCTGTGGGGCGTCGTCTAGCTGCCTAGTCTAGGGTCGGTATCTATCTCCCATCCTTAATAAATTACTGGAAAAAATTGGCACGATTTGTTGGATACCGTAGAAATATGGTAGTTTGCTACTTTAATTTAATTAACGTTGCTGAGTGTTCTGAAGCAGGTCGTTTCTAAGATGTCGTTTTATAAAGGAGAGGTTTATATCACACAACACTCGCGTACAGGTAAACCCCAAGTCTTGAGTTGTTGAGGGTCATCGTCAAATAAGGAAGGAAGATTCGTCTCTGTTTCTCATGACCTCGACCATTTCTTTTTCTTTCACACTACATTTAATGACCTCACTGACTGCAAGGCAACATATTGCCATGTTGGAACTTTTATTGTATAGTGGAGATTGATTGAAGTATGTCAACTGATACCGGATAATCATGGCAGCAGTGTAGTTTGAAAACAAAGGACGTTTTCAGAGTTACATGGGGTACTCGTTTGTAATTATTAACAACGCGCATTCCTTATTAATAACAATCATTCAGAATGCTCTGATTTTGCTGACTGGGTCACTGGCTTTTGTGTGACCTACTGCTTTCTCTCCCTATGTCCTTATCATCCATCTATTCCGTCCTGCACGACTAAATTCAGTATCTGGCTAATGAGCACAATAGTGAAATTACTTATCTTCCTCACCCACATCGCCACTTTGCGAATCACTATACAGTATGTGCACGTGGTGTATGTTTTTTGCACCATACGGTCCGAGTTCTTCCCGTTCCGCTCATGGATGAAGCATGGAAAGTATGATTTCTTGTAGGCATCTGCGCGCAGTACCCAGAAGACAAAATTGAACTTCCAACAGTATTTGTAAAAAATATCTCAAGGTTGTATTTGCATCCATATAAGAACTAACACCTGTAAAGTCGGATGGTTCGATTGAAAATGTAAACGTAGCGGATTTCTGCGCAAGTTATAACTAACCACAAGTTCTGTCATCGGACATGTAGAAGATGTAGTTTTTGTGGACTCGCATGAACATTTTTGAAGCAGTCTTTGTTTATAAAATTTCAGTGATAACCTGCGGAACCTTCACGAAATCTGAGATCGCCACATGGCACCAATTCCTTGCCACTGCATTTACTTTTTACAAGTCGCACATCAGCACCCAGACTAAGAGGAATTTGTACTTAGATGTGAGTCACTAGTATTGGTGTAAATGAGTAGCAGCTTGTTTAAACGAGTATAAATGCAGGGTGCTGTACGTAACGTGAAAAAAAAATTCCAGCGGTATTCGATAACAACATTAGGTACGCGCCAATGAACCCAATAGCAGGAAGGAAGGAAGATAAGGTTTTAACGTCCCGTCCACGACTGGGTCACTAGGACGACTCGGCGGTAGGTTCGGTGACACGGAGAAACGTGAAGTGGGATAAATACAAAAGAAAGACCAACAGAATACTCCGATTCATTGGAAAAAATATGGCAAAAGTATAGCGCCTCTGCCAAGCACACTGCACACCAGTTACTTGAGCAATATTATTTTCAAAAAAGTTGCATGAAAATATCTGGTGGTAAGAATGTTCGTCTCTCATAAGGTTGTTGGGCAAATTACCAGCATCAGTTGTGAAAGTGAACTGCTTAAACGATTGTACTGTTGCGATGTACACTTCGCACAAGTGGGAGCGCGAAGGAATGCGAAAGGAACGCTTATTGATGCTAAAAAGAATACACTCCGATGCGGCTTTCACAGTAGCGCGGCGAATGCACAGGGAGTATAAAAAATTCGGGCCAATGTTTTTGTCCTGGTCGTTCTCACCGGAACAAGGATGAAGGTCAAGAAACGCATGTCTAGAGATGCTGCATTTTGAATCATTATCGAAGGTATACTTACTGTAATTCCGTAGGTAAAAATCTACGTGCTGAAGATTTCTTTCAGATGACATTTATATTTTGCACCGCGGAAAGGGGAATCACATGGATTACGAACAGTGAGAAATCTAGGATATTTTTGTCACACTGGCTGAAAATCATTTGACCTATTTTGGCCATGACTGGCGAATAGGTAGCAAAGGACACACACCTAGGTCCGATCTTAGGTCTTATATTAAGACATTGTGCGGTACACTATAGATGTTCTCACGTATGTACAAGCCACAAGGGGATTTGCAGTTTTTGTGAGTTTCTGTTAGTTGATGGCACGCCGAAAGATTGTGTAAGTTAAATTTGTGCTTAATCTACAGGTAAATCGCCACAAGTCGTGTATTATTTGCTTTGCGTAGTTTTCCGCATCAGAACCGAGCAATCTCTGATTCTCATTGCCCTATTACAACATATGAGTGGGCAATGAGTGAGAACGTTCGCATCTGATGAGCAAAACTACTCAGACGAGTCAAGTAATACGCGACCCGTGTCGGTTAATCTGTACATTAATGGCAACTGTCTGTGTGTCCCCTGTACGGGATGCCTTCGTTAGCCAATACACAGCCTAACAAAAATAGTGAAGTACACAGAAAACATGGTAGGATGTCAATGTAACTTCATACATGTGCCCACCACCGCCAGCTAAATGATTACAGTAACATTTGTCTGTGACAGGTAGAACGGCCACCAGGGTGCATTAGTGTTGTTCGTGTTTAACGTTTTACCAAGACTGGTGAAGATATAAGGGGCATGAACAGCGTCAGGTGCCGAGTGATCACTCTGAAGGACACGGAGACGCCTCGTACTCCTGTAAAAGAGCCGTATCAACAACTGAGACAGTTTGAAAGACGACTTACCTCATTTTGGGTCTCCACTTAGTCGGCTTGTCGAATCGTGCAACATCCAGATTTTTGGGACAGTCAGGTTTGACAGTGTCCCGAAGATGCACTGTGTGCGAGTCCCAGGGCGGACATTTTCGTCTTCAAGCTTCCAGTCGACCACGTCTGATCTCCACAGTTGGGAACTGCCGTATTGTGCACGAAGCCCTTCGTAACCTGAGCAACTTGCACCTGGCAACCGAGAACAAGTACATTCTGTGTCTTCCTACACCATTTGTCGGAGACTGGCTGCAGCTCAACTGGGGAATTACCGTCGCATGTATGGGTTACCGTCAACACCGCGATAGGAACGGCTGTGTTTGAAGCGCTGCCGTGACTGAAAAGCATGGACTGCTGATAAATGGCGCCACATTGTGTTCAGCGATGCATAGTGGTTCTACATTGGCAAGGATGACCTTCGTCGACGCTGTGAAGGTAACATAGGAAGAGGTCCCACTCTTCCAATGCTTTGGAGAGGCTCAGCGGTATTGCGCCTGGAGTCATGGGGTTGGGAGCCATCGGATACTTCTGGTCACAGCTGGTAGTGTTTGAAGGAAATATGACGGCACAGCCGTACGCACCGTAATCCTACGTCCTAGTAACATATGTATCGTAGCACCATTTTTTGACAGGACGACTCTTTCAGATATGGAACATGTGTATATGAGTCGTCTGAGTGACGTGGAAGTATTCCCTCTGTCAGCAAGATCTCCAGATCCCCGATAGAATATGTGTGGGACCAGCTCCGTGGTCAGTTCCGTCCCAGAGCCAGTATCCAGGATATCAAGGACCGGTTACAACAGTTGTGAGACAGCTTGCGTGGAGAAAGACGACTTTATGACGCCCTTCTCCGAGCCAGAGGGGCACATCATCATACTGATAAGTGAACTCATACTGTCAAGTCGTTTGTAAATCTGACACGATTTTGTCATCACTGAAATAACACACCTACCCTCTCTGCCCATGAAGTCCCATTTCGTTTCCTTCTCTCCTTCTGGGTGCTCCACTTTTTGTCAGGCATTGTAGTTGTAGGGCTCTGAATTTATTTTCAGTGCTTTTTCAGTATTAAAAACTGCAGCATATTCCATCTGTACATAATGACTTGGACTATAAGAAAAATCTAGCTATGGATCTAGCAGCTATTAATGTTAGGTCGTAGGAACAGTAGAGTATTATAACTGATTTGAAAGAGGGGCTGGTCATGGCCTTTTTCAAGACTGGTCGTCAGACGGGTGCGCAGTCTGTTTTAAAATTATGGAACAACTTTTGTACTAAAGTATACCTGCAGAACCTTCCTCGAGACTGAAGAAGATAGCAATCAGCACGGGTTTCGTATACAGCGTTCGGATGAAAGTTCGCTGGTTCGCTCTTTCCTTCCAAAAGGCATGAGATATCTTCATCTTGACTTCTGGAAGGCATTAAATACGCATCGGGAAGAAAATCACAGATGAGCCAAAACAGTATCACCACTGCCCAACACGAGACTGAATACCGCCTGGTGGCGTTGCGTTCAAGTGACGTGGTAAGAAAAGTATATAAGCAGTCGGGAAATCCACTTATATAATCGACTGTAAGAAAGGACACACTGTTATTGTCCAGCACCGAGAACGAGCGTCTTGGAAACGGCTTATCTGATCGGCTGTTCTCCTGCAATTGTCCTCAGGATAAGTGGAAAGTGGTTGAAGCCGGCCAGGAGTGACCGAGCGGTTCTAGGCGCTACAGTCTGGAGCCGCGCCACCGCTACAGTCGCAGGTTCGAATACTGCCTCGGGCATGGATGTGTGTGATGTCCTTAGGTTAGTTAGGTTTAAGTAGTTCTAAGTTCTAGGGGACTCATGACCTCAGAAGTTAAGTCACATAGTGATCAGAGCCATTTGAACCATCTGAAAGTGGTTGAAGGACGGCGAAACCAGGAATAAGCGACAAGTTGTTCGGTATCCTCGCCTCATCATAGAACCTGGACCATCGGATGCTTGCCCTTTCTGGAAAACAGGATAGATTTGTGACAGATATGAAGACGGAGTACATCGCTGGTGCAGGCACAAGTGTTTCGAAACACATCGTTCCGCTCACATTGTTCAACACGGAGTTCCCCGCTAGGCGGCCTCTACACGTTCTCATTTTGACCAGAGGACACAGACAGGTAGGATTGCAATGGGTACGGAATCGTCGAGATGAGACGGTGGATGAAAGTCGCCTGGTCAGATGAATTACGTTTCTTGGTACACCAGGTCGATGTTCATGTCTGCATATGTCGTCATCTAGAGGAACGGCTGCTCCAGACGTGCACCGCGCCTCGGAAGCAAGCTGGTGGGGTCAGTATTATGCTATGTGAGACATTCGCATGGGCATCCATGGTCCTGTGGTAGTAATAGAAGACAGACAGCTGTGGGCAACGTGTATATTATTGCGGACCACCCGCATCCTTTCGTGCTGGAGGTATTCCCGACGGCGGTAACGTTTTCCATCAGGATAACTGTCCGTGTCATGACATCAGTAGTTTGGGCAGCTTGATAGCGAACTCACGTTGATGTCGTCGTCACCAAATTCACCGGGTCTGAACCCAGTGGAACACATCTTGGACGCTGTCGGCGCCATCTCCGCGCTCACCATCCCGGCTCGTAATTTACAGGAATTGCGTAGACATTTGGTGCTTCTTTACTCCGCAAAACTATATAGGATTTTAACTGCGTAACTTTTTCTTTATCTTCAAATATACATTAAGTGCTCACATTCTTTCGTATAATGACCACACACTTACGTGTCGGTCCTGTTCTCCTTAGATAATTTATTGGCTTCTTCGCACCTTAGGTCCATTTTCTTGTTTCGTAAATTTAGTGGTATCTATTTTGTTTATATTTCTTCATTTTGAGGTCTGATTTTGGCTGGCAAGCCGTAATGTGTAATGAAGTTTAATAAAATAATATGTGACCAACCCATTGATTTCTGTTGTTGTTGTTGTTGTTGTTGTGGTCTTCAGTCCTGAGACTGGTTTGATGCAGCTCTCCATGCTACTCTATCCTGTGCAAGCTTCTTCATCTCCCAGTACCTACTGCAACCTACATCCTTCTGAATCTGCTTAGTGTATTGATCTCTTGGTCTCCCTCTACGATTTTTACCATCCACGCTGCCCTCCAATGCTAAATTTGTGATCCCGTGATGCCTCAAAACATGTGCTACCAACCGATCCCTTCTTCTAGTCAAGTTGTGCCACAAACTTCTCTTCTCCCCAATCCTATTCAATACCTCCTCATTAGTTACGTGATCTACCCACCTTATCTTCAGCATTCTTCTGTAGCACCACATTTCGAAAGCTTCTATTCTCTTCTTGTCCAAACTGGTTACCGTCCATGTTTCACTTCCATACATGCCTACGCTCCATACAAATACTTTCAGAAACGACTTCCTGACACTTAAATCTATACTCGATGTTAACAAATTTCTCTTCTTCAGAAACGATTTCCTTGCCATTGCCAGTCTACATTTTATATCCTCTCTACTTCGACCATCATCAGTTATTTTACTCCCTAAATAGCAAAACTCCTTTACTACTTTAAGTGTCTCATTTCCTAGTCTAATCCCCTCAGCATCACCCGATTTAATTTGACTACATTCCATTATCCTCGTTTTGCTTTTGTTGATGTTCATCTTATATCCTCCTTTCAAGACACTGACCATTCCGTTCAACTGCTCTTCCAAGTCCTTTGCTGTCTCTGACAGAATCACAATGTCATCGGCGAACCTCAAAGTTTTTACTTCTTCTCCATGAATATTAATACCTACTCGAATTTTTCTTTTGTTTCCTTTACTGCTTGCTCAATATACAGATTGAATAACATCGGGAAGAGGCTACAACCCTGTCTCACTCCTTTCCCAACCACTGCTTCCCTTTCATGCCCCTCGACTCTTATAACTGCCATCTGGTTTCTGTACAAATTGTAAATAGCATTTCGCTCCCTGTATTTTACCCCTGCCACCTTCAGAATTTGAAAGAGAGTATTCCAGTTAACGTTGTCAAAAGCTTTCTCTAAGTCTACAAATGCTAGAAACGTAGGTTTGCCTTTTCTTAATCTTTCTTCTAAGATAAGTCGTAAGGTTAGTATTGCCTCACGTGTTCCAACATTTCTACGAAATCCAAACTGATCTTCCCCGAGGTCCGCTTCTACCAGTTTTTCCATTTGTCTGTAAAGAATTCGCGTTAGTATTTTGCAGCTGTGACTTATTAAACTGATAGTTCAGTAATTTTCACATCTGTCAACACCTGCTTTCTTTGGGATTGGAATTATTATATTCTTCTTGAAGTCTGAGGGTATTTCGCCTGTCTCATACATCTTGCTCACCAGATGGTAGAGTTTTGTCATGACTGGCTCTCCCAAGGCCATCAGTAGTTCTAATGGAATGTTGTCTACTCCGGGGGCCTTGTTTCGACTCAGGTCTTTCAGTGCTCTGTCAAACTCTTCACGCAGTATCTTATCTCCCATTTCATCTTCATCTACATCCTCTTCCATTTCCATAATATTGTCCTCAAGTACATCGCCCTTGTATAAACCCTCTATATACCCCTTCCACCTTTCTGCCTTCCCTTCTTTGCTTAGAACTGGGTTGCCATCTGAGCTCTTGATATTCATACAAGTGGTTCTCTTCTCTCCAAAGGTCTCTTTAATTTTCCTGTAGGCAGTATCTATCTTACCCTAGTGAGACAAGCCTCACATCCTTACATTTGTCCTCTAGCCATCCCTGCTTAGCCATTTTGCACTTCCTGTCGATCTCATTTTTGAGACGTTTGTATTCCTTTTTGCCTGCTTCATTTACTGCATTTTTATATTTTCTCCTTTCATCAATTAAATTCAATATTTCTTCTGTTACCCAAGGATTTCTATTAGCCCTCGTCTTTTTACCTACTTGATCGTCTGCTGCCTTCACTACTTCATCCCTCAGAGCTACCCATTCTTCTTCTACTGTATTTCTTTCCCCCATTCCTGTCAATTGTTCCCTTATTCTCTCCCTGAAACTCTCTAAAACCTCTGGTTCTTTCAGTTTATCCAGGTCCCATCTTCTTAAATTCCCACCTTTTTGCATTTTCTTCAGTTTCAATCTGCAGTTCATAACCAATAGATTGTGGTCAGAATCCACATCTGCCCCTGGAAATGCCTTACAATTTAAAACCTGGTTCCTAAATTTCTGTCTTACCATTATATAATCTATCTGATACCTTTTAGTATCTTCAGGATTCTTCCAGGTATACAACCTTCTTTTATGATTCTTGAACCAAGTGTTAGCTATGATTAAGTTATGCTCTGTGCAAAATTCTACAAGGCGGCTTCCTCTTACATTTCTTCCCCCCAATCCATATTCACCTGCTATGTTTCCTTCTCTCCCATTTCCTACTAACGAATTCCAGTCACCCATGACTATTAAATTTTCGTCTCTCTTCACTACCTGAATAATTTCTTTTATCTCGTCATACATTTCATCAATTTCTTCATCATCTGCAGAGCTAGTTGGCATACAAACTTGTACTACTGTAGTAGGCATGGGCTTTGTGTCTATCTTGGCCACAATAATGCGTTCACTATGCTGTTTGTAATAGCTAACCCGCACTCCCTATTTTTTTTATTCATTATTAAACCTACTCCTGCATTACCCCTATTTGATTTTGTATTTATAACCCTGTAATCACCTGACCAAAAGTCTTGTTCCTCCTGCCACCGAACTTCACTAATTCCCACTATATCTAACTTTAACCTATCCGTTTCCCTTTTTAAATTTTCTAACCTACCTGCCCGATTAAGGGATCTGACATTCCACGCTCCGATCCGTAGAACGCCAGTTTTCTTTCTCCTGATAACGACGTCCATTTGAGTAGTCCCCGCCCGGAGATCCGAATGGGGACTATTTTACCTTCGGAATATTTTACCCAAGAGGACGCCATCATCATTTAATCATACAGTAAAGCTGCATGTCCTCGGGAAAAATTACGGCTGTAGTTTCCCCTTGCTTTCAGCCGTTCGCAGTACCAGCACAGCAAGTCCGTTTTGGTTAATGTTACAAGGCCAGATCAGTCAATCATCCAGACTGTTGCCCCTGCAACTACTGAAAAGGCTGCTGCCCCTCTTCAGGAACCACACGTTTGTCTGGCCTCTCAACAGATACCCCTCCGCTGTGGTTGCACCTACGGTACGGCCATCTGTATCGCTGAGGCACGCAAGCCTCCCCAGCAACGGCAAGGTCCATGGTTCATATATATATATAAGTTGAGAAACGAAACCCCCTAAGATTTCGTACATGTGGTACCTTGTCCTATCATGGAAGTAGCCTGCCTGCGGCCTGGACGGCTTCCAGTCCACGGCTGGTAGCTCCGTGCAGGGTGTGACTAGCAGCGGCAGATCGCGTGAGGGCGGCACAGGTGGTTGCGTGTGGCGCGGTCCTCTTTTCCGGCTTCCTACAAGCAGCTCATTCCGTAGGCGGCGTTTAACCTCGCGTAGACTCGGCTCAGCACTCGGAGCAAGTTAAAGTACCCGCTTGTTGCTCGACTCCTTAATAACATCGATTTACGTAACACAGTGGTCACGAGCTGCGGTGGCTTCCAACTCCTATGGACAGTTCTCTGTTGTTGCCGTCGTCGTCAGTCCGAAGAATAATTTGATGCAACTCTCCACGGTTGTCTGTCCCGTGAAACTCTCTTCATTTCTATATAAACTAGTGCAACCTACGAATCTGTACTTTCTTCTTCTTTTCGTAGCTTGGTATTGGTCTACAGTTGTTATCCTCCGTACCCCGTCTATTACCAAACTGACGATTCGTTGATGCTTCAGGATTTGTCTTAACAACAGATCCTTGCCTTTGGTCAAATTATGCCATAACTATTCGTTCCACCACTTTCTGCACGTGCTCCATGCCTGCAAATTCAGCACGAACTGCTTCTTGCTGAACATAATAATGACTTCCGTCTGTCGATCGTTATAATTTTTTGTTCTCTCATTGTCAACTAAATCCTTAAATTCTTTCTACATGGTATTTTGGTGTCGTTTCGTAGCAAATTTGTAGTCCCGTCGGTCATGCGATTTCATAATACATATTGAGAATTCTCATTAATCTCTTCTGTCATTCCATTGTGTCGATAGATCCGCAGACTGCCTCTTTTTGTGCTAACAGCCACTGGACCTATGGACGCTTTTCATACCACTAGCAAATAGCGAATCTAAAACAGCGCTGACAACACCATTCTGCCTAATTGAAGGGTATTGTGCCGACCGAAAAATGTGACATCGCAATAGACAGGGCGTCGCCTTGGCCTGCACGCAGATCGCACGTCTTGCACGCGTGAAGTCTGGCAAGCCGTGGCCCTGTTTTACGTGGTCACTCCCGGGGGAACATGCTCAACTACAAGTCGCCTCTCCCACTGGATTCTGTTTCCTTTCTGCCGGCAATCACCCTCAATGCCAAGCTGTTGCAAGTTCTCACTATAGCGTCCCTCCACGATACCTTTGGCACACCTAGTGGTCCTCTTCCGCGGCAAATAATAATCACGGATTTCAAAGCTCGTCGATGTATGTTCGTCCATCCGAGGTCCGAGCGACATGACTTTCCCGTACAAGCAATTTCGTTCTCATCAGGTGTACAGTATGTGGGCTGTTGTAGACCTCATCCAGCTCACGATTATGACGTATTCACCATTCCCCCGTGATCCCACCTTGTACTGCGCCAAGCTCTTCCTTAAAGCTTTGCACTCGAAAATGAGAAGTTATTTAAGTTCTTTTCCCGGACGCTCCCTACGGGTTATCTCAGTGTTTTGAATTCCTTTACAGACCGAGAGATTTAAAAAGCTGATTGAGAATAATGATCTGTTTCCGGCTTGTATCCTACTTTCTCTCTCTGCTCCACACGATGTGCTCTCTATAAAGACCATCCTCCGGCATTTAAAATCATGAAACTTCTTACAGCATCGGGTTCCCACTGCCAGTGGCTGTAATGGGTCTGTTGAACAGGTATGAATCCTACTGCATCACATACTCTGTCTTCTGTCTTCGATTCATGTACTAGGAGACCTACCATGCACGTTGCCGCTTCCACTCTGTCGCTCATTCGCTTCGGTTCTTCCTTAGATATGGTCAGCGTCTTCGGCAAATGCCAGATGTTTGATTTTCTCACCTTCGATCTCGTGTGAATTACTTTCTAATGCGGGTCAAGGAAGTAACACACGTAGCCTACAAATCGTACAGTGTTCGTAAGCTACATTAAAAAAGTTAAGAAGTTACGTACGTTATGGGTGTACGGTATTTTGCATTGTGAACATGAACGCCTCGTAAGGGGACAGACTGGGCAGTGATGCAAGTGACAGCCGGCGCTTCAGACAGGTCGCAGACTGGCGCTGGCATAATGAGCGTCGTTTACCGGCTGAGTACAGGGTCCCGTCCCCCGAAGAGAAATCGCCAATTAATGGCGGCGGTGGTTGCGTCAGAAGCGGCGCGACTGGAAGTGCCTACCGAGCTGGCAGCCCGCAACGCACCACAGCTCTCGCACACACTGGGGGCGTTCGCTGTCCCACCGCTCGAAGATCAAGGTAGTCCCGTAGGCGTTCCGTTGAGGTAAAAGCTAAAGATTGGCGAGGACTGAAATTACTTTCAACTCTCAAGCGTTCTCTTCCAGCTATATCCCAGCCGCGTGGCAGGCATTGTTGTTTTCAGCCCGAAGACTGGTTTGATACAGCTCTCCACGGTAGTCAGTTCTGTGCAAGACTCCTGACCTGTGCGTAAATACAACAACAACCTGCATCGATTTAAATGTGGTACTATAGTCAAGCGTTAGTCTCCTCTTACCATTTTACCCCTCCCCCCTTCCCTCAATATACCTCTCTATTATCAAAATTGATGGTTTCGCGATGCGTCAAGATATGTCGCACAACAGATCTCTTCTTTTAGTACAGTTACGACTTAAATTTATTTTCTCCGCGATTATATTCAGTATCTCCTCGTTAGTTACCCAGTCTACCCATATGAACTCCAGCATTCTTTTCTAGTCTCACATTTCAAAAGCTTCTATTTTCTTCTAATCTAAACGATTTATCATTCATGTTTCATTTCCGTACAAAGTTAGACCTTTCATAAATACCTTTAGGAAACACTTCCTAACACTTCAATCCTGCCTCGGGCATGGATGTGTGATGTCCTTAGGTTAGTTAGGTTTAAGTAGTTCTAAGTTCTAGGGGACTGATGACCACAGATGTTAAGTCCCATAGTGCTCAGAGCCATTTGAACCTAACACTTCAATTTTTGAAAATCAACGAAGTTCTCTGCTTCGGCCATCTTCAGTTACTTTGCTGCCCGAATAACAAAATAGTCTACAACTTTTAGTGCTTCATTCACTAATCTGTCGCCTCATTTAATTCGAGTATGTTCCATTACTCTTGTTTAGTTTCGTTTACAACTATCTTTTAATCTCTTTTCAAGAACTACCCATTCGATGCAACTGCTCGTCCAAGCCCTTTGTCGTCTCTGAGAAATTTATTTGTTCTCCCAACATTTTAATTCCCTTCCTAAATTACTCCTTGGTTTCCTTTACTACCTGCTCATTATAGAGGATGTAGGAGTATAAGTGCAGATATTGTTATTGTTGACTGAGGACAGTGTGCTGAACAACATTACAGCAGGATTTACTTCCTTTGCAGACTAATAATGCTAGGTATTGGGAGCATTATGTTTTTAGATTGGTTAGTACCCCCAATTACATGCGGCAATACTTATTTTCCCCGTCTCAGCAGAGGTGTTAAAGGTGGATGCATGGACAGAAGCCCCCATTCAGAGGCCGACATTTCGGCAAGGGTGCTGCATGTGTGGACGAACTCTTCGAATTCGAAACTCGATTACAGCACGCTGATTCTCAGGCGCAGATATAGTTACATTACGTGCTGCCATGTTACACACAACAATTCGGAACCCTCTAGAGTTGTAACTTACGTCAGCAAAGCGGGAAAGTCGACCGAGTTATATGCTGGCTTTAGTCGATACTGAAACCAGAATAAAACATTAGGAGGCATTACGTTCCAGCACGCCCTCGTATATTTATATTTATTAAGACTTCCTTCAATGCAAAGATTTGTGTCCACACTGGGAACTTATTACAGTGGGTATTAAGCAAGTTCTCCACTCTCTCTTCAAGATGTTCTTCCAAGTGCATCGATCTGGGGTAATGTCTTCCTCTGCATCAAACCGTCTAATTTTTCGGTGTGCAGATCGAATAACATCTGGGATAGGCTACAAACCCTGTCTCACTAACTTCTAAACTACTGCTA
Source organism: Schistocerca nitens (assembly GCF_023898315.1). Classification (NCBI taxonomy): domain Eukaryota; kingdom Metazoa; phylum Arthropoda; class Insecta; order Orthoptera; family Acrididae; genus Schistocerca; species Schistocerca nitens. The sequence continues at coordinate 356,727,820 of NC_064615.1, forward strand.
ACCTTTGCCGCGCGGGGTAGCTGCGCGGCCTAGGCGCCGTGTCACGGTTCGCGCGGCTCCACTCGTCGGAGGTTCGAGTCCTCCCTCGGGCATGGGTATTTGTGTGTTGTCCTTACCCTAAGTTAGTTTAAGTTAGATTAAGTCGTTCGTAAGCTTAGGGACCGATGATCTCAGCATAACACCTTATCACAAATTTCCAATTTTTACTGCTTGCCTTTGAAAGTGAACAGACTTCACACAGCGCGATTGCAATTCAGACCACATTTATTGCTCCAATCTTAATGCTGCGATCATCTGATCATACGAACTTGCTGTAAGACTGCCATGCTACATTGCAATTCAGACCACATTTATTGCTCCAATCTTAATGCTGCGATCATCTGATCATATGAACTTGCTGTAAGACTGCCATGTTACATTACATCAAGTCAAAGCATAAAAGGCACTCACCGCATACACATGTCTTGATAAAAATCTGGTCGATAAAATACACACAGTGGGTGTGTTGATTTTCAACCATACCGATCGTCTCACAGCACAGCATGTGTACCTTGCTCCACTGCTTGCCTTTCATGTGCTTCTTCAAGCATAGAGACATTATATAGTAGAAACAAACGTTCGTAACAAGCTGAATGTTGCGGGACCTAACCGCCGTGGGAAAAAAAACCCTTTGAAGCGCTAGTGTCATTTGTATATTTGTATTTTCATGTTCGGATCCTGAATGCGTGGAACTGTAGTACGTATCAAGTAATGACTGTAGACGGTGATAACAGGGCGACCCGTTGCCTTCGTCGCGCCGTTGTGGGGGGATTATTGCGGAAGTGTGCAAACGAGGAAGGCAGCGTAAATGAGAGTGGACGGTACGGCTGAATCAGTGGAGTGTGAATTGGTCCGCCTCGCTAATTGGGCGGGCGGAAACGGCGTCCGACCCAGCGCCAATATAATCAGCGCAGCACCGCCTCTGGGCTCTGTACACTTTACACTGCGGCGGGCTGCAGCGGTCTGCGAGTTAGGCAGGGACACCGCAGGCATAAAAGGGGAGGCAGGACGGGACGATGGAGGGACGTCAGTAAAATACACCGAGGTCACCGCACAGAGCACACTGTTTTGCCAGGGCAGTGGCTGAACTGGGCCGCAGACATGAAGACACTTACTTGGTCTCATGGTCACCTGATCTCATTCCAGTCGAGCCACAATATCCGGGAGCTGCGTACAGCTGTGGATGAGCTGTGCTTGCGTATGGCTTCCCACAGAATACGTAGTCTTTCACAACCGCTCCTGCTCGATAACGATGCTGTTGCACTTGGTCGTTATCGGAAACACGCGGTGACGTAACCGTAAACAAGTACAGTGAAAATGAAATGTCGTGTGGCTAGACAATGCCCATTCAAAGAACTGAACTGAGGGTTCCAAATCATTCGGGTGTGATGAGTTGTTCATGATACGTGTATGTTGCCGTTCCATCAGTTTTCTGCACAGTATTATTCTAAGTGTGCATCTCACGAGCAAGATAACGTATACTTGATGAATCTTCGAAATTTCTACTGTGCAAAAAGTTTTTTGTTGAGAACCCTGGCTAGCTCCCCTATGGCTGTGATAACCCGGTTAGTCGAAAATTTCTATCAAAGACGCCTTTATGAAACTTTTCGGACAATTCAACCTACTCTACTACACACGAAACGCATCTCCGCAAGTTCCTGTAAAGTGCGTATTGAATCTTCGTCAATCTGCCACGAACTGCAAACAATTGTAAATTTCACCAGGGGCATATTACAGACAGTTTCGTTTTGATTCTCAAGATGGTGCCACAAACGTTGATTCGATAGCCTATTATTTCTTACGAAAAATAATCAGTTTACAAGCACGTACGGTACATAATGTTATTGCTCATTCAAAACCTAATACTGCCTGAAAAAATTCATTTCCGGCCATTGGTTCCTTATCTCAAAATACCAAGTACAGGACCGTCTGCCGACAGTGTAATACTAATCGCAAATATTTGATGCACCCTGCATTCTGTTATCATCGTAGTTGCTGTCGTCGTATTCAGTCCGAAGACTCATTTTGTGCACGTCTCCACACTAGTCTATACTTTGCAAGCCCCTTCATCCCTGCACAACTACTGCATTCTACACCCATCTGAACTTCCTTACTGAATTCAGGTCTTTGTCTTCTTGTGCAGTTCCCACTCCCAAGCCGCGCGGGATTAGCAGAGCGATCTCAGGCGCTGCAGTCGTGGACTGTGCGGCTGGTCCCGGCGGAGATTCGAGTCCTCCCTCGGGCATGGGTGTGTGTGTTTGTCCTTAGGATAATTTAGGTTAAGTAGTGTGGTAGCTTCGGGACTGATGACCTTAGCAGTTAAGTACCATAAGATTTCGGACACATTTGAACATTTTTTCCACTCCCAATCTCCATTATTGAACTGACGATTTCATCATGCCTCAGGTTGTGCCATATTTTTTTCACGTAGTTCGATTCAGTATCTTCTCGTCAGTTATTCGGTCTACCCATATAATCTACATAGCACCACATGTCAAGAGCATCTATTCTTTTCTCGTCCGAACTGCTTATCGTCCACATCTCACTTCTAAAATGGCTCTAAGTACTATGGGACTTAACATCTGAGGTCATCAGTCCCCTAGACTTAAACCTAACTAATCTAAGGACATCACACACATCCATGTCCGAGGCAGGATTCGAACCTGCGACCGCAGCAGCAGCGCAGTTCCGGACGGAAGCGCCTAGAATCGCTCGTCCACAGCGGCCGACTTTTTCACTTCTGTGCAAGTCTACACTCTATGCACATCTCTTCAGATAAGACCTCACACCTAACATATAAGTTTTTATTTGATGTTAACAAATTTCTCTTTTTCAGAAATTCTTCCCTTGCTATTGCCAGTCTGCTTTTTACGAGTATATCCTCTCTACTTTAACCATCATCAGTTATTTTGCTGCCCAAATAACAAGACTCGTCTAATACTTTTAATGTCTGATTTCCTAATCTAATTCCCTCAGCATCGCCTTATTTAATTCGATTACTTTCCAATCGTTTTGTTTTACTTTTGCTGATGGTCATCTTACAATCTCCTTTCGAGACACTATTCATCATGTTCAGCTGCTCTTCTAAATCCCTCCCGTCTAAGACCAAATTACAATGTCACCGGCAAAAATGATCTTTCTTTTATTTCTTCTCCTTTAACTTTAATTCCCTTTCTAAATTTCTCCTTGGCTTTCTTTACTGATTGTCCGTAGTACAAATTGAATAACACTGGGGACAGGCTACACCCCTGTCTCATTCCGTTCTCAATTACTACTTTTTCTTTCCAGTCCTTCGACTGCAGTCTGGTTTCTGCACAAGTTATATATAACCTTTCTCTCCCTCTATTTAATCAGTACTACCCACAGAATTTCGAAGAGTTTATTCTCCAAAACAACAAATGCTATGAACGTAGCTTTTGCTTTCTATAAGCTATCATCTAAGATACATATAGGGTCAGTATTGCCTTGCGTGTGGATTCATGGGACGCCTGCATACTATTCACTAAGAACAGCCTGTAGTCGCATCGGGGCAAAACTTCGAGCCCTGTTGTTCTCAGTTCGCATTCAGCACATATTGCGATAGATGAAAACCGAATTTTTGGAAATGTATTTTCGCCATCACGTCTACAGGCCAGACTGGCATCGCGTTTACTTCTCGATGAAATCGATTGGCGTACGGGAATGGTGTTTGTAAATCAGCTGTCTCAATTTCGCCAGCACCATGAAAACAGGTTATCAGTACCTTCCAGTATTTTTAATAAAGGGAGAGGACGGTTTCCCTATGGAACTCGGTAAACTGTAAAGGAAGAGAAAATTGTTTTGAGGAGAGTGCCAATGAAATCAGTCGTTACTGTTTTATTCTGCCCACTTAGGTCACACGCGTTGTGGAAAAAAGTGCGAAGGGATTGCTGATGGAAGATTGTTGCATTCCATTTTGTACAGTTGGAATGGCTATAAAACTTCGGAATAAGTGAAGATATTTTCCTATTCATACTTAACAGCCATGGCGAATGTTTGGTGCTAGTCGTTGATGGTGTATGAGGAACCTTTGCCACTGAAATAGAGAATGGTTATAACATCGTGCAAATTACCCAACGATGCAAAATATAGGGTGGTCAACTGAATAAAATACGAGTATACGTTTTTGCTCATTTTCAATTTCTGTTCCTTTCCTTCAATCCACAATCATTTAACCAACATTCTATAAAGAAAATCGCCACCTGGCAACACCATTACAACTCAGTTGCGGTAGTGTGTTTATACTACGCGAATGACGATTGCAGAAACTGATCTTGCAGCCAAACCAGCACTTCCAGAATCCGTATTGGAATGTTTATAACCGAAAGTGGTGTCGAGAAATGAGTGTATGTAGAATCGCATAAAGAAGCCGACATAAACGTTGTGTTTGTGCTAATAACCGTTCAGTATTGTGAACAATAATTGTTGTATAACACACTTTTGTAACACGCCTGGAGTCACTTTTGCATCAGAAGGTTTGTCTCCGTTGAGAATGGCTCACTTGGAATTTTTCAGTGTAATCTCAAAGCTGGTCTGACAGTCCGTTCGTCATTATTTCGTTCTTTAAGCGACAAAGCAGAAGTATATCGAATACATTTCAGAAGTCAAGGAACAAGGAATCATGTGAGAGGCATTCAAAAAGGAACAAGCCGGAAGCTTTAAAATGAAAACAGCCTATAGGATTGTAATGCCATTGCTTATGGAGGAAGATGTGGTCCTTAAAACAGCGCTGTGACCCCAAATTTGCCGCTGGAGGCACACTGGCGCACATCCACATGGCGGCAGAGCGAGCGCCTGCACGCGTCGACCGTCCACTGCACTCAGTCGTGCTAAAAACAGAGAAACTGAGGCTTGAAAGAAGATCAAAGGGATGTAATGCGGTTCCTTATAGGGGAAGCAGTGCGAGGAACGTAAATTCTTCGAAGAATGGCACAAGTGCCTGTACTGAATGTCCGTTGCAATTCCGACACTCAGTGCGGCCTCTGGAGAAATGGATGCCACCGTAACTCGCCAGTCTCTAATAACGAGTGCATCCACCTGCTGGACAGTGGTCTGACGTTCCATATCGTGCGTCATCGCCCAATAACATCCGTTTTTCCTCGTGTCGCTTGTGCCACGCCTGGACCCTTGCAACGGGCATGAAACGCCCTCCGTACACCTGTGCCAGTCTTCGATGAATTTACGTTCCCCGCAGTGTGAGGAAATGCACTACACCCGTTTTGCTCTTCTTTTGATGCCTCCATTTCACTCTCCTCGGCGCAGTTGAGTGCAGTGGACGGTCGAAGCGTGCACGTGCTCTCGCTGTCGTCAAGTGGCTGTGCGGCCGTGTCCGTCTGGCAGTTCAATGGCTCTGAGCACTATGGGATTTAACATCAGTCCCCTAGAACTACTTAAACCTAACCAACCTAAGGACATCACACACATTCATGCCCGAAGCAGGATTCGAACTTGCGACCTTAGCGGTCACACGGTTCCACTGAAGCGCCTAGAACCGCTCGGCCACACCATCCGGCCCATATAGCGGCCTCAGCGCTCCTCTAGGGATGAGATTTTCATTTTACAGCCTCTGAACCATTCCTTTTTGATCTTTATTAGTTTTCGCATCCATGGTGTTTCATGATGTATACATGCATACTGAAGAAACTAATGAAAATTTGTATCAAGGCCGGGATTCGGACCCGGGTCTCCTACTCAAAAATGGTTCAAACGGCTCTGAACACTATGGGACTTAACATCTGACGTCATCAGTCCCCTAGAACTTAGAACTACTTAAACCTAACTAACCTAAGGACATCGCACACATCCATCCCCGAGGCAGGATTCGAACCTGCGACTGCAGTGGTCGCACGGTTCCAAACTGAAGCGCCTAGAACCGCTCGGCCAAACCGGCCGGCTGGACTGATGTTAGGTAGTCCGCACAGTTGTGCAAAGCCACAATACCAGAGTGGCGTTGTGGGTAGCGCATTTGTCTAGTGAGGAGGGGACCTTGGTTCGAATCCCGCTCTTGGTACAAATTTTCATTTGTTGCTTCAGCCTGCGTATATGCCTCATTGATCTTTGACACTTGAAAAGGTCTCTGGAACCTATCCTTTATGGGTTCCATAGTGTTTCATATTTTGCGCAGTACGTGGTTTGAGTTGTGAGCTTGGGGCGTGACGGAGACGCAGCCGGAAGTCGGGGCAGGTGAAGGCGTCACGGGGCGTTAGTGACGGCCGGGTGGCGGCCGGCCATCGCATCGACAGGTGAGCTGGCGGGAGGTGCGTTAACGCGGTTAGCGGCAGGTTTTCGCGCTAATGGGTGCTGTTGCCGAGCCGGCGAGCTGCGGCCGCGGCAGGAGGCGAGGCGAGGCGAGGCGAGTCGCGGACGCCAGCGCAGCGCCAGCGGCAGCGGGGCCAGGCCAGGCCGCGTATTGATTGAGCGTCCGCCGCGCTGCTCCGTGACGTCACAGCCACGCCTTCGGCGCGCTCGTCTTCCCCGAACACGGGCCCACTCCCGCTGCGGCTGCATCTCTGCATTTACACCCGTCATCTGTACTGCGTGCCTGTGCCTTTAATCTCATTTCCTCCATCCCCATGTGTGTCTAAAAGCGACCGTTCTTCCCCTCATCTGGAATCTGCGTCGGTGTTGTGGTGTTCATTGCGAAGACGTTTCATCCAGCTCTGCATGCTAGTGTATACAGCAAGCCTCTTCATCTCTTAATAACTACTGCAACCTATATCAAATGGCTCTGAGCACTATGGGACTCAACTGCTGTGGTCATAAGTCCCCTAGAACTTAGAACTACTTAAACCTAACTAACCTAAGGACATCACACACATCCATGCCCGAGGCAGGATTCGAACCTGCGACCGTAGCAGTCGCACGGTTCCGGACTGCGCGCCTAGAACCGCGAGACCACCGCGGCCGGCTGCAACCTATATCCATCTTCACCTGCTTACCCTATTCAACCACTGGTCTCCCTCTATAATTTATATTCCTGCCGCTCACCATCCCGTTTACCCCCACACATACTGCCTTCCTTTATCATATAAACAACTCCTATGATGGGCCTTCAATAAGTAAGGCAACATACATTTTTCTCCGCAAGTTTCCGTTGAAAAAAATGCGGAATTCGTTGTTTGACACCGTGGAATATTCCCGCTTCAACCCCTATAGTTTCGTGAACTTCCGATACGTTGCGGCGCCATACATAGCCTTCAAAATGTCGTCTGTAACGGAGCTGCGTTCCAACAGAGAGCTGACACTGCCTTTCTTTTGGTGGAAAACTAGAGCATCGCAGATATTCTTAGGCGCTTCCAAAACATTTACGGAGACCGGGAAATGAACAATAGCTAAAGTCGGTGGGCGAGGCGTCAGTCATCCTCGCACGAAGGTCGCGCAGATGTGTCCGATCTTCCGCGTGCAGGCCGGCCGCACACAGCTGTGACTGCTGCAGTGTTGGAACGCGTGGACACTCTCATTCGAGGTGACCGACGGATCACAGTCAAACACCTCGCTGTTGAACTGGACATGTCTGTTGGTAGTGCTGACGCACTCGTCCACCGGTGGAAGTACTCTAAGGTATGTGCCCGCTCGGTTCCTCGCCGACTAACAGAAGACGATAAAGAACAACGAAGGACCATCTGTGTGCAATTGCTTCCGCATTGCGAGGCTTATAGTGACAATTTTTGTAGAACATCACGACAGGTGGTGAAACATGGGTTCATCACTTCGACCGGAAACGAAACGGTAAGCCATGTAGTGGTGCCACACCACCTCCTCCCCCCCCCCCCCCTCCAAACACCCGAACAAAAAGTTCAAAGCCGCACCCTCAACCGATATGGTCTTCTGGGACTCTGAAGGTCTTATTCTATTTCATGTCCGCCGTCATTGTGTCAGGAAAATTTAAGAAATGACTTCAGCATGTTCGTCCCCACAAAAATGCAAACGAACTTTTCCTTCTCCATGACTTACACAGGTCTGCGCACCCGACAGGTTCTCACAAAATTTCATTGGACTGTTCTTCTTGATACACCGTGCAGCCCGCATCTCGTCCCCTTCCGGCTTGCGTCTGTTTGCCCAATGAAAGATGCAATCCGAGGGAAGCAATACGCGGATGATGGGGTGGTTAGTGATTCAGCAAGACGTTCGTTCCGACGTCGACCAGCAGAGTGCTACCATGCGGGCATACACACCCTCCCAGTAAGAAGACGAAGGGCGACGCGTGGAACGGAGGCTGTGTTGAAAAATAGGATTTTGTTGGCAAAAGGGTGGAGAATAATATGGTGTATTGGAATCGTGAATAAAACAACTCTGTTTTCAGAAACAAAATGTGTTGCATTACTTATTGAATGCCTCTCATAATCAAGTTGTGCCACAAATTTGTTTTGTCCCCAGTTCGATTCAGTGACTCTGCTAGTTATCCCAATCTTCAGCATTCTGCTGTAGCAACACATCCCAAAGCCTTGTGTTATGCACTTGTCTGAACTGCTCATCATCGGCGTTTGTCTTCTGTTCAGAATGGCTCTGAGCACTATGGGACTTAACATCTGAGGTCATCATTCCCCTAGAACTTAGACCTACTTAAACTTAACTAACCTAAGGACATCACACACATTCATGCCCAAGGCAGGATTCGAACCTGCGACCTTAGCGGTCGCGCGGCTCCAGACTGAAGCGCCTAGAGCCGCTCGGCCACAACGGCCGGCTTGTCTTCTGTACATGTCTATTCTCCATACAACTATCTTCCGAGAATACTTCCTAACAATTAAATTTGTAAGTAGAGAACTCCAGATCGTTGTTTAAAGCATCTAGCGCTTCATTAGTTTGCAATAGTCCTATTTCGGCTACAGTCACATTTTCTAGTTGTCTGCGCATGATACATGACTTAAGCTTTGTTTCTATTTTTATGTGTGGTTACTGACAATATTGGTTGATTCTCCTGTAGTACTTACGTCTAGCAATTCTTGACGTCCATAAAACATCGATTTGTGCTCTCATTTTCTACCGATTTTATTACTATGTCTTATAGGTTGCGTGATTATATGATTGTGTCAGCTGTTCTTCCATAACTCAATCGTTAATGTTGTTCTAGACGAGATTTTCTTTTGTTGGCTATGGCCTTCTTGTTCTGTTCACAAGTTTTTGTACTTTCGTATGCTTTGTTTGACAGAACACCAGCGATGTTAACATATTTACAATTTTTTTTTTATTTCTTAATCTATGAGTTTCTATGTATTAGTGATTTGATCTTGGTGTTAATTTTATCTTTGCTTGTAAAGTGTTATTGGCTGTGTATGTTTAGCGCACGTTTATCAGTTACTTATATTCAAGGTGTCAATAAAATTTTCCATATATTGTTTGTTTAATATGCTCTGTGTATAGTTATATCTGTGCATATAAATTTCTGTTTCATCGAAGACATTCAGGACTATTCCCGTCGATATTGTGTGGTAATAGTTGCATTGCTCGTTCTATCTGGTCTGCTTTGTAGCTTTCTGTGACTGAAGTGGATGAAACTGTATCGCTATTTCTGGTGTGTTCTCGGTATCTGATTCCGAAATTTCTGTCTGTTTGTCCTATATAAAATTTTTTGAATCTTGACGTTTAATTTTTATACCTGCCTGAATTTGTGTAGACTGGTAACTTTGTTTTCCCTGAGTGAATTTGTGTGTTTAGATTGTCTTTGGTTCTGTAGGCTAATCTTACTCTTGTATTTTTCAGTAATGCGTTTAATTTATTGGATATATAGACAGCCAATATAACATTGTACAACCAAAGACCAAACTCTTAGATAAATAAATCAAAACAAAACTTTAATCATATAACATCGCTGGTGTTCTGTCAAATGAAACTGTCAAAAGCACTAAAACTCGTAAACAAAGCAGGAAGGCCATAGCCTACAACAATTTTAACGATCGAGATACGGCAGTATACCTGCTACAATCATATAATCACGCCAGTAAGACATAACCACCAAATCGTTAGACAGTGATAGCGCCAGTCAATGTTTTACGAATGTCACAAACAGCTAGACGTAAGTACTGTTGTATAGTCACCCAATATTGTCAATAATTATACATAACAACAGAAACAAAGGTTAAAGAAACCATGTATTACTCTCAGACAGCTAAAAAGCGGAACTATAGCCGAAATAGGCCTTTCGCAAACCAGTAAACCACTAAATACTTTGAACATAGCAGCGATTTGGCTTTCTGTACTTACAATGTCTATGCAAGACGAATATCGCCCCTAAGTTTATATTCGATTTTAACAAATTCTTCTTTTTCGGTAATGCGTTTCTTGCTGTTGCCAGTCTGTATTTTATCCCTCTCTGCCGCCCAAATAGCAAAATTTATCTGCTACTTTCAGTGTCTCACTTCCTAATCTATGACTGTCAGAATGACCTGATTTAGAGCGAATACATTATATTACCCTTATTTCTGCTTTTGTTGTATTCGTCTTATAACCTCTTTCTAAGATGCTGTTCAATTCGTTCAACTGCATTTCCAGATCTTTTTCCTTCGCTTACAATATTAACCATGTCGTGGCCGTGCGGTTCTAGGCGCTTCAGTCTGGAACCGCGCGACCGCCTTGGGCATGGATGTGTGTGATGTCCTTAGGTTAGTTAGGTTTAAGTAGTTCTAAGTTCTAGGGGACTGATGACCTCACAAGTTAAGTCACATAGTGATCAGAGCCATTTGAACCATTTAACCATGTCATTCGCAAACCGAAACGTTTTAAAAAATTTTTTAATTCCCTCTCGAAATCTTTCTTTGTATTCCTTTCTTGGTTGTTCAGTGTACATATTGAATAACACCGGGGGCAGGCTACAACACTGTCTCGGTCCCTTGTCAATGACTGCCTCCCTTTCATGTTACTCAACTCTTAGAACTGCAGTCTGGTTTCTGTACAAATTGTAGATAACTTATCGCATCCTATTTTACCCCTGCTTCCGTCAGAATTTCAGAATGTATTCCAATAAACATTGTCAAACACTTTCTCTAAATCTACAAATGCTACAAACGAATGATTCCCTTTCTTCAATGTATCTTCTACGGTAAGCCATAGAGGCAGAGCGGCCTCACGTGTTCCTACATTTCTCCGGTACCCAAACTGTCACCTATCACTTCTCTCACGTCAAGGGACGATTTGGTAATCGGAAAAAAAAATTCCCTGTTCGTAGTCTACATTATCTGGCTGGGCAACTCTGTTAAAAGATAGAAGGAAGGCAAGGGCATACCAACTGCAACAGCACCAAGTGCAGCAAAGCACTGCACTGTTCAAACAAACCTTCGTCTCGGGTAAAGCTTTACCGTTTACTTCGCTGTCTTGCGATATTGGCGAAAGGGTTTATGTCTTTCGTACTGTTCACGAGTCAATTTCGATATTCTCGAGACATTGCAGAATAAGCTCGGTCAGTGCCACAATTGGGCAGTGAGCAGTGTTATCATGACCAAAATCATGGCGGCTACAGTTTGTTCTGTCGCCCTGCCACCGACCAGTTATCTGTGCCTGAAGGATCAGCAGCGAGTGAAACCAATAAACTGTTAAACCCCGAAAAATGTGATTTCGCGCGGAAACAGTTGTCGGCAAGGAATAACTGTTTGAAATGAGAGTCGTGACATGGCTGCCGAACAGCAAACAGTGGCCGGCAGTCTGCCCTGATGCGAGGTAAATGCTCTGAAGTGGCTAACGGCTAGAGCGTAATCTGCGCTCTGCCGGTATAATAGCTCGATCAATGAGGGGAAATTAATTGCACGGGCTGAGACCTTTCTAAAACGGAGAACTGGGACTGTACTCCGCGTGAGCCAAATGTGGATGACAAAAATGCGGTCTTCGTCCCTCAAGCCAAATAACTACAAATATTAGCAATGCAAATAGAATTAAAACACCGCGGAGGTGATAATGATTAAACTCTTCGTGTTAAGTGCAGATGATATATTTTCCAGGGTCCAGAAAAATGTAAACACCACTTGATAGTTAGTATCTTTGGAACAGAATGACATATCGTTGGAATTGTGCGCGGTAGCAGATCTTGGCGCGTGTTTTCCAGCAGATGACGGTGCAACAATGAATGAAGGAAGATCGTCGTTTGAGCAACGCAAGGCCATATTGAAGTGTACTGGAAGTACGAAAACATAAGGAGGTACAACAGCAGTGGCGTAATGTATATAGGAATCAGCCACCAACACGTACAATAATTTATCGTATTTGGGGTAAATATGAAGCCGACGGTACTGTTCAGGATGCACATAAGGAAAGGTCTGGCCGACCAAAAACATCAAAGTCCAGTTTCCAGCGCTGCTATGTTGCAACATTTTACGAGGTCACCTCAAAAACCTGTGAAGTAGAGTGGACTTGAAAGTGGGGTAAGCCAATCAAGCGTGCAACGAAATCTGAAGGCTGCAAAGTGAAAACTGCACATTCCAAGATCGGTGCATGCTATGAAAGAGGACGACCGGGATCGAAGTATGCAGTGCTGTGAATGGTTTGGAAGACATACTTCGCGAGAATGAACGGTTTGCAGAAATGGTTATTTGACGAGGACCCATTCAAATTGAATGGTACTGCAAACTGCCACAACTGCCTGTGCTGGCCTCCTGAAAATCCTTACTTTCACGTGGACAAACATTTTAATCTACCGCCGGCTAGTGTGGCCGAGCAGTTCTGGGCGCTTCAATCTGGAACAGCGCGACCGCTACGGTCGCAGGTTCGACTCCTGCCTCGGGCATGGATGTGTGTGATGTCCTTAGGTTAGTCAGGTTTAAGTAGTTCTAAGTTCTAGGGGACTGATGACCTCAGATGTTAAGTCCCATAGTGCTCAGAGCCATTTGAACCATTTGTTAATCTACCGGTTGTTAATGTGTGGGTGGCGCAGTTTGTTTGGCTCATTCTTCTTTGTACCGAACTGGCGAGGTGAATCTTCGTGTGCTGCAAACACCGATTTCACCTGCCATGTCTGGAAATGAAAGATTTTATTGTCTGGAAATGAAAGATTTTATCTGCAACATAATGGAGCACCGCCTCACTACCACAGAGATGTCAGAGCCTATTTCGCTTAAAATCTATCTGGACGATGGATAAGTTGAAGAGGAGCTGTTGGATATCCACCACGGTCTCCAAACTTTACACATCTTGACTTCCATCTATGGGGGACCTTGAAAAATTAAGTTTATCAACAGAAACCAGCTACGCTGAAGGGGCTACGAGAAACCATCGAGGCGTCCTATGCGGCTATCGCATCGGCAACACTGACAGCAACAGTTCGGTTAACAGTTCAGTGACATCGACGTTGTTTGGCTGTTGATGGGGGGTCACCACTTTGAACACACAAAATAACCCCCGTGCAAGAATTGTAACGGTATGTCATTTTTTTCCATTAATACTATCAGAGAGTGTCTACATTTTTCTGCTCTCTCTCTCTCTCTCTCTCTCTCTCTCTCTCTCTCTCTCTCTCTCGCACGCACACACACACACACACATTATATATATATATATATATATATATATATATATATATATATATATATATATATATATGGGTGATTAATTAATGTTAAACTTTCAAACCGCTGTAGAAATAATACGACTGGTCAGAATGACGTCAAATTCAACGGGATATTATCGGGGAAGGGGGAAAACGTATGGCAGAAGAAAAATAAATAGTTACAAAATGTAGCAATAGATGGCGCTGCAAGCATCATAATGTAATATTGGTCGACTACAAATGACAAATGAATCATACAACAATGCCTAAGGTGTATGGCTGGCATTAAACAAACTGTACTACTCAGTGTGCATGGATGTACAGCTGTGATACTGTTAGTTACAGAAGCCCATACACCACGGCAAGGTCATATCGCATCGGATGGGAAAAATCAGTTTTTAATCGTCCTGAGGCCAAAAACCGCATAAAAAGCATCACTCACATCGGTTTTTAATTGTCTGGAGGCCAAGAACCGCATAAAATGCGTCAATCGCATCGTGTTTTAATTGTCCTGAGGCCAAAAACTGCATAAAAAGCATCAATCAAATTCAAATCGGATGATTAATTTCGGTGTGACTGGCGCCAAACGTTCAATATGATGTCCATCGTTTTCTGCAACAAATTGGAATCAGTATGTTCCACAACTGATCAAAGTGTTTCCGGGGTCACGTTCAGAATGTGTTGCGCAATGCGTGCCTTCAGTGCAGCTACGTTTTGCAATCGGAACACTGAACACAACATCTTTCAGATAGCCCCATAGCCAGAAGTCAAGATCAGGTGATAGGGACTTCCAGGCTGTAGGGAGATGGCGGCTGATAATTCTAGCACATTTCCGAAATGGCGCTTCAGCAACTGCTTAACTGGATTTGCAATGTGTGGAGGTGCGCCATCTTGCGCGAAAATGATCCCATCCACAAATCGACGCTATTGGAGAGCTGAAATGACGTGGTTGCGCAAAAGACACTCACAACGCCTACCAGTGACGGTACAGGTAACAGGACCGCAGCACCTGACTCTTCGACCCTATGAAAAATGATGCCGTAAACCTGCACCAAACAGTGGCCTTTTCAGGATGAAGTGGTACTGGTTGAATTGCGTGTGGATTTTCCGTTGCCCATATTCGACAATTCTGTAAATTGACATATCCTGTCAGATGGAAGTGGGTTTCGTCTGTCCACAGAATCTTCCACGGCCAGTCATTGTCCACTTCCATGCGAGCAAGAAATTCTACAGCAAATGTCTCTTGCTGGCAGGTCAACAGGAAGCAACTCGTGCACATGGGTAATTTTGAATGGAGAGCAAAGAAGCATGTTTCGTAGGATTTTACGCACCGTGCTCACTGGCATGTCCAATGTTCGGACAATTCTCCGTGCACTACACGTTTGCACACCACCACTCGCCTACTGCTGCACTGCTGTGGCCACTGCTTCCACTGACGTCGAATCAATGCCTTTCCTCTCTCTACCAGGTTACATACCAAAAGAACCCGTCTTTTCGAATTTCCGAATCATTTTCTCCAGACCCACGGCAGTCATCGGACCAACGCCTTTTTCGAACCCTTCAGTGTCCGGAACTTCTGCACAGCGACGTGTGCACAGTCATCATTCTTGTAATACAGTTTTACAAGCAGAGCGCAATCCTGCCGAGAAAACATTGTAGGGGAGACCGGGGTTAGTTGTTACAATTTTTTTTGGAATCTCGTATACCTCGACACAAAACACATATGTCGATTGGACAGATGCCAAAAGTTAGCCCATTATTTAGTCTTCACAATGAAATTTTTGTCATAAATGTAAGCTCAGATTGTTAAGCTCTATATCAACTTTTTTGGTTCAAATGGCTCTGAGCACTAAGGAACTCAACTTCTGAGGTCATTAGTCCCCTAGAACTTAGAACTAGTTAAACCTAACTAAGCTAAGGACATCACACACATCCATGCCGGAGTGCAGGATTCGAACCTGCGACCGTAGCTGTCTCGCGGTTCCAGACTGCAGCGCCTAGAACCGCGCGGCCACTTCGGCCGGCCAACTTTTTTCCTAACTTGTATGATGCAACAACCTACCCCACTGTGGGGCATCTTGTTACACTATATGGGGTTAGTTTTTACATAATAATTAAGAAAATATATATTTTTGGTTCCATAACACAGATTTATTTAATCATTAGTTTTAATGCAAGAGGTGGTAACAAATCATAAAACTTGAAACACAGTACTAATACTGATATACGGTCATCATTAATCTGATGAAGAAATATCAAGTTCATTATCAGAGCTACAGTTTTTACAAATAAAGAAACTGTCATGCTTGGCACACCTATTATGTGCCCACCTTTTACATTTTGTGTACTGTAGCCATGTGGTTGGTGGTCTTGACAGAGAGTATGGTTCCATACGCTCAATACACACGCAGTCGTCTTCCTCATCAGATGATTCTACGATCTCACGTTTTCGTTTCCCCGTTTTTGCTTTCTTGTTTTTATTTTTCGGCGCCAACACCAGTCGTCGTCTTGCAGGTTTCTTTTGTCTATTTGCCTCAACTGTCAATGCTGCTTTTACTGGTGAATCAGTCAGGATAGCACTCACTCGTTTATTCCTTCTTACTGTTTCCTTGCGGGCAGGAGCATTCGGGAAAGGCCTCAGTTCTTCAGGTGACACATGTGTGTGTATGGAGTTTGCAGAACCAACTGTTGAGGTGCAAGGCGTCGGACTTGATTCCACACTTGTTGATGTGCTGGGAACACCATCCCCTACTGAGTTCGTAAGAGACACAGAAAGCAGAGTGTCATCTTCCCTGCATGGGCGGTCCGTCACGGCAGAGGGCAAAAATTCATCGTCTGTAAAAATGTCTCTGTTAAATGGCCATATTCCAGTCACTTGAAATCCAGCCTTGATGTTCCTTGGCGTAGCAGCGCTAAGTAAAAATTGTTTAACTATAAATGGCATGTCATATATTGTCATAGTGTTTCCAGCATTGTTTTTCATCCACGCATCTGATGCAGAGTTAATATATTTTTTAAATTGGCCAAACACAGCTCTGTCTAAAGGTTGCAATTTATGAGACGTATGTGGCGGAAAAGAGATGAGGACAACCCCGTTTTCTTTGGCAACGTCCAACACTGAAATATCAAGGTGGGATTGATGGTTGCCCAAAAGAAGGAGAACCGGTCGCTCTCTAGTGCCCTGGAATGATGAATGAAATGTAGCATGAACGAGCGAAAATCTTGCCCTGTCATCCACCCTGACTTGTTTGCAGACCCTGCGCTACCTTCTGGCCCATTTCGAAGGAAATAATCCCTGAAGTTCTTTCTTGGAAACACAAAGAAAGGCGGGATTGAGTTTCCAGGCACATTTACTGCCAAGGCAACAGTAACTAGAGTTCCTCTTTCAGCAGACGTTATAGCACCGACTTGTTTAATTCCTTTCCTTGCTACAATTTTGGCAGGCGTTTGTACCGTGGTGACGGTAGTCTCGTCCACATTATACACTTCTCGACATTGAAATTTGTATCGACCACAAACTTCACTTAGATTTGTAAAAAAATCTACCTACATTGTGCTTATTGAAACTTGTAGCCCTGCTTAGGCTGGTAGCTTCTGGTATGCGGATGGAAAGCGTTTTCTTTCGTTTGAGGAATCCTCCAAACCAGTCAGTGGAAGCTAGTTCTACATCGCTCCAACCAACGGGATATGGTTCAAATGGCTCTGAGCACTATGGGACTCAACTGCTGTGGTCATAAGTCCCCTAGAACTTAGAACTACTTAAACCTAACTAACCTAAGGACAGCACACAACACCCAACCAACGGGATACTTGACATTATTGTTCACGGCATATTGAAATGCTAGACTCCTCACTTCCTTCGCAGAAAGTCCATAGTAGATCTTAGCAGCTTTCTGAATGTATTCTTCCAGCTCTGCTTCTTGTTCGTCTGAGAAAACCTGCCGAGCTCGCTTATAACCAACGTTTTGCACAAGCATCTCTCCCGATTCTGAAAGTAAGCAGACAAGAAGAATTGTAATAGGCTGTTATAGGCTACGTTTTCCTGCCCGTATATGTTATGTCAGAAGAGATTAATTTGCTTAGATATATTGATGTATTTGCACGTTATATAACACCAATAATCTACAACGCCACAATTGGCGACGCTGACAATGAAAAATAAGCTGCCTACCTACCTTTGTTGATTCCATTCGCTTACAAAACCTCTGCAGCGTCATAAAAGTTATATTGTACTTTTGGGCAGCTTTCCGCAGTGAAGAAAAGCCACTTAGAACTTCATTTGCCGCTTCAGCATAGGTTTCCTTGGGAATAGTGCCTCTGTCAGTCTTCTTCTTATAATTACGCATTATACCTGTAGGTAGACACAATTGCTTACATTAAAGGAAACAAAAACTCTTCGGGGCAAGTTGTTACACCGTAACAACCAGTGTTGCCAACTCTAAAAAACCTGAGTCGCTAGATTCAATATCAAAAGTCGCTAGAAAGTCGCTAAAACTGATTTTACTAGAGTTGTACTGAAAATTTGAATGGTGCAATAAGCCAGTGTGTGTGTGGGGGGGGGGGGGGGGGAGGGTAATAAAATATTAATAAAAATTGTCTCATACGTAATTGCTATATTGTCTTAATTAAATGACGCATCGCTTGCAACAACATACATATAAAATACACTCCTGGAAATGGAAAAAAGAACACATTGACACCGGTGTGTCAGACCCACCATACTTGCTCGGGACACTGCGAGAGGGCTGTACAAGCAATGATCACACGCCCGGCACAGCGGACACACCAGGAACCGCGGTGTTGGCCGTCGAATGGCGCTAGCTGCGCAGCATTTGTGCACCGCCGCCGTCAGTGTCAGCCAGTTTGCCGTGGCATACGGAGCTCCATCGCAGTCTTTAACACTGGTAGCATGCCGCGACAGCGTGGACGTGAACCGTATGTGCAGTTGACGGACTTTGAGCGAGGGCGTATAGTGGGCATGCGGGAGGCCGGGTGGACGTACCGCCGAATTGCTCAACACGTGGGGCGTGAGGTCTCCACAGTACATCGATGTTGTCGCCAGTGGTCGGCGGAAGGTGCACGTGCCCGTCGACCTGGGACCGGACCGCAGCGATGCACGGATGCACGCCAAGACCGTAGGATCCTACGCAGTGCCGTAGGGGACCGCACCGCCACTTCCCAGCAAATTAGGGACACTGTTGCTCCTGGGGTATCGGCGAGGACCATTCGCAACCGTCTCCATGAAGCTGGGCTACGGTCCCGCACACCGTTAGGCTGTCTTCCGCTCACGCCCCAACATCGTGCAGCCCGCCTCCAGTGGTGTCGCGACAGGCGTGAATGGAGGGACGAATGGAGACGTGTCGTCTTCAGCGATGAGAGTCGCTTCTGCCTTGGTGCCAATGATGGTCGTATGCGTGTTTGGCGCCGTGCAGGTTAGCGCCACAATCAGGACTGCATACGACCGAGGCACACAGGGCCAACACCCGGCATCATGGTGTGGGGAGCTATCTCCTACACTGGCCGTACACCACTGGTGATCGTCGAGGGGACACTGAATAGTGCACGGTACATCCAAACCGTCATCGAACCCATCGTTCTACCATTCCTAGACCGGCAAGGGAACTTGCTGTTCCAACAGGACAGTGCACGTCCGCATGTATCCCGTGCCACCCAACGTGCTCTAGAAGGTGTAAGTCAACTACCCTGGCCAGCAAGATCTCCGGATCTGTCCCCCATTGAGCATGTTTGGGACTGGATGAAGCGTCGTCTCACGCGGTCTGCACGCGCAGCACGAACGCTGGTCCAACTGAGGCGCCAGGTGGAAATGGCATGGCAAGCCGTTCCACAGGACTACATCCAGCATCTCTACGATCGTCTCCATGGGAGAATAGCAGCCTGCATTGCTGCGAAAGGTGGATATACACTGTACTAGTGCCGACATTGTGCATGCTCTGTTGCCTGTGTCTATGTGCCTGTGGTTCTGTCAGTGTGATCATGTGATGTATCTGACCCCAGGAATGTGTCAATAAAGTTTCCCCTTCCTGGGACAATGAATTCATGGTGTTCTTATTTCAGTTTCCAGGAGTGTACACTAACGTTTAATTAAACATGTTATCATAATTGACACAACACATAAATTGTTGTTTCAATCACAGTAGTCAAATACACTGGAAATATACAACTATATTTGTAAAAAAGAAAGCAAGAACTCAAATTAGGTTACAAAATATATACATACTGGTATGTGAGCTATTCATCGTCGTCACTCAGAAGATCGAGTAACTCTTCTGTTTCATGCTCTGACAGAACTGTTGTTGATGTAGAGGGTTGAACATCGCTCAAAAGATGATGTTGCAGTTCGACTGGTTTTGTCGCAAAAGGGTAACTTTTGTTCGCACCAATAAGCTCCAGTACGTCTGACGGTATGTCAAAAGATGCACAATCTTTATTTTGTTTCTTCAACTGGTCTCTCAATATGATCAAAGCATTAATTGCCTTTAACGATAATCTGTTACGTTGTTTAGTTTTTATAATGTTCATAGAACTGAATACTCTTTCCACTTCTGCATTTGAATGCGGTAGGCATAGAACAGTCATTGCTAGCTGTGAAATCAAAGAAAAAGGATTCTCCCCTGTAGCATTTTTATACTAGAAAAACCTCACTCCAAAGTCGAACAGTGTTAGTAGTGTTATTCCACCTAATTAAGTTGATATTATGCCATTCTTGCAGCATACCGTCTATGAAATCGCCACTAAAACCCAATTCCTTGGCTACATCCGCTACAGCATTATTTTTATTCACTTTTAGTGTTTCTTCAACATTCAGCATTGGCATTTTTTTCAGGATTGTAACGTTACTTGGCAGTCTTTATTGAATTTGTTTTGTGAGTTTCAGACTAAACTGAATGCATCTTTTCTTCAAATAAACTTCATTTCCTTCAGACAAACCTGACTCATACAATTTCTGTTCAAACATAAAGCCCAGGTTCGGATTTGCGTTCATACATTCGCTTGGAACTGGTTTTGTCAACAAATCAACAGTTGGAAAAACTATGTTTTGTCCGAGCGAGTGCATGAGAAATACAGGTGTAT
This sequence comes from Schistocerca nitens, assembly GCF_023898315.1. Lineage (NCBI taxonomy): Eukaryota > Metazoa > Arthropoda > Insecta > Orthoptera > Acrididae > Schistocerca > Schistocerca nitens. The sequence continues at coordinate 356,748,437 of NC_064615.1, forward strand.
GTAGTAATTTAGTGAGGTCATTGTCTTCTCCTTCAAAAGCTTTTATTGCTATTTGTACGTCTTTTAAAGCATGTTTAAGGTAAAACATGTCAAGATGATTTGAGTTGTCATAATACATCTTGTACAAAAGATCGGCAGTGTAACAATTGTCCTGAACCATGGCAAGTGAAAAATGTAGCTTTAGTTCTCCCCAGTGCTCCAGAATTCTTCGTATTGCTGGTTCAATTGAAAGCCAACGTGTTGCACAGACCTTCAAAATTTGTAGTGGCTGTTTTCCACAATTTATTGTCTCATAAACCTTTTCATATTCCTCTTGTCTTTTGGGTGAAATCGAGAACCAATTGTAGCTTTCCTGTACAAGAAACTCTATGTTTCTAGGTATGGTATTCACTGAGGCGTGCGAAACTGCAAGCTGAAGAGAGTGAGAAATGCAACGGATCAATATCAAATGCTTCAAACCATATTCTCTCTTGAGTTGTTCGAAAAGCCTATTGTTTATTCCAACCATTGCATTATCTGTGCCAATTCCTACCATATTAGCGATTGGAAGTTTGAGATCTTTCAAAGAATTCACAAGAACAGCAGCCAGATTTCTTGCATCTCCAGTTTCTACTACAGCGAGTTTGAGAAATGCTGATATAATGGTTTGGTTGTTTACACTATAGTACCGTATAACGATACCTAGCATTTTAGATATTGATACATCTGTGGAATCATCTATTAGTACACTGTATTTTTGGTTACCTATATCTTCAACCAATGATTGTGTAAAATATGGAGCCAAAACTTCAGTTATAATGTTAGTGCACTTCGTACGATGTAATTGCATGTTTTTAGCGCCCTCATCAGCGGAAAACACCTTCTTGCACAGTATTCCTAAATGATCTACAGCTAAAATAGAAGAATGTTCAGCAATAAATAAAGAAAAGGCGCCTTCCGCTCTGCTTGCTATTCCAACTGTAGTTTTCGGAACAACTTTCACAGGTAAGGTGGTTTGTGCTTTTTTTAAATCAATTTTTTGTTTATGCTTAATAGTTTTCGAATGCTTTCTAATATCACACAATTTAGCATAAAACTCTGTTTCACATACTTGACATCTTGCCTTGGATAAGTCTCCAACTCTGGTTTCAGCCACCCATTGAATTCAGGTTCTGCTTCCCACGCATCCCGATATTTTTGAGCGTACTGCTTCTTCTTCTTCTGCTGTAAATCCAATATGTAAGCCACCACAACATAAGTTTCATCAATTTATAATCACTGAAAATATATCAAAACTCAGGCGAACTAGAAGTCATGAAACAATCTACTCGCTCGATAACTCGATATCAGTCCTATTATTCATTGTTTAAAACGTAATAATGTCTGAGGTACCCCCACCGAATTGTTCTTGCGTTACCACTGTGCATGTGGTAATAACTTCACTGCTAGTTAACATTTCGAAAAATTAGAGGTTGCTGGACAGAAATGTATTTTATTATACTTAATATTACGTATGTTTTTTGTCAATTCGAAAAATAAAAGGAGTTCAAAAGTTGAAGAACTATAGATCTATACGCTATCGACGATAACAGGCTAGTATGTAATGATTAATGTATTGTTCTATAGTCAAGGTTTTCTTACTCTGTGGGCAATTCCCACATTCAGGTTTACTAAATGCTGAACAATGCTACATGATCTGCTAAGAACTTAATTTAACTTCTTAAATCTATAACAAAGTCAGTGTAGTACCCATTCTATAGTTAAAATCTTAGTTTTGTTAATGAAAATACTGGCCCAAAATAGTTTTGATTTGTACTTCAAAAGTCGTTAGTAGTCCAAAAGTCGCCAGATAAGTCGCTAAATAATTTTTGTCGCTAAATAGTTTTTTTTTTTTTTTTTTGTAGCTACGACGAAGGCAAAAGTCGCCATTTCTAGCGACAAAGTCGCTAAATTGGCAACACTGGTAACAACTGTCCCCATGCTACGCCATTTTCTCTTATTGTCGAAATCAACAATATAAGCTTTTTGTTTGGAAGTTTAACGTATACTACTACGTACCTGAATGTTGGACGCTGATATGTTGCAAAATTTAAAATGAAATCAACAATTTCCTGAGGACTATGAAAAAATTAACACAGAGTAAAAAAATTACTCCAGCACAGAAAAAACACGTTTTCTGTGACTAGCGCCTTATTACCAACTGACGGCTGATATAGGTAGGATTGGAGGAGGGGGTCTCTTAGTGCTACCATCTTACGGAGCAACGAGTAAAAATTTTTATTGTCAAGTAACAACTTGCCCCCTGTAACAACTAGCCCCGATCTCCCCTAGCCCACGGCGCGCGAATATGCAGCCTATTTTCATCCAGTATTTGCGACCAATTTGTGTCTTGCAACAACATTTGCACATAATATCAAACCGTATTGAAACTTTTTAACCATTGACAACTCCCATAAAATGATGAAAGGAAAAAAGTTTATCATTTACATTTTTGCTGTTCGTGCAGCAAAAACTGTCGCATGAAGCTCAAATGGTTGGAATGGCTCTGATCACTATGTGACTTAACTTGTGAGGTCATCAGTCCCCTAGAACTTAGAACTACTTAAACCTAACTAACCTAAGGACATCACACACATCCATGCCCGAGGCAGGATTCGAACCTGCGACCGTAGCGGTCGCGCGGTTCCACACTGAAGCGCCTAGAACCGCTCGGCCACAACGGCCCCGCGCGACTGTTACGGTCGCAGGTTCGAATCCTGCCTCGGGCATGGATGTTTGTGATGTCCTTAGGTTAGTTAGGTTTAAGTAATTCTAAGTTCTAGGGGACTGATGACCACAGATGTTAAGTCCCATAGTGCTCAGAGCCATTTGAACCAAACCACAACGGCCGGCTGATCAGTTTTTGTATTTACGTCAGCTGAAGGTAACGACTGGACGGACAATGAAAGAAATGGACAGAATAAAAACGGCCTGTAGTGCTCTTGGTAAATTAAATGCAGTTTTGAAAGCTAAGTTGCTGAATTTGTGAAACAGAAATTTTAGAATCAACGGGTGTGACTAGATTTGGCTTAGGGCAGTAAGACGTGAAAACTATTCCACAAGTAAAAGAATCGTCTTTGACAAAAGGAGGAATAAGAGTGTAACAAGGATGCCCATGGCTTGAAGACAGTAGTGCATGGAGAACTCTGCAGAGGTTTTATCAATCAGTGGGCGTCACATGGTTGATGATAATCTGTACTTACGCTACCAACTGATATTTTCAAACACCTTGTGAAATTTGCACTAAGGATCGCTGTGATAGGTTGACAAAAATATAAATGATGCTCTGATTAATACAGATGGGTGAAGGAATCGGAGAACAGTCCTGTCAGTCGCCTAAAGTGATAGAGCTAACTTATAGTGATCGTACCAGCTATGGGAAGGAAATGAAAACATCAAAACGATGAAAAAACATTAACTGAATAAATACGCTCTGCGAATGTCTGGCGAACGTACTCCTTTCCAGCTAATGTTCGTCCAATTAGGGAATCTTTCGCGCCTCTCTCAGTTGTTATTTCCATTGTAGCCTCGTTTGCCCTCGTTGTCGCCTTTGTGATCAGTAAATTAGCTCAACAATGCCGAAACTATTATCCAATCACACGAAGCAGGTTGCATTACAGAATGGCCGGGCATCATAGCGCATCTTTGAGCACATTCATCCTTTCCATAGGGTAGCTAGTCACCTGATTCAAATAAAATGAATCGGGCTAATCTGACAACTGGATGCCATTGCTGTCAGTTAGACTGACAGAAAAAAAAGGTGAAGCAGCCGGCGTAACAGGCCAGTCCATTTCGGGATTTTTCTTGTCCACAAACTATTCCCTCAGAGATGGTTCTTTATGACAGGTGCACTGTTATGCTCGTAAAATCAGTCATCGTCCTCCACTCCACTATACTCCGTATACACTGCTGTAAAATGTGTTCACATCCTTCCGCATTTTGCTTTTTCGTAAGCGCAATTAGGGAAACCACAAACACCTCCATACCGAAACATCATCGTCTCCGTATTTCACCCTTGGCACTACACATCGTGGCAGTTAACGTTCTCCAAGAATTAGCCAATCCGACCCTTCTACCTGGTCTCGGTGTAGCTGTGGTGGTTCAACACGTTTCCATTTCACAAGTACACCACCAACAGCTTTAGATGGGTTGAAAGATCCCGGGTGGATTTGTTACTCACGTGACGGACGGTCCACGTTCACTGCCATTGCGCTCTTGTGACCGACCCATTGTGCAGTGTTACTGCTTCACTACTGATAACAGAAGTGGTCAATTCCCAATTACAAAGTGGTGTCCTGATACTTTTGATCAGAGAGTGTAGATACGGATATGACAGATTTTGCCCTCCTTACCGTTACGCAATATTCATGTGGTTGCCTAGCAAGGTGGCGCAGTGGTAAACACAGTGCAGTTGTAGCCGAGAAAAAGGCGGCTGAAACCTCTATCCAAACATGCAAGTTTACAGAATCTCCTTTTTCTGAATTACCTTAGGCAAATGTTGTGTCTTCCTCATAGATGTACAATTGAGTTAGTGCTCCGATTATTTACGCCCACGGCGGTGTCACCTGTGTTCTCGGCATTTTTCGTGGAGCACATGTTTATAAAAATTGTCGCGCAGCGCGTTAGCTGGAGAGACAGTGGTGAGCCAAACACGCATCGATGCACGGGCGAAATCACTGACCTTGTATATCTACTACGCCAAGTGCAGCTTTTAGATAGCTTTCCAGTCGTGTCTAGACAAATTGCACTCTCGTTATCCAAATTCGTCCAACAACACACGAACAGTTAACAATACGAATATCCCGAACCAGTTTACACGACTTCTATATGACAAGCACGACACTTCTACCTTATGGTAACTGATATTTGCGGCGTCGGGATTGAAACAGACAGCAGTAGTTAACTCGCGGTAGGCCATTATTAGCGGGGCTTACCACAGGCGGGAAAAACGATAAAGAAAATTTCGTTAAGCATACCACATTTCTTATCAGGCCCTCCACTGGAATTTTGTTGATTAAACACGCGTGACAGATCGCGCTGCTGCTGCTCGGATCTGTCCCATCTCACCGGACACGAGAAACTGACTGTAAGGATATCGTACAGGACACAGTGGAAGGCACTTTTAAAGGCTCATAGACGGCTTTATGCGCAGCCTCTCGTACTGAGCCCTCCACGGGCTGGCACCAGCCCAGAGACAGTTAACGAGCACGGAGCCGCCTGTCGGCAGGGCATCGGTTCCCGTGACGAAACCCGTCGTCGGCCAATCACTGCGGCCATCCAGCCAATTGCCACCAATGGGCGCAGAAGGATGTCTCAATCTGCGCGTTGACCTTAGCGGCGAGGGTGTTGCCTCCGCTAGCGCGTGTACGACGCCAAGCTACGCTACGCTGAAGGGATGTCGCTCAGATCGCAGTACGTACCACTTCAGTTCCGAGTAAAACTTCCCTCGAGCACATTTATCTTTAAAATAGAATTTTATTGCGTCTTTCTGAATGTTTTTTTATTCTTCAGTCTGTAGTTCTGAATGCAGGGTACAAAGCGATACTGACATTTATTAAGAAAATTATTCTTTCCCGAATAAAATATGTGCAGTACAGGAAACGTTAGCTGCATCTGTATCTTGGTAGATGAAAGTGCTGCGAGTGTTAATCTCAAAGCAAAATATTTACCCTTTAACGTGCTACCATTTGCCAATAATCAACGCGTTTTCAAAGTATTAACACTCGTGACTGTAGCCGTGTAGAGTTTTTGTGCAACGGCAGTTAGTCAGACGGAGGGCACCCGAGTGTCGCTCTTACAGTGGGTGAAACTTTGTAGCTGCCATTGCGCTTCCTTCCCTCTGCCTTTAACAATCTGCACAGCACAAACAAAGGTCTGTGCCTCGTGCTACCATGCAATATTCGAATTCCGACCTATCTGTAGTCGAGTACAGCGCCTTGTATGATGTTACCGTGTGTTGCATCCACACTACTTTCCTCTGTCAGTAGGAGCTGACGAAGAGAAACCTCCTGATGGTGTCCAAATTGTGATTTAGTTATTTGTTTGCCTAAATGTTCCAGAACATTCTACACTCAGCAAATCATGTGTAACAACAACGTGTAATTGTTTTTGCGGAATAAAGCATGGTTCAGTAGAAGTACTCGTATGCCGCTAATATTACCATATCGTAAACCACCTTTTACCAATAGTCAAAACAGGTTTTATCGTTTCAAACGACACACCACACGAATTTATTTAATGTATAGTTACAAACATATAATCATCGGAAAATGTGTTAAAAGCAGCCGTCCAACTGCCTCAACCACGACCATTGACGCCCATATCGAAAGTGTTGGTTTCCGCGTTATACGGAAAGCCATGCATGTCGTAAATCACGATAGTTGTTCATGAAGTATGGCTTCAAAAGAGTATTTTTCTGTATTACCTTTATGAATCATTAGAATATGAAAACACAGTTCCTCGCAGCGATACAACTGGGTAAAATTGCCTCCATTTTTTCCATCCCATAGACACTGCTTTATGCAGGGAGACAAAAAACAGTGGTCTAGCCAACTGTTGTCTGCACCGAACCTCAGTTTAAACCGTGCAGATACAATGTCTGGTGGCACAATGCAAATCCCTTAGCCTCTGCAAGACGTCATCGTGACGTATGTCGGTGGACGATGTGTTTCAGTTAGACCGGTGTGCTCAACTCGGTGGACTACTTTCCTTCTATTATATACGGTATTTCATCCGTTCACAGCGTCTCATCTGACCATCCTGTTGCTTGTCGAGGGGGCTACACAGCAAATTTGTTGTTGTTTATGATGATTCTGAATTTTGTTCTGTGATGAATTATTTCATTATGTATGCCAATTTATTTTATGTCGTATTAATTTGTTAGCCAGTTGTTTCGGTTTTTCATCGATAAACCAAACTGCAGGATTTGTGATGGGCGTCGCTATGGACGGCATGCTCGCACTATTTTAGCGTACAGACGGATGGGATGGCGTCCAGCGCGTGCTTCGGCTACGGGACGCAGATATTTGCGCAATATAGTCGCTTTAAAACTCGTCAGTACCGGGAGTTTGCAGATATTGGAGAAAATAAACGCAATTCAAGGTAATGCAAGAATTAGGATGGTGAGTTGTTTGGTAAACGGCGAATTCCAAGGAACACTTAAAGTACTGGAAAACTCAGGGAAATTTTGAAGGACTCGTGGAATTATGAGAGACTCATGGGGGAGCTGAACTGTTCGTTGGCAGAAAGCAATGTAGTAATCACTTTTTAGCAAATCTGCTTAGGAAAAAATTGCTTCTGGGGCAGTATAAGGAAACATGAAGACGTGCATTGAATTTTGAAGTATGTTGCTCGATCGCGGTTACGGCGCTCTAGGTCCATTTCCTATTTCAGGATTTTGAGTGATGCAGAGTGTTATGTGTGTTTGGAGAACTCGCCACGTGGGTGTGAATTCATTGAATTCGTTATCCGCACGAAAGCAAAGTTGGGCCATATGTATATTCACACATGTTTGTTGTGTCGTGTCGTGTTTCAAGTCAACGATGATTATGGTGTGAAGTGGTTCCAGTTTGAATTATGGTAAGTCTTAGCTGTCATACTATATTGCTAGCACATTCCAGTGAAGACAGTTGGAAGCGTGTTGAAAAGTGCTGAGAGTCTCAAGCGAGAGGCACAGTGCGCACTCGGCCAGTCCCGTGAGACTTGTAACCACAGCAGACACACGCGGTTGCCAAAGCTTCACAACAACTACTCTTGTTGCTTGCACTGTGCCGCAGTTTCATGTAGCTAGATGACCTGTGGGATTCTTCGATGTGAGCTGACATTTTTCTTTGTTTTCATTTCTTGTAGTTGCTGGGTTGATATTTCATCTGTTCTTACTGTTGTTTGTTGTGGTATAGTGAACAATGTCACAAGGCATTTCGTCGCATGTTATTTAGTGGAAAAGTTTGTGAAGCTATTTTTTTGTTACAAATTTGTAGAATGTCTGATCATAAAATATAATAATGAGTTAATTACAATCCTAGTGATCTGCCTCTCATAATGGAACGAAACAGGCAACCGCCTACTGCCGCGCGAGCCGAGTATTACGAGACATCCAGAATGGATATTCACTCTGCAACGGAGTGCGCGCTGATGTGAAACTTCCTGGCACCTCAAAACCGTGTGCCGGATCGAGACTCGAACGCGGGACCTTTGCGTTTCGCTGGCAAGTGCTCCACCGACTGGGCTACCCAAAAACGAATGAAGACCCATCTTCACAGCTTTACTTCCGCCAATTCCTCATCTACTTTTCAAACTTCACAGACGTTCTTCTAGCATTCGTGGGAGAAAGGATATTGTGGAGAGGCGCTTAGCCGCAACCTGGGGAATTGTTTCGAGAATTAAATTTTCACTTTGCAGCGGGGTGTGCGCTCATATGAAGATTTGTGGCAGATTAAAACTGTGCGCTGGGCCGAGGCTCGAGGTCGTAGTCTTTGCCTGTTATGGGGAAGTGCTCTACCAACTGAGCTACCCAAGCACGGTTCATGACTCTGTAGACCACTTGCACAAGGCAAAGGTCCCGAGTTCGAGTCTCGGTCCGGCACACAGTTTTAATCTGAAACGAAGTTTCGTCTGAGACATATTAAATTATCTCGTGTTGGGGATGCCTGTCAGAATTCCAGTTTAGAGCAGATGAAAAATGGGATTTATTCTTAAGATTTCATTCGCACAAAAGTTCAACAAAAGTGAATAACAAAAAGTAACTTCATGAAGAAGTGATTTCTCATGAACTTTCTTTGTGTCGTCTTACAGATTTGTTACCGTAAATAAAACTCTTCCAAAACACAGTGAGCCCATTCCATTATTGTACAATGAATAGTTTGTGAGCTGTAACGAGTTTAATGAAATGTAAGAATACGCGCGTGTTCCTAGCGGGTTTTGGCAGCACCGCTGCGCCCGCCGCCCCCCCCCCCTCCCCCCACTTGCTTCTGCCAAAGTGTCAATCTGAAAATAATTTTGAGCAGAGTATAGTGTGGGACAGTTGGCAGCTAGCTTTCATTTAGAAGGCTATCGGCTAGGCTCAAGGAGAGGCAGTTTGCCGCTACGCCTCGTGGGAAGAACTTCAGCGGCTGCTCGGAGGTTACGCATAGCTGTTGTGGGCGTACGCAGTAATAGTGGGAGCCATTGCTGCCAACGTCGGAGGCCCGTTCGACACCGCTAATATAATGCTCGCCCACTTCACGCACAGGCTGCTTGCTCTTCTCTGGAGCTCAGTGCCGGACAATCGTCGCCTCCCCATGCCGCCCGTCGACTGACCATTCCCTCGCAGTGAGCTGCACGTATGCCCTCCGGTAAAAGTCCGCCAGCCAATGTTCCGTTTATCTCACAGCAAAACCTAAAACCCATGCAAAACGACCCTGAGAATTTACCTTGTCCATTATGGACGTTGAATTTGCGACTGTGATTGTATCGTATCGGATGCTTTATCGTAGTTCTGTGGCCAGTGACTCTAAAAACTTTTTTGGGCACTTTTATTCTTCCGGTAGCCATCTTTCGAGACCCAGTAGGCTCATCCTCAGGTGGCGATATTTACAAGCAATTTATATTCTAGAGGGTATCCGGAAAACAGGGACGAATATTAAAGTGCTATAGAACATACAAAATTTATTGAAAATGTAATTTTTTTAGAAACACAGTAAGTAACGTCTCCCATTTATGTACGAAAAATTATATCCTCCATATGACCACCCAAAGCCGCACGGCAACGAGCAATGCCTTCATGGAAGTCTCGATGATGCGTTCACAAACATCTGGTGGAATATCGTTAGTAACCCTTTTGGCTGGCTCTGAGCACTATGGGACTCAACTGCTGAGGTCATTAGTCCCCTAGAACTTAGAACTAGTTAAACCTAACTAACCTAAGGACATCACAAACATCCATGCCCGAGGCAGGATTCGAACCTGCGACCGTAGCGGTCTTGCGGTTCCAGACTGCAGCGCCTTTAACCGCACGGCCACTCCGGCCGGCTAGTAACCCTTTTAATTTCATCTTCCAATTGGTGTATTGTTTGTCCCTTGTTCACGTACACTTTCGATTTCACAAATCCACCCAAAAAAAGGGCGTAATATCGTATGATCTGGCAGGCCATTCCTGGTGGCCACGTAGAGAGATAATTTTTTGAGGAAACTTTTCATTCAGCAGTGCAATCGTTTCACGGGCTGTGTGACATCTCGCACTTGTTGAAACCAAAATATCCTTATTTTCATCAGTAAGAGAGAAAAACCAATCAGAAAGCACGTCTCGGTACGCCGTTGACAGTGACGGAAGCTCCCTCATAATTTTTAAAGAAGTACGGGCCGATCACTCCTCCTGCCCAGAGCTCACACCACACAGTCGTGCGTTGTAGATGCATCTCATCCTCCACAGTCACTCGCAGAGCTCCGTTACCCAAAAATTCTGCAGTTCTGTCTATTGACGTACCCACTGAGGTGGAAGTGTGCCTCATCTGAAAAAAAATTCTTTATGTGAATGAAATGATAATTAAATCAAGACCCTAAGCTATTGACAGGCGTCGATATACATCAACGAGGACAGTTGAAAATGTGTGCCCCGACCGGGACTCGAACCCGGGATCTCCTGCTTACATGACAGACGCTCTATCCATTTTTTTAAAATCTCATTTTGTTCGCTTTTATTTGTTGCATCTGCTCGTAGTGGACGTCGTAAGACACCCGTTTAAGTTCGTCGTTGATCTGTTAACTCAACGTCGAACACGCTGTCCATCCGAGCCACCGAGGGCACAGAGGATAGTGCGACTGCAGGGATTTATCCCTTGCACGTTCCCCGTGAGACCCACATTCCCAACTTAATGTCCACACACTACATTCGTAATGCCGCTGCCCACTACACTCATTACTCGCGGCAGACAACTTTACTGAGTCCCGTAAGAGTTCGGGATATGCATGTGCATCCAGCACAGAAGAAGAAGGTCCATGGCCAGTTAGCTTTAACTATATGAAGATGATATATGTTTCGAAAGAACAGATACCATCTTCATATCTTTATGTGAAGTTTTCGTTCTCCGCTTGGCGAGCCAAGACCCAGTGAGCAAACAGATGTTTCTTTCCATGATCTGCAGGCTTGAACTCTTGTTTAAGTCGAATCTTGTCGCATGCATTTTCAGATCTTTTGAGAGGATTTCATGCAGTGAACTTGGTGATAAATTCAGTTGCTGAGCTCGTCGGCGAACTGGAGCTTAAGATCACATTGTCACGCATGACAGCAATGTTTTCTTGTGTTCGAACGCGGTCGTCCAGTTTTCTTAACGTTTGAAACAGAACCCGTGGTCTCAGACTTAAGGATCAACTTCCCAACTGATGATTCGGTTGGAGCAGTATTAAGTCCGAGAGTCACACACAGTCCACCAACTGTTGCCGTGTGAATTCCACTATTTTTGTAATCACTTTTTATGACTTAGGTACGTTGCTCAGTTGTCATTTGTTCCATGGCGAAAATAAAAATCAAACAATAATGCTTACCACACAAAAGCTATCTGCCTACTAATGGGAAGGATCGCAGAAAACAAACATGAAGAAACCATGGCTGCCAACCGTCATATGACAAAATGGCGCGAAATTCAAATTCGTCCTTACTTCCCGGACACCCGGTATAACAGGTGCAACTAGTCGCTTGGATCACAGAATGGATCGTTTTACAAAGCCGTGCCTACAGCTCCAGTAACTGAATAATGTGTAAGTAACACACTAAGACCGCAATCACTTATTTATAGGCATGAAATGGCAGGATCTGTGTGTATTGCAGCTGTTTTGATCAGCGCCACGATCCCAGCGACAAGCTCCAGCTTACGTAAAATGTCAAATGCCTACTATCTGATGACAAGTCTTGGGGGGGGGGGGGGAGAAAAGGAAGCTAATGGAATAATAAAGGTGCCCTAAAACAACAATATAAACTAACTAGTCGCAGTACCAATACAAAACCTCGGAATTATTAGTAGGGCATATTACTAGTCTATTTTCTTATTTTTATGATAATGTGTGATGGAAAGATATCATCTGATAATTGTGTTTCGTGAAGGCGAACTAATCAATTAGGTTACACAGTGAGAACTGCGGTAATGTGTTCTATTTAGACACCTGCAGGTGGTACACGTTATCCAGTTTTTTTTTCTTAGTAGCAAACGCCCGATTCTTTAAATATAGAACTCCCATGTATAAAAATGCTTCAGACGTCAGATTGCTTCACAAAACAGTTAATGTGTTAAAAATTTGGCGTTAAGCATGTAAACGAGAAAGACTTTGGAGAAGGTTTAAAATTATTCGTGAAGTTTGTTAGACGTTGCTAAGTTTTCTCATTATGAAACACTTCTTAAATATAGTTTGAATAATTTGCGCTCCGTTTTAAGCATTTTAGTTTTGGAGACATTTCACTATTTATGACATCTTATCTCTTAAACTATGTGCCGTACAACGATATAATTTTGCAGGTACATTTGGTGATAGGTGCAAACACTGTCTGCAAAGCGTGTTGCGAATAGAGTTAGTAGTGAAGAATGAATTAATTAAAACGTCATGCCTGATACTGAAATTTTACTGCGCCCCATTTTAAGCGGAAGCTAGTTTTTCATGCGTGTAAATGTTTGTCAAGTCATATATCGTGAAAGAAGGACGTGATGTGCAATTGTACATGGTGTTTCAAAATGAACATACCGGTTTTAAGGCGTTGTACCATTTATTACGTTCAATTTACAATTGTAAATAATACACCAAATGAAAGAGCAACTGCCGGCCGAAGTGGCCGTGCGGTTAAAGGCGCTGCAGTCTGGAACCGCAAGACCGCTACGGTCGCAGGTTCGAATCCTGCCTCGGGCATGGATGTTTGTGATGTCCTTAGGTTAGTTAGGTTTAACTAGTTCTAAGTTCTAGGGGACTAATGACCTCAGCAGTTGAGTCCCACAGTGCTCAGAGCCATTTGAACCATTTTTGAAAGAGCAACTCAGTTTTGTTTGTATACCTGTGCGCAATGGGAAGAGTATGGAATGACAAAGAGTGACTGAAAAACTTGTTGAACGAGTGGGAATCCGTATATTCATTTTGAAACATCTTGTATAGTGTTGCAGGTACAATCAGTGGTAGACGTGGATAATGTCTACAAATTGCGAATAGAGTCGGTCTGAAGTAGTTATAAGTTAAAACGTCCTAACTTATGCTGAAGTTTTACAGATTGAACAGCGAAACCATAGTAAGCGATAAAACTTTTTTACTTTTGCTGGGAGAAGAAGTTTCGTAAAGATCTGAAATTATGTGTAAGGTTGGTTGGAAGTCGTTCTCAATCATAAATTTTGGGTGAATAAAGTCGGGGTATTTGCACGGCGTCAGTTATGCTGCCTGAAGATACACGCACAGTTTCTAATTGTAATACTTGCGTTATTGTGTTAAATTTTTAATGCAAAATTACAGGCCTACCTCTTAATGAGTAGATTACGACAGCATTCTTAATTTTTGAATTGGTCAATAATTACACGAAAAATTGAAAATCAAATTTTTGTTGTTCATGGTTACTAACATACATTAAGCACAGATACAATATTCATTTACCATTATTTTATCATTAATAAATATAATTAACATTAATTAGCCTCTCAGTGTAGTCTAAACAATACCATTACTATAATTTAACACTAGCTGTTCTGAGATAAGTGTCCATTTGGCGTCAGTAACGTAGTGACTACTAGGATCTACATGTAAATTGGAGAGGATATCTGTTGATGTCTCAACGATGAAATATTGAGGAAGTGGTCGCTCATAGATGTGGAGCGAGACACTCACGCTGGCCAATTCCGCTAGCGATGTCACGGCAGTTTTAATTAATAAAGACGCCAGCCGTGAAAGCCTACACGTTATGATTAGAACTGGATGAAATTCACACGGAGTCTTTACCATAATTGAAGACTATTTAGCCGGCCGGAGTGGCCGAGCGGTTCTAGGCGCTTCAGTCTGCGACCGCTACGGTCGCAGGTTCGAATCCTGCCTCGGGCATGGATGTGTGTGATGTCCTCAGGTTAGTTAGGTTTAAGTAGTTTTAAGTTCTAGGGCACTGATGACCTCAGATGTTAAGTCTCATAGTGCTCTGAACCATTTGAAGATTATTTACTTTTGGGTTAATGAATCGAAACGTGGTCGGACAAGGACCGAACATGAAGCGCGCTCCCGGCGCATTCAATTGATTTACAAATGATAAAGCACAGCTATCAGTCGTTCTTTATTTTTGTAGGTTTTATTCGGCAGATCTAGATTTCAGCTTGTGCCTAGCAATTACTAATGCACTATTCCATAGTATGAACGCATGTCAGTCCCCTCACTAACCGGAATCTAAATTGCCGAATAAAATCTGCAAAAATAAAGGACGACCGACTGCTGTGCTCTATCGTTTGTAAATCATATAACAGTCGCTGAGTGCCCCCACATGTCTAGTGGAAAGTAAGCTGATGACCATCCAATTAAAGTCACCACAAAGGAAGCACGCGCGGTTAGCCGTGCGTTCTAACGCACGGCTTTCCGGGTTGGGAAGGAGCGCATGTTCCCCGGCACGAATGCGCCCGGTGGACTTGTCGAGGTCCGGTGAGCTGGCCAGTCTGTGAATGGTTTTTAGGCGGTTTTCCAATTGCCTCGGCGAATGCGGACTGGTTCCCCTTATTCCGCCTCAGCTACACTATGTCGGCGATTGCTCCACGTACGCGTACACCATCATTACTCTACCACGCAAACATAGGGTTCAGAATGGCTCTGAGCACTATGGGACTTAACATCTGAGGTCACAGTCCCCTAGAACTTAGAACTACTTAAACCTAACTAACCTAAGGACACCACAAACATCCATGCCCGCGGCAGGATTCGAACCTGCGACCGTAGTGGTCGCGCGGTTCCAGACTGTAGCGCCTATAACCGCTCGGCCGCCCCGTCCGGCTGCAAACATAGGGGTTACACTCGTCTGGTGTGAGACGTTCCCTAGGGCGGGGAGGGGGGTGAGGGGGGGGGGGGTCCACCGAGTGGTGAAGTGGACTGCGGTAGTCGTCGTGGAGTTGTGGACCACTGCGGCTGCGGCGGGGACGGAGCTACTCGTCGTTTCTAGGTCCCCGGTTAACAACAATACAATACGCAACAAAGGAAACCATTGACAAATTCGTGATACGGTAATGTAAGACAGCCGAATAAAAAATTCGTTAGGTTACTGAGACTGTGAGCATCTCAACTGCGCGTGTGCATAGTATCCTTCACGGAAAACTGCCTATGACGACGCTGTGTGCGAGGTGGGCACCGCAATTGGTAGTAGCTGGAATGGGCAAGAAATCTGCCGATAAGAATTATATTCCTTACGAGTCAAGAAAAGACAATATCACTTTCGATATTCAATATTTAATATCCATTAATCGATGTACCAGCAATTTAGATACCGTATTTTGAAAAAGTGTCGGCATTTTGATTTGTCGATATTTTCTGCCCACCCATGCGGTGAGGTCGCCCGCCTGCCTTTGTGGGTCAGGCGACCCGCCACGTGCCGCGCAGCTGGTGCCCGGGAGCAGAGCTGAGGCTGAGGGGACAGAGCAGCCACGCCTGCGGGGGCAGAGTGCGTGCGTGCGTGCGTGCCTGGCTGCGGGGGCGGGGGCGGGGGAGGGGCCGGTCAGCGTGGCGCGGCTGCTGCGGCGTGTGTCTGTTCCCGGATTCAAATAGCTGTCTGCAGGCAGCCTCTCCGCTTAGCTCTACGAGGCAAGCGAAGGCGCTTCTTCAATGCGGACACCGCTATCGCCGTAGACAAGCAGGAACCCATCTCGTTGGAATCATGTGATTACACATTCTTCTTCTTTCGTTACAGGCCACGAACGGGCCACCTATCTGCTACTAAATTAGCGTTACGCTTTCTCCACCATCTGTCAATGTTTCTCTTTTTCCTCCTGTACATTTTGTTCCCTGTATGTTTGCAACTGTTTTGCCTTGAATCTTTACCACCTCTCAAAATGATCTGAGCACTATGGGACTTGTTGCCACCTCTCAATTTTGTTTCAATATCCACTGACGGGGGGAAAAAATCTCAACACCCGAGAGGTTGTGCGACGCAAATGGAAGTTGGTATTCGTGCTTCTGCATCTGACAGATGATGTCTATTAAAATTAGCACCAATCGCAAGGAAGTGGCGTTGGTAGCGCCGCTATGAGGATGCAAATCAGGTTTGCTTTAAATACACGTTGTAACTGTGGTGAGCGTTAGTTACCTGTGAGATTGGACGCGGTGAGTTGATGTTAGTCAAGAATGCCTTTAAGGCGACAAAGACGCCATTATCAATACCTCACTGAGTTTGAATGATGGCCGGCCGTTGTGACCGAGCGGTTCTAGGCGCTTCAGTCCTGAACCGCGCGACTGCTGCAGTCGCAGGTTCGAATCCTGCCTCGGGCATGGATGTGTGTGATGTCCTTAGGTTAGTTAGGTTTAAGTAGTTCTAAGTTCTAGGGAAGTGATGATCTCAGATGTTAAGTCCCATAGTGCTTAGAGCCATTTGAACCATTTTTTAAAATGATTTCGTGTAATAGAGCTGGGTGTTCTTTCTGCGATACTGCGGAAGGACTTGACGGGAATGTAGCCACTGCTCATGATTGATGGCAGCGGTGGTCACGAGAATGTACGGTCAACAGAAACCCCGCCACCGATGGCCATGAGGCACTACAGAGAGGGAAAAACATCGTGTTCGGCATATTGCTCTGGTGCATCGTACGGTATCTGCAGCAGCAATTTTACCAGCAGTTGGCTTCATAGTGAGGGCCTGCAACCAACCTGTCTGCGTGCTGGACACACTGGACATGCACCTGCAGTTATGGTCTGGGATGCGACTTCGTATGACAGCAGGAGCACTATCGTGGTTATCCCACGCACCTTGAATGCAGATTAGTACGTCAATCTGGTGATTCCACCTGTTGTGCTACAGGGTATCTACATGTTGCCTTGGCCTGCTCGATCACCAGATCTGTTCAAATGGTTCAAATGGCTCTAATGGCTCTGAGCACTATGGGACTTAACAGCTATGGTCATCAGTCCCCTAGAACGTACAACTACTTAAACCTAACTAACCTAAGGACATCACCAGATCTGTCTCCAGTAGAGCACTTTCGGGACGTATCGGACGAAACTCCATCCACATCCACAAATAACGTTAACCGTCCCTGTGTTGACTAACCAAGTGCAACAGACATGGAACACCATCCCACAATCTGACATCCGGCACCTGTCAAATGCTTGCATTCAACGTTCTGGCGGTTACACCGAGTATTAATGTACCACCTTTTACATTTGCTATAACTTATGTCGCGCTTACATTAACCTGTGATCTTGCAATGTTAATCACCTAAATATGTATCACAGCTGCGGATCCCGCGTGTGTCTGTTCCTTCGGCCTTTACATAAAATCCACATATATTGGATTTGCAGGTTTTCTCACTATTCAGTTGTTGTCAAACTGTTTCAGGGAAACTATTGATAAAAATAGTTGATTATTTCACACTGTAAGTCTCACATGACAACGTGATGGTGAGGGGGGGGGGGGTTACCTTTCCGTTATCGGTCATATTTCTTACGATACTTCGAAATTGAGTAAATCAGAGCCCGCTGTTCCAAGAACTGGCAGCGAATTAAGAGGGCCACTTGCGATTACTAATCTGAGAAAAGCAGAAATTGGCATTTTGAAATTGTCAAAAATGTTAAAATGCGTGTGAGTTCCCAAGGGACCAAACTGTTGAGGTCATCGGTCCCTAGACTTGCACACTACTTAAACTAACTTATGCTAAGAACTAAACACACACACACACACACACACACACACACACACACACACACACACACACGCCCGAGGGAGGACTCGAACCTCCGGCGGGAGGGGTCGCGCAATCCGTGACATGGCGCCTCAAACCGCGCGGCCACTCTGCGCGGCTTGAAATTGTCTTCATATTTCGAAATGCGAATCTCCATATCATAAAGAGGTTAATGCTAAGTTAAGAGGCAGAGTGAAAAACGGTGACCTACCTGGAATTCGACCCCAGAACATTTTGGTTTCCAGCCAGACATTCTACCGCTCGAGCACCACCGTGCACGCAAGTTAGGTCCTGCTTGGTGCAATTCTCGGGCACTACTGCTTCTCTCGATTTATGGTGGCTGTTCTCTAGGTAACAATGACATTGTTTTCACAACTTTAATTTCGGCGTAATTCAGACAATTTGCACGAAATATTTATAAACTTTATGCAAAAGCCTTACTCGTGAATCAGTGCATCTATTACTCAATACCGGATCAAAATCCCTACCACAGTTCTTGAGATTTTCCTTTTATACAGAAGGACGTGAGCAACCAATTTCAGTTTATATATATATAGTCTTCCATTTCTTGCTTACTTATACGAGTTTCTTCTAGATGTTCATTAGCTTTACGAAGCAAGTTGTGCATGCCTTTTAATTTTTCAAAATGATGTACAATTTTTCCTGTGTGTCTCATAAGATTCATTCTTTCGCCGTCCTGTTAGGACATTAATCATCTCATTCTAATTTGGTCAGCAGTTTCTTTGTATGTCATTGTATGCTTCTTTGTTACTTCCTGATTTAGATATTTCTACAGTTTTGATATCTTCTTCTGGTAACACATTATTTATAAAACTACAGAGCTTGATTGCACAGAGGCAATCTAGCAAAAGGTCAAGACTTTACTGCCCAGAACATCGCTGACAAAAATCAACGAAATGATGCTTATTGAATCGCACTGTACCTGGGATGGGAGGAGGACAGCACGACTGGTGCATGAGTTTCTCCGAACATCGTTCAAATACTGCAACCAAATTATGTAATCCTTTCCAAAGGAATGATACGTTTTCTGACACCTGGTCTATATCATGCGACTTCATGTGCAGTACATCTGAGAATTCCCCGTAGCCCTACGTCAGAACATTGTATTGGGTATAGGACTACTTACAAATGAAAACTGTGTGTCCAGCGCATCTGTATGTGCCTCATCGTGCCTTACACAGAGATGTGTGGTTCCCCATGCCCTCCTTGACATCTTGCGAAGTATTTCAGCAACTATGTTTCGAAAGGCTTGTACGGTTGTTGAGCCTCATTGGACTTTATTATTCCCCATAATTAGTTGTCTGGAGTGGTAAGGTCGGGGCTTCCTGGTTGGCCATTTCACTGGGTACTGAAGAGGTTATTGAACCATGTCCAATACAGCAGCATCATAGTTGTTCATCAAACAACTCAAACACCTGAACAGCAAAGTATGCCACAGCACAGTCCTGCCGTAACCACACACGATTCTCATATCTTCGAGGTGCTGGATAACTATGTTTCCTCTGTGTGATCTGTGATCATCTCACGCTCAGAATAAAAAAAAAAAAAAAGATTTTAAGTACGAAAGTCTTTCATTGGACCGGAGAATGTGTCGCGAACTAGAGAATTTGAATAATAGTCGGCCTGTAGAAATGTGGTCTGTAATTGTACTTGTTATGGCAAATGGTTCAAATGGCTATGAGCACTATGGGACTTAACATCTATGGTCATCAGTCCCCTAGAACTTAGAACTACTTAAACCTAACTAACCTAAGGACATCACACAACACCCAGCCATCACGAGGCAGAGAAAATCCCTGACCCCGCCGGGAATCGAACCCGGGAACCCGGGCGTGGGAAGCGAGAACGCTACCGCACGACCACGAGATGCGGGCTGTACTTGTTATATTTCAGTAGCTCAGTATAGACAAACTCCAGGAATTGCAGGTGCATTAGGTAGCAAGTCTCTAGGTTAAGTCTGTAACAGCAATAAATAAATGCAATTTTCTATACATCTATTGGAAGAAATATATAGGGTGTCCCAAAACTTTTGGATCGAAATTATACAGAAATATACAAACGCTACAGGACCTTAAACTGCCCGGTTTGAGATTAAGATAGGGAACTAATGATCGGCTATTCTGACAGTTTTCTGTCAAATATTATTTACACCTTAGTTACCCACTTTGAAATATGTTTATGTTTCTTGAAACACAGCAACGTCTGTAGGATTGAATTGGAGGAAAGGACAGTATTCGTGAGGAATAAATATAATATAGATAATTACATTAATTCTGAATAATTTTGCGGCATGTAGTTTTGTCAATGTGATGACTTACTTAACGAATTCCTTTTCATTAAAAGCATACAGAATAATGTTTTGGAGAAATACTTCACTAAATGACAAAACTGAAAAAAAAACACTATGGAACATAATGTGTGATGTTCAGAATTAATCTTTCGCGATATTTGCACTGTTTTGAAACTTCCTAGCAGATCAAACCAGGAACGTTAGCTTTTGCAGAGAATGCTGTTGTCGGACTCAGCTATCCAGACCCTGTGCCTGGATAATTTCGTCGGTAAGAGCCGGTACACAGTATTAGTCTCGAAAGAAGTTTCAGTATGTGATGGCCTACCTCACACCTCATGAAGATTGTTGTTTAAGCGACTAGGCCCATTAACAGCAGTCTCAAATCACATTTGTTGCAGTTCGAAAGATCCTGCCTGGTATTCGCTACTTCATATAAGTCTAGCAGCCGTAAAAATAATGTGCAACTTCCAAAATGAATTAAAGGCACTGATAAATAGTAAGACAGAACTAAAGTAATTTTTGCCCGGCATCTCCTTCTACTCCATGGAAAGTTTATAATCTCTCTCTCTCTCTCACTCACTCACTCACTCACTCACACACACACACACACACACACACACACACACACACACACAAAGATCTCATAATTCTTATAAAGTAAATATAGCGTAATTTAAAGCCACTAGTGCAAACTGTGAGCATGTAAAGATATTGGTTGCTGAATCATTGAGATAATGTATTATTTTCGTAAAACACTTGAAGCGTCCCCCATCACAGCGAGATGTGAACATCCCCCATGTGAGACAATTATAATCATTACTTTGGTATTTCGTCTGCAATGGATGGCGTCAGCAGGACTGCGAGCGATAATTAGATATAAAAAATACTGTTTTCATTGTCAGTAACTTGTTTATTTAACTGTTGAGTTCTTTAAAATGTAACGTATGTGAGACTCCTTTGTTCTAAGTGTAGTAGACTGTAGCTTTCGTCGTCACTAGAACAACAGTATCTGTAGCGTAGTTGCGGAACACATACATGAAGTCTACAAAACCACATCTGCTCAGCAATCAGCCTGGAGATTGGCCATTAAATCATGGGTATGTGCAGCTTCGTAATAAATATTCTGAAATTTAGTAAGTTCTGACATATGCAGTTTTATAATAGTCCAGATTCACTCGAAAATCTTCATACTAGGTTATGACTTTATCTGCTTCCCACTTACTTAGGTCTTCACTACTTAGTGAAAATACCGGTGATGGAGAAGTAATTCAGACGTGTATCCCAAATTAGAAGATAGACATGGTTGTGTACACTTTTTTTTTGTCTTATGGGACCAAACTACTGAGGTCATCGGTCCTTAACCTAACACACTAGTTAATCTAACTTAAACTAACGACAACACACACACCCATGCCCGAGGGAGGACTCGAACCTACGACGGGGAGAGCCGCCCGGACCGTGACAAGACGCCTCAGATGGCGCGGCTACCCCGCGCGGCTGTTGGTGTTTCAGAATCCAATTGCACAGTACGTACAGTACTGTCGGTCATAAATGCAAGAACATAATTCGAAATTTATCCTCTGAGAGCTAAAGTTGCATGTGATAAAGTGTCTCGAAGCGGATTTCATTGTGGTAAGTGCAAAACGACAAGTTTAAAAACTAGTGTACTGGTCGCAAATGAACGCTGAGTAATTGCGTTAATTTGTGCACAGCGCATGAATTGTATGAGTTGCGGCTAGTGAAATATTGGTTGCAATACGGCGGTAGAGCAATTTTCTATTCCTCGTGTCAGTACAAAAGCGACTGATGAAGTAAATGACGAAGCGCAATTTATTTAAGTGCCTAAGATTTTTTTGGCGGATTCAATAGTAGTGTTCTGAGTGTTAGACCGCTTCATGATATGTAAAGCTTCCGACGTGTATAACAGTGGCCGAAACCTCTGACTATTGTAGGTCGTGACGCGGTCACACACTTAAAAGAATTTTATTAAAACATTGTATACTTCAAAACGAAAAAATTTTGTATCGAAAGTTGTTTTCATCCTGCACTTCAACCCCTGTATCTATCTTTTGTCTTTTTATTGTGGCATAAATAACCGTAACAATTCACGAGTGAGCACAGAAAACTGCGCCACAGATGCCCAAACTTGGAGAAGGAGGTAAGGTTAGGATTTACCGTTCTGTCGGCGCCGAGGTCATTATAGACAGCGTATAGTCTTTGGTTCGACAAGCATGGGAACGCAAATCGGCATTGCCTTTTTCCGTTAAACCATCCCATCATTCACCGTCAGTAATTTGAGTTCCAGTTCTCTAGAATGCTAATAAAGTGTCTTTACCAAGAGGGCCACCTCGTTCCGTTGTTCAAAAGTAAATGTGACGTATCATGCAATAGCCGCTCATTCTGTAGGGTAACACAGTTACGGTATTTACCTTGTAACGCCCGCTGCTGTTATCAGCAAGATGTTAATGTCTAATAAATAGGGCCCTTCTGTTAAAGATGCAAAATCCATTTAGCAAATGACATATTCTCTTCGTAACAGTTTGAAAACGGGAACCCGGCGTTGCCGATTCATCTGAAGGAAACAAACTGTTAACTCTATTATCTCACCGGCTGTCCAGTTTCAACGCCACATGCAGCTGATTATCTTCTCGGACTTGCGCATCGCAGCCCCTTTTGAAACCCAGAGTTTGCATAACCCCTCGAAATGCGCGAGTAAAACTTTTTTTCCGTGTAATCAGTCTTCTAACTGGTTTGGAGCAGCGTGACATGGTACCCTTTCCTGTGCCGTCCACTTCAAAGCAGATCTTACAGCCAACGTCCTCAGTTACGTGTTCGATATATTAAAACAATTTGGAGCTGAAGAGGCTTGTACAGGGTAGGCTACCGTGGAGAGCTGCATTATACTAGTCTTCGGACCAAATACAACAACTACTGCAACATACTGGAACCTGTAACCCCCAACTTCCGAGTCTTTAATGTATCGAACTCCCATGTATAGAACAGATGTCTGATAATTTTAAAATTACTTAATATATTAAATATTTGACACCAAGCATGTAAAACATTTATGGTAGAGGACGCAGAAACCTAATAGTTAGTGTGGGTAATATGCGTCTATTTTAAGGATAACTAGTTTTTCACGCATCTCAATGTTTATCTTCTGAACTACATGTCGTATAATGGTATTATTTTGCAGGTACATTTAGGAGTATATGTAGATACTGTATGCAAAATGTGTTGCGAATAGAGTTAGCAGTGAAGAAGTAATAAATTAAAACGTCATCCAGTTGCTGATGTTTTACTGTATGAGTAGCTAGGGTGCCAACGAGAAAAAAATTGAAATATTGTATAAAGTTTGTAGGAAGTCGCGAAATGATCTTTTTCTCAAACACTGGATGAATATAGTTAGGATAATTTGCTCGCTGAAAGTTTCACTCCCTCAAAATATATATAAAAATTCTAAGGTAATACATGACTTAATGTGTTAAACCTTTAGTGTAAGATAAAATCTCTTAATTAGTAGATTATGATGGCATTTTTAATTTTGGCCAATAACTGCATGAATTGAACTTTTTTTTTTTCGCCGTGCAAGCCGATAGAAAGGCAACAAGGACAGAGCACCGTTTAGCCATTTAGCAGTTGTTGTTGGTATGGTCTTCAGTCCAGAGACTGGTTTGATGCAGCTCTCCATGCTACCCTATCCTGTGCAAGGTTCTTCATCTCTGAGTAACTACTGCAGCCTACATTCTTCTGAATCTGCTTAATGTAATCATCTCTTGGTCTCCCTCTACGATTTTTACCCTCCACGCTTCCCTCCAATACTAATTTGGTGATGCCTTGATGCCTCAGAACGTGTCCTAACAACCGATCCCTTCTTCTAGTCAAGTTGTGCCACAAATTCCTCTTCTCCCCAATTCTATTCAATACCTCCTCATTAGTTACGAGATTACCCACTTAATCTCCAGCATTCTTCTGTAGCACCACATTTCGAAAGCTTCTATTCTCTTCTTGTCTAAACCATTTATCGTTCATGTTTCACTTCCATACATGGCTACACTCCATACAAATACTTTCAGAAACGACTTCCTGACACTTAAATCTATACTCGATGTTAACAAATTTCTCTTCTTCAGAAACGCTTTCCTTGCCATTGCCAGTCTACATTTTATGTCCTCTCTACTTCGACCATCATCAGTTATTTCGCTCCCCACATACCAAAACTCATCTACTACTATAAGTGTCCCACTTACTAATCTAATTCGCTCAGCATCACCTAATGTAATGTGACTACATTCCTTTATCCTCGTTATATTTTTGTTGATGTTCATCTTATATCTTCCTTTCAAGACACTGTCCTTTCCGTTCAACTGCTCTTCAGGTCCTTTGCTGTCTCTGACAGGATTACAAAGTCATCGGCAAACCTCAAAGTTTTTATTTCTTATCCATGGATTTTAATTCTCACTCCGAATGTTTCTTTTGTTTCCTTCCCTGCTTGCTCAATATACAGACTGAATAACATCGGGGATAGGCTACAACCCTGTCTGACTCCCTTCCCAACCACTGTTACCCTTCCATGCCCCTCGACTCTAATAACTGCCATCTGGTTTCTGTACAAATTGTAATTAGCCTTTGGCTCCCTGTATTTAACTCCTGCCACCTTTTATCAGCACAGTTCTGTTTTAACATAAAATTACGTCCTGTGGTACCATGGAAGGTATTTCCTGACGGCTTAAAACAAGTTCTGTCCGTCTGTTCCTTCTTCTAGTCAGTCTTACAAAATACATTATTTTTATATCGTTCGGAGCGAACGGTGATTGCTAAAATAGAGTTTTTATTTATTTTTGGACACAATCGCTATTATCTTTACAAATGATCGGTTTCAACCATCTCAAATGGCCAGTTTCAAGTAAAAAAAAAGTCCTTCATTTTGAGGAAACAGATTAGCACACGTAATATTATTTAATTTCTTTTGTAAATATCACCAGCTGTTTATGGTGGATGAATTTTTTTTCTAATTTTTTGTTCTATTATGTACTCGCTCTCGAGCTTTCCTCGATTAACCTGTCGGCTTCCATTTCTATCAACTTTCCAGATTTCAGCTGCACAAAAATATGGAAACCACGACAAAGATCTAAAATTATTCCAGAGAACGCAGTGACACCAACGAAACAAAGTCGATGTCAGTGCTGGTAGCAACAGACAGAACAAGCGAAACGCAGAACACTAACACAGCAACAAACTGCACAATATAAAACTACACCAGAACACACAGGTGATGCTGTCGCAACACACAGTACACTTATAGTCAGTGGCAGTCAAATGGAAACGAAACAGATGGACAAAAGTAAGTAAACTGTTCATTATTTCGAAAGTAATCGCCATAACTGTTGATGCGTACATTTAAGCCAATGTGAGACAAGACGGCCAACGCCTTCACTGAAAAACGTTAATGGTTGCCTAAGGAACCCTTATTACACCCAGGCGTGCACTTTTTCGTCGTAAGCATATCAACTTCCACGGCTGTCCTCCTTCAGGGCACGAAAACGTGGAAATCGTATGGGGAAAGATCGGAATTATATGGAGAATGTTTAAGGATTTCCCAGCGAAACTTCTGCAGTGTAGTCGAAACAAAATTTGCAACATGTGTGCCCGTCCATTTATGGCGATTACTTTTGAAATAATGAAAATCTTACTTTTTTTTCATCTGTCTCGTTTGTATTGTCTGCGCCTTATACATCTACTTTTGCTGCACACCGGTCATTCACAACACTGTCAGCACATAAAAACAAACCATCCAAGTGCCTGGCCGCGCAATCAAAAAAATTAGCAATTTCTATCGGACAGTGGAGGTTAATTTTTCCGTTTCCTGTCTCATAGTTTCAAAGTCCTCACACTTGCAATGAATAGACGATAAAACCAAACTGGAGCCCCAGACCGGGTGCCAAAAATATAATACCAATTTCGACTGATGAAGTGACAAATGAGATCGTCCCACATTGGGAGCCAAATTGTAATAAGTTCAAAAATGTTCGCCAGAAAACTACTAATGACGGTCGTCTATCGCTGGGCACCAAAAATATAGTAAATTCAGATTTTGATTGCCGTACGATTGCCCCACATTGGGCGGTTAAGTGTGGTAAATTCGAAAGGGATACAGCGAATGAAAAATAAGGTGGCTTCATGCTGGAAGACAAAAGTAACGAAATTAAATTTGATACGCACATCACCAAATAACGTGGCCCCATGTTGAGCGCCAAAATGTAGCGAAAGTAAAATTCATATTCTAATCAAATTGCAGAAAAAAAGGTTGATTAATGATTCAAACATGAAAACATTTGTTTTTATTATTATACCATCAATGAAAATATAAATTTCAGTTCAGATTTGATTAGTCACAGGCCCAACTAGGGGGAGTAATGAGATGGCTCATCTTGCCACTCGACGGAGTCAGTTTTGCATAAAGGCATGTGCGGCGGAAGTGATATCGGCGTGACACGTCGATCAATCATTGGTGTCTGTGTGGTTGAGGATTGACAAGTGGCTGCTTAAGTCATTACCTCTTCTGACTGGCTGACTTTACCTCTCAAGTAGAGCACGCTTAGCGGCCAACGCTGTGGTCTGGTGGTATTGACTTGCGTCTGTGATGATTATCTGTCAGAGGTGGCGTTAACGTAGTATTTTGAGGCTGAGGTCAGGCAAGGAAATGCAGTCGAATGCTTAAAGATTTGAATACTAGACGGTAAGAGAAATCCAGTCAATGGAATATGTGTGTGTCACAGAGTGATAATAGACATTGGAATGAATGTAAGGATTTGACGGAAAATATGAAGCGACAACGGGTTGACATGCCTCCAGAAGGCAAACTCAATGTCTGTCTCTTCCTGTACATCTCCTGTCTCGCTGCACAGCTAACTCACCGATTCATTGACTGCTCATTGCCTGTTCTCTTTCCGCCCGCTGTCAACTGACTGCCTGCTGACTGTCCATTCACTGTCTATTCATTATCTCCCTTCTTCGCTGCTCATGTTTTGTTACTGGTCTTCGTCACTCTGTCCTCCAGGGCGCTGAATTTTTCGACAAGCCGTATCATCTTTGCCTTCGGTGGGCTCAACTAGCAGCTCCACCCAATGAGTGATAAAAGCTGCTAACCACGCCTCCCAGTCTTCGTACAGGATGAAAATGTCCGATGTTTCAGCGGCTGGCGTGTAGTTCAGCAACTTCTGTCTCTTTGCCAATATTTCACACCGTGGACCAGCTCCCTAGAATATAGTTTCGTTTGTCTGCATTCACGAGTTGTCAAATAGTTCAGACGGCCCTGAGCACTATGGGACTTAACATCTGAGGTCATCAGTCCCCTAGACTTAGAACTACATAAACCTAACTAACCTAAGGGCATCACACACATCCATGCCCGATGCAGGAATCGAACGTGCGACCGTAGCAGCAGCGCGGTTCCGGACTAAAGCGCCTAGAACCGCTCGGCCACAGCGGCCACAAATTGGCTTGTTTGTAACGGGAATACTTGAGTTTTGCTCTAGCGTCCCCAAGTGCATGTGACTCCACAATGTCGCTCTTGCTAGTCGTCAATCTTTAAACGCAGCAACCCTTTCTGAGGCAAACAATTCAGCGTTACCTATCTGGCGTTTGAGAAGTCTCATATACCGGTTACGTCCTAAGCATCTCCTGGGGTGTCCGGACATTTGCCACGCCGGACATTTGCCACGGTTTTACCTTCTCCGAAGGGTTCGGTCCATTGTCTCCCCTTCCCCTCCTCCTCCTCCTCCTCCTCCTCCTCTTCCTCCTCACCCGCCCGCCCAGTTTGCTTTCGAAGTTCCTAACGTGACCATCAGTATGGAAGTTATTACAACGAACAAGGCCTCCTCCTGCTCATTAGAAAGGTTACGCGTATCTTAAACAGAGGGAATCTAAAGAAGGTGTTGTTACACGGATGTGCTTACGCCGAAAAGCGGATCATTGCAAGGGAAAGCTGCTTTCGAGGAACGGAGAAGTGTTGAGCGTATTACTGTAGACCACCTGACGATGCAGCTCTGAAAGTGGAAAGAGAGAAGAGAAGGTCTCGAGGGAGAAACTACACAGTTATCGGAGATATACGCGGATGAAATGGGAAATCTACATAATAAAGTTTATGACTTTGTTACAGTGATGCCTAATTCAGAATCCATGAAGAGAACCATGCGTCGTCGATGGAGTCAAGAGTGGGGGAACCAACAAGAGCCTAAGAACTCTTATGAAATTGATCTTCATGAAGATCTATTAAAAATGGGAGATGGCGGTAGTTTTCTTCTGGAAGACGATAGATTAGAGGTGAGAATAATGATTTTTAGTGGAAGCAAAGGAAAAGAAAGTCTAAAAACATGTTCCCATTTTTTTATGGATGGAACATTTAAGAGATGCAGCAAGCAATTTGCACAGATCTACACCATACACGTAGACTTAGGAGGCCCGATTAAAGAAACAAACATTCTTCCTACTGTATTTGCACTGCTCCCTAATAAGAAGAAAGACACATATGTTCGTCTGTTTCGTCTGATAAAACAGGCAGTCTCTGAGTGGTGTCCTAAACAAGTAAAGCTAGACTTCGAAGCAGCTGCGATATCGGCCATTCGTCAAGTTTTTCCCACAACTGAAATAAATTGATTCTATTTCCATATGAAGAGTTTATGGAGAAGAACTCGAGTTCTCGGTCTAACTGAGGAGTACCGCTAGAACGAGGATTTAAAACTTCACGTCAGCATGTGTGCAGCGCTGGCAGTTGTAAAACCGGAGGACGTAAGCAATGGATGGATTGAAATTCATGAAGAAGCTCCTGATAACGGAAGTTTCTCTCAATTTTTTGACTACTTTGTGGATAACTGGCTAGAGAATGAGGATATCGCAATAGAAATGTGGGACTGTTACGGAAAAAGGCACCGAACGACGAATGCTGTTCAAGGGTGGCACAACAAAATAAATAGTATTATTGGAAACCCTCACCCTAAAATCAACTATTTGGTGGAGTGCTTGAAAAAGGAAGCAGAGCTCACAAACTGCATGTACATGAAATTGGAAATGAATCTTGAAGGTAAGATGTGGAAGAAGAAGTACTTGAAGCTGGACGACAGGATAGAGAGAATCTTAAAGAATTATGAAGAGACTGGCAACATTAGGCCTTGCTTGAAAGCCATTGCCCATATTCAGAAACTGGACTAAAATACGTTAAAAATAAATACTGTATTAAAAACTATGAAGACCACTGAGTCCTCGCAGGTTACTGATATAAAATTATGAAAACATTGAAGCAGCATTATCGGAGCTAATATTAAGTTGTAATTGTAAATAGAGTGTACCTTAGTTCAGCGTGTTTAGGCTGATTTTACACACGCCAGAATGATAGATGGTCATTTATCATTTTCACGGTCCAAATCCTGTGCAAAGTGTGATGCGAATCAGCCTTTAATGTAAAAATTAAAAAGTGTTTCAAGCCTCACAAAAGTATCCCTAATGTTGTCACGTTAAGATAACTTTTTTCTACCTTCCAATGTTATGGCCATACTATTAAATAATTGTGAGTTCTAAAATAATTTTCTGAAGCTCCAGAATCGCAACTATCACCTAAAATATCATGGTTTGTTAAACTGACAGTATACGCTTTCGTAAAAGAAAATGGGAACTGAACCTTTGAATTGCACCTAAAATTGACATCCCAAAACTGATCTGATGCTAAGGTTGACACTTTTGGCACCTCAAATATTTTTTATTTGAGTTTAGCTGCAAACATTTATAGTAGATGTAAATCTACTTAAGTACATTTAGATATAGTCCTTTAAAAATTAAAATTTCTTACCAAATTGTTGATTATCTTTAAACAGGTCAGTAAAAGCAAGGAATTGCTACTGAAAATTAATTGTTACTAAAGAACATCAGAAACAAATGTATTAGACCTACTTTTCTTTAGAGACTTTTTGAGAAGATATTTGATCATTTCCTCCGTCACTGACAGTGTAATTTCAGTTGCTGTGCAACACCAGGGATATCTACTTCTAAATTATGTTTGCAGCTGTTCTCATTTCGAATTCTGGAATATTTACTTCGTCTTCTTTGTTGGAGGAATTTCGGAAAATGCATTTACTAACTCCACTTTAGTGCCACTGTCATCAGTAACGCTACCGTCGCTGTCGCGCAGTAAAGGTACTTACTGAGCCTTTCCGCTGGTTTACTTAACATGAGACCAGTATCTCTTTGGATTTTCCGCCACATTTCTAGAGCGAGTTTCGTTGTGGAAACTATTAAATGCATCTCACATTGAAATCCGCACTAAATTTCGAGCCTCCGTAAAACTTCACCAATCTTGGAGATTTTGCGTTCGTCTAAATTATACGTGCCTTTTGCGGTGCTCCTGCAACAGCTTTCTGTCGTGTTTTGTGTACCATAGGGGATCAGTTCCGTCTCTTATTAATTCATTTGGTACGAATATCTCGAGTGCTGTTGATACTATTTCTTTGAACTTAAGCCACATATAGTCTCCATTTACATAGTTTGGAAGGATTGGAGACTATCTATTAGAAAGACGTCACCTGAATTTTTAGCTGCTTTTATAAATAGATATATTTCGCGTTAAAAATAATTTTTAAAAAAGCATTTAGAACAATTACGGAAGTTGTTTTCTATTTACAATAGGGTATGAAAATGTATTTTTGTCAACATGGGGAAGGTAGATTGAAGTAACTGCCAACTATAATTGTATGAGTAGGGTACCTATTTGTGATGAGTCTCAAGTTTTCTTTTCTTTGAACTGTTCAGCAACTGTTTCATCTGAGACAGGGGGTCGGTAAAAGGAGCCAGTTATTAATTTATTCCGGTTGTCGAGTATAACTTCTGCCCATACCAAGTCACAGGAACTATCTGCTTCAAAGTCGATAGTGATCTCACATTATTTTTCCTTAAGTTGTCCTTCTTGTTTCTGTTATAGCGCAGATAATTACAATTACGGCTTTTCCCTCCAGAACCTAAGATGCTTTCTCTGTGACCCTGTAAATACCAGAGCTAAACAATGTAGGACAACAACGTACGTTACAAGCGTAGCATTCTGTATTACTTCATTTCCTTATTTCTAACATTTTAAAATTGTAAGTCGACTTTAGATGACATGTCAATCATAGATGTTCTTATCTCTATTTAGTGAACGTGTTTTCAGTTCAAATGGCTCTGAGCACTATGGGACTTAACATCTGTGGTCATCAGTCCCCTAGAACTCAGAACTACTTAAACCTAACTAACCTAAGGACATCACACACATCCATGCCCGAGGCAGGATTCGAACCTGCGACCGTAGCAGTCTCGCGGTTCCGACTGAGCGCCTAGAACCGCTAGACCACCGCGGCCGGCGTGTTTTCAGTTCTTTTGAACATTGTCCCACTACACTTTATTAACTAATGTTTTTAGAGAGTAAATTAATATGGAGTATGTCGTTCTTCGTTTCAAACATTCACAAACCCATTTATTCTTTCCCTAGTGTCTTTTGGGTATGCAGTTGTAGTAATTAAAGTAGGCACAAATGCAGTGACAAAAAGGAAATGATTAGCGTACATTTGCATTCTCGTTTCATCGTTCCTTTCTTGTTGCTCCCATGCCGATGGACTGTTTCTATCGCAATCAGTAAGCGTGAAAGGAAGCTACCGTACAGACAGAGGAATCTATATTTATACTTGGCAGAACTAATTACATGCTGACATAATCGTCGGTATTGCTTTCGTTTCCCAAAAGTTATAAATATTTCGATTTCGGAAAAGAAGCTCTGTACTTGACCAAGATGTCGAAGAAGAAGGTCCCTTACGTACTGGTTGTATCGAGTAAGATGTGGAGACGGCGGTTTGAAAGCGGACGGAGGTAGTGTAGGGAAGGGCGTCCCTTACCTGAGGGATCGCTACTCAAGCTACCTGGCGAAGGGGCAAGTGTGACAAATGTCCGGCATACATCTCCTGGCAGCGAAGTATAACGGTAAAGATAATTGTGACTGGAATGAGATTTTCACTCTGCAGCGGAGTGTGCGCTGATATGAAACTTCCTGGCAGATTAAAACTGTGTGCCCGACCGAGACTCGAACTCGGGACCTTTGCCTTTCGCGGGCAAGTGCTCTACCATGTGAGCTACCGAAGCACGACTCACGCCCGGTACTCACAGCTTCACTTCTGCCAGTATCTCGTCTCCTACCTTCCAGCACTTGCCCGCGAAAGGCAAAGGTCCCGAGTTCGAGTCTCGGTCGGGCACACAGTTTTAATCTGCCAAGAAGTTTCATAATTGTGACTGTGTTGAAAAATTTAAAAAAAAAGCTACATATTCTGGTTAGCGTTTCCCATACATATTTTTCTTAGTTGATAATCTCTCAAAGAAATTAAAGAAATCATTTCAGAGTGCTTTGCTGAGTCTTGTAGCATTTAAAGTTTCCTTTTGGTAATAATTTTCGCCATTTCCGATAGATTATGTGGTCTTTAACTGGATTATGTAGGGGTGGAAAAAGTCGTTGAAGAAAAGACTGCAGAAAAGAGAGAAAGAGATAGAAAAGACGTGGAATGCTGGATGACACTAAAGACGAAGTTATCAGTAGGTTAAGGACGAAGCACAGGGCAGAGAAAAGTGGACACTGTCAAATTGATACCTGAGACAAATCGAATATACCAAAGAAGAAATTACCCTCAGACAGACGATACTCATCCAGGCATCGTTTCAAATTCTGCAACAAATGAAGCACAAAATTCATCATTTTTTGAAATTCCATAGGTTTCTCTTTACGTTAGATTTGTAAGAGAAGTGCCCAAAAGATCCAAACTACAGTGCTTACGAAACTATACAGTATGCATAAACGGCGACGGTAATGAAATATCTTGACAGTGAACAAACGTTCGGTAATACCCCTATATCGACAATTAGATTTTGGAAGCTAATTATGGAGAGATTTCCAAATGTACAACAGAGCCATCTTGTTAAAATATTGCACACTGTTACATCGTGTTAAGGCTGCGCAGCAAGACAACTTCAGTTATCTTTTATGTCTACGAAAGGTGCCTATTGTCTCCACAAGAGTGGCTCTCTTGTCGTATATTTGCTAGGGATATAACAAAAAGACTCAACGTCGTACAGATGACAAATGCAATTTATTGCGCTAGCTCCACGGGCAGTCCTCCGCTATTACACCGTGTCATTTGAGGAAGAAGGTCGTACTGGGTCACAGTATATTTCTCGGTATCGGACAATGCGTTTCCACGAATGACAGCTCATCGTCACGTGCACTTTTCTGCTTATGTAACCTTGTTAACCTTGAGTGTGGCCTTCGGCAGTGTGTCTTTGTCGGCGGCGGTAGAATCGGGTTTCTGCGAATATTGCATCACGCAGCTGCGCGCTACATATAATAGGTAATTATCCGCTCCATATGATAATTGCAACATCTGTGTTAAGAAGTAGAGCATCTACCTGGGTTGGTAACACCTTGAATGTTAATGTTGTCGACGTTTGTTGCAGAAAAAGAAGATAGTATTGCATACATGGTGTGCGGTTATTGCCCATGTAAGCAGTCAGACGTACAATCAGAAAGGGTTAACTCCTTCACTGTGAACGAAGACTAATCCTCTACTTTCGCAGTAAAGAGTTCCATGACGCTTAATGTGGACGTCATCGTCCTGTGGAAAGCGTTTTCGCTTCTTGAGGAGACAGCGGAACGAAAAGGGTCGCAAGGGGGCGTTGTAACAAAAAGCTGCGCTAAAGGGCGGCATCCTGCCTTTGCTGTGTCTGTTGTTCCTTTAGGTACTAACAAACAAAAATGTACGTGAATTTAATTTCCTGAACATTGATACGATGGTTAATGAAAGCTGAAACCAATACCATTGTTTAAAGATACTTCTGTTACCAGGTAGTTCAAAGAATGTGACCAGAATAACTTTAAAAATGTACGTAAGTACGAAAATGTTTTTAAATACATCCTTCTAACAATAAAACTTCAACTATACGCTGTAATGTCAACAGGTGCTCTACCTTGGAGTCAGTACACACGCACAAAGTGACCGAAATCAGATTCCGACAAGGCTCCGACAATTACTGACGGGAAGAGCGGATACAGATTCACCGTAGGTTCTTAAAGCTCAATACCCTTACGGATACCATTGTGTACACGAGGACACACAGTTCTGTTTTTCAGTAAACAGGTAAAACTGGTATCACATTATATCAATCAATATCGTAGACGGAAATAAAACCGAGGACGTGCAGCTTTTAACTTTACGGAAAACAGTGACGTGTGAATTTGAGGTCTAGATGGTCAGGGAAGGCACCCTAATGATTTTATTGGTGTAAAAATTCAAATACCCAACTGGCTTTATATGGGGAAGCAATGTAAGACAGAGATCGCTTTGGCCAGACCTCCATTTCTGCGGAACAACTATCCACTATTCTAGCCATCTCCAGCTTGTAACTTGTAAAGTAAAAGACGAGGTACTGTAGGATGAACTTTGACTTTTCTGTGACGATAAAAAATGCCTGTGATACAAAAGGAATGTTTGCAATTCGCGATTGTAGGCTGTTGCAATGTTCACATCGCAACAGGTTCCCTTTCGTTGCCCTGGTGCATAATTTTCGTCAGCTGTGTACCCTTTACATTAAGGCTGTAGCTCAGACTTAGGTTTGTGTTTGGAACTGGGCGAGGTCTAGGTCAAAGGACAATCCTTTACGGAAATAGCATGGCTTCTGTCGTACTCGGTCTACCGCTGCACTTCCTGTAAGAGAGCTATATCCTCACCACCGGCGGCTCCTGAGGCACAACCGAAGCAAAACCAGAAAATATAAAACCATAGATGAAAGCCAAGCAACGTGTTACTGCATTTCAAACGAAGTAGGAGAATAAGAACTTTGATGCCGGCTCGGCGTGTCTCTCAAAAGCGTGCAAAGCCCTCCAATATTATGATAAACGTTGTTCTCTAAAAAACAGAATCGATACAAAGTGTAAGAAAGGAGATTCTAAACCGTAAAATGCATACAATTTTCATAACTGTTCTGGTCACAGTTAGAGCAAATTCACCGTAGACGCGCATCCAAGGTTCGTTTCCTGGTTGCGAGTGGGGAGAGCGGCACAGTATGTTACTACCATCGCCATTTTAATGTACAACAGATACATAGAATTTTAATAATAATAATAGAATATATGACTTGACTCTGTCACATAGCAACGCGCTTTTGCACGCCGCTTTCGGGATTCGGGAACAGACGCGCCGGCACCTGATAGAATCATCCGGCAGGTTATCGATGAGGACCGGTGTGTCGGCCAGCCTGTATGTGGTTTTTAGACGATTTTCCACATCCTACTAGGTGAATGCTGCGCTGATACCCACACCCCGCAGCAGTTACATGCTTCGCAAACATTTACAAAACGTTTTGTACACTTTCACATGACGCTGACGCAGACAGTTGGGTTACACAAGTTCCATCGTGGGGATTGGGGGTTGGAGGGGGGGGGGGGGGGGAGGTTTAGCGACAGGACGGTCACTGACATCGCCAAATCCAAAAATTAACATGCCAGTATAACAATAATTTGTTTAGATCACTGTTTAGTACATCGCTTTGCCATAACAATTGAGAAAAATACGTAAGTTGAAAAGTATTCATCTGCAAATTTGAGATATACGTGATTTAAGAGCTATAATAGTAACATACTCTCACAACTTTGCCATTGATATAATTTACTGTCATTTACTGCATTAACGGGCCTTCATGGCCTGCAGCAGAAGTACAAAAGAAATAACCACACTACAAAGGGAAAAAAACACTTTAAAAAAGGTATGAAAAAACATATTATAAGTTGCAGTATAAAAGGAGATGTCTACTGCAGACGGTAGTCCATCGTTTCCGGTCTCCAGCATCATCGTCTACCGCTGTTGGTTCCACTTCTTAAGGATTGCAAATACTCTATCCTTCCGTCGCATCCTTGGCCGTTTCCCAACAAGCTGAGAATAGAGGACTAGGCATAGGAGGAATCTTTCAGCTCGAAGGATGTAGCCAAACCATTGTAGCCTCTTGTTCTCTAATATTCGGCCAGCGTGGGGCTTTCGAAAGCATTGGTCTTCTTAGTTCTTCGTTTCCATTTTACGTTCCATGGTATTGTTGGAGGGTCCATAGATGTTTCGAAGTACCTTCCTTTCGAAGGCGCAGATTGCTTCTTCATTTGTTGCTGATGTCGCCCAGGTTTCACAACTATATAAAAGTACAGGGCGTATTAGTGTCACGTACAGCCGGATTTATTCTTCTATGATATCAGTCGTGACTTGAATAAACTGTTCAGACTAAAGAACATGCTATTTGCGTACATTATTCGTTGATGCACTTCTCTGGTCGCTTTACTTTTATTAGCCAGTATGGGACCAGGTACCTGAACTCTTGAACTCGTTCAAAGGTGTGCCCATCAACAACAATGGAAGTAAGATGAGGCGGACAACGTGATCTTTCAAATGGTTCAAAGGGCTCTAAGCACTATGGGATTTAACATCTGTGGTCATCAGTCCCCTAGACTAAGAACTACTTAAACCTAACTAACCTAAGGACATCGCACACATCCATGTCCGAGGCAGCATTCGAATCTGCGACCGCAGCAGCAGCGCGGTTCCGGACTGAAGCGCCTACAACCGTTCGGCCACAGTGGCCAGCAAAGAGATATTCGATTTTATTGTCATTCATCACCAGCCCATGACGTAGTACATACGGTGTAATGTCAAAGAATGCACCTGGCGCTACCAGTTCTTTACAACATTCAGATTGTGAACACAGGTCTGCAGACTACGACTCTGCGTGTAAAATAGGGGTGATGCTGTTTCTTTGAGTCATCCTCACCTAAGATCGGGACATTCAGTCTTCCTCTTACCGGTCGCAGGTTCGAATCTTGCCTCGCGCCTGGATGTGTGTGTTATCCTTAGGTTAGTTAGATTTAATTAGTTGTAAGTTCTAGGCGACTGATGACCTCATATGTTAAGTGGCATAGTACTCATAGCCATTTTGATTCTGCCTTGCTGTACTGAACCACCTACGATTTGCCAGTTCTACTTGTGGACTCAAGAACAGTGTCACATTTGTTATTGGCAGCAGCAATGATCACCTCTTGAACTGCCGCCTTTACCTGGCTGGAACTTTATCTTCAGCTGTTCGTGCCGCAGCTCGTCTACGTTGGCAAGCTCTCAGGCAGGCAGGTGAATAGTATCCTTCGTTAGTTCTTTGTTTTCTGGTACTCTCTTCTCCGAAAGTTACCCTCAAAATGCCCCATGCCGCCATGAAACTCACCAGCACTCGTTGGATCCGCGGCTGGTAGATATCGTACACTGCTGGCTTTGCCACTGACGTTACGTGTGAAATTGAGTGGGTGGAGGTACTGCAGCGGTGTATCACACGCTGGCTAAACTTTCCCGACGGTTTTCTTCATTTTTTTCTGCTTCTGTCTACACAGCATGACGATGGGAGTCACACGAGACCGGTAGGCGGTGCCCGGTTGGCAGGACTTCCGCGACACGACGGTAGGTAGAGTGCAGGCTTGACGACGCTCCTTTGTCTCCGGCATCGATCTGGCGATGCCCGCCGCGAATTAATGAGCGCCGGTTCCGAGTGCTCGTCCTCATCCTCAGTCTTCCGCTCTCTCCACTCGCCTCGCATTTCTCCTCTGTCCACGAGAATCGCGAGAGCACGTTTTCGGCGGAGCTGGGTATTCGAGGGATAGAGAATTACCAGCGTCCTCCACAACCGCTGGCAGTCCGCCACTCGCTCCTTCATCCCCCAGAAAGAAAGGGATTTTTCTTCGTTTGTTCTCCGCTCTTTAAATTCTGCTTCCCGAAAGCCTAACAGTTCCAAGAAAATCGCCGTTGTCTTCTTCGAAGGGTTTGAAACTGACTTTATGGTCCTGAAGAGCGGTCGAGAACAACTTGCAGAAAACCTGCTTCGCTGCCCATTCGCCACAACCAGACGACCCCGCATGATTGAACCGCACACAATCACAGTACAATCACCAACTTCTTTCGTACCCTTTCAGCTGAAGCCAGAGATTCTCGCTGTTGTAATACCGCCTATTATATCAAACGCTACGCCAGAAGATGGCACCAGCAAAAGTTTAATTTACTTTTTGTGGGATGGATCCGCAGCCTTCACCGAATTATTAAACGTGGTCGTTTCCACTTACGGCTGTCAAATATTTTATTTTTTATTTATCGCTGTTGTAATTTCGGGTATTATTACTCATCTTCAGATAGAAATATCAAATACAGGCATGCACAGGAGTATAATTCCAGCCGCTACTCCAAACATGAA
This sequence comes from Schistocerca nitens, assembly GCF_023898315.1. NCBI lineage: Eukaryota > Metazoa > Arthropoda > Insecta > Orthoptera > Acrididae > Schistocerca > Schistocerca nitens. The sequence continues at coordinate 356,786,945 of NC_064615.1, forward strand.
GCGAGTACCAATGTTTAGACTAATGGCTGTAATTATGCCTAAGCTTGTTGCATTTGAGGCTTCTGTCTGAAGATGAATAATAATACTAAAAATTGCGATCGCAGTAAATAAAAAATTAAATATTTGACATCCGTAAGCGAAAACATCCATGTCCAGTAATTAGTAGGTTTTCGACAGCTAACCATCCGCTGGCGAAATACAGATGACAACACTATCTACTCCGATGCTGACAATCAGTTGTTGAATTTGGGAACAAATTTTATCCTATTTGATATATGAAAATATCCTCTTTATGAATTACGTAAGCCGGCCGAAGTGGCCGTGCGGTTAAAGGCGCTGCAGTCTGGAACCGCAAGACCGCTACGGTCGCAGGTTCGAATCCTGCCTCGGGCATGGATGTTTGTGATGTCCTTAGGTTTAACTAGTTCTAAGTTCTAGGGGACTAATGACCTCAGCAGTTGAGTCCCATAGTGCTCAGAGCCATTTGAACCATTTTTATGAATTACGTAAACAGTTATCGGGTGAACCTCAACTCGCTCTGTTAGTCAGTTTCAGAAGACAGTAGCGACCGACGAACAGGCTGGTGGCGTGTACCCTGACTTCCGGCAGGCATTCATTACAACCAATGTCGCCTAGTAAAGAAAGCATGTCTACGGAATTTCGGACCAGTTTTGTGCATGGGTTGAAGGCTTCCTAGCACGCCGTTAGGAGAAATTGCCAGATATCGTAGCCTCTGGTGTATCCAACTAAAGCTTTGTGATGCAGTACGCGGACGAGGATGAGGATGTCGTTTGTAGTGATGTAACGTTGCCAGAAACTGTTGCGGAAAGTAGTGAGGCCGCTAGAGCGTCGACACTTGTTTCAGGGATTGTAAGTTGACCGAACCATCACTCTTAACATCAGTCATTGGAAACAGCCACAACCGGTAACTATCTTGAAATTTAAAGTGGAAGGCATTCGGAAGGACGACGGTTCAATCCCGCGTCCGGCCATCCTGATTTAGGTTTTCCGTGATTTCCCTATATCACTTCAGGCAAATGCCGGGATGGTTCCTTTGAAAGGGCACGGCCGATTTCCTTCCCCATCCTTCCCTAACCCGAGCTTGTGCTCCGTCTCTAATGACCTCGTTGTCGATGGGACGTTAAACACTAATCTCCTCCTCCTTTAAAGTGGAAGGACGGCATAAACCTCACAAAAATTGTTGGGAGAGTGAGAGTCTTTAGAAGACTGTCAAGGAAGCTGAATTCACCGGCGAAGCACTTAGTTTACAAAAGCCTCGCCCGTTTTATTTTTTTATTGCTCATCATCTGTGACCGTTAAAAGTTAGGACTAATGGAAGTGGCAGAGAAAATCCAAACACATTATGCCCAGGAGACGATAAAACCCGTTTTACACGAGTGACTTTTGGGTCAAAATAGACTACTCGAAGTGCGTGCGCCTTTCGTGCCTGCGTGTTTATCAGCAACCAACCATTACCCGAGTGTGTCAATGACGTCAGTGATCTGTAGACTGTGTCGAGTGTGAATTTCAGAATTTCGACTATACTGCACAAAAATGGTTCAAATGGCTCTGAGCACTATGGGACTTAACATCTGAGGTCATCAGTTCCCTAGAACTGAGAACTACTTAAACCTAAGTAACCTAAGGACATCACAAACATCTATGCCCGAGGCAGGATTCGAACCTGCGACGCTAGCAGTCGCGCGCTTCCGGACTGAAGCGCCTAGAACCGCTCGGCCACCGCGGCCGGCCTATACTGCGCATGCGCAGAAACAAGGGATTTTGGCAACGTCTGCTAACATCGGAAGTTAACCTATTCTGGTAGTACTCACTTCTGTTATAGTAAAGGATTTTGTGCTTTCGTTTCTTCTTAATCTATGGTTTGCTCTGTTTTCGTGACACTCTGAAAAGTTGCGCAAGGTCCTGGTATTTGTTCCTAGCAGTGTTCCATTACGACCAACGTCCTTGCCGTAGTTGTAACACCAGTCCCCGAAGTTAAGCTCGTCGGGTTTGGCTAGTGCTTGGATGGGTAACCGTTCGGCCAGACGAGCGTTGTTGGCAAGCGGAATGCATTCAGCCCTTGTGAGGCTAATTGAGGAGCTACTTGACTGAGAAGTAGCGGCTCCGGTCACGAAAACTGACAACGGCTGGGAGAGCAGTGTGCTGACCACATGTCCCTACATATCCGCATCCAGTGACGCCTGTGGGCTGGGTTTGGGGTTGTTTGGGAGAAGGAGACCAGACAGCGAGGTCATTGGTCTCATCGGATTAGGGAAGGACGGGGAAAGAAGTCATCCGTGCCCTTTGAAAGGAACCATCCCGGCATTTGTCTGGAGTGATTTAGGGAAATCACGGAAAACCTAAATCAGGATGGCCGGACCCGGGATTGAACCGTCGTCCTCCCGAATGCGAGTCCAGTGTCTAACCACTGCGCCACCTCGCTCGGTCCTGTGGGCTGAGGATGACACTGTGTTCGATCGGTACTGTTAGGGTCTCCCGAGACTTTCTGGCGGAGTTTCGTGTTCCCTTACAAGAAGACGAAATAAGCGAAAGGAAAAACTTTTTACGTTTTACAAAGAAAAAGCCTACACTATGCACAAGTAGGAACGTAAATAAACGTGTTTTAATGAAAAGTATTTCCACAGTGAAAACCGGAATTATTTGACGGGCAAAATAGTTCTTGTTATTTGGCACAAGTTAGCAAGAAAACAACATACAAAGCAAAAATGCGTTGTTTACTGCGTTCCTGGTATTGTTTGATGTGTCTGCAAGTAAATATTTTCTATAGCAAATAAATAAGTATGTATGTTCTGAAATGTGCCGGCCGCTTGTGGCCGAGCGGTTCTAGGCGCTTCAGTCTGGAACCGCGCGGCTGCTACGGTCGCAGGTTCGAATCCTGCCTCGGGCATGGATGTGTGTGATGTCCTTAGGTTAGCTAGGTTTAACTAGTTCTAAGTTCTAGGGGACTGATGACCTCAGATGTTAAGTCCCATAGTGCTCAGAACCATTTGAACCATATTTTCTGGAATGTTTGGATGATACTTTTCCTACTATTTCAGTTCTCAGGAGCGTAAAGGATTTACAACACGACCTTTGAGAAGAACTTCCACTACGACTTAATAAACTTCATTATCATTTTTGTTCCTGCATTTTGGTTCTATAGTTCGCGATTTTTTCGTTAGTCCCTGATAACCTCACTTTCACCGTTCAGATGCCAAACTACACAGCAGGCAGCTCTCACAACAGATGCAGTTTTGGCACTGACGTGTAAACGAAAATGACCACTCGGAACAGACGTGAGTCAGTACGGGAATAAACGCCACGGGCGCTGCAGTAGATTTGTCTCGAGTAGTCACTTGAGACAAAGCCGATCGTGTAAAAGGGTCTTAAAAATGTGTAAGAGCGATACGTCACGAATGCGGGAGCGTGACGAATTGCTAATCATAATCCAATGATACACACTACAAGAGAGATGTTGTGCATAACGGAGAAAATTACTATTAACATTCCAAGGGCGTACATTTTCAGACGACTCAAGAAAATATTACTTCTTTCCACATGTATAACACCAAATGAACATGACAAGCTCGTAGTATGCCTTACAAACATTCGTTATTCCCACACACAGTTCACGAACGGAACAGGATCGAAGGCAATGATAGGCGTACGCGAAGTACTCCCCGACACCGAGTATAGATATGGGCACAGACACAACTGTAGTGTTATTATTCAAATTAATGTCTAAACTTCCGCTACCTCAATGTGCGATTTCTTTTATAATTGTGCCATTTCTCTTGAAAACCACAACCAACACCGTCGATTTTTGAAACGCATTAATTGGCGTCTTACCTACGATACATTACCCGTGGTTTTTTTTTCTTTTGAAGAAATAGTCTCAGCACACCTACCGTATTCTGTTGTTGTTGTTGTGGTATTCAGTCCAAACTCTCCACGCTACTCTATCCTGTGCTCTACTGCTTCGTACTCCACTGTTCCTGAGTTAGGGCAACGCAACATTCGACATTAAGTAGCCTACCATAATATCCTGTCTCCAGTCAACTATTTTTGCAGTGACTTCGGTCCTGCATCGTTTGGCTTGATGGTGGTATATTAAGTAAAGTACGTCAGTACGATTCTTGGTTTGAATCCCGAAGTAATTTATTACGTACGTCATTGGAAGAAATATTTGCCGTGTAAAAAGACGCTATGGTTAAGGCACTATAGTCGCATTCGGAAAGAGCCGAATGGGCTGCCATCGTAGCATGTCCTCTAGGTATTTGTCTGCACCGTTATAATTGGGGAGATGGTTAACACAATCGACAGGTGTCGCCAGCAAATCAAATGCAGCTCTGGCAAAAGCGATTTATGTGTTGCGTTGCTTTCTGAAGGAATTTGTATGTAATTATTATGAGTAAACGATAATCAGGACTTTAAGTGGCGCATTACTGTAATAAATTCGGGACAATATAACAAGAGAATAGAAGCTATAGAAAAATACTGAAGATTATATAGGTAGAGCACGTAATTAATGAGGATGTGCTGAATAGAGTTGGGGAGAAAAGAAATTTGTTGCATAGCTTGAGTGAAAGAAGGGATCGGTTGATGGGACGTGTTCTGAGACATCATAAGATACCAATTTAGGAAATTTATGGTAAGTTCCTATGGGACGAAACTGCTGAGGTCATCGCTCCCTAGGCTTACACACTACTTAATCTAACTTAAATTAACTTACGCTAAGGACAACACACACACACACCCTTGCCCGAGGGAGGACTCGAACCTCCGAAGGGGAGGGGGGGGGGGGGGAGCTGCGCGAACCGTGGTAAGGCGCCTTGGACCGCTCGGCTACCCCACGCAGCTCACCAATTTAGAATTGGAGGGAAGTGTGCAGGGTAAAATTCGCAGAGGAAGACAAAGAGATGAACACAGTAAGCCAGTTCAAAAGGATGTAGGTTGCAGTAGTTATTTAGAGCTGAAGAGGCTTGCACAGGCTAGAGCACCATGGAGAGCTGCATCAAACCACTCTTCGGACTGAAGACGACTGTTTATTTACACTTTGTAAGTGAGTGATTCTTAGAGAGTGGTAATTATTTTCAAGGGACGTGATGCTCATGTTCGCCATTAGGCCGATAACTTGTACTCGGTACGCCTAGGTTCTTACGTGCTAGTTGGTCGACAAATCACATCCTCCCAAGAACGGTAAGCGCGCGGAGGATATAAAACACCGGCCTCATGTTGAATGTGGTCCACGCCTTTGCCGAATACACTCCTGTACGAAGCATATTAAGAAAGAGAGTCACGCATTCCTTCAGCAGTTAATATTGGTCAAAACTAGAAGAAAAGTTCATACAATTACATGTCTTGAAATCAGAACCTATTGCGATACGGGCCGTTTTATTTGTGACTAGTAATACGTAGTATTCGCCAGCGTAGGCGGGCTTCACAACGCATAGGATAGTAAATTACAACAATACGCACCAATGGGCAGATGCAGATCCTTGAGAAATCAAGGAGGTGAGCCATCAGGATCGCTTCAGTATCGTTGTAAGGGCAGGAATTATTGGTCACAGATTCGTAGAGCCATACACTTTACCAAACACATTAAAAAGGCTGTGTACCAACGATTTCTACGCGGTGAAATAACAGCGCTATTCTAGAACTTTGTCTCATGTAGAAAGACAGACTGTGGTTTATGCACGAAGGGACACCACATTATTTCTGGCTGTGCCGTTTAAAGGCATTATTGTATGCCCAACAAAATGGCTCTGAGCACTATGGGACTTAACATCTATGGTCATCAGTCCCCTAGAACTTAGAACTACTTAAACCTAACTAACCTAAGGACAGCACACAACACCCAGCCATCACGAGGCAGAGAAAATCCCTGACCCCGCCGGGAATCGAACCCGGGAACCCGGGCGTGGGAAGCGAGAACGCTACCGCACGACCACGAGATGCGGGCACATGCCCAACACATCGACAATGTACAGAGGTTAGAGAGACATGTGACAGATGCCTGTAATGCAATCGGAATAGAACCCGGTGTGTTTGAAAGAATGCTTGTTTCGTTGCGAAGAAGGACTGGATGTGTCAGGATGCGGATGCGTGGTAACTGCATGCAGCACTGCCTGTAGAGTCTACTGCTACGTAGCAAACAGATGGAAATGAGGGTACAGATTGGCCCATATCTCAACAGGTATTGATTTCCGGACTACCATTACGGAGACTTTTTGTTTCAGGTCTTGATCAACACTACCTCATGTAGGAATATGTGACACTTTTTTTAATCAACATGTACGAATAACTAGTGTATTGAAATAGTTGGTACCTTCGCCGAATGCTTAGAATGTAGGAGGTGCAGTGCCGTGGTCTAAGCGACAGTCACACCACACAGTTGTAACTGAATTGTACCCGTTGAAACGGAGAACGCGAAACGCCTTGTGTTGCTGTGTTATCGCCATTTCTACTCAACGCATATTGGGTGATGAGGAGCTAGCGAACCAGCTGCACCACAGAGACACCTGCCGGTAATAATATGAACCGGCAACAAAAGTCTGGCACCGACGTAAACTTTTTAGTTAGACGCGTAAGTTAAAATCCACACAAAGTTTCTAACTTTGTAGCCCGCATCTCGTGGTCGTGCGGTAGCGTTCTCGCTTCCCACGCCCGGGTTCCTGGGTTCGATTCCCGGCGGGGTCAGGGATTTTCTCTGCCTCGTGATGGCTGGGTGTTGTGTGCTGTCCTTAGGTTAGTTAGGTTTAAGTAGTTCTAAGTTCTAGGGGACTTATGACCACAGCAGTTGAGTCCCATAGTGCTCAGAGCCATTTGAACCATTTTTTTTTTCTATCTTTGTTCATGTAGGTAATCTGGTCTTGTGAAATCGGCTGACTCATTCTGAAACACCTTGTGTGGTAAGCATCCAAATCTCAGTGCGGGTAATTGGTGAAAGTGTCGGCTGCTCTGGCGGTACAGATTGCTGGCGCACTGCGCTGATATTGAAAGTGCAGTGGGTCACGCCTACCGGCGACGCCGTGCTAGGGTTCAACGACCCGGGCCACGCGGCTGCTGACGTCACAGGGCCACATCTCGGCGGCGCAACAGGTGGGCCTTACCTGCCGTGCCGTATCGACCTGCCAGCGGTGCCCGAATGTGGACCAGGGTCGTATCTCTGCAGCCGCGCCGGAACATGCTGCGCCGACTGCGTTCCGTTTTGTTCGCGATAAGCGACGTGTCTGCTGCAGAGCGTCAGTTGTCGTTCATGGAAATCGCTTCGAGTGATTTAACGATGAGGCACCGTACCTCCATGCCGGCCAGTTGAGTGTACACGCTCGCTTGAGTATACGAATATGGAAAGGTCCTGGTTTCGCGTTTCCGCCATGGGTATTGATATGCTTTTAATAAATGCGCTCTTTGTGGAATTACCAATTTTTCAAACAAACATACGAGGAACTTCCTGGCAGATTAAAACTGTGTGCCCGACCGAGACTCGAACTCGGGACCTTTGCCTTTCGCGGGCAAGTGCTCTACCAACTGAGCTACGGAAGCACGACTCTCGCCCGGTCCTCACAGACGTCTGCCAGTATCTCGTCTCCTACCTTCCAGCACTTGCCCGCGAAAGGCAAAGGTCCCGAGTTCGAGTCTCGGTCGGGCACACAGTTTTAATCTGCCAGGAAGTTTCATATCAGCGCACACTCCGCTGCAGAGTGAAAATCTCATTCTGGAAACATACGAGGGTTACCCAGAAAGTAATGCAACGCAGATCATCAAAAAATGCCGGAATTTAGTTTAAAGCAGCTTGCAGTGGTTGCTGTTGCGATTCATGATGAGGAACAGGAACAGCGAGCAAAGAGAGTCTCTTTACCAGGAAATGTAAGAGGGGGAGTCGTCTTCATGTCAAAAATTCGAGAATTTATGAACAACAGTTTTTTTACCTGTCAAGCAAGATGCAAATAAAAATTACGAAGAGAAATTCAAGATTCAGGCGTCAGATATCACCACGACAGAAACTGATGGTTATCCTAAGATATGTCTTGACGGGCCGTTTTGCTGAAGTAAACAAAACAAATATGGAGGTGCTACTTTCCAGCAGCAACAGGGAATTATCATGTCAAAAGCCGGTCGGAACATTCTCTTCGAGAAACCTTGTCGTGACGGATGTGACGGTGACGTTCCGTGAAGTGTGAATCCACGTATAGTCGGCCTGATTCTCGAAAATTAACGTTAACGTCCCTTTGAGGATAAGAGCGAAAAAAGATTTCTGTAAAAGTTATGCAGAACCTAATTACGGCTACGTTTCGATCTAAACTTAAGTCCTACAAGTACATTAGCCTCGCAGTAAGAAGAGCAGAGAAACAAAAACATTACATTGTTAATTTTATGCTGCTAAAAACCACGGAATTTGTATGTAACATTTACACAAGCGTAAATTTTATAATTTGTAGGTGAAAAAACAAGATGTGTTTAATATCCAGAGATGATTTGGCGAGAAAAAGAAACGAGCTTCAAGCAGTTCAGACTAAGCCGGTGGCGTGAAAGGGCGAGAGGATATTCATAATCTCGTGCATGCTCTTATAACGACATATTACTGTTTTTCTTGTTTTTCCTGTGTTATGAAAATTACTTTTTTTCTTAGTACAACTATAATGACCTAATTGCGGATTGTGTCCGTGGTGATAAAGAAAAGACATATGTAAAACACGAATCCACAGTCTGTTAAATTTGCAAGAATAAGTCGTAATTACGATATGTTTGTATTCTTTTGTTACTTCCTGCGTAACCTTTCAAGCATTGACTCATGTTCTGTTGTTTGATGCCACTAATCTCATTAATATGTTGTTGACAGCTTTCCAGGTGGAAGTGTGGGTGAGTCTTGTTATACGACTGGAAATAATCGGTTTGGGCTGTATCTGTTTAGTCGTCATTGCGGCCATCTCACCGGGATGAATAAGAATTGTAGTAATTATTTAGAGCGTGCTTGTCATCAAATTCTCGAAGTCGGATTGCCCAATGTGAATAAAACTGGTGCACTTAAGATATTCCCTACTTCTACGGTCACGAAAACACGTAGCCAAGACAGCTATTCCGAGAGAGTAATATTTTGGTCTTGTAAAATTTCAGTGTGTAGACTTTTGTCACTTTAACTCACCCGCTACAAAAAGGGAAAGTTAAACGATATAGCGTAAGTGGCTTTTGTAGCTCAATTTGAGGTTTTTTCCGGCTTGGTAGGTTGCAAGTGTGACACACCAGATTCTTCGCCTCCACTTCCCTTGCACCGCTGTAGTGCGTTGTCAACAGTCATCGCTTATACCCTGTACAAGGACGGAAACAGCGACTAAAAGACAGTCACGATTCGGCAATGACCACGGAGCACTCGTCCGAAAGCTCTTCAAGATTTAACCACTCGACGTGACTGGGAGTCTGATAAAATTTTTTCTTAGTTAATGTAAACATTTCAATATATAGAAAGACGGAACCGTGTCTAGCAGATAGCAGTGATCTTGTTTTATTATTTTACACCTATACGTCTGTACTCCGCAAGCCACCTAGCCGAGGGTACTTTGCGTACCACTGTCACAAAACACCTTTCCTGTTCCAGTTGCGAATGGTCCTCGGTAAGAATGATTGATGGTCAGCTACTGTGGGAGCTCGAAACACTCTAATTTTAGCGTAATGATCTGTTCGTGAGATGTACGTAGGAGGACTCTTCTTGGAATGTGCGCTCTTGGAATTTTAACACTAAACCACATCGCGGCGCACAGTGCCCCTATTGTAGCTTCCGCCACTGGAGGTGGGTGAGCAACTCCGCGACGCTTTCGCACTACTAAGTGAACCTATAACAAAACGCGGAGCTCTTCTTTGTATCTTCTCTATCTCAGCTCCAAATCCTGTCGGGCACGGATCGCAGACTGGCGAATAGTTTCCAAGTTACGGCCGGATGAGTGTTTTGTAAACTGCCTCTTTCATGGGTGAACAAAACTTTGTAGATCACTTATTTATTTAACATTCCGGCCGAATTACGCCGTCTTCAGAGCTAGAACGAAAGTACAGGAGGAACGTCGCTGTCACAGGCGACGATGTAACGACGCGCGCCATCTGAGTCTGATGGCAACAGCTCTCTTGTACTTCAGTTTTAGATTTGAGGATGACTAAATTCGGCCAAAATTGGTAATAAATGTTAAATTAAATAGAGACAGTTTTGTTCGTTAACAGAAAATCGCTGGCCGCTGTGACGAGCGGTTCTAGGCGCTTCAGTCTGAAACCGCGCCGCGGCTACGGTCGCAGGTTCGAATCCTGCCTCGGAAATGGATGTATGTGATGTCCTTAGGTTAGTTAGGTTTAAGCAGTTCCAAGTTCTAGGGGACTGATGACCTCAGATGTTAAGTCCCATAGTGCTCAGAAACATTTGAACCAACAGAAAATCGTAACATACTTCGTATACAAACTAAACCCGAACACCGACAAAATTTTGGAAGTTATACAGGCCAATATTTGCTGAGTATTGTGATATGAGGGTCCCTTTCCTGCGAAAAATTTATTTAACAATGTAAAAAGCTAGTGGTCCATTTTTCGTTCATCGTTTTGAAATCAGTCTTCTTCATGCTACTTCTTCTTCTTAATCCCGTATCGACACGGGGTCGGCATGTTAATTTTGTTAAGAGAGTGGCCGGACGCTCTCCTGTCGCCACATCTTTATCCACCCCCTCGTCCCCCCGGGGCGGAATTGTGTACCCCAGCAGTCTGCGTCTAATTGTAAGTGTTCAGCGTGTGAAAGTGCGCGAACGTATTCTAAATGTTTGCGATTCGTGTAACTGAGGCAGGACGTGGCTGACAGTCCGGTATTCACCTAGTGGGCTGCGGGAACCCTTTCAAAAAGCACATCGAAGATGTACGGCGCTCCGGCTTTCGTCGTTAACCCACCGGGTGGATTCTATCCAGGGCCGTCGCGCCTTCCCTTAAACCCGCAAGCGGCGTGCTAACGGGTGCAGCCATCTGGACGGGTCATTCGTGCTACAGTGAAGTTATTTATTTCAGATCGGCCAGTCGTCGAGAGTAATACGAAGATACTCCTATTGCAGAATCTAGTAGCGCTAAAGACCACCACCATTCCATCGTATTCTTACTTTTACGGTTACCTCAACACACATGAAACGAAACACGTAAAAGTAGGACGCGAGGCCTTTTCCATCACTAGGAGGTAACTGATAGTGCATATTTTCGCCTTTTTTACCTTCGAGAAACGTAGAGTATAAAAGTAAAATGATGTCTTGCAATAGGAGATTTCATTGTGGACAAGTCAACACAAATCGGTTTCTTGAGAGAAGTCACACCTGGTTGCATGTCGGAGTATCTCAGAAAGTATGATTTACGGCGTGCGAAGTGCTTCGTCTCCATTTTTTGAGAAGATAGACCATAATGCACGAGGTTCGCGGCCATAGTTCGTCGCCAGCAGTAGGTGGTACACAGTGAGTGAGTGACGCCCTGCGGTCCCTTGGTTTACTCGTGCGTGACCGTTTGGGATACGCTGCTGGATTTGTTCCAGAGTCTACTTCTGTACAAGTGTTTGTTACTGTTGCACAAGTTCGCAGCTGTGACCAGCTTTCCGCCGTTTCGAAGTTCTGCCTGAGAGAAAATAGTAGGAAAGTTTTGCGTTTTCGGTACAGTTGTAGAGTGAGTATTTAAGTGCATCACATTTTACCCAAGTGTGTTGTATATTCTGACGAGATGGCAGCAGTAAATTAAAGTGAGTACCTGCCCTTTCTTTTAGTTAAAGACCAGGCGAGTGTGGTGATATTTTAAATTGTTTTTAAATGTCCAGACTCAAGCCTGCACTCTTCGATTAGAGGTTTTAGTGTGTTGCACTGTAGCTGGATCATCCTGTTTTTTAGTTCTGTGATCAGATGACCACTAATTCTGCTGTTCTTTTTTTCTTTCTTTCGTCTTTTGTTAACAGTTTTAGAAATGACGATAAATTTAAAAATATAGTTTTGTGGCCAAAACAAGGGTGTTCAACCAATTTAGGCTGGAGATCTAATGCATGCAATTTAGTCCATTTTTAGATCTACTAGCTTAAAAAATGCATAAAGGCATAAGGACAGAACAACATCGTAGCCAAAATTAACCACTTTAATCACACAAAATACATAAAAGGATTTTTTTCCATCAAAAGCTGTAGGCCTACTACTCGATTTTCAAGATGACACACATGTGAAAAAATAAGTATTTCTCATCGTAAATATTGAAGAAAGTTTAGTGAGATATTTGGCTGTGTATATCATTGAAAAGATTATTATAATCTGGTAAATAATTTGTCAGATCCAGTCTTACAAAACCAGAAAGATAAGTATCAGTCAGTTTATTTCTACTCCTAGACTTCACTATGTTCACCGTTGAAAACGGTGGCTGACATAGATAAGTTGAACCAAAAAACAATGAAACATACGATGCCAAAATTATCTTCATTGTATTCTGACTTCAAGGAAATCTCATTTTGAAATCGAATTATTTCCTCTTCAAGTTCAGGTCCGCTACAAGAGAAAAGAATACTCATTTTACTTGTGATATCTGCCACATCGACTTTTTGGAAAGGCTGAGCTATGAAAGCTAGAACAAGTTGGCTTCTTGATCAAATGATATTGTTGATCCGACAGTTCTGACTGTAATTTAGGAAGGTGTTTCATATTTAGTTTCTGTAACTGTCCCATCAAAAGGTCAATTTTTTGCGTGAAACGCTTTATAAAAGTCATAAGAGCGAAGACGATTCGGCCTTTTCCTTGAAGTTCTTTGTTTGACTCATTTAGTTTAACTGTCACATTAGCTACAAATGCCTGACCCAAAAACCAACTCAAGTCATACAGTCGTGATCAATCATCCTTTCTTTCAGACACAAAAGATTTTATCGCTGGCAGAAGTTCTCTAAATCTGTTTAGAACCATACCTCTACTCAGCTATCGAACTTCGGTGTGCAATAGCAGATCTCCATAAGGCTGTCCAAGTCTTCTGACCGCACGCTAAACTTTCTTCTCTGTATGACTGCGAGCGAATGAAATTCACAATTCTTGTGACAATACTCATTACCTGTGCGATTTTCAAAATCTATCCGCAAAACACATACAATGATACTTGAAGAAAGGTGGGAAAGATCGTCGTTCGCACACAAGTTAACAAAACCTTTTTGTTTCCCCACCACACAAAGTGCTCCGTTAGTAGTAATAGACACAAGTTTCTAAATTGGCAAGTGATATTCAGAAATGAACGATTTGAATACATTGTAAAAATATTCTTCTCGTGTAGTGTTTTTCAAGATCAAAATTTTAAGCAAATCTTCTGTTACACTGAATTCCGAAAATATCAATTTCCAAAAATCGTAACTTCAGGTGACTCGACTTCATCTGCTGACTCGTGTAAATACAATGAGAAACAAAAGCTTCATTACAAATATGTTATCAGTTAACTTTTTATATTTTTCCGACACTACTTCCACTATCATTGTTACAATGGGTCTTGCCAAAGACTTGTCTCTGATGGCAGATATTATCTGTGCCTTTTTTTTTAAATGTGTAAAAAAAGGACTCAGTAGCTGCCAGAAAGCATTCTTTAATATCTATGCCATCGTAAGATGGTTTCATCAGTACTTCTGGTACACGAACTGATACTATGTTTGATGAAAGATTGTTTATTTCCTGTGGTTGCAGTTTACTTTCAAGATTTGAAAGTTTCTTCTTCCTCAACTCACTACAAAGAGCTGCATTCAGTTCGAAGCCTTTCTGAACTATTCTAAAGTGGCGTTCAGTATTTCCTGTTTTGGGTATGGCTAAAGCAGCATTGCATATTGGGTAACAGCGATCTTTATACATTGTAATAAAGAACTGTTCTTCCACTCACCATGGAAATTCTATTCTTTCCTGTGTTTAGTTCCACTAACGTTTCATAAACATTTACAGTAACTCCTGAAAGAAAAAAACCGTTGCTTGGTGCAAGTGTAAAAGTTGGTGAAATGCATCCGGAGACGAAAGAGGCGCAGACAGTGTTGTCTAATTTAACGCCTATAAAAACGATGCGAAACACTCATTGTCAACAAACTGATATTTTACAAAAACAGCTCATTTAAATAGATTTTTAGAGAAAGGGTTTGAAATTACATGGGAATATGATATCCGTTCTTTCGGACATGTCCACATCTTGCAGCTCTCGAAGATTGAAATTACAATGGAATCCAGACCTTTAGCTGCTTACAGGCGTTGATACACATCAAGGGGGACAGTTGAAAACGTGTGCCCCGACCGAAACTCGAACCCGGGCCATGGCCATAACCGGTCGGTTGCTATCGAGGAGTCGAGCACCTCTGCTGCAGAGGAACAGAAGTTTTCTTTGTTTTTTTTTCCCTCCTTTCTGGTACCTGACTTAACTTTTATATGTGTTGAAAAATTGTCTGTGTATAAAGTATCGAATATTGTGATTCGGTTTCTCGTTAATTTGAGGGAAGAAAGATTGGGGTTTAAAGTTCCGTGAATAACGAGGTCATGAGAGGTCGAGCATAAATTCGGATTACGTAACGGTTCTTTTCAAAGGAACTATCCCGGCATTCATGTTAAGTGATTTAGGGGAAATCACGGAAAACTAAAATGTGAACGGCCGGCCGGGGTTTTGAACCGTCGTCCTCCCGGGTGCGAGTCCAGTGTGATGAACACCTCCCTTGGCGGTTAAATTGAGAACAACCACGCCTAATGAAGCTCAGTGGTATTCGCGCCATGGAATTCCATTTCAATTTACTGGAACGGAATCTGAAGAACTGCATGTTTGCTATGAGCTGAGCTGTATAAATTTATTGTTTATTTTCTACTGCCCATCTTCACAGGAACAAAAAAGCTGTACATGAGACGGGTATGCAGTTCAACTTTCCACTGAATAAATTAAAAACCTTCGGAGTTACAATTACTCTGCCACTGATTTAAGTGCTGTCAATGGCAATATTTCTAAAGACTTGCAGATGACTATTTCTCAATAATACAGTGAGGCGTGGTTCTGACCACTTAAACTGATATTACGTTAATTGTTTCTGGCTTCCTAAATATAAATGGGTTTTCCAAGTGGAATTAATTCATTGACACTAGGCTCGAAAACTTACGCTTATTAATACACAGAATGGTTATAATTAAACTTTCGCAACTTGAGCCAGTGCAGACGGAAAACCATTTACAGTATGGGTACCCAACCTTATAGGCATGACGATCAGACTGTGCGCTGCAATAATGTGTGTTGATTGGTTGGTTGCTTCGGGGGAGGGGACCAAACAGCGAGGTCGTCGGTCCCATTGCATTAGGGAAGGAGAGGGAAGGAAATGGCCGTGCCCTTTCAAAGGAACCATCCCGGCATTTGCCTGGAGCGGTGGAGGGAAATCACGGAAAACCTAAATCAGGATGACCGGATGCGGGTTTGAACCGTCGTCCTCCCGAATGCGAGTCCCAGTGTGCTAACCACTGCGCCACCTAGCACGGTGATGTGCGTTGTTAGCAGTGTTACGTGTCGTGACATCCCGTTAGGCGCCGGTACAGGTACGGCGACATGGGGTTGACAGACAGGTACCAGTGTACCACTACAGTTGCAGACAGTCAGAATCCTTGTGGACAAGGTGGGCAGGGCTTTATTCGTAAAGCTGTTTCATTAAAACAACTGCAGTAGTGCTTCTGTTGTTCGCCAGTATCGATGCATTAAAGGAATATGGAGAGGTCCTCTTTCCGCACCAGTGTCAAAGAACCTGATTCTGAAGTTCGAATTAACTGGGATGTGGGAATTGCTCCTGGGAGACGTCGACGGCCATTTGCGCCACACATCGTTGAAGAAGTTAGTGTAGCCATGGCTGAGAATGCTGGACGCAATGTGCGATCTTCAAGCAGTGCACGAGCTGCGTCACGACAACTGGATATTCTGCAGTCCACCATTGTTTTGAGGCAACAATAGAGCAATCTCTAATGCAGTTCCAGGCTGTCGTGAATGCAGGTGGTCGTGACACTGAGCAACGTTTGTAACCTGACAGGCAATTAACAATTGTTATCCTCTTATGTGGAAAATAACATGTGTTTCTTTCAATGGCTTATTCATTATACCTCTTCTGCATGTTTCCACACAGTTTTATCGTCCTTCGATTAATCGTATGTGATGCGGAGTCTTCTCACTTAGCGAAAATTTAATTATAACCACACTGTACTTCATGACAGTAGCAAAGGCCATACTTTTGTACACTGGACACATTGCAGCCATTCCCTAGCTAATTTACGCAGTGGTAATTTTTCTTGAAATTAGATAATTTTCAATATTTGCAATTTTCGAACGTTCACTACATTGTAGTTTCTCAACATTGACAATAAACAGCAGATAATTAGTACCAGTATGTTACCAAAATCAATGAGACAGTGGTATAAAATTTGTCAGAATATGCATGTAATAAAAGTATGTAAAAAGTAACAGGATGTTAATGAGGAAAATGGTGACAGGAATAATTCAGAACTTTTTCAGTTCATATTTTGTACCACTCCTGCTCATGGTGTTTTAGATGGCTGCTCTAAGAGATGCCGATTACACAGGGAACGTAGAAACGTTCGAGCTACGCAGGGAGAGCAAAAGTATCAATTAATGCTAAAGCGGCCACACAACGAAACACTGAGGTCGAGTAATGTGGTGTCATAACGATCATGAAGCTGCGCATGCGCAGTAGCTACAGTTCGAAAACGGTGGTAAGCGGTCATAATACCTTTACTCGAATGAAACAAAGTTTTCGCCTGTACCCGTTTGTGCTTCACAGTTGAATGTTGAGGACAGCGTTCCCAGCTGTCAGAGAAGTTCTTACGCTGACTCTACTGTAGTTTCAATTCATTTCTCTTGCAGTCGAAGGATAGCAAGCTTTTACGCTACATGAACAACTTCGCGTTTCTCTGCAATATACGCCAGTTACCAGTCTTTGCACTCGTTTGATATTTTGTCGATATCTAACTGTATATTAACAGCATTTTCAACGAATAAACTTTCCTAATTATAAATGCATCGTCAGCGAATAGTCTGGAGTACAAAAAATTCTGTGGTTGTAGATGACTGTTCTGAGGATAACGTGTTGTGCCTGTCTGTCAAGTAATTTTCGAAAGTCGCAGAAGTGATCAGATACGGACTCCTCCATTGGATCTGCGCGCTTGGCACTATTACTGCAGAAACTGAGGCCGACGGTAAAACTTTGCATTGTTTCAGCGCACTGTTTATCACTTACGCGGAAATACTGTAAAAATTGTGTTACTGAAAACATGTAGTAAAGCGGAGTACCCCATACCCATAATCCCGGGTTCGAAACAGCCTATTACGTAACGGCAAGTAGAACATTAAATTTTTGACTTGTCGCCGAAACATAATCCTCCGCCTGAGTTGAGTACACCACCAAATGGACCACGCATACTACTGCAATGAAACTCAGTGGCCTTTTTTAGTGAATTAGTCCCCTTGATAAACTCCAAATTTATTCTCTAAATTCACTCGTTATTCTAAACACAAAGAAGCTAATGAAATCATAAGCGTATAGGTTTCGAAGTCTCCTTTCCATTTTCAGATGATGTATACAGAAATGGTTTCGTGGTTTTTCTGCTTTCAACACCAAAACGTACTTACCTGCTAGAGTTAAAAATTCTTGGAGATCTGCGAAATGGAAGTATGTTTTGATCATATTCTCATTATTCGATCTCATTTTCCACAGAGTTAAGTAGGTAATAAGTAAGTGTAGGTTTCAGAAAAAAAAAGTGGCTGAGGTATCCATCGCGCAATACAACAATTTGACTAAGTGAAAATTAAAACACCTGCAGCCGTCTCTTCCGCCTTTTTTTCTAAAGAGATGGCTGCAGCGGATGTTTTAATTTACATTTCATATTGAACAGCCGAAGTTCCTTAACCATCTGTTACAAGGATGAACATACAAATATTTTCACAAAACGTATGAGCAGATGTACCGATCTGATGAAAGATTTTTTTTTTTCGCAAATGGTTTCTTACTGGGTAGGCCGAAAGACAAAAAGTACGAATTGCGTAATCATGGTCTGAATTGTATGGCGAAGATCGACTTCAGTATTTGCCGAGATGTACACGTATATGCTATTTCGTATTCAACGGCCTAGTTACTTAAGTCTAAAGCTCTGACGACGCGTCACTGATTTTTAGTGTGGACTGTCCGTCTCACTAGCTTAGCGGTCAGCGCGGCAGAATTACATGCAGGGGGAACAGGTTCGATTTTCTCCGCTCGAGGACTGGGTGTTGTCTTCATCATCATTTCATGCTCATCCACACGCAAGTCGCCAAAATGACGTCAAATAAAAACACTTGCACCAGAGTACCGGTCTACCCGATGGGTGGCCCTAGCCACACGCTCGTTTCAGTGTAAGGTGTGGACTATCCAAATTGCCTGACTCAAAGTACTTGACAGTACGGTGCTGAGCAGTCAATATGTCTGGCCTCTTAAGCGCTAGTCGCATGGCGTCGTTGAGAACCAGCAAGGCGTTGAGTATGACTTTCGTGAACCCATCGATATCGTATTCGCTAAACGGGCTGCGATATCGCTGAACGATAAACCGGCCTCTATGGGCCACTATTCTGCCTATGGCTAATTTAGACAAGTGCTGGCACACGTTTCTCCGTGTTACTAGAGACTTAGGAGACCTTTTCACAAAAAACAACATTCAAATGCAATTCCTACATGAAAACCCCACTGCGTAATCTTCCCTATGCAGGACGTTAAAAAAATGTTCCATATTTTGAGAGGTGGTAATACGCACGAAAACTAGACAAATATATCCAGTAGCCCGCATCTCGTGGTCGTGCGGTAGCGTTCTCGCTTCCCACGCCCGGGTTCCCGGGTTCGATTCCCGGCGGGGTCAGGGATTTTCTCTGCCTCGTGATGGCTGGGTGTTGTGTGCTGTCCTTAGGTTAGTTAGGTTTAAGTAGTTCTAAGTTCTAGGGGACTTATGACCACAGCAGTTGAGTCCCATAGTGCTCAGAGCCATTTGATCCATTTTTTTATATCCAGTAAATACCGGCTCTAAAATGCATATCTTAAGTGCTGTGATCTCTTCTTCATCTTCGCTACTGTGAAACACATCTCTTCTACTGCAAGCTCTTTGATATTACGAACTACCTACAGATAGCAGTTAAGTTTGTGAAATGCTTTTACATTATAGTTTTATCTTTGCATTTAGGAGCACTGTGTAAGCTTATTATTCCGTACGGCGAATGGACGACACGGACTGGACGATTGCTTCCATTTGCCAGACCATGTCTATCACTTCCCATGTGGTACCATAGCGTTTTGTTATGCTGGTAAGTGCAAAGATTAAACTACAGTGTAAAAGAATTTCACAAACTTATCAAAACGCCAACTGACTCCATTAGAATTAATGTTCTTACGCGTAACTGTGAATACGGTTTACAGAAACAACACTTAACAGGTGTTTGCATGCTGTATTATTGGAAATATCAGAGGAATGTGTCCACGTTTATTGCGTTCCGTAGATCGTTCTTAACAGCAAAGAGCTTACAGTAGAAGATATGTGTTTCACAGTAGCGACGATGGAAAAAGTATTCATAGGTCTTAAGGTATGCATTTTGGAGCCCATGTTTGCTGCGCATTCTGGCTAGTTTTGGTCCATACTACCACTTGCCAAAATATGGAACATTCTTTTAACACTCTCTAAACATAATGTAGGTCTATAAATTGCGTTACTCGTATTTAATTTTTTTTCGGTTGCGCTGAAATTTGAATAAGTTGTACAGTGCCTTCATGTCGTTGTAGTTGTACTAGCCAGTGGTGTAAGTGACATGGTGGATGACGTCGGAAGCACACGAGACAGTTTGCTGACGTTGCATTTATGCATGAGAAGGTCCTAAGCCAGAGAACAGTAACGAAGTGCGGGAAGACCTTAAAGGCCGGTTCCCACTAGAGCGCGGCAGCGCGTCGTGCGGCAACGGCAGCGGCAAGCGTTTTCCGCTTTGACGCGGAGGCTCGCGGAATTGGCGTTCCCATCTGGAAGCGGCAGACGCTAGCGGTAGCCAATGACGGACAGCCACTGAGGTACGGGGAGGGACCCACTGAAACGCCCGGTGCGTTTGATTAACTATATCTTACACCTACATGAAGGAAAGACGAAGTTGGGTTAAGACATACGAATTTTTCATTTTCTGTACAACGTACTGTTTCACATATGTCATTATTCATGTTTTCTCATTTAACCATAAACAGATTTCATGACTACCGTTCATGATTGTTCACTATCTCCTAACACATTGAAACAATGTACGACAGAAGAGATTATTCAGATAGTTAAGCGAGACAAAAATTTAAAATCTGATACGGTAGCAGGTACAGGAAAACACTAAGAACACAAAGGCTTGGGGGAAGGGATGAAAGTGGAAACCACTGATAGAATTTCGCACAGAGCATAATATAATCATCGCCAGCACCTTGCTTAAGAATCATGAAAGAATAATACATATTTGGAACAAAGTTTTCGAAACCAGATTTTAAATTATAAGACATTTCCCGGTGCAGGCGCAAACCTACAATACTTTATTGGTTACGAGCTGCAGTTTACAACTAAAGAGATAGTAAACGGTAACAAATTAAGGAAATGGAACTTGAATCAGTCAAGACCTACAGTTTTTCGATAATCTTAAAGTTACCGTAATGCAACGACTGACTGAAACAGGGAAAGGAATCCGCTAGAATAAGAATGGATATCTTTGAGAGAAGAAGTGGTGTATACAGCAGAGTATGTGAACGGGAAGAAGGTACAGTAGAAATCGTTAAATAAAACGTGATATATTAAATTTGACAAGAGGGAAAAATATAAAAATGCAGCAAATAAAGTAGGCCATGGAAAATGTCTAAACATGAAGTTGACAGAAAGTCCAAAATTGCAACGCGATTTTGCACTTGGAAAACGTAGGGGAATGAAAATGAGAAAGAACAAGGAAAACTTTGCTCAAAGGAGAAGCAACTGTCAAGAACTCATTTGGCAAGCCAGAACTTAGCAAATAAGAGAAGGCTAGAAAGTGGAAGGAATTTGTAGAGAGGAGAGGGGGAGGGGTTGTACAAACTAACATAAGCACAATGTTAGATTCCTGTGAAATGTCTGAACACGCAAGGCAATACTGATCCTACCACTTAGCTAAGTAGACACACTGAAGAACTGCGAAACTGTGTTTACAGCATTTGCTTGTTTAGAGGAAGGTTTTGACAATCTTAATTAAAACATTCTTTGAAGCTCTGGAGATGTGATAGATAAAACACAGGGCCACAAGATTATCTACAACTTGTACAGAAACCAAACTGCATTACTAAGACTTCAATGACTTGAAACGGAAGCAGTAATTGAGAAGGCAGAAGTAGAGAGGATATAAAATGAAGACTGTGAATAGCAAGAAAAGCGTTCTGAAAAAGAAAATTTGTTCACATCGAATATAAATTCTAATGATTGGGTACTATTTTACAAAGGTATTTGTGTGGAGTGCGGTATTTGTGTGGAGTGCAGCCTTGTATGTAAGTGAAACGTGGGCGATGAACAGTTCTGTCAAGAAGACAATGGACGCTTTCAAAACGTGGTGATCAATAAGAATGCTGAAGATTAGATATGAGGATCGTGTAACTAAAGAAGAGGTACGGAATTAAACAGAGGAGGAAGAGGAAATTACGGCACAAATTTGACTACAAGAGGGGTAAGTTGACAGGACATATTATGAGGCGTCAAAGAGTGAGGAAAAAGGGGTTGGGTGATAGCATTCTGATAATAATCATCTGTTGAAATGCTATTCTGCTATTTTATCGATTAATGTAAGCAGTGAATTTACTATTCCATGCACTCCTCCACAAAACATTTAAACCAAAACTGAAATCAGCTGGACACCAAATCTTTCAACCACTGTCTGACAACTACTGCATTCAGTTTCAACTTTCTATAACTATCACTGTCTAGCCACACACACATACAGATATAAGGAGAATAGAAATAAACAAACATTAGTTTTCAGCAATAATTCTGCAGGTTGGCAACATGTACATAAACAAACTAGACAGGAAGGGACATGAGGTGAACACACCGTAGTTACGACTTAAAATCAGAGTTTTCGGTAAAACGTCTACTGCCAGTGACAGAAGAAAAAAGAGCGAACATGAAAGTGTGCTTATGTTACTTAATCTAAGTTTTGGTTCAACCTCCAGCATGTGACCAGGTGAGGGGAAACGCATATGTCCGCCAAAAACTCGATTCACTGTAAGTAATCAGTCATTCACGTAAAAAAAAAAAAAAGATGTGAACTGTTTTATAATCTGCAAGTATCACATATCAAAACAAAACTGAATCATTCTAGATCCCACCGAAGATGCCTTAAAGTAAAAGGCGAAACGCGTGTTGAATCAGTAAAGTACACTGGATAAAGAAAAAAAGTTTGTTACTTACCAAAGGAAATAATCAATAGCTGTAGATATTTAGTGAATTACATCTTATGACATACCAGCAAATTAGTTTCGGTTTAACTTCTCATTCCACATGCTATTAAATGCTGTTTTAAAAAAATTCATCTATCCCTTCTGAAAAACTGTAGTTACTTTCATATCTCGGTAGATAAACAGATTTAGGATATTTATCATGCGACGAAATACATGATTTTTCACAAGTTATCGTTTGCAAAAAAACACGTTTCGATTTCTTGAACCGTTTACGAAATTTGCGGTTGATACAACCACATGGTTTACGACGAGCAGGACGAAGTATCGGTCGCGTTGCGAGCAACCCGCGCGCGTCCACGGCACAGCGCGTCCGCCGACATATCATACAATATCTCGAGAACGGTGATAGCTATCGATCTGCTCTCAGTTTTAAAAACAATTTCGATATGTTGACTAAATGTCATACGCAATAATGTATTACGTAAAATGAACTGTGCGCAAAGTCCACGCAATGCGTTTTTACCTCTGCACACTCATTAAAATTTCGTGTAAAGGTTTACGTAAATGCGATACAGCAAGTAACCACGACGAATAACGAAAAGAAATTCGGTCCTTTATCGAGAGAAGATATCGGGCTGTAACATGCCCAAGAATCAAATTTTTCTGCCGAATAGTTTCCTCGGAATCGGATGATAAGTATTTCATAGCTGCCGCCGCGTCCGCGCCAGCGGTTCGGCGAAAGTTCGTGTGGCCCGGGATTCCGTACCTGACGTCACGCTCAGCGCGTTCTGTGATTGGCGGCGCGCACCTGGAGCGCGGCACGCGGCAGCGGAAGCGTTTCGACATGGTCAAACCGCGACGCAGAGCCCACCGCGCCGTGCCGCTGACGCCGTTTCCATGGCAACCACGCCGCTGACGCGCGGTTTTGACGCGCGGCAGCCCTAGTGGGAACCGGCCTTAAAAGAGGAGGCGCAGTTTACCTTATGACACACTGAGTGTGAATAGGTGGAAAGACCCTATGGTGCATGATTGACTGTTGCCATCAGTCGGTGGAAATAATTCTTAAAATCCAGCTGTAAGTGTCCTGCACTATAGAAAATGGAAGAGTCGTGTAATATTAGTTGCAGTAAAGGCAGGTGCAGAGCCGGTTCGAGAACATTAGCGCAGCATACAAATCTTGTACATGGCCGCCCCTACGACCCGTCTCACCTTGACGTCCTAAAAGGTCGCTGCTAATTGTGGGACGTCCTGTATAGAAATCTTAAATAGCTGTGGCGCCTTTGGCACCGCTGTCAGCTTGGTGACCCAAGCTGAGACTTGCGTCACTCAGGCCTTAGACATATCCTGAGTAGGTATGACACGAATTCGTGGGAATAATCCTGAGTGTATGTTGTCCACAAAGTAGGTAGCTCAGAAAAATCTTCGTTCTACCGATTCTTGAGTACTGCTCATCAGTCTGGGAATCTTACTAGGTAGGTTTAACAGAGGGGACAGAGAATATCCAAAGAAGAGCAGCACGTTTCGTCACAGGTTCGCTTAGTAAGCGCGAGAGTGTCACACAGGTAGTGGCCAGACACTACTAGAGAGGCACTGATTATTACGAAAAAGTTTGCTGTTATAAGATCGAAGTTGAGTCAGGCAGCATTTTACTGCCTTTCTACGTACGTGTCGCGAAGTGACCATGCGGTAAAATCGGAAAAAAATACGTATACATATCGACAGTTGTTCTCCCCGCTGAGAAACAGCAATCTGAAGAAGAAGAAGAAGAAAGGGGAAGTGCAGGGAATCCGAAGCACTTTCCTCTACATACCTTGAGGTGGCTTGCGAAGTATAGTGTATGAATTAATGATGAAAGCTGAATGGGCAAGCACCAAGGAATGGGAAGACGAGCGAGCGGAGGGGAGCAGAAGTCGAGAAGGGAGAAGAACGGTCTCGAGCTCTTCTGGATCGCTGACAGCCTCTGCAGTGCCGACGACAGGCGTTTGCTTTATGTGCTCCAGAATCGCATTTCTCAGGAAGAGCGACGCAATCCCCGGCTGTTCATAATTCACGGCGGGTGCCAAATCTCGCACGGAACAAATGGGATTAGGCCGGCTAGCTGTCGCGGCCTGGCGCTGCAGCGTGTTTTATTAGTGGTCGATGCTCGGGATCGCCGCTGCCGCAGCTGGAGCGGGCGCGGCGCTTCTGCGCATGCGCGGCGCGCGCGGGTCCCAACCGGCAGCGCCCGAGGCCGCTTCACGTGCCACTGGCTGCAGGCGGTGGCGCTTTGATCTCCGAGCACGCCGAGCCGCTGCGGAATTTAAATGTGGCCCTACCTACCTACTTTGATACCCTGCGGATCACCTTTAGGGTGTAGCGCGGAAAATAAGCAGCGTCTTTCCTGCTACCTTAACATTTTAATTCCACGCTTCCACGACGTCAATACGGTAGTCGAGCCCCACTAGCCTAGAGGTGACGTACGCTGTACGTGTGTTACGAAGTACGTCGCATGATGTGCTCTAGCAAGGCGAATTAGATATTTGAGAAGACTGCCGGGCAGTCTTTACGCCTTTCTCTAATTGTTGTGACAGGCAAATGAAGTTTCGAGGAGTGTTGATAGTTTCTCCAAAAGACTGTGGCATTTGAAACTGTGGTGTCTATGTACTGTTGGAAGTGTATCGTTAGCGGGTTAATAGCACCGTGTACATTAACCATCCTTGAAACAGCTGTCTTCCGTATGACGTCAGAAATCGACTGCAAAGTAAGTGAAGGGAAACTGATGTGGTCCAACCAAAATACACCATCGAAATAAAACTACTGATTTGTTAAAAGACTTCTTGTGAATACGATGAGCTGCATTTAGAATGGGTTGTAGTCAAATCAGTACTCGGGGGGAGAACCCGTCGCCAGTGGCTTCTGATACAGAGGGCAACAAACAGTTGTATTCATATACAGCACAACTGTAAAGTGTAAAATATATCGATAAATAGATAAAGACTGAAGTTAGCTCTCATGAACTACATAATGACTAAGGTGGCCACAAAATGAAATCAGTGTCTACCACATAATGAGGTTGTTAATTCAGAGGTGACTCTAACGGTGTTATAACATTTCACTTTTCTATCTATTTATTCATTGCACTTCTATACTTTATATCTTCTATCCTTACATACTAATTTTCTAAGCACGGTATTTTTACACATGTGAATGCATATATATATCTCTCTCTCTCTCTCTCTCTCTCACACACACACACACACACACACACACACACACACCAGCAGTAACAAGAGATATGTGACATAGATAACCTGTCTGTCAGTTCTGTGTTTACATCGTGCCGTATCCAGTGTAACCAAGAAATGTCACCGTTTAATATTTGACAGCAGAATGTATACACGAAAGTCTGTGTACTTTAAGGTAGGACATATTTCATATCTTTCGTATTTATATAGACATAGTTAAAATTAGATTTTAAATTTCCAAGCGCATATATGCTTCCTAGATGAACGTCGATTTCAACATCACAAAGATTTTAAATTCACGTGGATGTCATTGATAAAGAGATACAAAATGTGTAAGTTAATTTCCGTTTCTTCTGTTTTTGTTTTTGAGCCATCAGTATTTTGACTTGTTTGATGCCTCTCCTGTGTCAATCTTTTCATCTCAGAGTAGCACTTGTAATCTACGTCCTCAGTTATTTGCTAGGTTTATCCTAATCTCTGTCTTCCTCTACAGTGTTTCCCCTCTAGTACCGTGGAAGTTATTCTGTGATGCCATAATAGATGTTCCACTATCCTGCTCGTTCTTCTTCCAGCTTTTTCCATATAGCCCTTTCTCGCCGATTCTAGAGAACCTCCTCATTGCTTACCTCATCAGTTCACATAATTTTCGATATTCTTATGTAGTACCACGTCTCAAATGCTTCGATTCTCTTCTGTGTTCTGGTTTTCCCACTGGCCATGTTTCACTACCATATAATACTGTGCTCCAAAAGTACATTTTCAGAAATTTCTTCCTCAAGTTAAGGCCCACGTTTGATACTAGCTGACTTCTCTTGGCCACGAATGCTCTTTTTGCCGGTGCTAGTCTGCTTTTTATATCCTCATTGCTCCGTCTGCCATGCGTTATTTTACTGCCTAGATAGCAGAATTCCTTGACTTCATCTACTTCGTTATCTCCAATTATGATATTAAGTAACTTGCTGTTCTCATTTCTGCAACTTCTCGTTCTTTCTCCATTCTTCGGTTTACTCTAAATCCAAATTCTGTACACATTACACTGGTCATTCCATTCAACAG
This sequence comes from Schistocerca nitens, assembly GCF_023898315.1. NCBI lineage: Eukaryota > Metazoa > Arthropoda > Insecta > Orthoptera > Acrididae > Schistocerca > Schistocerca nitens. Next base: position 356,813,690 of record NC_064615.1, read on the forward strand.
ATCCTGTAATTCTTGTCCACTTTCACTGATAACATTCATACATTTTCACTTTAAATTTTAATCTCACTCTCAACCTTTCTTTTATTTCCGTCATTGCTTCTTCTAAGTACAGAGTGACAGCAGAGGCTAAAGACTACATTCCTGTCTTACACCCATCTTAATCCGTGCACTTCGTTCTTGTTCTTCCAGTCTTATTGTTCCCTCTTCGTTTTTTGTACGTATTGTGTGTTACCCGTCTTTTCCTACAGCTTATACTTATTTTTCTAAGGACACCGATTATCTTGCACCATTTAACATTGTCGAATACTTTTTCCAGATCGACAGAACCTATGAACGTGTCTTGATTTTTCGTCAGTCTTGATTCTATTATCAACCGCAACATCAGGACTGCGTCTCTGGTGCTTTTATTTTTCCTAAAGCCAAATCAGTTCTTGCAATCTTCAGAATTGTGTGGATGATTTTTTTTTCGAAAGTCTGATGATATATCGCCAGTCTCATACACTCAATACCACCAGCGCGAATAATCGTTTTGTTGCCACTGCCCACCACGATTTTAAAAAATCCGATGGGATTTTATCTAAACCTTCTTCCTTATTTGATTCTACGTCTTCCAGAGCTCTTCCAAATTCTGGCCCTAATACCGGATTCCCTCTGTCTTCTTTATTGACTCCTGTTCCTTCTTGTATCATCTCATCAGACAAGTTCTCCCCCTCATAGAGGCCCTCAATGTACTCTTTCCAGTTACACGCTCTCCCCTCTGCATTAAACAATGAAATTCCCGTTGAACTCTTAATGGTATCGACCTGCTTTTTGATTTCAATCGCCTCACGGAGTGGCCGCGGGGTGTGAGTCGTCATGTCTCGGATTGCGCGGCCCCTCCTGCCGGGGGTTCGAGTCCTTCCTGGGGCATGGGTGTGTGTTTTGTTAAGTTTGCAAAAGGTTAAGTAGTGTGTAAGTCTACGGACCGATGACCCCAGCAGTTTGGTCCCTTACAAATTCACACACATTTGAACATTTTTTACATTTTTCATGTAGCCTTTTTTTCGCAGTAGCTTCCCTGCTCCCTGCTATTTATTTCATTCCTCAGTGGCTTGTATTTCTGTCTTTCTGAATTACCCGGAACATTTTTGTACTTCCTTCTTTCGAATACCTGATTTCGGAATATCTGCCTGACCATAATGTAATGTAACTGAAATCTTCCTGCGTCTCCCGGCCTGTTCAAAGTATACCTCCTCTTCTAGTGATTCTTGAACAGAGCATTCGCTATCCATCTGAATTTATTGCAGAACTCAATTAGTGTTTCTCCTCTCTCATTACTAGTACCAAGCCCATGATATCCTGTAACCCATTCTTCTATTCCTTCGGCCTACAGCTGCATTCCAATCCCTCATGACTATAAGATTTTCATCTCCCTTTACAAACTGAATTACCCGTTCAATATCCTCATATATCTTCCGTATCTCTTCATCTTCTGCTTGCAACGTCGGCATGTATACCTGCACTGTTGTTGTCGGTGTTGGTTTACTGTTCATTCTGACGAGAACAACTGTCACCGTCATTGAACTGTTCACAGCAGCCACTCTCTGCCCCACCTTCCTACTCACACGGAATCCTACTCCCGTTATAACATTTTCTCATGTTATTGATAATATCCTGTATTCGTCTTGTCAGGAATCCTTGTCTTCTTTCTATTTCACTTCACTGGCTCCCATTATATCTTGACTGAGCCTCAGTATCTCCCTTTTCAGATTTTCTAGCTTTCCCACCAGCTTCAAACTTCCGATATTCCGTCCCCCTACTCGTACAATGTTATCCATTCGTTGCTTATTCAATTTTTTTCTCGTGGTCACCTCCCCTTGGTAGTCCCCTCGCGGAGGTCCTAATGTATGACTAATGGCTCTGAGCACTATGGGACTTAACATCTATGGTCATCAGTCCCCTAGAACTTAGAACTACTTAAACCTAACTAACCTAAGGACATCACACGACACCCAGTCATCACGAGGCCGAGAAAATCCCTGACCCCGCCGGGAATCGATGTATGACTAGCTCGGAATGTTTTGCCAGTGGAGAGATCATCATGACACTTTTTCAATTTTCACTAGCACAAATCCTTTTCGGAAGGCCGAGGACATAGATGAACTTCGCTCAGGGAGACATTCATCTTCAAAAACAGACGAAAACGTTGAACGTGTGCGTGCTCTTGTGAGATCAGTCAGACGTTTAACAATCGGGATGGTGGGTTATCTGTTAAACTTGAACATTTTCACCGTACCTCAAATTTTTGACAGAAGATTTGCACAAGCGAAAGGTTAGCCTCAAAATGGTGCCTAAAAACCTCACAACTGAGAAGAAGGACAATTGAAGAAATCCAGAATGAGATTTTCACTCTGCAGCGGAGTGTGCGCTGATATGAAACTTCCTGGCAGATTAAAACTGTGTGCCGGACCGAGACTCGAACTCGGGACCTTTGCCTTTCGCGGGCAAGTGCTCTACCAACTGAGCTACCCAAGCACGACTCACACCCCGTCGTCACAGCTTTGCTTCTGCCAGTACCTCGTCTCCTACCTTCCAAACTTTACAGAAGCTTTCCTGCGAACCTTGCAGAACTAGCACTCCTGAAAGAAAGGATGTTGCGGAGACATGGCTTAGCCACAGCCTGGGTGATGTTTCCAGAATGAGATTTTCACTCTGCAGCAGAGTGTGTGCTGATATGAAACTTCCTGGCAGATTAAAACTGTGTGCAGGAGAGCTTCTGTAAAGTTTGGAAGGTAGGAGCCGAGGTACTGGCAGAAGTAAAGCTGTGAGGACGGGGCGTGAGTCGTGGTTGGGTACCTCAGATGGTAGAGCATTTGCCCGCGAAAGGCAAAGGTCCCGAGTTCGAGTCTCGGTCCGGCACACAGTTTTAATCTGCCAGGAAGTTTCAATCGAAGAAATGTGTGCGTTGATCATCTTGAGAGGGTTGCTAATGAGGAAGAATGGTTCGGACGTGATCTAACGGGAGATGAATCCTCTGTTTTGGAGTACAATCCTGAGAGAAACCGGTAAAGAGAGGAGTGGTACACTGAGACATCTCCCCGACCAATAAAAAGTTCGAATAAGCAAAACAAAGATCAAAACAATGCCGATTTTCTTCTTTGACAGTACGAATATCGTGCGTAAGAAATTCTTTTCTCCTGGACAGTCAGCTAAGTGTTTTACAAAGACGTCCTTGAAGGGCTCAGGAAAAGGGTGAATCGAGTGAGATCGAACATTGCAGACAAGCGTCTGCTGCATCATGACAAAGCCCCATTTCACACGACCACATCCATCACCAAATTTTTTACCTCAACAGGAATTCCTGTTGTTCCACAGCACCCTTGTTCATGTGATATGAGTCCCTGTAACGTTTTCCTTTTCTCGAAATTGAAAAATGTCGTAAAAGGACATTATTTTGAGACACTGGAGAACCTTCCAAAAAATATGACCGAGGTGTTAAAGGCCCTGCCAGTTGAAGCCTTTCAGCGCTGCTACAAAGACTGGGAACAACGTCTCCGTTGGCGGATAACTGCCGAAATGAAAATCCTTGAAGGGGACAGTATTGTAGTTTGTAAAAAAACTAAAAACTTTGGCAGATACCAGGTGTGCCGGTATGGAATGAGCGTTAAGATACAAACGAGTCGATTGGGAACATTTGTTGTGACCGAGCTTTAATTTTTGTTTGTTTGGTTGGTATGACATCTGTCAGATATTTAGTAAACATCAAGTCATGGAACAAACAACATCATATGTTTTCATCGTGTTAATAATGTCGAATTTTGTACCTGAATGTGATGATTTGCGGAAAGCATTAATTTTTTGTTTTCATTTGAAAAAAAGTGCTTCAGAGTCGCATCGAATGCTTGTCGAAGCATATGGTGATCATGCTCTATCAGAAGCAACATGCAAAACATGGTTTCAACGGTTCAGAAATAATGATTTTGATGTAAGAAATGAAGAACGTGGAAGACCACCAAAAAAGTTCGAAGACGCCGAATTGCAAGCAATATTGGATGAAGATGATACTTTGAGTCAGAAGCAAATGGCAGCAATGTTAAATGTTGCACAACAAACAATTTCTGATCGTTTGAAAGCTTTGGGAAAGATCCAAAAGTGTGGAAAATGGGTGCCACATGAATTGAATGAAAGTCAGATGGAGAACCGAAAAATCATTTGTCAAATTTCGCTTCAAAGACATGAAAGAAAATCAATTTTGCATCGAATATTACTGGCGATGAAAAATGGATTAATTTTAAGAATCCTGAACGGGAAAAATCATGGGTTAATCCGAGACAACCATCAACATCGACTGCATAACCAGATCGATTCGGCAAGAAGACAATGCTCTGTGTTTGGTGGGATCAGAAAGGTGTGGTGTATCATGAGCTTCTAAAACCCGGTGAAACTGTGAATACTAACCGCTACAGACAACAAATGATCAACTTGAAGTATGCATTGATCGAAAAAAGACCAGAATGGGCCAGAAGACATAGCAAAGTAATTTTTTTACACCACAACGCACCTGCACACAAAGCAAAACTGGTTCAGGATACAATCAAAACACTTGGCTGGGAGCTGCTACCCCACCCGCAGTATTCACCAGACTTGGCCCCTTCCGACTACCATTTGTTTTCATCAATGGGACACGCATTGGCCGAGGAACACTTCGATTCCTACGAAGAAGTCGAAAATTGGGTGTCTGATTGGTTTGCTTCAAAAGACAAACATTTTTATTGGCGTGGTGTCCACAAATTGCCAGATAGGTGGTCAAAATGTTTTTACTTTTCAATTCAAAATTAGTGTTTCATTTTCACAAAAAAAAAAAACGCTCATTTCCTACCGGTACACCTGGTAAAAACCCAGTCTATTACTTTTCCCACACAACTCGTATACACAACTTTTGAACAATTTTTCAGCATTTCCCGTGCTCGTAATTGCTGTCGCAATGTCCACATGCCTACGAGAAAGGGAACTGGCGGGCGCGCTGCAGGCAGCACACGCATGCTCGTCACGTGCGGCCAACCTGTCCCTGCCCCTGGTCGCCGGTCGCGGCGCGCCGACCTTATTGGGCAGGGCGGCCGATGCCGAGGCGGCTGCGGCGGCGGCGGGAGCGCTACTCTGCTGACCACAGCCCGAGCAAGTAATCGCAAACGACGGCTCGCCAGGGTGGACTGCTGATTGGATACGAGGCTTCCTACCGATACGTTTGTCAAGCCTTGAAACTCACATTCCTAGTATCTACGACGGGCATTCAAGCCCGGTTGAAAAAATGCGGGATTTGTTGCGGGGCATCGCAGAATATTCCTGCTTCAGCCCCTATAGTTTCATGAAGTTCCGACAGGTGGCGACGCTATACTCAGCTTTCAGAAAGGCGTCTCTGACGGAGACCCGAACCAAGGAGAAATCTGTCATTGTCTCTTTTGGTGGGAAGACCAGAGCATCGCAGAATTCATACGCGCTTGCAGAATGTCTGCGGAGACCTGGCATTACCAGCTGTAGAAGTATTAAACCGGAATTTGGTTGCAATAATTACACGTCTGATGTTTGAAACTGATAAACAATATTTTATTCAAGTTTGGAAGGTAGGAGACGAGGTACTGGCAGAAGTGAAGCTGTGAGGACGGAGCGTGAGTCGTGCTTGGGTAGCTCAGTTGGTAGAGCACTTGCCCGCGAAAGGCAAAGGTCCCGAGTTCGAGTCTCGGTCCAGCACACAGTTTTAATCTGCCAGGAAGTTTCGTAGTCTCCATTGCTATTTATACATCTCTCCCACCTCTCCGGCAGGCCATGAATGCCACGCCAAAACAACAGTTCTTCTTTTGAAGCGAACCAGTCAGCGAGCCATTTTCGTAAATTTTCATACGAATTGAACCGTTGTTCAGCGAGAGCGTGTCCCAGTCATGCAAATAGATGATAATCGGACGGAGGCAAGACTGGAGAATAAGCCGCATGCTGTAGTTTTTCCCAACTGAACGCCTCGATCGTTTCCCTGACCCGTTGTGATGTGTGATGGGACGTCATCATGGAGCAACATGACTTTGTGTTGCCTTTTTACATATTCCGGTCGTTTTTCACGTAATGCTCGATTTAAATCTACCATTTGCTGTTCGTAGCGATCAGTGTTAACGATTTCACCAGGTTTTACAGCTCGTAATAGATGACACCCTTCTGATCCTACCACACCCGGACCATTGTCTTCTTTTCAAAGCCATTAGATCTTGCTGTGGATGTCGGTGGTTTGCCTGGACTCACCCATGATTTACGACGCTTGGGATTCTCAAAATACATCCATTTTTCATCACCTGTCACTATTTGATGAAAAAACGACTTTCTTTTGTATCTGGCGAGCAGCATTTCACAAGTGGTCTTTCGATTTGCTGGCTGTCTTTCATTCAGTTCATGCGGAATCCATTTTTTCACTTTCTGCACCTTTACTATAGCTTTCAAACGAAGACAAACGGCTTCCTGCACCACAAAATGGCTCTAAGCACTATGGGACTTGACATCTGAGGTCTTGTCCCCTAGACTTAGAACTACTTAAACCTAACTAACCTATGGACATCACACACATACATGGCCGAGGCAGGATTCTAACCTTCGACCGTAGCAGCAGCGCGGTTCCGGACTGAAGCGCCTAGAACCGCTCGGCCACAACGGCTGGCCCTGTGTCACATTCAATTGTTCCGCGAGTTCCTGTTGAGTTTGAGTATCATCTTCACCCAATAAGGCCTGCAATTCGTAGTCTTCTCACATTTTCGGTGGTTTCCCGCGCTCGTTGTTTCTCACGTCATTTTTTGAACCACTCGAAACACTGTGATTTTCCAAGAGCATGTCCGCCGAAGGCTTCGATAAGCATTCGATGCGATTGTGTAGCAGTTTTTTTCAAATGATAGAAAACCAACGCTGTCCGCAAGTCTTAGTTCTTAGGCACAAAACTCGACATGTTCATGGGGTTGAAACAGATACCGATGTATGAAACTTGGACTACTGTGCGGTGACATTCGTCGTCAGCAGGGAGCAAATGGCGCTGCAAATGACGTCTCACGAGCCCTACACTGGCGGCTGGCACCATCCATAGGGAAATTCCGATTTCATGCTTCTACACCTGGTAAACAAAAGCACGGTGAGTCGTTGGGCGAGGAGCCTGCCATCATCGCAGCAAGGTCGCGCACACTTGTCCGGACTCCAACGTACCATAGGAAATTGAAAAAGCGACTTCATCGTGTTCGTCGCCACAAAAATGCAAACGAACTTCTCCACTACTACGCAAGACACACAAGTGTGCGCAGTCGAGAGGAGCCTACAAAACTTCACTGGACTGTTCTTCCTCATCCACTTTACAGCTCGGATCTCGGACCTTCCGACATCCACCTGTTTGGTGCAATGAAGGATGAACTCCGCTCGAAGCAATACCTGGACGATGGGAAGGTTAGTGATTCAGCAAGACGTTGCCTCCAGCGTCGACGGGTAGAGTTGTACCATGTAGGCACACAGCACTTACCACTAAGATGGCGTAAGGCCGTCGCATTGGACGGAGATTACGTTGGAAAATACGGTATTATAGCCAAAAAGAGTGGGGAAAAATATGGTATATTGGAATCATGAATAAAACTAAACTGCTTACTTACTGAACGCCCCTCCTACATCCACATCCATACTCTGCGAACCACTGAGAAGTTAACGGCAGAGGGTACTTCCCATTGCACCAGTTGGTAGGTCTTCTTCCCGTATGAAACGTGGAAAGAATGATTGCTTAAACGCCTCTGTCCGTGCTGTAATTAGTGTAATCCTGTCCTCGCGGTTCCTACTCGAGCGTCACGTAGAGGCCTTCTAGATTCATCACATAACACTGTTCAAACTTTGTCAGTAGGCTTTGTCGAGATAGCTTGCGTTTATCCTCACGTGTCTCCCACTTCAGTTTCTTTAGCATCTCCGTGACACACTCTCATGGGTCAAATAAACCTCTGGCTGTTCTTGCTTCTTTCTATACATTCAGTAACCCCTGAGCAATATTCTACGATGGGTCGCATGGAAGTTTTGTAAGCACGTTCCTTTGTAGATTGGCAGCATTTTCCCAGTATCCTACTAATGAACCAAAGTCTGCCACCTTCTGTACACACGATTGAGCCCGCGTGATCTTCCCGTTTCACTTCCGTAGAAAGTGTCACACACAGGTACTCACATGAGTTGACCGATTTCAGTTGTTAATCGTGGATATTTCAGTCAGACGATACTACGTGTTTTTGTTCTGTGATGTGCACAGTTTTACGTTTCTGTCTTTCCGACGTAGAACAAGCATTCCACATTGTAAGAGGCGCAAGACGTTTGGAGTCCTCAGAAAAATGGGCATGTAACATAGGGAAATACAGTATGTTCAAGAACCAACAGATAACCGCAGAACAGGGAAGGCCAAGAAGAAGAGTTACAATGAGAGTATAAGGTAGGGATGCAGTGTTTTTCCGCTACTGTTATTCTTATGTATCAGCAACGAAGCAGAAAAGTGGATTATCAATGATAAGATTCAAGATGGCACTGCTATCCTTTGACATTTGGGAAATATTACAGGACTTGTAAATGGGTTGAGCATTCAACTGTTTACATACATTACATTCACAAACGGTTGCTATAATGCTGGTACATATTGTTTTATGATCGGTAAAATTGACGGCGACTGGAAACAAAGCACTAATCATCTGCTTTCTACTAACTCAGCTTCGAAATAGAGATATCAATAAAAATCACTTGGGAGTGCTACCCCAGGGTTTAGACAGTATACCTGTCTAACTTATTAAAATATTCCCGCGCAGAGGCATGATGTCACGATCTCTCAAAACTCGACCGCAACTGGCTGTTGTTGGTTGCTGTCCTCCGCCATTGCTATCGCCCCACGGTGCAAGACTGTTAACAGTTTCTTCAGCACCAGAATCCATTTACCATGCAGTTCCACACCCTTCTCCAAAAAATGGTTCAAATGGCTCTGAGCACTATGGGACTCAACTGCTGAGGTCATTAGTCCCCTAGAACTTAGAACTAGTTAAACCTAACCTAAGGACATCACAAACATCCATGCCCGAGGCAGGATTCGAACCTGCGACCGTAGCGGTCTTGCGGTTCCAGACTGCAGCGCCTTTAACCGCACGGCCACTTCGGCCGGCCACCCTTCTCCTCTCAAATAAAATTATTGGCTTTTTTAATAATTTTCGTGGTCCCTCTCTGCATATTATCGTAATACCCGCTTGGGGCATCCAGGACCCGAGTCTCAACAAATTGAATATTTTCCTTTTTTCAGCGGGTTGCGATCATATGTTGCCATCCTAAGGTGTTTCTTTATCTTTCATGTGGGTTTGTAGATTACGGCGATAGATCTCCCTAGGTCCTAAGCGGTCAGTGGCTTCTTTAACGAATGGCATAAAAAGTTTCGTAGACAGCTGTAAATCACTATGAGCTTTACGTGGCAGTCTTAACATTCTGTTTATTTCAACAGACGAATATACATAACACATAACTCAGCAATGGATTGGTTAGAGATTCTAATTCTTCGTCAAGCTTCGAGCAGTCCCGGAACAGAGACGTTCCTTGCTCTATCAGCTAACGTTTCTGTAACAATGCTTTTTTGCCGTTTATGGTGATTTTAATCTTGCTGCAGGTAATGGTCCGTGTGTGTGGCCTAAACTACTTTCTTGTTTTAATGCTAAGACATTCATAAAATGCAATATTCGAATTAATCTCACTGAGGTGTTCTTCCTCTAGATCCTCTTGCCCATATCTCCACAACAAAAAAGTATCATCCACGTAGCTGACCCAGATGTTCGGTTTTTTTATGGCAGTTCCCAGTGTCTGTTTTTCGAATTTTTCAATAAAGAAATTTCTTACAACGGGACATAGCGAGCTCCTCATGGCCACGCCGCAAGTCTGATCGCAAAATTGGCCTTTCTGTTTAAAGTAGTTGGTTGAGAGTATTTTAACTGCTCTGCCAGTATTGGCAAGAAAACTCCTTGTCTGTTGCTGCAACACATTATCATGTGGAACCATAGTAAACACACATACCTCATCAAAACTGGCTAATGTGTCCTTCAGTTGGACCACTCTACCACTCTCCTATTCAATTTACTGCCGGCCGCGGTGGTCTCGCGGTTCTAGGCACGCAGTCCGGAACCATGCGACTGCTACGGTCGCAGGTTCGAATCCTGCCTCGGGCATGGATGTGTGTGATGTCCTTAGGTTAGTTAGGTTTAAGTAGTTCTAAGTTCTAGGGGACTAATGACCACAGCAGTTGAGTCCCATAGTGCTCAGAGCCATTTTTTATTCAATTTACAGATAAAATGTGCCGAACTCTTGATTGATCCTACCACACCTGATCATAATAGTGTTGTCCTCAACTCAGCAATAGAATAGTTGGACGAACCAATGACACTATAGGTCTTATTGGAACGTTTTCTTTGTGAATATTTGCGAACCCATATAGCCTCGGTGTTACCTTATCTGAGTTCAAAAGACCGCTTTGAGTGCTCAAGTTGACTGAAGAGCTTTTTATCATCCGTTTAACAGTTGTATGAAAACTGTTGGAGGGTCAAAATGGCTCTGAGCACTATGGGACTCAACTGCTGAGGTCATTAGTCCCCTAGAACTTAGAACTAGTTAAACCTAACTAACCTAAGGACACTACAAACATCCATGCCCGAGGCAGGATTCGAACCTGCGACCGTAGCGGTCTTGCGGTTCCAGACTGCAGCGCCTTTAACCGCACGGCCACTTCGGCCGGCGTTGGAGGGTCATTCTCTATATGTCTGCAGGTCCAATAAGTAGGTAACTTATATTCATAGCTGCAGCAGCATTGCCTTTATCAGCGGGGAGAAAGATAATACCATCATTGTCATTCAGGGCCGGCCGAAGTGGTCGTGCGGTTCTAGGCGCTGCAGTCTGGAACCGCGAGACCGCTACGGTCGCAGGTCCGAATCCTGCCTCGGGCATGGATGTGTGTGATGTCCTTAGGTTGGTTAGTTTTAACTAGTTCTAAGTTCTAAGGGACTAATGACCTGAGAAGTTGAGTCCCATAGTGCTCAGAGCCATTTGAACCATTTTTTTTTTTGTCATTCAGGTTTTTTATAACACTCCTCTCACGTACATTTACATTAATTTTTAGCAGTGCAGAAGCAGGCATGCGCAGTGTGAATACGGTGACAGCTGAAGACGTCAGTATAGAAACAGTAACAGTATTATTAGCTCGGGCGAATTCACCAGAAAGAAATACGCCAGACAGCGCACCAAAATTTGGTATACTGGGGTCTACGTACAAAATGCGCTACGATATAAATGGTTGCCGGCTGACAGAGCGAGTGGCTGACGTCAGCTGCGGTCAGCGTCGCTCAGCAGTAGCTGCCGACTGGAGGTGAGTCACGCCTGTGTCGTGGGTGTGGCACAGGTGTGCCGCCAACAGGTCAGCGCTCGAACTGCTACACGGTCAGCTGCTTATTACTGTCGGCGGGCTATCTGTCGTTTTTCATCAACGTTAAGGCAGGAACGTACGTCCGCGGCTATAGAACCGATTTTAAAACGTTCGCACATGAACATCACACGCGGCCGGCAGTTAAGACGTATGACCATGTCGGAATATCACGTAGAGGTTCCCTTTCACCTACATCTAGATACACATTCTGGAAGTCACCATAAGTTGCATGGCTGAGGGTTAGTTTGTAGCACTGTTAGCCACTGTTCAAATGTGTGTGAAATCTTATGGGACTTCCAGAATGAGATTTTCACTCTGCAGCGGAGTGTGCGCTGATATGAAACTTCCTGGCAGATCAAAACTGTATGCCCGACCGAGACTCTAACTTGGGACCCTTGCCTTTCGCGGGCAAGTGCTCTACCATCTGAGCTGCCGAAGCACGACTCACGCCCGGTCCTCACAGCTTTACTTCTGCCAGTATCTCGTCTCCTACCTTCCAAACTTTACAGAAGCTCTCCTGCGAACCTTGCAGAACTAGCACTCCTGGAAGAAAGGATACTGCGGAGACATGGCTTAGCCACAGCCTGGGGGATGTTTCCAGAATGAGATTTTCACTCTGCAGCGGATTGTGCGCTGATATGAAAGGCAAGGGTCCCGAGTTCGAGTCTCGGTCGGGCACACAGTTTTAATCTGCCAGGAAGTTTCATATCAGCGCAGACTCCGCTGCAGAGTGAAAATCTCATTCTGGAAACATCGCCCAGGCTGTGGCTAAGCCATGTCTCCGCAGTATCTTTTCTTTCACGAGTGCAAGTTCTGCAAGGTTCGCAGGAGAGCTACTGTAAAGTTTGGAAGGTAGGAGACGAGATACTGGCAGAAGTAAAGCTGTGAGGACCGGTTGTGAGTCGTGCTTCGGTAGCTCAGATGGTAAAGCACTTGCCCGCGAAAGGCAAGGGTCCCGAGTTCGAGTCTCGGTCGGGCACACAGTTATAATCTGCCAGGAAGTTTCGTTTCTTATGGGACTTAACTGCTAAGGTCATCAGTCCTTAAGCTTACACACTACTTAACCTAAATTATCCTAAGGACAAACAGATACACCCATGCCCGAGGGAGGACTCGAACCTCCGCCGGGACCAGCCGCACAATCCATGACTGCAGCTGTTAGCTACTGTGTATATGTTTTAGTACGAACCCTGATTCTTCTTGTATTCGCCATTCTTACACGAGATTTGTGTTGGTGGCCGTAAGATCGTTCTACACTCTGTTACAAACGCCGGTTCACTGAACTTCCTCAGTAGTGTTTCGCGAAAAGAACATCATCTCTCCAGGAGTTTCCATTTTAGCTCACGGAGCATTTCCCTGAACTCTTGTGTTGATCGAATCAGCCGGTAACAATGCTTGCAGCACTTCTCTAAATTGCTTCGACGTCTTCCTTTGTGAGGATTCCAAAGGTTCTCGCGGCACTCAATAATCGGTCGCACAGGTTTTCCGTACGCGGTCTCTTTTCATACTGCTCTGAGCACTATGGGACTTAACGTCTGAGGTCATCAGTCCCCTAGAAATTAGAACTACTTAAACCTAACTAACCTAAGGACACCACACATATCCATGCCCTCTCTTTTCATAGATGAAAAAGCTGACAATCCCGGCATTGCCCTGATATTCATTTTGCCAGTTTTCTATTAGAAACGAAAACATAAAATGAACAGTGTTTGTCGTATAATATCGAAAAAATCTCATTTTCATGCATTCGTAAAAACACCTTTGAAATTATGCAGTAGACTCGGTGTGAGATGATCCCGGACAGTTTCTGTACGCTGTGCGTCACTGCTTCGCGTGTTTAAAAAGCGATTTTGTAAACGTCTCTATGGCAACTCCTCTTCATAGCTCTACAGACGGGATTTTGTTTTCGTTGAAAGCCATTTGCACTTCGCAGTTAAAAGCTGTCCTAATCGGCGCAGGTGTCAGGAATTTCCTTCAACTGACTCAACTGTAGAAGTGTGTTAACGGTAAAGAAAAAATGTATTAAAACTTCATGCATGATGCGCCAGTTTTTACGTGTCTCAGTGGGAACAACGTCTTATCTCTTGACCTATGTCTCGTGCGATGATATATTTATGTACGTATATTCAGCAGCGTGTGTGGATACTGTCTGCTAAATATGTTGTGAATAGAGTTAGTAGCAAACAGTAATAAATTTAAACGTCATGCATGATGCGGCAGTTTTTCGCGCATCTCATTGTTTATGACGTCGTACCTCCTGAACTATGATAGGTAGGAGGTTCTTATCCCCACAACAATTGTTGCCTCGCAATAAGGGTTATTCGAACCAAGTTTGGTTGAAACTGGTTTAGGAGTCGATTTGAAACATACACACAGACATACATTTTTGGATTACGCTTCCCTAGAATTGTTTGAAATTGCTCCAGCGTTTCTGGGAATTATGCCAGAACAGTACCGAAGCCGACCCCAGACAGTCTTTAAAATGTGGTGGGTCCCCTGGACTTCCGAAACTGCTAATTGGCAGTGGGCTCTACATTTGAAGATTGAGGCGTTTGATTGAGAGAGGTAGGCTTGAAGCGATGCGTAGCTACTACACAATGGCCTGGGGAAAGGACTCGGGGGGATGCGCTTCGCATATAAATCTACCGCCGGGAAAATGGCTTGATTAGCCGGCGTCACTGAATTATTGAGAGCGGCCGTGTTCGGAGAGTACGGAGCGAGCCCCGAACGCGTCAATAATGCACACGCCAGGAATCCAGCCCGAGGATGAGGCTGGCGCACTGCGCCGAAACTCTGGCGCTCCGCAAAGTTCTATACTACAAGACAGGTTAAACACCAAACAGGCTAACAACAGGGCCACAGCACGAAGCCACGTAATGAACTGAGCGTACTTGCATGTTTTAAGTAGTAGCAAAGGAAATGCAAACTGGAATTAGTATTCGAGGCAACTTGCACCACCGAAGCGGGAAAGTCGACCCTGTGATACATATGACTTGTAATACCTCGACCGTTACTGAGAACAAAATAAGAAAATTTGGAGGCATTACTTTTCAGAACGCCGTCGTACTTGCAAAACTGCTATTTGGCAATGGGATCTACAGCTGAAGACCGTACATTTACATTCATACTCCGCATACCATCTTATGGCCTGTATCGCTCATTATTATTCAGAAGATATATAAATTAAATAAACGAGTCAGCTGACCTCACTGTCAAAATTTCCCTGTAAACATGAAAAGTAATTCGTACCTGCGAATCTTCAGTTTACTGACCGTTGGAACATCTGGTTCCTTAGTCGTATTTCATGTATTAGGAGAAATAATATTAAAAAGGGACAGAGCGGAAGTTACAAAGAAGTAACAGACAAGCAGTCACAAGACTATACATAAAAAATTCACCCCACCACAGCCTTTGTATTTTACATTATTTGGCGCTTGGTGGTGTAATTCTCATATTATTTTGTTGTTAATTGTGCAACTTTTGGTGGTAATGTATGTAGTGACACACGTTTGTAATTTTTATTGTTGTTGCCTCTTTATTCTGTTCCAACTAGACGTAAAGATGCCTGCAGTGCAGATTTAAACCGGTAGTCGGTAATAAAAGAAGTGATCCAGACGGTTTTTGTTCATTAAAGGAATCATTGTTCAAATGGTTCAAATGGCTCTGAGCACTAGGGGACTTAATTTCTGAGGTCATCAGTCCCCTAGAACTTAGAACTACTTAAACCTAACTAACCTAAAAAATCACACATATCCATGCCCGAGGCAGGATTCGAACCTGCGACCGTAGCGGTCGCGCGGTTCCAGACTGTAGCGCCTAGAACCGCTCGGCCACTCCGGCCGGCAGGAATCATTGTATATTGATCATCAAGAGCAAATTACATGTAAGGTAGTTTTTTGTTACATTATGGAACGAAATCAAGCCACAACTCTGGATTACTCGTCAGCATGCCGTTCTTCTGTAGAATAAATTATTAACATAATAAAAACTAAACACAGAAAAACTGGCTACAGGAACTACTCTCATTTTCAGAAGAAAGAAAAACAGAAACCTTGAACGACTAAAGGTAGGATGTTCATATTGACAGGATGGGTACATTAGTATGTTCTGCAGAAATGATCGGCATTTCATTCACCTCGGTTCAGTATGTTGCATGTTGCCTGTTGCCTCTCTCTTCCATTCTCACTTTCTCTTTCTTTCTTACGTAGTATCTGCTGTCTCTCTATTCGCACAATAACCGCCCAGGGCACTGATAACTTGTTCCATGCAATTGACGCATGCATTGACGCTTATAAGGCGCGAATGGTGTCCTGTGGTATAGCCATCCATGATGCATTCACCTGGTTACAAAGTTCATATGTGGTGGTTGGCAGTAGTTCACAGCGTTGCACCTTGTTTCACCATCTCCCACATATTCTCGACTGGCGACAAGTTTGGTGATCTGGCGGGATACGGCAGAAGGATGGCATCCTGTGAGACCAAGAAGGCACATGTTTGTGCCGCAGCATGTTGTCGTGCATTGTCTTGCTTAAAAGTGGCGTCTGAGGTGTTGCACAGAAAGAGTATGGCTACGGGTCACAGGATGTCATCCAAGTAGGTCACACAGGTCACAATGCGCTGGACACGCGCTAACTGTGATTTGTGATTGTATCCAGCAGCACCCCATACCATAACGCCTGGAGTTGGCGCTGTATGTCTTGTGCGAATGCAGCCACTATGATGGCGCTACCCTCGTCGGCGGCAAACCAAAATGCGGCCATCACTTTCAAACAAACATAACCTGGGTCGTCCGAAAACGCAATCTGATGCCATTCCTGTCCCCAGTGACGTTGTTCCAGACACTGTTGCCGTCTAGCATGTTTCTGTACATTCGTCTAAGGTAGTTGTGGAAGTGGACGACGCTCGTGTAAGCCATACCGTAATAAACGGCGACGGACTGTCACTCCTGATGGCGTACGATGCAGTACTCTGTTCCGCTGTTGTGTCAGAGCCGAGGCGTTGATTTTCTCAGGGGGGTGGACTGGGTGGTGCGACCTGACTCTTCTGGTCGTGTCCTACGGCCTTCCGTGAACCATCCTGCACATACCCGTTGCACTGCCGGTACACTTCGTCCCACACCAGCAGCCATTTCCCAGATGGATGCATCACATTCTCTCATGTCGATAATGCGCCATCTTTCAAACTTACTGATTGGACGGTACGGTTCGCGCACACTTCTGTGTGGCATCCTGGACGTCTACTCAAATCACGCTGATCCATTCGGTTTCGAGCGACAACGAGAGCCACAGGTACATTTTACCGATAGATGGTGCTGCGCCGTGTTTAACGTAATGTTAAAACAAAATCATCTCCCATCCAACGCAGTTTCACTTTACACTACTTTGCATAAAAATTGCGCAACATTTTTAGACTACACTTACAGCGAATCATGGTTTTTCTGGTGTATCTTGATAAAGGATTACGATTTTTGAAAACGGGAAATGCCGTTTCTAAATAAATGTCTGAAGATTGTACAGTTAAAATTCGGGCCTTCTTCTGTGGTTAGTTATTTAGAGTATTGCGGTCCACCCCGCAAAAACGGCTAAAAACGATTTTTTGTTTTTTTTTGTTTTTTTGTATAAGTGCGGTAACTTTGAACCCTTGGACCTCGGTAACGAATAATGATATCGAATTCCCCGAGAACATCATCTTACGAACGTATGGTAAAAATTTCGACGACTTGCCATGAACAGAAGTTATAGAAGTTGCCACTCCCCCCCCCCCCAAATTGGTGCTTTTCGTACCCAAAAAACCATGGTTTTTCGAGGTTTTTTCAGGAACTGCCCATGAACAGATAGTGCTTTTATGAGCCGCCAAAGACCCATCCTTGACCACACCCGACGCAAAAGAACCAACCGATTTGCTCAATTTGTCTGGGCTGGAGGAAGTGTGTAATAATTAAATTTTGACCCTGTACTGTAGGATATGTGCAGTTTGCCCGTTCTTTCCGATGGTTGTACATGTGGTCACCAGGCCAGCGGCTATCCAAAACACTTGACCCCTTATATCGGTGGTCAATAGAGCCCGAGTTATGACGGCGTGAAAAATCACATTTTCGCGCTCGACTTTTTTTGAACAACGTGTCGTGTACGGGTTGGTAGTTACATCTTTTGTCGCGGGCTCCGAGACTTTTCTGGCAGGCGGGGTGGTGTGGTCGGACCTCCTGAGGTTAAGCTTGGGTAACCTGGCGTAGCGCCAGGTCTACAGCCGAAATTTGAGCGCAGCGGTTCCGAATCTTACTAAGTCATCCCGTCTTGAGGCTTTCTACATTTAGCTGATTGGAGCACAGTAAACATGATCTGCCTTAACTATTCGACGCTCCTTTACCCGACAACACATTCATCGGTCCAGGTGGTTGAATAAAATTAATATTACTGTATGAATTTGCCGATTAAGTTTATCGATTTGTCAGTTAACTTGTGTAGTAGGTCCATGATTGGAATCTGGACGCGTAATTAAATATACATTTTTAATCCATGTACACAGTTTACTTGTAGGCGTCTGGTCCTGCACTGATACATTTAAGTTTGGACTGTGTAGTGCCTCTCCTAATTTTCACTCTACGGTGATGAGACGGAAAACAAACTTAACGTGAATATACTCTACTACTTATTACCTTACAAGTGCACAAGATGGTATTCAGTAATAAATTACTAGGTGCCCACGAGCTGCGGCCCTTGGCTGGTTGAGACATGCGTCTGCTCGATGCCGTGTCTCCAGGCCGCCTGAGGCATCCGCCGGCAGTGGATGCTCGGCAATACCCGCGTGAACAAAGGACCTGGAAAGTCCAGTTACACACACACACACACAAACACACACGCGCGCGCAAAGTCTCGATATTGCCCGACAGGGAACGGGCTATACTGGACAGACTAACATGTCCGGTTCGCAAATTGCCGCTAGATGGCACTTGGAGTGGCAAATGAGTTACGGAATTCAACAATCCGTGTTTGGAAATATGACTGTTACATGATTTAACACACTTTCTGCACAGCTTATGGGATTTGTCCACATTATCATTCCTAATCCCTTTCCTGTTCCATTCGCGATGGTGCTTGGGAAGAACGACTGTCGGAAGTTTCCGTATGAGTTCTAATAATTTCTCTGATCTTTTCGCCGTGGTCATTTCACGTGGCTTGTGTGGGAGTAAGTAATATGTTGCTTGACTCTTCTTGGAATTTCAACAGTAGACCTCTTTATGACATAAAGCCTCTCTTGTTGCCTCTACCAGTGGAGTTCGCTGAATATCTTCTAACGCTATGGCGCTTATTAAAGGATACAGTGACGAATCGGGATACAGTGACGAATCGGTCCGCTGTTTGTTTGAGCTTCTCTGTCTCTTCTGTCAACCCTTAGAGTTCCAACACGCAAAAAAACAAATTAATATTTTGCACAAAATCGACATTCATCATCATAGTAAGCAACGAATACAAAAAGAAATTGGCAAAAAGTAAACATTCAATTGCTTTAAATTTATGGTTTCACTTTGGAACCTAATGGACTTAAGAGCATTCAACCACCCATGATTTCATCAGATGTATTTGAAAGCTATTTCGCTTTCGTCCTAGAAACAAACCCATCTCTCGAAACTTACATGAACTCATACTGCCTAAAGCAAAGTATAGTCCTAAAAAACAAGCAAAATTTTGACTAAAATTTAATAAATTTAAATGAAAAGTGGATACTGCTCCAATGGTTTCGTTTCGAAACCTCTCTCATAACAGCAGTAGTACAAACTCATATTTACGTTACAGTAACTTTACATATACTTACTTTCACTGTCAGTGATCTCCTCAATATGACCACTACGAAAAATAAGTCACATGTCACAATCTCCCACAATGACGTAGCGCAATCTCCGCGCCAACTGTTGCTTGGCACTCTGTAGGTGACTGCTACGTGCACTACTTTCGTAAGAAGTATCTCAGTGTACAACCAGATGTCTCAGTCTTGCAATATTTTCGGTGAGTTTTGAAAGGCACTGGTACATCAAAACAAAATTAATAAGATGGTGGTTTCAGGCAGAAACAACTGGTCATCAGAAGGTTAACGATATTTGGTCCGCGCTCGTCACTGATAAGTGGTGATCTCAGCCTGACATCAACTTTTCCTACAGTCAGTGTAGTACCTTTACGGAAACGCACATTACACCGCAGTACGCTCCCACAGCGTTCATTATTTTGATAACTGTTTCACACTTCGGAAATGCGTTGGGGGCAG
Organism: Schistocerca nitens; assembly: GCF_023898315.1. NCBI lineage: Eukaryota > Metazoa > Arthropoda > Insecta > Orthoptera > Acrididae > Schistocerca > Schistocerca nitens. The sequence continues at coordinate 356,833,410 of NC_064615.1, forward strand.
ATTGTTATGGCTGATTAAATGAAGAAATAAAGGTAGATGAAATAATGGCAGATGGACTAATGAAGTTCTTTAATGATTTTAGAGAGCTCATAAACTACCTGTACGTTCTGGAAGTTCGTCTACTCGGTGTGCATCGGAGCATAAGGCATAGAGCATCATTCGATTCAAATGGCAAATGTTGATGATGATTGCTTACGATATACCGGATTCCTTCATGCACAGTAGATCTGCTGTGATCTGTTTTGTTCCATAATTGAGTAGTAAAACTACTGTTATTCCAACTTCAACGACATACATTTCAATCTTTACGTATACTGGTTTGTTTCTTTTTCGGTGCAGTGAACAAGGCTCAAATGAAATTCCGCAGTGAGAAACGTTTGTGTGCTGTTGAGAACCGCAAGTTGCGACTGACTGTGTTTCCCCGCGGTCGACCGACCTTGGATGTCAGCACTGCCCACGGTCGGTGCGACTTTTAACTCACCCACGCGACGATTCACCTGTGTGTGCCGCCTTTGTTACGTTCACTCCGCTTCTACATCTATACGATTGCTCTGTAATTCACACGCAAGTCTTTGGCACGCGGTTCATGGAATCACATTCAGATTGAAAGTTTTTGATTTGCTCTGTCAGTCCTGTCTGATGAGGATCCCTAACGTGCAGCAGTACCGCAGAAGAGGACAGACAAGAATAGTGTACGCAGTCTCTTTAGTACATCTGTTGCATGTTCTACGTGTTGTGTTCCAATGAAACAGCCTTTGGCTCGCTTTTCCCACATTTTCTATGTGGTGGTTCCGAATTAGGTTATTCGTAATTGTCATCCCTGAGTACATAGCTCAATTGACAGCCTTTAAATTCGTGTGATAAGAGCAGCAGAGTAACACTTTTTTTTTTTAGGATGACTTCTCACCAGTTACTCCAGATTGTGACTGTTTTGAGAGGAAACGACGAACCCAGTAGCACAGCGGCATACTCCATAGGTAATACACTATGTGATCAAAAGTATCCAGACACCCCCAAAAGCATACTTTTTTTATTATTAGGTGCATTGTGCTGCCACCTACTTCCGATACTCCATATCAGCGACCTCAGTAGTCATTAGACATCGTGAGAGAGCAGAATGGGGCGCTCCGCGGAACTCACGGACTTCGAACGTGGTCAGGTGATTGGGTGTCACTTGGGTCATACGTCTGTACGCTAGATTTCCACACTCCTAAACATCCATAGGTCCACAGTTTCCGATGTGATAGAGAAGTGGAAACGTGAAGGTACACGTCCAGCACAAAAGCATACAGGTCGACCTCGTCTGTTGACTGACAGAGAACACCGACATTTGAAGAGGGTCGTAATGTGTAATAGGCAGACATCTATTCAGATCATCACACAGGAATTCCAAACTGCATAAGGATCCACTGCAAGTACTATGACAGTTATGCGGGAGGTGAGAAGACTTGGTTTTCATGGTCGAGCAGTTGCTCATAAGCCACACATCACGTCGGTAAATGCCAAACGATGTCTAGCTTGGTGTTACTAGCGTAAACATGGGACGATTGAACAGTGAAAAAACGATGTGTGGAGTGACTAATCACGGTGCACAATGCGGCGATCCGATGGCAGGGTGTGGATATGGCGAATGCCCGGTGAACGTCGTCTGCCAGCGTGTGTAGGGCCAACAGCAAAATTCGGAGGCGGTGGTGTTTTGCTGGTGTGGTCGTATTTTTCATGGAGGGGGGTTGCATCCCTTGTTGTTTTGCGCGGCACTATCACAGGCCTTCATTGATGTTTCAGGCACATTCTTGCTTCCCACTGTTGAAGAGCAATTCGTGGATGGCGATTACATCTTTCAACGCGATCGAGCAACTGTTCATAATGCACGGACTGTGGCGGAGTGGTTACACGACAATAACATCCCTGTAATGGACTGGCCTGCACAGAGTCCTGAACTGAATCCTATAGAACACCTTGGGATGTTTTGGAATGCCGGCTTCGTGGCTGGCCTCACCGACCGACTTCGATACCTCTCCTCAGTAAAGCACTCCAAGAAGAATGGGCTGCCATTCCCCAAGACACCTAGACACCTTCCAGCACCTGATTGAACGTATGTCTGCGGGAGTGGAAGCTGTCATCAAGGCTAAGGATGGGCCAGCACCATATTGAATTTCAGCATTACTGATGGAGGGCACCATGAACTTTTAAGTCATTGTCAGCCAGGTGTCCGGATACTTTTGATCACATAGTGTAATTTGATTTGAAGCCGCTTGTGAGGAACGCTGTTGAAAGCTTTCTGACGGTACAGAAATATGGAATCAGCTTGAGATCCCCTGTAGCTAACACTCATTACTTCGTCAGAAAAAAGAGCCATTTGTGTTTAACAAGAACGATTTTTTCTGAATCACTGTCGGTTATGTATCAACAAACTTCAGTCGTACGTTCGCAGGGAGACGAGGTCACCTCGCCATTCTAACTTCGAGTGTATCAATAAAGTAAGGTTAGGCTTAATTTAGATTCAGGCTCAAGCATATAAGGCAACACCAATCTTGCTTACCATGAAAAGCAAAACAGTTGTATAAAATGCGCAAATGATGCAGTCGTTTTAGTCACTTTTTAAATATAGCATCCCTCAAGTTCTGGCGCTTATTAATAACATTCAGTCGCAGGTCAACTGTTGTCGACATTTTTTTGGTTATTGTGGATAAAATAGCGTTGACGTTTTGCTTCGTTAAACTGTTCAGTTCTTCCAGGGTGAAGTTTGAAGACACCCTAAAATGAAGGAAAATAATATTATCAGGTAGAAGCTTACGGAAACGTTCATCCATACGTCTATGGAAAGTCCTTATCAGATAGGGGGTTAGGTTAGTGAGACCTGTGCGCAGATGTAGCGATCTGTAAGGAATGTAGGGGAGTCACTGGTCAAGATTAAAATTGTTAAAGTGCCAGACTCTGGATCCATAGGTCTTGTGCTCGATCTCTATTCAGTACTAGGACTTTTATCTGTCAGTTATTACTTCTGACAGTGTTTGATGATGTCATAAATGTCGAGTTGCACCTTGGTTCGAAGTGCACGTTAAACTGTAGGTCCCCGTGTAACCGGCAGGGTACACCAGTTCGAAGGTCACAGGAAGGCAACGGCATACCACCGAGAGGAACATACCTAAAAAACACATTGGTGTTCAAACCAGTCTTATTTCACGATACATTACCCAGGCCGGCCCGGCGGAAGAATTGTGCGGCGCTGAGTGGATTAGCGCAAATGTTAGAGAGAAAGAGAAGGGTGCTTTTGACGTGTTTTACTGCTGTCGGTCGCTTGATGTACCGTGATCAGACATAATTAGTAACCTAGTTTCTCCGGCAGTTAGCAACGCAGAAGTTCTATGGCCACGGTTTTTCTTTGTCATCAATATTCTGATTGGTTTAATGGTGTCCGCCACGACTTCTGGGTGCCAGCCTCTTCATTTCAGGGAAGCACTTGCACCCAGTGTCCCCCATTATCTGTTGGATATATTCCAATCTTGGTCTTCCCACTATAGTTTTTGCCTCTTACAACTCCCTGTTAGATATTCTTTGATGTCTTTACAAATATCCTGTTAACCTCTCTCTTCTTCTTGTCAGTAGTTTTCACATATGCCTTTCCTCTGCGTTTCTGCGGAGAACCTTTCTATTCCTTATCAGTCCATAATTTGCACTATTCTTTTGAAATACTACTGCTCGAAGTTCCGACTTTCGTCTTATCTAGATTTCCACAGTCTACTTCCATACAATTTTGTGCTCCAGACGCATATTCTAAGACGTTTACTCCTTTAATTAATGCGTAGGTTTGATACATATTTTGGGTAGGAATGATCTCTTTTCTCTGATAGCCTGCTTCTTATGTCCTTGCCTCGTCGGTCATGCATTAGTTTGCTTCCAAGGTAGCAGAATTTCTTCACTTTGTCTGCCTCAATTTTGGTATTAAATTTACCGTTAAACTCATTTCCGTTGCTCCTTATTACCTTCGTCTATTTGGTTTGCACTTAAGTCATACACTGAAGATCGAAAGAAGGTGGTACACGTGCTTAATATCGTGTAGAGCGCCCGCGAGCACGCCGAAGTGCCGCAACACGACGTGGCATGGACTCGACTAACGTCTGAAGTAGTGCTGAAGGGAACTGACGCCTTGAATCCTGCAGGGCTCTCCATAAATCTGTAAGGCTACGAGGGGATGGAGATCTTTTCTGAACAGCACGTTGCAAGGCATCCCAGATATGCTCAACAATGTTCATGTCTGGGAAGTTTGGTGGTCAGCGGGAGTGTTTAAACTCAAAAGAGTGTTGCTGGAGCCACTCTGTAGAAATTCTGTATTTGTGGGGTGTAGCATTGTCCTCCTGGAATTGGCTAAGTCCCTCGTAATGCACAATGGACATAAATGGATGCAGTTGATCATACGAGATGCTTATGTATGTATCACCTGTCAGAGTCGTATCTAGACGTATCAGGGGTCCCATATCACTCCAACTGCACATGCCCTACACCATTACAGAGAGTCAACCGCCTTGAACAGTCCCCTGCTGAGACGCAGGGTCCATGGATTCATGAGGTTGTCTCCAGAACCTTACACGTCCATCCGTTCGATACAGTTTGAAACGAGACTCGTCAGACGAAGCAACGTGTTTCCAGTCATCAACAGCCCAGTGTCGTGCAGTCATCAACGGTACACGAGTGGGCCTTCGGCTCCGATGCCCGTATCGATGAAGTTTCGTTGAATGGTTGGCACGCTGACAGGTGTTGATGACCCAGCATTGAAATCTGCAGCAATCTACGGAAGGGTTGCACTTCCGTCACGTTGAGCCATTCTCTTCAGTCGTCGATGGTCCCGTTCTTGCAGAATCTTTTTCCGGCCACAGCGATATCGGAGATTTGATGTGTTATCGAATTCCTGATATTCACGGTACACTCGTGACATGGTCGTACGTGAAAATCCCCACTTTTTCGCTACCTCGGAAATGTCGTGTCCCATCGCTCGTGCGCCAACTATAACATCACGTTCAAACTCACGTAAATCTTGATAACATGCCATTGTAGTGGCAGTAACCGATCTAACAGATGCACCAGACACTTGTTGGCTTATGTAGGCGTTGCCGACCGCAGCGCCGTATTCTGCCTGTGTATTTGAATACGGATGCCGATACCAGTTTCTTTGGCGCTTCAATGTATTTTACGCTCATTAGAATGTTCCTTTCACAGGTTCTGCAGTTCTGTCTCAGTTTCATTGAGGATAGCAATATCGCCAGCGAATCTTATTGATATCGTTTCAGCCTGAATTTTAATCCCACTACCGAATATTTCTTTTATTTCCATTGCTACATACATTATCCGATCGAAAGTATCCGGACACTTATTAGTGGACATTATTATGGGTTGTGCTGACCGTTTTATGTCGGCGTGAACTGTTGGGGACACTTTTAACGACGTGTGTGAATGTTAGTGGAGGGATGGCAGCCCATTCGTCCTCAACGCCGAAACCAGAGAAGGTAGCGATGTTGGACTCTGGGATCAGGAGCGATCTCGACGTTGCAACTCATCCCAAAGGTGTTCCGTTGGGTTCAGTCCAGCACTTTATTGTCCACAAACAGTTACCTCACAGAGGCTGCGTTGTGACAGTGTGCGCTGTCACGCTGATAGAATCGTCGTCTCCGAACTGTTCCTCGACTGCGCGCGGCACACAATGCTACAAAATACGTCCATATGCTTCGCATTTAGCATGTTCTTAAGCGCAATAAGGAGATCACATCCTGCCCACGAAAGCCACCCTTATACCGTGACAGTACCTCCTCCGTACTTCATTGTTGGCACTACACGTGATAAAAGGTAACGTTCTCCACGCATTCGCCAAACCCAACCCTTCCTCTGAATTAGCACAGGGTACAGCGTGATTCATCACTCCAAATCACGTGCTTCCAGTCATCCATTGCTCAGTGGCGCCACTCTTCACACCGCCTCAAGCGTTGCTTAACGCTGGCTAGAGAAGTATGTCACTTGTGAGGAGCTGCTCGTCCATTGTACCCCATACTTTGTAACATCCTACGTACTATCATTGTGCTAGCTGGACTACAGGTCGGACTTTAGAAGCCGGCCGCTGTGGCCGAGCGGCTCTAGGCGCTTCAGTCCGGAACCGCGCTGCTGTTAGGGTCGCAGGTTCGAATCCTGCCTCGGGCAAGGATGTGTGTGATGTCCTTACGTTAGACAGGTTTAAGTAGTTCTAAGTCTAGGGGACTGATGACCTCAGATGTTAAGTCCCATAGTGCTCAGAGCCATTTTTGAGCACTTTAGAACTCACGAGTGATTCCTTCGGTTGATTTCATGCAATTTCTTACAGCCATCATCCGTAATGGGCATGTTACATTTAGCAGACAGTAAACGAAGGTGACACGTGGCTCTTTGAAGATTACCTTCATTTCCATTGATATTTTGTTTCTAGGCCATAACTTGGTCATCTACATAGATGTCGAATGCAGATGGAGACTGGTCACAGAGCATCTGTGGCCTTTGGACGGTAGGGGACGAGGTACGGCAGAATTGAAGCTGTGGGGACGAGTCGTGAGTCGTGCTTGCGTAGCTCACGGGTGCCGGCACGGTAGCTCAGCTTGTTCGGTCAGAGAACCCTCTGTAATACAAAACTGAATGAACGGACCAACGATGAACTTTAACAGGTGTCATGGAACGTGCGCCCCGAACATATCCAACGAACAATTACGAACAAAATGAGATGAGCCAATATGTATATAGACGTGGAATGCAGCTGGAGACAGGTCGCAGAGCATCTGTGAAGTTTGAAAGGTAGGAACGAGGTACTGGCGGAATTAAAACTGTGTGGTGCCTGGGTAGCTCACCCGGCAGAGCACTTGCCCGCGAAAGGCAAAGGTCCCGGGTTCGAGTCTCGCTCCGGCACACAGTTTTAATCTGCCAAGAAGTTACATATCAGGGCGCACTCCGCTGCAGAGTGAACATCACATTCAGGCCATATCTTTGTTTAAATCTCTCTTTATTGTTGTTAATTATCGTGATGTCTCCATCTTCCTTATAATTTTTGTCTCTTTGTAAAGGGCTTTTACAGATACGTTGGTAAGCCTCTTTTTACCATAATCTGCCACAATAGCTGTCTCCATCAAAAGCTTATTCGTAATCTAAAAACGCTATGTGTTTCCCTACGTTAAGTTCTTTCCTTTGTTCCTTCAGTTGTTGTAGGTCAAAAATGCTATCAGTGCGGGATCATCCTTTTCTAAAACCTCATCGTTTGTTGATAAAATTGTATCACGGAGAGGACACAGCTTTTTGAGATAGCACTGTAGATTTTATAGTGTATGCTAACGAGGCTAATCCCTCTTATTTGGATCGCTCCTGCTGCCTTTCTTGCACGTCAAGAAAATTTCAGACGGATTCCACTCATCACGTACTTTACTGCCAGTCTTTTATAAGTTAATAAGATGTAGCGTGCGTTCCATCAGTGAAACACCGCCGTATATAAAAAGTTCGACATTTATTCCTCCTGTTCCAATTGCTTTAATTTTCTTCAATTTTTTGCGTTGCTACATCTAACTAGTGTTTCTCAGTGTGAAGAATGCCGAGTTGCACCGTGGTTCAAAATGGTTCTGAGCACTACGGGACTTATCTTCTATGGTCATCAGTCCCCTAGAACTTAGAAATAATTAAACCTAACTAACCTAAGGACATCACACACATCCATGCCCGAGACAGGATTCGAACCTGCGACCGTAGCGGTCACGCGGTTCCAGACTGTAGCGCCTAGAACTGCACCCTGGTTCAGAATCCATGTTAAATCTGTAGGCTCCCTATAACCGGCTGGGTAAGTCCTTTGAAAGGTCGGAAGAAGGCAACTCCATACCACCTGCAGTAGGAACTCGCCTAGTAAAGTACTGTGGTGGGTAAACCAACCCTCATGTTGAGGACATCTTTATCTTTACTCCATTGTATCAATGGTCTGCACCATGTCGTTCCCCCTGCTCTAGCGGCGTGGTGCGGTACTGTGGCGCGGGGATTTCTGCGTTTACCCAACACTACAGACATGTACCCACTACAAACAACAACAAAAATAATTACGTAACTTTATTATTTCAGTGTGATGACTACAGGTTCTACTGCCGTGGACGTCAAGTGATGGCAAGGGGCGCCATTGATTATCGTGGGTTGTTAACGGCGAATAAACGGGGCACAGTGGAACGTTTCACTTGCCAATTCAGTGCTGGACCACTATAACCGGTGAACAAGTCATAACACACAGAAGCATCTCGTTCCCAAGGGCTACAGAAGACTCCTACGCGTTGTAAAAAGCTACCAAAATTAGATTCATCTTAAACTGTAAATAAACACTCTTTACAAAACTAGGTAGGCAGGACCGAGGAACATTGTAAATGCTAATTCTCTCATCGTATACAGTGTTGAATTCTGATTCCATATACGTCGCAGAATTGCTGCGAGGTACATTCTTGAAATGTCGGTTTATGCGCCATTGTCTTTCGAAAGCTTTCAGACAGTAATCAAAGGAGCGGGGAAAAAGACAAATCGAAACGAAAGAACCATAGCTCACGGGACAGCCAAGATCGTTACGGAGAGCTGAAAAGAGAACGATGGCTTTATAACCGTAGCGAGCAATGAGGCAGAGACGAAATGACTTGGAAACATTTCGGCGAATAGCTTATCACGCCTCTCTTTTTAGTAACTCAGCAATGTCTGTAGGCTTCTAAGAACTCTAAAGAGGTCGATTTAAAATCCTAAAAGAAAGAAATGAATTTTTTAATGGTTATTGCTGCTGCTCATTGCAAGCAGTGAACGTCGAGGATTTCACACAATAGGAGATATATGTCGCATTCTGCGCCCACCCCATTTACGAAATGGGGAATTTATTTGCGGAAGAACATGCGACGAATACATAGTAAAGCCGCAAGAAGTGATGCAGAGGTGGGGAAAAGGGGACGAGGGGGCGGGAGGACTTAGACCCGCTGTTTGTCCCGGCAGAATGTACCAAATGGCGTTCGTGTGCTTGACGACTGTAGAGTGTAATTATGTGTCTGAGGAACAAAGCTGCCCTCTCTCATTTCTCGAATATTATTGTGAAAGGTGGTCTTTTGCTGCATTGGGTAAAATCTGTAAGTTTCAGCAGAGACTGCTTCAAGTAAGCTCTACCTCATCCCATCATTGTTCCATAGTTTATTTTTTGTTGATGACTCCGTAGATAATGGATTAATAATAGGGTTGCCAGCTGCCAATTTATTAACATTTAAAACTCTCGAAGCGACGTAGGTGACGCTGAGACAAGTAATTTAATATAAGACACATGGGGCCGCAAATGTCGGGAAATACGCCAAAATTGGATGGCAGATGTTGGAAATGTGAGGTCACCATCTGACGTACCTCGACACACGTGCACTGATGTAGCCTGTCGGTCGGTCGCATCTGGTCATCGCAGCGTAAGTCACTTACTCACGTCGGTGTGGCTTCGGGCCTACGTGCGCGACTGTAGCGCATGGGGTTCAGGGTTTGAGTTTTGCGTCTAGCAGGCAGTAATTTTCTTTCAATGAAGGCTTTCACGACCGGATGTTTCAGCTGCTGAGAATTTCTCCGGGTCGTGTGGCCTTGGTCCACGGAACTCTTCATTCCCTGACGTTTCGTCCGAAGATGTCCAACGTAGCCTTGGACGAAACGTCAGGGATTGAAGAGTTTCGTGGACCAAGGCCACACGACCCGGAGAAATTCTCAGCAGTAATTTTCTTTTTTTTCGTTGCGTTAGACAATTACGCGTGGCACGGCCGACTTCCTTCCCCATCTTTCCGTAATGCGATGGTACCGATGACCTCGCTGTTCTGTCCCTTCCCCCAAATCAACCAACCAACCACAACAGCCGCCTAGCGGAGCGAGAGTAGGTTCGACTACCCCAATCGCTGCACGTGCGGCGAGGTACGTCATCTGGTTACGTCACATCTTCAACGTTTTTCATCCACTTTTGGGGTATTTCACGACATTTGCGGTCTCATGTGTGTTATATTACACTACTTGTCTCAGCGTCAGCTGCGTCGCTTCTGCGTTTTTGAAACGTTAATATGAATCATTCTGTATATACATGGCATCCCACCGAACTTTGTCACTTCATACATTTCCGAAATGAACCAAAATACCAGGGATACACCTGTGTGAGGGGCTCTCACAATGGACAGCTACCTTGGAAGCAAACTAACTCATGATGGACGATGCAAGGACGACATAAAAAGCAGACAAGCACAAGCAAAGCTGGCATTCCTTCCGAAGAGAAGTTTACTGGTATCAAGTATAGGCCTTAATTTGAGGAAGAAATTTCTGATATTGTACGTTTGCAACACAGCACAATATGGTAGTGAAACATGGACTGTGGGGAAATCGGAATAGAAGGGAATCGAAGCGTCTGACATGTGATGCTACTTGTGTTCTGACTTACAGTTACTGTCGCTATCATGGAGGTAGAAATATAGTGCCTAATCTGTAGAACTGTTTATCGTAGACGGATTCAGTTTGTTATAAGACAAGTAATAGTGTATTGTGCGACTGCTTTCAGTCAGCTTTCTAACCGATAAACTACAGCGCCGGCCGCTGTGGCCGAGCCGTTCGAGGCGCTCAGTCCGGAACCGTGCTGCTGCGCTACGGTCGCAGGTTCGAATCCTGCCTGGGCATGGATATGTGTGGTGTCCCTAGGTTAGTTAGGTTTAAGTAGTTCTAAGTCTAGGGGACTGATGACCTCAGATGTTAAGTCCCATTGTGCTTAGAGCCATTTGAACCATTTTTGATAACAACAGCGTTTGATTACATAGAAAAGTCAATGACGGTTGAACGACATCATATAACGATATCTGTATACGGATACAAATTTGTTACTCGATGGTATTGAGGTGACATATGTCAACAAGATAACGAACATTGTCATAATATGTAAACGTTATGGACGTAATTTACTTCTTATCTCATTTTCGAGTTCGTTGGGAAAAGGTATAGTATAGATGTACATATTTGCAAAGCACGTTTACGTTTTTTATTTAGTGCCCTAAAATATGCTGCGACGAATTTTCTTTATTCTCCCTTGGTGTTGTTAATTGAATGATCTTTCAACAGCCGGCCGAAGTGGCCGTGCGGTGAAAGGCGCTGCAGTCTGGAACCGCAAGACCGCTACGGTCGCAGGTTCGAATCCTGCCTCGGGCATGGATGTTTGTGATGTCCTTAGGTTAGGTAGGTTTAACTAGTTCTAAGTTCTAGGGGACTAATGACCTCAGCAGTTGAGTCCCATAGTGCTCAGAGCCATTTGAACCATTTTGATCTTTCAACATCAACACGGATAACGTTCTTTTTCAGATTATTGCTAAATGTCGTCTTCAAAACCCCTTTATTAGTTCTTTTACTGAACTGTGTAGTCATTTTCTTTTACACGTCTTTAAATGCTCGTCAAGATCGCATATACATGGAGAGTGGCCAGTCGTCCGCTAGTTTCCATGTTTTTTCCCAATCTGCGTGCGGAATGTGTGATTAAGTACCGTCGCTGTGTCAAATGCAGTCACATACTAATGAGATGTACTTGATAACCTATACCAAAACAACACTTCTACTGTATTATTTCACAATAGATTAAACCAGGCGTCATTCCAATATGGGTGTGTATACTGAAGTAAAGCTGCACCCACATTGACATGACCGACACGCTCCAAACTAGGTGGGAATCTTGCACATCATCAGCTATGCCAGTGACCACAAGGAGGGAGGTCCGGCGGATTTTCCGCCACGTGTGAACAGATCAAACCACAATGACAGGCGGCATCCAGCGGGCTGACCTGCATTGTATGCAGCATCCAGTACCAATGGCAGACGGCTGCGTGACGCACGGCTCTCGTCTGGTGTCGCCAACGACTAACGTGGGCCCTGCAGTGTGGCAGCGGGTGATTTTTAGTGACGAGTCCCGCTGCCGCTTTGGAGGCGACGACCATCAGGTCCGTGTAAGGAGGCGCAGTGGACCGCGCCTCCCTTCACACATCACGCCAACTGAGTGCAATAAAGTGGGGAGCGATGTCCTGTTGTGCCCGTTCACCGTTATTCACCGTCAAGTCGTCGTCTCACGGGACGTGAAAACGCACGTGGGCGAGGAGATGGTGACGTCACAGCGTGGAAATCCAAGTTCCACTGCACTGCGGAGCGTGAAAAAAGAATCTGGCATGGCAGAGTTGCCACGCGGAGAGTAACGTGGATAGTGAACTGCGACTTCGTTTTACGCTACAATGACAACATGAAAGCTGCCATATTGTACGGTGTTAAACATCGTATTTGGTAGATTTTCTTTCTCATAGAGTACGTGATATGAATGTAAGCTGTTTGAATGCATATGCAAACTGAGAAGCTCTCGAAAACACATCGTTTTAGCTACGATTTGTTATAATGACAGAAAACTACATATCGGTAGGTAATGGCTTCCTGTTGTTGACGTTTTTAGTTTTATAAATTGTGTTCTACGAAAGTATTCCGTTTGAATGCTGCGGCACGATGTTATCTATCAAAAGCAACCCTTTTTGTTACAATTCGCACGTTAAATATCAAATAATGACATATGTAGGTATAATCTCTAGACATTCTATGCAAGATCAGAAGAGCTAGTTGCCATTTCGAGAGCTGCGAAAAGTAGCAGATCCGCGTCCATCTCCTTCCAGTATTTTACACTTTTCTGAATGATATGTGTCTTTCTTATTCATTAATAGAAGTATTATCTCAAAATTCGATGTTATTTATTATAAAAAATATATTTGCTGCAATTCTTGTTGCAAAGGCCAACGACTGGGATGTTTCCTCCCATTGGCCAGAAATTTTAACGTGACTGCCGGTCTACTACTGAAAGTAAACACAAGTTACACACTGCAACGTTTAGCTATTGTGAAAGTTAATGTAAAATATATGTACCTATCTGTGGGTTTATGGACTGGCTCATGTTTGTATCTTGCCGGTAAATGTCTTTATTCAATGAGTGTGATCAACTTCGAAAAAGATCTCCTTTTCCATTCGAATGAAATTACGAAACGAGTCCCATATACCTACCTGGCAACAATGATCAAAACCTGATATCATCTTCTGAGCGCAGCTCTTTTTGTGACGATGAGTGTATTTCATGCTGGAGTGAACGAAGCAGCCGGCCGCGGTGGCCGTGCGGTTCTAGGCGCTCCAGTCCGGAGCCGCGCTGCTGCTCCGGTCACAGGTTCGCATCCTGCCTTGGGCATGGATGTGTGTGATGTCCTTAGGTTAGTTAGGTTTAAGTAGTTCTAAGTTCTAGGGGACTGATGACCACAGCAGTTGAGTCCCATAGTGCTCAGAGCCATTTGAACCAGTTTTTTGAACGAAGCAGATATCCGCGATCCAGTGCCATATGCCCAACGAACGGCATGATTAATGAATGAACTGTTTCTCACATAGTTAATGTTTTGAACATAACGAGAAAGATGAATAATTTTCGTTGTATTGGGGGGGGGGGGGACCTCATAAAACCGTAATTACTAACGTATATTTCAAATCAGTACAACCAAATTCGACAAAAGGCAACAGAAATATCTAAGTGACAAATTTAACTCATTTTGTCATTACCACCACCGAAAACCTGAGAAAGGTCTTTTTGATAAGTTATTATTCTGCGACGTAGCATTAATTAGTTGTGAGCTGCGTAGGCTAAACGCAGTAAATGAAAGCATTGTTAGCATGGATACAAACTCTTTCTCGACCGGGTCCTTTGGTAAACAATGTTAACAACCAAAAACCGCTAAAATTGCAGATCGACAAGAAATAAAAATTTTTTTCTTCTTAGCTACGGAAAAGTTGCACACTGTATTATCATGTTCTTGAATGATAGATAAATTGCAGTGTTATTGAGTTGATATTAGTTATGAAATATCACAGGATAAGATATTTACTTCATTCAGATTTACTTCATTGAGAGAGGAATTTTAGATAAATCTCATTTATTGTTCAGTGTCAGCTGCATATTTTTAATTAGATTACATGTTTCGATCACTGATGATCATCTTCAGAACGCAGTAGTTGCGCCAGCAACCCGTCTTGTTTATTCAGAGCCATTACGAGTATTAGAGTACTGGTTCTGAATAGACAAGACGGGTTACTGACGCAACTACTTAGATCTGAAGATGGTCCCGAGTGATCGAAACATATTACCTAATACGAAATGTGCAACTCAGACTGAACAATAAATGAGAATTATCAATACTGTTTCTGATCATAACGAGACGAATATATCAGCTGTAATGAGAACGGTGTCTTGCTCACTTCCTTCTTCCCAATTAACTTCCACTGACCATTGTTTCTGTTTTTATTTGATGCAAATACTGTCAAGATTATTTACTTGTACGTTTTCAGCTAACAGGCGAGGAACTTGACATGGTTCTAAAATGATTGACGTAATTATTTAACTCATACCAGTTTTACCCGCCCGGGTAGCCGCACGTACCGTTACCGCTTCCGGATCCGCCCGGCGAGTCGGTGTGCTGGCCAGCCAGGATGTGGTTTTTAGGCGGTTTCTCACATCAAACTAGGTAAATACCGAACTGGTTCCCATGTTGCACCTCGGAGACAAGATATGCATACACTTAAAACATATCCTCACACTTACACACAGAATTTTCTCTACACGTAGACAGACTAGGTACACTGCTTCTGTTCTGGGGAGGGGGTGAAAGGAGGCTGACGACCTTAGCTGTTTGGTCGCTTTAAACACTTACACAGCAATCAGCATACCAGTTTTAATCAGTAAGTCACATCCTTGAAGCCTAGCGTACTAAACTATTACGGAAACCTAATTCGTTATCTCTCGTTACAGACCCGACTTACCAGCATGGATGTTCATAGACGTTAAGTTCTATAGAATGGACTGACAAAGGACGTCCAATAGTAAGGGGAGATGTACCATACTTCCATATGCAAATAACATTGCTCGAAAACTGTATTTGGAGCTTTAAAACGATCCTCAACAGTAGTATACGGATAACAGTCCGAAACGAAACAGAAGATAGGTACAAACAAGGCGTTCTGAGATTCCATCCAGTCAGAGGTGGGCCAATCTGTGTCTACACAGCGTGTGAAAAACAACCTGTTAAGGTCAGAGTATGGTGTGGGACCTCAAATCCTGTACTTCTTACAATAAAAGTTCATTGATGCTGTCGGTACATTAGCAAAAATTAAAACACGTGGCCTACTGATTTCATTACTAACAACATTGCACGTTACAGTATCACTTGTCGACTGTCATAGAGCAGTGCAGATTGTGCAAGTTAATGCCTTTCCAGTGCTTTCAGGGTAGTTGATTTAATACTCAAGCTTTACCCTGCAAACATCACTGAAAAATTGTGTCTAAGCTAATCACTCACTTACAGCAACTCAAAGATTGGTGAGATTTGAATCTTAAGCTGAAACCATTATATTCTGCTAATTTCATTGGTAACTGTGCTCTTTAGCAAGACATATATTAACGGGGTCAAGTTATTTTAACACGTTCGCATCGGCACTGAAAATTGTTTGTCGCTGTGGGGCGACGCGCACATCCATACATCCCTTCATCTGGCGGCACTGCTTTTCCGGTGGAGCGGCTATTGTACTCGAACGCCATAAACTGCTATTGTAATATACTGATCTTTCATTTTGAAAGTGGCGTTAGTTCACTCTTTTGTAGAAACGCGAGACCTGTAAAATAATTTTACACTAGATTAATCACAAATTATGTAATACCCACTTGTTCAGACAGCTCTCCCATTGAAGAGCCACGCAAAATTGTATTCACAGCTGTTCGTTGCGCTTGGCTGATGGGCACTACATCGTCCGTTAGTGCATTGCTGGTAGAGTCGAGTGGGAGGCACCGTCGATACACGCTGGATGACAGGATCATCTTGTGTGAGTAGGTTGCGCTCTACCAAAATTATGGTTCGGCAGGTTGGGTACACTACATAAAGTGTAGAATTACCGGTAGTATTGGTAGAGAAGGGAACATATTAAATGGGCAAGACAGATACTGGGAGGCTTCGACTTCTCTTTTATATCTGTTTTGTTGTTTCTTTTCCCAAATAATTAGAATTGACATCATACAGTGTTAGACCATTGTGTATTTCGTATCCTTACAGAATATAAATTGTATTTTACAAGTAATAAGAATTATTTGCTCACGTAACTTCTGCTCTTTTATGTAACAAAAGGAATTACTTTTGATGCAAGTACAATGTACATGCACAAACATAAAAAAATAGATAATTATAATAATTATTGTTGTTACTTTGTACTCAGTAAAACGTTCTTCATCACCAACAAAGGTAGGAGTTCCCTGTTATCATTAATAAATGCGAAAGTTTTTTATTAATAACAGAAACATGGCCGGCCGGGGTGGCCGAGCGGTTCTAGGCGCTACAGTCTGGAACCGCGCGACCGCTACGGTCGCAGGTTCGAATCCTGCCTCGGGCATGGATGTGTGTGATGTCCTTAGGTTGGTTAGGTTTAAGTAGTTCTAAGTTCTAGGGGACTGATGACCTCAGAAGTTAAGTCCTATAGTGCTCAGAGCCATTTGAACCATTTTTTGAACAGAAACATATTTTGTTTAATTTCGATAAGGTATAGAAGTGATGCTTGATATATTTTTGTTTTCCAGTTTTTTAATTTTTTTCCTTTTTGTTGAGGAAATTACGTTTCCTAGCCCTTTATGATAAATCTGTACTGTTTTCTTTACTTTTGCTACAATATCCCTCAGTTACAAGTCACAAATCAACAATTTTCGGATAAAGCCTGAATTAAACATTGACAGTTTCAATTTGGCTATAAATGCTGTTTACATTTAAGTAACAGTTTATGTAGAACAAAATGTCCCATAGGTTAACTCACTCTTTATATATCTCACTCAGTTTCTAAATGGTTTACCGCTTCCGTTTTTTGAGGTAATCTAGTAAGACACTGGTCGCATGCGTAAAGAAAGCGATCGTTATGAGGCAACGCCCGATAAGTATGCAACTTACCTGACCTACGTGTAATGTGGGTGTGACCGTAACTGACCAATGATACTAGGAAAACAACCGTTGTCTACCCGCTTACTTATGATCGTCTACGGTAGTTTTACAACTCTAAGCGTAGCCACCGGTGATACACGCTGGCGTGGACGGTTTAAATGCACACTTCTGCACGCTCGTCGTTAATTGGCTGTTTTATGGCTGCGGCTCCAGAACAACGTGTTTCCGACCTATGGTTATCGGGGAAATTTTGCTTGGTTAACGTCCCCTCCGCTGTACTGGCCTTATCAGGTTGTGCATCTCCACCCTGAATACGTTCTTTATGAATGTTTGCTTATACAAAGTCAAGTCTCACTGCCCTTCCTCTGACGCGCCACCACTGGCGTTTTCTTCGTGGAAAAACTTTACTAAATTCCCATCCACTCCCCGCAAGCGAATTGCGAACCCCGTTGACACGACCTCGTCGACTATTTCGTCAAACAGATTCGGGACAGGTCGTGCACAATGTAGCGGCGCCGGGTACACCGTGTAGCCATCCATAATGAGGCGGGGTCTTTTGTGCCAGGCTGCCGTACGTCGGCCATTACAGATTCAGGCGGTGAGCCCTTGGCCGCTGCTGATAATTGGAGTCCTAACAAGTAGGCTAGTGTGCGCCGCATTGTGCGCGGGTCGGCCGCCTTCGCCTCGCTTGATTTATTACTCGAGCTCCGCTCTGCTCCTAGCTTTGTTCCGCGGATCTCCTGAGAGCGAAGGCTTTGCCACACGGACCCTGTACATTTATCATTACCGCGGGGAAAGGCGCGTAAATCTGGTCCGGCACAAGTGGCTTTCCCTTTGCCATCAAAAATTTATGGCCCTCGCGTCACAGTGGTTTGAGAACTCAGAGAATGTCGTCCCAGGCCGGGATGACAGAGACGTTCGTCGCTTTTTGTTGGATTCGCATTAAGAACCAGAACTAGCTGCATAACACGTCCCAAAATTCAGCTTAAGCAGACGTATTTACAGTGGGCAGTGACGCCGCCGTCACAAACCGTGCGAAATTTTCACCCTGCAGCGGAGTGTGCGCTGGTATGAAACTTCCTGACGGGCAAGTGCTCTGCGGACTGTCTTAGCTATATCCTTTCTTCTAGGAGTGCTAGTCTTGCAAGTTTCGCAGGAGAGCTTCGGTGAAATTTGGAAGGTAGGAGACTAGCTAATGGCGGAAGTAAAGCTGTGAGGATGGCTCGTGAGGCGTGCTTGGGTAGCTCAGTCGGTAGAGCACTTACCTGCGAAAGGAAAAGATCCTGAGTTCGAATCTCATTCGGGCATACAGTTTTTATCTGCCAGGAAGTTTCATACCGGCGCACACTCCATTGCAGAGTGAAAATTTCATCCTGGAAACTTCTCCAGGCTGTGGCTAAGCCATGTCTCAGCAGTATCCTTTCTTCCAGAAGTGCTAGTCTTGCGAGTTTCGCAGAAGAGCGTCTGTGAAATTTGGAAGGTAGGAGACGAGCTAATGGCGGGGGTAAAGCTGTGACGAAGGTCCGTTAGTCGTGCTTGGGTAGCTCAGTTGGTTAGAGCACATGGCCACGAAAGGCAAAGGTCCCGGGTTGGAGTCTCGGTCCGGCACACAGTGGCAGGAAGTTTCAGAAGTGAGGTTGTGGCTCAATCAACATGGTCAAACATTCAGCAGTGACGTTATCCACAATCTTGTTTCTATATAACGGTATATAGAAAAACGTTGGAGATTTTAGAGTACTGCACGGGAATAAGGAACTGTCGATAGAAACGTGTGTCCATAACCGTCATCCAGCGAGGGAACAGAGCATCGCATTCATAGGAGACAAAGCATATGTATGCAACAGCTAGCTTCATCTTCTCCACTGGCGATTGTAGCAATCAATCGCGATCACTGAATAACAACAGCGAGACATTCCGCCAGCAGTCTTTCAGAGTACAAAGCAATGTTTGCTGACGAAGGGGTGGACTAGCAGCGCTGGCGCCTGTATCTTCGACGCTGTGCAGCGCCGTTGGATGACGTTTCCGGACACGGGTTCCTATCCCCTATTTGTTTGTTAAGACAGTCTGTACGACCCCTCGAAATTTGTCGCAACATTGAAGCTATAAGATGTAAAAAGCCGAGGAATCATACATGATCAGCCTGTAGATCAGAAGCCGGCCGGTGTGGCCGAGCGGTTCTAGGCGCTTCAGTCCGGAAGCGCGCTGCTGCTACGGTCGCAGGTTCGACTCCTGCCTCGGGCATGGATGTGTGTGATGTCCTTAGGTTAGTTAGGTTTAAGTAGCTCTAAGTTCTAGGGGACTGATGACCTCAGATGTTGAGTCCCATAGTGCTCAGAGCCATTTGAACCTGTAGATCAGATGTTAAATAATTTCTCTTTATCAGAAATGCTCTTCTTGCTGTTGTCAGTCATTATTTCATATCTTCTTTGCTTTTGGCGAACGTCAGTAATCTTGCTGCCCAAATATCATAGCTCGTCTACTACTTTTAGTGTCTTTTCCTAAGCTTAATGTAATATTTTTTAAACAGTTGTTTAAAAATACAGTTGTGAAAAAATGCCTGGTACAAAGAATAGAATAAAGAGAGAGTAAGTTGGAAAAGTACTGCTGCATTAGGCGGGTTGTTCCAGTGTTGGAACCAGCTCATGACCCTGATGACGTACCGCTTATCGTGCTAGTGAGTAAGCGTGCCTGTTGTGCGTGTTGCAGGGCGCGCGGCAGTCGCCAGCTCGTGACGGCTGTTGAGCGATGGAGGGCGGCGGCGGCGGCGGCTCGTGCGACGGCGGCGTGGGGGTGGGGCTGGGCGTGTCGGGGGGCGGCGTGGGCGGCGCCAAGCTGCCGCACTCGCACTCGACGCCGGCCGGCGTGGACGGGGGCGGCTCCCGCACGCCCCCCGCCACCCCCAAGAAGGCCGGCAAGATGCTCGCCGTCAGGGTGCAGATGCTCGACGACACTGTCACCATGTTCCAGGTCCAGGTCGGTACCAGCCGGGCCGAATGCTAGTCTTACTGTATGTAATGCGGCTTCAACAATATACTCACACACTCAGACTAATTTTTCCGTCGTAAATCCGCTTAAAATATCGTCGTAGTCCCCTTACAGGTCGACACACTACAAATTTCCGACATACTATCGGCTGAAAGAGCTGCTAACGCAATTAGAAAAAAAAGTTTGTTTGCTTTAGTCTATAGTCGCACTTTTATTTTGTCAAATAACTACCGGTTTCAGTACCAAACACTACCATCAAGCCAGCCTAAGATCACATACATCTCACAAGGGAACCTCCCCATCGCACCCCCTCAGATTTAGTTATAAGTTGGCACAGTGGATAGGCCTTGAAAAACTGAACACAGATCAATCGAGAAAACAGGAAGAAGTTGTGTGGAACTACGAAAAAATAAGCAAAATATGCAAACTGAGTAGTCCATGCGCAAGATAGGCAACATCAAGGATAGCGTGAGCTCAGGAGCGCCGTGGTCCCGTGGTTAGCGTGAGCAGCTGCGGAACTAGAGGGTCTGGGTTCAAGTTTACTTTTTTTATTTTTACAAAGTTATGATCTGTCCTTTCGTTTGTTGCGTCTCTGTTCACTGTAATAAGTTTAGTGTCTGTGTTTTGCGACCGCACCGCAAAACCGTGCGATTAGTAGGCGAAAGGACGTGCCTCTCCAATGGGAACCGAAAAGATTTGATCGCAAGATCATAGGTCAACCGATTACTCCACAGGAAAAAACGTCAGATAATAATTGTCTGAAAATAAAAAATTAATCTTTTCACATGAGGGAAGACTTGAACCAAGGACCTCTCGTTCCGCAGCGCTAAGCACGGGACCACGGCACTCCTGCGCTCACGCTCTCTTTAATAATGCCTATCTTGCGCATGGACTACTCAGTTTGTATATTTTGCTTATTTTTTTCATTGTTCCACACAACTTCTTCCTGTTTTCTCGATTGATCTGTGTTCAGTTTTTCAAGGCCTATCCACTGTGCCAACTCATAACTAAATCTGAGGGGGGTGCAGTGGGAAGGTTCCCTTGTCAGTACACAGTTAAATCACTCTTTTGAAGATCAATGAAACTATATGATTCTTGAGACTAATCTCAAACATCTACGGTGTATAACTGCGAACTGAAGTGACGATTGAAAATCTTTAGCAGGGGCAGGATTCGAAATCAGGACTCCTGCTCACTAGCCAGGTGCGCTAACCACTACGCCAATCCGGGACAGCGGCTTTGCATAACTGCACGGACTACTGTAGCACGTCTCCCCCCCTCAGTCCAAATCCCATTCACGCCTCAGCCCACGTGGACTTCCCCCTAAACTCTTAACAGCACTTCTGAGCCTGTCCAACTGTATTGGAATAGCACCTCAGCATCGAACGAAACGGGGGATCCTGCCTAAAACCCAGGCGTAGGTGCTTTAAATCAGTGAGGCCCGGGTGGTGTAGTGGTTAGCGCATCTGACTAGTGAAAAGGGAACCTGGGTTCGAATCCCGGCCATGCTACGAATTTTCAGTCGTTTCACTGCGTATATATATATATATATATCACACATATTTGAGACTCGAAAACGTCGCTGGAACCACGTTTTTTTTAAATTATTGTTGAAAGGACCTATACCTGGGTGTCAGGCAGGATCCCCCGTTTCCATCAACGCTGTGATGCTGTTTCAATATAGTTGGAGAGCCTCTGCATTGCTATTCGAGTTTACGAGGAATACCAAGTGAGCTGAGCGATTTGTAATCCGCTCAGTTTCACTGCATGGTGCAGAATGCTAGCCTTCAAGAAAAGAAGAGGAACAGCTGCTTGCTATCATGGAAACAAAGATTCTCAGGTGAACACCTGGATTAATATTGCACGATAATGTCACAAACGATGAAATTCGTAATTGGGGAGGGAGGCGTGCTAGATAGTGGTTAGCGCTTCTGGCTAGTGAGCAGGAGGTATGGGTTCGATTCTCGGCCTTGGTACGAAGTTTCATTCGTCGCTTCAGTGCGCGTGTATACATCTTCTGGAAATTTTTAAAAGTACGTTCCCATGTGTAATTTTTCAAGCTTTCTCGGCGCGATTGACCGATAGTGTACTTCCAGGAGTTCTGCCGAGTTATTTTCATTTTCTTCACAATAATTCGACGATTGACTCGGCCGCAGAAGTATTGTACATAAAATGGAAAATACAACTCGGTAGAACATCCGGAAGCACACTATTACTTCTCTATAGGATAGTTAAAAGTGCACTCTTAAAACATAGGCAACTCCTTAACGTCAAAATGACTGACCACAATAGGTGTGTCATTGTACCAGTAAGTAAAAGTCTGCGCTGTTCGTTACACATAGAAGTAAAGCAAAACGACAAGCGAACCCCCTATGTGCAGAGTCTTTTTTTATGTAAGGCAATTTCGTTAAGCTTTTAATTCACAAAGCGAAATCAGCAAATTGATATATCCTAGCCAAGTTAATTCACTGCTAGTTTATATTCGTAAAGATAAGACTGTGGCTCCTAATTTTATCACTGACGTAAACTTTCGAAAATACTTAAGTCATTGAGGTAAAAAAGATCTACTGGTTCTGTGGCCTACTACGAAACTAACAGCGCCAGCTACTGGTTCTTTGTTGCACTACACCATCCTTAACGCAAATTTTCGAACTACTAAGCTGGGCCAACTCCTAAAACTTTAAATTACGATTTCTTTGTTTTCCTTGATTCGATTTTAATGAAATAATGCCTATACGTTGCACAAGCTGTGCTCAAGTTACCTGTGAAAACCTCATGAAAATTCGTCTGGTAGTTTTGAAGATAAGAGTGTTCAGGCAGACACGACGGTTTTACAGTTTTATTATTTGTATAGATTGGTAGAAGATACAGATTTTTAGTCACAATGTACAGAAATAAAACACGGAATGTAACAAGCAGATGAACGCAGTTAAAAAAGGGTAGATGGAAGAGTAATATACACAAAATGCTGCAAACCATTGATCGAGTATACGGTGCGATCAACAACAATTTACATAATGATGCTAACCGACTCTGCTGGCTGTAATAATCTTGTCGTAGAGTTATTGTTTAATTTTATTCTTTAGGGTGTAATGTCAGACATTACCCGAAGTATTTTTGTGACACGATAGTAAAATATTTCTACAATGTTAACGCCTCGCGACCTCTTTTCTCGCGTGATAAGTACCGTACAAAAGATTTTCTTTCTTTCTTCTTCTTTGTGTTAGCTTGTATGGCCGGAACGCGGCCAACTCCAGACTTGTTGAAAGCAGCTTCCCGTGAAATATTCCCGTACTTTGCCAGCGTCGCACACCCACCGCCGCCCTTTGCCAAAGCAGAGGGCAGCATGCAGTGTTCCCAACTTGGTACGCGAACAATGCCGGGAGCTGTCCTGAAGTTCTTGTATAAATACAGAGACAAACAGAATCAAAACTCAAGAGTCGAGCTCTTTCGCAGTGTGCTACAAATGCAACCCGAACACGCCATACATTTTCCTTCCTCGTGCATTCCTTATGCAGTTCCATTCGTTCGGGTCAGTACCTCCAAATGATTATTTTGGAAGTTTCCAGCAGTAGCGAAGTTCAGCAAAGTTGGTACTGTAGAATGAAATATTTAATTTCGTTATCATCAGAGGCTCCAGGTTCCCTAGCAACAGTTTTGTAGCCACTGCATATTAATGTGGCGTGTTAGCTTCAAGGCAGCCGTCCTTCCAACACGGACAGTGCATTTTTGCATACATCAGATTATAAAGGATAATTTTGTGAAATACGAAGTGAAGCCCACTGCTATAATGAAACTTTGTAATATGTTGTATTCGGCAACATTCACTCGTCTTTAGCCTACACAGTGGACTGCGTTGCTATTATCATTATTGTGCATTCAGTGAAAACAAAACAGTGGAACTACTGGCGACTTGGGTGACGCTAAAGTTTAAGAAGATCATGGATCTCACGGTACGGTGACGACTAGGTCATTAAAGACGCAGCACTAGGTCGGACTGGAAGACAGGGAAAGAAATCAGTCACACCGTTTGCAAAAGAACCATACCAGCACTTGCCGTAAGTGATTTTTGAGAAACCACGGGGTACCTGAGTCTGCATAGCCGGAAAGCGGATTTGAACTCCTATCCTTCATAGAACGAGGAATTCCGCCTTATGCTAGACACCTTTTCAGTTTCGTTTTAGCCAGACGTGTTTCAGCACTTTTTGTGCTATCTTCAGTGGGTTATTTTATTTTCTTACTGTAAAATTCTTGTTACATATTAACATTTAGAGAAACTTGGTGCAAAATATTTACGATTGTGAATGAATAACTGTTATAAAATATTGTACATCATTTGTCTGCAGTTCACAGTTGAGATATGTATTAACGACCTGATGCACTGTGTGTTGTTTATTACAATGTGTCTAAAGTTCTAGTTGTAGATTAATTGGCAAAAGACTGGATGTATGTATTGTGTATTGAACCAGGGACCTAGAAACGACGGATTGGCTTCGTCCCGCCATAGCCGTCAGTGGTTCACAACCGCCGGCCGGAGTGGCCAAGCGGTTCTAGGCGCTACAGTCTGGAACCGCGTATACCGACATTGTCGATGATTATAATGATGATGATGATGTGCTTTCGGCCTCCGAAGATAAGATTGACCCAAAATGTCAAGTCCAAGCCTGGAATGGCTGCCTATCAGAAGTAGGTTTACGACCCAACGTAAAGGAAACGCAATATCTCACGAGGGATGTAAACGACTCGGATACCATCAGAATCAATCATGTTGACCTCCCAACAACAAAAACTTTTAAGTATCTAGGCTCCACAATTGCTGCAGCTGGTGGAAACGTCAGCACTGAAATCTCTAACCGCCTGAGCAATGTGGCTCAAATGGCGTTCTGTGACTGGTGTACCCTGTGATCGAAGATTCCAAACAGACTCAAGTCGAAAGTGTGCCGATTTGTAATCCGCTCAGTTTCACTGCATGGTGCAGAATGCTAGCCTTCAAGAAAAGAAGAGGAACAGCTGCTTGCTATCATGGAAACAAAGATTCTCAGGTGAACACCTGGATTAATATTGCACGATAATGTCGCAAACGGTGAAATTCTTAAGTTACATGGGGTTGCACCAATAGTAGACAAGACGATAGCCATGTACGATGGTACGGGCGTGTTCTCAAAGCAGACGCAACAACAGTGGCAAATACTACTTTTAATTTGAGAGTAACTGGTAAACGGCCAGTAGGACAACCTAGGGAAAGATGGCTTGAAACTGTGGACGAAGATCTAAAGATGTCAGGCCTGCACCCAGGTCAAACACAAGATCGGATAAAATGGCGACACAGAGCCAAAAAAGCGGACCCGGCCAGCATGTGGGACAAACGCTAAAGAAGAACACAATTTCTCTGGAGGATTTTGTTTTTTCGTAGCGTCACAGCACAATCCATTGAGTGCCCGATGTTTGATTTCAGTTGATTCCAAGTTTTTTTTCTGGCATCAAACACTCGCGTGATGCAATGTCATGTTACGTGGCCTTGCTACAGACTGTAGTTCATAAATGGCTGGGTGAGGAAATAAAAACTCGTGTTACAGTAAAACTGTCTGTCGGGCTGAGGATCGAACCCAAACATTTACCTCCCAAGGGTGCTATACCAGTACAGTATGCAGGAGAGCATCAACGGTAGGAGGGCGGCACCGAGAGACTGAAACATTTGAGTCGGGTCTTAAGCTGTGCTCTTTTGTCTCAGTTAGCAAGAAAGTTGCTTACAAAAAGTTTAACCAGTGAAATGAGTGAAAGCTTTATTCTGAGTTAGACACTGTAAATCGGACGGAAACATGAGCATAACACTATGCCTTGTAAAGCACCAACCTCACCGTAGACCCAGTGAGTTAACAGAAAGAAAGATTCTCTTTTTGCACTTTTCCGTACTATTACTCTGTGAGCCGTAGCGCAACGTCTGCGCGGCTGCTGGAAGCACAGGACCGGTTTGAGCGTATCGACAGTAATTCATTCATGAATTCGTAACGCGAACTGACAGACTGCGCTTGGTGTATTATGCACGCGTTACATTACGTCCCTATTGGTCGGCTCGTCTGCGCGTTTCACCCAAGTCTTTGTACAGCCTCTCGCAGCCTCCTTGCGGTATTTTTTTAAGCAGCAGCGCATCTTCTGTAAGAGTGCCATTTCTTCCTTTTGTGTGCGCCCCGCGGGGGGTCCATTCGCGTTAGCAGAAGCAATTGTTACTGAAGGATCTACATTGCATGAGCCGATACGACTGCCGTTACCCTCGTTCTCCGCTATCTGTATCTGTATCTGCATCTGACATAGATCTCAACCTGCCGGTCCGATGCAGCTACTGGTGATCAGCTCTGAGACGCTTAAGAGTTTGGAAGGTACAAGAGCTGTTCTGTAATAATAGTACAAAACTACTAATTTTTTTTATAAAAATCTTAGTTTGTTTCTCAATATTATCCCCGCCGCCACCACCACCACCACCACTACCACCACCACCACCACCATCATCATCAGTGTTCTACCAAAAGGCAGGTTTTCACATGGTAGTTCTCCAGACTATCCGGTCTTCTGCCATCCTCCTCAGGTCTACATAATTTCCTCTTCCCTTTATGTCGTCTATCATCTTGTATCTCCTTCTTCCTCCCAGTCTTCTCCCACAAACCAATCCTTCCATAGCATCTATTAGCAAGCACTCCCTTCTGAATGAATGTCCCAACCAGTTCTTTTTCCTTTCCCCTACAACCTTCAGCAGACATCTTCTCTCGCCAACCCTTTCCAATACTCTTTCATTACTCACTCATTCCATCCAGCTTATTCTCTCCATTCTCCTCCACATCCACATCTCAAATGCTTCTAACCCATCCTCTCGTCTCAGCGTCAATGTTTCTGCCCCACATAGTGCCACACTCCAGAGCAAACATTTGCAAAGCCTTTTCCTTAGTCCTTTATTTAATTTGCCACATAAGAGTCTCCTCTTTTTGCTGAATGCCTCCTTCGCTATGGCAATTCGAGTTTTCACCTCCTGGTGACATCTCAAGTCTTCAGTCATTGTGCTTCCGAGATATTTAAATTCACTTACTTCGCTAATGGTAGATTGTCCTATTTTAATATTGGACAGTCTGCGTCTCATACTGATGACCTTAATCTTTGTTTTTGCTGTGTTTATTTGCATCCCATATTCCACACAAGCTTCATTCAGATCTTTGAGCATGTTATTCACTGTCCGCTCACTTTCTGCCACTAATACCATGTCATCAGCAAATCTTATACATTCTATTCTCTTTCCACCAATACATATTCCTCTTTTCCCATCTAAGCTTTTCGCAATAATCTCTTCAAGGTATGCGTTAAACAACAGTGGGGAAAGGCAACAACCTTGTCTAACGACTCGTCGAATGCTGCTTCCTTCTGACATTTTATTTCCAGTCCTTACCCTTACTTTCTGGTGTAAATATAGATCCTGTATCAGTCGTCTCTCTTTCCAATCTACTCCTTTCCTTTCCAAAATATCCACCAGCTTGATCCACTGAACTCTGTCAAAAGCCTTTTCTAAATCTATAAAAACAGCAAAGATTTCTCTACCCTTTTCCATATATCTTTCCCCTATAGTTCTTAGCAGGCCAATAGCATCTCTTGTTCCTTTTCCTCTTCTAAATCCGAACTGCTCCTCTGCAATCCCTGTATTCAGCTTGCCATATATCCCCACCCATGACTATTATTCGATTCAACGAATTTCCCTCTTTTTTATTCATTCGAAAAAATAGATTTTATCAGATTCTGCACTTCCTCATTTGAAGTGAATTCCTTCCCGTGACGTCAGATTTTGATATCGAGGGGTGGGGAGAAGACACTAGAATCTTAACGTGGAGAGTGGAGTGAATGAGGAACCAATTCTAACGTAGTTCATGCACTTTTATCACTGTGACTGTAACTGTGTGGGAGGGTGCGTTATCGTGGTGCAGGAGCGGATTTTTATTAGTTAATTTGGATCGCGCCAGAATGCCATGCGAGGGGTCCGGGTTCGATTCCCGGCGGGGTCCGAGATTTTCTCCGCTCGGGGACTGGATGTTGTTTTGTATCCAGCATCATTACCCCCGTGTCGAGCCCCACTGCACAAGCGTGCGTTAGTGACCTCGGCCACGGAGGCGGATTGCTGTTACTGAGTGAACGAGAGGTACTGGCAGGATTGAAGCTGTTAGAGCGGATCGTTAGCCATGCCTGGCTACTAAGTCCGTAAGAGCATTTTCCGCAAAATAGAAGCTTCCAGATTCGAATCTTGACCAGAAAGTTTCAAAACAGACGCACAACCCGCTGCAGAGTGAAAGATTCAGTTTCGTCTTCGCCATCTTCGGCGCAGTCTCACTGAAAAAAATAGGGTTTTTTTCGTCAACTTTTCGACTTTGTCGGCCAAGTAAAAATATTTATAGTTGATGAATCGGAATAAAAGTGGTACAACTCCTAGACAATTTAGTTAGCTTCGTCGGAAACAAAGAATCATGAAAATCGGTTCAGTAGATTTGAAGTTTCCATACCGCGCGATAAAAAAAAAAGTCATTTCGAGAAATACTCGTTTGAAGTTTTGACTACATATAAATGCAATATTATGCAACGTACGTTCAATCTGCTATTCCGGGTCCATGAATTAGTCCTTCATCTTCCTCATAGAGGGCGTTCTGCTCGATCTGGGCCATCCTGTGCTGGCCCAGAGCAGCTAGTACGGCCGGTGACAAGCGGTTTTCGGCCGCTTGAATTCGGTGGTCGTCCGAATGCTTGGCGAACTGCGTCGTACAGAGTCCCATGCTGACGGCCATCGCTGTCATGGTCTCCAGAATTGCTGAATACCCTTTGTTGAAGCTGCTCACTGCCAGGAAAGTCGCAATCTCCACAGACTTCGCACCAGAATGCAAATGCTTGGGGGCTAACTTCCAAACACACGTGTTCAAACTTTCATTTGAATATTGTGTGTTTCCTCCCAAGCACCGGTACAATAACTCGTCCTCCGAAAGAAAAACAATGGTGCGTGAAAAAGGCCATTTCAAGTAAGTGCATTTTTTTGTTCAACCGCGAATAACAAACATTTCCGTTCCTTATTCGGAAAAACCGTTTCAGGGGTGGATTCTAAACACTTTTATGGATCCAAAAATGCAATTTTTAGAAAATCGATTTTTTGAACCAAAAGATAGTAGACCTTCCTTTAATAATGGACAGCGTAGAATCCCGTGACTGTTAAATCCAATAGACAGAGAGCTGCGTCCAATCACCTATGCAATATTTATTTTCCATCAACTAGTTTCCGAGCCTTTGCAGGCTCAGCTTCATAACTACTGCATGCGTCATCTAAAGACGAGCCTGACAAGGCGCGAAAACTGTTTCATGAAAATGAAAAAATACTTAATAAATGACTGTCCACGCTTATGAGTGTTCCTGTTATGGTTGTTGACGGTATAATTTTCGAGAATAACTCTGACAGGTTTCTAAGATATTCATAGAGAATGCTATTGTTGCATCTCCTTACAACTGCACTGTAATATGAAGAAGAGACATAGGATAACAGGTGTTTGGTGCGACAGCTCTAAAATGTAAGCAAGTACGATCGTACCCGCACTCGTAACCTAACATTTACGACACTATTCCTCCAGTGCACAAGGGAGTGTCATTTTTTCCAAATTCCGTTACTGTCTACCATTGTAACGCAGAAGCTTGACGTTAGGCTCAAAGGTGCCTACAACCTTCCTCTGTAATGGTGGAAAGGCGTGGCCCCCTGCGACATCATCCTCGAACACGGCGACCCTTCAGGCAGCAAGGTGTCGACACATGCGAAGAAAAGGCGAGAGCTCAGAAGTTCATGTGAGATATAAGCTGGGTTAATGATGTTGCACTGGCACCTAATTTCACCACATTTTTGCCCAACGCCTTCATGGACGTGTCACACGATGGGAATGTCGTTGCACCTTCTCTTACCCACATTTCCCCCCTTCTTTTGACGCCTCTGCGAAGGAGGTCAGTACCGCGACACCCAGCACTGAAATCACACAGTTGTGTGTGGCCGAAGAAAGCAGTTCAGACATACCACCGTTCAGAATTGACACGAAAAGGACTCAGGGGGTGCCATAGAGGTTCAAATGGCTCTGAGCACTATGGGACTTAACATCAGTGGTCATCAGTCCCCTAGAACTTAGAACTACTTAAACCTAACTAACCTAAGGACATCACACACATCCATGCCCGAGGCAGGATTCGAACCTGCGACCGTAGCAGTCGCGCTGCCATAGAGGGTATCAATGAAACAACCTCTTCACAACGTTCGATACTGCTGACACTCCCCCCCCCCCTCCCCCCTTTAGACGATTCAACCCTACTGCAAGGCTGCAACCCCATTAAACGTGATCTGTGGAATGGAGTGCAACCGAAATGTTTGCTCTAGGAATGGTTTAGAATCATTCGGCGAAATTTGAACGTGATCCGAAGCAGCAAAGGGTGTTTTGTTGGTAGGAATCTAAGGGGTTGCCTGCCATCAGGCGCTAGAGGAGCCACGGGGGACCACTCACCCTCCTGACGGACACTAACATGCGTAACAAAAGTGCTTGTACTATTCTGTGATCATGCCACATGAGGGTACGAAACAGGAGAGCTGTAAAAGCATAAGCACCCTTTGCTGCTTCGGATCCCGTTCGTACTTCGTCGAATGATTTTGAACAGCCCCTTGTTGTTCCACACTGTACACCAGAGCAAAAAATGCGATCGCACTGCCCTCCAAAGTGGTGCGATCATGTTCATTGGAGTTGCAGCCCCATGATGTCTTTTGAGAAGGGTTGAATCGTCAGCCAGCAGTGTCAAAGATTGTCAAGAATGTCGTCTTCTTGCTCATCGCACTGCGAACTGTCGGTTTCGCGCGAAATATGTGGGACAAGGGAGGCGGTGGTTCATAGACGCCGTTTATGCCACATCCTGAGGGCCTTTCGAGTCTATTCTAAGCGGCTGTTTATCCGAAATGTTTTCCTCGGTCACCCATAAGCGTGCTGACCTCCATCAAAAGAAGGGGTGAAATGTGGGTAAGAGGGGGCGTGACGACGTCCCAATCGTGTGTCACGTTCACGGTGGCACTGGGCAGAATTGGTACCAATGTGACGTCATTAATCCACTTTACACGCCAAACGACCTTCTGAACTCTCGCCTATTTTTCGCTTGTGCCGACACCTTGCTGTCTGAAGCGTTGCAGAGGCTGAGAGTGACGTCACAGGGCGTCACGCTCTTACATCGTTACAAAGGAAGGTTATAGGCACTATTTAGCCAAATTTCAAACTAATGCGCCGCAACACGAGACAATTACGATGTTTAGAAAAAATGGTATTTTTGTGTGCGCACTGTATACAGCATCGGCGATAAATCACTCTACGGTATTGTGTAAAATTCCCGTACTTTGGCGTGAAGACGTAAAACAATGTAAAGTGGAACTTCAATCTGTTAGCAAAGTATGCAGGTTGACTGATTTTGCGGAGGTGCTGCTTCCCTATTGAAGTAACAAAGTACAGCACCAGGGATATCGAATGCGAACACAGGTAGTCTGTCTCATCACCTTCCGAAGGCAGGAACACCCGAAGAAAAAGAAAAAAGGGATCCATTTGTTTGTTTGGATGCAAAGCGCTAGAAAAGTAGTGCCAACAGACTAAAATTGTCTGCCAGCCAGTGCCTCTAACGCGAATCAGATTGTGTTACGAAGAGATTGAGGCTATAAACGGGTCGTGAAATGTGCTCTGGTTGAGTACGACACGCAAAGAGTTGGCTTGAAGTACCATTAAAGTACTCACAAGTGTGTGTAGGAAGGCTTATTTGAGTGTGCACACATTTGGAGGAACTACCACTACAGAAGACTCTAAGAACTTAATACTGTGTAAATACTGCACAAGGATACCGTGACATAATTAGACAGACACATATTTATAACAAAAAGACTTGCGACGAGGCACTAATAATAGTTTCACACTGTGGAAGAAATGTTGTGACATAATTGGATGCATACGTGTTTATTAGAAAACTCCCCATCGCACCCCCCCTCCCCCCACCCCCAGATTTAGTTGTAAGAGGGCTCAGTTGACAGCCCGTCAAAAATTGAACTCAGATCAAGCATGAAATCACGAAGAAGGTATACTGGACTGTGAAAAAAAAAAAAAAATAGAAACAGTGGACGGTCCAAGAACAAGAAGTGCAATATACAGCAGCCGGGAAGAGAAATGGCGTCGTGGTTAAGTGGTGACTGTATTGTACTTCCAAGCGGGCGAGACGCGTTCAAACTTCCCTCGTGCCAATTTTTTTATTTTTTTTTCCCGCTATTCGCTTTATTCAAATTTGTGTCTGTGTCGTAGTGTAACGTCCATTTGCAACAGCGAAGTGTAAGGTGGGAACTTATGATGACAGTTGGAAAATGATCGTAAGGCGTCAGTGGCCGGGAGATCCCAGATGGGAAAGTTAGGCCGCCAAGTGGAGGTCTTATTGAGTGCGACGCCAGATTGGGCGGCTTGCGCGTCGACAGTGGGGATGAGATGATGAGGAGGAGAGCACAACACCCAGTCCCTGAGGGGAGAAAATCTCCCGGCCCAGCCAGCAATCCAACGCGCTGACCATTCAGCTAATGGGGCGGACTATGATGACAGCTCATTCTGCACAACTTCTCTATTAGCAGCCGAAAGGAAGTGGCTTTCGAATGAGAACAGGAAACGTTTGATGACAAGGTAACAAATGGTTCAAATAGCTCTGAGCACTATGGGACTTGACTTCTGAGATCATCAGCCCCTAGAACTTAGAACTACTTGAACCTAACTAACCTAAAGACATCACACATATCCATGCCAGAGGCAGGATTCGAACCTGCGACCGCAGCGGTCGTGACAAGGTAACAAGTCAACCGAATTCTCCAGCGGAAACACGTTTGGTGTGTCATGCACGGCATTAGTGACAGTACGTGTGTCATATGATAGGAATGCCTTATCGACGCATGTAATTTGTACGACTGGTGTGTGAGTGAGATATGCCTCCTCGCCCGTATGAATGTGAATTTGATCACTCCCAAGGAAATGATGAAAACATAATAGTTTGTCACATAAGCTACAACAACTGAATAAAATGAACGCGACAGTTTCACAGTCACACAGTTTCTCCATACTCTGTAAAAATATATGTTTTTAACGTTTTTGTAGTTGCGTTCCGTTTTTGAAGTCTTTACTCTCGAATTCCTTCGTTGTGACTTAGTTCACACTCGTTTATTTATTGTTTTCATTTCTGTGAGGCGTCTATGTGGTATCTCGCCTGCTGTCAGCATTCATCACGTTTACTTGCGACGGTAACGTATTCTTACCATATGACTCATATTCTATAATCACTGTATAGCATGACTACTGCCAAGACTACAGAAAGAGAACAAACATTTCAGTGACCAGGCGGACAGCTCGTAATGTTCTCAGGAGGAAAAAAAAAAAAAAAAAAAATCACGTCGGAGTTTTGAACACAGCTCACCCGCTAGGCAGTCAACACTGTGACCACTTAACCCACCCCGCCGTTGCTGTTTCAGGTGGCTATTTATTGCAGTTCTTGTTCTTGGGCCGTTCATTGTTTTTGTTTCGCTTTTTTTCACAGTTCAGTACTCCTTCTTCCTGGTTTCATGCTTGATCATTGTTCGGTTTTTGACGGGCTATTCACTGGGTCATCTTACAATTAAACCATTAAACCTGAGGGGGGGAGGGGGTGCTATGGGGTACACCGTTTTTCTCTAATTACGTTTTGCAACAGAAAAATGGTTTACTGAAAATGCCGCTGCTTTTCGCTAGTAGTAAGTTATAGTCCTGTAAGTAACGGTATATGCCGCAACTAATAACGCAGTATTGAACTAGCTGACACTGATACCTGGTAACACGTCATTTGCTACCAACGCAAATACACTCCTGGAAATTGAAATAAGAACACCGTGAATTCATTGTCCCAGGAAGGGGAAACTTTATTGACACATTCCTGGGGTCAGATACATCACATGATCACACTGACAGAACCACAGGCACATAGACACAGGCAACAGAGCATGCACAATGTCGGCACTAGTACAGTGTATATCCACCTTTCGCAGCAATGCAGGCTGCTATTCTCCCATGGAGACGATCGTAGAGATGCTGGATGTAGTCCTGTGGAACGGCTTGCCATGCCATTTCCCCCTGGCGCCTCAGTTGGACCAGCGTTCGTGCTGGACGTGCAGACCGCGTGAGACGACGCTTCATCCAGTCCCAAACATGCTCAATGGGGGACAGATCCGGAGGTCTTGCTGGCCAGGGTAGTTGACTTAGACCTTCTAGAGCACGTTGGGTGGCACGGGATACATGCGGACGTGCATTGTCCTGTTGGAACAGCAAGTTTCCTTGCTGGTCTAGGAATGGTAGAACGATGGGTTCGATGACGGTTTGGATGTACAGTGCACTATTCAGTGTCCCCTCGACGATCACCAGTGGTGTACGGCCAGTGCAGGAGATCGCTCCCCACACCATGATGCCGGGTGTTGGCCCTGTGTGCCTCGGTCGTATGCAGTCCTGATTGTGGCGCTCACCTGCACGGCGCCAAACACGCATACGACCATCATTGGCACCAAGGCAGAAGCGACTCTCATCGCTGAAGACGACACGTCTCCATTCGTCCCTCCATTCACGCCTGTCGCGACACCACTGGAGGCGGGCTGCACGGTGTTGGGGTGTGAGCGGAAGACGGCCTAACGGTGTGCGGGACTGTAGCCCAGCTTCATGGAGACGGTTGCGAATGGTCCTCGCCGATACCCCAGGAGCAACAGTGTCCCTAATTTGCTGGGAAGTGGCGGTGCGGTCCCCTACGGCACTGCGTAGGATCCTACGGTCTTGGCGTGCATCCGTGCGTCGCTGCGGTCCGGCCCCAGGTCGACGGGCACGTGCACCTTCCGCCGACCACTGGCGACAACATCGATGTACTGTGGAGACCTCACGCCCCACGTGTTGAGCAATTCGGCGGTACGTCCACCCGGCCTCCCGCCTGCCCACTATACGCCCTCGCTCAAAGTCCGTCAACTGCACATACGGTTCACGTCCACGCTGTCGCGGCATGCTACCAGTGTTAAAGACTGCGATGGAGCTCCGTATGCCACGGCAAACTGACTGACACTGACGGCGGCGGTGCACAAATGCTGCGCAGCTAGCGCCATTCGATGGCCAACACCGCGGTTCCTGGTGTGTCCGCTGTGCCGTGCGTGTGATCATTGCTTGTACAGCCCTCTCGCAGTGTCCGGAGCAAGTATGGTGGGTCTGACACACCGGTGTCAATGTGTTCTTTTTTCCATTTCCAGGAGTGTAATTCGATCTAGTCACGATTGAAAATGAGCGTTATAATTGGAGACCTTGGGATTAATTTCGCTCTCGTAGCAACTATCGTTGTAAATAATAGTACCACATTCCTTTCCCATAGCTGTAGGTGATTTAATATTGAAGAAATATCCCCCTGCGGGTCCGGGGGTAAGAATAGGCCCGTGGTATTCCTGCCTGTCGTAAGAGGCGACTAAAAGGAGTCTCAACCGTTTCGGCCTTATGTGATGGTCCCCTCTCGGGTTTGACCTCCATCCTTTTAAATTCTTCCGAAGAGCGAGCCAATTGGGGAAGGGCGCCTTACATGGTGCACTGTATCCGTCGTGCATTGAGACCTTTAGCCGGCTTTCTCGTCGTTGCAATGGTGTCCCGCTCGTTTTCCATCTCTTGGGCGAGGATACGTCTCTGGGTGCGATTACCACGCTGCACTGTGCAGTGTTGCTTTTAACTGCGACGACGACCTTGGACATTTTTGCACCTAAGATCCAGCACGGTAGCCAGTCCGTTGTGGTGGGGCCGCCATGTACCCTGCTGGTTGTAGCCCCCTGACAACACAGGGATCGCTCTACTGATGCCTGCGCCGTTAACTCCCCACGTATGCCAAGGAGTAGATGCCCATCTCCCTGGGGCATCAGGACTCCCGGCAATGGCCATCCTGCCAGGTGGCTATTACTGCGGCTGGGTGGCGCCCGTGGGGAGGGCCCTTGGTCGGAGTAGGTGGCATCAGGGCGGATGACCCGCAATGAAGCGTGGTACATCATCTCTCGCTGGCGGCCAGCCACCAGCAGTCTCTAAGCGTTCGAGGGCTCATTTTAAAGCTAACGTGTATGACCCCAAATCGTTCCCATCCCTGGCCACACCATGGGAGAAACGAAAGGCAATGAATGACAGTGACATGTATTCGCCCAGGTATCTCGTCTGTACCAGAGCTGATGGTAAATCGTTTCTATCCGTGAAGCCTCAGTTCTTTGTAGAGCATTTAGAGGACAAGTTTGGGGAGGTGGAGGGCTTGTCCAAAATGCGCTCTGGGTCAGTTTTGGTAAAAACGACATCCTCTGCCCAGTCACGCAGGTTACTTGCTTGTGACAAGTTGGGGGATGTTAACGTTACCATCACCCCACATAAGAGTTTAAATATGGTCCAGGGTATTATTTTCCATCGGGACCTACTTTTGCAGTCTGATGACGAGCTGCGCGCCAATTCAGAGCGCCGAGGTGTGCATTTCGTCCGGCGCGTTCATCGGGGTCCGAGGGACAATCAGGTAGCTACCGGTGCATTCATCTTGGCCTTCGAAGGTGATACATTACCAGAGAAGGTCAAGGTGATGGTCTACCGATGTGACGTCAAACCCTATATCCCTCCCCCGATGCGGTTCTTTAAGTGCTGGAAGTTCGGTCACATGTCATCTCGCTGTACTTCCAGCCTCACATGTCGAGATTGTGGACGCCCATCTCATCCCGATACTCCATGTGCCCCGCCTCCCATCTGTGTCAACTGTGGAGAGCCTCATTCACCTTGCTCGCCGGACTGCAGTATCTTACAGAAAGTACGCAAAATCATGGAGTATAAGACCCTGGACCGACTGACCTACACTGAGGCTAAGCGGAAATTTGAACGGCTACATCCCGTGCGCATGATGTCATCTTATGCCTCCACTGTCACTACTGCTCCAGCTCCTTCAGCTGCAAGACATACAGTCAGCTCTCAGAGTCAGAGGACCTCACCTGCCCCCTTGACGATGGGGGCCCCTTCTCTCACTGTTGCTCCCACACCATCTACCTCGGGAGCAGCACCCACTAAACCACCGGGGACACCAGTCCCCACTTCTAAGCCAGAGAAGCGTAAGTCTTCTTCGGCTTCTCTCGCTCGGAAGGGATCCCTTGGATCACTCCCTTCCCAGGTTCCTACCAGCGGCACAGCAGACACCAACCAGTGGCTGAAGAAGCCACAGGTCGCTGGTCGTCGGGCTTCGCGATCCTCTTCGGTCCCGGAGACTGACTCCACTAAGCCCTCTCAACAACGACAACCAAAGGACCAGCGAGAGAAAACGACTTTGAAGACCCGTAAGACCAAGGCACCTGCGGTGGCACCTACTCCACCGCTACCTACAAGCTCTGCGTCTGAGGATGAGGTGGAGATTCTTGCGTCCGCTGAGGACCTCGATCTCGCC
Organism: Schistocerca nitens; assembly: GCF_023898315.1. Classification (NCBI taxonomy): domain Eukaryota; kingdom Metazoa; phylum Arthropoda; class Insecta; order Orthoptera; family Acrididae; genus Schistocerca; species Schistocerca nitens. The sequence continues at coordinate 356,870,960 of NC_064615.1, forward strand.
GGTCCCTCAGACGCAATGGATAGCACTTGCACGGGTGCTCCATCGGAGGCAGCAGGTGACCCAGCGGCGTAATCTGCCTTCCCAGTCCCGTCACGCCTTTCTCAGCCATGGACAATACCATCCTCCAGTGGAACTGCAGCGGTTTCTTCCACCATCTAGCTGAGCTCCGACAACTTATCAGCCTTCACCCTTTCTTCTGCATTGCTCTTCAGGAAACTTGGTTCCCAGCAATGCGAACCCCCGCCCTCCGTGGCTATCGGGGTTATTATAAGAACCGGGCAGCTTATGAAAGAGTGTCTGGTGGCGTCTGCATATATGTCCTTAACTCTCTTCATTGCGAGTCTGTCCCTCTACATACAGCTTTAGAGGCTGTCGCTGTTCGGGTGTGGACGCCACAGGCTGTTACCATCTGCAGTCTGTACCTTCCACCGGATGGTGATGTCGCGCAGCATGTCCTGGCTGCGCTGATAGCCCAATTGCCGCCACCTTTCTTCTTACTGGGCGACTTCAACGCCCATAACCCTCTGTGGGGTGGGTCAGTGGTGACAGGTCGAGGCGCCACCATTGAGCATTTATTGGCACAGCTCGATCTTTCGCTGTTAAATGATGGTTCCTTCACACACTTCAGTATGGCGCATGGCACGTACTCCGCCATTGACCTTTCGATCTGCAGCCCTAGCCTCTTACCATCTGTCCAATGGAGAGTGCATGACGACCTGTGTGGTAGTGACCACTTTTCGATCTTTCTGTCACTGCCACAGCGTCAGTCTTCTGGGCGCCCTTGCAGGTGGACACTGAATAAGGCTGACTGGGACTTGTTTTCCTCCATTGTCGCTATTGAGCCTCTCTCTAATGATGGCATTGATGCGGTGGTTCACTCAGTCACCACCAGCATCGTTACTGCCGCAGAATCTGCCATTCCCAGTTCTTCTGGGTCCCCTCGGCGGCGGACTGTGCCTTGGTGGTCGCCTGAGATCGCTGAGGCGATTAAAGATCGCTGGCGGGCGCTACAGCGTCACAAGCGACGTCCCTGCATTGAACACCTCATCACCTTCAAACGGCTGCGTGCGCGGCCCCGCCGCTTTATCCGCCAAAGCAAGCAGGAGTGCTGGGAGCGGTATGTGTCCACCATTGGCTTCCATGTCTCTCCATCGCAGGTCTGGGCCAAGATCCGACGCCTCTATGGCTATCGGACCCCTGTCAGCGTCCCTGCGCTCTCACTGAATGGAGCAGTTTGTACAGACTCCGACGAAATTGCCAACAGCTTGGCAGAGCATTTTGCTCTTAGTTCCGCTTCTTCCAATTACCCACTGGCCTTCTGCTCCATTAAAGAGCGGGTGGAACGTCGGAGCCTTTCTTTTCGCACCCACCATTCTGAATCCTACAATGCTCCATTCAGTGAGTGGAAATTTCACAGCGCCCTTGCCGCTTGCCCTGATACCGCTCCTGGGCCAGATCGCATTCACTGTCAGATGCTGAAACACCTTTCAGTGGACTGCAAGCGACGCCTCCTCGACCTTTACAACCGTCTCGGGTCGAGGGTGAGTTTCCGTCGCAATGGCGGGAAAGCATTGTCATCCCCGTTTTGAAACCGGGCAAGAGCCCTTTGGAGGTGGACAGCTACCGCCCCATTAGCCTCACCAACGTTCTTTGCAAGCTTCTCGAACGGATGGTGAGTCGGCGCTTGAATTGGGTACTGGAGTCTCGGGGCCTTCTGGCTCCGTCTCAGGGTGGGTTCCGTAAAGGCCGCTCCGCCACCGACAATCTGGTGAGTCTGGAGTCGGCCATCCGTACTGCCTTTGCCCGCCGTCAGCACCTGGTCGATGTCTTTTTCGACATGCGGAAGGCGTACTATACGACATGGCGTCATCACATACTTTCTACGCTTCATGGATGGGGTCTTCGGGGCCCTCTGCCAAACTTTATCCGAAATTTTCTGTCGTATCGTACCTTCCGCGTGCAAGTCGCGGCCTCTCATAGTTCCTCCCGAGTCCAGGAGAACGGGGTACCACAGGGATCTGTCCTCGGTGTCTGCCTGTTTTTAATCGCAATAAACGGGCTCGCTGCAGCGGTGGGAAATTCTGTCTCCGCTTCCCTGTATGCTGACGACTTCTGCCTTTACTACAGCTCTACTGGCATTGCAGCTGTTGAACGTCAGCTACAGGGCGCTATCCGCAAGGCGCAGACTTGGGCTGTAGCGCATGGTTTTCAGTTTTCGCTGCCAAGACCCGCGTTATGCATTTCTGCCGGCGCCGAACAGTCCATCCTGAGCCGCGGCTTTATCTTGCCGACGAACTCCTTGCTGTGGTGGAGACCCACAGGTTTTTGGGTGTAGTTTTTGATGCCCGGCCGACTTGGCTGCCTCATATTCGGCAGCTGAAACAGGCCCGCTGGGGCGCCGACCGATCTACCCTGTTACGGCTCTACCAGGCGTTAATTCAGCCCCGTCTGGATTATGGGAGCCTGGCTTATGGCTCAGCATCCCCATCTGCGTTGCTGGTGCTGGACCCAATACTACACAGCGGGATACGACTGGCCACTGGTGCCTTCCGGACCAGCCCTGTGGACAGCGTACTTGTGGAGGCTGGTGTCCCTCCACTGCGACTGAGGCGCCAACATTTACTGGCCGCTTATCCTGTCCATGTTTTTAGCTTGCCTGGGCATCCAAAGTATCGTCTCCTGTTCCCGCAATCGGTCGTCCATCTGCCAGAACGTCGGCCCCGGTCAGGTTGTACGATCGCGGTCCGCGTCAAAGAACTTCTCTCTGGGCTTCGGGTTTTCACTGTTCCACCCCCTTTCCGGGCAACTTTGCGTACACCCCCATGGTGTGTTCCTCGCCCTTGCCTTCGGCTCGACTTGGCACAGGGCCCGAAGGACTCAGTCCCTCCAGAGGCCTTCCGCCGCCGCTTTTATTCCATCCTGGCCACGTATCAGGGCTCTGACGTTGTTTACACTGACGATTCGATGGTTGCTGGTCGTGTCGGTTATGCGCTATCTCTAGGGGACCATTCCGAACAATCGCTTCCCACGCCCGGGTTCCCGGGTTCGATTCCCGGCGGGGTCAGGGATTTTCTCTGCCTCGTGATGGCTGGGTGTTGTGTGATGTCCTTAGGTTAGTTAGGTTTAAGTAGTTCTAAGTTCTAGGGGACTGATGACCATAGATGTTAAGTCCCATTGTGCTCAGAGCCATTTGAACCATTTTTGAACCATTCCGAACAACGTTCCTTGCCGGCTGGCTGCAGCGTTTACACTGCTGAGCTGGTCGCCATCTTTCGAGCCCTAGATTATATCCGCTCCTGCTCAGGTGAGCCCTTCGTTATCTGTAGCGACTCCCTGAGCGGTTTACGAGCTTTCGACCAGTGTTTCCCTCGTTCTCGTCTGGTGATGGCTATCCATGAGTCCCTGCATACTCTTGCCCGTTGCGGCCGCTCTGTGGTCTTTGTGTGGACCCCCGGTCATGTCGGTATCCCGGGCAATGAACGTGTTGACCGCCTGGCCAAACAGGCCACCAGTGAACCCACTCTAGACATTGGCCTTCCGGAGACTGATTTGAGGGCAGTCTTACGCCGCAAAGTTATCTCGCTTTGGGACGCTGAATGGCGCGGTCTGGCCACCCCTAACAAACTCCTTGCGAGTCTCTCGCAAGGAGTCTGTCGTCCTCTGCCGACTGCGTATTGGGCACACACGGATGACCCACGGCCACTTATTGCGCCGTGAGGACCCACCTCTCTGTCGCTGCGGCTCGGCATTGACAGTGGTCCACATTTTGTTGGACTGTCCCCTTTTATCTGTGCTCAGGCAGACGTTTGCGCTGCCTGACACGCTCTCTGCCATTTTAATAGATGACTTTGCCATGGTAGACTTAGTTTTGCGTTTTATTCGGTCAGGGGGTTTTTATCGTTTAATCTGTTTGTTTTTAATGTTGATTCTGGCTTTTAGCCTCTGATTTTAAACTGAGTTTTTAATGTGTTCTTGGTAGTTTGCTTCTCCTTTTTTTTCTCTATGGTCGACCAACCACCGTCACACTCTGTGTGTTTTTATTTGTTTTGTCTGACCTCTGTCGGAGTATTTCTGTTTCTGTGTCGTCTGCTGTCTTTCCTGTTGATCGTTTTTGGAAAAGGGGCCGATGGCCGTAGCAGTCTGGTCCCTTTAATCCCACAAACCAACCATTGAAGAAATAGGCTTGTTCCACACATTTGTATTCACCAGCGATTTGCAAAATCTTATGAAGATAATATTTTCAGAATACAGCAGCTTCCAACAAGAACGTTCGAAGTAACAGTTAGAACAGCCTGCGTAGACCCCTCAAGAAAAGAGAATAAATTGTTTCGCAATAGATATCCTCTTTCATGTGGCCCGTGTCACTATTTGATTTATCAGAAAATGGCGCAAATCTGTTTTAATACCAGGATAACAAAAATTCATATAAGTAACTCTAGAATTAAAGAGACTAGCACAGGATAGGATGTGGTGGAGAGCTGTATGAACAAGTCTTCTGACTGAAGACCACAACTACAAAACTTATTCTATTGCACTACATCTACGTAAGATGTAATTCTTTGACTTTTTTCTAATCCGAGAGATTCTTCTCCGTGGGATCCAGACCTTTAAATTCTAAGTATACATGCTCTATGACTCTGGGGTGTACTTGGTGCAACGTGCTGTTTTGTTTTTGGACATATTCCTCTTGACTTTTATAAATACATGGATTCCTCTGTACGATCACACAGACATAAAGTAAGAAAGGGCAACGCGGCCGTTTGACTTTCTGCTAGAAGTATATACACTTATTGATGAAAACGTTACGCGGGAGACGTTGTAGCGTGTAGAGTCGTTGAGAACAGCTTTGGACCAGTGACGCTTGAAAGGAACATTTATGGTTCAGGTGCCGTCGACAACTCGGTCATTAGAGACGAAACACAAGCTCGGATAAGAGAAGAGGGGGGAAGAAATTTAGGCCGTGACGTTTGCAGGAAACATCCGGCATCTGCCTTAAGCGATTTTGGGATCGCAGGACGGGGCATTGAACCATTGTTCTCCAGAATGCAATTCCAGTGCGCTAACCACTGTGCCAACTCGCGCTGTCCGATGTGTATGTCTCTAGCACTAAAACCAGTGTCAGAGTATGTTGAGAAATGTCTGGGATGACACGTGATTATGCTGACTTGTGATCTGTTACATTTTTGTTTATTTTATTTACTTAGCCATCACGCTGTACGTTCCTAAACACTTAACAAGTCAGAACAAATTACTTCATAGTAGAAAAAAATGGTGGATACAGAACATTGTTCACAAGAGCTGTTCGAATTGTTGCCTACGTTCAATGCAGACGCCGCTGTAAGGTACTAAACTCGGCGCACTTTGCCAAATAATCAGATAGCCTGCAAACCTCATCACAGCTACGAGTACAGTTCGGTGAAATGAATAGGTACACACAAATAGCCGGCCGCTGTGGCCGAGCGGTTCTAGGCCCTTCAGTCCGGAACCACGCGGCTGCTGCGGTCGCAGGTTCGAATCCTGCGTCGGGCATGGATGTGTGTGCTGCCCTTAGGTTAATTAGGTTTAAGTAGTTCTAAGTCTAGGGGACTGATTACTTCAGATGTTAAGTCCCATAGCGCTTAGAGCCATTTGGACACACAAATAAGAATAACAAATGAAAACGGAAGATGCGTAAATTAAGGTCAAGTACCACGTCGGACATTCCGTGGCATCATGAGACGCAGGATTTAGTCTGAGACTCCAGATTCGCAAACCAATATCTAACTGCAGCGGCACTACTGGCTACGCCAATAACGCTTTTATCACACTGTATAATCTCGGCATATCATCTCAGATGTTACAGTTCTGTTCGTTTGAAGTTTCTGTCAGTAGTTCAGAAGAGTGGCAGAATTAAGCAGCCTGAGTGGTTGAAAACTGATATTGTGAAGATATCTGCAAGGAACTGGGCTTATGCCAGGGGGCGCAACTTTGGCAGTTGGTACAGTGGAGGCGAACTGATCGCTGAGTTGTGCGATGCAGATGCTACGCAATCTATTAGAGCGCCGTCGATCGGATCACACGCTTCAGTTCTTCCCCCTCTCCCCCCAACTCCGCCATCGACTCGGTTTGATGGGGCGCTCCTACATTCGCTTCCGCCGACGCGGAGGAATTTGCTGCTGGCAGTGTAGAAGGCGGTCGGATTAGGAACTTAAATCTTTTGTGAAAAGTTGAGAACCGGTGGACACCAAACGGAATTTTCCATCGTATTCTTACGCGCAATTCCGGAGAGGCTGTTTTACGGGTATATGCGGTAGGGCTAAAACTGAAAAAACGAACCGATATAAAGAAAAAAATGAACCGTTAGTGACGGTATCATCGTCGTCGTCAGTGCAAGTCCTTCATCTCTGCAAAACTACTGCAACCTACAAAACTTGAACCTGTTTGCCGTAGTCAAGACTTGGCCACTCCCTACAATTTTTACAATCATTACCACATTACTACTACAGGATGAGTACTATTAACTGGCTCCAACTTTTCATCAAGTTTACAATGTGAAATCGTACCGGAATGATGGAACTGCCTAGACTCAGTCACACATACCCTTAAGACCCAATGGTAAATTTTAATTGCCCAACGGAACCGCTAGCTGAGTAACGTTCCTAACATAGAATTCTGAGGTGGGGAATTGCTATAAATTCTACTGCATGAGTATTTTTATTCAATCAACAAATAATAATAATAATAATAATAATGAATTGAAGGAAACTGTAAGTAACTTCAAATGAAATACAAATATAATTAAATCGATGTTTTATTTTGTTAAAAAGGCAATGACATAGCATAAGACTCAGTGACATGACTATTAGACAAAGTGATTGCAATAAAGGCATGAAGCAATTGGGGCGGGGGGTGGAACATCACTGAAATACGAATGCAACCCACCAAATGTATTAGTTGCTGCAGTAGTTGATTGAATAATAAATGAAAACGATACTGTTGCTCCAGCGGTTGATTGAATAATAAATGACAACGATACTATCACTGAAGCCGGGACTAACGGTACTGTGGCAGTGTTACGTCCGCTTTGCAAACATCAACGTGTAAGGGATCCGTGATCCCACGAATATAGATGCTAGTATCCGACGCCCAGGTCGATAGTAGACAGGAGTCGATTGTCAAGCGGTGCAGAAGGTAGTGAGACTAAGAGTCGAGTGAGCAGTAGTAATGGAGTGGTGTCGAGTGAGCGGTGGTGCGGGAGACACAGGCAAGAATGGTGGTCGCGTGAGTTGTAAACGGTAGAATTCACTGGAGTATGACGAGTGAGCGCGTCCCCCTGATCGTCGTGGGGTGGACCCTCATCGATACCGATTCGCGAGTGATATGAAACAGAAAGTGACAAGTGCCGAATTACGTGTTTCGCGTCAACCGCGTCGGCCAGCAACAACCATGGATTGCAGTGAGGATTGTTGTGAATTTTAACCATCAGCATTGCGTGTGACGAAGTACTGAAAATCAACAACCAATAAAAAGATATAACTATAATTCGACGTGTAAGGCGAAGGTAGCAACTGCCTCAGAATTGGTGTGTTAGTAGGAAATATATATCAGTTTGTACATCGCAACCTTTGTGGTCCTTAATAATAGACAAACTTCCAATCATTCCACTATTCAGTCTCAAAACAGCCGCACTCGGTTGAAATACCCCCGAAACCACAGCAGAAAAACCGATTGCCTTTCATCCATTAAGCACAGGGTCATATAATCATAATAATTAACTGTTTGGCGGCTTCGGTAAATTACATAAAACCCAATAAGGAATTTAATCGGGGGTGTTTCAAACGCCCACATGGGCCGGTGATCCTCAGGATTCGGAGACCGTGGAGTCCCGTCAAGCGTCTGAACCGAGAGCCCATGACGTCTAAAACAGCGACCTTTCACCTTGTATATCCAAACCTACAGTCTGTCTTCACGTGTTCCTGTTCCCAACGCTGCTGTTTTGCGCCGTTCCTGCTGCAACCACTAATCAGGAAAATTGTTACTGCAGTAAAAACTGCCACGTTTAATAAATTCCCACCACAGAATGTCTTCAGATGCGAGTCAATCGAAGCACATCTTCCTCGTAAGTTTGCTCTAGAAATTCGCGTCTAACGTCATTTGGCGATGTACAGATCGGAGCGTTGTTGATAACACTTCTGAATTTCCAGTAGCTTAACAGACGCGGCGGGAACCCCGCAAGGCTTCTCCTCCCACCGCGTAGGCCCAGACATTCCAGGACTTGTGATTTCTAGTCACAAATTATTAAGTGGCAGCCAGCACTTGAGACTATCGCCCGTAGCCTTCTACGAAGCCGAACCGTGCCAACTACAGCGAACTCCGTCTTAGTTCGATTGGCAGGGAAATTCCGTCACTTCTCTCAGGTACCTCCCTAATACGCGTAAGCCGGAACAAAATTTATGAATGCCGTATGGTCTCTCCTGTCGCTCTGCGTTCTGTGTGAACTAAGCGGCTCTCACGCATTGTTAGAATCAAACTACAAGCCTCTACCGCCAACCATTGGAGTTTTATAAAATACATTCCCCAGCATTAAATAACGTCATGAGACTTTTAGCGCTATGAAACTAAAGTGTCCTGCCTATCGCCGGCCGGGGTGGCCGAGCGGTTCTAGGCGCTATAGTCTGGAACCGCGCCCGCTGCGGTCGCAGGTTCGAATCCTGCCCCGGGCATGGATGTGTGTGATGTCCTTAGGTTAGTTAGGTTTGAGTAGTTCTAAGTTCTAGGTCAGACAGAGATTCCGAAATCAGATACTGGATTGTAAGGCGTACCCAGGAGCAGATATAGACTCAGATCACAATATAGTAGTGATGAAGAGTAGGCTGAAGTTCAAGACATTAGTCAGGAAGAATCAATACGCAAAGAAGTGGGATACGGAAGTACTAAGGAATGACGAGATACGTTTGAAGTTCTCTAACGTTATAGATACAGCAATAAGGAATAGCGCAGTAGGCAGTACAGTTGAAGAGGAATGGACATCTCTAAAAAGGGCCATCACAGAAGTTGGGAAGGAAAACATAGGTACAAAGAAGGTAGCTGCGAAGAAACCATGGGTAACAGAAGAAATACTTCAGTTGATTGATGAAAGGAGGAAGTACAAACATGTTCCGGGAAAATCAGGAATACAGAAATACAAGTCGCTGAGGAATGAAATAAATAGGAAGTGCAGGGAAGCTAAGACGAAATGGCTGCAGGAAAAATGTGAAGACATCGAAAAAGATATGATTGTCGGAAGGACAGACTCAGCATACAGGAAAGTCAAAACAACCTTTGGTGACATTAAAAGCAACGGTGGTAACATTAAGAGTGCAACGGGAATTCCACTGTTAAATGCAGAGGAGAGAGCAGATAGGTGGAAAGAATACAATCAAAGCCTCTTTGAGGGTGAAGATTTGTGTGATGTGATAGAAGAAGAAACAGGAGTCGATTTAGAAGAGATAGGGGATCCAGTATTAGAATCGGAATTTAAAAGAGCTTTGGAGGACTTACGGTCAAATAAGGCAGAAGGGATAGATAACATTCCATCAGAATTTCTAAAATCATTGGGGGAAGTGGCAACAAAACGACTATTCACGTTGGTGTGTAGAATATGAGTCTGGCGACATACCATCTGACTTTCGGAAAAGCATCATCCACACAATTCCGAAGACGGCAAGAGCTGACAAGTGCGAGAATTATCGCACAATCGGCTTAACAGCTCATGCATCGAAGCTGCTTGCAAAAATAATATACAGAAGAATGGAAAAGAAAATTGAGAATGCGCTAGGTGACGATTAGTTTGGCTTTAGGAAAAGTAAAGGGACGAGAGAGGCAATTCTGACGTTACGGCTAATAATGGAAGCAAGGCTAAAGAAAAATCAAGACACTTTCATAGGATTTGTCGCCTGGAAAAAGCGTTCGACAATATAAAATGGTGCAAGCTGTTCGAGATTCTGAAAAAAGTAGGGGTAAGCTATAGGGAGAGACGGGTCATATACAATATGTACAACAACCAAGAGGGAATAATAAGAGTGGACGATCAAGAACGAAGTGCTCGTATTAAGAAGGGTGTAAGACAAGGCTGTAGCCTTTCGCCCCTACTCTTCAATCTGTACATCGAGGAAGCAATGATGGAAATAAAAGAAAGGTTCAGGAGTGGAATTAAAATACAAGGTGAAAGGATATCAATGATACGATTCGCTGATGACATTGCTATCCTGAGTGAAAGTGAAGAAGAATTAAATGATCTGCTGAACGGAACGAACAGTCTAATGAGTACACAGTATGGTTTGAGAGTAAATCGGAGAAAGACGAAGGTAATGAGAAGTAGTAGAAATGAGAACAGCGAGAAAATTAACATCAGGATTGATGGTCACGAAGTCAATGAAGTTGAGGAATTTTGCTACCTAGGCAGTAAAATAACCAATGACGGACGGAGCAAGGAGGACATCAAAAGCAGACTAGCTATGGCAAAAAAGGCATTTCTGGCCAAGAGAAGTCTACTAGTATCAAATACCGGCCTTAATTTGAGGAAGAAATTTCTGAGAGGATGTACGTCTGGAGTACAGCATTGTATGGTAGTGAAACATGGACTGTGGGAAAACCGGAACAGAAGAGAATCGAAGCATTTGAGATGTGGTACTATAGACGAATGTTGAAAATTAGGTGGACTGATAAGGTAAGGAATGAGGAGGTTCTATGCAGAATCGGAGAGGAAAGAAATATGTGGAAAACACTGATAAGGAGAAGGGACAGGATGATAGGACATCTGCTAAGACATGAGGGAATGACTTCCATGGTACTAGAGGGAGCTGTAGAGGGCAAAAACTGTAGAGGAAGACAGAGATTGGAATACGTCAAGCAAATAATTGAGGACGTAGGTTGCAAGTGCTACTCTGAGATGAAGAGGTTGGCACAGAAAAGGAATTCGTGGCGGGCCGAATCAAACCAGTCAGTAGACTGATGATCAAAAAGAAAAAGAAAAAAAAAGTTCTAGGGGACTGATGACCTCAGATGTTAAGTCCCATAGTGCTCAGAGCCATTTGAACCATTTGTCCTGCCAATCGCCAGTCGTGACAAGGGACAGATGAATTTAGCATATAAATGGAAGAAGAAAAGCCAGACGGCTTGTAACCTTGCAAGTGGTACCATAATTTTTTCCTTCTTGATTCAATTCAGTACTTCTTTGTTACTTATCTATTCTACCCGCCTAATCGAAAGCATTCGTCTGTAACACCACATTTCAAAAGCTTGTATTGTCGTTCCCGTTTCACTTCCGGATAAGGTCACACTCCAGACAAATACTTTCTGAAAACATTTCCTAACACGAAACTTCCTGGCAGATTAAAACTGTGTGCCAGACCGAGACTCGAACCCGGGACGTGAGACGTGCTTGGGTACCTCAGTCGATAGAGCACTTGCCCCCGAAAGGCAGTGGTCCCGAGTTCGACTCTTGGTCCGGCACACAGTTTTAATCTGACAGGAAGTTTCATATCAACACACACTGCGCTGCAGAGTGAAAATTTCGTTCTGGATATTAACAAATCGCTCATTGTCATAAAGGCTTTTCTTGCTACTGCTAGTCTCCATTTTATATCGTCTTTACTTCGGCTGTTGTCAGTTATTTTAGTGCCCAAATTGGAAAACTCATCTACGAATTTTAGTGTCCCATTTCCTAATCTAATCCCTCAGCATCACTTCATTTAATTCGGCTACACTCCATTACTCTTATTTTCGTTAATGTTTATTTCATAACCTCTTTTCAAAACGTTATCCATTCCAGTCAACTAATCCTTCATGTCATTTGACGCCTTTGACATATTTACAATGTCAATGGCGAACATTAGATTTTTTATTTCTTGTCTTGGAACTTTAATTCCCTGTCTAAATTTCTCTCTGCCTTCTTTTAGTGTTTGATCTGTGTACGCTACAAACCTGCCTCACTCCCTTCCTAACTGCTGGTTTCCTTTATGTCCTTCGGCTCTTATGACTGTACTCTGGTTTGTGTACAAGTTGTGCAAAACCTTCCGCTCCTTGTATGTAATGCCTTCAAACTCCGGAGTTTCACAGAGTGATTTCCTGTTAACGTTGTCGAAAGCTTTCTCTAAATCTACAAGTGGTATAGACGTAGGTTTGCTTTTAATTCAGTCCATCTTCTGAGGCAAGTCGTAGGGTCAGTATTGCCTCTCGTGTTCCTACATTTTCCGGAACCCCAGGACACTTCGATCAGTCGTTCCATCCTTCTGCAGATAATTTGTTAGAATTTTTCGACCATGACTTACTAATGTTGCGTTCATATTCATATCTGTCATCTCCTGGCTTTTTCGTTATTTGAGGACTGGTAGACATGCAACGAAAATCTCGGATACGCTGTTTTCGAAAATGTTATTTATTTTCCGAGCGTATGCTTTCTACACAGGGAGGTCTTAAAATGAGCTATAATTGAAAAATAGATTTCCCTAAATAAAAATATAAACAATTTAATTGTATGGATGCATAGCGTCTGTTCTTTCGGACATCTCCGAAAAAAAGAGACAATTGCGTCGACTGGCAATGAACCCACCGCCTCAGTACGGATGCACAATTACATTCGACCTCTTGCGGCAGGCGTCTCCGGCCATCCTGACTTGGGTTTTCCGTGATTTCCCCAAATCGCTTCAGGCAAATTCCGTGATGGTTCCTTTGAAAGGGCACGGCCGGTTTCCTTCTCCATCCTTCCCTAATCGGAGCTTGTGCTCCGTCGCTAATGACCTCGTTGTCGACGGGACGTTAAACACAAATCTCCTCCTCCTCCTCCGGCAAGCTCAAAGTAGCGAGCGTGGACGACATGGACGGGGACTGTGAATAGCTGGTGCTAGGTGGGAATGTGGGTCGGCCTCGAGGCGTGGCAAGATAGTCCGCGCAGTTGCGCTGAACACTGTGTCCGGATGGCGCACTGATTAACGCTACTGCCTGCTAAGCATGAGATGTTGGGTTCGAATCTCAGTCCGGCACACATTTTTTCCCTGTTGCCATGATTCCGCGTAAAGTCCCGTGGTAGCTGACATCAATAGTTCCTTTCCTCCCCTCCACCCCTCCTCCACCGTCAATTTACATAATATACACAATTTAGTCTCCTTTGGTTAAGCTCATTTTAATAGCGTCCATTTCTTGCCACGTTTCTGTCAAATCTGGGAGTATATGAGAAAATCATGTTTTAGATGGGATCTGACTAGCTGCCCTAATTTTTATTATTTTGTAATTCAGTGTGTACCCTGAAAACACTTATCTTTGGACTTTGCCTTTGATTTATAAAACAGACCGAAATCAGTTAGTACATAATGGCTAAAAACAGTTTGTCAGATGAAATGTTTTAGACGTTGTGTGTAGTGGGATGGTACGTTGGCTGTGTGCAACAACGAGTTTCTATATTTTAACGGTTGGTGCTCTTTTGCTCCCACTGCGTCCGTAACACACGACAACTTTTGCGCCTACTGGAGTTAATGCAATCTACTGTAGTGGCACTGGCCCCAGAGGTAACTGCTGTGCGTGCTACGCAGCAATTACAATAACGTAAGTACAAGACTGTATTGTAAGTGTGAATAATTTAAAATGGTCAGTAGCAGGTTTGGTAACCTTGAATGTAGTGAAAATTGTCTTCTCGAAAAAACTTTCAACTCGGAAAATATTTTCTTTGTTTTTGACTAAAACTGGTAAAGAAAGTTGTGCTCTTTCGACTCTTAATGCTCTCAATCAAACAAGTAGTATTCAGCTAACAAGCCTCGTATCAGTTCGTTAAGAGAAAACTGTCTTTCCATAGTAAACGACAAGAAATTCTATCACTTCTGTATAAGAAAGGCTCACTGAATTTCTTTCTGTAAATTCCAGATTTAACTGAATAATGTTAGCTTGACAATTCTACATTCACCAGCATTGCATAAAGGCTGAACTTGGCGTTAAGATTGTTTGATAACGAAGCGCTTATCTTCGAATTTAGTTGCTGCATCTTGCTAAAGAAACAGGTAGTCCGCAAATATGTGCCTGTACGGAGCATATGAATATTATATTCTATTGTTTAGCAGTTAACAATCCCCAGTAATTTCCTTCACAATCGTTGTCGTGCACGTGCCAGCACTGAACGTTTTTCATTCAGCTACAATTTCTTGTACAATGGTGCTCAGCACTACAATGCAGTAATAATACATTGTCTTTCTAGTTGATACATTGTCTTGCTAGTTAAGTGTCGTATCGATTGTCAAACGGAACTCCCCCGAATAACGTCTTTCATATGTTCATGTGCATGCCAAGGAATAACCATTTTTCATTGCCCAGAGTGTATAAAGCTAACTTTCCAAATCAGTGATGTATCATCACTGGGCGCGCTCCATAGCGTAGTGGAAATTTACATGAAATACGAAAAACAAAATGTTCTTATTAAAGTTATAGTCTCTGCATAACCACATGCATATGAAGTAAAGTTCACTGCGAGATGGAGGTACCGTTCTGGATTCAAATATGGAATAAATTTTTATCATCGGTCCACATGGATCATTTGAGGCTGGCGATCTTTTTAGATAGTTTCGGAAGGAATAAGAAACTTTCTGGAACCAGGTCTCCCTCTCTCAACAGCGCTACACACTAACCTGTGTCGTATCTCCACTAAAAAGGTATCCAGTGTGGTCAGATACAGTCTGAAAAGCTTTAAGGGTGTTGCAGGGTAGGGTGTGCTGAGAAATAATTGTTAAGAAAAAAATTCTATTCGTTGCAACGCCTCCGAGTTACTTAACATTGAAGTTAGCCAATCAGGTCGTTACCCGCAAAAATTCAAGCGATTAGCCAGATACAGCTAGCGTCAATTGTTCTGATAGCACTGATGACAGCGCACGAGACTGCTCAGCCGTTGGATCTGGTCCAATCCTTGCTACCGTCCCGTGTCCAGTTTGTGTATCACTCTCTTGTTCCATATAAGGAAACCAAACAAAAAACACATCTGACGACACCGTCTGTGGCGGGCTGCTTGAATATGCGGACTAACTTCAATGATAATTAACTCGAAAACGGCGCAATGTATAGATTGTCAGCGGGAATACGCTGGACACCTTTAAAAGCTGTTCAAACTGTTCCTGCCCACACTGTATAACGTACAATCAAATAAAAACGGGACTGGCGGAAAAAAGTAAGTAATCAGCTATTATTTCAAAAGTAGTCGCCATAACTGTTAATACATTTATTTCACTGTGAGACAAGACGATCAGTGCTTCATGGAAAAATGTTTGCGCTTGTCCACGGAATCGTGATTCTACTGAAGCATGCAACTCTACGTCCGAAGCAAATCGACGGTCACGAATGTCTTCTTCAGGGCTCCAAAAATATGTAAGTTACGTGGGAAGAGATCGGGACTGCACATAAGATGTGTAAAGGCTTCCTAGCGAAACTTCTGCAGTGTAGTCGAAACAGCCTTGGCAGTATGTGGGTGGACATTATCCTGCAACAGAAGAATGCTGTACGTTAACATTCCTGGGCGTTTGGACTTGATGGCACTTTAATTTTTGCAAAGTGTCTACGTAGCGCTATGCGTCAATTGGGGCGCCGTGTTGCAGAAATTCAATGAGCAGCGGACCCTAGCAGCTAAAGAAACAGGTCCTCATGAGATTTCCGGAGCTGGCGTGCACACTTTTGGATTTTTTTTTCTTTTTTTGTGGAGTTAATCCATCCATGTTCTCTGACTTTTGATCTCCGACTCAAACTGATGACACCATGTTTCTCATCTTCCGCGACATTTGAGAACAGGAAACTATATTCTTCATCTTAATGCCCTTCCAGGCGCTGCAGTGATGAAATTCTGTTCAACAACTGTTCTTCCGTCTGGCTGTGGGGAATCCACTACGCACAGATTTTCCGGAACTTCAGCTGCTCTGTGATGATGGTATGAGCGGTAATGCGAGTAATGCCCAACACGAGCCGTATGTCTTCCACCTTCCGCCGTCAGTCATTTCTGTCGGCAGCATCCACCGCAGGATGCTGATATTGGTTTGTGGGGCACTCAACATCGTGGTCATCAGCACCCCTACAAATTCTAAATCTTTCCATTTCCAGCCTTCGGCACTTTCCGAATGAACACACGCACGTGACATATTGTGTTCGCCTTGCACAGCAGACATCCGAGCATGAATTTCACTTCCTGACACTCCTTCCGCAGTAAAAAACCGCACTACAACTCGCTGTTCCTAGCTGTTCCTCCTTTCCGGCGTCAATAGTGAAGTCTGACGCATACACAGCTCGCTGACATCAACGTTGGGCACGCAACAGACAAACGTCACAGCTGTTCCTTCCTAGTTTCCAATAGAGGGTACTATAAACACACCTAGCTGCGTTACCAACATCCGCGGCGTGCTCGTTACACAGTCTGCCTCGTTTTCATTTAACTGCCTGTAAAGAACCACCATTCCCACATCACCGAGGAGTAGTATAAGTTTTTCTGAAGGAAATTAGTCGACTGAACAGCCCACGTGCAACTACTCGTTCTGTTTGTCTTAATTGTCGCGAAACATACAAGCTAAATCGTAGACAGTATTCACAGCGCCTCTATCGGGCGCATTCGTTGTGGACAGTTCCCCAGCAGTCATAATGGCCACATCGCTCCCGCTCTTCCTGTTTCCATCACTCCCGAACAATCGTTTATTCCTCCTTTGAATGGATTAAGCCGTTATTTCTCCACAGATCAATGTTTCACCCTGAAAAATATCCCTTTCCGACAACACTTTGTTATTTCTGAAATTTTAATCAAGTCTCTGTAAAACTTGACATCGTTTTCTTATAAAATGCCTCTTTTGGCATTGCTATCCTTGTTTTAATTTCTGTGCTGCACTTCCAATCGGTGTCTATCCTGCTTTCAAGGTACTTAAAATTTTGCGCCTGTTCTAATATTCCTCCATTCATAATAATTTTTATTTCTTTATTTCCTCCTAGTGCCAATACTTTTGTTTTGTTTGTGTTAATTTTCATTCCTTAATCTTTTCCGTTAGCTTCAATGGTGTCCATTAAATCCTGTAATTCTTTTTCCCCATGTGGCTAGAAGGACCATGTCATCAGCAAACCTCAAACAGCCTACTATTGTTCCTCCAATTTCTACTCCTTTCTCATCTAATGAGCATTGGTCAATCATATTTTCCAAGTAGAGGTTGAAAGGGTAGGTGGTAGACAGCATCCTTGTCTTACTCCTTTTCCTAGTCCGATCCTGTTTGTACGTTGTCCTCTCACTTTAACGGAGGCTTTTTGATTCAGATATAATGAGTTTACAAGTCTTCTGGTTTTCCAGTCCACTCTTTCCCCTCATTATAATCGCCACTTTGTCCCACGCCACATTATCAAATGCTTTTTCTAGATCGATGAAGCACATATAGAGGTCTCTTCCTTTTTCAATAAACCTGTCTCCCAAGATTCGTAGGAGGCCTACTGCATCTCTGGTGCCCGTACTCCGTCTAAAGCCAAACTCCTCGTCGCCAAGATTCTCCTCCATTACTTTTTCAAGTCTCTTTATTAATTATTCTTAACATCACTTTGGCTGCATGTGAAATGAGGCTGATTGTCCTCTGCTCACTGCATTTCTTGGTTCCTCGTTTTTTCGGTAATGGAATCATTACTGTCGTCAGAAAGTGCTCAGGCCATTCACCACTATCATGTATTTTATTGCATAATCTCAATATTTCTCTCATTCCATCTTGGTTCAAGCATTTTAATATTTCTCCCGGTATCGTATCTATACCTACTGTTTTGCCATTTTTCATTGCAGCTATGGCAAACTTTACTTCTTCCATAATGATGGTTGGTCCTTTCTCGTCATCACTTACTGTTGAGTGATTCGAGTTTCTGGTTTGCGATCTGTGTCATATAGCTCTTTTAGATATTCTTCCCATCTCTGGAGGACATCGTCACGATCTTTGTACACTACCTCTCCGCGAACTGATTTTTGGGGGCTACGCGTGAAAGACTCTCTCACTCGTTCCAACACGTTCTTCAGTCATCCTCGGTCATAATACGGAACGCACGTTGCACTGTAACAACACATTAAGTCCTTGCAAACTGTATTGTCACGGTCCGTGCGGCTACCCCCGTCGGAGGTTAGAGTCCTCCCTCGGACATGGGTGTGTTTGTCGTCCTTAGCGTAAGTTAGTTTAAGTTAGATTCAATAGTGTGTTAGCTTAGGGACCGATGACCTCAGCAGTTTGGTTCCATAAAACCTTACCACAAATTTCCTTGCAAGCTGTAAAACACCAAAAGCTTTCTGTTCACAAGAAGCAGTGCATGTGTATGTACATGCGCACAGTGTAAAAATACAACAGTTTGAGTTGCTCTTTCATTTGAGGAGTTATTTGTAATTGTACGTTGAATGCAATAATTCTACAAAGCGTTAAAACCCCGATATTCATTCTGAAACACCCGGTATTATTATTACTGTAAAATAAAGTAGTTGTCAGTAAAATTTGACTAGATCTTCATCACATGCGATGTAAATAAGTGTGGTAATTTTTTGTCTGATGATACATGGCCTAAGAATTATCTTATGTCTTTACTTATTAAATGAAAATGTTAAAGGTTTTTTATGTATTCCACATCGCCGCGCGGAATTAGCCGAGCGGTCTAGGGCACTGCAGTCATGAACTGTGCGGCTGGTCCCGGCGGAGGTTCGAGTCCTCCCTCGGGCATGGGTGTGTGTGTGTGTGTGTGTGTGTGTGTGTGTGTCTGTCCTTAGGATAATTTAGGTTAAGTAGTGTGTAAGCTTAGGGACTGATGACCTTAGCAGTTAAGTCCCATAAGGTTTCACACACATTTTTTTTGGATTCCACATCATTGAGGACAAATTGACTTAGGATCTGTGAAATGAAAATTAGCTTTTTTTAATATATTATATGTTGTTGTTTTGTGCCACATTCTACATCATTGATGACCTTTCATTGTGAATCTGTGGAACAATATTATATCTAATCTAATTTAAGGGACCGACACGTCATTCGCCATAAGTGACTTACAGGGGAAAAAAACCATAAGCAAAACGGGATTGCCATTCTGGACACCGATTCCGCGTGGATCGTTAGTTCGCAGTAGACGGTATATAAATTTTCTCAAATTTCCTACAGATGGTGTTATCCCGATATAAGCTGCTGTGGAAGTTGCGCGCTTCGCACCGAGTGTTCCGGTGCTGACGCGGCTGAGCAGTGTCGTCATTAAGCAGGCGCGGCATGCGTGCCGGCTTCCTGATGCTCCCACGCACAGGTGCAGCACCTGCCTCCCGTTCAGAAGACGTGACCACCATTCTCTCCCAGTGATAACCTCCACCTTCAGCAACATCCACCCGGCACCTTAACAGCTCTCTTCTGCCTGCCACGGGTCAGCGGGGTCTTTTTGAGACGGCAGCTTCTCGTTGGTTGATCTTGAAATTGCTGAGTAGGTCTCCAAAAACATTTTTTTGTTAAGAAAATACAGTCGATTTTTCATTGCCGATTACCAGTTAATTCGAATAGTAATATTTTTTAAGATAATTTTTGATGTGAATTTTTTGCACCTGCTGTGTGGGGAAAGTTGGATTGAAAATATGAATTTATTGACAATGATTTATTACCACTATGGTAATGCAAAAAAAATTTTGATTGTAAAGGTTAAGTCAGAGTGTAATACCTGACATTTTTCTGTCTCCTAGTGTTTATCCTATCGCAATGGCTTATCTGTTTTCATGATTAAACAAATAAATTTTTACAAACTATTAGATGTAGAGGACATCCGCAGCTGAGAAACATGTTCGTAAAGTAAGAATCCGCGTCATTTCTCGACCGGTTTCAGAGCATTAGAGCTCCATCCTTAGGTACTAACAACTGTAAAGACAAGAGAGGGGGAAGTCCATGCCAGGAGTTAACAATATACGTGATAATTCGAGAAATTTTTAAGTTTGTGGTGGATATGACTCCAGTCATCATAGTCCTTAGTTAATCTAAGGGAAGAAATTCATGCGCACCATCTGTCTGTGGATCGTGTATGTGTGTGCTAACGTTTTTTCTTATGCGGAGATTGGGGTGTGGATCGTGTATGTGTGCTAACGTTTTTTCTTATGCGGAGATTGGGGACGAGCGTACTGTTGCCTAAACGTGCGTGGAAAACCTCCTGCCGGCCGGAGTGGCCGAGCGGTTCTAGCCGCTACAGTCTGGAGCCGCGCGACCGCTACGGTCGCAGGTTCGAATCCTGCCTCGGGCACGGATGTGTGTGATGTCCTTAGGTTAGTTAGGTTTAAGTAGTTCTAAGTTCTGGGGGATTGATGACCTCAGAAGTTAAGTCCCATAGTGGTCAGAGCCATTTGAACCAAAACCTCCTAAAAAGCACATTTAGCCTAGCCTAGATCAGGGTACCGCGCGTTAAGCTATACGAGGTGGTCTCTTTAGGGTCATGTCACAGGATCTAATATTATGCTTTCGCCAGACTAATAAATATTTTAGGTGTCGCAATTTTGTTACTGACAGACATAAAAAAGTGTGTTAAGATACATCCACAGTCGTCGAAAGCAAAGAACATGAAGATGTAATACCATTGTGGACGATAGGAAATGAAGCAGTTTGTTTCTGTCACAGTAGCGATACATTGTATTTTCTTTCCTTCCTAAAGCCACGTTGCTGTGTATTGCTGTAGTGTAGGTGCTACGGAAAAATGCGCTGAGTTAATTCCAGCGCGGAGTCTACCGTGTGGCGCCCTACAAGCTAGAAGAAAAGGACCGAATTTAAAACTTTTTTGCAGTGACGCTTAGAGCTCTGCAGTGAAGCAGAAAGTTGGTGAAAAATCGTACTTCGATACGAATAAACCGTACAGTTTCATCCACCGACTAAATCTTGTGTTATACAAATTTATACAGGAAACTAGATCAGAGTGAAGTCTACTGTAAACCACGAATTTAAATAGACGCAGCACTAGACCTCCCGTAAAAAGGGCCCAAAAAGTAGGAGAAAGAGACGCAGAATCGAGTTTCTTTGTTGAGAGCTTTGCATTTCGCTTTCAATGCGATTCGTACCCGCGAGCTTTAGACGTGGAACGTCAAATGTTCTCGTACGGACGTTATGCTGGAGATAAATATGAGGTTCCAGGGTGGCTGGCTCGCCGCTTTGTTCGCACGTAGCGGAAAGCGTCCGTCCCGAGCGTGAAAGGGCAAAAGAGCCAGCCCTGCTGACGTCATCCGGCTTACCGAGCCGCGAGCCACTGCGAATAAAGCGCCATGTTTAGATTGCGTTGCGCATGCGGGCCTCTTTTCCGAATAGTGCAACCAATAGCGACACTTCGTCCAACGAGCACTACCGACATCTGGCGGCTCAATTTGAAATGGTTTCGCAACTGTCGACTGACAAGACTTATCTCACGAAAATAATTAGTTCTAAATGGTGCTCTTCATTTTTCCACCGCAAATGTGTTGCGAAGTATATGAGCGAACTCTTTCACTACCAGACTTTCTTTCTGTGAAACGTTTACACTTGTTTAATCATGTTATGATGTGATTTGAAACGAACCCGAATCTTCCAATTGGTTCAAATGGCTCTAAGCACTGTGGGACTTAACATCTGGGGTCATCAGTCCCCTAGACTTAGAGCTACTTAAACGTACTAACCTAAGGACATCACACACATCTATGCCTGAGGCAGGATTCGAACCTGCGACCGTAGCAGCTGCGTGGTTCCAGACTGAAGCGCCTAGAACCGCTCAGCCACATCTTCCAGTTATTGTTGTGCTACTAATGAAAGCTTCATACATCAACAACAGAAAAATTATTATCTTATAGTGATCACATAAGTACATACAACCAACTTTTCAATCCTCGCTTATGCTAATACTGCATGGACTACTTCTACTGCTAAGTTTTATCACTCCCACCAAATCGGAGGCACGTGTACTCCGCTTTCCTTTACGCATCCGACTACCTCTTCCTTACCGGCTTGTAAGATTCCCTCATCTAGTCAAACATCTAGAACATCTTCGGCTGTCCTATGCCCCGCGAAAACTTGAGCCCCTGTGCCCCATTGTATCCCGCCAACGTTGAGATGCTTGACCTGCTGCCACAGATGTATCAGCAGCAGCACATTAAGCGTCTTTTGATCTCCAAAAACCACGTATCCTTTTCCAGGACAATTTTAACCTTCTTCCTCTCCCTGCCTATAATATAATCCCTGGGATTTGTCCATTCTAAGAACTGTAACCTACCTCAACTGTTTCATCTCAGGTGAAGGCTATCCCCCTTCCTGCCTGACCGAAATTCCTACATCCAGTCTTATTATTATCTCCCCCCCCCCAATATATTTCATATAATATCCAGGCTATTACCTTCCTGCCTCACATTTCTTACAGAGTGAGGTGGCGCAGTGGCTTGCACACTGGACTCGCATTCGGGAGGCCGGCGGTTCAATCCCGCGTCCTGCTATCCTGACTTAGGTTTTCCGTGATTTCCCTATATCACTCCAGGCAAAAGCCAGGATGGTTCCTTTGAAGGGGCACGGCGGACTTCCTTCCCCGTCCTTCCCTAATCCGATGAGACCGATGACCTCGCTGTCTGGACTCCTCCCCCAAACAACCCACCCACCCCAAATTTCTTACCATATAGTTAGTGAAACACCGCCGAGACCATCGTCATTACTCAGCATGAGTACATCATGTTACGTATATCATCACAGTTTTAATCATCATTACATTATTTTGTTTTTATTTTATTTGTTAAATAAAGGCTCAAGAACGGTGTCTTGGCTGCCGCGAGCCCGTCCCCACAAGGGCAATGTAAATAATAACTAACGTAGTTTTATAAATTAGTATGTAGAGGGGTGAAAAAAATAATTACGTGTCATAATAATGAAATGGGGAGTGGGTGGGACATGTAGTCAAGCAAACGATGGTCGGTGGTCCAAGGAAATTCTTTGCATGGTTCAAGTGATTAAAAAAAGCAGAGGACGACATATTGGAATGTGGGAAGACAAGAAAATAAACGACATACTGTAACGCAAAGAGAAATCTAGGAAAGGAAGGAACATTAGCGTTCAGCGTCCCGTCGATCAAGCGGTCGTTAGAAAAATCGGTTCTGCTTTTTCAAACGAATCATCCTGTCGTTAGATTGAAGTGAATCAGGGAAAAGCTAAATGCGGATAGCCGGGCGTGGAGATAAACGGGCGTGCTCCCGAATGCGAATCCAGTGTCTGAACCACTGCACCAAATCGTTCTCTTGGTGAAAAATTGAAGAAGCCTTTATTAAGACGTGGATGTCAAATCAAGGGCGTATCCAGTGAGGGACAGGGGAGGGTATTTTTGCCCCCTCCCTCCCCCCTCCCCATCCCCAAGAATCTTCGCAAAACGAACTCGTATCCTCTCCCGGCAGACAGGCATACTAATTCAGTGTCAATTTGGAGAAAACCAGAACAGTAGCAAGTAAACAGAATGCCAAACCATTTCCTCATTCATCTCGAAAAAACACAAGGGTGCTGGGTACGCCCTTGCATCATATGGCTGACGATAATTTTGTACCGAAGAGGGTGTACTAAAACACACCAAGGTTGATCCGAAATTGAATATTGCAGTGTTTTGTCCTGGTGACAGAAAGCGATGGTCTGGTACGAGAGTATTTATATACTGCATACTTTACTGGCACTGCTAAAACGGTTATATAAAGTGATAGTTACCTATTAATCACGGATAATTTCGTTATGTTGCTGTGAGTGTCAAAATTTCTAGCTGTATATTATTTCGCTGTTATTTTATACATTATCTGCTACTCCCCTGCCCGCATCTCGCTTCCCACGCCCGGGTTCCCGGGTTCGATTCCCGGCGGGGTCAGGGATTTTCTCTGTCTCGTGATGGCTGGGTGTTGTGTGCTGTCCTTAGGTTAGTTAGGTTTAAGTAGTGCTAAGTTCTAGGGGACTTATGACCACAGCAGTTGAGTCCCATAGTGCTCAGAGCCATTTTTTTGCTACTCCCCTTTGTTTGGAGGGAGGCACAACTTTTATCGCTGCTGTGGCGGTGTAGTCTTTGTATTGTGTTTGGTATCTTTGCATGTGAAGCTGCGAGTGAGCAAGTCTACAGGCGCGACATCATCCTTCATAATGATCAAAAATGTTGTTAAAAATGTGTGTGAATCTTATGGGACATAACTGCTAAGGTCATCAGTCCCTAAGCTTACACACTACTTAACCTAAATTATCCTAAGGACAAACACACACACACCCATGCCCGAGGGAGGACTCGAACCTCCACCGGGACCAGCCGCACAGTCCATGACTGCAACGCTTTAGACATCCAACATTTATTGAACTTTTCTCCGTCCCAGGACTTACCTGTTGTAAATCGGAAGAATTCAGAAGACTTTGGTCCAATAATGGAGAAGAATGTATTGGTTGCGGCTATACTGGATGCGGCCACTGCCATCCTTGCATTTCTAACAGTAATAATCCATGTGTAGCATCTTCGCAGTAGCTGTCATGTACTGTTGGACTTCCTTGTTTTTCCGGAAATAAATGCCGAAGCAATTCCAGCCCATTGTAGGTACTACTGGCAAATTATCACATCCACGAGTGTTATAAATGTTACTTGCTTCCGTGAATCACTTCTGCCCTTAACTTTGATAGATGCTCGGTAGGAATAATAAAGTACCTACGCAGTGTCAACAGAACATGAGGAAGTGCAACTGCTACGTCACCAGGTGCCTGCTTACTTTCCAAGTTAATTTTTACCGCGTGTTCAGTTGTGTTGATAGTTACCAGCAGGTTTTCACTGAAACTGGGAAGAGGGCAGTGAAGATGCTACAGATGAAGAAGACAGCAATAAGGACGATCAAAAGGCAGTGGGACACCCAGAAAATTATTGAAGCAATCTTGACGAAAATCAGCAGTAATCGTGAATGCAGTATTTATGTACAAAATTAAGACAAAAATTCACTGTACCAAATGATAAAAGGAGTAGTACAGATTATTTATTAAAGAAGTGAGTCGCAACGCGCTAATTTTTTGTCCGGGACGCACTTACGTCGATATAGATCCATACTTCCTCATTGTGACTTAAATACACAATTTAAATATCAATGTTGACAGTGAGCAACCCTGCGTTGATTTAAACCTGTTTTTATCATCTCATCAATGCTGACTACTCCATCTGCTTTGCGTGAAGAGAGTGGGTTACCTATCTATCCATGTAGTCAGTAACACACTGTGTAATGGAAAACGTTTTATTCCATTCCACATCATTCCACATTATCAAAAGCGATTTTCATATTTACCAACTCAATATGCATTTGTTTATCATTCCTAAATTTCCGCTTTATTACTAGTCCAAAATTGCCCATCGAGTGCGCCTAATCATAGCACACACGAACTGTCATTTCGTAGTCTGTTTTCAATAATTCTGTCCATTTTTCGATAAAATAATTTTGCATTTTTACCGCAGTCAGCTTTCAACGGTTGTGCAGTAATTTTAACTATTCGCTCTTGCGTTCTTCGAAAGCGCAGTAAATACATTATTTTTAAAATAAATGGTGTTCACGAATATTTATAGTTCTTGCTCCGCCTTTTGGTCTGATATCCGTAAGAGTTCCGCTGGTATTTCATCAATACCTGGAGATATGTTTCTTCAGAGTTCGCGGAAACCTCATGAAATTCGCAGGTAAGGGATGCATCTCCATTGTCATATTATCGTACTGTATCCTCATTTTCATCATTTGTTGTAGCTGCTGTCATCGTAGTAGCCAGTCTTGTCGGTATTTCGCATCTGCTTGTAGTCCTCGGTCTGTCAACGCTTCCTGAATTTCTATACTCCGCTACTGCGTAGACTGTCCTTTCTTTCTTTTTTCCGGTGGTGTCCGCGCCATTATTCTTTTGGGCCACCTGCCCAGGCGCTGTCTTAACCTGTGTACAAATCACCTTACACTCTTTATTTCAATTGTCACTAAATCAGTAGTTTTGTTACCATCATCTCTCTTATTTCTTGATTTCTCATCCGATACCTACTTGTTTATTGTCTGTAATTTCCCATATTTCTGCTCCGTGTGGCTTTATACTTTCAATTGCCGTTTCATATTTACATTTACATATATTCTCCGCAAGTCATTGTACAATACATAGTATCAGTATTCCCGACTTTCTTTCCTATTCTATTCGCATATTGAGTGAGGGAAAGTAATTTTCTATAAGCCTCTGCACGTACCCCAGTCTCTCTTATCTTATTCTCACTGTTCCTATGCGAGATATACAACGGTGGAAGTACAATGCTCGCACACTTATCTTCGAGTAGAGGTCCTCTAAATTTACCCTAGGCGGTTTCGTGAGCACTACGTCGTCTTTCTTTCAAGGATTCCATTTATGTTCCAAAAGCATTTCTGTTAAACTTTAGTGTCGGCTATAGCGACCTGTTACGATCGCAGCGGCCCGCCCCTAAATCCATTCGATGTCTTTTGTCATGGTACTTTTACACTACTGGCCATTAAAATTGCTACACCACGAAGATGACGTGCTACAGACGCGAAATTTAACCGACAGGAAGAAGATGCTGTGATATGCAAATGATTAGCTTTTCACGGCATTCACACAAGGTTGGCGCCGGTGGCAACACCTACAACATGCTGACATGAGGAAAGTTTCCAACCGATTTCTCATACACAAACAGCAGTTGACCGGCGTTGCCTGGTGAAACGTTGGTGTGATGCCTCGTGTAAGGAGGAGAAATGCTTACCATCACGTTTCCGACTTTGATAAAGGTGGGATTATAGCCTATCGCGATTGCGGTTTATGGTATCGCGACATGGCTGCTCGCGTTGGTCGAGATCCAATGACTGTTAGCAGAAAATGGACTCTGTGGTTTCAGGAGGGTAATACGGAACGCTGTGCTGGATCCCAACGGCCTCGTATCTCTAGCAGTCGAGATGACAGGCATCTTATCCGCATGGCTGTAACGGATCGTGCAGCCACGTCTCGATCCCTGAGTCAACAGATGGGGACGTTTGCAAGACAACAACCATCTGCACGAACAGTTCGACGTTTGCAGCAGCAAAACATCGTTTTTTCGGTTGAATCCAGGTTCTGTTTACAGCATTATGATTGTCGCATCCGTGTTTGGCAACATCGCGGTGAACGCACATTGGAAACATGTATTCGTCATCACCATACTGGCGTATCACCCGGCGTGATGGTATGGGGTGCATTGGTTACACGTCTCGGTTATCTCTTGTTCGCATTGACGGCACTTTGAACAGTGGACGTTACATTTCAGATGTGTTACGACCCGTCGCTCTACCCTTCATTCGATCCCTGCGAAACCCTACATTTCAACAGGATAATGCACGACCGCATGTTGCAGGTCCTGTACGGGCCTTTCTGGATACAGAAAATGTTCGACTGCTGCCCTGGCCAGCACATTCAAAAAAATGGTTCAAATGGCTCTGAGCACTATGGGACTCAACTGCTGTGGTCATGAGTCCCCTAGAACTTAGAACTACTTAAACCTAACTAACCTAAGGACAGCACACAACACCCAGCCATCACGAGGCAGAGAAAATCCCTGACCGAAGGCCAGCACATTCTCCAGATCTCTCACCAATTGAAAACGTCTGGTCAATGGTGGCCGAGCAACTGGCTCGTCACAATACGCCAGTCACTACTCTTGATGGACTGCGGTATCGTGTTGAAGCTGCATGGGCAGCCATCCAAGCTCTGTTTGACACAATGCCCAGGCGTATCAAGGCCGTTATTACGGCCAGAGGTGGTTGTTCTTGGTATTGATTTCTCAGGATCTAAGCACCCAAATTGCGAGAAAATGTAATCACATGTCAGTTCTAGTATAATATATTTGTCCAATGAATACCCGTTTATCATCTGCATTTCTTCTTGGTGTAGCAATTTTAATGGCCAGTAGTGTATGTACCCCCGCAGAAAGAAATCGCAAGGTGTCTGACCTGCTGGGATGTCAAAAGCAGTGAAAAAGATCTTTTTGTCCACCTTGTCCTTTCCAACGTTGTAGAATGCTGCTGTTCTGATAACGCCGCACATCACGATGAAAGAGAGGCGGGGAGCCGTCATGCGTAAAAATGAAATCATTGGAATCTTCGTGAAATTCAGGAAACAACCAGATAAATAAACTTTGTGAACAGAAGCGGCACAAAACACATTCATTTTCGGTGAGTCTCTTACCTGTTCGACGACGACGCCAGGATTTTGTGACCCCCAAAGTCTTATATTATGGCGGTTTACTTTACCCTATTGGTGAAACGTCGATTCTTCCGAAAAGAGAGTCGTTCGGAAAAAGTGTCCTCTGCCATGTCCTAGGCTTCATATGCACGCGTCGTTTCAGAACACGCCATACCGTTGTTTGAGGAAGCTGAAGTTCCTGGCCTGCTCGTCTTGTGCATTGTGGAACCTGCCTGTTAAATTATTAGAAACTTAGCCGGTATCGTAATTTTGAAATGAGAGTTAATATGAATGTCGCGTAATAAATATTTCGCGTGAAGCGCCGTTGCGACACAGGCAAAGGTCAGTTGTGGAAACTACGCACTGAATATTAAAAGTAACGTTACTAACGAATGCACCCGACTGACTACACAAAATAAGAGGACACGTACATTCGCGAGTGAGTGGTTCAAAATAAGAATTAATACTGTAAGGGAAATGGGTCATAAGTATAGTTACGTCGGTACACACTCAGTTGTATGCTAACGTACAATCGGTATAGAGGCATGTACATTCTAAGTACTATCATTCCCCGTGGCCTGGGTAAAAAGAATTGTGGTTAAAATGCATTTATTCACCTGAGAAAGAAAATAATCGCACTTCATAATTACATGAAAAGGAATACTGCAGTTCTGAATGTCGCGGCAGGTCGGCCGGTGTGGCCGAGCGGTTCCAGGCGCTTCAGTCCGGAACCGCGCTGCTGCTACGGTCGCAGGTTCGAATCCTGCCTCGGGCATGGATGTGTATGATGTCCTTAGGTTAGTTAGGTTTAACAGATGTCCCATAGTGCTTGGAGACATTAGAACCATTTTTGAATGTCGCGGCAAATATGACCTAAATATTGAAACTGACATTGGTGGCTACGAAGAGATCAACACATTCACATACCTCTATTGCTGAGCGCGCTCTCATGAAGATCATCGCCTCTATCTAAATTCTCCATACAAAATTAAAATACTAACAATCTTCCAGAGTTACAGGAGCTGGGATCCATGGCATCGTAAATGAGAACATCGTATTGTTTCAGAAGTTGCTTTCATTATGTAGCACCATTTCACTTGAAATTGTCGAACACTTCGTTTATACGTCTTATCACCAAGACATTAGAACAACGTAAGGTAACTATTACTAAAACTAATAAACGAAATCCTTCGTCCGTCAGTGTTAAATACCTTTCAAATGAATCTTTGGTATGAGAATCGAATAATTATCTATACATTTATCAATAAGAAAAATTATTAAGTGTCTTTTCAACGCCGGTCGCAGTGGCCGAGCGGTTCTAGGCGCCTCCGTCTGGAACCGCGAGACCGCTACGGCCGCAGGTTCGAATCCTGCCTCAGGCATGGATGCGTGTTGTGTCCTTAGGTTCGTTGGGTTTAAGTAGTTCTAAGTTCTAGGGGACTAATGACCTCAGATGTCCCATAGTGCTCAGAGCCATTCGAATTTCTTTACAACTGCTGAGGCTCCATGTGACCATATCTCGGATACGATCGACATTTTCATTAGGCGTGCATGGCCGACCATTGCTTTTCCCTTTGCAACCAACTTCGAAGAATTTTGTATGCAAGTAATAAATCTGCTTGTGCAGAGGCGGCTTCTTGCTGAAACGACGGTGAAATGCACATTGCACTTGAGCAATGCATTGACTTCCCGCAAATTCCTACACACAAAATGATTTCTCATGTGGCGTAGTTGCCTTGTTATGTTGCTACAACAAAAAGACAACACAGCTGTGTCGCAACTTTGAAGCTTCCTGTATCCAGTGACATGCGCTGTGTGTTTCTATCTTTTATGGTTTGTCTGTTTAATAAACATTTGAAATTAGTTCTTTGTTTTTGAATCATCCGGTGTATTTGAAGAGCTCATCCATTTATTGCAGCAAGTGGAACGTTTGCACAAGTCTTTCTGCAATTCCGTGTGATCGGCTAACGGCGACACTGTCCGCTACACAGCAATATGGTCAGCTTTTGGTCCTATTATTGTTATTCTTAGTTATATCTTTATTCTGCAGCATTCTGTTTAGGGTGCTTGTTCTACTGCTGCCCTATGTTGGCCAACTCTGTTATCTGGTTTGCTGTCTCCTGTGGTGGTTGTTGCCTCCCCTAGG
The DNA here is from genome assembly GCF_023898315.1 of Schistocerca nitens. Classification (NCBI taxonomy): domain Eukaryota; kingdom Metazoa; phylum Arthropoda; class Insecta; order Orthoptera; family Acrididae; genus Schistocerca; species Schistocerca nitens. The sequence continues at coordinate 356,901,269 of NC_064615.1, forward strand.
TATTAGACTGTTGTAATTTATACTGGCAACTGTGAAGGATCTCAGAGTCAAAAAATGGTTCAAATGGCTCTCAGCACTATGGGACTTAACATCTATGGTCATCAGTCCCCTAGAACTTAGAACTACTTAAACCTAACTAACCTAAGGACATCACACAACACCCAGTCATCACGAGGCAGAGAATCTCAGAGTCACAGATGGCGACTGTGGTAGAAAGCAATTTCGCGGAGGACGAAGATGAAAGTGCAGATTTCAAAATTTGTTGGAGAGTGTTACTATTATTATTATTATTATTATTATTATTATTATTATTATTACTACTACACTGAAGCGCCAAAGAACTGGATAGGCATGCCAGTTCAAATACAGAGACATGTAAACAAGCGGAATACGGCGCTGCGATCGGCAATGCCTATATAAGACAAGAAGTGTCGGGCGCAGTTGTTAGATGGGTTACTGCTGCTACGATAGCAGTTTATCAAGATTTAAGTGAGTTTGAACGTGGTGTCATAGTCGGCGCACGATCGATGGGACACGACAATTCCGAGATAGCGATAAAATGGTGATTCTCCCGTACGACCATTACACGAGTGTACCGTGAAAATCAGGAATTCGGTAAAACATCAAATCTCTGACATCACGGCGGCCGGAAAAAGATCGTGCAAGAACGGGACCAACGACGACTGAAGAGAATCGTTCAACGTGACCGAAGTGCAACCCTTCCGCAAATTGCCGCGGGTTTCAGTGCTGGGCCAACAACAAGTATCAGCGTCCGAACCATTCAACGAAACATTATCGACACGGGCTTTCGGAGTCGAATGCCCACTCGTATACCCTTGATTACTATACGCCACAAAGCTTTACGCCTCGCCTTGGTCCGTCAATACCGACATTGGACTGTTGATGACTGTTGTTGCCTGATCGGACGAGTCTTGTTTCAAACTGTATAGAGCGGATGGACGTGTACGGGTGTGGAGACAACCTCATGAATCCATTGGCCCTGTATGTCAACAGGGGACTGTTCAAGGTGGTGGATGCTCTGTAATGGTGTGGGGCATATGCAGTTGGAGTGATATGGGACCCCTGATACGTCTAGATACGATTCTGACAGGTGACTGGAATGCTCTGAAACGTGCATGCCTGAGGTAATCCACGGAAAACGTTATTCGGGATGGCCGGAGCGGACACTAGGTATAAAAGAGAAGAATGAAGGAGAAAACGGTAACAGGAGGGAGGGGCATGTTGCCGCCATTGGTGGGGTCGGCGCTTACATGACTATCGACCGCGAGTCTGTCCCTGTGCGTGGCACCACGCCCTGCTAATTGCCGCTCCGGCCGCGATGACCGCCGCTGTCTCTCTTGTCTTGTGCTGCCTTCATGCCTCTCTCTCACCTTCCTGAAGGTTTCTCGACCCTCATTCCTTCATACGTGCTCCAGATGAACCTGTCTTACGGACAGTGGATTCTCAGTACACTAGTTACTTGTTTCCTACTCTCAGCTTTTGAGAAATAAAAATCTAGTGCAATATTACGATGATATCTGCATTTGTACCTGATAGATTAGACGAGACCTTAGTTGTTGGTGATTCGTGTGGCAGACAACGTTTTTGGCTGTTAAGATGATTCTCGTTTGTTGTTCCACCTCTGTTGCAATTAGATTACGTGTTTCGATCACTGTGGATCATCTTCAGATCTAAGTAGTTGCGTCAGAAAAGCGTCTTGATTACTCAGAAGCACATATCAGAGCACTCTGGTACGTTGTTCTGAGTAGACAAGACGGGTTGCTGACATAACTACTTAGATCTGAATGTAATCCAGATTAACCGAAACATGTAATCTAATTAAAAACGTGCAACTGAGGCGGAACAATAAATGAGAATTATCTTAATTATCTAAACAGTTGCTGAATCTCTCAAGATGATTATGTCGACTATAGTGAAATAATGAAGTCTTCAGAGGGAGAGTCAGGGTGTAACACGACCAACAATGTTACTAGGTCCCAACACGATTCCGCTTAGGAGCTGTGTTGAAGAAGCAAGGTTGTATATTGGCCGTAAACTGACGTGGGCACCACATGCTAAAAACTTTTTAACCGAGTTGCTCAGCATAGCATGATCGGTACCAAGGCATGGATTGGATGTTTTGGTCTTTCGCGGAATTGTATGATCAACGTTGGACCATCTAATCTTAGAAGGGAATTAACAAAAGCAGAAATTATTCTACTGGCGGGTATTACGACAATATTCCGGCCAATACCCGAGGCCATTACAACAACGTGGCTAAATTTTTAGATGTGGAATCCATCTGTGAACCAGTTTTATAAAGACGAAGACGACACCCGAAGGATGGACTTGCTTCCTCCTGAAATCTCTGTAAATCTAACGGTCAATTACTAAGTTCCTGTTGTTTCACTTCACATTACGTTCGCTATAAATTATTTTGAAATGCGTTTTAACTAAGCCAAACAGGAAAATAATAGCTAAATATACTTCGTCATGGATAAACTGCGTAAAGCGAAGGTAAAATAAACAAATACATATGTCTGTAGGAACAGGGGAAAGAATTAGTAAACGATCTCTTTCGTAGACAAAATGCGGTTTCCCAGTAAATTGCTCTCTCGCTCCTTCACCTCAGACAGTTGTGCGCTAATGTGAAAAATGTCAAGTTGAACCGTGGTAAGGAGCTCCAATTAAACTGCTGGTAGGGTCTGTTCGAAAGTTGGGGGAAGGCAACGGCAGACCACCTTGGACCATACGTAATATGTTCAAACCATTTCGGGCTGACCATGCATACTAAAGCACAGAGGTGTTCAAACCAATGTTTAGACTGAAGACAGCTGTGCTGCACTTGTATTTCCAGTGAACTGATTAGAATTATCCTAGATTCCGGCTGATACCCTTTATCTATACTATTTTGTAATGCGAAAGTCTTAATCTTGTCGTACTTTACGTAACGGGGCTGACTAGTCCTGTAATGAAAGGCTACTACACTGTTCTGTACCCCAATACACTAACTTCTCTCTGACAAATTCGGCATCGCTTGTAGAAAACTGTTTTCTCCGAGGATTGACCAGTAATTCTTTGTCTGCAAAAAAACTGTGAACAAGATGAAGACGATCAGCACCCGATAATTTACAACGTGCCGACTGATGGGGAATTAATTATAAATATCTCTATTCTAAATTAACTGCTTTTGATCTTTCATTTTATTCATAGTTTGTCACCTAGAGCCCAAATCTTTATGGTGATGCTTCTCGAAATTCACTCTCGACATCAAAATCCCAGTATTTTATTAATTGAATTGCCTTTATAGAATATTAATAAAGGTTAAATCTGTTTCTTCGATTCTAAGGTGATACATACCGTGTTTCCAGTATAAAGCATCACTGAATTTACTGCGTTCGCATCTCTCTACATTTCAGAGGGTGTAAACTATAACTGTTTCCCATGTTCTACAGTGGTGTAGCGGAAGTCAGACGAACGGTTTGATATGGAAAAATAGTAGTCTATCATGCCGGGAAGCTACCTCTAATTGGCCTGCAAAAACCACCTAGGCTACAGCGCGTCGCGCGAGGTTTGCTTTATTATCTCGCTCTCATCGCGCAGACTATTAGTTCTAGAGAGGAAATGGAAATCTAATACAGTCTAGTGGAAGTTTAATGTAGTCTTGATTTTGTACCGGGATACGTTTTCCCTAGAGGCCGCAATTTCCGAGTTATTCAAGAAAACGTACAAAAGTGACCTTTAAACGCCTGACAGCCTCTACGTTCAACCCCACCGGTCACGAATTTTAGTTTGTTGTTCATGGCACTCCCCCCTACCAGTATACACAAATTTGCGACCACAACATATATTCTCTATATTCAGCCTTCTTCACTGACTAGGCTATTACGCCGCCAGTTTAGTCGCCTATTTCGTTCACGTTATTAATTAAACTTCCCAGTGAGGGTAATGAAAGAAAAAAAACACTTTTGTAAATGTTATGCAGAAACTAATTTACAATTCAATCTAAGTTCAACGCTTACAAGCACAGTAGTTTCGTATGAAACTGGGGACCTAGAAACGACGGAGAGGCTTCGTCCCCACCGTACCCCGCAGTGGTGCATAACCCCACAACATGCTACAGCAGTCCACTCACCTCACCGCCGCCCCACACCGAACCCAGAGTTATTGTGCGGTTCGGCCCCCAATGGACCCCTTCCCCCCGGGAACGTCTCTCACCAGATGAGTATAACCGGCAGAATAAGGGGAACCAGCCCGCATTCGTCGAGGCAGATGGAAAACGGCCTTAAAAACCATCCACAGACTGGCCGGCACACCGGACCTCGACACTAATGCGGCGGGCGGATTCGTGCCGGGGACCGGCAAGCCTTCCCGCCCGGAAAGCAACGCGTTAGACCGTACGGCTAATCGGGCGGGCAGTTTCGTAGTAAGAAAAACAAACGAACAAAACGATTTAGTTGTTAATTTTATGCCGTTAAAATTCTCAAAATTGTGAGATAAAGTTTATACAAACATCAATCTTACAACAACTTGTAAGCAAACGACTAAGCCGATGGCGTAATAGTCCAGTCAACGAAGACCATAAAAAGTTGAATACTCGAAATAATTTGTGTAGTCGCAAATTTTTGTACTTTGGTAGGGGGGAGTGCCATGAACAACAAACTAAAAATCCTGACCGGTGAGCGATCGGGCCTTGAATGTGAGAATGGGGGTGCGTTTGAGGTCACGTTCATACGTTACGGTTTTTTTTTCTTTTTATTTAGTAACTACTGCCTCTAGCAAAAAATACTACGGCAAGAAGTTAAACATTAAGTTTCCTACAAAAAAGGTCCTATTCATTTTCTCTCAGGGACTAATAGTTAGCCGCGCGGCATTAGCCGAGCGGTCTAGGCGCGGCAGTCATGGACTGTGCGGCTGGTCCCGGCGGAGGTTCGACTCCTCCCTCGGGCATGGGTGTGTGTGTTTCTCCTTAGGATAATTTAGGTTAAGTAGTGTGTAAGCTTAGGGACTGATGACCTTCGCAGTCAAGTCCCATAGGATTTCACACGCATTTTTGACTAATAGTTTGCGCGAAGAGAGCGAGAGAATACTGAAAATCTCGCGCGATGCGCATGCGCTGTAGCTTACGTGATTTGTGTAGGCTAATTTGAGATAGTTTCCCGACTTGATAAACTACACGTTCCCTGTATCAAATTGTTCGGCTCTACTTCTCTACACCATGGTATCCCAGACCGTGTTCCGCAGAAGCCTGGCGTTCCGTGACAAGCGAATAAGTGCTCTGCAAAAAAACTGTCAATAACATGGCGTTTTCTTTTCGACGTGTATTAATTTTTCAAAATTTTATTATGATTTCCGTGTTTTTATTTAAAATTGAAATAATCACTTAATAAAACAATTGTTTCTCATTTTCAAAAAATTTATTAACCTTCAGAATAAGGTTGTTCTGTAGAAGTACCAGGATTCTGAAAGGATTCAGAGGAAAAGTTGGGGAACCCCTGCTCTGCACCACTGCGGTACGTGGTAAACTTTAGTCGTTCACACCCTGTATGTAACGTTGTCATGGGCTCCAGTGTAATGACATACCGCGTATTACTACTAACTCCAGGTTAGTTTGCGAACGTGGTAAGCTAATAAAATCGCTGCATCTGAGCTAGAGCAATTTACGTTTTGTGCGATGACAATGAGGTCTGCGCTCGACATGTCCAATTTATTGGGAGATAGTTCGTGAGCTGTGCAAACCGTCACAGTTGCGAGCATTAATGCCACTCTCCAAACCAGAAATGACGCTGCGCAATAAATAAAAAGTCGTGTATGACGTAACGGGCTGGCACGACAGCAATAACTGGACAACAGATGGGCGTGTGCTGTCATTTTGGCTCGCGTTAATTGAAACAGGTATATACGGCCAATGATAGCTGTAGCATTTCTGTTATAATGGACGGGCAAGGGGGAGGGCGTCCGCACATAACGTCGGATTTGCTCAGTGGAGAACCATAGTTTAAAGCCCCGCCACATCAACTTTTGCCGGTGCAAATTATTGCGAGGTGTGGGTTCCACTGAAAAAATACGACAAGCTGTATGGCAATACGAAACATTAATCGGTAAAAGAATAATGTGCCACTCGAGTGCTACAAGCGAGAAAATATTAAGGTTATAATGAACAGTGGAGTTCGCTAGAGTATATGTTTGTTTACCGGTTTGACAGAAGCCGTCTTCAGAAAAAGGGCCAAAAATTCCGAACATGGCCGAAACCGGTAAATAAATATTATTGGATCAAATACCATTTTACGAACATTAAACGTTTTGGGTGCGGCTTCTCTGAGTGTCTCAATACGAATGCGAATTTCATCCATCATTTCGGGATCCCCTGTTCATAAACCCCCCAGCACACAAAAATAATATTTGCAACTATACGAGTATGAGACACGTTACAAGATATTCAGTAGAGTCCCTTTTAGGAATACCACCTTGGAAAATATATTTGTTTCAGACAGAGAAAACAACGCTTAATTCGTTTCACAAGTACTATAGATCACGGATAGCTGTCTTCAACGTAGGTGGTGCTTAATTTAAGCATAGTCCTGTTGCCGGTGGTATGCTGTTTCCTTTCTCCGACCTTTGAAACGACTTACTCAACCAGTTGAGCATGTATATGAAGATGGTATCTGTTCTTTCGGAAGAAGATACCATCGGTGACCGTACAGCTCGTTAGAATAAATATAGAATTAAATCAATACAGTGAAATGAAATGAATACAGGCGTTGATATACGTCAAGGGGGGACAGTTGAAAATGTGTGCCCCGACCGGGACTCGCACCCGAGATCTCCTGCTTTCATGGCGGACGCTCTATCCATCTGAGCCACCGAGGACACAGAGGATGGTGTGACTGCAGGGACTTATATCTGGCACGCCTCTCGTGAGACCCACATTTCCAACTTATTGTCCCGCACTATATTTGTAGTGCCCCTGCCCATTACACTCATTAATCGCGGCTTTACCGATTCCCGTAAGAGTTCGGTCAATGTGTGTGTTTCCACACAGAAGATGGTCAAATGGCCGGTGAGCCTTAACTATACAGGGTGTTACAAAACGGTGCGGCCAAACTTTCAGGAAACATTCCTCACACACAAAGAAAGAAAATATGTTATGTGGACATGTGTCCGGAAACGCTTAATTTCCATGTTAGAGCTCATTTTAGTTTCTTCCACCTACGCTCAATGGAGCACGTTATCATGATTTCATACGGGATACTCTACCTGTGCTGCTAGAACATGTACCTTCACAAGTACGACACAACATGTGGTTCATGCACGATGGAGCTCCTGCACATTTCAGTCGAAGTGTTCGTACGCTTCTCAACAACAGATTCGGCGACCGATGGATTGGTATTAGAGACGGACCAATTCCATGGCCTCCACCCTCTCCTGACCTCAACCCTCTTGACTTTCATTTATGGGGGCATTTGAAAGCTCTTGTCTACGCAACCCCGGTACCAAATGTAGGGACTCTTCGTGCTCGTATTGTGGACGGCTGTGATACAATACGCCATTCTCCAGGGCTGCATCAGAGCATCAGGGAATCCATACGACGTAGGGTGGATGCATGTATCCTCGCTAACGGAGGACATTTTGAACATTTCCTGTAACAAAGTGTTTGAAGGCACGCTGGTATGTTCTGTTGCTGTGTTTCCATTCCATGATTAATGTGATTTGAAAAGAAGTAATAAAATGAGCTCTAACATGGAAAGTAGGCGTTTCCGAACACATGTCCACATAACATATTTTCTTTCTTTGTGTGTGAGGAATGTTTCCTGAAAGTTTGGCCGTACCTTTTTGTAACACCCTGTATATATGAAGATGGTATCTGTTCTTTCGGACTGCCATGTAAGCAGGAGATCCCGGGTTCGAGTCCCGGTCGGGGCACACATTTTCAACTGTCCCCTTTGACGTATATCAACACCTGTATGCAGCTAAGGGTATTCATTTCATTGTATTGATTTAATTGTAAATTCAGTTGACCATGGACGCCGTACCGCGGTGATGCTTCGCGTTTTTCACATTAACAAATAGTTGCCTGAGGTGAAAGAAGCGACAAGTCGCAGAAAAAAAAATGCCCGGACCGACAGGGGTTTGAACCACCTATCTTTCGATATCTAGACGAGTCAGCATATAATGCCGATGGAATTGTGTGCGGAAGAAGTGTTGCTGGTTGTAAAAACAGCTGGGTCTTCGATAGTGAACAAGCGGCGACTTGCGTCGCTTGGGTCTGGCCATGGCAGCAGTCCAGCTAGCACTATGATGGTACACTATGTGATCAAAAGTATCCGGACACCCCCAAAAACATATTAGGTGCATTGTGCTGTCACCTATTGCCACGTACTCTATATCAGTGACCTCAGTAGTCATTAGACATCTTGAGAGATCAGAATGGGGGGCTCCGCGGAACTCACGGACTTCGAAAGTGGTCAAGTATTGGGTTTCACTTGTGTCATACGTCTGTACGCGAGATTGCCACACTCCTGAACGTCCCAAGGTCCACTGTTCCCGATGTGTTAGTGAAGTGGAAACGTGAAGGGACACGTACAGCATAGAAACGTACAGGCCGACCCCGTCTGTTGACTGAGAGACACTGCAGACAGTTGAAGAGGGTCGTAATGTGTAATAGGCAGACATCTATCCAGACCATCACACAGGAATTCCAAACTGCAACAGGATCCACTGCAAGTACTATGACAGTTAGGCGGAAGGTGAGAAAACTTGGTTTTCATAGTCGAGCAGCTGCTCATATGCCACACATCTCGCCGGTAAATGCCAAACGACGCCTCGCTCGGTGCGAAGAAAATAAACTTTGGACGATTGAACAGTGGAAATACTTTGTGTGGAGTGACGAATCACGGTACACAATGTGGCGGTCCGATGGCAGGTTGTAGGTATGGTGACTGCCCGGTGAACGTCGTCTTCCAGCGTGTGTAGTGCCAATAGTAAAATTCGGAGGCAATGGTGTTGTGGTGGTCGTGTTTTTCATGGAGGGGGCTTACACTCCTTGTTGTTTTGCGTGGCACTATCACAGCACAGGCCTACATTGATGTTTTAAGCACCTTCTTGCTTCCCACTGTTTAAGAGCAATGTGGCGATTGCATTTTTCAAGACGATCGAGCACCTATTCATAATGCACGGCCTGTAGCGGAATGGTTACACGACAGTAACATCCCTGTAATGGTCTGGCCTGCACAGAGTCCTGACCTGAAGCCTACAGAACACCTTTGGGATGTTTTGGAACGCCGACTTCGTGCCAAGCCTCACCGACCGACATCGATACCTCTCCTCAGTGCAGCACTCCGTGAAGAAGGGTCTGCGATTCACCAAGCAACCGCCGGCCGTTGTGGCCAAGCGGTTATAGGCGCTACAGTCTGGAACCGCGCGACCGCTACGGTCGCAGGTTGGAATCCTGCCTCGGGCATGGATGTGTGTGATGTCCTTAGGTTAGTTAGGTTTAAATAGTTCTAAGTTCTAGGGGACTGATGACCTCCTATGTTAAGTCCCATAGTGCTCAGAGCCATTTGAACCATATGAACCCAAGCAACCTTCCAGCACCTGATTGAACGTATGCCTGCGAGAGTGGAAGCTATCATCAAGGCTAAGGGTGGGCCAACACCATACTGAATTCTAGCATTACCGATGGAGGGCGCCACGATCTTGTAAGGCATATTCAGCCAGGTGTCCGGATACTTTTGATCACATTGTGTATGTAGGGAGTTAAAAAAAAATGGGGTACAGTAGTGTAGCAGCTCCTCATCAGGTAAGCAATGTTTGAGGTGGTGTACAAAGCGATGCCACTGGACAGTGGATGGCTGGAAACGAACGATTTGGAGCGGTGAATGACGCTATACACTTTGGTAATCGGAGGGAAGAGTATGGATGTGGCAAATGCCGCAGAACGTTACCTACCACCGTGTGTATTGGAAACAGTGAAGCACGAAGGAGATGTGGTTACGCTGTGGGAGTGATTTTCATGGTTCGGACGAGGTCCATTTATTGCGCATAAGAAAGCCGTAAATGCGGAAGGATATGAACACATTTTACAACATTGTGTGCTTCGTACAGTACAGCAACAATTAGGAGACGGTGATCGTTTGTATTACCACGAAATGCACCCTGCCTTAAAGCAACATATGTGAGACAGTGTTTTGTGGATAGTAACATTCCTGAAATGGATTAGCCAGTTCAGAGTCCCCCAATGCAACACATCGTCCACTTCACTCCAGACCCCACCGTCCAAAAGCACTACCTTCTCTGGTTTCGGCTCGTGAGGAAGGATGGGCTGCCTTTCCTCCACAGACATTCAGAGACCTCATTGAAAGTGTGCTCGTGAGAGCTCAGGCCATATTAAAACCCACTGATACGTACTTTTGATCAGATAGTGTACATAGCTTTTGACAATATTGGCTGGAACACACGCTTTGAAATTTTGAAGGTAGAAAGGGGTAAAATGCAGGTAGCGAAAGGTTATTTACAGCTTTTACAGAAATCAGACGGCAGTTACAGGAGTCGAGAGGCATGGACGGGAGGCGGTGCTTGAGGAGGGAGTGAGACAGAGTTGTAGCCCATCCCCGATGTTATCCAGACTGTGCATTGAGCAAGCAGTGAAAGAAGCAAGGAAAAAATTGGAGTAGGAATTAAAGTTCAGGGAGAAGAAGTAAAAACTTTATGGATTGCTGTTGGCATTGTAATTCTTTTGGGGACAGCAAAGGACTTGGAAGAGCAGTTGAATGTAATGGACAGTGCCTTGAAAAGAGGATATAAGATGAACATCAACAAAAGCAAAGCAAGGATAATGGAATGTAGTAGAATTAAATCAGGTGTTGCGGAGGAAATTGGATTAGGAAACGAGACACTTAAAGAAGTTAATGAGTTTTGCTATTTATGCAGTAAAATAAGTAGAGACGATATAAAATGCAGACTGCCGATGGCAAGAAAAGCGTTTCTGAAGAAGAGAAATTTGTTAACATTGAACGTAGATTTAAGTGTTAGGAAGTCTTTTTCTAAAGGTATTTATATGAAGTGTAGCCATGTATGGAAGCGAAACATGGACGATAAACAGATTAGTCAAGTAGACAATAGATGCTTTTGAAATGTGGTGCTACAGTAGACTGCTGAAAATTTGATGAGTAAATCGGGTAACTAATGCGGAGATACGGAATAGAATTGGGGAGAAAAGAAATTGGTGGCACAACTTGACTAAAATATGGATTGGTTGGCTGGTCACATTCCGAGACATCAAGGATCACAATTTTTGTATTGGGGGGAGGGGAGGAGGGCGGGGGGTGGTAAATGTCGCAGCTCCGGTAAATGTCGGTAGCTCCGTGAGGCTATTTGCAGATGACACGGTTGTCTACAAGAAAGTAGCAACATCAGAAGACTCGTACGTACTCCAGGAAGACCTGCAGAGGATTAATGAATGGTGCGACAGCTGGCAGCTTTCCCTAAACGTAGATAAATGTAATATAATGCGCATACATAGGGGCAGAAATCCATTCCAGTACGATTATGCCATAGGTGGTAAATCATTGGAAGCGGTAACGACCGTAAAATACTTAGGAGTTACTATCCGGAGCGATCTGAAGTGGAATGATCACATAAAACAAATAGTGGGAAAAGCAGGCGCCAGGTTGAGATTCATAGGAAGAATTCTAAGAAAATGTGACTCATCGACGAAAGAAGTAGCTTACAAAACGCTTGTTCGTCCGATTCTTGAGTATTGCTCATCAGTATGGGACCCTTACCAGGTTGGATTAATAGAAGAGATAGACATGATCCAGCGAAAAGCAGCGCGATTCGTCATGGAGACATTTAGTCAGCGCGAGAGCGTTACGGAGATGCTGAACAAGCTCCAGTGGCGGACACTTCAAGAAAGGCGTTACGCAATACGGAGAGGTTTATTATCGAAATTACGAGAGAGCACATTCCGGGAAGAGATGGGCAACATATTACTACCGCCCACATATATCTCGCGTAATGATCACAACGAAAAGATCCGAGAAATTAGAGCAAATACGGAGACTTACAAGCAGTCGTTCTTCCCACGCACAATTCGTGAATGGAACAGGGAAGGGGGGATCAGATAGTGGTACAATAAGTACCCTCCGCCACACACCGTAAGGTGGCTCGCGGAGTATAGATGTAGATGTAGATGTAGAAGAGATGAAAACGGTAAACTGATTCAGAAGGGTGTAGGTTGCAACGGTTATTCAGAGATGAAGAGCCTTGCACAGGATGGAGTGCCATGGGGAGCTGCATTAACCATTCTTCGGGCTAAAGATCACAACACAGTGAACATCAACGTTGCCCATCCAATGCACTCTACCAAACCTTGTCGTTTTGTGGATCAGATCGTGTGCGGTGTTGCTTGTCAAGCCCCTCCATTGTAAATCGCGTCTCAGGAGGTATACATATATCTATAAATTAATGAATTTACGAAATCCATGAAACAGCATGAGGCAGGCGGTAAGAGTGTGCTAGAAGATGCCATGGCATGTGCTGGGTTAGGCATTTAACGTGCCAGTGGCCCACATTATGTTAATACGAGTTATGCTACCCCCGATCGGCAAAGTAGGATACACAATGGTTCCCCATCCTTTGGATCGGCATTGTTTGTAGTGACGATTCGCATTGCCTGACAAGCGCCGTCTAGAGGTCAGTGATGATCCTCAGTGGTGGTCTTAAGTTTCTTTCTTTGGTGTAGACTGCCTTTGCATGTCTACTGTCCCATGGCAACCATAATCTGTGCACAGATAGAGATGAAATGACCAAGGAATTGTATTAATTTTTCCTCACTACAGGACGACATGATGGACATGTCGCCAACGCATCTCCAAAACGTTGTCTGCGAACAGTATACAACCTCACATTTTGGCTGCTGGTATTGTCCTAACAGAATTCAACACGCAGTCGACCACTGTACCTCTAGGACCTTCAGCTAACAATAGCAACCCGATTTAAGACGTCACGAGTGTTGTGGCACATGTGTTAATTGGGCTATATTGTAAAGGACCGGGGTTCGACTCCCTGTCTAGCCAACCAGATTTATGTTTTCCCCATTTTTCCTAAATAATTTATCGGAAACATGACAATTCATGTGAAAAAAAAGTCACCGTTAACTTCAGTATACAGTAAAAACTCGATTAACCGTCACTCTTTAAACCGTCAATTTCTGTTAACCGTCACTGCTGTTAACAGCATAATAATACTGTAATAACAGAATGCTCTAAGGTGCAGTGACGCGTTCGCTTTGTTTATTTACTCTATTTTAGTGGGAAGTGAATGTGCCCGCCCGCCGTAGAATGGTACATAAATATGACCTTCAGTTGACGTGCTAACACATCTCCCCTTTTTCTTGTCTTTGTCTCACTTGTGAGTCAACAATCACCACTGGATCGGTTTCCACTTGTGGCGAGAAGACTGTAATTGTCGCAGTGTATCTAGCGGGCTATGCCGTGTTACGTGTTTTCCACTTGAATAAGCTTTATTGACTAATATTTTACACTACCGTATTTAGTGCAGGTGTGTGTGATACAGTGACTTGATAAAATGACTGAAAAACGTAAACGTGTTGTTTTAGGAGTCAATCAAAAACTTGAAATTATAAAACGCTTAAGAAAGGGCGAAACTGCGACAAGTGTAGCGCTGATTTATGGTATTAGAAGAACAACGGTTAACGATATAAAACGTGATGCTGATAAAATAGAACAATATGTGTCAACAATGCAGAGCATGGATGGAGATGTGCGAACAAGAAAGACAATGAAACCTGCAAAATATGATGAATTGGACACTGCAATGTAGCGTTGGTTTATACAAGCAAGAAGTCAGGGGATTCCACTTTCAGGGCCTATAATAATGGCCAAGGCTGTTGAAATGAACAAACTTGATGGTGACTCGTCTTTTAAAGCAAGTATCGGATAGCTCGAAAAGTTTAAATTTCGTCATGGCATTCGCCAACTTGATATCAGTGGAGAAAAACTCAGCGCGGATAGCTCTGTAATTGCTGAGTTCCGGGAACAATTTAAAGAAAAAATGGCTGAATTGAATGTTTTTACGGAGCAAGTTTACAATTTTGATGAAACTGGGCTTCATTGGAAGGCTTTACCACAAAAGACATTAGCATCACTCTCTGAAAAAGCTGCTCCAAGTTTCAAAGTACAAAAAGATCGCATCACTGCTATGGTTTGCAGAAATGCGACCGGCATTGCTATTGCTATTAGACAATGCCCCAACGCACCCTACTTGTGAAATGAAAAGTGATGACGGTAACATAACATGTCTCTTCCTTCCAGCAAACACAACTTCACTTATACAGCCCATGGATCACGGAATCATCAAAACATGAAACGTCGTTATGGAAAAATATTTATCGAAAGTTTGCTCTCATCTGATGAATCAACATCTGTAAAACAGTTTGGAGGTCTTAAAGTATTAAAGATGCCATTTTCAATATTGCCAGTGCATGGAGTGATTTGTCAGTGTCAAATCTCAAGAACGGCTGGAATAAACTTTGGCCTCAACCTAGAGGTGAAGAATCGGAGGAGCCTGAGTGTGTGACAGTTGACGAGCAGAAGAAGTATCAGAGTGGTTAGAGTGTGACAAAGTGGACGGGGGTTTTCAAATTTTGAGTGATGACGAAATTGTTGCCAGCGTAAGTGCCACCAAAGAAGAAGAAGAAGAAGAAGGGGCTGATGAAGACGAGTGTTCAAACCATGAAGAAAAACAAACTATTAGCCATCCAGAGGCCGAAACAATGCATTCCAAGTGTATAGAATGGTTTGAAAGTCAAGAAGAGGCTAATGAACGCAGGCACTACTGCTCCGAAAAATACGAAATATTGCCGCGGTGTAAGTTCGCCGTCTATTCGCTCAACCGTCACGACCACGGTCCCGAAGATGACGGTTAATCGAGTTTCCACTGTATTTTGCTTTATAATCGGAGCGGGTGATAAAGCATTTAAAATGGGGACTACCAGTTC
Source organism: Schistocerca nitens (assembly GCF_023898315.1). Lineage (NCBI taxonomy): Eukaryota > Metazoa > Arthropoda > Insecta > Orthoptera > Acrididae > Schistocerca > Schistocerca nitens. The sequence goes on from NC_064615.1 coordinate 356,916,288, forward strand.
CTCTCTTCACCTAGTTGGTTACGTCGTTTTTGAACATCGATCTGAGATGCTTCAGAATAACGCGCCTCACTACAAGAACAGACGGCAATGGCAGCACGCGAATCTTACAACCATTCAGACTAGAGGGTACGGAAACATAATTACATTATTTTGACAGGTGTATTGTTACACTCTTTTGACATGCATATGTGATGGAACTACGAGTGGAAGTCAAAATGTGAAAGCAGTTTTCTTTTTTAAAAAAAAAAATCTCTATTGAGAAAAAAAACATTGCAAACAGTATCAGTTCTCAAATTAATTTCACTTAACCCTTATGCACATTGTCTACCTCTTGACAGCCGTCCATATTCCGTGCCGGAAGAAGCTTTGTGGCATCTTTCACTGCCTTCTCAACCTCGACATCTAACGAAACCATGGATTCGCGCAGGTGCTCCTTCGGCAGACCAAAAAGGTGAAAATCACTTTGAGCTGTGTCAGTACTGTACGGTGGATGCTCCAGCAGCTCAGCTCAAAGATTATGAAAGCTCTAGAATGTTTTCCCATCTGTATAATGCTGGACAATCTCCTGAAACATAATCTCACCTTTTGAAAGCTTTCGCCTCTTATTTGTTTTGATTCTAGGTTTCAGATGTCGCAGTGGCTCACAGAAGCTGTTACTTTTCACTATTTCACATTTACGAGTGTAGTAATTTATTGGTCGACTTTTCATGTCCAAAAACACTGTTACCGGCTTTCCTTTGGAAGCGTGGCTTTTGAACTTTTTGGTGCAGGCCAATTTGAATATTTCTACATCCCTTGCTTTGTGGTTCGTAGTGATGGAGCATCGTCCATCAACAATTACTTTGCGATTGAGAAAGTCATCTCCTTCCTCTTTAAAACGCCTTAATGTTGATTTCGAAGTTTCCACACATTACTGTTTGTGTTCCACAGCTTTATACCCAACGAGCACAAAGTTTTCCGATAGTGTAGAGATTCGTTGATGGCTGCAAATGCTGAACCGTTTCTAATGTTCATTTCATACGCAGTTTCATGAATTCTAGTACGACGCTCATCAAGAATCATTCGCTCATCTGTTTCTATGTTCCTGTCCGGCCCGAACGCACTACGTCGCTTACAGATACACGTCAATTTTTAAAGCGATTTATCCATTCGCAATGTTTCGTTCGCTTGTATGACAACTATTACCACACTGCTGCTGCATTCTGCGAATAATTTTCGCAGCTTTTGTCCCTTCAAAGTACAGAAAATGCTTCATGCCCCCACAGTCCTTCCTTGGTATTTATGGACAATAAAACGCTCTGAAATCTCTGCAGAGCTCTTCACTGAAACCAACGCTAAACAATGAGGTTAAACATTGTCATTATTGAGTCATTGCTGGTAACCTATAGGCACAAAAGGTAATTGCCTTTACGTATTGACTTGCCCTCTTATTTACATTAAATATCGGTATACGAATAGAGAGAAGACATCTTCAATTAAGTAACTAGTGAACTTCGGAGTCTCTCGACAAATCGGCAACAAAAATCCGTTGCTGTGATTGTTAACTGAATTTATCACCTGATTAACTAGTTAATCTCAGAATGAGATTTTCACTCTGCAGCGGAGTGTGCGCTGATGTGAAACTTCCTGGCAGATTAAACTAGTTAATGCTGGAGAACATCGGACTCTCTCTGTTCGAAATCACAGTACGAGACATTGTGCTTTAATCAAACATTGCGTTATATTTTGCAATAAGAATAATGAAGACACTTCCTTTTCTCGTCAGCGGTTTCAAAGCTTCTATCGAAATTTAGTGACTGGAGGCAAAATGATAAAGTAAATTTGAATATGGGTGGGCGACTGCTTTTTGCACTAACCAAATCGCGTATTTTAGTTTCCTCGAGAAAAGAAGTGCAATTACATTTCATTCTGACCTGTCTGGAAATAATGCAGTCACTTTTAGCCGTTTGCTCTCGCGCGGCTCTGCGTTACACTTCTACTCAATGGTTTATTCAGCGTGTGTGTCGGCATGGAGGGGAAAGCCATTTGCTTTGATTGATGGGCCTTTTCAAAACATGAGCTGCCCTTGTAGAGGGCCACTACTAACTCAATTTTTTTGCGGATCTGATCTTTCTCTGTTCTTTGTCTGCTGTATTAATGTCGCAGTCATTGCACAGAGTAAAAGCATTTTTACAAATGGCGCTGGTTGCAATGGTTAGTGCAATCCATTTGACTTTAGTTATCAGATGGACTATAATAATTACCACAGCTTGCGATTATAATCACAAATCAGAAGTGTGTGTGTGTGTGTGACACGTAGGTTTCTTTAAAAAAACATAACCTACTACATCTACATTGAGTATTTCGCAAGCCGCCGTACGTGTGCGGTGGTAGGTACTCTGGGAGCAGTATCATTTCTCCGCTTTGCTCTTCCAACAAATACGTTCAAACGAAAATGCAAGGACATACAAAAATGCAAATGTCGCCCAAAAGTTAAATAGTTGTAGTTCATCACATTAATTTGCCAATACAGGTGAACTGACTCGGTACGTCGTGGATTAAACCGTTAAAACGTTCTTCACCAAAGCCTGTAGATCATTCTGAATGCGAAAAATCTATCATTCCAGAGATCCTCCTCGAAAGAAAACCATTTTCTCGTGTCATTTTTCCGATGGCACTCACTGCATGAACATCACAAATATTTCGAGATACTTCCGCTGCCCTCATCCATGTATTAACCCCAAAGCGAACAGAAGCGCACAAATGTTAGACTTTTTCCACTCGACACTTCATGTCCTAACTCCTAATAACATTCATTACCTTAAACTATACAAAATTCAATATGTAACCGTAAAAATAATACTGGAATTTTAAATAACAGTTGGTAAATACACGCATAGTGACCTTCGCGCCAGTACAAAGAAAAGTTCTACAAACTTATGCAACATGTTTTTTTCCGAGGTAAATTTCCACACTGGTGGTAGACTAGATGCTACAACATTCCTCACGTCGTATACAGCATGAGCAATGGTCCTACAGCTGTTTTTGTCGCCAAGTATTTCCTTCGCTGCGCAGTTCTGCCCTGCCCTTCGTCGTCTGCGTCTCAGTCTGCGCCTGGCTGCACAGCATCGTGTCACTAGTTTCTTGGGGGGCTTAACAATAATAAATAATTTTAAACTGGCCAAAGCGAGCGCATCAACACGCGACGTAGATTTTAGGCACAAGGTTCGATGCTTCGCGATCAGCTAGACGGACACCGGTCGCCGTGGGTGGCGTCCGGCTACATTGGGAGCAAATTCTCCGGTGGAAAGCAGTCCAAGCTAGAGATGGGGATCTGCTTCTGAAATGATTCAAACATCTAGAGCCCTCTACGGAGTGGAAGGTTGGTGATGCGGAAAAAAGGAGCAGTCCGAGAGTTCTCTCTTAGTGACTTAAGTGAGCTGAACGAATATTCTAGGACAGGCTGCTGCAACACCATGCCACACATCATGCTTAGTTAGTCACTATGGTAAAGACCATTATTCTAACATACGCCCCACTAGCTACAGAAAAGTATTGTAGTATGTAAGACATACTTCGCTGCTGTGAACAGTTGTCAGCAATGAAAACAATAGGAATTGAAAAAAGGCCAATTCTTTAGAATGCAGCACTAATGCAGAAGATATTTAGTCACTTTTTATTTTGCTCTTAATCCAGTAAGACATGTTGCAAGGCTCTTCCGTGTCGACCCATTCGACACTTCTCAGCGAGGACGATAACACTATGGAGCGGGTAGCGCTCGGGCGCGGCGATTTACTTGGGAGCGACCGAACTGCAAGGAACTGACTCGCGAAATGATGGTGCTAGCTCCCGTCATCCTGCGGTGGAACAGGCAGTCGCAAGCTCTTTTGCGGAAATGTTTCTGAAAGCTTTTGCTGTTACTGGAGGGTCAGGAACTAAACTAAACTCCGCGCGAACAGGCCATGAAGGCCCAATGGTATCGACCGTCCGCCTTGTCATTTTCAGCCCACAGGCGTCACCGGATGCAGGTTGGAGGGGCATGTGGTCAGCACACCGCTCTCCCGGCCGTATGTCAGTTCACGAGACCGAAGCCGCTAATTCCCACCGGAGCCGCTAACTCTCAATCAAGTAGCTCCTCAGTTTGCCTCACAAGGGCCGAGTGCACCCCGCTTGCCAACAGCGCTCGGCAGACCGGATGGTACCCATCCAATTGCTAGCCCAGCCCGATAGCACTTAACTTCGGTGATCTAACGGAAAGCGGTGTTAGGACGGTCTAAGTTATATTTGCCATTCCATCAAATTGATACTTGTAGCATGCAGACGGAATTCGGTTTAAAAAATAAAGGAACAAGGACGCTTGAACTCTCGACTTTACACTATGCTACGTTTACCATGGGAACACACACAATATCAGGTCACTTTATTACAACTTGAAGAATATTTTATACTTAACATTGTAACAGTTCATGTACACTGAACATTAACATACTGCTTGATATAGAACAAGATACTAAATTCATCTCACAGGGTACAACTGATGATAAACATGCATGCAGAGTTCTATCCAGCACAATTACCACATTGGTGGCTCAGTGGAGAGATGATGCTGTCATCTTCAAAATAAAAAAAAAAAAAAAACTGGTCTTACGTTAAATCAGTAAGTGGCTCGAAACAGCATATCCAGACACTCCGGGATGATGATGGCATTGAAACACAGGATGACACGCGTAAAGCTGAAATACTAAACACCTTTTTCCAAAGCTGTTTCACAGAGGAAGACCGCACTGCAGTTCCTTCTCTAAATCCTCGCACAAACGAAAAAATGGTTGACATCGAAATAAGTGTCCAAGGAATAGAAAAGCAACTGGAATCACTCAACAGAGGAAAGTCCACTGGACCTGACGGGATACCAATTCGATTCTACACAGAGTACGCGAAAGAACTTGCCCCCCTTCTAACAGCCGTGTACCGCAAGTCTCTAGAGGAACGGAGGGTTCCAAATGATTGGAAAAGAGCACAGGTAGTCCCAGTCTTCAAGAAGGGTCGTCGAGCAGATGCGCAAAACTATAGACCTATATCTCTGACGTCGATCTGTTGTAGAATTTTAGAACATGTTTTTTGCTCGAGTATCATGTCGTTTTTGGAAACCCAGAATCTACTATGTAGGAATCAACATGGATTCCGGAAACAGCGATCGTGTGAGACCCAACTCGCGTTATTTGTTCATGAGACCCAGAAAATATTAAATACAGGCTCCCAGGTAGATGCTATTTTTCTTGACTTCCGGAAGGCGTTCGATACAGTACCGCACTGTCGCCTGATAAACAAAGTAAGAGCCTACGGAATATCAGACCAGCTGTGTGGCTGGATTGAAGAGTTTTTAGCAAACAGAACACAGCATGTTGTTATCAATGGAGAGACGTCTACAGACGTTAAAGTAACCTCTGGCGTGCCACAGGGGAGTGTTATGGGACCATTGCTTTTCACAATATATATAAATGACCTAGTAGATAGTGTCGGAAGTTCCATGAGGCTTTTCGCGGATGATGCTGTAGTATACAGAGAAGTTGCAGCATTAGAAAATTGTAGCGAAATGCAGGAAGATCTGCAGCGGATAGGCACTTGATGGAGGGAGTGGCAACTGTCCCTTAACATAGACAAATGTAATGTATTGCGAATACATAGAAAGAAGGATCCTTTATTGTATGATTATATGATAGCGGAACAAACACTGGTAGCAGTTACTTCTGTAAAATATCTGGGAGTATGCGTGCGGAACGATTTGAAGTGGAATGATCATATAAAAGTAATTGTTGGTAAGGCGGGTACCAGGTTGAGATTCATTGGGAGAGTGCTTAGAAAATGTAGTCCATCAACAAAGGAGGTGGCTTACAAAACACTCGTTCGACCTATACTTGAGTATTGCTCATCAGTGTGGGATCCGTACCAGATCGGGTTGACGGAGGAGATAGAGAAGATCCAAAGAAGAGCGGCGCGTTTCGTCACAGGGTTATTTGGTAACCGTGATAGCGTTTCGGAGATGTTTAATAAACTCAAGTGGCAGACTCTGCAAGAGAGGCGCTCTGCATCGCAGTGTAGCTTGCTCGCCAGGTTTCGAGAGGGTGCGTTTCTGGATGAGGTATCGAATATATTGCTTCCCCCTACTTATACCTCCCGAGGAGATCACGAATGTAAAATTAGAGAGATTAGAGCGCGCACGGAGGCTTTCAGACAGTCGTTCTTCCCGCGAACCATACGCGACTGGAACAGGAAAGGGAGGTAATGACAGTGGCACGTAAAGTGCCCTCCGCCACACACCGTTGGGTGGCTTGCGGAGTATAAATGTAGATGTAGATGTAGATGTAGAACACATATAGATACTGCACTGAAACAGCTGATTCAGAATACCCAAGACTTCTTCCAGGAAGGCACACATCCGGCAAAATTAAAACGATTCTGAGTGGCAGCCAATTTTATTGCCACCGTAAGTGAACGACTCGGTCTTTGCTTCTGTATCGGCCAGCTGGCAGCTAGGCTAAATGCTAAAGACTGTACTTACGAGAGCTATTCGGACAGTAAGAAACGATCGGCAGCGAAATGGAAACCATAGTGAAAGTCAAGACTGTTTTATCTATAAACAGTTAGCTGCACTTTCTAGCTATGCCTCTACATACTCGCCGCTGCGACTTACACATCTGTCGTAGTGATGTAACAACTTTCCATAACCCTTCTCATAGAAGACAGCCTCCTGTGCTTTCCAACAATTTTCTACGCTGGACTGAAGCTCGTTGTCTGGGCCAAAATGTTGTCTTCATAGCCAGAGGTTCATTCGAACAGAGATGAAAATCAGGTGGAGCCAAGTCCAGGCTGTATAGTGGGTAACCAAACACTTCTGGTCTAAAACGTTGTAGACGTGTCCTCATTGCCCTTGCAGTGTGCGGCCCAGAACTGCCTTGAAGAAGGAAATGCGTATAGAGTTGCGTGAAATCAGAAGAAATCTCCCGGCAGGCACCCGTACTTGGCGGGAGATACTATTTTTAGGCACCTATGCGAGCTCTCTGTGTGCTCAGAAACGAGAAGAGCGACGTAACGTTATCTACGGGCATACTAGAGACACTGCCCTACACGTCAGTGCGAAGCGTCGTTGGATTGTCACTGTGGTTTCCATTTCGCCACAGATCGTTCCTTACTTTCTGAATAGCGCTCGTTCTTCACCACTCTTTACCACGTTACTTGTCAGAGCCACTTGCTGAGACATCATATATAGGTGGTGCCCCTAATGGTGTTACATGTCAGTGTAAATACATGCGTTGAATAACTTCATGCCAGTGCAACAAATGATAACAGAAAATACCAAGATTTGCCACTTCAAATGTTGATGTACACACAGCATATCTAGATGTACATTTTCCTCAGTGAAAAAATTCCAGCGCTTCACGCTTCTGCATCCTCAACCAGTGAACAGTGGAATACGAAATCAGTTTGTAAGTATGTATGAAAACCTGTTTTTAGTCGGTCTGTTACAATTTTGTCGGAGTCCTCTGTCATAATACACTCCTGGAAATGGAAAAAAAGAACACATTGACACCGGTGCGTCAGACCCACCATACTTGCTCCGGACACTGCGAAAGGCCTGTACAAGCAATGATCACACGCACGGCACAGCGGACACACCAGGAACCGCGGTGTTGGCCGTCGAATGGCGCTAGCTGCGCAGCATTTGTGCACCGCCGCCGTCAGTGTCAGCCAGTTTGCCGTGGCATACGGAGCTCCATCGCAGTCTTTAACACTGGTAGCATGCCTCGACAGCGTGGACGTGAACCGTATGTGCAGTTGACGGACTTAGAGCGAGGGCGTATAGTGGGCATGCGGGAGGCCGGGTGGACGTACCGCCGAATTGCTCAACACGTGGGGCGTGAGGTCTCCACAGTACATCGATGTTGTCGCCAGTGGTCGGCGGAAGGTGCACGTGCCCGTCGACCTGGGACCGGACCGCAGCGACGCACGGATGCACGCCAAGACCGTAGGATCCTACGCAGTGCCGTAGGGGACCGCACCGCCACTTCCCAGCAAATTAGGGACACTGTTGCTCCTGGGGTATCGGCGAGGACCATTCGCAACCGTCTCCATGAAGCTGGGCTACGGTCCCGCACACCGTTAGGCCGTCTTCCGCTCACGCCCCAACATCGTGCAACCCGCCTCCAGTGGTGTCGCGACAGGCGTGAATGGAGGGACGAATGGAGACGTGTCGTCTTCAGCGATGAGAGTCGCTTCTGCCTTGGTGCCAATGATGGTCGTATGCGTGTTTGGCGCCGTGCAGGTGAGCGCCACAATCAGGACTGCATACGACCGAGGCACACAGGACCAACACCCGGCATCATGGTGTGGGGAGCGATCTCCTATACTGGCCGTACACCACTGGTGATCGTCGAGGGGACACTGAATAGTGCACGGTACATCCAAACCGTCATCGAACCCACCGTTCTACCATTCCTAGACCGGCAAGGGAACTTGCTGTTCCAACAGGACAATGCACGTCCGCATGTATCCCGTGCCACCCAACGTGCTCTAGAAGGTGTAAGTCAACTACCCTGGCCAGCAAGATCTCCGGATCTGTCCCCCATTGAGCATGTTTGGGACTGGATGAAGCGTCGTCTCACGCGGTCTGCACGTCCAGCACGAACGCTGGTCCAACTGAGGCGCCAGGTGGAAATGGCATGGCAAGCCGTTCCACAGGACTACATCCAGCTTCTCTACGATCGTCTCCATGGGAGAATAGCAGCCTGCATTGCTGCGAAAGGTGGATATACACTGTACTAGTGCCGACATTGTGCATGCTCTGTTGCCTGTGTCTATGTGCCTGTGGTTCTGTCAGTGTGATCATGTGATGTATCTGACCCCAGGAATGTGTCAATAAAGTTTCCCCTTCCTGGGACAATGAATTCACGGTGTTCTTATTTCAATTTCCAGGAGTGTACTTATAAAATACGTTTGTTCCTGCTGATTTTTTGCATACTTTCGTAGATAAAGACTGAAGTAATTTTGCAATTTTCCAAATGTACTTGGGTGCGCAAGTGGACGTCCGACTACAGATCCCAAAGGTTTGGGGTGCAGTGATTTGTATTAGTCAAAAATGCTTAGATGTATGGCAGGTCAGAACCCGCTGCAACTACGCAGGTCTTCATCGTCATCATTATCATCATAATGTGTTGTGCCTATTGACAAGTTCCTGACACCTTACTGTCTCCTTTCTGATCGTATTCAAGGCCAACTGCTTTATAGTCTCCTCTTTTCACTTTATCAGTGTTTTTACTCATCTTCTTCCTATTCTTTTGTCCTGTTTTTCTACTGTATCTTCGCCCGCAGTATATGGCTCACCCAGTTTGCTTTCCTTTCCTTTTGTTAATCGTGTTATTGAGAGGTCTTTGTTTCTTTACCTTTTCCATTACTTCACTGTTCCACATCTTATCCATCCAGTTTATTTTCTCAATTCTCCTTCGACCCCACATCTTGAATGCGTAAGTTTCGTCTCATTCTCTCTTCTTCAGTGTCCAGCTTCTACCGCTGTATAGAGGAGCTCTCCACCAGAAGCATTTAGCCAACCTATTCCTTAACCCCAATCCTGTTTTGCTGTGTATTTTGTGGAAAGTTTGCATTTTCATTGCAGTTCTTGATCACATTTCGTTTTCACTCGTGCAATTATCATAATATGTTCCCAGGTGCTGATGCAAGGGGAAGGGGTTCATAATCCCTCTCCCAACAGCAAAATTACTGTACTAACAAATGATGTAAACGAAACTGTATGATTACGAGGTGTGGCTAGAAAAAAACCGGACTAGTACTGGTGAAACAATAAAACGAATGCAATAAGGCTGAAAGTCGCGTGGCCTGTCACGTGACTCTCGCTCCGCCTACTGCTCGAGTTTCATCTGCCTCCTGCACTCAGTCTGCCCGTGGCGTCTGTTTTAAGTAGTTGACGTTTTGTCTGTGCGTCGGAAAATGTTGAGTGTACAGAAAGAACAGCGTGTTAACATCAAATTTTGTTTCAAACTAGGAAAATCTGCAAGTGAAACGTTTGTAATGTTACAACAAGTGTACGGCGATGATTGTTTACCGCGAACACAAGTGTTTGAGTGGTTTAAACGATTTAAAGAGTGCCGCGAAGACACCAGTGATGACACTCGCACTGGCAGACCATTGTCAGCAAAAACTGATGCAAACATTGAAAAAATCGGTAAACTTGTTCGACACTTTCTTTGTCAACTCCTGTTAACTCAGACACTGCTCTGATTGTTAAACGGCGATCTTGTCGAACAAGTTTACCGATTTTTTCAATGTTTGCATCAGTTTTTGCTGACAATGGTCTGCCAGTGCGAGTGTCATCACTGGTGTCTTCGTGGCCATCTTTAAATCGTTTAAACCACTCAAACACTTGTGTTCGCGATATCCGACGCACAGACAAAACGTCAACTACTTAAAACAGACGCCACGGGCAGACTGAGTGCAGGAGGCAGATGAAACTCGAGCAGTAGGCGGAGCGAGAGTCACGTGACAGGCCACGCGATTTTCAGCCTTATTGCATTCGTTTTATTGTTTCACCAGTACTAGTCCGGTTTTTTTCTAGCCACACCTCGTATATTAAAAAATTTTATAGACAGGGTGCCCCACTCAAACCTCCCTGATTTCAAGGACCCAGGAGAGACAAGCCACTGTATATATGAAAATGAAAAATGCGCCACATTGTAGAGCATCTCAAAGAATTTATATTCCCGCGTCAGAAGTGCCAAGTATTGTCACCAGAGTACAGCATGGTCGCATGAAGTGAAAATGGCGAGTCCGCAGCAGCGCGCAATCAGTAGTGTGGTTTGCAGAAACAAAATCGCCGATTACTGTGCAAAGAAATTATCGTGTGTATGAATGTGATCCACGGGGTGTGAAACAATTAAGGAACGGTATAGGAAGTTTCTGGCAACAGGAAATGTTCTGAAACATTCTGGCGGTGCACGTCACGGAGTTTCAGAAGAGACAGTGGAGGACATTAGACAAACGTTTCTCAGAAGCCCACGTAAGTCAATTCGTGAAGCATCCAGGCAACTTGATGTACCTCGATCAACATTACATCGTGTAGTTCACCAGCGTCTTCTTATGTGTGCTTACAAAGTGCAAATACTGCAACATCTGACGCCAAACGACAAACCACGCCGACAACAATATGCTGCAGCGTATTGATATGGATGCCAGCTTCTTGGAAAGATGTTTATTCTCAGATGAGGCAACCTTTCATCTGTCAGGAAGGATTAACAGGAGTAATGTTCGGATTTCAGGTTCTCAAAATCCGGCACATTGTCATTGACCATGATCTTTATAGCCCTAAAATAAACGTCTGGTGCGGGCTAATACGCGACAGGACTATTGGACCGTTCTTTGCGGAACAAGCAGTGAATGGGTCAGTGTATCTGGACATGTTGGAACAGTTTGTTTACCCTCAGATACAAGGCTTGCAACCCAACATCAGGTTTCAGCAATATGGAGCACCGCCGCATTGGTGAACGGCTGTTCGCAAGTTCCTGGATAGGAAATTTCCCAGTCGTTGGATCGGACGCGGAGGACCCATTGCCTGGCCACCATGTTCACCCGACATTACACCGCTTGATTTCTTCATGTGGTGATTTGTGAAGGATCGCGTGTATGCGACCAAAGTGGACGATATTCCTACGTTGCGACTTTGTGTCACTAATGCGATTGCAACAATAACAGAGGAAATGTTACAAAGAACTTAGCAAGAAACTGAATATAGACTCGATATTCTTCGTTATACAAATGGTTCACATGTAGAGGTGTACTGATGATAAATAAATAAGTTCATTGAGATGCTCTACAGTGCGGTGCATTTTTCGTTGTCGTATCTCCTGGTTTTTTTTTTCCCCTGGGTTTTTGAAATCAGGGAGGTTTGGGTGGGACACCCTGTATTTTTTACGTTAATCAAAATCACAGGCATCTGTGGCTCGTTGAACTTGGGATTAACGGTAAATTATAATTAGGGGGGGGGGAGGGGACATTGTAAAACTGTGTCATCCCCGCCCCCTCCGAAACGAACTCTGAATCCGCTCCTGTGACGATGCTCCCCAAATATCTGTGCTGTGCAACCCGTTTTACGTACTTTTTTTCACTTTCATATCCTCCCTAGTATGTTTTACGTGCTCTCATCATTTTAGTTTTCTTTGTGCTTATTTTCATTGTGTTCTGCAATCCATCAAGTCTGAATAGCACTAGTTGAAGACATATTGTTTTATCACCAATCACAATTACATCAGCACATCTGATGAAGTTGATCTGTCTCATATGCTTACTCCTTCCTTCTTTATTTCTAACTTCTTCATTATTAAGCCTTCGACATACAAAAAAAAAAAGAAAACCCACGCATACAAAATATTAGGGTGTCTGGAGGAGACAGTAAGAAACGCTTTTCTTATCTGACAAAAATGTCACAATTGCATCTCCCACAGTGATCAGTGAAGTTTTTTTATCGCTAATGATGTTCAGAGACGGTGTTAAAACTGCTGATTGATGAATATTGTTTTAGAAATGTTGTTAAAAATGTCCATTACACTGATGCACAACTGGCTACGGCGGGCTATTGTTTTTCACGAATAATGGCCGCAGTTTCAGCCACACCAGCTTGTCTCCAGTGTCTGTCGTATCTCGTACGCGAAACGTTTCCACTTTTCCCACAAAAAGAAATCCATAAGAGGTCATCTTACTCCCGATTTCAAACCAGTCAGTCGTACCGTTTCCTAGCTTTATGGTTGCTTTCTGCTTTCTGCTTTGTGTGTAACTCCTTAATTGCTCTCGCTGGGTAAGCAAGTACAAAGGTTGGACGAAAGCAGGTTTATACCCCTCCAATAGGACCGTGCATAGTAAAGCATTGCAGTGCTGAAACCAACCTTTAGATTGAGGACAGCTTTAGTATTTACCGAAGTTTAAGTCGAAACGCCGAAATGCTTTACGCTTTATGAAATGTCAGTATTTTAAGTGATTAGTATATTTATCTTTCATGTAAAACTTTGTATGCAAATCACGGACCTGGCCTGCGCATCATGCTTGTATTTAATGGACACTACATCACAGCGTACCTGCTGTTGATTCCACGAATGTCAATTTCCTGCCCATTGCCAGTGGAATACAATTTCTGTATATTTGCGGCCGAAATGTGCAAGTTGCTGGGCCGCGCAGAAAAACTGGCGGTGCCATGACGCGGAAGTGGCAGCCGTGTATTTATGGGGGTAGGGGTGAGTTGGAGCGCGTGGGGCGAGTATTTTGCTCGTGGCGGCAAAGTAAACAAGCGGCGCGGAAAAAGCGCACGCTGGTGGTGGTGGGTAGGGGAGCGCATATCGACCGAGAGTGCTCACGCACCGGCGCACGCAACCCCCCCCCCCCCCCTCCCCATCTCTTTATTTATACACGCCGTACTGTCGTGGTCTGCGCGCGAACCCCACATTCCAGCCGCTGTTCGGCGCTTTAAATTGTTCCAGTATATCTCTCGCTGCTGCTCGCGTCCGGCCCTGGGCGTTATTCAGGCTTTCACTCGCAAGGAAATGGAAAGGCTGCCCAGGACGCAGTCGAGAATGGAGCCCTCCCTGGCTCCTCTCCTGCCGTAGCGCTCTGGCGAGACAAGGCGTGTGGGCGAGACGATCCTGTGCTCGCTGCGAATCGTTATCTCCCTGAGCGGTTACCGCCACGTCAGCGTCATCCATAGTGTCGCCATAGTGTCTGACGTAATTGGGCGGCGTATAAATCTATGTTATTCGTGACTTGTACCGTGAGCACAGTATTCTTGAAATAGTGTAGCTGCTAGGTTCCAAAACAATAACATTTGGACCAGAGACGACAGTTTCCTTATACGAAGTACACTCAGTGGAAAAAGTCACCTCCTTTTGCCCGGCGTAGTGTAGCAACTCGACGTGGTATGGTGTCAACAAGCCGTTGGAAGTCCCTTGCCGAAACAATGAGCCATGCTGCCTCTATAGCCGTCCATAATTACAAAACTGTTGCCGGTGCAGGAATTTGTGCACGAACTGACCTGTCGATTATGTACCATAAATGTTCGTTGAGATTCATGTAGGGCAATCTGAGCGCCCAAATAATTCGCTAAAATCAGTCGCGGACAATTGTAGTCCGATGACATGGCGCACTGTCATCCCCAAAAATTCCGTGGTTGTTTGGAAACATGAAGTCCACGAATGCCTGTAGATGGTCTCCAAGTAGCCGAATATAGCCATTTCCAATCAGTTATCGGTTCAGTTGGACCAGAAAGCCCAGTCCATTTCACGTAAACACAGACCACACCATTATGAAGACACCACCAGCTGGCACAGTGCCTTGTGGACAACTTGGGTCCATGGTTTCGTAGGGTCTGCGCCACAATCCAACCCTACCGTCAGGTCTTATCAACCGAAATCGGGACTTCTCCGACCGGGCAACCGTTTTCCAGTAGTCAAGGGTCCAACCGATATGGTCACGAGGCCAGGAGAGGCACTGCAGGCGATGTCGTGCTGTTGGCAGAGGCACTCGCGTCGGTCGTCTGCTGCCGTAGCCCATTAACGCCAAATTTCGCCGCTCTGTCCTAATGGCTACGTTCGCCGAACTCCCCACATTGATTTTGCGGTTATTTCACGCAGTGTTGCTTGTCTGTTAGCACTGATCATCGATCACTCAACAGCGACCCACAGCTCATGAAAAATCGCCTGAACTGGGTCCGAGCACATCTCGCCCGATTACATGTCGGATGTGCTCAGTAGGACGTCATGCGGTTGAGGGGGAGAGAGAGGGATAGAGTGGGTGTCCATGGAACGCGCTTTAAACCAATCTGGAATAATTTGGGAGCGATGGAATGACGTATTGTGTCGCTGAAAATACCGTACCGATCGCGGGGAGTGGGGAGGGGGGGGGGGGCGTTGCTGTAGCCGAACAAACGGGTGTACAGTATATGATCGGGTAACAGATTCCTATCTGGTCCGTCGGAGAGATTACCTCCACGATTAGCTTGAACGCGTCCCTTCCAGAAAGTGGGATGCGCGTGCTTTCCGACGGTACTTGAATATTCTGCCATCGGCGGTGTTCCTGCGTCCTAGCTTCTCTCTGTGCCCTGTGCTGTATACTGGGCAGACGTCGCCCACGATAATTCAACTCTGTGGCACTATTTCCCTGAAACCTGGCGCTCGTGCAAAATCCGTGACACGGCAGAACATATTTAAGTTCTTTCTCATAGACGGAATGTTCCTTGTGTTTCAACCATGCCGAAATTACCTAATCTCTTTCCAGCCTGCGCTCTAATGCCATGCCAATAGCCAATACGTCTGACGACCACCCAGTCACGCGACACGCGGAACTACGTGATTCGTCGTAAGTGCTCATTTAAAATACGTCCTCAGTATCTCAGAATTGAAGATAATGTATCTCTTTAGCATTCACTGTTTCGTTTAGAGTCGCAGTACCCTGGATGACTGCTTTGATTTAATTTTGTCTAATTCTAATTTCGTGGTTGTATCAAATTTTTGAGTTACCAGTTTCATCCAAAATTGTCATTAATGTTGATTATAGTATTATGTACACGACACGTTTCGACAGATCATAATTCGATCGGCAGCGTTCGTTATTCGATGCCAGATACACTCCTGGAAATGGAAAAAAGAACACATTGACACCGGTGTGTCAGACCCACCATACTTGCTCCGGACACTGCGAGAGGGCTGTACAAGCAATGATCACACGCACGGCACAGCGGACACACCAGGAACCGCGGTGTTGGCCGTCGAATGGCGCTAGCTGCGCAGCATTTGTGCACCGCCGCCGTCAGTGTCAGCCAGTTTGCCGTGGCATACGGAGCTCCATCGCAGTCTTTAACACTGGTAGCATGCCGCGACAGCGTGGACGTGAACCGTATGTGCAGTTGACGGACTTTGAGCGAGGGCGTATAGTGGGCATGCGGGAGGCCGGGTGGACGTACCGCCGAATTGCTCAACACGTGGGGCGTGAGGTCTCCACAGTACATCGATGTTGTCGCCAGTGGTCGGCGGAAGGTGCACGTGCCCGTCGACCTGGGACCGGACCGCAGCGATGCACGGATGCACGCCAAGACCGTAGGATCCTACGCAGTGCCGTAGGGGACCGCACCGCCACTTCCCAGCAAATTGGGGACACTGTTGCTCCTGGGGTATCGGCGAGGACCATTCGCAACCGTCTCCATGAAGCTGGGCTACGGTCCCGCACACCGTTAGGCCGTCTTCCGCTCACGCCCCAACTTCGTGCAGCCCGCCTCCAGTGGTGTCGCGACAGGCGTGAATGGAGGGACGAATGGAGACGTGTCGTCTTCAGCGATGAGAGTCGCTTCTGCCTTGGTGCCAATGATGGTCGTATGCGTGTTTGGCGCCATGCAGGTGAGCGCCACAATCAGGACTGCATACGACCGAGGCACACAGGGCCAACACCCGGCATCATGGTGTGGGGAGCGATCTCCTACACTGGCCGTACACCACTGGTGATCGTCGAGGGGACACTGAATAGTGCACGGTACATCCAAACCGTCATCGAACCCATCGTTCTACCATTCCTAGACCGGCAAGGGAACTTGCTGTTCCAACAGGACAATGCACGTCCGCATGTATCCTGTGCCACCCAACGTGCTCTAGAAGGTGTAAGTCAGCTACCCTGGCCAGCAAGATCTCCGGATCTGTCCCCCATTGAGCATGTTTGGGACTGGATGAAGCGTCGTCTCACGCGGTCTGCACGTCCAGCACGAACGCTGGTCCAACTGAGGCGCCAGGTGGAAATGGCATGGCAAGCCGTTCCACAGGACTACATCCAGCATCTCTACGATCGTGTCCATGGGAGAATAGCAGCTTGCATTGCTGCGAAAGGTGGATATACACTGTACTAGTGCCGACATTGTGCATGCTCTGTTGCCTGTGTCTATGTGCCTGTGGTTCTGTCAGTGTGATCATGTGATGTATCTGACCCCAGGAATGTGTCAATAAAGTTTCCCCTTCCTGGGACAATGAATTCACGGTGTTCTTATTTCAATTTCCAGGAGTGTATAACGAGAACTGGGAAGAGTCTTTGCAACCAGAGATAATGAACAAAGTACTTGCAAACTTAACAAATATGAAAAATTTGCTGTAACTAATCGTATTTTCTTAACATATTACTTACTTGGTAGTCTTGAGGACTACTTTCAACTGCTACACATAGAAAGGATAGAAGCTAGATCCGCCAGACTAATTTTTAATTGCTCATTTAACCAAGCAGTACAATAAAGTTCTGTATGAACAGACTTAGAGTGACGTAAGCAATCTGTACAGTAATTTTACCACTTTACTTTAGTGTTGGCAACGTGATGTGAATATTGACATACAAGGGAAGCTTACATCCAACAGGTCACACGTTTTGATAGTCTTTCACGCGGTTGTAGTACGTACTTAAATGTATCAAAGGAGAGACAAGGGCACGTTTACGCGTAGCAGTTTCCTCGGGAACCATTCTTCCTAGAGCGCTACCGACATTGGAAGGTTAGTACTGCCATCTAATGAGGGCTCTCACAAACTTGGCGGCTCCAGTTGATTGGCGAAGAACTTTTTTTATGTGAAGTGAGTAAATTTTTTTACTCATATATCGAAGTTCCTAGGGAACGTACGTTTTCAGAATTCTCGTAGATACACTGATGTACCGAAATATTATGACCACATGCTTAATAGCTTGTTTGTCCGTCTTTGGAACGAAACACATCACTGATTTCGCGTATCAGGGATCCGACAGTTTGTCGCTAAGTTTCTGGCATTATATATCTACGGACAGGCCATGTAATTCGCGTAAATAACGCATCGCTGATTTGCGTTCGCAGTGATGGCTCCCTATAGCGATCCAGATGGGTCCCAAAAGGTTCCATCCATTTGGTCATCGAGATATCAAAGTTAGATCATTATAATGTTCCTCAAGCGCTGTAACACGATTCTGGCTCCGAGACACGGACAGTTGTTCTATGACATTGCCGCAGGAGAAGACATCAAACATGGAGGAATGCAGACGGTTTGCAGTTGTCAGCGTTTCTTCGATTACTACTAGAGATGGGCAAAACTGTTCTTTTCAGAGATTGGATCAGAACTGTTCACTCCCTGAAATGAATTAGCACTTTTTCATGACTCACCACTCATTTACAAAAGAAAATAAATGAAAGGCACATTGCCCTTTAAACTTGGTTTATTCCAGTACTATACCTGTATTTTGATCTTATTTGATCCTATTTTGAAGTAACACAGATAATGAGTAAGAATTTTGTATTGTTTATTGAAATTTCCACGATATGACAAAGTTTTTGATTATTGATTTATTTTGCACTAGCGTGGTTTTTTGGGTGATCGGAAAATGTTGTAACTTGAGATTTACATTAACAATATATTTGGCTATAATGTATTAAAATTTCATTAACCTCATACAAATACATCGCAAGCCATATATTTTTCCTTTCGAAGACGCCTAAAATCGCAAAATCCGTACCAGAATAAGAAAAAAAAATATAAATTTGACTGTAAAACGAAAGTGCTGCATATAGCCTTACGCAGAATAAAACAAGGAAAATATTGGTGTATCACATTTTGCGATACGTTTATCGGTTCGCTCGTAATTAAAGGGTAAATTCGAGTGTCCATAATAAAAATCCTATAGTAAGAGGAGTCATCAGGAACCTAATCTAATCAGTTTAAACAAATAAAAATAAAATAAAAACAATTGATGTATACATAACATAATAATGTAATATACATAGCGGTATTACTACGAAGAACAATATCCAGTGGGGACAAACTCCGATGCAGAGGCGCTGAGTCGAGCAGGTCGAGCCGCGAGCTTTATTACTGCGTGAGCTGAGACCGCAGAGACCAGGTGTCACACCAGAGTCGCTTTGCTCGACGCTCTGGCTAGAGTCGAGACGGTGGGGTGAGCGTTGAGCGGGCGAGTTCCGAGGGTGGGGGAAGCGGTGAACTCACCCGCTCGGAGCCAAATCGTCCATTCCCTTGCGAGCAGGTTTTTGCAAGTAGTTCCTATGTTATCCGCTAGGTGGCTCTCTGTCCTGTTGCTCGCATCAACTGCCCAGAGGGCAGGACGTGCGACTGAAACGATCGCCGACAGAGTGCGATGCGAAGTTAAGCTGCGCCAGACACTGCACAGTGCACACGGCAGACGACGCACAGAGACGGCCCGGCATATGTGAAACACAAAATCCAATGGGGCACTGCACAATGCAGGCAGCCAAGGTAGAAGCAGGGCAGAGGCCGGCGCTGGCTGTGTTGTGTGGCGTGCACTGTGCTCTGACCAGCAGAGGCGCTGCTGATATGCTCCGTCTCTCTCTCTCTCTCTCTCTCTCTCTCTCTCTCTCTCTGCCGTGGGAAACGTTTGGAGCTACCGTTCTTTTTTTCTGAATCACTGATTGTTCACTCCTTTGAAAGATTGAACTCTATGAATTAGTTCAAGAGCGGATCCCCCATCTCTAATTACTACCACGGGTCTCGTGCAAGAGCAGGAGAACGTCTTCCCTTGTCGTAATACTGCTCCCACCAGCCTGCGTCCTTGGCGCGCTGCAAGTGTCGAGCGGCCGGTCACCTCGATGACGGTTTTTGTGGAGACGACCAGCCATCTAGTGTGGCAACAGTGTGATTCACCCGAAGAGCCGACACATTTCCATTGATCGACGGTTGAATCCCTATGGTCCCGTGCCCACTGCAAGCGTAATTGACGCTGTCGTTGGGTCAACATGTGAACACGTAAGAGTAGTCTGCTGCGGAGCTCCATGTTCAACAATGTATGATTAACGGTGTGCACCGAAACACTTGTGCCTGCACCAGCGTTGTACACTTTCGGCAAAGATACCACAATCACTTGGCAGGAGAAGAGGGGAACGCGCGTTGAGTCACGATGCCGCCAGTCTATTCCGCTCGCTGATTCCGTCGCTTTCACATCAGAGCATTCCAGGAGTATTTTTGGTAACGCTACGTCCCATTATGATCTCAGCTTTAACTATTTTCGACAACTAGTAGCTGCAGACCCGCTTCTTGTTTATACGTGCTGGATCACTTCTCAAGACGGATTATATTACATCAGTGGTGGAGAAAGGGATGTCTGATGATGGCAGTTATGTCGAAACCGTTTACAATTGTGTAAACACTGATGCGATCGTTTCTTTATAAAGCTTTTATACATCTACTCCGCAGCATATTGTAAAATGATTATCCAGTGTTTCCGACGTTATTGGAAGTGGCCATCTACAGGGTATATAATATCTGGTCAAGTGACAATCGCTTAGGTACGGTCATTCTACATTGAGGTGTCAAAAGTAATAGCACACCTGTTAATATCGTGTCGGACCTCCTTTTGCTGGGCGTAGTGCAGCATCTCGACGTGGCATGGGCTCAACAAGTCGTTGGAGCCCCCTGCAGAAATACTGAACCATGCAGCGTCTCTCGATTATGTCCCATAAATGTATGAAGTGTGGCCAAATCATTCGCTCGAATAGTCCAAAATTTTCTTCGAACCAGTCGCGAACAATTGTCACCTGGTGTCAGGCTACAATGTCATCCATAAAAATTCCATCGTTGTTTGGGAACGTGAAAACCCATCAATGGCTGAAAATGGTCTCCAAGTAGCTGAACATAACCATTTACAGTCAATGATCGGTTCAGTTGGACCAGAGGAGTCACTCCATTCCATGTAAACACAGCCCACACCATTATGGAGCCAACACCCGCTCGCATAGTACCTTGTTGACAAGCAGGTTTCGTGGCTTCGTGGAGTCTTCGCTACACTCGAATCATACCATCAGCTCTTACCATCTGAAATTGGGACTCATCTGACCAGGCCATGGTTGTCCAATCGTTTAGGGTCCGACCGATATGGTCATAAGTCCCAGAGAGGCGCTGCAGGCGATGTCGTGCTCTTAGCAAAGGCATTCGGGTCGGTAGTAGTCTGCAGTAGCCCATTAACGCCATATTTCTCTGCACTGTTGTAACGGATACGTTCCTCGTACATCATTGATTTATGCGATTACCTCACGGAGTGTCGCTTGTCTGTTGGCAGCGACAACTGTACGCAAACGGCACCGACAACTGTACGCAAACGGCACCGCTCTTGGTCGTTAAGTGGACACCGTCGGGCTCTACGTTGTCTGTGGTGAGAGGTAACGCCTGAAATTTGGTATTCTCAGGACAAATGGTTCAAATGGCTCTGAGCACTATGGGACTTAACTTCTGAGGTCATCAGTCCCCTAGAACTTAGAACTACTTAAGCCTAACTGACCTAAGGAGATCACACACATCCATGCCCGAGGCAGGATTCGAACCTGCGACCGTAGTGGTCGCGCGGTTGCAGACTGTAGCGCCTAGAACCGCTCGGCCACTTCGGCCGGCTTCTCAGCACGCCCTTGACATTGTGGGTATCGGAATATTGAATTCCCTGGCGACTTCCGAAGTGGAATGTCCCATGCGTCTAGCTGCAACTACCATACCGCGTTCGAAATCTGTTAACTCCCGTCGTGCGGCCATAATCACGTCGGAAAGCTTTTCACATGACTCACCTGAAGACAAATGATAGCTCCGCCAATGCCCTGTCCTTTTATACCTTGTATATGCGATGCTAGCGCCATCTATAGCCTATATGTGCGTATCTCCATCCCATGTCTTTCGTCATCCCTGTGTACGATATATATTAATAAACCGTAGAATACCTAGATCTGTATGGCTAGGCACTTCTACAGTGCGGTGTCTTCAACCGATCGAGTGGACTTCTTCGAGGGCGGTGTGGGGGAGTAAAAGTAGAAGAGAACCTCCTTTGAACATCCGTATGTGGTTTTCTTCATAGTAAGGCGTATACAGAAACGTTTGCATTGGAAGAGCAAACGGGTGATCCATTCCCTGTCTTTGTCCAATCTTAGCTAGTGCTCTATAGCTAATGAAGTCATTGCCAACGAGACATTACAACCTTAATCTTCCTTCTTGACAAAGCAGGAGGTGTTACTTAGGAAGGCCTGTGCCTCATTCATGTCTCGCTAGACAGTTATGTACAGAAAGTGGAAGAGAGATTTTTTCAAAAAGATACGGTCTGATCCGCCCTTCTCCCCCTTTATTTGCAACTCTAAACGTACACACGAGGAGAATATTATGCTTTTTACACTACTGAAACGACGATAGGTTTTTGGTTATTCCATCAAGCCCTCAGCGCACACATAGAAGTCCTTCCTGAAAGCCAGTCCGCATTCGCTTTCTCTCTTAACAGCAATTACGTGAAACGATACCCACTGCGTGGTGTATCGACGAAGAAAGGTTTACTGAGAAACAGTTGTGTAGCTTTCAGATTAATTAACGACAAAGTGTTTTTATACGGTGTCAGAGCTAGTAAATTTCCGTACTTCGAACGCTTTAAGAACCGGACTGCACGTGACGGGCCTGCGGTATATCGCTGCCTGCTCACAATTGGCAGTTAATATTCTGTTGTCGGCGCCGCAGGTCAGGGAGCTGTTTGCTGCTTGTGCGGCGGTAAAACGAGACTGATTTGAATAAAAATATTGCTCACATTCTGTGTAGGCGACGCGGCGAAAATTTATGGGCTGGCGGCTGTGCGCGGAAACGAGCCTCATCAGCGTGTTTGAGACGTTTCTTAATATTCGCAGGAGCGAATGCCGACGCCGGCCATTTTCAAGATACACGCCCCTCTGCCCAGGGGAGAACAAATTACTCAACAGATGTCGGCGTTTTTAATGGTTTGCATAATTTTTAAACGATGGGAAAAAATTGGGGGACTGTGTTAATGTGAGGCGCCAAGCAGCGTGTGATCACTGCGGGCCGCTTGATCTTCTGCCTTGGACGATATCGTACACTGCTAGTATTAGCTCAGGAGGAGATGGCACCAAGTCGAACAAGAACTCGTGTTTCGTTTGGAAAAAGCACAAACGTACATCGAAGAAGATGCAGACCGTTAGTCGAGATTGAAAAACGGGTGATTATGTGTGCTTGATGTAAAGTGTGACTAGAAACCTATCTTTCGCTGTAACTACACCCCGTATTGCGCTACCTGAACACGCCTCACTAAATCCGTGTTTCCTCATAAACGTAATAAATCTATCGCAGCAGCAGCAGCAGCAGCAACAACAACAACAACAACAGCAAGGCTTTCTGGAGAAGCTGCATCACCCTCCGTCGACGCCATATTTGTCATATAGTGATTATAACGTACATAATTCAGGAACTCGTATGCAGTACACTGTTTCCTGTAAATATCCTCCAAGTAAAAGGAGAGTTGGACTGTTAATGCTTTCACTTCATATACTGTGATTGCCGGTTGCACCCGAACTTCAAGGAGCTTGTGTCGCGTACCAGACACGAGTGTTGCTTGGGAATGAACGGCAGGGTTCGGGAAGAAGGGAAATAGTCGGCTGGCCTAAGTGAGAGTGAGTCTTGACGTGACAATGTTGTTAAAATTCCCTTCCTACAAAAGGTAATGCTTGGAATAAGTACTGACATGACAAACGCTATGAATGTTTTACAACTTCTGACTTTATTCAGAGAACAGTGTCAGCTCCTAATATACTTGTTCTAAAGGAACTGTACTCACGAAAAGACCAGTTCTTTGCAGAGCGACGGGTGACCAACTAGCTCCGTTCCGTCTGCTTAAAATGAAACTCTCAGTACTAAGCTCGCGCCCACGACATGATATGCTGAAGCCCGTAGCTGAACGACTCGAATTCCATCAGGTGCACTACAAATACTGCAGGTGCGTGTGCTTAGCCCTGCCTGGCTACTGTCTTCGGCTGCTCCAGCTGATACAACGACCAGCTTCTTACTCCTGCTGCACTAGACCTCTCGGAGCGTCCTGCTTCCGAGTTTTATTCACTTTTCCCTTTCGCCCCCTCCAATCCCTGACATGGCGTGTTGTCGAAGGGTCCTCAGCGCCTGATTGCCTCTAATTTTGCACTATTCTTCCGAGGCTGGGTGGAGAAGGGAGGCGTCTGTCGTTAAATCATGTCGTAGGCCTGCTGTAGGCTCTTATTGACGTATATGTGGCCCTTCCAAAGCGTCGCCCCCTTTTATCCCTCTCTTACCCACGCTCCTTGTCTGCTATTATATCACCCTTGTTTTTACAGCGTATAGTGTTATAGCTATATGCGACCGCCGCCGCCCTGGCGCCTCTTGTCAGTATTTCCCCCCGTGCGTTTAGGAGCCCCTTGAAATTTTATGTAACCACCCTGTTGTAGCGCCTAGGCAACCAGTATCTCCTGTCCCTTTGTTATGTTTCGAACTCACAAGACTTGGTCGTTTCCTGTGGTTATTACAAGCCCCTATTTACTATCGAAACTTGCGACAAAAACGCAGCGGACAAGTCAAGTATCAGATTTCGAATCAGCCGAAATCCACGCACTCGCAGCGGTGTGCGGCACGTGGATCCTAATTCTCGAGACTGTTATACTCGTGAAACAACGCTTGTACGACCAATACTTGAATACTGGTCAAGTGTATTCATCCCAGACTATTTCGCACTAAGCGGAGACGTCGTCCGTTCAAAGAGTTTTATTCCAGGCGTATAAGCGACGCCAACGCAGTATTTACTGTGACATCTAGAACTAACTACTGTAAACAACAAATGATCATTCGATCAGTCAATTATGAGCAGGCAGTGTTAAGTACTGGGAGTTCGGCCATAGTGTGACGGCGTTGTTACGTAACAAATCGCAATGGAGCAAATCTCTAAATCAAGTCTTCGAGACATTCTCCATAAAGTTTTTCTGCAAGAAATCATCACAGGTGACGACTCTCGGTCTTATCAATACGAAGCTACCACGACAAAGTGCATACATTCAAATGAAGTGTCAATACTTGGACGACATAGCCGACATTCAAGCCAATATGACGCGCGAGTAGGACATCATCCTCGAGAAAGACTTCTCTGGCATTTTCACATTCTTGAGTGAACATTCTGTGCATTGTACTCACATGGGGGAGAGGGGGGAGACTATGTAGAATACCTGAAGCATTAAAACCACCATCTTAACGTTCTTCTGTTTTTAGCATTCTGTGCCTCTGTTGGTTAAAACGAAGCCTTATAGGATCACTTCGTTGTGTGACTGTCCGACAGGTAAGACTCCTTATCGTAAGGAACAGGTAGAGGTGTCAAGCTTCACTTATGTCGAATACTAAGGTCTACGGTCTCTTTGCGATGTGCGCAATTTAAGCTTCTAAGTCAATGCAATCAAAAGATACAGCGTTTTGTCACATATTTTGACACTCGCAAATTCACTTATGAAAATATGTAGGGTACTTTCTGTTGATCTAGAATCATTTAAATTTGGCAATAAGTAAGGTGTCACTCTACAAGTAAAGGAAAAATATCGAAAATTGTTAATTTGTTATTATATCATACAAAAACAATTTTTTGTCATTTGTTGTCTATCGGTCTGTTAAGATCTCATTTTCTCAGAAATTGGTAGGGGTATTAAGTTATAACTTATATAAAATAATAAGGTGAACGGTCTCTTGGTAGTGTAAATAATTTAAGCTTGTAATTCAATTCCGTCAAAAGATATGGCCATGTATGTCTCATATTTTGATACTTGCAAAGTCAGTGATCAAACCTTATAAATGAACCATCTATATGTATGTCGTTACGGTAAAGGGCGTGCCTGGAAATCGAGAGGTCGCGAGATTGAATATCTGTTGGACCATAATCTCTGTTGGTCCACAGATTTTTTTCATTCGTTTAAACCGAACCTTTACGTCTCAACAATGCGAGGAGTATCCAGCAAAGACACGTGGTTGGAGTTCCCCGTTAAACTGTTAAGTCTCCTTTTCCTGGCTGGATAGCCGTGCTAGGTTTGGGACACGCAAGTCGCCGAAGTGACGTGTAATAAAAAGACTTACGCCAGACCTGTGAGTCAAACAAAATAATAATAATTATTATTATTATTACTATTATTATTATCATCATCATCATCTATATAGATAATTTTGTACAGAACCCTCAGAGCGTAAATCATACTGGCACTTGTCCCTGTTTTTTGCTTAATTCAGTCTCGAAACGTTTTGGATTGACAGGTGTAGAGAAAGTGATGGCAGTTGTCACTAGTTTGTGTCATCGGAGTCTCAAGTGTTTTGTTCGATTTGACGCGGCTCGTAAACCGAGGAGAGTTTACTCGGTCACAAGTTTGTTTGGCTGACGTGAGACCGTAACAGATATGTTGAAAAATCTAGACACACTAATGATCGAAGGAAGACGCCCCACATCTCGCGAGAGGGTGCTTAAAAAGCTTCAGGAACTGGCTTCAAGGGCAGAAATTATGCACAGTCTTCAGCCGCTAGGTATCTAACTCATAGGTATTTTGCAGACAAAAGTAGACAAGTGACAGCTGACACCGAAGATGCAACCGCGATTGGAATTGGAAGAAATCTTTACATAGAAGAAACCTCTGCCAATCACTTCACAGGTTAAAATAGCTACCACTTCTAGCCCTGTAGCAATCAAAACTGCACTGACAAAAAAAAATCAGCGCACCCGCTGCAAACTGGTTAATAGAAAATTCGATTAAGATCCCCACAAAAACAGAGCAACATGAAAACACTTAACAATACACTGTGTTTACTTTAATTAACGTTGCCGAGTCCATCTCGTTCGTCAGCATAACCTACAGCCGGCTAAACAGCCCCAATGTCCAATCAAAGCCTTCGACAATATTTCACATGTTCAGGCACCGACCAACAACACTCGCGTACCAAAACCGTCAAAAAAGAGCTCCACACTGGAACATCAGTTCACTTGCCAATTCTCTTAAGCTTTCTGCCCTAGAACAAAACTTTGTGGGTGACCTTAGATCCCTAACTTTCGATATACATAAAACTTTCGAGCACCTCCTCCACGCCAAAAGACCCGTGACATGCTGTAGTCACGAGAGAGCTGCCAGATGACTCCGACATTCAAATGGCTCTAAGCACTATGGGACGTAACATCTGAAGTCATCAGTACCCCAGACTTAGAACTACTTAAACCTAACTAATCTAAGGACATCACACACAACCAAGCCCGAGTCAGGATTCGAACCTGCGACCGTAGCAGCAGCGCTGTTCCGGACTGAAGCGCCTAGAGCCGCTCGGGCACAGCGGCCGGCGACCCCGACATTCCGCGAGTTATAAGTAACTCTAGAAATTATTTAAAACTTCATGCCCTCAGAATCTTTGCCGCAAAGTAGGGCATTCTCTGAGGCTTTTTGCCGGTAACACCAGTTCTCTGTTAGTGGCAGAATTTTTTGCATTATTATTTCATAGTTAATGACTGACAACAAGTCTCCAACCCTCAAGCGAGTCTAGCAAACTTTAACCGCAACGTTTGGCACGCATTAAAAATCCCCAGGACAATTTGAGGGAAGATCAGCCATCAGCTCGTACATGCAGACAGCAGCGAGCACCTCTAGCCCATGGATCTTGCGGAAACTATGACGGACGTTGGCGTTTCAGTATCAGCTAAGATCCAGTCCCAAGGCGCGGCTGTCTAGTGGCTAGGATTCAGATTAACTTAAAATATTTGCCCCAAATAAGATCCAGGTTGGATAATTTCACCACTGAGCACACCTCCCCTCAGCCTTGTAAACGATGCGTTACAGTATATCTTATATTTTCGCCGCCTTTCCTTGTGTTGGGGCCATAGTACTCTATAACCGCCGGCCGGAGTGGCCGTGCGGTTCCAGGCGCTACAGTCTGGAACCGAGCGACCGCTGTGGTCGCAGGTTCGAATCCTGCCTCGGGCATGGATGTGTGTGATGTCCTTAGGTTAGTTAGGTTTAAGTAGTTCTAAGTTCTAGGCGACTGATGACCTCAGAAGTTCAGTCGCATAGTGCTCAGAGCCATTTGAACCATTTGAACCAACTCCATAGCCAATTATCGTGGAGGCGGTATCTCCTAGCATTATGGGAGAATTTGATGCGGAATTTGAAACGAGTGGATAGCGGTCTACGGAAAATTCTCGCATAGGGGTGGTGCGCTTGGCACTGTCTGACAAGGAAGGCAGATAATGGTTTAACGTCCCACTGATGTTGAAGTCATTAGGGACGGAACACGAGTTTGTTGTAGGGAAGGAAACCGGCCGTGCCAATTTCAAAGGAACAGTCCCAGAATTCGCCGTAAGAAATTTAGGAAAACCACAATCTACATGATCAGACGTGGCTCTGAACCGCCATCCTCTCGAAAGCTACTGCAGTGTCTGAGGATCGTGAATTCGGCTCCGTGGGCGCACCGTGGCAGCGGGAACTAGCACAGCGCTCTCTGTGACACGTAAGTATCCTAATCCAGCATACAGTTTCAACTTGTCACTTACAATCAATATAGCACACTCTCCGTATACCCACAAAAAAGTAAAGCTGTCCTCAAGCCGAACGTCGATGTGATCGCCGCAGAGCTGTACTAGGCATGTTTCTGCTGGTGGTGATAGGTCGTTACCATCGTCCGACGTTTGAATTCACTTATCAAACCAGTTATACAAGAACCTACACTTCAACGTGGACTCCGAACTACGGTTCAGTCTGAAATTTCCCACACATTCAAATGGTTCAAATGGCTCTAAGCACTATGGGACTTAACATCTGAGGTCATCAGTCCCCTAGACTTAGAACTACTTAAACCTAACTAACCTATGGACATCACACACATCCGTGCCCGTGGCAGGATTCGAACCTGCGACCGTAGCAGCAGTGCGGTTTCAGACTGAAGCGCCTAGAACAGCTCGTCCACAGCGGCCGGCCCCGTAGTTTCAAATCACTGACAGAAATAAAAAAGCTATATGTGATAGAAAAACCCCAGGACCGACCGGGTATTGAACCTGAAGCCTTAGATTTGTAGTCTAGCAGTGTCCTAATGATACACAGAACTACAGATTCTGCTCAGGAAGGGTTGATATTCAAGACCTTACCAAATCCTTTCTTTTTCACATTTGTTTTCACTACAGCTCGAAGAGCGCTGCTTATTGACTATGCTTTTTGGCCGGCCGGAGTGGCCGAGCGGTTAAAGGCGCTACAGTCTGGAACCGCACGACCGCTACGGTCGCAGGTTCGAATCCTGCCTCGGGCATGGATGTGTGTGATGTCCTTAGGTTAGTTAGGTTTAAGTAGTTCTAAGTTCTAGGGGACTTATGACCACAGCAGTTGAGTCCCATAGTGCTTAGAGCCATTTGAACCATTTTTTTGCTTTTTGTTGGACATTGACCGACGCATATATTCAGCGGGCAGTAGTTATGTCAGGATAGCTTTGAATTTCTTTTTAACTCGGACGCGGCAAGTACCCTTCGTTTGTTCGACATATAATATACTCTTTTCTCCGCGATTGTAGGCTTAGTGAGCCATAATTTGGGCTTCATCATCATCTCAAGTTGTAAAGAGTACAGCAGTCAGGGCAAACAATATTTACTGCATATTCAGATTTTGGTCACTGTGTGGCCTTCTTCAGTGCAGTAAATGCCAGTTAAAATATTAAAACCATTTATACTATATGCACTTCGTCCCAAGTGGACTATTCATGTCAAAGGTTGAGTACAGACTCCGAGAGTGTGTATATATAAGAGCTTTTAATGTTTTAACTTACATTTACTGCACCGAAGATGGTTACACAGTGACCAAAATCTGGATGTAAGTTAACATCATTTGTGACTGGTTGCTGTACCCTTTTATAGTTGAAATAAATACAGTCGCTTACCACAACTGCGTTCCCATGGAATCAAACCTGTTAAGAACCCTATCATCTATTTTTATACAGTTAGACCCCTCCTACATTCTGATGGTTGAGGTTTTGTCCTACCAAATGACTTTCAAGATGTTTCAGAGACAGCTTGGATAGCTATGTTTCTGCGCTTTTTAAGGTGGCTCCTGTAAGATTACTTCGCTACAAACACAGCTCAGTTTGGCGATGAAACGTGATAGAGATGATTATGCCGGTGGATAAAAAGTTCTCGGTGTAGTCGTCGCGTCAGATTCGGATAAAATCACAAACTTTTGAAGGCCTTACATTTTATCCGAGTTTCACGCGGCTTGTTTACTGAGAACTTTTTATCCAAGGACTCTCTCGGGATACACCTTGTAGACATATTGATTATGTCAGTGGTTGCGAGATACTTTCACATGCGCCGTTTTAAATACAGTACTGGTTCGAGGCATTTGAGAGGGTGTTGGATATCATTAGTTACTGTTTTTCCAGAGAGGGGTCTTTCCAGATATGAAACTCAGTCAACGTTCTCGGCGGTTGTTGGTTAACTGTCATGTTAGTTGCTCGGTGATAGGTTCTTGGGTTTTTTTGGAATAAAATATCAGATTTATCAATCTTTATGTCAAGCCCCAACATGTGACGCATTCTAAATATATTCACCGAGACGTGCCTCGAATGAGAATAGAGTGGTACACTTTTTTTGCAGTACAGTTTCGTTCTCGAGAGTGATGGTGATGTGACTGCAGATGGCCCGAGCCAGCGAGTGTACGAGATAGGTGTGGTGCAACGGTGGGCAGCTGGTTGGTGCGCCCAGCAGAATATTGATGGCGAGCGTGCTTCACCTGCTGAGGGAGCTGGAAGGGGAACAGCAGGGAAGAGGAGGGGCACCGGAAGTGAACATCCCCACCACTCCCCACCCCACCGTTCCTCGCAGCCAGCATCGGCCTCGCGAAGCCGTCCTAAATATCGCGCCATAGATTCCCTTTCTGAAGGCTTGTCCTCGATTATGTGAATGACATTTACGGACACACATAATCTCTGGGAAACGTCGTGAATTTAAAGTGGCTTAATGATGAAGTAAAACGAGACAAAAATACCATTTATTGCGCAAGTCAAAGTCAGTTCCAAACACAAGAAATGAACACTGAGGGAGATGCACGAGTGCCGCATCGACGCCGGGGGCAAGGTCCTACGACCTGGTTTCCCGTTACCTTCCTCCGACCAGTCTGAAGTGTGTTCCAGTGTCGTGTTGATGAGTGAGATGAATGCTTATGCAGGGTAGTACAGTGTTGAATTTGCGGTGTTAGGGACGACAGGTGCAGAGGTGATGAAGCCCACTGTCAGCAGCACATAGCTTACTCCTCCCGAGCAACACCATGCGGACCGCTGAGCATAACGTTCCCATTCGACGGAGATCACCCTCACGGTGTCACATACCCTCATACCCATGAGGAGCAACTTACCGACTAAAAAGTGTCGATGAAAAGTTGTTCAGCCACCGGGACTCGGGTCGTCTGCCTCCAAGCTGAGCGACAGCACAGGCGCGCTACCTAGTGAAGCGCAAGGTAACATACGTGAACACGGAAGAAAGAAGACCGGTTAAACACTTTGAAACGTCCCCTTTTAACAATTTTTACATAACTGTGCTTAAACTGACGCACAATATTTTTTAGCGCAACGCAATCTGACTTTCAACACACAATGTTTTGTTAGCGCAACGCAATCTGACTTTCAAAATTCTCTACAAGAGAATGGCCCTGACTAACATTAAACTATACGTCTCACAAATCACTTACCTCACAAAAATCTTCGCTCTCAAGCTACTGCAATACAGCGAGCGCCACTACTGCCAGCTAAATAAAAGATTCAAACTATGGAAGGCACTAACTACTGATAGGGATAGTTAGCAAATGAAAGATATTAATAGAGAACAAACAATGTATTTACCTTGATATCATGACAAATTACAAAACTCCGCCATCTCTCTCCCCACATCCACCACTGCTGGCGGCTCACCTCCAACTGCCCAACGCTACGCGCTGTTCACAGCCAGCTGCCTAACACTACAATGGTTGAGTATTACAACAATGCAAAGCAGCCACAGACTGCACACGGCACAGCCGGTGATTTTCATACTGAGGTGGCGTTACCAATAAAAAAAACCTAAACAGCCTACTTACATAGCCCCCATGCTCCCCACAAAAAATTTTACAAATTTTGTTGGGCAGTGGGCAACACATATTTGTTAAAATTTTTCATAATCGTAATTACAATAACAAAGAAATCAAATGCACACACTTATTGATACAATGTTGGTCAAAAGCTAAAATTTTTTCTCACAGTCCATAAAGACAGTCCTGATCATTCATCACATTGCAGTGTTTTTCTCAAAGTCTGAGCAGTAAAAGAAAATGCACACGTAAGTAGTGGATTTCCATGCAGTCTTGAAGAAGTAGTGTTGCCCTTCCAACGGAAAGACAGTGCTGACTCTTGACATGCTGACAGGTAATGGGCCACAACAGAGCAAACCCACAGCGGAGTCAGTCGAAGTTTTGAAGAGTATTGGTGGGTAGGTCATCACAGAGCAGACCCACTGTAGTCCTTGTAGAAATAATGGTATTGGTGGGCCACCAGAGGTGCAGACCCACTGTAGTCCTTGTAGAAATGACGGTACTGGTGGGCCACCAGAGGTGCAGACCCACTGTAGTCCTTGTAGAGATGGCCAGCAACCATCTGTTGTGACTGTGCAGGTGCACAATCACCATCGAAGAGTCTTGCGGATAATGTAGCAAGTCCATAACCACCACTTGTGCACTCACAAAGTTTTTGGAATTGTCCTCAGAACCAGCAATGCTGTTATCCAGTCCCTTGCTGAATCATTAAATCACATGCAAACACTATCACTCCCAACTTCTCACATATTGTCCATATACTATGACCAACAGAAACGTGTGCAGTGAAATGTAACTTACAAGTTACTTAATTTGATGACCTGGTGTCAATTACAATTTTATAACATAAGAATACAATTACAAGGGTACAGAAAACATCATTAAAAACATAATAGTAGAGATAACATTCGTAGTAATAGGGGCTTTACAAAAGAATAGAAATAAACATATACATCAGTGTTACAGGAATTATGACATAATTTCATACATAAAAGATCAGAATAACTTTTGAAACATCAACTTCACACCTAAGCATTAACACAGAACAGATAAATGTCTAAACATCTTTACAAAGTAAATAACATATTATCAATGCAAATTATATTTGAGGATCACAGTATTCCTCATCATAGTGAATGTAGCTTAGTATTAGAAGAAGAAAAAATTCTATGAAACTACACAAAGACAGGAAGAAAACAAATACACAAGGGTACACAAACACATAGTGGGATAACACAATGGAAAGGACAGGGTTCGTTTTCAGTGTAACTTTTGGTACTGCAGTATTTTGTGAACAAAACCTTTTTTGTTCTTGGAGATCTCTCTTCGTTCATCATTATTCCCAAATGGTCCTATCTGTACCTCTTTTCTGTATTCTAACCATATTTCTTTCAAAATAAATATGGCTCATTGTGCAATACTCATTTAGGCCCAAATCGTTTTCATATAACTTTCAAAGCATTCTTTCCCTATTCTCCATAGTTAGGTTCTTATATAGTCTACCCCCTCTTAAGCTAACTTAAATCTACTGAGCTCAGATGCTAAACTAAGGGACAAGGCAATGCAGCAGCACATAACAAATTAACACAAACAGCAATGACAAAAAAAAACGCAGATTTGCGAAGCAAGCAGCATTAAGAAATTAGCAAAGCAATTGTAATATTACAACTAATCTAAGGCAATGTGCAACAAATAATAACAAGAAATCATTAGTAAAACTGGCTTAACAGAATAATACAAAGTCAAATTCAATAACACTATGCCTGGCAAACAGCAGCAACTGATACCTAAACATGACATAGCTCAAGCAGAAAAAATAGTACACTAAAGATAACAATGCAGATAAGGGAAATGTATAATCACATCTTAATGTCTAAGTAATTAAAGTGGTGCACCACAAAAACTAATTCTACAAAAAAATTACTAAGTACTAGAAAAGAAAATTATGTATGCAGTTCCTGTGATTAGTCCCTTCTTATTGTTCTTTCCTTTCCAAGTGCTCCTTTTTTTTTTTTTAAGAATGTGGATTACAAAATTATTATTTAATAGATCTGTAGACAGAAAATATTTAAATTAGTACATCTATAAAATTTTATTTTAACCAGTGCTGCAGTGCAGCTAGAAACTAGATATTAAATGAAATAAGCAACTATGTACAAAGCAAAGCATAAAAATATCATTCAGTAGTCATGAGGTATTTCATAAGTTAGTAGAAAAATCTCTCAACTAGAGAGACAGTAGTCATAATCAGGTGTATAGACATAAAAATATTTCTCGTCATTTCATTACGCATCCAGTGTAATCATATGTTTTCAAGTTCGACCGTGTCGTTTTTACGATGCTTTCTACAAAGGAATGTCAGAAGCAAGGTTAATAGCTTCCCCCTTTTTTTTCTACCTGTGCCGCTGGAAGGCTAATGGCTTTTTTTTTTCGGGCGGCTGTCGCCCAGGTGGGTGCCCCTGACGCATTACGTGCAGGTGGTCACTGAACTTTCTTACGGAAATATTTACGACAGCAGTTTCCGCTACGACAGTCTCACATAAAAATATTTCACAGGTCAAGAATTAGCGTTGCAAATCTGTAGAAACAAAATCTTATTGATATAACAGTGTCCAAAAAAATTTTCGTCGGCATTGTGATACATTCACGCTTTTACACACATTTCACAACTCTTAAAGTACGATTCTTGGTTTCCAACAACCTTTATCACAAATCAGAGTCCCTAAATCACTATTCATTACTCCTTACCTTATTACACATATACAAATTCGTCGACGCTTCTTCAATATTTCCTGTTAATGAATACGTAGCATAATCAAATAACTCATATAGCATCAGCTTCTTGACCATAAACATACCTCAGCAGCATAATACACATCGGCGTCGTAAAAATAACATCATAACACCTCAGTCAAATCTCAAAATCGTCGTAGCTTCCTCCAATAATTTCAAAACCTAGAAAAATTCTCTGCTCATTTCAGTAGTGTCATCTACCTCAAACGTACTTTAAAATCATGCTCCCTTACCAAATATATCATTCAAAGCTCTCATAGTATCACAATGGGTCCAAAAAAATATGAACAGTTCACAAAGTATAGACAAAATACAATTTCGTAAGTGTGAAGGTATCCAACTGTGTAATTACGTAAACATCTGTCACTGATGTAGTAAAAAGAATGTTTGTTTCTCTGTCAAATAATCAGATAGCTGTGTAATTTATGTGTTAGAGAAATATGGTACCGATGTGTAAAGTTGTATAAGCAAATACCATATTAGCTAGGGCTCCTTGTGCTCGCCAAACACATGGTACACAAAGTAAGCGTGTACCCCCCTGAGGATAAATGTAATTATACCCTCAGGTGTTACAAATTACATCAATGGAATGAAATGTATCTCGGAAAACTATCTTTGTAATTCAAAAATATTTAAAAATAAATGTTTTAAGTACAAAATTAATCACTCAAATACGTGTCCTGTAGCGCTAAATGTGCGTCTTGTTGCAACATAATCTCTGTGGCAGTGTCGTAGTTATCGTCTTCCGAAAGCTAAGTTCTGCAGAAGTCAATGTACTTACCTCATGATAAACAAAAGTGAAATGCTTTGCGTATAGATATCTTAGTTATTACGCTTATTGCCGTGATGAGGAAAGTACTGTACTGTAACGTATTGTTGTGCTACGAAAAAGGCTGTCTCATTGTTGCTATACCACAAAAGTTACTACTAAAACATGTTTTAATTTCTTGAATAATGCCGAAAAACTGTGCAGATATAAAACAGATACACCGCAAAAGCAACAAGGTGAATTGTGTCACACATTAGTAGCGTCGTGATATAGTCGTGTAGCTGTCAAATAGACTAACCACTGTGTCACCTGGTATCTCTCAGAAAGCACCTTGAATCCATAATGTATTTGCAAGTAAACCAAAATGTTGCATTAAAATCTCAAGTTAAAAAAGCACATTATCTCTCAATAAACGGTGTTACATGTGAAATGTGGTGTAAACCTTTGCTCTTCCTAGTACGCAGAGTTTCAACTTTAACGCAATTATCAAGTGGTATACGTCGGTAAAGAATACTGGAATTTTTCTCAAGGTTAGCGTCTGTGTTATTTTTCTCGGAGCCAGCGGGCACACGCGGCTGCCTGCTGTGCGAGTCATTGTCTGTTTCTTTGCTGGCGCGCGTCGTTATTCGGATTAGGAGACCGAACTTCTACAAATTCGCCTTGCCGAGAGGGCCCAGCTCTGTTTGAATCCCGCCAGTTCTGATGCAATTCAGGTCTGTCGTTACGATCACATCGTCTGTCGTCATGTCGGTAGTTTCTGTGGTTTCTTTCTCGTCGGTTAAGTGGTGGAGAATTTCTCCCTGAATCGTAACTGCGCGCTGGACCATTGCGTCTAAAGTTATTCTGTCCCTCGTAATAATAATTGTTTTGGTTCCCATATTGTCTGATTGTCTCTGTGATAGTCATTACCGCGGAGAGGTGATCTTTCCCTGTAATTATTACTACTCTGCCAACGGTTGTTATACGGGTGGTGTCTGTTTCGGTCACGATTCGTGTTGTGAGAATAGCCTTGTCGCGTCCAGTTATTATTTCTTTCATCGCGGAATTGCGACGGATGTGATCTGTAATTGTTGTGCTCGTGCGTTCCGCGATTGTCAGTGTCAATTTCTAGTTCTTGTAAGAGTCCTTGAAATGCTTCAATGTCGTCTTTGCAACGTCCTGCCAAAATAATATGTCGCAAATGTTCAGGCAGTTTGATTAAGCAAATGCGGATGAGTTCTGAGGGGCTGTATGGGTTTGACAGGTACTGATTCTTGTGCAACATGTCTTCAAAATATTTCACAAGACTGGAGAATTCAGATTGTTCGAAATGTTTCATCATTATGATGCCATGTTTTACTCGGTCTTGTGTGGCTTGAGACCAATATGCTGAGAGGAAGGCATGGTAAAATTCTCCTTCACTATGACAATCGTGAATGACCGAACGCATTCTTACAGCTGGTTCATTCTCTAAATAGCCACACATAAATTCTAATCTGTGTTCTAATGACCAGTTAGGGGGAAAACAATGAGAGAATTGATGGAGCCACGCTTGTGGATGAATGTCGTTGGCAGAATTTTTAAACGTTTTGAATTTACGTGTAGTAATGAACAGCTTATAGTCAAAGTCATCATGTCGGCGAGTCGCATATCTGTCATTGTTACGTCGTGTCGGCGGTTCCATCTCAAAATTCGGTGTGCCTTGCCAATTTCTTTCATAATTTCCGAAGTGTCCTGTGTTATTATTTTGTGGTTGTTCCGTATTTCTATGTCCCTCTTCCCGTATTGGAGCGCGAGTGTCCTCTGAAATATGTAATTCTTGTATTACTTGTGTCAGCTGATTTTGTACTTCGCGGATTTCTCTTTGGTGTTGCGTATTAATTTGATTTTGATTTTGTTTGAATTTTCTAATTTGTTCATACTCTTCTGTGTCAGTGAAGGCTACAGGTCTTGTGTCATTCAGATCATCATCTACCTTTGTAGATAAGTTAGTGACCTGATCCGAAAGTTCGCCTACTTTCTCCAATAGTGAACACATTTCCTCAGTGTGTTTTTCTGAACCAAGTTTCAGAGTGTCCATTTGTGTTGAAATCAAATCTACTGTGTCCTTCAAGTTTTCCTGAGTTTTTGCAAGTTGCATAACCGAATCGGTAGATGCAACTGAGTCAAATTTAGCTTGCAAGGTCTCATGATTTTCATGAACAGTAGTTTGCAGTTCTTTTATGGCTGCTTCGTGATTCTGTAGTGCATTTTCATGACGCGAAAAAATAGGTTGGAAATGCTCACAAATTTGTGTTTTTACGTCATTACAGACTTTTTGACATTTCGATTCAATGTGATGTAACTCAGTAGTTAAATCCTCACGTGTTTGTTCAAGAGTTTGCTCCAATGAGTCTAACTTTTGAAGATTTTGTTCCATTGCGTCTAACTGTTGCTGTGTTTGACTCTGATTTTGTTCCATTTGTTTCTGATTTTGCTCAATTGTGTCTAATTTTTGAAGCTTTTGCTGTGTTTGTCCCATTTGTTGTATTAATTGTAATAACAATGCATTGGTGTCTGAAACATGTTCCTCAGTGGTTTTCGGCAGTGAATTTGCACCGGAAACATTCACATTTTGACAAGCAGAAAATGTGTCTTGACTTATTTGAGAAAACGGTGAGGATCCAAAACCTGAATCTACAGTATTTGCGAGATCGTGTCCTGTCATTTCGGATTCCTGAGGCGAGCTGTTGCCGACCGACCGATCGATAATGCTTGCCTGCTCACTGATTGTTTCACTGTCTACGCCATTGTTTGCAACCCGCTCCATCTCCCTATGCGCAATTACCAAATTACTACTTTTAACATTAGTTAATTCACTACTCTGCGGCGCTAACATACTGCTTTCGTCTTCACTGTCATTTCTCAATTTAGTTTGGAGCCTAGTGTTACGTTTTTCACACGCCATTATTGTCACAGTATTTCACACGACAACACAGAAAAACACAATTTGAAGAGCAAAAATAAGAGAACACATTAACATAACACTGAAAATAATATCTAGTTAATTGCAGCTGCGAAATACTTGGTGCAAATCTACATGCATGCCACAACTATTTTACTATACAACAATGAAAAACTACAACTACAAAGGAAATTCTCTCTATAATTACGCGCTAGCAATAAACAAAATCTACACTAATTACACAAACTACAAGGAAAAAATCAGAAGATTCCAGTGAGGTATCCTAGGCTAAGGGTCGACATATGAAACGTCCCCTTTTAACAATTTTTACATAACTGTGCTTAAACTGACGCACAATATTTTTTAGCGCAACGCAATCTGACTTTCAACACACAATGTTTTGTTAGCGCAACGCAATCTGACTTTCAAAATTCTCTACAAGAGAATGGCCCTGACTAACATTAAACTATACGTCTCACAAATCACTTACCTCACAAAAATCTTCGCTCTCAAGCTACTGCAATACAGCGAGCGCCACTACTGCCAGCTAAATAAAAGATTCAAACTATGGAAGGCACTAACTACTGATAGGGATAGTTAGCAAATGAAAGATATTAATAGAGAACAAACAATGTATTTACCTTGATATCATGACAAATTACAAAACTCCGCCATCTCTCTCCCCACATCCACCACTGCTGGCGGCTCACCTCCAACTGCCCAACGCTACGCGCTGTTCACAGCCAGCTGCCTAACACTACAATGGTTGAGTATTACAACAATGCAAAGCAGCCACAGACTGCACACGGCACAGCCGGTGATTTTCATACTGAGGTGGCGTTACCAATAAAAAAACCTAAACAGCCTACTTACAACTTTATCATTATTCGACATCAAGGTATCTTTTTTTAATTGACTTACCGCTTTTGGGCAGCACCCATCTCAAAATGATTTTAAATATTTAACATCATGAACCACTGAAAGAAACAACAATTATTCCTTACATTCACGCAACCTGAAATTAAGTCAGTGAGTTAAGAACATTAAGATCATTTACCATATGATTATGTAAACAAAATCAGTTTTCCCGTTTGCCCATCTGCTATAAAATCTTATAGGAGTTGATACACTTTTGCGTCTGCTGTCGCTAAAAGAGTTTGAATATTCGTTGGTACTTGGTTGCTGGAGAACTTCAGGCGCTGCACCAGTTTCGTGGTTTCTGGACGTTTTATGTCGCACGCGAAGAAAATGTGGTTAACATCTTCCTCACCGCCGCATTCTCACGAGGAAGATGTGATCACGTTGACGCGGCAGAGCTATTGGCGGAATCCCCCGTGACTGAATCGTAGTCGTGCCATTGTCACTGCACTGTTTCGTTGTAGGTGCTGTTTTGGCACCAAGAATGTCATGAGAGGTTAGGTACCACTGCGGTGTAGTGTCTTTTCTTCAATTTCCTCAGATCGGTGGAGGTTTTAGTTTCACCGGGCCATGTTTCCATTCCTTACGGCATGTACGAGACCGTCATGTGGACCTTTATCATACACTACTGGCCATTAAAATTGCTACACGAAGATGACGTGCTAAAGACGCGAAAGTTAACCGACAGGAAGAAGATGCTGTGATATGCAAATGATTAGCTTTTCAGAACATTCACACAAGGTTGGCGCTGGTGGCGACACCTACAACGTGCTGACATGAGGAAAGTTTCCAACCGATTTCTCATACACAAACAGCAGTTGACCGGCGTTGCCTGGTGAAACGTTGTTGTGATGCCTCGTGTAAGAAGGAGAAATGCGTACCATCGCGTTTCCGACTTAGATAAGGGTTGGATTGTAGCCTATCGCGATTGCGGTTTATCGTATCGCGACATTGCTGCTCGCGTTGGCCGAGATGCAGTGATTGTTAGCAGAATATGGAATCGGTGGTTTCAGGAGGGTAATACGGTACGCCGTGCTGGATCCCAACGGCCTCGTATCACTAGCAGTCGAGATGACAGGCATCTTATCCGCATGGCTGTAACGGATCTTGCAGCCACGTCTCGATTCCTGAGTCAACAGATGGGGACGTTTGCTAGACAACAACCATCTGCACCAACAGTACGACGACGTTTGCAGCAGCATTGACTATCAGCTCGGAGACCATGGCTGCGGTTACCCTTGACGCTGCATCACAGACAGGAGCGCCTGCAATGGTGTACTCAACGACGAACCTGGGTGCACGAATGGCAAAACGTCATTTTTTCGGATGAATCCAGGTTCTGTTTACAGCATGAAGATGGTCGCATCCGTGTTTGGCGACATCGCGGTGAACGCACATTGGAAGCGTGTATTTGTCATCGCCATACTGGCTTATCACCCGGCGTGATGGTATGGGGCGCCATTGTTTACACGTCTCGGTCACCTCGTGTTCGCATTGATGGCACTTTGAACAGTGGACGTTACATTTCAGATGTGCTACGACCCATGGCTCTACCCTTCATTCGATCCCTGCGAAACCCTACGTTTCAGCAGGATAATGCACGACCGCATGTTGCAGGTCCTGTACGGGCCTTTCTGGATACAGAAAATGTTCGACTGCTGCACTGGCCAGCATATTCTCCAGATCTCTCACCAATTGAAAACGTCTGGTCAATGGTGGCCGAGCAACTGGCTCGTCATAATACGCCAGTCACTACTCTTGATGAACTGTGGTATCGTGTTGCAGCTGCATGGGCATCTGTACCTGTACACGCCATCCAAGCTCTGTTTGAGTCAATGCCCAGGCTATCAAGGCCATTATTATGGCCAGAGGTGGTTGTCCTGGGTACTGATTACTCAGGATCTAAGCACCCAAATTGCGTGAAAATGTAAACATATGTCAGTTCCAGTATAATATATTTGTCCAGTGAATACTCGTTTATCATCTGCATTTCTTCTTGGTGTAGGAATTTTAATGGTCCGTAGTGTATTTAATTGAACCAATGTACACAACTTCCTTGCTCAGAGTATTTACTTATTCATTTCCCTTTATTCAACCGTGCGCTTCCGCCCAGAACATGATGGTCATCTTATTTAGACGGCAGACTTCCTGAACTGCTTCTCTAATGCGATATACTATTTAATTTTTGGTGTTGCTGACGTCGTAGCTTTTTAACACCACAAGTTGTCAGCATGAATGTGATACAGTAGACTCTTTTGTGTAATAAGTCCCTCTAAAGTCGCTATAAGTTCTGCAATGAGTATGGACACTACTTCATGGACCTTGAATGTGCTCTTC
Source organism: Schistocerca nitens (assembly GCF_023898315.1). Classification (NCBI taxonomy): domain Eukaryota; kingdom Metazoa; phylum Arthropoda; class Insecta; order Orthoptera; family Acrididae; genus Schistocerca; species Schistocerca nitens. Next base: position 356,957,946 of record NC_064615.1, read on the forward strand.
GATTAGTCTTGGCAGCCACAAGTGCACTTCCTGCTCCGTCGTTTTGTTTAGACTCAGACTCATCCACGTGAATCTTTCTCGAAGATCGCCATTCTGTTGAACTGTCAGCTAAAATTTTCTCATTCACTGTAATTTGGATGAATGGAAGGTGCGTCTTAATGTTCAACATTACTAAAGTGCTAGCAAAGAGGATGCTGAAGCAGCTCTATTTTGCGGAAGTGGCGACGTATTCATACAAAGAAAGAGCATTGAAGTAAAAATCTGCTTAGCGCGATGGTTTCTTGTTAACGCAATACCTGTCCGCATAGCACTTAAAGAGCAATTTATTGAAACTTCTAGTTGCTGTTGATTTAATTTTTACTCACAGGTGAAGCGTGTTCTGTAGACACGTTATTTAGAAATTAAAACTGTCTACAGAATAGGAATTCGAGGCATATATGCTTTCGTCGCGGCATTATTGCGACAGTAAGGAAGGAAATTTGGAGATACAACGTCGTGTGGACGGAGGAAGTATTGCAAGGTGTGTCTGAAAAGTTCGTGAATGGTCTCAGAAAATAAAGGAAACAAGAACTACAAACAAAATACCTTTACTGGTCTTCATAGTAATCGCCATTAGCTATAAACGTTTCTGACATTGGTTATAAAACTGTGGAGAACTGTCAGCAAACGCTTCTTGTGGAATCACTCGAAGAACCGTAGTCACGCGTTGTTGGATACACGCAGCAGTACAGGACATGAGACCTGGTGCTACCAATACGATTCAGAGACCAAGCGGCAGTCAGTGGCAACGTGTTCATAGTCATTCCTGCCTCGAAAAAGAAAAAAAAAAGTCGGCTGGCAAAATCCAAAATTAAGACGGTATTGATCATGTTTTAGAGAGAAAGGACTTGATCCATCATGAATATCAACACGAGGGCGTCGGGGAAGACGACGAACTCCGTGCAGCTGACTGTAGATTGATCTCCGTGTCGTGTTGGTACACCGGGACTCATCTTCTATAATGACGTGGACGTCCAACAACGTGTAACCACGGTGCTTCGAGCGATTCCACAAGAAGCGTTTCCTGACAATTGCTAACAGCCTTACAACCGATGTCAGAAGTGTTCTGTAGCTATTGGTTGATTCATTCGAAAACCAGTAAGGTATTTTGTTTGTAATTTATTTTCTTTATTTTCTGAGACCATTACCCGAACTTTCCAGACACACATTGTAGACTCACAGCACAAGATCGGATTCTACAATTGTCGGCGGGACATTAAGCCCGTGTTTCTCTTCTTACGGATTGTACAAAAATGAGGAAAAGAACTGGCCATTATCTTTCCAAAGAAACCATCCAGACATTCGTCCGAACTGTACATACTGAATCCTTTTTTTGAAAAATGTACCTTGAGCACTGTTCTACAAAATATTTGGCGCTTACCATATAACATCTAGGTGTAACAATGCGACGTGATGAGAAATTGGACGAACGCGTGAAATCAGTAGTGTGGAAAGCGAATGGGTGATTTCTGGGGAAGAGAGAATGGGAGCATTCTGGGAAAGTGTGGTTCTTCTGTAAGGAAAGCATACAAGGCTTCTACAACAAGGTATTGTGCAATACTGTTTCTGTGTGTAGAGTTCTTATCAAGACGGCTTGACAGCTGAAATGTAACGAATTCAGAGACGCGTTGCTAGAATAGTAACAGGTCGATCCATCGCATAGGAAAGCGTACCGTAGGTGCAGAAGGGGAATTCGTGGCAGGTTGGTTGCTTGATTTGGTGTAGGGGAACAAACAGCGAGGTCGTCGATCCCATTGGATTAGGGAAAGATGCGGAAGGAAGTCGGCCGTGCCCTTTCAAAGGAATTTGCCTGAAGCGATTTAGGGAAATCACGGAAAACCTAAATCAGGACGGTCGGACGCGGGTTTGAACCGTCGTCCTCCCGAATGCGAATCCAGTGTGCTAACCACTGCGCCACCTCACTCGGTGAATTCGTGGCAAGCCGCATCAAACCAGTCAGGAGGCCAATGACAAAAAAGAAAAAAAAACTTAGATACTAAGGGAATTTAAATATGAATATTCGGAAGAAAAGCGAGGCGGTTCTTGCGAATCTTCACGGTAAATGAAAAGAACCTGTTTTCGAGAAATACTGCACGACAATTCTACTCCCGTCATTGTATGTCTAGCGTAGGGACTTAGAGAATAAAAAAGGGTCGTTCCAGCCATTTCATTTTAAGTGTTTAAACACTCGCTATATACGAGAATGGAACGGAACAGAAAATCGCTAAAGTCTCCTGCTATACACCGTGTAGCGGCTTGTGTAATATCTGGGTAAACGTAGAAGTTTGACAATTTTACCTGTGATCGCTCTTACCATAACCAGTAATAGATACACTGCGGTTCTGGACGCGTTCGAGAATGACGAACATATTCCCAGCACTGGAAATGCCTTCTGCCTTACGCTTCACACTGATGTAACTAAGTTTTAAGGCTGAAAAACAAACTAACTGTGTCTTTGTTCTGCTAGTATTTGTTTAGTTCGAACTGGTTTTCGGCTTATTGGGCCATTATCAAGAAAACAAGTGACTAGCGTTCACAAGACATCAGAAAGTAGAAAACTAAGCATTGAAAATAACGGTACTCTCAAAAGTAGTGACATTAGGTAAGAAATGTCAGAGCGGGCGCCAGTCACCCATGCTATGCACCAAACGTGTAAATTAAAATATTAAATAAAGACTGCATAACTGAGACTCCACTTTTCCTGAATACGTGCTGAAGATCATAGACATAAAGTCCATAAAGAAGTTCTACATGTAGCCAACAAAGGGAAAAAAAGCAGCCTATTAAAGTACTTTAGATGAATGAGCAATTAGTACATCGCCCTACTCCTGAATCACGTTACAGCTGAGCACATCCCTACTCTTAAGCTTCACATGATTCAGTCAACCAGCCACACACACCCATATTTGAATCCCGAGGAATACATTCGTATCCGCAAACTTGCGACACAACATTGATTTTCCTTCTCCCACTGTAATTTGCATGCTTGGTGCACAACATGAGTGCCAAGCGCTCGATTTCATACCTCTCGCCTAATGCTACGACGAAAGGTACTTTCTGTCTATTGAAAATATCTTTATTTCTAATGTGTGGATTTGTGCACACTTTTCTCTCTTATGTCGGTTGTTTCTAGACGGTGGTCCAGTAAGTCGGAAACCGATTCGAGATAAACAAATATTACTAAAATAAAGAAACGCAGTTTGTTTGTTTTTCAATCTTAAATATCAATTTTTTTTCACCGGTAAGTGACGGAAGAATCTATAATATGACTTAACTTATGTTGTAGTGCACGTAGACGCAATACAAAAAATTTCGTGATATCTACTTTTTGTGATTGTGCGCGAATTCGGGTATATGAAAATATGTAAGTCCTGATAGTCATGCTTGTTTAGCATACACAGATTGAATCTATGTATGCTAAACAAGACAGCAAGTATGTCATAAACAATCGGAATAAGCGCAAGCAAGTGGAAACACTGGAACAATAGTACTGCGATGATAGTTGAGGTAAGACCCGAGTGCTGAAGTAAAAATAGTTCCATCAAGACCACGATGACTTCGAATACCAACGGCTCCTGTAGAGACGGCTAATTCTAGGAAATGTTGATACTGGCTGGAAGCATTATGATGTTGCTTGTGGCACGGTTGCGTAAAGCCTTCGATGAAGAAATACGGCTCCCACCCCGGACAGAGAATGTTGTTTATCTCTGCATCAGCGGGATCTGGGCGGGAAATCAGTAGGTGTTGTTTTGCCGGTCGATCCTTCACTTATTGGAAAATGACCAAAATGGAGCACAGCTTTGAGATGATGTATATGAGTGAAATATTCCATACAGAAGGTTCGTGAGAAAGATTAAGGTTTAACGCTCCCCAGCCGACGATATCGTTACAGGCGGAGTACAAGCTCCGCCTGGAAAAGCAATCATCTCAGCACTTACCTTACATGAGTGATGGAAACCATGGAAAACATAAACTTGGATGGCCGGAGAAGGATTTACACCTTACTCGGTAAAGCGTTCGTTTCAGCGCACGCAAAATAGTGCCACATTCCATTTGCAAATACGTATGTGGCATGCTACCCAATTCTCAAAACTGTTTGTTGCTGCAGTTATCCAGTCGTGTACAAGACGTTTGACATAATACGAGCTATGCCTTTTTTTCGTTTTTGATGTATGTGCTGTATAAGTGTGTGTGTTTTTTTTTGGGGGGGGGGGGGGGGGGGAAGTGTTGTCAGTCTTCTAACTGATTTGATATCTCTCCACACTTGCAAATTTTGTGCGTTAAGTTACCATCTACACGAACTAACTAAGATGATATGTCAGACTTGCTGGTAATTAAGAAAGAAGATTCTCACAATTTTACTCTGAAGGTTTAGGAGAAATATGGGCGTCAATTAGAATCCTTGAAATGAAAACGTCATTAAACAAGCACTCCTATTGTAGGTACAGCGCGTCATTCATTCTCAGCTGACAGTGATATATTTGTTGGCACGTAAAAAATATGTAAAGTGCAACGATAGCGTGATAATCTGAAACAGAAAAGGCCTATGCCCGAATAGTTGCACGATAAAGCAAAAATACTCTGACTTAGACTTATGTACACTCACCGATGCTGACGTTGCACAGGAAAATGTCAGATATCACATCACTACATTCTGGATTACTTAAATTTAAGTTCCTAGATCTGAAGGTTCGTTTTCTGGTGAGAAACTGCTCTTGAAATAATCTCCTTGCCGCATGTACTGATTCTGTGCGCACGTATGAATGATACATTAATACTCTTAGTCCATCTCTTAAAAGTGTAGTTGAGTCGGCGTTGACTCCTCACGGTTGCAGGGGGATGGATGGGCGCGGCCATAACTCAACCAATAACGTAACGCGATTTTGTAAACGTCTCTATGGCAACGCCCCAGTGTTGTCGCAGATCTGTACGCGGCTAATGTTTTCGTGTGGAGCCGTTAGAAGCTGGGAACAGCGCTGCGAGCTGTCAGGGATCCTCTTCTGCCGTCTCAATTATAATCAAGCCAAATCCGTTCATAACGATGTCGACCCTGCGCCGATGCGGACAAAGGCAACAGAAAAAGAAGAAGAATAAGGTTTATCTGATGTTAATAGCATTGTTTTGGACATTTTTTCCCGATGACAATTAACGTTGGGTAAAGCACTAGCACTCAGTCTTCAGGCCACACGTGGCCCATCCGACCGCTGTGTCATCCTTAGCTGAGGATGCGCATAGGAGGGGCATGTGGTCATCACAACGCTCTCCCGGTCGTTACGATGCTTGTCTTTGACCGGAGCCGCTATTATTCGGTCGAGTAGCTCCTCAACTGGCATCACAAGGCTGAGTGCAAAAGGTGGGTAAAGAACATTGTCAATCAAATGCAAAACTATTGCAGAGACAGTGAAGCTAAATAACACATGCCGAAAGAAGTTACCATTTTGCGTGGGAATGCAAATTTTGTGCAAATGTTACGTATGTCGGTTTTCCGCGTTCGCTCCTACTTTTATCAAGTGGAGAATAGGATACTAGTACTAACGAAGACGAAAACTGCGACAAACGTAAAATTTGTATCGTGTACTTCGGTTGACCTATAGAGGTCAGCTGAAGAATAGGATACTAGCGAAGGCGAAAAGAGCGACAAAGATAAAATTTGTGTCCTGTACGTCAGTTGACCTATATGGTTCAATTGAAGAATAGGATACAGCCTTCGTAGCTAAGTTGAGGTAAAGGATGCCAGTCTTACGTACATCGCTTTCTTTGCTTTCGCTAGTACTAGTATATGTTTTTAAGTTGACCTACGTAGTACAAGACCACTATCAATTACAGAGGAAAGAGCACTTGGAACGACTCACCATCAAAGGTATAATCCAGAACATGTATACAAATGATTTAAAATTACCACAAGCTACAAAATCCATGCACAACATCTGTCGCTTCGTAATGCATTCATTTATTTGTATTTACGATTTTGACGCTTCGCCACATAAGATAACAGATTTATTATCTATCGCTCGAAAATGTACAAATTAACATCTAAGACTAAGATATGACGTCATTGGTCAAAACCTACGAGTTTTATCCTATTCTTCATTTGACCCCAAATTGCTTTTCAGCTGCTATGCACTAATAGGTCGCCTCTTATCGCTGTTACAAAAGATGCTGTTCTCCTTGTTTGTACTAAATTTCCTGTGTACATGTATTCATTCCTTTTGTCTGTCTGGCTGAGTCACATCTCTTGCTGGAAAGCAATGAATTGTTAAGTGTTCTGTTACAGTACCAGAAGCAAATGCAAGTCCCACGTGTTGAAGCAAGTAATACACACGGCGACCTGACAACAAAACACACGGCGCAGTAATTTTTTGTCCTTAGTGACTTGATTTCGAAGCAGATCTGCTTTTAACATTTACAGGTACTGATCTAGAATGCAGCTACAATTGAAGGGGGTCGGCAGAAGAACATGCTAGCCCACAGAAACGTATTTCATTTAAATATGACATAAGAAATTACCTGGCATACAGGGTGATTCACGAATATATGAAAATATTTTAATATGTTATTCTACAATTAAAACTAAAGAAAAAGTTCGTATAAACAAAGGTCCGCAAATGTTTAGTTACGGAGTTACGGCTAATAAAAGATTTTGCCTGAAATTTAGCACCTCCGCTAATGTGAAGCAATCGCAAAACGTAAGCGGTTAAAGCAAAGCACGATTTCCATTTATTTTGTTGTTATTGATCTGGTGAATCTAATAAAACATGTCCTAGACATGTATCTGCAGTAGTTTTCCAGAACATCCAGATAAGCAAAGACGTAATTTCGTAAATTTTTAATTTATTAACTACTTGGCCCAGTTTGTTTTTTAAATTCCACACTATTGCACAAAGTTTTCAACAAAAGTGGTAGAGAATTTAATTTTGGGAAATGATGGTAATAATGTTTACTGAAACTGTATAAATGTGTCAGACAATGTGCTTTTATTAATACCACAGCACACGTGAATTCATGTTAAACAGAAAAAACAAACCGAAGTGTCAAGGAAGTTGTACAGTGTACATACAATTTCACGATACATTCACAATAAATGTTCAAAAATGTCTCCACCGAGTTCAAGGCATTTAGCTGCACATGTATGAACAGATTTTGTTGCCCGATTCAATTTCACAGGGTTGTTCTTAATTTCGTCCCTTGCATTCACAATGCGAGCAAGTAATGCCTCACGTATATTGACTTTGTCCTCATAAACTGTCTTTCATCCATCTCCACACACAAAAATCCATAGGTGTTAAATGGGTAATCTGGGTGACAATAGACGTGTAGCACCACGATAATCCATTTTTGGGAAAAATGTTCATTTGCATGTGTAGTAACGGCGTTGGTGAAATGTGGAGGCGCTCCATCACGTTCAAAATAATTTGCAATCGCGTAGCAAGTGGAACATCCTCGAGCAAGCGGGGCATTTCTTGTTGAAGGAATTGTAAGTACGTCTCGCCAGTTAGACGTCCTGGGAAAATAAATGGTCCAGTAAAGTGTGTGTCGATTGTACCACACCACACATTTATGCTAAATGGCTGCTGGAAATTGCGTTGCGATGTTGTATGTGGGTTGGCTTCGACCATAATTGTTTATACCATCTCGAGTAAACTGTGCCTCATCAGTTAATAAAATGTATTTGTGTAACTGCCGATTAGTATTTAACCAGTTGCACAACTCCAAGCGAAGGACAGGATCTCCCGGATGTAAATGATGCACTTTTTGTTTATGGTCAGGATACAAATTATTGTACTTCAGTGTACGCCATACCTTAGATTGTGAAATGTTTAATCGTTGAGAGATACCTCTTGTACTGGTACCCGGGCTACGTTGAACAGCAACCATATGTCATCATCGTCTTCACGTATCGAACGCTCGTACTGAATATGAACGCTAGGTAGAGAACCTTTCTCCCGTCACATTCGAAATACTCCGCTAATGGTTCGTGCATTCGGAATCTTCCCAGTTGGATACCGTACGCGATATTCGTTAACTGCAGCCGTAGAATTACCATCACATTTGCGATAAATGAACACCATATCGGCGTATTCCTCTGTCGTAAATTTGAAAGGCATCCCTATTTCATCAATAATCTACAAACTACAACAGTTACTATGTGGTTTCACTTAAATACGCTGTTGTTATTATGTTCTTTCACTGAACAATACAGAAATCTAACTCGTTTCAAGGTTAAGAAACGACTGAAACAACTCACTAACGGTTGCCAACAATGACATAAACGTTTCTACATTCTTAATGAAAAGTAAACAAATTTACTTGTATAATAATCTTTGCTTCTTTGGATGTTCTGGAAACTACTGCAAATACACGTCTGGGACGTGTTTTATTAGATTCACCAGACCGATAACAAGATAAATGGAAACCATGCTTTAACCTAGTACAGTTTTGCGATTGCTTCATATTAGCGAAGTTCCTAAATTTCAGGCTAAATCTTTTATTAGCCGTAACACCGTAACTAAACATTTGCGGGTCTATGTTTATATTTTTCTCTATTTTTACTTGTAGAATAACATATTAAACTATTTACACATCTTCGTGGATCACCCTGTATAAGGATCTACTTGTTACCAGCATGCCGTGAATTCGAAAACACAACTGGTAGTATGGTCAACATAATCCTCTCTGAACTGAGGGTTAGCGCTGTCTTCTGCTGACCTCTCCAGTTCGTTTACGTCAAATTTGTGAAATGATAAAATGATCGAGAAAATACTACTAAAGAGACAAGTTTTATGTTATATATGTACTAAGTATATAGTAAGATGGTATATACTAAGATGGCATCTGTTCTTTCGGACATGTCCGAAAGAACAGATATCATCTTAGTATATATATAGTTAAGGCTCACCGGCCACTTGACCACCTTCTTCTTCTGAGCGAATGCACGAACGGTGCCCGAACTCTTACGGGAATCGGCAACGCGCCGCGAGTAATGAGTATAATGGGCGGGAGCACTATGAATATAGTGCGGGACAATACGTCGAGAATGTGGGTTTCGCGGGAGGTGTGCCAGAGATAAATGCCTGCAGTCGCGCTATCCTCTGTGTCCTCGGTGGCTCAGATGGATAGAGCGTCTGCCATGTAAGTAGGAGATCCCGGATTGGAGTCCCGGTCGGGGCACACACATTTTCATCTGTCCCCGTTGACGTATGTCAACGCCTGTAAGCAGCTAAGGGTGTTCATTTCATCGTAAGTTTTATGCTGTTCTAATTTGTAATGACCGTTTTTGTCAGCGAATATCTGTGAATTAAACATTTCGAAAATTTGACCTGTAGTTCCTGTCATGCTATTACTGGCACACAGTGTAAGAGGGCGTGCTCAAAAGCAGTCTCTCCGAATTGTGTATGTGAAAACGCTTAAACCATTTTTAAGAAAACAAACGTTCTCAACATTCTACATCTGTATTCTTCATGTATAAGTATCTGCACCCTAAGCCGCTAGAGGGCTCCGAATTTTAGCGTGTAACAAGGCGGTGTGTAACGTAACGATGTCGGTGAGTGAGCAATAGCGCGCCGTAGTCGAATTCGAAGAGTTCGTCCACACAAGTAGCACCTTGTCCTTCGAGCATGACGACGCCACACAACGCACGAGCGCTGCGACATCTACAACAGTCCGACGTCTTGGGTTGTCTATCCTCGATCAGCCTCCATGCAGCCCCGACTTTGCCCCATCTGATTTTCATCTGTTACCAGAACTTAAATAACACCATCAAGCTCTTCACTTTGAAAGTGATGAAGTTGTGCAAACAGACTTGAGGTTGTGGCTCCGCCAACAAAGCAAACATTCTAAGTGACGGATCAACAACCTGGTCTCTCGTTGGGAGAAATGAGTTCGCCGCCAGGGTGACTATGTTAAGAAATAAATATGTAGACATGAAGAATAAAGCCATAGAATGTTAAGAACGTTTATTTTATTCAAAAAGCTTTAAGAGTTTACCCACACACAATTCGGAGGGATTGATTTTCACCCGTCCTCATTTACACATTTCAGCCAATTTATCTGTCTTCACATTCCATTTCCATTTCCTCTGTGAGAATTTATAGTCAGAATGTCCTTCTGGAAAAGGAAGCGTAGAATTCATGCGCAGGTTGCTTGCTGTAATCAAGCTGATGGATAACGGACTGCATAGTGTTAGCGAGTCTAACCAGAGTCGGCTGTTTAAAATACGATTATGTGCATCGCTACGAGCCGTCGGTAGCAAATCTGCTAATATTAGAGTTTCGCATTGACTACAAATGAAAAGAGTTCTGTGTACAATCAGATGTGATAAATCGATGTTACATGTATCAAAAAGAAAACGCAAATGAAATGTATTGTGGTAAGTGAAAAAAGGCACGTAAAACGCGAATTCATTGTCATATAGAAAACATTTACAAATGAAAACTTTTACTGTAGTCGGGTATCGGCCTTGGTCGTGTCTGAGCTTTAAACCGTTCGTGCAGTTTAGTCACTGACCCTGTGTAATTTTAAAAAAACAGGCGAAACAAAAGTATGTATACAATGCAGGTAAATACGCATAGCATTATCCATTCTTAAAACAAGCCGTTCCGGAATTTCATCCTGATGTATTGTCAGGTGACAACTTTGCCATATATGTTTTCAAAGAAATAATGAATGCTGTGACAGATCTCTTCATTAATTCAATTTGTTCGTACAATATTACATCAATGAAACATAACAGAAGGCAAGAGCCTATTGAAATTAATTAGGGGAACAGGATTTGCGAACACCCAGCGACAAATTGTACAAAAGCTCGTTGGCACCAAGTGCAAATTACGTCGTATGTAATTTTCACGCTTGTTAACAAGTGCAAATGCCTTTGAGGACATTTTGTAATTGTGCTGTGTTAAATGCGCAGTAGATACGCCGCACGCGAGTGTGGGCATCAAATTATTTTGTAACCGAACAGTTATGGTAGACCTCTGACCGGCTAACAAATATAGCAATGACTATTTTCTGCTCTAGATACCCACGAGATGCAATGGTGTACAACTTTACGTAATTAACAGAGTTTTGGTTTACTTGCAAAATACTGGCGTTCTTCTTCTAGCATATTCGTGTATTTCACTACAAAATCGCTGTTATGGCACTGATAGGACCTTTCTGATTCTGGTGGCCAACGAGTCAATACACAACGCTTCTTTATGCCAACGCACACATACATTGTACATGGTGATCACAAACAGTCTCAAAAGCTTCTAATGGTGCTGCAGGGTAAGTTGTGTTGAGAAATAATTGTTAAGAAAAAATATTGGATACGTTAATCCGTTTCAAAGTTACATAATATTGAAGTTAGCCAATCAACCGTTGTGTGCGCAGTTTCAAGCGGCCCGCCAGATGCAGTTAGTATGAGTTGTTCTCCCATGTCCATTTTTTGTATCGCTCTATTGTTGGGTTTTAGGAAACCAAAATAAGAACGTTTCTGGTCTCTACGGACCACTTGAATTTGCTCGCGCAACTGACTGACGAGATAACTTCAACGATAATTAACTCGGAAACGGCGCAAGCCATCTAATTTTTTCTTAACAATTATTTGTCAGTACAACCTACCCTGAAACACCGTTAATAGTTTTTCAGACTATTGCTAACAATCCTGTATACTAGGAGCGAAAAATAGCTCTATTCTGAAAATAGTTTATAATTTTTTTTATCAATTGTTTCTGGCGAAACAAAAAGATATTCTCCTCATACGTTGTAAACAATCAGGGTGGGTATTTCCTTCCAAGGTAACGGCTTGGATGCTGGTTGTAGGCACAAAAGCCCATACAGAATGTTTTTCTTCTCATTATTCCCACAAGTAGCACAATACATTGATGAGACTGAAGAAAGAGAATTATCGCAATAAGAGCCAGGAAAGTAACGAGCAAAACAGATATTCCATTGTTTCTTGTCGACAGCAATACCGACATTGCAATAAAAGTGTCTCGAATTTCTCTTGGTAATAGAATTATACCACCAAATCAGAAGCATTACTGTCACGGCTGTATGATTTTGCGAAAATTTACACGTGCTGAATTCCGTTCAAACCGTGTGTTAAAGCTTCTGGTTGTCGGACTTGGTTGGTGAACTATCACCATGCTTGCTCTATTTAAATAATCTCTATTGACGGACCTTGTGTGGATGTGTAAGATCATACTGAGTCCTTCATTGAAAAATAATTACTAAAATGAAACTCTATAAATGGTGCTCTGTGCGAGATAATGTTGTCTTTTATTCAGTCTGTGCTAGGTTCTGCTTTTGAAACTATCCTCTTGTAGTCGTCTTTCTTTGCACACTCCCACCAGCGTAATCATATTCTGTAGCTCGTGTTTGTTTTAATGACCAGAGTCGCAAGATGACTCAGCTACGTTAATTAGTGTATTAACCCTCCGTTCCTCGCGCGGATATCACTCGTCATCCACGTGGCTTTCCCGCTCAATTTTGTCTGACAGGGCTGGGTTGAGTTCGCGCCATTTTCAGTACCTTTCTGTTAACTCTCCGGCTATTAGCTCCAATCATTGTTGGCTTTTCAGTTACCAAAGATAGTTGTTTGACATATTATTATAGTCTGGAGGACACTGGCCATCCGCGCGAGCTCTGCTGCCACAATCTGAAACAAATTAAGTCTGTATTACTTTATTGCTTTCCTAGAGTCAATCGATCTTTCATGTGCGTAAATTTAGACGTATTGAAACTGATTGCGGTTTCCTTCCGTGTTACCTAGTATTCTCTTTATTTTTAGAGTGTGGATGAAATGTCAATGGCAAAAAAACCTCGGACAGAGTTTAGAAGAGATCCTATTGTATGGATAGAATGGTTCAATGAGCTGAGTGAGAAAGATGCTCACAGTGATAGCGCTGACTCAAAGACTGAGGTTGTGTTCATGAAAGCGGTCATGATTCAGGAACAGAACAAGAAGTGTCAGAAAATGATGAATATGAATCACAGGAAGAATTAACTCAAGAGGATGCATTTTTTAGGGAAAGACGGAATAACTAAACGGAGGAAAAATAAACATCCTACCAATGTTAGAAGCAGATCTTGTAATTTTACGAGGTGCATTCAAGTTCTAAGGCCTCCGATTTTTTTTCTAATTAACTACTCACCCAAAGTCGATGAAACTGGCGTTACTTCTCGACGTAATCGCCCTGCAGACGTACGTATTTTTCACAACGCTGACGCCATGATTCCATGGCAGCGGCGAAGGCTTCTTTAGGAGTCTGTTTTGACCACTGGAAAATCGCTGAGGCAATAGCAGCACGGCTGGTGAATGTGCGGCCACGGAGTGTGTCTTTCATTGTTGGAAAAAGCCAAAAGTCACCAGGAGCCAGGTCAGGTGAGTAGGGAGCATGAGGAATCACTTCAAAGTTGTTATCACGAAGAAACTGTTGCGTAACGTTAGCTCGATGTGCGGGTGCGTTGTCTTGGTGAAACAGCACACGCGCAGCCCTTCCCGGACGTTTTTGTTGCAGTGCAGGAAGGAATTTGTTCTTCAAAACATTTTCGTAGGATGCACCTGTTACCGTAGTGCCCTTTGGAACGCAATGGGTTAAGGATTACGCCCTCGCTGTCCCAGAACATGGACACCATCATTTTTTCAGCACTGGCGGATACCCGAAATTGTTTTGGTGGCGGTGAATCTGTGTGCTTCCATTGAGCTGACTGGCGCTTTGTTTCTGGATTGAAAAATGGCATCCACGTCTCATCCATTGTCACAACCAACGAAAAGAAAGTCCCATTCATGCTGTCGTTGCGCGTCAACATTGCTTGGCAATATGCCACACGGGCAGCCATGTGGTCGTCCGTCAGCATTCGTGGCACCCACCTAGATGACACTTTTCGCATTTTCAGGTCGTCATGCAGGATTGTGTGCACAGAACCCACAGAAATGCCAACTCTGGAGGCGATCTGTTCAACAGTCATTCGGCGATCCCCCAAAACAATTCTCTCCACTTTCTCGATCATGTCGTCAGACCGGCTTGTGCGAGCCCGAGGTTGTTTCGGTTTGTTGTCACACGATGTTCTGCCTTCATTAAACTGTCGCACCCACGAACGCACTTTCGACACATCCGTAACTCCATCACCACACGTCTCCTTCAACTGTCGATGAATTTAAATTGGTTTCAAACCACGCAAATTCAGAAAACGAATGATTGCACGCTGTTCAAGTAAGGAAAACGTCGCCATTTTAAGTATTTAAAACAGTTCTCATTCTCGCCGCTGGCGGTAAAATTCCATCTGCTGTACGGTGCTGCCATCTCTGGGACGTATTGACAATGATCGCGGCCTCGTTTTAAAACAATGCACATGTTTCTATCTCTTTCCAGTCCGGAGAAAAAAAATCGGAGGCCTTAGAACTTGAATGCACCTCGTGTTACGGATTTGGCTGGACCAAAAAATCAAGCTCGTATAGAAAGCACAGAAATAGAAATTCTGAGTTTGTTCTTGGATGAAAACATAATAAGCACTATCGCAACATACACTAATATATACATCAGTGAAGTTCGTGGTCACATCTCTAGGAAAAGGGATGCTAAAGAAACAGATGCGATAGAGATCAGAGCTTTCATTGGTTTGTTATATCTGTATGGGTCTTTGAGATGTTCTAGGAAGAGTATGTCGAAATTGTGGGATAAATCAAAGGGAAACGGACTTGAATCATGTTATTTATGCATAATTGAAAACCGATTCGGGTTTCTGTTGAGATGTCTGAGATTTGATAATAACCATGATAGAGATGTTGGCAGAGAGACTGACAAGTTGGCTGCTATTAGAGAGGTACTCGAACTATTCACGAACAATTGCCAAAAATATTTTTCACGTAGTGAATATCTTACTGTTGACGAACAGCTTTCGACATTTAGAGGAAAGTGCCCATTCAGACAATATATTCCTAACAAACCAGCAAAGTACTGTATGGGTTAAAAGTGTTTGCTTTGGTTGATGTAAAAACAGCTTACACTTCGAATTTAGAACCGTACGTCGGTAAGCAACCAGAGGGACCATGTAATGCCAGTAATTCAGCTGATGATATTGCTCTTCGAATGGTCGAACTGTTTCAAACTTTAGAATATATTATACTGTGTACGAATATTAAATCAGTCATAAAGACCGTCCAAAGTATACAAAGTGATCGCTTGCTTTGTGGATGACACCTGTCATCCGCGCGAGTGACCATGTCACGAATTTTCGCGCGAGTAACGGAGGGTTGAAGAGCTGAGCTTAGAGTTTTACGACTAGTTAGTTCTGCCGTGGTTCTGATAAGGCACGAACATACGGTTCTATTCTCAAGGATAATCTTTGGCTTCATTTTGCTTCTAATTGTAATCATTTGAAGACTGCTGCTGTTTCTGTACGGTCTGGGTGTTCAGAAAGATGTGTAATCTGCAGTGGGTTCGCATGGCCGGCTAAGCTCGTGGTGCCCGAGACAAGAGACTTCACTTTTTGCCTGTCCTACTTGCCTCTTTCCCCTCACCAACTCGTTTCTTTCGGCTGTCGATGTTTCTAATTTGATAAATTTTTTGTTGGCCTACAAAGTTAAGATTCTATATTACAAAAGATCGAACGCCGCTCACCGCGTATGATGGAATTTTTTAAAAGAAAAATAGCAAGCATCTGCAGTGATGAAAACTGACGAGAAAGCAGTGTAAACTTTCATACGAGTTGATCGAACTGTGAAGCAGACTAGCGATGTTGCCGAAACGTTCTCGCGTTAAGTTATTTCCTGTTTGATGAAATAAATTATGAACAAACCGATGTCATAGCGAAAGGTAATCCGTTATCGCCTGTCGCGCCACATCTGTACATGAATACTTTTAAACAAAGGCGCTAGAATCTGCAAAGTTCAGAAGATCGTGGATACTACGTTTGTGGTATAGCCACATGGAACGAAAAAACCTGGAATTTCTGGAACATTTAAACTCCAACCCAACCTAATACAATATTGTGTTAGCGTGTAAAAGTTTGTTTTAGTACAATATTCTCGGTGGAACCTGAAAATGACGGCCAGCTATATTTCCTCGACGTGTTAGTGAAGAGGAGACCAGACGGATCCCAGTATATAGAAAATTCACGCAGACTAATCTCTTATCTCCACACCTCGAGCCATCACCATCCATCACAAAGCAATTCGGTGATAATGACACTTTTTCGTAGAATTCGAAAACTGCCGGATAAGGAGCCGGCCGTGGTGGCCGAGCGGTTCTAGGAGCTACAGTCTGGAACCGCGCGACCGCTACGGTCGCAGGTTCGCATCCTGCCTCGGGCATGGATGTGTGTGATGTCCTTAGGTTGGTTAGGTTTAAGTAGTTCTAAGTTCTAGGGGACTGATGACCTCAGAAGTTAAGTCGCATAGTGCTCAGAGCCATTTGATTTTTTTTTTTAGGAGTTCATAAAGTAAAATAAACTTCTACAAATCATACGGCTGTTGGTAAATTATTGCATCAAGAAGTTCATAACAGCCGTCGTCACACGATCCATAATGGATCAACGAAGATTAAAAATTAACTATTTATTCATAAAAACCTCCTCCCGAACAGGCCATTTATTCATAGTTTACGATAAAGATAGAAAGTAGCAGATCTGTTGACTGTGTCTACATAACACGCTTTTATCTATTTGTAGCCCTTGAAATCGGACAAATTAACACGCCAACTGAGTTCTCTAACCTGAGTTTTCATCCTTTGGAACTGGCTGTGCCTCGTGCTCAAATAGTGACACGATCTTCGATTACAATATGATTATCGCTTTAAGAGAAAAGCAGTAAATTGTGGATGGACTGAGTTCTTCATTTATTTTGCTTTTTTAATTTAACATTTTGATTATGTGTGTCTTGAAACTGAGGCAGTCAAATATTTTTCAATCTTTGTTCGATTTCTAAGTTTTTTACAGGAAATAATAGGAATAAAAAAAGAAAAATCGGTTATTTCAGTACCGGTTACTTTGAGCGATTTTAGCTCTCAGGTTAAACTGTTGAAAAACAACGATATCACCGAAAACCGGTTGTTTCAGCGATGACCGCCACGCCTATTTCTCACCCGCGCTAGTGCTCCCTCAGTTATTAGACAGTGTTGATAGAAATCAGATGAACTGTTATTCTCCGTAAATCGCGTCTGCCGCCATTCTGAAAAGCCGCCAGGGAGGAGACTCGTGCCGCTGCTCCCTATACCCGAACAATAATCAGGAGAAGGATATCCGAGGTCCACTCACCGATGTGCGCAGCCAATAACAGCAGCAGCATCGGGCGACCTAAGCCTGGATTTGAGGCGGGATCGGGCTCGTCGGATTTGTGCCACGATCTTCCCGAGAGAACCGGGCGTCCGGAGACGCTACCGCCGATGCGCTGAAAGCCAATACGGGGTGGGGTGCGGTGGTATTGGCATCTGGAGAGAGCGCATCGGCCCCGTCTGTTATTCGAGAGGCAGCGAGTGACCCGTCCGTCAGATAGCCTGCCGAATACCTCCTCATTTTCCGCTGCCAGCCAATTTCAAATCCTGTACTTCCGTGAGCTGTTAACGTGTCCAGAAAAGTAGGGTGGCGTCAGTTGTGAAGGTGAGTCATAGTGGAGCTAGGTGACGTCAACTTTTTCGTTTCACACAACAACACGAATTTACGGAAAAGCAAAATAGTTTTTTTTAGCCACAGAATGACCCACGGAAATTAGCCGGTGACTGAAAAATAGGCACTCATAAACTTTTAATTAGCACCTCGACAAAGTAAAGTTACATAATTAATTCTTTGTTAATTTGCAGGTGTGTCGATCCAATTGTTGCACATATTGAAATTTCCGCCTCACAGCACCATAGTACATAATTACAGGAGCCAAAAAACGGGTAAAACCATCATTGCGGAATCCAGTTTTTTTCTCCAGTAGCGGCGTGCTATGGTGCTGTGGTGCAGAGACTTCATTGTGTACCAGGAGAGGATATAAAAGGTGATTAATAAAAAGAACATATTTCAGTTGTTTAATACCAATAAACTATGAAAGATACAAACACATTGCGCATGTCACTGGATAGAGAAAGGTTCAAATTTCTATGTTCGCACGGATCCTTTACCACACACTCGACGTGACCACCATGCGTTACTCGAGAAACATCGAAACGATAGTGCATTCCATTCCACATACGAATCAACAGGTCGTTGTTTATTGAATCGACAGTTTCAACAATTCATTTTCAACGGCCATAGGTGGGGCAAAGCCTCAGTCTTTTACATAACCCTAGAAACAAATCGCAAGGTGTGAGGTCTGGTTATCTGGGAAGCCAAAAGCGGTGAACAAGATCTTGTTTTCCACCCCTGCGAATCCAACGTCGTGGGGTGGCGCTATTACAATAACGCCGCACCACGAGGTGAAAGTGAGACGAAGCGCCGTCATGCTAAAAATGAAATCATTGGGATCTCCATGAAGTTCAAGAAACAACCAGTGTTGCAGCATGTTCAAGTATGACATTCCTGTTACTGTGTTCTCCGCAAAAAAAAAAAAAAAAGCTGCTGCGCCACTTTGAGAAAACTTTGAACCTTCCTGTATCCAGTGACACACTCAATATGTTTCTAGCTTTTATAATTTGACTGTTTGACTGTAATAAACAACTGAAATCTGCTCTTTCGTTTTGAATCACCCGGTATGTACCTGCAAATAATAATTCCAGAATGAAATTTTCACTCTGCAGGGGAGTATGCGCTGATATAAGACTTCCTAGCAGATTAAAACTGTGTGCCAGACCGAGACTCGAACTCGGGACCTTTGCCTTTCGCGGTCAAGTGCTCTACCGACTGAGCTACCCAAGCCCAACTCACGATCCGTCCCCACAGCTCTAAATCCGCCAGAACCTTGTCTCCTACCTTCCAAACCTCACATTCTGGAAACATCCCCCAGACTGTGGCTAAGCCATCTCTCCGTAATATCCTTTCTTCCAGGAGAGCTAGATTTGCAAGGTTCGCAGAAGAGCTCCTGCGAGGTTTGGAAGTTACGAGACGAGGTACCGACCGAATTAAAGCTATGAGGACGGGTCGTGAGTCGTGCTTGGATAGTTCAGTCGGTAGAAAACTTGCCCGCGAAAGGCAAAGGTCCCGAGTTCCAGTCTCGACCCGGTATACAGTTTTAATCTGCCAGAAAGTTTCAAAGACTTAATTATATAAATGTATCTTTTCGAATGGTGGTGAAACTTTATTACTGTCCCTCGTATCTTGATTATAGTGCACAAAATTTCATGATGACCAATGATATCAACTGTAAAGGTGAATTGTTTTCCCAAAATGTGGAAACTGATATTCATTAATTGAGAAGGACAAAGGCTGAAGAAATGTTAGCTGAAGCTTTTACAACAGTAGTCTATTAGCTGCTAAGTTGATATAAATGGATCCATACATAACTTGATGTAATTTGATCCCATAAGAATCGAAATATCAAAACAAATAGTTTTAAATATTTTACTGTAAGCACACGACATCTTAATAATTCAAAAATCAGCAGACAGGTTACTGCGTGAATATTATTTCAGTAACTTAATACAAGGAATATGACGCAAAACTTCTAAATCTAAAACAAAGCTAATGGCATGTTGTGGCAATGAGGCAGCCCAAAAGTAAACTTGTTCTAGAAGACTTGCTCGTAGAGAGTATTTGGGTTGTCGAATTGGACGTGCTTGTAATAAAGATCTTCAAACAAAACTGTCCAGATGTGAACATAATACGTGGTATAGTGACTGTAACACGCTCTAGAACCCTACCCGGCAAGAGACGAGAATATAGTTTTGTTAAGTAAGGCGTAAAAATGAAATATTAAGTCGTATACAGCGCACCGAAATGAAATTTCTAAGAACAAGAGACTATCCATAGAACAGGACGAATAAAAACTGGAATAATACAGCAAGAAGTAGAAGCGAAGATAGTCCAGGAGAAAATAAACGAAAACGGCATCTAATATGAGCATATGCAATTGATGGACAATAAAAGGGTTTCAAATATTGGAGGATGAATACGGAAGATCTAAGAAAATACGGAAGAAATTCGTGAAGAGAGAACAGGCTTGAAAGCTTAATCTCTGGAGGAGGAGGAGGAGGAGGAGGAGGAGGAGAAGAAGAATATATCTTTGGAAATTTGCTGTTCAACCACACCCATGCCTACTTCACAAACCACTTGACGAGGGGCGACGAAGAGTACAAGGAGTAGCACTACCGTTTCCCTCTTTCCTGCCGCGCGGTCTAAGGGCGTCTTGCCACGTTTCGCGCGGCTCCTCCCGTCGAAGGTTCGAATCATCCCTCGGGCATGGGTGTGTGTCGTGCTTAGCGTTAAGTTAGTTTAACTTAGGCTAAGTAGTGTGCAAGCCAAGGGACCGATGACCTTAGCAGTTTGACCCCATAGAAACTTACCACAAAATTCCAATTTACCCTCTTTCCTGTTCCCTTTTGCGAATGGTGCACGGGATTGTCGTTAAGGCTTCGTGTGAGTTTGGAAACGTCTGATTTTTCTGTCATGGTGGTTTCCCGAAGTGTATGCAAGAAGAAGTAGTACGTTGCTTGACTAATTGTAACGTGCGGAATCAGAATTTTCACAGTAGACCTCTACTTGATGCACCAGGTATCTCTTGTAAGAGTACAACTGAAATTGTATGAGCGATACCGTTGCTCTTTCTGTTTACATTTGTGATTTTAGATATTGATTTCATTGTACTTTGTCGTGTAAAGTATTGCGTAGTATAGAGTATTCGATCACATGAACAATTTAATTCCCACCGCAGTCTTATTTTCGTTTCTCTCAAAATAACCGAAGTAAGTAAACCTAATTTGTGTTCCTCTGGTGGTTGTGGAATAGAGCGGTCGCAAATGGAGGCGCGCTCGCGTCTTTGTACCATATATACAAATAAAATTGAAGAGTATTACAAAACATTAGTGTGAACTACTTCATTTCATTAAATCATTTTACGCGTTATCAAGGAAGCGATAAAGAAGAGAATATTATGCGCGCAAAGTAGTCACAAGATTTCTTCGGCTTGTCTCAGCAGCAGTAGCAGAACAAGATGTAAGATAGCTACAACCTTCGGTCGATAAACTGGATTTTTGTTTTTTAGGATTCTTTCGGTGAAGTTTGCATGGTCGTTCCACTTTAAATCACTTCGGACCCACACTGGTAGATATTTAATAGCTGTGACTGTTTTCAGTAATTGTACGTGTTACATCTGCTTAAGTTGAGAATGAACGACCATTTCCTGAACCTAGTGTCCATTTTGTGTTTATACTTATATTTATGCAGTTGCAGCATTACCCGCGAGCAGCTCCAGGAAGCATCTGACGTTATTCATCAGGTCATTTCTGTATATTTACCTGACAAGCATACGTTTCGCGCTTAACCAACTACCACAATATGTGGTAGTGCTCTCAGAAGTATTTTTTTTCTGCTGTTGCCACCATATTATGATTCGTAGTTTTTGCAGTGTACGATGAAACAGTTCGACAGAACTTAAAGGCAATACTAGAAGCACAGGAAAATAGTATTACTGGTTGCTACAGGTTTCTAGAAAAGTGCATTATGAGCATAAAACGCATTCCGAAACTCAGGAACAGATTGATGCCTGTGACATAGGACTATACGAGGTGTGACCAAGAAGTGTCGCGAATTTTTTAAGTTCTCACGCCTTATTTATCCGATTTTCAAATTTTTTTATCCTGTTGGTACATATGGCCCTGATTTATGTTTCCATTTTCAACTGTTTTGAATATTTAGTTTATTGTTGACAGTCGAAAAGGTTGTACGTGATTTCGAGTGCTCGGCGAATTTTTACTTTCGAAAAAGAGGGACTAAAGAATTTGTTTTAAATTTTGCTCACAAATGGGATGAAGTACAGCATCGCATTCAAAATGGTGACTGGCTTTTGGCGAATCTACTGTTATTAAAACAACAGCTTACTAATGGTATAAACTTTTCAAAGAGGGTCGAGAAGACGTTGAAGACGACAGCCACCCTGGTTGCCGTAGCACGTTATTGCTGACGGCAGTGTGAGAGAAGTAAAGAAAATGATTCTGGAAAATCGCCGAATCACCATCAGAGAGACTGGTGATGATGTCGGCATATCCTTTGGGTCATGCAACGCAATTTTTTCAGATGTTTTGGGCATGAAACCTACAGCAGCGAATTTTGTTCCGAAATTACTGAATTTGGACCAAAAACGGCGTCGATTAGACACCGCCCAGGAATTGCTGGATCAAGTCAACAACGATCCAGAACTTCTGAAGCAGGTTATAACAGGTGAGGAAACATGGGTGTACAAGTATAACATCGAAACCAAGGCTCAATCGTCTCAATGGAAACTGCCTGAAGAGCCAAGATTGGGAAAAAAAAAAAAAAAATATATATCGACCAGTTTGACCACATGTGAAGACTTCTCGTTGTTTTCTTGGATTACAATGGGGAAAGTACGTCATGAGATCCTGAGATCCAGAGATCCTGCTCTATGATCATACGGTCTACAAAGAATACTACCAGGAAGCTATGTGCTGCTTGCGAGCAGCAGTCAGAATTGTCGCAAAACCATTCGTGGAAATTACATAACGATAGTGCTCCCGCTCACAACTCATAGCTTGTTTGGGATTTATTTGGCAAAAAACAAAACGGTTATGTTATCTGAATCACCGTATTCGCCGGACATGGCCCACTGCGACTTCATTCTGTTCCGAAAGCTGAAGAGAATAATGGAAGGAGGTCGTTTAGCCCCAAATGATGAGATAAAAACTGAATCGCTCAAGGAACTGAACACGAAAGCGGATAGTCAGTTCCAGAAGTGCTTCCAATATTGAAAAAAGCGCTGATGTAAGTGTATAATATCGAGGGGGATTACTTTGAAAGGGAAAAAGTTGATGTTGATGAATTAATAAACATTCTTTAATAAAAACAAAAATTCCCTTTACTTTTTGATCACACCACGTACGGCAGTTATGTGCATCATCTGTTCGACGATTCTTCTTAAAGCTGCGAATGAAGTGCACACTAGATTACTTCTAGAAGATTAGACATTTCCTTTGCGTTCTCTGTGTGGAATCGTTTAGATATCTCTTCAGGTTCAGTCGTATTTTCTCTGCTGAACAATTTCATTTGATGTGCTATCCCACAATCACTTATCTTGATTTTCATTTTGGTGTTCATTTGGCGGTTGAAAAGAGGAACCTGAGTACAATATTTCTCACTGAAACGATTTCGGAAAAAGGAATTGAACATTTCGACTTTCTCTCTGTCGTTCTCCTCTTCTGTGTCAGTACGATCACTGTGGGTTGTGGCATTGACCCGTTGATCGGTCCTAGCCGTAACAGACGAAGCGTCTCGTCATAGAGTTCGTGCAAATTGTCATAGCCGGTAGATGCGCAGTCGGCAGGGCACGCGTTGGGAGAGCGGTGGTGGTGGGGGTTGTGGGCAGGCGCCTTAGGGGAAATGCTGAGCGCTGGAGTGGAGGAGCGGCTCTATCCTGAAGCTCACATTTTTTGTAAATATTAAGTGGAGCACCTCCACACCCACACTTGCATGGTGACCATTCAAAAAGATCTGTCTTCTCTGCTTTGATTAGTATCTAAAAAGAATTCCATTGAAAATGCAGCGATTTATTTTCGCTTAGCATGTTAACCATTTGTAACTTTCAGAGACGTGTCATGAATGGCGAATTTTAAGTAAAGCCTACCTATTTCCCTTGATACTATGTTGAAATTAGTTTTTTTTTGTCAAAACACAGCGGAGTTCACAAAATGTCACCTCACTTTCATGTTGTACAGACAGAATTGAGAGAGAGATCTGAAACAGTGATTTATATTAAGTGAGGAACTGAGGGTAAGTAAGGTCAACAGCTTATGAAAAAGCACATACTCAGTACAAAATAAGCACATAATGTCTTCAATTATGTTTTTCCCAAATCCATAGCATATCTCATTTCAATAACTATCGGTAACCCATAAGAATTACATTTTTTCACCAAAAAAGTATGTAGTTAGTGGAAGAACACGTTAGATAATGAAATTCTGCATGATAAACATATGGCAAAATACTCTCCTCTTTGCGTGCTATCATTTGCCAAAATCTCTTTTCGATATCTGAAATAGTTTATGAAATATAAGGAGTGTTGCGGATATTTCATCTGGTTTTATCGCTGGCGCAGTGCGAAAGCAAATGAGTGCTGTATCAGACCAATTTTCTCGAGATTGGTGACAGATTGAGACCTCCTCGCAAGTCTGAAGAAGAATTCAGTATGTTAGCTAAATTTCATATGCAGCAATTCTTTTTCGAATTTCTTGCAGTGTCTTTTAAATAAATATCACAATAACTATACCCATTAACGAAATGATGGTCACATAATCATGAACCTGGCATATAAAGCTTTAAGTAACCCAGAAATGACCATTTTTTACCGAACAGTTTCCGTAAAATCGTTTGAGGAAGACTGCAGGACGTGAGCCTCGATTCTGTCGTCGCCGACCGGCTGAAGGGTGGCGAACACTGGCGGCCTCCCCATCTGAACAAACGAATGAACTCGCCCAGCGCGTTGGACGAAAATTGGTCACTGCGCATCGGCCACCTTATCCTGCGCAGACTCTGCCACAGATGCAATGAGCAGCACCTCAAATGTATTCTTGTGGTGGAAATCCGCGTCCATGTCGAGCGCGTTGCGCAAAACCGAGAAAAGAGGTTCGTCGGAGCTCGGCGCGTCCGGTATGGACGTCAAAGCGCGCCGCTCTGTACGACAATGAACAAGTCCTGCGCAGTGATGGTACATGAAAGAAAACGAGGCCCACGAGAAAGACAGGCTGCGGCGCTTACGTCACAGCACGTGACACTGCAGGCCCCATGAGTGTTAGCAGCGGTCTCCAGCGAGGAGCGGGGAACTATTTCAGACGAAGTTAACAATTGTTAACTGCGTGTTTAAATGCATGCGAGCTGTCGATAGCACATGACAAAGTTAAGGCCTTCAGTCGGTAACTTATCATTGACATGTTGATTTCCCATGGGCCCTGCACGGCACAGAGCGTTTGAGAAGTATAGCGGCCAAGGCGACTAATGTGACTTAACAAGTTCTTTGTGCGTGTGTGTGTGGGGGGGAAGGGGGTCGTATTTCTCGTGGGACCTGAAAAGTAATGGTTCAACCGCGCGCGGCTCTGGGCAGCGTTTCTCGTTTCCCATTTTTATTGACGCGCGCCACCTAGGAACACTGTTCCATTCTGCGTGGTTCTGCCCTGGTCTGCGCTGCGCGTTTGTGCGCGGCGAGTCCAATGTGGTCGCGACTTAATGAGACAAGCGTGCGACCTGTACCCTATTTTGCTTCCGCCCAGCGAATCACGATCCCACAATTGTTTGTCATTCACCCTTAACTATAAGAAACGCTATATACAAACCCGATACTGTTTCTGGTGGCTCGTTGGTACTTGCCAAGACCTCCAAAGAATGCTCAGTGTAATTCCGAACTATTATGAACATTCACTTCATAAAATGATATTTGGCAAGGGTTTCAGTTACCGTAACACAAGCTGACGTGGATCTAGAAAACACAGAACTCTGCGGATCATGTCTGTGTAATCGCGATAGGGCCCTTACCTGTCTTACAACTCCCATAGATATTTAAAATATAATCATGTCTATGCGATCATAAAAGGGTCAATTATCTGTCTTACCACTGTGATACAGAGGTCGTCGCGTGTACATGCTATAGCTGTCAGACTATAAAAGGGTACAATTCTTGGTCGTATTGGCTAATACAGTCAGTATATGAAAACATGGAACTTGTGATCAGGGCGGAGGCTTATTGGCCTAATACAGGTCTCTTGTTATCTCTGAGGTCGTAACTAAATATTTCTATGAAACGCACTCAGTAGATATATCGAATGCCGTGCTTGTGCAGATTGTATATAATGGTAGACTATATTAAGCAGATAAAGGTAAAATATATGAAGAGATAAAACTGATGTTAACTGCCACGAACAGCACAGTGAGAAAGATGAACGTAATGCAACAAAATCTATGTCTGCTGTATAACGAGGTTGTCAACTCCGACATGGATGTAAGATTGAGCCAATATATATTGTCAAATTCAGCCAGTTTTACTTGCAGAAAAACGAAGAAAAGATTAATCTGAAATTATTTGGCTACAATATTGCCGAATCTCCGTACATACATCGCATCTCTGTGCATAAAGTACGTTGTCCGAGCGTTTCGTCATGTGAGCGTGTATCAATATTTATTTTAGGCCAATCAATAATTTACATTTTTCTCTCTTCTGAGGAACGGTGAGGCTTTCAGTGATGCCATTAACATATTGCTTGCGCTCTGTTATAATATGAACACTCAAAGCTGAGGGTTGTGATTCAGTAACGTGAACATATTCTCTAAATCTTGTTTTGAAGTTCTCCTGATTTGCACAACATAAAAGTTATCACATTCTGTACATGTTGTTTTATATACTCTGAACAAGTTATATGCCTGACTTATCGATATTGTGTATAATGCGTCATCCTACTGCGTTCTCTGTTCTGAAGCCAATTTGCAGCCTAGTTTTCCGAGACAAACAACGTATCTTATCGGAAATGTAAACCCTGTATGGTAAAACTATAAACTCATTTGTTTGTTCGCTCCTTTCTAATGTGACCTGATCTCTGTTCCTGGTCTGTGCCCTCAGTTTCTTGGCGCCTAATCTCATTACTAATATTGTTGGATACTAGCATTTTCGGCCGGCCGAAGTGGCCGTGCGGTTAAAGGCGCTGCAGTCTGGAACCGCAAGACCGCTACGCTCGCAGGTTCGAATCCTGCCTCGGGCATGGATGTTTGTGGTGTCCTTAGGTTAGTTAGGTTTAACTAGTTCTAAGTTCTAGGGGACTAATGACCTCAGCAGTTGAGTCCCATAGTGCTCAGAGCCATTTGAACCATTTTTGATACTAGCATTTTCAATGCGTGTAATTCAGTATTAATATTCGCTTCACTTAAAAGATATTTGATTATCCTATCAGTCGATGACAGGAAATTCGCTTCTTTATGGGACCGTGGAGGGCAAGAACTGTTGTGAAATATGTAATCAGATGTAGCGGATGTCTGGGATACATTGAACCTGTAGGCACCCTTCCGTTTTATGATCCAAGGAAATAATAGTCCTGTTGCTCTCATGCTCCGTGCTGGAGCTGATATCCTTGTGTGATGTACTGAACCGTTGCTAACATCTGTTAGCTTCATCAAGAATGTCATCAAACAGGATTAATGCGTCATCTGTTAAACGACTAAGGATATGACTGTTTTAGACATGCCATCGCAAAGTCCAAAAAAATTGTTTCCAGCATGACCTAAAAATATATTTGCGGGTTTTCTTGGCAGAAAATTCCATATACACTATGTGATCAAAAGTATCCGGACACCTGTCTGAAAATGACTTGCAAGTTCGTGGCGCCCTCCATCGGTAATACTGGAATTCAATATGGTGTTGACCAACCCTTAGCCTTGATGACAGCTTCCACTCTCGCAGTTCAATCAGGTGCTGGAAGGTTTCTTGGGGAATCGCAGCCCATTCTTCACGAAGTGCTACACTGAGGTGAGGTATCGATGTCGGTAGGTGAGGCTTGGCACGAAGTCGGCGTTCCAAAACATCCCAAAGGTGTTCTATAGGATTGGTACTGAAACAGAGGATGACAGACTAAAGGCCGAAATACTAAATGTCTTTTTCCAAAGCTGTTTCACAGAGGAAGACTGCACTGTAGTGCCTTCTCTAGATTGTCGCACAGATGACAAAATGGTAGATATCGAAGTAGACGACAGAGGGACAGAGAAACAATTAAAATCGCTCAAAAGAGGAAAGGCCGCTGTACCTGATGGGAAACCAGTTCGATTTTACACAGAGTACGCGAAGGAACTTGCCCCCCTTCTTGCAGCGGTTGCCGTAGGTCTCTTAGAAGAGCGTAGCGTTCCAAAGAATTGGAAAAGGGCACGGGTCATCCCCGTTTTCAAGAAGGGACGTCGAACAGATGTGCAGAACTATAGACCTATATCTCTAACGTCGATCAGTTGTAGAATTTTGGAACACGTATTATGTTCGAGTATAATGACTTTCCTGGAGACTAGAAATCTACTCTGTAGGAATCAGCATGGGTTTCGAAAAAGACGGTCGTGTGAAACACAGCTCGCGCTATTCGTCCACGAGACTCAGAGGGCCATAGACACGGGTTCACAGGTAGATGCCGTGTTTCTTGACTTCCGCAAGGCGTTCGATACAGTTCCCCACAGTCGTTTAATGAACAAAGTAAGATCATATGGACTATCAGACCAATTGTGTGATTGGATTGAGGAGTTCCTAGATAACAGAACACAGCATGTCATTCTCAATGGAGAGAAGTCTTCCGAAGTAAGAGTGATTTCAGGTGTGCCGCAGGGGAGTGTCATGGGACCGTTGCTGTTTACAATATACATAAATGACCTGGTGGATGACATCGGAAGTTCACTGAGGCTTTTCGCAGATGATGCTCTGGTGTATCGAGAGGTTGTAACTATGAAACATTGTACTGAAATGCAGGAGGATCTGCAGCAAATTGAGGTATGATGCAGGGAATGGCAATTGAATCTCAATGTAGACAAGTGTAATGTGCTGCGAATACATAGAAAGATAGATCCCTTATCATTTAGCTACAAAATAGCAGGTCAGCAACTGGAAGCAGTTAATTCCATAAATTATCTGGGAGTACGCATTAGGAGTGATTTAAAAAGGAATGATCATATAAAGTTGATCGTCGGTAAAGCAGATGCCAGACTGAGATTCACTGGAAGAATCATAAGGAAATGCAATCCGAAAACAAAGGAAGTAGGTTACAGTACGCTTGTTCGCCCACTGCTTGAATACTGCTCAGCGGTGTGGGATCCGTACCAGATAGGGTTGATAGAAGAGATAGAGAAGATCCAACGGAGAGCAGCGCGCTTCGTTACAGGATCATTTAGTAATCGCGAAAGCGTTACGGAGATGATAGATAAACTCCAGTGGAAGACTCTGCAGGAGAGACGCTCAGTAGCTCGGTACGGGCTTTTGTTAAAGTTTCGAGAACATACCTTCACCGAAGAGTCAAGCAGTATATTGCTCCCTCCTACGTATATCTCGCGAAGAGACCATAAGGATAAAATCAGAGAGATTAGAGCCCACACAGAGGCATACAGACAATCCTTCTTTCCACGAACAATACGAGACTGGAATAGAAGGAAGAACCGATAGAGGTACTCGGGGTACCCTCCGACACACACCGTCAGGTGGCTTGCGGAGTATGGATGTAGATGTAGATGTAGATTCAGGTCAGGACTCTCTCCAGGCCAGTCCATTAAAGGGATGTTATTGTTGTGTAACCACTCCGCCACAGACCGTGCATTATAATCAGGTGCTCGATCGTGGTGAAAGATGCAATCGCATCCCCGAAATACTCTTCAACAGTGGGAAACAAGACGGTGTTTAAAACATCAATGTAGGCTTGTGCTGTGATAATGCATCGCAAAACAACAAGGGGTGTAAGCCCCCTCCATGAAAAGTACGACCACACCATAACACCACCGCCTCCGAATTTTACTGTTGGCACTACACACACTGGCAGATGACGTTCACCGAGCATTCGCCATACCCACACCCCGCCATCGGATCACCACATTGTGTACCGTGATTCGTCACTCCACACAACGTTTTTCCACTGCTCAATCGTTCAATGTTTACGCTCCTTACACCAAGCGAGGCGTCGTTTGGCATTTACCGGCGTGATATGTGGCTTATGAGCAGCTGCTCGACCATGAAATCCAAGTTTTCTCACCTCCCCCCTGACTGTCGTAGTACTTGCAGTAGATCCTGTGTGATGGTCTGGATAGATGTCTGCCTATTACACATTACGACCCTCTTCAACTGTCTGCGGTCTCTGTCACTCAACAAAAGCGTACAAGCCTGTATGCCTTTGTGCTGTACGTGTCACTTCACGTTTCCCCTTCACTATCACATCGGAAACAATGGACCTAGGGATGTTTAGGAATGTAGAAATCTCGGGTACAGACGTATTACACAAATGACACCCAATCACCTGACCACGTACGAAGTCCATGAGTCCCGGCGGAGCGCCCCATTCTGCTCTCTCACGATGTCTAATGACTACTTGAGGTCGCTGATATGGAGTACGTGGCAGTAGGTGGCAGCACAATGCACCTAATATGAAAAACGTATTTTTTTGGGGGCTGTCCGGATACTTTTGATCACATATTGTATGTAGGCCTTCTCTTTGTTCATTTACGTAGCCGTCGAAAGAAAGACTGGTTTGCAAGAGTCGACTTAGTGTGTTGATGAAAATGTGTTAATACTGTTAGAAACTACAAATGAGTAGCGAATTCTCAAGCATTTTTCTTTTCTTCCAGGCCAAAGCATTGGGGAGAGTGCTGTTTGATCAAGTCTGTAAACAGCTACATCTTTTAGAAGCTGACTACTTTGGTCTCGAGTATCAGGATGCAAATACCACAAAGGTGAGTTAACAAGCACAGCACACCATTCCATTTTTCGTGCTGTCGTTTATTGTGATATTAATTGTGGATTTGTAAACTATACGAAAGTGATAATTTGCGTGTGAAAGAACAGAAATGCAATGTTCGTTCAGATTTGACAATTGATTTACTTGATTTTTCTTGATGTAGTAGTGTTACAGACACATTATACTGTTTACGTCATGATCTTTACCTAACTGTCCGTATATTACAATTCAGATTTAATAACAGAGCCCAACTATTTCATATTCAGGGTGAGAAATTTTGAATCAAACTTGTCCTCCTTTATTCACCCGTAAATCTTGCACAGTGACATGATGGGTAAGTAACAGGTTTATCATTCCCAATTAATGAGATTCAGTTCCTTGTCTGATGATTTCATTTAAGGATTTCCCGCGATGACTCAATATGAATGCTGGACTGTTTCATTAGGGAGCTCATTGGTTATTCCTGCCTCCATTGTTGTTTAACTGACAGTGTGAACAGGGTAATAAGTACAATGTATCAATCTCCTCTACTTTAGTTTGCTCGGATATGTTTGTGCAATTCTCTTTTTAACAGGAATGTAAAAGTGTTTTAAGCTTACGTCCAATTTTTAAAATTTTTAATGACAATTTAGTTGATTATACAGTGTTTTTCTAAATTATTGTAACAAACATGGACGATTCCTCGGGTCTAAAGAAGTTCTGAAAGTATTTGTATGGAGTGAAGCCATGTATGGAAGTGAAACGTGGACGATAAATAGTTTGTACAAGAAGAGAATAGAAGCTTTCGAAATGTGGTGCTACAGAAGAATGGTGAAGATTAGATGGGTATATCACATAACTAATGATGAAGTATTGAATAGAATTGGGGAGAAGAGGAGTTTGTGGCACAACTTGACAAGAAGAAGGGACCGGTTGGTAGGACATGTTCTGAGGCATGAAGGGATCACAAATTTAGCATTGGAGGGCAGCGTGGAGGGTAAAAATCGTAGAGGGAGACCAGGAGATGAATACACTAAGCAGATTCAGAAGGATGTAGGTTGCGGTAGGTACTGGGAGATGAAGGGGCTTGCACAGGATAGAGTAGCATGGAGAGCTGCATCAAACCAGTCTCAGGACTGAAGACAACAACAACAACAACAACAACAACAACAACAACAACAAAAGAAGTAAGAATCTTCGTGCGAACTAGTCACATTACAGTATATTGTGTCTGTCGCAAGCAGCAATATGTACGGCTGAAGAAGCCGTTTTACGTTTCCCGGGTCCTGTCAATCAGCTACGGAGGTATTATGTACACACTGTTCTGGGTTATTGATGTCATTAAGGTATGGAGAATCTGACTTTTTCTGTACAGTGAGTATATATATATGTGTTCGAAAGTGTGTAAACCATATTGTTCTTTCAATCTGTCTTTGTTCATCATCTTATGTGTCCAGAGGAGGGAAGTAAATCTTTGGAAGCTTAAAACGTAACTATTGTGCAAGTGTTTTTATATTTTTGGTTTGTCAGCCTGGAACGGTAGAATAATACGAAAGCAGATATTGAGTTCTACTTTTATATGGAAGCAGTTTTGGAAACTGGAAATTTCTAATGCAAGGTATGCTGGACGAATTAGATTTGTCGGATCTCACTGCAGAGCAAGTGAAGTGACGCGGAAAAGAAATATACTGAGAAAGACGAGCAACACAAAAATCTCACGAGACGTATTAAAAATAGTCGTTCAACAATAGTAGAACGAATTGCGGACAGCTGCCTGGAATACATGAAAGACTGCAGCAGCGCATTTCGAACGTGGAAAATATTGTGCGACACCATTTTGAAAGAAAAACCATCGCTGCTCAGCTACTTCCAAGTACACAGTTATTGCAACTGATGTTCACTCCAGCAAAAACTGAGTGGGCATTTCTTAGAAATTGACAAGGTGGTACGTGGTCTTCGGTTGAAAGGTGCGACAGCTGAAGAAACTGATGCGGTGTGTCATCTTTTGTTTACAATAACACAATAATATGATAACATTATAACTGCAATCGAGGCATTATCTACGTAAAATCAGAAGTTAAACTTTGTAAAAAATAGGCTCACGGATCACTACAAGGAACATGCAAACTTTAAGAAGAAAAGTGAAGTAGGCTCGGGGACAGAACACTGTGTTTAACACATATAGAAACAATTCCAGTCGTGGGAAAACTCAGTGGAAAACCAAACCCCAATGGGACAAGAACAATTCAAGTCGAGAAAAACATTTTGGTTTTAAATGTCGCAACTGTTGTGTATTTGAGCACAAAAGAAACAAAAACAAGAAAGGCTCTTGTAAATTCAGTAAATTGCGACACGCAAGAAATTTCTCTGAGTTCGGATGCGCGTTGAATGAAGAACTTCGGAAATGGTATTTTGTCGTAGTCGTTGTTTACGTATTATAATTGCGTGTTATGACAGTACCCCGTTTCAAGGCAACAACAACATGGTACAATATGTTATAATTAAATGTCAGTTAATAACACACGGTAGTAAAAACTTTCAGGAATTGCTAAGATGAAAGACACTGTTGTTAAAAAATTGTGTTAGTGGCTAGAGACGTAGAGGTAAAGAGTTGAAAGTAGTTTCGAGCACTGCTGTATGCAATTTTTTCAAATAAATCTTTGCATTTGTAAAATATTGTAGGAATTTCTCATTAATGTAATAGAAATATGTACTGCAATAGTCGATATAATTTACATGTAAGAGCGCTCAGGAGTGAGTGTCTTTGGTTTGTGGCTTGGGTCCGATTAAAAAATGGAAGATCAAAATGCTGCAAGTTAAACGAGCAGAAAAGACGATTATATTCTTGCTTGTAATAAATTCGAGAGCGCCTCGAAAGTAGTGCCACCGAATTTTTTATTCTGTTCTCAACATACGTTTGGTATAACTTCTTATAAACATGGCACTGCCGGAAGAGCGGTGTGCTGACCACATGCCCCTCCATATCCGCATCCAGTGACGCCTGTGGGCTGTGGATGACACTGCAGCAGCTCAGTACCGTTGGGCTTTTATGGCCTGTTCTGGCGGAATTTCTTCTTTTTTTAGAATTACGTGTCATGCATATTATTCTGTTGAATTTCACGCTTCGCTGTTTCAAGCTGCGACCTACAACCCAGAGGGCTCCGAATGATAGCAAATAATATGGTGGTGTGTAACGTAACAGCGTGCTATACTCGAGTTTCTTAGGCATAAAATGTGCTTCCAATTGAAATCCATGGAAGGATCACTGGTATGTAAGTTGACTTTATCGAGATAAGTAATTACAATGTTGGGTTGTTTGTGATGAAAGCTGAGTTCACCATTTCAACTCCGAAAAGTAGACAGCATCAATGGAGTTCCGCCACAAAGTTCAAGACCGCGCTATCAGCAGACAAATATATACCCACAGTGTTCTGGGATATTCAAGGTGTGGTGCATGTGGAATTCATGCCTAAAGGCTCCACCATAAACTTTGCATGGTACTGCGAGACACTCAGAAAACTGAAAGCTGAATTTGAAGAGTTCGTCCACGCATGGAGTACCCTCTCCTTCATTATGACAGTGCCAGACCTTACACGAGTGGTGCAGATTCTCCAACAATAACGCCTTGGATGTACTGTCATCGATCATCTCCATATGGTCCCGACTTGCCCCTATCTGATTTTCATATTTCCGAAACTTAATGATGATCTTCGAGGACTTGACTTTGATAGTGATGAAACAGTTCATGTAGAGGTGAGGTTGTAGCTCCATCAAAAAAGCCAATCATTCTACAGCTACGGTATCAAGAAACTGGTCTCTTATAGGGAGAAGTGTTTTCGTTGCCAGCCTGACTGTGTTGAGAAATAAATATGTAGATATGAAGAATAAAGCTGCAGAATGTTAACAACATTTGTTGTATTCAGAAAGCTTTAAGTGTTCACCCACAAAAAAATTTGGAGGGATTACTTTTCAGCATGCCCGTGTATTTAGCTGTGTTCTTTCGAATATGTCGCAATTTCAGATGGTCTGCTCAGACAACTTACTTCCATAAAACTCAACGCAGCCACAAAACTCTCTAGCAGTGACAGTTCAGCTGGACAAATACACATAATTTTTCAATAAGCTTGGAGTGAAACTAGTTTCTCCCATTGCTGGACAGTTTAATTCCAGAATAAAGACATAGTGCATGGTTGGATACTATGTTAATGAATATCGGCAATGGTGTCTAGAAGAGAGACGAACCATTCTTGGAAGAGACATCAAATTTGGTGAAAATCACTTTGATTTTAATAATGAAAATAGAATTTGTTGCAAAGAAGACATAAACGAATGTGCTGTCATTGATGAAGAACACATCAGTGATTAGAAAAATGACTCCGTAGCAAGCCATAATGAAGGAATGAAATCTGCAGAAGTATAAGAGAAAGGAAACATCCCATGTGGTTGCAAGACTATGCTGTATTAGTGCTGAATACACATTGACGATGCTCTGGAGACTAGGTGACATAGATAGCAAATTGGATAAAGGAGAATGGTTTCATGCTGCAGAAGAAGAGATGTGAGTAAGAAATGAAAAAAAAGGACCTGGAGAGTATGTAAACTTCTTAAAAACAAGAAGGATATTGTTACTAAGTGGGTTTTTAAAATGAAATGTGATGATATATGCAACATTAGTAGTTGTAAAGCTAGATTAGTTGCTCATGGTTGTCCTCAAAGAAAACGTTTTGATCATGATGAAAGATGTGATCCTGTAGCAAGGCCGACAACTCTGAGAACATTACTTGGTGCTATGAATAATGAAAAATTGATTGTAGATCAAATGGATGTAAAAGCTGCTTTTCTTCAAGGAAATTTAGATGGGGAAATTTAGGTAGAGGTATCAGCAGGATTTAAAGTAGAACCAGGTACTGTAAGTAAGTTAAACAAACAATTTATGGTTTAAAGCAGGCCTCAAGACCACGGAGTTAAATGTTTGATAGATTTGTTAAAGATCTAGACTTTGTTCAAAGCAGTGTGGTTGGGTATCTGTGTATTTGTAAGAACATAAACACAAAGGTTTCTATTTGAGTAAACAACTAACTGTCAAACTTGAATTTATACAACTGTCAGATAGTAAAAAACACATTATAATATGTGTGCAACAACAAATTATCGAACAACTTTCAAACATTGCTGAAAATAATATTACAAGCAACAGCTGCAGACAGCAATAATGGTTTTCTCAAAATTGATGTACGTCCATCTACTGCATCATGACGTGTACTAATGAAAACAGTAAAGCCGAAATAAGCTTATACACTAAAATAAAATATCACGCAACATACTGTTTTCCAATTTTGTGTGCAATTTTAATTTGAGCTGTACAACACAACACTGCAGACCGCATTCAGATAGAACATAAATGGATTGTGTGTGCAGAGCATAGAAATTTATCTTTTTGTGTTCTGTTTTTGTTTTATGCTGAGAAGTGATTTGTAAGTGAGTAGAGAGAACATCTACACTCTGCAAACCACCATGTGGTGCGTAGCAAGGGTATGTCCCTTGTCCCGGTTATTAGGATTTTTTTCCTATTCCATTTACAAATGTAGCAAGGGAAGAATGATTGTTTCGGTGCCTCTGTACCTGCTGTAGTTAATTCTGATCTTGTAGAGTCATCATTTAAAGGCAGTACTTGGAAAATTTATTAGTACACTTTCTTGGGAAAGTATAGATCTATCTTCAAGAGTATACCATTTCAGTTTCTTCTGTGTCTGTGTGACACTATCCCATGGGTCAAACAAGATTTTGACAATTTATGCTGTCTTCTTCTGTATACCTTCAATATCCTTTGTTAGTCCTATTTGGTGTGGGTCCCACACATTGGGTCAATATTCTAGAACCAGTCACATGAGTGATTTGTAAGCAATCTCCTTTGTTAGCTGATTGCACTTCCCTGATATTCTACCAATAAACCAAACTCTACCACCTGCTTTATCCACAACTGAGTGTACATGATCATTCCATTTCATATCCCGATAGAGTGTTACACCCATGTACTTATATGAGTTGACCAAGTCCAGCTGTGAGTCACTGATATCATAGTCATAGTTTTCAACATTTTTTCGTATTGTGAAGTGCACAATTTTACGTTTCTGAACGTTTAAAACAAGTTACCAGTCTTCGTACCACTTTGAAATCGTATGAAGACCTGAGTGCATATTTATGCAACTTCTTTCAGACAGTACTTCATTGTGGTTAATTGTGTCATTTGCAAAATGTCTGAAGCTGCTACTGATAATGTCCACAAGGCCATTAATATACAACATGAACAGCAATGGTCCCAACATACTTCCCTTTGTCACATTCGAAGTTGCTTCTACAGCTGATGATGACTCTACATCCAAGATAACAAGCTGTGTCTCCCCAACCAAAAAATTCTCAATCCAACCACAGATTTCACTTGATACCTCATACGATTGAACTTTTGACAATAAGTCTGTAGGTGTGGTACTGCGTCAAATGCTTTTTGGAAATAAGAAATACTGCATCTACCTGATTGTCTAGATCCAAAGCTTTCAGTATGTCGTGGGAAAAGTGTCAGTTGGGTTTCATATGATCGATGTTTTCAGAATTCATGCTTGGTGGCCTAGAGGAGGCCATTCTGTTTAATATACCCCATTATGGTTGGGCTCAGAATATGTTCTAAGATTCTACAACAAATCATTGTAAAGGATATTGGGCAGTAGTTTCGTGTATGACTTCTACTACCCTTATTTTACATGAGCATGACTTGTGCTTTCTTCTAACTGCTACACACAGTTTTTTGTTTGAGGGATCTACAGTAGACTATTGTTAGAATAGAAGATGGGCAAACTTAGCAACAAATTCTGTATAAACACCACTGATGTTAATACTTCATTCATCTTTTCAGTAGCATGAGGATTAAATTGGTGCAATTCTCCCTGGTTTTCCTTTGTAAAAGAACATTTGAAAATGGAGCTAAGAATTTCAGCTTTTGGTTTGCTACCCTGAATTTCAGTTCCCGTCTAATTCGCAAGTGACTGGACATTAATTTTGGTGCGTAACAGTCTGTATATATGACCAGAATTTCTTAGTATTTTGTGAAAGATCATTTAATAGTTATGTGCTATTGTAGACATTGAAGGTTTCAGACATTGCTCTCTTGACAGTCTAACATGTTTCATTCAGAATCTCTCTGTCTACAGTCCTGCACTTTGTTTTACAACTGTCTACATCTATGTCTACATTCATACTCCGCAAACCATGGCAGATTGCATGGCAGAGGGTACATCCTATTGTACCAGTTATTAGGGTTGAATGCCCCTGGGTATGCTGTAATTATTCTAATCTTGTACTCAAGATCCCTACGTGAGTGATACATAGGGGGTTGTAATATATTCCTAGAGTCATCATTTAAAGACACTTCTTCAAACTTTGTTAGTAGACTTTCTTGGGATAGCTAACATCTATCTTCCAGAGTCTGCCAGGTCAGTTTTTTCAGCATCAGTGTAACACTCTCCCAAGGATCAAACAATCCTTTTATGCAGTAGCCTCTGTTTCTTTAGAAGTTTCTTTACATTGACTTTGTACCATGGAGGATCCCTTCAGTCATGAACTGTTTTACTATGAACATATCTATCCCGTGTGGTCAACTATTCTTTGACAAACTTGAGCCGTAGTTCTCTACATGCTCCTGCCATGTGCTGAAAGTTTCAAGTTCTTCATTGAGGTATGACACTACTGATCTTATATGTAGTTTACTGAAGATATATATACATTTCTACTTGTTTTAATTGTCCTTTGCACTTTAGTAATCATTGTTATCACAACTGTGTCATGGTCTCTCATACCAGTTTTGATGTGGGCATCCTCAAAGAGGTGAGGTCTATTTGTTGCCATTAGATTCAGTATATTTCCATCATGAGTGGTGTTCCAAACTATCTGTTGTAGGTAGTTTTCAGAGATGGTGTTTAGTAATGTTCGCAGGACATCTTATCGTGTCCTCCACTATCAAAACTGTAATTTTCTCAATTGATTGTTGGATGATTAAATTCTCCACTGATGATTACAGTAACATTTGGGAACTTACGTACATGTGAACTGAGGTTTTCTCAAAGTTCCGGTACCAAAGTAGATCAGCAGTGAATCCACAGTCACATTGCGAAATTGACAGTTCTCTATTGAAAATAATAAATTTCTGTACCTTGTACATTGCTTTATGAGTGACAGCAGAATACAAAATGTGAGATTCAGAATTATTGACAGATTGTGAAGTTTCCACAAAGGATTACAACTTGTTTCTGTGGAAATCTCTGCACATGTCGAATGTAATTTCATCTGTTGATGCTTTCTTGTGAATGAAGATGAATGCTGTTTATAATATTCACGAAACATCTGCCTGTACTCACTTTTTCTACTTTCATAGCTCAGTCTAAGTAAATATTGAAGTCTGAATTTTTCTGACTTGATAAATAAATTTCTATCTAATGTGATTTATATTTTGAGCCCAGTTATAAATGTACTTGATTACAGTGAGCTTCCACTGTGAAGAACTTTCATTTAAAAATATGGCTATAGAATAGCACAAGTGTAAAAAATAAGTGAAGCACATGATGCTGTGGCTGAAAATATGCCTAGTATAGTTGCTATAACAAATGCCAGTAAGTGAAATTAAATTCGAGAAAGACAGAACATTTGGAGTCGTTGGTTCCTTAAATATCACTAGCAATTAAGAAAAACAGATTGTTTTGAAAGCAGACTGGTTCAGTGATTTAAATCACTTTTGCTGAGGATAACTTATGTGGCTATCTAAAGTTAGTATGGCAAAACCCAGCTTTTATACGCCTATGTAAAATATATCTTCAGCAGCTTTTTAATTGTTTATGTTGCTGGAGGCTATGTTCAGCTGAATGAGATCATCACAAATATTTGTTCCAGTATTGGCTTGATCTCGAGAAACCACTTTCGCGACAAGTGGGCCTCTCTCTTGTGGATCCATTGCTGCGTTTCTGCGTGAAGTTCTACACACCAGACCCCGCACAGCTGGAAGAAGAATTTACACGCTACTTGTATTGTCTCCAAATCAAACGAGATCTGGCTCAGGGACTGTTGCAGTGCAATGACAACACTGCTGCCTTGATGGCGTCGTATATAGTACAAGGTACAATTTTATATGAATATCAGCATTTTGTTTGTGGTAATGTTTAAGTTTGAATGTAATACTATTGTAGAAAAGCAAATGACTGCTTTCATAATTTACATAATAATATAAATGTGTTACTTTTGGTAATATGCAGTTGGAATTCATTATCGTATCTTTCACACTTTTGGGAGTAGCATTAGTGAATTATATTCTTGTTGTAACTTGTTTCCTTTTCACCTGTGAGTGGTATTATATAACTGCTTGCTTGTGTTTCACTCAGCAGTATTGTGTTTCCTGGGAAGTATTTCCTGATGATTTTATTACTTCATTAATTTAGCTTATAACCAACTATTGTATGGGCCTCTGATATTCTTTTCCATTCCAAATTTTCACTCATATGTATCATTGGGGGTGTTAAGGTATTTGTTTTTGCTTGGCACATTATTCACAGTGGTAAGAACAATTAATGCAATCACAGTATCATTAACTAGCAGTGTACATTGTAAGCAGTAGTAGTCACTGTTGAATACAGTTTTCATGTGATTAATGGTATACAAGGTCTGTTCAGAAAATTCCGGAACTTTGTCCACAAAATTTTTCTACACATACCTTTTACTTATTGTGCAATATCTCCTTTGAAATACTCTCCTCAACAAATGACAGACCACTTCCAACGTCATGTACACTTCCAGAAGCACTCTTGATACACCTCTTGCTGGATCACGTGAAGCACCACCTGTGAATTTTCTTTTATCTCATTTGTTGTTGCAAATCTTTGTCCTTTCAGAGGGGTTTTCAACTTTGGAAGTAAAAAAAGAAAGGTCCACATGGGCCAGGTCTGGAGAGTATTGAGGATCCAAAAGCTCTTCACAGATTGTGAGGTAAAGGTCTTTCTAGTCTTGACTCGTGGGCCGCGAGACGAACTTGGTGTCAACACGCATTCCAAGATGCTGTGTCAAGATCCAACTGAAATGTTATATTCTTCTGCAGTCTCTTGACACTTCTGACGTGAGCGTCATTGGCAGATGTCGAAGGGCGTCCTGAAAGAGGGTCATCTTTGACTCCCGCCCGGCCATTTTTAAACAATGTGAACCATTTGTAACACCGAGTGTGGTTTAAGCACTGATAACCATAAGCTTTCAGCATCATTTGGTGTGTCTCTGTAAAGATTTTCTAGAATTTAATGCAGACTTGTTGCTCCTCTAACTCTGCCATCTCAAAATTCGCAAACTGTACGACACAACATTCTATTCAATACAGCACTGAACAATATCTAACAGACATACAATGATGAAACTTCCTGCAGTAACACGTTAAACACAGCCATATGCAGCAATGCCAACAGCATTTTACTCCAACACACCTTTTGTGCGAAATTACAAATGTTCCAGAATTTTTTGAACAATTGTCATATGTACTACAATTCAGTGACAACACAGCAGGCAGCATGATGTGCAGGTAACTGCTAACTAAACGTCATTGCTCTGTTATGAAAAGTGTGTGTGTCAGGAACAGAGATTCATGTTAATTCCAGAGAAACACAGTTCCTTGGGTAAGATTTTTCTGCAGACAATAAAGCTTCAAGCTTTCTATTTTGTGAGAAAAGAGTCAGTATTTTACATACAGACAATAACATTTGAATAATTTAGCAGAACTTCCAGTAAAAAATTTATTTTCATTTGGGAAACATGATTAGTGTGGAAACTGGTAGAAAATATATAAATTTCTGTGTGACTTCACATTATTATAAAATTATTTCCCTTATTACACTGTGGTTTCCATAGTGCTTGGATGGTGTTCACTGACTATTGCTTTGTGCTTCCTTTCCTGAAAGTAGTTCCATAAAATTTAGGCACGTGAGTCATAGAAGCTTGCTCATTGCATACGTAAAATGTTGCAGGAATATTAGAGGGGTAATTTTCCTAAGCCCAATGGTGCAGTTGGTCCAACCATATGTGTTGTGAGTGATAATATATAAAAGAGACATACCAGACATTCACAGATTATACATGAAAGCAACAAAGAAGTTGCCATGTATTTTGCTTTACGTTGCACTTTTTTGGTATAAAACTTTTTTCTTCCTCGCACACATCCACATGAGCACGCAATCGCACGCCCATACGCGTGCGCGTGTGTGTGCGCGCGCACACACACACACACCCCTTGCCTATCATCATTTTTTAAAATTGTTTCCATCTTGGAATTTCTGAAATGCTAGTGTTATGGTAATTGGGCCTTCCTAAATGCACATTTATTTCATATGAAACAAGTTGTTAATGTACAAGATCATTGCATTTTGATAATTTGTACTTAATTTGAAGGATGAAGGGTGGCCACTTTTGGTACATAAAATTTATCTGTTTGTTATATTCATGTGCAGAAAATTGTAGCTTTGAGCATGTTTGGATGAAAGAATTATTTGTATTACCTACTCTTTACAGCTGAATGTGGTGACTATGTTGTTGAAGACTACCCAGATCACACATATCTTTCTACGTACAAGTTTGTGCCAAATCAGGATCCTGAGCTGGAAAGGAGAATTATGGAGAACCACAAAAAACATGCGTAAGCTATTTACTGCCAATATATATAGCCTCTTTAGATTTAATTGTCATTAAATGACCATAATGAGGCAGGAATTAACACTTTTATTACCATTAGACATCCAAAACAAAATGTTCAATGACAGGTAGAAATTGTAGGCCAACTGAAGCAGCTATCAGTACTTGACATTATTTTTAGTTTACATCTACTCAATCTCCCACTTCCAGCTCCACTCCTCCCAACACCTTAAAATTCTAGTCAACACAATCTGGAACCACAACACCCCAATTCAGTAGTTAACCTTTCCTCCAAACCTCTCTCCCAATCCGTAACCTCTGTCCTATCCAAAGGCCTCACCTTCAGCCCCACTCCCAGATTCAAGCAAACTGCCCTTGTCAAAGAGGGAGACATTCCACGTGGGAAAAATATATCTAAAAACACAGATGATGTGACTTACCGAACGAAAGTTCTGGCAGGTCGATAGACATACACACGAAATTCAAGCTTTCGCAACAAACTGTTGCCTCATCAGGAAAGAGGGAAGGAGAGGGAAAGACGAAAGGATGTGGG
Source organism: Schistocerca nitens (assembly GCF_023898315.1). Lineage (NCBI taxonomy): Eukaryota > Metazoa > Arthropoda > Insecta > Orthoptera > Acrididae > Schistocerca > Schistocerca nitens. The sequence goes on from NC_064615.1 coordinate 357,000,732, forward strand.
GGGTAAGGAGTCATTCCAGACAAATGTCTGCTTGTGTCTGTATATGTGCGGATGGATATGTGTGTGTGTCTGTGTGTGTGCGAGTGTATACCTGTCCTTTTTTCCCCCTAAGGTAAGTCTTTCCGCTCCCGGGATTGGAATGACTCCTTACCCTCTCCCTTAAAAACCCACATCCTTTCGTCTTTCCCTCTCCTTCCCTCTTTCCTGATATAGCGACAGTTTGTTGCGAAAGCTTGAATTTCGTGTGTATGTTTGTGTGTCTATCGACCTGCCAGCACTTTCGTTCGGTAAGTCATCATGTCTGCTTGTGTCTGTATATGTGTGTGTATGCGAGTGTATACCCATCCTTTTTTCCCCCTAAGGTAAGTCTTTCCGCTCCCGGGATTGGAATGACTCCTTACCCTCTCCCTTAAAACCCACATCCTTTCGTCTTTCCCTCTCCTTTCCTCTTTCCTGATGAGGCAACAGTTTGTTGCGAAAGCTTGAATTTTGTGTGTGTGTTTGTGTTTGTTTGTGTGTCTATCGACCTGCCAGCACTTTCGTTCGGTAAGTCACATTATCTTTGTTTTTAGATATATTTTTCCCACGTGGAATGTTTCCCTCGGTATATTTGAAACGGCAATACAAACTAAACGAGCAGCGATAGAAATACACCGTTTGTTGCAATATGCTTGGGACAACAGTACATTTTCAGGCAGACAAACTTTCGAAATTACAGTAGTTACAATTTTCAACAACAGATGGCGCTGCGGTCTGGGAAACTCTATAGTACGATATTTTCCACATATCCACCATGCGTAGCAATAATATGGCGTAGTCTCTGAATGAAATTACCCGAAACCTTTGACAACGTGTCTGGCGGAATGGCTTCACATGCAGATGAGATGTACTGCTTCAGCTGTTCAATTGTTTCTGGATTCTGGCGGTACACCTGGTCTTTCAAGTGTCCCCACAGAAAGAAGTCACAGGGGTTCATGTCTGGCGAATAGGGAGGCCAATCCACGCCGCCTCCTGTATGTTTCGGATAGCCCAAAGCAATCACACGATCATCGAAATATTCATTCAGAAAATTAAAGACGTCGGCCGTGCGATGTGGCCGGGCACCATCTTGCATAAACCACGAGGTGTTCGCAGTGTCGTCTAAGGCAGTTTGTACCGCCACAAATTCACGAAGAATGTCCAGATAGCGTGATGCAGTAATCGTTTCGGATCTGAAAAATGGGCCAATGATTCCTTTGGAAGAAATGGCGGCCCAGACCAGTACTTTTTGAGGATGCAGGGACGATGGGACTGCAACATGGGGCTTTTCGGTTCCCCATATGCGCCAGTTCTGTTTATTGACGAAGCCGTCCAGGTAAAAATAAGCTTTGTCAGTAAACCAAATGCTGCCCACATGCATATCGCCGTCATCAATCCTGTGCACTATATCGTTAGCGAATGTCTCTTGTGCAGCAATGGTAGCGGCGCTGAGGGGTTGCCGCGTTTGCATTTTGTATGGGTAGAGGTGTAAACTCTGGCGCATGAGACGATACGTGGACGTTGGCGTCATTTGGACCGCAGCTGCAACACGGCGAACGGAAACCCGAGGCTGCTGTTGGATCACCTGCTGCACTAGCTGCGCGTTGCCCTCTGTGGTTGCCGTACGCGGTCGCCCTACCTTTCCAGCACGTTCATCCGTCACGTTCCCAGTCCGTTGAAATATGTCAAACAGATCCTTTATTGTATCGCTTTTCGGTCCTTTGGTTACATTAAACCTCCGTTGAAAACTTCGTCTTGTTGCAACAACACTGTGTTCTAGGCAGTGGAATTCCAACACCAGAAAAATCCTCTGTTCTAAGGAATAAACCATGTTGTCCACAGCACACTTGCACGTTGTGAACAGCACACACTTACAGCAGAAAGACGACGTACAGAATGGCGCACCCACAGACTGCGTTGTCTTCTATATCTTTCACATCACTTGCAGCGCCATCTGTTGTTGAAAATTGTAACTACTGTAATTTCGAATGTTTGTCCGCCTGAAAATGTACTGTTGTCCCAAGCATATTGCAACAAACGGTGTATTTCTATCGCTGCTCGTTTAGTTTTTATTGCCGTTTCAAATATACTGGTCATTTTTGAAACACCCTGTATATATAGAGAGAGACACACACACACACACACACACACACACACACACACACACACACACACACACACACACACACACACACACACACAGGGTGTTACGAAAAGGTATGGCCAAACTTTCAGGAAACTTTCCTCACACACAAAGAAAGAAAATATGTTATGTGGACATGTGTCCGGAAACGCTTACTTTCCATGTTAGAGCTCATTTTATTACTTCTCTTCAAATCACATTAATCATGGAATGGGAACACACAGCAACAGAATGTACCAGCGTGACTTCAAAGACTTTGTTACAGGAAATGTTCAAAATGTCCTCCGCTAGCGAGGATACATGCATCCACCCTCCGTCGCATGGAATCCCTGATGCGCTGATGCAGCCCTGGAGAATGGCATATTGTATCACAGCCGTCCACAATACGAGCATGAAGAGTCTCTACATTTGGTACCGGGGTTGCGTAGACAAGAGCTTTTAAATGCCCCCATAAATGAAAGTCAAGAGGGTTGAGGTCAGGAGAGCGTGGAGGCCATGGAATTGGTCTGCCTCTACCAATCCATCGGTCACCGGATCTGTTGTTGAGAAGCGTACGAACACTTCGACTGAAATGTGCAGGAGCTCAATCGTGCATGAATCACATGTTGTGTCGTACTTGTGAAGGCACATGTTCTAGCAGCACAGGTAGAGTATCCCGTATGAAACCATTATAACGTGCTCCATTGAGCATAGGTGAACGAAACTAAAATGAGCTCTAACATGGAAATTAAGTGTTTCCAGACACATGTCCCCATAACATCTTTTCTTTATTTATGTGTGAGGAATGTTTCCTGAAAGTTTGGCCGTATCCTTTGTAACACACTTTATATATATTTTAACAGAGGTTAGTGCCATGCGTTGTGCCTGCAATGCTTTGAACTCAAAAATGTAAACTAATACTTGTGAAAACTAAAATACACAGAAAGAATAACCTGAGTGAACCAAAGGTCGAATCATGCATGGAACAGTGTACCATCATTAAATGATAATGACTGAGGAGAGATGACGTGTGGGTGAATCCAATCCCTTTCTCCCTATTGTAAATAGGAAGGTCAGTGTTACATCAAGCTCAGGTTGTGAAGAACCATCAAATGAAGTGGAAATATGATAGAAATTCCCCATATACATTATCTGTGTCAGAGAGCACAATGTCAAGATATGAGTTTGTTAGAATGTTTCTGAATGATAGCTCTCTGGAAAATGTGTTTGTTATGCCCTAATATTTCAGCACATACAGAGCATGCTGCTAAGACAATGACACCTGTGTGGAACCATTTGATACAAGAGAGTTGTACACAGTGGTGAATAGGTACTGAACCATGCAGTGTGACCTCGGTGTGGAATAACAGCTTGTCCAGTGGGCCATAACAGACTGTTTACAGTTTTGGTCTTACAGTGAAGCACTGTATTGGTATGGACCTATGTCAGCTGTTTGTTACTATATACTCTAAGTTAGACTAGCTGTCCAAATGACATTACTTCAGTTTTCATTGTCCAGATGGTACTAGAACCTATGAAAGCAATTAACATGCTAACAATATTGCGGGCATGCTGAATGGCAAAATGTTATGTTCTCATATACTGGATGGTTACAATTAAAATGCAGCGGCTCACGAAGATCCAACGTGGCCTGTAATGATCGTATGGAAGCAGAACTTGGGAGAATGCTAATGCATTAATGCGGAACCTATTTACACTAGAAATAAACTAGTTCCAATTTTGGCCACTGCTGCAAATCTGGTGCTGTACAGCATCTCGTTGACATCTGTGGTGCTCATATTGAACAAATTATGTAAGCCTTCTCCCTTGGTTGACCTCCTCTTCTGCCGTATCCTGTTCCTAATCTGTTACCTATGGAAACATTCCAATACGTCTTTCTTGCATTCACAGTGCCAGGTTTGCTCCTGGTGGCCAAAATTGGAACTAATTTTTTCCAACATATATCAGTTCCCCGTTAACGCATTAGAATATCTGCCCCATTTCACTGTTGTACGATAATTACATGCTGGACCTCTGCAAGTAGCAGCACTTAATTGTAACCACCCAGTACATTCCATTCAACCTGACCTGCAACAATGGCTACACAAGATATAGTCACTAGTGGACAAAGACCAAGTGTGATGGTTTATGGCATCACTAGATACTAAGAAACTCTATAACAGTTTTAAAAATAATAACTTGTGAATACTTTCAGATTAAAGCATAACTATCATGACAGTTAAGTAAAATTTCACAGATTCAGATTCATTTATTATAATGTGTCGCTTACGTGCAGTACTTGTTACTCCCATGGCTGTTGAACAGGAAATAGACCATCTCCTTCCTCTGTGGAGCCCTTCCTGCATCCAGTATGTGGTATCACTTCTCCTTACCACCGAAGGTGCATTGTGCAGTGTACTACAACCTAAAAATATATGTAGGATCACATATTACACTACTGATACTGTGTATTGAAGGCAGCCCGTAAAGCAGCTGGTACCTGAGGAGGTTAGAGTGTCGTAGGCACTGCTATTCTTCTTGAGAACTCAACATGCATGATTTCAGCAGGACAATGTAATAGCACATAATGAGAGAAATGTACAAGCATTCTTTAAAAAATTGCAGGTACAACTGCTTCCCTGACCTTCACTTATGGTGATACGATGCCCATTGAAATGTCTAGGATGTGCTCAGTTGGCAACCTGTTTATCATTGTGATTACAACAACCACCACTAATGTTTGTGGACTTGTATACAAAGAGTGTGGAGAGAGATTTCCCAGGAACATATTCATATAATTTGACATTGTACCATGACATGTAAAGGCTATGACTGCAGCCTATAGGGCAGGGCTTCACAACATACGTGCTCGCGGAGCAAGCTGTGAGCAGCAAGGCGCGAGCACGGAGCAGCGCGAGCACGCTACCCCCACTACCGGACCAGAGCGGAGAGTGGGAAAGTCACGTGGGGCACACAACAGCTGCCGCCAGTCAATGTAAATCCGCGGCCACCTGCAGGGATATCACTCACGAATTATTATTGCGAAAAATGAAAAAATAAAGGAGAATGTACACATGCCACATAATTTTATTAGCTTAGTGTATGCCTCTACATTCACATTAATTTATGAACTGTTACACTATAAAAGGTGTCACTGAAGTGTGGGATTCTCGGTTATCTTGTACTTTTTGCCCTTTACAATTGCATCTATGTTCGGAGTAATTGTTCTTGTGCATTTTAGGCGCAGCGTGCAGTTTAAATTTCGATCAGACAATGCGTTTCTCACGCGCGTCTTGTTACATTTCATTGCAGAGAACAGTTGTTCACAAACATACGTGGAACCGGACATTGATATTATTGTAGCCGCCAGTTTGTGCAAACGAGGAAATCTATCCCGAGGGAAGTGTCTGTAGAATTCCAAAATGTTTTTCTTGTTCTGAAATTTGTCTCTGTATTATCTATCACACTGCAGGTCAATAATTTCTTGCTGCAGCTCAGGACGAATCTCTTAAATATTCGCTGAATATGGAGAGAACAGATCAAAATCACTGTCTAGTGCTGTCAGATCTTGAAAGCACTGATCAACTAAACTATGTGAATAACGTTCACAGTCTTTGTGAACATCTTGCATGGATGATAATTTAGGAAAGTGAGCTAGTTTCCTGTTTCCAGCTGACTCACCCAAAGTGTCAATTTCATTTTAAAAGCTCGTATTCGATCTATGAAATGAGTAATTAGCAGATCTTTACCTTGTAGTGAAATGTTCAAAGCATTCAGATGGCTAGTTAAATCTGCTAAGAGCGCGAGATCACATTCAAACGTGCGCGCCCATTTCCGCTCCCTCCCCTCCCTCCCCTCCCTCCCCTCCCTCCCTACTCCGCGACCTTGCACCTGCTCGCGAGCACGTGCCTGAGCAGACGAGAGTACTCGCGCTCAAAACCGGCCAGTTGTTAAGCTCTGCTATAGGGTTTTCATAGATGCTCAAATCTCAGTTACAGATCATGTTCTAACTTGCCTGGCAAACCTGGAAAATTTGAAATTGTCAGGGAAATTAAATGTAATGGAAAATAATGGAAATAATGAGGAATTCTGAAACATTGGGGAACTGAGAAACAGACTGGAGTGTGTTGAATTGTTTATTAATGGAAAGAAATGTAGAGTCATTTTGTTGCAAATCATTCTGAGATAATACTGCAAAAACTGTCCATTGTGGAGTCCTCAAAGGAAAGGTGAAGACGTGCATTAAACATAATGTTTGTTGCTCGATTGCAGCTACCTTTGACACACTTACCAGCCTTAGGATTCTTCATTAGTTTTCGTGGGTTCTTGTGCTCCTGGTCCATTTCCCATCACATTCTTTTGAGTGTGACAGAGGGTAATGTGTGAGTGAGAATTTGTCACATAGATATGAATTCCTCATTCACACACAAAAGTGAAGGTTTTCTTTTAGTTAAAAAATATCAATTCAGTTTCATATTCAAACAATCATATTTGGTGGATCAGCTTATGAGGCTTTGTTTCATTTTTATTAATTTCACTGTAAAGTAGTATTTTGCCTACTTTCTTGCAGTGTTTTGATATAAGTTAAGTATTACTATAGCTTGTTTTTAATAATCTGGTGATGAATCATGAAAGAATTATCAACAGTTCATTTAGCAATATATAAAAGTTCAACAAACCAGAATGATAAAATAATACAGACACTATATCTAGAATGAATTATCTCATTGTAAATAAAGTTTATCTGCAGTAACTCTGTTACAAAGTATTAAAATTGAACATAATTTATTGAACAGCTAAAAGGAAAAAAGGAAATGTTGGTTTTGTATACATTTTGTTTTCAGTTCTGCTGTACTTTGGAGATTCACTAATAAATGATATAGCAACTCAAAAAATTTGATTTTTAGCTGTGAAAACTAATATAGTAAAACTTGGCCTCCCATGAAACAGAAATTGGTTAAGGGAAGTTTGGAATTTCTGCCTGGAAAAATCTGGAAATCTTATAATGAAACAAAGTCGCCAACCTGAGTTTTGTAATCCTAATCATTTGTGTATCTTGGCTTATAACCTGTTCTCTAGTAGTCACAAGTATCCTTTTAGGTACTCAAATTTCACACACATTCACTAGGAACTACATTTGTTAGCTGTAATGTAGCTAGTGCTTCTGTCACCTAAATTTTCTACTTTAACTCCAATTCACTTATCAATTTTGTCTTTATTTGTTTATCCTTCCACTAAATTTTTGTAATGATATGAAATGTGCCATATTGTAACGAAACATAAATTTTTACATAGATGTGCAGGAGTAGCTTTAATAATGAATAAAAAAAATAGGAACGTGGATAAGTTACTATGAACAGCATAGTGAATGCATTATTGTAGTCACAATACACACAAAGCCCACTCCCACCACAGTAGTAAAAGTCTGTATGCCAATAAGCTCCACAGATGAGAGAGAAAGAGAGTGAGGAAGTGTATGATTAGATACAAGAAATTATTCAGATAGTTAAAGGAGATGAAACTTTAATAGTCATGGGCGACTGGAATCCGATAGTAAGAAAAATAAGAGAAGGAAAAGTGGTAGAGTAGATGAATATGGACTGAGGGAAAAGAATGAAAGAAGAATGAAAGAGGAAGCCGTCTGGTAGAATTTTGCACAGAGCATAATTTAATCATAGCTAACGGTTGGTTTAAGAGAATGTTGTATACGTGGAAAAGAGCTGGAGACACCGATAGGTTTCAGGTTGATTATATAATGGTAAGACAGAGATATTGGATCCAGGTTTTAAATTGTAAGACATTTCCAGGGGCAGATGTGCACTCTGACAACAATTTATTGGTTATGAACTGCATATTGAAACTGAAGAAACGGCAAAAAGGCAGGATTTTAAGGATATGGGACTTGGATAAACTGAAAGAACCAGAGGTAGTAGAGAGTTTCAGAGGGAGCATTAGAGAACAATTGACAAGAATAGGGGAAAGGAATAGAGTAGAAGAAGAATGGGTAGCTTTGAGAGATGAAATAATGAAGGCAGCAGAGAATCAAGTAAGTAAAAAGATGAGGGTTAATAGAAATTGTTGGGTAACACAAGAGATTTTGAAATTAATCGATGAGAGGAGAAAATATAAAAATGCAATAAATGAAGCAGGCAAAAGGGAATACAAATGTCTGAAAAAATGAGCTTGACGGGAAGTGCAAAATGGATAAGCAGGAATGGCTAGAGGACAAATGTAAGGATGTAGAAGCAGATATCACTAGGGGTGAGACAGATGCTGCCTACAGGAAAATTAGCGAGACCTTTGGAGAAAAGAGAACCACTTGTACGAATATCCATAGCTCAGATGGAAAAAAAGTCCTATGCAGTGAAGGAAAAGCAGAAAGGTAGAAGTAGTATGTAGAGGGTCTTCACAAGGGAGATGTACTTGAGGGTAATATTATGGAAATGAAAGAGGATGTAGATGAAGATGAAATGGGAGATATGATACTGCATGAAGAACTAGAAAAGACTGAAAAACTTAAGTTGAAACAAGGCCCTGGGAGTAGACAACTTTCCGTTAAAGTTACTGATAGCCCTGGGAGAGCCAGCCATGATAAAACTCTTTTCATCTGCTGAGCAAGATGTATGAGACAGGTGAAATACCTTCAGACTTGAAGAACAGTATAATAATTCCAATTCCAAAGAAAGCAGGTACTCACAGATATGAATATTACCGAACTGTCAGGTTAATAAGACACAGTTGCAAAATACTAACATGAATTCCTTACAGAAGAATGGAAAGACTGGTAGAAGCCAACCTCAGGGAAGATAAGTTTGGATTCGGGGAAATGTAGGAACACGCGAGGCAATACTGACCCTGCGACTTTTCATAGAAGACTTGTTAAGGAAAGGCAAACCTACGTTTGTAGCATTTGTAGACTTAGAGAAAAAGTACAGGGAGCGAAAGGCTATTTACTACTTGTACAGAAACCAGATGGCAGTTACAAGATTCAAGGGGGCAAGCAGTGGTTGAGAAGGGAGTGAGACAGGGTTGTAGTCTATCTGTGATGTTATTCAGTCTGTATATTGAGCAAGCAGTAATGGAAACAAGAGAAAAAAAATTGGAGTAGGAATTAAACTCCAGGGAGAAGAAATAAAAGCTTTGAGGTTTGCTGATGACATTGTCATTCTATCAGAGACAGCAAAGGACATGGAAGAGCAGTTGACTGGAATGGACAGTGTCTTGAAAAGAGGTTATAAGATGAACATCAATAAAAGCAAAACGAGGCTAATGGAGTGTGGTCAAATTAAATCAGGGGATGGTGAGGGAATTAGATCAGGAAATGAGACCGTTAAAGTAGTAGATGACGTTTGCTATTTGGGAAGAAAAGTGACTGATGATGGTCGAAGTAGGGAGGACCTAAAATGTAGACTGACAATGGCAAGAATGGCGTTTCTGAAGAAGATAAATTTTTTAACATTGAGTATGGATTTATGTCAGGAAGTCCTTTCTGAAAGTATTTGTATGGAGTGTAGCCATGTACGGAAGTGAAACATGGACGATAAACAGTTTATACAAGAAGAGAATAGAAGCTTTTGAAAGGTGGTGCTCCAGAAGGATGCTCAAGATTAGATGGGTAGATCATGTAACTAATGAAGAGGTACAATAGAACTGGGGAGAAGAAAAATTTGTGGCACAACCTGACTTGAAGAAGGGATCGGTTGCTAGGACACATTCTGAAGCAACAAGGGATCACCAGTTTAGTACTGGAGGAAGCATGGGGGGTAACAATTGGAGAGGGAAGCCAAGAGATGAATATGGTAAGCAGATTCAGAAGGATGTAGGTTGCAGTAGATAGTCAGAGGTGAAGAGGCATGCACAGGATAGAGAAGCACGGAGAGCTGCATCAAACCAGCCTTTGGACAGAAGACCACAAAAACAAAAATAACAACAACAAATGCACATATAAACAAACTTGCTAATTACATATACTTATGGATGTGTCTGCATGCCCTGAAGAATTATGCACACCTATAAACTGAGTTACTTACTTCTGTTGTTTTTTATATGCCTGTGTATTGCTCAATGTCTCTGCTAGACAATGAGTGGTTATCTTTACTCATTCCAGTGTTTGTATTTTGTCGAGGGTGTTATTAACATTCCAGTTGCTGCTGTTTGTCCATAGAAGTTAGATATTTTCTGATATTTTTCTGTGCAGAACCTGTAATACAAAAGTGGTGATAAGTATTTTTATGAATTGAGGACTCTCAAAACTGTACATGTGATTGTATAATTCAAGTGTCTCTTCTTCTGTGCAGGTTGCCATACAAAGCTGCTACTCAGTGATTTGTGACATGTCTGCCCATATTACTCAACATGTCTATACCCGTGATGATTCATATCAATGATTGCAGTCAATAAGTTCCCATTACACTATTTGTCTTAAATGCTTGTTCTTCGTCCTGTAAACTTTTTCACCACCTTTGAGCATAGCACTTGTCAGTGGTGTCACCTCCATACCTGTTCTATAGCTTTCCATGTATGTTGGACAGCTGTCACTCCTTCTTCACCAAGGACTCTGTGACACCACGTTACTTCTGCTTTGAATACATTATTCACCTGCATGTGCAAAACAGATTTTGAAATACCTGTACAAAGGAGGAGTCACTTATACTGCATGTGTAATTTAAACAATCTACATCAAGTAATAAACCATATGACAATTTATTCATTGCATTGGTACAGACCACATTCAGCTATTGTGGGTAGTATAAATATATATTTCAGAATACTATTCATCACAATGTCTTTTAACCTCACTGCTTTCTAATTATACTGAAAACGTCTTTTACAGCGGCCAGTCTCCAGCGGAAGCAGATTTAAATCTCTTAGAGACTTCCCGTCGTTGTGAACTGTATGGTATGAAAATGCATCCAGCCAAGGTAAGTACAAACGCTCATTTCAAAACCTTATATATGTTGATCCTATTATGTTTCCTGTGCTAGGGGAATGATAGAAATAGATTATGTGAAGAATGTTAATATTTATTTGTTGGAAGCAGTAAGATAAAAGTAGGTGTTTGTGTCTATGAACTTTTGCTATAGTGATTTTAACAGTGCCAGAATATTGTTTGTGATAGCTGCATTTGTCACTGAGATCTCAATGTTGCAGCTGTTAGTGAACTCCTCTTGCCTTAGAGTCAATTTGAAGTTATAAAACTTGTAAGTCTGACATGGGCAACTTGGCACCTATTTGGTATACCCTATTTGATTCATGCTTACTGTTTCAGTTGGTGGTAAATGTCTATAAAATATTTCCAAACACTACATTTGTTGTAGAAGTGTCTTTATTGTTCTGAAGTTTACACGGGTCTGATGGTGAACAGTACCCAAGATGAAGATGCTGAGTCACAGATAGGCACAATAAAAAGACTCACAAATACAGCTTTTGGCCGGTAAGGCCTTCGTCAAAATTGGATGACAAACACACACATACATACTCACGCAAATGCAACTCACACTGCAGTGTGCCCTCAGTTGCCTGAGATTGCTGTCGTGTGTGTGAGTTGCATTTGCGTGAGTGTGTATGTGTGTGTTTGTCATGTAATTTTGATGAAGGCCTTACTCTCTAAAAGCTATATTTGTGACAGTCTTTTTGTTGTGCTTATCTGTGACTCAGCATCTCTGCTATATGGTGAGTAGCAACTTTCCTTTTCACAATGTTTTTACATTCCAACCTGGATTTTCGGTTGTTTGATTTGCACTCAAGGTGAAGGATTGACATAAAAGACACAATATCTTACACTTATTATCAACAAATGGTGGGAGGGGGGAGGGTTTTATGTCTTGTACATGTGGAATTATACTGTATGGCATTAAGTACTGTGTGTACTACTCGATTATTTTTTGATTATGAGAATATTTAATATAGTTAACCTTGTTAGCAATCTTCATGTTACTAATATTTAAATTATCTCAGATAGTTAGCAGTGAAACTTTGTAATGTTATCTAGTAATTCTAATACTTTTCTGTTTCTTAGGATCATGAAGGTGTTCCTTTAAATCTTGCTGTTGCTCACATGGGAATTGTTGTCTTCCAAAATTTTACCAAAATTAATACATTTTCCTGGGCAAAAATTAGAAAAATCAGTTTTAAAAGAAAGAGGTTCCTCATTAAACTGCATCCTGAAGGCTACGTGAGTATAACCCCATTTTATAATCTCAAAAAACAAGAATACATATAATGATTATTATATGCAGGAATGTGGTTTGGACGTGTGTTACTTAGTGGATATAATCAAAATGAAACTTTCTCTAATCTGATTGAACAGTATCTGCAGTTATACTATGCTTTCTGAATGTGTTACTGCTTTGTCGTATTGAAATTAATATGCAGGCATTGGGGGCAGTCTGTGATGAACATGTAATAAGTAATGTATCTCTTATAAACAGACATATAATGTTCAGTGCTAGGATATTAAATAAACATAGTGAGAAATATTGGGCTGAGAAGTGAGAGATTTGAAGGCACAATTATGAAAACACTGTAGTTGATAAATGCTTCAGCTAGAAAATTTTTTTAAATATGTTTTTGATCTGATCATCTCAGTTCAAAATTTTTCTATCTTGATCATGAAAATCTTCGCACGGGAAAAATACCACAGCTCTTTAAAAAATTCCTCAGTGAGCAGGCCAGACCTCAAAATATTATCAAGAGGACATATTTTTGATAAATGGGCGGAAATCGATGTTACGAGTTCCTTATAACAAGCTATCAGTGGAAAATATTAAATACAAATAAATAGAATAAACACTGCCTTAACTACTTTATGAAAGACAGTGACACATTTTCAAAAGTTACTTTGTTTGGCGACAAAACAATGAATCTTACACCCAACACAATAAAGGAAAACCAAACCTGTGGAACAGTATCATGCGTGGACATTCAGTAGGCTCATAGAAATTGATGCTGATGTCATTAATAGTACTTTTGGTGAATATTATTCCAAAATGGTGGATCTTGTATGTAGAGGTTTCCATCAAATTTCTCACTGTAACTACTATGAGATGTTTGTTGTCCAGTTGCCGCGCGGGATTAGCTGTAAGGCGCTGCAGTCATGGACTGTACGTTTGGTCCCTACGGAGGTTCGAGTCCTCCCTCAGGCATGGGTGTGTGTGTGTTTGTCCTTAGGTTAATTTAGGTTAAGTAGTGTGTAAGCTTAGGGACTGATAACCTTAGCAGTTAAGTCCCATAAGATTTCACACACATTTGAACGTTTTTTTATTGTCCAGTTGAGTGGATGTCATTAATGACATGCCTCGCTATAAGTGATTGGAATGGTTCAAGAACAACTTTGGTGTTTTATTGAGAGATTTTTGAACATCTGCATTGTGGGACCAGGACTGCACGGTTATCATCACTTCCTCAAGCTAAATGATTTCCCAGAGCAACTGTTTTGGATGATCAAAACTTGGATAAAAGTTGTCATTAACTGGTTCAATTACTAGGTGATGAATGACTGCATCTTGGTGATGAATGACTGCATTAAGGATATATACAATTTGTTCACTGTTATAGTGTACTTGTTTTATTACAACCGGACGGTTCTTAAATGCAACTTAGTGAAACTTTTTCTAATCTGATAGAGTAGTATCTGCAGTGATACTACACTTTCTGAACTTGTTATTGCTTTGTGCTGTTGAAATTAATATGCAGACATTGCCATGTTTGCTGTTATGATGTGTTTGACAACACATAAAAATTAGTATAATTTTTCTTATGATATATTTATAGTAAGATGTTCTGGATGTTCTGTATGATTCTTGTATATCTGAGGTGCATGATATGTTAGAAAAGCATCTGTGCATGTAGGAAAGTCTGTTAACAATTTTCACTGTGATTGTCATCTTAGTTTTAATGCTATTACAAGTTACTGGCCTATTTAACCACTTGAGAACTTCACTTATCTCACAACAGTTTTTCTTTACTCATCTCTGTTTTCCTCCCTCTGTTCTTTCTTTTCCAATCCTTCCTCTTCTGAGAATGAGGTAATTATTGTGATAATGACACACAAATCATTAGCTTGTTATTTTGCCTTAAAAATGCTGTTTCTATTTTGAATGTGGTAGTATTGATCTGATTGTATCTTTTTTTAGGGCTACTATAAAGACACTGTTGAGTTTTTTTTCGAAGGCCGCAATGAGTGCAAAAATTTTTGGAAGAAGTGTGTGGAAAACCATGGATTTTTTCGCTGTTCGTCTGTTAAACGGGTTCCAAGACAAAAGACCAGAGTATTGAGCCGAGGTTCATCATTCAGGTAATTTAATTGTAAAAACCATCACTGATACAAACTATATGTAGTAACGTAGGAACTGTGGTATTGTGGCTGTCAGATAACTGTTCTTTTCCTAATTTGTTTACGGAAATGATAGTCAGGGCTTTATAAAATAGTGTTGAGTACATGTTGAGCAAGATGACCCAGTGGCTAGGATTTCAAATCCCTCATAGTTATCCAGATTTAGGTTTTCCATGTATTTCATAAATCAAAATCTCCTTCAATAATGGCAACATCTGAATTCCTACTTTATTTCAACACAGTCTGAACTTGTGACTCTGTGTCTGAAAACTTGATGAGAATGTAAAAAATATGTATTTAAATTATTGTGGCAGTCAGTATTAAGAATACTGCATTGAAGTGAAAGTTATTTGAAATACTACATCAAGATTCAGGCAGTCAACTTTGCAAATAGCAATACCACTAATATTTTGGCTGTTTTCTTTTGCCCATCCTCAGAATGAGCTGAAAAATTGGTCACATGGTGCCGTTGGTCACCTTATATGTGCCACTGAAGTGGCACTAGGCATGCAATTCGCAGAGTGACTGTATTGCTGCAATTTTTTGTGCCAAATGAGTAGTCTGGTTGCTGCAGTCGGGTGTACCACTGATGTTCAATACGCCTTACATGAGCAGTTCTTACTGTGGTCCGGTATATATAGACTACCACAGTTCAAAATAATATGTATTGTCTTTGAGAGAACTTATAATGTGCTGCAGCATTTGTAGGAGGCCAGAAGATCACTTTAGGTCAGTGTATTTTGAGGATCCAGCCCATCTTTTGAGTAAGAAGCACCTACCAAAGTAAAAAATGTAGCATCATTTTCCAGATCTTGTAGTTGCATTATTCATTTCATGCAAAATGGCTTATGTATCTTTTGCTGCCAAGGTCTATTTGCAACAGAAATATTCAACAGACAAATGAGTTTTATCTTGCTGGGTGTCATTATGTGTAGAATACTATGTGCCTTTTCCACCAAAGTTTTAAGGACATCATTGCTTTAGAAATCACAACCAAATGAAGAGTTTTAGCAATTTCATTATTTTGGACTAAGTGATGAAGGTATGGAATTTGTGATGAAGGTATGGATTTTCATTTTGTTGAAGACTTGATAAATCGCGAGAGTGGTTTTAATTTGGACTTCAATGGTCTTGCCGTCACAAAAATGTAACACAATGAGTCGACTATTTCTGACTATTATGTACTATGCCAGTGTATGCCACTCTGGAATATTGTATATTATTTCTGTACTTACCACTGATCAGTGTCTATGCTGTGGATTTGTATTGCACAATACTGCCACAGTACTGTTTATAAGACTTTCAAAATAACTGGAAGGTAGCAGACAAAAGATCAACAGAAGAGGTGGAGTTTTGGTGACTGCATGGCTGAGACTTAATGGGTTGTCTCAGTACTGCAAATAGTTGAAGATACTAAGTTGTTTGAAATATTTGGTTTTGATATCATTTACTTCTTTGAATTTATAAGTTGTTTACAGTATTGTGGGAACTTAGGAACTGTAGTTGTTTTATTGTAGGGACTTTATTGGTTAATTGAAGATTGCTGGAGTGTTAACTAAGCAGGATGGCAAATAATATTAGTGTATTATGCACTTCTTAGTGATAGGTGCGAAAGACTATACTAAATTCTCATTGCATGAAAAAGAGCCAATAATTTCTGAAATTATTCTGTTGTTTTTCTGGTCCTATGATCTGTATTATCTGCAAGCATTACATCTGACACCAATAGTATGAAATGGGTTCCAAACACTAAAATTGCATATGTACATGAACTTTTTAGATGGCTAATAAAATGTGTGAAAAGAACTGAAAACATTTTTGATGAATACAATAAAATCTGTTCTGATAGTCTTATGGTAGTTTTCAAAACAAAAAAAAAAAAAAAAGAAAAACCAACACATTTTAGTAGTTTGTGCAGCCTGTTTTTAAAAAGGAAGTGTTAGATAAACTGGAAATGCTTGTTTGTTTTACTCACAGAAGTTAAAATAATATCTGTTATTTTTGAATGTTGCTTCTTCATGTACATACGTACTCCACAAGTACATACAGTGGACAGCAGAAGGTACCTTGTACCACTAATAGTCATTCCCTTTCCTGTTCCACTCACAAATGGAACAAGGGAAAAACAACTCTTTATACATCTGTAACTTTAGGAATCAAAACACCTCTGATCATGAATGAAATTTTCACCTGGCAGTGGAGTGTGCACTGATATGAAACTTCTGGCAAATTAAAACTTGTGTGCTGGACTGAGAATCGAACTCAGGACCTCTGCCCTTTGTGAGCAAGTGCTCTAACAACTGAGCTACACAAGCACGATTCTCGACCCATCCTCTAGCAGTTCTGGTCTTGTAAGTTTCTCAGGAGAGCTTCTGTGAAGTAGGGAAAGTAGGAGATGAAGTACTGGCAGAAGTATAGTTTGTGTGGACATGTCGTAAGTTGTGCTTGGATAGTTGTTGGTATAGTATTTACCCACAAAAGGGAAAGATCACAAGTTTGAGTCTTGGTCTGGCACACAGTTTTAATCTGCCAGAAGGTTTCACCTCTTACCTTGTCTTAACGATCCTTATGCGAAATGTACATTGGTGACAGTGGAATTGTTCTGCAGTCAGCTGCATATGGTGGTTCTCTAACGTTTCTCATAGTGTTTCACAAAAGAACATCTTCTTCCTTCCATGGGTTCCTATAATGAGGTCATGAATTATCTCCATAATACTTACATGTTGCACAAACATACCAGTAACAAATCTAGCAGCAGGGTTCTGAATTACTTCTTTAATCTGACCAGGCGGGGATCCCAAACACTCGAGCACTATGGAAGAATATATGCGATCTTCTTCACAGTTGAACCATACTTCCTTAAATTTCTCCTAATGGACCAAAGTTGACCATTTACCTTCGCTACTAGCAACCATATGGGCTCGTTCCATTTCACACTGCTTTGCAACATTATGCCAAGGTGTTTAATTGATGTGACTGTGTCAAGCAGCACACTGCAGATACTGAATTCGATCATTACAGGATTGTTCTTCCTACTCATCTGTATGAGCTTTCATTTTTCTGTATTTAGAGCAAGCTGCCATTCATCACACCAAATATAAATTCTGTCTAAGTCACTCTATACCCTCTTACAGTCACTCGGTGATAGTACATTCCTGTACACTACAGCCTTGTCAGCAGACAGTTGCTGACTGCCACTCACTCTATCTGTCAGATCATCTGTGTATATAGAGAACAAGAGTGGTTCTATCATATTTTCCTGGGACACTCCGGGTGACACCCTTGGCTATTGGTAATAGTAAGTGTGAAGTTGACTCAAATAAGCAGCAAACCACATTTTTGTGGCAGTCCAAAAATTGGTGGATGAAGGGAAAAAGTTAATAATGGTGAAAACAGATAAACAGGCTGATTTTTTAAATCAATTTTGGTGTATGTGATAAAATGCAAAGTTTCAGGATTTTGGTTAGTTTGAAGCTAGATATCATGGAAATTTTTGGATTAAAAAAGTGGAACTTTATCCCATGTGTTTAATATGTAAATGGGATAGTTATATCGTATACGGAAAACTTTTTTTTTTCATCATTAAAACACCAACCAACCACTAAAGTGATGATGAAATCACTGTATTGTTTTTTTGCCATTACAGCTTTTGAACATTTTATTCATCATCAAATGGTTGCCTTGTGTTTATAGGAGAAACTGTTAGTCAGCCGTTGAATGTTTTGAGCATGTGGTGCCAGTGAAAGTGTCCCATTTTTTAGACTTGCATTTTTTATGTGTTGTGAAATATGATGTTTATATACTTACCACCGTAATGCATGATTTTTGTCAACACAGTTGTGTTAAAACATGTGCTATTAATGTGAGATAAGGCTGTTCATTGTCTAAGTGCAAATGGTAACCCACTCTGCATTTTACCTTTAAAGTTTTATGACAGTGTTGATAAAAGTATGAAATACAGTGGTACATGTATCATCCCCATGTTTGGTGCTACTCAGAAGATAAAAGTTTTGGTAAAAAAGCTCAGGCACTTTCCATGGTACTCAAAACATTCAACAGATGATTAGTAGCTCATCCTATAAATGAAATGCAGCTATCTGATGATGATCATAATGTTCATACTTGGTAATGGCTGTAAACAATAAAAACAATTTAAAAATATGTCATTAACTTAGTCAAGGGTAGATTTTTATAATTTACCTTGCAGTATAGGTAACCTGAAAAGTTCTTCTAACAACAATATGGATTTCTAACTTTTGTTATGTTCATTTTACTTGGGAATTTGATAATATATTGAAAACTTTCAATTAAAGGAAAGGGAATTGAATAAAATTTGACCATTATTTGCTGAAACAGCAGTTGATATTTAGGAAATTAAGAGCAATGTATTAGAAATATTGTGGGCACAATTAGAGGTCTTCCACACAGGTTTAAAAAACCAATAAATTTTTACCAGGTGTTTGAGAAAGGGTCAAATGAAAACTTTTCCAACCAACACATGAAATGTTGTGTTTGTATATCCAGGCATAAACAACTGGAAGTCTCGCTGGTTCAGTTAGAGACAACAGTAACTGGCTAATATTTAGTAGCATGACAGACTTAAAATAACAGAAAAGACAGAAATATGTCTCTAGATGTGAAAACTAAGCAATTTGTAAAAGGTGCGTTTTGGAGACACATGATGGGAATGTATCAAAAAAAGTTTTGCATCACTTTGGTTCTGAAAGTTCCGGAACTGTACAGAAAATTGGAATAGAGATCAACATAAACATCGTTTCTGCCCTTTTTATTACTGATGAGAACCACACATTGCATGTTGTACCACCATACAGCGAGACTTTCAGAGGTGGTGGTCCAGATTGCTGTACAAACTGGTACCTCTAATACCCAGCAGCACGTCCTCTTGCATTGATTCATGCCTCTACTCATTGTGACATACTATCCACAAGTTCATCAAGGCACTGTTGGTCCAGATTGCCCCACACCTCAGTGGCGATTCGGCGTAGATCCCCCAGAGTGATTGGTGGGTCAGGTCGTCTGTAAACAGCCCTTTTCAGTCTATCCCAGGCATGTTCAGTAGGGTTCGTGTCTGGAGAACATGCTGGCCACTCTAGTCGAGCTATGCCATTATCCTGAAGGAAGTCATTCACAAGGTGTGCATTATGGGGACGCAAATTTTCGTCCATCAAGACGAATGCCTCGCCAGTATGCTGTCGATATGGTTGCGCTCAGAGGATGGCATTCACATATTGTACAGCCATTACAGCACCTTCCATGATCACCAGCAACGTACGTCGGCCCGACATAATGCCACTTCAAAACAGCTGGGAACCTCCACCTTGCTGCATTCGCTCGACAGTGTGTCTAAGGCGTTCAGCCTGACTGGGTTGCCTCCAAACAAGTCTCCGACAATTTTCTGGTTGAAGGCATATGCAACACTCATTGGTGAAGTGAATGTGATGCCAATCCTGAGTGGACCATTCTCTGCACTGCATGGTGTCGTGGTTGCAAAGATGGACTTCGCCATGGACATTGGGAGTGAAGTTGCGCATCATGCAGCCTATTGCACACAGTTTGAGACATAACACGATGTCCTGTGGCTGCATGAAAAGCATTATTCAACATGGTGATGATGCTGCCATGGTTCCTCCGAACCATAATCCATAGGTAGCAGTCATCCACTGCAGTAGTAGCCTGTGGGTGGCCTGAGCAAGGCCTGTCATCGACAGTTCCTGTCTCTCTGTATCTCCTCCATGACCGAACAATATTGCTTTGGTTCACTCCAAGATGCCTGGATACTTCCCTTGTTGAGAGCCCTTCCTGGCACAAAGTAACAGTGCTGATGCAATCAAACCGCGGTATTGACTGTCTAGGCATGGTTGAACTACAGACTACAGGAACCATGTACCTCCTTCCTGGTGGAATAACTGGAACTGATCGTCTGTCGGACCCCCTCCGTCTAATAGGTGCTGCTCATGCATGGTTGTTTACATCTTTGGGCACGTTTAGTGACATCTTTGAACAGTCAAAGGGACTGCGTCTGTGATACAATATCCACATTCAATGTCTGTCTTCAAGAGTTCTGGGAACTGGGGTGATGAAAACTTTTTTTGATGTGTGTATATAGTCTTAGACATAAAACCTGGCTACCAGCTGGTTTCTGCAAGGTATATGTCTGAGTCTTTCACTTTCGCTGCCAATAATGGCCACACCTCAGGATTCCAGTCCAGCCATCTACATGAGCGGGCAACACTGTAGGATGAGGAAATGTCTGGAGGAAATACTGTCTTCCGTTTGAGCTGAACAGTGCTATATCTGGTAGTGCTTTCGTGACAGACGGCACACAGTGTAGATGTCATGTAGTGAGTTCGAGGCCACTTATATCTTTATTACTTTTTTACTGCATTTTGACTGTCACTAAAGATATCAGTATGATGGGAACTCAAAGGTAATTTGCTTCACTTTCTAACCCATCAGTAATAGTGAAACCTTCCGTAAAACATCATGTGTCTCCATCTAGATCAGAATATATTATGCTCAAGAGTTTCTTCATCCTTCGGCAGCCACCAGGCACTTTAAAACCAGCTGATGTCCGATCAAATGACTGTGGCGTAGTGCATCTTGAGCTTTCACATTGGTAAGCATAAAGGTTTGTCTTATTGTAGTCAGATTTTCCATGTGAAATAACTTCGATTAACTGGATGAACTCAGTCCAGTAACACAACATGGCTAGGTTGCTGTCAATGTTTTTACCAGGTGTCGTTTTTTTTTTTTTTTTTTTTTTTTTAATTTGATGTTCTAGTATTTCTCTTGCAGTTATGTATAGGATTTTGCATACTTCAGTTTTATGAAAAATTCAACAGTGGAAAATCCGGGTTGGAATGTAACAGTATTATGAAAAGGATAGTTGTACACCGTATAGTGGAGTCGTTGAGTTGAAGATAGGCACAGCAAAAGGACTATCAGAAAATGAGCTTTGGGCCAACAAAGCGTTAATCATAGACCTTCCCCCCCCCCCCCCGCCCCCCCGCCCCCCCGCCCCCCCTCCTACACACACACACACACACACACACACACACGACCACAGTCTCTGGCTGCTGTGGCCTCAGTGTTTGTGTGAGTGTCAGTGTTATGAAAGTTGTTTAAACATTATAAAATAGAGCCGGATGTGGAAAAAATGCCTAATGTTTGTAACATGTTTTTTGCTTTGGGCTTAGTGGAGAGGTGCAAGCAGCTGAAAACATTTGTATTGTGTGTATGTGGGGGAGGGGACGGGAGTAAGTGCTTTTGGACAAATCATATCAGAAAAGGAGTTTCTTCTTTAAATCTACATAGTTCTGACGAGAATGATTTTTCCACATTCAGGAAGTCCCGATGATTGACATACATGATGAACTGTGACATTTGCATCCAGCAGGCTACACTCCGAGGTTTGGTGTAGGAATACTGCATGCTGTAATTCAAAGCAACAAAAATCAAAGGGGTGGCTATTATTACGTTTTTGCTAGAGCATCGCCAATTCTCTCATTGAGCTTTCCTGTGTGGTATTGTTACAGGTGACAGGTTAGGGTGCCATTAAGTTAACTTCTTAGGAAACAAATGACATCTCCTCAAGCAAAGGGCAGTGTGAACAGATAATATTTTGCATCTAATAACAGATAATATTTTGCATCTAATAGCACAGAAAGAGTATTAAACTCTACTGACTCTTCCCCAAGACTGTTTTCATCGCATCTGGCATGTTTGCCAACAAATGAGACAGCTTTCACCTTTTGATCTCAGTTTTTAAAAAAATTCCAGCAAAAATTCATCATCACTGCAACACCTTGCACCATTTGACCTCAGTTTTTAAAAAATTGCCAGCAAAAATCCATCAATTGTCAGTGCAACATGAAAATTAACTCTGCTGATTTTGCATATGAAGCTATCCATGAGTGTATTTGGGAAGTCATCCCTCACCCACTATTCACCTGATGTTGCATCATCAAAATTTACCTTTCCCATATCTTATCGAATAATCGACAAGCATATTCCTTTTCATATGAAAATGCACCTCAATCGTGACTGAGATTACATTTTTAACTCTGCATAAGTGGTTTCTACAGGTGAGCATGCCTAAATTAACACAAAGTAGTAAGATACATTGCTGGAGAAAACTGCAACAGCCTTAAGGACTATGTTCAGTGGCAGCAGGGTATGATATGTGAATACTATGGAGCTGTAGTGTTAGTGATTCATTTGTCACAATCATTGGTGATCAAAAAGGGCTTAGGAGGCCTGTCTGTGCACCATCTGTTTTGATTTGCAATAAGTAACTGTGCCGAGTTTAGAGGTGAACAGTGTTTGCAGCATGTCCACTATGTACAACAACCGGCAAATATTTACTCCTGTTGAACAACTTCAGTCATTTGAATGGGGTTGCTTTGTGGGCCTGCGGGAGCTCAATGGATGTATCAGTGAATTGTTGCACGTACTGGGCACACTGTATCATCAGTTTGCCATTGCAGTCAGCAGTGATCTGTGGAACATTTCCATAACAGGAGACTAGGCTGTGCATCTCCACGTAGGATAGATGCACGTTAAGATCGACGCATTGTGTGAGCAACAGTGACTGAGTGAACATACCCAAGGAACAAATTTGGGCACATGTTGCACCATCTGTGTCCCTGAGAACTGTTGGGAACCATCTGATTGCATCAGGATGAAGAGCATGTGTGCCTGTGGGCAGGCTACCACTGGCACCACAACACTGCCAAGCACAGCTACTCTGATGATGTGAAAGAATCGACTGGAGAGGGGGAATAGTGCTCCATCGTCTTCAGTGACGAGACTAGGTTCTGTTTGTATGCAAGTGATGGATGTACACGTGAATGGCATAGGCCTGGTGAGTGGCCTTTTGTGGAGTGAATTTTCCCACAATACACAGATTCTGTCCCAGGCTTCATGGTATGGGGGGCTACCAATTACAACTCGTGGCCATGTTTGTTGTTTCTGCAGGGTAAACTAACTAGTGCCTGCTACATTGCATGGGTTATTATTGTGCTATTACTATTTCTTCGGGACGAATGTGATGTGCTTCTTCACCGGGAGAGTGTATGTCCACATACAGCTGCTGCAACCCAGTGTGCTTCTCATAGTGTACAACAATTACCTGGCCAGTAGATTACCAGATCTCTCGCCCATGGGACACATACGTGCCATCGTTTGACAATCACACAGACTTGCATATAGAGGACATAGTAATAGGCATCCCTGGTATAGTGAAGCAACTGAAGCAGTTGAAAATGAATAAGTTGTCAGGTCTGGATGGAATCCCAGTTCGGTTTTAAAGAGTACTCCACAACATTGGCCCCTTACTTAGTTCCCATTTATCATGTCTCTCACCCAGTGTAAAGTCCCAGGTGACTGTTGCACATAAGAAAGGTAAATGAATGGATACATAAAATTACAGACCAGTATGCTTTCATTGGTTTCACGTAGAATTCTTCAATGTATTCTTCGTTTGAATATAATAGATTTCCTTGAGACAGGAAAGTTTTGGTTTTAGAAAGTATTGCTTGTGCAAAACTCAGTTTGCCATTTCTCATGAACTATGGATGTAGAAGGCTATGTGTGCCTGGATTTCTAAGAACCATCTGACAGGTGCCCTGCTGCAGACTGTGAATGGAAGTATGAATATACAGAAAAGGTTCCCAGATATGTGAGTGGCTCAAAGACTTCCTAAGTAATAAAACCCAGTGTGTTGTTTTAATGATGAATGTTCATCAGTGACTAGGGTTTCATCAGGAGTGCCTTGGAGAAGTGTGATAGGACTGTTATTATTCTCTACATACATAAATGATCTGATGGTCTGGGTGAGACTGAGTGACTGTAGGGGGCTACAGGGTGACTTCAATCCCATATGTTCAAATACAGCATTAGTAGTGTGCTTCTTGACACAGTCAGGCCAATTAAATATCTAGGTCTAGTGTCGCAAAGTGATATGAAATGGAACGAGCATGTAAGAACTGTAGTGGGAAAGGTGAGCGGTCAACTTCAGTTTATTGGGAGAATTTTAGAAAAGTGTGGTTTATCTGTAAGGGAGACTGCATATAGGATACTAGTGCAAGCTATTCTTGAGTATTACTTGAATTCTTGGGATCCCCACCAGGCTGGATTAAAGCAGTGGTAGTCAACCTGGTCCCTGCAGCCCACGAGTGGGTGTTTCAGCTTTCATAGCAGGCGGTAGGTGGTATGTGTTTTTAAAACATTTTTATTAGGTTCTCATGAAATTTTTAAATAAATTATTTGGTAAATGATTATTATTACGAGTATATGATTTAATTTGCTGTAAAGCTGCTTTATAAATGTTACAAAGTGTAGTTACTTTCTTGCCTTATAAATCACCGTTACTGTGGAGCTGATGGGCAGATAGAAAATTTTACTACTGACATGCAAAAATGGGCAGTTGATAGGAAAGGCTGACTGCCCCTGGATTAAAAGAAGACATTGAAAAAATTCAGACAGGCTGCTATATTTGTTACTGGTAGGTTCTATTAACAGACAAGAATTATTGAGATGCTTTGGGAGCTCAAATGGGAAAGAAGGTGACGTTCTATTGGAGGAGCACTCTTGAGAAAATTTAGAGAAGTGGCATTTGAGGCTGACTGCAGATTGATTCTACTGTCACCAATGTACATTTCATGTAAGGACCATGAAGATTTGATTATAGAGATCACAGCTCATACAGAGGCATATAGAGTGTCATTTTTCCCTTGCTATGTTTGTGAGTGGGACAAGAATGGAAATGATTAGTAGTGGTGTGGTGGTTTGCGGAGTATGTATGTAGATATAGATGTATGGGACGTGTGAAACAGGAACTTACTCGTTCTCCAGAGCCTGCAAGAGCCACTGCCAAATTGCAACAAAAGGTGCAAGATGCTTGGGGCCGTCTGTCTCAGGATGCCATTAGGCACCTTTATGATTGTTTGCATGCTAGAATACATCCCTGCATAACCACTAGAGGAGGCTGCACCCTATATTGATGCAACTGTTTGAGCATCCTTTACTCTGACTCAGAATTTATCATATACTCCTGCGATGATGGACTACCTCTCATACCACTTATGACCTTGTCCTCTAGTGAGTTGCATTTTTTTCCCCCAGCAAAGTATTACACACTTCTGTTACGTGTTGTCCTGTGTCACACTGAAGTGTTATGGAAATTTGGCAGTTGGAGTAGATGTGTAAAGAAGCCCAGTTAAGAAATTATTCAGTGCCACAATTACATAAATCAAGTTGTCTATTCACAAAAATAAAAAATTAGTTTGCAGGAGAAGAGAAAGGCATTGTAGGGAGAGTCAACCATGGTACGACAGGGACTACTTCCAATCACACAGTTAATGTAGCTTTCACTTTATTCACACCAAACAAATTTACCGGTACATATATCCGCATCTAGCATTAGTACAGGATGCACTGTCTGTCTTCTTGCTCTGTCCGAAGATCATCCACACCACGCTGGTCAGAGATGTTCGAGTCTTGTGCAGAAGTCAATATCCCCACAGAATGCCCTATGCTAGGAGTACAGAGTGCCATAGGGAGTGATGAGAAGCAAACATTGGCACGCGCAAATGTGTGTGACTGATTGTGCCGTGGCAAATGTGGGGGTGGGACACGACCAGACTGTTTCTCAGAGAGAAGTGTGGCGCAAGTGCACGCAACCGGTCGTGCTGTGGCAAGCACATGTGAAAGACATGATTGGCAGTTTCTTACGGTTCTGAATGATGTGCTGATGCTGTAAAAGTGGTACTGTGCAAGATGTTGTGGAGGAAGTCTGACACAGGCACTTTGCGACTCAGATGGTTTATGTAAGTAGAGGGTGGCGACAGAAGCTTGTTAAGTCCTGTCTGTCTTACATTAAATCCAAGGCTAGGGGGAAGTGGGCAAGCTGTGTTGTTTGTCTTCTCATTGACTGGAGTGTTGGTGTACAGTTGTGTTGAGATGGAATTTTCCTGGAGTACCCAGGCAGTTTTAAGTCAGGCGAGTGAGGCGATCAGAGGTTTGTTGTGCACTAGAACGTCAAATGTGAGTGGATCATGTTTGAAAACCCGATATGGGCCTGAATAAGGGTGCTGCAGAGCTGCTCCTACACCATCAGCTCACAACATTATGAAATTGCAGGAGGCAAGGTCCTTCTGTATAAACAATGTAGGTGTCAAAAGATGTGAGGGAGGAGGGCTAAATATGTTCTGAATATGTTGTTGTATACAATGTGCCAGTGTAGGTAAGTCTGATTTTTGTTGTCCATTGGCTGAACAAAGTCTGCAGGCAAGACTGGCAGCTCTCCATACACCACATTTCCCAGAGGTGCGCACAGGTCGTCCTTGTAAACTGAGGGAATACTGAGCAGGCCCCTCGGGAGTGCCTTGATCCAGAAACTGCCGTGGCACAACAGGGCTGCCTTCATGGTCCTGTGCCATTTCTCAGTGGGACCCCTACTCTGCTGGTGTTTGTAGTAGTATGTGTGTGGGCAATCCCATAGAGGTGACACAGGGCAACTCAAACTAGTGCTGCTGATTCCTAGTAACCATTTCGGGTGTGCCGAAGCAGGCAATACATATCTGATGAACACATGTACAGTTGATATGGCTATGAAGTCATATATAAGTAGGGCTTCTACTTATCATGACATCCTGTCAAACACAGACTGGAGATAATCGAAATCCTCCTGACTGTAGCAGAGGTCCAACAATGTCAAGGTGGACATGCTGGATCCGAGTCTTTGGGATGGGGAAGAGCCCAATGTGAGGCTGCACGTGGTGGCCTGTCTCACTGCTCTGGCATGTGAGACAGCATTGTGCCCAGTGACAACAGTCTTATTTGATGGTGGCCCATACGAATATGTCTGTCAGTATGTGGACTCTCACCTTGGCAGGAGAGCGGCTCATGTTATGTAGTTGCTCGAATAGTTTGTGGCATATCGTAAGAGGCACCAGCGATCATGGCCTGTCCTGTAAAACTTGGCAGAACAGTGTGCTTGAGACCAGGGGAGAGATCAATGTTCAGTGCTAAGATTTGTGTCATGGTCGCTGAGGTGGTCTGTGATGTTTGCGTCATTTGCTTGTTCAGCCATACTAGATAAAAGTTATGTTTATTCTTGAAAGGTAGTCTGCAGTAATACTGCCCACACTGTGGATGTGACATATGTTGGTGGTGTGCTGTGCAAAAATGTGTTAATGTCTGAAGTGTCATGGACTGACATCCTGTGATGGTTTTCCTAATGACATCACCAGAGATTTGTGATTATCTGCACAGTCACTTTGTGGCCCTCAAAATCCTCATACAAATATTTTACTGCTGCGCATACCACAAGGAGCTCTCGGTCAAAAGCTTGTGAGGGGGAGTGTTTCTTCAAGAAGAACCAAAGCAGTTGGGGCATCCTGTCTACCACAGCACAGTCCCCACCACAGTGTCGCTTGCATCAATTATGAGTGTGTGGTGTGCTTCCGGGTTAGGATGTGTCAAAGTAACGTCTGGTGCTAAACAGTTCTTTGCCCAATGGAATGCTTCAGTATCTTGGCAGACCACTTCACTTGCTTTGTTAAGTGTTTATCTTTGCTAACTAAGGCATTCATGAGATTGCAAGAAAGCGACATGGGGAAGCTGGCGCTGATAGAAATTACTGATTCCAAGGAATCAACACAGGTTGTGAAAAGTGTTTGGAAGTGAAAGGTTTTTCACTGTATCCATGTGTTCCACTTTGGTCTGATACCTGACACTTGATTGTACGGTCTAAGAATGTCACCTTCATTTGTCGAAGTTGTGACTTTGTTTCTTTAATGACAACTCTTCCAGATCATAATGCAGCTAGAACTTGTTCATCATGACTTATGGATAACATGAATATATCATTGGTATAGGTGTAGCAGTTCGAAAATCGTAGGAGTAGTCCACCAATAAAATGATGTCACATTTGTGGAGCATTCTTGAGGCCATGAAGAAATACTCATATAGTCCAAACAGGGGATTATTGCCATTTTCAAGATGTCATTGGGGTACATGGGTATTTGTAAAGATGCCCACTAATAGTGGATAACACTGAAAAGTGTTGCACTGGCAGATGTTCGCATAAATTTAGGACGTTAGATGTAGGGTAACTATCATATACAGTTCTGGAGTAGAGTGCCCTAGTGTCTCCACAAAGTCAGATTGAACTGTCTGTCTTAGTTACAAGCTTAATGTGGGTAGTCCGCAGGCTGTCTGTGGGTTGCACAAAGCCATGTCCAAAAGTTGTGTGTCACAATTGTAGCTGTCTTTAGGTCTGCAGGGCATAAACAACAGTGTCTGTGGTGAATGGAAGGACTATCGGTGATCACAATTCAGTATGCAGCCTTAGTGCGTGAGGTGGATGAGTCCATTTCACTATTTACAAACATTGCACACTGGTGTATTGATTGTGTTGTGAGTATTGTTAGTCTCTGTCAGTGTGCACGCAACATTCACAGAAGGGCATTCAGAACACTAATGAATACTCATTGGCTGTCAAGAGAATGGGTGGCACAGGTGCACAGAACAAGCCTAAACTTGCCTGCCACCATTCCTGACTCCAACTGTAGTGTTTACACACAATACTGGCAGAGGTCTTCTCTTTCTGTCCAAAGATCGTCCACACCACACTGGCCAGAGACATTAAAGTCAACACCTCAAAAATGGCGGCTAACAATGTATCTACTCTTGGACTTTAAAGGCAGTGCTTTTACCAGTGAGGTGACTGTTATCTGCAGAGTTTCTGTTGAGAGCTTAGGGCATGTAAGTATTTGTGTGCCAATGTGAGTGCTGACTGTCTCTCAAATGTGACATTGGAGGTCTGTGTTGTTGATGCATAATGCCTGTGCTTGTGTGCTGGAGTCGATGTATCGTTGGTGAACTACGAAAATTTTGCCTGTCAATTGTGAATCCTCACAGAGTGATTTGAAAGACAAGTCATTGGTGGTGAGATACTCAGGCGAGCACGCCCCAGTGGCCACGGTTGCAGTGAAGAGTCCCTTGGTGGAATTCCAGGTAGTATGGTGCATCAGTGCTGCTTGTACTACCTCAGATGAGAACTGGTAGAACTGTATAAAGTCCATGCCGATGACTGCTTCACTGACAACATCTGTCATGTAACAAGTCCAGGTGCACTGAAGGTTCATCGGCAGGTGAATGTTGAGAGTAATAGTGTGGCAGACTGGTATCTCAGAGTTGTTCGCTGAGTAAAGTAGGAGAGTTGATGTTGGTTCAGAGGTTGATAAGGCTGATGTGCTGCTGTGTGTTAAGAAGCTGAACGACAGAGCCATGTCCACGAAAAAGTTTTGCGGAGTAGCGAGGTTTGGCGTGGAGAGGTCTCCTTGCATGTTCGTCTTGGTGACAATGTGAGTTTGTGCAATGCGTGGATGGGGAAGGTGACTTGGCTCTTAGGGGAAGCCAGACACCTATTTTGGTCCGACAACATACTTTGGGAACTTGCAGGGAGCATGACATTTGTGAGCAGCATTTTCCAGTTGGCTTTGGTACCAGCTAATCAACAGCTGTGGCCAGTTGTGACGTCAGGTGCATCGTCATTCCACAGTGCATGCAAGGTGGTTGTTTTATGGTGTGCCATTTCCTGCCGGAAATGCGTGTTGTCACCCTCGTATTGTGACGAGCTGCTTCAGCTGTGAAAGGTCTGTGCACAATATGTTGTTGCTGCAGCACTGTGTAGGATGGTGTCCATCTGTCTGTGATGAATCACTGAGGACATATGCAAGTTGCTTTTATAGAGGTTCAGACTTGTTTGCAATCATTGCCAGTTGTAACTCTGTTGGTATTTTGCAATCCATAGGGTCCATTAGATTGTATCTGGTTTGAGAGTGTAATAGTTTTGTTGAGGTGGTGCCAAAGTCGTAAGGGTGTGTTGTTCTTGAGTTGCAGTTTGTAGATAACTTCTTGCAGCTGTTGTTCTGGGGTTCGAGAAAGTCTCTGCAAGAGAACAGTCTTTTCTGTGCTGTACTTGTTTGCATGCGGAGGCAACAGGTTAAGGTCATTGATCAGTTTGACCTGTCCCTCCAGATTGCAGAGTGAGGTAACATACTTTGAATCATCATCTAAAATTCCAGTTGCTTCGAAAATGCTGTCCACTGTTGCGAACCACAAATACGGGTGAGAGGAGTCAAACAGTGATAGTTTCAGGTGTGGGCTACCTCAGTGGTGAAGTTGAAGATGTAATTGTAATATTGTTTGGTGTAGGGGGCAACATGGCTGCTGATTGTTCATGGTACACAACTGGTTGTGATGACACAGCAAGCGGTTGCTTGTACCCAGTTTGCGGTGCATAAGGCATAGTAGACATGGAAGTGACGTTACGATCATGTTGAAAACTTTACTGGGTAAAAGCACTGCCTGTGGAAGCAAAGTCCAAGAGTAGATACATTGTTAGCCATCATTGTTGAGGTGTTGTTAGGCTAGTATTGTGTGTAAACACTACAGTTGGAGCCAGGAATGGTGGCAGTCAAGTTTAGGCGTGTTCTGTGCACCTGTGTTACCCATTCTCTTGACAGCCAATGAGTATTAATTAGTGTTCTGAATGCCCTCCTGTGAATGTTGTATGCAGCACACACATTATACGCTATTCTAGTGAGGTATTTTGTGAATTTCTATTCCATTTGTTGCAATTTGTCATGGCTGATGGTGTTTGTGAGCGACAAATCCTATGCACGCAAGCGAGAGACATAATTTGCAAGATATGAAGTTTCATCAATTGCAAAGGACGTGTGTGTGTGTGTGTGTGTGTGTGTGTGTGTGTGTGTGTGTCACAGCTGTTGCTTGGGACCAGTAACAATGCAGTCTCTGTCCTTGCTTTGACCTGCACGAACTGCCATCATTTGTGGATCTGACTGTAGGCACAGATTGTTGATGTACTCGGTTTTCACTACCATATTTGCACAATATGACACTTCACATCTTACACTATAATCCTGTTGGCACTGTAATCCATATGCTGCATGATGGGCAATGCATTGCATAACAGCCGCTTTGTTGCGATGTAATACCGTGGACTGGCTTAACACAGAGCAGTGAATTTATTGCATGTTTTATGACAGACACAGGGTCACCAATGTAGGAGCAGTTGACCACAGTATGGTAGGGGGTACTTACGACTGGCAGGATTAATGAACATACATGTTATTAACAAGAGCAACTTAATGCTAAGTCTGCTTGAAACATTAGTGCAGAATGCACTGTCTGTCTTCTCATTCTGTCCAAAGATCATCCACAGCACACTGGCCAGAGACTTTAAAGTCTCGTGCAGAGGTCGATATCCACGCAGCATTATCAAGTATACAGTATTGTAAGTTTTTTCCGTTACCCTGTGGTGTACTGAAGGTAGCAAGAGGGTGTGTGATGGAGAAGTTTTATCAAGATTTCCGCATTGGTTTTTGCTATGACTGCTTGTAGCACTGTCTTACAATAGACAAAAAAGTGGCATCCATCGAGACTGGAACTGAGGCCCAATGCATCTTCACTTCACAGTGCGACCCCGTTACCTCAGACCTAGCTGTGGCATTCGTCTCTCATCTGTCTTTCAGTCTATAGATACTGAAAAAGTGACAAGTGTCATCTACTCGCAATGAGTACATTTGCTGCTGATGTTTTCTCCATAAAAGCAAAAAAAGTGTCTTTGCTGAATAACTTTTCGACTTGCAGTTTGTGTAAGACAGAGTGCTTCACAGTTGGCAAAGAATGTTATTTAGTCCCTGATGTTTTATAAGAACAAAGACTCTATGGTACCACAATATTCATATGAGAATTATTGAGGTGTAATGTGATGATACATGTGGGCAGACGGATGTGGTATTTGCAGAGGCTATACACAGCTGATTTGTGATGCCAAACTATCACTTCTTTGGATTATGGCCCAGACTTCATTTCTGCCTGTGAAAGAACTGCTCAACTGCGGGTGAATAGCGTCAACACCCCTCCATGCCACACACAACACAGACCCATTGTATGCCAATTAATGATAGAAAAATTTACTAAGCTTGCATCTTTCTGCCAATGACATAATTTATTTTGCAGTAGACTGTCACCTTGCTGTGGATGCTATAAAAAATTGTTACTGTCTGGTACACCATCATTCATCCTCTCTCCCATCTCTTTCCCATTGTCGATGTCTCATAAATTATAATACTTGACACAGGTTTATTCCTACTTTACTGACTTCTTGTTGGCATATTTTCTGTCTGGCCATTCTGCTGTTCCCCTGGTTGAATTCTTGAGGTAAATACGAATATTCTGTATGGCAGACACCCAGTGTTTCCATTCTTCCAGCTCCACCATTCAACAAATAGTGAAAAAAGTGACAGAAAAGTGTTTATGAATGAGTAAATAATACATTTATAATTAGTGTTGTTAGGCAAACTACATCAGTTATGTGACAATAATTATGAAAAGCTGCTTTTTCTGTGTACGTAGGACTGCAGTACAAACTTCAGGGTTTCTTAAGAGTTCATTACTTAAAATGTAGTAGGGGAGAAGGAAATATACTTTTCCAGTGAGGTTTGATCTATGGCTACAGCTGAAATAGCACACAGCTTGTGAGGCACCGATAACATGAACATTCTCTTATTGCTGTAGGAGTGGCTAAGGCAGAAAGAGGCAGATTTCTCACAAAGTAAAAGATGAGAGAAATTAAATTTTCTCTTAAAATAACTAGCTTGTAGTTGAAAACTTACATTTTCTAACTCACTGTCACATATTATGTAAGCATCATTAAGAATATTTTATCAGAATTACAACTGAATATCTTGTGAACTTAAGACGATGAACTTCCAGGACTAGAGTGGTATTATCCTATTATCACTGAGTTGCCAAACATTTTCTGGATGCCAATTTTGTATGAGTGGCATTTCGTACTGATTTATACTGTATTTTTTTCCCGCCATTCAGGGTACACTGTTTGACTCATCATTACAGCTGCAAAAATATAGTACTTTTGGTCTAACCATAGGTGGCAGGCCAATCACTAGAGGTGTAATCCCTGCATAGTACAGCCGCTTTTACCAACTGCTGTCATTATGCGGATAGACAACATAGAGTGTGATCCAGGACAGTGCTGGAGAAAGTGGTTTTTGTGGAAGGAAAGTGTAAACACTGTGGATATTCGTAGGCAGTGTGGAGAGCTTACACTGTCATGAAAAATGCCCTTGCAACCTGACAGCACTCGTCTTCATACAAATCAGAAAACCACAGTTGCCATTGCTGAGATGGGATTCCAGGTACTGCGACACCCACTGTATTGTCCTGACCTGGCCCTTTCTGATTAACACCTCTTTGCAGCTATGACAAAATCTCTGCATGGATATCATTTTGCAAACATCCAGGAACTGCAGACAGCTGCCATGTGGTGAGTGCAACAGAGTCCAGAAAAATGGTTCAGGAGAATATTACAGATTATTATTTATTCCATTTACTATTAAAAACAACAATGAGTGTCACAGCGAAAAAGAAGTAACAGTAGGTAAGTGTTTTAATTATCACTTGGGTTAACGTGGTTTCCTATTGGATTATTCCTCCTTCAAAAGCAACAAAGAGTGCTGGGGCTAAAATGTTGCTTTCAGTATTGTTCTAAATTTCTCTTTCTTTCAGTTGTCATTGCGGTGTTGTGATAGGTAGCTAGTACCGTTCCAAAATTCAGTGTTACTTTACGCAATAAATTGCTAAGTTACATTAATACTTTTGGAACTGACATATTTTCTACTGATCATAAAATACTGCTGTGCAAAATATGTGAGCAGTCAAGGAACCACAAAAGAAATATCTTATTTTCCATCATATTAGTGCAACAAGAAAACACAGAAATGCACTTATAGAACTACTGGACACAAGATTTCTCTGCTTTCAATGGCATATGCAACATAAAGTCCAATATCACAGTTTGCATTTGACTTATGTGAGGCTTGTATTGATGTCAGAATCCATCTGTGGAAACCACAGAATCCTAAATGAAGGTGATTTTTGGTGAAACAGACAGACAGATTTGTGCTATTGAGGGAAGTGTGCGAAAATGTTCATAAGTGAATGTTAGAATGAGGGAATCAGTATTATTAAAGATGAATTAAAAAATAAAGAGATGTGGAATTCAATCAGTGGCTCAACTGCTCTTAAAAGTCATTTAATTGCCAATGTAATTGCCAGACCATTAGATCCTTCAAAAGGTTAATCAATAAAAGCATTCTTGTTTGCAATACATCGTATGGAAAAAGTTAACAATTAACAGCCACACATTTAATTACCTATTTGTTACAGTTACTGTGGCTTGAAGAAGTTCAGTGCCGTAATGTATTACTTTTCATCTCTGATGCTGTGCCATGCAAGAAAAAATCTGACAACTTTAAAAACCACAGGGTCCTGGGTTCAGTTCCCAGCTGGGTTGGGGATTTTCTCCACCCGGGGATTGGGTGTTTGTGTTGTCTTCATCATCATCATCATTATCATCACCACCATCATCACAACTTTAAAAATACTATTTCAAAACATGATTCACATGACCTGCATAGCACATTGTTTTCACAGGGTATCAGAAGAGAGATGAAGCCTGGTCATGGATATCAACAAACTGATATCAATTATTAAGAAGATCTTTATGAAAGCCTCACTAGGGATTCTGATATTTAAAGAAATTGAAACAGAAATACAAATTGTACAAAAGTATGGAAATACCACAAGAAATGCATGCATGAACATGAATGCAGATGCAAGTGAAGCCTACAGTTTGTGCTGTTGTATTTGACACACAAATGACCTCAATACGTTACAAGTAGCAGTCATGGTCAGAATAGTGTTCCGTGTAGTTGTGGGTGCATTATAGTAGAGCAAAGTGAACTTTAATGTGATTCAAAAACCACTCATTAATGAAGCAAACGTCCATGACACGAAAATATGGTGCCGAAGCCATAAAACTAGGACTGTGGAACAATGGAAGACTGTCATTTGGTCATATGAGTAGTGTTTCACATTGTTTCCAGCTTCTGGCTGAGTTTACATCCCAAGAGAGAAACATGGTGCATTTTGATGATGGTTTGCACAGCCATATCATGATATCCTATGGGCCCCATACCTACTCTGCAAGATCACATTACTGCCAAGAATTAAGAGACTACTATAGCCAATTAGGTATATTGTATTGTACAGTGTTTGTTCGCAAATGGTGATCCTGTGTTCTAAGATGGCAGAGCCCCTATTCACACAGCATGCATCATTCAAGACTGGTTTCGTGAGGTCGAGGATGAATTGCTGCATCTCTCCGGGTAACAGGGTTGCGCTTTGAACTGCGTAGGTTCCAGTCTCGATGGAGGCCAGTTTTTTTCATTTATTCTACAAGCAGCTACATTGAAAATAAGTAAGGAAGCCTTAAAGAAAACTCCTTCATTGTATGTCTTCTTACTGCTTCCAGTACCAGACAGGATAAGGGCAGAATCTTAGGACACTGCACAGTTGATAATGCCTTTTGCTGCTTCTGCTGACATAATATTTAATTTTTGTGAGTACATAATTTTATTTATGAAATTGTGACAGCTAAAAATTTTCTAACTGCGCTTCTTTTGTGTACTCCAAATGCCAAATTTCCATTTTGAAATCCAAAATGCATAATATCTTACTAATTCCTGCCAGTTTAGGGATGCTTGTGTTACATATACCTTCAGTTTTATTAAAATAGACTTCATGATAAGATTACTGTGGTAAGTTGTTATTGATATGTATTAGTACAGTGCATATTTTAATAGCATTTTTCCATTTGTTTGTTGAACACAAAAGTAAACATAAAATAAAAATAGATCATATACCTTCAGTTTTATTAAAAGAGACTTCGTGATAAGATTACTGTGGTAAGTTGTAATTGATTTTTAATTTAATAGCATTTTTCCATTCATTTCTTGAACCCAAAAGTAAACATAAATGACAAATAGATCATCAACATTATCTAAAACAGGCTGACGGTACTCACAAGGAACCCTTTGAGTGCGAGGTTGCAAAAGGCCAATGATATTTACAGAATTCGACAGCCTCCATACTGTCTACCATGCAACCATAATATTGGCTGCTAATGGCAACAGAAGGCAGTGCTGGAGGTATCCAATGGTTAGTGCAGCTTGAGGCTGAGCTGAATAGTCAACAAGTAACTTACAACAGTGCTACAGTGCTAGTGGTGTTGATACAAAGTAGAGCAATGGCAACAATAAAGAAAGCAAAAATTGCATAATATTTAAAACAAAACAGTTGCCGAAGTTGGCATTTCATCAGAAAGGAACCCAAAGAATTTTGCAGAATGCGAAAGATGTGGCAGATGAAATGTTAGTGTTTCTGCAAGATGAGTCAGTGGAATGTGTGGTGTCATATATGCTTGACTGTGCAGTCAGTGTACATGAGAAGCAGAATGATGATGATATGTGCTTAACAAGTGAAAGACATACCAAAACAGGGTCAATCCATATAGTTCATCATCCCTGTCAGGCAGGAAACTGCAAATCCCCATCTCCAGAGGAACATAGTAAAGAACAATTGTTGTCCATATAGCGGGTACTAAACATAATTACATATGTAGAAGATCATCCACAGCATAATAAAAAACAGTTATGATCAGATCATATGACCATATATTGCATAAGAAAAACTATGGATATTAAGGGAGGATAAGGCGCACTCTTTACAAGAATTGTTGTTTGCATGTCTGAAGGATCCTTAATACAATTTACAGGATGTGCGTGATAGTGACCTACTAAGTTATACGCATCAAATTGTGTGTTGAAACAGACTACAGCGATTTCAAGGGAAGCAAAAGATAGGTGTATAACTTACTATAGAATTGTGAGACATAAGATAATGAAATTTCAAACAGAGCATAAACTTGAGGATTCAAACTGCAGAATCGGGCCAAAAATTTATGGATGAGATAAACAAATTTGTCCCATCATTCAGTAAGTTGATTATTATTGACTCTGACCTATCGGACTTTGAAGAGGAAATGCATATGAAAGGAACCCTGGAAATTGGAGGTAGTAACAGAGTTGTATCAAGATCAGCTAACATCAATGCCTTAACATATCGGTGTATAAGTATGCTGACTGTTAATCTAAATGGTAAATTGGCAGGAAAGTTATTTATTGTGCTTTGAGAAGTTGGAAGTGCTGTTGTTGTTGTTGTTGTTGTTGTGGTCTTCAGTCGTGAGACTGGTTTGATGCAGCTTTCCATGCTACTCTATCCTGTGCAAGCTTCTTCATCTCCCAGTACCTACTGCAACCTACATCCTTCTGAATCTGCTTAGTGTATTCATCTCTTGGTCTCCCTCTACGATTTTTACCCTCCACGCTGCCCTCCAATACTAAATTGGTGACCCCTTGATGCCGCAGAACATGTCCTACCAACCGATCCCGTCTTCTGGTCAAGTTGTGCCACAAACTTCTCTTCTCCCCAATCCTATTCAGTACTTCCTCATTAGTTATGTGATCTACCCATCTAATCTTCAGCATTCTTCTGTAGCACCACATTTCGAAAGCTTCTATTCTCTTCTTGTCCAAACTATTTATCGTCCATGTTTCACTTCCATACATGGCTACACTCCATACAAATACTTTCAGAAATGACTTCCTGACTCTTAAATCTATACTTGATGATAACAAATTTCTCTTCTTCAGAAACGCTTTCCTTGCCATTGCCAGTCTACATTTTATATCCTCTCTACTTCGACCATCATCAGTTATTTTGCTCCCCAAATAGCAAAACTCCTTTACTACTTTAAGTGTCTCATTTCCTAATCTAATTCCCTCAGCATCACCCGACTTAATTCGACTACATTCCATTATCCTCGTTTTGCTTTTGTTGATGTTCATCTTATATCCTCCTTTCAAGACACTGTCCATTCCATTCAACTGCTCTTCCAAGTCCTTTGCTGTCTCTGACAGAATTACAATGTCATCGGTGAAACTCAAAGTTTTTATTTCTTCTCCATGGATTTTAATACCTACTCCGAATTTTTCTTTTGTTTCCTTTACTGCTTGCTCAATATACAGATTGAATAACATCGGGGAGAGGCTACAACCCTGTCTTACTCCCTTCCCAACCACTGCTTCCCTTTCATGTCCCTCGACTCTTATAACTGCCATCTGGTTTCTGGACAAATTGTAAATAGCCATTCGCTCCCTGTATTTTACCCCTGCCACCTTTAGAATTTGAAAGAGAGTATTCCGGTCAACATTGTCAAAAGCTTTCTCTAAGTCTACAAATGCTAGAAACATAGGTTTGCCTTTCCTTAATCTTTCTTCTAAGATAAGTCGTAAGGTCAGTATTGCCTCACGTGTTCCAGTGTTTCTACGGAATCCAAACTGATCTTCCCCGAGGTTGGCTTCTATTAGTTTTACCATTCGTCTGTAAAGAATTCGTGTTAGTATTTTGCAGCTGTGACTTATTAAACTGATGGTTCGGTAATTTTCACATCTGTCAACACCTGCTTTCTTTGGGATTGGAATTATTATATTCTTCTTGAAGTCTGAGGGTATTTCGCCTGTTTCATACATCTTGCTCACCAGATGGTAGAGTTTTGTCAGGACTGGCTCTCCCAAGGCCGTCAGTAGTTCCAATGGAATGTTGTCTACTCCGGGGGCCTTGTTTCGACTTAGGTCGTTCAGTGTTCTGTCAAACTCTTCACGCAGTATCGTATCTCCCATTTCATCTTCATCTACATCCTCTTCCATTTCCATAATATTGTCCTCAAGTACATCGCCCTTGTATAGACCCTCTATATACTCCTTCCACCTTTCTGCTTTCCCTTCCTTGCTTAGAACTGGGTTTCCATCTGAGCTCTTGATATTCATACAAGTCGTTCTCTTATCTCCAAAGGTCTCTTTAATTTTCCTGTAGGCAGTATCTATCTTACCCCTAGTGAGATAAGCCTCTACATCCTTACATTTGTCCTCTAGCCATCCCTGCTTAGCCATTTTGCACTTCCTGTCGATCTCATTTTTGAGACGTTTGTATTCCTTTTTGCCTGCTTCATTTACTGCATTTTTATATTTTCTCCTTTCATCAATTAAATTCAATATTTCTTCTGTTACCCAAGGATTTCTACTAGACCTCGTCTTTTTACCTACTTGATCCTCTGCTGCCTTCACTACTTCTTCCCTCAAAGCTACCCATTCTTCTTCTACTGTATTTCTTTCCCCCATTCCTGTCAATTGTTCCCTTATGCTCTCCCTGAAACTCTGTACAACCTCTGGTTCTTTCAGTTTATCCAGGTCCCATCTCATTAGATTCCCACCTTTTTGCAGTTTCTTCAGTTTTAATCTACAGTTCATAACTAACAGATTGTGGTCAGAGTCCACATCTGCCCCTGGAAATGTCTTACAATTTAAAACCTGGTTCCTAAACCTCTGTCTTACCATTATATAATCTATCTGATACCTTTTAGTATCTCCAGGGTTCTTCCATGTATACAACCTTCTTTCATGATTCTTAAACCAAGTGTTAGCTATGATTAAGTTATGCTCTGTGCAAAATTCTACCAGGCGGCTTCCTCTTTCATTTCTTAGCCCCAATCCATATTCACCTACTATGTTTCCTTCTCTCCCTTTTCCTACACTCGAATTCCAGTCACCCATGACTATTAAATTTTCGTCTCCCTTCACTATCTGAATAATTTCTTTTATTTCATCATACATTTCTTCAATTTCTTCGTCATCTGCAGAGCTAGTTGGCATATAAACTTGTACTACTGTAGTAGGTGTGGGCTTCGTATCTGTCTTGGCCACAATAATGCGTTCACTATGCTGTTTGTAGTAGCTTACCCGCATTCCTATTTTCCTATTCATTATTAAACCTACTCCTGCATTACCCCTATTTGATTTTGTGTTTATAACCCTGTAGTCACCTGACCAGAAGTCTTGTTCCTCCTGCCACCGAACTTCACTAATTCTCACTATATCTATCTAACTTTAACCTATCCATTTCCCTTTTTAAATTTTCTAACCTACCTGCCCGATTAAGGGATCTGACATTCCACGCTCCGACCCGTAGAACGCCAGTTTTCTTTCTCCTGATAACGATATCCTCTTGAGTAGTCCCCGCCCGGAGATCCGAATGGGGGACTATTTTACCTCCGGAATATTTTACCCAAGAGGACGCCATCATCATTTAATCATACAGTAAAACTGCATGTCCTCGGGAAAAATTATGGCTGTAGTTTCCCCTTGCTTTCAGCCGTTCGCAGTACCAGCACAGCAAGGCTGTTTTGGTTATTGTTACAAGGCCAGATCAGTCAATCATCCAGACTGTTGCCCTTGCAACTACTGAAAAGGCTGCTGCCCCTCTTCAGGAACCACACGTTTGTCTGGCCTCTCAACAGATACCCCTCCGTTGTGGTTGCACCTACGGTACGGTTATCTGTATCGCTGAGGCACGCAAGCCTCCCCATCAACAGCAAGGTCCATGGTTCATGGGGGGTTGGAAGTGCTATGCCTCCTACAATTCTTTCTCATGTGTGTGATCTTGCAAGGGCAGTAGGAGTATTTACATTACAGTAAGCAAGAATGGGTAAATGGACATAAGAGAACTACAATTACGGTATGAGCACTGCTTCTGGCCAATAGCTCAGCCAAATAACTTATTTTTGCTTGATTCCTGGTCTGCATATAAAAATCACACTCCTTTAGAGTAAACTATCCCTCGTGAAAATTGTGTGACATTGCAGTTCATACCACCTGGAACCACTGGATAAATTCAGCCTCAGGATACCTGTTTTTTTTCTGTGCCTATAAGTCATATTACTGCACTATCTGCAGCTACGTCATAAAGGATAGCCAGTTTCGCAATAAGCTCCATAACAGACTGTTTCGATTCTGTTCTCATCACCCCATTACACTGATATGATTCTATGTGCACTCTTTAAGAGTGGATACCTAGCTGAGCGTCCTGCACAGTTTGTAACTCCCAAGGAGTTTGCCTTTGATCCTGAGAGTGTGAACCTTTGTGATCACTGCAACACTCCATTTTTCATTTGGTGTTCATGGTACAAGTTAATTGTTTGTTTTGAACATTTCTTGAATAGCGACAATTTCGATTTTGTGAAATGTTATACATCCCATAGATGGTTGATCTCTGCACATCCTGGACACTCATTTTCTGTCACCCTCTTGATGCACAAGGTGAGTCATTACCAGCTAATATTTCCCTGTCATAATTGTTAACATGGCACTTTCAAATGAGCCTTACTAAAGACTGAACTTGTGACTTCACACTCAAAGGCTCCCTTGTTAGGTAGTGTACCAATTCCACCTCTATAGAAACCTACTCTTTCAGAATTAGAGATGTCATCAAGCCGGGTTTGAAGTGCATTTCATCCATAAAGGAATTTGCTTGGAGAGTGCGTGTCCAGATGAATAAGTGTGTGAGGGATAACTTCCAAACCACTCTTGAATGGAATGAAATTTTCACTCTAAAGCGGAGTGTGCGCTGATATGAAACTTCCTGGCAGATTAAAACTGTGTGCCGGACCGAGACTCGAAATTGGGACCTTTGCCTTTCGCGGGCAAGTGCTCTACCAACTGAGCTACCGAAGCATGACTCACGCCCCATCCTCACAGCTTTACTTCTGCCAGTATCTCGTCTCCTACCTTCCAAACTTTACAGAAGCTCTCCTGCAAACCTTGCAGAACTAGCACTCCTGAAAGAAAGGATATTGCGGAGACATGGCTTAGCCACAGCCTGGGGGATGTTTCTAGAATGAAATTTTCACTCTACAGCGGAGTGTGCGCTGATATGAAACTTCCTGGCAGATTAAAACTGTGTGCTGGACTGAGACTTGAACTCGGGACCTTTGCCTTTCGCGGGCAAGTGCTCTACCAACTGAGCTACCCAAGCACGACTCACGCCCCGTCCTCACAGCTTTACTTCCGCCAGTACCTGTAAAGCTGTGAGGACGGGGCATGAGTCGTGCTTGGGTAGCTCAGTTGGTAGAGCACTTGCCCGCAAAAGGCAAAGGTCCGGAGTTCGAGTCTCGGTCCGGCACACAGTTTTAATCTGCCAGGAAGTTTCACTCTTGAATAGTTTTATTTGTGTAATCAGCAGAGTGCATTATCGTTCAGTTTCGTTGGTGGTTTTTTTTTTTTCTTTCTTGTACTGCCATTGAAGGTGTCTCAGTTGAAGGCAAAAATGGCAGCTACTTCTACATCTTCATCCATACTCCGCAAGCCACCTGATGGTGTGTGGCGGAGGGTACCTTGAGTGCCTCTATCGGTTCTCCCTTCTATTCCAGTCTCATATTATTCGTGGAAAGAAGGATTGTCAGTATGCCTCTGTGTGGGCTCTAATCTCGCTTATTTTATCCTCATGGTCTCTTTGTGAGATATACGTAGGAGGGAGCAATATACTGCTTGACTCCTTGGTGAAGGTATGTTCTTGAAACTTCAACAAAAGGCCATACCAAGCTACTGAGCGTCTCTCTTGCAGGGTCTTCCACTGGAGTTTATCTGTCATCTCCGTAACGCTTTCATGATTACTAAATGATCCTGTAACGAAGCGCACTGCTCTTTATTGGATCTTCTCTATCTCTTCTATCAACCCTATCTGGTATGGATCCCACACCAGTGAGCAGTATTGGAGCAGTGGGTGAACAGGTGTACTGTAATCCACTTCCTTTATTTTTGGACTGCATTTCCTTAGGATTCTTCCAATGAATCTCAGTCTGGCATCTGCTTTACCGACGATCAACTTTATATGATCATTCCTTTTTAAATCACTCCTAATGCGTACTCCCAGATAATTTATGGAATTAACTGCTTCCAGTTGCTGACCTGCTATTTTGTAGCTAAATGATAAGGGATCTATCTTTCTATGCATTCACAGCACATTACACTTGTCTACATTGAGATTCAATTGCCATTCCCTGCACCATACCTCAATTCGCTGCAGATCCTCCTGCATTTCAGTACAATTTTTCATTGTTACAACCTCTCGATACACCAGAGCATCATCTGCAAAAAGCCTCAGTGAACTTCCGATGTCATCCACCAGGTCATTTATGTATATTGTGAACAGCAACGGTCCCATGACACTCCCCTGCGGCACACCTGAAATCACTCTTACTTCGGAAGATTTCTCTCCATTGAGAATGACATGCTGTGTTGTGTTATCTAGGAACTCCTCAATCCAATCGCACAATTGGTCTGATAGTCCATATGATCTTACCTTGTTCATTAAACGACTGTGGGGAACTGTATCGAACGCCTTGCGGAAGTCAAGAAACACAGCATCTACCTGTGAACCCGTGTCTATGGCCCTCTGAGTCTCGTGGACGAATAGTGCGAGCTGGGTTTCACACGACCGTCTTTTTCGAAACCCATGCTGATTCCTACAGAGTAGATTTCTAGTCTCCAGGAAAGTCATTATACTCGAACATAATACGTGTTCCAAAATTCTACAACTGATCGACGTTAGAGATATAGGTCTATAGTTCTGCACATCTGTTCGACATCCCTTCTTGAAAACGGGGATGACCTGTATCCTTTTCCAATTCTTTGGAACGCTACGCTCTTCTAGAGACCTACGGCACACCGCTGCAAGAAGGGGGGGCAAGTTCCTTCGCGTACTCTGTGTAAAATCAAACTGGTATCCCATCAGGTACAGCAGCCTTTCCTCTTTTGAGCGATTTTAATTGTTTCTCTATCCCTCTGTCATCTACTTCGATATCTACCATTTTGTCATCTGTGCGACAATCTAGAGAAGGAAATACAGTGCAGTCTTCCTCTGTGAAACAGCTTTGGAAAAAGACATTTAGTGTTTCGGCCTTTAGTCTGTCATCCTCTGTTTCAGTACCATTTTGGTCAGAGAGTGCCTGGACATTCTGTTTTGATCCACCTACCACTTTGACATAAGACCAAAGTTTCTTAGGATTTTCTGTCAAGTCAGTGCATAGAACTTGACTTTCGAATCCATTGAACAGCTCGCGCATAGCCCTCATGACACTACATTTCGCTTCGTGTAATTTTTGTTTGTCTGCAAGGCTTTGGCTATGGCTGTGTGTATGTTTGCTGTGAAGTTCCCTTTGATTCTGTAGCAGTTTTCTAACTCGGTTGTTGTATCATGGTGGTTCTTTTCCATCTCTTATGATCTAGCTTGGCACGTACTCATCTAATGCATATTGTACGATGGTTTTGAACTTTGTCCACTGATCCTCAACACTATCTGAACTTGAGATAAAACTTTTATGTTGAGCTGTCAAGTACTCTGAAATCTGCTTTTTGTCACTTTTGCTAAACAGAAAAATCTTCCTACTTTTTTTAATATTTCTATTTACGACTGAAATCATCAATGCATTAACTGCTTTATGATTGCTGATTCCCTGTTCTGCGTTAACTGTTTCAATTAGTTCACATCTGTTTGTCACCAGAAGGTCTAATATGTTATCGCCACGAGTCGGTTCTCTGT
Organism: Schistocerca nitens; assembly: GCF_023898315.1. Classification (NCBI taxonomy): domain Eukaryota; kingdom Metazoa; phylum Arthropoda; class Insecta; order Orthoptera; family Acrididae; genus Schistocerca; species Schistocerca nitens. The sequence continues at coordinate 357,045,677 of NC_064615.1, forward strand.
TTAACTGCTCAAGGTAGTTTTCTGATAATGCACTTAAAAAAATTTCACTTGATTCTTTGTCCCTGCCATCCATTATAAACATTTGAGTCTCCCGGTCTATATCTGGTAAATTAAAATCTCCACCCAGAGCTATAACATGGTCTGGAAATCAACTCGAAATATTTTCCAAATTTTCCTTCAGGTGCTCTGCCACAACAGCTGCTGAGCCAGGGGGCCTGTAGAGACATCTAATTACCATGTCTGAACCTGCTTTAACCATGACCTTCACCCAAATTATTTCACATTTCTGATCTCCGTCAATTTACTTCGATACTATTGCACTTTTTATCGCTATAAACACGCCTCCCCCTTCACTGTCCAGCCTGTCCCTGCAGTATACATTCCGAGTTTAGAATTACAGTACTGTTTACATCTGGTTTCAGCCAACTTTCCGTCCCTAGTACTATGTGGGCATTGTGAACGTTTATTAATGAGAGCAGTTCTGGGACCTTTCTATAGACGCACCTGCAGTTTACTATTACCACATTAATATTATCATTCCCTGTTGCGTTTTGCCTACTGCTACCTTGTCGCGTCTCAGGAGGTGTCTTGTCAGGCCTAGGGAGGGAATTCTCTAACCTAAAAACCCCACATGTGCACTCCACATGTACTCTGCTACCCTTGTAGCTCACGCCTGACCTATTCAGGGGGACCCTACATTTCTCCACCTGATATCGGAGGTTGAGAAATTTGCACCCCAGATCTCTGCAGAATCGTCTGAGCCTCTGGTTTAAGCCTTCCACTTGGCTCCAAAGCAGAATACCGCGATCGGTTCTGGGAATGATACTACAAATAGTTAGCTCAGGTTCCACCCTGTGACTGAGGCTTTTCGCCTTCACCAACTCCGCCAACCGCCTGTATGAACTGAGGATGACCTCTGAACCCAGACGGCAGGAGTCATTGGTGCCTACATGAGCAACAATTCACAGTCGGTTGCATCCAGTGCTCTCTATCGCTGCAGGCAGGACCTCCTTCACATCTCAGATGAGACCCCCGGCAAGCAGACAGAGTGAACACTGGCCTTCTTCCCTAACCTTTCTGCTATTTCCCTAAGGGGCTCCATCACCTGCCTAACATTGGAGCTCCCAATCACTAATAAACTCCTCCCCCCGTGTGCCTGCTCGGACCTTGCCGAAGGAGAGGCCACATGTCCACTCACAGACAGAGCGGGCGATGCCACACTGCCAGCCTCCACATTGACCCCCCGCCTCGTGCGGCCCGAACACCGCTGAACCCGCCACTCCCCTTGGGGAGATGGTGGCCTAACCGCGCCTGGTACCCGCGAAGGTGTCTTGACAGCAGGGACCGTGGGTGAAGCATGTAACACTTGGGGTGTACCATGCGATGCACCAGACTCCTCACTGCCACTACACTCTGAGGCAGCAGCCTGAAGACCGCTGACCGTGGCCATCAGCACGTTGTGCTGTTCGCGAACAGTGGCCAGCTCCTCCTGCGCCTGAACACAGCAGTCACACATCCTATCCGTCTTAAGAAATCAACAATTTACTGTAGAGAGTTAAGTAATCACCTTTTAACTGTACTGTTAATTCCCTAAAGGCGGCTGATAACTGACTAAACTGTGGTTACTAGACACTTCTTGTTGGAAACAATGAAAATAAGCACTAACTGTCTCTGGACTGTATACAAAACAAACACGAAATCTATGGAACACTATTACTAGTACTCGAAAATTAAAGCTTCCTAAAAGCAAGAACACATGGAAAAAGAAGTAAGAAAAACACAGTTAATACTTATATATCTAAAAACAAAGATGATGTGACTTACCAAACGAAAGCGCTGGCACGTCGATAGACACACAAACAAACACAAACATACACACAAAGTTCAAGCTTTTGCAACAAACTGTTGCCTCATCAGGAAAGAGGGAAGGACAGGGAAAGACGAAAGGTTGTGGGTTCTAAGGGAGAGGGTAAGGAGTCATTCCAATCCCGGGAGCGGAAAGACTTACCTTAGGGGGAAAAAGGACGGGTATACACTCGCACACACACACACACACACACACACACACACACACACACACACACACACACACACACACACATCCATCCATACATATACAGACATGGTCTTTAAATATGTCTGCTTGTGTCTGTATATGTGTGGATGGATATGTGTGTGTGTGAGTGTATACCCGTCCTTTTTCCCCGTAAGGTAAGTCTTTCCGCTCCCGGGATTGGAATGACTCCTTACCCTCTCCCTTAAAACCCACATCCTTTCATCTTTCCCTGTCCTTCCCTCTTTCCTGATGAGGCAACAGTTTGTTGCGAAAGCTTGAACTTTGTGTGTATGTTTGTGTTTGTTTGTGTGTCTATCGACGTGCCAGCGCTTTCGTTTGGTAAGTCACATCATCTTTGTTTTTAGATATATTTTTCCCACGTGGAATGTTACCCTCTATTAATTTATACAGTTAATACTTAAATTTACGTAGCTTGCTGCACAGCAGATGTGAAGCAGATGGCAGTTACGACAACACTTGCACTACTGCTGTGATGGAAACACACCTAGGGAGGAGTTTAGAGTGGACAACATTCTTTTTGTGCCACTGGATGCACAGTGTTATCTGTTTACACTGTCCTTTGCTCAAGGAGATGATGTTTTTTGGGGTTCAGCCATATATTTATTCTTAAGATGTTAACATGAAGTTACAATAGCTTGTAACCAGTAACAATATTGCTTAGAAATGCTCAATAAGTGAACTGATGTTGTTCAAGCAAAAATATAGTAATAGTTAACCCTTTGATTTTTGTTACTTTGAATTGCAGCACACTGTACTTTTATTCCCTAACTCTGAACCTAACCTGTTGAATGCAACATCACAGTCCATCACGTATTTCAATTATTGGGACTTCCTGAATGTGGAAAATTGTTCTTGCCAGTACAATCTTTCCTGAAAGAAGAACATCCTTTCATGATTTGACATTTCTAATAGTACTCACCACAAACACAGTACATGTGTTTCGAGCTGCTTCCACATATCCACTAAACCCAAAGCACACAATGCTGCAAATGTTACACATTTTTTCACTTGCAATTCCAGTTTACAATGCTTAACCAAGATCCATAAGATTGGAGCATGCAAATCCAATGTGTAACTGTATGACAAAGTCTAGAACTTCAAATAAGAAAATGACACTCGATAAAAACACTCACAGCAACCTATGTATCTTGTGTAACGACATGGTATTCAGCTGGTTTATTGGAGTTATTTCTCACAGAAAATAAAACACAATCAGAGACATTTATATACTAACAAAGTGAAAATAGAAATGTACTCAGGTGAGGCAAGATCATTGGGTTGGCCAGCATCAAGGCGAATGGCTGGTGGCTGCTGTAGGATGATGAAACTCTCAACTATGGGCTGTTATGATCATGATGAAGCCAGGGCTGCCTCTGCTACTGCAGATGGTGGCAGGCTTTTTGGGGAGCAAAACCAAAAATCGTAATATGTTTCCAAAAGGCTGACTTGAACAAGACCATGAAAGTTTGGCATAAATGAAGAAGTGTAATAATAAGTTGAAAACACAAATAATTTGTAAAATCTATTATATTTCTGGAAATTATCTATCGGTACTGTGAAACAGACAACAAATGAAGCGCAGGAGATGATCGCTTTGGATGCTTCTTTCAAAATACCAAAACTTGCTAGTGGCAGTGTTGCCAACTCAGTTTCAAATACGGCCCTACTGAACACTTGAAAGGTACGCATATCAGCTTTGAACGGCCATACAGAACAGATGAATATTGTAATAAGAAAGTAAAGATAAAGGTCAGAATGTGGCGGTTCAACAGTTTCTATACAGCAGCCTTAGACACCTACAGCAATATTGCAAAAAAAGCAATTTGTAATAAATAAATAAAGAATAAGTAAAATATGGCCTGCAAAATTTCACTTCTTTTTTCTGACTGACATTTATTTTTGTTGTCAAGTTTCTTGAAGAAGACTTTATTTACAAAATAGATTATGTAAATTAATATCTCTTGATTCAACTAGATACTGTATTATATTATAGCTTTATGTTAGTTGATAGGTGGTTTTCTTTCATTACAGATACAGTGGGAGAACACAGAAGCAAATTGTCGAATTTGTTCGTGAAAACTATGTAAAGAGGCAGACATTCCAGAGGTAAGCACATCTTTATAATACCATTGAATGAGGCGTCATTAAAAGTTTGTGTTGAATTTGTGCTGGTAAGAAAACCAAAAATCAGTATAGAAAGCTGAAAATGAATACTGGCAATGATATAGGCTATGTAACTGGAAACGGATTTATCATTTTAAAATACCCAGAAAATAGATGTAGTAGCTGTAGAAGTAGAATTTCATTTTATGTTTTCCAAGAGAAGTAGTCTGTTGGGCACAGTGAAAAACAGATGAAAAGGAGAGATTGGTAAAGTGAACTGTGTGAGGAAGAGGAAGGAATTTCACTAACTAAAAGTCCTGAAAACTATGTTATATTATGTACATTGCATATATAAAAGAAAGGATAAAATGTTCTTGGTTAGTTTGTCATATCAAATTTAGATGAATTCTCAAGCTTTTGCGAACAGACTATGATTTTTAATAAATGTGACAGTGATTTTTGTAACATTAATTGATGTTCCAATGAGTCTAGTGGTACAGGACAGGAGCTAGACAATCCTATTTCTTCCTTGAGTGAAAAATGCCCACTGTGTTGCCTGTTTCACAGCTACAAGTCAAATCTTGTCAAGTTTGGCTGGCTACTGGCTACACCCTGGCTACACTGCCTCCATCCTCCCTCCCCTCCCTTCCAAGCTACTATAATCTGTTAATTACAAAATTCTTTTATTTGAGCTGTAGCCTCTTATAGTCAGAGGCTACATCTGACTAAGCAACAGATTAACCGAGAACTTTTTATCCAAGGACTCCATCATGAAAGACTTCTTTGCCCAAAAAAATATTAGGTTTACATAATCTAGTTGTGCTAAGTCATAGCTTGAATGTGTTTAGTGGCAAATGCTGGGCAAATGCTATTCAAAGCAGTAACTAGCATTAGTATCACGTTAATAACCAAAGAACCATGGAAAACTAAGCTCTTTTTCAGGCTCATTAAACACATGTGAAAGCAGAATCAATATCAGAATGGTAATAAGCAGGTGCACCAGTGAACTCCATTCCTCTTGAAATCTGAATAAACTGAGCATGACTACCTTTTAAAATTTCTTACTGAGTTGATACAGTTATTTGGAGTTCTGTGTGCACTGAAGTATGGTGGCCTTTGTTTGGTGGTCATGGTCAACGTGTTGCAGCAAACACCATCACTAATGGCATGAGAAGTAAACATCAAAGGGCTAGTCACTTGATCATGTGTAAGCAAATGCCATACATAAGCTTTGAATGGACACAAATGCAGGGCAGGTCAAAAATTCTGCACACTTGCAGAGCTACTGCACATATGTAGCTTCCTGGTCACACTGTGCACACTTACCAGAATGGAACCACCACTGCTCATTTAGTGTATGTCTCTAAGCACAGATGTTGCTGCTACACTTCACCCACTAGCTGGGATACATTGTACTGGGCATTCTGCTAGTTTCACTGTGTGCAATGCAATCATGGGAAGGTATTGTGTTATTTCATTGCCCTATCAGCAAACATCACAGTTCTAAAACAACAGAAAAAAAACAAATGGTGCATAAGTATGCCAGATTGGTTTTACACCCACATTAGGTATCTAAATATCCTTCATGGTAAGGGTACTAAACATCTCTCTCAATAATTAAAGGATAATTTTTAAGCATGTAAACTTACATCTTGAACACCCAGTTTAATACCATATTTTTTGGGTAAAAGTGTTCGCCTATGTAATATGAAGCAGGTTGAGGCACAGTTAGTAAATATTAATTTTAAATTGGAAAAAGAGAGAAATCAGAAATATGTTTATCATTGGTAATGAGAAATGACAAAATTAATGTTGGGCACAAAAGCACGGCGCATTGATAAATGCAAGCAGTTACGAATTTTCTTGTCACTAATATTAGACTGAAACCTTGATTTGTTCATTTTCATTACAGAAACAAATCATTAACACACAAAAGTAGAGGAGAACATGGACATAACTTTCACAGCTTTGTCATGCAGGCACGGAAATTTTTGCTGTGGAAAGTTTTTGTAGAATTCTTTTGTACTTCATACTGCAAAGAACTTGTCCTTCAGCTGTTTATTGCACTGCAGATCAATCAGTTCCATTGTAGATAATTTGGAGCATCTTCATCTGATGCTGAAAAAGGCCGTGCAACAGTGGCTGATAGGAGATGCAGCCCTAACATCTGCAAATCGTGCTCAAAATTACTCCTAAATTTTTACAGTTATTGACATGTATTCTTGAAATCTAGCACTTTTGTGGACGAAATAAAGGGTGTGCAGTGTTTTCAGACAATAGTTGGCTGTGAAGCAAAGTTCCTTTCAAAAGCATCTACTTTTTTTGACAAGCCAGAAATTAAATTATTTTCACTTTGCAAACTGACTTTCAGGCTTTTCGTGTGAGACGTAATGTCCACGAGAAATGCAAAGTCTGATCCAGCAAGGGTCTTCTAATTTTGGTGCGCTCTTTCCCTTCTCATGTAAGAAATGTACTATGGCCAAACTCGAATCAAAAAGTCTTTTTAACGTGTTGCCTTGACATAGCCAGCATACTTCGGTATAGTAAGGTATGACGCCTTACTTTTCTACTAATTCGTCCGAGAACTGCCTAAATTGCTGATGCCTAAGCCCGTGAGTTTTCAGATAGTTTACGCTATGCACAACAATTTGGATGGTGTTTTCTAACGTTACTGATTTTACACAAGGCACCTCTCGATGTAAAATGTATTGAATTTTAAACAATGCCTCTTCCGTGCATCGTAGCTTTTTGTGCAACAGTGCTGTGAGTCCTCTTGGGTGGCCTCACACTGCCAGTGCTCCATCCATGGTTACTGAGATTAACTGTTTCCCAACTGAAACCGACACCATCAGTTGCTTGCTTGACAGCTTGGAGTAAATCTACACCTGTTGTAGCCCCTTTCAAAGGCACTAAGTGCAAAATGTCCTCTGTTACACACAGAGCATTATTGACACATCGTGTGTATATAACCACATGAGCTATATCTTAAGATCTGTTGCTTCATCCATTGCAACAGAGAAAGCAACAAAATCCTTAGCATTATTTATAAACTGCCTGCACACATCAACGTCCGTAACACTTATATGTCATGCCACTGTTGCTTGGAAAGGCCGATTTCTTGAAACCTGCTAACATTCATGGGACACAAAAGTTCTGCAGCATCAGTGAAACTGTCTTCTATAAGTTCCCTTTCCTGCATTTTTCTATTCTTAATGCAATTTTGAAACTTGCTTGCAGTGCAGATGTATTGTGATTGTCACTCATTATGGCTTGCCATTCCTCACAGTTCAGTAGTGTCTCTAAATTGAGAACTTCCAGTGGCTGTCTATTATTTGCTAGCAAAGCAAGCACAGTGTGTTTTTACCTGCTGCTATAAAGAAGAGTTACATAAATGAAAGCGAACACAGATCTCCTAGTCTTTGCTTTTTTGCAATGCTCGCCATTTCTCAGTTCGTCTCATATACAGCTACTACAGTCACCATAGGGAAGCAAGACTGGGAGTGCTTCAGTCCTCCTGATACCGTGTAAACAAGGAAGCAGAATTGTCAGTTCTCATTTGGTATACGTGTCTAGTCACAGATGTTGCTGTTCCACTTCGCTTACTGACTGAGATGCACACACCTGTGCCGCACTTCTGCACTTTCACACAGTGTGCAGCATTTGGCTGGCCCTGCACAAATGTATACTTGGCAAGCAAATGGAATTTCGGATGTTCATATCCAAATGTGGCAGTTAACATGATCCAGTTGATTCAGTAGAAAGCATAGTAATTTATTGGTAATTGTTATCATTGTTTATTGACTGGAGAACATAAAATAATAACTTGCAACACAAACATTTTGAAAGTTTCCAACAATTTACATCTTATGAGCTTATATGTAAAGGGTGTTTCAGATAAAGTGTATGACTCTGTAACTTACAAAATACTAGGTGACATGAATGTTTCTTGAGGTAAGTCCACATAAGAAATGTACATTTTTCTGCGGAGTTATGAACATAGTTTAGTGAGTTATTTTTGCTGAGATACAATTTTTTAAACAGAACGTTAGTTTTTTCTATCATGTAGCTGAGGTATTTAAACCATCCATATAAAAATCTATTTACATCATATTTATATCACATTTAGTTCAAGGGCAAGAAACCTTCAAAGTGTATGGGGTGGATGTGACATGCTGTACATAATACTTGGCTGTGTGCAAATGGATGTTCTGGTGGCACAATGTTGATTTAAGTGAGGTGTTCAAATGCGTGCCCATGATCCTGAATGCACCATGCAGTGCACCTTCTAAATGACCTGCGAGCGAGATATAACGTCACCGGTGTCGTGGAGTGACAAGTTTCTTCAGTGTGCCGTTTGAAGTCATCTGGGGTTTTGAGTTCTGTGAGATTAACACAATGCATTCAGTATCTGCACTAAATTGGGCGACCATGTGGGCCATTCCAGAGGAACATGACACCCCAACCATCTTCCAGGGAATCTGTTGTTCAATTCTTGCACATCATCACATGCATAAAGGGCTGGTTGACCATCATGCTGCAGCCACATACAGCCTCCCATGCCTAGACAGGCATTTTCAAAGAGAGCACCTGGATTGTCAACAGTAAAAGCTCCCTACATCTCACCTGTCAGTGTACCTGTAAAGCAGTTTGGACTGATGATTTCATCTCCAGGCATTACACACCACACATTAGTGGACCATCTCTGTTGATGATTGACCAGATGTACCCACCTAGGATTTTATGTGGCCTAGTAAAGCATATTATGACAGTTCACTGCACCATTATCTGTGAATGTGGGTTTGTTAGAGAACACTTTGTAAGGGGTCCAGAATCAAATTATGCATGACCCATTTGCAAAAAATACCTCTCCAATTGAAACCGTTCCATGCAGCTCCTGTATCAGTGAAAGACGGTATGGGTGAAACCGTGGATCTGTTGTATATGCCACACAGAAATAAGGCTGACATGAAGATCATTGTGTATTGCAAGTAAAACAAACACCTACATCACCTTACTTGTTGCTGGTCTTCGTCTGTTACTGATATTCCTTCTCAAACTACTCGTTTCCCAAACTAGTGGTTCAGCATGTAAGACTGTAATGGCTGCCAGAGCTCTTCAGCCGAGATATCTAATGGCATACTGTGTGACTGCTTCATTGGCAGCATGTTCGCCTTCACTAAGCATCAGCAACATTTCAGTGCACTCATTGGATGTATAAGCTATGTTTATTGAATGTCAGTATATGTGGCACACTGAATCACTTTAGTTTGTGTAGTCCAACCTGCCACATGTTAGGTGGAGGAAGGCAACAGTTGGGAGGCTAACTGAACTTGACATTTGACGGTGCATGGAGGGAGCTTGTCACTTCTTGATACCGGCGACGTTACACCCAGTCTGCAGGTCTTTTAGAAGATGCAGTGCATTGTGCATTCAGGAACATGGACTCACATTTGAACACCTCACTTACATCAACATTCCACCACCATAACATCCATCTGCACACAGCCTAGTGTTATGTGAGGCATGTTGCATCCACCCTAAACACTTTGAAGGTTTCTTGCTTTTGAACTAAACGTGATAGGAATGTGATTTAAACAGATTTTTACACAGATATGGTTTAAATACCTCAGCTACATGATAGAAAAACCTAATGTTCTGTTTAAAAAATTGTATTGCATTGTTGTAACTCTCTGGAAAATAACTCAAAGTATGTTCATAACCCAATAGAGTGTGTAACATTTCTTATGTAGACCTATCACCTATTATTTTGCAGGTTACAAAGGCATACACTTTCCCCTCATATAAGATTTAGTAATGAACAAAAAAATAGGAACGCAGGTAAGCTACTATGAACAGCATAGTGAACTCATTACTGTTGCCAAGATTGACACGAAGCCCACGCATACCATTGTAGTACAAGTTTATATGCGAACTAGCTCCACAGACAACAAAGTGATTGAATAAATGCATGACGAGATAAAAGAAATTATTCAGATAGTGAAGGGAGACGAAAATTTAGTAGTCATGGGGGCTGGAATTTGATAGTAGGAAAAGGAAGAGAAGGAAAGGTAGTAGGTGAATATGGAATGGGGGTAAGGAATGAAAGAGGAAGCCACCTGGTAGAATTTTGCACAGAGCATAACTTAATCATAGCTAACACTTGGTTTAAAAATCATGAAAAAAGGTTGTATACATGGAAGAGGCCTGGAGACACTGAAAGGTTTCAGATACATTATATAATGGTAAGACAGAGATTTAGGAACCAGGTTTTAACTTGTAAGACACTTCCAGGGGGCAGATGTCGACTCTGACCGCAATGTATTGGTTGTGAACTATAGGTTAAAACTGAAGAAACTGCGAAAAGGTGGGAATTTAAGGAGATGGGATTTGGATAAACTGAAAGAACCAGAGATTGTAGAAAGTTTCAGAGAGAGCATTAGGGAACAATTGACAAGAACGGGCGAAAGAAATGCAGTAGAAGAAGAACGGGTAGCTTTGAGAGATGAAATAGTAAAGGCGGCAGAGGATCAAGAAGGTAAAAATATGAGGGCTAATAGAAATCCTTGGGTAACAGAAGAAATATTGAGCTTAATTGATGAAAGGAGAAAATATAAAATTGCAGTTAATGAAGTAGGCAAGAAGAAATATAAAAGTCTCAAAAACGAGATCGATAGGAAGTGCAAAATGTCTAAGCAGGGATGGCTGGAGGACAAATGCAAGCATGTAGAGGCAAATCTCACTAGGGGTAAGATAGATACTGCCTACAGGAAAAGTAAAGAGACCTTTGGAGAAAGAGAACCACTTGCATGAATATCAAGAGCTCAGATGGAAACCCAGTTCTAAGCAAAGAAGGGAAAGCAGAAAGGTGGAAGGAGTATATAGAGGGTCTATACAAGGGCGATGTTCTTGAGGACAATATTATGGAAATGGAAGAGGATGTCGATGAAGGTAAAATGGGAGATACGATACCACGGGAAGAGTTTGGCAGAGCACTGAAAGACCTGAGTCGAAACAAGGCCCTGGGAGTAGACAACATTCCATTAGAACTACTGACGGCCTTGGGATAGCCAGTCCTGACAACACTCTACCTTCTGGTGAGCAAGATGTTGAGACTGGCGAAGTGCCCTCAGACTTCAAGAAGAATATAATAATTCCAATCCCAAAGAAAGCAGGTGGTTGACAGGTGTGGAAATTACTGAACTATCAGTTTAATAAGTCACAGTTGCAAAATACTAAAACGAATTCTTTACAGACAACTGGAAAAACTGGTAGAAGCTGACCTCGGGGATGATCAGTTTGGATTTCTAGAAATTTTGGAACACATGAGGCAATACTGACCCTACGACTTACCTTATAAGATAGATTAAGGAAAGGCAAACCTACATTTCTAGCATTTTTAGACTTTGAGAAGGCTTTTGACAATGTTGACTTGAATACTGTCTTTTAAATTCTGAAGGTGGCAGGGATAAAATACAGGGAGCGAAAGGCTATTTACAATTTTGTGCATAAACCAGGTGGCATTTATAAAAGTAGAGGGGCATGAAAGGGAAACAGTGGTTGGGGAGGGAGTATGGCAGGGCTGTAGCCTATCCCCGGTGTTATTCAAATTGTATATTGAGCAAGCAGTAAAGAAAACAAAAGAGTAATTTGGAGTAGGAATTAAAATCCACGGAGTAGAAATAAAAACTTTTAGGTTTGTTGATGACATTGTAGTTCTGTTAGAGACAGCAAAGGACCTGGAAGAGTACTTGAACAGAATGGACAGTGTCTTGAAAGGAAGATATAAGATAAACATCAACAAAAGCAAAACGAGGGTAATGAAATGTAGTCAGATTAAATCAGGTAGTGCTGAGGGAATTAGATTAGGAAATGGGACACTTAAAGTAGTAGATGAGTTTTGCTATTTGGGGAGCAAAGTAACTGATGATGGTTGAAGTAGAGAGGATATAAAATGTAGACTAGCAATAGCAAGGAAAGCATTTCTGAAGAAGAGAAATTTGTTAAGTATGCTGAAAGTATTTGTATGGAATGTAGCCATGTATGAAAGTGAAACATGGATGATAACTAGTTTAGACAGGAAGAGAATAGAAGCGTTTGAAATGTAGTGCAACAGAAGAATGCTGAAGATTAGATGGGTAGATCAAGTAACTAATGACGAGGTACTGAATAGAATTGAGGAGAAGAGGAATTTGTGGCCCAACTTGACTAGAAGAATGGGTCAGTTGGTAGGACACTCTGAGGCATCACGGGATTGCCAATTTAGTATTGGAGGGCAGCATGGAGAGTAAAAATCATAGAGGGAGACCAAGAGATGAATACACTAATCAGATTTAGAAGGATGTAGGCTATAGTAATTACTTGGAGATGAAGAAGCTTGCACAGTATAGAGTAGCAGTATAGAGTATAGAGTAGCAAGTCTCTGGACTGAAGACCACAACAACAACAACACTTCACCTGAAACATCCAGTGTGTAGACAACTTTGTATAAAGGGCAGTCAGATGAAAATGAGACAGAAGGGCAAAAAGTAAGTAAACTGTCTATTATTTCAGAAATAATTGCCATAACTGTAATACATTTTCTCCACTGTGAGAAAAGACGATTAGTGCCTTCATGGAAGAACATCTGCTGTTGCCAATAGAACAATGATTGTACCCAGGCATGCAAACCTTTGTCCGAAGCAAATCAGTGGCCATTAGTGTCTTTCTTCAGGGCTCCAAAAATTTGGAAATCATACGAGGGGCAATCGGGACTGTATGGAGAATGTGCAAGGACCTCCTAGTGAAACTTCTACAGTGTAGTTGAAACAACCTCAGAAACATGTGGGTCCATCCACAAGTTGCCAAGGTTGTTTTGAGTACACTGAAGACGTTTCACTGGGAAGCCCTTACACATCCTGCATACAGTCCCGATCTCTGCCCATGCAATTTCCATGTTCTTGGAGCCCTGAAGAAAGACATTCATGGCCATTGATTTGCTTCAGACAAATAGTTGCACGCCTGGATAAAAGCATGGTTTCCTAGGCAACCGGAAAAACATTTTTCCATGAAGTCAGTGACCACCGTACCTCACAGTGGATATATAAAGTAACTGGATAGATTAAAGACCTACTCACCAAATGTTTTAGGTGTGCAAGCTTTTGGAGTCAGTGGCTCCTTCTTCCAGCAGAAGTGTTGAAGGGTAAGGAAGAGGGGTGAAGGAAAAGAACTCGAGAGGTTTAGGAAAGCTTTCCTTTTCATTCTGTCTGGTAAGTCTTCCATGACCTAGGGTCCTGGGTAACTTTCCTGAACTCTACTCCTTTTCCTAAACTTTTTCAATCATTATCCTTCACCACTCTTCCTTACCCTTCAACTCTTCTGCCAGAAGAAAAAGCCACTGGTTCTGAAAGCTTTCATACCTAAAACCTTTTTTTATATGTGTATTCTCCTGCTGCTGCTACTGCTGCTTGGTGAGTACATTTTTTATCCATCTAATTACTTTTACGGTCAAAAATTGATTATTTTCATTGTTATCTCACAGTGGGATAAATGTATTGAAAGTTATGGTAATTACTTTTTAAATAATAAACAGCTTACGTACGTTTTTCCATCTGTCTCCTTTTCATTTGACTGCCCCTTCTGCATGATTGATTTTAACACAACTTTGATGGGGTTCCATTGAAATGCAGCTTGGGTATCATTAATAGTTTAATGAGAAACCATTTAAGTCAGTTAATTTTTTAGTTTGCCTTTCAATGCATTATTTTCAGTTGTTGCAAAGGACTTCCTCATACTGACGACAAAATTCTTAGTCAGTTGTAGCTAATCTCAGGCACTCTGCATGTCACATTACACATGTAGTGTCTCTTTAAACTGTCATGTATCTTTGCCATTCAAAATATAAAGTTCACTGTCAACTTAACTTTAAAATGGGAGTAACATTACTAAGGAAACTTCTCTGCTTTTGTTGATGTAATTTCAGAACTGCAAGGTGCATCAGAAAATTTTAGTGCATGGTCTCAGAAAATAAAGGTAACAAAAGTTACAAGCAAAATACCTGTACTGGCATTCAAAGTAACTACCATTAGCTACAGCTCTCATATTAACATTTGTTGTAGAGCTGTTGTAAAATGTCAATAAACACTTCTTGATCACACGTTGTCGGATGTACATGATGTCTGTGAAGCCTAAGCCTAACAGGGCTAATTTAATGCTGAGAAATAAAATGAAGTCTGTCGGCACCGAATCTGGAGAATAAGGAGGGTGTTGAAGGACCATCACCTCGAAGTGTGCAGATGGGTATTGTGGAGGAAATTCAGCTGTCTGCTGCTGTATGAATTGCAGCAGAAATTTCAAAACTCCCTTGTTCTGCATTGACAGGTTGACCCTTGGGTTGAAATTCATGATGGATCAAGCCCTTGCTGTTGAAAAAGGCGATCAAAATTATATTAATTTTGGATTTTGTCAGCCAACCTCCTTTTGGAGGTGGGGAAGATGATGAACATCATACAGTTTACTGTTCCTTGGTCTCCAGTTTGTATAGATAGCAACAGATCTCATCTTCTATAACGATGGCCTCCAAAAACTGTGGATTCTGGTCAGATATGTTGATAGAATCTCTGGATATTTCTATCTGAGTTTGCTGCCGTTCGTTGGTCGGTGTGTGGGTTTAAACAGGGCACAAATCTTCCAAATTTTCAAGTTTTGTTGAACAATAGTGCTTACACTGCCTTTGCTTATCTTCAGCTCTTCTGCTGTCATTCTCAGAGACAGCCACCTATCGTCCACAAGCATATGTTGCCCTTGTACAATGTTGCATGGGATTGTTCTTGTTGATGGTCAATTCAAATGCAGCTTATCCTCAACACCTTCATATCCATCTCTGAAGAGTTTAAATCACTCAAAGAAACACTTTTTGCTCAGTTCTTCAACACCATACACACACATAAAATTCCGTGAGTCTCTGTTGCCATTTTCCATAATTTGAAGCAAAACTTCATGTTAATGCATTGCTCCATTTTGCAGTGACATGAGATCTCACACTGAACCCATTAGCTTGGTCACAGTGTGCACCATTGCGTCACTTTGTCGATTTGCACGATAGGCGGGACTTGTTGATCTGTCTGTCAATGTGTATGTGCAGGTGCCTCATGCTAACCATTGTAGTTTTTAATGTGTGGGACTGTTCACTCAACTTTTGAGATGCACCTTGTATGACTTACTCAAATAATAATAGTACTTTTGGTACAACACAGTACTGGAGATCACTTGAGAGGAATAAAATATCTGATCTGCGGTAGTGTTCACTAGGCGCATCCTCTATCTGCGATAGGCAAATCGGAGTTTGAGCATTAATCTGAAATGCTATTTTGGCCTGCCATCATGACTGTTATTAGCACAAACTAAAAAAAAAAAAAAAAAAAAAAAATGGGAGTGTTCAGTCATGATAGAGCAACCCCCTATGATTTTCTTCCTTTAAGGTAGTATGCCAGTTTTACAGAGACTATGAATATGAATGAAACAACACAGTACTTACCTCCAAAAACCTGCTCTAAACTCAGAAATTTGGAGATTACTTCACAGAGAAAGACTGAAGAAGAAGAAGAAGAAGAAGAAGAAGTAGTTTGGTAGTTGTATGATGAGCTCCGTTTCTATACAAATTTTTGAACACTCCATTCAAATAGAAGACATCAACTTGTTCAGAGGGTGCTGTAAAACCCTTTTCTAATGAATCCCTGGGGCCCTAAATATTTTTTCCTTAGATAAGTGTTTTCCTTAAATGCGGGCTTTGCGTAGATACATTGAAGGAATGACCTAGAGCATGTTTAGGTGATGTAAATTATATTTAATTAGAAAGTTACCAGTATCTTACTACAACTATAAATACAGTGCACACACACACACACACACACACACACACACACACACACACACACACACTTACACTTATCTCCATATCTTTTACAGGATACATTCTTTATTTTTTTAACTAATCAAGCAGCATATTGTAGTGGCAGAAGCTGTCATTCCAGTTGGTTTATGTTTGTTACAACTGATCCCTCAACATTAAAAGAGGAAAAGTAATTCTTGATGGTATCGATTTCTTGCGCAGCAGTTGCAAAACCTGGTGTGTTGGCCTCCTCGTCTCCTTCTTTCCTCCTCCTTTGCCATTGTCACCACCATCTCATACCTCACAGTGTTCCTTCACTAGCATTTCACACATCTCACTTAAATTCATCTAGGGTGTGGCAGTAGGAACGTCATCATTACAAGAAACAAAGTCCTTAAATGTCACATTTTAAGGAACATCTGTGATTCTACTCTATTTTCTTCTAGAACACTGTTGTGTTCAACAGCAAATGATGTGCCACAACAGCCTTTGCAGAACAGTTTAACATAATCTATTGTGTTACAGAATTCCAGGCCATATATGAAATGACCATTGGAATAGCCATGGGTTCATCACTGTCATTAGCTGTTGCTAACTTTTTCTTCAGATATGCTGACGATACATTTTTAATCTGGCTGCAACACAATGAGGCACTGCAGCAGTTCGTTGATCATTTAAATGGTATCCATCCCAACGTAAGATTTACAATGGAAGTGGAGAAGGACTGGAAGTTACCTTTCTTAGATGTGTTGGTTGAATGGAAATCAGATGGATGACTCAGCCATTCTGTGTGCAGAAAACTGACACATGCAGATCTGTTCTCAAAGGGCATAGCTTCCACCATCCAGCTCAGAAGAGAGCTACACTGAACCCCTTAGTAGACAGAGCCAGAATTATTTCAGATATGGACCACCTCGGTTCTGAGTTTAAGCATCTGAGGATGGTGTTCAGAAGGAACAGGTATTTTGTCAATGACACTAGATCAATGCTGTTGAAAAAGCCAAGCAAGATAGGTAGAGTCCTAAACAGCAAGTAATCAGGCCAGTCTTCCAGCCACCCAGAAAAACTAAAGAAATGTTGTGACAGGTTAAAGATGATCTCAGCCAATAGTGCCAGGAATTTATAACATTCCTAGCGAGTGTGGCAATGGTTATGTGGACCAGTCTACATGGATGGGTGCTTATTGTTGCATCAAGCATCAACATCATCTCAAATACAGGCATTTAGATAAATCAGTGGTGGCAGAGCACAGCCTGTTCAAAAAGTGCAAGATTTTGTTTGAACAAATGAGAATTCTTGCCTCATGCAGTGAACTATTGGCGCTCTGTGATCGGAGAAGCAGTTGAAATTAGACTTTGTGAAAAGAACTTCAATGGAGACACTGGCTATGCACTTAGAGTACATGGAAGCATGCACTTGACAAGGAAAAAGCACAGAGGAGTACTTCTTGTAGTTCACTACCTGATGCAATGGATGGTGCTGCAAGCGACACTCGTTGGAGAGAGCAAGCAAAATTTATGAATGTAGAGGGTGCCACCTCCGTATGTGCCATCATGGCATAATCCAACCAGTCGGATGCCATTTTGTGGCTATAAAAGAGGGAACCTTGCCAGTTCATGACAGTCAGTTTTAGTTGCTGACAAAGATGATGAAGGGTATCGTAGAAAGCCTGGAACTTTACCCAAATTTGATGCATCAAGTGAACTGAGAAATTTTTATACAAGGACTCTCTTGCGAAAAACTTCATAGCCATTAACATATGCATAGCATGAAGAATGTTGAATGTTATTACTTCCTTCCTTGGATGGAGTATAACTGACTTATGGATGCCTGATACTCTGTATTTGACTTCAAAGGATAGTATTATACCAGCTCCAGAGGCTACAAATGACTGATGCAGTACACTGGGAGGAGCACAACATATAAATTCCTCAGAAATGGTGTTTCCATTGGATGTACAGGGCATCAGTCAGTAATAAAGACTATTTACCTACTTGTTGCACCCATCTTGGCATCTAAACACCTGAGATATCTTGTAAATATTTCCAACGTCATCCAAGAATTGCTATTGTACTTATAAGTACTAGGTAGCATTTTTATGTTTTTAAAACAACTGGCAGTTTTGAATGTCCATATTATCAGTGGAAGCAACTTCTTGCTTCCCTTGCCATTTACACACAACAGTGCAGCCATTCTTTCTGTACTTCTTTTACTTCTGTGCCATTTTTCTGTCTTAAGAGAATACATTTTTGCAGGAAGTAAATTGTAAAAGACATCAGTTTCACCTGCATTGAAAATGTCTCTGGGCTCATAATCCTATATTCATCATGGTACTGTAATGTTCTTACTATGCTTTACACTTTTTATGTCCACAGTATCGCCCTTTCCATTTACACTCTGAAATGAGAGATTGTGACATTTAAAAAAAAAATCTAACCAGCCATTTGATGTACAGAAATTATCAACAACAATCTTTAGGGCAATTTCACTAGCCTTCTCGTGCAGTATGTTTCTTCCTTTAGGAATGCTGCCACTTCTCATTCCTTGAAACCATTTTAAAAGAATATTTTCCATATCATTAAATGTTGACATGCAAATATTCTTCCTTTTGCTTCCAGAGGAACCATTAGCTTCCACGTCTTTGAGTATGTCACAGAATGAAGATGGCGTCAAATTGTAGTTCTTTGCCATGTCAGAAAGTTTTATGTTACAGTTGTCCTCAACACTGAGGATGAATGTCAGCTTTTAGTGAATTGTAAGCTTTTGACATTTGTAGACTATAACAGTATAGAAGTTAAGCTGATAAGTTCGATAAAAACAAAGACTACACTTATGGCTTGTGCACCGTAACTCAGTGGCTGTGATGTCAGATCATGTGACCGTGGATACATGGTAGACAGGGTGGAAATTGATATCTGGTTCATTCAGCACTTCTTCCAGTATCATTACAATGGAACTGGATCTAGATGTGCATCAACTGAAAGAATCGATTACCATGTTCTGCCATCATCATGCATTACAAAGTGAAACTGAAAGTAATTGAAAGAAATTGGAAACTCACTTGGGCAAGTTAGAAACTGATGGAAAACTGGATTTTAATTAGCAGAATATTTATGTTTTTTCTTAAATGGGCTTTTTCTTAAAGCAGGATTCATTAAAAGTGGGCAGGAATAACATTGTTCTTATGGGAGTTTTGTTGGGACGAACAGGAATATTTGTTAAAGATGAGACTTCCTGAAAAGTGGGTTTAGTAATTTGGATTTTGCTATATTTATCTTAATAATAAACCACCTTGATATTTTTGTAGCTCATTAGCAGTTCTGGAAGAGAGGAGGCATAAGTTCAGAAAAAGGGTACAGTTTTTGAAGTGGGAGCACACAGTATTGTCAGATGGCATTTAGTGACTGAGTTTGTAACTGGAAATAATGGTTACAATATTGGTCTGTTGTTATGGTATATATTTTTTGTGGTTTCCATAGAACACCTGAGGAAAATTCTGCTGTGTGCTCTAAGCCACCCGAGGTAAATTCTAGTGTATTCCCTAAAATTGACCACAATTTGTGGTGGAAAGTTGATGGTGATAAAAAATGAGGACAATTTTTCTTTCTGTTCACTAGTGCTGTGCTATACCTTTTGTTTGGCCTGTGTCTGACTTAATATCCTGTTGTATGTGGATAGTTAGACAACTAGTAGGGAAGAGTAAAAGCAAGTTGTTTATAAGCAATGTGATAAAAGTCTGATTAATGCCACTTTGTTCATAACGGAGTAGAGTTTGGTGTAAGAGAAGAGAGGACCACTTAGTGTAAAAGCCAAAAGGGAGAATGTCATAGAAAAATATGACTATTGCTACGCACATAAGGAAAGCTTTACCATGCACAAAATAATATGCTCTCGTGGCTTATTACAAATTCAGCAGTTAGTTATGTACATGTTCCATAGGTTATTTGCAACATTTGTAACAATAAAATACTTATAAGCAAAAGGACTGAAAGAATCCCAGAATAAGAAATCCTATTCTACCAAGACCTGAGGCAGCCTCTAACCCTTGGAAGGAGTAGTCCCTCCTGAAGGTGGGAGAACTCTTCATGAGTCAATGGCATAGAATGTGAAAGGCAAGGGGAAATGACCACATTAAGGATCGATAGGATATCCCAAGAAACAGCAGTTCCATTTCACTTTAGTAATGAATATGAAGTGTACTTTTGTGAAAGATTCCACAGCAATCTTCTTTTTGGATCTCCAGGAGGGAACTGCAGAAGTCTGTACTTTCAGTAAAATGAACGTTATGAAGACTACAAGAAGAGCATCGAACATTTCAGAGATGTGGCAAGCACATCCTCTTGCATTGATTCATGCCTGTATTCGGTGTGGCATACTATCCACAAGTTCATCGAGGCACTGTTGGTCCAGATCATCCCACTCCTCATTGGCGATTCGGTGTAGATCCCTCAGAATGGTTGGTGGGTCAGGTCGTCCACAAACAGTGCTTTTCAATCCATCCCAGGCATGTTCCATAGGGTACATGTCTGGAGAACATGCTGGCCGCTCTAGTTGAGCAATGTCGTTATCCTGAAGGAAGTTATTCACAAGATGTGCATGATGGGGGCGCGAATTGTCGTCCGTGAAGATGAGTGCCTTACCAATATGCTGCTGATATGGTTGCACTATCAGTCAGAGGATGGCATTCATGTATTTACAGCCGTTACGGCGCCTTCCATGACGACCAACAGCATACGTCAGCACCACATAATGTCACCCCAAAACAGCAGGGAACTTCCACCTTGTTGCACTCGCTGGACAGTGTGTCTAAGGCATTCAGCCTGACCGGGTTGCCTCCAAACACGTCTCCAACGATTGTCTGGTTGAAGGCATATGCGACACTCATTGGTGAAGAGAATGTGTTGCCAATCCTGAGCATTCCATTCGGCGTGTTGTTGGGCCCATCTGTACCGCACTGCATGTTGTCATGGTTGCTAAGACGGACCTTGCCATGGGCGTCAGGAGTGAAGTTGCGCATCATGCAGCCTATTGTGCACAGTCTGAGTCGTAACACGATGTCCTGTGGCTGCATGAAAAGCATTATTCAACATGTTGGCATTGCTGTCAGTGTTCCTCCCAGCCATAATCCATAGGTAGCAATCATCCACTGCAGTAGTAGCCCTTTGGCGGTCTGAGCAAGGCACGTCATCGACAGTTCCTGTCTCTCTGTATCTCCTCCATGTCCGAACAACATCGCTTTGGTTCACTCAGAGACACTTGGACACTTCCCTTGTTGAGAGCTCTTCCTGGCGCAAAGTAACAATGTGGACATGATTGAACCGCGGTATTGACTGTGTAGGCATGGTTGAACTACAGACAACATGAGCCGTGTACCTCCTTCCTGGTGGAATTACTGGAACTGATCGGCTGTTGGACCTCCTCCGTCGAATAGGCACTGCTCATGCATGGTTGTTTACATCTTTGGGCGGGTTTTGTGACGTCTCTGAACAGTCAAAGGGACTGTGTTTGTGATACAATATCCACAGTCAACGTCTATCTTCAGGAGTTCTGGGAACTGGGGTGATGCAAAACTTTTTTTGATATATGTAGTTAGACAAAGGGTCCAAAATGAAATGAGAGACTGCAGAAGCTACCCATGTCCATACATTGATAGTAGCCACAATGTAATGATAGGAGAACGTGATCTGAAATTCGAAAACCTTAATAAAAGAACTCCTCTTGAGAAATGATATGTGAATGATATGGTTGGGTGGGCATACAAGGAACAAACAAACATAGCTACTGTTGCAGACAACACCAAAGATGTTGAAGAAAGATTGGAGTCCTGGAAAAGGAACATTCTACAACAGCAGGTGTATTAGTCAGGAGAGAGAAGATAAAACATAAAAAAGAATGAATTATGAAAACTATAACAACAAAAAGTTAAGACTTAAGCTGAAACAAGACAACACTGAGGAAGGAAAAGGCAGTATTGAGCATTGAGGAATGAAATGAACTGAGAATCGAGAAAGGCTAAACAACAATTTTCAGAAGACCAATACAAAGAGGTGAATGAAATGATCAAGGTAGAGAACCTGGAATTTATTTATAAATCAGTTAACCTGTTCTTTGGAAATAGATGAATAAAATGCCGTGGAATCCAAAATGAAGAGATGGTATTATATACAGGGTGTTACAAAAAGGTAGGGCCAAACTTTCAGGAAATATTCCTCACACACAAATAAAGAAAAGATGTTATGTGGACATGTGTCCGGAAACACTTAATTTCCATGGAGCTCATTTTAGTTTCATCAGTATGTACTGTACTTCCTCGATTCACCGCCCAATTGAAGGAAGGTAATGTTGACTTCGGTGCTTGTGTTGACATGCTACTCATTGCTCTACAGTACTAGCATCAAGCACATCAGTACGTAGCATCAACGGGTTAGTGTTCATCACGAACGTGGTTTTGCAGTCAGCGCAATGTTTACAAATGCAGAGTTGGCAGATGCCCATTTGATGTATGGATGAGCACGGGGCAATAGCCGTGGCGCGGTACGTTTGTATCGAGACAGATTTCCAGAACGAAGGTGTCCCAACAGGAAGATGTTCGAAGCAATTGATCGGCGTCTTAGGGAGCACGGAACATTCCAGCCTATGACTCGAGACTGGGGAAGACCTAGAATGATGAGGACACCTGCAATGGACGAGGCAATTCTTCGTGCAGTTGACGATAACCCTAATGTCAGCGTCAGAGAAGTTGCTGCTGTACAAGGTAACGTTGACCACGTCACTGTATGGAGAGTGCTACAGGAGAACCAGTTGTTTCCGTACCATGTACAGCGTGTGCAGGCACTATCAGCAGCTGATTGGCCTCCACGGGTAAACTTCTGCGAATGGTTCATCCAACAATGTGTCAATCCTCATTTCAGTGCAAATGTTCTCTTTACGGATGAGGCTTCATTCCAACGTGATCAAATTGTAAATTTTCACAGTCAACATATGTGGGCTGACGAGAATCCGCACGCAATTGTGCAATCACGTCATCAACACAGATTTTCTGTGAACGTTTTGGCAGGCATTGTTGGTGATGTCTTGATTGGGCCCCATGTTCTTCCACCTACACTCAATGGAGCACGTTTTCATGATTTCATACGGGATACTCTACCTGTGCTGCTAGAACATGTGCCTTTACAAGTACGACACAACATGTGGTTCATGCACGATGGAGCTCCTGCACATTTCAGTCAAAGTGTTCATACGCTTCTCAACAACAGATTTGGTGACCGATGGATTGGTAGAGGCGGACCAATTCCATGGCCTCCACGCTCTCCTGACCTCGCTGTGTGTTTCCATTCCATGATTAATGTGATTTGAAGAGAAGTAATGAAATGAGCTCTAACATGGAAAGTAAGCGTTTCTGGACACATGTCCACATAACATATTTTTTTTCTTTGTGTGTGTGAGGAATTTTTCCTGAAAGTTTGGCCATACCTTTTTTTAACACCCTGTGTAAGCAGGAAAGTGGAATCAGTGCCTTAAAAAGCTGTATGCTGGAAGTAATGAAGGTCTGGAACTGGAGAACGCTGAGAAAGTCGATCTGGAATACAAGTGATACTGTATGTTGTGATGAGTTCAACCTTGCAGTCAATCAGTTAAAACCTGGGAAACCCTCTGGAGTTGTTGGTATTCAAGCAGAACTCATCAAGGCTGCTGGAGAACAGCTACTGAACTGTTCCATTTTATACAAGGTATATACGGAACTGGGGATCTCCCAACAGATTTAAAAAAAAATGAGTTAAAGTACAAATACTAAAGAAAGCTCCTGAAAACAGATGTGAACACTCCATTTGGCAACACGTACTTCTAAAATCTTGACCTCTGTCTTTTCAAGGAGCGTTGAAGGCAGGATAGATGCAATGATCACAGATGACCAGTTTGGGTTCAGCAGAGGGGCACATGAAAAGCAGTGCTCAGCTTATGATTAATTCCTTAGAAAAGGCTAGAGAAGTCTCAGAACACGTACATTGCATTCGTCAACTTAGAAAAACTATTTGACAGGGGTAGACATGTGACAGCTTTTTGAGATGCTGAGAGAGAGTGGCATAAAGCATAAGGATATAAGAGCAGTGCAGAAACTGTATAAGGAAGAGGTGACGGTGATAAGATGTGGGGAATATCTAGAAGAAGCTTCTGTTCAGCAAGTTGCGCAGAAGGTCTGCTCATTCTCTCCTGTCTTGTTCAGTGGATACATTCAGAGGACAATAGATGAAATTGGAGAGAAACTAGGAGCTATAGGAGGATTTAAAGTCCATGGTAAGAAAATACACAAGTTGAGATTTGATAATGATATCACAGTGTTAATGGAAATGGAAATGAGCGTTTGGCATTATTTTCCGGCAGGCCCCTTACAGGGAAGGTCCGGCCGCCTTGGTGCAGGTCTTATTAAATTCGACGCCACATTGGGCGATCTGCGTGCTGGATGGGGATGGAATGATGATGAAGACAACACAACACCCAGTCCCTGAGTGGAGAAAATCCCCGACCAAGCCAGGAATTGAACCCGGGCCCATAGGACAGCAATCCGTCATGCTAACCACTCAGCTATCGGGGCAGACAAAGTATTAATGAAGATACAAAACAATTAGAAGCAAAGTGGCTAGATAGAAATCATCCTCAGCTTGTCGATAACATAAAAATTAATAACAGTAAAACACAGATGTTTGTGGTCAGGAGACAAAACACGGTTGCTCAATGCTCACTTAACTATACATGATTGGAGACCATTGAATCTTTCACATAAACAGGGAATAAGATTACATCAGATGGAAGATCAAAGGAGAATATTGCAAGCTGAATCTACCATGAAAAGGCTGCTTTTTCACTAATGGAGAAACCTTTTCACATCCAGCTGCATAGACAAATACCTCAGGAAAGAATTCATAAACATGTTTGTTTGGAGTGTTCTACTGTACAGAAGTGAAACATGAACACCTGGAGAAGCTGTAAAACACAAAATAATAGCCTTCAAGATGTGGCTGCAGTGTAGCAGGACATGGGTAAATTCCTGTTCCACTATATGAAGACTAGTCACGTCATCTGTAGATGTTCACAATGTTGAAGTAAAGTAGGGAGGTCAAATATCGACAGACCTACTATTTGTACCGTATCGGTTCCTACAGAAAGGGCATACAAAGAAAGATGTAGCTGCATTGGGTGCACTCTTGTTTGAGTTCTCATAGATAAAGAATGTATTAACATCATGTTAATGGACTGAATAGTGAATGCAGTTATGAAATAAATATTTGGAAATAGATTGTTGAAAGTGAAAATACGTGTTCATTCAACATTTGATAATTTGGTCTAAGTCGCTAGTCGGAAAGCTTAAGCAATTTCTTGCAGCAGAGAAGATGCTTCAGAGAAGTCTACATGGGAGTGACACAGTACAGCGAGTCCACAAAATTCAACCTGGTGACCAGAATTACATACAAGCCAGATTCATCAAAGAGAGGTAATCCTTCAACGGAACATTGTGACACATGGTACAGAATGCAGGTGAAATAGTACCGTGCAGTAACAGACTAAACTAAACCAACTAATGCAACCAAAACCCAAATGTATATTTTTTTCATTGTATAGCACTACCACAAAATGCTAGAAGTTGCCTGAGTAGACAAGGTATCAAAATGAAGAGGTGCTCCAGAGAGTGGAGGAAGAGAAACCATGTCTTTGGAAGCTTTTCCAACGCGGAAAGGACATGTGGGTTGGCCATCTGTTGAGACATGATGGTGTCATTTAAAAGTATAATTGAAGAGACATGAGAGAAGAACACAAGAGGCAGACAGAGACTAGAATACATCAACTAGACTGTGGCGAATGTCAGCTGCCCCACCTACACCGTTCTCAAGGGGAAAAGCAAGACAGAGAAGCATGGCAAGCCGCTGCCAACCAACCTGATGGTTGGAGACCTAACAAGGAGGACGAGGAGGAGGAGGAGGAGGAGGAGGAAGAAGAAGAAGAAGAAGAAGAAGAAGGAGAGAGGAAGGAGATCCTTTGCATGATATCTTTTAAAATACTGTAGGATGAGTCAGTTTACAGGCTGTATCTGCATCATATGTTAGTGTACGTGCCTGCCGTTTACAGACTACTGAATGCAGTGGCTTAACTTAAATAAAAATGAACATACTTCTTGTTGGAGAGGACACGGAAATTTGAAGCTGATATTGGCAGCCATGAAGCTGTAATAGAAGTGAGGGAAAGGCATGAAACTGTGTAGAAGTAAAGAACATTTGATTACTATGCAGCAGAGTTCTGAAGAGTGTGCCTGATAACAGTGTGTCAGTTGCCCAATGAGAGTTTCAGCCCCATTATCAGATAACATCCTGTGGTCAACTTCTGTCTTACACAGTCACAGCATGGGTTTAGAATTTTAAAGAAACTGCTTCAGCTTTGGGGGAAAAAAAGCCTAGTGTGGCTGTACAGTCTGTACATACCCGTGGAACATTATTGCCATGTGAACTGCCATTGAAAGCAGTCCTTGTTGTGCAAAAATTTGAATCATCATTGCAGCTCAGATGATGGAGTGTTCATAGAATGAGCTATAAACTTCAGTTTCATCCATAGAAACTTCAGATTGTGTAGCAACTGGATTCTAACGACCATGTCCTGCACCTACAGATTTGTGAAAAAATATTGGTTAAAGTTATTGTAGATGCAGATTTTATTCAAAATCTTCAAGTCTCAGAATTAAGCACTTTTCCACTTAAGTGGTTGCATGATTAAGCAAAACTTTCATTACCGGGCTCAAGGGAACCAAGTACCAGTTACCACATGGTTTTGCAGTGTCACATTGTAGGTCGATAGGCCAGCATATTTTAAATCTTAAATAATGTTTATGACATTCTTTCACATTTTTCTAATTATTTGAAGTTTTTCCATTTCTCTGTGCCACCCTGTGTTAGTACTTCTCGCTATTCACGTTTTAAGTGAGACACAAATTTGAAAACACAATAAACAGGCTTGTATACTGTGCTACATATGATAGATGGACTTGTCTAGAATAAATTATTCGAGATTAGATTTAAAGTTTGAACTGTTACATGTCAGACTCCTGTGTTATTAGGCAAACAACATAAGATTTTTGTTGCAAGACTGAATTAGGCTCATAAGCATCAAAATTTCCCTATTATTAATGGAAGTAACTGAAGAATCAGTGGTTGAGGTAACTGGCTACAAAGGGTTGTGTTATCAGTTGTCTAATACACACCAAAATTTTGTTGGTTTGGTTATCTTGGGAGAGCAGCAAAAGGAAAAGTAATTTATATCCCAGATGAGACTAAAAATCATCAGTTAATTAGAAATTGCACTAAGTTTCTGCTTTATTTGAAGGGAACATATGTTATGTACAACCGCACCAGGGTTTTTCTTCAAAGCTGAAGCAGTTTCTGCTTGTGAAACTGGAAAAGAGAATTTTTAAAAAAGACACACGAATTGATTATGAAAAAGTGAACTGCGTAATGATTATGTGGCTCAGTTGTTTGGGAGGGAAACTGTTCACAAGATGGTGGAAGAATATGTTAGAAAATAGTGTATTAAGTAACCAAACAATTTTAGAAAATTGTTTACAGATCAGGTGACCATATCCATTGCCTGGTAAAGGAAATGAAACAGTCATCAGACATGATCAGATGTCAATGTAACTTCGTACATGTACTCACCTGAGAGATTTTGGAAGGGGCCTCGTTGTAGGTGTCCATATGGATGGCTGGTTAAACTGTGCAATATCCAGATCTCTGGGGCCATTGTATGTGATAGTGACTCAGTGTTAGACTGCATGGGAATGTGAGGGCAAGAATACTTAGCATCAAGGTTCAGGTGACCACCTCTGACCTCCACAAGGGAGAACCACCAAATTGTGCACCAAACATGTAACATCTTCACATCCACACCTGTCATCTGAGCACAAGCAGTCGACTCCCTGCAACATTCTATGTCATTACACACGCTTGGTGCGACAACCAGACTAGGGAATTTCCATTCCAAGATTAGGATGCCGTTAAGATCACCACACAAATACCTGTGTTTGAAGCATTGTGAAGAACTGGAAAGCATGAACTGCTTGTGGATAGCACTACCCCGGATGACCATCATCAGTGAGTATGGTGGCAACTGGGGAGAGGTGCCAATTTTCCAATGTTTTGGAGAGGCACAGCAATATTACCCCTACTGTCATAGTGTGGGTAGCCTGTGGACATGACTTCACTTCATGGCTGGTACTGATTGAGAGTGCTCTGGTGGCGCAGTGGTACAACATGGGCATCCTGTGTCCTGGAATGTAACACATTTGCTGTGGTCACTGTTAGTTATTTACATTAACTGCTTGTCCTGAAAACAACTCATGAAATAACTAAGTTGCTACAGATGTATTTTGAGGCAGCAGACTCCTACAAAGCTACAATGTCCATTCCAGTTGGAAATTATCTCAAGCACTAAATAGTGCTAAAATGAATTCAAGTGCTGCATTTTTATCACACATCAGTTACATATCCGTTACCATCTATACATTCCACATTATAACTGATGACAGCATACAACTTTACAAGTTAGTCTTTATCTTTTACATTGTGTAGATCAGGGCTTCCCAACGTGTGGTCCACGGACCCCTTAGGGGTCCGCCGGCTCTGTCTAGGGGGTCTGTGGCCACCTTTCACCAAATCGTGTAAAATAATGAGTAAAATTATTGAATAAAAATGTGAAAATCAAATTCATCACTATTTTTTATTTTCATGTGGAAAACATGTGTACTTTTACTTCAGGTTGTATTCCCAAGCAGCCTTTGCGGTTCGTGAATGAGAACGCATACACAGTTTAGTGCCGGAGAATGCGGTCTCTCTGATCGACTGTTTCGCAACAATACGGGGGTCGTTTGTGCGCCGGCTCAGGGCCCCAGATGCGCTGAAACCTTTTACGCATGTGCGCAGTGAGCTTTGTCGACCAACCACAGCACTCGCTGGCACCTATGCGGCCCCAGGGATCATTATGTTCAACTTGCTTTGTCAATCCACTACCTATTTCATAAGTCGATTTTTGGCCAGTTTATTACTTCTAACATGGATTGGTGGTTGAAGTCAGAATCATTAAAGTAGGGTGCAGTTTCTCGATCGCCTTCACAACAAGGGAAGTTTCCAGTTGTAATGAATCAGGAGGGAGAGGGCGACCAAAGGAAGAACAATCACAAGAAGCTCCACAGCCGGATTTATTATGTGAAAACGCTGCAAGTACTCCATTGGTTGCAATATCCTGTGGAAGTGGAATAACCAAGACGCGTAAGCACAACGAAAGCTATTTAGAAATGGGCTTTATGGAGACAATGGAGGGTAAAGCTCAGTGTGTAATTTGTGCGCGAGTCCTTCCGAATAGTTCAATGGTTCCAGTTAAATTGTGCCGTCATTTTGAAGCTACACGCCCGGATTTCCATGCTAAAGACATCGATTTTTTCAAAAGGAAGAGTGCTGAACTAGCTGCTTTTCAGCATTGCATGAAAATTTGGACGTGACGTTGATTGCTCTTGGAGGAAGGTAGCTCCAACGTGTGAAATGTCAATTACCAAGTACTTTAATCAGGCTATAGTGTGTTGAACAAAGGGAGTAAATCCACTAGTAAGAGTCTGGATACAGTGGGAATTCAAACTGGATCATTAATTTCAAGTTGTTTTCATTCCTCTCAAAACCAAAGACTATTGATACTTTGGGGGTGGGGGGTCATTGGGAACATGGCACTTGCATTAAGAAGCTTTCAGTTCCCATGGGTTTCACTCTGAAATTTGAAGTTACTGTGCTCTTGACCATGGATTTTCTTGACAAGTGACGTAGTGGCAATTATCACGCCTGATTTAGTCCACAGCATGTCTCCTAGGCAGTATGGCATTATCATAGAGTAACTGCCCCAACTAGCCAGTGTCTCCAAGTGCAGGAATATAGATGCCCATCACCCTGCCTTGCAGACACAGTGTGTCCATTGTCTCTCTCATGACATGCTCAAAAGAACAGAAAAATTCTCCACGCAGTATGCAGCCCAAAGCAGAACACATACATACTAAGAGAACAAGATGCTTGCCGAAGGTCTGACTATCATTTGTCGATTAGAGAGACAGAAGGTGTAACATATCATTTTCTTCGAAGTGTTGGTCTCACCTTAGTCCTCATGTGGTACCTCTCATCTGACTGTTTCATGGTGCCATTTTCGAAGATAACAATGCTCACCCATACTTGGCATGTATGTGTCTCTGTCAACTATCTGCATGATGCTGAGGTACTCCCATGGCCAGCAGGATCCCCAAATCTGTTACTGATTAAAAATGTGTGGGTCCAACTCAGATGTCAACTTCATCCCAGTGCCAGTATCTAGTATATCAAGGACCAGTTACAACATTTGGCGGCCTGCTTTATGACAATCTTCTCCACCAAATCAGTCTATGAAGTCAGGGCCAGAGGGGGTGCAACATCATACTGATAAGTAGGCTCAGACTGTAAAGTTATTTGTAATTTTGCCTCAATTTTGTAATCACTGAAATAACATCATGTATCCTCTGAACATGTGAAGTTTCATTTTGTTTCCTGCACCCCTTTCTGCGTGCTTCACTTTTTTTGTCAGCACACACAAAAGTAGATGAATACAGTAATTTTTGGGTACAGAACTGAGGTTTCTCACAAAGTATTCCTTGTAATTGTGTCTTGATTCCATTCCCAGTGTCTCCTTCCTTGACTTGCTGATCGTTCTCTCAACCACTTCTAACTTAACAAGTTTTCATATCCAGTAAAAGTGCTAGGTGTCCAATACAACAAGCGATTATGAATTTATTGAAATAAGACAGTCTTGGTTGCAAATTGTTTTATCTGTTTATTGACAATAGATAAAAAAGTTTACAACCAAGACTGTTTTATTTCAAGAAGATTTTCATATCAAGTTTATTGCTGACAGATCATTGTTATAGATAAAATTTGTATACATGACATGTATAACTGATGCACTTCATTCTATCTGACACTTATTTCCACAGAAACCCAAAAAATATGTAAAAATGTTCATTGATTAGTAAAGAGAAATATTTTCTATCCTCTATGGATGTCTGTCTGTTGCAAAGCTGTTTTGTGTAGGACAGTGGGCACACTTAAATGATGTCTGTACTTCTATTGATAGTTAAACATACACCAGCACCTGTGGAGTGAAGTAGTAATTACTTTCTGTCCTACAAAAACAGTGCCAATCTCACTGCCAAATAGCCCCTGGGAGAGAAAAAAAAGTGATCTAAAAATCATGCAGATTCCTTTATTTGGCAACATGGATGAAGATGTTGGAGGAAATGAGACTAGTGAGACTAATCTGGGGTTAAGTAGAAAACTCTGGGTCAGGAAAGTCTCCCGGAAAACTGAGAAGGGAAATCTGACTGAGACGTTATTATATTACTATGCAAGTTTGTCTTATAATGTTGTTGCCTTTGTTACTTGCCCATCTTTATTCTCTCTCTCTCTCTCTCTCTCTCTCAAACTCAGACATACTAATTGTTCTTTATGCTTTTCTGCTACCTGTAGCCTTCACAGTGTTAATTTACATCCAAGAGTCTTTAAAATTATCATACTTTTTGCTCACCTATAAAAAATGTCTCGTCTTATTTTATCCTCCTTTGACAATTTTCCAAGAAAATGCAGTCTTTTCTTTAAAGGCACACTGTAGTTACTGTGTGTAGCAATTTACATCCTTTTTCACACAGCACTACTCATTTCAGCTCACAAGGGAATGGACTGACTGTCATGGGAAAACCTGCTGTAGATTTTTTTCTCAGTTGTAAATTTTGTCAGTTGTAAATTTCAGCGGCTTATACATTTTGGAAGTTCGCAAAAAATCTTATGAAAATGGATATGGTTTGACAAATGCAACTAAGAGATTGGTATCTCAGGATGATGTCACTAGCTCTTGTTATGGCGAGTGTAGAGCATTTGATCAGGTCTTACTTTTTCCTTTTTTGTGTCTGGAAACCAGGTCACAATCTTTTAGCCCAGTATAGGGCAATGTCCAAGGTTTCTTTCTTGGCCAGCTTTAAATCACCAGGGTTGCATCAATAAGGGCAGATTGGGCAGGCGAGCAGATGCTCTGTACCCTGCACAGCACCACAGTCACTTATCATCTGTGGTTCCAAGACCCCACCTAATCATATTAGTCTTCACTGGGGCCACCCCTGGCCTTATTTGGTTCAGTGTCCTCCATGTCTTCCAGTTTGTGCTGAATCCGCTGGACACTTCCTATGCATGTGGGTAATGAGCTGGTGGTACTTCTATTATCGTGGCTAAGAACCTTTTACGGGATTTTAATTACCCTGGTTTACACTCACTGCCAAAAAAGGGGATGCCGATTGTCAATAGTTTGTCTGAACCTCTCTGTGAATTCATGTAATATTCTCCGAGAGTTGGGATTCGCAAACCCAGCAGCTCTATATAGTTTTGGTAGGGAGTAGGCTTCATGCATCCCATTGTTAATCGACATGTTTCATTGAGACGGATGTCAACCTTCTTTGCATGGATTAATCTGGACCATATTGGGCAAGCGTATTTGGCTGTAGAGAAGAATGAGACTTCTGCAGTGGTTCTTAATATGGAAGGTTTAGTACCCCATTTGCTGTTAGCTAGTTTCCGCATAATATTATTTCTGGCAGTTACCTTTTGTTGTGTCTTTCCACAATGGTACTTGTATGTCACAGATCTATCGTGCACCACACCCAGGTAATTTGGTTTGTCGGTATGCTCCAGTGTCATATTATTCCAAGAGACGTTAAGTTTACGCTTAGCTTGCCAGGATCAAAGGTGGAAGGCAGTGACTTGTGTTTTGGACGGGTTTGGCTTAAGAAAGTTGTTTTTATAATACTCTGACATTTCTCTGAGAGCTTTCTCCAGCTTCTGTTGTACATCCTCAAAGGTCCTCCCCTGTGCTGTAATTGGCAGATCATCCGGATACAAGAAATGTTTGTATGCTTAGGCATCCGTTGGTCATTGTTGTTCAGATTAAATAGTGAGGGTGCCAAAACGCTTCCTTGGGCCAGACCATTTTTCTGGTTTCTCCATCTGCTCTTTTTTCCCCATTGAGGACAACATAAAATTGTCTATTTTGTAATAGGGATTCAATAATCTTAAAAAATTGATAGCCTCTTAGTTCATTATAGAGCTTCTGGAGCAGCAGCCTGTGGTTAATTGTATCATATGCAGAACTAAGGTCAACCTGTTATCTTTTTATTTTCATATCCTTCCTCGATGTGTTCAGTCAAACACAGAATTTGGCTAGTACATGATTTCCAGATCTAACAACAGCTTGTTGAGGAATAAGTTTCATCTCAATAGAGTCTGTCATGCAATTTAAAATAAGTTTCTCACACAGTTTATAAAGATTACACAGGAGAGATATTGAGCAATAGTTCTTCGGTCAATCAGGTGCCTCCCCGGGTTTCAAGAGTGCCACTATTCTTGCCTTCCTCCACATCTTGGGGATGTTACATGTTTCGCAAGATTGATTGAAAAGTTGCAGGATCCAGTTCTTTGTGTCCAGTCCAAAGCATTTGATCTGCTCCGTGCACATGTCATCCAACCCAGCTGCTTTGGCGCTTTTCATATGAAAAGACCCTTGTTGAATTCCTTCATTGTAAACAGTTTTAACACTGATTCTCCAAGTCCTGTTAATTTTTTACTTTCTGTTGTTTTGTATTTGTCTATCAATTCAGGAGCAGGTGATGAGCCACTTGGTTAGGTGTTACTGTGGCAGAGTGTTTGGGACCAATTGGGTCACCGTCAAGTTTTTAAAATAAGATTCCAGTCTATTTTGTTGCTATGTGTCATATCCATAATCTCCAGGGTCTCCATCCATCTATTTTGTTGAGCTTCACTTAGCATTTCCATAAAAGTTGTACCACATACTATTGTTTCTTGACTGAAGGGGTCCTTTTGGCATAATTCCTCGTACTTGGCTAGGAGTTGCCTGGAGTCATGTGATATAGCATAGTATAAATGATTTATCTTGCATCAAACGACTCAAAAACAAAGTTTTTACTAAACAATAATGGAAAAAGCTTCCTCTGTCAGTCTCATTGACAGCCTCAGTGATTTATACCAGTACTAGTCTGAGCACTTCTCAGCAGGCAGTGGCACTATTCAGGGCAAAAAGTAGACAGGAGTCACTGTTCCTGCCCTGGCCAGTTTACCACAGCTTCCCCTACCAATATTACTATTGATATACTTTAGTATCTTATATTAATTAATAAAATTATACCAATATGAGACACCATCACAAATGCTGTAATACAAACGTACCACTTTTGAGGATGAGTCTGGTGAAGTTTGCAGCGATTGGACTGCCAACGGAGGGTGAGAACTGTTTGGTGGATGGTGTGAGGACAGTATGTTACTGTAGGTTGAGGCCTGGATAATTACGGGAGTGGAGAATGTGTTGTAAAGATAACTCCCATCTGCACAGTTCAGAAAAGCTGGTGGTGGAGGGAAGGATCCAGATGCCTTGGGTAGTGAAGCAACCATTGAAATCAAGTTTGTTATGTTCAGCTGCATGTTGTGCCACAGGGTGGCCTACATTGCTCTTGGCCACAGTTTGGCAGTGGTTATTCATCCTGGTGGACAGCTGGTTGGTAGTCATACGAATATAAAAAGCTGTGCAACGGTTGTAGCAGAGCTGGTAAATGACATTGCTGCTCTCAGAGGGGGCCTGGACCCTGATGCGGTAAGATAAACCTGTGACAGGACTGGATTAGGAAGTGCTGGGTGGGTGGATCGGGCAGGTTTGGCACCTGGGTCCGCCGCAGGGATATGATCCTTGTGGCAAGGGGTTGGTATTGGGAGTAGCATGGGAATGGACTAGGATGTTATGGAGGTTATGTGGGTGATGGAACACCACTTTAGGAGGGGTGGGAAATATCTCGGGTAGGATGTCCCTCATTTCAGAGCATGGTGATAGGTAATGAAAGCCCAGGTAATCAAAGCCGTGGCAAAAGATGTGGTTTAGTTGTTCCAGTGTGGGGTGGTACTGGCTGATGAAGAGGACATTCCTTTGTGGTTGGTTTTTCGGGGTGGTGGGAGAACTGAGGTTGTGTGGGGAAATGGCATGGGAGATCTTTGTGCGGACTAGGTCTGGAGGATAGTGCGTGTCTGTGAAGGCCTTGGTGAGCCCCTCAGCACACTAAGCAAGGGAGTTTTTGTCACTGCAGATATGCCGTCCCTGGGTAGCCAGGCCATGTGGGAGAGATCTTTTTCTGTGAAAGGGATGACAGCTGTCAAAATGCAGGTACTGTTGGTGGTCGGTGGGTTTAATGTATCCAGAGGTGCAGATGGAGCCATCACAAAGGAGGAAGTCAACATCTGGAAAGATGGGATGCTGGGTTAAGGAAAACTATATGACGTGCATGGCAGAGAAGGTGATGTGGTTTTGAAAGAACGAAGTTAGGTTGTCTTGGCCCTGGGTCCAGATCATGAAGGTACCCTCAATGAACCTGATCCAGACTAGGGGTTTGATGTTTTGGGAGGCTGGGGAGATCTCCTCTAGATGGCCCATAAAAAGGTTGGCATAGAAGACTGCCATGTGGGTGCCCATGGCTGTGCCGCAGATTTGTTTATATACCTTCACTTCAAATGAGAAGTAGTTGTGGGTTAGGATAAAGTTAGTAAGATGTATGAGGAATGAGGTTATGGGTTTGGAGTCTGAAGGATGTTGAGAAAGATAGTTTTCAGTATTGGTAAGACCATGGGCATGAGGGATGTTGATGTATGGGGAGGTGGCATCAACAGTGACGAGTAGGGATCCAGGAGGTAAAGGGGTGGGGATGGTGAAGTGTCATCAAAGACACCAACCTCTACTTTCACCGACTCTCCACCATTTTCACCCCTTTACCTCCTGGATCCCTACTTGTCACTGTTGATGCCACCTCCCCATACATCAACATCCCTCATGCTCATGCTCATGGTCTTAATGCTATTGAACACTACCTTTCCCAACATCCTTCAGACTACAAACCCACTACCTCATTCCTCATACATCCTACTAAATTTATCCTAACCCACAACTACTTCTCATTTGAAGGGTAGGTATATAAAAAAATCCGTGGCACAGCCATGGGCACCTGCATGGCAGTCTTCTTTGCCAACCTTTTTATGGCACTAGCCTCCCAAAATGCCAAACCCCTAGGCTGGTCAGGTTCATTGATGCTACCTTCATGATCTGGACCAAGGCCCAAGACAATCTAACTTCATTCCTTCACAACCTCATCACCTTCTCTCCCATGCACTTCACATGGTTTTCCGCAGACCAGTGTGCCATCTTTCTAGACATAGACTTCCTCCTCTCTGAGGGCTCCATCTGCAGCTCTGTATGCATTAAACCCACCAACCACCAACAGTACCTGCTTTTTGACAGCTGTCATCCCTTTCACACAAAGAAATCTGTCCAACATGGCCTGGTTATGTGCTCAGTATGCTGATGGGCTCACTAAGGCCTTCACAGACAGGCACTATCCTTCAGACCTAGTCCGCAAGCAGATGTCCCATGCCATTTCCCCTCACAACCCCAAATATCCCACTACCCCCAAAAACCAGCCACAAAGGGTGTCCCCTTTGTCACCCAGGACCACCCCACACTGAAACAACTGAACCACATCCTTTCCTAGGTCTTTGATTACCTATCATTGTGCCCTGAAATGGGGGGCATCCTACCCGAGATACTTCCCACTCTTCCTTCAGCGACCCACCCAATCTCGACAACATCCTAGCCATCCCTATGCCACTCCCAATCCCACTCCCTTGCCACAAGGATCATATTGGTATGGAAGACTCAGGTCCAAATCTTGCCCAATCAACCCACCCAGAATTTCCTATTCCAGCCCTGTCACAAGTTTATCCTACCCCATCAGGGGGCAGGCCACCTGTGAAAGCAGCCATGTCATTTACCAGCTCTGCTACAATCATTGCACAGCTTTTTGTACTGGTATGACTACTGACCAGCTGTCCACCAGGATAAATGGCCACTGCCATACCATGGCCAGGACCAAAGTAGACCACTCTGCGGCACAATGTGCAGCTGAACATAATACACTTGATTTAAATGGCTGCTTTACTACTTAGCAAGAAAACTTCAATATTAAGAAGTTCTTAATGTTAGTTGATGTTTTTGGATCCTGCTCTTAGTTACTACAAGCTTATTATTATAAAATACAATTGAGAACCGCAGGCCGCGCAAACACTTGATTTTGGCTGCATGCAGCCCATGTGCTGCAGTTTGATGACCACTGATTTAAGTGTTCCACATATATAGTAGGAACAGCTGAAATACTCAACATTGAAGACTTCAAAACAAGTATGTTTGAAGGAACAAAATCTAATATGCTAATGAGGCTTCAAGTGAGAGTGCCGTTTTTGATTATCAGCTATGTCTGAAACAAAAGCTGGAAACTAAAATTATCTTGCTTGACAAAGGTGGATCTCTCTCTCTCTCTCTCTCTCTCTCTCTCTCTCTCTCTCACACACACACACACACACACACACACACACACACACACACACACACACACACACAGAGAGAGAGATAGAGAGAGAGAGAGAGAGAGTCGTTCTGTAGGCTCCAGTGTGCTTGTGCTATTTGTTTGCCTCGAATGACCTATCAGAAACTTTGATCCAAGTGAAAAAGATCAATGTTTTTCATGCAGGTCTTGAGGTGGAGTCATCAAAGTGAAAAGAAAACATTATACTTTTTTGTATGCCATGATTTCTGCTGTTTACTTCTTCTAGATTCCAGGACAAGTCATAAAAATTCTGAGTTATTATCAGTTTCATTTCAAACTCACCCTAGTGGAGAAGTGTAGATACTTTCACATTGTATGATGAATGTATTTCAACCATTGGACCAAAAATGGAATGGTTTTTATTAGACCAAGAATTTTTCCATTAGTGGAAAGCACAATACAGAATATTAACATAGAAAATTATTATGGATAGATCACTACCATTTTCAATTTACCAATGTGACAATATTCTTAAGTTGAAGTCACAAGTACACTATCAGCTTACCTCCCCTCAGTTTCAGAATCTTATTAAATATACAGAGCACTCCTCAAA
Organism: Schistocerca nitens; assembly: GCF_023898315.1. Classification (NCBI taxonomy): domain Eukaryota; kingdom Metazoa; phylum Arthropoda; class Insecta; order Orthoptera; family Acrididae; genus Schistocerca; species Schistocerca nitens. Next base: position 357,083,853 of record NC_064615.1, read on the forward strand.
ATTTAGCAATATTAGGTTGCCTTCATTCCTAATTCTATCCCAATTTCCTGTAAAAATATTAAATCTCTCTGCAGCTCATATACTTGTCAACTCTCATCCATACTTAAATGTTAATGTTGCACAAAAAATTATGTTAGAAGTCATGTATCAATATTTTACTATTTTGGAATTGTTACAAAGATAAAGTTAGCATTTTGGAAATCATGTATTTATGATTAATACTTACCAATTTGAAAGCAATTATATGGATAAAATGTAAGTTAGATTGTCCTGTGAATATTTAGTCATGTGATCTCTGTCACATAGTACGGGAATTCTGCATTGTACACCAACCCATTCAAAGTGTAAAAAATGTGAGAGATATGTTAAATTCTTTTTTTTTAAGTAGTGGCTTCCATTCCATATCACATATTAGCAGTTAAAATTCTGCACACAGGATTTTTTAAAACTTGACTACTAGGAAAAAAAGAATCTTGGTTTCAGTATGACAAGTTGGACTGTTCTTTTGTTAGTTATGTAAAATGAACACGCAAGTACCTCACTGGATGCTGAGATACAGGTCACCAAAAAGTAGTGTACATAAATTATAAGAGGATATTCTTCAGGAAACCAAAACTTCAGTGTTGCTAATGTCCATCAAGTGAATATTTACTAAAAATTTGATGAAGAAATGAGTTCGGTAGTGAACTACTTGTGCATCACCCTGTATGTGTAGTAGTTGACCAATCTGTCATGAGGGACATACTAACGATGCATGCTAAACATATTGGTTGGGAAACACCTGCCAAATAATAATTCAGATGACAAAATTATACACTCCTGGAAATGGAAAAAAGAACACATTGACACCGGTGTGTCAGACCCACCATACTTGCTCCGGACACTGCGAGAGGGCTGTACAAGCAATGATCACACGCACGGCACAGCGGACACACCAGGAACCACGGTGTTGGCCGTCGAATGGCGCTAGCTGCGCATCATTTGTGCACCGCTGCCGTCAGTGTCAGCCAGTTTGCCGTGGCATACGGAGCTCCATCGCAGTCTTTAACACTGGTAGCATGCCGCGACAGCGTGGACGTGAACCGTATGTGCAGTTGACGGACTTTGAGCGAGGGCGTATAGTGGGCATGCGGGAGGCCGGGTGGACGTACCGCCGAATTGCTCAACACGTGGGGCGTGAGGTCTCCACAGTACATCGATGTTGTCGCCAGTGGTCGGCGGAAGGTGCACGTGCCCGTCGACCTGGGACCGGACCGCAGCGACGCACGGATGCACGCCAAGACCGTAGGATCCTACGCAGTGCCGTAGGGGACCGCACCGCCACTTCCCAGCAAGTTAGGGACACTGTTGCTCCTGGGGTATCGGCGAGGACCATTCGCAACCGTCTCCATGAAGCTGGACTACGGTCCCGCACACCGTTAGGCCGTCTTCCGCTCACGCCCCAACATCGTGCAGCCCGCCTCCAGTGGTGTCGCGACAGGCGTGAATGGAGGGACGAATGGAGACGTGTCGTCTTCAGCGATGAGAGTCGCTTCTGCCTTGGTGCCAGTGATGGTCGTATGCGTGTTTGGCGCCGTGCAGGTGAGCGCCACAATCAGGACTGCATACGACCGAGGCACACAGGGCCAACACCCGGCATTATGGTGTGGGGAGCGATCTTCTACACTGGCCGTACACCACTGGTGATCGTCGAGGGGACACTGAATAGTGCACGGTACGTCCAAACCGTCATCGAACCCATCGTTCTACCATTCCTAGACCGGCAAGGGAACTTGCTGTTCCAACAGGACAATGCACGTCCGCATGTATCCCGTGCCACCCAACGTGCTCTAGAAGGTGTAAGTCAACTACCCTGGCCAGCAAGATCTCCGGATCTGTCCCCCATTGAGCATGTTTGGGACTGGATGAAGCGTCGTCTCACGCGGTCTGCACGTCCAGCACGAACGCTGGTCCAACTGAGGCGCCAGGTGGAAATGGCATGGCAAGCCGTTCCACAGGACTACATCCAGCATCTCTACGATCGTCTCCATGGGAGAATAGCAGCCTGCATTGCTGCGAAAGGTGGATATGCACTGTACTAGTGCCGACATTGTGCATGCTCTGTTGCCTGTGTCTATGTGCCTGTGGTTCTGTCAGTGTGATCATGTGTTGTATCTGACCCCAGGAATGTGTCAATAAAGTTTCCCCTTCCTGGGACAATGAATTCACGGTGTTCTTATTTCAATTTCCAGGAGTGTATAATGTACCATGTATTTGACGGAGCACTGAAAGACCTATATCGAAACAAGTCCCTGGAGTAAATGACATTCCTTTAGAACTATTGATATCCGTGGCAGAGCCAGCTGTGAAAAAACTATCCCATCTGGTGTGCAAGATGCATGTGGCAGGTGAAATAGCCTCAGACTTCAAGAAGACTGTAGCAGTTCTAGTTCTGAAGAAAGCAGGTACTGACATGTGTGAATATTACTGAAATATCTGTTTAATAAATTGTGGAAGAATGGGGAAACTGGTAGAAGCTGACCTGCATTCGTAGACTTAGAGAAAGTTTTGACATTGTTGACTGGAATATTCTTTGAAACTCTAAAGGTAGCAACGGTAAAATATGGAAAGTGAAAGGTTATTTACAACTTGTACAGAAACCAGGTGACAGTTACAAGAGTCAAATGGCTCGAAAGGGAAGCAGTGGTTGAGAGGGGAGTGAGACAAGGTTGTAGCCTATCCGCAATGTTATTCACCCAATATCATTAAATCCATGCAGTGAGCAAACAGTAAAGGAAACCAAGGAAATATTTGAGAATTAAAGGAATTAAAGGTCATGGAGAAGAAATAAAAACCTTGAAGTTTGCTGATGACATTGTAGTTCTGTCTTGGGATAGCAAAGGACTTGCAACATCAGTTGAATGGAATGACCAATGACCTGAAAGGATATAAGGTGAATATCAACAAAAGCAAAACAAGGTTAATGGAATGTAGTAGCATTAAATCAGGTGCCGTTGAGACTATTACATTAAGAAACGAGACACTTAGACTAGTAGATGATTTTTGCTATTTGGGCAGCAAAATAAATCATGATGGCTGAAGTAGAAAGGATTTAAAATGTAGACTGGCAGTGGCAAGAAAAGTGCTTCTGAAGAGGATTTTGTTGATATCGAATATAGATTTAAGTGCTAGGAAGTATTTTCTGAAGGTATTTGTATGGAGTTTAGCCATGTATGGAAGTGAAACATGGACGGTAAACTGTTGAGACAAGAAGAGAATAGAAGCTTTTGAAATGTAGTGCTTCAGAAGAATGCTGAAGATAGTTGGGTAGACCGTGTAACTAATGAAGATGTACTGAATAGAATTGTGGAGAAAAGAAATTTATGGTACAACTTGACTGAGAGAAGGGATTGGTTGATAGAATTCATTCTGAGACATCAAGGGATCACTAATTTAGTACTGGAGGGAAGTATGAGTGGTAAATATCAAAGAGGGAGAGCAATAGATGAATACAGTAAGGAGATTCAGAAGGATGTAGTTTGCAGTAGTTATTTGGAGATAGAGCCTTGCACAGGCTAGTGTAGCATGGAGAACTGCATCAGAACAGTCTTCAGACAGAAAACTACAACAGCAACAACCATGTGATTCTCAGTCCATGCTTCTGTCTGCACTCAGCTCAGTGAAGTAGTGTGTGTTTTTCTATTGCTTTAAGCATATACCTAGGTAATTTTATGTGGTTTCATTAACTCTTTTTCAATACTGTTTCATTACTAATTAAGTACCATGTATCATGGAACATACTTTACATGAAGCAGTTAATGTGATACATCAGACATACAGTTTGAACACCAAGTTTTCTTTTACATTAGTGGGGACATTAACCCTAGGTGTTCCATAATATACATGCAGCTGTATGTACCCTGTACATAAGTTGCATCCAAAGCAGTGAGTGATTTTAGCATTTCAAACGTATTGCAGCATTATTAATTGCACCTACCATCCACCACTTACAGAAGAATGCTATGAAAATTAAAAGAGTTATGAATTTCAAAAATAACTCAGAGATGTTGCTGGCAGAATGTGTAAGAGCATAGGATTTCAGACTAAATAAAAATCTAGTTCAAATATATTGTGGTTTGTTGTATGGCATTAAGAGGGGGGGGGGGGTAGTGTGGAAAACTATCTATTATGACACCATTTTCCAAGCTATAAGATACTGAAAATTTAGTTTTTAATGTTATGACCATAGATGAAACAACTGAGAATTTGATAATGGTGGTTTCATGTTTGCTGTAGAGTGATGAAAATGGATTAGATCCGTCACCAAATCATCAGGGGGATGTCGTTCATATTTTATGAGAAGGTACAGTTGCATGATCTGCTGACTGGTTCACTATTTCTTGACGGAATAACAGATATCTGTTTTCTTCCCTTGTTCAACCATTTCTTAATATTTAATTCAGCCTATGCTTAAAAACTGTTTTTTTCAACCTCATTTATAAGTCCATGTTTTAAATGAAGAAACCCCACAACAGTTCTTAATCTACAATCTTTTATTGTGTACACAGCTGGAACACTTACATTTCCATCATGTGGTGCAAATTGTAATAATGAAAAGTTGTATTACACAACAATGGAAAGGGATCCTCAAGTCTGAAATGTCAGACAAGGTACAATGCAGCTAAAATTTCTAAAATGAATTAAAATAAATTAAAAGAGGGAATAAGGATGTTACTTACAAATAAAAACAGTGAACCATCTGAGGTCATCCTAACCCACATGTTGTCAAGGAGCCAAAGGTTACATGTCAAAAAGATGAAAGGGACCTAGAAAAATATGAAAAAATGTAAATCATGGCAAGAGACCAAAACGCACTAGACCATTTCTTCTTGAAACATGTAAAATGCAATAAAAGTGTGGGAGAGGGCAGGGGGAGGGGAGGGAAGGGAAATCACATGCTGCGTGGAATTGCTTACATACGTTCCATAAAAACCATTCCCCCTTTGCTGTGCAACAGGGAACACAAACAGGGAAACTATGTAATAGTAAATACTATCTGTGAGTACTGAGGTGCACACTACCAATAGCACCAGCATGGTACCGAACAGATATGGGATTGGTGAACTTTTTAAACTTGGATGCGGAAAGTAATAGCAGAAAGGAGATGGAACCACCACTATAGTAATTCAAAGCTTAAGATGTCTTCATTCCCATCCTCTCAATATAACTAATGAACACACTGACCTGTATCACAGAAATGTTTTTGTTAACTATGATATTGTTCAGGCAGGCTAAGGTGTCCATATAACTCAATATTTTTCCTTATTTTTTAAATGTAAAGGTCCCATTCTCTCTTAATGTTGTGATGGCTTCATCTCCTTTCTGCTGTTAATTCCCATTTTTCCAGTTTAAACAGTTCACCAATCACATATTTGATTCATACCATGCCTGTCGTGTGCAGCTTTAGTGCTCATGAGTAGTATTTACGTAGTTTTCCTGTTGTGCAGCACAGGTGGAACAGTTTTCATGAAATTTACGTAAATATGTGATTTCTCTCCTCTCCCTCAAGATTCTAGTGATTTTTGGTGTCTGGTCGTGATGTCTGTTTCCCCCCCCCCCCCCCCCCCCTCGGTCATTTTTTTTTTTTTTTTTTTTTTTTTTACATGCAATCTTTGGCTCTGTGACAAAATGGGGGTGAGGATGACATCAGGTGGTTAAGTTATTTTATTTGTAAGTAATGTCCTGTTCTCTCTTTTAATTTGTTTTAATTCATTTTAGAAATTTTAGCAACATAGTACATTATCTGACATTTCGGACTTGCGGATCTCCTCAAATTGTCATATAACAGAATGTTTCCATTATTACAGTTTGCACCAGATGATGGAACTGTAAGTGTTCTAAAACTGGTCATGGAGTAAGCAACTGCTATGCAGTTTCGTCATTTATCAAAATGGATTTATACAGTTGCAGCTTAACTCTTTACTCATTTAAAAGGTATTGATGAAATTCAGAAAAAAAATGTTGAGGGAGTTGGAATTCACCACTGAGAAAGCGTTCTAAGAGCATTACAATTGCGTAAGATAGAAGGCAGAATTGTATTCCATTTATATAGGAATGCTGTTAAAGGATAAGTGTTCCAATGTTAAATGCCCAACAAAACATGTGGTAGTAGTCCAGTCACACTTTAATGCCCCTACTCTGTAGTGAAAATAAATCTTCAAAACCTTCAGTATTGTATCCAAAGTAGTTTTTTTAAATGTAAGTGGGGACACAGTATGAGGGTCATTCCGAAAGCAATACTACTTATTATCCCCTGCCTCCTTTTTTAAACTGATTTTATCATATTTCAATTATTTATTGCACAAGAACTAAACATTGTACAGATGTCATACATATTGCATTTTGAAAAGAAATTCTGAAAGTTTTTTTTTACAACATTCGATATGTGAGCCATGAGTGACCCAGAAGACGTGTATGAATGTCCCTCGTATGCGCTCCACATTCAATTCACTTACACTGGGACATCCGCTTCTCTTTGCCAGGCACAAGCAACCCTCTGTAATGAATTTGTTGTGCCAGTGGTAAATGGCTTTCCTTGTTGGTGGCTTCTTACCGTACTTGGTTCTAAACATCCGTTGAACAGCTGTAGCACACTTTTTTTGAACTCCAACACACAGAAAGCTCGCTCTGCACCTGAACTCGCCATGTTTGCGACTAGCCCCGACTATCAGCAGGTTACAAAACTACGCTGTTGCGGTACACATGGAAAAAAAACTTTCAGGGTTTCTCTTCAAAATGACAAATATTGCATTTTGTCCTAGTGGATCTGTAGAATATTTGGTTCTTAGGCAATAAATAATTGAAAGTGTTCCCAGACTTTATGTACACCCGGTATTTGTAGGGAACGTAGCCCCACTGAGCCATCCGTTTATCGTTCCCACTACTTTGTGTGTGGTGTAGCTGAGTTTGGACATTTTGTTAGTATCCTTGTGTCATCAGCAGAGAATGCAATTTGTAAAAGACCATTTTACATTTGTGATAGATCTTTTGTACATATTAAAAACATAAATGAATGGAATACTGAACCTTGTAGGGTGCTTAATTTTGTTTACCGCTGCTTTGAAGTTAATTGTCCTCTTGTGATGTGCTATAAAGTCAGTGTGTTTCCAAGAGTTTTACTTATTATTCCTGCAATGAAGGGTGCAGATATCAAACTAGTGCATATGTCTTTGCCACATTTTTGCTTTAATCTGTCTTTGCAGAAATGCTCATCCTCCATTCTTGTGAACAGACCACACACAAGGACCTTTTCCTCCAGATGTTCATGATGAAACATGCTAGGTCATTCTCCCTAGTGGTCTTTTGGTATAGGTCTTCTATTCTTGTTAATCTTAATATTAGTTTTGTGGAAGAAGGAGTTAAGCTTGCCAAGAGATGTATTATATGGGTATAAATGTCAGGAAAGTATTTATGGCACCTATCTTTTGAGTTAAAAGACTATCCAGGAATAAGGCACTTTGATGAATAGTGTTGCTAGGTGAACCTCTCGCATTTTTTAGTTTGTTGAGTGTGGTAATATCACAATTGTGCACACATCATTATTTCATTATATGGAAATTGATTGAATTTTTTATATATTGAGTTCAGTCACAAGCTTTTTTTAGATAATATTATTTCTTACTTGTTTCTTATTTAATTCTCATATAAATGCTGATTGTTGTTTTAAGCATGAATACTTTTCCTTGTGCATGCAGGAAATTGATATCTATGCAAGTTCTAGGAGCTAAAATTGATTGTAGATACCAGAAAATGCATGTTGTAGGTGCTCTTCTATGGCATGTACATTTTTAAGGTAGTTGATGATCTGTTCTACTTTTCAGAATACAGGGAACTAATGAGTAAAAAGGTACTTCAGAAAATATTAATATAATTTGGAGAGTACAAGAGGACACACTAATCAAAAAGACTAGCACCATCTGTTTTTGTTTTCATATTAATGCAAAGGGCTATTACGTATGTCTCAAATGCCATTAATCTAAGATAAACAGTAATTTCCAGAATAGTTACTAGACAGTGCAGAGGAACTCTCTTGAAACCACCATTTAGCACCTGCTTCTCAGTTAGAAGAGGCTGCTACCAACATTATCTGTTCACTGTGTTAAGGTTGGCTGAAATAACGTCCAAAGTTGGTCCAGAAGCTAGAAGGTGGCAGCCCCATCATGGGACTTGCTTCCTGTCGGCTAGCAACCAACTGGAAGGGCATAATTCATGATTTCAAGTTTCGACCAAGAAATTGTAGGATTTGGTGACACATTGATGACTCAGCTATGAAAAAGGCTGATGCATGAAAAAAGCAATATTCAAAACTTTCAAAACGATGGGTGAAAACATGTACAGTGAATGAGCTTGAAGGAGATCCCAAAATCCATGTTACACTATCACGGCAGTGGTGTAAGATCACAAGTTCAACCAATGAAAAGATGGCAGGAGAACTTTCCAGTGAGACCATAACAGTTCAAGAGGCCTAATGCTTGGATGGATGATGATGATCCTAATGACAATAAGACATTGCAGTTTGCTATCACAACCAATTTGTTGTGTTTTTCCCCCTTGATTATCTAATGTGAAATGGGTGAACTACGGGGAATGTGTCAATAATGTATCAGCAGTGAGTGTGATCTGGCAAAATTTCTTGCATAACTTCAAGAAACAGAGGCAGTTCTAGTCTGAGTGGAAATCTTATGTTAATATGTCTGTATTGCTAAATATCTGAAACTGTCAGCCGTCTAACCAATCCCATTTGCAGACTGGCCATCTAACAGCTTCCAGGGGCAACAGCAGTTTGATTTCCAGTATCTGTATGTATCTTGTGTACATATATAAAATTAAGTACCCCACCATGGTTGTGTTTGTATGTTCAGGCTATCTCAGGAACTACTGTAGGGATTTTGATACGGTGCTATGCTGAATTAAACTCCTCAACTGCTGTGAAATCAGTCCCACGGCCATGTAGTTTTGAATGGAAACTCCTTTGAATTGCGGTAGCTCGCACAACCTGGTGCTGCAATTGGGCTGTCTTATGTATGTCTGCTGTACCTGTAGAGTTCCCCTATTTCTTACAAATATTGTGTGGCAGAAGGTGCTCTGTACCAATGTTCTGTGGCCTAGGATGCTTCATACCAATGTTGTGTGTGCAGAGAGTGCAACCTACCAATGTTGTGAGGCGAAGAGTGCTTTGTACCACTTGCATGTGGCAGAAGGTGTTTTGCACCAGTGTTGTATGGCAAAGGGTGCTTTGTAGCAATGTTATATTAGGATACATGGGAAAGCTAATGCAGGAGATGTAGCTCATACCAGACCAGCACTGGAACTGGCAAGTGGCTGTTGCTCACACCAAATTCCATTTCAGTTGGCTGGTCTATGCCATACTGGCATTACAGCCAGGCATCTGGAAAGTAGCTGTAACTTGCACCATGCTGCGACAGCAGTTGGTTGAACAGGCAAAACATCAGTAGCTCGCAGCTACCATCATTGTCATGAGATGTTACTCAAAACACCAATTAAATATGGAGTAGACAACATTCATGCTTCCTGGGAACTTTCCTGGCGTATGCTGCTTAAATTGTTTTACACTTAATTTCAAACCCATTAAAAACTTTTTTCTTGCTACTTCCCAGCAAAATAATGAAAATAAAAAGTTTGTTACTTGTGACATTTTCACTGTTCATGCAGTAAATCTTCTGCATCAGGCATGATGTTACCAGTAACTCTATTCAAAATGTGTTTTGAAGATGATATCCACAATATCATCCCTTTACAAGTGCAGTGCAATAATGCATTATTAAATATGTCGAATTAAGTCGGGTGATGCTGAGGGAATTAGATTAGGAAACGAGACACTTAAAGTAGTAAAGGAATTTTGCTATTTGGGGAGCAAAATAACTGATGATGGTCGAAGTAGAGAGGATATAAAATGTAGACTGGCAATGGCAAGGAAGCGTTTCTGAAGAAGAGAAATTTGTTAACATCGAGTATAGATTTAAGTGTCAGGAATTCATTTCTGAAAGTATTTGTATGGAGTGTGGCCATGTATGGAAGTGAAACATGGATGAAAAATAGTTTGGACAAGAGGAGAATAGAAGCTTTTGAAATGTGGTGCTACAGAATAATGCTGAAGATTAGATGGGTAGATCACATAACTAATGAGGAAGTATTGAATAGGATTGGGGAGAAGAGAAGTTTGTGGCACAACTTTACTAGAAGAAGGGATCGGTTGGTAGGACATCAAGGCATCAAGGGATCATCAATTTAGTATTGGAGGGCAGTGTGGAGGGTAAAAATCGTAGAGGGAGACCAAGAGATGAATACACTAAGCAAATTCAGAAGGATGTAGGTTGCAGTAGGTACTGGGAGATGAAGAAGCTTGCACAGGATAGAGTAGCATGGAGAGCTGCATCAAACCAGTCTCAGGACTGAAGACCACAACAACAACAACAACAACAACAACAAATATGGAATTTAATATTTCATCTTTCTCTCTGTTTCTTTAGTTTTAACACCTGACTGATTCACAAGGGAATGGATGGAAAGTTTTAATCCATTTATTGACCGTGTATAGGACTAGCACTACATAGAATTTACTGAAATATGTTTTGCCTGAATATGGAACTTGTTATGGTCTTCATTCATAACCTTGCTTACAGATAATGCAGTTTTTATAGCATTTAACTTTTTTAAAGTTTTTCCTTCTCCTCGTTGTGTTCTGTCCTCCATCTTATCCCGTGTGTTATTTCACATTCTCACTTTAGTGTATCATTCCCAGCATTTGATGCTCTTATAGATTGTGTTTTGTTTTATTAAAGGCTCAGTCTGTTTGTAAAACCATAAGTTATCTCCTCATCTCATTGCTCCTTCACAGGTTGCCTCTTCATCACAGGCTTGAAGCAGCTTTCATTTCAGTGATGATATTCCTGCACAACCTATTTCAAGTCAACTTTTTCATAACTTTTAGAGGCAGCTACCTTTAATTGCAATATTGTGATTAAAAATGGATGTTCGCATGTGAATAATCATTTTTCAAAACACACATACACTCATGAGCTACCAGATTGGCAACAAATACTTGGTAGTGTATAACACATCTTTCTTCCCTGGATGGTGATGCTTTACATCAAGAACTTCTTGAGACAACGAAAGCTTTAATCTGTGACTGCTAAACTACCACACACATATAATGGAGATAAGTGGGAACTAGGTCCAAGGCCTTTTTAAACTGTTGCTCATCCTCGTAGATACTCTGGAAACCAGTATGAAGTGCATGGCAGAAGTTACTTGCTGTTGTACCGCTTGCTGTTGTTACAATATCTTCCTGTTCCAGCTGTGTATAGAGCATGGAAAGACAGCTACAGGAATACCCATTTGTGTGCCATAATTAGTCTGATGTTATCTCTGCAGTCCTGGTATCTATCTTCAAGCTTCTGACTGTTCAGATTTTTCAACATTTCCCTGGTGCTCTCCTGCGAGTTAAACAAACCTATGATTATCCGACACAGTTCATTAGCAGTTGGGTGGTGCATTGTCTTGCTGAAAGTGCTAGTCATCTGAGGGTTGGTATAGATAAACCAACAAATGCATATCATGAGACAGAAATTTCCTTTATTGTTTAGCACATAAATATAAAAAACTCCATTTCATTCCTGTAAACATCTCTCACAGGAGAATCCTCCACCACTTGCCTGAATGGTGTCTTGTCGTGCATTATGTGCATTATGTCATGCTCATATTCAGTTACTTATTCCCTACCGTAAGTGTGTAACAATTTGTATTTTGACCCATCAATTCACATGGCATTTTTATACACTTTGCGTGTCGAGTGACAGTTTTCCTGTGAGTGTGGTATCGTCTTGTGCTGTGCGAGATATGATGGACTTTGGTGTACATACCAGGATGTGATGTTGGCTTCCATAAACCACAGTCAGTAGGTGGTACTGAATGATGTGGTTAGTCACTGATTGTTGATGTCCAGTATTGAACTGTGTGGTGTGCGTACTGTAAGACCTTTGGTACTGACACCATCAGATTATTTGACTTGTCGCTCTAACGAAGTAGGCGAGTGTCAGCAATATGTCTCGTGGTCTTATCGTGGTGTGTTTATCTTCTGCCGTTAGGTCAGACAGTAGAAATGCCACTTGCACGCTTAAAGTAGCAGATTGACGGTGACCAACTTTAAACAGAGCTTGATTAATTTTCACACACATTTATTAAAATAGTAACAAGCATAAACCTTACGTAACTTGATTCTGGATGCTATTTACAATTGACAATCTGAAGTTCCTTTGGTCTTGGTATGTTAATCTTATTCTCACATATCTCTGATACTTGACAAAGTGTCTATACATTTCTCTTCATGGCTACGTACAGGAATATGATAATCTTATTAGGCGCAGACTGAAATTTGACTATAGACTGGTACAGACAAATGCAGACTGGTACACACTAATGCTGACTGGTTAATCGGAGGTCTGTACACTCGTTATAATACCTTGTGCGTTCATGTATCACTGCGCAAGTGTGATCCGTGAGGAGAAAAGGTTCTACGTTAGCAGCGATCTCATTGGCTGCATTACATATTAATACACGGATCGGCGGAAGCAGAATTTGGTCCGTCTCTAAGGCAGCGCCATCTCGTAGTGCGGAGACGGACAAGCACTGAGCCTGCGCTGTTGTGCTTAGCGGGGCGCGCTCTAGTGGGAAAGTTGCATACGCGCTGACTACACGGAACTATGTACACAACAAACTGACAAGTGAGTTGCAGCGCTGTGGCTTCTTACAGTCTGAGATCATCAGTGACAACTTGCCATCAAGTCATTGTTGCTCTTGCCATTGAGCTCTTAGCAGTGACAGTTTTGTCTGTACTGAAGTACTTGCTGGTGATGGTACTCAAGGTACTCTCATTACATTACATGGAGTCATATGTAAAGGCCAATACCCACACAACCAATCAGTGGATATCCAAGATCTCAGTGCTGTCAAATGAGCTGATATTGCACATCTTGTCTGTCCTCTGTTTGACTGTCATTGACTGCATTTCTTCCTGCTCATATTCAATTACTTATTTCCTACCATAAGTGTGTAACAATTTGTAATTTGACCCATCAGTTCACATGATGTTTTTATGCCTTTCACGTTTCCAGTGACAATTTTCCTGCGAGTGTGGAATGGAGGCATGTTAGTAGTGTGACACAGTAAACTGTTCTATTTGCCATAATGACAGGAACATTCTCTCTCCAACACAGGAGCTGCCTCTAAATCATTCACTCACAAATATATTTGACTTAGGATGATACTGACTCCACAAAACACAGTTTGTTTTTATACTACAAGTAATCAAGTTGATGTGATTCTAAATATATGGTACCGCCAGGCCTCAATCTCCACTAATTTCAATTTGCCGCTGCTCATACCTCACCTGTCTTTCAACAACATCTTTGCCTCTGTACTTCCACCTCGACTGACATCTCTGCCCAAACTCTTTGCCTTTACAAATGTCTGCTTGTGTCTGTGTATGTGCGGATGGGTATGTATGTGTGTGTGTGCGAGTGTATACCTGTCCTTTTTTCCCCCTAAAGTAAGTCTTTCCGCTCCCGGGATTGGAATGACCCCTTACCCTCTCCCTTAAAACCCACATCCTTTCGTCTTTCCCTCTCCTTCCCTCTTTCCTGATGAAGCAACCATTTGTTTCGAAAGCTTGAGTTTTGTGTGTATGTTTGTGTTTGTTTGTGTGTCTATTGACCTGCCAGCACTTTTGTTCGGTAAGTCACATCATCTTTGTTTTTAGATAAATATATGGTAGTTAATATAAGGAAATCTAATATATGTTAACATGGTTCAAACTTAATGGTTTCATATCATCAAGTGGTGTTGTCACCAACAATTAAATTTCTTGTAGGCATACATTTAGATGTTATGGTATGTCAAACATAAGATAGAATTGAGTTAAACATGTCTGTTGCTTTTCAAAGAAGTAGTGAATATCTCAAAGTAATGATGTGAAACTTCAGTGGAATATAGAAGAATGTCTTAAAGAGCCATAGTAGTGAGTAATCAATTAGCAGTTAAAAGACAAGAATAAATGAGAGCGGATTTGTAGAATGCAGTGATATTATTAAGAATGTATTCATCAGTTTGTTGTAACTGTCACAGCACTGGGAAAAAGCACAAGAACATGTACAATATAGGTAAAAGTATAGTAAAAATATCAGTGTATGAAGAGGAGAATAATTATTAACACCTGAACATTGAAACTGTTTTGTGCAGAGGACTAGTGTACAGTGATAATGTAATTTATGAGATTGTGTACATGGGGAGCCAATGAAACAAAAATAATGGGAGTAATAGGAAAGAAAATGTCAGAATTTTTTCATATGTAATGAAGAAATTTGAAACAGACAGTTTTAGACCAAAAGTTATCGGAGAAATTGTACTAGAAAGTTTAATACACAGAAAATTATCTGAAGCCCCCACCCCCCCAAAAAAAATTTCTTAAAGGGTAACACCAATGTAATGGCCGAAAAAAACAGTATTTCTTGACAACTTTTTTTGGGCAGAAGAAATAATACTTGAGGCAATTACTGAGCATATATTTAAGTATAGAACAAAAAAATTTTGTCAGAAAATCTTACAAAATGGCGACACTGCTGCAGTTCTCCCGAGGCAGTTGAATTTGAAGTGATCTGTTGCATGTGCTATAAGAAAAAAAAAGTCTATGTACTCTACATGCAGCTTGTCAACCATGTAGGGGATTTTAGAAATACTATTTTTGTGTGATTGGTGAATGAATAAAGTCATTCAATTTTCACCAAAAAACAGTCTTTTTTAATAAATATTGTTTAAATTAACTAATCGAAAATCTAGGCATTCCACTTTGAAGTGTTATTTCAAAATTGTGGTAAATTTTTTGAATAAAAAGACTGAAAATTGTTGGAGTTTGCTGCATGCCATTTTGAAAAATCATATTCAGAGAAAAACATGTTCGCAGTTTTGAAAAGTGTTACAGATATGAACAAATGAAAAAATGCTACTTTTAGAAAAACTCTTGCCATTAATGTGCTATCCCAGCACTGACCTGTTGTAGTGTTGCCATTGCAATCAAAATCATATCCACTAGTATATCATAGAAATATTGAAAAAATTTGTCATTGCAATTCCATGAATGCACAAAACTTCACAATCCTTTGGCCCTGGTCCAAGCAGGGGCATTGCTAGGATGATGCGATGGTTGATTTCATATGCATTCTGTATAAACTTACTACTTGCTACAACATCTCTTGAGCAGTTTGGATAAACAATAATTACTGGGTAACTTAAGTCTTGAGGACTTTGCTGTTGCAATGTGATGTCAGCATTGCACATTTTACATTTCACTTGTTGAGCTGGTAGAAAAATTTATTATTCTAATGCTCAATCTGTAATTTACATCAAAATCCTGGTCGCTGTCTTTCAGTTTCTTAGCAGGGTCACTGAATAATTCTGAACTGCTCTCAGCCTCATATCTATTCATTGGTCGCTTTGATGACATACTGCTTCAACACTGCATTGAGTATGAAGTTTTATTGACTTTTATGCCCAAGTACATTTTCTTACCACTCATTCTTACTTGAAAGACAAAGCTATATACTGTAAGATCAAAAATAAACCATCAGCGGTCAATATTGCACACAAAAATCAAGGTTTGAAGTGAAAAGATAGCTTTTTTGTACATGTACTGACACTTGCTGATGCCAAGCTAATGTATTATTGTTTTGAGTTGCTTCAGACTATACCTAAGACACAACAGGGTGTATCTAGTTGATGCAGGTAGGCTGTTTTGGGTCATCTGAGTGCTAGAGGAGGTCTTTGGAATTCCATAGCACAAAATTTTTCAGGGGTTAGACTTTTTACCTCAAATTTTAGAAGGTTCAAAGCATGTTTTAAACCAACAAAAGAATGGTTCTATGAAAATTCTAAATTTGTGTTACCCCTTAAGCTGTCAATGGAGGGTGTAGAAAAAAGTAAGAATTGTATGTGGAGATGAATCTTCAATATTTTGTAAGTATTGTACTGAGAATATTAGTCATTTTAGTACATGTGGAAAGCTGAAGGTTTCATTTGAGAGTCAGACAACATGGTGGACCCTTGAACTGTGGAGCAGTGAAACTGGATTTGAAGTAAAATCTATCCGTTCGGAACAAAGCAATTGCTCATGAGTTTTTGTCAGCAAACCAGTGTAACGAACTGTTAAAGTGAAATTCTGTGATGAAAAACAAAACTCTTATGACAGAAAATACACTCACAACATATATTTAAAAGTACTTCAGTATTTGTACCAAAAATTCTTTATTTTTCCATAAGAAACAAATATAGTTTAACCTCATGGGTTTTGGTCAGATCTAGAAAGCATTACTTGTGATGCAGATGAAAATGAAGAAATGTTGCTTGGTTTTATTATGGAATCTTGTATTGGTGCTCATTGATATTCAAAATACCATTACTGTAAAAGTTTTGTTGTAGATGATTCAGATTATTAATTATTTTGTTTTCCCTGAAAGCTCACTGTAATAAGAAATTTATTGAGAAGCAATAGGTAGTTCATCTAGAAAACAATTTTTATGAGAAATTTTGTAGGTAGATGGGCATGAAGGAAGAGAAAAATGTAGAAGCAGCTGGAGATAGGAACACACGCTAGGCAAGGAGAGGCTAGAGAAATAAGATAAGGTGCCTCAGGCATAAGAAATTGAAAAAAGTCAGTTCAAATATTTTTCTGTATTGTAGTCCCTAACCCTCAACCAACCAACCAACCAATCAGTCTGCATTGCACAAATGTCATAACACTTATTATTGCAGTATGAAACATGGTTGTAACTCCAATTATTACCATCTTCAGTACAGTAAAACCCTAGGTTTTCACATGCTGAAATTATTTGGAGCCAGATGGACTCACATTATCAATAGCTTTAGAGATGTGTACATTGCTGTAAACCAGAACTACGGTTCGAGGTTTAGTGTAAGTGTCGCACTCAACCACTTTAGTGTTATGAACAGTGCAGTAAAACAGAATTGCTGTCTGTGGTTCTAGTAGAAGTGTTTTACTTTTGCTGTATTCCGGTCTGTCATGAGGTGTCAAGTGTGTTTCTGTTTGTTTGGTTGACAGTGATGAGTCCATTGAAGTGTAGCTTTTGCATCATTACAGATGAGTATGGGATAAAAGGAAGGGAGTGTGTAATTACATGACAATACATAGCCCATGACAGCTGAAGCTCACAATTCAGTGGGCAGAAAATGAATAACAGTATCACATACTGTCCCTCTCCGTGAATGACTATGGGGAGATTTGATTTAACTGCAGGCTGTTGGCACAAAATCTTTAAAGAGTTTGATCCCACCAGCTTTCCTCATTTTTGCAGTCAAATATTGCTGATGGAAAATTTTTTCGTGGAAATGTATTATAATTTGTTTTTAGATGATGTTATGCCTAAACATACCTCTTCAAAGCAAAGCAGGAAACAAAATGAATAATCTAAAGAAGAAGGAAAAAATATTCAAAAACAGTTTCTTGAGAAATGTTTTGTGTATGCTACACATCTAACAATAACTATGCTTTGGTATAGGATTATAGCAGTCGTCATGAATGTCATGTTACACTAGTAGCTTGTTTGTTTCAAAGCAAGTGATGAAGCATTTCTTAGCCAATTGCAAGTGTCATCTGTGACTTTTCAGAATAACTTTAGTGATCTGCATGTGTCACATCTACTTTCATGCTGAAACTCGATACACACAACAAAGCACATGGGTAGTGCCAGCATTATACGGGGAATGTGGAGCTTGCTCCCCCTGCATAGCTCCTTTCCCTGTGGCTGTGTATGTATTGGGTGGAGCTCACTTCCTGTGCTCCCTGCACCACCTTCTGTCAGCAGTGAAGAGAAGTTTGGCGTATTATTTGTTTGTATCTTTCAGAGTTGGTATAGAGTTGTGTTACAGCTGTGGTATATTTTATTTGCTGTCTGTGAATAGGGCTACTCATGGTGAAACATTCAAATAACTTATGAGAATGCAGCTGAGTGACATCTTTCACAACCGTAGAACACATCACCTGGCTGCATTCCTATAAGTCGTCTGAACACTTTGTATGCTGGAGGAACTTAAGTTTCACAACTGTACAACAGATTATTGTGCAGATATATGAAAAAGTGGGGAACATCATCTGATGTTATTTGAAAAAATTGGACAGGAATTTAATAAGATTAACTAAACTCAAAAGATCATAATACCCTGAGCATTCAATACTGGTATGGAATGACTAATTTGTATATTGTTCTGCGGGAAAAACTACACACACATTACTGGCTCTAAAGGTAGTAGTGTTGTGAAATAATTGTGAATGTGTCGGGTAGATGTCTTGAGCAGATAACGGAACAGGCAGTATTAGACGGAAATATTGTAGGTCTTTGACTACAAAACAGGCAGTATTAGAAGAAATACTGTAGGTGTTCTAGTTACAAAAAGACAAAAACATATCAACAGAGGGGGAAAAAAAGAGAGAGAGAGAGAGAGAGAGAGAGAGAGAGAGAGAGAGAGAGAGAGAAATTCGTGTTTGTTAGAGCAGATAGACAACTGTGAGCAGTTTAAGTTGATGGTTAACCAGACATTTTATAATTTATTACTGGGGAAGTTGTCTCCAATCTCTTTTCTTATTATGCACCACTGAGTGAGACAGTACAATGATTAATGCATCAGATGCACATCTCAGAGTAACAAGATTCAGGTTCCCATCTGGCCATCCAGGTTTTACATGGTTTTGCAAAATCAGTTAAGGCTAGTGCCGAGATGATTCTTTCGGAAATGGCATTATAGAGTTCCTTCACCATCTTTGTGCAGTCCGAGATTGTGCTGCATTTCTAATGACCGCATTGTCAGTGCAGGGCAATTTCGATAGTATTCATTCTCTGCCATCCTTTTGATTAAACTATTGATTTTTCCTGCCTCCCATTTTCTATATATTTCTGTGATAATTTTATTCTGCAGATATCTTTGCTTATCTAGTGTTATCTGATACAATGTATCTGTCTAATTTTCACCATTTCTTTATTACACTGGTGTGTGTGTGTGTGTGTGTGTGTGTGTGTGTGTGTGTGTGTGTGTAGGTGGGTGGGCACATGCACACACCACTCTCATTTCCTCTAATTACTGAACTGATTCTCGAGTATAAAAAAGTCAACTGAAATGGTATTCACCTTTCATAACCAAACTGGATTTTTACACTAGCTTTTGAATTTGGAAATGGAATGAGGTTGGAGAGCATTTGACATACGCCACAATGTTATGTACTATTGTAAGATAATAGGGAGGAACATATTGCAGTGACTCTTGTAACTATCCTCTAGCTCTCTGTGTGTGGTAGCTCTGATTTAGTTCAGATGTTAGTTACAAATCCCTTAGATGTTCCTCTTGATAGGAGGGATTACTTCTAGCTTTGATAATTAATTTATGTATATTCGTATTTGTAAGTCCAGGGATCATATATGCTTAGGACTGCATTACTGTAGGCATATGACATAAATGAATAATTAACAGTTGTATTACCACACTACATTAGTAGTCTGTGAATTTAACTGCAATAGAATAGATTTTGATGTGATCATGTGTATTTTCTTTCGTTTACAGATGATATACTTATGCACTTATAGCTGAAAATTTATAATTAATATTACCTCCTGGAAGAAATTCCTCTACCTTTACATACATATCTTCTGAAAAAATCTTTTATTTATTTGATTGCAATCAATATTTCTTTGATATATTCATCTCCTTCTTTCAGTTAAATGAAATTGATTCTGGAATTTTTTTTAATTGACAGGATGGTTATAATTAAACTTTTGCAATTTGAGAGGGCCTCATGAAAAACGAATAATTGTAGGACAATGAAACTTTGTGGAACATTTGTGAGGACATGCAGAAGTGAAATAACAAATAAACAATTCAAAGAAACACAGTTTATTCTCCACATGAGATGGTACCATTTGCTAATTGTAAACAATATTTACGTTTCAGGCTAAAAACATTGCTCACTGGGATGATCATCTGTTGCCACAACATCCTGGAACCATACTAGAGATACTATTTCACAATTTTTCATAGTACTTTTCAAATGGTGGACCATGGAATATTCAGCTGTCATGACATAGCTTGTGCACGCTTGAAGATCGCACAATGTGTCCAACATTCTCAGCCAAGGCAACAGTAACTTCTTCAACCACTCACGGCACAATTGCCTGTTATCCTCTCCGAGGAACTATTCCCAGATTGCCAGTTAATTTGAACTTATGAATCATGTTCTTCAACCTCGGTGCAGAAAGAGGACTTCCCCATATTCTTTAATGCTTTTATACTTGTGAACAACAGCAGCACCATTGCTGTTGATAAAACAGTTTTATGAGTAAAGTCCTGGTCATCTTGTCCAGACTCATGTTGTCTTTGTTCCACTATAATACACACTGACACTTGCGTTTCAGTGTTATGTCACAGTACCAGTCCTGGCACCTAAGATCAAGTCATGATGCTAACACTACTGACAAGGAAAATTCTGCAGTGTTCAATCTGAACACACACACACACACACACACACACACACAAAGTGATGATATTCTTTTTTCTATTACCACTATGTTACGAACTGAATGGAAATCGACAACATTTTGAATAAATCCAGCTACGATAAAAATAAGAAACAGTATTTTTTTATACGAATGAAATGCATTTGTCAGCTAGTCAGTATATTCACTGAAACTGAGTCTAGTGTGTTGCCCACAATCCTATCACTTGAACTGTCAATAATAATAATAATAATAATAATAATAATAATAATAATAATTTGCCACCACTGCTTTATTAAAGGTTGCAAAACTCGTCCTTTCCAGGTGTTGGCTGCTATCTACTGTACTTATCCAAATGATGTTACATTTAACACAATAAGAGTGACTAAAAATTCCTTTCATTATTTTAAATTGTTCCATAAATTCATAGAAAAGATAACGAATTTGACTAAACAGGCTCCTAGGAGGCTACTAATGAATGGTCCCTATTACTTACACAGCATTGAGAGTATTACAAGCTCTAAAGGCAAATGTAGAGTTATCCAACCATAAGACCAGCAGACACTGCTCTTTACAGCCGATGCTTTGCAATGCAAACTATACTGTATCAAATAACTATTGGATATTCCTTTAGTTTCATGTAATCTTTCTTCGACCCACCCTGAGTTACTCCTAAAATTATAATCCTTATGTGATCATTAAAGATTAGTGCAACTTTTATTCTTTGCTTAGTCTTGTGTTCAAATGCTAAAATCTTAGTCAAATTCGGTTACTGTACCGTTCTGTAAAATTACCAATGTTCAGAACTCCATTAAATTATAATTGAACATACTCCATAGACCAGAATTTATCACTGATTTCGCAAGTCTTTAAAGAACCCTATAAACTTGACTCACCCCTTAGGTGTTTGTTGCTTCAGACAGATCTGGATCAATACCTCAACTTAAACTGTGGTCCGCTCAAGACCAAAAGCTCAACTACTCTGCAACTGAGCCAATACTAAAACAATATGAAATCATTTATGTTGATAAAAGAATGACATTTTAGCATTTTTAACAATAGTTGTTTTGTAGTGGATGGCTTTCGTTGTCTATCCTGGCAGCCGGCTTCTCTATTGCATGTGATGATTTTCTACTGAGTTTCTGCCTTGCTGTTACACATTAATGTCTGTATTCATTTCACTCCTCCCTTCGCTTTACACATCTGTAACACCTTCTTTCTTTCTTTCTTTCTTTCTTTTCTTTTCTTTTTTTTTTTTTTTTTTTTTTTACAAGATTTTAGATCTGAAACATAAATATGTGCTCATACTAATGCAATATTAATCACTTATCATTGTTTTGTAATTGAGGTAGTGGGACAATTTTTCTCATGACGAATACCATTCCACTTTGGGCTGTCCCACTATGGCAAGGAATATGAAAAAACTTTTGAATGGAGTGTATAGGAGAAGAAGGTATTGGTCGAATTAGAAAAGGGTGAATTTGAGAGTTTATTTTATGAAAGAGACAAGGAGATCAAGATAAAACAGCTGCACTATATTTATTGTTTTCACTAGTAGTGTTCACTGTACATAAACGTGACAGTTTATTGCTTTATTCCAACACACAACACAGTGCTCTTAACAATTTTACGTGCACGTAGTAAGTGTTTTTATGTGTTTTATATCACCACATCATACAAGGTTGACATTTTGCTATGTGTTTGGTTTACTTCTCACATTCTTTCAATCCCTTTCTTGTTTTATACCAAGGAAAAATTACCGATTAGAATATGTTTACTATTTGAATATGACTGTAAAAACTAGGCCATTTATAAATTGGCAAAAAATTTGGGGAGGGGGGGATATTAGAGACAAAAGAATCTAAGGAAAAAAATTACTTAAACGGTGAAACTGAAGTGGCAGCAACTAGAAGACAATTATTGTCTATATAGAAGATTCTGACTGTAAACAATAGCCTAAAATGAAACTTGCACTAGCTGAAAATGGAAGAAATATCATCTCAGCAGATTAAAAAGCAGCATTTGACTTAAAGTAGTTCAAAGAGAGACAAAATAGTGTTTTCCAGAAATGACTGAAAAGACTGACAAACAATAAAATGTTTCTGAAGCTGATAAGTTTACCATTGAGGCAAAGGAAGAGGTGAAAAGTAAGAAAAGGTAAGGGAAAACTAGGTGCTGGAGGAAACAAAAATGGCTCCAGGTCATGAATAAAAAGAGAGACAAAGTTTAGGAAGTTGTCATAAGTGCTGGAAAAAGTCTGTGGTGGTAAGGAACTTTTCTCAATAATGTGCAGAAAAGTCATTCTGGACATGAACATAGAGAATTTCAATAGGATAGAATGAGATATAATCAGTGAACAAACACATTGTTACTGTCTGTTTCATCGTATATTGTTCTTTTTCATGAGCAACTCTACTGGATGATTTCCTTGTATAATATTATAAATTTTTTTTTCATTACCCTTCCCACTCTTTTTTCATTTGTACATGTAAAGAAACTTGTGTTTCCAAAAGCCAGCAGTCAGTTTGTTCATCAGAGTGATACTGTTCACCTGTTAGTGCCTTTCTGTATGGTAAGTAAACATATGTTTTCTGGCTTTATGTTGCACCACAGAGCAATTTCGAACACATCTATTTTCATTGTAAGGTCATTGTCACTTCAGTAATTAATGTCATTTACACCGATGTCTGTTTTATAAGTTTGTGCTTGTATACTAAGGGGAATATAAAGGAAACGCCATACATTTGCTTGGTTATTATATGGTTCATTCACCAAAGCAGAGAAGAGAAAGTGGAAAACATATTCATCCAAAAATTTTAACTCGTGCTTCAACAACTGATTCATTTTGAATTAACAGATACAGCTTCTGTAGATAATCTTGCTAACACATCCTAACATCTACTCTAGAGTTTGGTTTGAATTCTAATGGTAGCAGAAATTTCGGTCACCAAAATTTGGTTGAGAGGACCTGACTTGCAATTGCTGGTCACTAGATTGTGTGCCATTGTTATGGGGCAAATGCCAAGGCCGTCTGTAGTCTCTCATGGAGTAGGGGTCACCAGCATACTGATAATGTGTCACCAGATGGGGATGTTAAGCTGGATGTGCACCTTGGTGTTATTCAAGAGGGGTGGGTTATGGTGTTGCATTAAGTTATCCTCTCTCCCACCTCTTAATTTCTGTGCCCTTCTTTAACAGCAATGCAAATACAACACTGCACTGAACGAATACTCACCACAGTCATCTATGTGGCAAAGATACATAATCACAGTTCATTGAGAGGTAATAGGAAAGCACCAGTAATCCACCTCCACCAAGAGACTCACAAAATAGCACTGCGGGATTCAGTGTGTTGTGTGCAATCGAGTGAAGAGTGTCTCTGGGATCTGCTTTCTGTTATTTATATGCTTGGGGCAAAGCTAGATTTCATTTCATCATTGCATTTTTAAGTGCCAAATACGTGTAGTAACTCTTCTGTTCCCCTTTTCCTAACATGAATAAAAACATAATTAAATGCAAGTCTACAAAATATTTACTTGTGTAAATAGTAACAGCAACAATCATAATAATTGGTGTTGTTATTTTTATTGTGATTAAGCAATTTATCTTATGAATAGAAAACTTTTGCATTTATCATTTAATGTTAGAACTCAAATTCCTGTAGCTATTAACTACATTACTTTAACTCAGTATGTGGTTTTTGTGATTAAAGGAAATTAAGATTGTCATTGTGGGTGGTTTTCCGAAATATTATGTTCTGCAGAATTTGCAGGTGACAGTTTTCACAGTAGTATATGAATGGTCCTAGGATCTGAATGGATTCAGATGCAATTTTTATAACTGAATAGCTGAAAAATATGATTTTTTGTCATTTTTTACCACAGAAAATAACTCTTAAATCATAAGAAATGCCATTGTGACTAATTAGTGTGCTATTGAATGAAAGGGGGGGTTGAAAGTAATGCTTTTACATTCGAGTACCAATATATTATTTATTTATTCACCAAAAGTTGAATTCTGCTTTAAGTAATATAGATAAGCACAATTAGTCTTTGGTAATAGCTAGTGTGATCAGTAGATCCAGGGGCCCAATTTTGTATTCTTAGTTTTGTCATGCCATTTGGATGTCACTCATGCACAACAACAGACAATGCCAAAATTATCATCTCAATTACACCATGTCTGAATATATAAAGAAACTTTCAAATATCAGTAGTGCGATAATAGCAATGTATTTTGAATATTTACTGCCATTTGATTTACTGAAGTTTGGCAAATTAAAAATTTTCAGAAGATAAATATGTATTGCTGCTACTTTTCTCATTTGTAGGTGGCCTGTAGGTATTTATGCTTTATGCTCTTTGCCAGAAATTGGAAAAGATACTTACATCAGCTGAGAAGCTACTCTATTTATTTATGCTCTATTAGTTAATTTGTCAAGACTATTGGTTGCATGTATGTGCCCTCTGAGTTAAACAGATAAATGTGCATCAATCTAGCCTGTACTTCAGAATGTAAAATTTGTATTAAAGTAATAGATTATGTACATTTTTACTTAATTCTGTAATGCCCATTTATAAAAGCTGTCCTTGCTCTTGACAGGTTGTTCTAATTGCACTTTTTTGTTGAAAACTGAGAGCACTTGTTAGTTCCAGTTCTGTGCAAAAGATTACCAGTAAAAAGCATGCAAAGTTTGAAATTTCTTCTTGAAAAGAAAAATGTAGAACAGAAGCAGAGAGCTTCTATAATGTGTATGTGGGCACCTAGTATGAACTGGTGGCATGCGTGCTGCTTATTCCCTTCCTCTTCTCGTCCCCAGGTCTCAGTCGTTCCGACATTCGAGCTCGGTCCACTCGAGTGTAGTGAACGTGGGGACCAGTTTATCAGCTCATCCTTTGTTACCACTGGGGGATAATGCTGTCGGTAGGTGCCACACTGCATGTTTCAATTAACACTAATGATATCCCTGTTCTCAACAGGTATCCAGTATGTCCCCACATACTATCAGAATTTTTGTTTAATGTTTGTGTTTAAATCCTGAAATTTTACTTACTTACTTTAATCCTTGAATGTTTTTATGTGGTTCATTGCATCATTTTGTGAATGTAATAATTTACATTGTTTCAGTATATGTATTTAGTTCATGAATGCTTGTATTACTTTTATTTTCAAGTGAATGCATCTGTTACATTAATACATAGCTTTAGCAGATAGGTTATTTGACTGTTACCTTCCTTTCATGGTCTGTAAAGAAGTGTTTTTCATCTGATTCATGTTTTGTTACTTTTTATTTTCTCAGTTGTTACCTTTACATTTTAAGCATGTTTTATCTATGAATACTGTTGACTATTGAAGGGAAATGAATTTCTTTTTTTCTTTTTGCATTTTTTGGTTGTGTCTTGTGAATATTCATACACAGTTTTTACTTATATTTATCTGCTCTGAAAAAATTGTTCTCTCACCGCTGCCTTGATAATCATGGAGAGGTTTCTGTAGAATTTTCTAGAAGAGAAAGTAATAATAGCTAAACATAACTACGTGACATTAATGAAGTCTGTTCATTCTGACATTGTCTATTGTTACAAAATAGCATTATTACTTAGTAACCTTAAACAATCTTACACTCAGGAAATCTAGGAAATAAGGAGAGAGTACCATTAAAATACAGACTATTAGTATTTGAGGTAAAATGCATAGGAAGGCATACAGAATGTTATAGATCTTGATCTCAGAATCGGGAAAATACTCAGATAACAATCAGCCAATATTGTTGCAGGAGTAATTGTGAATTCAGAGGTGCTACTGTTTGTGGGGCTAGTTGTGTGTCCTGCAGTGCTTGAGTGCCGTGCTTAATTGGCATGACAACTAATTCACCTAAAATTACTTTCATTATCAAATTAATAATTTGTGCCAGGTTAGGCACTAAAATGCATACTGTATTTAACAGTACGACACTATTGTATTTATGATGTGACTCCTGAATATATTTTCGTACTAGTTACTTTTTTAAATTTTTTTCGCCAAATGTTTCAAATTTGTGTCTATAGAATGATTATATATGTGTAGTGATGATGTATAATATTTCAATTATGGTACTGGACTTTTCAAGTGTGCTATGCCAGTTCACCAGGATTGGCTATCCAATGGCCTTGTTACTTCTTCTTTTGTTGCTGGTACTGTTAAAGGCTGTTATGGAGTAAATTTGAGTTTGTGTATAGTCTAAGGGTAATGATGCAATTTAACCCCATGTATAACTTTGTTTGTCAGTATCACTGTGGTTTGTTGGTTTGGAAAACTACTTATTTTTAAATAGAAAGTAATGTTTGGGAACAGACAGTAGCCTAAACTCATATGACTTTTTTCAGAAGTAGTGAAAATATATTTTAAGGACAGCCAAACTTCGATAGCTTGCATTTCGTGTTTATTTGTTGTGGAAGAATTCACAGTAAATTAAATGTCCTTGGTTTTCACAAACTATTTTTTGAGTGATGAAGGCTCTTATTAGCTGGTCCATTTACATTTTTCCACTTAGTATGTGCTCAGGTTGTCTCTTCAAGCACTCTCCTACCAAACGAAAGTTGGCTAAAGCTTTGTATTGTTCTTCTTGCAAGGATTTGCAACTGCCTTTATTGGTGGTAGGAGCTTTTTGGCAACAAAAACGATCATCAGCTAAACAAGGAACTTTATTTACATAATTACTACTGCATTTGAGTTGATTATGAGGTGTGGCATGTTGACATAATGCTTTAGAAATTTGATATCTACTGTGCCCTGAAAGTTGTACCTTTCATTTTTACTTCAACAGCATAAGAATCCTGCTAGTGTAAAAAAGAGAAAGTGTGTCTTAAAGTACAAACCATTTGTAGCTAATTGAATATAGACAGAAAGATATACTTTGCATGAGAAATTGCAGTGTATCTGTCAGTATTATCCAGTAGCTAACAATCCATGGTTAAAAGGAAGGAAGGAGTAAATATTAGCATTTAATGCCTTGTTGACAATGGGGCATGAGAGATGGAGCACAAGCTCAGATTAGGAAAGGGCATGGAAGGAAATTGGCCATACCCCTTTCAAAGGAACCATCCCAGCATTTGCCAAGAGCAATTTAGGTAAATCACAGAAAACTTAAATCTGAATGGCCGGATGGGGATTTAAACCATTGTCTTCCTGCACGGAATAAATAAAAAAAGTTTGTGTACAGACAACTTAAGATATGGTTCTTTTTATAAACAAATTTGATGCTTCCAGTGCTGATGAGTGTAAGAAAGGATAAGTTTTTGATTTTAAATGTGGGAAGATTATGATAGTGGAGTGTTGGAGAACTTGGATTTTCACCATGTGACATGTCTTTTTCTGAAGGGGAAATTCAGAGATGGGTTGTGATTATATAACATTCAGCTTCTTTCTGTACTTTTAGATTTCAAGCATTATGTACAATTTTAAATAAGTTGTCATTTTCCTGGGAACTGCATAATTTGTGGAGTCTCCACTGCCTGATGTAAGAGTAATTTTTATGCCAGGAGGTGTTATATAGTTAAACATTAAATTTACTCATTGTAATTGTGTGAGCGTAGATTGTAACTCTCCTGATGAGTTACTGAACATCATATAGGTTCTCAGAAAAGGATAATAAAGTGCTAAGCTTTCACTCAAAGTGCAGAGCTGTGGCTCCCCCTCTTCTAAGAGCCAGAAAAATATTGGATCTGAAGTCTTTAGATTTATATTCTGAGTCTTAACCACTTAGACTTTATTGGTCAGAAGATTTTATATACATCTGTCAATTTGGGATGGGATAACTTTCTTTGTGCAGAAACTTTCATTGTGAATATCTCCAAAGCAGTGGTGGACATTATTTGCAGTTGTGGCTTATTCTACATTTAAGTTATTTTTTGAGTCATTTTTTGACATATTTTTATTCCTTTCTTGTGTCCTTCAGAGTTAAGATGTGGTTTTCATTCATTTAATTGGTGTGATTTTATTGGGAGACATATGACAGGAAACACATTCTAGATTCTAAAACTGACAGTACTGTCTTATATCCTGTTTTCTTCATCGGAGTTTCTCTTTATAGCGCATTTTATTTGTCTAAATCTCCTTAACGACTTTATTGGGTCAATGGTTGAGCTTATGTATGCTTCTTATTTGTGCTCCAATTGAGCATACTGGGAACATATGTGAGATAACATATTTGCATGCTTCTCATTTTTACATTTTTTCATTTCATTTAGTTTCATATTACATATATCTGTTTTGCAAAAACTGATGAATTCTTCATTTTTTAAAATTCACCCTCCTGTAAAAAATAGAGAATCAACTTTTTACAAAATAATTTAATTGATTAGATAAAAGCTCTACTCACCAAGCAGTGGCAAAACATGCATACAAAAGAAGGGTGTAGTTAGGCAAGCTTTCGGAACCAGTGATTCCTTCTTCAGGCAGAAGGGTTGGGAGAGGAGTGGTGAAAAATAGACAGGTAAGACAATGAAGGATGTAGAAAACTAAAATGGACTGAAGAAAATAGTAGTTGCTGTAAAGAAATGCTGAGACGGGGGAAATTAATGTAGATTAAGGCCAGGTGGGTGGCGAGAACCGAGGACATGTTGTAGCATTAGTTCCCACCTGCAGAGTTCTGAGAAACTGGTGTCTGGGGGAAGAATCAAGATGGCACGTGTAGTGAAACAGGCACAGAGGTCATGACTGTCATGTTGTAGAGCATGCTCTGCAACAGAATATTGTGTGTTGCCAGTGTACACCCTCTGCCTATACCCATTCATCCTAATTGATAATTTGGTGGTAGTCATGCTGATGTAAAAGGTTGAAAAATGTTTCCATAACAGCTGGTATATGACGTGTCATTTCACAGGTGGCTCTCCCTTTGATATTATATATTTTGCAGTTACAGGGCTGCTATAGGTTGTGGTAGGAAGGTGCATAGGGCAAATCTTGCAGCAGGGATGGTCATAGGGGTGGGGTAGGGAGATGGGTGCAGGAGGAGGATAGGGTCTGACAAGAATGTTGTGGAGATTTGGAGGGTGACAAAAAGCTATTCTAGGTGTGTTGGGCAAAATTTCAGACAGAGTGGATCTCAGTTCAGGGCAAGATTTTAGGAAGTCATTGCCCTGTCGAAGTAGCTGATTAATACATTCCAGACCAGGATAATACTAAGGCACCAGTGGCGTGGTTCGAAGTTTTTTTTTTTGGAGGGATCAGCAGTACCAGGACTGGATGTGATGGCCTGCGATATTTGCCTTTGAACTAAGCTGGTGGGGTAATTACGTGCATTGAAGGCTGAGGTGAGGTGAGAATGGTGGTATATTGCTGTAAAGAGCGTGCGTCTGAACAAACACATTTGTCTCGAATGCCAAGGCTGCATGGGAGGGAACGTGTGACATGGATAGGATGACAATTGTCAAAATGTAAGTACTGTTGTTTCTTTATAGGTTTAATGTGGACGGAAGTGTGTGGCTGGCCTTCAGTGAGGATGAGATCAACATCAAGGAAAGTGGTGTGGGATTTGGAATAGGACTATGTGAAATTTAATTTGGAGAAGGTATTCAGACATTCCAGGCATTTTAACAGATCAGCCTCACCATGAGTCCATACGGTAAAGATGTCATCAATGTATTTAAACCAAACCAGGGGCTGAAGATTTATGGATGCCAGGAAAGCCCCTGGTTTGGTTTAGATACGTTGATGACATCCTTACTCTATGGACTTGTGGTGAGGCTGGCATGTTAAAATTCCTGGAATATCTGAATAACTTCTCCTTTCTTTCACCTTTAAGCTCTCAGGTTTTCAAATCTCGTCCGATGCAGTCCCCAACAACCAGTCTTTCCTTCACATCCCGTGCAGTATGTCTCCCCTGACCCATGGTTCTGGGTGACTTTCCCAAAATCTGTCCCTTTTCCTAGACCTCTCCAGTCCTCCTCCTTCACCCCTCTTCCTTCACCTTCAACCCTTCTGCCTGAAGAAGGAGCCATTGGCTCTGTAAGCTTGCCTATTTACAATCTTCTTTTATGTGTGTGTTCTGCCATCGCTTGATGAGCAGATTTTTTACATGACTTCTGTTAGACATTGTTGCCCATTTTCAAGTATTTTTCACTAAATGTAAATGTAGGCTTCTGTGGCCATTGTCACAGTCAGTAAAATTCTTTTGGGTTTGAGGCCGCATTATCATCTGTAAAATTCCGACATTTCGGCGTCTGTTGCAAGGTGCCTTCCTCAGATGCCTAAACGTCAGAATTTTACAGATGACAACCCAGAAGAATATTACTGACTGTTTTTCACTAATTATATTAATGAAATTCTGAATGTATTTGTGTGCTCTTTTGCTTCATGGTTATTATGGAGGACCCTTCATGTGAAATTGCCCATCAGATTAGAACCATCTACAGGCATATTCTTGACAAATGAGTAATCCATGACTCATCTCGTTGCTTTGGCCTGTTCATACTTCTCTTATCATCTGAGTTCCCAGTATAACTTGCTGGACAGCACTCCTAGAGATAGTATATTTCAGAAAATGGGTTAGCCACAACCTGTTGTTTGTTTGTAGTATGAATCTTTTACCCTGTAGTATCCTGCAGGAGTTACTTCCTGTCATCTGTAATTTGTTTGCTGTGTTGTAGTCTTACCTGTTTTCTTTCCTTTTGTATTTTTATTTTGTGTTAACTACCCATAAATCAGAACAAATAGAAAGCTAGTGCTGAGCACTGTTAATTTTTGTTTGTTTGTGTCATTAATAATGTAAGATGAATGAGAAAGTGACAGTTAGTGCTGGCCGTAGTTTGCTCCTCTGAAACAGCAGTTGTAGAACAGAAGGCATATTGTACCCTTCCTGTAATTAGACCATAATTAATTCACCATTCTATATGAGACTTCAGAGAAGTTAGACTTACATTTGGATCTTAGTTTTTAAAACCAGTAATATGTCAACTCCTCTCTCCTTCAAGCTAAATTCCAGTAATGAAGCACATGAATTGACTTTTTCTTGGTCAGATGCCTCCCCTGAACAACATTTTAAGGACTTCTCCCATCGATCATTTTCATACAATGTTGTGAGCTCTGGAGCCTGCTGTGCTACAGCTTATTGTATGAGCATTGTAATCATACAGGTTTTTCTCAAGGTTATGTGAAGTTTTTCAGTGTGAATTTCAAGGACCTTTTTTGCAATATTCATTTTTAGCGTTCCATATCGTAATCAATAAAAATTAAACTCTTGTAGCAGTGGTTCCCAACCTGGGGGTGATTACTCCCTGAGAGGTAAAATGAAATTTTGTGAGGGGTAAAAACAAAAGGGTTTGATTCTGATTCTGTCACAAAACTAAATTATTTTTAAAAGATCTGTGCTACTATCACAATTTGGTAAGATTAATATTGACTATGTAAGTTATCAATAATTATTTTTTTCTCAGTTGCTAGCATTATGGAGATCACAGATTTCTCCCAGAGTCCACCTATCACACACATACTTTGTGCTTTGTACCATACATTGATCATGGCAAAAGCAAGACACATATATAGCAAATGCAGAATATCTCATGAAAATGTCTTCTCCATGTTATAGATAGTTTGTGCAGTAGACCAGAAACTGCTTCATTGCTCACTTCGAAACAGATAAATAAACTAGTTGACCGCATGACAACAGTATGCAGTGTGTCCCAGGAGGAGTGGTCAATATTCAGGGATATGATGGGAACAATCATTTGAAGTAAAAAAGGCATAGGCTCTAAAATGCATACCTTAAGAGCTATCAGCACTTCTTCATCTTTGATACTGTGAAAAACATGTCATCTACTGCAAGCTCTGTGCTTTTCACATTTTGAGAGGTGGTAGTATGGACCAAAAACAAGAAAAAAAAGTTCCGTAAACACAGGCTATAATGTGCATACCATATGAGCTCTGAGCA
Source organism: Schistocerca nitens (assembly GCF_023898315.1). NCBI lineage: Eukaryota > Metazoa > Arthropoda > Insecta > Orthoptera > Acrididae > Schistocerca > Schistocerca nitens. The sequence goes on from NC_064615.1 coordinate 357,116,367, forward strand.
CTGGTTCATATTTGCTAGTGTGGAACACCTCTCTCCTACTGAACAAGTGCCTATGGTGTTTAAGTTATGTACTTTAGAGTCCATGAGTACTAAAGAGTTTTTTCTTATTTTGGTCCATACTGCCTCCTCCCAAAACATGGAAAGCAAGGAGCTTGCAGGCAAATAAATTTGTTTCGCAGTATTGAAGATGAAGTAGTAGTTATAGCTCTTGTTGTATAGCCCATGTTTACTAAGACTTTTCTGATGCTGTGCATAGTATTATTATTATTATTACTATTATTACTACTATTATTAGAATGGACAGACACAAAGCCTTAACAGCTTGAAGTCTTCAAATTTCTGCTAGTTCAAAATTGAGGAATCCAGTAATCAAATGATTTACAAACAGTAAGTATAGTCCACACATGTTAACTTGGTTCATTTAAATAAAGGTGCAGGTCAAGTGCCACTAGGGAAAGTAGTAGTACAGGAGAAGTGTGTTTTGCAACAAGTGCCTTCCCTCACTGTTACTGGTTAGCACTGGGAATTCTCTCTCTCTCTCTCTCTCTCTCTCTCTCTCTCTCTCTCCCCCCCCCCCCCCCCCCCCCCCGCCTCTCTCCCACCCCACCCCACCCCATCCCCCGCCCCGAATGCAACCCACGAAACTTGGAAAAGAAATGTGAGATTCAAGATTTATAGATGTGAAAGTGATTTTTGATTATGATAGCAATGAAAATAAAAACAAGTAGTTGTAAATTCCAGGACTGAATAACAATATTGTTGTTAAAACAAGTAACTGAATGGATCTGGAACATGATTTATGATGTGCACTCGCTGAAAACAACTCAAATATAAAAATGGTTTTTAGTCATAAGCATTACCAATTGTCTCATTGGCTCATTAGTTTGTGACTCAATAAAACTTCCAGAAAACAAAATATCATTCATCTTCCACTATTTTTAAAATAAAAGTGTTCAAAGAAAGTTCTTTTTCATTCTGATGTTTAGTCAGGTGCTGACATTGGTGATGGGGGGGGGGGGGGGGGGGATGGTGGTAGGGTGTAGATGGGGGTATTGTCTAAGAGTTGGTGGCACTCAGGGTAATGGTGCAAGAAAGTCTGGGAAACATTGTTTTCTAGGAACACTTTGTTTGTCTATCTGCCTGCATGTCTGCCTGTCCGTCTGATTGTTAAAAACCCTTTTTCTTAGGAAAGACTGGGGATATGAAATTGAAATTTATGTCACATACTAAGGTCTACAGTCCCTTAATGGTATAAAAATTTGAAGCTTTGAAGTCAATGCAGTCAGAAGATATAGTCATTTATGTCACATACTTTGGTACTCACAAACTCACACATCAAAACCTGTAGGGTATTTCTTGTTGGCCTAGACTCATGAAATTTGACAGGAAGCATAGTTTCACAGTACAACTAAAGGAAAAAGTCTGGAAGTTGTGACTGTAATTATTTCACATGGGGGGGGGGGGATTGTTATTTGTTAGCCGACACTCTGTCTGTTAAGATGGCTTTTCCTCAGGAACAGATAGGCATAATCAAGTTCAAATTTATGTCACAGCTTCTAAGACAATGCAGTCCGAAGATATGGCCATTTGTGTCACATATGTAGATACACACAACTCACTCATTAAAACCCATTGACCTACAATCATGAAATTTGGCTAGAAGCAAGGTTTCACAGTACAGGTAAAGGAAATAAATCAGAAATTTGTCAATATGTAAATCTACCACATGAAAAAACATTCCTTTTGCCATTTATTATCCAACTTCAAACTTAAAGTTAAAACATTCTTGAAATGGTACCGATTGGCTGTCGTGTCATCCTCAGCCCTTAGGCATCAATGGATGCAGATACGGAGGGGCATGTGGTCAGCACACCACTCTCCGAGCATATATAAAAATATATAAATAAAAATAAGTCTTTCTTGTACCTGGCCAATTTTTTCCATACATTGTTTTAATTATTATGCTGATAACTGTAATGCTAGACATTATTTATAATTTTGATCAAATCTTTTGTGTGTGTGTGTGTGTGTGTGTGTCATGTTTTTTGTTGTATTGTAACATATCCCACCACTTCAGCAAAAAGGCACATTGTTCATCTGAAGTAATGTAGTGTTCTTCAGGTTTGGTGCATTTTCCTGTTCTCTATAGCTGGAAACAGTTGTCAGATTTCTCAAAGCTGATAATGTGTCATTAGTCTGAAAAAATCATAGAAATGCGGCTGGATGAGCTAATCAAAAGCTACCAGTTGTGTTGACCGTTAACTCCCTGCCAATTCTGAAAGTTCTTAAAGTTCACATTTGTCATTTGTTGTTCATGTTCAGTAGATCTCATCAAGAAGGAAAATCTTCAGGGATATGGAATCAGTCAAAGTATACATTAATAACTATTTTTGGAAAATTAATCTGAAAACTGTAACAATAACACATTATTGCTTTATTGATAAGGATTTTTTCTGGAAAATTGATTGCAGACTGTAATAACACCAAATTATCTCACTTTATTGATAAGGATTTCCAGTTTCTTCCTTCATGTTGGAGGGGACCTTGTTGAAGGTCTTTGTACCACTGCATGTAACTCCACTCCGAACGCCAGACAGATGGGCAAAGTCAACATGAATACAATTTTTGTCAAGTTGTAGTTGGGTGCTGTATTGGGGCTAAAATCCAGACATGTGCATTTCACAGCATTGTAGGCAGGTTTTGAGTTCTGTCATTTAAATTTTTTAGCAGGAAAGGAGCTAGGAGTGGTAAGGTGCCAGTAAAAAAAACCACTTTTTCAGGAAAAGATTAATTTATTAAATAAGAATTTCTCCAAGCTGTTTTTTAGATTTAAAAAAAATGTGAAATCAAGCTTAAAGAAATGCAAGAAATGACCAATAAATATTTAATATTTTAATTTTAAATTGAAACTAGAAATGCTATGATAGTGCAAACCTTGACCTCACTGGTTATACCACCATGTAAATTCAACAAGGCACAAGATGACTTCAGTAGCAACTAAAACAGACAAAAACATTTTAGTTAAGACATGTTTCCAAAAATATACATCAAGCATCAGAAAACATATTTTGTTAATGGTTCAGTTAACACCTGTAAAGACAGGAAATCAGAACAGCCAATTAACTACTATTAAACAATGTGTAATGTAGACCTGAAAATATTATTTTATTGCTCATAAATAATGAAGTAAAATGCAAATCTCAGCCAAAGAGCAAGTAGCAATGTGCAGAGCTTGATTTTAAATTGAGATCACTCAGCCTAAGTTTATAAAAGAATGTATAAATAAGATTTAAACGAGAAGCCACTCAAGGTTTCACTACTAACAGTAATCGGTAAAATTAATCTTGAGTACCAGACTCAACTGCATAAAGGTAGGGCAATAGGGCAAATAATATTCACAAATTATGAACTAGTCTCAAACCTGATAGACAGAAATAACAATGGGACTGGGTGTTTGTGTTGTTTTCATCATCATCACCATCATTCATGACAGTGGCTGATCAGTATTGTTCACTAACCAATTGATGATGAGCAAGCAGAGACACACATATGTTCACCCACTGATTTTTGTGATTTTGGCTTAGAGCATGCGGTACCCATACATGTGATTTTTGAACTTCTACCATTGCATACATATGTTGCACAATAGTAGAATGATCATAATTCATCACATTCGCCAATTCTGTAGTACACTGACAAGGATCATTGTGGATTAATGTGCTTAAACAGTCTTCATCGAATCGCAAAGGTTTTCTTGAACATGGAGAGTCGCTAATGTCAAAACAATCCTCTTTCAAATGAGAGAACAATTTTCTTGGCATGCTCTGTCCAATAACATTATCTCCATACACAGAAAAAATGTTTCTGCCTGTCTGTGCTGCTATCACCTGTCTGTTGAACTCAAACAGAAGGATGTTCCAGTTTCTTCACATGGCACTTCTTTTTCTAGTGTATACAGCTCCATTCACTTTCTCCAAATGACACATTATGTAAACTCAAATAGCGAAAGTGAATTGCAAATAAAAAATGATAATCAATAAATAGACCCGTAGTAACCAGAAAACCAACTTGCAGAACAAAAAAATGACAAATTTATGCACCAACTTTATAATATAAAATGAACTTGCAAAATTATTTACATTACATCTGTAGAGTGAAAGAATTTATCACAAGTTCAACAATAAAATAATTAAACTTCCTGGCAGATTAAAACTGTGCCGGACCGAGACTCGAACTCGGGAACTTTGCCTTTCGCGGGCAAGTGCACTACAAACTGAGCTACCCAAGCATGACTCACGCCCAGTCCTCACAGCTTTACTTCTGCCAGTACCTCCCCTCCTACCTTCCAAACTTTACAGAAGCTCTCCTGCGAACCTTGCAGAACTAGCACTCCTAAAAGAAAGGATATTGCGGAGACATGGCTTAGCCACAGCCTGGGGTATGTTTCCAGAATGAGATTTTCACTCTGCTGCAGATTGAAAATCTCATTCTGAATAAAATAATTGTTTTAGTGGTATGGAAATGAGTTGGACAAGTCATAAACAGCTATAGACCTTTCACTTTCGTCTCTGTAATGTACAAGATATTCACTAAAATTATTAACAGCAATATATATTTAAAAAATGGATTTAAATGCAGAACAGGAACAAGCTGAGGTGCTTATAGCACATTGAACCCTTTACAAGTCATTAACAAAATTAAGAGACTGAGCAGTGAGTGACAGTTATTACATTGTGTGGTATTAAATAATTTTCACAAAGCTTTCAAAGCTGTTTCCATAAAATCTGTTCTAAAAATCTTGTGAAGTGAAACCTGTGCTAGTATGTAAATAATACACTACTGGCCATTAAAATTGTTACACCACAAAGATGACGTGCTGTAGACGCGAAATTTAACCAACAGGAAGAAGATGCTGTGATATGCAAATGATTAGCTTTTCAGAGCATTCACACAAGGTTGGCGCTGGTGGCAACACCTACAATGTGTTGACATGAGGAAAGTTTCCAACCGATTTCTCATACACAAACAGCAGTTGACCCGTGTTGCCTGGTGAAACGTTGTTGTGATGCCTGGTGTAAGGAGGAGATATGCATACTATCACGTTTCCGCTTTGATAAATGTCGGATTTTAGCTATCGTGATTGCAGTTTATCGTATAGCGACATTGCTGCTCGCTTTGGTCGACATCCAATGACTGTTAGCAGAATATGGAATCGGTGGGTTCAGGAGGGTAATACGGAACGCCGTGCTGGATCCCAATGGCCTCGTATCACTAGCAGTCGAGATGACAGGCATCTTATCCGCATGGCTGTAACGGATTGTGCAGCCACGTTTCGATCCCGGAGTCAACAGATGGGGACGTTTGCAAGACAACAACCATCTGCACGAACAGTTCGACGATGTTTGCAGCAGCATGGACAATCAGCTTGGAGACCATGGCTGTGGTTACCCTTGACGCTGCATCACAGACAGGAACGCCTGTGATGGTGTACTCAATGACGAACCTGGGTGCACGAATGGCAAAACGTCAGTTTTTCGGATGAATCCAGGTTCCTGTTTACAGCATCATGATGGTCGCATCCGTGTTTGGCGACATCGCGGTGAACGCACATTGGAAGCATGTATTCATCATCGCCATACTGGCGTATCACCCGGCGTGATGGTATGGGGTGCCATTGGTTACACGTCACGGTCACCTCTTGTTCGCATTGACTGCACTTTGAACAGTGGACGTTACATTTCAGATGTGTTACAACCTAAGGCTCTACCCTTCATTCGATCCCTGCGAAACCCTACATTTCAGCAGGATAATGCACAACCACATGTTGCAGGTCCTGTACAGGCCTTTCTGGATACAGAAAATGTTCGGCTGCTGCCCTGGCCAGCACATTCTCCAGATCTCTCACCAATTGAAATCGTCTGGTCAATTGTGGTCGAGCAACTGGCTCGTCACAATACGCTAGTCACTACTCTTGATGAATTGTGGTATCGTGTTGAAGCTGCATGGGCAGCTGTTCCTGTACATGCCATCCAAGCTCTGTTTGACTCAATGCCCAGGCGTATCAAGGCCCTTATTATGGCCAGAGGTGGTTTTTCTGGGTACTGATTTCTCAGGATCTATGCACCCGAATTGCGTGAAAATGTAATCACATGTCAGTTCTAGTATAATATATTTGTCCAATGAATACCCGTTTATCATCTGCATTTCTTCTTGATGTAGCAATTTTAATGGCCAGTAGTGTATATGCATAAATGCTGCAGCTTCCATTAGATTTCATCAGGATAGTGGGTAGTTCTGGACTGACCAAGGATTTGGAGAAGGTTTTAGATCCTTAAACTGGGTATATGAATATACTTGTCAGTCTGGTTTTAAATGTAGCTGAATATGGCAGGAAATTCCAATACATGCAGAACAGACAAAAATTGCATTTAAAATCTGTTTGTGGAACCATGACTGACAATCATCATTAGCAGCCATTTCACATTCTGAGAAGTATATCAAAATATTCGGATTTGCATTTGTTATTTTGTGTTATGGTTGAACCATTGTAATAAAAATGACAAGGCTTATTGTGAACAACAGTGCTATTTACAAACACCCATGAAATTTTTGATCATTTGTCATCTGTTCCTTAGTGTTGCAAATTGATGTGAATGACCGGCACAGACTGACCTAAGGACGCATTTATCTTGGTGTTCAACACTCTTCAATACTTCTTCTCTAGTAAAGCAGCAATTCATGGCTATGATTCATTTAAAAGATCATGCTGAGAAGAAGATATCTTTGGAGCTCCTCTGAAAGTACCTGAACCGGGGAAATTTGGTCACTCTTCTGCAACTCAAGAGACATGTTCTTGAGGCACTGACTCACCAAATGGCCTTTCAATAACATTGTTCTACATAACTACACACTGCTCCTCTTCCTTCCATTGCAATATCACTTCTCTCTCACTAATCAGCTGTTGCAAAACTGTTTGCAGCAGCACAAGAGTTTGTCCACATTGTGTGTCTCAACTTGCCGAATATGAACAGAGGAAGACTGTGACATTCCTTAGTATTCTGTGGAAAAATCTTATTATTTGGAATTCATTGCTTAACAACTTCTGTAGAGCTGTCATGCCTGCAGAAGGGAACACAACACCAAGCTGTAGCTGAACTAAACATGATTGACAGACAGTAGACAAGACACAGACAATGACAATACCAAAGCATCACATGTAAGCAATGAAGTGCGAAGTGGAAACCATCATCACGATGATGTCAACAGCCCAAGAGCAAAGAGAGAGATAATCTGAATCACTACCAGAGAGAAAGACCAAGCGCTAAGTGAGATTGTTATCCAATAGTCCGTAGTACAGCGATTATAATAACGCACAATAACAGATGCAAGTACAGAGCTGACTGACAGTTCCCTGGATGACCATATTTACATCAGACATGAGGACCACAATTGGCCAGCGTATTCACATGGCGAGACGTGCGTTGCACTCACATTATGAGCCCAATGCTGTGGCAAGACTGTGTTCTCTAATGGCCATCTAGGTCCATTACCTGCAGCAAGCATTCAACTTTCACAGAGCTGGATACCAGAAGAAAAAAATCCTTATTGGTATTTTCAGAGATTTTGATTAGCGTAAATGTCACCATTATTTCATGCAAAATTATCGGTTCATACTTCATAATTTTTATCCGTGCTCTGGAATATATTCCTCATGAGACATTCGTTTGCAATATAACATATGCAAAACTATGACAAACTGTATTCTATTTACTTAGAGGCACAAAATTAATCAGCATGAATGAATGTTGATAGAAAGACTACCATTCTTTATCTATTGGAAGGGATGAAGGGTTGGTGTAAGAGGGACTGATCAGTGCATTACAATTACAACAAAAAGAATTAAATGTACATTAAAAATCATTTTTGAATTTTTCCACAGAGTAATGGGACTTCATCTAGTTCATACAGCAGTCTGTTCGCAAAATTTTTGAGTTGGGTTGGGTTGTTTGGGGAAGGAGACCAGACAGCGAGGTCATCAGTCTCATCGGATTAGGGAAGGACAGAGAAGGGAAGTCCGCCCGCCATCCCCTTTCAAAGGAACCATCCTGGCATTTGCCTGGAGCGATTTAGGGAAATCACGGAAAACCTAAATTAGGATGGCCGGACGCGGGATTGAATCGTCATCCTCCTGAATGCGAGTCCAGTGTGCTAGCTACTGCACCACCTCTCTCGCTAAATTTTTGAGTGTTTTAACTACTTTGGAAATGGAAATTTTTCTGGGAATCGTGTTTATTTTATAAGAAATTCGAAACTTAATTTTGTTCTATCTCATCAGTACTCCAGAAAGGTTACTTCACTTTCTTCAGAAAATTTTTCTGTAATTAATGACAGATTTAGTGCAACTTTCATACTGTAACTTACTGGTGTATATGTAAGTGGGAACAGAAAATATGTCCATTGCTGTTAACAAATGTGAAACATCAACAACAATAATAATACTTGATTTGAAGTTCCCCTTTCACTTATTCAGTCTAGAAGAGAGCATAAATTAAAGTAGCAGAATTTTAGAAAGGAACCGATGATGTAATGAAAGGGAACACTTACATTCTCAACTCAACTCAACTCCGCCCAAACAGGCCATGAAGGCACAACGGTATCAACTGGTCGCCATGTCATCCTCAGCCCACAGGTGTCACTGGATGCGGACATGGAGGGGCATGTGGTCAGCACTGCGCTCTCCCGGCCGTATGTCAGTTTCCAAGACCAGAGCCGCTACTTCTCAATCAAGTAGCTCCTCAGTTTACATTGCAAGGGCTGCGTGCACCCCGACACTTACATTCGAGAAACACATTTACTCACTGAGGTAAATTGTTGGGTTTGGTGGGGTCTAATGTATTTATTGCTGATACTGTGCTCGAATATTGCTAATCAGGCATCCAAATTGTAAGCATTGTTCAAGTGAAACACTGACAATGCCTGTAACACCAAGAATATTATTTGTCATTCATCTGCAAAATGGTTGGGTAGTGAAACTGGTAATCTGTTGTATCTGTGCAGAAAATTTGAATTTCCGTGGATAACTGTGCTATGTACACACAGTAACCATTTGTAACAGAAGAAGTGTATTGTATACATCCAAGAAAGTGTAGTGTGGCATTTTTAATATTTTGTTGGAAGAAAGTGACATTTATTATTGAATACAAGCCTTGTATAGGGAAGTGTGCTTCAAATGTAGCACTGTGTTCAAGTGATATGCCCAGTTTCATAGTAGCAAACAGTGTGTGACAACCTGTACAGTAGCCTGTAATTGATGTGGAAACAGTTTCTCATATTGGCATTTTGGCAAGGGAGAATTGCCGTATAACAGAAAATTTGCATTGCATGGAGAGTCTGATATTTTCACAATGAAGACCAAAGCCTGGGCATAGGAAAGTGCCTGGAATGCATGGTCCAATACAAAAGAACAGGAGGGCATTCTTCTAGCAAATTGTGGCTATGTAGGAAACATGCTATCATCTTTTCCAAACAGAATGAAGTCATTTTTTCATCAAGTTGAAGAAGATCCAGGCACCTGTCGTGGCTAGAAAGGTTGTGCTGAGCTTGTTCTTTGATATCCAAGGATAATTAGTGCTGGAGTGGATGTCTGATGGGACCATAATCGTTGCTCAATACCCAATGCTATTGGAACACTTCACAGAACCTTTAAAGGGCCGTTGGTTAGGTTAGGTTAGGTTAGGTTAGGTTAGGTTAGGTGCAAGTGGCCAGCCAAACTGTCATGAGGTCCGATTTTGCTAACGTTAACTACCAATGCGACATGGAATGCCTGCATTCCTTTCCAATGGAAAATGTTGCCTCACCCACATTACAGTCTGGGTATATTGCCTTCTGATTACCACATATGTGGCGCAGGAAGGTCAGGGCATTATTTATGATCAAGTGATATGTGATACTGTGGAAAGGTAGCTTTGTCTGCTCTCATCATTCTTCAAGAAAAGTATCGAAAAACTTGTACCATGCTGGGAAAGTTGCTGGAACAATGAGGGTAATTATGTGTATGCTCCCTCAAAGCCTCATTATTGCACTTCTCAATTGCTGTATTCTTTCTTTGTCAGTAAAGTTATCTGTGACGTCTCCGACACAAGTATATTTTATTTAAACAAACCACATGCATCAGTTGTGGCTTGCTCTTTGTTATTTTGAAATTAAATTTATCAACTATTTGCTGATATCATTCTTGGAATGGAAGTGTCACACCTACATGGGTACATAAGAAACTATCAGCATTTGCTTCATGGACCTCCAACTGACAGTGGCTATATATTTTGAATCTACAGTAGACATAGAACTATCGAATTTATTCATCATTTATTGTACGTAACATGTGGATCAGTTTTTTCACAATTTTTATGTTTTTGCTTGTCTTCATACTGCTTTCTGCATTGATTTAAATGAATGGAAAAATAAAAAGAGTTTCATTATTGTTACTGTTTCAGCCGGCACTCCAGCGTCTCTGTCTTGCGGATCGATGACGCTGGGGTCGACAGATCCCCGCCGCAGGACACCGAGTATGACAGCGACTTCATCACCGACACATACAGCCGATATCCACGACTTCGACACACGCGACTTTGTTATTGCTCCCACCCTGACGCCCTCACCACCTCTCACCACTTCCCTATCGCCAGGGACATCAGTTACTTCCAGTCCCCAGCATTTTTACCCCAGGACCCCAGGCCAGCAGAATGCTACGGACGACGAAGAACAAGAGTTTGTGAACGCACAGCAGCAGCCACATCCGCAGAGCCCTTACCGTCACCCGAACACAGGTCAGAAAACAGCCAATCATCTTCTCACTACTGCTTCTCCAACCCAAACTACGTTTACTGTTCGTACAGTCCATCCTCCCTCTAACATTCCAACTACCTCCAGTGCTACTAACACTAACATTAAGAGTGGGGAACTGGTCATAACTCATTCCACCGGTCGTCACGAATGGCAGCGAAGTTCAAGCTGCCGAAATCTGCCAGATGATCATTCGAGCTCTGGAAGAGGCTATTATGAGTCTTTTTACAGACAAGAAAGACTGTTAGATGCCCCAATCACCCGTTATGATGACAGCCGGCGCACCTGTTACAGTGCTGCTGGTAGCAAGATGGGATCTGTTGACAGAGGACCTGATGCAGTCACTCCTGATACACGCATTTATTCCAGCAGCTACCCCGGCACTACTTCAAGTCTTTCAACGGAAAGTGGAGGTGGGGAGGAGCCAGGAATGATTGAAGGAGGGAGTGAATGTATATTATTGGGTACAGCTGATACTGGATCACAAGAAGAAATTGTTTTGTCCCACGACGATCTCTCTCATGATTCGTATGAACTTCTGGAACGAGAGCAAGATGAAGATGATGATGCAGAAGATGAGGCAGAATTAGATGGTATCACTTGTAGATCCAAAATAAAGAGTTATGCCGGAAGTAGATCTGGGAGCATTGATTCAGGTGGGGACAATTTACCCCTGGATGAAAGTGCACCAGACACTAATGCAAGAGACAGTTCTCGGAGCCCAGAGATATTCCAAATGGACACCGATGATCTTACTGTTAATGATACTTCTGCACTTGATAAATCGATTGTTGACACAGTTCCTGTTAAACCTACATTTACTAGTACAAATATTGTCAATGGCAAGGAAATCAGCATTTTAGGTGTCAAAAGTGATGTGCCAGCTGTGGATATTATTTCTGAAACTCCTCTGAAGCCACAGTTAAATGAGGAGGAATCTAAAATCAAACCTGCCATTAATTTAGATATTTCTGAAAATGTAGAAAAGACCAAGCAATTTGATGACATAATTCCCATAAATATTGATACTAAAAAAGAACTGTTGATAGATGGTCTCTCAAATAAAGATTTGAGAGAAAATCTGAAAAATGCAGAAAGACAAGCACAAACTCTTTCCGTGGATTATCATGAAAAGTATGAGAAAGAATTAATAATAGATGTCAGAGAAAAGGGTAATTTGGTTAAGGATACTATTCATCGTGCTCCTGTAGAAAGAGTGAAAAGTGATTCCCATGAAGTTAGTAAACAGATGGCTAATCGTGGTAAACGCTGGGCATTGACACATCAGAAGTCTATTGATCTTACTCTTGCTGACAGCACAGATTTTGGTGGTGATGAAGAGGAAAACTTAAAAAATAAAGAAATTGAATCTTCTGAATTTACTATTCCCTATGTTCTACACAAACTTCATCCCATGAATGGCACAGCCACAAGTCAAAATGGGCTACCAGCTGGTACATTGCCTACTTCAGTCAGGCCAGAGTGTGATATCTCTAAACAAATTCACTCTCCCGGTCAAGATTTTTCGAATAAAACTTCCATAACTCATGTTGAAGACAAATCTAAATTATTAGAAAAGTCATCAGCTAATGTTAGCACAGACAGCTGTGATGAAGTAGCAATTGTACCAACACTTCCCAGCAGTCCCGAGACAAGCACCAGTAGTTTCAGCCATATGCCATCTAACACAGATACTAGTGGCAGTTTGTTGAAACAGGTAAGTAGTGATACACAGCAGAAAACAGATGAGCTAAAATTTTCCCCAGAGATAATGGAAAAAGACAAAACTTTTTCTCCTGCATTATCATTTGATAGAGACTTTCGATCAGAAGTGAATAGTATGCAAGAGAAACTAGTAGGTGCCATTCTTCCAGGTCGAGGGAAATTGGGGCTTATGCCAAAACCAAAAGAGGTATCTGGCTCCCCTTTTGCACCTCGCAGAGCAGCTTCAGATGTTTCAACTCAGAAACGAGAATCTATAAGCTCTGTGTTCGTACAGCGCCGTACCAAATCAGATGTTGCAAGGCAGAGGGATGAGGGTGATAGCTTAGTTCCTGACCTAAGTGTTGAAATGCTTGAGGCAGCACATGTAGACTTGGTTAGATCGGGCATCAGTCTTAAGAAAGAACTTACACCCAAGCAAAGAGAGCACACCACCTCAAGCAACAAAAGTTTTGATTCTTCTTACAAACATCCTAGAACAGCAGCACGTTTCACTGATCGTCGTGCAAAATCTGATATATCTGGTGAAAAGACAAGTGGTGGAGCACTAATACAGCGTCGAGCAAAATCAGACATTTCTAGAACAGAAACAGAAGTTCAGAATGGAATTCTACCTCAGAGTCGAAAATATGGCGAGGGGTCAGGTTTTCATAAGGAAGCTCTTAGAACAGCATTTGCTCAAAGTCATTATCAGCCTCCAGTTTCTAGTCAAGATTCTGTTGCAAGTATTTCTGCTAGTAACATTCCAAAGACTGACAAACTATTGCAAGCAGATAAATTCAGTTCAAATTTGGATAAAGATCTTGGTGTACAAGAAGACGTTGTGAAAATAATAGCTGCACAGACTGCACAAAAGTATGAGATATCTAGACAACAGGCAGCATTTGTCCAACGTCGAGCAAAATCTGACGTAAGTAGCCAGCACCATCATCCAAAGGAAGCTGTAGTAAGGCGAACCAAATCTGATGTAACACCCCGCAAACCAGAGCCAGATCAGTTAGTTCCCTCCATAGATAAGCAGTCATCTGAGGAAGTTGTTGATGATACAATTCCTGCTATGAGCTTCCAGGACTCTTTTGAAGCTAGCTTTAGCACATCCATGACCTTAGGTGACCCAGTCAAACCAGGACTGCAACAACAGTCCGAATCTGTTACCAGTCCTTTATATGAAGCCATCATCAAAGAATCAGATACTGTGGCCAAGGAAGTAGATGTTGTAAAAAGTAGCACTGCTCTCAGACAGGAATCAAAGATCCAAGCCAAAAAAGAAGGTGAAGATAAAGGTACAGCTTCAGTTTCAGGTAAGGAGAAAACTGCCCCCATCAAAAGGCAAGGAAGTTCGTTTGAGGAACTTCTGAAAGGTGATTCAAGTTTTTTCGATTTACCTGATTTCTTGTCAACTGATGTGAGGCGACCAATTGATCAGGGTTGGCAACGGGCACCAGCTCTAGCTGAAGCTGCTAGGCGCTCTGTAGCATCGGCACATAGGCGGGATAGATCTCCTGTACTTTTTGCTCGTGCACGTTTGGGCTGGTCTGAAGGATCTGCTGTTTCTACCAAATTGCGAAGTTTAGGCTCTACAGATTCTCCATCATCATCAAGACGTGCAAAGTCTCTCGATGCACCTGTTGTATCACTTCATCGCCTTCCTCCTGCTGACTCGTTTTCCAGTAAAGATGATACTGTTGATAGTAATGGACAAGTGGATGCATCAAAACCACTTAATAAGAGTGCTTCTGTTGGAAGCAATGTTCCTTCCAGACCTACTCTTTTACAGCCTCAACATCGAAGTCTTCCACCTTCAAGTACAGTGGCAATTTCCAAACCATGTCTTCCTCCAAAACCTGATAAAGTCCTGGTTAAGCAAGTCCCACCCACATTGAGGACAGACACAAAATCACATAAACGAGATAGATCTCCTCAACCCACAACAAAACCTGCAGGAAGCCCTGTTTCAGGAAAGCCTGCAGGTACATCAGGTATAAAACTTGGAGTCAGTGCAGTAAGTAAAGCCAGCCCAGGAGTCTCAGGCAAGTCATCAAACATTATTCAAACCAAACAAGCCACTGCAGGAATGAACAAAATTAGCAGTGTTGGCCAACCAATAAAGTCAACAGCAGTTCCTAAGCTTGAACCTTCTAAAGCAATAGACATACCTAGTCCTAAAGAGAGGTTATTGCTATTGAAGGAAAAAGAACATGCAAAAAGTGAAAGTTTTTCCAGCAGTAAGTCCCTTCAGTCTGATAAACTGCCAGAATACAGAAAGGCAAAGTCCCTTGAAGAAAAAATTAAAGAGGTGCTTGAAAAATCACCTGAAAGGGAGATTTTAATTATATCACCCCCAAATGCTGATGGGGATGGTGTAAAACGTACATCTCCGCGCAAACTATTAGCTACCAAGTCATGGTCTCAGGAGAAAAAAGAGGCTAAACACAAACTGGAAAGCTCATCAAGGTCACTAGAAGTGCCAAAGACAGAGTATGGCTTGTCACCAGACAAGGAAAGGGTAGTTCCAGATGTATTAAGCCCTGAAAAACCAGTGCGAGATAAAAGAAAATTACTGCACAAAGAAAAAGAAACCAGTTTACAGTCTCAGGCATCAGGATTTTTTGATACATCGGTAGCTAATGAATTATATAGACATGAACAAAAGCTAGACATGGGAAAATCCCTAAAAAAAGATTTTTCCCACCTGCTGTATGCAGATGGAAGTGAGGAAAGTGCTGTTGAATCACTTGATGAAGATCCAGGCCCAGAGCTATGGATTATTTCAGATGAACAACATGAGTCAGCATCTGCTAGACCAATACCAAAGGAAGACCTAGTTTTGGAGTTTAAAGAAGCATATAAACTAGTTGAAAAGAGCCTGGAGAGCCCAGATGTCTGCAGTGACTACGACAATTTAACACCACCAATTTTAAGAGAAAGAGGGAGTCTGAACGTAGCAGACAGCAATGCCATCCCAACAGCGTCCTTTGAAGAATATGCAGATATTGAACTACCACGAAGTTCAGAGGAGGAGGCAAAAACTGACCAAATATCAAAAACTGAGAGTTTAGATGAAACTTTAAAGGCAGATGCAGTGAAGGACCTCGAAGATACGTCAGGTGATAGGGTTGTTCCGGATGTACCTGTTTCAACAACAGACGATAGTGGATGTGATGAAAAATTAGGACCATCTGAGGATGAGAAAATTGAATCAGCAGCAGAAGAACCCTACAGAAAGGATGAAGAGTCCTCAGAATCTCCAAGAGATGATAGAAATATAATGGAGAGAACTCGTTCAGAAGAAGAGGGCTCAACAACATCTTCGTCCTTAGCCATGGCACCACGTGCAGAAATGGCTGCTGTTGCACACTGGCGACCATTTCCTCTTGAAAGTAGTGGGAGTTCCAGTCTTGAAGATGGTTTTTTCCCACAGGATGATGCAGCACATTTGGCTGATGAGGAGGAAACCTCAAGTACTTCAAACAATCATCGTGATGATACCTTTCGTGATGATCTAATTGATTTCCCCAGTGGTTTTGGATACCCTTGTGGGCTGACAGGGGCCGATATGATAGTAGGTGGATACGGTGCTGCTACATTTTCTCTTTCTCGCACACTGTCTCGAATAAGTGAACGTAGTACAACATCGGAACAGGAGCGGTCTGATTTAGAGGATGACTCAACCAAACCTTCCTCCCATTCACCCTCTGTTGATGATGAATCTCTGCTTTCCAGTGATCGCCAGCCTAGTCTCTCCTCAGATCCGCCATCTGGAACAGGTGGAGCACTCCAGTCTGACGATGCGCAGGGAAAGACAGAGACTCCTCCTGTTCCTGCCGACCCAACTCCTAAGAATGTTGAGGCTGTCTCATCAACAGGAATTGCAGCAGAAGCTGAAGAAAAAAATGTACCTGTCCCGCAAACCCAGAAGATATCAGATGAGGATTGGCCATCTCCACCAACTTCATCTTCTGTATTTGAGACTCCTGTTGTTAGTCATGTTGAAACATTTTTTATGGAAATTCATCCAGAAGAAGCTTGTAAAGTGACTGTATTAGATTCAACAGATCCTACTGCTGGTGATGAGAGCTCTACAGATGAAAATCATACACTTCATGATGATGACGATGAATTTATGTCGGGCCTTGGTGATGAATGTCTTTCATCATCAGCCACTACATTGGATGGTACTGTTAAGGTAGCTGTCAAACCAAAGTGCCCGTCTTATTATTGTGCTGGCAGCTCATTGAGTGAAGACACATCAATGGGTCTTTCTCTGTCTGAATGGTCAAGTAGTCAAGGCACTGTGCGTCCTCAATGCCAAATACATTATTCTAGTGCAAAAAGTGATGACACATCAGTGGATGATCTTGCTGGTGCCACAAATTCAGAACAAAACTTTAACAAATCCCGAATAAGAAGTCCATCATTCTACTCTGGAGCTAAAAGCGATACATGTCTGGATGATACAAGCCCAAACAGGTTAAGTAAAACACCATCGGGATCCAGATGTCAGACATATTATTCATCAAAAAGCCTTACAAATGTAGATACATCAATGGATGATTTGTCTGTACCCTTAACTTCCCCTGAAAAGCCAACGAAGAGTGTCCAGAATAAATGTGCTCCACATTATTCAACAGCAAGCAGTAGTTCTATAGACAGTTCAGTACTTGGTGAAAGAGCTATGTCAGGTAGTTTGCCTACTGTTGATGGTAATAATAAGGTCCAGATATTTTTAGATGATACCAGTTTATCGAGTCAGTCTCTCTCAGAGAGAAGTACGTCAATTCAGACAACACTAGTAGAAAAAGGTGCTCCAGCATCATCTGATGTTGTAAAGATACCATCTAGAATGAAAACATATTCTTATTACTCTAGTGCAAAGAGTCCTCCAAGTGATGGAGACACATCCTCATCAATAGATGCTCCAAAAACTACTGAAAGAGCCACAAGAGCTCCAAAACGAAAGAAATCTCAGACAAAAAAGAGACACAGAGTAACAGTAGATCTGGAAGTGAGAGATGGCCACATTGTTGAAGTGTCATCCAATGCTCAGCCAGGTGTGGATCTTGTGAAGGTTGCTGAAGATAAAAAAACAGAAACACATACACTGTCTACATCTACCCAGACAACAGACATCAAACCGTATGTGCCAAAGCAGTCATCAGTTTGACCAAAAGAAAATCAGCACTCAGAATGTGTATGGTACACAACATTTTCAGACATTGTACTTTGTACCTTTACTCCATGCAGTGCTTGAAGTTGAGCCAATGACTGAATGACTGATATGTAGAGCTTCTTATCATATGAAGTCAAGTTAGAGAAGCTGTTATTTGGTGTTCCTTTCTGATTTATCTAATCTTTGAGGCTTCATAGGATAGTTCCAATGTTGAAATTTTGTTGGAGAATGTGGTTTCTTGATAGGAATTTTTAAAGGAATTTATATTAAATTCCAAATATCTTCTAGTATACATAATTACAAATTTTAGCAGTGTAAATAGTATCTGCGTGTACGTCGGATGATGAGGATTTGTATATATATATATATACACAAAATCCATCAGAATTTTGAACTTTCATTTTCTTGTTGTATTTGTTGATGTTCCTCATTGTTTAAAAACAAGAGTTAAAATGAGACTGTACATAAAAGTTTTCACCCTTTTGTAGTTGATTGTTATATTATCAGAATTTTATATTCCATTATAAATGGCTTTTATGCTGAACCATTCAACATAACTGTACAATTTCACCTTTTGGTGTACTGTTTACTCCCTTTTCTCCTGCAGGACAAATAAGTAACTGTTGTTTTTTTAATGCTTCATCTGGAAGTGATTATTATCTTATGTTGTGACATGTTTGTCAAAATGTGGTGCTTCCTTCAGCTGCACAAGACTACAAACTGTAGTGTGAATTAAAAATGTAAAGCAAAAGTTACAAAATGTCCAACTGGATTCCAATTAGCAATAATTTAAGTAGTCCCATGTTAATTGTTTAATTTTATTGAATGTTCAACTTTTACTAGCAGTTTTGTATTAACCTGCTTTTGAAATTGCTCTTCATATGGGGAGTCTACACAATCACTTTCATTGTGAAAATTTTGTGAATATCAGAGTTTTGCTACAATTGTGCATTGTATCAGTCAATGAAGCTGGTATCCTGAGAAAACGTACTTGCTGTATAACAAGGAATGCTGAAATGGGGAGGAATTTTTAAAGCTTAGGGTGCTAGGTACCCAGGATATCTAGTAGAAGAAACCATCCACTTTGCTGCATAACTTGCATCGATCGTGTTGAAGAAAGTGGGTGTAATCCATAATATTTGGTTACATGTGAAAAGTCTTCCTGAATTGCAGTAGTTGGCAGTGGAAATTGCGTGGAATTAAGCATGAAATATTTTCTTGCTACTTTAATAACTGGAAAATTGGCAAAGAGACAGTGTCAGTTATTTTCTTGTTGTTTACAAAAAATGAATGTGAAGTGTGAATTGCATGAAGAAAAAAGTTGCACAAAAATAGTATTTTCGGTATGGTGTGGGATATGACAAAGAATGAAAGAAAATTTGAAGAACGTACAAATCTTGAGAGGAGGGAGTGTGAAACATCAAAGAATATGCAATATGCAATAAGAGCAGAAATGGAGCCTACATTTGATGCAAGATAACCATTGGTCTCTCTGAACACATCATTGATAGTGCCATGAATGCCCCAGCCACAGGAACACAAACATATTAATAGGGGAAGATAATTGTTTTGTCTTGGTGTTTGGTGTTTTATGAGAAGTCATAACTTTTATTAGATGTGATGTTACAACTGAAATAATGCAAAGACCACACCATGAATATACATTTGGAGTCTATATTTACAGACCTGTAAAATATACTACTGAGATTCTTAAAAGCAAGAAACATGTTTATATTTCAATTTTAGCTATCATGGCAGGTTATGAACCTGTGGCAGTGCCAGTATCAACAGTAACGACACAGTTCTCTTGACTTTGTTCGGAAATTAATTTTGTGCTGCAAGAGGAAGCCAGAGCAATTATTAGTATCTATTTAAAAGTCTGTAAAGGAGTCAAGAATGCTTACTTAAAATTTGTTTAGGGATTAAAGTGCTGCTTTGTATTATTTCATGCACCATCTCTGCAATGGTAAATATGAATGAAATGACAAGCTATCACTCTTCAGAACAGTTCGTGTTATACATCCCAGTGTGCTATACCACTTCAACTTGTCACAAATGTTCATTGGTGTAAATGGTACTTTTTGTGGTTGCTTTGAAGTGGTTATAATCCTTATAAAATAATTCCATATAATTTTGTAGTTATATTCAAATCAACTGCAATTACTGGCCAGTTTGTTTCTTAGACATGTTGTGTAGAATGATAAGATTTCATCTAGGTTTATGGTCCAAAGAAACTATGAAGAAATGTTCCTAACTTTTATGAGGGATGGAGATGAAACAAATATTTTACTTGGCATATGTGCTGAAACTGCTGGTTGTTGTGTCTTTGGTCATTATTTGATTGGATAGTATGCAAATTTGTGCCATTCCTGTATGTTGAGATGACATATTGTTCTGTGCTTCAGAATAAAATTATCACGCATAAATGAAGTACAATAATTTGAGATTGGGACTACGGATAAAGGAGATACTGTTAATACTTGCAAACAGTTTGAAGTATGATAAACCACACATACCACTGTGCTGCGATACTGCTTAAGTATACCGAATCTCTTTAGTCAATATTTAATTAAAATGAAAGCAGACAAAAATGCTTGGATTTAATTTTATCAAAAGTTTTGCTTAAAAGTTTTCAGATACGATGGTGCCAATCAGTTGCAAAACTTTCGACTGTCATTAACTCAATAAATATTACCTTACGTTTGAGACAGTCTTTCAGTCAGCAACTTATTTTAAAGTCTACCTTTGCAAATTGCAAAAACAGACCGTATAGGTGAAGGAACCCAACAGTAAATTTTAGTTATCGGAAAATAAAAAAAGATACAATATGGAGTTTTTGTAATTGGATATTCCATATTGCTGTGTGAAACATTATTTTTGATAAGTTCCTAAGTAGATAATGTTGTTCAAGTAAACTTTTTGTCTCATACTTGAATTGCCTCGTTTTTCTAAATCTTTTAGTACGTGTGCTCTTTCCATGTTAAATTTGCAGTGAAAGAAGACACAGGCATCAAGTGGCAGACTGATATACAGAAGTTGGTGATTGACTTATTGTGTGTTTGTGCTTTAATTTCCTTGAGGCTCTGTTGCTGAAAAAAATATTTCAGGAATGCAGAGAACACCCTGAGAAAATAAGAAATTGGAAAGGACAAATATAAAGAGAAGATAGAAAGGGACCAAAGTAAACCCAAATTGAAACCCAGAAACTAGCACACACTTAAAAAAATAGGGACAGAGAATTACGGAGTGATGGGGGGTATGTAGGCAGTATAGGCAATGGAGAAATTGATTAGTTTGATTATGAGTTAATGATGAACATGAAAGAAAGGGAGATCTGACTATGGGTGATAGTATATGTTATAAGAAGCTGTAATATAGTTGATGGGGAGGTGCTTGTTGAGTGAGAAAGAAAATTTTATCAAAGTGTGGTGAACAGTCCGGTAAATACTTATTGCAGTTCATCACATAACATTGTCACGTACTACCAGGGTAAACCATTTTTCATTCCATTCTTTATTTTCCCACATCACTGATGCATCTTCCTGTGTATCTGCTGAGCATTGATCAGGAACTTCAGTTCTCTCTTACAGTGTGTTGTCCACTCATCTGTTTTTGGCAGTTTCTTCATTTTTGTCTCATATTTATTGCTTTTGGTTCACTGACTCTGAAGCTTTTGAGGTGACTATTAGCATCAAGGATTAGGAATAACTCATTCTTCTTCTGGCTCCCTTGATGTGTATCTGTTGCATCTTTTGATCACAAGGAAGGGATTTTTATAGGATTTCAAGTCCAGCACATATTGTGTCATGTTTCTACTAGTTATCATGTAATTGTAGAATGTCTTAATTATGATTATTTTTGTACATCTGAAACAATTTTATTTGGACAGACCATTTCAGTTCCAATCTCCTGTGAATTATCCAAGTACTTAATACTTCCCTACAGTTTTTGTTGCTGTGTGCTCCTGTACATTGCAGCAAAAATATGTTAGTTCTTCACCAGCTGCTGAAAATTTGCTAAAAGCGTGGTGCATGATTAATGCAATAACAGATTATTTATAATTTGTATTGCTCTTTATTTCCTTCTCCCCATTTCCTTCATACTGCATTATTACTTGATATGGATTAATTTTCAGTGTTCATAATAATTGTTTTAAGACTGCTTTAGACAAGATACACCATAACTAAATTATAGAAGCTGCAAAAGATATTTTAGAATATTATCAATTCATTCTAACCAGTAAAAGTTTTGGGAATTATACCTCACAGATAGTTTTCATTAGGTTTTCCATATATTTCACACTTCTGTCACAAATATGTTTGGAGAGTCTGCAGATTAATGTGTATTCAAAAGCATCTGAATCATGCCATCTGTTTAGCTTATTTGTTATAATTGTTTCCCTACTTCCAATCCACTTGAATCAATGAATGAAACTATTTTGTGGCAACTTCACTAATAATAATTTTTCTCAGAACTTTCTCATATACTTAAGTGACATGGATGGAAGAAAGAAAGAAACAGTAACCAGTATTATATGCAGTACAGTTTGCAGTATTTAAATGATAGTTGTCTTTCATCTTTATTTCTCAGGCATACTACAAAACTATGTTTTGTGGTAGATATTGTGGCCTTGTTCCTGCCCTTGGGTCTTGGAATTGTTAAACCTCCATAAAATAAGCTATAACTATTAGTTACATTGAGCAAAAAATGTACACTCTTACACAATCTTGGAAATAGGCTAGTTTGTGTGCATCAACAATTTACAGTTTACTTGATTATTTTATTTGACTATAATGACTTAAGCTTCTGAAAGATATTTATTGCATTTTTGTTTGTCAGTCATAGGGTGCCTTACAATTGTGACTGGATAATGAATTAACAATATATCCATTTTTGTTGCAAAAAATTTCACTTCAAAAATGTTTAACCAGTGGAATACATCAAGCAGTAAGTTCTGCAGTGACAAATCATAGTACCGAAGAGAGCATAACTTAACTGCTCATCCGTTTCCTGAAGACAAAGATCTTTTTGCTCAACATTTCTATATGGTGTTTTATTGTACTTAGCTTTCCTCATCATGTAATTGTAAGGTCTAGAAACCTTACAACAAAGTTGAATAAATTTTTTTCATATCATTTTTAGCTGTAAATTTTTATACGAGAGACATACAGGATTCTTAATGGTTGTAGATTTGAACAAAATTTCAGGTATTGTCCTGAATTTTAGTGGGAAATTAGATGCTACAGATATTTGATAGATGATTTGATGTGAAGCACTGGGTCAAATTTTATGTGCATCTGTTTGTTCTGTCAGCTTTCACCACTTAGGAATACATTAGTTGTAATGTATGGAATGCTATTTCACTTACATTGCTGAAGCAACTCTTGCAAACAGTTGCATATGTCGGTGATGAGACAGTGAGAGTAACATTTGTTTTATTAAGGAAATGTTACAGCATGTTGTAGAATAGCGAGGGAGAAAGAGAAATATAGGCTTTCATTTATATATTAAAGAATACATCTCTGATCTTTATTTGAATGGTTTTGAATTTTATAACGGATTAGTGATTTTTGTAGCAAAATAATCAACTGTTGACAACTAAGAGATGATACGGGCTGCAGTGTGTCTTATGAATGTAACTGCAATGCATTTAACTTTTGTTGGTTGCATTGACATTTTTAGGTGGTATTTATTCCACAAAATTTATAAAAGAGACTTTAATTAGCTGCTCTGGCCTTCATTCACTCACAAAGGGATGTTATTTGCAACTGCAGGTCAGAATACGTATGTGGGTGTGTGTACATCTTATCACTTCCTCAAGAGTTGAAAAGGGTGATTCAGTTTTAGTAGCTCAAATAACTAACTCATTTAAGCTCGAATTTTCTGTTCACATATTGATTTTTGTATAGTAAAACGACAGATAATTCCTTACCCTGAAATTCCATTGCACTGTGATATTCGTGCAGTTCCTTGTAGTTTTCGTTTGTGGCACATAATTCAGATTCTAGAAGGGAAAATAATGTAGTACCTATTCAACACATACATAAATATTTGTCTTTATTCACAGTTCAACAGCAGTGCTTGGGATGCCATTGAATTTTTACTTATTTTACTAGCTGGATATCTTATCAGGCTATCTTTTATCTTCCTGGGCAGAAAAGGGTGTACTTTCTATGGGAACATTTTTGTTAGGTCACACATTCACTGAGTTTGTGCTTGGACTCTAATCCATTGCTGTCATGTATTACTTGTAAGTTATGTTTCTCAGATTGCTTGATCTTGTCCCTGAGTGTCACATAGAATCATTTTATTGGAGTGAGACATTGGTAAAAATGAGTTGATACTTGATTAACTTTATTTTAGAAACTGTGTTATAAGTGATACATGTGTAGGAAGTATGTTATTTTTAAATATAGAGTTATTTGAGCAGCCGTTTTAAGTATGCATTCATTTGTGTGTGTTTATCTGTGTTTATGTGTTTGTATGTGTGTGCATTTCAGAGGGGAAGGATCACAATTGTTACATGTGATTTCTATAAGCATTATTTATTTTACTGTATTATGTAATACATAACAGTTCTTGTTTGTATTTCTTGTGTTCAGAAAACTTCAGTGATTTACAAACCTGGTTTCTGTTCATTTTTGCCCTGGATTTATAGCAAAGAGCTTTTTTCTTGTAGGTGCAACAGAACTATCTATAGTTGTCTAGGTTTATCATATATTACTAAGTAATATGGGATATGAAACTAATTTTATGTATTCAGTATTTATATAATTTGTTTCGCTAGTAGATGACTTTGTGGGACCAGTGGTTGTATGGTAAAGTAAATTTTTATAACAGTGATTGCTAACTGTTGTAAAAATATAGATACTATCTAATTAATTCTGGATACTGCACTTGCCCTTCACCTTGTTTGATTTTATATAAGAATAAAATGGTTCATTAAGCTTCTGTGTTCAAGATTTAATGGTTGATGAATTGATTTTGTGCATTCAATTTTCTGTTTGGTTCATGTGTGCCTGTGTACTGGGAAACAAAAGTGAAGGAAAGAGATCTCAGTAAAAGGATTGTATTGTATTCACAGACCTGTGGGACAGCTCAGAGAAAAATAAATTTTCAGAAGTTTCCTATTGTCGATTTGACAGCTTGGAATTTGTGAAAAGTATGGTAGTGAATGTAAATTGGTGACAGTTTATGTTTGAAACAGATATGTCCACAGCATTCTACATGAATGAAGGTAGTACCTTTAATTTTAACATTAATGAGTTGTGAAACAATGATGTTGCTATAAAACATCAGAGAATTTTGCATTAATTTATTGATAGTCTAGATTCCGTATATTACAGTCCAATCACAGTCACCTTCAGATATCTCTTTGCGACTGTTTGATGCAAATATATTCTGTCACAATTATTTTTCATCCATGATTCATATGTTAACACCAGACAGTTTCAAGGGCTAGGTTACAAAAATGATATAAAGAAAATTAAATGAATTTCTTATTTGATTTCCTCCTTTTTTTATTTTTATTTTTCTACGTTGAGAGATCCTTGCTGGTAGTACTTACTGGATTATTGTGGAAGCAGCATAATTATTAATCTTGCACCACATTATATTGAACCTACATAGGAATGTTGAATGATCACTGGTAGTTTTTAAATGAGCATGTAAAATAATTTGATACTATCAAGAAGCCCATAATGTGCTTTTGGTTGAGCCCAGATTACCACATTATAGATTTGGAAAAGCAGTTTTGAGTTTTTTTCTCTTTTCTCTTGAAAAGTCAGTGATTCAGATATTTAATGCTTCCTCTAAAATGTTATATTGTGTTTCCATATATTACTTATTTGTGTTGTGGAGATATTTGTTTCCCACATAGTCTCCTGAGCATTAACTGTAAACACTTTCCATGCTATAGTTTATTGCACATTATACTTACTTGAATACAATGTGATCATTTGTCATGGTTTGTCATAATAGCAGATGAGTTATGTTGAACCTCTAATAATTATTTCCATCAGTTTTTTCCGTAAAAGTTGAAGAATACCTGACTGCTCGGCTGCTGTCTGCATATTTATATGGATATGTTCAACTTCCTTATGTGTTGCTGTGTTCACCTTCTTTGCTTTATCCTCTATGTAACATTTTCATATCTTGTGCTTACAACTAGTTTATTGTAAATGATATTCATGTATATGTATTGCTGCATGGATCCAGATGTTTTGTCATTCTATGCATTATTTTGAATAATATTTCGTTCCAATTTGTTGTTGTACATTTTGAGTTCCTAACACTTACCTATCTTTAATTGCTGGTTACCTAAATTCTGTATGTATGCACTTGTATAAAATACACCTGCTTGACTAGTCACAAATATTACAACCAACAGCATTGAACAGCTCTGTTTTGTTGCACTGGAGTATTTGAGGACATCATATGATCTCTTGTCTTGTGCTTCGGGAGGTGTGGATGTTGGTGATATGAAAGAGCACTCAAAATTGCAGCACTTTCCTAATTGTGGGAGTAGTAGCAGTTGTATGTTGATTTATTAATAAAAACACAAGTGGATATTCATTAACAGCAGGAGAATAAACATAATGTGAATTTAATTTGCAAACAAAAGTTCTCTCTGTCAGATCCTTTTTTGGCTTTATTGAAGTTCACAACTGTGTTTTAGAAACTATTCTATTTGTTCTCAATCTGAGGCATATGTTTTCCTCTTCAGTCATATGACTTAGTTTGCTCCTCCCTTCCATTGATCTTATATGTAATTTTGATTAGTTCTCAAATAATACGTGATAACTTTAGTAACATTTGCTTTAACTTCATTTCCTACCTCTCATAATTGTTCCTGTTATTGTCTTAATATATGGATAATGTCTATGATTATCATTTTTGTATTTGTATGCATCTTAGTTGCTGTTGCTAGTGTTACCTAATGGTCAAGCTGTGTATGGGGACTTACATACAAGAACATAGATTCTTTCAGCATCAACAGTTTTATTCTGCTTCATTTTCAAGATGAAAGTTTCATACACCAAATGCAATGGGAAAAAAAATGCTTCCATCGTATTTTAATATATGCTAAAACAGCTTTCTGACTGGATGATAGATTGCAGAGGTGTCTGCATGATTTGTGATCCCAAGTAAATCAATATGAGTAGAGTTTGTTCTCTTTTAGCAATTCCTTGCAGCAAGTCAGTTATCGATAACTCTGTTCCTTTTAGTTCCTGGTATTAGTGTGGTAAGCTATGGTTTTTACCATCAGCTTACTTAGCAACTTACATAAAATTTTCTTATTGTGTTGGATCACATCTCACACCAAAGTTATTTTCAAAAGAATGTATTTTATATAACATCTCAATTTGTTAATTTATCTACAATTTACAGCAAAATTATGAGCATACAGTATTCTTCTATTTTAGGAAAAGAGAGTTTTATTAAGCTCTAGAAATTGTGTAATTTTCATGCTTTAAAATGTCTGGTATACTGAACATAAGTGCATGAATTATGTAATAATGTAACGTATTAACCATGTTTTTCGAGTATGGAGGCTGTAAATTTAAGTCTGGTAGTTCAACATTATATTGCTCCAACTCTGCGTGAACTTCCATGGCTCTCTGCGTGTCAGTGTATATTTCGTGGTTATCTTCAGAATGTGAAATTCAGCTATGCTCCTATATAGATTTTCTTTAGTAGTATTCATTCTCTGATTCACTTGCCTTATATTTCTCTATCTTCCAATCTTTATCTCACCTGTTTTAAAATTTTGAGGGATCCTGCCTTAATAGATTTTATTGAATGTGTTTGCGTACTTTATATTTACACTGACTGCCGTGTCTGATTCCATAAAATAGCCACATCTGGCTTGTGATTCTATTGATTTTGAAGTAGAAAAATCCACCATTCAGCACTTATCAAACATTAAATTTGACATTGGTAATAAGAGACAAACTTCGCTGTTGCATTTAAATCTTAGCAGTGTTTTTAAATTTTGTTTATGCATCATTTATTGGTGACTGTGACAATGTATCTATTTATCACAATCTTATATTCACATACATACTGTATGTAAGAAATTGTTTATGGGAATTTCATTAGTATTTAGCTTTGCTTGACACAGGTAATTTTGAAAATGTAGTACAAAAAATTCTCGCTTCTCTTGTCCCAGTGTTATTGTTTACAAGAAAGTATCTTACATAAATGTGGGCTGGTGATAAACAAACCTACCTTCATGTTGGTTGTACATTGTTTCCTTGAACTCAGTCATTGTTTATGTTACAGTCTTCAAAAAGTCATACTTACTTAATTAGCCTTTTTGTAGGTTATTAAATTAGACCAACTGTGGAAAGTCATAGATGTAAAATGTGTACTGGTTACTCTTACTTTGGAGATGGAGTGATTAGTGAATTGTCTCACAAAAGTGAAGTGGGGTGGAGATTTCTGTTTAACTAGAACAGTTTTTGCCTAAAATAGGTGTAGGAACTGGAAGAGTGTAGAAAAGTGAAGGTAGTAGAAGTGAGAGAGGGGAATAAGAATTGAGGGAATTATTTCAGAGGTGATGGAAGTCAGGAACAGATCTGTTCACAGCAGTGAGAGAGGTCAGAAAGGAGGGACACGGTGAAAAAAAAATCCAGAATTTGTCCTAGGATGTTTGTTAGCGTATGTATTTATAATAACTTTTCACAGTTCAGGAGAAGAATGTGAATTCTATATATAAGCAAATATCTCCATTATTTATATTTATTTCTTCCATTACTCAGTATTTTATCTTCAAGGTGATTTGTGATTTGCGTAATAGTTCCTTTTAGAATGACAACGTCTTTAATATCTTACAAGTTCAGCCAGTTTATGAAACAGTATAGACATTTTTGACCATGTTGTCATACAATCAGCATGTTTTTATTTGAATGAGTTATTTGTGTGTAGAAAAAAGGCTCATTATAAATTAGTTGACAAGGATGCTATAATTTGTCACTGTAGTATTGTGATGATGCAGTACAACTAAATATCATTACCATCCCATAAATTTCCTTGTCTATGTAAGGTGAAGATTATTACATCAAACTTTTGTACAGTTTGGTCTTAGTTTATGACTGTTTCATTTTACATCCTATCCACTGTTATTCTCTTAATAACCAGCTTAGATATGATTTCTTCAAATTAAGATAGAAAAATATAAACATGAAGAAAACCAGTCACAGTGAAAATACCATGTGATCCTCTCACTCAGTTCAAGGGAAGAGAAGATTCCTTTCTTTTAACTAAGCCCCCGTCGCATCCAACCTATAATTTGTTTTAGTCCTCTGTTATTCAGTTCAATGATTAATTTTTCATTTTAACTCTGAAGCTGATGGCAATTACTTGCTTCTGACTTGTTACAAATTGCTTGCCTTCTGTAGTTATTTGATGGTGATTTACCCACATTTATTTGAATTGTGACTTTTTTTCAATGCTTTAGCTTTCATCTCTTGGTCAGCAACAATTCTTAGCATATCACCAGCCTTGAATGTGCCACAGTTGTTAAGGCACTGCATTTGCATCCGGCATTTCTGATTTAGGTTTTCCATGATTTCTATAAATCTTGTAAAGCAGATGCTGGGACAGTCCTTTGGAAGATTGTGGCTGATTCTCCCTTTGTCTTTTCTTAACTAGAGGTTTCATCTTTTTTCACCCTAATCTCTTCTAAGAATTTTCTGTGTTGGTAAAAGTGAAGTTTGTTAAATAGGTTCTCGTATCCCTTTTGGTCTGCCAAATTTTTCAACACATGAGTTGTTGTACTCAATAAAAGACCATTCCAAGAGGTTCTTCTGTATGTAGAGAATTTGTTGCATCATTTTGATCATTTGTTTCTTTGTTAGCAGGAGACTAAGCCACATACCGTATAATAACAGCAACAATACTAAGAAGAAACAATCACCTAGCCATTTGTCATAACATTAGTTCAAAGTCAAGAATTCTTTCTTGACTGTCATTTGTGTTTGTATTAGATGAAAATTTGTTGTGGATAAGTTTGTATCTTTGACCTGCAAATAACATTAATCCAATATTTATTTCATCTTAAGTGTAGCCGAAATATAGGTTGTGCTGCAGGGCATGTGTGTTGTAAATTCACTGGCATGGTAGAAACATATGATGAATGTTCACTGACTATGTAACCAAAAGTTGTGACTTTTTATAAATGCATAAAGAAATTTAAGATATCCATACTCTTTTGAATGCATTCAGAACCAGTGTACTGCTGTGTGTAACAATATGACAAAGCTATTAAATTCTAATATTCATTTCTCAGAAAGGAAGGGTGAAAGAACAAAAAAGTATGGAAAGATGATGGAGAAAGACCAGTTAGATCACAAGTAGATAGATGGTGAGACTGAAGTGCTGACTGGCTTTAGTTTAGGTCGTGCAGTGATATCCCTTTCTTGTGCTACGTCTGCCACTTTTCTATATGTTACTCTGCCTTGCTCTGTATTCGGTGTTCTTTCACTACATAGGAAAGGAATATTTGCCAATAGATCTACCTTTTTTGTGGAGGAAATGCTATTACTAATGTGATGATTTGTACAAAAGAAAGAGTACAGTAAAGAGAACTAAGATGATCATTGTGGCTGTCCACTATTGGGACTTGTTTTAAAATTATTGCTGGAATGGAAGGACAATATGGATGCAGTAGAATAACAAATAAATAAATAAACCATGGGAATAAAGAAACTGGTAATCATTACAAAAATATGCATGGGAACACAGGTGAATGTGTATAATGCTTTCATCACAACTGTCTCCTACTTACTTCCACCCAGCCACTTTGATTCCAAATTGTCGTTCTTTATTTTTGTACATAATTCACTAATTATTTATTTCATAAATTGGTCATTGCACTTAGTGGTGAATATTGTTTGGATTTAACAGCCCAGGTAAATATTAATCATTATTTTTGTGCGTGCTAGTAGTTGATTTAACTGTCAGGCACACCAGATGCAAGTACATGGTATTTGTCAGTCATAATACTTCTTTTAAACAAGTGAATATTTCATCTCACATTATGAGGTGATAGTACGGAGGATTGTGTGTCTTCCATTTTAACTATGAATACAAACACACTGCCATTTCCGTAATGATGCCCCCAAAGATAGGGGCCAAGCGTCCATCATAGTTCTTCTAAACAAGTGAACATTTCACCTCACATTACGACAATGTCTTTTTGTGCTGCTTTGACTGAGAAAGGTTGTGCAGTGCTAAGACACCAAACTCAAAATGATTTAGGTTTTCTATGGTTTTCCTACGTTCATGAGGGCTGGAATTGAGTCTTTTGTAAAGGATATGGCCAATTTCTGTCCCCATCCTTCTCTTGTCGAAGCTTTTGCTGTGTCTGATATGACTCTATCGTTGAGGAAATGTTGAATCTTGATCTTTCTTCCTTCCATGGCATTGTGTTTGGCTGTAAGTCATTATAGCTTTCTGTGTGTTAGTAAAGTCCATTTTCGTAATTTGTTACACATGCGCTGTGTTTGTCTTTTGTACTTTAGTGCTTCATGTCTGATGTAAACTAATACAAACAATACAAGAAGACTCAGGATGACAGTATATTTCCAAATGATGTCAGAATTTATGGTGATAATTGATGAGTCAACAAAATTAGTACTCTCAAACTGGAACGAAATATGTTATGACACTGACTGTAGGAGATGAGAGTACTGAGGATTGTGTATTATCCGTTTCAGCTATGAATACCACATCCTGGCATTTCCGTAATGGCGTCCCCAACTATATGGGCTAGGTGTACCACATTATATTCTGCTCATGTGTGGTGATGGTAAGACAAAAAAAAAAAAACGAGTAAAGAATTTGGGTACATAACTGAAATCAGCAGTATTCAACTAATTTCACCAATTTGTCATTCCATTTGTGTTTCATTCTTCAGTTAACCTTAATTTCTGAGAGTTTCTTTTCCTTTTTTCTTTTTTTTTTTTGCACGATATACTAACGTCTTCCAAATATGAGTCCATCTTTTATTTTTGATGGTTCTTTATTGATATAATAGTGACAAAAAGTAACTATAAAGAAATTATAAAAATTATTTATAGACTCAGACAAATAGTATCAGCCTGTTTTGACCTGAACAATACAGTTTTCCATTGTGGCACAGTTGGAGCATTTACTCCATTGTAATATGTTACATTGTGGTTTTATTTTCTGGAAACTATTACAGTATTGTGTGTGTTGTTAAGTACTTTCATTATTTTTTGAAGCTTTTCATTGTCATTGCATTAGATTTCTTTTTGACAGCAATTATAGTCCTTTCTCAGAGGTGATTTACACTGATACAAAATGTTTCTTTTATTTTTTTACTCTCCATATAATGTTGTAATGAGCTGCTTTTCATTTAAAAGTGTAGATGATTCTGATGTACAAGGACTGTCTGTTCATCTTTATATCTCATATCCATACATTCTATCATATAAAACATTTACAAGCTATAAGGGATGAAATGGATGTATAAAAGTATAAATACAGAATCCATTGAACACTCTAGATTCATGTACATAATAGCATTTTTGTTATTGCTTTGGTGTTATAGTCCTAAACAGTACAGATGTAATTTATGAGTCTCAATTTCCTTTTCTTCTGCATCATGCCTCAGTTCAGTTCCAATAGCTTACACAGTAAATAACCTGAGAAATGGAGTAACTACCATTTACTACACATAAGATTTCTTCATCGTTTTCAGCTGATGTTTAATAGATAATGTTTCTTAAAGATGAATATATATGGGCTGATAGCTCTAGTGTCTAGCTAGTTAAGAGACACTTAAACTATGAATGTAAAGTTAACAAATAATTTAAATCGCAAATAAAGCTTATGTAGGTAGTCATGAAACAGATGTGTAATAGTCTCTGAAATTAGAATGACTGAGGCAGAGCTGTCAGCTTGTGTTTTCATCTTGCCTTTTCTTTGATACTCTCTTCCAGTCATACAGAAGGAATAGTAATTGTTGTTCTGCTGTTCTCTGGGTCCTGCAGTATTTATTTATGTTGTAATGACTGTGAGGTACTTCATTTCATCCACTTATGTAGTTTAGGTTAAATATATAGATGTTTTCATGTAGGTAAATGATAAAATGAGACTAGGCATTTGTGGCAAAAACATTATGTGCTGGTATTGGTAAATTATACAATATGAGAAAAAACTAATGACGGTAATCTTATCAGTTGGGAATGTGCTGTTCTTATGAGGCAGCATATGGTTGTCATTTTCATTCCTTAATACAGAGATAGAAAAGCAGTCTGTCTGTCCTGTCTGTCATTAGTTTGATACTGGTATTTATTTGGCAGATGGGGTATTGGTTACAGAATTTCTTCCAAATGTGAAGTATAAATACTGAGATATATAATTACTGTTATGCTGGTAGTGTTGAATGTTCATGCAATGGGTTGCTACTTAATATGTGTGTTTCTTTAGATTCCAATGTGTTATGTTTACTCTATCTTATGTGTTACCATGAATGTATGGGCACTAAGTGTCTAGCATTTTGAGATGTTTTCTTGTATATGGTGCATGAAAAAAATAGGAATTGTAGATATTTAATTAACTCATTGCAGCTGGTTTGTTCTTGTAATCCTTGTAAATACTACAGTATAAGCTTCTGGAAAGTTTTAAAGATGCACAATTTTCTTTAGCAAAAGCTACATTTTTTCTTTTTCTTTTATTTTTTTAAAATACTGTTGGCTTTTCAGTTTGTATTTTCCACCTATTACTTAACCTTGTAAGAAATTTCTGTTCTCTTCAAGTAATTTTTACGGGTTGTACATTTTGAAAATGAGTACTGTTACTAACTGTAGTTATAATGTATAATTAAAGTTCTTCCAATTGTAAATCTTTCATCATAAATTAGTTTCACTGAAGTACCCTGCATAACAAAAAGCAAAATATTTCCTTCTAATCAATTAAACATCTTCTAAAAGGCTGCTGACGTAACAGGCCGTACAAGTTATCAGTTGTAAATTTGTGGACATCCACAGTGAAGCATTCATTCTTTTAGCAAAAGCCACAGTTCTTGTCTTCGTTCAGCATTTTACACATGTTAATAAATTGTTGCATTACTTCTTGTTAGAACAATTTCAAATTTAAGGGTGAAAAGTAAACAAACTGTGTTTTACTCCACTAGTATTTTATTGTTTCAACACCCCAAGGTTTTTAGTGTGTTTGTGGTATCTGTTGCTTCATCTGACAGGATAGTTAAATTTTTCTTGGATGGGTTTTTATGGGTTGTTCATTTTCTAGTTGAGTACTCTTACTAGCGGTGTGTATGATGTGTGATTGATGTATATTGTGTTTGGCTTAAAGTGAAATTCCTTCATCATAAATTGCTCTGTCGTGGTCTTTCTAATGAATTCTCATATGCGACAGCAAACAAAGTATTATTATTATTATTGTTATTATTTATTCATGTAGGAGCTCCTAAAAGCCTGCTGTCATTTTAGATTTGAGAAATCAGTTTAGTTTTGAAGTCAGACGTGTAAACAGTGGACTGTTGAGCTGGTGAAGGAAGGATTGGTATGTTGCTGTAGTTCTACAGTCATGACTTGCATCAGCAGTTAATTATATGTTTAGACTATACCATTTTATTACTTTGCAATCAGCTTGTTATCATGATGTTAGTAAATGCTTCTTTCGAAACCTAACAAAATCACGTCTATACACAGTGTACAGTGCCTGAAGAATATGCAAATAAGAGCTGAAATGGAATCAGAAATGTAACACTATGCCATTGAGGTTATAAAAAAGAGATTTGCTTATTAAGAAAGGTGATGATGAAAAAAGATGTTTGTTGTTATGAAAATGTTGAAGATTTTGGAAATTATTCAGAACACTTGGCCAAAAAAGATTTATCTTTAGAAAAACTAGATGAAACACAGTCAAGGGCAAGGGAATACCATCGCAGTTGAGTGGAGATAATAATAAAAAAAAAAAAAAAAAATGAGATGTCAGTTTATTGTTTGCCTGCTAAATCAAATTATAGAAACATATGTAATAAGAAACTGATTGTAGAGATATTTGCTTTCATCACCCAAAATATGATTTTATTATAAAATCATATTTTATCATACATTTCATTGTTCAAGACTGCAGACTGATGTGATACTGTAGGGTTACATAAATATAGAAAGGTCTGTCACATACAGTAAGACATTAAGTTTAACATAACATACATCTGTGTAAAATTCACTTGCTACATGTTGAAACTTATTCTTTGAAAATCTTGTAAGAAAGTTTTTCAAAGCACATTCCAGTTAAAAATTAGTTCATCACAAAAACATAGTTACGCTCTGCAAATGAATTGTGTGTCTAGTGGCATTTCAGAGAAGTCTCAGATTAAAGGAATCTGATAAGTATGCAGAAGATAATGAGCATGTTATTGAAACCAGGAAGTAATATAGAGAATGAAGAATAAAAAGGAAATATAAAAGAAGCCATGTTCATATATGAGAGTTGTATATGCGAAAGGATCAAATAATTGCTATTAGGAAATAAAATGAGATATAAAAGCACTGCAGTGAAAGAAGTATAAAATTAGGTTTGTAACTAAAATTCAGAGGAAGAAACAATTTTTTGTCGACCATTAAAAGGGATAGTAATGACTCGAGACACGGAACATCTAATGAAAACAAACAAACCTGGTAACAGGAGCAGAGGACGAGCACAGGAGATGAGCAACTATTCTCTTATTTTCTTTTTGTTCCCCATATTATGTCACTTGATACATGCATGTTTCAAGAATTCTCCTTCGTATTGTCATTTATGGTCATTTCTATGATCCTTTGCCAGTGATGGGTCTCTCGCTGTCTCTTTTCATTGATAAAAATTTTTCAGCCTCTGTATCTACCACCACTGCTTTCTTCTTTTGTTATCCAAAATAACTGGCAAGCAGTGCGACACTCTCATCTCAACTGCAAGCATCTTGACACTCACATTTCAACTGCAAGCATCTTTTCCTCATATTTCTTCCTCAGTACTGAACATACATGGATAACATTTGTTTGTCTGCATTTCCCTTGAACATTGTAGGTA
Source organism: Schistocerca nitens (assembly GCF_023898315.1). NCBI lineage: Eukaryota > Metazoa > Arthropoda > Insecta > Orthoptera > Acrididae > Schistocerca > Schistocerca nitens. The sequence goes on from NC_064615.1 coordinate 357,152,170, forward strand.
TCTTCTTGTTTTCAAGACTACTTTGCACATTTAGATGCTGAAGATACCATATTTTACATGTAGATTTCATTTCCAGTGAGTGTTACTAATATAATTTTATGTTCTATGTTATTAATTTGAAACCAATTGTCAGTTGTATTCTGATTTAAATGATTTTGTCATATACAAAGAAGTGGCAAATAGACGTTGTTAACGTAACAGCAAAGTACATTTTGTTACCTTTTATGTGACTGTTTATTTTTGTTGAATATTTTACTCAGTTTGTGATGGAAGTAGAAGTAGAGAAATAGTTTAGGAAGAGAACTTTCTGCTATGGGGGAGGAAAGAGGGATAAGCTGAGGAAGGTCTGAAAGGAGGGGCACACTGCAGATTGAGAGGGAGCCACCTACATGGGAAGACAAGGACCTTTTTCTGTACATCCATCTTCTGGTAGATCATATACTATGTCTTTGTGTAGTAGGGATGACTCGTTCATCTGTATTTATAGGTCTTATTTTTATTGCAGTTGATTCCAATGTTCCATTATGCCATATTCAGGTCCTTCTAGAATGCCAGGTGTCCATATGGGTACCAGGTAATCTTCAGCATACATGTCATAGCTAGTTAAGAAATTAATGCCCACTATGCTGAATCAGATTTCCTGATTATGGTATGAACAGTGGCAGCGCATCAGCTAGAGTAGTCAATATGTTAATGGGGTTTACCTTGAAGATGGTATAATGGAACACTGAAATTGATTGCAATAAAACTAAGGAGCTGAAGGTGTCATCCCTACTACATAAAAACATAGATCTTAGTCTGTCCTTATTTTCCCTCCTTTCAGACGTTCCACAACTTACCTCACTGTCCTTCCCAAGGAAATAACTAAGAGTAGCAAAAGCTTGAATAATTGTTTCTGTTCTTATGTGAGTCAGTTGGCAGTACTTAGAAATTTTTCTCCTGAAGGTGTGAACTGTTTGGCCATTCTATTCTTTTCTAATTTTGAATTTTTCTTTTGGTATACTTAAAACTGGTGTTGTTTTGCAACTTTTACTTCTCAAAATTTACTCTTTCTCTTAAATTCACATTTATATGTTGCCTCTTTTTCTCTTAGTTGCCTTTATTGTTTTAATTATTTTCTTTTTTATCAAATAACAGCTTCAGTCATGACAGAGTCATTTTTGTGTGACTACTTTTGTAATAAAAATTAACATTAAACATTTACCTTCCTTTGAACTACTAGGTTAATAATCGTGTTTTGCCCTCACCACTTTAACCTATTTATAAATTTTTTCTGCCCTTGTGTCAAATCTCTCTTATGCATGCCCCTTAATCCTTGTTTACACTTGTCCCTCCCAGCTGGAAGGTCCCTCTCATTCTGAAGTCTGTTAAGTAAGGAACTATTAGTTATGAAATCTGGGTAGTACATCACTCTTACTTTTATGTGGCTATTTACAGTAGTACTAATTTCCTGAAGCAAAGGACAGGTCAGCAATGCTGTCTCATAATTTGTTTTCTCAAATGATAAATAAAATTTAGAAAGTTTTTAAAATTACAAGTTGGCAAAATTACTGACCATTACTTTTCTTCAGGAGTCAAAATTCCCAGTACTGCCAATAGAAACACTCAGTGGAGTTTCACCTTATGAGGTTAAATACTGGTAGCTATTACTTTTTATGTTCTTTTTTATTTATTTATTTTTTATTTTTGCTCAACCTTTCCTTTCTTCAGCTTTACTTGATGGTTTCTTTTTACCTTCCTTTTGCTTATATTAGTTGTCTTTTTTCCATATTTATGTTCCCTCATAAAATTTATTATTTTTCTTCCAAGCAACATCACATTTAGCTTATTTTTTAGTCACTAACATGGTGTATCTTTAGAATCATTGTGTTTTGCTCTGGCCATTCTGCTTTGTGTTCTATGTTTTTCTGTACAAATTTTGAACAGCTGCATGTACTCACTGTTGATGAAGATAATAGTCTTTTGTTGAGGAAGACATTAGTCTTTTATGTAATAAAGTGAAACAGGAATTTGCTTTTAATACTCGACCATCTCAATTTTAAAAGGTAGAAATGAGAGTATGAATGTGAGTTCCTGTTGTCACTTTACAAATGTAATGGATTAAAGCATGCTTGTTGCATTGCTTGGTTTTTCTTGCTACTTAGATAAAAAACTAGATATGACTGAGGATGTATAATAATCATGCAATAAAACAACCCCTATTTTTTCCTTAGTGTACTATCCAAGCATCAAACTCTTTTTGCATTTTTTGCTTAATGTTTCCGCATATGCAAGACTCATACAATGGATGTCATACAAAGACCTAGCTATTCAAATAATGTAACCTCATGCTATTTTAATGGGGGGGGGGGGGGCTTATTTCCATCTACCGTCACGCTGTTAAAATGATGGTTGGTGCTTTTAATAACACTTTCATGAAATAATTTTTTATATGTTGTGCATTGTGATGCCATAACTATTAATTATTTAAGGTAAATGTAAAACACCACCTCATCTGCTGTGCAGAAATTTTTTAATTTCTACTGTTGATTAGATTAATTGAACATGTGTAGGCACACGTGCCTAGGATCTTAACAAGGGCTGTTTGCATGTCCATCAAAGCACGTGGCAACCTATTAGGCACCTGTCACCTGAACATATCCAGTAATGTAACTGGTAGTGGAAATTAAAGCATTTATCCACAGCAGCTGAGGTGAAGTTTTAAGTACACCTTAAAACACTCTCATTATTATAAAAATACTGGAGTTGATTGTTCCCAAATGGTTGTTTAAACATATATATTTCACAATAAAAGCCATTGTTTTTAGTTTCCTGTATATGGACATCTGGTGGATGTATTGGACATCTGATTCCTGCTTTTCACAGATGAGACACTACTAGGGATTCCTCTATATGCATACTGTGTTGCTGAGTTACTTAAGAGGTCATTGTCAAGATGAAAGTGGAAACTTTGATAGTTCTTGGGTTCAAGTACCATGCATGAACATTTGTTGTCAGTATCAGAAATTTTTCTCTCATTTTGCCATCGTTTATCTCTGTCTGCAGTTTGCTGCTTCTAATTTCTTTTAATTTGTTGTAGTCATTTTCCTATAGACTCCAAAATCACCAACTCTGTGTTCAGTTGCATCTGATGTGACTCAGATTAATCAATTCTCAAATTAGTGATACTGAATTGCTACAAGTATTGTAGATAGGACATTATTACACACAAAAAATTGGAAATCTAGATGATGATGATGACACAATAAAGAATAAGAAATCTTGATCTTTCAGACTTACTTCAGGGGGTGTTGTAATGGGAGAAACAGAATGGTGTTAAAGTGTAGTAAAAGAAGGAAAGTTATGTAGAGCCACAGGCTACACAGGATTTTGGAGGTTGACAGACCACAAACTCAAGCAACAAGCTGAAATATGAGTCTCAATCCAAAGTTCTGCTATACCATATACCAATATACTCTTGTGCTATTTATTTCATTAATTCATAAATAAGGGACTATCCAAACATTTTATCCAGTGGGGTAGAGTGGTGGTTAGCACACTGGACTCATATTCGGGTGGATGATGGTTGAAACCTGCATCCAGCCATCCTGATTTAAGTTTTCTGCGATTTCCCTAATTCAATTAAGGCCAATGCCAGGATGGTTCCTTCAAAAGAGCATCACCCCTTTTCTTCTCTGTCCTTCCCTAATCTGAGCTTATGCTCTGTCTCTAATGACCTTGTTGTCGACAGGGCTTTAGACACTAATCTCCTCCTCCAAACATTTTGAGATTTCTTGTTCTTCTTTGGTGTTGCACCTTTTTCTGTATTTTTCTTGTGAGCACAACCTTTCTCCATGGACATGCAGTGAATTTTATAATTTTGGGCTTCATTTCTATTCAGGGTATTTAAATCAGTTATTGACAGGGGAGGTTTGTGTTGCTGTGCTTCTAATTAAGACAGTTTTATTTTCATGTGTTACTTAATTAGGTGAATTGAGAAGAGGAACTAGGTGTATTACTTCTATAAGTTGTTAGTTGATGAGGATAACTAATGTTATGTAAAAGGTAGTGTGCTGTACATGCATTGTATTACTCATTGGTTTGTTTACAAGTATGTGTTTTACTCATCGGCTATAAGGGATGTATTTGTGTAAGTAAGTGCTCTTCTGATCATGTTTCTGGCAGATATGTTTATCAAACTTTTTCATCTCTGTCCTCTTGAAAATATGAATTTCTTCTGAGAAAGTAAAGGAACATTTTTGGGAGACTGAAAATTAATTTCGTGGAAAACAACTTCACTCACAGGGAAAGGAAATGGCAAACAAGTAACTAAGTGAATACAGGCAAGGTGTTAGTCATTAAAGTACATTTATTTTGGTTTGTGAGATTCCTGTTATGATATCATATTAACGACTATCAAATGGCTTTCAAAGGAATGTAATATCTTCTCTGCGCTCAATGTTCCTATGGCAAACAGTCTTTTAATTTACAAAATTGGTGCCATCATTGAAGATGTCGGAGCAGTTGCACTATTTTTCCTTCTGTTTTGTAAGAATCGTGGTGATCCTTTGGAATAAATCAGATCATATACAGGAACCAGTAAATGGTCATTTATTTATGTTGCAGTTTCAAATGAAGAACATATAGAAAAATAACTTTCATCTAATAAACAATGGCTAGTCACCCACAGTTAACTAGATATGCAAATGTTCTCACTGCATTTCATCTTTTCTGTTCTGGAAACAAATCTTATGTGTAATAACAGTTGTGTAAATACAACTTCCATAATATGCATGGTTCACTGCATCCACAGCTGTATTTTAGGTTTATTGAATACATGTGTAATGATTCTGTGCTGATATGTATGCCATAGTATATGTCAGCTTAGTCTCCCAGGACTAAAAAGTAAAAATTTTAAAATGGTTTACTGTACTTACTACTAAGTCCAAGATACAGAAAGTTTTGCTGAATCTATAGGCCAGAAGACACAGTATGAAGATCTACAGAAAAATGATTGAAACATACTTTGAAGAATCAAGTAAAAAGAAAAAAAAACTTTATGAAGAGGCCCATAAAATAAAAGTTCACTTTTTTCTTTCGATAAGTAAAAATTAAGTTTTGTATTTTTTAAAAAGAGAGAGGCCAAAAAGATGTAACTCACAAACCAGTCTAAGGGAAATCTATGTTTCTTTTCTTTCTCTTTTCTTGAGACAGAGCCTAATGTCTAAGAATCCATTAACATCCAATGTTCCTTGAAATGTTTTGACTGTTAATAATGTTATTTGGCATTCAGTGATGTACATTCCCACTCTTATGATTATAAAGGTTTATCTTTTTTGATGAGCTCTGCCATTGTCACTTTCTATAAACTTTATGAGTACATGTATGTGGTAAACTTTCCTAGTTGAATTCCATATTTTTCAAAGACAGTAAATTCAAAACTGTTCTGTGGAAATACAAATACATTACGCTTAGCACCTGTAGACTCAGAGCATGATTTGTTAATTGATGCATAGAGAGCAGTAATTTTACATTAACAAAATCATCTGCTGTACATCCTATCTTCTATTTTTCACATTGTTAAAGTTTCACTGTTTTTTGTTCATTCTCATATCTAGTGGTGTGTAGAAATGATTCTCACAGGAATGTTTTCATCAAATGCATTAAAAATGTGCTCACATTTTTGTTCAGATAATGCAAAACATGGTTGTGTAAAATATTTTCTGTGATAAGCTGCTTCGATTGTTTCCATTATTACCATTCCTGCTTAAATAACATAAATTGCTGGCATCCAGAGCTCTAACAGGTACTAACTTTTGCTCACTTCGAAGGATTTAAGAAAAACTTGTTAGGCTTGTCGCAGATTTACATTCCTTTAGTTTTAGCGATATTGCAAACTTTTAAGCAACAAAGTGGTAGAGGATTTGTGATAGCCTTGAAAATTAAATTTTACTTTTCTATACATAAGATAGAAGTACATGTATTGATTCCTTGTTAAATTTCTCATTGTTTAAGGAGACTGCATTTATCATTTGAGCACATTTAACATGCAGTTGTCTTCTCATCTTATTGTATCAAATAAAGGCTGTAATTTTTCCCTTTGACTTTAACTTGTGTTTAGCCGGGTCAGGTCTTTTACTTTGGTCCTTTGCTTGTTTGGTCCTTTGCTTGTTTGCTGTACCTCTTTACAAAAATTGTGTGCTTTTCTCTTAGATTATAAGGGAAGAGTGTAGGGACATGATATGCAAACATTGTCATATTTTGTATTACTTGTTGTTTTGTTGCTTCAGGAGTTTGTGTGTACTTTTACCAGAAGTTGTCATTAACACAATACATGTGATACAAGGTCAGTGTTAGTCATGTATATACAATTAACATTAGACTATCTGTTTCATGAGGGATGCTCCTATAATTAGGAGTAATTCAGACACACTACAATGTCTGCCATTATTCCTCATCTGCGAAGGCAGAGGAATGTGTAGGATAACCATATTTGACAGTGTTGTTGAGATACCATTGTATTGTTACAATGATATCTGATGTAGAAACATGCAACTCACCCTGTCATTACTTCATTAAGTAATGATGATGAGGTGAAAATGAGATGGTGGTTGATGAAGGTCAGCAGCTTACTTTAAAATTTTGGCTGTGCAAATACTTGTTTATTGTAATTGCTTACTATTGGAAGTAGCATGTCAGCTTTGATTGAATACAGGTGAAATAAAAATAAGTTTACCCCAGAATTTGATTTACAGTAAAATACATATAATATTGCACACATGATGTTTGGTTGCAGTGAACAAATTACTTTTAAATGTTGTTAGTTTTTGATTCCTACGTTCTTGAATATCAGGGACTGATGTATTAAGAAAAAGATTATTCATGGCAATTTTTAGTTTTTATAGTTCCCTGTAAAAATCATTTGACAGTTCTCTCAGTAATTTTTGTTTAATCCTGCACAGTTGTAAAAGCCCTGTAGCACCCCAGGAAAGGCTGCAGCAGCAAACACAGAGTTTTGGAGGTATTATTTCATTGGTTAGAGGCCAAGCTTTTGATCATAGAAGGACGTTGCTTTCCATTATTACCATTCCACCAAAGCTAGTGCACTGTTCAGATCTTGCAAGTTTGGCCATTCATATAGCGCATGGTTGATTTATTTCTGTTGTTTTGTGTGGTGATTTGTGGGAGACACAGTATTATCAGCTGAATGTTTTCTGTTTACTTTCAAAAACATGTTGCACTTTTTGAGACAACTGTAACTAACACCATAGCAGGATAATAAAGAGTGTACATGCATTTAACAGAAACCCTGTGTCACATATATTGATTAAATGTTTCTCAATGTAAAATTTTACTTAGATTTCTTTGTATGCACATGTTAATTCACTAGCTACATAAAAGCAAAATATTTTGTAGTCTGCTATGTCACTAATTTCTCTATGATATTTAGTAACAATGTAAGGTAATATTTTATACTTGTGCATATTTTTATAAACATTGCCTTTTTGGTTTGGCAGTAACAATTCTCAGATTAATCTTGAAATAGAACTTAATTAGTTAATGTAAGGTGACTGTTTCTGCAATTTTGTGAAGTCAATTGTATGTTTGTCTTGTAGCCAGAAATTTTTTGTTCACTGTTATTTGCTTTCATCTTTATGAGACACTGTAAATTTGTTCATATAGCATTTATCTTCATTGCTTTTTGTTGCTTATTACTGAGGGAGCAGAAACCGGGTTTCACAGGCTGAAGTTTTTTATGAACACTCACATCTTGGCAACCAGGGGTAGGAAGAGCATGTTAGTTTGTTGCTCATTTCATAAGTTGCTGCCTCAACAGATGTCTGAATTTCAGCTCATCATCTTTCTTCACAAAGAAAAGAAACAAATAATTTATGAAATAATGGGACCATCTTTTATTGATCAAGCGAAACTGAGCATTTATACAAGGGGAAAAGTAGTAAAACATTTAAGATCTTGCTGTGAAAATGTGCATTATATATATATATCTGATCAAACACACTCAATTTCATTTTAACATTTTGTCTTGCATAATGTCCCTAAATTGTGACTTTGTGCAGAAGAAGAAAATTTGTTAATTTTGTTCTGATCAGTACCATTCTGATAAAGGGCACAAATCAAAGTATTTGTTAGCTTGTAAGAGTTGTGAAATTATCAAATAAGAAATATATGCACTAAACACTAAATTTAGCAAGATTTGACTGCAGAGTGATTAATTAAGGACTTTGTGAACCTGAAATGTTTTGTGCATAAAGGATTTAAATCCTGTGACAACATGCCAGTTATTTCATCAGTTACCCTCACTCTTCTCTCTTTCCCTTCTTCTCCTCCCTCTTCTCATGTTTCCCTTGCCTCACAGTTTTCTGTATATATCACACACACACAAAAGCAAATTTATGCTTGAGCTCATCTCAGAAAAGGGAACTGCATGTGCAAACCACATTGAACTACTTTGTATCGGCTTCTTCAGAAGCCAGAAAAAATAGATAAAGGGTTGTGGAATAATGACAGAAGTTGCAAAGACAAGGATATATCCTATGGAAGTTCTTGCATTTCTCACATAATGGGGACGGCTGACTGGCTTATTAAGTTCTTTTGCTAAATTTGGCATGCATATGCATGTTTTTGTTAACAGATGATGAAGCAGCTTTCAATTTGAACACCCAGTATCTCTGAACTTCTTTCTTTCATTGGCATTGCCTCACAGACATGTTTATCAAATTGTTTCTGATGTATTATAATATTTTAAAGTAACTGCAATGAAAGTAAAATCGACTGTAGATTACAGGTGTTCATATTTTTATTGAGTTTCATTGTTTCAGCAAGCTGTAATCTGATGTTGGATTATATATTCTTGTATGTTTTCCTCTCCACTTCAGTTTAAATTAGGTTATAATTCTGTTACAGTTAATATTTCTGACATAGTTTATATGGAATGTACAAATGTATACCAGCTGTGGACTGTTTTAGATGTTAATGTGACAATTAAGAAAAACATTGAAACTTTGGGGTGATTACAACAGTGTGCAAGACTGAAAGTCTAAACTGGAACCTTCACTTTTGCAGGTAATGCTGTAAGGTAAGAGCACACCCATGAAAGCCAAGGTTCTGGTTGGACTTCCAGTCTCACACACTGTTTTTATCTACTGCGGGGTTTTCAAAATAACACACACTTCACTGGAGAGTGAAAGATTCATTCCAGATGGAAATCCTTGTCCCTTACCTCGTAGTTTCCCATTTACTGTAAGGACAACTTTTTTTTTTTTTTTTTTTTTTTTTTTTTTTTTTTTTTTTTTTTTTTAAATTGGAAGTTTTTCCGAGGCCAAATGCTTTGACCACTCTGCAGTTAAATCCACATTTTTTTAAATGTTCTGTTACCTACTGACAGTTTTCATGAGGAATGTGATTATTGAATTATCCACTGATACAAAGAAACAATGTTTGCAAGTTCCAGATAGTGACAACAAAGTTCATGTGCTATTGCATGTTTTTAAAGGACAGACTCTGTGGTTGTGAGATGATAAAAATGTTGTTTAGTAACAGTTGAACATAGAATTGTAATACTTTTTCCTTTGACAATTTTCTCCCCATGTGATGTAAAATGACCTAGTACAGTGAATTTAAAATAAAAAAGATAATTCCAATGGTGTCTGCATAGCATTATTAAAAAAAACTAAACTACCTCACTTTCATAAAACACAGTTTTAGATAATACACAAAATTAGTGTTGTAGAAATTGCTCTTGTCTGTTTGTGATTCTACATCTCTCCATTAGTTACCATGTTTCCACATAATGTTAAAAAATTGGTTCTAAATTTATAATGCTCACATACCACCATTCTGTTCACTATATAACTGGAAATTCAAAAATGAAACCTGTCTTCTGTGACAGCTGATAAATCAGATTTTTATTCTTGAAATGGTGTAAAAAGGAGGTCATACATGAATAGTATCAGAATTTGAGACAGTAATATCTACTTTGTCACAACTGAGACAGGAACACCTGGAGAAAACTGAGTAAAACATTGTTTTTCCTTCATATTTTGGAGAGAGGAATTATTGCTTAATAAATGTGGAAAGAGGAGAATTTCACACAATATATATGAATTCACGGTCTTTCAGTGATGTGAGGTAATAAAATCTTCCCGAGTTTCCAGCTGCATCAGGTCTTTAAAATTCCACAAGCTTTTGACTGAGCTCTCCTCAACCATTGTTAAATGGTACATGACTGTTGTGCTGCTGTGATCATGCCATTCTAAAGTTGTGCTGCTGGTTATGATGTCATTGCCACTATCTTCCTTGCCAAATACGGTAGTGTTTTCATCCTGTATCCATCGTGCCCACTTCAACCTCACAATGGCCAGGTCCCAAGCTGTGCAGAGCTGTAACCATTTAAGCACGCATTGACATCATCATATTTCGGGTACTTGGACAATATGGTGATGGGAAGTCCATTACCAATAGCCATCCATTTTATGGAGAAATTTGAAGACATCACTTTGGACACGGCTCCAGTTAAGCCAAGTTGCTTCTATCATTACATCAATGACACTTTTATCATCTGGCCCCTCCGACATGAAAACCTGGGAGAATTCTTACCCCACCAACGTGAAAAACTGGGAGAGTTCTTAGAACACTTGAATGGCATTCATAAGAATGTTAGGTTTATGATGGAGTAGATATAGATGGGGAATTGCCTTTCCTTGATGTCCTTGTTTGCTGGAAAACCAATGCGCACCTCAACCACAGTGTCTACAGGAAACATACACTCACAGATTGGCATCTGCACACTCTCAACCACCACCACCTGGCACATAAACATGGTGTTCTGAACACCCTCTTCCATCATGCTAAGGTCGTTTCAGATGCTGAAAATCTGCCACTAGAACTAAGCTACCTCTTAAAAGTCTTCCGGATAAATGACTACAATCGGTGCCAGATATCACAGGGTATTTCTGGTGAGATGTGCAGGAAAAGCACCTCTAAAGAAGAGAGCAAGAAACTTACATTTTTGTTTTTCTGTGGCACAGCAGTGGGAAAGATTAGCCGACCCTGAAGAAACACAAAATTTCATCAGTGTTAAGGCCCACAGCAAATGTACAACAGCTCATGAGGCCTGTGAAGGAAAATCTAGGGGTTAGAATGCCTGGAGTGTACAAGATAACATGTCAGTTTGGCTGCTACTACATCGGCCAAACAGTATGCACTGTGCAGCAATATCAGATGGAACACAAGAGGTGCTTATGCCTATGCTATCATGAAAAATCAGCTGTGGCAGGACACACTTTAGAAAATGAAAACCGAATTCTGTTCGACGAAACATCTGTTGTTATGAGGACTAAGGGATTTGGGATAGTGTTATAGAAGAAGCTATAGAATTATAAATATCTGAAAACACCATCTATAAGGACAGTGGTTTGCAGCTCTGCATGGCTTGGAACCTGGCTATCATGAGGTTGAAGCAGGTGTGATGGATATGGGACAGAAATATTACCATATTTGGCAAGGAAGAGAGCACCAGTGATATCACAGCAGCAGCGTGGTTATAAAATGGTAAGGCCACGGTGACAAAGAACTCATTTACCACTTGACTGTAGCTGGGGAGAGCGTGGTCGAAAGCGCATGGGATTTTAACCACCTGACGTGGCTGGAAATCCAAGAAGATTTTATTAACTCACACAATATGTTTATATTAGGAGGGGCCAAAGCTGCCGGAAATAAATTGTAAATAAGAATGTCCTAATATGTTACAGGTTCCACAATCTTCCATCTTGCATTTCTCTTGAACAAGGCTTGTAGTGACTTACTGTTTCCATCAGTCCTTGTGCATCTCTTCTGTTGTTTCCTTCCTCTGTTTTCTGTGTTTCCCTTTCTCAGAAGGAGTAGCTTTTGAACAGTTCTGAAAGCAGTAGACATGGATTTTATTAAATATATAGTTGTGCTTTGTTAACTGTGTTTCAGTTGTTCCTATTTCAGTATGTAATAAGCAGGCAGTTTCCTTGTATTTAAAATGTTGTTGATTTTTTATGTGTTTGAATTCTAGTTGAGATCTTAATGTTGTGACTCAGTCCAAATGTATGTAAGATTGTGTGTGTGTGTGTGTGTGTGTGTGTGTGTGTGAGAGAGAGAGAGAGAGAGAGAGAGAGAGAGAGAGAGAGGAGAAGAAAGAAGAAGAAATCACATATTAAATAAGTATAGCATTGTTCAGTATTAAATAAAAAGATACAACTAGTTAATGAGTGAAAGGACATAAGGCACAATGTAACAGTTTACTGGCATTAAAAATCAGTAAAAAGTAGGAGGAGAAACTCAAACTGACAATGTAGTTTCAGTCTTCAGAGAGAAAAGTCATAGCTTTACAGTGAAGGAGGAAAAACAACAAAGAGGAGAATCTAGAAATTTGAGAAAGATGATTAAGTGAAGAAGGTACTAATATATATGTATATTCTGTACCGGGTATAGACCTGCTTGAACAGAGGTCCTTCACCATTATTTAATGCAAAGTCAAAATAAATACGAATGATTTAAATTTAAATAACCACTGGACATCTTTCTTAGAGCTACTCTGATGGTGATTGTCAATTTTGAAGGTTTGTCAGAACTGATCCCCGCAAAAGTCCGCTGAAAAATTATTGTGTTGTAGGTTTTTACTGCATTCAGACTTTCGAAAGCATTAAATTGTAACCATCATGCCCATATGTTTTTTGCTTCACTCACTGAACTGTTACTCTTCAGTGAAATAACTACTATGAACTCCTGTGTGTGTGTGTGTGTGTGTGTGTGTGTGTGTGTGTGTAATAGAGAGAGAGAGAGACAGAGACAGAGAGAGAGAGAGAGAGAGAGAGAGAGAGAGAGAGATTGGGGGGGGGGGAGGTGTCTCATGCCACATTTCCCTATAACTGTTTGATGAGGTGGAACTTGTTCTTGTGATTATCCCTGTTTTCTAAATACCACACTAATCATGAAGAGAAAGATGTACGTGTTACAACAAAGAGAAAATATCAAAAGGAGCATGTGTTCAAGAGTATTTTTCTCATTTCAAAGATGTGTATTATCACAGTTCCTGATAACAACAAAAGACAGATGAGTTTTATGTTCTTCTGCTGCTGTGGAATAAAGGAATTCGTTGTCCAAGAAAGAATGAATTCTAAATCACAACTAATGTTACATGTAAATGAATACAATAATGTTTATATGTAGTAATTTCAAATCTGTTAGACATGTACTACTATTCAAAGATATTAGTACCAGTTACTGCATATCAGTTGAGTCCCAAGTTTCTTTCTGATTTATGCTTACCTAATGGATATATTCAAATATTTTGTGTATTAGACTGGCATTTACAGTCACTTTGCCTCATGGTACCACGATATAAAAAAAAAGAACAGAGATCTTCACTTCATCAAGTACGTCCGTTGTGCCTATAATACGAAGGACTGTGAAGGAAAATTTAAGAAGATAGTGAGTAAGAATTCAGGTTAATTATGTATTTATTTTTGTCTTTACTTATGAATAACTGATAGTTAGTTTTCCCTTGATGTTTTGGGCAATGTAGGACTGGAATGTCTACAGCTCTAGAATAAGAATTTGCTTAATTGCATGAATATCTGATGAAGATTTACAATAAGCAGAGTCAAATTGATACTGATGATGCTCTTATAGCAATGGTCATGAAAGGGAAGCTATAGTTGAAATGTTGTGTGGTGAAATTTATAATAAAATTAAGTAATTTTTTTTGACTGACAGCAAGTATTATTACAATTCATAATAAATAAACATTTCTCAGAGATGCTTTTCTGATGAAGATATAGTACTACTGAAGTTCCTTGCAGGGTTCATCTGCATTAGCCTAAATCTGATTTCCAGTATTTAATGGGCCTTATTAATAAAGAGGGTTAAATAAAATTCTGCCACTGTGGGAGTTAAAGAAAATGATTGTTATCATCCAAGTTCATGTGAGGTAGATTAATTGTATCCTTTTGAGCATATATTGGTACTGAATAGAAAGCCCAAGCAGAAATGCTGCAATACTTCTCATCATTGTTAGTTCAGGAAAACTGCTGAAATTAATTTTAAGAAAATAGATGTACTTCATTCGAGATAAAATTGGTTTTCTGAAATATAAAAGTAGAAATTACATAACACATTCTGATAAAAAATCACCAGTGAACTGTGTATTCATACAATTACTGTTTTGGTTGAATATAAATAATTTAAGGGTAAAGAAAACCACTCACTGACTTGCAGAGACATCAAGTCATCAACAGGCACAAACAAATAAGAAGGAAAACGTGGTAGTTTTCGGTTTGAATTCTGGCCCTGCATAATGCCAGTTGGAAGCACCATGCCATGTTGCAAATCAGCTGGGGTCTAGGGTGTAGTGGTAATTGTATTGGGTGGGTTGGATAGAGTGGTTGAATAGGCAGGATGAGAGGTTGGAGTGGGTATGTAGTGGCTTGGAGGCAGACACCCGGTTTGCTGCTATAAATGCAGGAGGGAGGGATATGGGTACTCTGTCTAGAAACATGACTCACTTGTGCAAACATGACTCACTTGTGCTGGAGCCGGTTGGGTGTGGTGCACGTTGAAGGGGTCATGGGGACGAGAATTGGGGAGTTCATCCCCCTCCTCATCCCAACAATTTGCTGCACACCTAACTTCTATATGTTCTGTAGAATCCATAAACCCAGCAATCCTGGATTCCCCATTTGTAACTGGTTATTGTGCTCCGGCAGAAAGAATTTCCATTCTTGATGGCCAGCACCTTTAACCAACTGCCAGAAATGTAGCCTCTCACATCAAAGATACTAACCACTTCGTTCACCATCCCCATCCCTCACTTCCTGGATCCCTGCTTGTCATTGTTGATCCACCATGCCTATGGCCTTGCCACTATCAAATACTACCTTTCTCAATGTCCATCAACTCCAAACCACTACCTCATTCCTCTTACACCGTTCCAATTAAATCCTTACACACAACTACTTCTCCTTTCAGGGGAACAGATCCGCAGCCCAGCCATGGGCACCCGCATGGCACTTTCCTATCGCCCATATTAAATCCATTAACCACCAACAGTACCTTGCCCATATTAAATCCATTAACAACCAACAGTACCTTCATCAGGTCTTTGATTATCTACCATCATGGCCTGAAATGAGTGGCATCTACCTCATCTCCTTCTCATCCCTCCTAAAGTGGTGTTCCATTGCCTTCTCAACCTGTATAACGTCCTACTCCGTGTTATGCCACTCCCTCTCCCAATCCATTGCCACAAGGATCATATCCGTATGGAAGACCCAGGTGCAAGACCTCCTACATTTCCTGCTACAATCCTGTCACAGGCTTATCCTACACCACCAGATTCTGGGCCACTTGTGAAAGCAGTCATATGATATACCAACTCTGGTACAATCACTGCACAGCTTTTTATGTTGGTATGACAGCCAACCAGCAGTCAATCAGAACGAATGACCCCTCCCAGTCTGTGACAAAGAACTAAGTTGAACATGCAGCTTAACACAACACGTTTAATTTCAGTGACTGCTTCACAACCCAGACCATTTGCATCCTTCCTTTCACCACCAGCTTTTCTGAATTATTCAGATGAGAGTTTTCCTTTTTTCCTTGTAGAACGTACTTCGCTCTCAAAACCCTCCTGGCCTCAGTAGTTGTTAACCCACAGGAGGGGGGGGGGGGGAGATGTGTGGCAGAGAGAGAGAGAGAGAGAGAGAGAGAGAGAGAGAGAGAGTGTACTCCAGCTCAAGAAAGAATTCATTCTGACAGCTAGCAAATTTTCCTTTCCTTCTGTTTTGTGTGTGTCTGTCAACAACTCAACACCTGTGCTATTCAGTGAGTGGTCTCCTTTATTTCTAAATTATTTATCTTTACTGTTATATTATCTGGTGTTATTTTCCTTTGTCTTCTTGAAGGTCAGTATGTTTTCATATTAAAAAAATTATTTTTGAATAACATGTCTCCATTGGGTCAACCTTCTGAATTCTGCACGTAAAAATATTTATAACAGCTTCATACTGTGTGTATGATTTCATATTCCTGGAGTACTGCAAAGACTGTCATATTTCTGTAGATTTATTCTCACTCCACAGATGTACTGTTACTAGAAACGAGTGTTCTTTGTTTAAACATGCATGGGTCAGTAATAGACTACCTTAATATTGTGGAGTGTGCTCCGTTAAGTTCCTGGAAGCTTTTAAAGACAAAACATTCGCTTTACTCACATACTTATTAAGGTGCATTTCCTCCTTAGTACTTCACCTCAGTGTTCATGTAACTGTGATAATGTTGGTATAGTTGTTCAAACCACTCATGCAGCACTTCATCAGAAAGTGTCCTCACACAGTATGTATCTTTTCATCACTTCCAAATTATATGTGGATTACTTAAAAAAAAAAAAAAAACTGTGGGAAGACGAGAAAATTAGTAGGCTGAAGGTCTGGGGTGAGTAGGGCAGATGTTGTGGTAGAACAACATTACACTTCGCTAAGCTGTTTTTATCCAGTCATGACTACTTTGCATGGCATGTTGTCATGCAGCAAAAGCCAGTTTTTCACACAACCTTTTATTTGACAAATTTATTTTCATACCTCTTTCCATATGCTATGAACTACATGGAACTGGAATAGGTGAGTTTGTTGTGGTTATTGCAGATCTTCCCTCCTTCAGCGGAAATTGCTCATGGAATATCCTTCTCTTTGCTATCTTTGCTACATTTGTGTACCTTCCTATTATTGTCATCTGTCTACAGAAGTTTTGGACTTTTAAAGTTGATGTTCACAAACTAATGTTTCTGTTGATGCTGGTTATTGACTTGTGTCTAATTTAATCTTGGTAAGCATCATAGTTCATCTCATTTTCTAATGTGAATGTCCCACCAAATTTTTCTAGAAATAGACTGGATATTAACTTGCAGTTGTTACTAATTTCAATACAGTTATTTCAAATAATTCTGAGTGGAGTAGCAAAATATGTATGATATTTTATGCAGTTCAGTCTATCTCGAATAATCCATGTATACAAATTGTATAGAATTAACTTTTTTTGGAAATAGCTGATGATGAAAGTATCACTGATTAGTTTATCAATCCAATCCCAATCCATTATTGAGAAATGTGATTGAGCTTGTCACATTTAGAATCAGATTCTCTACTAGCTTGCTGTAGAGGACTGAAAACATCAACAGCAAGGGGGAAGGGCTAGCAGATTCGGTTTACATAATAATGATGATAATTTATCTAGAAAGTTATTTCTTATCAATTGTCTTGTTGAAAGAGAACATACAGCAAATGATGCCAGTGATTCTTGGCAGAGCTGCAGGCTCATTACTGATATACGAGAAACTAAAGACATGTTCAAAAGAAGGAACAAAATCTTTGTTTTAGAAGACAGTTGCATTACAAGAGGAGTTAAAAAAATTTCCTGGGCAATGCCATGAATGATCAGGAAGAATCTTGTAATAACTCATTTTGGTAAGGGAGAACATGTCGATTTGTTTTAGTGTAACTGAGACTTCGGTGATCTTCACGTTCATGAAGAGTGCTGCACATTTCTTGCAATCAGTATAGTGTAAATAACTCCCACATGTAGAATGATCATATAAATGTTTTGTGGGTTCATAATCAAATCATGTAAAGCTTTTTGCTTGTGAAATTTATTTATGATTAAATGGTTTCAATCATGTTTAAACAAAAAATTACCCAAGTAACATCTGCTACTAATGTCATTCTTGAAATTGTCCACTACTTTTATCATGGATGTAATGGCAGTGACCACTTGTCATGTTACTGTCTTTTGTTGTTCAGTAATTCCTGGATGATGTTGAGTGACCTTAGATTTTAGGTAGCCTCTCAAAAAAATTCGTACACAGTTAACTCGTGGTTATGAGACATTTGTTTGAAAACCGGAAGTGAGTGCTGAGGATAGTTTCTTGTGGCCCATCCTGTTAAAAACACTCATTCTGTTGGCATTGCAGAATGGCCTATAACATGTCACAGTATCCACCTGAAACCACAATTTCTGTCACATTTTTTAATATTTTTTTAATTTTTTTTTTTACGTGCTGTAGTGCAAACCGTATCCACCAAATTTACACAAGACTGCTCAATAAAGCTATGTGATAAATGTTGATGTTTAAGAGGGTTACTGGCTGGCCAGTACGCAAGTCTGCATTGTCAAGCAGATGAAAATATATGGCATAACCAATCAACACAAATAGCTGCAACAGTGTATCATCAGTAATGGATGTCACTTGAGTGATGATGCAACTGAAAGAAACTTTGCCATAAAATTTTTTTAAATTTTATTTTTATTGTCTGTCAAAATGTGAGAGAGGTTCTGTAATGCAGGAATTATTTCTGTTGCTCTCTGAATTAGTGAAAGTGTTAACTGTACATCCAATAATGAAAGAGATTACTGTATCACTTGTAAGACACATGTAACTAAAGGGGATTTCCACACTTAATACTTCGCTGTCGTAGTATCTCTTCTCTCCACACTGCTTACTAGTATACTCTCCAAGGACAGTTTTTCTCCTTCATGACTTTATGGCATTAGAAGATATTTTGGCAGTCATAATTGATTAAAGGCACATGAAGTGTGGGCATTTAAATAATTATTAAAATTAAGAAAATTAGTTATTCATCATTCCATTGCTGAAGAGAAAAAGCAAAATGTGTTACATTGGTTTCTTGATTGCAACAAAACTCATAATACTTGACCAGAAATATGTCATAGTCAGGCAACAGAGCTTATGGTATAAAATTATTAGCAGCATTGATTCCTTTTATGAATCTACTTTTTCTTGAACTGTAGACATCCAGTTTCTTTTTAATAATCTTTGTAGTGAATGAATGCCAAACATCTAAGTAAATTTCATAGTTGTATTTTGTATTATTCTGCTTTATTTCATTCTGTTTGCCTGTTGCATATAAGCATGCTAATTTGCAAGCCGTAGTTTACTACTGTTGTTTTGTATTTGCCGTCTCTTTATGATTTGAAATCGATGACAGTGAAACTAGCACAGCTTAAGAAATATTGTGCTGTTGATCTTGTGATGTATGAATTAATTATTTAAAAGGGTCAGGTGCAACTCCCTGTCATATTTGTGTCACTGCATGGCTGTTTTTTTAGTGTGTTTGTATGTGAATGCCGCAAGGACACAGTGGTGATATGGAGGGAATATGAAGGAAGGAATGGAGAGAAAGAGAGAGAAAATGATTTACAGTGATGTCTCATCAAATTCAGGTTTATGTTTCTGTAATGATGGTTTGTGCAAATGCCATAAAACTAATGGTGTTCAAGAATATGTCTTTAGAAAGAAAATAATTTTACACTCTTTAAAAATAAGTGATTGGCACTCATAATTTCATCAGCCAGCTTACTCATAAACTGCATATTAGAAATTGTTTTACGATTTTGAAATATAAATAAAAGAAAGTCACAGCTGTGTTTTTTATATATTCAGATATACTATTTTCTACTCTTTTAATTTGATTTTCCTTATTCATGCACATAGTAATCACAGTCTTTCCACGTAGTGTTTGCATGATTGTAATTTTGCTAAACTTGTGGCTGGGCTGCTTACAGGCATTGTGAAAAAAATAATTTTTAGGTCTTTTGTTACTGTTTGTAACCTTTAACAGAACAACTGAAAATCTGTTAATGGCTGTCTCCATATCTCCTCAAGAATTATAGAGTTTTATTGGCTTATGGGTGTAATGGTAGTTCAGAAAATTAAAGCTAAATGTAATATTTTAAACTATTTTAATTTTCAAGCATATCTAAACAAGACAAACAAGTTAAAATTCTGCCTGTAATGTTACATTAAAATTGTGCTAAACACAGATAGAAATCTAGATTTTTTTTATTTTTTTAATTGTTTTTTTACTTAGTAAAATTAATGCCTCTGAATTTCATTGTTCCATCATTGTGTTCTTCAGTCACCTTTATTGTGTTGGTATTGGCTGTATGTAGCATGCAGAATGGTGATAGCAAAAAATAATTTTATTGTGATAATACTGAGCTTATTTACACGCATAATTTTTTGGTCTGTTATTTGAGATAATGATAAGTGGAGATAGTTCTACGTGAAGGACAGCTTTTTACTCAAAGGGAAGTGACATAGTCCATTATGCATTCTTGTTTCTGAGATATTTGAATCTGAGAGCAGAGGCCAGAAATATTTTATTTAATTTCTTCTAGAGAATTATGACTTGCAACTTATGTCTGATATTGTAACAGATTCCTTTCTTTCTTACTTTTTACTTAAATATTTTAAATTTTCTACGATATTTATGGATGAATGTTACAGAAAACCATTTTATCTATCTTCATGAACAGTACAGCCAACAAAATGCCATTCATTGGACTTTTTAGTTCATTTCACATAATACTACCCCAGTTTACCTTTTGGAACAGGTGAACAATTCATAACTGTTTTCAATTAAAGAAGTCTTGAATAAGCTTCAACTTGTCACAGTTAGATTTGTGAAAGATTTTCTTTACGCCATGACCAGTTTTCGATGAAGGGCTATTATCAGACATCTTCATTTACTTGTTGTTACTTTTGCACTCCAAAGATGCATGGCAAACTACTTGTAAACACTGTGACAAAAAAAATGAAATATTTTAATGTAAATACAGTTAAAAAAATTAACAAGCACTGTAAATATTTTGGAAGTAAAAAGCAGGTATTCCTCCAGCCCATTTAGGCTTGACTGTTGACCGGCTCATATATTTCACTTTCATGCTCCAGCAGGCACTATTGTGAAATTTAGCTCACTGTGTTAAATAACAAAACAATATGCCTTGTGGGTACGCAGGGTTGGCAGTAAGTTAAGTGGCTAATTTCTATGTTTTCATTTGGATCAGAAACTTTTTACCCACTTTTAGACCAAATTAAACAATGGAAAATCCAATATGGAATATCAACACTATTATGGAAAGGATAGATTGCTAGTCACCGTGTAGGGGAGAAGTTGAGAGGCAGACGGGCCCAACAAAGAAGACCTTCTTCCGAAATGGAGAACACTCACACATTCACACAAGTGCAACTCACTCACACGTGACCACTGTGTCTGGCTGCTGTGGCCAGGATGCAAACAGCAACTGCACCTGACAGGGGAAGCAATCTAGTGAGGGTGGTAGGGGTAAGGAGGTGGCTTGGTAAGGGGGTGGGGGGGGACGAAGGGATAACAGGGTAGGGGTGGGTAAGGTATAGCACTGCATGTGGGAGCATGAAGGGGGACATGGTGGGGACAGGTAGTGCTCTAGTGCTTATAGGTGCTATCAGGAGGTTTGGGAGGGGGAGAAGTAGAGAAGGGGGGGGGGGAGGGGGGAAACTAGTTAGTGTGTTAACGGAATAAAAGGCTGTGAAGGACTGGGGTGAGAACAGGGAAGGAGATATGTAGGTTGAGAACAGGAACTACTGAAAGTTGAGACCAGTGGTGTTAAGGGAAAGTAGGATATGTTGTACGAATAGTTCCTACATGCGCATTGTAGGAAAGCTGGTGTTGGCAGGAAGGACTAGATGGTGCAGGCTGTGAAGCAGAAGGGAGGTACATTCAATTAGTGCTTCACAGTCTGCGCCATCTGGGTCCTTCCTACCAACACCAGCTTTTCTGAACTGCACAGATGGGACCTCTCCCTACAATACAAGGTTGTTATAAATAATTGAATCAATTTCACAGATATGCTGAAGCTATATTATTTGACATATTGTCACAGGGCTTTGCACATATGTAGAAAAAGTAATATATATATATATATATATATATATATATATATATATATATAATAGAGGGAAACATTCCATGTGGGAAAAATATATTTAAAAGCAAAGATGATGTAACTTACCAAGCGAAAACATTGGCATGTTGATACACACACACACACACACACACACACACACACACACACACACAAAATTCAAGCTTTCGCAACCAACGGTTGTTCGTCAGGAAAGAGGGAAGGAGAGGGAAAGCATTGTAGGAAAGCTGGTGTTGGCAGCTTCCTTCCCTCTTTCCTGACGAAGCAACCGTTGGTTGCAAAAGCTTGAATTTTGTGTGTGTGTGTGTGTGTGTGTGTGTGTTTATCAACATGCCAACGCTTTCGCTTGATAAGTTACATCATCTTTGTTTTTATATATATATTTTACAATTGCTCCATATGTGCCTCCCTACTGATACAGCAGATATCAAGTCAATAATCAAGTTCTTCCCACATTCGGTGCAGCATGTGTCTATCAATCTGTTCAAAAACACTGATGATGCGACCTCTTAGTTCTGGTAGGTTTTGTGGTAGAGGAGGCAGAAACACAGAATCTTTCACATAAACCCACGCAAAAAAATCATGTGGGGTTAGCTCCAGAGAGTATTGCTGACCATCAACCACACAGTGACCGATCAATCAGTTTCTCAATTTCCTGTTTAATTATTCATCAACATCATGGTGGAGTGCTATGGAGCAAAATCCAGCTGGTAGATAAAGTCCACACTCTTGGTCTCCAGTTGTGGCATGAGCCAATTTTCCAGCATGTCTAGATATAACAGTCTTTTCACAGAAGAAAAGGGGACTGTAAACTTTAAAACGTGAGACTGCACAGAATACTTTAACTTTTGGTGGATCTCAAATGTGGTGAATGATAGTGTGGAGATTCTGTGCCCCCAGATTTGCACATTATACCTATTCACTGCGCCATTCTCAAAAAATGTTGATTCATCACTGAAGATGGGTGTCTCATAAAATACTTCCTCTTGTGTAAGCTGTTGCAACTGTTCTGCAAATTATGTGTCTCAATTTATCATCGGGAGTCAGGAGTTGTTGCAATTGCAAGTGGCTTCAGCTCCACTTGTTTCCTTAAGATTTTCCAAATAGTTAAATGCATTCTGTCCAACTCTCTGCTTGCGCCATTTGTCAATTTCTGTGGGCTACATACAAAACTCTCCTGCACGCGGTCAACTGTTTCTTCACTCACTGCAGGCTGACCTTCTTGCTGGGGCATCCTGAAGTTTTAATCTGCACAATTGCTGAATGGAATTGGCAGAATATGGATATTTGTTGAACTTTGTTCTTAAGTGTCATTGCACTATCATGGCAGACTGATGGAAATGTGTTTTAATCACAACATAAGATTTCTTGGCATCTGTTGCCTTCTTGCCTAACTGCTCACTGCTGGATTCTCATGACCGAAATCTGAAGTGTGACTGCAACGATACAAAAGTTTTTGAATATTTGTGTGTGAGTGTTGAGTTTGTGACTATATGTCACTACAGTGAATTCATGAAGTCACTTCAATCATTTATAATAACCTTGTAAATCCTATATTTCTGTAACTGCCCTGCCCTCATGCTTTACTAGTCCCTGTCGTCCACCTACCTGTTCGATCCCTGCTCTCATGCCAGCACTACACAGCCTTCTATTCCACAACACACCCACTACTCTTTTTTGCCCTTTTCTATTTCTCTCCTTTACCACTTCATCCCCCCAAACCTCCCAACTGTGTCTTGCAGTCTTACCCTGCACCCACTACATCCCTGCATGCTCCCACAAGCAGCACTAAACCTTCCCCCACCCCTACTCTGTACGTCTCCCCTTCCCCACCCATGCCAAGTCCTTACACCACCAATCATATTATGTTGCTTTTCCTATCAGACATAGTTGCTGTGCACTCGCTTGCAACAGCAGACAGAGACTATTGTAGTGTGTGTGGGAGTTGTGCTTGTGCGAATGGGTGTGTGTTTTCTACTTCAGAAGAAGGCTTTTTATCTGAAAACTTAAATTTACAGCAGTCTCTTCATGTGCCTGTCTGCAACTTATCATCTCCTCTATATGGTGAGCAGCAATTTATTCTTTTCATAATATTTTAGACTAAACTGTTTGTTGGTTCAAAATATTAGACAAGAATATGTTGTTTGCTGCCACCATTTTCGTATATTTATGAGCTGTTTTCCTGGCGCTGATTTATTTACATGTTCCATAGATCTTGTCTGAGATAACTTGGTATGATATGGAATATGGCAGTTGGTTTATAAGTAATATTTAAATTATTAAATTTTTTCTGTAATTTTAACATACAATAAAATGGAATAAATGTGACCCTTCACATATAGATACTATCTGTTCGGAACATGAATGTGATAATACAGGTGCTGAATAAATAAATATAAATAAATAAATAAAACTTCATTTATGATGGAGTAGGAGATGTCAAGCGGTAATGATTTCATTCCAAAAACAAACTTTTATCTGCCAGTATCTTTAATTTGAGACAGAGGTAGTCAAATGTTTTTACGTCACCATACTTCATTCCTTTCTACACACGAAAGTGGTTACATCTTGGACAGTGGAGGTTATTTTTGTTTCTGGTGCTATATGTATGACTGTTGCTATTATTCTCAGTTTGTGACTAGTTCTTCATAAGAAAAACTTCATTAGAGAGTTACTGCACCAGGCTGTTGTTAGTGTGACTTGTTTTTAAAATAGCTACATGCTGTTCCAAGGTAGACATCCATTGCCATCATTAGAATTATTGTGAACAATCAATTTTTCTGTCTGTGTGAGGAATTTTCTCAGAAAATTACATGTTTGGTCCTGTGGTTGTGATTATGACTTTAAAATTGCAGGAAGTATTTTAATGGATTAGGGACAAATACAAGTAAATTGAAAGTGCACATGGGAGGAATTATAGTAAAATACCTAACTTTCCAGAACTTGCAGTAGTTGTTGATTCTCAGCTAAGATTACTTTAGTATGTTGGAAAAAAAGGAAAACAATTTTTTATACATACATTTCTTTGCAATTAGGATTAATATTTTGTCTTCAATCCTCAGGACTAAATTTGTTGTTTGATACCAACACTTCATAATTAATACCATTCACATGCATAGTTTAGTCTTGGCATGTTTATTCAAATTTGTGTACCCTTTAGTTGATACTGCGAGCAAATATAACTCTATTGTAGTCAGTTTCTCCTTCAAATTTTCATGAGACATTTGTTTTCTATGATCTTTTCATTTTTTATGCTTTCTGTGTTCAGTATTATTTGCAGAAATAGTTTTCAGTATAGAATTCTTTGCATTGATTTGAATACCATTGGGACTTTTAAAATTTCACCCAGTAGTATGAGTTTGTTTTTGCAGACATTGGATGCTTTATCATTATGCAAACTGTTATACCCAGTATTTCAGTATTCTTACTTGCACAAACTGCGTGTTTATTCATTTTTGAATGTCCAGTCTTTAAAATTTATTTTGTTTGTTTTACTTTAGGGCTTGAAGTCTTAGAAAATGTCACACCAAATGAAGGGAAGAAAGGCCATCCATTCCTTGCTGCATCAACACCAAATCACAGTGCCAGAAATAATGGTGACATCTCAACAAATCATATGTAAGCTTGTTAGAAATGTGTATTAATATTTTAGTTGTAGTGCTGTGAGGAGAGAGAGAGAGAGAGAGAGAGAGAGAGAGAGAGAGAGAGAGAGAGAGAGAGAGATGAACAGAGTGGGATGGATACATTCTTCAACAGAATATTCTTACCTCTAAGTTTTATTGAATAAATAGTTCATTTATCTTAGCTGCTGCAAAATTAACGTCCAGTTCAGACATTGTGCTACGCAGGCAGCTGTGATAACCCATAAGGCAATTTCTTTTTCCTTTCATTCTTCAATGTGAGGAGACTCCCAGATTAATGTTTTTGCTATCTGCTTCTAAAGTTTGGAATAGGATAAGAAACAAGTGCTACATGCAAAAAAGACAGTATGCTTAACCTTCCACACCATTCAGAACAGAATTCTCCAGGTTCCAACAGTAACACTTAAGTGGCAGCAATGTACAATTCTTTGGGACTGACGTCACTGATACATTCAGTGGAAAACCTGTATTGACATTATTAGTTCCAGGCTAAGCAAAATTTGTTTTATGCTACACTCAGTGAGGGATGCGCTGAATTCCAGCACATTGACATGCATGTATTTTTGCACTTTTCTATTCAGTACTATGCTGTTGTAGTTGTGGTCTTCAGTCCTGAGACTGGTTTGATGCAGCTCTCCATGCTACTCTATCCTGTGCAAGCTTCTTCATCTCCCAGTACCTATTGCAACCTACATCCTTCTGAATCTGCTTAGTGTATTCATTTCTTGGTCTCCCTCTACGATTTTTACCCTCCACGCTGCCCTCCAATGCTAAATTTGTGATCCCTTGATGCCTCAAAACATGTCCTACCAACCGATCCCTTCTTCTAATCAAGTTGTGCCACAAACTTCTCTTCTCCCCAATCCTATTCAGTACCTCCTCATTAGTTACGTGATCTACCCACCTTATCTTCAGCATTCTTCTGTAGCACCACATTTCGAAAGCTTCTATTCTCTTCTTGTCCAAACTGGTTATCGTCCATGTTTCACTCCCATACATGGCTACACTCCATACAAATACTTTCAGAAACGACTTCCTGACACTTAAATCTATACTCGATGTTAACAAATTTCTCTTCTTCAGAAACGATTTCCTTGCCATTGCCAGTCTACATTTTATATCCTCTCTACTTCGACCATCATCAGTTATTTTACTCCCTAAATAGCAAAACTCCTTTACTACTTTAAGTGTCTCATTTCATAATCTAATCCCCTCAGCATCACCCGATTTAATTTGACTACATTCCATTATCCTCGTTTTGCTTTTGTTGATGTTCATCTTATATCCTCCTTTCAAGACACTGTCCATTCCGTTCAACTGCTCTTCCAAGTCCTTTGCTGTCTCTGACAGAATTACAATGTCATCAGCGAACCTCAAAGTTTTTACTTCTTCTCCATGAATTTCAATACCTACTCCGAATTTTTCTTTTGTTTCCTTTACTGCTTGCTCAATATACAGATTGAATAACATCGGGGAGAGGCTACAACCCTGTCTCACTCCTTTCCCAACCACTGCTTCCCTTTCATGCCCCTCGACTCTTATAACTGCCATCTGCTATGGAATTATTTTTCATGGTCATAGTTCTGAATCAGGGAAATTATTTATACTGCCAAAAAGATGCAATCAGAATAATCCTGTGCAAAATGCAAAGGAAATGTGTAAACCACTTTTGAAAAAATTAAACATACTACTTCTCCCTAGCCAATGTTTTATTAAACAAAACATCAGTAGATTGCCCAGGAATCTGGACAGTCACCATCATGATACAAGGTGTAAAAAATTGTTAAGACTATGTCCCTATTTAACTAAACTGTATATCAACAGTTTTAAACTCTACAACCATCTCCTAACAAAACATTGCTTTTACAGCATACAAGACTTTCTTGAATTTGATCTAACATTAATTAAATTATATATTTTTATTATGTTTCAAAGTCAAACTGTGTCATTAGAAATAACCTATTGTCTGTTAACGAACTTTTGCTGTTTGATTATGACCAGCAATATTATTTGAACTTTTCTTACTCTGGTATTATTATGAAAACATGTGTAATTTTTACACAAGTTGTTACTAAATTTAAAACTATTACTAAATGCACCATGTCTAATTTCAAGTCTTCTGCAGCCTTTCGATGACTCAACACCTCTACATTCTTTCAGTTGTTATTATTTAAAATATTAATTTAACTGCTTTGTGGCAAATTTTGTTTCCCTTCATCCTGTTAGATGAAAGTTAAAGTAGTTGACATGGAATCTTGTAATTATTTTTTAACTTTGTTGCTTATCTGAAGCTTTCTGTGCCTAAACATCCAACAAAGTGATTTAGACAGACAACATTCATTGAAGAGCAATATGGTTACAGACTTGTACAAAAAATTAACTGATAAGAATTCCTGCAATAGAATGTGTGTGATATAGTCTGATGAGCCAACAAAAGAATATTTAACCCTCGCACCTCACACTAGAGTTGAATAACCTTGCATCTCAAAGAAGGGTTCACTGGACCCCAGTAAAATATCACGTAACAATTGTTGTAAGCTAATTAATATATACATTAAACTTTCTTATTTATGTGGGAGGTTGTAAGTAACTGTATAGCTTTCTTTAATGATTTTTTAAATATTATTACAACAGTGTGCAACACGGTATTTGCCAAACATGCATAGTATTATTGATAAATAATGTTTTGTATTTTTTTATGTTTAGCTCTCTTACATTTGAATGTGTATAATGCAATAGAATGTCTTACTTGACTTTATTTAGTTATTATAATGAATAATGTACTGTGTTTACAAATTTGGTACATGTTACACTTCAACACCATATTGAAAACTAGTGTGTGTGTGTGTGTGTGTGTGTGTGTGTGTGTGTGTGTGTGTGTGAGCTTGAATGTATAAAGTAATATAACATAGTATAATATGATGGAGTTTTGATTTTTACAGGATTTTTCGGCATAAGAAGTTTACAAAATTATTTACTATTATTGTATGTTTGTGCAAAAGTGTATAAAAAAGATGAAACTAATGTATATTAGAATGAAGTGAAAAACTACACTTAACATCAGTCACTATTTGTATTGGCAGTGCACACACATTTTTGTTTTTCTGTCTCTTTTTTTCTCAGGCATAGTGAACATCTCATTTTACTGGTTAGAGGTTCTGGTCTGTCTGGTACCACTGTGTCTATTTCAAACATATCTTCCTGAGTTTTCTTCAAATGCCTTCATTGTGTAGGTGTATTCAATCTAGCCCTTAAGTATGGTCCAACCTTTTAAGTTCCATGTCAGTTCATGAATAAATTTTCTTTGTGACCTCTTTATTTCAGTATTGTAAAGGGTACACAGAATCATGACATTTATTTCACTTTGATCCAAAATGTCACAGAAAACCTTCATAGGCCAACTTCATGTTGCATGCGCAGTGGCGTAAGTTTTACACAGCTGATCAGAAGTGTCGGTACCTCCGTTTGTTTTAGTGTATGAAATTATCATTTCAGGTTTTCTTGTTGTTTCGTCTGTGTAATTTGAGTATTGCATGGTAGACAGCAAAAACACAACTTCATTCTTCTTTGGGACATATGACAGTAGCACCTTACTGAAATCAAAGGCAGATCGTGTTTTCTCGACATTTCGAGAATGTAAAAATGATTGTGGTATTTCAGACTTATTTTTTCTTACAGTTCCCAATTCTGTCAAACCAAAGTTTCAGTCATAGTCTGATAAAGAGGAACTGACAAAAACCGGTTGACAACAATCAGGTTTCTATTAGTGCCATTGAATGGTTCCTGATTACTGTCTCGCGTAATAAGATGGAATACTGTTTAACATGTAATAAGTCTTGGAATCATTCGACATCAAAATCTTGATTCCATATTTGTCCGACTTTTAAGACACACATATTCTGAAAGGGCAGTTGCACAGAAACTCACTACCTGCTTGTCTATTGTACAGTACTTGAAATGAGTATATAGAGATTTGCAGTTATCAATAAATTTAGTCCAGATGTCCCAAATGGGTGCAAATTGGTGTTGTTATTTTCTTCGCATGCAGATTGCTTTGTCATCAAACATGAAACAGGGCATTGCCAAATGTGGGAGACCAAAGTTCTAAATTTGTCTTAGCAGCCATATTTACTGCTCAGAGTTACAAGAGACCAATTGATTGCTCTCAGTTTTACAATATTTGTTGAACTATAATACCCCATGAATCATGGACCTCACCGTTGGTGGAGATGCTTGCATGCCTTTGTGATACAGATAGCTGTACCATACGTGCAATCACAGCGGAGGGGTATCTGTTGAGAGGCCAGACAAATGTGTGTTTCCTGAAGAGGGGCAACTGTCTTTTCAGTCGTTTCCAGGGTAACAGTCTGAATGATTGGCTGATCTGGCCTTGTAACATAACCAAAACAGTCTTGCTGTCCTGGTACTGCAAACAACTGAAAGCAAGGGGAAGCTACAGCCATAATTTTTCCCAAGTGCATGCAGCTCTACTGCATGGTTAAATGCTGATGGTATCCTCTTCCCCATTTGGATCTCTGGGCGGGGACGAGTTGAAAAGCATAGTGAACGCATTATTATAGCCAAGATAAACACGGAGCCCATACCCACCACAGTTGTACAAGTTCATATGCCAACTAGCTCCACAGACGAGGAGGAGGTTGAGGAAATGTATAATGAGATAAAACAAGTTATTCAGATAGTTAAGGGAGCCAAAAATTTAATAGTCATGAGGGACTGGAATTTGATAGTAGGGAAAGGAAGAGAAAAAAAAGTATTAGGTGAATATGGACTGGGGGAAATGAATGAAAGAGGAAGCTGCCTGGTAGAATTTTGCATAGAGCATAATTTAATCATAGGTAACACTTGAAAGAGACCAGAAGGTTTCAGATTGATTATATAATGGTTAGACAGAGATTTAGGAACCAGATTTTAAATTGTAAGACATTTCAGGGGCAGATGTGGAGTCTGACCACAATTAATTAGTTATGAACTGCAGATTAAAACTGAAGGAAATGCAAAAAGGCAGAAACCTGGATAAACTGAAAGAACCAGAGGCTGTAGAGGATTTCAGAGGGAGCATCAGGGAATGATTGACAAGAACAGGGGAAAGGAATACAATAGAAGAAGAATGGGTAGGTTAGAGAGATAAAATATTCACGAAGGCAGCTGAGGATAAAGCAGGTAAAAAGACAAGGGATAGTAGAAATCTTTGGGTTACACAAGAGATATTGAACTTATTCAATGAAAGGAGAAAATATAAAAATGTATAAATGAAGTGGGTGAAAGAGAATACAAACGTCTAAAAAATGAGACTGACAGGAAGAGCAAAATGGCTAAGCAGGAATGGCTAGGGGACAAATGTAAGGATGTAGAAGCATATATCATTAGTAGTAAAATATATACTGCCTACAGGAAAATTAAAGAGACATTGGGAGAAAAGAGAACCACCAGTATCAACATCAAAAGCTCAGATAGAAAACCAGTTCTAAGCAAAGAAGGGAAAGTAGAAAGGTGAAAGAGTATGCAGAAGGTCTGTACAAGGGAGATGTACTTGAGGGCAATATTATGGAAATAGAAGAGGACATAGAGGAAGATGAGAAGGGAGATACGATACCGCATGAAGAATTTGACAAAGCTACAGGAGTAGACAACATTCCGTTGGAGCTACTGATAGCCTTGGGAGAGCCAGCCATGACAAAACTCTTCCATCTGATGGGCAGGATGTATGACACAGGCGAAATACCCTCAGACGTAAGAAGAAAATAATAATCCCAATTCCAAAGAAGGTGCTGACGGGTGTGAAAATTATCGAACTATCAGTTTAATTAGTCATGGCTGCAAAATACTAACACAAATCCTTTACAGAAGAATGGAAAAATTGGTAGAAGCCAATCTTGGGGAAGACCAGTTTGGATTATGGAGAAATGTAGGAATATGCGAGGAAATATTGGCTCTACGGCTTCTCATAGAATATAGATTAAGGAAAGGCAAACGTACGTTTATAACATTTGTGGACTTAGAGAAAGCTTTTGACAATGTTGACTGGAATACTCTCTTTCAAATTCTATAGGTGGCAGGGGTAAAATACAAGGAGCGAAAGGCTGTTTACAATTTGTACAGAAACCAGATGGCAGTTATAAGACTCAAGGGGCAAGCAGTGGTTATTCAATCTGTATAGTGAGCAAGCAGTAAAGGGAACAAAAGATAAAATTGGAGTAGAAATTAAAGTCCATGGAGAAGTAATAAAAACTTTGAGGTTCACTGACAACATTGTACTTCTGGCTGAGAGAGCAAAGGACCTAGAAGGGCAGTTGAACAGAATGGACAATATCTTGAAAGGAGGATATAAGATAAACATCAACAAAAGCAAAATGAGGATAATGGAATGTGGTCGAATTAAATCGGGGGATGCTGAGGGAATTAGATTAGGAAATGAGACACTTAAAGTAGTAAAGGAGTTTTGCTATTTGGGGAGCAAAATAACTGATGATGGTCATAGTAGGGAGGATATAAAATGTAGAATGGCAGTGGCAAGAAAAGGGTTTCTGAAGATGAGAAATTTGTTAACATCGAGTATAGATTTCAATGTCAGGAAGTCCTTTTTGAAAGTATTTGTATGTAGTGAAACATGGATGATTAACAGTTTAGATGAGAAGAGAATAGAAGCTTTTGAAATGTTGTGCTACAGAAGAATGCTGAAGATTAGATGGGTAGATCATGTAACTAATGAGGAGGTACTGAAAAGAATTGGGGAGAAGAAAAATTTGTGGTACAACCTGACTAAAAGAAGGGACTGTTGGTAGGGCACATTCTGAGGCCTCAAGGGATCACCAGTTCAGTGTTGGAGGGAAGAATGGAGGGTAAAAATCATAGAGGGTGACCAAGAGATCAATACAGTGAGCAAATTCAGAAGGATGTAGGTTGTGGTAGCTATTTGGAGATGACAAGGCTTGCACAGGATAGAGTAGCATGGAGAGCTACAGTCCCAGGACTGAAGACCACAGCAACAATGTGATAACTCAGTGGGTTTCAGATTGAAGAACATTTGCAAGTAATTTCTTTCTTCATCTAAGTGACAATCATGTCCAGCATTTCATGTGTTAATAACAATTGGCATGCTTCAATTTAATTACAAATAGACATTGCTTGTCCTTTTGGTCCTTGGAGGTGAGAAACTAAATTTCTGGATTTAGTTCTTTCCCTCTTAGATGGTTTAGTTGTAGACCACTTATGGTCATTCTTACTTAGAAGGGTATTTGACTTGGAAGACTACTACCATTACTATCTTCATTGTCTACTCCCTTCTGTATGTGATGGTTCCTGTTTTTCGACAATATCTGTATCTTCATCAGAATCTGGGCCTGCAAATGAATTGTTTTCTGGTCCAGCTTGTCCATAAGAGCATTATATATGATTTTATTGGTTTTGTAACAATGAAAATAATTAATGATATGAATATAATACAAAAAACAAAGATGCTGTGAGTTACCAAACAAGAAAGCGCTAGTAGATAGACACAATAAAAAACACACAAACACACACAAATTTCAAGCTTTCGCAACCCAAGGTTGCTTCATCAGGAAAGAGGGAAGGAGAGGGAAAGACGAAAGGATGTGGGTTTTAAGGGAGAGGGATTGGAATGACTCCTTACCCTCTCCCTTGAAACCCACATCCTTTCGTCTTTCCCTCTCCTTCCCTCTTTCCTGATGAAGCAACCTTGGGTTGCGAAAGCTTGAAATTTGTGTGTGTTCGTGTGTTTTTTATTGTGTCTATCTACCAATGCTTTCTCGTTTGGTAAGTCACAGCATCTTTGTTTTTTATATATATGAAAATAATTAATTATTAATAACATAATATAAAAGGATGGATAAAAAATCTACTCACCAAGTGGTGGCAAGGGAACACACACACACACACACACACACACACACACACACACACACACACACAAAAGGATTTAACTTTTACAAGCTTTTGGAGCCAGTGGCTCCTTCTTCTGGCAATCACAGAGGGTGGGCTTATTGGTAGTTGGGAGCTCCAATGTTAGGCGCGTAATGGGGCCCCTTAGGGATATGGCGGCTAAGGAGGGGAAGAAATTCAGTGTGCACTCCATGTGCATTCCAGGTGGAGTCATTCCTGATGTGGAAAGGGTCCTTCCGGACGCCATGAAGAGCACAGGGTGCAGCCAGCTGCAGGTGGTGGCACATGTCGGCACTAATGACATGTGTCGCTTTGGATCTGAGGAAATTCTTTCTGGATTCCAGCGGCTATCTGATTTGGTGAAGGCTGCCGGTCTTGCTTACGAGATGAAGGCAGAGCTCACCATCTGCAGCATCGTTGACAGAACCGACTGCGGACCTTTGGTGCAGAGCCGGGTGGAGGGTCTGAATCAGAGGCTCAGACGGTTTTGCGACCGTGTTGGCTGCAGATTCCTTGACTTGCGCCATAGGGTGGTGGGGTTTCGGGTTCCGCTGAATAGGTCAGGAGTTCACTACACTCAGCTGGCGGCTACACGGGTAGCGGAGGCTGTGTGGCGTGGACTGGGTGTTTTTTTTAGGTTAGAAGGCCTCGGGAAAGTACGGGGTGGGCTGCAATCTTAAAGGGTGCATGGCAAATACAGGATGTGCTTGGATCAAGGAACAGTCGGAATTGTAGTTGTAAATTGTTGTAGTTGTGCTGGGAAAGTCCCTGAGCTTCAAGCGCTAATAGAAAGCACAGAAGCTGAAATCGTTATAGGTACAGAAAGCTGGCTAAAGCCCGAAATAAATTCTGCAGAAATTTTTACGAAGCCTCAGACGGTGTTCAGGAAAGATAGAGTAGGCAGAATTGGTGGTGGAGTGTTTGTGTCTGTCAGTAGTGGTTTATCTTGTAGTGAAGTCGAAGTAGATACTCCGTGCGAATTGGTATGGGTGGAGGTTATACTTAACAGCCAAACTAAGTTAATAATTGGCTCCTTCCACCGACCCCCAGACTCCAATGATATAGTTGCGGAACAGTTCAGAGAAAATTTGAGTCTCGTAACAAATAAATACCCCACTCATACGGTTATAGTTGGTCGAGACTTCAAACTTCCCTCGATATGTTGGCAAAAATACTTGTTCAAAACCGGTGGTAGGCAGAAAACATCTTCCGAAATTGTCCTAAATGCTTTCTCAGAAAATTATTTCGAGCAGTTAGTCCACGAACCCACGCGAATTGTAAATGGTTGCGAAAACACACTTGACCTCTTAGCCACAAACAATCCAGAGCTGATAGAGAGCATCATGATTGATACAGGGATTAGTGATCACAAGGTCGTTGTAGCTAGGCTCAATACCGTTTCTTCCAAATCCACCAGAAACAAACGCAAAATAATTTTATTTAAAAAAGCGGTTAAAGTGTCACTAGAAGCCTTGCTAAAAGACAATCTCCATTCCTTCCAAACTGACTATGCAAATTCAGAGATATAGTAGCAACAGCAATTGAGAGATTCATACCTCATAAATTGGTAAGAGATGGAACTGATCCCCCGTGGTACACAAAACAGGTCCGAACTCTGTTGCAGAGGCAACGGAAAAAGCATGCGAAGTTCAGAAGAACGCGAAATCCCGAAGATTGGCTAAAATTTACAGACGCGCGAAATTTGGCAAGGACTTCAATGCAAGATGCCTTTAATAGGCATTGTCTCGAAATTTGGTAGAAAATCCGAAGAAATTCTGGTCATATGTAAAGTACACAAGCGGCAAGATGCAGTCAATACCTTCGCTGCACAGTGCCGGTGGTACTGTTACCAACAACTGTGCCGCTAAAGCGGAGTTATTTAACACAGTTTTCCGAAATTCCTTCACCAGGGAAGATGAATGGAATATTCCAGAATTTGAAACACAAACAGCTGCTAGCATGAGTTTCTTAGAAGTAGATACCTTAGGGGTTGTGTTGCGAAGCAACTCAAATCGCTTGATACGGGCAAGTCTTCAGGTCCAGATTGTATACCGATTAGGTTCCTTTCAGATTACGCTGATACAATAGCTCCCTACTTAGCACTCATATACAACCGCTCGCTCACCGATAGATCTGTACCTACAGATTGGAAAATTGCGCAGGTCGCACCAGTGTTTAAGAAGGGTAGTAGGAGTAATCCATCTAACTACAGACCTATATCATTGACGTCGGTTTGCAGTAGGGTTTTGGAGCATATACTGTATTCAAACATTATGAATCACCTTGAAGGGAACGATCTATTGATACATAATCAGCATGGTTTCAGAAAACATCGTTCTTGTGCAATGCAGCTAGCTCTTTATTCGCACGAAGTAATGGCCACTATCGACAGGGGATCTCGAGTTGATTCCGTATTTCTAGATTTCCGGAAAGCTTTTGACATCATTCCTCACAAGCGACTTCTAATCAAGCTGCGGGCCTATGGAGTATCGTCTCAGTTGTGTGACTGGATTCATGATTTCCTGTCAGGAAGGGCGCAGTTCGTAGTAATAGATGGCAAATCATCGAGTAAAACTGAAGTGATATCAGGTGTTTCCCAGGGAAGTGTCCTGGGACCTCTGCTGTTCCTGATCTATATAAATGACCTGGGTGACAATATGAGCAGTTCTCTTAGGTTGTTCGCAGATGATGCTGTAATTTACCGTCTAGTAAGGTCATCCGAAGACCAGTATCAGTTGCAAAGCGATTTAGAAAAGATTGCTGTATGGTGTGGCAGGTAGCAGTTGACGCTAAATAACGAAAAGTGTGAGGTGATCCACATGAGTTCCAAAAGAAATCCGTTGGAATTCGATTACTCGATAAATAGTAAAATTCTCAAGGCTGTCAATTCAACTAAGTACCTGGGTGTTAAAATTACGAACAACTTCAGTTGGAAAGACCACATAGATAATATTGTGGGGAAGGCGAGCCAAAGGTTGCGTTTCATTGGCAGGACACTTAGAAGATGCAACAAGTCCACTAAAGAGACAGCTTACACTACACTCGTTCATCCTCTGTTAGGATATTGCTGCGTGGTGTGGGATCCTCACCAGTTGGGATTGACGGAGGACATCGAAAGGGTGCAAAAAAGGGCAGCTCATTTTGTATTATCACGTAGTAGGGGAGAGAGTGTGGCAGATATGATACGCGAATTGGAATGGAAGTCATTACAGCAAAGACGTTTTTCGTCACGGCGAGATCTATTTACGAAATTTCAGTCACCAACTTCCTCTTCCGAATGCGAAAATATTTTGTTGAACCCAACCTACATAGGTAGGAAAGATCATCAAAATAAAATAAGAGAAATCAGAGCTCGAACAGAAAGGTTTAGGTGTTTGTTTTTCCCGCGCACTGTTCGGGAGTGGAATGGTAGAGAGATAGTATGATTGTGGTTCGACGAACCCTCTGCCAAGCACTTAAATGTGAATTGCAGAGTAATCATGTATATGTAGATGTAGATGCAGAAGAGTTGAAGTGGTAGGCGGAGGGGGGGGGGGGTGAAGGAAAAGGTCTGGGGAGGTGTAGGGAAAGGGCTGCAGTTCAGAAAAGTCACCCAGAACCCCAGGTCAGGGGAGACTTCCTTACCAGATGGGATGAGAAGGAAAGATTGATTGTTGGGGTCAGCACCAGATGAGATATGAAAACCTGAGAGCTTAAAAGTGGAAGACAGAGTAATGTGCAGGGCAGAGATCACTACGAAAACATCATGCATGAGTTAATAAGAGTGAGCAGCTAAGTGCATTGTACGAAACAGAAGTGGGAGGTGGATGGTGAAAAATAGATGTGTGAGACAATGAAAGATGTAGAAAACTAAAATGGAGTGGAGAAAAGAGTAGTTACTGTGAAGAAAGTCTAAGACAGAAGAAATTAACGTAAATTAAAGCGAGATGGGTAGTGATAACCAAGGGCATGTTTAGTGTGGAGTTATGAGAAACTTGAGTCAGGGGGAAGAATCCAGCTGGCACATGTGGTGAAACAGGCACCGAGGTCACGATTCTCATGTTGTAGAGCATGCTCTGCAACAGGATATTGCGTGTTGACAGTATACTTCCTCTGCCCATGCCCATTCATCCTAATTGATAATTTGGTGGTAGTTACACTGATTTAAAAGTCTGAACAGAGTTTACATAACCACTGGTATACAACAGGTGGTTCTCCCTTTGATAGTATATATTTTGCCAGTTGATACATTCAAGACCAGGATGATACTGAGTGACAAGTGGTGTGCTCCAAAGTTGTTATCTGTTTTGAGTTGTTTACTCATTGTAGCTGAAAAATAAAATAAAATATATGAGGGTCATCCAAAAAGTAAGTTCCATTTCTGTTTCTATCCACAGCAGCACTACGATCGCAGTTCCAAGCATGCGCGACACTTACTCTGACTCAAGGAGAAGATATGTATGCCATTTTCAGATCACTGCTGTCAACGTGTGCTTTGTAGTGCTTCTTTATAATGTCAGCTGTATTTGAAAATGCCGCCGCATGTGAAATCAGATCTGTGATTCGTTTTCTAAATGCAAAGGACATTAAACCAAAGGAAATTCATAGGCTAATCTGTGAGGTTTATGGACAAAATGCTATGAGTGATTCAGTGGTTAGAAGATGGGTCAGACTGTTCAATGAAGGATGTGATCAAGCGCACGATGAAAAATGAAGTGGACACCCGTCTGTGGTTACTGATGAACTGGTTCACACAATGGAAGAGAAGATTAAGCACAACTGTAAATTTACACTTATTGCCCTTATTATGGAAGTCTGCAAATCTCATGATCCTTGGTGGTC
The DNA here is from genome assembly GCF_023898315.1 of Schistocerca nitens. Taxonomy (NCBI): domain Eukaryota; kingdom Metazoa; phylum Arthropoda; class Insecta; order Orthoptera; family Acrididae; genus Schistocerca; species Schistocerca nitens. The sequence continues at coordinate 357,190,335 of NC_064615.1, forward strand.
AACACTTCAACGATGATGATGAGCTGAAAGAACATGTTATCACATGGTTGAATACACAGGCGGCAACCTTCTATGAAGAAGGCATACAAAAACTTCTGCCACGCCCTGAAAAGTGCCTACAAAATTTTGGAGGCTGTGGAGAAAAGTAGTTTAACAGTTGTAGAGTTTTATACAATAAATATTTTTTCTGTATCTGTACACATTTGTTTTGTATAACCAAACGGAACTTACTTTGTGGACATACCTTGTATAAAGCTACACTGAAAGGCAACAGTTATAATTTAAATACAGTATATATTTCAGTATTGTATGCTAACCATATTCAAATTTTCCAATCTTCGTACTGGGCTGCCACACCACAGCAGATTTTACATGAAAAAGTATAGTCTACAATAGAATTTTCAGGCATAAATTGGGAAGAAATAGCTTATAGTGTAATACATATTTAATGGACAAATTGTGTATTACTTACTAAAGTATACGTTTTCAACATGCATAAATGAGATATACGGAACCCAGACAGGACATGAAGACCCCACAGGCATTCAACGATCTTTACAACTTAACACGACTGCAACAACAATGCAAACATTTGAGTTAGCATCGCATACACTATCACCAACAGTAAATTACTGTTTCAGTAAATTGTAGCCGACATAAAAAAAGAAGCACCAGCGTTCCAAGGACCCCACTGTGACATGTGAAGGTTAAGAATAAACCTATCCTTCATCAGTTTCATTAACATAAAACAATCTGGTGACTGAGCTGTTTAGTGTTGTATCATTTTTCATTGGTTTTGAGGGATGTTATTGTGTGTCTGTAACTTTTTTGCAGTGTTAGTTCTGGTAAGACAGCCTTGTTGCAGGATATACTTTTACACAGTATTTGAATGTGATATGATAGTAAAGAACTTCTTGCGTCCTCCCTATTAAACTGTTGATTAAATAATAACAACAACTATTTATTCTTTATTACTGGAATGGTATACCCCTTTTCTAAGGAAAAATACATAGAATTTGTCACAACAGAAGTTAATTTTCTGCCAAAATGCGGTATGGTCTGTTGCCACCAGCTCCTTTTGAGTCCTGAGAAATGGTTTGTGATGTTGTCCGAGCCTGTGTGGTTTTCTACTTAAATTATGTTCATGATAATTGTTAATTTCTGAGATGTGACAGGACATTAAAGTAATTATTGTTCTGCTCTCTTTATAAAGGCGGTTATCTGTTTGAGAAGTATTTACTGAGTTAAGAAATTATTGTAGAAAGTTTTTTTAAAGAATTGACCCAATTATTTTCTTCTGGACAAAATGATCTCTGTGCCCACACTGTAAAGCTGTCACTGTGCCTACTCACTCAGAACTGACATTGTGTGTTACTACACATCATATTTGTGACTCGGTTACTCAGTAATTGCCAAATTACAAATTCCTCATCAGTCATAGGAATTAATTGCCATGTAATGTTGCTTTTCACCTCTGGCAGTGATTTGTTAATGTAATGTAATGCTATGTTGTACAACTGTTTGGAGTTATGTTAAACTGTGGATCCTCCTACAGCTGGTTGGATAAGTCAGCTGAAAGTTCAGCCTTAATTGGGACCTTTGTAGCACTGTTGTTTTCAAACAAATCACTGGGCTGTGAACAGCTTCACTTTTTATCTAACTCATTCATAATTATCCACAACATTCATCTTTTTTAATAATACAGTATAGTAATCGTTGCACTTTTTATTTTGTAAAGAAATTATCTATTTGGGAAGTATTTCATGACTTTGCAAATTGTCATTGTCAAATTTTTGTAGGAACTGACTTATGCATTCTCATTTTCAGAGAATATTTTCTGTGAATATATTTTTACTTGCAATTTATTACTGGGGTATGTCATTTTAATATGGTCCTTTTGTGTACTGACACAATGTTTTATTTGTATTTGTCTTGACCTTGCCAAGAAATGTCATCCTGTCATGCTATTGAAAGCTGATTGGCATGTTATCTGTGGTACACGATCTACAGAATTAGGTACCTTCATCCATTCTAACAAAATACAACATTAATTGTGTTTAATAATGTGGACATGATACCCAGTGATACTGCAGGACACAGTGATTAATAGACACTGGGAACTATGTTCCAGTCCTAACTTATAAATAACTTTTGTTATGGCCTTGATAGTGCACATAGTTATCCCCCTTGCATAAGAAATCAATTGTGATACAATATCATTACGCTCAAATGACATTTTCTGGCTTAGCTGTGAGAAGTCAAGCCTTTATATTTGAAATTTTTCTAGTGCACTATGTAGTATGAACATATGTATTAAAACAGCAGTGGTACATTTTGTGCAATGTTATGATTAATGATATCTAAAATTACTGTGCAACAGTGCATTACATTTGTGATGATTCAATCATTTGTCATCGTTTCACAGTGTAAAAGGCGATAACAATATAAAATCACCAGATGTCTCACCTGTGAAGAACATGAAGGATGAAACACCAAATCAGAAACAAACGGCTGATGGTGAAGTTGAAGTCAGGAAGAAGGTAAGCTTACAAATAATGACCAATAATCTAATTTGCAGTTACTCAATAGCTTTACTTATCTACAAACTGACTATTGGTAATCCTGTTACAGTAGAAGATAAATAATATCTGTCTGTTAAAAATGCATAGTTCTTAGAACTAGATGAATAAGGTATCTTTTGAATTTTGACAAAGTAAACATCTGTAGACACGGGCTTATTTATGTGATGATAACTTCACCGTTGAATCAACATTGGTGTAACTTGATCTAGTCAGGTGCCTAGAAAATAAAGTATGAGTGCTATGTTGGTGCAATTGTTTCAAATTACATTTATTTTCTTACGGTCTAAAAACCATTTCTGAAGATCAGAAATGTACAATTGAGAGATTGTTATACTTGATTTGGAAACAAATATATTGTGGATGTGTCATTATACCTCTAGATATCTTACCTTATAAGTACTGTATAAGAAGAATATAATAATTCCAATCCCAGAGAAAGCAGGTATTGACAGGTGTGAAAATTACTGAACTATCAGATTAATAAGTCATGGTTGCAAAATATTGACATGAATTATTTACAAATGAATGGAAAAACTGGCAGAAGCTGGCCTCGGGAAAAATCAGTGTGAATTCCGTAGAAATGTTGGAACACGCGAGATAATACTGACCTATGAGTTACCTTAGAAAATAGATTAAGGAAAGGCAAACATATGTTTCTAGCATATGTAGAGTAACAAAAAACTTTTGACAATGTTGACTGGAATACTCTCTTTCAAATTCTGAAGGTGGCAGGTGTAAAATACAGGGAGTGAAAGGCTATTTACAATTTGTACAGGAACCAGATGGCAGTTATAAGAGTTGAGGGGCATGAAAGGAAAGCAGTGGTTGAGAAGGGAGTAAGACAGGGTTGTAGTCTATCCCCGATGTTATCCGATCTGTATATTGAGCAAGCAGTGAAGGAAACAAAAGAAAAATTCGGAGTAGGTATAAAAATCCATGGAGAAGAAATAAAAACTTTGTGGTTTGCCGGCGACATTGTACTACTGTCAGAGACAACAAAGGGTCTACAAGAGCACCTGAACAGAATTGACAGTGTCTTAAAAGAAGCAATTAAGATGAACATCAACAAAAGTAAAATGAGGATAATGGGATGTAGTCAAATTAAATCAGGTGATGCTGAGGATATTAGGTTAGGAAAGGAGACACTTTAAGTAATAAATGAGTTTTGTTATTTGGGGAGTAAAATAAGTGATGATGGTCGGAGTAGAGAGAATATGAAATGTAGACTGGCTATGGCTATGTTTCTAATGATGAAAAAGTTATTAACATTGAGTATAGATTTAAGTGTCAGGAAGTCATTTCTGAAAGTATTTGTATGGTGTATAGCCATATATGAAAGTGAATCATGGATGATAAACAGTTTAGGGAAAAAGAGAATGAAGCTTTTAAAATGTGGTGCTACATCATTTACTTAGCAGAACATAGTAGAATGTAGTAGACAAGAATTTCCTCTCACTATTGAGAGTCTCAAAATTTCTGACACAGATCACTGTAGCAATGAATATAGTTTGGAAGGTGTATCATTGTCCTTTGGTCTCAAGTCCCTATGATATTCTTGATGGAAATAGCGTTAATGAGAATGGTGCTATTTCAGAGCAAACAGGTAACATTAATTATCCATATCTATTAGTTTAGATGTTTGCCCACTGTTTCATTGTATTGTATGGTTTCCAAGTTTCATTAGAGCTCAATCACATTATTCTGCTACATAACTTTTCAGCTCCCAAAAGACTGATTTATTTATGCAATTGCAACATTTTATTGGGGAGAGACCAGCAACTCAGATCTGATAGTTCTGTATTTAAATTTCTGTCATAGTTGCATGCAATTTATACTGGTGGCTAGTTTTGTATGTAGCCATTCATTTTCACAAGACCTGCACTAAAAGTGCTCATCAAAGCAGTATTCTACAGACATACTTGGGTAATGTCTACATAACACATATAATACAACAGATATGGAGTAATCTTATTACATGTGTGACACAGTCAACATCAGCTTCATGTGTTTCATCAGTTTCATCCATTGAATGTATCATGCATGTAGTAGATAATTCCATATCTGTTGTGTGAATATGTGTTGTGGAGATGTTACCCAAATATGTCAGTGAAATTTTGCTTTGATACACACTTTTAGTGCATGTCTGGTTTGAAAATGAACAACCACATTTGGAACTAGTCAACAGTATAAATTACACACAACTGTGAATGAAATTTAAATAAAGAATTAACTGATTTATTATGAATTGTAACTAATGTGTATTACCTTAATTGTGAGTAGTATATATGAGAATAAATACATCCAGAAGAGAAGTTTGCTGAGTCCACATGTAAGTTAAATCTGAGTATTTAATGTCACACTTATTTTTCATCCGTACTAATGTAGTGCTAAATATGATACCCATTAATGACATGGATTATATTTAAATTTTGTCATTATTCATTGCCTTTTGAGTCTTTTCTCCTTCCAGATAAAATAACTGTTAGAACATGAAAGTTAAGGAGTACAGTTAGTTATTCCTTGTTGTAGATACCAGAACATAAATCGATAAATGAAAATAACACTGATTTATTGATACCATGTGATTGCATGTGTGTAATGTGGAAGTTTAATTTGAAATAATTTAAATTCACATATAAACTCCAATAATATTGACATATTTTCTTAAATAAGTTGTTTTATTTGCTACTGTTGATAGGTAAAAGCACTGTGTGATATTACTGAATACAATATTGCTTGGAACTCATCTATGAATTCAAATTACTTTCCAAAATGTGGTCATTATTGTGTGATAATGTTTCACTGAGAAATCACTAATTAAACATAATCTTGCAACACTTCTAAATTTTTATCACTGTAATGCAGAAAATACAGCACAAACAATGGAAGATGCTGTAATTCTGCCTTATACTGTTCCATTGTGGCTTGGCCTGTACGTTATCAACGCAAATCTACAAATTGGAACTGACAGGATAATGGCAGTTACATTTGTTTACAAACATCACAAAATATGACATCATTTGATCTCACCAAAAAAGTACAACAATTTTGGTTATTCACTGTCATTGTAATAACATGTAAGCAAATTGCATCCTTCTTCATTGTTTTCTCAGTAACATTTCAAGATTTAAATAAGTGGTTTTCATACAAATAGTGGTTTCCATACAACTTTTGCTTGCATAGTAAGTGGATTCATTGAGTTGGTAGTGAGAATCTGGGTGGGGGGGGGGGGGTGACAAAGTTTATTAGATAAGAATGCTTGTTATAAGAGCAATTATAATAACAAATGTGTTTTTGAATAAGCTTAAATACCTTTCTGTTGTTAAAAATGCAGGTATTTCGAGTCAGATTAAACTTTCTATCCTGCAATCTACAAACAATTCATTTTTGTTTTACTTGTATGACGTTGTGATCCTAGTATGTATTTTTGGTCTTAAAAGAGAAATAATTACTTGTATCTTGTCTTTTTCAGAGATTTCCAATTGACCGTGCTTACTTTATAGCCAAGGAGTTATTGATGACGGAAAGGACATACAGAAAAGATTTGGAAGTAATTAATTTGGTAAGATTTTTGAAGAAATAAGTGTTTACTGTTATAATAGTGTCAGTTAACATACATGGAGGGTAAAATGTTGTTACATTTATACATTATTTTTTATGTATTACATATGGAAGGTTTATACCGTAACCTTCCTGAAAAGCTATACATATAAGCAAGGAATCATGAGTGCATGTGTATATTATGCATGTTTTCATTCACACCTAAAGTACATAATCATATTCTGGAGTAATTCTCTGACAGCATTGAGTACTTTCAGGATACAAAAGATAGCTGTCAAATTATTATTGAGAAGAATATTCAAGATTCGTGTAGACATTCTTTCGTTTTATTCACATACACACGAGGGGGTGAGGGGGGGGGGGGATGGAGAGAGAAAGAGTGAGAGTGAGCGCTACGTTGTCCCTGTGCTTTAGTCTAACTGTAATTTGTATGTTTATGCACCTGTCTCGCACTCAGTGCCTCAGCTATATAGTGAGGGGTTATCTGGGCTCCTTCCATCATCGAGTACAAAGTATGTAAATGTGAATGTATGCTTTCCTGGCGTATATAGCTGGCGAAGAGTTCTCGGGCTTCCAGCCGGGTGGCAGTGTCTTCAAACTGCGACGTTTCGACGAGTGACATACTCATCATCTTCTGGTGAAGTATGTGTTTAACTGATGTCTGTTAGCCCGCATCTCGTGGTCGTGCGGTAGCGTTCTCGCTTCCCACGCCCGGGTTCCTGGGTTCGATTCCCAGCGGGGTCAGGGATTTTCTCTGCCTCGTGATGGCTGGGTGTTGTGTGGTGTCCTTAGGTTAGTTAGGTTTAAGTAGTTCTAAGTTCTAGGGGACTGATGACCATAGATGTTAAGTCCCATAGTGCTCAGAGCCATTTTGATGTCTGTTAGAAAAAATTTCTCTCTTATTTGAGTCGTCTTGTGTTAGACGATGCAGTCCATAAGTACCCTGACATCTCATCATGTAATTCTTTCTATTGTTTGCATTCTTGCCAAGACTTTCCAGTACTGTATTACTGTTCATAAGGTACATGTAAGAACAATGGCCATTAAAAAGTTTCATACATTCATTCTTCCATAAGCAACAAAATACCAAGCAATATTTGCAGGGTACAGCATTACTCCTGATGTTCAATAAGTTAATGTATAGTTGATTTGTAGCACAAAACATGTATGTTTTAATTCCTAGTTCACCGATGAGAATGATTTACAGTAGTAGACATGAATGTCTCAACTCATATTCTATACATTAGAGTGTACACTGCTAAAGAAATAAAATATAAGCTTAGATATACAGGAAGTAACAGGAAGCAACAGTCAGGTGACATAATATGTTTCCTGTATGAGTAGTTGGCGATTTCTTGCTGACCAGATAACGTTCGACATTAATATGTTCAGAAACCATTACATCTTTTTAAGTTTCACACATTTCAGACTACTTCTTCATTGTTATGGTTCTCATTTTAATACTTTAAATTGGGTTAGCTATCATATTGTACTGAGATGTGTAGGTGTTTGTTAAAACCACACATAAATAACAGTTTGTAGGGCATGCGTACATAGTTACAGTTGTGTGACTGTGTATGTTGTGTAAATCCAATGAAGGCCTTTTTGGCTGGAAGCTTACTTGTTTGGCAGTCTTTTTCTCATGCTTATCTGTGACTTATCATTTCTGCTATATGGTAAATAGCAATCTAATCTTTTCATAACATTGTCATTATTCTATCCCGGATTTTCCATTGTTTGGTTTTTTATGTTACTTTCATGTGTTTTAGACATTGAATAACCTAAAGTGTTATTAAAAGAGTTATATACACAGGTGTGTTTTCCAGCCTAACTTTGAAACATTGGATGCAGTTTCAACTAAACTTGGCAAATTGTGACTTCTTATTGTTCTTGTCACCCATCCAAAAACTGTATTGTTGCAGCTTTCCACACTAATTTTCTGCTGCACAAGTTTCTTCATCGCTGCAAAAACACTACAAGCTATATCCATTGGAGCCTTCCTACTGTGTTCAAGCCTTGGGCTTCCCCTACAATTTTTATGCAAATTAACCACTCTTTGACACCTCACGACATAGCCTGTCAACTTATCCCTTTTCATCATATAGCTGTTGTATTTAATATTTGATATGGACATAAATGAGAGTCAAGCTGCAACACTGGTACAATGTTGTTGGCTGGGACACGTAGCAGTGTGTAAGTTTGTGTGTTCTGTACTAGTTCATTCTGAAGAAAGATATTGTGTGAAAGCTTAGTGATGTTTTCAGTCTTGTTTGTGTGGCTATCAACTGCTCACAGCCTGAGCCATGTGGTGAGTTACCTTTGTTTATACTCCACTAGGGACTTTTTCTATCATATCGTATTCCTACTTTTAACCAAGTTCTGTCATGGCACTCTTCTCACCAATCTAATTCACTAATCTCCACTACTTAATCAACCTATTTACTTTTGAGCATTTTTCTGTAGATGCACATCTCAAAACTATTTTCTTCTTGTCTTTATTGTTTATCATACATGTTTCACTTGCACATAATGCAGCACTCCAGACAAATAATTTCACAGTAGACTTCTAATGTCTACTTTTATAGTTGATGTTAACATATTTATATATTTCATGAAATCTTTACTTGCTACTGCCAAATTGTGTTCATTATATTCTCTCCATTCCTTTCATCATTGGTTATTCTGCAGCCCAAATATCAAAACTTACCTACTGCTCTTTGCACCTCATTTATTAATCTAATTCTGTCAGCATCACTTTATGTAATTCTGGTGGGCTTCATTATTGTTGTTTTTGTTTTCTCAACTTTCATGTTACATCTTTTCAAGACACTGTCCACTCTGTTTAAAAGAGCTCTCTTTTAATTGTCTATGGCTTACTATGAGAAGAAAAAAAGATGCTATGAGAATAAAAAATACTTTAGCACTCATGGGTGGTAGTGGGGATGAGTAAGAAGTGAGATGCGAAAGTAAGAATAAATCTGGAATACCTAGATCTGTTTCAATCAATCTTGGTACACATATGAATAAATAAATCAATTATCTGTATCATTACATGTCACTTCCCTGGTTATGCTGTTACTGCAGTCTTCCAGTTGCTGCCACCTGCGAGGACCTTCTCCTTGAGTCCCAGCTCCATCTGTGCATCAGCAGACCACCTGTCTCGTATTAAAGTACAGTCAACAGCGCATTATACTCCTGGTCAGCCAAGCCATGTACTGACAAGTGTCAAACAAATGACAAAATGAGAAGTTGCCTGTAACTGTGACCCCATGGCTTCCCAGTGATAAGGCTATTGAAACCCTCCCTGATTTACCATGCCTCCACTGTACCAGTTCACAAGTGAAAGATATTGAAGCACAGAAAAAAGTGCACAGACAAACTTCAAACAGTTACAGATCCCTTATGAATCAATCTCTGTATCTAATCACACCCACAGATTTTATAATTTATGAACATTTTACTTAAACAGGTAAATTATGTGCTGTTTCACCCAGCAAACACTAAGTACCAGTTCACAGCATATAATTTCTGACTGTAATTATATCACAATTTTTTTTACTAACAGATACTTTCCCTTGCTAAGACTTTTTTTTTTATTTTTGGCCTGCTCACAACTGGCACCACCCCCACATACCTGCCTCAAGCTCTAGGTGCAACTTTCATTGCCATATTAAGAAACAATCTATTGACCCCATAAGCTCTCTTCCTACAAACCAGTATAATTCCTGAATACAATTACTGAACAAACCCCCAACATAATGATGCATTTACCCAACATACACCATAATTCCTCCAAAATTTCTTACAAGTACGCACATAACAATAAGTAAATATACATAACAATCTCCTGACATACTAAACCTGTTACTCATATACAACTGAGATACTGAAACACAAATTTCTCCATTTGTTATTACAATATCACTTGTCAACAACAGTCTTAACTCTTGTCACATTCCAGAGACCAAATGGTTTCTTTGTATTGGGGTAGATGAGCCTGTATGCATTTAGGTGTGGACATTTGACAACCTCTAATGGCCTGTAATAGAGTTCAAACAGATTTTTAATTTTGCCGTCAATGCTGCTTTATTTTACTGTAATCCTGACTAGAACTCTGAGAAAATTCCACCTTTTCAGCTATAAGGTTTGCTGGCCTATTACCCATCATGACGTCGTAGGGAGAGAAACCAGTGGAGCAATTCTTCACAGTATTCACAATGCCCTCAAATACAGGAACATATCCAGCACAATCACTGCACCTCTTGCTACAGTACATTCTGCATAGTCTACCTAGTTCTCGCATGAACCTCTCGGCTGGATTACTTGCTGGGTGGTACACCAAGATATGTGTTGCGTCCACTCTCTCTATGAATTTATAACACATTCTTAAAACAAATTGTACCCCATCATCTGAAAACACACTTTTACATTTATGCAGATGTTCACCCAGTTGAAGCCTTCTCTCGATTGATAAATACTGTATCTCCTTTGCCTTATTGTTTATTGTTCACCTGCACATGACTCCTCATACCTCTCATTTTCCTTGTGCAAATGTGCCATCACTTTATCTCCCTTTAATTCTTCTATAACTTTAATTCTCTTTCTGTGCCCTCCGGAATTAAAATCCAAAATTCTATCCTTCACCCCAATGTTACATCATATTTATACAGAAAATACATGTGTAAAATGATGTTGATTGATAGTCGTGAAATGATAAAACAGCACACACTAAAATGATAATTATTCATCATAAAGTCTAAAATGAGTTACTTTCTGATGGGCTTACTGCATGCCCCAGTTGCAGTCTTGATCTTTACCCCACTTACTGTTACCTGTACTAGATTCATACTTCTTATTTGTTGCCAAAAGCATTCAGACACAGCTGGTATATTTGAGCCAGTATCCAGCAGTGCTTCACTTTCAACATTCATTCCTCACTATTACCTTAACAGGTTTCACCTTCTGTACTTTTTTTACTGTTAACTCAGTTCCCTCCATCAAATCATCCTCAGTTTCCTCCCTTATCTGTCATAACTGCATCCCAACACCTATTCTCATATTCAATCTCCATATCCCCTCCAAATAAATAATTAAATTGTAATTTTTCCTCCTATCTATGTAATTGTGTAGTTCTCAATTCGATCAAGCAATCAATCATTCATGATATGAACCACAGTCATAGCTCAGTTACTCGAAATGATTCAGAAATTTTACTTGTTAGAATGAAATCAGGTGATGATTCTTCTTCTCTGGAGGCTCGTGCTTTGCGGCAGTCTGCTAATCTGTACAAATAAAATGCCTTGTAATTTTGGGAGCATTGTACAACCAGTTGGGAAACCTCAAATCAAGCGGATATTTGGCTTTGATGAAGTTTAACCTTCCGAAGAAGTGATGGAGCTCTTGGATTATTAAATGCAGGTTCGTATCCAGTCTTTTGGAAGTTCCCTTCTGATTAACAACTACGCAATATATCGATGAATATCATTAATTCTCAAATGTCAAATACACACCTTTTGTATGAAGGAGCGATATATATATATATATATTTCCCTTTTAATCATACAATTTCGTATCAGTTATCTTTTGTCATAAATCTCAATATTCAGATTACAATTCTTCAAACCAAGCTCAGGCTAATCGGCACGAAGACAATCTCGGAAGCTTTTTTTCTAACAACCACCAGAGAGAGTACTACAAAGAATAATTATGCGCCCATGGCATAGCTATTGTATGAAACTACTTTGCACATGTATTCTGCGAGTATGAAGATAGAAAATTAGTAAACGTCATTCAAGGGTAGAAATTTATCAGAATAATTCATCGAATATAAAGAGATATTACAAAATATTTCACTTGCATTCCCATCATCCAGTTCATCTATCTTTCTGGCTACTTTCTGGCACCAACATCTAATGGACATTTGCATCTGACACCCAATCATTTATATTATACTCATGTTCCTTCCTTTGCATCCATTCACTGCTGTTAAGAACCCCACTTAGAATAACATGATTTCCATCTTCCTTGAATACAAATATTTTTACTTCATTTACTGAGCAGGTATTATTACACCCGATGTCTGCCTTACCACCTCCTTCCTTCTCCAATTCATTATTCATACAACTTATATCACCTTGCAATACCTTTGGCAACATCTTTTACATGTACTAGATCATTACGCCATACATCATCTGCCCCCCTTTGTGATAAACTCATTTACAGTATATGAAGAACTCTTGGGATTTGCTCCACAACACTGTCAGCAATACTTTTACTTATTAGTTTTCTAACAGGCTCATCTCCAATTTCCAGTCCCATAGTATCTTCCAATGTAGCCAAACCAATTCTATTATCATCCCCTCTATGCTCCACCATCTCATCTCTGTCGAATAACTCCCTTATGTAATACAATTCACTGTCACTCACATCAGTGATACTTTTCCCATTTAATCTTTATTTCTCTTATTAAGTTTCATAAAACCTCCCCACATATCAGTGCTACCCAGTACAGCATCCATCTGGCATATGGACAACTTCTTCCTTTCCCTGTCATTATTGTCTCCCCCTCTGGTCCTATTTACAGCATAAGTCATACCCGCCCAGTGGATCTTAAGTGAGGCTCCATCTAGTTTTCCATCTGTCCCCTTTGAAATCTGCACCTTGTGGTCTCTCTTGCCTGTGTTCATTTTCATTTATTCCAGGTGGATAGTCATTTCTATCTCCTTCATGGTTTCTTTCTTCTCTCTTCTGCCTGTTTCTCCAGCCCCTGCCATTGTCACTCTGCCCATTCCTATTACTTGAACACTTGTTCATATTGTCATTGAAATTATTTCTATAGCAGTTACCCCTATTCTGATTTCTGCTACCCTCCTTGCATTCTACCAGTTTTGGTTTATAACACAATGCCCTGTTCATGTTCTCAACAAAGTTCAAAAACTCTTCCACTGAATCAGCAGGGCTGTGCATTAGATCCCATTGTAAGTTCTCTGCCAGCCTTCTTTTTAATTTTGCTGTTTCTGTTAGTACTCCTAATGGTCTATCTAAATGTATTAGTTTATATATTAAAAAACAAAGATGTTGTGACTTACCAAATGAGTAAGTGCTGGTAGATGGACACAATAGAAAACACACACAAATCTCAAGCTTTCGCAACCCACGGTTCCTTCATCAGGAAAGAGGGAAGGAGAGGGAAAGACGAAAGGATGTGGGTTTTAAGGGAGAGGGTAAGGAATCATTCCAATCCCAGGAGTGGAAAGACTTACCTTAGGGGGGAAAAGGGACAAGTATACACTCGCGCACACACACACATATCCATCCGCACATATACAGACACAAGCAGACATATGTAAAAGCAAAGAGTTTTTCTTAACTTTTCATTACCAGTTTTAATTACCAATTCTAGTTCAGCATTTGTCTGGAGTTCAAATTTCCTGCACTGCCTCCTGTGTGCTTCAGTCCATCCCACAAGTTCAGATTCTACAGTCTCCACTTTGGTTCCCAGCTCATTTTCTACTTTTTCTATTTGTTTGCTGGCCCCCTTCCACAGTGTTTTCATTAATTTCTAGTTTCTTACCAAGTTTTTCAGATCAGCTCTCCAACAGCTCAAACTTTTGATTTACTGCATTTATTTGATCTCCAAGTTCAATTTTTAAACTGGCAACTTGAGATTTTATGCTTACATTTAGTTCACATTTTACATTTTCCAATTTTGAATCTAAACTTTCAACCGATTTCTCACTCAGTGCATTCAGCAATTTAGTGAGCTCACTCCCTGGCACCCATCCACATTCCTTTGGGATATAAGGGCTACTACAATCACTCCTAATATCCTCTGATCCACATTTACTTGAAAGTTTCTGTATCTCAACGGCTGTGGCTGACGACTAGCAGCACATGATATATAATGCAACTGATGCTTGTACTTAATTTGTGGCTGCTGTGATGTCGACTGTTACTGCGACATGTGGAGTGGGCGATGGCATAATTTGGCCGGGCAGCGGTGTGGGGACAGCCAGATGATGGCATGGACAGTTGTGACACGTGTGTGTGTGGCACAGCAGACAAGAACAGATATACTTGCCGACACCGATATGTTCAGCGGTGTCTCGCTATGGCAGCGGCATCCTGAATTTGTGAAACAGACTATTGCACGAAATGCTGCAGCATGAACTAGGCACATATTGCGGAATCCATGTTATCCTGCCACCTAACATTATATTAATGTTCACATATGCACAATGATTGCACAGAGCCCCCACATTAACAGTTCAACTGTTTAACTGGGACATTCGATCCTGAAATACTTGTTAAGTGGAAAGGAAACAGTCCAATGTAGGACAAGCCTACCCAATTGCAACAATACCATCGGTTAGTGATACCTGCTGTTGCTAACAATCCAGCAGAGGGCAAGTGCACGATCTGTTAAATGACTCATCTGCACAGGGGTGTTTATTTATTTATTTATATACTTGTTCCATAGATCTGTACATGTGAGCAAGTCACTCAGATGTGGAACGTGTCAATGTACATAATAAAATACATAGAATAAAGACATTGTTATAGTATTAATAACAGTGCACAAAAGTCATACTTATTAGCTTAAAAACTAGTCAACATAAATGTGAAGATAGCAGTTTCATATTTAGGGCATTATTGCATCTATTTTAACCTTGAACAGTAATCAAAACTTCCCACTTTGGGTTTAAAAGTGACCCAAAAATGGAAATGAGAAAAACAGGAATTTTTACATTAGGGCATTATTACATTAGTTTAACAGTAAACAGTGTCAAAAAATTTAAAAACATCTTTCCAATCTAGGTTTTACTTATTTCTCTGAAAGAATTCCTCTAGTGAATAAAGTGAGGTCTCAAGTAAATAATTTTTCAAGCTACGTTTAAATACTGATGTACTACTCCTTATACTTTTGATACTGTTGGGTAGGGAATTGAAAATTTTCGTTCCAGCGTACTTTACCCCTTTCTGAATAAGTGTCAAGCTCTTTAACTCACAGTGGAAATCCTCTTTTCTTCTGGTGTTATGTTCATGATGTAGGCAATTCGTTTCATACAGAGTGGGGTTATTTATTATGAAGCACATCAGTGAATATATGTACTGAGATGTTGCTGTCAGTATTTCAAGTCGTTTAAACAGATTTCGACATGAGGTTCGTGGGGGTACACCACAAATGATTCTTATTGCCCTTTTTTGTGCTGTGAGGATTTTCTTTGCGGCAGGTGTATTGCCCCAGAAGATGATGCCATAACACATGACTGAATGAAAATAGCCAAAGTAAGCTGACTTTGAGATGGTAATGTCATTGAAGCGTGACAAAATTCGTAAAGCAAATGTTGCCGACGTCAGCCGTTTTAGTGTTTGTAGAACGTGATGTTCCCAGTTCAGCCTACTGTCCAGGTATACGCCTAGGAATTTTGATAAGTACACTTGCTTTATCATCTGATCATTCTGTGTGATAACTATTTCTTTTGGGTTTTTGTGGGTTGTCTGGAACTGGATAAAATTGGTTTTTTTCAGGTTTGTTGAAAGTGAGTTAATACTAAACCAACCCAGAACTTCTTTAAGGATATCATTGACCTCGGACTCTAAGTCAGTAGTTGACACATTATCCACCACAATGCTCGTATCATCAGCGAACATTATAAATTTACACTGCTTATTGATGGGTAAAGGCAGGTCATTAACACATATGAGGAACAGCAAGGGCCCAAGCACTGATCCCTGTGGCACTCCCTGCTGCACAATTCCCCACTCAGAGTCCACTATATATTGTGATACACTATCTGAAACATCTAGAGTAATCTTCTGCTTCCTATTTTCGAGGTACGATTTTAACCAGTTCCCTATAGGTCCAGTAATTCCATAATGACAGGCCTTCTTGAGGAGTATCTGGTGATCTACACAGTCGAACGCCTTTGATAGGTCGCATAAGACACCAATTGGCAGCCTCTTTCTGTTTATAGACTCTAGAACATCATTTGTGAATGAGAAAATTGCGTTATCTATTGAAACTCCCTTTTGAAAACCAAACTGCTGACTGTTAATGATGTTCAGGTCACCAAGGTGTGCCACAATCCTGTTGTACAGAGCTTTTTCTAGGACTTTTGAAAATGTTGTTAATAGAGAGATAGGGCGATAGTTTGACACATTTGTAGCATCCCCTGCTTTGTACAGGGGCCTGACAACAGCGTATTTCATTCTGTCTGGAAACACTCCTTGTTGCATGGATGCGTTGCAGATGTGAGCCAAAACTTCGGTCACTTCACTACAGCAAGCCTTCAACAGCTTGCTTGAAATATCGTCGATACCAGCAGAATGTTTATTTTTCAAAGACTGTATGATTTTTTTTATTTCATTGGCAGTAATGGGAGGCACACTTATTTGACTGAAAGGTTCTGGAAAATTATTTTTCATTATACAGGCAGCTTTATCTACAGAACCATGGCAACCTATCTGTGTTGGGACAGTTAAAAAATGTTGGTTAAAGATTTCAGCAATTTCCTCACTATTAGTTATCTCTGAGTTGTCAACAGTTAAAACAATATTTTTGTCTTTGGTGTAGTTTACAGTCCCTGTTTCTCTCTTTATCACATTCCAGATTGTTTTAATTTTATTTTCAGAATTAGTAATTTCAGATGCTATACACGTACTTTTAAGAGTTTTTAATTACTTTGGCAAGAATTTTACAGTAGAGTTTATAATGTTTTAGCTGAGCAGGGTTGTTAGAAGTCTTTGATGCTATGTAGAGTTGCCTTTTTCTCTGACAGGAAGCTATGATGCCCTTAGTGAGCCATGGTTTTTTTGCAGACCTAGCAGGTTGGACTCTGTATGACTTTTTTGGAAATACACTTTCAAAGGTACCTGCTATCTCATTTGTGAATAAATTGTATTTTGAATTAGCAGTTTCTGCTAGATAAACAGGTGACCAGTCAGTATGCTGAAGACATGATCTGAACGTTTGAATAGCTTCCTCACTTATTTTCCTTACTGTTTTCCATCTAGGTGAGGTGTCACTCAGAGGAATTCCCTTACATAAGCGATTAATGGCTATTAAAGTGGCCTGTGAGGTCAGTCAGTGAAATACAGATATATAAGAGTAAACTGAGCAATGAAATCGATAATTGAGGATATTATTGTAGATTTAGCTCATGTAACAATTTATTGCTGCTTTATTCATAGAAAAATGGTTTGTTGTGAATGATGGTCCTACCCACAATTCTCCAATCAAAATTGAAAATAGTCTTAGCACAGCAGTTGCAGGCAATAAACAGTTCACTACATCACATTCACTGTAAATATCGCTATGTTCACAGCTCACAAACTCATAAACTGAAGACTAGCTTTGAACAATCCTATGGGCATGATCCTACCTCAGAACTAAAACGCATGTATCCCCAGGCCATTCTAGCCTACTTTACCTGTACAGCTCCCAATGCACAAAGACCATGACCTCTTCCTTGCATGTATTCCCTGTGTTTTGTCATCTGACACACTGCTCTACTCAAATTAACATCCATATACTTGACCGTCAGTTTTATTTTCTTGTTACAGTTATTTTTATTTTAATGTATTGCATGAACCGGAACAGCAATCGCTCGTCAGTACAACTACCTAATTCTTTCTTGCTCATTTTGCATTATGTTATTCAATTATTCTACAGTTATTAATACATAAATTTATTATTAAATAAAGAGAAAATGAAATATCAGTACAAATTACCCATGCAGAGGCTAACAGCTTTATTGATTTGTGGATGACTCCATTTTAGGTGTACAGTTTCATCAGTTACGTTACACTCAGAGGAGTACTTTAGTACAAGTCATTGAAGGAAATATTGTATAAAGATAAGTGTAAGGACTGGTGTTTGCAAATAAATTGCAAATATTCATGAAGATGCAATGCTAGTTCTTTTTGCTGATGGTGCAGGTATAGTAATCAACCCAACAAGCAAGAATTAGCTGTGGAAATTGCAAATAATGTCTTTCGGAAAATTATTAAGTTGTTCTCTGCAAATGGACTCTCACTAAATTTTGAGAAAACACAGCTTATACAATTCTGTACAGTAAATGGTATAACACTACTGATAAATATAGACTGTGAACCAAGTCTGTTGCTAAGAATATTCAAAATTTCTTGTTGTGTGCATTGGTGAGAAACTGAATTGGAAGAAACACATCAATAATCTGCTGGAACGGTTAGGTTCAGCTACGTACGCTAGCAGGGTTATTGCAAATTTTGGTGATAAACATATCAGTAAATTAGCCTTCTATGCATATTTTCATTCACTGGTTTCATATGGCATCATATTTTGGGGCAATTCGTCATTAAGAGAGAAAGTATTCATTGCACAAAAGTGTGTAATCAGAATAATAGCTGGAGCACACCCAAGATCACCTTGCAGACATTTATTTAAGGAACTCAGGATATTCGTTGTACCTTCATAATACATATATTCACTTATTAAATTTGTCATTAAATCTCACTTTGGCACAGTAAGGGGTGAATTATGCTACCACAAAAATCTTTGGTCATTTGCCAAACAGTATTAAAAGTCCAATAGATAGCCAACCAACATTTAAAAGCAAATTGAAAGATTTTCTGAATGACAACTACTCCTACTCAATAGATGAATTCTTAGATATGAAGTAGTAAAACAAATTGATTAATTAATTATTTTGTGTAAAGAAAACTTACGTTAAAGTTCCACATCATTACAAAATGTTGTATTCATGACGTATGGAACAAGGATTAATGTATGAGTGTATGTATGTATGAGTTCTACTGAAATTAATTGACAAATGGAAGAATAAAAGAAATATAAAATGAGAAGTGAAAACTTAAAAAATTAACAATCCATTAGGTTTCTAAGGAAATTAGCTACCTCTGATGCAGCCTTTGAAAAACTTTCGCAAACAAGCTTTCTAGCACTGCAACTTGCTTGACATGTTCACAAATCTAAAGTTGTGCACGTCACAAAACATATAGTATTCTATGACTACAATATCAGTGAGGCACAATTATACTCATTCGATTAAAAAAAAATGTGAGTATAACAATTTGTAGGGTTGTGAAATGAAATGATTGCATAGGCTCAGTTGCAGTTGAAATAGGTATCAGACCTAGGTTCATTCATAAGATTCTAGGGAAATGTGATCAGTCTGCGAAGGAAAACATGAGAGAGTGTCATGGAAATCGTGAAGAAACTAATCTGGCAGACGCATGAATATAGACACAAACTATTCTGAGAAAGTCTACTTACCAAGTTGCAAGAACCAGTTTTTAATGATGAATCTAAGAATATACTACAACCCTACATATTACTGCCATACAGATCGCGAGGACAAGATTAGACTAATTATGGGCCAGAGGCATTTAAGCAGTCATTCCTCCTGTGCTTCATATGTGAATGGAACAATGGGAAGTACCTTCTTCCATGTAGTTCACATTGGTTTTGAATGATTTGGATAAATGTAGATGCAGATAGTCTTCTTGTGGCAAGAAAAGTATCCATCCATCCACAAAGGTACTTGTACACACATTAAGTACCATCATATACTGTATGTTAATCGAAATGTGGCCTATGTCAAAAAACCTTAATTAATTTTTAAAAAATCAGTGCCAGGATGAGCACTTGTCAGCTTGCTCTTATATGTAAGTTATAAAGCTCATAATAGTTTGTTGTAAGAGTATTTTACTGTGTGGGTTTGAAACAGGTTGTGAGTTTCTCCTAGTTTTATGTAAGTCTCTGCCTGAATATTAATGAATGTCATGTTAAATAAAACTGTCCAGCTTTGCTTACCTGTGTCTACCTGTTTTAGTGGTTTCGAGATGAAGTAACAAAAGAAGAGGAAGAAATGCCTGATGAGGTAGTCAATCTGTTACTGGGACTTGTAGAGCCCCTTCATGAAGCACACACTGCTTTGCTTCGTGAAGTGGAACAGAGGCTCGCAACATGGGAAGGACGTGGAAATGCACATTTAAAGGGTGACTACCAGCGTATTGGGGACGTTTTTCTGAAACATATGTCTGTTCTTCCAGTGAGTAGTTCATTATCTCTCTTTGGTTTTTGGTTCCTCTGCTACATGTTGCTACTTTATTTGAAGGTGCTATGTTTTTGTGACCCTCTAACACAAATTTTCTGTTGTTAACTGGCATGTTATAGAAGTTTTATTCTGTAAGCTACTTGTTATTTTGATTAAAATGCAGGAGTTTACTGCTCTGAGACAGATTAATCACATAATAAATTATTATAAGTCAATCGCGAATTGTACATGGTTATAAAATGATGATATGAACGAGTAAAATCCAGACTTTGTTTGGTAACTTTATTTTTCTTTGCATATAGTTATATGATGAGTATCTGGCGATGCACCTAATGGTACTACATCAACTTGATGCAGCATTTCGGCGTAACAAGAAGTTTGAACAGCTGTATCGTGATTTTGAATTACAAAAGGTGTGCTACCTTCCACTTACAGCATTCATCCTCAAACCATTGCAAAGGCTTTTGCACTACCAGAATTTGCTCGATCGTAAGTTCCATCAAAGTATTTCTTTTCTGATCTTAGTATGTAACCATCATAGTGTATTAACTTAGTATTTTATGATGTAAAGGGTTACATCATTTGCTGTATGCTGCACTGTCAGTTAATAGGTATGTGTAGTTTTATTTTGCATATTGGTCCACCCAGGCTAAACAGGCTGATTAAAATTGTTAAGACATTGGATTTGTGTTCAGCAGGAGGTTTGGTGCTGACATCACCGTCATCCAAGCCTCTTTGTTTTCTGTGGCTGCACTGAATGGTGATAAGTGAACCATAGGATGGTCAACAAATGAAGTTGTATCCAGTTTGCTTTGTCCCATAAAAGCTTGTGATCTATCCATAATGACCTCAACTTTTTCAGTGCATTCTTCAACCTATCGTTCACAATTCCTTCTGCTAGAACATTAGAGAGTTCGACTTTTGACATTTTATAAGATCCATACTCACGTATGGATCACTAATACACCTGCTCAATATCATGAAGGGCTCCTGCGAGCATGAAGAAGTGCCGCAACACGATGTGACATGGACTCGGGGCTAATGTCTGAAGTAGTGTTGGAGGAAATTTACACCATGAATCCTGCAGGGCTGTCCATAAATCCATAAGAGTATGAGGGGCTGAAGATCTCTTCCGAACAGCACGTTGCAAGGCAGTCCAGATATACTCAATAATGTTCATGTCTGGCAAGTTTGGTGGCCAGAGGAAGTGTTTAAATTCAGAAAGTGCTCCTGCAGCCACTATGTAGCAATTCAGGATGTGTGGGGTGTCACATTGTTCTGCTAGAATTGTCCAAGCCTGTCAGAATGCACAATGGACCTGAATGGATGTGGGTAATTAGACAGGATGCTTGCGTACGTGGCATATCTAGACGTATCAAGAGTCCGATATCACTCCAACTGCACACGTCCCACACCACTACAGAGCCTCCAATGGCTTGAACAGTCCCCTGCTGCCATGCAGGATCCATGGATTCATGAGGTTTTTTTTCATACCCGTACACGTCCATCTGCTTGATACAATTTGAAATGAGACTCTTCTGACCAGGTAACATCTTTCTAGTCATCAAAAGTCCAATGCCAGTGTTGATAGGCCCAGGCGAGGCATAAAGCTTTGTGTCGCACACTCATCAAGGGTACACAACTGGGCCTTCAGCTTCAAAACCCCATATTGATGATGTTTCGTTGAATGGTTCGCATGCTGATGCTTGAAATCTGCTGCAATTTGCAGAATGGTTGCACTTCTGTCATGTTGAACAGTTCTCTTCAATTGTTGTTGGTGCCGTTCTTGCAGGATATACTGGTCACAGCGATGTCGGAGATTTGATGTTTTACCGGATTCCTGATATTCACAGTACACTCATGAAATGGTCGTACTGTAAAATCCCCACTTCACAGCTACCTCGGAGATTGTGTGTCCCATCGCTCATGTGCTGACTGTAGTACAATCTCAATAACCTGCCATTGTAGCAGCAGTAACTGATCTAACAACTGTGCCAGGCACCTGCTTTCTTATATAGGCGTTGCCTGTTTACGTATCCCTGCGTTTGAATATGCATGCCTGCACCAGTTTCTTTAGAGCTCCAGTGTATAAACATAATGCCCTACAGAAAACCTTCCACAGTTGGAGTACATAGAGATTTTTGACATTTAGAGATGATTATTCACATCACTAGTTTAGCAGATTGCTTGCAGTGTGTGAAGCAAAAATGGTATTATGTTTGTTTGCATGGCCACCTTCTGCAGCAACTGTTAAAATCTGTTACTATATGTTATTCGTCCTGAGCTGACTGCAATATAATTAAAAAGAATTACATCATATGCGTTTTGCTTTTACTTATAAAGCATCTTTCGTGGTTATACAGAATAACTGAGGAAGATGCTTTATAAATAAAAGCGAAATGCATCTGGTGTAATTATTTCTAATTAGATTTCAGTCAGCTCAAGACAGATAGCCTATAGTAACAAAAATGATATTCTCTGCTCCACCTGATGACAGTAATAATGGTTTATTCACAACAAAAATATGGTTATTGACAAGTAGAAAGAAGAAGGGGTATGCATGCACACTGTGAACCAGAACACTTTTTCAGACAGTTACAAGACTTACTACAAAATTTCCAGCTTATTTTAAATATTATTGAACCGCAATAGTTTAAAGATATAAAGATTTGACCCAACATTATTAGTGTGTGTACTACATCTGCAATTCATTGATTTTTGTGCTGATATGCTATCAGAAAAATGAAAACTATAAAATAAGTGAAACAGAGGAACTAATTTCCAAAAATTATTACACCTAATGCTTCCAGAATGAGATTTTCACTCTGCAGCAGAGTGTGCGCTGATATGAAACTTCCTGGCAGATTAAAACTGTGTGCCAGACTGAGACTGGAACTTGGGACCTTTGCCTTTCACGGGCAAGTGCTCTGTGAGGACAGGGCGTGAGTCATGCTTGGGTAGTTCAGTTGGTAGAGCATGTACCTATGAAAGGCAAAGGTCCTGAGTTCGAGTCTCAGTCCGGCACACAGTTTTAATCTGCCAGGAAGTTTCATATCAGTGCACACTCCGTTGCAGAGTGAAAATCTCATTCTGGAAACATCCCTCAGGCTGTGGCTAAGCCATGTCTTCGCAATATCCTATCTTTCATGAGTGCCAGTTGTGCAAGGTTCGCAGGAGAGCTTCTGTTAAGTTTGGAAGGTAGGAGACGAGGTATTGGCAGAAGTAAAGCTGTGAGGACCGGGCATGAGTCGTGCTTGGGTACCTCAGTTGGTAGAGCACTTGCCCGGGAAAGGCAAAGGTCCCAAGTTCGAGTCTCTGTCCGGTGTACAGTTTTAATCTGCTAGGAAGTTTCATACCTAATGCTATCCATTGTGGTGCCCCTGGTCCCAGATAGCTACGCATACAAAACCAACTGAAATAAGTGCCTGTTTAAAATTGCCTCTTGTGGGTCTTACTCTTGAAATTATCTTGTAAGCTCAGAACAAGTGTTATTTCCAGGGTATGGTGATTTGATTGTTAGGATACTGGCAAAATTCAGTCTGTCTGCAAAATAGATTGCTTATAAAACACTTATGTGACCCATCATAGAATATTGCTCATTTGTATAGGATCCACACCAAATAGAATCATTAACAGACATGGAATGTATATAAAGGAGAGGCAGCACCAGTGCTCACTTGTTTGTTTGTTCCACAATAAAACATCAAGTGCATACAGAGAAACTTCAGTTGGCAGATGCTTGAAGACAGACACACACTGTTTCTTGAAAGAGTAAAAAGTGTCAAGACTTGTTTTGTTTAAGCAATTACTCTTTTTTCATTTGAAGGAATCTCTATGTTTGAAATGTTGAATATGTTGTGACTTATCAGTCAGCTTAGGAAGTGAGATATTTTCTATCTATATTTTAAATTTCGTATATAATTTCCTTTCTTTGAACATGTAGCACATTTGGATAGGATATTAGGTTAAAATAATATTTGCCTCTGTACAAAGCTAGAACTTACTTGTAATTATTATATTCCAGGACTGATTCGCCACTATGGGAAGGATCATTTGGATTATGAAGACTGCTGTGTAGCAAAACAGAAATTGTCAGCTACTGCACAGAAAGTTCCAGCAGCTTTGAAGCACTCAGTAAATATTTCAATTTTGTTTCCATGAATTGCTTGCTTTTACCATTCAGTATTGAAACATTACAGATTTACTGGTTATATTTTATCAAATGGAAACTTCAATTGGAAAGAGGTATTAAAATTACAAGGAAACAGAAAGACTGACCTCTTCTATCCTATAGGAGGCAAAATTTCTTAGCATTTTCTACTGTGGCATGTTTAAGATCATTTGGAGGCCATAGCACTGATGAATTGTGGAATTCCTATTAAGCAATGTGTTTTAATACATTTTTAAATGCAGTATTTTTCTTACACACAATATTGGAAGGTATTGTTGTTGTTGCAGTCTTCAATCTGAAGACTGTTTTGATGCAGCTCTTCGTGTTTGTCTATCCTGTGCAATACTCTTTATATACGAATAACTATTGCAACTTACATCCATCAATTGAACCTGCATACTGTAGTCAAGCCGAGGTCTTCCTCTCCACTTCCTTCCATTACCAAATTGATAATTCCTTGATGTCTCAGTATTTATTCTACCAACAGCTCCATTCTGTTAGTCAAAATAAAAAGTGACAAAATTTTGTTGCACTTATTTAAACTCTAACAGATGCTATGCACATTGGTTTTTGAACCATTAACTGATCAACATAATAAACATCAGTCAAGCCACTGGAACACTAAACCTACTACTCACAGTTTACGTTCATTTCCTTCATTCACATAGCAAGGAAGAACCCCTGTTTAGACAAGTAAATAGTTAAATGTCATCCCTTGTTTTGTGCCCCATTCCAGCGAGAAAATATGAAATCATCTAAACTTGCTATTCAGCAAAGTATCTAGACCAAGCTGTTCCAGCTTGAGTGCCTGTGTGTGGGCAGCTGGGTGCCCACAGGCAGAGGTGAGCAATCAGACAGCCCCAACCTTTGCTACCACATTCCTCAGCCGGGTGCTTGTGGGCAGGGCTCGGAAAGGACATGTTCACACAACAATAAAAGGTGCAAACATGGTGCAACAGGTTCACTAGGTGGGTAGCCTGTACTACCTGTGGGCTAGCTGATGAGTGCTGATGGGCATGGGGAAGTGTTGGAACAGTCTGATCTAGACTGTCTGATTGTTTAGATGAATGCTGTCTTGATTCAACTCCAGGTAGTTCCTGTGGGTTCTAGTGGGAAATTCTCAATGAAATTTTCCAGTGGTTACATGCTTTATACAAGCAAGAGGAATGCAAAAAATGATGTCCGTATTATAACACTAATATGCATGAAGATTTAAACTCTCGTACATCCTCATGTAGGTTTAATTATTACTCATCATGTTTAGCTCTTATACTGTATACTGCCATTGATGCCCCAGATCCCTTACTGGAATAACATTTAAAATTTTAACGTCATAAGTAGAACATATTCTTAAATTATTTGTATGAGAACTGATATCAAGTGGAAAATTAAGACGGTGGCTCAGGAGATAGACTGTCGTCAGTTTTTATACACGTAATACAAACAGAATTTCCCTCAAAATGAAATCACTTGCCAGTCAAGCAGGTCTCACTTTGTTAATCACATAACACAGCAGTGTTCTGTTTTCAGAAAATACTGCACTGACAATCTGCATCAAAACATAGCGTCATACTGTCAGTCAGTCTCGAGTTGAATACATACACAAAAAGCAATGGAACAGAAAGTTTCCTGAGAATACAAGCACTACTCATATATGTGTGAATGTGTGTGTTTTCTATTTCAGAAAAAGAACTTTCTCCAAAAGCATAATGTTTTAGTAGTCTTGTGCCTGTCTGTGACTCAACACCTCCTCTACGTGATGAGTAGAAATCTATCCTTTCCATATTGTTTTTACAGTAGAGGGAATGGTTGATAAGAGGACAGGGATTAATACTGACAGTGCTGTAGGAAACCCAGAAATATCAGTTAAAGAGTGAAAAAAATAAAAAATGCCTCCCACAGGTCAGAGTATTAAAATCCTAATGGTTACCTGCCAAAGCATTTGCGACAAAGTGCCAGAGTTTGAAGCACTCGTGAAAAGCAATGACACTCACATAGTACTAGGAATAGAAAGTTGGTGGAAACCTGAAATTGATAGCAGCTAGATTTTTGGGAAAAACTTAAATGAAGTTTGGTGGCCGGAGGAACAAGACTTCAAGTCAGGTGAATACAGGGTTATAAATACAAAATCAAATAGGGGTATTGCAGGAGCAGGTTTAATAATGAATAAGAAAAAAGGGAGAGCAAGTAAACTACTATGAACCACAAAGTGAATGCATTATTGTAGCCAAGATAGACATGAAGCCCATGCTTACCACAGTAGTACTAGTTTAAATGCCAACTAGCTCTGCAGATGATGAAGGCATTGATAAAATGTATGATGAGATAAAAGAAATTATTCAGATAGTGAAGGGAAATGAAAATTTAATAGTCATGGGGGACTGGAATTCTACAGTAGGAAAAGAAAGAGAAGGAAAAGTAGTAGGGGAATATGGAATGGGGGTAAGGAATGAAAGAGGAAGCTGCCTGGTAGAATTTTGCACAGAGCGTAACTTAATTTTAGCTAACACTTGGTTCAAGAATTATGAAAGAAGGTTGTATATGTGGAAGAGGCCTGGAGACACTAGAAGGTTTCAGATAGATTATACAATGGTAAGACAGAGATTTAGGAATCAGGTTTTAAATTGTAAGACATTTCCGGGGTCAGATGTGGACTCTGACCACAATTTATTGATTATGGACTGTAGATTAAAACTGAAGAAACTGCAAAAAGTAGATGGGACCTAGATAAGCTGCAAGAACCAGAGGTTGCACAGAGTTACAGAGAGAGCATTAGGAAACGATTGGCAAGGATGGGGGGAAGAACTACAGTAGAAGTAGAATGGGTAGCTTTGAGAGATGAAACAGTGAAGGCAGCAAGGGATCAAGTAGGTAAAAAGATGAGGGCTAGTAGAAATCCTTGGGTAACAGAGGAAATACTGAATTTAATTTACGAAAGGAGAAAACATAAAAATGCAGTAAATGAAGCAGGCAAAAAGGATTACGAACATCTCAAAAGTGAGATTGACAGGAAGTGCAAAGTGGCTAAGCAGGGGTGGCTGGAGGACAATTGTAAGGATGTAGAGGCATATATCACTAGGGGTAAGATAGATACTGCATACAGGAAAATTAAAGAGACCCCTTTGGAGGAAAGAGAACCATTTGTATGAATATAAATAGCTCAGATGGAAAAAAAAGCTCTAAGTGAAGAAGGGAAAGCAGAAAGGTGGAAGGAGTATATAGAGAGTCTATACAAGGGTGATGCACTTGAGGACAATATTATGGAAATGGAAGAGGACGTAGATGAAGATGAAATGGGAGATACGATACTGTGTGAAGAGTTTGGCAGAGCACTGAAAGACCTAAGTTGAAACAAGGTCCTGGGAGCAGACAACATTACATTAGAACTACTGATAGCCTTGGGAGAGCCAGCCCTAACAAAACTCTTCCATCTGGTGATCAAGATGTATCAGACGGGTGAAATACTCCGACTTCAAGAAGAATATAATAATTCTATTTCCAAAGAAAGCAGATGTTGACAGGTCTGAGAATTACCGAACTATCAGTTTAATAAGTCACGGCTGCAAAATACTAACACAAATTCTTTACATGTTGTTGTTGTTGTTGTTGTTGTGGTCTTCAGTCCTGAGACTGGTTTGATGCAGCTCTCCATGTTCCTCTATCCTGTGCAAGCTTCTTCATCTCCCAGTACCTACTGCAACCTACATCCTTCTGAATCTGCTTAGTGTATTCATCTCTTGGTCTCCCCCTACGATTTTTACTCTCCACGCTGCCCTCCAATACTAAATTGGTGATCCCTTGATGCCTCAGAACATGTCCTACCAACCGATCCCTTCTTCTGGTCAAGTTGTGCCACAAACTCCTCTTCTCCCCAATCCTATTCAGTACCTCCTCATTAGTTATGTGATCTACCCATCTAATCTTCAGCATTCTTCTGTAGCACCACATTTCGAAAGCTTCTATTCTCTTCTTGTCCAAACTATTTACCGTCCATGTTTCACTTCCATACATGGCTGCACTCCATACAAATACTTTCAGAAATGACTTCCTGACACTTAAATCTATACTTGATGTTAACAAATTTCTCTTCTTCAGAAACGCTTTCCTTGCCATTGCCAGTCTACATTTTATATCCTCTCTACTTCGACCATCAGCAGTTATTTTGCTCCCCAAATAGCAAAACTCCTTTACTACTTTAAGTGTCTCGTTTCCTAATCTAATCCCCTCAGCATCACCCAATTTAATTTGACTACATTCCATTATCCTCGTTTTGCTTTTGTTGATGTTCATCTTATATCCTCCCTTCAAGACACCATCCATTCCATTCAACTGCTCTTCCAAGTCCTTTGCTGTCTCTGGCAGAATTACAATGTCATCGGCGAACCTCAAAGTTTTTATTTCTTCTCCATGGATTTTAATACCTACTCCAAATTTTTCTTTTGTTTCCTTTACTGCTTGCTCAATATACAGATTGAATAACATTGGGGAGAGGCTACAACCCTGTCTTGCTCCCTTCCCAACCACTGCTTCCCTTTCATGCCCCTCGACTCTTATAACTGCCATCTGGTTTCTGTACAAATTGTAAATAGCCTTTCGCTCCCTGTATTTTACCCCTGCCACCTTTAGAATTTGAAAGAGAGTATTCCAGTCAACATTGTCAAAAGCTTTCTCTAAGTCTACAAATGCTAGAAACATAGGTTTGCCTTTCCTTAATCTTTCTTCTAAGATAAGTCGTAAGGTCAGTATTGCCTCACGTGTTCCAGTATTTCTACGGAATCCAAACTGATCTTCGCCGAGGTCGGCTTCTACTAGTTTTTCCATTCGTCTGTAAAGAATTCGTGTTAGTATTTTGCAGCTGTGGCTTATTAAACTGATTGTTCGGTAATTCTCACATCTGTCAACACCTGCTTTCTTTGGGATTGGAATTATTATATTCTTCTTGAAGTCTGAGGGTATTTCGCCTGTTTCATACATCTTGCTCACCAGATGGTAGAGTTTTGTCATGACTGGCTCTCCCAAGGCCGTCAGTAGTTCCGATGGAATGTTGTCTACTCCGGGGGCCTTGTTTCGACTCAGGTCTTTCAGTGCTCTGTCAAACTCTTCACGTAGTATCGTATCTCCCATTTCATCTCCATCTGCATCCTCTTCCATTTCCATAATATTGTCCTCAAGTACATCGCCCTTTTATAGACCCTCTATATACTCCTTCCACCTTTCTGCTTTCCCTTCTTTGCTTAGAACTGGGTTTCCATCTGAGCTCTTGATGTTCGTACAAGTGGTTCTCTTATCTCCAAAGGTCTCTTTAATTTTCCTGTAGGCAGTATCTATCTTACCCCTAGTGAGATAAGCCTCTACATCCTTACATTTGTCCTCTAGCCATCCCTGCTTAGCCATTTTGTACTTCCTGTCGATCTCGTTTTTGAGACGTTTGTATTCCTTTTTGCCTGCTTCATTTACTGCATTTTTATATTTTCTCCTTTCATCAATTAAATTCAATATTTCTTCTGTTACCCAAGGATTTCTACTAGCCCTCATCTTTTTACCTACTTGATCCTCTGCTGCCTTCACTACTTCATCCCTCAAAGCTACCCATTCTTCTTCTACTGTATTTCTTTCCCCCATTCCTGTCAATTGTTCCCTTATGCTCTCCCTGAAACTCTGTACAACCTCTGGTTCTTTCAGTTTATCCAGGTCCCATCTCCTGAAATTCCCACCTTTTTGCAGTTTCTTCAGTTTTAATCTACAGGTCATAACCAATAGATTGTGGTCAGAGTCCACATCTGCCCCTGGAAATGTCTTACAATTTAAAACCTGGTTCCTAAATCTCTGTCTTACCATTGTATAATCTATCTGATACCTTTTAGTATCTCCAGCGTTCTTCCATGTATACAACCTTCCATCATGATTCTTAAACCAAGTGTTAGCTATGATTAAGTTGTGCTCTGTGCAAAATTCTACCAGGCGGCTTCCTCTTTCATTTCTTAGCCCCAATCCATATTCACCTACTATGTTTCCTTCTCTCCCTTTTCCTACACTCAAATTCCAGTCACCCATGACTATTAAATTTTCGTCTCCCTTCACTATCTGAATAATTTCTTTTTTTTCATCATACATTTCTTCAGATTCTTTGTCATCTGCAGAGCTAGTTGGCATATAAACTTGTACTACTGTAGTAGGTGTGGGCTTCGTATCTATCTTGGCCACAATAATGCGTTCACTATGCTGTTTGTAGTAGCTTACCCGCATTCCTATTTTCCTATTCATTATTAAACCTACTCCTGCGTTACCCCTATTTGACTTTGTGTTTATAACCCTATAGTCACCTGCCACCGAACTTCACTAATTCCCACTATATCTAACTTTAACCTATCCATTTCCTTTTTCAAATTTTCTAACCTACCTACCCGATTAAGGGATCTGACATTCCACGCTCCGATCCGTAGAACGCCAGTTTTCTTTCTCCTGATGACGACGTCCTCCTGAGTAGTCCCCGCCCGGAGATCCGAATGGGGGACTATTTTACCTCCGGAATATTTTACCCAAGAGGACGCCATCATCATTTAATCATACAGTAAAGCTGCATGTCCTCGGGAACAATTACGGCCGTAGTTTCCCCTTGCTTTCAGCCGTTCGCAGTACCAGCACAGCACGGCCGTTTTGGTTATTGTTACAAGGCCAGATCAGTCAATCATCCAGACTGTTGCCCTTGCAACTACTGAAAAGGCTGCTGCCCCTCTTCAGGAACCACACGTTTGTCTGGCCTCTCAACAGATACCCCTCCGTTGTGGTTGTACCTACGGTACGGCTATCTGTATCACTGAGGCACGCAAGCCTCCCCACCAACGGCAAGGTCCATGGTTCATGGGGGATGAAAATTCTTTACAGACGAATGGAAAAACTGGTAGAAGCCGATCTTGGGGAAGATTAGTTTGGATTCCGTAGAAACGTTGGAACATGTGAGGCAATACTGACCTTACGACTTATCTTAGAAGCTAGATTAAGGAAAGGCAAACCTACGTTTCTAGCTTCAAGTAGGTCTGACCTCTTTGAGGATGTCCACATTGAAACTGGTAACGGTAACCATGAGCGGATGTGGCAGCAGTGATTACTAAAGTACAATGGGCAGCTAAAACAAGCAGAAAGCTGTATACATGTTTAGTAAACTAGATAAAAAATCAGTAGTGTCATATCTCATTGAGGAACTTCAAACGTTCAGCACAGGGCAGGAGCATGTAGAGGAATTATGTGTCAAATTTAGAAGAATAGTTGAACATGCACTTGATAGATATGTACCCATTAGAATAGTTATTAATGGGAGGGAACCTCCATGGTCTACAGCCATTATAAAGAAACTTCTAAAGAAACAGAAATTACTGCTTAATAGGTGTAAATCAAAGTGTAGGGTTATACATAGAGTGATGCTCAATGAGATGTGCTTGGCTGTCAGTAGAGCAATGTGTGATGCCTTCAGTGACTACCATAGCAGAATATTCTCAAATGATATTTTACAAAATCCAAAAAAATTCTGGTCACATGTATAGGCTGTTAGTCCCTAGTGAATGAGACAGGAAATGAAATTGAGGGTAGCAAAGCAAAAGCTAAAATGCTTAACTCCATTTTCAGTTGTTTCTTTACAAAGAAAGCAACAGGAGAATTGCCCCAGTTGAATCCTCATACCACTGAAAAGATGAGTGAAATAAGTATTAGTGTCAATGTGTTGAGAAAAAGCTGATGTCATTAAAATTGAACAAAGCTCCACATCCTGATGGAATCCCTGTCAGATTCTATACTGAATTTGCGGCTGAATTAGCCCCTCTTCTAACTACAATGTATTGTAGATCCTTCAAACAAAAAACCGTGCCCCGTTCTTGGAAAAAATCTCAGACCGCACCTGTCTACAAGATGGGTAG
Organism: Schistocerca nitens; assembly: GCF_023898315.1. Classification (NCBI taxonomy): domain Eukaryota; kingdom Metazoa; phylum Arthropoda; class Insecta; order Orthoptera; family Acrididae; genus Schistocerca; species Schistocerca nitens. The sequence continues at coordinate 357,222,616 of NC_064615.1, forward strand.
TAGTGATCCACAGAACTACCATCCGATATTCTTGACATCAGTTTTTTCTAGAATCTTAGAACATACTCTGAGCTCAAACATAATGAGGAATCTTGAACAGAATGACATCTTCAATGCTAGCCAGCATCGATTTCAAAAACTCAATTTGCGCTTTTGTCACATGACATACTAAAAGCAGTTTTGGAAGGTGACTATTAGCAGCTGTCAAGTAATGTATAAAATGCATGTTTGACCATCAGTTGCTTTTAATTTGAAACCCAAATATCAATCGATTTCAGTCACCACCGTCTTCATGGATTAGGGTTAAAACAGTTTAAGGCACAACACCACGTCTGTCATTACTTAAATAATACCCATGTCTCATGTGTGGAGCATCTCATGAATTGCAGTATACCACATAGGACTTTTAAAGGCAGACATACTAATGACACTACTGTTAAAGGTGCTGACTTATGCCAATTATCTTAATATTGATTAAAAAATTATTGCAGCTTATGTTGAATGCAGAATGCATAGAGGTAAAGAGTTTTTAAGTTTAGACTTGTATAGAACAAAATTTTGCAACACACTTTGTATGACTATACCACACAATAACATGGCAGAAATTGCTGACTGGATAGGATTATGTACAATATGCTTAGCTGTGGAAGCTAGGAACCTAACACTGGACTTTTGGTGGTGGATAACAAGCACAATGGCGTATCTGAATGGGTCAAACATTGTCTAACATGCGTGAAAATTTTACAGAAAAACTTTGAAGCATGCTAGATAAACATACTATAACGCAAACTGTGGTTGAACTTGAAATTAGTGACACAAATACAAAATAAAGATTGCAAAAACAGCTCTAAATGAGCTGGATTATTGCTATCTTTAATTCATCTGAATAACTGATAGATTTTTTTGCTTAGCATTAGTGTTTGATGCGAGATTATATCAAAATAGGATTTTAAAGCAAACTTTGTTAGCAACATAACAGAAACAGTCGACCAAAATTGTGAGCAAGGTTGTAATAATGCACAGCAGACCAGAGTAGAAGAGGACATACAAATTAAGCTCTTGTGCCAATTTATAATTCTTGAAATATGGTTTAATGAATTGGAATTAACATGAAAGAATTATTAAAAAGTCAATAATCTATTATTTCCAGTGCTTTAAAAATACTGCACAGTCATGCACGCACAATTCGAAGCAGTAATATTATTTTAATTAAAATCTTCTGAGGATTAACATTCCCCAAGAAAACAAATGTAGTGTGGTTGTGGGGTTTCTGGCAGCTTAACAGTTTTTGTGTGCCTTCTACAGAGAGAGAGAGGGGGGGGGGGGGGAAGATTGGTTGGGGTCAATTGAAAAAGGGGAAAGGGTGAGACAGGTCTTAGCCTTAAGTTGAGAGGAAGCTATGATTAACTATTTTGTAACTTTAAATGTTTGTATAGGTAGTACTAGAAATTGAACCCCCTTAAAGTAAGTACTTGATAGCCATTATGTCTGTTGATCTTATATTAAACTGATATTTATAATATGCTTTAAATTAGTATGTTACAGAGAACAGTAATTTCATGTTATTTGGTAATATGCCTAGTTTGAGTTGCATCCCTATTGGCCTCCTTAGCTCTGTTATGTCCATGTATGTCACGTTTTTAATAAATTATGAGACAGAATTGCTGGAAAATACTTGCCTTCAGGAGGCGTGAAATGTGTAGTACTGCCAGTGGACATTGACAGTTCCTTCCTCAGAGAGGACAGAAGGATAGGATGAGAGGGACACATCTGTAGTTTTATTTTTGACTGTTGTGATAATATTTGAAGTTGAAATTGTCTGGCTTTTAATATTTTTTGATGTGTTCCCTAAGTACAGCTAACATAGAGATTTCTACATTTGCAATATTAAAATTACTGTCCCATTCTTCAAATTGTTTTATCAGTTCTGTGTAGGAGTCATCTTGGAGTCTTATATAAAAGTTTGTGTATTGTTACATATTTGTTTCATGCTACCGAATGTATTAGTTATGTTTCAACAAAAGTTTTTGGATTTTTATAGGAGAATTTTGTGCAACTATGTGAATTACAGCGAGATTTGAGTGGCTTTGATAACTTAGTACAACCTGAGAGGGAGTTTCTACGACAGGGTTGTTTGATGAAACAGTCACGCAAAGGATATCAACAACGAATGTTCTTCCTGGTAAGTATTGATGTTATACTGTAACTGCAAAATTTTTTTTCTGTTCATTTGAATGGAAACAGCTATCTCCTAAAATTTATTTCAATATACAAATGGAAAAAATTGTAATGAACATGTTTTGTGTTTTGAAGCACTGGAAGCTTTTACAGTGACATTTTCTTATTTATTACTCACACTCAGTATAACATGTAGTTATTTTATTTTATTTTATGAACTTCATTGTTCTAAGCTGCATAAGTACACTAACTGATGTTCCGGTTATAATGTTGGACACATATTTGCTCTTGACATTCTGGTACATTAACTGCTTCATGTAGACATCAGGGCAAAAAGAAGTGGCCAATGATATGTTCATAACAGAGTCAGCAAATAAAAGCCAAGCAGTATGGAAAGTAATAAAGAATGAAAGCAAATAAAGTGTCCCCTAAAATGGAAAATATCACTCTCGAGCATGAGAACAAGAGTGTAGCTGATCCCCAACATATCACAGACTTTTCCAGGTTTTACTATGCAGATATCACAAATAATTTAATAGTCAGTGACAAAACATATACTAGCAAGAAACAAAAAACAAAGTGCATCCATGTTCCTCTTCAGTCTATGTTTGTGGGACAACTCCAGATGAAATCATCAATGTTGCATCAACTCTTCAAAAATGTCATCAGGAGTTGATGGTATTCCTGATTGTGTCATAAAGCAGTGTATTACAAACGTTTTACTGCCTCTTGCAGATATAGCCAATTCATCTTTACCAGCAGACACATTTCCAGACTGTTTAAAAGTTGCTAAAGCTGTCCCTATTCATTAGGAAGGAGGCAAACCAAATATAGAAAACTATAGATCAATTGCCTTACTATCAGGCTTTACTAAAAACACAAAACAATAGTATATAATAGGTTAATGAAAATTTCAGCGGAAAACAAAATTTTCATTGATACTCAGCATGGATGTAGGAAAAATAAATCAGCAACTAGTGCAATGTATGAATTTATAAACAGTGCCCTGCAAGCAGTGGACAAAAAACAAAGTGTCACTGACATTTTTTTAGACTTAAGTAAAGCCTTTGGCGTACTGGACCATAACATACTGTTGGAAAGTGCCAAGTATATGGCATTAGAGGCACATCATATTTTACGAAAGGAGACAGATAATACAAATATAACAAGGATTAGAAGAAAATACTACGATATGTTTCTCAGATGCAGGAATTCTAAAAAATAGAAATCCATTAGGGATCCATTCTTGGGCCAATCCTCTTTCTCCTCTAAATAAACAATTAAGACCTAAACATTGAGTCATCAACAAATACTTTTTTTGCAGATGACACAAGCATCCTCAACACAGGAAACACCCCAAGTCAGCTACAAGTAGCTGTAAGTAAAACTACAGCACAGCTAAATAGATGGTTTGAAGGGAATAAACTAATGACAAAAAAAAAAAAAAAAAAAAAAAAAAAAAAAAAAAAAAAAAAAAAAACACAATATTCCTAATTTCTGTTTAAAATGTGATGCATACAGCACTGCTCTGGCAATAAACTCCAACAAAATTTCATCATCTGTGGAAACAGAGTTTTTAGGCATGACTTCAAATGGCATACACATATAAACAAAGTAAATGGAACACCAAATATATCTACTTACTACCTGTGAAAGCAAGTTTTAGCACTGTCTGAATTGTCTACTTTGCTCAGTTCTATAGGATCCTACTGTAAGGAATTGTATTCTGGGGTAATACGCCATTTAGTTCACTCATTTTCCTAACCCAGAAAAGAACTGCAAGAGCAATGAAACATATTCGAGAAACAGATTCTTGCAAACCCTTCTATCAAAAGTCGTCAGTCCTCCCACTTCCCTGTATGTACAGACATCAAAAAAAGTTTTGCATCACCTCGGTTCCGAGAGTTCTGGAACCTGTACAGAAAATTGGAATAGAGGTCAACATAAACATCATTTCTGCCCTTTTTATTGCTCATGAAAACTACACACTGCCTGTTGTACCAACAAACAGCGAGACTTTCAGAGGTGGTGGCCCAGATTGCTGTACACACCGGTACCTCTAATACCCAGTAGCATGTCCTCTTGGACTGATGCACGCCTGTGTTCATCATGGCATACTATCCTCTAGTTCATCAAGGCACTGTTGGTCCAGAGATTGTCACACTCGTCAATGACAATTCGTCGTAGATCCCTCAGAGTGGTTGGTGGGTCACGTCGTCCATAAACAGCCCTTTTCAATCTATCCCAGGCACGTTCGATAGTGTTCATGCTGGCCACTCTAGTCTAGCAACATCGTTATCCTGAAGGAAGTTATTCACAATGTGTGCATGATGGGAGTGCGAATTGTTGCCCGTAAAGACAAATGCCTTGCCAATATGCTGCCAATACGGTTCCACTATCGGTCGGAGGATGGCGTTCATGTATCGTATAGCCTTTACGGCGCCTTCCATGACCGCCAGCAGCATACGTCGGCCCCGCATCATGACACCCCAAAACAGCAGGAACCTCCCTCCACCTTGCTGCACTTGCTGGACAGTGTGTCTAAAGAGATCAACCTGACTGGATTGCCTCCAAACATGTCTCCGACGATTATGTGGTTGAAGGCATATGTGACACTCATCGGTAAAGAGAGCATGGTGCCAAACCTGAGCCATCCATTTGGCATGTTGTTGGGCCCATCTGTACTGCACTGCATGTTGTCATGGTTGCAAAGATGGATCTCGCCATGGATGCTGGGAGCGAAGTTGCACATCATGCATCCTATTGCGCACAGTTTGAGTTGTAACATGACGCCCTGTGGCTGCACGAAAAGCATTATTCAACATGGTGGCATTGCTATCAGGGTTCCTCCAAGCCATATCCTTATGTAACAGTCATCCACTGCAGTAGTAGTCCTTGGGCAGCCTGAGCGAGGCATTTCATCGACAGTTCCTGTCTCTCTGTATCTCCTCCATGTCTGAACAACATCGCTTTGGTTCACTCCGAGATGCCTGGACACTTCCGTTGTTGAGAGCCCTTACTGGCACAAAATAACAATGCGGATGTGATCGAACTGCAGTATTGACCGTCTAGGCATGGTTGAACTACAGACAACATGAGCTGTGTACCTCCTTCCTGGTGGAATGACTGGAACTGATTGGCTGTTGGACCCCCTCTGCTTAAAGGCTGCTCATGCATGGTTGTTTACATCTTTGGGTGGGTTTAGTGTCATCTCTGAACAGTCAAAGGGACTATCTCTGTGACACAATATCCACAGTCAAAGTCTACCTTCAGGAGTTCTGGGAACTGGGGTGATGCAAAACTTTTTTTGATGTGTACATATACTAGAAATCTGTAAGTATGTTAGAAAGAACTTAAAAGACTTGAATGAAAATTTTAATATCAATGAAAATGATACAAGACGAAAGGAAAAATGTCATGTCCAGTCAGTAAGGACATCAACCTAACTTCCACAATAAACAGTGGCAGTCTTCTGCATAAGGTAAAAATCATATCATTATTCACACTTTTTTGTGAAACCTTAAGGGCCTTCTTATTAGATCACTGCTTATATTCAGTAGCAGAATTTTTAGAACATTTGAGATACAAGAGCCTTGAAACAAGACAGTGCAGCTACCGCTAGTAGTGCAAGCTCTTTTGTGGATAAAGGGGTGATGCATTTACTAAAATAATACTGTATTTTTCTGTGTTGTGTTACCAATGCACCCACACATGTGCACACGCCTATATGCACGTGCGCGCACACACACACACTCACACGTTCCACCGCCTGCACATTTACTCTTCCCTCCCATTGTTAGCCTACTAAGACTCATTCTTTGGATGTCCCCAAAGAACATTAGTCTGCTTTTCCTAATTTCACTTGCATTATTTTCTACATGTTTGTATTCTTCTTAATTTTAATGTTTCTATTCTTGTTCTCTTCCGTATTGGTATATTTTTGTATTTCTGTAGAGTTATCCCTTTATTATAAAAGTCTTTTGTAGAGTGGAATGCTAAGTCCATTTTCATAATTTTCCTCTGAGAGCTTTTTTCCTCCATTAGGAATGATAATTTCCTCTGGGTACTTAAATTTGTATATTCTTCTGAATTTTCCAAGCTTTTTGCTTAAATTGATGATACATTTTGTTGCTTTATTATTACTTCCTTTTTTTCGATGGAGATTTGTAATCAAATCTCTACTGCTATTTGTTTAAGTATTATGTTTTTGTGTTACCTCTTCACTGTTTACTGAAATCACTAAATCAACTCCAAGTATTAAAACTCAGTTTTACAATTGTTTTCTAGCCAGTTTGTATTCTAATTTCGATGTTCAGTTCTATTAATTCATTCCTCTATTCTGTCACCACTTCAGTCTTCTTCAGTTCCTCTCTTTATCTGAAATGGATCTATAATTTCTCCCCTGGAGTCCAGCTTAGATTTGATCTAATTTCTTGCAAGAGGTCCTGTGTTTTCCAATCTCTTTCTAGTGCAACCAGAATTCTGGATAAAGTCAGTCAATTTTTTTTAGATCTTTTAGGCATTTTGAGCAATATTAGCTTCAGATAATTGATCTGTTCTGCACAGGACACACTTCTCCTAAACCCTGTCTAATAACCACCTTATTTGCCATCCAGTCATTCATCTCAGCTTCTCAGAATCCCAGCATAAAAAAATTCCGTGTAATGGAGAAGTAAGGGTACCCTACATTTTTTGATATATATTTAGTCATGATTTTGTGTGGTGGGTGGATTAGTGCTATTTTACAGTCATTTGATAACTTATTCCCAGATTTTTTTCATCAGTTTAACTAGAGCTAGTTGTGTTTTACTTAGATAGTTTTCTAAAATATTGGCTGCTATACTGCAGCTACCGTGGCTGAAATTACCTTAATTCCTTCTTAAATAACTGACAAAAAGTTACTACCTGTTTTTCTTGTAGTTCTAATCATTCAAATTCAATTGTCCTGTCTTGTACCCTATCTTAACATTTCTAATAATTTTATGCAGTTTATGTAACACTCTTCTGCTCTCCAGAGTCTCGTGTGAGCAAATTATGCAGTTCAGGGATATAACTAAGCTGAGGCAACCACGGTGTTGCCTCCGCCCCCCTCTCTCCCCCTTCCCCAAGGATGAAGGACCTATGGCACCTGAAAAGAGGAGGAAAAAGTAAAATGGAACTAATTAGTAGAGTTGATGAGTGTGAAGTCCTTCTTTATATTAAAATAATCAAAGTCAGTTTTGTAAATCATTCTGACATGAAGATATGTGAATCATTTAGTAAAGTTTAGATAACGGTTGATGTTGTGTTCAGTGCATCTATGTACACATAAACAAAAACAGATGTAACACCTTGGTGAATCCAGGATGGCCACCGGGATGGGGAGGGGGTGAAAAAAATTTAACAGTGATCTGAAGCTATTGTATATTACAGTAGAACCTCGCTAATCCATTCTCTAAGGAACTGCAAGCATGGTTGGAATGCAAAAAAGGTTGAATTATCAGAGGAACACTTTCGTTGAGCCATAATACACAATGCAGTACAGTACAACTTTAGTTTTCAACTGAAAATACTGTCTAAAATAATGTTCCCTGTTAAAACAGTAAAATGAAAAGAAAACATTGACACACTAAAAAATCTTTCACAACAGTTTAATGTACTCTAGTGGCTGTACTGTAAAATATGTTTGTATTGTACCGTAAGATATTGTTATTTGAGTAATAGTTTAACATTTATACATACCTTATTATAGCACTGCGTTGACACACAACTCATTTGTGCTTAACTATATAAAACATGATAAATCAGATGCTAAAAATGTTTGCTTTCTAAGCTGGATGAAAAAAATCTGTAATGTTCTTTTGCTTGTCAGACAACAACCTTGATTTTGCCACAATGCTCCTTCACTTCCTAATCGACAAAATGTCTATTGGGGTAGACATAGAGCTTTGTTCAATTTATTGAAGGGCTATATCAAATGCATTCTCAGCGTCTGTATGTGGTACTTGAGCTGTAGCTTCAGTGTCATCATCATCTTTCTCATTCCCATCAGTTGTTTGAGTTACGGCATCAATGATTTGGTCATCAGTTAATTCTGCTTCTATTGTACAGTCAACTTCAGCTGTACTGATCCACTCACAACACTGGACTTAATGTCCAATCGTAAAAACATCATCATACGTTTACATTCAGTTGGTGTCATAATTTTGTTTCACACACTTTAATATGTGAGAACAACACTATCACTAATTTATAAACTACATGATTATGTAATAACACTTATTGATCAAGTTAGTAATAAGTTGTTTCATGCTAGAACTGATCAAACTATCACACCTAACAAAGGTCAACTGCCTACTGATCTATATCACAGATGACGAGTCATCAACAAATCCTGTAGCACTTGCCAGTACTTATGAGTACTTCCAAGGTAATACTGAAGACACCCAATCGAACACACTGGGATGGCAAGATGTAAATGATAACTGTTTACAATGTACCACAGTGGGGTAAAGAAAGTTGAGATGAACAATTTTATATATGTCATTTGTGGTCTATCAAGTCAAGAAATTAGTTCAAACTGGTATACAAAAACCACGTATGTTACAGAACATGCACACTGTGCAAGATTTTCAATATCCTCTCACTTTCTTCATGCAAACTAATAGTCCTAGAGAGAAAAAATGAATAGGACCTTCTTTGTGGGAAGTTTACTGTAGTTTAATTTTGTGCTGGGATATGTGTTAGAGGCCACAGTTTTAGAGTTACTCAGGAAAAATGTACAAAAGTGACCTTCAAACAAACCCCCATCTCTGCACTCAGACTCCACCAGTCAGGATTTTTAGTACATTGCTCATGGTACTCCCTCCTGCCACTGCACAAAAATTTTTTGACTACACAAATTATTTCCCATATTTGATCAATTTTGGTTTTCATTGACTGGGCTGTCATGCCAGAGATGTAAGACTAGTATGTAACAACCTGTCAGTGAAAATATCATTAGAGTTAGAGTGAATACTTGGGTAGAGGAAGGATGAATAAATAATGTGGCTGTGTTCAAAGGAACCATCTCAACAATTACTTCCAGTGATCTGTGAGGAAATCGTGGTAAACCTCAATCTGAATGGGTGTGGCTAGGGATATGAATCACTGTCCTTCTGAATGCGAGTCCATTGTCGTACAACTGCGACATATTGCTCAATTGCTCACAGAAATAGCTAGCATCGAAGAGTCATGTGAAAAACTATCTGATAAAACTAGTCTGAAAGATTGGCCATTGAGTGTAAATTGCCTAAGAATTAAAACAGTAGAGAAACACTTCAATTAGCTTAGTGATTGATGAAATACTGACAGTGCCCTAAATGAGCTTAAAATAACACTTTTATGCAATGTTTGACAGCATGTACCAGATTTCTAATGAATGAAGTATATTGTTGATGCGTAAGTAACAATGTAACATCTTTCCATATCTACCACTTAATAAAAGGCTATTTGAAAAGTTGCATAGATGGATTTTGGAAGAACAGTTCAGATTTAGTAAATGAAAAGGAACAAGGGATGCTGTTAGCCTATTAAGAATCATAGGGGAAATCTATATAGTGAAAGGCACAGAAATTTATGCTGTTTTTTACTAATTTGGAGAAAGCTTTCAACTGAGTTCAGTGAAACAAGCTGATGGATACATTGAAGATGAAAGGGGTAGGTTGAAAGGAGAGTCAAAAGGTGCAAAATCTGTATTTACAACAGAAAGTAAGATTAGAATTCTAAATGTAGTGTAGGAAGGAAGCAACATAGGAAGGGACATTAAACAAGGCTGTTGCCTCTCCCCTTTGTTATTCAATTTATGCCTCGAAGAAATTATTGCATGATATTAGTGGCAGAAAGTGAATGAACTGTAAATAAAAAGCAAAAAACAAAAGTATGGTGATCAGTGCAGGAGGGAGACCAGCAAATGTTAAGAAGGGACAAGGTATTATTAGCCGAGTAAGAGTATTTAATTATCTTGGATGTACAATCACTGAAGATTTGAGATGTCAATAGGAAGTGAAAACTTGCATTGCTATAGCGAAGGAGGCATTTAATAGAAAGAAGAGATTATTATGTGGCAAACTAGATAAAGATCTGAGGAAAAGGCTTAGCAAGTGCTTTGTCTGCACTGTGCCACTCTTTGGGGCAGGAACATGGACAATGAGATGAGAGGATGAAAAAGGCTAGAAACATTTGAGATGTGGATGTGGAGGAGAATGAAGAGGATAAGCTGGATCGAAAGAGTGAGTAACAAAAGAGTGTGGAAAGGTTTTTACAGTTATTCAGAAATGGTTATCCAGTTTGGAAGTACTATCAGTAGGAGAAAGGTGACAGGTCACAGGCTTGTTTGACTAACGAGAGAGTGTTGAAAAATTTTGACAAGCATAACTCAAAGCGACACCAAACATCTCTCAAGAACATGGTTGGAAAACTGCAAGACTTGTCTTTCAGCACAGAAACCATAAATGTTCTTCAGCCCACTATGTGTCTGTCACTTAGAAATCGTGTAGATAAACAAACCAGACAAGTATGATTGAGACTCACACTCTGAAGGCTCCGTAGCAGCTTGATTATACACTCATGCTCATAAATTAAGGATAATTGCAGAAAGTGGTGCCACACAACATGGCACTTCACAAAGCTGGCACTTATAGCATAAGCACATAGGGAACACACACGACACAGATCTATAAATCCGCGGTATTGGTGATAAGTTGAGAAAACCGTCCTGAAACACATGTGCTACAAAACGCCACTGTTTCCTTCGCATGTACCCCGACATCAATATGGGATATGACCACCATGCACACGTACACAGGCCGCACAACGGGTTGGCGTACTCTGGATCAGGTGGTGAGCAGCTGCTGAGGTATAGCCTCCCATTCTTGCACCAGTGCCCGTCAGAGCTCCTGAAGTGTCCTACGGGGTTTGAAGACATCAGCGATATGTCGACTGAGAGCATCCCAGACGTGCTCAATGGGGTTTATCCTAGACGTGCTCAATGGGGTTTAGGTCTGGAGAACAAGCAGGCCACTCCATTCGCTTGCTATCTTCTGTTTAAAGGTACTCCTCCACGATGACAGCTCAGTGGGGCTGTGCGTTATCGTCCACCAGGAGGAAGGTGGGACCCACTACACCCCTGAAAAGGCAGACATACTGGTGCAAAATAACGTCCCAATACACCTGACCTGTTACAGTTCCTCTGTCAAAGACATGCAGGGGTGTACATGCACCAGTCATAATCCCACCCCGCACCATCAAACCACAACCTCCATACAGGTCCCTTTCAAGGACATTAAGGGGTTGGTATCTGGTTCCTGGTTCATGCCAAATGAAAACGCGGCGAGAATCACTGTTCAGACTACACCTGGACTCGTCCGTGAACATAACCTGGGACCACTGTTCCATGCACTGTGTTATTGACACCAGGCTTCACGGGCTCTCCTGTGACCAGGGGTCAGTGGAATGCACCTTGCAGGTCTCCAGGTGAATAAACCGCGTCTGTTCAGTCATCTGTAGACTGTGTGTCTGGAGACAACTGTTTCAGTGGCTGCAGTAAGGTCCCGAGCAAGGCTATCTGCAGTACTCCGTGGCCGTCTGCGGGCACCGATTTTGAGATATTGGTCTTCTTGTGGTGCTGCACACTGTGGACGTCCCATACTGTAGTGCCTGGATACGTTTCCTGTCTGCTGGAATCATTGCCACAATCTTGAGATCACACTTTATAGCACATGGAGGGCCCGTGCTACGACCTGCTGCCTTGTTTGACCAGCCTCCAGTCGCCCTAGTATTCTACCCCTCATAACGTCATCAATATGTGGTCTTTGAGCCATTTTCAACACACAGTCACCATTAGCACTTCTGAAAATGTCTGCACACTTACTCGCTGCACCGTACTCTGACATGTACCAACACACCTCTGCATATGTGGACTTCTGCCAGTGCCACCGTGCAACGACCATAGGTCAAATGCACTGCATGGTCATACTCCGAGGTGATTTAAACCCGCAAACCGCCCACTAGAGTGTTGTTTCACCACGTGTCAACATTATCCTTTATAAGCATGAGTGTATATCTAATAATAATAATAATAATAATAATAATAATAATAATAATGTTGTGTGGCCCAATTGCCTGGTGCAAGTCTTTCTATTGAATGTCACTTTGGCGACTTGTGTATCCTTAACCTACCACAGTTATCCACGGGGACCTGCAGTTTATCATGGAATTTGAATCATGTGATGTTTCTGGCACCTCCTCACATCATTGAGAGGTGAAGACTAGGTTAAAACAACGACTGAAAAATACTTGGTTGGACCGAGATGTGATCCTGTTATCTCCAAGTTTTGGCTTCCAGGCACTTGCCTTATGGCTAGACCAACACGCCTGACGTTTATCTAGACAGTTCGCCTATAGGTTTTGATGAGTGAGTGCGTATCAAAATATGTGACATAAATCCCCATATCTTTTGATTACATCGACTTAGAAGCTTAAAGTTTTTACACCTCCAGAGAATCATAGATCATAATGTTTGACATAAATTTCATGATAACTCTACTTGTTCCTTAGAAAAAGTAGTGTCAACAGTCAGACAGATAGACAAAGAGACAAATAATGAAGTGATCTTGAAAGAGTGCTGCTGTTACTGATTAGGATATGGAACTCTAAAATTGGAAATAAAAGGGCACACTGTAACACAGAAACATTCATTCTTCCCACAGCCCATCTATGACTGGAACCAGAACAGTTTACAATGATTTGTAGAATATAGATGAAGACATAGATGTATAAAATATGTATGAAATGAAAGAGCATGAAGTAATGATGTTTCTAAGGTAATGCACCAAGGAAAAACTCGTCAGAACAAGACAAGAATTTAGCTCCCTTAGCAGATACATTTCATTAGCTGTTTACATTTTTATGTTTCTGTGTTATGTACTTCTTGGAAATTATCTATCCATTCTTGTTTTCTGCTTGCAGAGCTGTATTGCTTTGTAAGTGGTGCGCTGACAAGACAGTACTAAAAGCGACAGATTATCCTGAAGCCTACTCATGACATAAATATATTTGATTTAATGGCAACAAATAGTTGTGACCTCCTTGAGGATACCCAAATTGAGATATGTATCAGTGACCAAGAGACATTTGTAGCAGCAATAATTAGCAAAGTAGAAAGGACAATTAAAACTTGTATAAAAATTTACATGTTCAGTACAGTAGATAAAGAAGCACTAGTGTTGTTCACATCTCAGCAAGGAACTCAAAACATTTAATCCTGGGCAGAAGCATGTAGAGGAGCTATGGCCCAACTTTAAAAGAATAATTGCCCAATCACTGGATATATATGTACGTAGCCGAACAGTTTGTGATGGATCTTCCTTATGAGTAGTATGCAGTGTACAAAATTTCGTTAAACTTTTAGAGAAAAAGCAGCTTCTGCACAGTAAGTGTAAAATACAGTACAGAGCTGTAGATAGGAAGTTGCTGAAGGAAACATGGGTGGCTGTCAAAAGGGCAATGCGTGAAGTATCCAGCGACTACCATGGCAAAATCTTACCAAACAACTTCTCAGAAAACCTATAGAAATTCTGATCATGAGTAAAGATTGTCAGTTTCTAGGCCCTCATAAATAACACAGGAACTGATATTGATGACAGTAAAGCAAAGCAGAAATAGTGAACGCCATTTTCAAATGTTTCCTTACATAAAGAAAGGCAGCACGAGTGACCACATATTTGTTTGATTTGTGGGAGAGTACCACATAAATGCTGAATAATCTGTACTGACGTCTATAGATGTCAAGCATCCTGCAAAAACTCATACAGATTTTGAAAAACCAATATCAAATGACTAGGAATGTGCTACACTCCCTTACGTATTCCTGCCCTAGATGGTGCAAAGTTCAGATTAGAATAATTACAGCACACATAGAAGCATTTAAGCAATCATTGTTCACACATTCAATAATTGAATGGAACTGGAGGAGACCCTGATATGTGGTAAATGTGGAATAACCTCTACCATCCATTAATCAGTGGTTTGCATAGTATTGATGTAAACATAGGAGTTTTATTTGATGGAAAATAAATGTTGAAACCTCCACATATAATACTTTTTTATTTTTATAATTTGCTTTCATAGAATTGTATTAATAGTCTGAATAAAGTCTTCCAAGGATTCCAACTATGTTAGAAATTTTAAGTGTGTACTAACTTTTGGATGAGGATGGATATTGTCAACTGTTATGACAGTCTATACAGTCCTTACATTCATGTGATATTTACACATTTTTGGGATAATGCAATTTATGTCTTAAGTGACATTCACTGCCTTGTTGAGTCTCAGATTTTATTGGATGATTCTCCAAGTTCTACGGTGACATTATCCAACGGAACTTTTAGTCAGTGATTTGTGATATTGTGAAACTCATTCATTAAGTGATAAAAATCTATGCGTTATGGTAGGGAAGAGTGAAATTATTGGGTGGAGGGGCAAGTGTAGGAGGCACTCCCTCTCAACCTCTTCAGCATACTTCCCTCACTCATTCTCACTGCACACCTCAGTCACCACGAGTCAGAAGCCTTCTGCCCATGCATAGTGAACTGGTCTCTGAAAACTATGCCATCAGACAGTGCTGCCTGTATGCTCAATGCATTACATGGTGCTCACTTAAAATGATATGATACCCTAAATCAGTAGATAGCACATTCTAATAATGATTTTAGAATTGTATAGAGACAGTGACTTAGTTTAAATGATTTATTATGGAATTAAAACTAAAAGTCAATTAAATACTTCGGAAAGGCTGTAGTGGAACAGCAGCATCTCCATACTAATGTGGTCTCTTGTGTTTTAAAATATATATTACAGCCAAACACATTATTACTATTCTTCTGTTAAATTATAAAGCTACATTGTTTTTGATAATGGCTAAACATTTAAACATTCCTTAACTTTGCATTTTAGCTTTAACCTCGGTGCAAATCAGAAAACACGGGTCTTCTGCTCCACACAAGTAAAACCGATAAATTTACCACCAGAGACAGTTCTTGCAGCTGTTCTGTTTCATATTGATAATTTTTTTTTTGTGTGTGTGTGGGGGGGGGGGGGGGGGGAGTGAGTGGGGTGAGAGGAAAGGGAATTTGAGAGGAAAGGGAGCCAAGAGAGGGAACAGCAGTCACAGCTTTGGGGAAGGGATGGAACAAACACAACATTTAATACAATTTATTGCTCTGTAATTGTCCAGCTCTGAAGATTCACTACCAAAGGAACCATTGAAAGCAACGACAATGCTTTCAGTGAACTTTCCTTGAATGCTTTTCGTCATAAAGGAATTTTCTTGCAAAATTCCAGTGTGGTCTATGCACTTAATTCAGTTTTGCACCATGCCATCATCAGTTGGTTCCTTAAGTAAATTCTGCACATCTTTCTTTCTGAATGTACAGTTTCTTTACATGACCTTTGTTTTCAGTAGGGCTCACACATTTATATGGGTAAGTATTAGCAGTAGTAAGGTGACGGTCCCACAACCATGTGGCTCATTTCTGCTGATAAACTGCCAAGTTCCTAATGACTATCAAGCTGCTTGTGGTGCCCGAATCCCCCAACTTTTCCACTTTTACGTAGTGACCTCAAACTGAAATACTGCTCTCTTCTGGCCACTGTGCATTTTCTTTCTTTTCTGAACTTGAATTAGGAATTTCTCCTTTTTTCTTGAATGATTACTGGCAATATCCATGTCACCCACAGTTCTTTTAAACCATGTAATAAATCTAGAAACCAGTGCTTAATTAGGTGACTATTCATTTCTTCAGGATAATCAATGGAATTGCGGTGTGTATGTATTAGCTATGCACTTTTGATGAAGCTATGTTCAGGTGATCCAACAGACAACTTTGTCATGTAGGTGTTGCTTCTTATGATACTATCCGGACAGCATTCATGGTGGAAACGACACTGTGGAAACAGTGTGAGCTTACAGTCATGGACCATGCCAAACCATGCTGAAGACTTCTCATTGGCACTTAGAACTGGAGAGAAGGCGAGAGGAGGGAGAAATGACCTACCCCTCTCAGCTGCCACTTTTGCTGCTCCCTAGTATAGTATAAGGGGTATTGTTAGTGATGTTTCTGACAATATTCTCAGCTGCAAATATGCAGTATAAGAGTTTTCAGTGGGAGGGGATAATATCTGCAGAAAAGTAAATTTTTAATTTTCTCTCATTGTCATTTATATCTGTCAAAAGAATTATTGTTGTGTCATGTAAATCTTATTATATTTTGGATTTAAAGTGTGTGTTGCAAAATTATGAGATTCTTTGCTTATTATGAAACACTAAGCGCTCATAAAGAAACTTGTTAGTTTTCAGACATACTGCTGTACACAAACCGGAGTGTTGTTCCAAGTATACAATTCAGAGTACATGGTCAGATGCCTCTGAGAGGGGTAATGGTGGAAGAATCACCAGAAAATAAAATGGGAGCAAACTACTGTTTCACTATATATGGAGGAAATCGGTAAGTAGAGTGCACAGAACGAAGAACAGACATTGAAGAAAAGTTGATTCTGTTGCTGGCACAAGATTTTTGCATTTTTATTATTTATAGTTTTTCTTTAAGGTTTCAGTGAAACCACTCTCAGGTCCGAAATTTAGAAATCTCATTTTAATTACCTTCCTGCAGTGATTTTTATGACAGTAGAAAGATTAAACATTCCATTAAATATGGAACCCCAACTTCCATCACAAATAGAATCCCTTGGCGTCAAACACCTGGAACAGCAAACTACCTCCAGGTATTTTTCAATTCACCAACATTCCACTCCCAGCTTGGAGATCTAACCCAAACAAACCAAAAAGGCTGTTGTGACAACATTATATCTAAAAACAAAGAAGCCATAACTTACCAAACGAAAGTGTTGGTATGTTGATAGAGACAATAAAAACAATAAAAAACAAACACACAAATTTCAAGCTTTCGCAACCAACAGCTGCTTCGTCAGGAAAGAGGGAAGGAGAGGGGAAGATGAAAGGATGTGGGTTTTAAGGGAGAGGGTAAGGAGTCATTCCAAACCCGGGAGCGGAAAGACTTACCTTAGGGGGAAAAAAGGACAGGTATACACTCGCGCACACACACACACACACACACACACACACACACATATCCATCCCACACATGGATATGTGTGTGTGCATATTAGATAATATAGTGCTGTGTATGAAATTTAGCTAACATATTGAATTTTTCTGTAGACTTGGGTGGAGGTCTCTATCTGTCACTAGTCTCGAGAAAATTGATCTGATGTAGCAAACTCATTTGTGATTACACATGCCAGCAATAAAGCCAGAATGAAATAGCGACAACATTCCTCATATTTCATAACTGGTTTGAGGTACTGAAATGAGATTTTGGCCTATGATAACACACAAAGAAAAAAGTATTTTGTCATATGGTTATTATGCAAAACTTCATTATCTACCATGTTATTCCACTAACTACAAACTTTTTCAATGAAAGAATGTAAAGGGCCATTGATAGCTGGTTAAATGATAAATGGTGTGGGCTTTGGAACAGTAAAAGACATTACACATTTGTTTTTGTACTGAGGATATGATTTTCATAAGCTATTGATCTTAGTTTCGTCAGTTCCTCACATAATAAATCACAGTTTCAAAACTCCCCCACAGTCGCATCTGCACCTGTTAGTGAGGTGGCGATGTGTAAACTCTGCTTTGTTTTGGAAAAAGAAGCAAACTTTAACATGACAACAAGAGAATTGTTGGTTTTACTCAAAACTTTTTGAATGGTCACCATACAAGTGTGGGTGTTGAGGGACTCCACTTAATATTTACAAAAAAACATAAGTATAGGCTTCAGTTTGGAATGGCACTTTCCCTCCAGCACTTGCTCTAGAATGCCTGCCCGCAACCCCCACCACTACCGCTCGCTCCAAAAGTGCCCTGCCGATTGCGCATCTACCAGCCATGTTATCTGTCCACTCCCTATGTCTTGTCCAATACAACTTCACACCAGGTGCTGTATGGAAAAGAATAAAGACTGAAAAAAGTATTGGACGATCCCTTAACTAATACCAGTCATGTGTACAATTTATGCTGTGTTATAAGTGACTGAATGTCCCAATAGAAACTGTTGTGTTGGCTACTGTGGGAGTCATCACCAACACAAACAAGGAAGGAGAGGAGTTGTAATGGCCAGTAGCAGGAATCCAAAATGATCTGTACACAATGTATGCTGATTAATAGAACATTTTATTTCCAAAAAAGAAAAGAAACAAAACCTAACTTCTCATTATGAGTGGGCTTGATGTACTTCCTGTGCCTCCAGTGCCTCCTGTATGCTACATTGACTCTCTATTACTACTCACAGAATGCAGGCTAAGCATCATCTTCCTATTACTCAGTACTGTTGCTCTTGAAGTCTGCGACCGGACTGGGGCCAGCCAGTCTGGTTAAGTCAGTGTTGAGGGTGGTGCTGAATTCTTGGAGCTGTGACACAGCCCACTCCTTCCATTAGTGTGTGGGTCAGCAGCTTATTGGTGCCATTTCATGATGCTGCGCTGGTAGGTGTGCAGTCGATGCCTTAGGACTGCACGGGAACTTGCATGCAATTATTAAAAGGCAATGTTCTTTGTTAATTCAGTTATGTTTGAATTACCTGATTTCTCTGTTTACACAGCATCTTTGACACCTAGAGGTGGTTTTAGCTGTCCAGTCAACTGGTAAACAGATGTAAATATCAGTGAAATATTCTTGTGACTCCTGTGTGGATTATGGCATCTGTACTACCACCTATTGCATTACACTAATGGCACTCATGACTGTTCACTGATCTCTTGTGTGTTGCAGTCAGTATGGTCACTTCTATAACCTCCCAAACAGCAACACAGAAATGGAGATCTCTGAATTCCCACTCGATAGCACCATCGATATGGAATCTATTGATAATATCTGAGGATGCGGTGCTTGTCTGTTACACCTGTTACTGATAAGATCTTCTGTAATTGACTTTGGTGGGTGGAACTTCATGTCCATTACACCCTACACAGTTGTCAACACAGCAAGCTCCAGGTAGTTTGTTTTTTCTCATGAGGTCTCTGGTAACCCAAAAAATACTACAGTTGCTCCTTGACTCGGTTTGATTACTGTTGGACTGCCGTTTGCTGAGTTACATTGTTTTTGGCTTTTTCTTCTGGTTTTGAATTGGTTCACAAGCTGTTAATTTCATCTGCTGAAAAAAAAAGTGGACTGCACTCAACATATTCATACCCTACATTGTAGCAACTGCTACTTACATTGCCCATTCATTGTCCATGTCTGTCTGACACAATTTTTTTAACCTTAGAAAAGTTAACCTTCTCACCTGTACTGACCACAATCTTACAGTTGTAATTTCAGTAGCACACATGATCAAGTTATCCAAGAAATAGTTTGTCCCTATGACAATGTTTGAGTGTCCAAGTTCAATTCTGTGAAGGAATCTTTAAGTGTGTCATGCCACATTTGATATTTTTAGACATTGTGGTGTGCCTATGCTAGTACAGGCACTGATATATAGTACACAGGCTACATTTATAATCCATTAAAATGATTTAAGGGAAGAGAGCTGGAAGCTTGTCAAAATTTAATCACCCTCTGAGGCCACAATGCTGAGGACATTTTATTGTTTCCTTTTGCCATAAGGCTTTGAAAATTAATTTTTTTAATCATTTATTTTTGTTTTCTTGGCTGCAAATTTGTTTTATGGCGTGATTAGTTTTGATCCATTAGATGTATGTAGTTGCAGTGAGTCCTTCTGAATCTTGTGACTCTTGTGGGACCAGTGGCATCTGTATGACCACTTATGGCATTATGATGTAATATTCTGATTTGTAGTTCCTGTATGGACATAACAGGTTATGAACATAACTTGATAGATCTGAAGATGATCAACCTTGATAAAAACTAGTCACGCAGTAAAATATATGTAAAACTGAGACAGTAAAAATAAACAATACAAAATTAATGTCAACACAATTGTTGGATTTTATGATGATGATTAAGTCAGCATTAGTGAAACTTTAAAAAATTTGCATTTGTAAGAATTCAGACATTTTATATAAGTGAAAGTAAACAATGTGAGCTCTGAGACTGATTTTGTGTCATGAAGCTGTCTCTGTCACTGCCCTTTTCTCTGCTTACTAAAGTACAGGTATTCTAAAGTAATTGTGTGTGTGTGTGTGTGTGTGTGTGTGTGTGTGTGTGTGTGTGTTTTAATATACTGGCACAATCAGGATGTAGTTTGATATCCAAGTGAAATGATGTATAAGAACTATAATTTTTTGTCAATATTGTGATCAAGCAACTTGCCTATGAGAAAAAAATGTCTTATTATCAGGGCACTGACAGTTGCTGCAGGCAGCCAAGAGGAAAAAGACAAATGGATAGAGGACTTAACAGTTGCAATCCAAGCAGCCAAGGAGAGAGGAGACAACAAACTGCAGTACTTAAGCCTCAAATCCTGCAGTGAGTGCTTACCTGATATTTTTTAATAGTGAGAGTTCTGTGCTGTATGGTTTCCTCTTTTATCTGTTTCTCATTTAATATAACTACTTGAACTACTTCCTTCCTTCCAGGCGCAGTGCAAATGTAATTGTTCTAACTGAGCAAACAGAACAACTTAAAAAAAAGTGTGGGTTAGGGCATTCTTATTGTTTATTTGCATGAACAGGGTCCATTTATAGCAGTTTAGCTAGCTGGCCCATGCTTGTATTTTCCTCACAGTAATTTAATATTGTAAGGTTCTGAGATAGTGGTCATTATATTTAACTAATAATTGGAAACTTTTCTGTCCCATATGACTCAACAACGCATGCCAAGAGACAATGCTCTCATCATCAGGTTGTAAAACTCAGCTCTTGAGGCCATAACACTAGATAGACCACCATCATATTTGTGGCATTCATAAAACAAAGTAGAATAAAAGCGCATTGGTCTATGGGTCCTCATCTTACATTAAAATCGTCAACTTGTGTCAGTAGTCATTCCATCTCACACCACCCATGGTATTACTGTGTAAGATATATTCAGACTAAGTAACTATGACAAATGAGCTGTTATGAATCACGCATGTGGAATGTGCAACCCCTTTAATGGAACAGAAGATAACTTAGAAATTCTGTGCACAGAAAAGAACAGACATAAACTTGATTTGTTGGAAGAATTGAAGATTGTCATTCATGAAAAGACCCATAACAATAATCTTAACACAGAATTCAAAGACAATGGAATGGGATTTTTAATGGCTTTTTAGAATTATTTCAAAGCAAATGCATTATTATAAACTCAAGGTAATTCTTTGATGAAATGGAAGATGACAACCGGCACATAGCATCCTTGAAATGAGGAAAATTAGGTGCCCAAAAGAATAGCGTTAACAGTTGAGCCAATAGCTATGCTTACGAGGTGATACTGTGGGCATGTAAGTTCACAACAACCACTGGACATCTGGAAAAGTGTCAACTTGACACTCTTTGAGTCCACAGCATATGAGATGGATGTGGCTCAGTGCGGTGTGAGACAGGATGACTGCTGACAGAATTTGACTTTAATGATGTAAGATGAGGACTCATAGTCCAATGTATTTTGTATGGTTCATGTTGTGAATGATGCATAGGTATTTGTAGACTTTGGAGTATTTGAACCTCAGTATCTAAGTTGGCAACCTGATGATGAGAGCGTTGTCTCAGAAAATGAATTGTTGAGCCATGTGGAGGACAGTAAATGGTTGAATGCTACCAACTGTTACTGTTCCTCATAGTATTGCACGCGTCTCCTGTTGAAGTCAGTTTATCACTCAGAATATCAGAAATGGTACAGAGCTCTTTGAGTGATGATCAAATGGTCATTGTTAATTTTAAGCAGAGTGCAGGGCTTGGGCTTGGGTTTCATCAATTCAGGTTTAGTACTTTTCTCCTCTTTCACAAGGAATTGTGTCACAACTCACTGCTTTTCACAATCAAATTAGGAAAATCTGTAAAAAAAAATTGATATTTTCTATAACATTGACATCAGTTGGGTGTTTTTTTGGCTGGGGTGGGGTGGGGGGCAAGTGTTAAATCACATTTGCCAGCCTTTCAGAGTTGTAATAGTGTACCTTGTACAGGAAAATGGAAGATAACATGAAGTAACTGAAGATGTGTTGTGCTTATTATAGTGATTCTGCAAAGTCCTGGGTGGAATTCAAACAGCAGAGAAAAAGGTAACCACTGATTGTATAGTTGAGGCTTTGAGTGTTAAACAGTCACATAATGTAAGAAAAGATACGATTGCTACTTATTGTAAAGATGACATGTAAAGTTGTAAACAGGCATAATTAAAATACACTCACACAAAACTTTCTGCCCCAGCCTTCATCAGGAAAAGAGGAACACACACCGTTCATAAACAGAAGCAAGCACACATCATGCACTCGTGGCCACCAACTTCAGCAGCTCGGGCCAGAATACAACTACCATGTGGGATTGAAGCAGCAGTCTGCAGGGACAGTGATGGAGAAGGGATAGTAGTGTACATGTGGTGGGGGGGGGGGGGGGGGGGGGGGGGAGAGGAATGCTATATGGTGGAGTGTGCAGGTACTAGAATGCCAACAGGCACAGTGTCAGGGGGTTATGGGACAGGGAGGTGGGAAAAAAGGAGCAAAAAAGGGGGAGGAGCGGGGAAAGATGAGTGGGTGCATTGGCAGAGGGTGGCAAACAAAGAGCATTGGAAGCAAGAATGTGGAGGAGATGATGGGACAGAGGGGATGGAAACTGTTGGGTGGAGGGTGTGGGGCAGTATGTAACTGTAGGTTGAGGCCGGGATGATTATGGGATCGGAGAATGTATTGTAAGGATAACTCCAAGCTGCACAGTTCAGAAAATCTAGTGGTGGAGGGGAGGATCCAGATGGTTCAGGTAGTGAAGCAACCTTTGAAATCAAGCATGTTATATTCAGCTGCATGTTGTGCCACAGCGTGGCGTGCTTGTGACCACAGTTAGTGGTGGCTGTTCATCCTGGTGGACAGCTGGTTAGTAGTCATACCAATATAAAAAGCTGTGCAGTGATTGCAGCATAGTTGGTTAACAACATGGTTGCTTTCACAGATGGCCCAGCTCCGATGGTGTACGATAAGTCTGTGACAAGACTGGTATCAGAAGTGCTGTGTGGGTGGATTAGGCAGGTCCAGCATCTGGGACTTCCACAGGGATATGATCCTTGTGGCCAGGGGTTGGGATTGGGAGGCACAGAGGGATGGACTTGGATGTTGTGGAGGTTGGATGACCAATGGAACACTGCTTTAGGATAGGTGGGAGGCATCTCAGGTAGGATGTCTCTCATTTTAGGGCATGGCAAAAGATAATCAAAGCCCTGGTGAAGGATGTGTTTCAGTTGTTCCAGTCTGGGTGGTACTGGGTGACTAAGGAGGCACTACTTTGTGGCTGATTCTTGGGGTTGGTGGGAGGATGGGGGGTGGGAGGGGAAATAGCACGGGTGATATGTTTGTGAATTATGTTAGGGGGAAGTGTCTGTCTGTGAAGACCTTGGTGAGACCCTCGGCATACCAGGTAAGGGGTTCTTATCGCTGCAGATATGCCATCCCTAGGTGGCCAGGCTATATGGGAGGGACTTTTTTTTGTGTGAAAAGGATGATGGCAGTCAAAATACAGGTACTGTTGGTGGTTGGTGGGTGTATTGTGGACAGAAGTGTCTTTTAATCATGATTGTCTACAACTTAAATGTTATCTTATTGGTAAGTAGCAGTCTGTCTTTTCGTGCATTGTTAATATTCCTACCTGGAGTTTCTATTGTTTGAGCCATAAGTAAGACTACACTTTTAGCTAAATCTTTGAATACTGTCCTTCCTCAGAGCTAACAAAGAAGCAAAATATACACACACAGCTACATTATCCTGGCAATGGAGCATCACTGGGCCTTGAAAACCAAGGTATCATGCACAAATTTTTGTTTCAGTACCTCCTTTGTATTGTGAGTAGCCATCTTTACACATTCCATTGTTTATTTTTCACTCAGTATATTCAGTTATTGTATTATTTGTGTAAGTGCCACACACAGTTTTCCTACTTTCATTATGGTAATGGAGTTGATTTGCCGGCATGATAATTCATCCAAAAATATTTTACAGTTCAGCATAAATATGAGAAATAGGCAAAGTATATCTTTTCATGGATTTAGAAGCAGAATGTTTGAATGACTGAAAACCTCCCACTTTCTTTATTAAATGTGTTCCTTGTTTGCAGCTTTGCCATTGTGAACTACAAATATCTTCAACAAGTTGTTTTATATGCAGTACATATTTTTTATTTTTCCTGGACGTTTCTTTGATTTTCAGTTGCTCATACAATGTCTTTATAGGTCTTATATGTCATCTGTTGTTCAGTTATTTTAATTTTGACATTGAAATTTGACTTTTTAGCCTAACAAGTACATTTTTCTTTGCACTGATTTAGGTTCTTCTGATGAAATAATTGATAAGTGTGGTGAAGACACTGCTTCAAACAGAGAGAAAGCTTCTCAGACTCAGCGCAGCAATACAACAGTTCATGTCTGTTGGCATCGCAACACTAGTATTAGCATGCAGGACCAACTCAGAGCTGTGGAGGTATGCAAGGAAGTCAGTTTCATAAAAAATATTTTACATGGTTTAACAGTATGCTGATTTAATTTGAGAACAATCACAACAATTTATAAATCGTGGCTTGCTTTGTGGTATCTATGAAACATGCTACACATATACGTACTATAATTCTTTCACAGTGGCTAATCCTTTTTTTCTGTCCTCTATCTACTTTTGATTCTTCATCTGTTTTGGTCCTGAAAGATCACAGTTCATGACTTCCGTTTGTTTCTGTCACTAATTTATGAATATTATCGTAATGGAGTTTTAAGCTCTTTTGTTGCCCTTGCATAAAATAATAATGAATTACAGATGGTCCACCTTCTTACAAGAAAACTTTTTTTTGCTTAATCCCCAAATGTAATACATCATGCAATACCAATATTTTGCTGGTATACACGAATTAAATTCATAAATTGCCATAAGAACCCTGTGGTGCAGAATCCATGCTGTATTAATATAGACTTGTGACTAACTTCTGTTGGCAACCACAGAAAACACAGTGTAAAAAAATGGTAGGATGCATATTTAAACAGAGCAACAAACTCTGATTCCAGCATCCCTGATGCACATAAAATTTGTATGTATATTGGTCAGAAACAGTGTAAGAATGTGAAATATTTTTGGTTGCTGGGGGTGGGGGGTGAGGGACTGTGTTCTTGCGAGAAGGCTTTAATTCATTACAGCTTTTGTAAATGTCTTAAAGAATTATGCCCTTAATAAATTCTTACATTATATTAGATAGCCCAATTTTTTTATTCCATAGTTCCATAGAGAGCAATTCCTCAAGGTTGTAGAAACTTTCATAAAACAAGAAAAGGTATTACTTGCACACAAATTGGAGATTTGACAATGCCTAGGAAAAGGAAAAAATCGTTTTATTTTGTTGCCAAATTCAGTATTATTTCTAGCTACATTCATTGTTTTTTTGGACAACAGTTAATTCTCTCACCAAATTTATTGTTATGTATTTATTTATTAAATTCAGTATTTTTTCCCCATTTAGTATCACTTTCTACAAAAATCAGTTTTGTTTTTGCCAAATACAGTGCAATTTTTTTGTCAGATTTGGTGACTTTTTGCCAAATTTGATATTGTTTATTTTGCCACAGTAAGTATTTTTCAGTCAAATTTGATGTTTTTGGTCAAATTCAGATTTTTTAACAAATTTTATACAGTTTTTTTGCAAATTAAGTTTTTTACCAAATTCTGTGTAATTCTTGCTAATTTATGTGCTATATTCATCATCATATCAAAGTTTGTTACATGGGAAATGAAGTGTTAATTTAAAAGTATGAAAAGAGAAGGAAAATTTCAAGCAATTTTGTGTAGTGGTGGAAAGTGTGCTTTATGTTGCATCAGAAGCAACTTTTATTAGCTTGATTGTAGGTTATGATGGACAAAGCAGTAATAGTTTGAAGCAGTTGATTCAGTATAGATTGGTAGGTCACAATTGATTTCAGATTTATAAAAAGAATGACCGATATAATGATTTAGTGGAACAACCCTCTGATCCTGTTGTGAAAAGTGTTACTTAAAACTAATATTAAAATGTTTCTAAAAACTTGCAACCATGACTAAAAGCTGGTGTAAGCAAATCACAATTATTTTATTTTTTATTTTTCATTTGTATTACAATGTGTTGTATAAAATATCAAGGAGTACATGCTAAAACCATATGACATACTATCATATGAACAACAGTATCATGGCTGTTGAGAGGAAGTTACATAAAGAAAAGCTCACAATAAACAGCTTGTTGACAATACAGTTAAATATACAGGGTGTTTCTTACCATTGTTGAAAAGTCCTGAAGTAATAGAGATGACGTTGAGACAAGTAATTTAGTATCAGACACATGTGCCTGCAGATGTTGGGAAATACTCCAAAAATGGATGACAAATGTTGAACATGTGATGTCAGCAAATGATGTACCCTGCCACACGTGCAGCGGTTGAGCCTATCAATCTGTCACACTTGATCATCCCAACCATGGCAAATATTTACATTGATATGGCTCTGGGACTACATGTCAGAGTGTTCCAAGATGGCCGCCGAGTAAGTGACGCCAGAAACCATTTCCAGAAAGTTAAGTGATTTAGACAGGAATATAATTTAGTTTAACGCTGACAACAAATTAAATACGTGCATTAGTGTATCGTTTAGTCTTGCCGTTAAAAGTTTGACTTTTCTTTGCGTATTTTTTCAGAAAACACGAAAAGATCGTAACTTCGCGAAGTCGCGCTTAGGCTTAAATTTTGTAAACGTGTTTGTTTCTTATTTCACGGTAATTTAACTAGTTTCTTGGTAACAAATAAGTAAACTACCGTAAATAGCGTATAACTTCATTGTTTTAATACAGATTTCAGAAAAACAGTGTATCTTTATATCAGAAACTTGCTTGTATACATTTGTTTATAGGCCTAATTCTCGAAACATTTTTGGAGAATCAAAGTTAAAGTATCTAGTTTAATTGTCCTTTTTTTCATTCCATCAAGTGAAATATATAATAAATAGCGTATACCTTCATTGTTTTAATACAGATCTCAGAAAAACAGCGGAATTTTAAATCAGAAACTTGCTTATATACATTTGTGAATAGGCTTAATTCTTGTAACGTCTTTTTTGATTTTCGGTAATTTAATTGATTTATTCTAGCTAAAGTATTATTTTTGCCATGAGTGAGAAGTGCCTGACTTGCCGTAGAATTGTTAGTTCCGGGGTTTGGTGTGATGGATGCAGTAGTTTTTTTCACTGGGGGGACTGCAGTGGCGTGGGTGTTGGGAAAGTGGATAAGGCTCATCAGTGGTTATGTAGGATTTGTAGCAGAGATAGGAAGATAGTGGAACAGGAGGGGAAAATTGCTGCGCTTCAGGCTGAGCTAGATCAGGCTAGGGAAGATCTGGACAGGTTAAGGAGGGAGAAGGGCAAAGAGAGGTGGGAAGTGGCAGAAGGAACAGGCCTAGAACTAAGTCTGACAGTTTTGTGGTGAATGTCAAAAATAAATTTGACCTGTTGCTTCAGTTAGAAACTGATGAGCCTCAAGCAGAGGTAGGTGTAGACAGGACACAACAAACTTTCAATAGGAAATTGAAAAAGAATGTAGGAAAGTCATCGAAAAGGAAGAAAGTTTTGTTGTTGGGCAGTTCTCATGCCAGAGGTGTAGGCCAACTTCTGCAGGAGGATTTAGGACCAGAATACCAGGTCACAAATTTTTTCAAACCAAGTGCTAGTCTGGATCAGGTGACAGAGGATTTAGGTTCACTCTGTAAAGGATTTACCAGGGAAGACACCGTGGTTATTGTGGGAGGGCCAGGGAACAGCATCGACAGAGATCCTGGGTACAGTATAGAGTGTGACCTGGTAAACATTGCGTCGGCATCGAGACACACCAGTGTTGAATTTGTATCTGTCCTGAGACGCCATGATTGGCCTCATTTGAACTCTTCTGTTGGGAGAGTTAATTTGGAGTTGGAACGGCTGCTTGGGACGGGTGCGGGGGCTCATATTGGTGTGGTTCCTGTTGATTCTCTCAGTAGGTGGGACTATACCAGGCATGGCCTACATCTCAACAGGAAAGGGAAGGGGAAACTGGCTGGGGTAATAGCAGGAAATTTAAGGGGGGGAGGCACTGCCATGAATGGTAAAATACCAGTGGTTACAGGTGTTGGAGCAGCACCTTTTTTAGGATAGGTAAGACAGAAAGATGTCAAGTTCTACGAGAGGTCAGGATTGAAACAAATCTTCAGTTTAGAAAAGAAATTAAACAGCACAATTCTAGCACATTGGATCACCAATCACAGCTGTCAATTATAAATTTTCACCAATCACCAGAAATTTTATCTCCACCAAGTTGTATCTCAGTCCTAGGTAATTGCATTGATGAATTAAAGTCACCCAACCCAGTTGACATAATCTGCCTCTCTGAACACAATGTGACCACTGGTATAGGAACTAGGCCTAAGCACAATGAGAAACTCAGACAGGAGAGTACTGCAAATGTTAGAATAAGGAAAGGTTCTCATAAAAGCATAATTAAAAATAATGTAAGTATATTTCATCAAAATATTGGGAGTTTAAAGAATAAAATAGGTGAGCTTCTGGTTTGTTTAGAAGATTTAGAAGCTGAGGATGAAATAGATATACTATGCCTGTCTGAGCATCACATTGTTACTGATATGGAAAAGGTAAATGTAAGTGGATATAAGCTCTCTGCACATGTAATGAGAGAAAATATGGAGAAAGGAGGAGTTGCCATATATGTCAAAAGTTATCATTGTGCAAAAAGTATAGAAACAAAAAAGTTTTGTGTAGAGAAACATATAGAAGCATGTGCCTGTGAGCTTAAATTAAAGAAAGGCACATTTATAATTGTAACTGTATATAGGTCCCCATCAGGAAATTTTCATCTATTTCTGAAAAATTTGGACTCCTTGTTGTGCTATCTGTCAGACAGGGGGAAGCATATTATTATTTGTGGGGACTTCAATGTAGATTCTCTGAAAGAGGGTAATAGGAAAAATGACCTTGAAGTATTACTTGGTTCTTTCAATTTGACACCTGTTATTGATTTTCCTACTCGGGTGGTAAAGGATAGCAGCTCACTGATAGAAAACTTCTTTATAGACCAAGATAAGTTTAACCAGATAAATGCTCAGACTGTTGAGAATGGTCTTTCTGATCATGGTGCACAGCTAGTTACAATATATGACATAGCTCCATTCAGCAATACTAAACAGTCCTCCAAAGTAGTACATTCAGTCAACGATTTAACAATCGCAAATTTCAGGGAAAGCCTACAGCAGTTAGACTGGGATGAGGTGTACCGTGAACCTGATGCCAATTTAAAATATAATTTATTTCATGACATTCTTGTAAATGCATTTGAAAACTGCTTCCCCAAGAAAGTAGTTAAATATACTCGTAAGAAACCTTGTAACAAACCATGGCTTACTAAGGGTATAAAAATATCTTGTAATCGGAAAAGGGAAATTTATCTGACAACAAGAAAGAGTAGTGACCCAGAAACTATCAAACATTATAAAAACTACTGTGTTATATTAAGAAAAGTTATTAAAAAATCCGGGAGTATGTGTAGCATGTCTGAAATCAGCAACTCTGATAATAAAATTAAAACAATTTGGAATATTAAAAGAGAAACAGGTCAACCAAGAGCAGAGGAAGACAGTATTACCATAAAATTGAATGAAAACTTTACGAACAAAAAGTCAGAAGTTGAAAATATTTTTAATAATCATTTTCTAAATGTTGTGGATATAGTAGGATCCAGGTGTTCATTAGAAGATGCTAGGCTGTTAATGGCAGAGGCCATACCTATGCAATTTGATACAATTGAAATCTCACCCACTTCTCCCTCTGAAATTAGGAAAATAATAAACTTGCTTAAAAGCAAAAACTCACATGGAATTGATGGCATTTCCAGCAAAATACTAAAAGCTTGTTCTCAACAGATAAGTAAGATTCTCAGCCACCTGTGTAATAGCTCTCTGGAACAGGGCATTTTCCCTGATAGACTGAAATATGCTATTGTTATACCTTTGCATAAAAAGGGGGATAGATGTGATGTCAACAATTACCGTCCAATCTCCCTTCTAACAGCTTTATCCAAAATTTTTGAGAAAGTAATGTATTCAAGAGTAGCTTCACATATCTGTAAAAATGAAGTACTAACAAAATATCAATTTGGTTTCCAGAAAGGTTTTTCAACAGAAAATGCCATATATGCTTTCACTAATCAAATTTTGTATGATCTGAATAACCGAACACCGCCCATTGGCATTTTTTGTGATCTCTCAAAGGCTTTTGATTGTGTAAATCATGAAATTCTGCTAGACAAGCTCAAGTATTGTGGCATGAGTGGGATAGTGCAGAAATGGTTTAATTCGTACCTAACTGGAAGAGTGCAGAAAGTTGAAATATGTAGTTCTCATAACATGCAAAGATCAGCACATTCCTGAAACTGGGGAACTATCAAGAATGGGATTCCACAAGGGCCAGTCTTGGGTCCTTTGTTGTTCTTAATATATATTAATGACTTGCCATTCTATATTCATGAAGAGGCAAAGTTAGTTCTCTTTGCTGTTGATACAAGTATAGTAATCACACCTGACAAACAAGAATTAACTGATGAAATTGTCAATACTGTGTTTCAGAAAATTACTAAGTGGTTCCTTGTAAATGGACTCTCACTGAATTTTGATAAGACACAGTACATACAGTTCCGTACAGTGAATGGTATGACGCCATTAATAAATATAGACCTTAATCAGAAGCATATAGCTAAGGTAGGATATTCCAAATTTTTAGGTGTGTCTATTGATGAGAGATTAAATTGGAAGAAACACATTGATGATCTGCTGAAACGTTTGAGTTCAGCTACTTATGCAATAAGGGTCATTGCAAATTTTGGTGATAAACATCTTAGTAAATCAGCTTACTACGCCTATTTTCACTCATTGCTTTCATATGGCATCATATTTTGGGGTAATTCATCACTGAGGAATAAAGTATTTATTGCACAAAAGCGTGTAATCAGAATAATAGCTGGAGTCCACCCAAGATCATCCTGCAGACATTTACCGTATTTACTCGAATCTAAGCCGCACTTTTTTTCCGGTTTTTGTAATCCAAAAAACCACCTGCGGCTTAGAATCGAGTGCAAAGCAAGCGGAAGTTCTGAAAAATGTTGATAGGTGCCGCCACAACTAACTTCTGCCGTCGAATATATGTAGCGCTACACAAGCGTGCTTTGTGGGCACAAAGAAGTACTGGCGCCAAAATAAATTTTAAAAAAAGGTAGAAGACGAGCTTTTTTTTTTCTCCGCCCCGAGTTTCGACCACTGCATTTTCATACATTATCCAACGAAGTAAATACAAATTCCGTATTGTTCATCTTCGAATGTAGCAGAATTTCAATGCACTACGAAAATCCGACTGGCAAGACTTTTAGGGATGTTTGTCAATATGGCCAACTCTACGTTCAGAGTTTTTTCCTACCTGTGAGAAGAGATGGTTGCTAATAGGAACCTGATGAAATGTGAATCACATGCAGTATTCTCTTCACCATAAGAATAATACGAATATAAACATTTTGCCATGTATTCTTTCGTGTTTGCTGCTATCTCATTTAAATCCTGTCTGCGTAATAAACTACGAAACTAGAGTGAGACAACAGCAAACGCGGAAGAATATACGTATCGTGTCATGTTTATATTCGTATTATTCTTATGCCTAATAGTGATACACTCAGAAATGAAGCACGGCAACTGACTAGATTTTAAATGTAAGATGACTAATTTCTGTGCAGAATTTGATGTACTAAAGAAGCGGCCGCAAAGATTTTCAAACGGAGGAAAATTTTCGCAAAACTCTCGTTCAGAACATGTTCTATCATACGCATGTTCTATCATACGCATTTGGTTCTTGAGGATCATTATCAAAGAAAGCAGCAGTGTAAGTAACAACAAATAGCAGTCTCTTGCCATTGTTTCGCTAATGAGACGATCCCTCTTTTTTTTTTTTAAGCGGCGGTAGCGCGCACAAAAGCAAGTCATGCCGCGAGCGGCGACAGGCCGTAAACACGCACTATCATAATGCGACAAACAATGCATTACACAGTACAGTAATGCATTTTCAGCTTAGAGTGACGTAAACACCTATAACAAAGAAAACGGCACTTATCAGATCAAAGCAAAATAAGCAATCGATTCAAACCAGACGAAGCACGTGAAAAAGGAAGGGTACCCGTATAAATACGGACGGAGCGCCTGACGCATAGCAATGGGTACCTGGTAAAGCTTAACTGCTAAGCTTACGACTCGAACCAAACTACTGTAGCTGTATCGTCTTTCATTCGACCTAAATTGTGTTTCATATTACAATGGACCAACTTTGTTTCGATTTGGAGGTGCGGCCTTAAACTTTTCTCTCCCCTTGAATTTCGAGTCTCAAATTTCACGTGCGGCTTAGATTCGGGAAATTTTTTTTTCCTTTATTTCGAGTCTCATTTTTCAGGTGCGGCTTAGATTCGAGTGCGGCTTAGATTCGAGTAAATACGGTATTTAAGGATCTAGGGATATTCGCAGTAGCTTCTCAGTATATATACTCTCTTATGAAATTTGTTATTAACAACCAAACCCAATTCTAAAGTAATAGCAGTGTGCATAACTACAATACTAGGAGAAAGGATGATCTTCACTATTCAAGATTAAATCCAACTTTGGCACAGAAAGGGGTGAATTATACTGGCACTAAAGTCTTTGGTCACTTACCAAATAGTATCAAAAGTCTGACAGATAACCAACAAGTATTTAAGAAATAATTAAAAGAATTTCTGAATGACCACTCCTTCTACTCCATAGAGGAATTTTTAGATATAAATTAAGAAAAAACAAAAAATATTTAAAAAATAAAAAAAAAAATAAAAAACACAAAAAATAAATAAGTTGTTATATTAACTTAAGTATGTTGTTAAATTAACTTAATTATGTCATGTATTGGAAAATTTGACTCGTTCCATATCATTACGAAATATCGTATTCATGAGCCATGGAACTAGTATTAATCTAATCTAATCTAATCTAATCATGTGTGATTTTAGCACATGGGGCTGAGGGTTCGAGTCTTGCGTCTGTCAGGCAATATATTTTTCCTTCTGTTAGACAGTTATTATGTTTTTACACGGATGGAAGATTTTTATTTTTATTTAGTGATATGAGGATCTCTGCTGGTTTATAGCAAAGTGCAGTGCACCAAAAAGCTGCTGTATTGCGTCACAAGCAAATGAATGTAAGCTTCAAAATTGTGTCGTTACCACTAAATGATCTACATTTTGTTTACTAAATAATGTCTGTAAACAAAAAAGAAGGGAAAGAAGAAAGAAATGTAAAATAAGAACAGCTTTCGCTTGGTTACACGGGTGACATCGCATGTTTTTGTGGTCCCTTATGTCTTACATTAAATTACTTCTTTCGGTCTCATCTACATCACTTCTTGGGTTTTTATATGTGAATAATAATCACCCTGTATAATGGTCTGAATGGAGGTTAATAACATTATTATCAAAAATAATGCCAATAATTTCAAGAACAACTGTTGTCATTTTGCAACTGCAAATTTTGTTCTGATTTGATAAGCTGCCAAGCGTTACTACACAGAGAAAAATGTGCTTGGCTGAATACATCCCTTGCGGCTTGTAGTTACCTCTGCTGCCACAAAGGTGGCTTTTCAAAAGTTTCTGTAGATGGGTGTGTCTCATTGCCATTTGCTCATTGAGCAGAACAGTGCCACATATCTCAGATGACAGAAAATTTTGATCTCTTGCAAGAAGTTCAGAAGTCTGCCTTTCTGACATTTATGTAGCAGTTTCAAATATCAGTTTCAATGAGCAGGAAAAATGTTAAACGAATGCCTAAAATGTAGCTTAGTAGAGCTGTCAAAGAGATTGTGTATGTGAAATGTGCAGTTAATTTAGCAGTAAACAAAATCATTTAGTAGTGAATCCAGTTGGTCTTCTAATATTAATAGAAATGGAGAAAAAATTATGGCTACTATTAATAACAAGGCTACTGATGAGGACACCTCAATCACTAAGGTCAGTAAAGGAAATAGAGTGATGGTAGTTGGGAAAGCTAAATATGTAACTAAAACTAAAAATATTTTAAGGTAAATAATATTAAAATAATTGATGGGGATCTAACTTCAGAAGTACAAAGAAAATTGAATGAAAGGCTAAAGCTATGTAGCAAAATATTTTCACCAAGGGAAATTCAACAGCTCAAAGTTATGAATTTGCACACACTTACGCTTAGAGCATGGCTTAAGGTTTATAAAAAATAAATTCTGGTCAGGCTGATTATTAATGAGATTGGTGGTCCTTTCAAAAAAGCTACTACAAAATGCCTTAATTTTTTAAATAAACATTTCCAGTATAAGAACCAACATTCAGTCAAGAACAGTTCTAACTTAGTCAGTAATATTCATCATGTACCAGTAATTGCAGACATGAAATTTGTGTCTTTGGACATAGTAAACTTATATACCAAAATAGCAGATGTCAGCACTATTAAAATTGTTAGGAGAAAATGAACTGAGCAGCTTGGATTATGTAGTGATGAGATTAATGAGTTTATTGATTTGTTTAGTTATGAAATACAATTACTTTAAACCTTATTATTCCAAAAGGATGGACTGGGTATGGGAAGTCCATTTCTTGTCAGCTAGTCAGTATTTTTTGTTAATTACATAGCAAACAAGCCTTTTTTTAAAAAAATCTCAGATTAACAGAAAAATAGTATTATTATTTCAGGTACATTGATAGTCATTGTTGTTAACAATGATGATACCAATACAATTGTCACAAAGTTTAATGGTTTATATAAGAAAATCAAATTTACCTGTTAAGTATAAATTAATGACTGAAAACTTTTTAGATTTGAATATTAGGAGTGAAAATGGGAAGCATGTTTCTGGGGTTTTCCAGAAAAGGATTTTCCAGAAAAATACTTGTACTGACAGTGTTTTAGACTTTCATTCAAACCACCCAGCATAAAAAAGCCTTTTTTAATTTTGCTGTCAGTCGCTTATTTAAGCTGCCATGAGCATATGCTGAGCATCAGTTAGAGCTAGATACCATTAAATACATTGCTAAACTGAATAATTATCCACCATATTACATAAGTAATATTTAAAATGAAGTTGCAATTAAAAGTCAACAAGAAGCTATACTGGTATGAGTATTACATTAAAAGACAGTAGCAGCAAATACAATTGTTTCTGATGTTGCAGTAAAATTACTATGACAGTGGCATCTGTTATTAAAAAGGCACTAAATTATAGTTTCATTTTTGACCACTAATAACCTTAGTCATATTTTAATTAATAGTGTTCACAAAAGAGAAATTTTTCATCTATCAGATGTTTACGAATTAGAACATCCTGACTGATGCATGTTATATGGGCCAGACGAGGAGGTGATTTGAAGTTCAATTTGATGAATACATAACCTTCTAAAGGAGGGAAATAGCCAAACAATCTAACTTTGTTGCCCCACTTAATTGAAAATGAACATAGTGTTCCATCTTTGACCTCATATTTGATATTGCTACAAAGAGGTGAGGAGTGCAGATTTATGAACCTCCTGAAGGAGATCAAAATTTTTTGTAATGTGAGGTCTTTGGCACTCCTCTATTCAGTGAGCGAGTGGCAATGAGAAGCACCAATTTTGGGAATTTTTTAAAAGTCACCTTTATGGCAGCAGAGGTAACTATAACCGTTGAGGGCTGTATTCTGCGTAGCATGCTCTTCTCTATGTAGTAATGCTGTGTAGCATGTCAGGTGAGAACAACATTTGTGGTTGCAAAATTACGATGTTTTTCCTGCAACTATTGGCTTTATTAATGTCAGTTCAGGTCATTATACTGTATCTTTAATTGAACTCTCAACAAATCTTGTATTGGGAGCTTTATTGTGTGTCACTTCCTCTTAATAGCCATGATACAGTCTGAGTGTATTATGTAGTGTGTTAGCATGTAGTTTTTTTTTTTTTTGTGTGTTCTGCAGGATCTGTGGGTTATTCCACTAAGTCATTATATTGGTCTTACTGTACCTCATCATCAGTTTAATGCAAAACTATTATTTTGTTATAACTGGAATGCTAGTCTCATACAGATGCCATTGATATGGAGGGTGACATTCATTCTCTATGACGTATACTGTAGCGGGTCGTATAGGTCTACAAACAGCAGTCTGAAATATGCTCACTATTTTTTATTTACTTAAATTTGGCATATTTCGTAACAGTACCTTTTCTGTGAAATGGTTACAAGATGATATTTGTCTTGGCTTCAGTTGTCTAGTGGAAGTATGATTCCACAATGCGGTTTCATCGGCTGCAGAAATGACCTGGTTCAATGCGTTTGGCTCATTTTTGGTGCTTCAAATACCATTTCCTCGAATGTGGTTTCGTCTTAAAGTTTATATAAAAAAATAGTAACATAATTCATTTTTTCCTGTTCACTAGCAAATTATTTATAACGGCAACCTGCACATTGTTCTACCGTCAACACACGCCAAGAGTTCACTGCCGACTGACTACAGTCAAAGATGACTCCAGTGTCAAAGACATTTTACGCAACACACAAGCTTCCACTTGTAATCAGTCTCTTTGATATTCTTCGTCACATTTACTAATGGTAATCAATATGCTTTCACTCTCAAAAATATAAGTAAATTAGCATATAATAAGGCAAATTACAATAAAAAAAATTCTGACAAAAATATAAGAAAACATTTACAATTTGATATCGACAAATCTGGTAGAAAATAACACATCTCCCAGGTCCATTACAAGTCTCAGTTTGAATTAAGCTATGTACATGCTAAGGTTGTGTGATAACATGCGCATTTACAAGACTGTGGAGTGTACATGACTCACTTCATGTTGTTGTTGTTGTTGTTGTTGTTGTTGTTGTGGTCTTCAGTCCTGAGACTGGTTTGATGCAGCTCTCCATGCTACTCTATCCTGTGCAAGCTTCTTCATCTCCCAGTACCTACTGCAACATACGTCCTCCTGAATCTGTTTAGTGTATTCATCTCTTGGTCTCCCTCTACGATTTTTACCCTCCACGCTGCCCTCCAATATTAAATTGGTGATTCCTTGATGCCTCAGAACATGTCCTGCCAACCGATCCCTTCTTCTAGTTAAGTTGTGCCACGAACTTCTCTTCTCCCCAATCCTATTCAATACCTCCTCATTAGTTACATGATCTACCCATCAAATCTTCAGCATTCTTCTGTAGCACCACATTTCGAAAGCTTCTATTCTCTTCTTGTCCAAACTAGTTATCGTCCATGTTTCACTTCCATACATGGCTACGCTCCGTACAAATACTTTCAGAAATGACTTCCTGACACTTAAATCAATACTCGATGTTAACAAATTTCTCTTCTTCAGAAACGCTTTCCTTGCCATTGCCAGTCTACATTTGATATCCTCTCTACTTCGACCATCATCAGTTATTTTGCTCCCCCATTTGCAAAACTCCTTTACTACTTTAAGTGTCTCATTTCCTAATCAAATTCCCTCAGCATCACCCGACTTAATTCGACAACATTCCATTATCCTCGTTTTGCTTTTGTTGATGTTCATCGTATACCCTCCTTTCATGACACTGTCCATTCCGTTCAACTGCCCTTCCAAGTCCTTTGCTGTCTCTGACAGAATTACAATATCATCAGCGAACAAATTTTTTATTTCTTCTCCATGGATTTTAATACCTATTCCGAATTTTTCTTTTGTTTCCTTCACTGCTTGCTCAATATACAGATTGAATAACATCGGGGATAGGCTACAACCCTGTCTCACTCCCTTCCCAACCACTGCTTCCCTTTCGTGCCCCTCGACTCTTATAACTGCCATCTGGTTTGTGTACAAATTGTAAATAACCTTTCACTCCCTGTATTTTACCCCTGCCACCTTCAGAATTTGAAAGAGAGTATTCCAGTCAACATTGTCAAAAGCTTTCTCCAAGTCTACAAATGCTAGAAACATAGGTTTGCCTTTCCTTAATCTAGCTTCTAAGATAAGTCGTAAGGTCAGTATTGCCTCACGTGTTCCAGTATTTCTACGGAATCCAAACTGATCTTCCCCGAGGTCAGCTTCTACCAGTTTTTCCATTCGTCTGTCGAGAATACACATCAGTATTTTGCATCCGTGACTTATTAAACTGGTTGTTCGGTAATTTTCACATCTGTCAGCACCTGCTTTCTTTGGGATCGGAATTATTATATTCTTCTTGAAGTCTGAGGGTATTTCGCCTGTCTCGTACATCTTGCTCACCAGATGGTAGAGTTTTGTCAGGACTGGATCTCCCAAGGCTGTCAGTAGTTCTAATGGAATGTTGTCTACTCCCGGGGCCTTGTTTCGACTCAGGTCTTTCAGTGCTCTCTCAAACTCTTCACGCAGTATCGTATCTCCCATTTCATCTTCATCTACATCCTCTTTCATTTCCATAATATTGTCCTCAAGTACATTGCCCTTGTATAGGCCCTCTATATACTCCCTCCACCTTTCTGCTTTCCCTTCTTTGCTTAGAACTGGGTTTCCATCTGAGCTCTTGATATTCATACAAGTGGTTCTCTGTTCTCCAAAGATCTCTTTAATTTTCCTGTAAGCAGTATCTATCTTACCCCTAGTGAGATAACCCTCTATATCCGTACATTTGTCCTCTAGCCATCCCTGCTTAACCATTTTGCACTTCCTGTCGATCTCGTTTTTGAGACGTTTGTATTCCTTTTTGCCTGCTTCATTTACTGCATTTTTATATTTTCTCCTTTCATCAATTAAATTAAGTATTTCTTCTGTTACCCAAGAATTTATACTAGCCCTCGTCTTTTTACTTACTAGGTCCACTACTACCTTCACTACTTCATCTCTCAAAGCTACCCATTCTTCTTCTACTATATTTCTTTCCCCCATTCCTGTAAATTGTTCCCTTATGCTCTCCCTGAAACTCTGTACAACCTCTGGTTCTTTCAGTTTATCCAGGTGCCATCTCCTTAAATTCCCACCTTTTTGCAGTTTCTTCAGTTTTAATCTGCACTCACTTCATACAGTATGTTATACATTTATACAGAGCTGGAGACTCCACAGTAAATAACATACTCACTTCATACAGTATGTTTTACTGTGGAGTCTCCAGCTCTGTATAACTGTGATATAGATCTTGTTTCATGCCAGTCAGTGTGTGATTCCTTTTTATTTCTTATATTTTCTAGCACTGATGGTAACTATACTGTATCTGAAATCTAGATCTGCAATGAAGTACACACTGGATTGATGCTGACTTCCTTCCTGTTTGAACATAAAAAAATCTGTGATGTTGCCCTGGGTTCTGTGTTAGGCCCTTTGTTATTCCGGCTTTATATAATTGATATGCAAACTACCTGACAATGGCAGATGCAGTTTTATTTACTGACCGCACAAGCCTTTTTATAAAAGATAAATGGTTTAGGTACAATACTTTGGTTATAAATAAGGGAAAGGCAGTATGTACAATTTCAGTAATATCAGAAGTAAAATTAAAAGTGGCATAAGAGGCAAGTTAGAGAGCTACGTTACTGTGTAAGCCCCACACACAAAATTTATAGCTATATGGATGAATGAGCACTTGAAACCGAAAAAGCATCTAGAATTTCCAAAGAAAAAAGCCAAATTAATCTTGTCATGTACTAAGAATGCTATGGGATTATTGTAGCATTAAATCATTATGTGTGTATGAACAGCTTTCTTAGGTATGACGTGATCTTCCGGGAAACACAGGTACAGCAAAACATGCTTTCAAACTAAAAAAAAGGACTATTAGTATGAAAGAAGTTTCTCAAAGACAGCCATAAAGGGAAACCATTAAAGATTGTGAAATAATGATGCTTTATAGCTTATACATTTATGAATGTGTATGCCTTCTGAAATCCCATTAGGAGTTTCTAACATTGAACAGTCAGGCTCATGACCATGAAACAACAAGCAGATACTATTTTCACACACACACACACACACACACACACACACTTTATCAAAAAGATTACTTCCTCTCCCCTAAATGCTTTTTAATGCATCCCCTCTTAAGATAAAGAAAATTAAAGAATTTTCTGATTCAAAGTAGAACTGAGACGCTTTTTAATAACCCACAACTTCTATAATGTTGAAGGAAAAAGTTTTTATTGCAAGTGTGTGTATGTGTGTGTGTGTGTGTGTGTGTGTGTGTGTGTGTGTGTGTGTGTGTTGGGGGGGGGGCCTCGCACTGTGTAGAACACTTATGAATACATCCATATAATGTACATTGTTAATACATGGATACATAAGTTTAATTTAATTGAACTGTAATGTGCAAGATGGGTAATATTGCTAAGATTTAGAAAGATATTGGCTGCCTGAAGTGTTAAATGTTCATACTCGTTATTTCATCATAATTGACATGTAAGTTATCCCAAGTGACATCAAATGAAAAGACTTGCAACTCGGTCACATTTAATTTTTTCATTTATGCTAATGGCACACAGCATATAATTTCATGAAGATTCATTTTTGCACCTGCACATGGCATAGATTCTCAGAGATCTGAGAAGCCATTACTTAGGCAGTTACTTGAGCTTTTCATTGGGTTTAGCACCCTGTTAGCATCCTGTAGTCACAGAATAAAACATTACAGAATTTGTACACAAATATAACTGATTTCAAGTATACATTCCTGCAGAATCAACTGAGTGGCTACCTGCTAAGAAAATTCAAGAACAGTAATGGCTGGCAGAAACTCTGGGTTGTCTTTACAAATTTCTGTCTATTTTTCTACAAGACATATCAGGTAAGTCATTGCCATTATTGCGTGAGCTTAAATTGATACATACAGTGATTTAACTTGATATTTCTATTAATAAACTTACTCTGTTGCAGGATGATTTTCCTTTAGCCAGTTTGCCTCTTCTTGGATATACTGTAAGCACACCTTCTGAGAAGGATGGAATACAGAAAGATTATGTCTTCAAACTCCAATTCAAGAATCATGTGTACTTCTTTCGTGCAGAAAGTGAATACACCTTTGGCAGGTGGATGGAAGTCATAAGCAGCGCAACACAGCACTCGGGACGCATTCGTCTCTTCAGTAGAAAAGATAGTGCACTAGAAGATAGTCACAGATAAAACCATGTTTGAAATAATGGAATATCCATATTCACCTTCCATTTTACATCACAGGATCAATGCTGTCAATGTGTTCCTTCTGAGCTACAGTATTCCATTTTTTGTACTTATAGTTCATTTTATAACCAGCTGTTGTTTGTAGCATATTTGAATACTGTCATCTGTTTTATCTGTCTACAGTAAAAGTAAATAAGGCCTACAATTATATGCAAGAGATTTCATGGCTGTTTTCCATCTGTGATATGATCCAACTGAAAGACATCAGGGCATGCTGAATAGCAACAAGTCCCTTCTGCTGCTTCTTTATTTGTTTAATAAACTGCAGTGTGGTTATTGCCAAAATTCTAGCTTTTTATTTGAGAGTATGTTACTGCAAACATTAACTTAGAAGCACTAGATGCATACATAATTGCTTAGCTTCTGTTGTAAATGCACGTACTTTTCTTTGTAATAATCCTGTACATCATTCAGTCACATTTTGTGTGTGACTGTAATTCAGTTCTTATAAAGGAATGTGTAAAATATGCAAGTGGTGAAAACTTTTCATGTTAGGATTTGAACTATTCCTTGCAATACTCCAGCATTAGTATTCTATGAATTTTATCTATTAAACAATCACATCTGATGTACATTCCACAGTGAACTGGCTAAGGATACAGATGCTGAATATATAGTTATCTAACTTCTGTTTACCTTCTGTTTCCCTTCCCCCGATCATCACTCTTGAGTGATTATTTGTGTGTCCTGCTGTTGTTTTGTAATGTTAATTCTGTTCATGATTTTTTTTTGTAACATCTTCTCATCTTGTGGTTATTTTGAAGTAAATTTGAAAGGTTGCAATTGTTTTTAACATTAACAGAGTGTGAATATGGTTTCAGGTGTGAGATAGTATTTTCTTCAATTTTCAGCACCTTTAGTGATTAAAAAATTATGACATGATGTGCATGTAGTTTTATAACAAATAAGAAAACATGATCAGTTGATCTCTTCTGCGAAACTGTGTACCATCTATGAAGTGTGTCATTTACACTATATAACTGAGAACCTACAGGTTACTTTTTTACTGTGAGTTGTAAAATGATGGCTAAAGATTTCTCGGGTCCTCCATTGCTGTATGGAATATGTTACTGCAAATTGTCCTTTGACTTTTCTTCATATCTGCAGTTTCAGATTTTCAACATTTAGTGTTGTTGATGAGCTAGGTGACAACATTTTCAGTTAATTACTTGTTTTACGTTCAAGGTACGTTTCTGGAAATTAAGATTTAAATGAAGAGACAAATGTTCATATGTCAGGTCTAGGATCTATTGTTACTGTTTTCTTACAATTCTCTTTGTTGCTTTTTATTACACTGTGGGCATACACTTGTAACCAAAGTTATAACTGTATGGAAAACAGGGAAAAAATCAGATGAAGAAGAAACATCTATAGCAAATCCAAAACCATTGACAAAATATTAATGAATCCCATCATTCAGAAACCAGAAGCTCATCTTCCACATTAGAAGAAATGGAGCATGCTCCTGACCTGCAAGTTTGGAGGTGCGTGCCTTTCATTTGTGCCAATGTATTTGTTGCACATTTATTTTGCGAGACAAGCAGGTTAATTTATCAGTGTAAACAGTCTTCTTTACTTCTGTGATATGATATATTCATCCCCAGTGTGTTAAAGAATACAAGGAAGAACTGTATTCAAAATGCAAAAGTGTAAAATCCAGATAAACTCAATGCAAAGCAGGAAGAAACTCACTCTTTCTAATTGTTGGAACAGGAACAATTGGAGCTTAGATAAAAGTCACACAAATGAAAAAATGTTTTTTTATCTTTTTTCTGATTGCTTACTATGCATTTTCAGTGCTTACATGAATTTTATGTCTTTGATTAGCTTTTCTTGAATGTGAGGACCTCATTGGCAGTAGTTGGAATTACAGTCTTAGTTCATACAGCAGGCTGTTATTTCCTTGTAACTCTTAATATTGGTATTGGGTGACTTTTACTTTCATGCATCTGTATGCTGTGCTTTACCTTTTCCTATTTTCTATCTGTTTCTTCCCTACAACACCAGAACAACTTCAAAAGATGAACTCTGCTTTTTCAGTTGTTGTCTGTTAGTCAAACTGTAATTGCCCCTATTTTTGCATTTGGTGAGCCCACTCTCTTTTTCTGTCCCATGCATCACAAATATCATCAGGCTGCACAGTTCATTACAAATGTTAGAATATATAGACTGATAAAAATGGCACTCACGTGAAATTTATTCAAGGTGCCATTGCTCATGTAAATGTAACACTTGGTTAGAGAAA
Organism: Schistocerca nitens; assembly: GCF_023898315.1. Classification (NCBI taxonomy): domain Eukaryota; kingdom Metazoa; phylum Arthropoda; class Insecta; order Orthoptera; family Acrididae; genus Schistocerca; species Schistocerca nitens. The sequence continues at coordinate 357,266,489 of NC_064615.1, forward strand.
ACATCTTATTCATAAATTATATATAGAAAAGAAATAAAGCATTTATTATGGAAGTTTCTGTAATGATAGTGAAAGTGGTAGTATGGAAGTGATAGTACTAGTAATTGCTATCTAAAAAGTCGTACCGTTTTCTTCTTATCTTGAAGAAACAAAAGAAAATCATTAGAAGCAGTTATTATGGAGGCTGACTTAAATGTTCGATGAATTCCTGTACTTGTGTAAAGTAGCTGACTCTACCAAGGAAGAAGAAATTTTGTGATCACTGATTTTACAATTTTTCTAATTGAGATTGATCTTGTTATAGAAAACTGGTATCATCATTGTTTAGAATTATCTGCTTCAGACCATTCAGTAGCAGTGAATACCTTGGATCAAATAGAACCAAAGGCTAAGCTCCCCCCCCCCCTCCCCCCCATTGTGGATTGCCAGGGAGGGAATTCACATGAACTTTCACATATGTCACTTGGGAAGTGTCCATTTGTGTTTTCATTTTATGTGTGGTGACAGTGAAGAGAAATTGAACACTTCATTTTCTCACTTTTTTGTGTGTGATCCAGTGATATGATATTTTCTTGGCAGAATTATTTTCATGCCAGAAAACCATATTTAGTGTCACTATAATCATGCTGTGTGCCAATGTAACAGAACTCTTACCTTAGCCTGACTGTTTCTCCTGTGGCCTTGCAAAATAAAAGAGAGAGAAAATGAAGAGTCTGAAAAATTACTGGAGGCATGTAAAATTTATGAGGACAGTCCCCATAGTACAACACTTATTAGAATAATGATAACAGAGAATTAACAAAATTGGTGTTGTCAGTTTTAGCCACCATTACATTTTGTGCAACTTAGTGCAAAAGAAAAAGTAATTTTGTCTCAAAAGGCCTAATATGTATGCTATGCATGTCTTGGCATACCTTTTCTACACATTTTAGTGAACCTTAATTTGTGATAATTGTGTTTTGTGCCCTTTATTGGCATAAATGTGTAAATACTGAAAAGTTGACTGGCAGTTGAAGTGTCTTTCATTCCAAAATTTATTATTCCAATGTTGCATTTGTTTAATGTCAAGAGTCATATTTCTTGCAAGAGACATTAATTTTGTGGTTGTCAGTTTGTTGTAAAATTGTTGGCATTTAAGTCACTGTAGTCGCTATGTATTCTGTTGAAGTTTCTGGCAGAAGTCTTTCTTATTGTCATTATCCCTCTTCTTAGAATTAATGTGATGTTACAAGTGATATTGTTGACATTTCTGAGGACATGTATCCATCATGAATATTGTTATTTATTTATTTTTTTGCAAGTTGCTTTTGTACATAACATAATGAACTGATAGAAATTTCTGATTTCTACTTTGAAGAGAAGTTTTCTGTATTGCATTTGAATGCTTTCCATTTGTAATAGTTTAATGAAACAGACATAATGTAAATCTATTTTTATGGAATATTTTTACTTGTAAGTTTGTAATATTTCTGTTCATCAATTGTGATTTATATAGAATAAAATTAGTAAAAGTTCAAGAAATATTGCACTCAATAGAAGTTAACATTTATTATATCAATACTGAAATTAGAGATATCTGCAGGTAATCCTGTTATTTTTTGTGACAGGGAGGATATGTCAAGATATATTAAATATTTAGAAGTCCTACCAGCAATCTTATTACACTGGAAAATTTGTCTTATGGTGGAATCTTGGTGTCTTTCACATGTTCCACAATGTAATGTTACCAGCCACTCGAGGGAGGGATGGAGTGGCAATAGGCTCAATATTTTCAGATCCATTATGGTACAGATGTTCTCCAAAAGATGATACAAGCAATAAAAGAGCCAGTTATAATAGTAATAGAAGGTACACACTGACGACAGATTGTTACCCACCCAGTTGTATTTGATAATACCACAGAACCTTTGAAAAGTGCATATTTATACTGGAAGAGTTTATCCATTCACAGACTGTGCTTAATAAATCCCATCATTAAGGAGAGCTTCAGGAATGTGGAATGAAGAAATTAGTATCTGCAGTGGCACAAGTAGCTCTATTGTAGGCTATTTTTGTAAAGTGTGCTAATAGGCAATTACAATTAATGTTAATCTGATCACATTTTAAATTATGGGAATTAATTTGGGATTAATATATTAGGAGAACTGCAAGTACTTTGAAAACAGTCATTGCTCTTCTGCCTGCAGTACTCAGCTGTTGTTTTTATCTTATATTTCCTACTAAGTGTACTTGTCACAGAAACTGTCAGTTGTTTGCAAGTATGTAACAAAATAGTTTAAATCAGGCAAGTAAGTGAAGTTAGGTTAAATAAAATGTGGCAAATCAATTGGTAACTTTTGAGGTAAGATATTCTATGAATTGTACAATGAAATTATGTTGCTTGCAGTATTGATTCAGAACTTACCATTTTACTTAGAAAGCAAGTGGTCTGTCCATTGTACAAAAACTGTTTTGGATGAGCTGTAACACCTTACTGACAGCTAACTCATTAAAACTGGAGAATCAGATTCCTTTTGATAAGAACAGAAGACAGAAATGTCTGTAGCATTGGGAGAATTAACTGGGCTCAGTTTCTTGTGATTTGTGGAGCTTAATATAAACCTAAAACGTGATAAATTCATGTGTAATATGAACCTACGAATACTGAGTCTTACATCTGTGTAATTTTGCTAGATGCCTGAGTAATGGAGATCATTTTGTGGTTCCATTTGCCATATAAAAACTATTAAGATGTCAATAGCATAGAAATACAGCTTATTTGGACAGAAGAGAAAAATCATGAACAACTGCAGGTGGCCTTACATCCAGATAAATGGCAAAAATAGATTATGAAATCTCTGACTTTCAGAAATTGAACCCAAAGCAGTCCATTCCGCAGGATAGAGTAAATTTGTTACTTTTTTCTCGTGAATGTATCAAAATAGCCCTGTTGTCCACCAGTCGACATGCAGGCAGGGAAATCAGGATGCGCTCAGTGTAAAGACACTTCAGCTATCAAGATATTAGCAGTAAATTTTCAGAGTGTTCGGAATAAAGTTCCTGAATTTACTGCCCTCCAGGAAGTGTGTGGCGCGCAAATTATTCTCGGGACTGAGACCTGGCTGAACCCCGAGATAGGTAGTTTTGAAATATTTAGTGAGGGTTGGAACGTGTATCAGAAAGACAGATTAGACACCGTAGGAGGTGGTGTCTTCATTGCAGTTTACAAAAATATTGTGTCTACTGAGGTCGAAGTAGAGTGTGATTGTGATGTTATCTGGACACGTTTAACAGGGCTAGGAGAAATAAAGGTAATTGTTGGGTGTTATTACTGGCCACCAGGTTCCACCGTGACAGTTCTAGAATCATTCAAAGGGAGTCTACATTCTATATCGCGGAAGTACCCGGATCATGCTATATTAGTCGGAGGAGACTTCAACCTACCTAGTGTAGACTGGGATGTCTATGGATTCATTACAGGTGGTACAGACAAGCCGTTGTGTGAATTACTTTTGAACACATTATCTGAAAACTGTCTTGAGCAGCTAAATCGGCAGCCAACGCATAATGGAAATATTTTAGATCTGGTAGCCACGAACAGACCAGACCTCATCGACGGTGTCAGTGTTGAGACAGGGATTAGTGATCATGATGTTGTCATTACGACTATGGTTACGAAAGTTAAAAAGTCGGTTAAGAAGGCTAGGAGAGTATTCTTACTAGAAAGAGCAGATAAGCTGTTGTTAGCATCCCACTTAGCAAATGAATCAACTTCATTTACTTCCGGCATGATGGACATGGAAGAATTATGGGCAAATTTTAAACACATTGTAAATCACGCATTGGACAAGTATGTGCCGAAAAAGTGGTTTACGGATGGAAAAGACCCACCGTGGTTTAACAGCGCATTCACGGTACAAGAAAGATTGGAAGAATGAGGACAGGCAAAAGTTAGTAGAGATTCGTGCTGCTGTAAAAAGAGCGATGCGCAAAGCATACAACCACTACCACCGTCATATCTTAGCAAAAGATCTTTCTGAAGACCAAAGGAAATTCTGGTCTTACGTAAAATCGGTAAGCGGGTCGAAGGCTTCCATCCAGTCACTCACTGATCAGTCTGGCCTCTTCCATCCGGTCACTCACTGATCAGTCTGGCCTCTTCCATCCAGTCACTCACTGATCAGTCTGGCCTGGAAATGGAAGACAGCAAAACGAAAGCTGAAATTTTAAATTTAGCATTTGAGAAATCTTTCACGCAGCAGAATCGTACAAACATACCGCCGTTTGAGTCTCGTAGAGATTCCTGTATGGAGGACATAGTGATAGACATCCCTGGGGTTGTGAAGCAGTTGAATGGGTTGAAAATAAATAAATTGCCAGGTCATGATGGGACTATTCCAATTCGGTTTTACAAAGAGTACTCTACTGCATTGGCTCCTTACTTAGCTTGCATTTGTCGCGAATCTCTTGCCCAATGTAAAGTCCCGAGCAACTGGAGAAAAGCGCAGGTGATGCCTGTATATAAGAAGGGTAGAAGGATGGATCCTCAAAATTACAGACCAATATCCTTAACATTGGTTTGTTGCAGGATTCCCGAACATATTCTCAGTTCGAATATAATGAATTTCTTTGAAACAGAGAAGTTGCTGTCCATGCATCAGCACAGCTTTAGAAAGCATCGTTCCTGCAAAATGCAACTCGCCCTTTTTTCACATGATATCTTGCGAACCATGGATGAAGGGTATCAGACGGATGCCATATTCGTTGACTTCCAGAAAGCGTTTGACTCGGTGCCCCACTGCAGACTCCTAACTAAGGTACGAGCATATGGGGTTGGTTCCCAAATATGTGAGTGGCTCAAAGACTTCTTAAGTAATAGAAACCAGTACGTTGTCCTCGATGGTGAGTTTTCATCAGAGGTGAGGGTATCATCTGGAGTGCCCCAGGGAAGTGTGGTAGGTCTGCTGTTGTTTTCTATCAACATAAATGATCTTTTGGATAGGGTGGGAAGCAATGTGCGGCTGTTTGCTGATGATGCTGTGGTGTACGGGAAGGTGTCATCGTTGAGTGACTGTAGGAGGATACAAGATGACTTGGACAGGATTTGTGATTGGTGTAAAGAATGGCAGTTAACTCTAAATATAGATAAATGTAAATTAATGCAGATGAATAGGAAAAAGAATCCCATAATGCTTGAATACTCCATTAGTAGTGTAGTGCTTGACACAGTCATGTTGATTAAATATTTGGGCATAACATTCCAGAGCGATATGAAGTGGGACAAGCATGTAATGGCAGTTGTGGGGAAGGCGGATAGTCATCTTCGGTTCATTGGTAGAATTTTGGGAAGATGTGGTTCCTCTGTAAAGGAGACCGCTTATAAACACTAATACGACCTATTCTTGAGTACTGCTTGAGTGTTTGGGATCCCTATCAGGTTGGATTGAGGGAGGACATACAAGCAATTCAGAGGCGGGCTGCTAGATTTGTTACTGGTAGGTTTGATCAGCATGTGAGTGTTACAGAAATACTTCAGGATCTTGGGTGGGAGTCTCTGGAGGAAAGGAGGCGTTCTTTTCATGAATTGCTACTGAGGAAATTTAGAGAACCAGCATTTGAGGCTGACTGCAGTACAGTTTTACTGCCGCCAACTTATATTTCACGGAAAGACCACAAAGATAGGATAAGAGAGATTAGGGCTCGTACAGAGGCATATAGACAGTCATTTTTTCCTCGTTCTGTTTGGGAATGGAACAGGGAGAGAAGATGCTAGTTGTGGTATGAGGTACGCTCCACCACGCACCGTATGGTGGATTGCGGAGTATGTATGTAGATGTAGATGTAGAGTCAGAACCAGAGAAATAAGAAACACTGAAAATAAGAATTCTGTCGAGTATGTTTCTTGTGGAGAAGAAAGTGATAGGTTGGGGAATGTTAAAAAGAAAATGTGGGTCACTCAGACGCCAGGATGAGAGAGATCTATCAGTAGTAAGAATGCGAGAAGATAAAGATGAAGGGAGTGGCATCAGAGAGCAGATCAGAGGTGGTACACTGGCAAGCATTCTGCCAGGTTGTGTCCGTAGCTGATAAGGATGTAGTGAGAAGTAAAGATAGGCAAGAGAGGTGAGAAATGTATAGTGCAATTAAGAATTAGGGGAAAAGTAAAGAAAAGAAATGAGTTTTATATATAATGAAAAAAAGAGGGAGGGGGACATTGTTAACTGAGACAAAGTCTATGAGGGTTTGGGATTTGTTGGATGACTCTAGGAGTATACTAAAATCCCCCGAATATTGCTTACATAGAGATTGTGAGGGCAAGATTAGAATAGCTACATCACACAAAGATGCATTCAAACAATAATTCTTCCTGTTCTCTATATGGGAACAGAACAGGAAGAAACACTAATAACTGGTACAATGGGATGTACCCTCTGCCATGCACTTCACAGTGGTTTGCAGAGTATGGATATACACTCCTGGAAATGGAAAAAAGAACACATTGACACCGGTGTGTCACACCCACCATACTTGCTCCGGACACTGCGAGAGGGCTGTACAAGCAATGATCACACGCACGGCACAGCGGACACACCAGGAACCGCGGTGTTGGCCGTCGAATGGCGCTAGCTGCGCAGCATTTGTGCACCGCCGCCGTCAGTGTCAGCCAGTTTGCCGTGGCATACGGAGCTCCATTGCAGTCTTTAACACTGGTAGCATGCCGCGACAGCGTGGATGTGAACCGTATGTGCAGTTGACGGACTTTGAGCGAGGGCGTATAGTGGGCATGCGGGAGGCAGGGTGGACGTACCACCGAATTGCTCAACACTTGGGGCGTGAGGTCTCCACAGTACATCGATGTTGTCGCCAGTGGTCGGCGGAAGGTGCACGTGCCCGTCGACCTGGGACCGGACCGCAGCGACGCACGGATGCACGCCAAGACCGTAGGATCCTACGCAGTGCCGTAGGGGACCGCACCGCCACTTCCCAGCAAATTAGGGACACTGTTGCTCCTGGGGTATCGGCGAGGACCATTCGCAACCGTCTCCACGAAGCTGGGCTACGGTCCCGCACACCGTTAGGCCGTCTTCCGCTCACGCCCCAACATCGTGCAACCCGCCTCCAGTGGTGTCGCGACAGGCGTGAATGGAGGGACGAATGGAGACGTGTCGTCTTCAGCGATGAGAGTCGCTTCTGCCTTGGTGCCAATGATGGTCGTATGCGTGTTTGGCGCCGTGCAGGTGAGCGCCACAATCAGGACTGCATACGACCGAGGCACACAGGGCCAACACCCGGCATCATGGTGTGGGGAGCGATCTCCTACACTGGCCGTACACCACTGTTGATCGTCGAGGGGACACTGAATAGTGCACGGTACATCCAAACCGTCATCGAACCCATCGTTCTACCATTCCTAGACCGGCAAGGGAACTTGCTGTTCCAACAGGACAATGCACGTCCGCATGTATCCCGTGCCACCCAACGTGCTCTAGAAGGTGTAAGTCAACTACCCTGGCCAGCAAGATCTCCGGATCTGTCCCCCATTGAGCATGTTTGGGACTGGATGAAGCGTCGTCTCACGCGGTCTGCACGTCCAGCACGAACGCTGGTCCAACTGAGGCGCCAGGTGGAAATGGCATGGCAAGCCGTTCCACAGGACTACATCCAGCATCTCTACGATCGTCTCCATGGGAGAATAGCAGCCTGCATTGCTGTGAAAGGTGGATATACACTGTACTAGTGCCAACATTGTGCATGCTCTGTTGCCTGTGTCTATGTGCCTGTGGTTCTGTCAGTGTGATCATGTGATGTATCTGACCCCAGGAATGTGTCAATAAAGTTTCCCCTTCCTGGGACAATGAATTCACGGTGTTCTTATTTCAATTTCCAGGAGTGTAGATGTAAATGTAAATGAAAACAAAGACATAGTCATCATTAGTGGACAAAAACATGCTATAGAAAAAATGTGGTGGGAATGACATATTGTAAGAGATGAATTTGAAAACAGTTCTGGTTTTCTTAATTTCAATAGGATGTCACCATTTGATTTTAAAATTCTAATGAGTTTTATAGGGCCTGTTGTCTCAAAGAGAGACACAAATTTCAGAAAAGCACTTGCTGTGAAGCAAAGACTTGCTGTTACTCTTCGCTTTTGACATCGTGAGATTCCTGTCAATGCCTTGCATTTTTATTCCACATTTCAAAACCAACCGTACCTCCAAATAGTTCCAGCAGTTTGTGAAGGTTTGGTTGAAGGATTAAAGGATTATGTAAACGTAATTCATTTAATAGTACTAACACATATATTTAATTTATCAGAGATTTATTTTTATATGTATATTAACACTCTGCCATCCGGTGAAACCACAGTGGTGTCATGCACAAAATAGCAGTCAACGGCCAGCGACACCACAGTGGTGTCATGTGCATACTATCGGTCAGTGACCAGCGACACCACAGTGGTGTTATGAGCATAGTATCATGCAGTGGCTGGCGACAGTACTTTAGTATCTTTAGCATTCTGTTGTTGTTTTGTTTAGGTAACAATAAGTTACACACATCAACATGTTTTTTGTTTTTATAAGTACTTGTGCCCTTTCATTGTGGCAGATGATAGAGACAATACAATTATTAACGATGAATGCGCGGAGCATAACTTGGAGGTTGCCACTACATCGCATATGTCTCATCATGATCTGGTCGACAGACTTTCCGGTCACATAAAGCAGTACCAACGAATAGGCCTACGTATTTCCGAAATGATAAACGAAAATGAAGAAACTGCCATATATGTTCCAAAAAACAAAAAGAACAACAAACTTAATGTGCAAGTCTTGTGGAGTTGTGTTACATCTTGGAGACTGTTTTGCCACATATCATATGAAAGAGAAATACTAAGTAACAAAGATAATGCAAATAAACAAATACATGAAACAAACAAATATTGTATTTATTTACATATGTATATCTTCGAAATTTCATGAAAGTAGGGGAACAGGGTTGATAACTTATGAGAACTAACAATGAAATTAGTAAAATGTAACAGTTTATAATCTCCCGATGATGTCAAGAATGGCTGGTGACAAGCCAAGTAATCCAAATTAGTGCTGTCAGTGAATAAAATTGTACGAGATGCGTGGATGGCAAAGTGTTAAAATTATTACAAATCGTCTTCACCAGCATTTTTAAAAGACATTACTTCTGCTCCAGTGTCACTGGTTTTTTGAATGAATGTGGCAGGGGAATCTGCAGTTGGTGAATCCCCCTGCCACATCAACATTCATTACTGACTCCTCCCTTCTAAATAAAATCACCTCTACCTCAAATGGAATATCACAATTTTTGTTGTTGTCACTTCCCTTATGTAGTCTGGCAGCTCACACAGATTGCTGATGATCAACTTCCTGCAGTCACTTACTGAATCCTGTAGTCATTGTTCTTGTTGCTGCAGAACATTCTGAAACATTTCTGTAGACTGGTTTAAAGGCCCGCTTCTTTCACACCCCTCTTCACCCACTTGTGTGGAAGAGGTATACTTGCTGGTTCATCTGGACTCTGAGGATCTTCCATCTTTTGTGGAACCTGAAGTCAGATTTTCTTGTTGCAGATGCCAGCAACAGAAGACATATAATATGCAAAAGAAAGTGTTTTCATCCAGGTACTCCATTTCCCCCATTGTGTGGGAGCAATTGATAGGGAGAAAATTGTCCTACACTTTACAATTACAAAGAATGAATGTTTAACTGGAGAAACATAGCCACTACCATATGTATTCCTGGCTGACAGATAATGTTTTTCCATTAGGAAAATTCACAAAGCTTTATCCACATTGTCTAGAGCAGATGTTTGGAGAAAATACATTCAGTATTATGGCTTCATTGTTTTTTGTCTTCCGAAAACCAGTGTTGTTGCTACCTGAGAAGGCACGAATTGTCACTATGTCAGCAGTGTGTAAGGAGCTATAACAGTCCACAGGGGAGCTTTGATTCTTATTCCCTGCAGACAGATGAAGTGATCGCAGGGGCATGGAGATGAGATGCTACTGCATCATCTATCACTGCACTCCCAAATATACCACAGAGAACAGAGAACTTCAAACACATATAGAGAAATCTGTGCTTCATTTGCAAATTACTTTGTAAGTCCACACAGAGTTGTACCATGGCAAAATAATTACACCTGCATACTGTGTTATAGTACAGAATACGAATAAAACATAAGCAAGCACAACCTCGTTTACCTCTTTATACACTGTATCTTGAGTTTTATTTGGTTTCTGAATATCATCCAGGAACTGTTCACAATTGAAGCCAAACCACTGTGGTTGATACAAAGAATCTGTACCACTTCAAGATTTATTGTTGTCTTCAATATTTTGCTTCTCACTTCTGTATTAAGATTTGAGAGATTCGGTTTTCTAAATCCACATCACTACTGATGGTGCCAAGAAACACAGCAATTTTCTGTTACAAGTAATGCTTCAGTTTAGTATTTTTGTAACTGGCACTTTGCATGTTCCAGAGGCAATATTCTGTCTCATAGAGTGCGACAAGTTTGTATGTTTTGTTTCTTGCCTACTCCATTTTTGAAAAGGAACACACAATGCAATGCAATGCAAGACAATACCCAGCACTACAGAAAGTAGGACAGAGCCTAACTGACACTAAAACTAACACTAGCACTGCACAATGGCATTTTAGTAGTGGTAGCAGACCAGAAACAATGTTCCTTTGATCTGTACTGACACAGCTGTGGAATGCTGATTTGGTTTTTGTAACATGTTGGTAACACCAGTAGTCCAGTGCTGTCAGTGAAAAATTTTGCGAACATTGTTGCAGAACATGTTTCAAACTCAGTATAAACTAATCTATTCTGTAGACATGTGCTGCAACTGGGTATCAGGTGTCCCCACGGTGGACAGTTCTTCTATATCGATTCATGCACTCAGCCAGTTTAGGTTTGTCATGCCTATATAAACCACTTTGCAACTGACACCAGTTAATGATAAATGTGTGGTGTCAGTAGTTTCTCTGCCACTGATACTATAGCAGTTAGCCGTGGTTGGGCTGGACTAGGTTTTAGTGGGCGAGTGGATGGGACAGGTTCTGCAGTGGAGATAATTGCATGGGTAGGAACCTTGGTTAGGGACAATGGGTTGGGAATGTCATTGGTATGACTAGCGTGATATGGAGGTTAGGAATGTGACAAAAAGGGACAGCAGATGGCCTGAGGAAGCTGTGAGGAAGAGGATCTCATTTCAAAGCTTGATGAAAAAAGGAGTGGCTTTAGCAGAGTAATGTGATGTGGCATTCAAGATCTGGTTGGGAGTGGGTGGCAAATAGAGTCCTCCTAAATTTTTGGAAGTGAGAAGTGTGTTAGTCAGAGGGTGAGAGGAGTGTACTGCGCTGGAGATTTGTAAGTGAATATGGTGTGCGAGGTATTTGTGGAAAAGGGAGAGACAGTTGATGTATGTGTTGAGGGATTCAGCGCTGGAGCAGATATATTTGCTGTGGCTTCCTAGGCTGTAGGGAATGAAGTGTTTGATGTGAAAGTCTTGGCATCTGTCCAAGTGTCAGTATTTTTCCTTTTCAGCTTTCATTTTTCTATCGCCAGTACTACAACTTTCACTTTCTGAAGGTAAGTACTGGCCAGCAATTATGTCTCACAATTTATTGTTTCTTTTTGGAAATGTTGAGTCATACACAGACACAAAAAAGAGACTGTCAGCCAAAAAGCCGCCTTCTTGTGACACACACACACACACACACACACACACACACACACATACACATTCATGCAAATGCAACTCTCACACAGATGAGGCCACTGTTTCTGGCTGCCAAGGCCAGACTGGATTTTCCGTTGCTTAATTTATTAATTTTTTTGATTGAATTTTCCTGCAGGGATTGAAATGTGTCCCATATGGCAGTGGGTGAATCAGCTGGTGGCAAATCAGAATCTGGATGTGGGCTGCTGTTGTCATGGCGATTCAAACTGTGTGGCAAGCCACCAGTAAAACATCAATGGTTGTAATAGTTCTTTATTCATGTCAATTACAATGGTGGAACAGAAGTCGGAGATACACTGTTGGGCTCCATGACATACGGTTCGTGGTTGCAAAGTGTGCCAGGTCAGCATTACACTACAATTTTAAACAATAATTTGTGGTAATGAATTTCAGCAGTTCTAAAAAATCACAGATGTATAACTAGAAGTAAAAACTTTTCAAAAAATTGAAATTGGTATTTGGGTACAAGATAATCGAGCTATTTTCTGACATGCTACAACCAGAAATTATATGTCAAAACACGTGTTTTAGAGAGATCTTTTCTTTGTGCTCACCCAGAAAAAAACAAAAATTGATAAAAAGGGCGAATTAAAATGAAAACTTACGTGCAATGAAAGGCATTGGAATCTAATGTGGGGTATGTATTTTGCTTCTGTAGCCAATGACTGTGTAGCGTACCCTGGTGATGTGAGTGCAGTGACCTCCAGTGTATTGTGTGTGAACTTCTTGTTGTTCACTGTGCTGAGTGGTCAAAATGGAGTGCCAATGAGTGCTGTTTGCACTTCAACTCACTGCTTGCTGCCGTGTGAACCCAGCAGGTTTCATATTTTCCTTCACTTGTGATACTTATTTATGGCAATGAATATGAAATAAAGTTAAGCTTGCTATGACTTCAGCGTTTCTCTGTCCCAGCAATCCGTTAGATTTATAACAATCTATCTGCCATCACAATGCATTAAACGCCATTGAGGACTACAACAAAGGCAAACAGACATCGCACAACTGTTCACTGAATACGCCCTGTTAATTGAGGTGCCGCAAATAGCAGACGGAGTAGCTTACATTGGCTGCAGTCAGTAGAGGCAAGCCGTAAATTAAAAGACCTCATTACCAAATGCTATACATTTGAAAATAACTACACCATACATAACACACATGAACTCATAAGCCTAATTAAAAACATCCACATCCCACCAACAGCAACCTGTACACAAACATCCCTGTCAAAGAGGCTATTAACATTATAAGAAACAATCTGCTTAAATATAAGAAGATCTGTGAACTCATAGAAATACTTTCACTTATTCTAGAGCATAATTACTTTAGCTTCAACAACAAACTGTACCAACAACATGATGGTTTGGCAATGGGAAGTAGCTTAGCTGGGATATTGGCTGACACTTACGTCAACCATATAGAACAAAAATTCTTCTCAACCAACCAGCACATCTCAAACAAAATAATCTACTACAGAAGATATGTTGATGATACAATCTTGCTTTTTGATGGCACAAGCAATGAAATAGATACATTAGCAGCAGATCTAAGCAAAATGCACAAAAATATTAAATTCACAGTTGAACATGAAACTAATAAAAGCATTAACTTTCTTGACCTGAAAATTTGCAATAGTAACAATAAACACCAATTTAGTATTTACAGAAAACCTACCACCACAGATGTCAGTATTGGCAACTCATCTTGCCACCCCTGCCAGCAAAAAATGGCATATTTCAGAACACTGCTACACCGAATTAAAAAAGTACCAATGAGTGACACGGACCAACAAAATCAAATCAATATAATTAAAACAGTTGCTCATAATAATGGATATAAACCCACAATAATAGAATAACTCTACAACAAAATGCAGACAAAAAACACAGATCCACTTCACAGCAGTCACTTCAAGCTAAATCAGTGTGCCACTGAAGCCAATCCTAAATATGCTACTCTGCCATACATAGGCTCACTTTCATACCAAATAGCAAACTTATTTAAAAAGAAGAAAAATATCACAATCAGCTTTTCCACAAACAATAAATTACAACAAAAAGTAATCCATGATGTAAATACCTCCAAGAGTCCCTATTGTAAATCAGGAATATACAAACTCAAATGTGATACACGCCCAAAATTCTACATCGGACAAGACAGGCAGAAGTTTTGAAATTAGATACAAAGAACATATTGATGCTTTAAGACTTGGTAACTTGAACAAATCAGCATTTGCAGCCCATATTGCTGAAGAAAACCATTCAGTGGGAAACATTGAGGACAACTTAAAAATTTTGCATCTAGCAGAAAAAGGAGCCACAATGAATATATTATTGCATCTAGCAGAAAAAGGAGCCACTATGAATATATTAGAAGAATTAGAAATACACACAGCACCCGAGACTATATCCGTAACGAACAAACAGAGATGCTAACACCCCTTTCCTGAAAAATTTCCAAAAATTACTTTCCAGCCTCAAAAGCAAATAATATTAGTACACCTATCTGCAGATCAAGAAGCAAATTTATATGTTACTATAATTCTCATATTACTAAATGTAATTAAATAATATACTATTTTACCTATAGAGTTCTATATAAAAAAACTTTATAATTAATTTAAAAATATCAACCCAAAAATTCAATGTCTCTGTACTAGTGTAAAAGGCATTACAGTTGCGTAAATGAATATATGATCCTTTCCAAACATAGGACATCATCATCAAATGTTACGATGTATCATAGCATCTGTGATACTCATATGTTTGTAAGCTCTTTATATGTATCAAAACATGTGGTGCGTGGTAGAAATCTTCTCAGTGACAAATCTAAAGTGTTTAGTGAGAACAATTTACATGTGCAACAATAAGAATGCAGTGGGAATGCATTTACATCTGTTGGACGAATGTTATGGAAACAAACACTCCAAACCGACGTTTCGGGTCTAGTGTAGCAGGGGATACAACCGGTCGGCTTTGAACAATGATGTCATTCCTTAGTCATACATAGTAATGTCTTCACTTCGAGGCATAGATAATAAAGCAGTTCTGTGTTCTAATAAGCGCTATCATTAAAATAATTGAATGTGAATCTAAAAGCGATCGTTTATCTATATTTCACTATTTTACCATATTTCACTTTCTTATTCCACCAATATGCTTCAGTAGCTGATAAGTGTTTTTTGGCTTATTAAAAAAAAATCTCACAAGATAGAAGAAACTGATCCTACTTCATTAAGCAAAACAGCAAAAGCTGTTATGTTTTAGTTTAGTTTTTTTATTGATTGCTTAATAAAGTAGGATCAGTTTATTCTATCTCGTGAGATTTTTTTTTTTAAGCCAAAAAACACTTATCAGCTACTGAAGGGAGCTACAACACTAAGAAGAATCGCTTCTCGGCTTTTGACAAGATCAATGTTTATCTCTCTCGCATTCCTTTGTTTCTCAACATTCTCCTCAGCTATTTCATCTTTGTAATACATGCTCTCTGGCGACTTGTGACGTCATTGTTCAAAGCCGACGGGTTGTATCCCCTGTTACACTAGACCCGACGTTTTACGTAAGTCACATGCAACGAAAATCTGTAACGCAACGATCTGTGTGTGGCGTGTTTATAATTATGTATTATTTATATTTTAGGAAAATTAATCTGTAAAAAAACACACAACATGTCATAAAGAAAGCGTGTAAACCGTCTGAGGATGAATCACAACTATTCGAAACTGGTAACGGTGCCCTTGAATAAAGGAACTGAAAGTAAATTTGTGGCTGGTTGCTGTCCTAACACCAACATTCCGGATTCTGTCAACAGGCTCCAAGCATAACTACTTTAAGTAAAATTAACATAAGGTCATGAAGAGTATATGAGGTATAACTATATAAATTAAACACAAGTGGAAGCTGCGTTCACTCCATTTGCTATACACCAGTAGCATCTGACGCGACAGCTGCTATGTGATAGAGCAGAGGGGTGAAGTGTCGCACGGTGTGTGTACGTGCAGTGTTGCATGGTGTAATGGCTGAATTGCGGCTGTCAAGGTGTATGCCGGCCGCCAGATGCTATGTGATAGAGCAGAGGGGTGAAGTGTGGCACGGTGTGTGTACGTGCAGTGTTGCATGGTGTAATGGCTGAATTGCGGCTGTCAAGGTGTATGCCGGCCGCCAGATGCGCTGTGTTCTGCATGTAATAAGTGTGTGGGGTCCTGCCCACTCGTTGCATATTGGGTGCCTAAGGAATGCTGCATTCTCGGAATGCCATACAACGATTCAAGCAAATAACATTAGTAGTTTTATTTCAATAAAGCAGATTGACATAACTTTGAATTAAGAATGGTGTCACAAGTGATGGGCCACGTGCAACATAAATCTGAGTCCTTTGCTATGTACAATGTTCGTGCAAGTTAGACACACAGTTTGTGGATCACTAATAACTGCTATTGTAGCGTTCTCTGCTAGACCTGTCTGTATACTGTCCAAATACTGAGCCGTCGAGGCTGGCAGGAGCGACGATTATATTCTCATCTTGTAGAGGCCGCTCCTGTCCTAATCAGCGCACCATTGGCCGATGTCGTTTCACCGCCTTCTCTTGCGTTCTTTTTCTTCGTTCTGGCTCTTCCTCCTCCTCCCCCCCCCCTCCCCCAAAGCGACCGATCGTCATGTAGCGAGTGCGACCACAGTGGGGGAGGCAGGAGTATGGGCGCATCGCCGGGCCAGAAGCTAAGGCTGCAGGGGACGTCAAGCTTCCGGCCATCCCCGCGATCCGGCCTGCGCTCTCAAGCTTCCGGCCATCCCCGCCATCCGGCCTGGTGGAAGCGCCCCCCCCCCCCCCCTGGAAAATGACCAGAAGGGTATGCATCCACCTCCTGCTGGCATGAACCAGATGAAGAAGGCGGCGACTGCTGCAGTGTGGGCGGGTCCAAGTCTTTTGGTAGGACGAGAGAAGGTGGAGGGGGCGAAGGATTCATCTCCACGGGGTAGCCCGCGGTATCGTGAGGACACCCTCTGGCGGCTGCTGTGGCCGCGCTGTCCTCTGGATCCGTGAATCTGGGGAAAGATCATCGTGTACATGACAGAGGCGAAGCTGATTTTGATGGCGGCGCTGCAAGCCATATGGACCGGAAAGAAGATACATACAAGCGCCAAGTCGACAGACGATCTCGCCTCACACCCACCACGTACTGTGGCGTGAAGCGATACCTGCGGCCTTCCTTCAGCGCTGGATGCTGAGGAGGGTGGAGCAGTGTCCAATGGTGGCGGCCGCGAAGCAGTTCCGCCGCGGATGGTCCATCTCGTGGGTGCGAACGATATGGGGCGAGAAACAGTTGAGGTGCTTGATCCCTGGTGTGTGCGGAGCGAAGTTTGGCCATCTGCTGCTTGGGTGGCTTGCGGAGTATGAATGTAGATGTAGATGCACTAGTTATATGCTGTTGGATGCCATTGCGTTCACAGAATGTTTCAAATTCATTTGACGTGATCTGAAGTCTGTAGTCTGACACTTACTTCATGTAAACCTTCGAGGGATAAAAATCGATGACAACACCTGAATTGTGCTACGTGACATTGTCGAGTTCATGGGCACAGCAAAAGGAAACTTGCTATGTGAGTCAACCACAGTCAACCAGCGAGTGTTCCAAAAAGGCCTCTCAAAGTCTATGTGAACACGGTGCTATGGCGATTGCGACTTAGGCCAAGCAGAGAACTTTTGTGGCGGACCGGACTGATTTTCCGAACATGCGTGACACTGCGACGTCATCTGTTCTATTTGGGTGACCATATCCTGCCAAGTACAGTGTCGACGCGCTGACTGTTTCATACGAACAATCCCCCAGTGTCCTTGGTGAAGTAACTGCAATACTTCTTTTTGCAAAGCTTTAGGGATCAACATACGTGATTGTCCACTGTCAGTCTGAACAAGAATCACACCCTTCTGTACCGCGAGGCCGATGTGCAATGTATCGGCGCACTACAGAGTTCTTGATGCTATCCAATGAGTGAGGCCAAGATGTGCGAATGTATGTTAGCAAAACGTTCAAATCTGGATCAGCCTCCGTGGCCTGTGTAATTTTCGTACAGTTCAGTGGAAAAGACTGAAGCAATTCAGAATCCTAAGCGTCGATGTGATAACAAGATGTAGCAGAAGCGTCAAAGTCTGTGTCAGGGCCATTCGGAAGGCGTGAAAGTGCGTCCGCATTACCGAGTTGAGCCATCGGACGATACAAAGTCTCGTACTTGTATTGAGACAACAATGAAGCCCATCGTTGCAATTTTTGGGCAGTTCGTACAGGAACCGATTTCGTCGGATGACACAAGGGCTTGTGATCCTTTACTAAGTAGAATTTTCTGCCATACAAGTAGCGGTGAAATTTAGTGACACTATACACAATAGCCAATGCCTGTTTTCAACTTGTGAATTGTTACATTGAGCTTTTGATGCGAAAGCAATAGGTCTGACTATCACCAATTCTGGGCAAAAGCTCTGCACCGATTCCATAAGAGGAAGCGCCAACTTGCAATACAACTGGCTTGTCAGGATCATAGTGAACTAAGCATCGATCGTTAAGCAATGCATCAATAAGTTTTTGATAAGCTACTTGGCACTCATCTGTCCAGACAAGGGGACATTCTTGCGACGCAAGAGCTGTAATGGAGCTGCGATTTGTGCAGCATTCGGTATGAATCGAATATAATAGTTCATTTTCCCTAAGACTGGCTGCAATCTGTGACATTGCGAGGATCTGGTAAGTCTCGTACGGCTAACAAAACGCGACTGAAAAAGATGTACACCTTGACTGTTTATGACATGACCAAGATACTTCAACTCAGGTTTAAAATAATCACACTTGTCCAGTTTACACTTTAGTCCTGCATCAGACAACACTCGAAACAAAGCACATAAATTTGCAATATGTTCTTCAGGTGTACGACCTGCTACGACAATATCGTCCAAATAGTTTGAAGAGTTTGGCACTTGTGCTGTCAGCTGTTCCAAAAACAGGCGGGTGCGGAAGCACTGCCAAACGCAAATATTTAAACAAGCCCAAATGAGTATTTATGACAGAAACTTCTTGAGATATTTCATCGACCGGTATTTGAAGATGTGCGTCGCGAAAATCAATTTTTGAAAAGTAGCGTCCAGCGCCTAATTTGTCCATGAGATCCTCTGGGCGTGACAGTGGATAATTATCAATGACAGTTTGTGGGCAGACTGTAGACAAAGTCAGCACAGAGGTGAATACGATCTGAAGGTTTGGGGAGCAAAACCAGTAGACTTGCCCATTGACTAGCTGATATGGGCGCATTAACTCCGTTATCTTGCAATTCTGTAAGGTCAACAGCGACTTTGTCCTGTAATGCAATGGGAACAGCTCTGGCCCTGCAAAATTTCGGCTGAGCATTGTCTTTCAGCGTAATATGTACAACAAAATTGTTAGCTTTGCGTAAACCTTCAGAAAAGAGTTCTGGGAATTCTTTTAGCAAGCTAGCTAGCTATACTGTATGTAGCATGGAATGCAGACATTGGCAACACATTGTCCTGAATGGTAAAGCCAAACAAATCAAAAGCATCAAGACCAAATATGTTCTCACACTCGCGTGATTATAGCACTGTAAAAGTCACTGTTCACTTATGAAAGCGATACATAGCAGGCAAAGTACATATTCGAGAACGAGAATGTCTTGTCAATTATAAGCCGTCAGAGCTTTAGACACGTGTGGCGAGCCTAATAATTCATATGTGTGGCGGTTGAGCATTGTGACGGAGGCACTCGTGTCCGACTGAAATTTCCCACGTTTCCCACGAAGAAGTAAATGAACAAAAAGTTAGTTCGACTGGCGTATCACTGAAGAAACTGCACGCTTGCTAGTTTTATCAATGCCTGTGACAGACTTAATGACATGGGCCTTGTGACTAGATTTTTGTGGGCGGGCCGAATTGTTATGTTTGTCCCGTTGCAGACATTTCCTACCACAAGCGTAACACTGAGCTTGTCGGGAGTGGCAGTCTTGGCGTTTGTGCCGTGAATAACACCTAGGGTAAGACTTAATTCTGTCTGTCTGTGTAGCCGCCTGTTTAGCGAACTGCTAAAGGTTGTTCGCTCGGCATGCCGGTGCGTAACGTGGCGATCGCAAGCAAGGGACTCAACCTGGCAAATCGGTGGCTGCTCAGATGTATGAGCCGATAAGGCACCGGAATTGTACTGATCTAGTATTTGCACTATCTGCTGAAATGATGGACTGGACTGTTTCAAAATCTGTTCTCTGAGTTTGAAATCGGGCACATTTGTAGATGATCGCTTCACGCAACATAACATCTGAATATAAAGCACTGCAAGCACATTTGAATTTTCATTTCTTTATCAGACCCTCCAAATCTGATACCCACTCACGATAAGTTTGTTCTGACCGTTTTTTGTAATTAAAGAATTGATACCTAGCTGCCACCACATTCACTTGTTGGTCATAATAGAGACGCTACCACGTCGCCGTAAGCAAGGTCACTAGGAGTGGCGTTAGGGAGCAGTTTTTGTAGGAGCCTTAACACTGCACTTCCGACTGTTGATTGTAGATAGGGAAGTTTCACAATACCTGGTACATTGTGGGCGATGACATGGGCTTCAAATTGTGACAACCACTCTAGCCATTCCTCGTCTAGTTCACCAAACTGTTAAAAAGGTGGTATAGCACCTGTAGTAGGCGGTGCTTGTACCGGCGGGCGCGTAGCGATAGCAAGTAGCTGCTGCACTAAGGTGACCAGGCGTCCGGATTAATCCGGACATGAAATCCTTTTTAGCTCCTTGTCCGGGGTCCGGGCGGATTTTTACAGTGTCCGGCTTTTTCGCAAATTTGTGCGTAATACAGTTAAATTTACAATTCGTCCTGTCCTATAGCTCTTTTCTTAAATACACTCCTGGAAATGGAAAAAAGGAACACATTGACACCGGTGTGTCAGACCCACCATACTTGCTCCGGACACTGCGAGAGGGCTGTACAAGCAATGATCACACGCACGGCACAGCGGACACACCAGGAACCGCGGTGTTGGCCGTCGAATGGCGCTAGTTGCGCAGCATTTGTGCACCGCCGCCGTCAGTGTCAGCCAGTTTGCCGTGGCATACGGAGCTCCATTGCAGTCTTTAACACTGGTAGCATGCCGCGACAGCGTGGACGTGAACCGTATGTGCAGTTGACGGACTTTGAGCGAGGGCGTATAGTGGGCATGCGGGAGGCAGGGTGGACGTACCGCCGAATTGCTCAACACGTGGGGCGTGAGGTCTCCACAGTACATCGATGTTTTCGCCAGTGGTCGGCGGAAGGTGCACGTGCCCGTCGACCTGGGACCGGACCGCAGCGACGCACGGATGCACGCCAAGACCGTAGGATCCTACGCAGTGCCGTAGGGGACCGCACCGCCACTTCCCAGCAAATTAGGGACACTGTTGCTCCTGGGGTATCGGCGAGGACCATTCGCAACCGTCTCCATGAAGCTGGGCTACGGTCCCGCACACCGTTAGGCCGTCTTCCGCTCACGCCCCAACATCGTGCAGCCCGCCTCCAGTGGTGTCGCGACAGGCGTGAATGGAGGGACGAATGGAGACGTGTCGTCTTCAGCGATGAGAGTCGCTTCTGCCTTGGTGCCAATGATGGTCGTATGCGTGTTTGGCGCCGTGCAGGTGAGCGCCACAATCAGGACTGCATACGACCGAGGCACACAGGGCCAACACCCGGCATCATGGTGTGGGGAGCGATCTCCTACACTGGCCGTACACCACTGGTGATCGTCGAGGGGACACTGAATAGTGCACGGTACATCCAAACCGTCATCGAACCCATCGTTCTACCATTCCTAGACCGGCAAGGTAACTTTCTGTTCCAACAGGACAATGCACGTCCGCATGTATCCCGTGCCACCCAACGTGCTCTAGAAGGTGTAAGTCAACTACCCTGGCCAGCAAGGTCTCCGGATCTGTCCCCCCATTGAGCATGTTTGGGACTGGATGAAGCGTCGACTCACGCGGTCTGCACGTCCAGCACGAACGCTGGTCCAACTGAGGCGCCAGGTGGAAATGGCATGGCAAGCCGTTGCACAGGACTACATCCAGCATCTCTACGATCGTCTCCATGGGAGAATAGCAGCCTGCATTGCTGCGAAAGGTGGATATACACTGTACTAGTGCCGACATTGTGCATGCTCTGTTGCCTGTGTCTATGTGCCTGTGGTTCTGTCAGTGTGATCATGTGATGTATCTGACCCCAGGAATGTGTCAATAAAGTTTCCCCTTCCTGGGACAATGAATTCATGGTGTTCTTATTTCAATTTCCAGGAGTGTACTTAAACTATTGGCACAGCCTTCGTGATAAACACGCACGAAGCCGGTGTTAGTAGGTGGCACCAGGATCGTCGATGTTATAGTTGATCTACCCATAAGCGAATGCAAATATCGATTATTTAAAATTTTCGTTTCGTATCTTCGTTTTGTATTGGCTTGGCTTCCTGTAGTGCACGTGTGATTTGTGAGTGTAATTTTTAACCGAGTGAGTTACGTAAAAATTTGGCTATGCCTAAACGAAAGTGTACATTTTCTGATGTCCTTTCCTGCAAATATCCGACTTTAAGAACGGGGGAAATGAATTTGAAGCGGAATGTAAGATATGTGGAGCTGGAACGTACGTCTCAGTGGCCAATGTCGGTAAGAAATAACTCAGCAGATTAACTGTCATGGTTTTATTTCATTGTTTCATAGTCATTCAGTTTATTTGTATTCGGAAGGTTAAAGTGCAGTTTACAAGTCGTCAGCTGCTGCTTGAATTGTAGATGTTGGTAGTGGTGCGTCGAATGAAGTAAGGTGAATGGTCTTACATTTTTCGCTTTGTAAACAATTCCGTGTTGTTGACACAACAAAATAATTGACGCCACACTGTCACCGCAATCAATGTTTTTAATTTTTTTATATTGTTCAGTTAACCACCACCTGACCATCAGTAACAATTAACTACTAGTTTTACCGGTAATTCCCGGCAGTCACGTGACTTGTCCAAAGCTGACGGGTGGTATCGTCATCTGCAGTTGACCCGTTTGATGTGTCCTCTTTTTTTCTTCCTTTGTTCTCCTTTTTGAAGCTGTTTGTCCTCCTTTTTAAGCAATTGCATCTGGTCACCCTATGCTGCACCATGTTGAGTAATGTGGAGATTCGTTGAGTCTGGAACTGAAACATCTGCATTAGCTGTGTGGTATCTAACGCTTGCGGCTGCGGCGCGTGAGCAGGGGGCGGGACAGGTGGAGCGGATATGTTGGAAGACACAAATGAAACAAACAGACTAGGTAAGCAAGCAAAATAGGCAAAGACAATTTCTGCAACGCCCACATGAAAACACTGATTAGTAAAAATGACAAGAAACTGTTCGAATTAAAGACAAAGAGAGAATTAAGGAGCCAGCACAATATAAACGAAAATGCTGTGGCCGTCAGGCGCTGGGTTTGGCGGATACTCGTCGCCAAAGGTGGGGTCCTGCCCACTAGCCGCATATAGGGTGCCTAAGGGATGCTGCGTTCTCGGAATGCTACACAACAATTCAAGCAAATAACATTAGTAGTTTTATTTCAATAAAGCAGACTGACAAACTTAACTTTGAATTAATACTGCTGTCGCAAGCGATGGGCGACATACAACATAAATCCGAGTCCTTTGCTGTAGGCTATACAATGTTCATGCAAGTTAGACACACAGTTTGTGGATCACTAATAACTGCTATTGTAGCGTTCTCTCCTAGACCTGTCCGAATACTGAGCAGGCGAGGGTTGCAGCAGCAGCGGCGCTTATATTCTCCTCTTGTAGAGGCCGCTCCTGTCGTGGTGTGGTCCTACTCAGTGCACCGTTGACCGACGTCGCTTCACCGACTTCTCTTCTCTTGCATTCTTCATCTTCGTTCCGACGCTTGTGGTTACGCCAGAACAAAGTGAATTGCGGCTATCAAAGAGTTCAGCGCAAGGGGCGCTGGTTTTTTATTTTTTGCATGTAACTGTGAGGGTCGCGTATGTTTCACAGTACTTTTTGCTGTAACTGATGTAATCGTCACGTAGTGGTATTGTGAAGGTAACTAGAAACGAGCCTGTACATCTGTCGATCGCTATAGCGCTGAGTTGATGTTTACGGATATGACAGTGAGAGGAGACTCTCACAGTTATAGCAAAAACTCTTTACTGGAATGTGTGGTTGCGCAACATGTGAAATATTTATGACAAGAAAGAGCATGAATATTACTGCTCATCGGTTCGCTCACAGCAATTTAAGCTGTCCTCTTAGGTTTCTGCCTAACCATACACTGAAATCGCCACTTGCTTGGAAACAAACAGTCAAATATTTGTGAGAAGAAAGAATGTGAATTTTAATGCTGCTCGTTTCAGTAGCAGCAATTAAAGCTGCCCTCTAAGGTTCCTGCATAACCAGGCACTCGGAAATCGCCACATATTCGGAAATAAAAACCCAAATGATAATTTAATCCTTCGTTCTCTAATCAGACAGAAACGATAAAGTCCAAGAATGTGTTAACGATAAGATGAAAAAAAAGTATTAGCATGTCGTGGGTCGCGAACTATTATGGCAGTGTCTTTCTCAGCCTGTGGGTCGCGACCTCCTGCAGGAGTTTGCTCAGGGTGTCGCGGTCGGAGGAGAAATCAGTTGCAGCGTGACGATTATCTGCTATGGTATAAATGTCACACGGAAGTGACAAGGTTTTGTGAAAGCACCTTGCAAATTCGCTCACGTTCAGATCTGGTACTTGTTTATAATAATGAATACGAATTTAATTTAAACCTGTTGAACACTTGCGGCAGTGAGAATGAACACGATGTCTTCGATCTCTTCCCACTTCTGCGGAATGGAACTAGGGCGGCGAGAGTCACTAAGTCTTGTACAGGTAGTATTTACCTCTGATAGGCTTACAAGGAGAGGGAATGGACCACACAACTTTCGGTCTGGAACGGCGGTGCAGTGGCAGCGTCTTGTGTATTACTGACAACTTAGTTTACATGCCAATCACCTGCTGTGGTAAAAATATCACACGGGACGAGAACAATTTATGAATGTGCATTTAAAAGGTGCTCACATTTAAATGTGGTACAAAATGGCTGCGACAACACGCACACAGCGCACGTGCAAGGTTTGGCACTACGTTTACTAGAATGCGTTTCATTAACAAGCTTCGAGCCAAACAATAGATTGCTAGGATTGGCATCAGTGAGACAAGGCACGAAGTACGTTGTTTCTATTCTCCTAGTTCTGTTCCTTCATCGGGATTCCCGCAAAATCGTTGTTGCTGGTCACTTGGTTAATTTCTCATTTCTTTCGTGTAGTTAATTGTGGTGATTGCCATGAAATGGATCAATTTTTATGGTGCTTTATAAACGAGCTGAAAAATGCCCGAGGGAGGACTCCAACATCCGGCGGGAGCGGCCGCGCAATCCGTTACATGGCGCCTCAAACCACACGGCCACTCCACGCGGCGCACAATTAATTAAAAAGAAATGTTGTCTCCTTTTGAAACTGAATGAAAGTAAATGAAATAGCCATCCCGTTACGTCTCAAAACTAGGGGTTCTACAATACAAAAACATAGGCCTATGGAAAATATTTATGTTTTATTAAAGTTACGTTATTCCTTGTTTAACATTAATTCTGAATTGAGCATAATGTAGATTGCTTTTAAAAAATACACCGTGTTAAGGATAAATAAACGCAAAACTGGAAAACTGTTTTCAGGAACCGATCGATAACTAAATGAAGAAAATCCAATAAGTGACTGTGAGAAATTCTAAGAAAGATCTTCTTTTACAAGTTTACTATACAGTGGGACCTCGCTTAACTAGGATAATTCACTTCTGAGTCGCACTGCGAAACACTAGTTATGCAAAACATATTTTTCTGTTGGAATTCACGTAAAAAAAGGATAATGCATTCCATTCCGAAAAAAATAATAAAACAGTTTATAAAATGTACCTCCTTTTCTTGCAAGAAGTCGTCTAAAGACATATGTTTTTACCTTCTCTTCAAAAGACTCATAAACACAGAAAATGGCTAGATAATGAAACATATGCCTACATGTTGGTTAATGCACAGCTTTATTCAATTCGTATTGGTTAACGACGACATATCTGAAATGGAATTCGTATAGAGGTATTTCAAGGCCATGAAGTAACATGAGTCTTGCTTGTAACACCGTCACAGATAATTTACAACATCGTAGAGAAGACCCGAGCGGAGTTATCGGTTACAATAATTGCAACGCGAGGAGTGTCGCTAACAGTACAGCTGAATACCGCATTGTCGGCGTTGTCTTTGTCGGAGCGTCTAATGTACTTTGTTCGTCGTTATAACAACAATAATAATAATAACACTGATGTAAAACATTATGCTCTTTTTTCCTCCGCGTTTTCTGTTATTTCATTGTCATTTCTTTCTCACGGAGCATAAGCCATACCGTCAGGAGTAAAGTCAGTAACAATAAAGGTACGATCCAGCGATTATACGTAAATGCACAGCGCTTTATCGGCACAACTGCAATTTGATGCCTGATGACTAATGTCTCTCATTTGTATTATTAAAAAGTATACTTCACACTTATTAATATTTTATTGTTTTGAACAGTTTTTATTCATAAGGCGACACCAGTGTTGCCTGACGCGGCCTAGCCAGATGAATGTAAGCAAGGGTTATAGGTCCTTGACTACAATAAAACAACAGTTTCAATGAGAAGGCTGTGCCAGTTTATTTATTAATAATTTGTCAAATCGTGGTTCTATTTTTGAGACATAATCACCAAATCATTTTCTAGTTGAAGCCTATTTCTCTTCTTAGTTTTTATGTTCACCATGGAAGAGAACGCTAATTCACAAAGGTAGGAAGCGGCGAATGGCACTGATAATTCCAAAGCTTCCTTTGCCATCTGTGGATACTTTCTTTCCTCTTCATTCAGAAGACGTCAATCTTTTGCGACTTAAATTCAATTTTAAGCATCCCGTCAGCTGCTAAATCAATAGGTGTTTCTTTCGTCCCGTGCTCAGATCAACCAGTTGTACTGACATCTGAAAAAGGACTTAGTATCCATTTAAGACCGTTGCCAGCGTCAGAGTACAGCTTTGGAACGTAGTTTCTCTTCGAAATTATGCAAGCTTCGTATCATGAAAGGAATGTGAGAACTTAGTACTATCGACTGGTCCATTGCAATTTCTTTGACAATCGTCTGAATACAAGGGAAAGACTCAAACATAATCTTTTGTAAAAACGTTGACCACAAACTAAGTTTTGCGAGAAATCCTTCGATTTTATCCTTAGCTGTTAAAATGCTTTCTTCTTTCCGTTGGAGGCCCTTGTTTAAAATATTTAGGTCGTTAAAAAGATCTGCGAGAAATGCTAATTTTAATAGCCAAACAGGGTCACAAAAGTAATTCGAATATCCAGATTTAGAATCTTGTAAGAACATTAACAATTCACTTTAGAGTGCCAAAACTCATGTCAATATCTTTCCTTTGTAAAGCCAACTGACTCCTGTGTGATACACCTACATTTACATCTACATGGATACTCTGCAAATCACATTTAAGTGCCTGGCAGAGAGTTCATCGAACCACCTTCAATTTGCTCTATTATTCCAATCTCGTATAGCGCGCGGAAGGAATGAACACGTATATCTTTTCGTACGAGCTCTGATTTCCCTTATTTTATCGTGGTGATCGTTCCTCCCTATGTAGGTCGGTGTCAACAAAATATTTTCGCATTCGGAGGAAAAAGTTGGTGATTGGAATATCGTGAGAAGATTCCGTCGCAACGAAAAACGCCTTTCTTTTAATGATTTCCAGCCCAAATCCTGTATCATTTCTGTGACTATCTCTCCCATATTTCGCGATAATACAAAACGTGCTGCCTTTCTTTGAACTTTTTCGATGTACTCCGTCATTCTTACCTGGTAAGGATCCCACACCGCGCAGCAGTATTCTAAAAGAGGACCGACAAGCGTAGTGTATGCAGTCTCCTTAGTAGGTCTGTTACATTTTGTAAGAGTCCTGCCAATAAATCGCAGCCTTCGTTAGCCTTCCCCATAACATTTTCTATGTGTTCTTTTCAATTTAAGTTGTTCGTAATTGTAATACCTAGGTATTTAGTTGAATTCACGGCTTTTAGATTAGACTGATTTATCGTGTAACCGAAGTTTAACGAGTTCCTTTTAGCACTCATGTGGATGACCTCACACTTTTCGTTATTTAGGGTCAACTGCCACTTTTTGCACTATTCAGATATTTTTTCTAAATCGTTTTGCAGTTTGTTTTGATCTTCTGATGACTTATTAGTCGATAAACGACAGCGTCATCTGCAAACAACCGAATACGGCTGCTCAGATTTTTTCAAAAATGGCTCTGAGCACTATGGGACTTAACTTCTGAGGTCATCAGTCCGCTAGAACTTAGAACTACTTAAACCTAACTAACCTAAGGACATCACACACATCCATGCCCGAGGCAGTATTCGAACCTGCGACCGTAGCAGGAGCGCGGTTCCGGACTGAAGCTCCTAGAACCGCTCGGCCACACCGGCAGGTTCAGATTTTTTCCCAGTTCGTTTATATAGATAAGAAACAGCAAAGGGCCTATAACACTACCTTGGGGAACGCCTGAAATCACTTCTGTTTTACTCGATGACTTTCCGTCAATTACTTTGAACTGTGACCTCTCTGACAGGAAATCGCAAATCCAGTCACATAACTGAGATGATATTCCATAAGCACCCAATAATCCTACGAGCCGCTTGTGTGGTACAGTGTCAAAAGCCTTCCGGAAATTCAGAAATACGGAATCGATCTGAAATCCCTTGTCAATAGCACTCAGCACTTCATGTGAATAAAGAACTAGTTGTGTTTCACACGAACGATGTTTTCTAATCCCATGTTGACTGTGTGTCAATAGACCGTTTCCTTCGAGGTAATTCATAATGTTTGAACACAATATATGTTCTAAAATCCTGCTGCATATCGACGTTAATGGTACGGGCCTGTAATTTAGTGGATTACTCCTACTACCTTACTTGAGTATTGGCGTGACCTGTGCAACTTTCCAGTCTTTGGGTACGGATCTTTCGTCGAGCGAACGGTTGTGTATAATTGTTAAGTATGGAGCTAATGCATCAGCATACTCCGAAAGGAACCTAATTGGTATACAGTCTGGACCAGAAGACTTGCTTTTATTAAGTGATTTGAGTTGCTTCACTAATCCGAGGATATTTACTTCTACGTTACTCATGTTGGCAGCTGTTCACGATTCGAATTCTGGAATATTTACTTCGTCTTCTCTTGTGAAGGGCATTTCGGAAAGCTGTGTTTAGTAAATCTTCTTTGGCAGCACTGTCTTCGATAGTATCTCCATTGTTACTGCGCAGAGAAGGCATTGATTGTTTCTTGCCGCTAACATACTTCACATACGACGAGAATCTCTTTGGATCTTCTGCCAGGTTTCGAGAGAAAGTTTCGTTGTGGAAACTGTTATGGGCGTCACGCATTGAACTCCGCGCTAAGTTTCGAGCTCCTGTAAAGGATCGCCAATCTTGAGGATTTTGCGTCTGTTTAAATTTGGCATGTTTGTTTCGTTGTTTCTGCAACAGTGTTCTAACCCGTTTTGTGTACCAAGGAGGATCAGCTCCGTCGTTTGTTAGTTTATTTGGTATAAACCTCTCAATTGCTGCCGATACTATTTCTTTGAATTTAAGCCACATCTGGTCTACACTTATATTATTAATTTGGAATACAGGAGGTTTTGATGGAGCGAACCCATGACTTTACAAATGATCCTAAACAGTCGAGTTTGCAACGCTTCACCTTTAATAGAGTTTACAACTCTGACCGCCTCTGTAAGCACATCATTTAAATCGGAAGTTAAATTCGTGGCTGCCAGAGCTTGTCGATGAAGAAAGCAGTGTGTCCACGAAAAATTTGGCATTATTGATTTTAATTTCGCGACGAGCCCACTTTTACTGCCAGTCATAGCTTTAGCACCACCACTACAAATGGCTATACATTTTGTTCAATCAATCTCGTAGTTGCGAGTGCTTTCTAAAAACATGTCATACAAATACTGGTCAGTGGTGTTCGCAGGGAGTGCTTTGCAAAATAAAATGTCTTCCATGATACTGTCTTCTGCTTGAAAGCGCACAAATAGTATAAATTGAGCATTATCTGAAACATGAGAAGATTCATCAAATTGCAAAGCAATATGTGGGTTCTTCTTTAATTTTTCGATTAACTGTTCTCAAAAGTCACCGGCCGTATCGTTTATTCTGCGTTCAATAGTGGTATGCTTTTTAGCTTGTTTGCCTCTTGCTTATCTAATTCAACCAAATCCAAGGCACGTGCGTCTCGCGGGCCCCGAGGAATCGCTTCATGACGTCATCAGAAAGGCTGAAAGCGTGACAGCGCTGCCTGGTGACTAGACCTGTTAACAACTCTGTTGACGTAAGTGACGTCGAAACAGCGTTTATACAGACCTGCCTTCAGCTGTTGTTTTGGAACGTCAAATCAATCCAGATTGTTTGAATGAATCTTCCGTTAACAGAATTAAACGTAGAAAGAAGGTTTGAATGCGAATAATCTGGATTATGGTGACATAATAATCCGCAGCGTAGTCAAAGTTACATATTAGTCTTACGTGATTGATTGAAGCCAACTGATTACAAATTATTGGTCGAAAGGCAGAGTGATTTATAGCATAACACATATTACGCATTGAGGACAATGTGTCTAAATGTTTTTAACACATTAACTGCAGCTTACTAATGTAGACTAACTACCACTGAGACGTTTGCAGCACGAATTTGTCTTTGAACCCATACCAGCAGTAGCAAATGCGGAAAAACGAATCAAATATGGTAAAGGATACGTAGTGGAACGCCCATTGCATTTTTCCAGTTTGTGTACGATATCTGTACGTAATATGCATCAAAACACGTCGGATGCTTGTTCATTTTCTAATATATGTTTTTGTGGATGACCTAGTAGTTTTAATATTTTTTAATTATGAGAAATGCGTTAAATGTGGGAAAATACATTTAAATATGCCGCAAACAAATATTAGGCAAAGCCACACGTCTGTCTGTTACTACAACCTTTATTTCTCATTCGCTTTGTTCCACAACTGTCAACGAAATTATCGCTTTTCACCCTAATCTATACCTCAGACTATGCTACAAATAAATTTATAACTCCAGCCAAGGTTTCTAGGGAAAATGGGGGGGGGGGGGGGGAAGGGGGCGTAATCCAGTATAGTGCTCTAGCCCAGATATGTGCTCTTGCCCAGTGTGTGTTACCGATATGCTTAAATTTTGATCGTTGTTTTTCTGTAAACAGCTATATGCCATCTTCCTGTGTGTAGTTTCTCAAAAATCCAGTTTATGTGATCTTAAGATAAAAAGAGCTCACTGAGGGAATATTAATAGATCCAAGCAATACTGACATCTCCAAATTGTAAGACTGCTATAGATGCAAGTCACTGACTGTCAGAGTGTATCAGTGGGAGGAAATATTTGAAGTAAATCACGAAGCTTTAGGTTAGTTCAACTATTACTTCTTAATGTAGTAAGCAGTCACAATTTTCTTCCGTATTTTGATGTATATACATACTACACAAGCCACCAAATGGTACCTGATGGAGGGTACCTTGTACCACTACAAATCATACTCTTTCCTGTTCCACTCGCAAATAGAGAGAGGGAAGAAAGGCTATCTACTATCTGAGCCCTGTTTTCTCATGCACTCTAAATTTTCTCAATAGTGTTATACAAAAAGAACATTGTTTCCCCTCCAGGGATTCTCACATGAGTTTGCCAAGCATCTTCATAATACTCGCACATAGTTTGAAACTACTGGTAACCTATCTAGCGTCCAACCTCTGAGTTGCTTCAGTGTGTTGCTTAAATCTGACCTGGATCTCAAACATTGGAGCAATACTCATGAATGTGTCACATAAGTGTTCTATACGGTTGGTGTAAGTGATCTTCCCCTCATTTCCAGTCACAAAAGATATTCATCTTCACAGAGGAAGGAAGTAATGACCGTGACAGCAAGAAATGTTTTTTTTTATTCAAGTTCTGTTTTTCTCTCATACTTCGTACAAAGCAATGAGTACTGTCAGCCCTGCATAAAATGATAAAATTAAAATCCTGTTAATTTGAACCATAGTGTTAACTAGCATATCCATCCTTGAGTCGAAACATTACGTTTAATTATAATTATAGGAGAGGCTAATAAAATAATTTTTTTATTTTGTATGAAAGGGTACAGTACCGCCCGACATTGAAAATAGGTACAACATACTTCATTATTCTTGTCAGAACAACACATTTTTTTTGTAAAAATAACTCAATTTCAATTAATACAGCGAAGCCGGATACCAGTGTGGGAAAGAATGACAATTTATTTATTTAATTTATCACATGTGCACTCCCACAAAATAAATCCCTACATCCAGTTTGGTGAGATCTGTGAAGTGAATGCATGTATGGTCGTCTGCTAACCGCAGATAGTGAATGTGAATATATGATCATCTTTGAGACGATCCTTTGGCCACCTTTGGTGGGACCAAAGAGATGAAATTTACCTGAGATTTGAGCACCTGAAATGTGGCTGACCAATACGGTAGCAAGGTGCTCCCCCACTTCAGCAGAGGTCCGAGAGGACCTCAAGAACGGCCATGTTTCAGCACTCTGCCGCTGGATCTTGTGCTGTTAAGACCTTTTTTAGTTGTGCTCCGTAATGACAAAAGAGTGGAGACATGGTATGCATGTGGAATATTTAAGAGTAGTTTGAAATAATAATTTCTCTATTTCAGGAACTTTTGTGGGGAGAATTAAGTGTCAAGCAGGTAATATTAATGGGATAGTAGTAATCTTTGGAAGTGACCAACGGTCACAATGAAACCACGTGTAGCAATAAGTTGAAATACTTCCGTGTGCTTAAGTTAAGCTGAATTACTAGCGTGTGTACAATAAGTTGAAATATTTAAGAAATAGCATGTGTACCAGAAGTTGAAATATTTAAGAAATGGCGTGTGTAGGACTTGAAATTAGAGACGAGTACTTCCACGTGGTAAGTACCGTGTGAGTCTCAAACTGTGTATGAGCCAAAAGATAAAGAGAAGTACTCGTCCATGGTATCAGTTGAGGACTCGCGTGTGTGATGAATATGTTCTTAATATTACTTTGCGTGATATGATTCCGTGTGACGCTAGATTCAAACTCTGAGAGAGAAGCAAGGTGAGTCGGCCATCTATCCAGCAACGCCACTTGGCTTGCATTGCACAGGAAGACGTGCATATATCTCCAGAGTTCATAGTAGGAAAGTAGAATTACGAAGTGGGGCAGTGTCGTGTGAAACTGGGATAAATATTAATTGAAGTGGGAAATCTGAAAGTGATAATGTGGTGACTATTCCCTGTGTAGTGTTTCATATTGTAGTGTGGTGTATGTCATGTAATTTGGGTATGTGTGGTTTGCATGGGAGAGTAGCAAGGTAGTTTCAAAAGATTAGTGGGTTATGCTTGTTCCTTCTGTACTGCTCGGTCTGGAGGATAGTTTCGTGATGATGATTGTGAGAGTCGAAGTGTGAGAAATAATAAAAGATCCACCATCCTATCCAGAAAGTGCACTGTAGCGTTAAATAATTACGAGACCATAATATAGAGATTCACCAATGTAAAGCCATGCCCACTGGGCGGAATTTCTCATGTGTTATTGTTGTAGGTTATAGAATTTGTGTGTTTAGGTTAGAGAATTTATCGGAATAAATAAGATAGTGAAAAGAAAAAGATTGGTGGACTTTTCCTTCGAACTGTATGTTGTCATAATGTCCCGAATTTATAATGTGTGCGCCATTCATATTCAGTGCGGTGGCCACGTGTTGACAAGAGCTGTTAAAAAATAAAAGACAAAAAGAAAATTTGGTATTGCCAGTGCGTAGTGTACAGTCAGAGTTCAGTAAATTACTGATAGTCAGATGCGTGTCTCCGTTGCGTATTAATCATATAGGAGGATAACTTGTAACTTAAGTGTGAGTACTAGAGTTCATGTTACTCGATAAATAAGAATGAATCCTCTCGATTGGCAGACCACTCATCTTGCAGGCCTGACTGCTTGATGCCACAGTATGAGCAAGGCATGTGAGTGCCTCTCATAATTTCGACCCTGCCAGGATATTTTGCTGTTAGGGTTTGCTGTTAAGATTTTTTTTATTTTGATGGAATATATTGTGATAGCGCTAAGAAGTAAAATTTTTTCTGTTTGCAATTTCTTTCTGGATTGGTGAGGATCTTTTATTTTTTTTATGTAATTAATTGCTATATCGTCCAAGGCTGGAAGATTGTTGTATAATTTTTTTTGCGTAATGTCCGTAGTAATTAGGTCGCAGTCGAAAAGTGTAGTCACCATGGAGAATAGCGATTCTGGGGTGAACGTAGCTGTGCAGCAGGAAGTAGGTGTCGACCATGGGCTAATGAGTGGGAACGGCAAACACTCGGAAGGGGCTGAATTGTTCAGTGGACCGCTGCTAGGTGATCCTTTATGCGGTGGGCTTTGTCCACAATCGGGGGCTTTTCCCGATGACGCGGGCGAGCCTGGACTAGGTCAGGTATGCAGTGAAAGTGCAGCTACCCTTAGCGAAGCTTCGGTTTCTCAGGTGAACGAGGTGAGCGCACCGAAAGTAGCAAATGACAGTGTGCTACTGCAGTTTTTACAGAGGGTGGATAGAGATAATAAGGAGAGAGATAGGGAGAATAAGGAAAGATTGGAAGCAAATAAGGAAAGTTTGGAGGCAATGGATAGGGGAAATAAAGAGGCAATGAGGAAGCTACACACAGTTATCGATGAGCGTCTGTCCGCAGTTAATAATCGGTTAGATGAGGGGGAGAAGAATCTGGATGCGTTGAAGCAAGTATGTGATGCCATGAAAGAAAGAGCCAATGATTTGGAGGTACGAATAAGTGCAAAAGAGAGCGATATTACAGACCGTAGGGAAGTGTTGCCGGATGAGCGAATCAAAGAGATAGTGGAGGACTTACTTGCAGATAAACAAGGGGCATTAGACAGCGTGGAAGCTCAAGTCACCCGGCAGGAAGTGGCGCTAAATAAACACAGGGATGAAGTTAAGGAGGTAGTGGTCAGAATGAATACGTTTAGCGCAGATGTAGAAAAGATCAGTATGAGAGGCGAAACAGGTTCTGACAGTACGCAGCGAGAGGTTTATGCCGACCAGGAGGAGATACAATCACTATTACAGTTTAAAGAGGCACAATTAGAAACAAATAGGAAACATAGGGAAGAATTTGCACAGTTGCAATTAGCGTGCAGAAGTGAAGGTGAAACACCACCAGGTAGACTGCAGAGGGAGAGTGAGATAAATTCAAAAAACGAAAATAGGCAGAAAGAGGAAGACGATCTCAGAGAGTTAGAAGAACGGTTGTGTCGGATAAAACAGGTGGCAAACCCAACTGGGTATAGTCCAAGGTCGGAAAACATAAATGCGGAAGAAGAATGTAGGAGGCACTTCGTGTCGGTACAAACGTACACTTGTTTTCCAGATCCTGATAATTACCAACATCCATGCCTGTGGCTGTCTCAATTTCAAGATTCATTACCTTCGTCGTGGGGACCACTCCTCAAAATGAAGTTTGTGTGTAACCATTTGAGGGACGAGGCTAGAGCGAAAATGCAGGAATTATTAAAGACTGTAGTAGCTACAAGATATTTTGTGACAAGTTTTTAAATGAATTCTGGTCGAAAAGTAAGCAGGACCAGGTTAAGCAAAGCATATTGATGATGCCAAATTGTAACGAAGGTGGTATAAGAGATCCAGTGTCATGCTATCAGGAAATGCTGAGACGAAATAGGTATTTGGAAGTGCCATACGAAACTGGGGAGCTCATTAGGATCTGTATAACGAAGTTGCCAGTGAGATTGCGCAGATATATAGTGATAGCAGGCAGAGGCTTAGACGATTCTGCGTCATTTCAGCACTTGTTACAGGAACTGGGTAATGAGAGCAACATTGTGAACGGCGACACGACTCATAGGTCAGATAGTGTCGAGGATAGGAACGGCAGAAACTATCAGAATGACAGGAGAGCATGGAATCCTGGCATTTCATTCTTGTCATAATGGATTGAAGGATAGGAGAAACTAATCCAACATATCAGCCCTTAATATCTTGCTTTAAAACACATGCAGCTGGCACTGAAAATTGTCTATGTAGCAGACGTACTCTACTGATATGTAGGAATGCAAATACCATACTTCTGATCATAGAATAAAACACCAGTAATGGAATCTGTTAGGCTGGTATCTCAGAGCAAAATTTGCAAATTTTTATTTGGAACACTAAAGTAAAAGGACTGTTTCCTCAAAGACCAGTTGCTAAAAAAAAAAAAGTTATGTAATAATGCCAATGAGTCCAGTTTAATTAGTGTGATTTGACTATGGCAGGTGCTTAACACGTAATGTAAAAGGTCAACATTGTGACCGAATTTTTTAGATTAGCTGCCATCTGATCGGTAGTATGTCATTGTCATAGTTACAGTTATGAGGTGCTGCGTATGGTTGTTCGGAATCTGGTGTTAGTGAAAGAGGCCACTAGCACCAAAGTTTCTAACACTTGGGCTGCCCATTTCTCCCAGCTTGTATATTCTCTGCACACATTTAATTTTCATGTAAGCTTAGATTCCTAACTAGCAAATTCTTTACTGTGTTTAGTGGACCATTCAGAGTGAGGCGGATTGTCCATGAAAATGCTGTACTGATTGAGACGATCAAGGGAAAATAATCTCGTGGGCTTCGTCACATTTCTAACATCAAATTATGGAAAAGTGAAGGATAGATCGAAAGTAGGCAAGTTATGGTAGATAGTCAGTGTATTTATTTGTGGTGTGTAACGTTGTGCAGGGTCAAATCGAACATATGAATTTTCAGGCGGGATGTCAGGAAGTATGACGGAATAGACTGGTCGAATGAGTCATGAACAGGAGTCGACAGATTGGTGTATGTACGTATTTTTTGTCATATGAATAAGGATCAAGCAGAAACGACGTGATGATTAATCAGTGGATAAAGATGGTAGATAATGAGAGAAGCG
Source organism: Schistocerca nitens (assembly GCF_023898315.1). Classification (NCBI taxonomy): domain Eukaryota; kingdom Metazoa; phylum Arthropoda; class Insecta; order Orthoptera; family Acrididae; genus Schistocerca; species Schistocerca nitens. Next base: position 357,303,397 of record NC_064615.1, read on the forward strand.
ACGTAATAAATAGTAGTTGATAAAGGTGATATTTAAGGAGAGAAGCGACGTGAAGCAGTGTGATTAATAAAGAGAGACTCGACGTGATGAAACAGTGGTAAATGAAGGTGAGTAGAATTAATAATGTGGAGATGTCTTAGAGGTATGTTACAGAGAGGCCTGGGTATGCTGCAATTGAGATTGATGCGAATGGCGAAGGAAGACCAGGAAATGATGGAGTAATCGACGGACGGAGAGCCGAAATACGAATGAAGAGATGAGGACAACTGCACAACGTGAAAGGACATAAAGGGAGTATGAGATCCAGATGGTGAAAGTTGTGGAATACTAACGTAAGATGTCATATAAGTGTAAATCTAATTCTTACCATAAGATTTGCAATTTGGCAAAAATAATTTTGTTGTTGTTGTTGAAGCCTGGTACCAGTATAACTAATCAAAACGGTACCAAGAATGTGTACAGTTATTTTGCAGGATGAATAATTTGTGTATTTTTTGTTCTTAGATGAAATTTCGCAATTCTAAGTTGATATTTAGCAGGATGAATAATCGGTAAAGTGAATGCAGAGGTAAGCCGATGGAAAGAGGTGCCAGACTGAAAGGACGAATTCGGAGACTGGAAAGCTATCTCCGAAACAGCTTCATGTGTTATGTGGTTGAGTATAAGGGAGCAAAGGTATGGTATGTTGTCGTGAGTGTGGTGGTGTTAAGGTTAGCTGACTTCTAGACCTATTCTGTTAGTGTATTAATGGATTGAATGTGAAGGAAAATGTGATGTCTGGTGAGTGAGAGTCGTAGAGTAGCGTGATCAATGCGCACACTCCTGTAAAGGGGATGCTACCGATCCATAACTAAAACATTATTGTGTCATTGTTTGATTTGGATGAACCTCGATGGCAGGTCAGGATTTGACATCATGTGGATGGTTCATACATGTCCTAGAAATGTTGTATATATAATAAAAAGGTAAAATATATAATAAGATACTAATTTCAGTCTGTCACAAGCACAAAGGTGCATTGTACATTGTAGATTTAGAGTCATCAGTTTCTAAAATGTTTATTGTGTTAGGATGTTAAAGTAGTTTACTATTTATCAACATAGGGTAGGTAATTGTGAGCTATGTAGATTATTTCTTTTTCTTTTTTTTGTTAGAACACTGTCAAGGGGTATTAATTTCAGTCTGTCACAAGCACAAAGGTTCACTGTATATAGTTTGTATTGCACAACAAATATCGAAATTAACTGATGCATTTTGATGTCGTGGACAGTAATGATCTTGTTGGTGTGTTGACTGAAGCCACTTATTTTCATTATCACAGTGGTGATATTTCACATTAAAGTGTAACGAAGGCTAGTCGAAATGCAAGTTCTTGTCGTCTAGATGTGTAACGACAGAGAAATGAGCAGTAGAGTAAGATATGAGAGCTACTGGTGGATTCAAGCACAACTATTTACTGCGTGTATTGATCAAAGTTGATGGACTGACTAGCTCAGCAGCAGATATTTGTACTGGTGGACAAGGATAAGGTTAAACTCACAGTCGAGTAGTGGTGGCAATTGCTTAAGTGATGATAGTTAACAAGGTATGACATGATGTCTTAGGTTGACTATATTACGTAACCAGTATGTAACTTGTGGTATATTTCATTGTTTTTCTTCTCAGTTTTATTTCTCTGTAGGTTTGATGTATATTTTAGAGTACTGATATGGAGCCTGACTTCTACGTGTAACCAGTGTACGCAATTTTTTTCTTTTGTTGATTTTGTTTTGTATTTAGACTTTGCTGTGTAAAGGTTTTTACAACGCAATTTATGAATGTCAGATTACTTGTTCTGTGTTTGGACGGTGAGCTATTTAAAATTTCATGAGTACAATTAGTATTTTTCTTAGTTGTCATAGAATTAGTGACGTTTGGATTACTCCTAAAAATAACGGAGATCCCGGTAACTAAGAAAATTTTTATCTCACCATTATTTTTTATTTGTATGATGTAATGTTTTATTTGTCATTTGGATTGATGTAAATTTGTATGTGTACGTTACTCCGGATTGTGGAGAGTACAATAATGCAACAACTGTGTCAATAATTTGGTAAAGTAACAGCATTTGGTCGTCTATTTGAGGTCACCAGGGGCTAAGGTCTCCTCCTGGTTATTTTGATGACTTGCTACGTTTGTTCTAATACAGTTTTCTTAAAAAAATGTTCGGAACTACCCTTGCATTGCAAGGATAGTACCGTGCCATTTTTTTCTTCATGGGTAGCCGGTGGTGAAAGAGTACAGTACCGCCCGACATTGAAAATAGGTACAACATACTTCATTATTCTTGTCAGAACAACACATTTTTTTTGTAAAAATAACTCAATTTCAATTAATACAGCGAAGCCGGATACCAGTGTGGGAAAGAATGACAATTTATTTATTTAATTTATCACATGTGCACTCCCACAAAATAAGTCCCTACATCCAGTTTGGTGAGATCTGTGAAATGAATGCACGTATGGTCGTCTGCTAACCGCAGATAGTGAATGTGAGTATATGATCATCTTTGAGACGATCCTTTGGCCACCTTTGGTGGGACCAAAGAGATGAAATTTACCTGAGCTTTGAGCACCTGAAATGTGGCTGACCAATACGGTAGCAAGGTGCTCCCCCACTTCAGCAGAGGTCCGAGAGGACCTCAAGAACGGCCATGTTTCAGCACTCTGCCGCTGGATCTTGTGCTGTTAAGACCTTTTTTAGTTGTGCTCCGTAATGACAAAAGAGTGGAGACATGGTATGCATGTGGAATATTTAAGAGTAGTTTGAAATAATAATTTCTCTATTTCAGGAACTTTTGTGGGGAGAATTAAGTGTCAGGCAGGTAATATTAATGGGATTGTAGTAATCTTTGGAAGTGACCAACGGTCACAATGAAACCACGTGTAGCAATAAGTTGAAATACTTCCGTGTGCTTATGTTAAGCTGAATTACTAGCATGTGTACAATAAGTTGAAATATTTAAGAAATAGCGTGTGTACCAGAAGTTGAAATATTTAAGAAATGGCGTGTGTAGGACTTGAAATTAGAGACGAGTACTTCCACGTGGTGAGTACTGTGTGAGTCTCAAACTGTGTATGAGACAAAAGATAAAGAGAAGTACTCGTCCATGGTATCAGTTGAGGACTCGCGTGTGTGATGAATACGTTCTTAATATTACTTTGCGTGATATGATTCCGTGTGACGCTAGATTCAAACTCTAAGAGAGAAGCAAGGTGAGTCGGCCGTCTATCCAGCAACGCCACTTGGCTTGCATTGCACAGGAAGACGTGCATATATCTCCAGAGTTCATAGTAGGAAAGTAGAATCACGAAGTGGGGCAGTGTCGTGTGAAACTGGGATAAATATTAATTGAAGTGGGAAATCTGAAAGTGATAATGTGGTGACTATTCCCTGTGTAGTGTTTCATATTGTAGTGTGGTGTATGTCATGTAATTTGGGTATGTGTGGTTTGCATGGGAGAGTAGCAAGGTAGTTTCAAAAGATTAGTGGGTTATGCTTGTTCCTTCTGTACTGCTCGGTCTGGAGGATAGTTTCGTGATGATGATTGTGAGAGTCGAAGTGTGAGAAATAATAAAAGATCCACCATCCTATCCAGAAAGTGCACTGTAGCGTTAAATAATTACGAGACCATAATATAGAGATTCACCAATGTAAAGCCATGCCCACTGGGCGGAATTTCTCATGTGTTATTGTTGTAGGTTATAGAATTTGTGTGTTTAGGTTAGAGAATTTATCGGAATAAATAAGATAGTGAAAAGAAAAAGATTGGTGGACTTTTCCTTCGACTTGTATGTTGTCATAATGTCCCGAATTTATAATGTGTGCGCCATTCATATTCAGTGCGGTGGCCACGTGTTGACAAGAGCCGTTAAAAAATAAAAGACAAAAAGAAAATTTGGTATTGCCAGTGCGTAGTGTACAGTCAGAGTTCAGTAAATTACTGATAGTCAGATGCGTGTTTCCGTTGCGTATTAATCATATAGGAGGATAACTTGTAACTTAAGTGTGAGTACTAGAGTTCATGTTACTCGATAAATAAGAATGAATCCACTCGCTTGGCAGACCACTCATCTTGCAGGTCTGACTGCTTGAGGCCACAGTATGAGCAAGGCATGTGGGTGCCTCTCATGTATTTTTTTAATATCTTAGGATTTTCAGTTTTCTGCCTCATGGTTAGCAGCAACCTATTGAAGACTTTCGATCCGAATGTGAAATTCCATTCTGAATCGTCGGCATGGATGTATAGTCTACATGGACATTGTTTTTACTTCCTGTATTTTGCAAGTTCATGTAACTGAACGGAGTAAAATTACCCCTATTATGAACAACAAATACTATTAGGGAGTAAATATGTTGACATGTAAGTGAAAGACTCCGAAGGGCCCTGAAGAGACTTCTGTATGAAGCTGCGCTATCGATTTTACACAATAGTTTTACTCACATGGATAAAAAGTTCTATTGACTTGCCACATCAGATTTGAATAAAATTGCAAGCTTTTCATAACAGCCTCCATCACCATCACCAGTAATGGTACTGGTATGTAATGGTATGGTGTACTGTAGCAGCACATTAAGTGTTTCAATTGAATTGATTCTGCATTGTTTCTCTTCCCCATGTCCTTGACATTAATGCTACCAAGTTATGTTCTTGTACGGTAATTAGTTTCCACATTATAACGTGTTAAATATAGAAAGTTTAACTGTAACCAAGCAGTAGTTTTCTTTGAAGACAATATCAGTTCCAGTGCACAACTGAATTTCAAAATCTGTCTTGTGGGGTGAAAATCCATTACTGCTGCTATCTTGTGCTGACAATGAGATGATTTTCATGGAAATACCGAATTATTTCATTTGTAATACAATTTCATAGTTTTTGTAGTTGCTCATGATCTTTACACTTGCGTGCAATGGATGTAGCATCGGCATACAGAACTATCCTTGAATTTGGGGAGCAAAGTCCTGGGTACCCTGTATTACATATCAGCAATGTTAGATCTGTGTGTGTCACTCACCATCCAGAAAACTGATTTGTGTTAGATAAGGATTTATTAAACTGTGAACAATTATCGGCATAATTACCCAGCTGTTTTTCCAGAGTATTTACTATGTCTCTCTACAAGCAATTGATAGAGATTAGCTAAAAAAATATCTGTACTTTCAGATGGAGGTCTTTCTATATCCAAAATTATGTTTCCTTTCCCATCTATAGCTTATCGCAGAAAGTTCAGTAACACCTTCAACACGTAAGGAATTACATCTTTGAGCACAAAAAGGCCACACATGTACAAAATAATAATAAAGGGAAAGATTCCAAAAGAGTTCCTGACAACAAAATGTAAAACTTAATTGTTTTTGGGTATATTACTTCTTATATCCTTCATTCAAAAACTTAAGAAGGCTGATAGTTTAGTGTTTTCAAGGCATAATACTGTTGAGCATCGCAACAATCAAGTCTGGGATAGTAGTGTACTATGATACTACCTATGAAGAAATTGATGCACTGGATGTGAAGTGCACAGTTTAGTCTACCCAGCAGGTGTTCCAGAAGATGTCCCTGCACTGTTCTATACCATCATGAATATACCTATCATTAGTGATATATTCATCACTGACAGAAAATTGAATAATCACATTTTTGCTTAAAGTTTCTGAAATGGCAGTTGATGAGATAATATCTGAAGAGACAGCTATCAACCCACACTTTCAGCATGAGGTAGGACTAGCAATTACCAGAATTCTGAAATGTGGATCTTGTAAACCTAGAGTTGCTCTAGGAAAACAAGTAAGATGTGACACGTGTCCCAGATCAAAGATGAGAAAATAAAAGGTTGCTGTATTAGTTATAGCATACAAATATGCAGTGAATAACAAGTTTGAAATGACTGTGTTCGCCGACCGGGGTGGCCGAGCGGTTCTAGGCGCTACAGTCTGGAACCACGCGACCACTATGGTCGCAGGTTCGAATCCCGCCTTGGGCATGGATGTGTGTGATGTCCTTAGGTTAGTTAGGTTTACGTAGTTCTAAGTTCTAGGGGACTGATGACCTCAGAAGTTAAATCCCATAGTGCTCAGAGCCATTTGAACCAACCATTTTTTGAATGTGTTCAAAGCTATGTAGACTTGTTTAATTCCTGGTTTAAGTAATTCACATTATTTCATTGCTGTTTGCTGCTGTCATCCATTAATACCTGAATTTCAACGACTACTTTGTTACTTTAAAACCTTCAACATGTTCACTGTGGCTGACACAAAGGTCAATAAGAGCTACTAACACCGTGCTTTTAAGTGTCATCTGCAGTGAATGTGCAAAACAAGAACATTTTTGCAATTTAATTGAAAGTCCTAATTCAGCTTCCTTTTTCAGGCATGTTTATTTTTAAATATTAAAACTGATGAGAGTTTCATTACTAGACCACTAATTTTGAAATCTGGATGACATCATCCCAACACTGCAACAAAATGTGCACCATACACAACAGGTTCAATGCAATCTCTCCTCTCCACAAATTTGCACCTCAGATGTGTTATGTCATATAATACTACAGTTAATTTTCCATATATCTGAGCAAAACCAGTTCTTGTGTGTCCAAGTTTATCTCATCTAGATATTGCACCTTTCCCTTAACTTTAGTGTGCTTTACAATAAAATTTGTATGAAAAGTTTTCCGTGTAAATTACCTATTCTACACCTACAGCTAATGCTTGTGTAACCCAGTGTGCCATTCAGGTGGGTTTACTTGTGTGTCAATATAATTGTCAGGTTCGGTATGAAAGGGTTTCTTGAAATATATTCCCACATAAATTGTTTAGTATCTATTCTCAGTTGCAAAATATATTACGCACTGTCAGTGCCATTTCAATGCAAAAATTTTAAATCATGCTGGGGAATATACCAATAACACAGTTCCAGCACACCTCAGAAATTTGATTTTAGTTGCTTCAACCAATGAGAATTACGGACCAAGTCTTGCACTGCCCTATTTTGTGTATTAACCCTTTGGCTGGCATGAAGGTGCCGGTGGTCACAGCAGACTGCTCTGCTGGGGCCAGCAGTGATATGGTAACAACCAGGTATCAACAATTTTACACTTTAATCTTACTGAGGAAAAATATTTACTTATATTTGATATTCCTTGCCATTTCCAGACTATTTTTGGGTCTGCAGTATTTTTATTTAAATGTCTTACAAAACCAAACAATTAAATGACTACGAAGTTATTCATGAATTCATTTTTAGATACATATTTAATTGTGTAAAGGATAATTCCTGAAACAGTAATTAGCATTCTAGCTGTTCTTTTTAGCCACGACTGTACAGATGCATATACTTCACACTTAAAGTTCCTAAATGCCTGCTTAACACATTGACTACCATGCTGCTCACAGCAGAGCAGGACACTTAATGCTGTGTGCCTGACCTGGTGGTGAAACATCCATTACTAATCATGTCAGGGTAAAGAAATGCAGAAGTTAATCTCTCATGGAGTACTGTAATCCAAAAATGTAAAATTATAACTAAAAAGGCCATTTCCAATTATGTCTACCAAGCAAATTACGCTTTGTCAGTGATTTCTTTTGCCATAAATGACTAGTGAACGCACATGCCTGAGGAAGGTAAATGTTCATACTTTGCCTCTGAGAAGCAGCAAAGCCATTAGAAACAGCTATGCCCTTAGTCCAATTTATGTTGAAATTATCACCTGGGTATTTTAATTAAATTTGGTCTACTATAAGCAACATGATAAAGGAATCAAAAGAAACACACACACACTGAATTAATTTCTTTATTAACAACGCTCGGATTTCCACATCACCATAGAGGTACCAAGCTTGATGCGTTACTCGTTTTTTACATGGCGAGTTTCCCCAGTAGGCCTATAAACCATGAAACAGACAAAAAGCTACTTCTCGCTGTCTTCTCTTCTTTGGATTTCACTTCAGAAACTGAAACATCCATTACAAAAACAGATTACATCACTCACAAATCTGGATTCAGTCACTGCAATTCATACCTATTTTACTGTAAAAAATACTGACTATGATGAACGATGTAATTTTGAACATTCAAAAGTTTTCAAATGTGCAGGTTACTGACGTTAGAATAGTTACTACACAATTTTTGATCACGAAAAAGTTACGATGATTGCAACTTAAATACCGAAGCCATTTGTTATGAGAATACGCCGTTACCACAAATAATCTACATAGATGCATTGAAAGAAACTTTACTGGGTAACATAATGCATCAGAATACTATAGGCACAAAGAATGGAATTTCTGTAGATTTACCATACACTTTACTTTTCTTGAGCATTATAAGATTACTAACGGAAGTTACTTACCGTCCATTATCTGGAATATAAACTATCCTTTCTCCTCTGCAAGCATCTGCTTTTGCAGCAAGTATTGTCAATTTTTTTCCGTGATTGAAAAGCTTTAACGCACACAAATCACAAAACCCGCCATTATACACCCACACCCACAAGGCATTAGCATGTCATGTTCAAAGAATATCCGCGTTTCGAAAACTACCAGCGATATTGGCTAGCGTGAGAGACGTCATGTCATGATGTGACGTCATGATTCCTCGGGGCCCGCGAGACGCTTCTTATCCAGGGCTGCTGGCAAAATAAGATTCTCTGCACCTGTATGCGGCGTCCCTGCTTTAGCGACTCGGAATGAGACTCGGTAGCTAGCTAGTAACGCTTTCTCATTGACACTGGATACCTAAAATTCGATAAAAATATTGTTAAACCAGAAAAACGAATAAAAAATCAGAAACACTAATACTATTTTAAATCAACAAATAACATTGCCATTTATTACCTGAAACATAACAGTTTGCTGCTGGTTAAGTGTTTTCAATTTCCTTTCGAAGAAATCCAACGATTTATCAGCTTCCTTGGAATGTGTAGTTTAGAGGTGACGCAGAAGCTCTGATGGTTTCATCCTCTCACATGACAATATTTCGCCTCAAACTACACATTGAGGTTTATTGTTCACGACAGTAAAACCATTCTATCCTCATAAAGTCTATTTTTTTTCGATTTTGATTCGTTCCCGCCATTGAGACTTGTACCAGACGTGGAGGGCTGCACAGATGTTTTAGGAAACTTGTCCATTTTATGCTCGCTCAGAGCGAAGACATAATACTCGGACAACTGATTGTAGTGACCGAAAACGCGCGACTATGCCTCCGCTGACGCCTTCTCAGTCGTGTCACGCCTCTACCGCGGCAAAGAACATAATTATATCTCTGCTTGCAGAACGCTGCGACCTCTTTTCACATTGCACTTGACTTCTCGATCAACATGGTAACAATAGAAAGAAAATGAAATACATTGTCTTTGAAATCGCTGACATAGTTTTATTATGGTTCTGGGGGTCGCCAGGATATTTTTACTTGGAAAGGGGTCGCGTATTTAAAAAGGTTGAAAAACACTGCATTATTGTATGGCTTAATTGTACGACTATTGTGTCAAGTCTTGTCTATCATAACATTTCTTCAAGCCTTGTATCGTTGCTGCAATATTAACTGACATTTAATGATAAGGGTAACATGTTTGTGATACATTTTCATTGCTCCATTGCTCTGAAACAACGTACTGCGGTACATACACTACTAAGTAAATGAAAAATCGAAATGCAAGCAGTTCACATAGGGGTTGTTCACATGTGCTCAAAAAAGTCGATAGTCAAAAACACACTAGTGATGACACGACGGCAAAAGGTAGTGTGAAGTTGCACTCGACCCATGCTTGTGTATTCTCCATACGTGATGTTTATTCGTGTGTTTTTTATTTGCCATGTTTTTAATGTTTTTTTTTTGTTTTTTTATTCTGTATTGTCGCTCTGGTTTACAATTAATTAGCTCCCTGTTTTCATTGAATAAAGAGTTTCCTGTCGAGCTTAATCCTTTGGCATCGGATTAATCAGAATTATTAAGTCGATCAATTTTAATTACACTGATCCTGACATACCAATCACATCGGCCTTACTTTGGAATAAGCCGCCAAGTAAGCTTGCTGTTTATCATTCTGTATGCTAAAGGCCATTGCATTAGCGTGATGTCATCATGCCATACAGCTATTGGCTGCAAGTCGAAAACAAACATCCGAGATGTTGTAATGTGGCAATTTTCATCGTATTTCACAGTTTCCAATTCATTTCACCGTATAGACTATAAATTTTTGCTATTTTCGAGTTGAACATAAAATGAAAGAACACTCAAAACTGCATATTTTAAGGCATAATTTGTGGCAGCTATGTGTTGAGAAATGGCTCAGTTACTTCGTTTTTACGTGTGATCAGTGTGGTGTTGTGATTAGTGTGGTGTGGTGGCTGCGCTGGCAGTGGGTGACGTCACAAATTGCCAACCAGTAAGAGCTCACTAGCTGGAAATGACCGACGTCTGCTTGATGCTGACCGAGCGTATTCCTTGAGACTCAAGTGTTTGAATTTAAACGTTGATGATTGATACTGTTGCTGAATACAGTACCTCAAAAACACATGCAAAAACACAGACTAAGTTATAAGTGGTACAAGAAAAGGTGGCTGGGCCCCTTTGTCACTTATTGGCTTGTTCAGAACACTTCGTGTCGACTGTCCTATTTTCCCATTGCTGCTGCAACATAGCTGTAGTTGTATCATATTTGCATGGTGAAGCTAAATGTCTCCAGTTGTGTTGGCAACGCCGATCGTGGATTATGTCAGCATTTCCTCCCTCAGGTCTCACCTCTCCACGACGGCCTAAAATACACCCTTAACCCCATCACCACCCGCAGTGTGAACTATCCGTCATTTGTTCCCCTTATAATTCCTTCGGTCACATCAAATGTCAATAGGAAAAAAACGGGACGAAGTCAAGCGAGACATCGAGTAAGAACGTAAAATCGGGGTAAACCTCACTAGGAAGAAACAAGAAGTTAGGGAATTCTTAATACTGGTCTTATGGGTTTACCAGAGGAGTCACGAAATTAAGGCATAGAACTGTGAAAACCGTAAAATCGGACAAATAAAATCGATTTCCACTGGAGTACTTCTCCAGAAGCAGCATTTCCACCACAGAACTCGTAGAAGGCTGAAGTGGCACGGCACGACAACTGGGCTGTGATGACTTCATTTGTCTGGGTTTTCTTGTTTAGTCAGCTCCTCCAGAGACCAGATGGAGCTGTAAGTTATCACAACATTGGCTTTCAGCAGTGCAGGCTGGCATCTTCCACTTTGTCAGTGGTCTTAATGAGTGCTCATACACTCAGAATACGCCTTCTTGTGTAACGGTACTGGACTTCTAGCTTCCCTCTCTCCGATGTCATTCTGCTGATCGATGTGGCAATAGTTCATCATCCTGGGAGAAATGTGGCACATCATTCCTTCCTTCCTTGAGAGATCTGGTCCCAGGCTGTGCCCTGTTTACATTCTTGGACAAAAGACTCTAAACATATGTTTCACAGGTTGACATAAAGAAATAGAATATTCTCCACTTTTCCTAATTATAATTAATGTAAAACACGTGGTCCATTGGTTGTATAATAATGCCGTATAATGATGTAAGTGATTAACCGAGTCTCTTGGGAGCTGGTGCAGTGGGACCGCAACAGGTTGAACATTTTTCCATTTGAAGTCAAGGAACTGTGAATCAATGATCTGTGTATAGTGTAATTGTATTGCATTGTATGAAAATGTCTTTTAAACAGATATTTTTATCACAGATCTTCTCACAATCTTCTAAACTGTAAAAATGTTAACATAAATTTATTACATCCAACACCTGGGTGTGCTAAGTAATTGTTTATAATTATTTCCTTTTATTGCGGTTACGCTATCGTGCAGATACGTTATTGTACACCAAAGCAAAAACAATGTATGAACTTGATTTGTTTCGGTCTCAGGGATTGAAATTTTAGGATTCGTATGTATGTATTTTTATTAGTAGTAGCACACCGGTTTGCTAATTTTAATTGCCTGAAGCATATTTAGTTATAGCTTTCTCTGTAATGGCGACTCTATGAAAAATAACGTACTCGACAGCTGTGACCCAGTACAGCAAAATTTGCATCAGAAAATGAACATTGTGGGTGAGATGCTTTAATACTTTCATAAATACATAAACTGAATAAGTTATCTTAATAATATCTGGGTTAGAAGATCCATAATTACCAAAAATAGTTACACCGACCGTAATGGCCGATAACAATAGCGTAAGATCGTAACTAATAAAACTTTTAATAACTGCGGGAAAGGATACAGTTGTTCTACACTGAAGAGCCAAAGAAGCTGGTACACCTGCCTAATACCGTGTAGGACCTCCGCGAGGACGCAGAAGGGCCGCAACACGAAGTGGCATGGACTCCACTAATGTCTGAAGTAATGCTGGAGGGAACTGACACCCTGAAACCTGCAAGGCTGTCCAAGAGGCAGCCCAGATATGATCAATAATGTTCATTTCTGGGTAGTTTGGTCGCCATCGTAAGTGTTTAAACTCAGGAGAGTGTTCCTCGAGCCAGTCTGTAGTAATTCTGGACGTGAGGAGTGGCGCACTGCCCTGATAGAATTCCCCACATTGGACATGAATGGATGCAGGTGATCAGACAGGATGCTTACGTACGTGTCACCTATCAGAGTCGTATCTAGACGTAATATCACTCCAACTGCACATGCTCCACACCATTACAGAGCCTCCACCAGGTTCAACAGTCCCCTGCTGACATGCAGGGTCCATGGATTCATGAGGTTGTCTCCATACCCGTACACCTCCACCCGCTCGATACAATTTGAAAGGAGACTCGTCCGACCAGGCAACATGTTTCCAGTCATCAACAGGCCAATGTCGGTGTTGACGGGCCCGGGCGGGGCTTAAAGCTTTGTGTCGTGCAGTCACGAATGGCCTTCGGCTCCAAAAGCCCATGTCGATTATGTTTCTTTGAATGGTTCCCACGCTGAGACTTGTTGTTGGCCCAGCATTGAAATCAGCAGCAACTTGCGAGAGGGTTGCACTTCTCTCACGTTGAACGATTCTCTTCAGTCGTCGTTGGTCCGATCCTTGCAGGACCTTTTTCCGGCCGCAGCGACGTCGGAGATTTGGTGTTTCTCTGGAATCCTGATATTCGCGGCACACTCGTGAAATGGTCGAACGGGAAAATCCCCATTTCATCGCTACCTCGGAGATGCTGTGCCCCACTGCTCGTGCCCCGCCTACAGCACCACGTTCAGACTGACTTAAATCTTGATATCTGCCACTGTAAGCAGCAGCAACCGATCTAACAACTGAGCCAGACACTTGTTAGCTTATATAGGCGTTGCCGAACGCAGCACCGTATTCTGTCTGTTTACATATCTCTGTATTTGAATACGCATGCCTATACTAGTTTCTTTGGCGCTTCAGTGCACAAATAAAAGATGATTTCAATAGTTACAAATAACATTTTGTATTCTGAAAAGGATTTAGATAAATTAACAATTATTACACTTATTAGAGACATCTTAATATGAAACGTAGGAAGTGTGGGATTCGCTAGGTCAGTTGTACTACTCGAAAAGGGTCGAGTGTCTCCTCTTTAGTCAGACAAATGAAAATTAACAGAGTAAATATTGTGTTTTTTTAATCATTGCTTACACAGATAATGAATCATTCTCATTGTCTTTGCCCTTATCACTTGATACACTACACATGGAAAAACGTCAATGTTTTTGACGTATCACAGAAAAATATTTAGTCTTTTCTCCACGTATATTCACAGGGAAAAATACACCATGAGACGGCACATAGCACCCTGGACTATTTAAGACATTTACACGAGATGTTGTGGCTTAATAGGGCACGCACGTCTCACTTTCGTAAATTCATCTCGTATATTACATATAGTTGCATCAGCTTTCATACATGAGTGTACTGAATTGCAATTGCAGGTTTACATTACTTTAGGTTTCAAGAGTACATAAAGTTTGTATTTAATTTAGTGGAAAACAGCTTTTTGGTCATTGCAGAAACTATTTGTATTATTGCTGTGTTTACTAGTGCTGTATTTAACTACGATGTATCATTAAGGTCCGAAAAATACTTTGTAGACTTCCTGGGACCATATTTGCCTTTGCTCCCCCATTTGGGTTACGCGACTGTGGAAAACCCAGGATTAAAACCACCCTGGAGCCTTTAGACTCCATCACCTGACATGTGTTGACGAAACTAAATTAATATGTTGTGGTATTGTTTCACAAACGTCAGTAGGATGTGAACATATTTATACAATTGTTTGTAACATTTACGAAAATTAATTGAGAAACATTAGTACTTTAATGAAGTTTACGAAATTCATTGAAGATCACCAGTTCAGTCCAATAATTTGCGTAGAAGTTGTCATAGATTTGGAAAATACCAAACTTGTGGTTAAAAATCGGTTCATGTTTGATTATAATGTTCCGGATAAACTCGATGTTTGATGGAAAGTAAATGTCAAATTTCTATAGCAAATCTATAATGCTTTCGTGAATTAACAGTCTTCATTCTTGCTTTGCATTATTACGCGGTGCGATGGTAGGCAGCTCACACCGCACGCCGATCCGGAACGCACCTTCTGCAGTAGCAGATGTGATCCGTCTGCGAGAAAGGAAGGCAGGAATCCGCGCCGCTCTCCGCGCTACGAATCCAGCTGCAGCTTCCTTTGGAACTCGTACCATCAAATTGTATGAAGAAACGAACAAGCGTAATCAGTTCACACGGCTAATATTTTGCTAGTCTGCAAGGAAGGGTTCACACTTCACTCGCTCGTAGTCTTTAGTTTTTTAATGTTTGCGTGTGTGTGTTATCACTGTGTATTCTAGTTGAATTACGACAGAAGTATTGTAATTGCTAGTGAACATCAACATAAGCAAAACGAGATTAATGGAATGTACTCGAATTCAATCAGGTGATGCTGAGGGAATTAGATTAGGAAACGAGGCACTTAAAGAAGTAGAAGAGTTTTGCTATTTCGGGAACAAAATAACCGATGATGGTCGAAGTAGAGAGGATATAAAATGTAGACTGACAATGGCAAGGAAAGCGTTTCTGAAGAAGAGAAACTGGTTAACATCGATTTAAGTGTCAGAAAATCGTTTCTGAAAGTATTTGTATGGAGTGTAGCCATATATGGAAGTGAAACATGGACGGTAACTAGTTTAGACAAGATGAGAATAGAAGCTTTCGAAATGTGGTATTACTGAAGAATGCTGAAGATTAGATGGGTCGATCACGTAACTAATGAGGAGGTACTGAGTAGAATTGGGGAGAAGATGAGTTTGATGGCACAACTTGACTAGAAGAAGGGATCGGTTGGTAGGACATGTTCTGAGCCATCAAGGGATCACCAATTTAGTATTGGAGGGCAGCGTGGAGGGTAAAAATCGTAGAGGGAGACCAAGCAGATACTAAGCAGATTCAGAAGGATGTAGGGTGCAGTAGTTACTTGGAGATGAAGAAGCTCGTGCAGGATATAGTAGCATGGAGAGCTGCATCAAACCAGTCTCAGGACTGAAGACCACAACAACAACAGTGCACACAGCACCACAGAGCACTGTTCATTGTGTCTGTTAGCGATGCCTGCTTCATTTACTGCATTTTTATATTTTCTCCTTTCATCAATTAAATTCAATATTTCTTCTGTCACCCAAGGATTTCTACTAGCCCTCGTCTTTTTACCTACCTGATCCTCTGCTGCCTTCACTACTTCATCCCTCAAAGCTACCCATTCTTCTTCTACTGTATTTCTTTCCCCCATTCCTGTCAGTTGTTCCCGAATGCTTTCCCTGAAACTCTGTACAACCTCTGGTTTAGTCAGTTTATCCAGGTCTCATCTCCTTAAATTCCCACTTTTTTGCAGTTTCTTCGGTTTTAATTTACAGTTCATAACCAATAGATTGTGGTCAGAGTCAACATCTGCCCCTGGAAATGTCTTACAATTTAAAACCTGGTTCCTAAATCTCTGTCTTACCATTATATAATCTATCTGAAACCTGTCAGTATCTCCAGGCTTCTTACATGTATACAGCCTTCTTTTATGATTCTTGAACCAAGTGTTTGCTCTGTGCAAAATTCTACCAGGTGTCTTCCTCTTTCATTTCTTATCCCCAATCCATATTCACCTACTACGTTTCCTTCTCTTCCTTTTCCTACTATCGAATTCCAGTCACCCATGACTTAAATTTTCGTCTCCCTTCACTATCTGAATAATTTCTTTTATCTCATCATACATTCTTCAATTTCTTCGTCATCTGCAGAGCTAGTTGGCATATAAACTTATACTACTGTAGTAGGCTTGGGCTTCGTGTCTATCTTGGCCACAATAATGCGTTCACTATGCTGTTTGTAGTAGCTTACCCGCACTATTATTTTTTATTCACTATTAAACCTACTCCTGCATTACCCCTATTTGATTTTGTATTTATAACCCTGTATTCACCTGACCAAAAGTCTTGTTCCTCCTGCCACCGAACTTCGCTAATTCCCATTATATATAACTTTAACCTATCCATTTCCCTTTTTAAATTTTCTAACCTACCTGCCCGATTAAGGGATCTGACATTCCATGCTCCGATCCGTAGAACGCCAGTTTTCTTTCTCCTGATGACGACGTCCTCCTGAGTAGTCCCCGCCCGAAGATCCGAATGGGGGACTATTTTATCTCCGGAATATTTTACCCAAGAGGACGCCAACATCATTTAACCATACAGTAAAGCTGCATGCCCTCGGGAAAAATTACGGCTGTAGTTTCCCCTTGCTTTCAACCGTTCGCAGTACCAGCACAGCAAGGCCGTTTTGGTTAGTGTTACAAGACCAGACCAGTCAATCATCCAGACTGTTGCCCCTGCAACTACTGAAAAGGCTGCTGCCCCTCTTCAGGAACCACATGTTTGTCTGGCCTCTCAACAGATACCCCTCCGTTGTGGTTGCACCTACGGTACGGCCATCTGTTTCGCTGAGGCACGCAAGCCTCACCACCAACGGCAAGGTCCATGGTTCATGGGGGGAATTAGAGTGGTATTCTTCTTTTAAATGAGAAGGGCATGCAAAATGGCTTGCCGCTTTTCTCATAACATCCCCCTAGCCATAAGAATGTCGTACGGGAGGCGACCATCTTGAGAAAGGTAGATAGGGAGCAACAAGCAAAATTTTGCTACGTACCCTCAATCCATCTAATTTCGCGAGAATGGTAGGTTTTTTCCCAGGTGACAATCAGCATTAATAACTGTCAGTAATGTAGAACATTAACCCTGACAACCAAAACATGTAAACAATAACCAACTGACAAACAGAGACGATCGCATACACCCACAAGGAAACTACCCTAACTTTTACTTAATACTGGACTGAAAGTTGAAGTCATGTCATTGTTAAATTACGAGGGCCGTTCAGAAAGTAACATCTGGTTGATTTAAAAAAATACACCAAGTTAAATAAAAATATTTTAATATATACATCTTACAACTACATCTTTGCACTATTTTTCTACATAGTCTCCATAGCGATTGAGGCACTTATCGTATCTCTTCACAAGCTTTGAAATTCCTTCTGCATAAAAATCACCCGCTTGTGCCTGGAGCCAGCCTGTGACCGCATCTTTGAGCTCTTCGTCGTCATCAAACCGCTGTGACCCGAGCCATTTCTTCAAATGCATGAAGAGGTGATAATCACTTGGCGCCAGGTCTGGGCTGTAAGGTGGATGGTTGATAACGTCCCACTTGAAGGACTCAAGAAGGGCCGTTGTTCTGCGAGCAGAGTGAGGACGGGCGTTATCGTGCAAAAAAACGATACCGGAAGTCAGCATACCACGGCGTTTGTTCTGTATAGCCCGTCGTAACTTTTTTATTGTTTCACAGTACACGTCTTGATTAATGGTCGTACCACGTTCCATGAATTCAACCAACAACACCCCTTTGGCATCCCAAAACACCGTTGCCATCAGTTTTCTGGCAGAAAAGTCTTGCGAGGCTTTTCTTGGTTTGGTAGGCGAATTTGAATGTGCCCACATCTTTGATTGTTCTTTTGTCTCAGGGTTCACGTACTTAATCCAGGTTTCGTCACCGGTCACGATTCTGTTTAACAATGGTTCTCCTTCGTCCTCATAACGTGACAGAAAGTCTAATGCAGAGGCCATTCTTTGAGTTTTGTGGTGGTCGGTAAGAATTTTGGGCACCCATCGTGCACAGAACTTACGGTAACCCAATCTTGCTGTCACTATCTCGTACAAGAGAGTCTTAGAAATCTGTGGAAAACCAGTAGACAACTCCGACATTGAGAAACGTCGATTTTCACGAACTTTTGCATCAACTGTCTGAACGAGTTCGTCAGTCACCAATGATGGTCTACCACTCCTCTCTTCATCATGAACGTTTTCTCGTCCACTTTTAAATAAACGTACCCATTCACGGACAACTCCTTCACTCATAACTCTTGGTCTGTACACGGCACAAAGCTCACGATGAATAGCTGCTGCAGAATATCCTTTGGCTGTAAAAAACCTTATGACAGCACGCACTTCACATTTGGCGGGGTTTTCTATTGCAGCACACATTTCAAACTGCCACAAAAACTAAACTAGCGCAGGTACGACGTTGACTCGACCACGGCTTGATGCCGACTGACCTGTTGAGTGCGTGAACGCACAGATGGCGTCGCTACTCCCCCCACAACCCGCACTGTGACCAATCGGAGGTTATTTTCTGAACCGCCCTCGTATTTAATATAGACGAAGCCAACAAAGACTCGTGTATATAAAAGGCTTATGTCTGTACCATAGGCGCCGACTATGGGTATGAGTATGCACAGCATACATTATTGTAAATTGTAGTATATATATACAGGGTGTTACAAAAAGGTATGGCCAAACTTTCAGGAAACATTCCTCACACACAAATAAAGAAAAGATTTCCATGTTAGAGCTCATTTTAGTTTCGTCAGTATGTGCTGTACTTCCTCGGTTCACCGCCAGTTGGCCCAGTTAAAGGAAGGTAATGTTGACTTCGGTGCTTGTGTTGACATGCGACTCATTGCTCTACAGTACTAGCATCAAGCACATCAGTACGTAGCATCAACAGGTTAGTGTTCATCACGAACGTGGTTTTGCAGTCAGTGCAACGTTTACAAATGCGGAGTTGGCAGATGCCCATTTGATGTATGGATTACCACGGGGCAATAGCCGTGGCGCGGTACGTTTGTATCGAGACAGATTTCCAGAACGAAGGTGTCCCGACAGGAAGACGTTCGAAGCAATTGATCGGCGTCTTAGGGAGCACGGAACATTCCAGCCTATGACTCGCGACTGGGGAAGACCTAGAGCGACGAGGACACCTGCAATGGACGAGGCAATTCTTCGTGCAGTTGACGATAACCTTAATGTCAGCGTCAGAGAAGTTGCTGCTGTGCAATGTAACGTTGACCACGTCACTGTATGGAGAGCGCTACGGGAGAACCAGTTGTTTCCGTACCATGTACAGCGTGTGCAGGCACTATCAGCAGCTGATTGGCCTCCGGGTACACTTCTGCGAATGGTTCATCCAACAATGTGTCAATCCTCATTTCAGTGCAAATTTTCTCTTTACGGATGAGGCTTCATTCCAACGTGATCAAATTGTAAATTTTCACAGTCAACATGTGTGGTCTGACTAGAATCCGCACGCAATTGTGCAATCACGTCATCAACACAGATTTTCTGTGAATGTTTGGGCACGCATTGTTGGTGATGTCTTGATTGGGCCCCATGTTCTTCCACCTACTCTCAATGGAGCACGTTATCATGATTTCATACGGGATACTCTACCTGTGCTGCTAGAACATGTGCCTTTACAAGTACGACACAACATGTGGTTCATGCACGATGGAGCTCCTGCACATTTCAATCGAAGTGTTCGTACGCTTCTCAACAACAGATTCGGTGACCGATGGATTGGTAGAGGCGGACTCTCCTGACCTCAACCCTCTTGGCTTTCATTTATGGGGGCATTTGAAAGCTCTTGTCTACGCAACCCCGGTACCAAATGTAGAGACTCTTCGTGCTCGTATTGTGGACGGCTGTGATACAATACGCCATTCTCCAGGGCTGCATGAGCGCATCAGGGATTCCATGCGATGGAGGGTGGATGCATGTATCCTCGCTAACGGAGGACATTTTGAACATTTCCTGTAACAAAGTGTTTGAAGTCACGCTGGTACGTTCTGTTGCTGTGTGTTTCCATTCCATGATTAATGTGATTTGAAGAGAAGTAATAAAAAGAGCTCTAACATGGAAAGTAAGCGTTTCCGGACACATGTCCACATAACATATCTTCTTTATTTTTGTGTGAGGAATGTTTCCTGAAAGTTTGGCCGTACCTTTTTGTAACACACACATACACACTATATATATATATATATATATATATATATATATATATATATATGTGTGTGTGTGTGTGTGTGTGTGTGTGTGTGTGTGTGCTTTCATCGAACCCAACCAGCACTATAAATGTTTACTTCTTGACCATGATTAAAAACGACACACTTATCGCATTGATGGACGCCTGGCTTTTGTATTACACCGCTGTAAAAAGTTATCTCAGAACAGAGCTAATTGAATTCGTAGGAATTAAAATCCACATTGATGTTCCAAATGAAGTGACCGTTTTCTAGAAAGCCCGGATATTAAGGGAATGCTGCTTCTTAAGTCAATAATGTAAACTGAAGGCGGTAATCTTTACTTATGATTATTATTGTCTTAAATAATTAGAAAAGAATCCGGTTGGGTACGATGCGATGAAAATGTTTATAGTACGAAGCGGTTCCTTTTAAGATAAACTGTTGACACAACGACGTACTTTACCTGTGAGCCGACATACCTGCTGCGAATAGTGCCCCATCCCTCCTAGCTAAAACATTCAGTAAATGGACAATACTTATAACAACTTGGCGAAGTTCTTTGTGCTTTAATTGGCAGCTCTCGGCGATAATCACGAAACGCAACACCTAGCGAGAGATCTTTTCTTGTGAAATCATGTAGAATATGATGTAACTTACAGAAAATTTGAATTTCCAGACTTCAACAACTGAACGAGCAACGAAGTGGTCAGAAGTCAGAAGGTGTAGACCGTTAGACGTTACTTTGTGTTCTGTTTGACCTGTGTCACCTGTGCTTGGAATTGTGTAATAATGTCTTCATGTCATGCGTGTCAAAATCGTTGAAACGGGTAAGTATATAGTGAAATACAAAAGGATTTCGACTGATAATCGTGATAGTGATGGTGACATTGAATCGGCAGCGTGTAGCAGTAAAAGCGATCTATCTTCGGCAACTTGTGACAGTGAAATCCCTGTTACTATTTTTTGCAATTCCACGAAAAATGATACCGGTGCTGAAAATGGCACGGGCAGGACTTATCAGAAAAATTGGGTAAAAAGATGTACATGGATTCAGTATGACGAAAAAGTTTCTTTCATTGGGGCGAATGTAGTGACTTGGGAAATGGGGGCATAAATGAGGCTCACCAGTGGTATTGTAGGATCTGCAGTAGAGATAGGAAAATACTGGAACAGGAAGGGAAAATTGCAGCTCTTCAAGCTGACTCAGACAAGGCAAGGGAGGATCTGGACAGGTTAAAGAGGAAGAAGGGTGAACAGAGGTGGGACGTGGCAACAGGTAATAGGGGGAACAGGCAAAGGAGAGCATCAGACAGCATTGTCATAAATCTTGAAAATAGATTTGACCTGTTGCCTCAGTCAGAATCGGATGAACCTCATGTAGCTGAAGCTGTAGAAAGGGCACAACAAGCTTTCAAGGACTTGAAAAAAGGTAGGTAAATTTGTAAAGAGAAAGAAAGTTCTGTTGTTAGGTGGCTCCCATGGTAGAGGTGTTGGCCAACTACTGCAGGAAAATCCAGGTCCAGAGTACCAGGTCACAAACTTTTTCAAGCCTAGTGCAGATCTGGGTCAGGTAACAGAGGATGTAGGTTCTTTATGCAAGGATTTCACAAAGGAGGATGCCATGGTTATAGTGGGTGGTCTGGGAAATAGCATTCACAGAAGAATATTCCATAGAGAGTGACCTGGTGAAGATAGCATCAGCAACGAAGCATACGAGTGTGGGATTTGTGTCTGTGTTGAGACGCCATGATCAGCCTCATTTGAACTCTTCCGTCGGGAGGGTGAACTTGGAGTTGGAGTGGCTGCTTAGGACGGATATAGGGTCCCATATTGGTTTGATTTCTGTGGATGCTATCGATAGGTGGGACTACACTAGGCGTGGCCTTCACCTCAATAGGAAAGGGAAGGGAAAACGTCTGGGTTGATTGCAGAAAACTTAAGGGGGGACACTGTCACAAGTAGTAAAATACCAGTGGTCACAGGTGTCAGAGGGATGCCTTTTTTAGGATAGATAGGGAAGGGGGAAAGAAAATGAGTTTTAAGAGAGATTGGCAGACACACTCAGTTTGAGAAAACAGATGAACAGGGTCAGACTTTAGCATACAGCCTCCATTTAAACAATGTTTAACAGAAAGTAATCAGAAACTGCCAGTTCATCTACGCCAAAGCAGTTATTGTTATATCCTAGCCAGTAATGCCACCCGAGACCGCTGCCAAAAGGTTGGCAGCATCAAAGTCCGGACGCCGTCCGCATAAGCAGCGCCAGCGAGACAGGAAATCGCCGGAAGTCTGCGCGCGCCACCGCTGGCTTCTGGCTTCTTAAGCGCTGGAGTCGCGAGCGCTAGGACAGTTCTGGATTCGCCGCTCAGTTGCATACTCGCCACCGAATTGTGTACCTGCTAGTCAGTTGTGTGTTCATCGCAGCAGAGTTGTTGTTTGTCGTCAGCCGACGCTGACCAAGCCGCTCCGACTCGAACTAGACAGATTTCTGTAGACCATGTTCACCACTGTGTTCTGTATCGTCGTTAATAAAGATAAGTACCGACTTTCATTTGATCCGAGTGTTTGGGTTTTCATCTTTCTGTTCACTGTTCCAGCGGACCGGTCGGCCCGCTATTAAAAGTGTGGCGGTGACTTCGTAGGCCGTTTCTACAGCGAAGTGTTGTCGCTACGAAGGCCGTCACAAAACTGGCGACGAGGACTCCCGAACTCGTGTGCAGGGCTGGTTCAACTTGTTTCTTGAGATAGAATTTTGGGGGCTGGTTTAATTTGTGTTCACTATGTCTGCCGAATTACAACAGTTGATCTTGTTACAGAGTCAGCAAATACAAAGTCTGGTGGAAGCAATCGCCAAACAAGCGGCTAATCCACCACCACACAAGGAACAAGCACAGGCAGCACCGCCTTTTCGTGCTTTTGAGGCATCACGAGAAGAATGGCACGAATATTTCGCGCAGCGAAAAGCAGCGCGATTCGTCATGGGGACATTTAGTCAGCGCGAGAGCGTTACGGAGATGCTGAACAAGCTCCAGTGGCGGACACTTCAAGAAAGGCGTTACGCAATACGGAGAGGTTTATTATCGAAATTACGAGAGAGCACATTCCGGGAAGAGATGGGCAACACATTACTACCGCCCACATATATCTCGCGTAATGATCACAACGAAAAGATCCGAGAAATTAGAGCAAATACGGAGACTTACAAGCAGTCGTTCTTCCCACGCACAATTCGTGAATGGAACAGGGAAGGGGGGATCAGATAGTGGTACAATAAGTACCCTCCGCCACACACCGTAAGGTGGCTCGCGGAGTATAGATGTAGATGTAGATGTAGTTGCAGGCGCACATGTCAGTCTACATAATCACAGGTAATGAGCGGCAGCTTTATTTAATTTCCACTGCAGGCGTGGAAGTCTATAGACTACTTTGTAAGTTGTTCCCGGAATCCAAGCCAGAAGCTTTAGACTATGACGTTGTTGTTACCAAGCTTGCTGAGTATTTCGAGTCGCGAGTTCATGTGGCAGCGGCCAGATTCAAGTTCTTCAGATTAAAGAAACTGCCACATCAATCTAATAAACAGTGGTTAACAGATTTACGGGGCCTCACCCGTCAGTGCCGATTTAATTGTGTGTGTGGAGCTTCCTACAGTGATGTCATGTTACGAGACGCTATTACTCAAAACATTGCAGATTCTCGTATTCGTGCTGCTATCTTAAAGTTGCCTGACCCGTCATTAGAGACTGTGATGAACATTATTGAAGCCCAAGATACTTTTGACTATGCTGAGTGTGAGTTAG
The DNA here is from genome assembly GCF_023898315.1 of Schistocerca nitens. Lineage (NCBI taxonomy): Eukaryota > Metazoa > Arthropoda > Insecta > Orthoptera > Acrididae > Schistocerca > Schistocerca nitens. The sequence continues at coordinate 357,327,604 of NC_064615.1, forward strand.
ATCAGCCATGTATTTCTCAAATTGCCTGTGCTAAGCAAGTTATGTCACGCCCGCGGCCCCACCGGCAGAGTCAGACTGTAAACACTAGCCGGCCGCGTCATGTTAAACACATTCGTCAGCCGCGTGTGCAAAATGATAGACTTAAGTCTTGCCCTAAGTGTGTTCTTGCTCATCCTCGTGAACGTTGCCCGTTACGAAACGCGGTTTGTCACTTTTGTCAAAGGAAAGGACACATCCAGACTGTTTGTTTGCGTAAACGCAAGAACGATTCTAGTGCTGCCCAGCCGATGGATATTCATGTTCTTCAAAGCCAGCCCGCCCAGAAGGTCGCGTTTAAAGACTCTTCCACGGTTCGTGTGGGTAATAAACTTGTTCGCAATAAGCCACCCACCCAGCCCTCTGCTATGCGACCCGAGCGTAATTCAAACGCTGTAAAAAGTAATGTACAGACTGCAAGTGAAGCGGGAGTTGTTGTTCCACCCGCCCAACCCACGAGTTGTCGTAAGCAGCGAACACGCGCTAAACGCGCTGATTTTCTGTCTTCCGCCTCCGCTGCACCGATCCAGAGACAGTGTAATAAACTATTTGTGAAGCTACGCATCCAGGATAAGACCTTCAATTTTCAATTAGACACTGGTGCGTCGGTGACTCTCATAAATAGTGCTACGTATGCGGCTATCGGCCGCCCTAAACTGTCAGCGGCAAACCATTCTTTGGCTACTTATAGTGGAGAACAAATTCCTGTGTTAGGTGTATGTAGCGTGCCAGCCACATTCCGTGGCAATACAAAAACAGTTTCCTTCACAGTGCTCCGCGCTACAGACAGTGTAAACATTTTCGGATTAGACTGTTTTGACTTGTTTGGCCTGTCTATCCAAGACAATGTGTTGCAACTTAATTCTGTTGTTGTTCCTCAAGACAGCATCACCGATTTGTGTAAACGATACAGTGACATATTTAAAGACGAACTCGGTTGTGCTGCGAACTTTGCCGCTCATATTACGTTAAAAGATAATGCTCAGCCTCGATTTTTTCGTGCTCGTCCAGTGCCTCACGCCCTCCGGGCACCTGTAGAAGATGAACTTCGTCGTTGGCAAAACGACGGTGTTATTCAACCCGTTTCAGCGAGCCAGTGGGCTTCTCCTTAGTTATTATAAAGAAACCGTCTGGCAAGTTACGTTTGTGTGCTGATTTTAAGTCGACAGTTAATCCTCAGACTGTCATTGATTCTTTTCCTTTGCCTAGACCGGACGAGTTGATGGATAAGTTAGGGGAAGCTCGTTTCTTTTCCAAAATTGATCTCCGTGAAGCATATTTGTAATTTCCCCTCGACGAGCAATCACAACAGTATTTTGTCATAAACACGTCGTTGGGGTTGTTCCGTTTTCTGCGTTTGCCTTTTGGTTGTGCGTCAGCTCCAGCTGTTTTTCAACGTTTTTTGTCACAACTTCTGGCTAATGTGCCATCGTGTTGCAACTATTTAGACGATATTGTTGTGTCCGGTCTGACGCCTGCTGAACATTTCCGTAATTTGGAGTGTTTGTTTACAGTGTTGTCTCAGGCAGGCCTACGTTGCAACATCGATAAATGTTCATTTTTCCTTACGGAGATGGAGTATCTGGGACATGTTATTAATGCTCAAGGCATTCATCCCTCCCAGTCACATTTAGCAGCTATTCGTGATTTGCCCGCCCCTCGCAATCTGCATGAATTGCAAGCAGTTCTTGGCAAATTGACATATTATATTAGGTTTATACCTAATGCATCACAGATTGCTGCACCGTTGCATCGTCTCCGCCGTAAGAATGTTCCGTTTGTGTGGTCAGCTGATTGCCAATCAGCCTTTCAGCAGCTTAAAGAGGCTTTATTGAATGATCGTTGTCTGGTCCATTACGACCCTAACAAGCCTCTGGTGTTAGCTTGTGATGCTTCTTCTTTCGGCCTCGGTGCTGTGTTGTCTCACCGAGTCGGTAACACCGAACGTCCTATTGCGTTCGCATCTAAATTGTTAAACAAAGCTCAGTGTAATTATAGCCAATTGGACAAGGAAGCGTTGGCTATTGTGTTCGGTGTCACAAAATTCCATCACTACCTCTATGGTAGACCATTCTATTTAGTCACAGATCACAAGCCCCTGACGTCGCTTGCATGGGGGCTTAATTAAAATAGAATGCAAATAATTTTAATTTTTTGTTTTTAGTAGCTGTATGTCCGATTACAAAGTCTCGTAAACGGTTGGCCCTGACTAGTATTATTACGCTATCTGACTGCATAGAACAACAACAAAGAATGAAATGGAAATTTTCATTAACACAATTAATTAAGTCCCCAGCAACTATAAAACCTACGAAACCAAAGCACAAGTGTATCTGTTCTGTGTGTGGAAGTATGACTCAACGTACGCATCTGGCACGGTTCTTCTTCAACAACACAAGAAATTTTAAATATCATTTATACTGAATTAATTAAAGGAAATAGAAATACCATAATTACTCAAGAAAACCAGAATTACACTCTAATCCAAGAACACAAGCCAGATGCTTTGTTGACTGAACCTGTAATGACGCATTATTTAAAACATGGAAATAATGAAAAATAAATCAAGTTTCGTTACCTTCATATATTGACCAAAATCACTCTAATCATTACAATATATCTCCACACCGACTCGCTATTACCACATCTCAACAAGAACTTTTCAGTATCACATCTGACCAAGCACTCCCTACTAGCACATCTCAGCAAACACTCTCTGCTACGAGTTCTTAACAAGCACTGACTACCACGAGCTCTCCCCAAGCACTGCCCACTACGAGTTCTCAATAATCACTGCCAGTGGAGGCGGCGGAACAATGCTCTCTAGCGCGATCTCTGGCGCTGTGGCTCAGTGTAGCCACCTTTCATATGCCCTTCCTCCACGGGCTAGAATTTGATGGTATTTTTGCCAGCATTGGTGGTGAAAATACCACCAAATTCGTAAAAAAAATACAGACAAAAATAAAAGATAATATTCATGCGTAAATATCATATAACTAGATAAAATTTTGGCTTTGCACTGACCTTTCAATAACCTAATATATAAAATACAGTAAGCAATACAAATTCTTTCATACATGTGACTTTACATAACAGTTTACACAAGTATTATGTGGTTAAACAGTTCAATCAATAGCGTCAGCAATGACGAATATGTGCAGGTAAGAGTCTCATAACTTTTCACAAACAGTAATACACAGAAAATCAGTTTATACAAATATTCACATAAACCCTTTCCATAGCCCAAGAAACAAGTAGTTGACAGTTCCAGCAGTAGCACCCAGCAGTGGTCAACAGGTGCAAAAACCAACAAGTGACATTTTTTCAGTAGAAGCAGTCCATCAGTGGCACCCAGCAATGTTGAGCAGGTGCAGACATCAACAGGTGACATCTTTTCAGTAGAAGCAGTCCATCAGTGGCACCCAGCAATGTTGAGCAGGTGCAGACATCAACAAGTGACATCATTTCAGTAGAAGCAGTCCAGCAGTGGCACCCAGCAATGTTGAACAGGTGCAGATATCAACAGGTGACATCTTTTCAGTAGAAGCAATTCATCAGTGGCACCCAGCAATGTTGAGCAGGTGCAGACACCAACAGGTGACATCTTTTCAGTAGAAGCAGTCCATCAGTGGCACCCAGCAATGTTGAGCAGGTGCAGACATCAACAGGTGACATCTTTTCAGTAGAAGCAGTCCATCAGTGGCACCCAGCAATGTTGAGCAGGTGCAGACAGCAACAAGTAACACCATTTCAGTAGAAGCAGTCCATCAGTGGCACCCAGCAATGTTGAGCAGGTGCAGACATCAACAAGTAACACCATTTCGGTAGAAGCAGTCCATCAGTGGCACCCAGTAATGTTGACCAGGTGCTGACCGCAGTCCATAAAATTCACTATCACTAATCACACTGTTCATCAGCAGAAATTAAACATGTCCTAGTGGCACCAATCATGTAGAAAAAGTGCAAATAACAGTTCATAATATTCGCTATCACTAATCACACAGTTCATCAGCAGAAATTAAACATGTCCAGGTGGCATCCACCATGTTGAAAAGTGCAGCACCATCACTAATCAGACAGTTCAGGCATGAACAATAGTTGAATACACATACTATGCTTTTACACTAAACATACAAATCGTAACAAACACACAAATGATATCAGATAATTGTCCTATTAACTATTACAATACACAAATACCAGTAAACCTATAATATTTATGGGTGTCAGTGCAAGCCACAACAAACAAGTAAAATAATATTTAGGAGATAGGTTGGGATCACTTCTCTGGGATTATAAAAGGAAAACACACAAAACACACTCACTCATCTTTCATCCACATTTAGTGCTACTGTGTAGTTGAATAGTGTTAACTGTGTAAATGCAATTCTGTCAAAATTTTATGTTCATCATGTGTATCAAGTAGTAGTGGCAGCAATGTATAACAGTCAATAATAGTTAGTCAACGTCATAGTCATCATGTCAAGACCAATGTTTGCCAAGCCAGATCAAAATGTACGGTTGCTGAACAACTGTCAGTGACCCAAGATATGCAATTGCTTCCTCTCTCCAAAAAAAAGTATATACTGCTTAGTGATTTAACAAAGTGTGTGTGTAGACAATCTTCCTTCTACTTGAGTGTTCTAGTCTGCCATCTTCATCCTCCTTGTTCCATATGGACCAACAAAAAAAATATGCTCCTCACTTACTTTACCTCTTATCCACCAAAACTCCAATAAACATCAGCATTACATAATCTCAATACTTCAATAATACCTCATTTACCTTACCTCTTGTCCACGAAACTCCAATAATCATCAACTTCACATAATCTCAATACCTCAATAATACGTCGATACATATAAACCTCAGCACCAATATCATTTCACTTCCATAACAACTCTTTCCTCTAGTCAGTCTCCTCGAACAAGGACAGACAAAATCCTAGTGCAGCTTCAATTCAGCATCCCATACAATCCAAAGACACAGTGTCCACACACAACCTCTGTATAATCCATCTGACCCAAATCTTCTACTCATTATAAATTATAAGATACATTTTGGTTCCTTGTACATCGTTAAATAAAAGAAATGCATACATGACCTCTAACAGACTTTAGTTTGAATAACTTTCAGTAAGTAAGTACGATTACGAAGTGTTAATGATGGTGATATTTCAGTGTGTACACCACTTCAAAAATTATGGCAAACAGAAGCAAACATGTGGAGTATTTCTCGTGTCAAGTGTCACTTCCTATTTCAATTGCTCACGAAGAATGCAGTGTAATAACTGTCAATGGTCTAAACCTAGTGTTGGTATGTCATGTCGTTAGCTTCCTTCCTATTAGCATAAATTTATACAGCTTCCATAAAACCTCCAGCTCATGTGACTTCTATGCAGTTTTTTGTACCAATGTCGTTCGTAGAATTATAGCAGTTCATTTTCTTATCTTAAAAATATAAGGCACTGAGCGTAAGCAATACATGCAATATCGCGACAATATACCAGTAGCGAACAGAATGTCAACAAGTGGATGCAGCACAATCCCTATAACGAGGCTCTGCCAAGCGAACAATCTACAATTAATACAATAGTGTAACCTAATCTTCATGTTTGTACACTGTACATCAGCATTGCTATATTCTAAATTGAAGAGTAGTTATGACAACAAAACAGAAATGTGTAAATATGCAATCCATACGCACAGCAGCAAACATATATCTTACGTAATAAACAAGTGATTAGCATCATATCAGCATAAGCAAATAAATGTTCATATGTAATCTTTAAAAAGTAAACATGAAGGCGCAAGCAGATAAATCACAAAGTGTAACCTACATACGTAACCATATCATCACAATTAATCAGGTGACAATTAAAATGTAAATAAATAAGCACAGCAGGCACATAATAAAAAAAAATATGACATCAGTGAAAAAGCAGTGCAGCCAAGCGATGCATAATATACGCAAGTAATAGCACTGTTCATTAATAAAACATTGTCAAAATCAGTAAATGTACACAAGCACGTCGATTCACAAGTAAATTCATAGAACATGAAATTTAGCACAAAGTATGAGTCACGTAATCGCAAGCAGCAAATTACGTCTAAAGTACGTACCTAAGTGGAAATATGTTACCTGAAAAATAAACTCAATTAATCGTTACCTTTTTTGTTTATTACTTTCTTCTTCGAAATGACATTCTTCCTGAAATTTTCTCAATAGCAAGTCGTCTTAACGTCGGACACGCACAGAATTTACCTAAAGGTCTTAAATATTTTACACAACAGTATCCTGAAAAATACTGAACGTTAATAACATAATTTATAAAGTCACCATAGCTTTATACAGAATTTAGTCGGAAAAATTAGACTGTGTATTTGTTTACGGCTGTCAGTGCATTCACACTGTGCGCTCGATCAGCTGTAGGCGCGTGACGTATGAAGTAATTGTTTGCGGTCAACGATTGCCTTTTGCAGCGCGCAGACTTCACTGTTGCTTTGAGTATCTGCCGCCGCCGGAACACGGCGCGGTATCCTTGCATTCTCCACCTGTTTACGTATAACTGTTGGTTTCTCAAAAGTATGTCATTCCACAAAAATTTTTACGTTCGATATATGATGTATTCCCTTAGAGCGCCGAGATTTAAGAGTTTCTACTTCCACAGTATTATCATGTATAATTTTGCGAATCCTATATGGACCGTTATAAAGCAGAAAAAATTTGCGACACAAGCCTTTTCCTTTATGAGACAAACGATGAGACTTAATTAACACCTTCTGACCAACTGACAAGATTTTTAAACGACCAGGACGTTTAGCTGATTTCTCTCTTCTAGCAGCCGCAGATGCAATATTTTGTAGAGCCAGGTTGACAACTTCAGAATGCCGCAGTTTCCGTGAAGGCGGAAAAGGAACGATTTCAGAAATGCGATTTGTTGGTACTTTATTTTTTAATATCAATAGAGGCGGTAAAGAAGTTGAGTCATTAGGAAGTTCATTCAGAATGTTTTGAAAAATATGAAGATACTGATCCCAAGTTCTGTGATTCTGATGACAATAAAGACGGCACAATTTATTGATTTCCTTCATCCATCTTTCTGAAGCGTTAGATTGAGGGTGAAAAAGTGAAATGAAGATTGGTTTAATTTTACGACGCCGTAGAGTACGAAGCCAAATTTTAGAGCGAACTGTGATCCATTATCTGATATAACCTTATCAACATGACCCACTTCTTTAAGAAAATGTTTGATGAAAGCATTAGGTACTGAACGAGCTGTTGCTTTGCGTAAAGGTGTAAAACACACATATTTTGATGTTAATTCCACTGCTACGAAAATGTACGCAAAACCATTAGTAGAACGAACCACTGGACCGAACAAATCGACTGCAGCCATGTCCTTTAATTTCGCTGGAATGATAGGAAACAACGGTGCTCTGTGAGAAATTGTTGGCGGCTTAGCCTTTTGACATAATTTGCATTTGGCAAGAACAGATCGAATACGTTTTTCCATATTACTGAAGCAGCAATTTTCTCGTAATTTATGAAAGCATTTTCTGGGACCAAAGTGCGCATAACTAAAATGTGTGTACCAAATCAATTTATTGACCCACTCATCAGGAATACAAACTAACCAAACAGAGTTGTCGACCGATTTTCGTTTGAAAAGAATATCATTGCGAACTAAATAATACTGTCTGATCGCTACGCTTTCCTTTCTCCTCCACTTCTCCTTAATGTCCTTCCAGATTGGATCCTTATTTTGCTCCTTAGCGATGTCCTGGAGCGAAGATGAAATAAAGTTCTCAAACGCAACACCTTGAATGTACATCAAACAATAATGGTTTTCTTTGCAGTCCTCTTCAGCACTTTGTTTCAAACCCATAGGTGCACGTGATAAAGCATCAGCAACAATATTTGAAGATCCCTGTATGTAAACAATACTAAAATCAAATTCCTGAAGATACAGCGCCCATCGTGACAATCTGCCATGAGTTAATTTTGTCGACATAAGAAATTCCAAAGCTCGATGATCAGTGTAAACCTTAGTATGTCTACCAAACAAAAATGTGCGAAATTTTGTGAAAGCCCAAACAACAGCCAAAGCTTCAAGTTCCGTAATCGAATAATTCTTTTCGGATTTAGGGAGAACACGACTTCCAAATGCAATAGTCTTCTGTACTACAACGCCGTTTTCTTCTATCTCTTGAAATAAATGTGCACCTAGGCCTTTGTATGATGAGTCCGTCGCCAAACAAAAATCTTTAGATAAATCCGGATGTGAAAGAAGTGGAGCAGCAACTAAAGCGTCACGAAGTTGTTCAAATTCTGATTGAGCTTCCTCATCCCAACACCAATTAGAATTCTTTCCAGATAGTTCACATAAACGAGGTGTGGCCAAATTGTCCAATCTAACAAAGCGTCTAAGAAAATTACAGACACCAAGGAAACTACGAACATCACGTTTTGTGGAAGGAACAGCATAATTACGAATAGCGTCTAGTTTCTCTGGATCAGGAAGAATACCTTCTGTAGAAATGTGACCGAGAAATTTCACCTGAGAACGACCAAATTCAGATTTTTCCAAGTTCACTGTCATGCCAACTCGTGCAAAAATACGTAACAATGAATCCAAAATTTTGTTATGCTCACTCCAAGAACGTTTAGCAATAAGAATATCGTCAACATATGAAGTAATATTGTCACGAAGATAAACAGGTAAAATTTCATTTAAGCTACGAATGAATGCTGCTGAAGATACAATAAGTCCAAACGGTAATTTCCAAAGTCACTTTTGGGTAAAACAGTCAAATCCGCTTATTCTTTACCTACTGTCTAGATAGATGGATAGTAGAAGAGTTATTTTTATAGATGCAAAGAATAGTGAAAGAGTAGGCAGCGGTGCAGAAAACTAAAAGGGAAATAGCACCACTACAGCTCGGGGCCCTGTGATCGCTACGGCACATATTCACTTAGTGTAGTGAATCCCCTGAGGACTTTAATAGCTGCACATAAATTTCAGTTTGTAACTTAGTGGCACATCTGGCGGAAGTGCGCACGTAAATCGATCCAACCATGAACATGGACGTATGTCATTCCTAGAATTGCAAAAGATCTTAAATTTCCGAACAGTCAAGAAGTGTTTACAGTCAAAGCTTCCGCCTCGCGGCGACAAAGACCTACCGCGTCTGTTCCAGTCCCAATGTTGATTATTGTCAAGTTCGCGCGCCTGGCGCTCCCTTGTTGCGTCCCGTAAATGAAACAAATTGTTTTCTTCAAACCCCTCCGCTAACTGTGATTCCAAATTTCTTTTGCTGTCTTTTCCTACAATTTCGCTTTCAATATGTTTGTCTTGCTTTAGTAATGCCTCAAATTCCCTTTTAACGCGTTCATTAATTTTTCCTTGATTTTGAACATGTTTATTTATGTTCTGATACTCTTCAGTTTCTGCAAGTGGTAATGGAGCTGTATCATCCAAATCTCTATCCCCATTTAAACTAAGACTTGTCAATTTATCTGAAATCTCCTCAACTCTTTCCGATAAGTCACCTATTTTTTCTTTCTGTTTACTTACGTCTTCCGTAAGTGTCGCGACTCGGGTTTCAGTATTGACACATTTGGTAGTTAACTGTTCATATTGTTGTGTTAGATTATTTATTCTGTCATTTGGTACGGATTCCTCGATTCTCTCAAATATTTCTTCCTTATCATGTGCACGTTGTAAATTTAACTCTGAAAATTTTTGTACTATCACGCGATCTCTTTCCTCCTGTTCTCTATCCTGTTCCCTTTGTCTAATCTCTACTGCAATTAATCTATTATTGTGAGCATTCAAAATCGGTTGTACTTCTTCTCTGATTTCTTTCTTTAATTCATCTTTCATGTTTTTGAAACATGTCCCTATTCGTGAGTCTAACCGTGTTTCCATTGTTCCCATCTGTGTTTTTAATTCAGATCCAAACCGTGTTTCCATTGCTCCCATATCAGTTTTTAATTCAGATCGTAAAGTTCCCATCTCTGTTTTAATTGTTCCTATTTGTGATCCCAGTGATTCCATTGTTCCCCTCTGTGTTTTTAATTCAGATCCAAACCGTGTTTCCATTTTTAATATAGCACTCATCAACTGCTCCATAGTAACTGATTCGAAACTCCTTTCGCCCCTAACATTTCCCGCAAAACCAGTTTCCTTCGTCATAGCTGTAAAGCTATCTGTGTTCGATACTATTTCAGACTCTTCTATCGTTAATCTCGTATTCTGTGAATTTCCTGATTGAGAAAAATTTTGAAATGGTTCCGGACTATTTTCCCGACTTATTAAATTGTTTTCCACTCCATTATTCATCATACTGTTGTCCTGTGTTGGCGAGTTCGCCATGTCAACAATTTCGTCATTCTCACTGTCCATCATTTTTGCCTTTTTCATCGACCGCGTAATCATTTACAAAACATACAAAACTCGTCACTATATGAAATTACACACAATGACTCCTTATCTCCAACAATACCATTCACACGAAATGTTTCCTTCAAACACGATTAACGAACAATTGAAATAATTGCACTAAATCGTCAAACGCGTATACAAGGCAATAAAAATTAAATTTTGAAAAATACCATTAGAAGAATGCTAATTACCAAATCTACACATGCAATATAGACTACAATTACTAGACTACAAATTACTACAACAATACTACTGTCTACTATTTTTACAATCAGAAAAATTCCAAGGGACGATCCGAAGCAGCGGTCGCCACATGCATGGGGGCTTAATTAAAATAGAATGCAAATAATTTTAATTTTTTGTTTTTAGTAGCTGTATGTCCGATTACAAAGTCTCGTAAACGGTTGGCCCTGACTAGTATTATTACGCTATCTGACTGCATAGAACAACAACAAAGAATGAAATGGAAATTTTCATTAACACAATTAATTAAGTCCCCAGCAACTATAAAACCTACGAAACCAAAGCACAAGTGTATCTGTTCTGTGTGTGGAAGTATGACTCAACGTACGCATCTGGCACGGTTCTTCTTCAACAACACAAGAAATTTTAAATATCATTTATACTGAATTAATTAAAGGAAATAGAAATACCATAATTACTCAAGAAAACCAGAATTACACTCTAATCCAAGAACACAAGCCAGATGCTTTGTTGACTGAACCTGTAATGACGCATTATTTAAAACATGGAAATAATGAAAAATAAATCAAGTTTCGTTACCTTCATATATTGACCAAAATCACTCTAATCATTACAATATATCTCCACACCGACTCGCTATTACCACATCTCAACAAGAACTTTTCAGTATCACATCTGACCAAGCACTCCCTACTAGCACATCTCAGCAAACACTCTCTGCTACGAGTTCTTAACAAGCACTGACTACCACGAGCTCTCCCCAAGCACTGCCCACTACGAGTTCTCAATAATCACTGCCAGTGGAGGCGGCGGAACAATGCTCTCTAGCGCGATCTCTGGCGCTGTGGCTCAGTGTAGCCACCTTTCACGCTGTTTCATGCGTCTAAACCAGTTCCTCAGCGGACAGCTCAGAGATTACAACGTTGGGCTCTTTTGTTATCACAATACCAGTATGAGATACTGTATCGCCCTGCAGCTCAGCATGCAAACGCTGACGCGCTTTCTCGATTGCCGATTGCTGCGGATGAGGTCTTCGATTCCTCTGACGACTCTTGCCATCAGATTGACGCCGATGAGCATCAATCCCTCCGGGATTTTCCGATTGATTATCGTCAGGTGGCACGTGAGACAGCTACGGATCCTCATCTGAGTTTACTATTACGTTTTGTTCAACGTGGTTGGCCGTCCAAGGCAAAGGACATATCGGATCCTGTGGTTCGTCGCTATTATCCGCAACGTCATCTGTTGTATGTTTCGCACGGAGTTTTGCTGTTACGCACCGAGAATGACCAGCTTCGTGTAGTGGTTCCCCAAGTGCTCCAATCCAAGGTCCTCGACTTGTTGCATCAAGGTCATTGGGGAGTGGTCCGCACCAAGCAGCTAGCCCGCCGTCATTGTACATGGATCGGCATTGATAAGCAGATTACGCAGGTGTCTACAGATTGTTCGACGTGTGCCGAACACCAAGCTGCTCCGCCTCAACGCTATTTTGAGTGGGCACGCCCTGCCGGTCCCTGGCAGCGAGTACATATTGATTTCGCTGGTCCATATTGGCATTCTCGTTGGCTCATCGTGACAGATGCATTTAGTAATTTTCCGTTTGTTGTGCCCATGCAGTCTACAACGTCTGCACAAACTATACAGGCGTTGACTTCAATTTTTTGTATTGAGGGTCTTCCAGAAGTTTTAGTGTCTGACAATGGTCCACAATTTACCTCTGCTGAATTTGAAGGTTTTTGTTCTGCCAATGGCATTCGCCATGTTCTTACTCCGCCGTTCCACCCTCAATCGAATGGTGCAGCGGAACGTTTTGTACGCACATTCAAGGATCATATGGACCGCCTTCGTGCTACGCACTCTCGTCAGCAGGCCCTCATCACGTTCCTGTCGTCGTACCGGACCACGCCACGCGACGGCCCTTCGCCTGCGGAGCTTCTCCACGGCCGTCATCATCGCACCCTACTACGGTTGTTGCACCCCCCGGATCGACCCGCCGCTTCTGAGCATCGCACGCGTTTTCAGCGCAACGACGCCGTTTTTTTCAGAGTTTATCACGGTCGCCGTCGTTGGGAACGTGGTACCGTGATAAGTGTCCAGGGTCGCGGTTTTTATACTGTTCAAGGTGCTACTGGGGTGCACAGGAGGCATCAGAACCAGTTGCGCCGCGCTGGCCGCCCGGATTCTGCCGCTCGTTCTTTGTCCACAGATTTGGTCCGCGGCGGGTTCCAGCCGAGCCTTCCGACTTCGCTAGCCGTCGCCGCTACCACGCCGACAGCCCGTCCCGTTGATGCCTCCCACGCAGCTTCATACGGGAGCGCCCCGGGTGGTCGCTCCGGCGCCTGCGGTCCCTCTTCAGTCGCCACCGCCTTCGGAGCTGATGGACGTCGACCCCTCAGCCGGGCCGCCTTCCCAAGCGGTGGCTGTGCAGCCTGTACTGCAGCCGCTTTCCTTGGGCACCCCCAAGGAGTCTGACACCGCAGCGCCGTGTCCGGCGCCCACTCAGCAGCCGTCGACGCAGCGTCAGGAGCCGCTGCCTCTCTTCGTGGGTCCCGACGCCCCGTCGCGTCCAGTACCAGAAGCTGCGCCCGTGGTCACAGGCGTGCACCCTGACCTCGGTTTTCAGTTGGTGTTTCCCGAGGCTCCGCGCAGCCAATGCTGGGGTGCGGACCGGGGACTGCCACCGACAACAGTCTCCGCCCCGGTCTCTTCTGCTACATCTGCGGCCAGACCCCTCCCCCGCCGTCGACGCTCGCCACGTCATTATTCAACGACGGTGCGGCGATTTGGGGGGGAGGAGTGTTATATCCTAGCCAGTAATGCCACCCGAGACCGCTGCCAAAAGGTTGGCAGCATCAAAGTCCGGACGCCGTCCGCATAAGCAGCGCCAGCGAGACAGGAAATCGCCGCAAGTCTGCGCGCGCCACCGCTGGCTTCTGGCTTCTTAAGCGCTGGAGTCGCGAGCGCTAGGACAGTTCTGGATTCGCCGCTCAGTTGTATACTCGCCACCGAATTGTGTACCTGCTAGTCAGTTGTGTGTTCATCGCAGCAGAGTTGTTGTTTGTCGTCAGCCGACGCTGACCAAGCCGCTCCGACTCGAACTAGACAGATTTCTGTAGACCATGTTCACCACTGTGTTCTGTATCGTTGTTAATAAAGATAAGTACCGACTTTCATTTAATCCGAGTGTTTGGGTTTTCATCTTTCTGTTCACTGTTCCAGCGGACCGGTCGGCCCGCTATTAAAAGTGTGGCGGTGACTTCGTAGGCCGTTTCTACAGCGAAGTGTTGTCGCTACGAAGGCCGTCACAAAAGTTATAATCCCATTGGTATGCAGTATCAGTTATCTTTATTACACCAAAACATTCCGGGACTCAGAAATAAAGTTGATGAACTACTCATTTGAATTGATGAAATGAATTCATCTAACCAAATTGACATAATCTGCCTCTCAGAACATCAAGTGACCACTGGTATAGATATGTTAGAGATTTCAGGATTTAAGCTAGCTTCCTACTTCTGCAGAGTAGATATGTTTGGAGGAGTTGCTACATTTATTAAAAACTGCCATAAATTCAAGAACATTGACATTAATAAATTCTGTTTAGAGCAGCATCTAGAAGCATGTGCAACAGAAATAGAGTTCCGTAACAGATCCTATATAATATATATATATAGTAACAGTCGCTTCATTCCTCCATGAGACTCAGCGAGTGGTGCAGATGATGGATGTATTGGAAATTTGAAGTCTGAAAAACAATTCCGTGTACTGTTCCGACTCATCAGAGATCCTGTCTGCAGACTCATGTAGTGCTGCTCTTGATGAAAACTCCAAGTCTGGAAACAGTTTTACGTGTTTATTGGACTTCCACTTCATCGTGCAGGGATCTGCAACATGGAGTTGACATGATTACAGAGTTGATTCCTGTTGCTGCTCAGATTCTTTTTTCCATAATAAATGCTCTTATTGTTTATCAGATGTATTTCATTATTTCTGTTTATCGGGGAGAGGCTACAACCCTGTCTCAATCCTTTCCCAACCACTGCTTCCCTTTCATGCCCCTCCACTCTTATAACTGCCATCTGGTTTCTGTACAAATTGTAAATAGCCTTTCGCTCTCTGTATTTTACCCCTGCCACCTTCAGAATTTGAAAGAGAGTATTCCATTTAACGTAACTATATAACTATAATAGTAACTATTTACCGAGCACCTGCAGGAAATTATAATCTATTCATAAATCATCTAGAAGCTCCCTTCGGTTATTTAACAGGAAAAACAAAGAAATGTTGATTGATGGTGACTTTAAAACAGATTTTCTAATGCAATCTTCCAGTAAACATTTACTGCAGTTAGTAAAGTTGTCTTTCAATCTACCTCACACTGTAAACTTTCCAACTAGGATCACTAAATCCTCAAGGACAGCCATTGATAACATTTTTATAGACAAATCAAAGGAACAAAGTCATATCATAAAACCTGTAATAAATGGACTATCAGATCATGACATGCAGCTCCTTGTTTTAGATTTAAATTCTAAGCAGATTATCAAGACTGCTAAATCTGAGTAGAGAAGAGTAGTCAATCAACCAAAAATTGAGTGTTTTAGAAAACAGCTCAAAGATATGAACTGGAAAGATGTTTATAGAGCTCATGACTTGAATGAAAAATATAACACATTCATGAACAATGTCAGTACCATGTTTTAAAACTGTTTTCCTCTAAAAGTTACTCAAATTAAGCAGAAGTCTATAATAAGACCATGGATTACACAAGGAAAAAAGTTTTCCTGTAAGACAAAACGGAAAATGTATCTGTCGACCAAGAACAGCTCCAATGCTAATGATTTAGCTAAATACAAGGAATACTGTAAAACATTAAAAAAAAGTAATTCAGACATCTAAACAAATGCATTACGAGAAGAAGATAGCAATGTCAGGGAACAACATAAAAACAATATGGGATATAGTGAAAGACGAGACTGGTAGAACCAGAAGGGAACAGGAGCAAATAGCATTTAGGGTAGATGACACATTAGTAGCCGACGGGCATAGTGTTATAGTTAACTATATAGTAACAGTCGCTTCATTCCTCCATGAGACTCAGCGAGTGGTGCAGATGATGGATGTATTGGAAATTTGAAGTCTGAAAAACAATTCCGTGTACTGTTCCGACTCATCAGAGATCCTGTCTGCAGACTCATGTAGTGCTGCTCTTGATGAAAACTCCAAGTCTGGAAACAGTTTTACGTGTTCGTTGGACTTCCACTTCATCGTGCAGGGATCTGCAACATGGAGTTGACATGATTACAGAGCTGATTCCTGTTGCTGCTCAGATTCTTTTTTCCGTAATAAATGCTCTTATTGTTTATCAGATGTATTTCATTATTTCTGTTTATACCTTCCAACTCTGATATGTACTCACAACCCTGTCTAGACATCTGTAAACTATATCTTTTGGGTATTTATCTCTCTTAATAGACGAAGAGTTAGCAAGTTACATGTCCAAACTGCAACCATCCACCGCTGACAGTTCTACACATACACATTGAGACTTCGCACGCACATTGGCAATAGCGAAGTCTCGATTTCAACCACTTGTACATTATTTTCGACAATGCTGCAGCTCTGCAAATAGCGAAACACTCTTTGTATAACATTTCTGCACCGGGTGTAAGCACATTTAAATTCATCCTGCTAAAGGGCATACCGTTACATCTTCGATGTAATTTATATTACCAATATTTGTAAGAAGATTGTCTAGATTCTCCAGTAATAACAACCATTCAAGGCCTCCTGCTGCGCCTATCCCACCTCCTTTTATAATCCAAAAGATCCACAATGACGGTACATGGTCACCCCAATCACGCTGTTTTGTGTGCTAGATGTCCACTGGATGGAAGGAGACATTCCTTCGTGAGTATCATTCTTAAGTAAGATAGAAAAGCACATTAGTCAGACGATATAGCATAGCACTGTTCTCGAAAGCATCTAATCACTGCCAACCACGTATTCTGCAGATACAATGCATTTGCTCTGTTTTCTGTAGATCAGTGTCTGTGCGTGTGTCATAGATGGCTGCCATAACCCAGAATAGACTCTAGTTAGTGTATAAGTCTGTCACACGTTGTATCCGTAGCAATGTTTGGAGGCAGATCCACAATGTGCTACATTTGGGATAGGGTTTGAAGGTGGATTCACCACACGTTATTTCCGGAACGATGTCTGGAGGCAGATCCACAATACAGTACACCTGGGATAGTGTTCAAAGGTGGATCAACCATGCGTTATATTCAGAACGGTGTCTAGAGGTGGACCCGCAATGTGGCGCATCTGGGATAGATTTGAAGGTGAGTCCATCACACCTTATATCTAGAGGTGTACTCTACGTCGAAAGGTGGATCCACCAGCGGGAGGACATTGACTGAAAATACAGAAAATTAGTGAAAAAATGCCATGAAATGGGTATTGACCGAAATCAATAAAATTTCGTGTTCTGGAGGTGAGAGGGCTGATGCTACATATACACAACTTAATGAAAGAGGAGGCATTCAAGAGATGTGGTGTCAAGGTGAAACGAGCATATTATCCCCGAGACGTAACAGGCTACTGAAACCCATTTAAATTATGTAAGTCCTGTAATTGGTAGGGACATTTAGGATTAACAAATGATTGAGTACATTGGTCAACGTCATTTCTTTGAAACTGAGTTGGATTTGTGTTAGACCAATAACTAAATTAAAGTCTGTTGTATTTAAGTGAGAGAATAAGAATTGATTAGAAAATTAAAATGTAATTAGCAAAAATGTTATATGTGGCGTGTAAACATAGGTAGTTCTTTAGGTATTTTGTCAATAATAAATAAAAGACCTATTTTGCCACACTCAATGGGAGATTTGGAAACATATATATTGGTAGGAATATTTTCCGATCCATGTAGCTTTTGCATTTTATAAAAATAGTAAAAGTATTGTTAATATTTCATATTTGAATATTTTCAGACTTCTAAAATGTTAAATGCGTAAAATTCAATAAATGTATTTGCTCTATAAGTGCTCTATAAGGCAAAACCTGGAATGTGGTTGATATTCCACTCTTTATGACCATCATATATCGTGTAATTGATTGTTTCGAACAGAATTGTTCAATTCAGCAAAATTCCAACTGATCATATTTAAACCTTTTCTGTCTTAAATCTCATTTTGCAATTTTAACTTGTTCTTTGATAATGTATCACAAAAAATTCTTATTAACTACATAAAGTAAAATTGTAATTTTGGATTTCAAATTATATAACTAGTACAAAATTCTCAAGTGCTATTGCACCAGTTTCTGCATTTTACATTAATATTCACATATATTACTGAATAATCACATTTCCACACATTGCCATCTGCAGATGACTAAAAGACAATTCTCCAGAGAGTCCACTTGGACTACATGTACAAATATTGAGTCACAGTACACAGACTGTTTCAACATTTTTATAATATGGTGCTACACTTTATGATACAAGAAATTTCTTAAAATTTGGTTCTTCACCATTTTGGGTTCCAACACACAAAAAATGCAACATAAGTGAGCAATATATCAATTATATCATAAATTATCCATACATGTGACATCTTTGAAACTATGATTATTTAATAATGCAGAAATGCTGACTCGTTTCCCAGATCCTCCTATACAATAGACTTTAGTCACTAAGTTAAAAACTGACATAGCAAATGAGAAGGGTCTCAGCAATAGAGACATATGCATGTCGACAGAGGGAAGGATAGCTTGGTACTCTGGTTAGAAATAAGAAATGAAATTGAAGATACAGAGTGTTGGAGCTGAAGAAGAAAAGATGACAGACCCCCAAAGACAGGAAACCCCCCTATCCAGGACCCCCACTGTTCTGGTACTTCACTGTGGCGTTGGAGGGAGAAGTGTGTTTGGTATTCCCTACAGAATGCACTTGCCACAGCTTCACCTTCCCAGGCCCCAAAAATTAACCCCAACACTCCCTATTCACTGATTGACAAAGGTTAAACAATAACATTCTGCTAGGCAGAGTAATTAATACATAAACATGAAAATATAGACATAAGGTACATGAATATATCAAGTCACAATAAGTTTCAGATCAGTTCCAATCGACAAGGCACATTAAAAGTATAAGTCCAATGACATATTTCAAGTAATTAATAGATAAACATGAAATTATAGAAATAAGGTATACAAATATCATATCAAGTCACTATACATTTCAGATCAATAAATGGACAAAATGTAATGACTCGTTGTGCTAATCATACAAGTGCGGAAAATGCTCACTTAGGAATATGTATCATTTCTGGCCAGTATTTTCTTTCAGGAGGCAGGTCTGAGAGACACAAATTAAGTTACAGAATTCTGGTCCACGTGTCAGATATATTCTCCTGTCTTACATTTCATAGGAATGGCTTACAAAATCAGCATAAAATCTTACCACATCTTACCACAAAAAGATTTCTTATTCTGTTATATTTTATTGGTACGCAGTGGTAAACTACTACATGTTGAATCTTAATAAGAAAAATGGATATCACTTAACTGGTCAAGATAAAGTCTTGCTTCTTACATGTTGTACACTGTATACCCCAGGGTAGTAGAAGAAACCTAATTGTTCTTACTATCTAGATAGGATAGTAGAAGAGGAGTGATTTCAGAAAATAAATATGAAGTCACTGGCTGGGACAAGCACCATATGCGACATGGTGTATCTATGAAAGAACCATAGATCCCCTACCTGTTAAATTTCACCATAAAATTACTGTAAAAGTGTTTCTGAGAGGATTTTTCACCCCTAGATTTTTCTTTGACTATATGGTGCACAGAATGTAGTATCAACTATTTCAACTCCTCAAATCACTGTTTAATTCGTAATTCATGATGGATATAAGAATTCAAAAAAATGTTCAAATATTCAGTGATAACAGAAATGAAAATACATTTCCTTTTATTAGTTATTTCACTTTCACTGGGTTAAAGTACTCATCATAGAGTTTGCTAAAGAATATGGTATGATATTGACTGTGTAATGAAAGATGCATATCGAACAAATTTCCGATGGTGTGTCAAATATCAAAGAACAAATATCATGATGCTAAACGGGTAATGAAGGGTGTCTGTACAATTTCAGCTGTGTAACATTCCTAAGTCCAAATAACCTTTTACACTTTGGATATACAAGTCTGTATGCATTCGGATGTGGGTTTTCAACAATCTGAAATGGTCCTACATAAGTATCAAAGAATTTTTTAATTTCATTATTTAGAGTTTTAGACTTGGTGTAATTTTATGTCAAAACTAGATCTACAACTTTGAATTCTGTGTTTTTTTTGTCATGCCATCTCTTTCTTTTTTCGTAATAGTCATTCATAGTTTTTCTAACTACTTCCTCTCTTTCAGCTGCTGTTATGCTTTTACAAGCTGGAAACTCTATAAATTCTCCAATTAAGTAATGTGTCTTTTGATCATACATGATTTGGTAAGGAGAGTATCCTGTGGTAGTATGTTGTAAGCTATTCATATCATGAAACTTCCTGGCAGATTAAAACTGTGTGCCCGACCGAGACTCGAACTCGGGACCTTTGCCTTGCGCGGGCAAGTGCTCTACCATCTGAGCTACCGAAGCACGACTCACGCCCGGTCCTCACAGCTTTACTTCTGCCAGTATCTCGTCTTCTACCTTCCAAACTTTACAGAAGCTCTCCTGCGAACCTTGCAGGAAGGTAGGAGACGAGATACTGGCAGAAGTAAAGCTGTGAGGACCGGGCGTGAGTCGTGCTTCGGTAGCTCAGATGGTAGAGCACTTACCCGCGCAAGGCAAAGGTCCCGAGTTCGAGTCTCGGTCGGGCACACAGTTTTAATCTGCCAGGAAGTTTCATATCAGCGCACACTCCGCTGCAGAGTGAAAATCTCATTCTATTCATATCATCTTCAAAATCATTGATATAATTTAACCAGTGAGTGTGATCCTTGTGACAGTAAGTTCTACATACTCTTCCAATTTCCCTCATATAACAGTCAGTCAGGTTACATTTTGGTGAATAAGATGAAATTTGGATCTGTCTGATATTATATTCTTCTACAAACCCCCTACAAAACTACGAAGTAAACTGACTCCCGTTGTCTGATAAAATTGCTTTTGGTATACCCACTTTAATAAAATAGTCTTTCACAAATTTGTTTGCTATTTTCTTGCTAGTTGCTTTCTTTAAAGGATAAAATTTTATATATTAAACCGCTGAAATTTCTCATTAATGTTAAGACAATAGTTTTAATTGTAATTTGATTGAAAAAAACTCTTTATAACAATACCAACGATTTTTCGGATTTATATATAAAGGGGCAGCAAAGTTGGCATGAGAGAGCAGTGTCTTATTAATTTCCGTGCAAGAAGCATGTAATGTCTTAAACAAGGTGTACGTTAGTGTTGTAAGCACGCCAGTACAATTATGAAGTGACAGAATAAAAGTTCTGGAACTTAATGTTTGTATTTATTATACATGGCGTAACAACCATTTGCAGTCGACAACATGACCACGAGGCAGCAGCAGATTTAAAGAAAATGGATGAGTACACCCTAAAATATTATAAGCTTTGTTAAATAACAATAATTTCACATCCCGCACATGAGCACATGAGCATTGGACCATAAGTTCTGTGTGCAAGAGGAGGTTTATCAGGGGCTGTGGTAAAATGCATGAGACTGTTACATCTCTGGCTACTGATCGTGATGTTCATTTCCTCATAAGATGTCACTGTTTCTTCAAGTGTATATTCAGCTGCTGTTGATCATTTTAAAGAACTGCTGTGAACATATCATAATTTCGAAACCATAAGCGGGCTTGAATATTCTAAACAGCAGGCGTCATACACCTCCGCAAACTTATGTAGTGTTTTTGTTACAAAGAAGCGATGTTTTCTTTGGTGTGAAAGGTTTTTCTTTTATCAGATGGCTCTGAGCACTATGGGACTCAACTTCTCAGGTCATTAGTCCCCTATAACTTAGAACTACGTAAACCTAACTAAGCTAAGGACATCACACACATCCATGCCCGAGGCAGGATTCGAACCTGCGACCGTAGCGGTCTCGCGGTTCCAGACTGCAGCGCCTAGAACCACACGGCCACTTCGGCCGGCTTTCTTTTATCACCTTACAGTTCGTCACCATAGTTTATCATGTATGTCAAACACTTAAAATATATTTCCTACATTGGAATATTAACAGTGTTGCATTCCACACCACTAAGCGTCGGAAACCACACAGCTCTAGCACTATAGTGTGTTTAAGTGTGGAATCATGTTGTCCTTGGAATGTGTTTATGTTCCCTGATCGTTCCTCTGTTTCTGATAACTTCTTAGTATGGACACCAAACACTAGAACAATATTTCGGAATTGTTAGGACAAGCGATTTACGTAAAATGTTTCAAACTAGTTTTGTAAGTCACTGACAGAGGTTTGTGAGGTACTGCAAACCGTGTGTGTGTAAATTTGCTTGACACTTGTCCTGTTGACTGAGTTAGTGCAGCATGCTGTGTAATTTCGCATGCCAAACACCGCTGCTATGCATTTGGCTTTCTTCATTAGACGCATTTTCTATTGCTGTAGATCAATTTTAAAGGACTGATGCTAGCATAGCCTAACTTCTGAACTGTAATTGGATGTGAGCACTGACTGCTAAACACCTCTTATTTAATTCTGTCACCGTAGTGAGTAGGACGGAAAATTTGCAGAGTGGTGTTACGTCAGATGTTGGACATACATGTCCTGCATTAAAGTATTAAGAGCGTGCACTCTGCATGATTCATAGTTTGGAAACTACATGGTTTTAACATTATAGGGTATTTAAGTGCAGAACCATTTAGCCTTAGGAGTGTTTGTGTTTTTGTTCTGAGGTCATTTCTCACTTGCCAATGCCTTCTTGATATTAACTAGAACAATGCTTCAGAATTGATAGCACAGGTGATTTACGTAAAATACTTCCAACTCTGTCCATCTGGAGTTCCATTAAGCATAAACCACGTGTTTCTTCTCAACTGTCTCATATCACCACATCACTGTCATATCTACTACACATTGATAAGGGGTGCTAAACTCCTCTACATGCACGCATCTGGAGAGATGTGCACTTAGATGGGTTTCGTGAGTAAGATTGGTGTGGAACAGTCTTCGCTGAACAACAGTTACGGACTCAACTTGCTCTGAAACATGGAATGTAGCAGATATAGTACCCTCCTACTGCTCAGCAGCTGAAAATTAAATCAGCGACAGTGTTGCATGGAGGGTTAGTCAAAGGCAATGCGAGGAAATCTTTCAATTTCCTACTTTATCCTATGAATACTCTATGAATCTCATACTTAGGGGAAAATGGGCAATTGTAAGCTTAAATTTCGCACAATGATCAAAGTGCTAGAAATACGTAGGTACCTAACTGCATCAATATCGGACGCTGTGTGGTATATTTTGGTGTATATGTCCGGGAATTAACCATAAATGGACGTATTGTACAGTCTTATATTTACATTTGCAATTTGTAAATGGTACTCGCAAGTTAGTGGGGGAGGGGGGGGGGTTAGCGTTGACAAAGAAACTGGGAAGCAAACTACTGTCATTTTTTGGCGTTGAAATTATGGGAAAACTGGTAAAATTGCTAAAATTGATCGCACTTTCAACTGTCGTGATTATTACAGTACATCGTCCCATATCGACATTGTCTTTTCCATCCCATCCGTCCACTGGCACTCTGGTGATTATCACATAATGATTGACATCACTTGTTTGTGATGGAGAGAGTCTTGGTGGGAGCAACACTTTCCGGGTATTATCAGCACTAAAACAACGATGGCATACATTGCTGCAATATGAGGAGTCAATGCTCTTCGTCTCTTCAGAATGGAACACCGAGACATCTGCTACCCCATCACTGTGGTACATGGTATGAAATGTAGAGGCCACCACCTTCGGGCAGCTTTCTGGAAGCACTCCACAATGCTGCAAACTCTTCCAGTTTCCGTATGTTGTGAAGTCTTAAACATTTTTGTCAATAAAAAATGCTGCCCCTGTCTTTTATTTCAACTATCCTGTGTATTGCGGGAGCAGTGTAATGTACACCACGCAATGTCCAGCTTTCTGTCAGAGCCAATTGATCGAATCGTGTTGATGTTGGATCTCCCATGACCAGTACTTTGCCAAGAATCTGTTTCTAAACTCTGCATGAACTACACATAGCTGCTATGCCTCTCATCATTTCTGATAGCGTTCATTCCAGGTGTGCACACACAAATTCTAGTTATATACCAATGGCATTTCCACGTTGTTGCCTGTATTGCCTGTTTTCGCTATTGCCTCATGACTTTCCTTAACTGTTTTCTCACAATCTTCTTTCGATTGTGTTGCTACCTTCTTGGCTTCATGTGCTTTTCCCATTTGCCAAATGATGTGTCACTTCTTCTATCCTTATACTGATACGTTCCACTGCCTTATCCACACGTTTCTCTATTTTTTCTTGGCACGTCTGTACATTTTCGACTCTGCTGCCTATTTTCGTTATCGCCGTGCGACTTTCCTTAACTATTTTCTTCTAGTCTTCTTTGGCTTCTACTGCTACCTTCTTGGCTTCTTGTGCTTCGTTATTTGCCTCCTGAGTAATTTTCTTAGTTTCCTGTGTTAGTATTCGAATATCCTTCGTAATATAATTTCGTATCTTCTCCTCCATATCCTTACTTCCTTTCTGTATTTCTTGTATCTTGTCTCCCAGGACCTTGCCTTCTTTTCGCATTGCTTTAAAATGTTCTATTATATTATTAATTGTCATCTCCAAATAAACTGCTTTTCCTTGGTGAAGGTGCACATGAACCTAATGGAGTAACATCTCTTGCCGCCTGGTTCGACTTCCCACTCTTTGCTTCCTCGCAATTACGAATTATCACCACCACTTCTCCATGCTGTGGTGTGAACTCATCTTCATCTTCACAGGCACTGCAGTTTCCTATATTATCCTCATTTTCTATCGCTCTCCGTTACACTATCTTCATAGTCGCTACTGGTCAGGATTGACTGTTCCGTGGGGTAAATTATCCGTTTCCCTCCTAACTCATAGATAACCGTGACTTCACCTTGTTCCATTCTGCTACGTGTTTTATTCTCACTCTGAACTGATTCAAGTTGCGCTTTACTTTATGTGCACAAAACTGAGTACTTACGAAAATGTGAAACCCAGTTAACAGAACCTCATTACAACTGATATCTATTCTCGTCATAGCCTGTCAGAGATATATTCGGCATAATATATACTATAATTCCTTAGGCTTTCCCAGGGAGGCGTTGGCATGTTGAACAATCGGGTTTCCACCGGTTTTTCGCGTCTTTCTGGCACAATATTTCAACTGCGTTGCTCTTAGTCATCTTCAGTTGCTGTCTGATACTGATTCCAGTGCAGAACGAGTCCGTTATTAGTGCCTCAGTTGTGCTAGGCGCTTCGTCTGCGGCCCGCGCCGCATCAGGCGCTGTGTCCGTGGTATGCGCCCACCAATTCCAGCGACTGTAGTGCTTTCTTCCAGCGGCGGCAGTTGCGACCGCTGTGCGCGTACTTTGTGGTCATTATCCGTCGTCAGTCTTGCTCTATGAAGTTCTGAATCATTTCCAAGTCGTTGGAAAACTGGCAATGTTGGTAACACTCAGAAAACCAAATGAAACTTGTATTGAAAAGATGGCAGTTACAGTGATGTGTAACGTAAACAGTGAACTGAAAGTGAACTGTAAGATGTCCACCTGGTTGGTAGATGAGAAAAGGCAGTTTGCTTGGATGCAATGACTTAGAAGTTACCTGTAAGTACCTTTCCATTTCATAAAAAACGTTAAGGAACTGTTTTTAAATCTATAACCTAGATGTGAAACCATAACCTGTGTGTAAAAATGGACAAATCATGTAATATTTCAGGACACCCACTGAAGATGACTTGCAAAAGAGGGGAAACGCGTCTGGGTGCATAAATAAAAATAAAAATTTCGATGTGCAGCATGCAAAAAAGACATTTTCTTTGAAACAACTGGATATAAACGTTGGGAATGGCTTTATCAGGTTTAAATAGAACCTTAATCTTTTCGCTGTAAGTAGACACAGATCTTACCACTTTTATTTTTTCGTTTCTTGAAATGGCTAAATTTCTGATAAGTTTCTTTATTCCTTTGTATACAGTGAAGTACGTGCATACGCAAATTTAATTTGTGAAAGTGGTCGCGTTCTTTCAAGAAAGAATTCTAACAGTGGCAGCGCCCTTGTTTTTTCAGATCATGAAATATTTCGACTGTAGTTGCCCTACGTATAAAACAGTGTGTATGAATGTAGGAGAATTTCACTGGCAATGGTAAAGACGAAAGAGGTATTACGGCAAATACTGTCAGAGTATCGGGACAATGTGTGGGGGGCCACAAGTATTGCACATTAGCAATAACGTATACAATGGAAAATTCTATTACACCGATAAGAAGGAAGGAAATATTCGTGTTGGAACTGAATCGATTTCCTCCAAGATGAGAGAATCAGTTTATTTGACCACTGGCCAGCAATCTGAGCTAAATCAGTTGTTGACTAAATATTTAGAAGTATTTCCAGATAAACCCGGTATTATCAAGGGGTATACATACCTTATTGAGGTAATACCACGTGATACATTTTGCCACGCCACGTATTCCGTCCCATGGACCAAAAATGAGTCTGTTACTAAGGAGATAAGAAAAATTAGAGAATGAGAAATTATCGAGCTGTCTCTACGGACTCATCCTAAATCGTCAGCCTTAAGGAGGAAAAATAAGAAGTGACAATTGCTGTACGCAGGTCCTCACAGGGTAATCAGTATTCCCCATGGGTGTAGAGATTTACTAGCAGATGTAGAAGATGATAAAATCAAGGGTTTATATCCGTACAGGGATTTGAAGACTTATTTATGCTGTTGACATGTACATAGTAATTGTGAGCTGAAGCATAGTACTTGCAGGTAATGTTATTCTGCTCCAACCTCGTTTAGTGTAAGAGTATATCTTGTCAAAATGTTTTAATAGGATGTAGTGATTATGCTGACAAGTCTGCACTGCACTGTTATACTGAATATTTAATTAAATACAGTATACAGTTTGGAAATGCATTCCTAAATTAGCTTTACTTACAGTAATTTTCTTATGAAATCAAATAACTTTCGTAATTAGACGGATGTATTTCTACTACAAATTTTTGTGTTTCTATAGTAAAAATTTATTGGGTTGTTTTGCACTCTGTGTAATAATAGTAGAGAGGGAGATGACTAGAGATAATCACTTATCAGAAAAGACTTGAGGGGAAGAATTAGTACACGAATGCACCATGAGTGTCTTCTGTACTCTCACCTTAAGTACTCAAATCGCGTAGGTTTGGTGTACGACTTCTACATACACAGCTTCCTGTTGAATCCCTATTTCAGAACTCCTTCTATAACTAAGGATCAGGGTGAGTATTTTGATATACCTGTAGGAACATGCACTGCCGTCCTCGGAAATGTAATCTGAAATGACAAGTAGTAACCATTTTCTTAACATAATCTACATATGAAAGTAAAACATTATTGTAAAGTCAGGCCAGAGTCTGTAAGCCAGGTTGGCTCTGAGCACTATGGGACTTAACTTCTGAGGTCATCAGTCCCCTAGAACGTAGAACTACTTAAACCTAACTAACCTAAGGACATCACACACATCCATGCCCGAGGCAGGATTCGAACCTGCGACCGTAGCGGTCACGGGCTCCAGACTGTAGCGCCTAGAACCGCTCGGCCACTGGCACGCTGTAAGCTAGGACACAACGTTATAGTAATCGACTATTTGACATGCTGTGATATAAAAGAATTAAACACTGTATATTACTGCTTCATGTACAGACCTGTATACAGAAACGTGTTAATCATTCTCTTGTGTGAGAATCTTGGAAAGTAAACTTTCTTGTACATACGTGAATAAAGAGTATACTGACATAAACTTTATAAGAACGTGTGTTAGTGGCTCAGAACCGTGTTAAATATAAGCTAACTGAGACTGTTCAAACAGAGGTTAGTGAACATGGTGCGTTATTGACGATGTCGCCACGTCAGTAGCAATCAGGCTTTCAAACTTACAGTGTGCGAAACTACAGTGAAGTGACATTATATGAAATATGAACTGTGGTTTAATGCATCAAGTCCACAGTCAATGCTTTTGGAACTGCCGCGAATTTGGCGCAGTTAACAATCAGCATTCCTCGCCAGCAACAGACGCGTCGGCGTAAACTGTTGAAGGTCGCGGCGATGAATGTTTTACAAATAGAGAATCCAAACTAACGGTCACCAATGAACCCGTGACACCCAAGGCAAATAAAAACTTTCAGAAATGGTCCTGTGCTAGACAATAATTAAGAACGATGATGCATTTTCCCTCAGTGTTAATGTCAGAACTAGTACAGAATATAATGCTATATTCTGGGTTTACTTCATGCAGGCATCTGACGGAGTTGGCTAACATGAGCAGAGTGTCACCAGGAGCGAACTAGACGATGCAACACGAGACATCTACGCCAGAAGCCAAGCAGACTACAGCTGAGGGTCCTGGAGTCGATACCGTGTTCCAGCCGGTCGTATTCCACGCCAAATGTAGCACACACCCAATGACACGGGGACATACAGCGGCCACGTCGGGGACCAGCTGCACACGAGGGAGAAGGCTTCTCGCAAACGTCAAATTTTATAGTATATGTTCTTATCCAAACAATCCAGTGGTTCGACACTGGACTCGTATTCAGGAGGACGACGGTTCAATCCCGCGTCCGGCCATCCTGATTTAGGTTTTCTGTGATTTCCCTAAATCTCTCCAGTAAAATGCCGGGATGGTTCCTTTCAAAGGGCACGGCCGACTTCCTTCCCCGTCCTTCCCTAATCCGATGAGACCGATGACCTCGCTGTCTGGTCTCCTTCCCCAAAACAACCAACCAACCAAACAATCAAAAATAATTTGTATAAACTAAAAAAGAGGAACTGTTCAAATCAGACATAAACCATAACTTTACAAAAAGACTCTTTCTTTGTACAATATTCAGGTAAACACTACACAAATATGTTTTGAATGCACGCTTCATGTGAACTAAGTATGTCTTAAATTTTCAACATAAAACCTAGAATAGAGCCTATATGTAACCGGTTACATATGGGCTCCGTAGTGGTTTTCTTGGATCTTCCATTGACCTTCGCCCGAATGGGGGGGGGGGGGGGGCATGCAGTAGTATATTGTCCATAAATCTAACACGTACGCTTAAACGGTTGTAGCAAATGAACTTACATGAATATAAACTGATAATGCCAAAACTGAACCATAGTGGAACAATAACGACACTAGTGGAACAATAACGAATGTACTGTAGTATAGCAAAGCTCGTGGAATGCCAATATCGAACACTGAAAATGTCTGCCATTAACATTCCAGGGGGCTATGTAACGTCCCCATACCAATTTGTAACAATAACATTTTTTGCAATTCTAGGAGGCCATGTAACGTCCCCACACCAATTTGTAACAATAACATTTTTTGCAAGTGAAGGGAGAGATACAAAAACTATAAAAAGTCACGTGACTCTGAAATGTGTGAAGACAGTGTTTTGTGCGAACAATTACGAAAACAATAGTTTAAAAGCAAAGACACTAATAATGTATTTGAAATATAAACGTTACCATTGTGCTGATAAGTGTTCATCTGCGGTCTTCAATCGATTCACGTATGAAGGGCTTATTTCAATAGTGGTACAAGTCCATTACCTCCACTTTTCTGCCTGTAGCATGGAGAGCTGCATCAAACCAGTCTCAGGACTGAAGACCACAACAACAACAACAACAATGTTTCTGAAATTAATGATCCAAACAAACAGAAAGAAAGGTTGATCTCTAGCAAGAAGCCATATGCTTGAATATTTCTTGTGTCTCAACTGTAGATTTTCCAGCGCTCATTTAACTTAAGGAGACTGTATCTCAAAATGAACAAAAATGGACTTGTACCACTATTGAAATAAGCCCTTCATATGTAAAGGTTCTCTCTCTCTCTCTATGCGAGCGCGCGCGCGCGCGCGCGCGCGCGTGTGTGTGTATATGGCTGTCTTTCGAAGCGTTATTACGTACCCTGCTTATCCAGGTCTGTAATGTAATGAACTGTAGTTTGCTGAGCTGATGTCACATAGATAATAAGTTAAAAAGTCAGCTGAGTTTTATTTATAAAAGCGTCAAACCTGCGACAAATAATCCCAGTTTTGAGAATTGTAGCACTGTCTACAGCGGAGCGAAAACAACATCTCTGGAGCGCTGCAGTCCGCCGCCATTACGCAGTACATTTAAAATTAACATTATTGCTTTACAGGCGCGTTACTATCAGCGTAGATTGTTTGACAATGTTTTCTTCTACCAAAGCTGGAGACCTAGACCACGCAGTTTTATTGACGGATTTGCCAATCATTTTAAGGTATTGTGTGTAATTAGGCCATGGCCTGTACTACGTCTAATGGGCAACGAGTTTTATTAAAAATAGTCCTATGCACACTCATTCCAGGCTGTTCACCCGAATTTATTTCGTCAAAAGTACGCCTGGAGAAACTGAAGAATCACAAAAAGAGTCAACATTATACGTGGCGTAGCACACTGAAAAACAAAGTGAGAGTCAAAAGCATATTATCCGATGACATATGCGGTTGGATAGAAAGTTTTCTAACAGAGAGCAGTATGTCGTCCTGATGGTATTGACAGCGGCATTAGACTGTTTGCGGTTCCGGACTGAAACGCCTAGAACCGCTCGGCCACGGCGGCCGGAGATTTGCTCCTCAATTTGGTCCTACGGAACTTGACGTGTAAATAATAAATAAATAAATGATGCTGTAGTCTACAGAAAAGTTGTATCAACACGAAAGTTGTGAACGACACAGCGAGGATTTGCATAAAATAAATGCGTAGTATAATGACTGTAACCTACTGTGTATAACAAGACGAAAATTCCCATTAATGTAGGACTACAAAATAAGTACCCAGTCTTTCGAAGCGGTAACATCCATAAAGTATCGGGGTGTGACTATTCGAAATGATCTCAAATGGAATGATCAGAGCCGGCTGCAGTGGCCGAGCGGTTCTAGGCGCTACAGTCTGGAACCGCGCGACCGCTATGGTCGCAGGTTCGAATCCTGCCTCGGGCATGGATGTGTGTGATGTCCTTAGGTTAGTTAGGTTTAAGTAGTTCTAAGTTCTAGGGGACTGATGACCTCCGCAGTTGAATCCCATAGTGCTCAGAGCCATTTGAACCATTTTTGAATGATCAGATTACACAAGTAACAGGCATGGCGAACTCTAGATTGCGATTTATTGGTACAATCCTGAAGCGATGCAGTCCTTCAACAAAGGAATTTGCTAACAATACGTTAATTCGTCCAGTATTAGAGTATGGTTCGTCTGTATGGGACCCTTACCAGTTGGAAGACCGCTACGGTCGCAGGTTCGAATCCTGCCTCGGGCATGGATGTGGTGATGTCCTTAGGTTAGTTAGGTTTAACTAGTTCTAAGTTCTAGGGGACTAATGACCTCAGCAGTTGAGTCCCATAGTGCTCAGAGCCATTTGAACCATTTGAACCAGTTGGGTCTGATTCAAGGGATTGAGAAGGTCCAAAGAAGAGCGGCAAGATTCGTGACTGGTTCATTTAGCCATCGCGAGAGCGTTACTGATCTCATAGAAAGTTTGAAGTGGGACACACTTGCAGATAGACAACGCGCTAAACAGGAGGGGCTGCTCACTAAATTCCGAAATCCGATGTTCGCTGAGGATGTAGAGCATATATTACTACCACCAACTTTCAAATCGCGCAATGATCGCCATTCAAAGATAAGGGAAATTAGAGCTCGTACAGAGGCGTACAGACAATCGTTTTTCCATCGCGCGATCCGCGAGTGGAACAGAGGGAGGAGGGGGGATATGACTTTGGCGCGAATTGTGCCCTCTGCCACACACCACTTGGTGGCTAGCGGAGTATATATGTAGATGTAGATGGTGCATTTGGTGGTGTTTTAATGTGTTCGTAAGATATCGACCGTATGTGGCTTAGAATTTGCATAGTGTTGTTACATTGTTTTTACTTGTTCACCAATTGAAGTAATATTACGCTACACATAGAAATATTTAATTAACATAACAATAATATTTTCAAGTAACATAAATAAAACATAATTTAACCAGATAAGGGCACATTAAACGTGAAACGTTTTGGAAGGACGTTAAATACCTCATTTGTCTCCAGATGGCGAGATAGTTCAAAATGGTTCAAATGGCTCTCAGCACTATGGGACTCAACATCGTAGGTCGTAAGTCCCCTAGAACTTAGAACTACTTAAACCTAACTAACCTAAGGACATCACACACACCAATGCCCGAGGCAGGATTCGAACCTGCGACCGTAGCGGTCCCGCGGTTCCGGACTGCAGCGCCAGAACCGCACGGCCACCGCGGCCGGCCGAGATAGTTCGCTACTGACAAAGGAGAATAGCAGTTATCTGAAAATAGTCTGAGGCGCTGCAGTTGTGGACTGTGCGGCTGATCTCTGAGGAGGTTCGAGTCCTTCCTCGGGCATGGGTGTGTGTGTTTGTCCTTAGGATAATTTAGATTAAGTACTGTGTAAGCTTAGGGACTGATGACCTTAGCAGTTAAGTCCCATAAGATTTCACACACATTTGAACATTTTTTTGAAAATAAATAGATATTTTCTGTACTACCATTTGGAGAAATATTCGTCGAAAAAGCTTACTCAGACTAACTCGCGCCACAAAGGGAGAAATGTATGCGCAGTTCTGGCGTCATACAGCGCTGACCAGTGGGAGCGCTTCGGCCGCATCTCCCCGCCCTCGGTTCTGCGACGTTTGCGGCGGCCGCTCCACGCCGGCGAGGCATCTGTGTACCGGAGACGGCTCGGTCTCTGGCGGTGCGTGCTAATCTACTTTGCCGTGACGCAGGCCGCAGCCGCATTGTGCGCCGGCGGTCGCGACGTAATCCGTCGCACGGGCCTGACAACCAATCTGGCCGGCCGCCGCGGGAATAAGCGCGGCCCGAGTATATCGGGGCGCGTGTTTGCCGACGCTCTCGTCGGCTGATGAACTGCCGCACCGGTCCAGAGCTTTCCGCAGCTTTTGCCGCGCGCGAGGCAGCTGTCGGATAAATTTCGCCGCCGGGGATGAAGTCCTCACTCGTGATACATATAGATGGCTCGGCACGGGCTGCGACAGAATCGGGAAAAATTGCAAACCTCAACCGGGAGACGTACGCTGAATTTTTATCGAGAATTCGAGGCCCACCTGCGGTACGGACACAT
Organism: Schistocerca nitens; assembly: GCF_023898315.1. Taxonomy (NCBI): domain Eukaryota; kingdom Metazoa; phylum Arthropoda; class Insecta; order Orthoptera; family Acrididae; genus Schistocerca; species Schistocerca nitens. The sequence continues at coordinate 357,360,694 of NC_064615.1, forward strand.
ATAAACACGAACACTCGAAATGCGCCACCTGTTAGTGACACCTCCAACCCCCTTGCCTTTCTCGCTCTAATATTTTTTTTCTGAAACCTCTGAGATTATTAAAAAAAAATTTCCAGGAGAAATTGTCAATATTCAGGGACATGATAAGAACGATCATTCGAAGCAAAAATGTATAGTAAACGTGGGTTCCAAAATGTATACCTTAAGAACTACAGGCATATCTTCATCTTTGATACTGTGAAACAAACCGCTTCTACTGCAAGATATTGGCTTTCCATATATTGAGAGGTCACAGTTTGGCGCAAAACAAGAAAAAAATTATAAATCTTCATTTTAACCAACAGTTTTTTTATTCAAACTATATATCTACTGTTTCCGGTCATAGCGTAGACCATAATAACTGGACGACTGTCAACATCGAAATCGAAAAAAAAACATTGCGTTGATACATATTTCCAGCGTTACATATAACCTACTATGGTGTGTTGAGGTCATGATGTACATTGATCAGCCAGAACATTACGACCACCTACCTAATAGCTGGTATGTCCACCTATGGCATGGATAAGAGCGGCGACTTGTCGTGACATGGAACCAATGAGGCCTTGGTAGGTCGCTGGAGGAAGCTGGCACACACAGGTCACTTAATTCCCGTAAATACCGGGAAGAGAGACGATCAGCTCTGACGCCACGTTCAATCACATCCCAGATGTGTTCGATCGGATTCAGACCTGGCAAGTTGGGAGCCGCCACTTCAATTGGGACTCTCCACTGAGTTTTTTTTCCAGTTTCAATAAAATTCACCAACAGCCGTACACTTTAAGATATTTTATTTTATTCTGAAAGCAACCAGTATCTTCATTTCATTTTGCAATCTTCAGGCCCCATAAGCTTCTATCCAAATACACGAACTCGTCGTATACCGCCATAAATCACTCAATATCGTGAATTCCAATCGTTGTACAACTGAGTTTCTCGAACCAGTCCGCCGGCCGCGGTGGCCGAGCGGTTCTAGGCGCTTCAGTCCGGAACTACGCGGCTGCTACGGTCGCAGGTTCGAATCCTGCCTCGGGCATGGGTGTGTGTGATGTCCTTAGATTTAAGTAGTTCTAAGTCTAGGGGATTGATGACCTCAGATGTTAAGATGGTTGGTTGTTTTTCGGGGAAGGAGACCAGACAGCGAGGTCATCGGTCTCATCGGATTAGGGAAGGACGGGGAAGGAAGTCGGCCGTGCCCTTTGAAAGGAACCATCCCGGCATTTGCCTGGAGCGATTTAGGGAAATCACGGAAAACCTAAATCAGGATGGCCAGACGCGGGATTGAACCGTCGTCCTCCCGAATGCGAGTCCAGTGTCGAACCACTGCACCACCTCGCTCGGTCAGATGGCTCGGTCAGATGTTAAGACCCATAGTGCTCAGAGCCATTAGAACCATTTTTTTCTAACCTCTCCGTCACACACCTATCCTTGTAACATGGCGCATTATACTGATGAAAAATGACTGCCATAGGGAAGCATGAACTTCATGAAGTGGTGTACATGGTCTGCAACCAGTGTAGGATATTCTTTGGCCGACATGGTGCTTTGCTTTGCACGGGCTCCACTGGACCCATGGCTGCCCAGGTGAATGTTCCCCAGACAAATGGAGCCGCCGCCAGCTTGTCTCCGTCCCGCCGTGCAGGTGTTAATGAGCTGTTGGTCTGGAAGATGACTGATTTGCGCCCTCCCATTGGCATCAAAAGGAAGGTATGGGGATTCATCAGACCATGCGTCAACGTCCAGTGCCGATGGTCACGTGTCCATTTCAGACATAGTTGCCGATGTCGAGGTGTTAACATTGGCACATGCATGGGTCGTCGGCTGCAGAGATCCATCGTTAGACGTGTTCGGTGCACTGTGTGTTCAGACACACTTTTACTCTACCCAAGTCTGATGTTAGTTCCTCCACGTTTCGCCGCCTGTTCTGTTTTACCAGTCTGCCCAGCCTATGACGTCCAACATCTGTAAAGAGGGGTGGCCGCCAACCCCACAACGTCTGAACGTAGTTTCACCATGGTTTCGCCACGTGCTGAAGACACTCACCACAGCCCTCCTCGTGCACCCGGCAACTCGTGCAGTTTCCGAAATGCTACTGCCGAGCCTCTGGGCCACCACAATCTGCCCTCGTTCAAGCTCAGACAGATCACGCCTTCCTATGCACGGACAGCACGCTCACTGATACTACAGGCACCGTCCGTCTACCTGACTAGGAATCATTCGTCACTAGGCGACGCTGTTGTCGTCTGGACGGGTTTATATCGATAGTAGGTCGGTGGTCATAGTGCTCTGGCTGACCAGTGTGTTATAAACTGTTACAAACTAATCGCATTCATGGCCAATCCTCTTGTACCAGAGACTTATAGTGTTCATTTTAGTTACTCTTTGTTTTGAAATACACTACTAGCCATTAAAATTGCTACACCAAGAAGAAATGCAGGTGATAAACGGGTATTCACTGGAAAAATATATTATACTAGACAAGTGATTACATTTTCACGCAATTTGGGTACATAGACCCTGAGAAATCAGTACCCAGAACAACCACCTCTGGCCGTAATAATAGCCTTGATACGCCTGGGCATTGAGTGAAACAGAGCTTGGATGGCGTGTACAGGTACAGCTGGCCATGCAGCTACAACACGATACCACAGTTCATCAAGAGTAGTGATTGGCGTATTGAGACGAGCCAGTTGCTCGGCAGCCATTGACCAGACGTTTTCAATTGGTGAGAGATCTAGAGAATGTGCTGGCCAGGGCAGCAGTCGAACATTTTCTGTATCCAGAAAGGCCCGTACATGACCTGTAACATGCGGTCGTGCGTTATCCTGCTGAAATGAAGGGTTTCGAAGGGATCGAATGAAGGGTAGAGCCACGGGTCGTAACACATCTGAAATGTTAAAGTGCAGTCAGTGCGCACAAGAGGTGACCGAGACGTGTAACCAGTGGCACCACATACCATCACGGCGGGTGATACGCTGGTATGGCGATGACGAATACACGCTTCCAATGTGCATTCACCGCGATGTCGCCAAACACGGATGCGACCATCATGATGCTGTAAACAGAACCTGGATTCATCCGAAAAAATGACGTTTGGCCATTCGTGCACCCAGGTTCGTCGTTGAGTACACCATCGCAGGCGCTCCTGTCTGTGATGCAGCGTCAAGGGTAACCGCAGCCATGGTCTCCGAGCTGATAGTCCATGCTGCTGCAAACGTCGTCGAACTGTTCGTGCAGATGTGCAGATGTCTTGCAAACGTCCCCATCTGTTGACTTAGGGATCGAGACGTGGCTGCACGATCCGTTACAACCATGCGGATAAGATGCCTGTCATCTCGACTGCTCATGGTACTAGGCCGTTGGGATCCAGCACGGCGTTCCGTATTAACCTCCTGAACCCACCGAGTCCATATTCTGCTAACAGTCACTGGATCTCGACCAACGCGAGCAGCAATGTCTTGATCCGATAAACCGCAATCGCTACAGGCTATAATCCGACCTTTATCAAAGTCGGAAACGTGATGCTACGCATTTCTCCTCCTTACACGAGGCATCACAACAACGTTTCACCAGTCAACGCCGGTCAACTGCTGTTTGTGTCTGAGAAAGCCGGCCGGTGTGGCCGTGCGGTTCTAGGCGCTTCAGTCTGGAACCGCGTGACCGCTATGGTCGCAGGTTCGAATCCTGCCTCGGGCATGTATGTGTGTAATGTCCTTAGGTTAGTTAGGTTTAAGTAGTTCTAAGTTCTAGGGGACTGATGACCTCAGATGTTAAGTCCCATAGTGCTCAGAGCCATTTTTGTATGAGAAATCGGTTGGAAATTTTCCTCATATCAGCACGTTGTAGGTGTCGCCACCGACGGCAACCTTGTGTGAAAGCTCTGAAAAGCTAATCATTTGCATATCACAGCATCTTCTTCCTGTCGGTTAAATTTCGCGTCTGTAGCACGTCATCTTCGTGGTGTAGCAATTTTAATGTGTTGATAGTTTTTATGACGTTTGTACAGCACACACATATCTTACGTTTTGTTGTGCGCAACATTCCAATGACGTGATATATGATGGTAGAGCTGTCTCCACATTGGCAGTCTATGAGTGGATATGGACAGCGTGCCATAAACACTACTGTTTCATATCCTTCAGATTTAATAGGGATGATGTGTAACCTGCTGTCTAGGTGGTGTTCGACGGTGTAGCCTTACTACATCATGCAAAATGTTTCGTTGATTTACTAGCCTGTGTTAATATGGCAATTACATTTGGTATTTACTTCGATAGCTCCCACGAACGTATCGTTATTATTTGTTCACACATTTCCAATTGGTATTCTTTATTTTACTGTCAGATGGTCACGTAATGTCTCTAAAGCATAAACTGTACCGTTTGAGTTATAGGTGATTTTCATATTCACATTAAAATTACATGTTGAAGATTATTTACAATTACAGTACCTTGGAATCGCATAATTTGTTGACCTTTATAATATTATTTAATTATGTAGAACTGTCTGTTCTAACATTTTTAGGTATATCAATTTTGCAAAATGTCAGTTTGTTATATAAAAACTATATATTTCTGTATCCACACGCTCTCCGACCCATTTATGTGTTATTGCATAAGGGTTCTTGCTGTAGGTTAGATACTAATCTGCTATGCGATGTTTCCCTTTAATTATGGGGCTACTGTATTCATTGCTTAAGTACTCTTCTACCGTGAACATGGTTTATGTATTTGTTATTTTTAACGTATCTGGTTTCAATGTTATCTGGACTTCACTCTTATTTTGTTATTGTGCACAGTGCAACTGTCACAGTTCTCCAAGTTTCCGTCTATCAAAGATGTTTGCTGAAGATATTCCGTCCTCTGTGTTGCTAATGATGTGAAACTTCCTTGTTATGTTGGCTATGTATTACTTGGTTGGTTTTTCTGTGACGACTTTGATGTTATATCGGTTTAAAAGGAAAACAGGATCTGTTTTTAACTGATCTGTTTTACCTTGTAAGCATGAGGGTTGGAACTTTAATATTGTGGCAACTATTTATTTACAGCTCGTTCAAAATAGATACGTGTTTCAAAGTTTTACTGACCTTCAAAGCAGTCACCAGTATTGTGTATACCCGTTGCCAGCGATGTGGAAGTCGTAGGATACTCTTAGTGCCACTTCTGTCTCTATGCTGTTAATTTTTGGAACACAGCCTACGACCAGCTTAGAAGTGATGACACTTTTTGCAGGACCTGACCATCATTTTACAGGACAATGCTCAAGCACGTACAGTGCAAGCTGTTACTGATCCGTTTGACTGATGGGGCTGCTAAATGCTATATCACCTACTGCAGTCCCCGGACTTAAGCCCTCGTGAGTTCAACACGAATTCTAAACGGAAGGAAACACTCCACGACATTCGCATCAGAACTGCTACAAATTCGTCGGGCAATAGACCGCGCCGCTCGAACTGTCAACACAACTAGCACTGCTAACAAGGGGAGGCCACCAATTGTGAATTTCAGATTCGATTCATATTGCGCCAATTAAAAGCTCATAGCCAGAGGTGTAATGTGGCAAAGCACCAAGATGCACTTCTCAGCCGTTGTCGAGAAAATCGACAGTTAAAAGAAACCGTTGAGGTGAAATACTCTCTACGATTTGTAATTTCCTACAATGTCGTGGCGCAGCGGTAAGCGCTCGGGTTCGTAATCCGAAGGTCGCCGGATCAAATCTCGCGCCATGGAACCTTTTTTTTTTAGTATTTGTTATTTATAATTAATAAAATATATATATATAAAATTCCCGGCAATCAGTTGCAACAATTATGCATATAATAAGTTGTTGAAAGTCGTTTGTCGTGGAAAAACTGGCGACTTCGAACATGATTATGTTTTCTGCAAACAAAGTTGTATTTCACAAATATTATTAATTGTCTTCATAATGTTTACACGTGTAGTTAACGGAAGAAGTAGAAACGATATTCCGAAACGAATACGTATAGTGTAAGTCAAACGTTCGAATTAGAGACCCCATGATATATATATATATATATATATATATATATATATATATATATATATATATATATATATATATATATATATATATTTGAATTACAAAAAACAAATACTAAAAAAAAAATTGCCTGGCGCGATATTCGATCCGGCGATCTTTGACTTACGAGCCCAAGCACTTACCGCTGCGCCACGACGGTATAGGAAGTTGTACATCGTAGAGAGTATTTCACCGCAACGGTTTCTATTAACTGTCGATTTTCTCGACAACGGCTGAGAAGTGCATCTTGGTGCTTTGCCACATTACACCTCTGGCCATGAGCTTTTATTATGCGCAGTATGAATCGAATCTGAATTTCACAATTGGCGGCCTCCCCTTGTAAGTGTATCCTGGGATTCCATATCGCTGGCAACGGGTTAAACACAATGCTGGTGACTACTTTGAAGGTCAGTACAACTTTGAAACACGTTTGTATTTTGTACAAGCTGTAAATAAATAGTTGCCACTATTAAAGTTCCAACCTTCGTATATGTACACTCTTTGACATAAAACTTGACCGGCGGCCGGCCGCTTCAGAGGCTAAGTCCGCGCCGATCGCGACATGGGACAAAAAAACTGGCCAACTCGCTAATTCTCTAAGTCCGGTAATCTGCACAATCTGGCAACACTGTAGACTGCGGCACTTCCTGGAGGAAAACTTGTCCCATGATAGAGAAACCCTAGGCTAATTACGCTTGTTGTCTAGCGGTAGCGTGCGTTGTTTCTGTTCATAATGTCAGTGGATCGAGAGCAGCTGGCATAAAACATTTTTATAGCCTCTTCTGTCTGAATGCTGAAGACGTGAATGTAATGGTAGCGCAGATTCAATCTATTTCGCTTTGTGACACACTGATATCAAAATTTTATCCAGTAACGATTTTGCGGCAGATTTCCTGCAGACTGTCCTCCTCTGGACGCCGTATGCGGCAAAGCTCCGGGATCCATTTGCTGGCTACTGGCAGCGGCTGTGGCGACAGCAGCGGCGCTGCACTCCCCCGTTCTTTATCGAAAGCGCCTGCTACCGCTCATCGCTTTTGATGATTTAAAACGCTTTATTATTAAATGTTGCTCCACAGAAAATTTCTACAATTTCCATTCACGCTCAAAGGCAACGGAGACAGACGCCCTGATTAGTAGGCGGGTAATCGGCAAGAGCTGAGTATGGCCCGAAATTAATTTTATAGACTGGGACGAAATTAAACCACCTCACTACATTCGACGAATTTATAAATGCTTCATACCTCGTTTCTTTTCCTTTCAAACTCAATTATTTGTGCAACTTTTGGTCAATGTTTGGATGTTTTCGTCAAGCCAGAGTGAGCGTCTGTGGTGTAAAGTGTATTACAGTTCTTGTTTCATTCCTTATGGTAAGTCTATGCGATAAACTGTGTGAATACCTTGCAATGCATGCTCTGTAGCAGTGCAGGAACACTGCACATTTGGAGTTCCATGTATGGGTTCATGAAGTATTTATTGTTGATCGGAAGTGATAGTTAAGGTCATCAGATTTAAACCAGAAAAAATTGTCGTTTTGAAGGTTTCAGAGAACGGAAAGGAATTGCTAACGCCGGTGTTAGAAAACGTGTACAGTTAAATGCTATTGCAAAAGTTTAGAAGAAGGGAACTATATTAATGAACATGTGCACTTCAGAAACAACCTTCTGACATGTTAGACCTATATGACGAACAAAGCTCAAATTTATATCGTTGACAGTCGGTTTGAATATTTTCAGGACCTATTTTACAGTGAAGCACCTTGGAATTTGCAAAGCAGAAATCCATGATATTAACTTAATTTAGTAAGTCGAAATAGGACGAAGATTGATGTTTAAAGGCATTCTTCAGATTTCGCATAAGAAATTTTTACTAGCAGTTTGCAACTCCATTAATTAAAATGGAAAATAAAAGGTTGTAGTCAGCGGCTTCTACCGTGATTCGAACTGCTATGTCTTATAGTACAAGCACTGCAACGCACAAGGGAACCTCTGAGCTAACGACACACTGGCGGCCAGAGGCGGACTATAGTCACTGCGATGTTGCCTGAGCCTCAAAACGCAACCTTAAACACACAAACAGAGGAGGTGGAGATTACTGTTTTAACGTCCCGTCGACAACGATGTCATTAGAGACGGAGCACAAGCTCGGATTAGGGAAGGATGGGGAAGGAAATAGGCCGTGCCCTTCCTAAGGAACCATCCCGGCATTTGCCTGAAGCGATTTAGGGAAATCATTGAAAACCTAAATCAGGATGGCCGGGCGCGGGATTGCACCGTCGTCCTCCCGAATGCACACACAAACAGGTGTTACTTATGTGAAGAACGCCGTTCTTGGAGTCCAGAAATTAAATATACTTTCTAATTGTGTCATCCTGCAGTGGATTATATCGTACGAGTCTTCGATGTGGAAAACGAATGTAAAGTGAATTTAGCGAGGTAACGCCGACCTACACCCGGAAGTAAATGCACTATCAGAGTGTTGACAAATACTTGCTACGACGCTGCCATTTCTCGGCTCTCTGACGAGGCAGCTCTTCAGCGAAATGCTTGCCGTGATTCTCCGATACGGTTCTTCAGAGTGGAGACGCGCGCGCACGTTTCGTTTTCATGCGGCGTTCTCCCCTGATGGTTTCTGACGTCGCCTTGTGGGCTATGTATACATATGAGACATTCAATTATCATTAATCCAGAATGATACAAGTTTCAGCTTCCGGCATGGAAGAAGGCTGTTGACGCCGACATTATATCATTTCAACGTAGGGAAAGCAAAACGGATCATTCAATGTTTCTCATTCAACATAAAGCATGTGAGATAAATTTCCGTAACGTTCATAATCATCTAAAAATACAAACGAAGTAAAAATACACCGGAAGGTTATTCGAATTGAATATAATGTTAGATACCAAACGCTTTGCACCTCGATGTCGAATTTGTCCACTTGCAATCTTTTGCAGCATACACATAGAATGTCATGATTACCACGAGAATGAAGAAATATGTTGGTAAGGATGGAAGCAAGAAGAGACGCAGTCAACAAATATTCTATTCCTCATGGCATTCATTTCATTTGACACGTAAGAAGAGGTAAAGCGGGAATTTACTTTCGTTAACACGAAAGATATGCCGCACATATTGATAACGAGGAAGTCTGCGTCTTCATACGTTTCCTCCTTGAAATCTGTATGCTCTATTATATACTAAGTAGACCGATCATGGTTTCAGTAATGTTACCCTCTTGTTTCACCCAGTAACGATGAACAGATTCCAAATGCATGTCTCTGCGTGAAAGTAGCTGTTCGAACCCTTCCTGGGTTGTTTTTTGTGTTTTATTGCTTGGAATTCCTGAAGCAGACCACTGTGCCTTCCCCCCTCGCGGGTTAGGTCTCAAAACTAAACCGCTTTGTATCCAATGGCATAATTTATTCATACAGCATCAGCATAAGACTCTTGCGAGTGAGAGAATGACAATAACAATCGTAACAAGAACAAGCAAATAATGAATGATGTTTATTCCAACGCAGAACGAGAATGGCTTTAAATATAAAAATCTATATCTATATCTATATCCATATCTATTGATCTTTGAGTTGGCACTATGCAAATATATTCTTAGCATTTAGTTACTGAATTTAGTTCTGGATGTTTGCAGAGAAAAGGAAAAGTCGGTGCTTCTCGCTAGTGTAATATAATGTGAACCAGCAACTACCCTTTCCTTAGAACACGACTCAAGCAGGTCCTCAAGTAGGTACCAAGGCACTGCTGCATTCTGTTCCCTGACATTGCTCTGATGACGGTTAATGCAGATAGTTCCGATTATGAAATACAAAACGTATTGCAGGTTAGTTCCTAGGATAGTAACATTAAATTTGCGTTGTAGACGGCACATGAACGTGACGACTATCCATATTACTCATCAATATAAAAAGACAATATTTTGGGAATTTAGCAGGATTACCCAAAATGAATTCTGAAATTGACTGACTGACCGCACAGGTGCTACACGTCGTCAAGAGTATACGATGTCCTAATCGCATTAGGAATATGAAGATCGTCTTCGACAGCTCGCAACTTTCACATTGCTATCTCCACCCTACTCCAGACAGCCCTCGGTGGAGTTGCACTACGTTGCCGATGTTATGGAAGGCCTTCAAACCGACAACAGACCACATATTGAAAAATACAAGCGAATTCTCTTGCAGCGTAAGCTTATTGTAACTAATCTAAAAATTATTGGAGAGGAACATTGTCCTATTAAAAAAAAGTAAAATGTTACACACTGTTGACGTCAAACGGACATTATCTATATCCTGTCTTGTGTCCTACTCATCTATAATATCAAGTGTACTATGAAAATGATTATATATAATGGATTATAAGGTAATGCAGTGATACCAGATGGTGGGGGCCGGCCGGTGTGGCCGTACGGTTCTAGGCGCTTCAGTCTGGAACCGCGTGACCGCTACGGTCGCAGGTTCGAATCCTGCCTCGGGCATGGATGTGTGTGATGTCCTTAGGCTAGTTAGGTTTAAGTAGTTCTAAGTTCTAGGGGACTGATGACCTTAGAAGTTAAGTCCCATAGTGCTCAGAGCCATTTGAACCATTTGAACTATTTAACACAAAATGACATTAAAAATTTAAGTTATTCACGAGCAGCTAGTTGAGAATATGTATGAACATTAAATGACACGACGAACCGTCTTGTTCTGCATATGGATTCAAACCCAGCTCATGCAGACTAAGCAAAGATTTCGTGACTGACGGAAACTAACAGTCATTCCTGATTAGGCATACAGAGAGTGATATACCTCGATTTTAGACAGTATCAGTTAGCAAATATCAACTTTAAATTGCATAACGCAAACATTTCTAACAGACGCGAATTCCTTCCCAGCATCTATTGTCCCTGTTAACGAACTACGAGAGATGTTAAATATTGCTTCTTCACAAGTAACTTACTTGAAATGCCGTGAGGTAAAGCTGTGTGTTGGACACGGATTCGAACCCGGAACCTAATCGGATTGCTATCGAAGCACAGTCAAATGTGACATATCGGAATTTCGCGGCAGTAGCTAGATGTTTTAACTGAAATGACGAGACGAAACATTAATTTTTTCCTTCCCAGGACTCCAACCCGGCACCTATCGCTGTTATATTCTAGAGAAAACGAACGTTAAATATGGGTTTGTTGCACCAGCAGTGACATGTGAGCATGATTGAACTGAAATAATATGACGAAGAGTTCAGCGCTCACTGGGAATAGAGCCCCACACATATCGTTGTTGACTACACACAAAGAGACGTCAGCTACCGAATTTTTCTCCACCAGCTGCTCAGAATAGCATCTTGAACTTACAGTCATCTCGCAAATAGTTCTGTGTCTCACTGGGAGTTAAAAACGTCAGATATCGTTAGTGTTGACAGCGAATGAAAATACATTAAAAATCAAAAGTATTATCCACCAGCAGATAGGTGTTCTCATGATAGAGCTTGATAATACATAATTAAATCTTTAGTGCCGGGCCAGGATTCGATCCCATTCACGCGTAATATGTGAAGGTGTTGAGGAATCTGCAGTTTTGAACAAACAACAAATTGTAGCCGAGCTGTATTGCCACGAAGGGATCAAATTCCGCGTTAAGGGCGGTCTGAGTTGCATTCCCAGTTCAGAACCAATTTTATCGACATACAGAAGCTCAAATAAAAGATGGAATAAGTGTCCTGCGACCATACATAGCGTTTGTGTCGTCACTTGAAATAAATAACTAGTATAAGAAAGGTAAGGTTTCTACATGTCGCCACTCCAGACTTTATTGTGGTTCAACCTACCGTCTACTTGGTAAAGAAGGAATATCATCTTTAATGTGAATTTTCAGACCACGCAGCCATTATATCTCCTTCACTTGGTGTAGCCAGGAGAGAATGGAATCTGTCTCTCCCTATCTAAAATCATTGACAGAAGTGGGAATCGAACCCAGACCATAGGTATAACAACCTACTATCCGTCCAACAGACCACGAAAACCTCTTCTCTGCGAGTCATTTTTCTATCGTAACGCAGTTGCGCCACACTGGATGAGAATTCTGACACACAGGCTCCCTGTAGTAATTTGCAGCATGTTCAGTAAATTCATTTACTTAGTTGACCGAATCACCATGAACTAGCTGCCTCGGCTACCCAGTGCATACATTCGACTATTTTGTAATCACAGAAATAAAATCACGTAACTGCCACCTACACACAACTGCCAACAGTGTAGGATGCAGAAGTTTAAATAGGAAGTGTTCCTTTCCACTTGAGCTATTCTATTGCGCTATCTGTTACTAGAAAACGTCGTTCAGTCCAAAAGAAAAGCTGTAACTGTTTGTCTCTCAGAAGTCAAGACCTGGCCATATGCATAATCTCACAGTGCTGTGGAATCCAAAAGTTCTGGAGGAATAGTTGCCGAGCTCTGGAGCTGTGGTAGCTACGTGTCAGCTTGTAGCATAGATAAGATGTCGCGAGTTCGAATACATTCAGTGCTACATTTTTTAAAACGCAATTCTGCTCTCTGCTGAAGTTATCGATCTAATGGAACTTTGAACATAATTCCCTTCACTTCTCAACCCAAAGTAGTCGCATGTGGAAAAAGGATTAACTACTGTGACATTTTGTTCTATTCAGGTTTAATAGACAGCAGGCAGCAGATGCATCTCGAAGATGTGCAGGGAGAGCGCATCGTGCCATAATATGTCAGAAAAGTATTTTCTACATTAGCCGTCGTGTGGTAGTGATATTTTATTCTTCTTCAAACATTGTTTGACAGCTTTAACTCAGAACAAGTTTCCTACATGCATGTAATCAATAAACTGCATGTGCATTGTCAGACTGTCATAGGTAACATCAGAGAATTCGCATATATCGTTGATGATTAATTTCTCTCTCATGTTTACTATTGTTTTAACAACACTAAAGGAAACCTTACGAAAATTGTGCACTGTATTATAAGAAATGAAATAAAACTAACCATGATAACCTTACGACGAAAGTATCTGTACACAAGCATGCCTCTATCGACACGAATTAGTAAAATACTACTCACTTAGATTTTTATTGGGTCTGTGTTTAATTGGTATGCTGTGTCATACTCAAGAGGTATGCAAATGTGGCATTTCATAAATATAGTTACGTATTCCTAGAAACCCAAAATTCGCTTGTCATCAGCGGAAAGAGGCGTTACCTGTTGTGCAGCATTGTAAGTTTTTCAACATTGCACTATGAGCTGAAAGCATTTTCTTGCGATTTCCTTATTGATGTTTGATCTGACTGCTTGTAGCTCTTTCACAGAAGGGATAAAAACGTTACAGTTACTGAGACTGGAACTGCGAACCGTAACACACGCTGTTTCACAGGTCAGCACGTTACCACAGAGCTGGCGAGGAGGTATGGGTCTCAGCTTCCTATTACGAAGGCAATAGTAACTATAACTCGTAAACCGCTATTTAAAGGTCGAGATTAGTTGCGATTTCCACCTGCAACGACTTTCCTGGGCTGAAAACCGTAAATTTTCAATCTTTTGTTACCCTTCAAGCGATAATAACTCAGATTATTCAATGGAAATGACAGGTAAAATCAAGTGAACTTTGAGGCTTAATTCCGTGCACACCAGGAAGTAACTCGTCGATCACAGAGTTGCCAAACATACGTTGCCTTGTTGCCTAATCTCAGTTACAGTACTAGCAGGAAGAAGACGACCCGATGTGATCCTACAGCGGTCTGGGAAGTGACCATAGCTGGTGTCTCCAAGTCGCCTTTAGCGTTTTGTTATAGTACGTATTTAAAGCAGCTTAGAAAGCGACAAAGTCTATTCTGAAACAATAAGAAATCAACTGCAGTATTTTTCACTGTTTTGTTAACAACCCACAATCAACTACGTCGCAAGCAGCATATTAATCGTGTCAATTGCAAATGCAGAGATAGCGATTTCTTGTTTCTACAGCTGTCTTAATTTGAATTGATTTCGACGAAGAACTCACAGTGAATACGAAGCGTCTACGAGAGACCAGCCTCATAGGTCGTTATGGTATCGTTAGGCTTTATCCGCAATAAAGAGTTTAACCGCTTTCCTGCCTTCCACGGTTGTAGTTTTAGGTTCCGAATGTGACCTCCCCCTTCCTAATCAGGCTATTGGATTGCGACATAAATGATCGTGACCGCATATAATTAATGAAATTCTACAGTGAGTACGGCTATTGTTACCGAAAGAAAATAAAACCAATTAGTAGGAGGAAACCGTACAACAGACCATTCAGAAGGAAGAATCTATTCTAAACCTAATCTAGATACTGATAATAATTTTGAAATGTGTGGAATTTAGTGCAATCGCTCACGAACCACACAGTTGGAAAAAGGGTACGACATAATACTTAATACTAAAGTATAATTTAATGGTCGGCAACCCACTAGGGCAATAAATATCCAGAATCCTAAGAAAGGCAATGGAGAAGAAAATTAAGCAAAATAATCACTGGTGTGGCCACAGAAGGCTGTCACGCTTTTCCATAATGCATCAGTTCATGAGAAAATAAAAGAATCAGAAAGCACTGTGTTCGCAGTTACTTAATCTGAAATACTAAATTTTGAAAGCAAAATTAAATAAAGTTGCTGGTTAAACAAATGACTGATTGTAAATGAAACATCGTCACGTATGAAAAATGAATTTTAGCAATCTCAGCAAAAATTAACGGAAAATTGGGAAATATGCAAGCAATTTACTTTTAATTCTTTTAACATAAGAACAGTAAAGTATGTACCAGCAGACGTCACTAGCTAAGCTAAATACAGAATAAATGAAATTGCGCACTCTTTATCCGAGATATACCTTCAGTTATTAATTTTGCCAGCGAAATTTTACATTACTTTAAGTGAGTGAAGTTAATACTCAAAATTGTGAATTCGTTAAGCCTCTTTTATGCAATAGAAGAATGAACACTTACAGAGACAGCAAAATTTAGACTGAAACTGGCCATTAGTAAATAAACAAAACTGGTAGTAAACAGTTAATCAATTTTTCATAGTTTTAGGACACTATGTCACTGTATCGAAAGGAAAGGGACTTGGTAATAACGTCTGAGGTCAATAACAACTCATGTGCTCTACAAGTTTGAACTATTACAGGTTATTATTCAATAAACTTAGCCAAAATTTGTGAAAGAAATGCCACAGGTTAATGCCTCTACCATATTGGTTATACTTTGTCAGTTAATAGTCTTACGATGCTGTAGCTGTGCAGACGACGAAGAATGTAGCTGGCGACAATGTTGCTGCTGCTGGTTGAGAACCACGAGTCGTCGCCAGAGCCACGGATAATTTTGGGACAGGCAGAAGTTAGAATTGCAGCTTCCTTCGCCTGTCCACTCCCACCGTGCTGTCAGAAATCGCGGATTAACAAAGTGGGTGCGCCTGCACTTGCGCGATCATAGAAGCGCACCGCGTCGGCGGGAACTCCCATCAAACACTTCCGCACTCTTTCAAGACTCAAGCTGCTCTGTTTCCTCTGTGCTCGCAGCGCAGGACATTATGCCGATTATGTTTTATTCACTGCTATAAATCAAAAGGTGTTCTTTGCGAAAGAAAGTCTGTGTTAACAAATTAAAAACCTTGCAAAAAATCAATGTGCTGCATGTTTTGATGTCAACAGTGTTATATCACAGTTATGCAAAGCCTTTTATAAATATAGCTGTCAAGTGGTAAAAGGGAATTTTGTTGAAACGTCACACAAGTCTGTAGGAGGGGTAGTTATAGCCCCTTATTAATAATCGCGAAAAAATTAAGTACTTTCTTGGTTTGTTTGTTTGCTGTTACAGGGCTGTAGTTCTGCTACACAGTGAAGTCCCCACACAGCAATCCCGAAGCTACAGGAGCCAAAATGAAAACTGCACAACCCATTCAGTGGATTATCGCGCGGTAATTCGCTTTCTGCACTTGAAGGGGTAAAAAGCCGTGGCAGATGAAGCTGAGTTGGTGGAAGTGTACGGCACCACTTCTCCATCGTTATGACACAGTGGTGATGTAGACTGAGTCAGTAAGATCAGTCAAGTCCGAATGACGAAGAGCGAAGTGGCGCACTATCTCTCTGTGAAGATCTTGGGATTGCAACGGAAGGGGAGTGCAAGTACTCGAAGGCAGACGCATCGCAATTGAAGCGATAATGGAAAAAGTCGTGTATCAGATTTGAACGTTTTACATGACAGTGAAGGTCGCCTCCCACTGAGTTCCACGACTGCCACACACTCACTCAATCCGCCCGGGAGACAGTGACACGTGATGCTTCTTAGTACTATCAGATTTTGCCTCACTCTTCTGTTATGTCACCGATGACATTGTACCACCACTCCGGTATCATTAGTAGTAGCCATTTCGTTTCCTGTTCGACTCGGAAGTAGAGCGAAGGAAAAACATCTATCTACATGCCTCTGTACGAGTATTAATGTCTCCTTTCTTATCTTAGTTTTCCTTCTGTGAAATGTCAGTTAAACGAAGAGGAAGCACTTGGAAAAACGTAAGCAAACTGTTTATTATTTCGAAAGTATTCTCCAAATCTGTTAATGTATCTATCCCACTCCGAGACAAGCCCAATGACGGAATTCTCACATTATGCATTACAGATTCGATTGTGATAAGCGAGACTTCGAATATTTCGAAAGTATTCTCCAAATCTGTTAATGTATCTATCCCACTCCGAGACAAGCCCAATGACGGAATTCTCACATTATGCATTACAGATTCGATTGTGATAAGCGAGTCTTCGAATAACATCTCTCGTAATTCCCAGTTCTTAACAGAGAGACGGTGTGCCGCTTCACCTTTCCTCATTCTGACTTGACTGGTCACACTGATAGTGTCTGTGCCACCTGACTACTGTGTCATAATGATAGTGAACTGTTCTTGTAATCTTCCAGGACTTCAGCATGAACTGTTGCGGCGTTTTTCCCATTTAACTGCAGAAAACGAATTACTGCACGGTTCACCACTTTGCCAACGGGTTGCATCATTTCCTTTTTGGCTCCTGTAGCCATGGGTTTGTGGCGCAGGGATTCCAGTGTCTAGCGGCACGGCAGACATGTAACAGCAAACAAATAAACAAAATATTTTTACGAGATGATAATTAGAACGTTATGACTAACCCCATCTAGGTACTTACTTGGCGTTTTACTAAAAATACTTTCTGTGCACATGATACCGTTAGTGCCCCAATATCGCCCTTTGTTCTTTTTTCTCATAATTGATTAGTTCAGTGAGATAAAAATTGAGTACCACTAAAAGCTGAAGCGCACTGAAGGGCGCGGTGAAAACTTCGATGCAGCCACTAACGGTCGCCTCTCACATAGAGCCAACGGCCCGCCCAGCCGGCTGGCCGACCACAGTCCGTGTTGCCCTCTCGCCACGTACCCTGACACATCTCTCTCGACACGCTCCGGTGTGTTTTCTCGGCTCCACGCCAGCGATGACACACAGGAAGCTAATGGTAATTCCTACCACCTAGCGGGGCCCCAGCAAATGAAGGGGGGAAGAAAAGATGAAATGAAGCCCCCACTGCTCGTATACTTTGTGGCTGGTGGAGGATTCAATGGCAGTAACGGTACTCTGGGAAGTCTTCGAGGCCACCTCCAACAAGTACACCGAGTTTTACACTGCGTGTTTGGTTGGTGTGCCACATGTCATTCTTCTCTGGCTGTACATACAGGGAAGCACATCTGACAATAGCGACCAGATCGGGATCTGTGTCTGTGCTGGTTTACTGCAGGGTCTGGTGCTAGGGCTGACACACTGCACTTTTTTCACCACGAGGTGTGCTGGTCGCAGTGACTGGAATAAGGCAACTGTAAGCTGAAAAACAGTCCACTTCTTCCTGCTCCAGAAGTCGCTACATTTATTGCTTCCTCGTCCCAACTGCCGTACGTGTGTTGTGCATAATCTCGTAAGTACCAGAAGTTGAAAGAGATTGTACACAACCATATCCCGAAAATAAAAAAATATCGACAAAACTCCTTCTCACAATCTGTCTGAAAATTGCGTGTTTCCTGTATGGTATCAAATGAAACCGGACGAATAATGAATTCCTGGCGTTTCAATCGATACCTCCGAATGTAACGCATTTGGTTTCACTGTACCACTGCTCCCTATTTTAAATGAATGATGTTTTATGCTGGCCTCAGATGGTTTTGCTGGACATACGCCCTCTATTTAAGCGTTTTGGCTTTGCATATGCTAGCTATTTAAGCGATGATTGGACGAGTGTAGGACGGGTTTTACACTTTCGTGAGTGATCAGGACGCATCTTGAAGATGTTGCGGAGCAGATTTTAACGATTTAGTGGTTGCCTCCTTTCCGTTTCTTATATTTGCGATCAGCCGCAGCTGGGGAAAGATTTAATGGTTGTATCCAAAGATTCTCCATTTCTCTAAGTAGTATTTTATGTTATGGGTGCCACAATTTTGTTTAGGACCTGTGCTCGATCCTGTGTGGTGTCATTCTCCGAATGATTCATACTATCAGTTTTGATCGAAAGAAACACGTTTCAAATAGTTATGGACCTTCCGGCAGGTCAAAACTCTGCACCTCATATGGGACTCCAACAAAGAACCTCCGCCTTTCCTGAGCAAGTGCTAACTGACTGAGCTACCCAAGCACCACTCACAAACCGTTCTCACAGCTATGTTTCTGCCACTCCCCTTGTACTACCTCTCTGCGGCTCTCTTAGTAGACAGTAGAATAGAAGATTATACAGGAAAAATAATTTTAATTATCTGAAAAGCAATATTATACGCGTTTTAGGGTAACTCGCTCAATATACACTGAAGCGCCAAAAAAACTGGTATGAAATGCCTATTCAAATACACAGATCTGTAAACGGGCAGAATATGGCGCTGCTGACGGCAACGCCTATGTAGACAAGTGTCTGGCGCAGTTGTTAGATCGGTTACTGCTGCTGCAATGGCAGGTTATCAAGATTTAAGTGAGTTTGAACGTGGTGTTATAGTCGTCGCACGAGCGATGGGACACAGCATCTCCGAGGTAGCGGTGATGTGGGGATTTTCCCGGACGACCATTTCACAAGTGTACCGTGAATATCAGGAATCCGAACGAAACATCATCGATATGGGCTTTCGGAGCCGAAAGCCCACTCGAGTACCCTTGATGACTGCATGACACAAAGCTTTACGCCTCGCCTGCGCCTTTCACATCGACATTTGACTGTTGGTGACTGGAAACATGTTGCCTGGTCGGACGAGTTTCGTTTCAAACTGTATCGAGAGGATGGACATATACGGGTATTCAGCCGTGGTGGAGTCGCTATCGCCTGTGATTCTCTTATCTTGTAGAGGCAGTAATCCCGATCGAGCTGTCATGCGCGTTTTCTGTTTGGTTTTCCTCTTCTGGCCGCTATTTACGCGCGGCACTTTCAGCTATGGTTCTCTTGGTTTCCCGCTGTGGCCCCTAGTGGTCATGCATGCCCTTTGCTTGGGCATATGTTGTGTTGGCGAGTATTGGAGTGACCGTTACGGAGGAGCGTTGGTTGCTCGCTGCGCTGTGTTTTGATTTGAGGAGTGTGTCGGCGGCGGGCTGGTGGTGATGGTCTCCAATGCACTAGAAAGTGTGTATATTGGACAACCTGATGATGGATGCCTATGTATGCTATGTGGATTCTCGTCGTTTGCTGCTATTAACGGTGGGCATCAGCTATTTCTTTGAAGTTGTGTTTGTGATCAATCTGATCGTGACTTGTTTTCACAGCCGGAAACAGTGGTTTGTATGTGATTATCCCCGCCGTAGCGGGGAATAAGGAATTCACTCTTGGTTTCGTTATATGTTGAGTAATGCTGTTAAGACTGTTAAACATTACTCAGTGCCGGGAGCACTAAGCGTGAGTAGCGCGAAGGCTGCATGAGTTCTTTATGTTATGATTGCCACAGTTTTGTTTAGAACCTGTGCTCGAGCCTGTGTCGTGTCATGCTCACAGTGTTTCATACTATCAGTTTTAATCAAAATAAACCTGTTAAAAATAGTCTTGAGCCTTCCCGACAGAATAGTGAGCGGATCAAGTTTGGTGTTAAGACAGTGTGTTCGTAGTGTTCCTTGAGTATCTTATGATTCATTCTGTGGTCTGCTTTTGAAGGACCCTTAACTTTGGCGTTTGGTTTTATAGGTTTTTATGCTATTGGTTTGGCAGGCCATTAACTTCTCCAGATTTATGCTTGTTATTGGGATTTGCCTGTAAGCGTAAAGAATTATGAGCAGTAAGAAGTGAATAGTTTTCCATGCTATTTGTTTGAGGTCTTGCATGTGTTAAGGGTATTAAATTTGAAAGGGGGGGGGGGGCATAACTCTGAAAAAGAGAGCTTGTGTTGTGTCCTTTGGTACGGTTATCTATCCTTTGTTTTCTTTTTTCTCTTTTTTAATATTACAGTGTACCACGAGCGCCGGGCACAATCAGTACTGGACTGACCAATACAGGGGGCGGCGCCTTGACTGAAATGTGTTCGGACGGCGTTAGCTCGGCCAGCTACGTCTTGGTGACGCTCGGCGCTACTTGGCTGTGTCCTGTCAGACTCGCTGCTCGCTCCAGCAGCTGACAGAAGTTGAGTATTCTATCTGCTAATTATTGGAGATTCCTATCGTTAACGTGTTCGGACGGCGACAAGGTGCCTCCCCTGTTCCCAATAGTTTGGTCACTCCTGTTTTAGGGTGGGTTATCCGTGGGGCTGTGCCCGCTCTTGTGTGCAACTTAAACTGATTATTAAGATAACTGTCTTTTCTGCCTAAGTATTGTTATACTTTGCCATTTTACTTAAAATTTGTTATTTAATATCCCGTGCTGTCGCTTGTTTTACTAATGGGGAAGTAGGCCCGGTAAATTTCTGTTAAATTTGTGGGCAATTATGCTTGTCAGCTATATTTATCTGGGGATATTTGTTATTCAGTTAAAAGGAAGGATCTTTAATAAACATGCTTCATGCCATACACTGTTGTAAAGACTGTATAAAGCTTTTAATTATACCTGTTATTGGTGGCTATTGAAAGCCCGGTTTTGTAAAAGATTTTGTAAAACTGTGTTTGGGGATGTGTGTAATAAATCTTTGTGAACTACAAGCCTGTGTTTGCGTTTTCTTGTGAATCACGTCTCATCATTCATCCGGGGAGGTACCCTGGTGGGGAAACTACGCAGTATTTTTCTCTTTTCTCTCTAGCCTTTATCCCTCCGATAGGTTGCTTCAGAAAAAAGCTCCATGCAGCAATATTTTCCATGTAAGCCCTGTCTTCCTCGTGTGTCCTGCCTTCACTAGGACACCAATTTAACGCTTCAATGAGGAGTCGATCTACGCTGGAAAGAAAATTAGTTACGATTTTGGCCACGAGGTGAAAATCTGGCGCTGTTAATGCAAGAAAAGTGTATAGAAATGTCTTCATAGGTAATTGTTTATGAAACGGACGTGGGCAAAAAAGGGCAAACAGGAAGGGAAAATGTTGATTTTATTATTAACCGCTGCTTACACCGAAAACGTCGATGACATGCTGCATCCTTACAACGACGAGATCAACAGTTGCTCGCAGCAGTGCGGATGGAATCTGAGTAACGAGTTCCTGTATACTGGCCTTCAGATCAGGTAGAGACCGAACGTGTCCCTGGTAAACGCGTTCTTTAGGTATCCCCAGAGCCACAAGTCACATGGATTCAGATCATGTGGTCTTGTAGACCACGCTTCTGGAAAACAGTGCTTTCCACACAGCTGCGGTCTTCCAGGTCAGGAATCACTGGCTGCACAAGGAGGTCTCGATAACGTGCAGATATAGCGGTACACCTGACAGGCCCTCTGGGTGTAATCTCTTCAAAGAGGAATGGACCGAGAATAAAGGTGCTTGGGAATGAACAACACACAGACATACCGCAAGTTCAATGACTCTTCCTGCGCTAAACGCGATTTAAAAGTACCCCTAATTCAGAGTTCCGTGTATCACTGCACCCTGTAGCATAAAATGTAAAACGAGAGTCGTCACTCCACAGAATACTGCCCGCCCTATGTCAACTTCGACCCGTGCCAAAAACCGAAGACCAAATTCAGGAAAGGTTTCACTTGCTGCACAGTCTGGGCTTTGCACGGGTACGAGTGTAAAATAGACCGCAAAGCTATCTGTACCGTTGACCATGGAATGGACAATTCTCGTGAGACTGCGCGAGTACTACCACTAATTGTAGCACGTGTTCCACGGTCAGTTAAAACAACAGTAACCTAGCCAATAACTTCTATCGGGATAGGACGACTTTCTCTTTCAGGTGCTACACCAAGCTCACCCGTGTTTTAGAGTTTCATTATCATCTTCTTTAAACCATTTAATGACATCGGATCCCTCCTTAGATCTTCCAGTCGGCGATACTTTTTCAGTCCAGCACTGTAATTGATGCCGTTCACATAAAACACTGTCGCTAACAGCGCACGGTCCCTCTTCTCGATAGCCACACTGTTAACTCTCGTTATGGTTTGTCAAATGACAGGGTGGGCGCTATACCGTCATATAAACAATGAACAGCGCCAGATTTACATTTAGTGGCCAGAATTGGAACTAATTTGTTTTCCAGCGTAAATTGGTTTCGCATTAACATATTACCATATCTACCAAGTTTCGCTGCCATTTTAGTTACAGCCTACACTGGACCTCCGTGAGCACGGCACCTGTACTTTAATTGTAACTACCCGTTAAGTAGGTTTGGCATCGGCTGTTGCTTATTGTGTCAGCTTCAAACAAAGAAAGAAACAAATAAACAGAGAAAAATATGGTATAACGGTACTTTTTGACTTCTGGTCAGAATGTTGCTGCAACATACAGCTTGAGAGCATACCTACCGCCTTTTTGTTGCAGAAGAGACAACATCACATGTTGCTTTTTCCATACTGTTTCCTACACGTGTAGGAGTAGAATGTAATTTTTGCGAGAGGTACCTAGGACGTATGTTATTATTTCTTTTTTTAACTGAAACTGTCCATAATTGATGTCGTCAGTCGTGTCATTGGGTTGTTTGGAAATGCTGTAAGTGGTGAAATTAAAAATCTGGAAACGAAATAAAGTGTTTATTTCGAATAAACAAACTGCCTAACGCTGGAAATTCATTTAACATTCCGCAAAAGGAATGTAATACGACAGTTCCGCTCAAAATCTAGCGTCCATTACTAACAGCAGTACAAATGCCTCATTGATGAGCGAAGAAGGCTTGCGAAAATTTATTTGCAAAGGTACTTGGAATAGTAGTGACAGGCTCTATCCATCGACGAACGAAGGATTCATTTGACGATATTCGTGGAAGGGAATGGACACAGAGAAGTACCAAAGAATGAGTCTCACGTGTAGTGGTTCCAGCAGAAAGGCAGGTCGACTATTTTTGGGGCCAGCGTCGAGACACGACCCTCCAGTGTAATAGCTTAACCAACAGTCAAAATTTCGGCGATTAGTTCATCTTCCAAGACGATAATACATGAGCACACCACATTCACTTTGCGAACACGTTCCTCCCGAAGGCAGAAGTCAACCGAAGGGAATAATGGCTTATGGTATTTACCAACATGAATCCGGATAAGAATGCTTGGAACTTGTTCAAACCTTCAGTGCGTCGTCACGAAAGCTCTCCTCTTGCACCAGTTATAAGTGAAAGGAAAACGACGTTCTGGTTCTCATTACAAACGGAGAATGGGACGAACTTAAGAGCCGACGTCTCACCACCACGTCCACAGCAAGTCAAGAAGGAGCAAAGCATTTACAATACGCGTGTAGGGTATTCAACGCTGCTTATTCAGTAGCGGATTTTGATTTCATAGATGTGCAAAGATGTTCGTTTGCAGAAAGACTGTCTTTATTCTGAATATTGTTTTGTAAACGGTAAAGCTATTTTTGTCATAGTTACATAAATCTTATTATTTTATTCCCCACTCCCCTTCAACACAACACTAGTTCGCGGGTATTCAAATGGTAGACGACTTCTCTGAGTGGTTAATAGAGCCAACTGCAACTTTACGCGACTTACAGGTGAAAGGAAAACGATGTTCTGGATCTCATTACAAATGAAATGTATAATTTATAATTTTATCCTGAAAATAAACAGAGCGATTTGAAATTTGTGCGGTGAGACATTATTTCCAAATACGGCTGCCGACAGAAAGCAAAACTTTGCAATCAGTATTTCCAAAAGCGGACTCCTCACAGACTCTTTCTCATAGAGCGTACTGTACCTCACAGGTTCGAGGTTACTCTAACGATTGTCCAAATAAAATCACTATTCAGACAACATTTTGTTTATAAAAAGAGTCAAAATGACACTTCTTGTTGACAATGGCCGTTATGTCAGACACGCCCTTGACTCTCTTCCTGCTGACTGACTCCATCCACAAAACACAGGGGCAAAGTTGAATACACCTTTAGGAATTTCAAGAAAGGTAATTTCACACATATCAGAAAGGGTATGCGCTGTGGCAAAAAATGACACGTACCTGAAGTGAACAGCGAGTAAACATCAAGATTATTGTGAAACTTCAGAAATCAGTAACATGACTTTTCAGGTGGTTTCAGAAACGTATGAAGATGAGTGCGTGTTGCGTACTACAACTGTCTTCGAACAGCATAAAAGATTTTCCCTAGGCAGGAGCTCTTTAGAAGACTATGACCAGAAAGGCTGGCCACGTTTATCAATCATCGACAACATCATTGTGAAAGTTCGAGAAGCAACATGGAAAGTCCTAAGTTTGAATGCAAGTATTATTGCTGATATGTTGCGTGTGGATGGGAAGGTGTTCGACACATAAGGTGATCTACGTATTTGACAGAGCAGTGTACGAAAATTGGGTAGAACACTGTTTTAACCAGAAAGAAAATAAGTTTACCCTGACCTTTCCGAGTGGACTAAGTAAGTGTCCATTTTTTAAAATAATACTTTTATTACATATGACATTACGTAGATTTTTCTGTGTGACCCAGACACCAGACTTCTCTGAGTGGTTAATAGTGGTTAATACATCTATGTATTAGAACTCAGTATATTTCTGACAAGCGAATATATATATGTGCATATTTCATGTACGTCTGTCTTTCACACTATGTAGTTCACTGAGTCATGAGAGAACAGACGCTGAAAAACAAGGGAATTGATATATTCGTCAGCTGAAACCAAAGCAGTATTAGCGTAATTACCGACTACGTCTTCGTTCGTTTTTTAGGAAGTGCATAGAGAGTAGTACTGACAGGAAGATGGTAAGTAGTTTCCTCCACCAAGCTTCTCAACGTTGCTGCGACCTAGGCTAACCAATAACGGGACTTAAACTTGGACCAGGACTAGCAGTCCCACAACTACGCATGAGTCAACAAGATGGGTAAGCTCCGCCATTCAGGGTAGACGTCAATGTCTCGCCCACAACCAAGTCACGATATCACTGCATAAAACGGAAAATAAGAGAGTACTTGGGAGGGGGCTTTAGGACTTTACGATCGTGACCTGTTAATGGAACAATTCCCATATTCACCTCATATGATCATAGGAAGCCATAAAATTAAAAAATACGAATGTCCATCTCGTTCCTTCCGGTTACGATTCTGCTGGTTCAGCTGCTGTCGCACATCTGACGTTAAAACGATGTATACAGTGAGGTTTTGCCAGTTCAAATACTTTTTGAAAGTGAGGGAAGTACTGGCACTACTCTGGAGAGTATCCTAAAAGATCAATGCGCGACGTCTGGGAACGTGTTTTCAAGTTACCTAAAATGGATCTGACGAACATAAGCTGAAAGTATTCAGCCTAGATGGAAAATTTAAAGCCCAATGATTGAAGTAATATACCTTTCATCGTTTGGTATACCGTGAAATGCAGTGTAATAATGTAGTAGTAGCGAAAATTATCATAGACAATGGGCGAAGTAATGACGTCAGCAGTCGTCTCCAGGGAAATCACTCACTGTATTGTCGTACAACTATAAAAGAGAAAGCGCTGGATATTTTACCCTAGAGACTCACAAGCACAGAGATGGGAGAACAGCCTGTAGTAGTGTACACCCAAGCCAAAGAGGACAACGCATCGTTAGCTTATGATAGTGAACAAGGAAGACAAGAGGGCATCGCATTGTTGGCATGTTGTAGTGTACAAGGAACCCAAGAGGACATCGCGTCAGTGACTTATAGTAGTGTACAAGGAAGCCAAGAGGACATCGCATCTTTGGCGCCTAGTAGTGTACAAGCAAGCCAAGAGGACATCGCATCTTTGGCGTCTAGTAGTGTACAAGCAAGCCAAGAGGACATCGCATCTTTGGCGTCTAGTAGTGTACAAGCAAGCCAAGAGGACATCGCATCTTTGGCGTCTAGTAGTGTACAAGCAAGCCAAGAGGACATCGCATCTTTGGCGTCTAGTAGTGTACAAGCAAGCCAAGAGGACATCGCATCTTTGGCGTCTAGTAGTGTACAAGCAAGCCAAGAGGACATCGCATCTTTGGCGACTAGTAGTGTACAAGCAAGCCAAGAGGACATCGCATCTTTGGCGTCTAGTAGTGTACAAGCAAGCCAAGAGGACATCGCATCGTTGGCTACCAGTAGTGTGCAAGGAACGCAAGAGGACATCGCATAGTTGGCGTCTAGTAATACACAACCAAGCTAAGAGGGCATCACGTAGTCACAAAGAGAGAAGAGACGGTGAAAAAGTCGTAAGAAGCATTAAAGCTAATGTATATGGCAATGTCGAAGCAGTGTGCAGAACTTCCTCAGGTAAGTAAGTACTGATGGTATTTCGCTACATAGGAGCTCCCACCTCTTTTAAAACCTCATCTCACTTCGTGGTTCGTTTGCAGATCGACACCACTGCTTTCTATTCGCTGCTTGGAGCGGAGGTGGTGGCATCAAGTCGTGCTATCTTTCACTTCTGGGGGAAGACTTTGCAACTTCGTCAGTCGTGGACAGCCAGGTTTACCGAGAATACAAGCTGTGACGGCACAAGGCGTGTTCGTCGTGGACGGGGCCCTCTCGAGTTCCCGGGGATTCTCTGCGAAAATTCCTGATGTCGCTACTGTTGCTGACGGAGTCTTTCCTTCAGTTACAATAAGCCGAATGTTACCATGTTGTTTATCCAATAAATGCAATAAAACTGAACACAGCATCTTTTATTAAAGTTTTTCAGTACAGATTTCTCTCAAGTATTTTAGGTTCTCAGTGCAGATTTATCTGGCGCATTGAGAGTGTGATAAAGATGAATACCAACGCAAAGATGAATACCAACGCTTGAGATTTTTTGTAACATTACTGAATTCAGATATTTTTGAAGTATTAAGACTGTGTGCGAAGGACTGTACAGCAAGCAAGCTTCACACGACGCAAATGTCATGAAGTGTCACGCTGTATTTGGCCCGTTGAACTGATCGTAAACCAGCAAAACTTTACGTGAAAAAAAAAAAATCGCCGCTTATATTCTACGCTGGCATATGATAGTGCTCTTTCCACTTAAATGTTAAAGCTAAATAAATGTCTAACCAAACGAATATATTTCCTAAATACAGGCGATGGGGTCGACTTCATTGCTCCAGAAAAGGTGGATTGCCAGTATTTTAACACTGAATACCAGCAAGATTGCAGGACCTCACCGAGTGACCAACTTGCATCTAAACCAGCTGCCTCAGGAAGATGTATGTCATATTATAGCTCTCTTCAGTGGCACATCCCGTACTGTCAACTGACCAGCGACATGAGAATATGACAAGGTAGTGCTTATTCTGAACACAGGCAAATATCTGCGGCACCCAACGAGTTATATGAGACTCCCAAACAGTTATCGAGCATTCAGCGTCCTGTTGGCGGCTTCAAAACAGGGTGAGGAGCTGTGCTTCCAGAGGAAGGACAGTGTAAATGTAATTAATTTTTTGTTCATTTGTAGGTACCTAGTCCTGTGTCATTGGCATCGAATTCCCCGAACACAGTACCGTAGTATGTCGGAACATTATCCAGACGAGAATGCCGCTGCTCATCTCCAGTTTAGCAAATATTTCCAAGTGATAAAATTTTATATCTGGCCTGGACTTCTTCAGTATACCATGGTTGTGTAGGGGCCCGCATCCTTCCAATTTTTCATTCCATTTAGTTAGTGATCTGCGCACATTTGGTTTTTCTTGTCAGGATTCCTTTAACTCCTTCATTCTTCAGCTTCTGATTATCGACGTATCGTATTTGCACTGCGGTGTCCAAGTGCCTGGATGTGGTGGTTCTGGGACACTTTGATTCTCACAGAAACGAGCATACGCAAACGAAACACCATACCCCGTGTATCATTTCGGGTTTCGTCACGGCCAGTCCACGATGCAACTTTGCGGTTGGTGCAGGATACAATAGACGTAACAGAACTCTGGGAAGTCTTACACGCCTTCTTCCAGCACGTCTGACGTGCTTTACACTGCGTGTGAGGTTGGTGCAGTTATGGACTGTGCGGCTGGGGCTCGTCCCGGTTCGAGTCCTCCCTCGGGCATGGGTGTGTGTGTGTGTGTGTTTGTCCTTAGGATAATTAAGTTTTATTTTATTTTTTTATTTTTTATTTATTTATTTTTTATTATTATTATTATTATTATTATTATTTTTTTTTTTTTGAGATTCGTGTGCCACATATACTTATTTTGCGGCGCACGTACACGATACTACAAAAGTAAAGAAGGTCACAGTTAAGGTGCACGTGCTGTTGCCTTCTGTCGATTGTGCTATTAATTTCTTTTAGTTATTGGTGTTAAGGTTTTGCTGTATGGTTCAAATGACTCTGAGCACTATGGGACTTAACTTCTGAGGTCATCAGTCCCCTAGAACTTAGAACTACTTAAACCTACCTAACCTAAGGACATCACACACATCCATGCCCGAGGCAGGATTCGAACCTGCGACCGTAGCAGTCGCGCGGTTCCGGACTGCGCGCCTAGAACCGCTAGACCGCCGCGGCCGGCGGTTTTGCTGTAATACAATTCTGTAAGAAGCATAGAAAGGGGCACAGACTGTTGTAAGGCAGGAAGAAACGAACTGTGACGTTTTACACTATGTTATATTAAAACCTCAGCAACCACGCTTCAAATAGCGCCTAAAACGTTTAAGTTACTGGCATACAGATCTCGCGTTCTTATTGCTATAGCTGCTTTACTACTTATATGATTTCCGGGAACAGATACTACATTTCATACTATGCAAAGCGCCATCCAGAGTCAGGCACACACTTCGTTGTACTATGCTCAGGCAACCTGCGCAACAGAGAATTTAAACGGATGGATTCTTCCACGTGTCCAAGGTTGGGGTTTGAACCTTTGTACTCTATAGAGTACCTCGCGGTGACAGTAAATCACTTCAAAAGTACAGTAGACGGTTGGTTGCAGAATATTATGCCGAATTGCGGTAGCGTTCTCTCTTCCCACGCCCGGGTTCCCGGGTTCGATTCCCGGCGGGGTCAGGGATTTTCTCTGCCTCGTGATGACTGAGTGTTGTGTGCTGTCCTTAGGTTAGTTAGGTTTAAGTAGTTCTAACTTCTAGGGGACTGATGACCATCGATGTTAAGTCCCATAGTGCTCAGAGCCATTTTATTATGCCGATTATCTAGCTTGCTATTTGTTATACCTCAGAAGCTCTTCTGTTTGAAATGACGTTTCTGTAACATCCGAAATGATATGTATTTTCTTCCTCTGCTTATACTTCAGTTTTCTTAAACACTTCCAAGCAAAGCTCATAAAATATCGGTGTCGGCTTATGAAGGGAAATCTTGCCGCTTTTAGCATGTTTCATCTAGTATTGCGTATCAATTTTAGTGCAAAAGTAAATAACGATTATGTAAAATAGGGTTATATACTGTGTCTGAAAATGTGTTTTGTGATCTACTACAGAAATGCACTGCCTGATAAAAGTATTAATCACCAGAAAACACCGTAGGATATCACTGTAACTTTCTACATGTACACATCGAGGAGGGTATATAATGATTGTAGCTTCAATTCTCTGTGACATTTAGAACGGTAAGCAAGGTGCATTAGCGTTCTCCTTGTGTATGTAAGACACGTGAACAGAGTCAGGTGTTGAGCGATCACTGTGAAGGATCTGTGGGGCAGTCGGATGTGCCAGTGGCCCAGTGATGGACTGTATGGAGGAGCAGTCGTAGCCAAAGTTGGGATCGAGCACGTACGTCCGCCACAAGGTAGGACCGCGGTACTGTGCACCGCGCACATCGTAACCCCTTCACATCTGCGTCCGCCATCTGAGAACAAGTAATGGACTCCGTGCAACGTTCAGTGCCATCCCGCCCCACTGATCAGAGACCAGCAGTTGCAGACTAGGGAAATGTCGTCCCGAGCGTAGGTTGCCGGTAACACCACGACACAAACGGCTGCGTTTGGAGTGGTGCCCTGACAGGAAAGCGTGGAGCGCTGATGAATGGCGTCACACTGTGTTCTGCGATGAATCGCGGTGCTTCACAACCGCACATGAACATCTTTGGTGAATATGGTGGAGACCTGGGGAGATGTCCCTTTCTCCCAGTGTTTCATAGAGGCACATCGGCACTGCTCCTGGAGTCGTGGTGTGGGGGGCCTTCAGATATGACTTGTAGGTAGGGCCGACTGTGATTGAGGGAACTGTGACACCACAACGGTACGTCACGAACAACCTGCATGCTCACGTGTAACCTGTCATGCGACAGCATCACGGCACCATTTTACAGCAGGAGAATGTTCATCTATACATGGCCGTGTCTCTGTGACCTTTCTACGTGACGCTGAGGCACTGCCGTCGCCGGCGAGGTCCCATATCCTACAGAGCATCCGTGCCATCAGCTTGGATGTCAACTCCGTCCCACTGCCAGTATGTAGGATATCAAGGACCAGTTGTGTTCCAGCTTGCCTCAGGAGAGGATACTACCGCTGCATGACACCCATCCCAACGGAATTAGAGCATGCATGCAAGATGGAGAGGGTACAATTAAATAACGATAAGTGGACTCAACCTGACAAGAGTTTTGTAAATTTTACTTTATTTTGTAAACACTGAAATACCATCACACTCTCACTCATTTTCGGTATCGGATTCCAGAACAGTGCTCAACTTTTACCGCACAACTCTTGGCCCTGTATCAGGCCACCCAGTAGATCCGGCGACACAGGGTTTTTACTTGTGCCGTATGCTCCGATTCTCTCACTGCCCATCGGAGCTTTTTTTGCTGTACACGAACCATCCCTTAGCTCAAGCGACCGAGCGAGGTGGCGCTTCGGGAGGACGACGGTTCAATCCGGCGTCCGTCCATCCTGATTTAAGTTTTCCGTGATTTCCCTAAATCGCTCCAAGCAAATGCCGGGATGGTTCCTTTGCAAGGGCACGGCCGACTTCTTTCCCCGTCCTTCCCTAATCCGGTGAGACCGATGACCTCGCCGTTTGGTCTCTTCCGCGAAACAACCCAACCCCAACCCTTAGTTCAAGGGTTCGAGAAAGCTTCCGTTTGCTCGCTGTTGAAGCAGTCACCGTGATGTTCTTGTGCGTTCACCTTGGTATTCATGTGGTTCCACGTCACGTCGGTTTAACGGGAAATGAGGCTGCCGACGCTGCTGCCAAGGCTGCAGTCCTCCTACCTCGACCTCCTACCCATTCCATTCCTTCGGATGACCTCAGTGTTTCCGTCGGTCGGGGTTCGGTGTAACTTCGGCATCGCCAGTGGTCTTCCCATCACGTTGACAAGCTCCGTGGAAATAAATCTCTCCCAACGGCTTGACCGACCTGTTCTCGTCGCCTCGTTGTGGGGGGAACATGTAACAAGGTTTTGTGTTGGACACTGCCTTTTTAGCAATCACGATTTATTAAGTGGTGATCCCCAGCACTTTGTGCTCATTTTCATCAACCTTTGACGGTTCGCTATTTCGTGATCCGATGCCCTTTGTTTAACCGTTTACGTCCAGTGAACGTTTGCCGTCGTAGTTATATGTCGTTTCAGCGAATGATGCGCGGGCTTTCGATCGCGTTTCACTTTTCAATCCGTCGAAGTAATATGGCGAAAAACATTTGATCTTTGGTTAGGGACCTTAGTTGGCTCTACGGCCTATTTTGTGGACCTTGCTCCACGAGGAAGTCCTTGCTGTTAGCTTTCTTGCCTTCAGTCGATTGGGCTATTAATTTCTTTTAGTTATTGGTGTTCTAAGGTTACGACTTGGGCGCTTATCCGTTTCCTCTTCCATTTCTCCTCTTCTGACCGCTTCAGTTTTCTTACCAGGCAGTGTACTGAGAAAACCTTTGCTCTGCAAGATGGGATATATGTAACGAAAATGATTTTTATTCGTCACATTTGAAAGTCTTTAGTAATAAAGTAGTTACTAATTACTACCACGAAAATAAGCGGCTTAGTAGTTTGAAAACAAAGGACAAGGCGCACATTTTTCCATTTCCTTTCAGGGATTTACCATATTCTAAGAGTGAGAAGGTTAGAGATTGACTTTCCGAATGCAAGCACCTCTTTGATATGAGACAACTTGTAGATAACTTACAACAACGTCAGTGTGACAACGAAGAGACGAGTACTCAAGCTGGGAGCAAAACAGTTGAGTATTTGGCTGAGCTGCTGTGGAAAGCGTGCTTAAATCGTCGATTCGGATATCTCAGAACTGTCTGAAGTGTTTTCCTGGAGGTAGTTATCCGTTGATCCCCTCTGAGCGATTTATTTACCGGCGCAGAAGGCTCTGCCAACGCGAGTATAAGGAGTCTAAGCGATGTGGAATAATCACGGTAATCGAAGGGAAACTTCAGTTGTTTCATAAGTAAAACTACTGTTTATTAACAAACATTCGCATTTCTGATCTTTCAACTTAACTAATCAGACCTGAAGAACCTATAGACACCCACCCACGAAAAAGACGACAGGTGCAGTGAAAGGTTCCAACTATAAGGGGTAGTCTAATGAAAACTAAATAGTCGCCACACTGGGACCACGGAATGGTCCCAGTCAAAAGTAATCAGCACACGCTGTAGTACATTTATCCCACTGGCTGACGAGACGACCAATACCTGTTTCATAGAGCGCAGTCGGCCGCCGACGCATCGACAACCGCAACCAATCTTGTACTTTCGCGTCCGACTAAAACGACGTTCATGAAAATCTTTCTTCAGTTCGCAAAATATGTGACAATCACACGATTAAAAGAGCTCGGCTGCACAGAGGTATTGCAGTGCTTCCGAGTAAAGTCCCCGTAGCGTACCTTTCGTCCGATTGATAGTGTGGAGCGAATTGGCAGCGTGGGGTGGGCGCTATCGTGCAACATGGCGACAGCATTTCGACAGCCCGAGGGCAAACGGCGAAGCCATCAGTGGGAACATCCCACGTTTCCCCCGCCAAAGGCAGCCACAGTTTATAACACTTCTGTCTGCTACTACTGTACCATAACCTTAATGCTGGAAACAAGTCGTGAAATAAAACTATTTTGTTAAAGCAATTATGGTATAAAGCAACAGAGCAGTGTTACCCTCTGAGAGGAATTTTGTTATGTTGACCGTGTTGTACACTCTTTGACATAAAACTCGACCGGCGGCCGGCCGCTTCAGAGGCTAAGTCCGCGCCGATCGCGACATGGGTCAAAAAAACTGGCCAACTCGCTAATTCTCTAAGTCCGGTAATCTGCACAATCTGGCAACACTGTAGACTGCGGCACTTCCTGGAGGAAAACTTGTCCCATGATAGAGAAACCTTAGGCTAATTACGCTTGTGGTCTAGCGGTAGCGTGCGTTGTTTCTGTTCATAATGTCAGTGGATCGAGAGCAGCTGGCATAAAATATTTTTATAGCCTCTTCTGTCTGAATGCTGAAGACGTGAATGTAATGGTAGCGCAGATTCAATCTATTTCGCTTTGTGACACACTGATATCAAAATTTTATCCAGTAACGATTTTGCGGCAGATTTCCTGCAGACTGTCCTCCTCTGGACGCCGTATGCGGCAGAGCTCCAGGATCCATTTGCTGGCTACTGGCAGCGGCCGTGGCGACAGCAGCGGCGCTGCACTCCCCCGTTCTTTATCGAAAGCGCCTGCTACCGCTCATCGCTTTTGATGATTTAAAACGCTTTATTATTAAATGTTGCTCCACAGAAAATTTCTACAATTTCCATTCACGCTCAAAGGCAACGGAGACAGACGCCCTGATTAGTAGGCGGGTAATCGGCAAGAGCTGAGTATGGCCCGAAATTAATTTTATAGACTGGGACGAAATTAAACCACCTCACTACATTCGATGAATTTATAAATGCTTCATACCTCGTTTCTTTTCCTTTCGAACTCAATTATTTGTGCAACTTTTGGTCAATGTTTGGATGTTTTCGTCAAGCCAGAGTGAGCGTCTGTGGTGTAAAGTGTATTACAGTTCTTGTTTCATTCCTTATGGTAAGTCTATGCGATAAACTGTGTGAATACCTTGCAATGCATGCTCTGTAGCAGTGCAGGAACACTGCACATTTGGAGTTCCATGTATGGGTTCATGAAGTATTTATTGTTGATCGGAAGTGATAGTTAAGGTCATCAGATTTAAACCAGAAAAAATTGTCGTTTTGAAGGTTTCAGAGAACGGAAAGGAATTGCTAACGCCGGTGTTAGAAAACGTCTACAGTTAAATGCTATTGCAAAAATTTAGAAGAAGGGAACTATATTAATGAACATGTGCACTTCAGAAACAACCTTCTGACATGTTAGACCTATATGACGAACAAAGCTCAAATTTATATCGTTGACAGTCGGTTTGAATCTTTTCAGGACCTATTTTACAGTGAAGCACCTTGGAATTTGCAAAGCAGAAATCCATGATATTAACTTAATTTACTAAGTCGAAATCGGACGAAGATTGATGTTTAAAGGCATTCTTCAGATTTCGCATAAGAAATTTTTACTAGCAGTTTGCAACTCCATTAATTAAAATGGAAAATAAAAGGTTGTAGTCAGCGGCTTCTACCGTGATTCGAACTGCTATGTCTTAAAGTACAAGCACTGCAACGCACAAGGGAACCTCTGAGCTAACGACACACTGGCGGCCAGAGGCGGACTATAGTCACTGCGATGTTGCCTGAGCCTCAAAACGCAACCTTAAACACACAAACAGAGGAGGTGGAGATTACTGTTTTAACGTCCCGTCGACAACGATGTCATTAGAGACGGAGCACAAGCTCGGATTAGGGAAGGATGGGGAAGGAAATCGGCCGTGCCCTTCCTAAGGAACCATCCCGGCATTTGCCTGAAGCGATTTAGGGAAATCATTGAAAACCTAAATCAGGATGGCCGGGCGCGGGATTGCACCGTCGTCCTCCCGAATGCACACACAAACAGGTGTTACTTATGTGAAGAACGCCGTTCTTGGAGTCCAGAAATTAAATATACTTTCTAATTGTGTCATCTTGCAGTGGATTATATCGTACGAGTCTTCGATGTGGAAAACGAATGTCAAGTGAATTTAGCGAGGTAACGCCGACCTACACCCGGAAGTAAATGCACTATCAGAGTGTTGACAAATACTTGCTACGACGCTACCATTTGTCGGCTCTCTGACGAGGCAGCTCTTCAGCGAAATGCTTGCCGTGATTCTCCGATACGGTTCTTCAGAGTGGAGACGCGCGCGCACGTTTGGTTTTTATGCGGCGTTCTCCCCTGATGGTTTCTGACGTCGCCTTGTGGGCTATGTATACATATGAGACATTCAATTATCATTAATCCAGAATGATACAAGTTTCAGCTTCCGGCGTGGAAGAAGGCTGTTGACGCCGACATTATATCATTTCAACGTAGGGAAAGCAAAACGGATCATTCAATGTTTCTCATTCAACATAAAGCATGTGAGATAAATTTCCGTAACGTTCATAATCATCTAAAAATACAAACGAAGTAAAAATGCACCGGAATGTTATTCGAATTGAATATAATGTATAGAATGTCATGATTACCACGAGAATGAAGAAATATGTTGGTAAGGATGGAAGCAAGAAGAGACACAGTCAACAAATATTCTATTCCTCATGGCATTCATTTCATTTGACACGTAAGAAGAGGTAAAGCGGGAATTTACTTTCGTTAACACGAAAGATATGCCGCACATATTGATAACGAGGAAGTCTGCGTCTTCATACGTTTCCTCCTTGAAATCTGTATGCTCTATTATATACTAAGTAGCCCGATCATGGTTTCAGTAATGTTACCCTCTTGTTTCACCCCGTAACGATGAACAGATTCCAAATGCATGTCTCTGCGTGAAAGTAGCTGTTCGAACCCTTCCTGGGTTGTTTTTTGTGTTTTATTGCTTGGAATTCCTGAAGCAGACCACTGTGCCTTCCCCCCTCGTGGGTTAGGTCTCAAAACTAAACCGCTTTGTATCCAATGGCATAATTTATTCATACAGCATCAGCATAAGACTCTTGCGAGTGAGAGAATGACAATAACAATCGTAACAAGAACAAGCAAATAATGAATGATGTTTATTCCAACGCAGAACGAGAATGGCTTTAAATATAAAAATCTATATCTATATCCATATCTATTGATCTTTGAGTTGGCACTATGCAAATATATTCTTAGCATTTAGTTACTGAATTTAGTTCTGGATGTTTGCAGAGAAAAGGAAAAGTCGGTGCTTCTCGCTAGTGTAATATAATGTGAACCAGCAACTACCCTTTCCTTAGAACACGACTCAAGCAGGTCCTCAAGTAGGTACCAAGGCACTGCTGCATTCTGTTCCCTGACATTGCTCTGATGACGGTTAATGCAGATAGTTCCGATTATGAAATACAAAACGTATTGCAGGTTAGTTCCTAGGATAGTAACATTAAATTTGCGTTGTAGACGGCACATGAATTTGACGACTATCCATATTACTCATCAATATAAAAAGACAATATTTTGGGAATTTAGCAGGATTACCCAAAATGAATTCTGAAATTGGGTGACTGACCGCACAGGTGCTAAACGTCGTCAAGAGTATACGATGTCCTAATCGCATTAGGAATATGAAGATCGTCTTCGACAGCTCGCAACTTTCACATTGCTATCTCCACCCTACTCCAGACAGCCCTCGGTGGAGTTGCACTACGTTGCCGTTGTTATGGAAGGCCTTCAAACCGACAACAGACCACATATTGAAAAATACAAGCGAATTCTCTTGCAGCGTAAGCTTATTGTAACTAATCTAAAAATTATTGGAGAGGAACATTGTCCTATTCAAAAAAAGTAAAATGTTACACACTGTTGACGTCAAACGGACATTATCTATATCCTGTCTTGTGTCCTACTCATCTATAATATCAAGTATACTATGAAAATGATTATATATAATGGATTATAAGGTAATGCAGTGATACCAGATGGTGGGGGCCGGCCGGTGTGGCCGTGCGGTTCTAGGCGCTTCAGTCTGGAACCGCGTGACCGCCACGGTCGCAGGTTCGAATCCTGTCTCGGGCATGGATGTGTGTGATGTCCTTAGGCTAGTTAGGTTTAAGTAGTTCTAAGTTCTAGGGGACTGATGACCTTAGAAGTTAAGTCCCATAGTGCTCAGAGCCATTTGAACCATTTGAACTATTTAACACAAAATGACATTAAAAATTTAAGTTATTCACGAGCAGCTAGTTGAGAATATGTATGAACATTAAATGACATGACGAACCGTCTTGTTCTGCATATGGATTCAAACCCAGCTCATGCAGACTAAGCAAAGATTTCGTGACTGACGGAAACTAACAGTCATTCCTGATTAGGCATACAGAGAGTGATATACCTCGATTTTAGACAGTATCAGTTAGCAAATATCAACTTTACATTGCATAACGCAAACATTTCTAACAGACGCGAATTCCTACCCAGCATCTATTGTCCCTGTTAACGAACTACGAGAGATGTTAAATATTGCTTCTTCACAAGTAACTTACTTGAAATGCCGTGAGGTAAAGCTGTGTGTTGGACACGGATTCGAACCCGGAACGTAATCGGATTGCTATCGAAGCACAGTCAAATGTGACATATCGGAATCTCACGGCAGTAGCTAGATGTTTTAACTGAAATGACGAGACGAAACATTAATTTTTTCCTTCCCAGGACTCCAACCCGGCACCTATCGCTGTTATATTCTAAAGAAAACGAACGTTAAATATGGGTTTGTTGCACCAGCAGTGACATGTGAGCATGATTGAACTGAAATAATATGACGAAGAGTTCAGCGCTCACTGGGAATAGAGCCCCACACATATCGTTGTTGACTACACACAAAGAGACGTCAGCTACCGAATTTTTCTCCACCAGCTGCTCAGAATAGCATCTTGAACTTACAGTCATCTCGCAAATAGTTCTGTGTCTCACTGGGAGTTAAAAACGTCAGATATCGTTAGTGTTGACAGCGAATGAAAATACATTAAAAATCAAAATTATTATCCACCAGCAGATAGGTGTTCTCATGATAGAGCTTGATAATACATAATTAAATCTTTAGTGCCGGGCCAGGATTCGATCCCATTCACGCGTAATATGTGAAGGTGTTGAGGAATCTGCAGTTTTGAACAAACAACAAATTGTAGCCGAGCTGTATTGCCACGAAGGGATCAAATTCCGCGTTAAGGGCGGTCTGAGTTGCATTCCCAGTTCAGAACCAATTTTATCGACATACAGAAGCTCAAATAAAAGATGGAATAAGTGTCCTGTGACCATACATAGCGTTTGTGTCGTCACTTGAAATAAATAACTAGTATAAGAAAGGTAAGGTTTCTACATGTCGCCACTCCAGACTTTATTGTGGTTCAACCTACCGTCTACTTGGTAAAGAAGGAATATCATCTTTAATGTGAATTTTCAGACCACGCAGCCATTATATCTCCTTCACTTGGTGTAGCCAGGAGAGAATGGAATCTGTCTCTCCCTATCTAAAATCATTGACAGAAGTGGGAATCGAACCCAGACCATAGGTATAACAACCTACTATCCGTCCAACAGACCACGAAATCCTCTTCTCTGCGAGTTATTTTTCTATCGTAACGCAGTTGCGCCACACTGGATGAGAATTCTGACACACAGGCTCCCTGTAGTAATTTGCAGCATGTCCAGTAAATTCATTTACTTGGTTGACCGAATCACCATGAACTAGCTGCCTCGGCTACCCAGTGCATACATTCGACTATTTTGTAATCACAGAAATAAAATCACGTAACTGCCACCTACACACAACTGCCAACAGTGTAGGATGCAGAAGTTTAAATAGGAAGTGTTCCTTTCCACTTGAGCTATTCTATTGCGCTATCTGTTACTAGAAAACGTCGTTCAGTCCAAAAGAAAAGCCGTAACTGTTTGTCTCTCAGAAGTCAAGACCTGGCCATATGCATAATCTCACAGTGCTGTGGAATCCAAAAGTTCTGGAGGAATAGTTGCCGAGCTCTGGAGCTGTTGTAGCTACGTGTCAGCTTGTAGCATAGATAAGATGTCGCGAGTTCGAATACATTCAGTGCTACATTTTTTAAAACGCAATTCTGCTCTCTGCTGAAGTTATCGATCTAATGGAACTTTGAACATAATTCCCTTCACTTCTCAACCCAAAGTAGTCGCATGTGGAAAAAGGATTAACTACTGTGACATTTTGTTCTATTCAGGTTTAATAGACAGCAGGCAGCAGATGCATCTCGAAGATGTGCAGGGAGAGCGCATCGTGCCATAATATGTCAGAAAAGTATTTTCTACATTAGCCGTCGTGTGGTAGTGATATTTTATTCTTCTTCAAACTTTGTTTGACAGCTTTAACTCAGAACAAGTTTCCTACATGCATGTAATCAATAAACTGCATGTGCATTGTCAGACTGTCATAGGTAACATCAGAGAATTCGCATATATCGTTGATGATTAATTTCTCTCTCATGTTTACTATTGTTTTAACAACACTAAAGGAAATCTTACGAAAATTGTGCACTGTATTATAAGAAATGAAATAAAACTAACCATGATAACCTTACGACGAAAGTATCTGTACACAAGCATGCCTCTATCGACACGAATTAGTAAAATACTACTCACTTAGATTTTTATTGGGTCTGTGTTTAATTGGTATGCTGTGTCATACTCAAGAGGTATGCAAATGTGGCAGTTCATAAATATAGTTACGTATTCCTAGAAACCCAAAATTCGCTTGTCAGCAGCGGAAAGAGGCGTTACCTGTTGTGCAGCATTGTAAGTTTTTCAACATTGCACTATGAGCTGAAAGCATTTTCTTACGATTTCCTTATTGATGTTTGATCTGACTGCTTGTAGCTCTTTCACAGAAGGGATAAAAACGTTACAGTCACTGAGACTGGAACTGCGAACCGTAACACACGCTGTTTCACAGGTCAGCACGTAACCACAGAGCTGGCGAGGAGGTATGGGTCTTAGCTTCCTATTACGAGGGCAATAGTAACTAGAACTCGTAAACCGCTATTTAAAGGTCGAGATTAGTTGCGATTTCCACCCGCAACGACTTTCCTGGGCTGAAAACCGTAAATTTTCAATCTTTTGTTACCCTTCAAGCGATAATAACTCAGATTATTCAATGGAAATGACAGGTAAAATCAAGTGAACTTTGAGGCTTAATTCCGTGCACACCAGGAAGTAACTCGTCGATCACAGAGTTGCCAAACATACGTTGCCTTGTTGCCAAATCTCAGTTACAGTACCAGCGGGAAGAAGACGACCCGATGTGATCCTACAGCGGTCTGGGAAGTGACCATAGCTGGTGTCTCCAAGTCGCGGCTGCTACGGCCTGAAATACGTAATGCGTCTGATTCGCTTTCTGTAACTAGGCTTAGGGACTGGAGCGTAGTTACTAATAATACTCAGAACTGACTGCAAACTGAGCATCATAAATCAGTAACTCTCATTGTTGTTTTTATATTTCTTTCGTAAGTGTACTCAAAACTAAGAAAGTCATTCACAGGCGTTTTCGTGCCTCGCCGATAGTCGAGCACAACATACAAATAAAAATAAAAAAGAATGTGTGTGTTTGTGTTTGTGTGTGTGTGTGTGTGTGTGTGTGTGAGAGAGAGAGAGAGAGAGAGAGAGAGAGAAATAAAAAGCAATGAGAGGGAGTGTAAAAAATTGTTGTAAAGAA
Source organism: Schistocerca nitens (assembly GCF_023898315.1). Taxonomy (NCBI): domain Eukaryota; kingdom Metazoa; phylum Arthropoda; class Insecta; order Orthoptera; family Acrididae; genus Schistocerca; species Schistocerca nitens. The sequence continues at coordinate 357,401,890 of NC_064615.1, forward strand.
ATTGAATCATGGTATTTAAAGAAATCTTTCATTAAAATGACACATTCCACATCATTACGAAATGTCGTATTCATGATCTATGGAACAAGAGTTAATCTAATGTAATCTAATCTAATCTAATCACATCATATTGATGATTAGCCATGAAGAGTCATGAATTACCGAAATTTTAGCCAATACCAGTAACCAAATCTAAACCTGAAAATAAAAGACGACAATTTTTGTAATAAATCGTGACTACTATCAAGACCCTTTCGTCCCTGTTATCTAACCACGAAAGATGTCTGATATACCTCCATTCTGAAGTAACAAAGTGTGCATGCATTTAAAGATGAAGTGCATGATGTGAAGTTCTGTGACGGAGATACGAACCCAACACGTAATCCGATTGTTAACTAAGAAAAATCAAATGTTACGTATCGGTTTTTCTTACGAGCCGCTAGGTGTCTGAATCTAAAATAAGGATACAAACTTTTGTGCCTAAGCGACAATCGAACTGCACACCTACCGTGCATCCACGAATATAGCTTAAGTATCAGTTGCTTACTCATGAACAGTAAGATGTGTGCGTGTTTGACCAGAAATAACGACACCTGTTGCGATTGTTGGCAACACATGAACAGACATTGAAATTGCGCGTTAATTTTCACTAGCAGGTGGGTGTGCACTTGATAGAGCTAGAAATGAAATTAAGAATATTTTTGTACTGGATCAGGTTTCAGACCCACATACTTACCTTTGGAGGAGACCTAGAGAAGATTGCATGCAGTCTTGGGAAAAGGAACGAAATGACTGAACTATACTGTTCCGAGAGATTCGGATCCTCGAAAGAGGAGATACGAATTCGAATCACAGTCCAGCACCAAATTTTTAAACGTCTCTAGTTCAATCAAGTACAAGTAAAATAAGAGCCCTGTCCCTTTAAATGGCTATCGGTTCATCAAATAAAATAAAATTTTCTAATGTAAGTAAGCTTACTGGCGACTGTATTTCTGTTCACCATGACTTCCGCTGTGTCATTTCCCAACGTAAACCGGCTCTGCCCAGTTGGTAATGAAGGAACGTGATGTTTAATGCGGATTCTGGATTATAACGTCTTTCTCTTGAGGTTACCAGAGGTAAAATAAATCTGTTTGTGCCTCTTAAAAGTAAATGCCTGAACCCACGCATTGCACCTGTGATAGCTCGTTCCACCAGACCATTGTGGCCACATTACCCAGCCCCAAGAGTGTGCTGTAACGGATGATGTGCTTAGCTTACAAAATTAGTCACGGTGGAAAAAATGCGAGTCTATTAAATGGTCAAGTAGAAGCAAGCTTCTGACGCAGAGATTATGCTATTCTCATGTCAGCAGGATGTAAAGACTCTTCTAGGCATCATAGGCTGGATGTGAAGCCATTTTGATTTTTCACAAATTCAGCAAATTTCTTAGTTCGAGAAAATCCACTGTGAAGTGTGAAGTTGCCGGATAATTCGATTATTACTGTCACTATTACTATCATTTTATTCATACCGCTGCTGTAACACAATTGCTTGAACATCATTTAATGCCTTTTGGTCACTATAGAAGTAGTTTCCCAAGAACAGGTTCTTTCCCTGTCTACGGAATCCTTTTCATGTTAATATCAAACACCAGCAATTACTCGTAGATTACATTAAAACTAAAGTAATTGACGAAGACGTTACTTGGTAACAAAAACGCACTGCCTTTCTTCATTTACTTTCGCCTATAAATGGCTATCGAGAACTGACAAACCAAAAGGCAAGAGATCTTACTGCCTTCCGATATACGTTGCTGTTAGTTCTTCCACATGATTTGGTCGACATGACCTGTTTCAAGTAGTGTATGACAGACAGTGTTTTAGAAAATCTATTGTTTCCCTTTGCATTAAACAGAAGTATTTTCATTCTAAGCTGTCCAAGTACAAAATTTTCGCAATATTAGTTCAAATTTAATATTCGCTTCTATAATGTAGGAAAGTATTTCACAGTCGCAAAACTTGCATCCGAAACGTTGACCTTACACTTAGTCGCTGACCATAAATTCTAGCTCAGAGTGACACCAGTGTAAATAACCTAATGTAGCGAAGACTGTTTGCCAGTGCTCTTTCTCACCGGAAAATACGCAATTCACTCATTTGGCTCATAAGTACACTGTAACAGTAATTGCTGTGTGAAATTTGTCAGTAAGCTTTCGCCTTCCAACCGGCAAAATACGGAGAGTACGGCCGGTAAACAATTCACAAACCACGATTTAGTGCCGATAAGACGATTTCTTTAAACATTGTCGAAGCTGAGGGAATTAAGTTTCTGCTTAAATCGTCTTAAGCAGCAACGTTCATAGATATCTCAAATAGGAAAAAGCTGAATATCCAGGTACGAAGGTTGTAAAACAAACTTCCCACAGTTTGTGTCAGGTTGATCTTTTCATCTGATAACACCGCTTAAGTATTTTGTCTAAGAAGTATCACAAGTAGTATCCCTGTAGCTGTGGGAATCATTGGTTGAAAACGAGTTTAATACCAATGGGTACAGTGCAGCTAAATTTTCAAAATTATTATCAACCTAAGTCTGAGTTCATCCCCAAACTGAGGCGTATTGAGGCGTATTTATAATATTGAAGCTAGACTGTGTATCCTTGTCTTTGTTGAGTGGTCATTGGAAGGCGTTTACACACACGTATGCACTACTATGAATACTTCGAACGCTATGGTTAACGTTGCTACAAAAACTACTTTTTTTTTAATTCTTCTGGGTCTTAAGCGTGCAATATGTGTTGTAGATACAGTCTCAGACCAAAAAATTGACCGCCGAGTCGTTCACGTAAGGTGGACAATACAGTCATGCTCCTCTCAGAATTCTATGTCTGGCAATATGCTCGATCTAGCAACATGTAGACTGCGGCACTTCCCAGAGGAAGTCTTGACTCCAGTCATAGTACATCACTCTTGACTACGACCGTAGTCTTGAGGTAAAACGCGAGACCAGCTAATATGGTACTGTAGATTCGCTTGAATTACATTCATAGCTTCAGCACCGAGAGGAAAGGGACGATAAAAATTTTGTCGATATGTGCTTTCGGTCGCCAGACGTCATATTAGCTGGTCTCGCGTTTTACCTCAAGACTACGGTCGTGTTCCAGCAGCGGTATGAATAAAATGATAGTAATAATGACAGTAATAATCGAATTATCCGGCAACTTCACAATTCACAGTGGATTTTCTCGAACTAAGAAATTTGCTGAATTTGTGAAAAATCAAAATGGCTTCACATCCAGCCTATGATGCCTAGAAGAGTCTTTACATCCTGCTGACATGAGAATAGCATAATCTCTGCGTCAGGAGCTTGCTTCTACTTGACCATTTAATAGACTCGCATTTTTTCCACCGTGACTAATTTTGTAAGCTAAGCACATCATCCGTTACAGCACACTCTTGGGGCTGGGTAATGTGGCCACAATGGTATGGTGGAACGAGCTATCACAGGTGCAATGCGTGGGTTCAGGTATTTACTTTTAAGAGGCACAAACAGATTTATTTTACCTCTGGTAACCTCAAGAGAAAGACGTTATAATCCAGAATCCGCATTAAACATCACGTTCCTTCATTACCAACTGGGCAGAGCCGGTTTACGTTGGGAAATGACACAGCGGAAGTCATGGTGAACAGAAATACAGTCGCCAGTAAGCTTACTTACATTAGAAAATTTTATTTTATTTGATGAACCGATAGCCATTTAAAGGGACAGGGCTCTTAATTTACTTGTACTTGATTGAACTAAAGACGTTTAAAAATTTGGTGCTGGACTGTGATTCGAATTCGTATCTCCTCTTTCGAGGATCTGAATCTCTCGGAACAGTATAGTTCAGTCATTTCGTTCCTTTTCCCAAGACTGCATGCAATCTTCTCTAGGTCTCCTCCAAAGGTAAGTATGTGGGTCTGAAACCTGATCCAGTACAAAAATATTCATAATTTCATTTCTAGCTTTATCAAGTGCACACCCACCTGCTAGTGAAAATTAACGCGCAATTTCAATGTCTGTTCATGTGTTGCCAACAATCGCAACAGGTGTCGTTATTTCTGGTCAAACACGCACACATCTTACTGTTCATGAGTAAGCAACTGATACTTAAGCTATATTCGTGGATGCACGGTAGGTGTGCAGTTCGATTGTCGCTTAGGCACAAAAGTTTGTATCCTTATTTTAGATTCAGACACCTAGCGGCTCGTAAGAAAAACCGATACGTAACATTTGATTTTTCTTAGTTAACAATCGGATTACGTGTTGGGTTCGTATCTCCGTCACAGAACTTCACATCATGCACTTCATCTTTAAATGCATGCACACTTTGTTACTTCAGAATGGAGGTATATCAGACATCTTTCGTGGTTAGATAACAGGGACGAAAGGGTCTTGATAGTAGTCACGATTTATTACAAAAATTGTCGTCTTTTATTTTCAGGTTTAGATTTGGTTACTGGTATTGGCTAAAATTTCGGTAATTCATGACTCTTCATGGCTAATCATCAATATGATGTGATTAGATTAGATTAGATTACATTAGATTAACTCTTGTTCCATAGATCATGAATACGACATTTCGTAATGATGTGGAATGTGTCATTTTAATGAAAGATTTCTTTAAATACTGTTGTGTCGGCAGACTTGCCAACACTACGCACACTAATTGAAAGAGGCGGCCAAGATGCACGCGCTAACTCACGAAGGATGGAGTGAGGTCTGAAACAGGAGACTTAATGAATGCTATAAAGAAAATACGTAACTTCTGGACTACTTATCTTTTAATCCATCCTTTGTATACATCGTTCTTGATGAGACATCTGGAGATTTTGGCGATACAAGTGAGGCTCTTTAAATACAAGCTATCTAAGGCTAATGGCGCCTTGCTGGGTCGTAGACATGAACTTAGCTGAAGGCTATTCTACTGTCTCTCGGCAAATGAGAGCAAAGGCTTCGTCCGTATAGTCGCTAGCAACGTCGTCGTACAACTGGGGCGAGTTCTCGTACGTCTCTCGAGACCTGCCGTGTGGTGGCGCTCGGTCTGCGATCACACAGTGGCGACACGCGGGTCCGACATGTACTAATGGACCGCGGCCGATTTAAGCTACCACCTAGCAAGTGTGGTGTCTGGCTGTGACACCACATTCCTCCCCCGCAAATCGGCGAACGGTCCTGTTATAAGGCTTCCGTCCGCCGTGGGGAGGACCGCATGTTGACGTATGCGATGAGGTGGGGAGCCTAACAACAGGCGAGGCTGTGCCACCCGCACCCGGCCATTCGGTCCGAGGGGAGCTAGGAAACGCCTGAAAACCTAGTCCAGGATGCACGTCAACATGCGGTGTATGCGCCCGTAGAGAGACAGGAGGGGCCGAAGGGACAACCTCCATGTGGTCGGGGCACCCGACGGGCGAAGACGACATCTGGTCCGGAGCGGGCAAGAGTTCCATGGCGGAGGACAGCTGGTCACGGGAAGCGAGCGGCGGCGCGTGACCCAGGGAGGCGCTGGGCGGCTGCAGCGAAGAGTCCACTGCGGGCGGCGCCGGCGGCGGCTGCGGCGGCGCGTCCATGAGGCAAAATGGAAGGCAGCGTCGGTAACACCTGGGGATGAGGCGAGCGAGTAGAAGGGTCCCTAGGGCGCTGACCGGATGGCACCGTCGCTGAAAGCAGACGGGGAGCGGCAGAACCCAGGCGACGACAGAGGCGCAGCTGATTGAGATGCCGACGCACCTCACCAGAGGCCCCCAAAACCAAATACATCGCGCGGCCGAGGCAGCAAAGAATGCGCCCTGCGAGCCAACGCCGTGAACCGCGATAGTTGCGATAGAAAACAACGTCGCCAGGAGCAAAAACAGGAGTCTGCCGCTGCACTGGAACCTGAGGCGGCGGATGCAGCAAAGACATCAAGGTTCGATGAGGACGACCATGGAGCAACTCAGCCGGCGAGCGACCATCGCGGGGCTGAGAGCGATACGAAGACAAAAAGAGCAACAATGCGGCCTCCCGAGAATGCGACTCTTTCAACTTCAACATCTGTGACTTGAAAGTCCGGACCAACCGTTCAGCGGCACCGTTTGACTGAGGCGAAAACGGCGCGGATGTCAGATGTTGAATACCATTGGCCTTGCAGAATGACTGAAATTCTGCGGACACGAATTGTGGGCCATTGTCGGAAACAATAGTCTGGGGAAGACCTTCAATGCAAAAAATAGCGGACAACGCTTGGACGGTGGCAGATGACGTCGTGGAAGACATCCGGACAACAAAAGGAAAATTACTGAAGGAATCCACCACAACCAACCATCGAGCATTCCAGAATGGACCAGCAAAATCGATGTTCAAGCGTTGCCAAGGGGAAGTGGCTGTCGGCCATGCAAAGAATTTCCGCGGCGGGGCGGATTGTTGTTCGGCACACGCCACGCAAGAAGAGCACATATTCGTAATCACAGCATCGATTCCGAACCAAGTACAGTGCTGACGAGCAAGTTGTTTCGTACGCACTATACCCCAATGTCCTTGGTGAAGAAGCCGTAAGACAGAGGACTGTAACGAACGTGGAACCACGACTCTGGATTGATCATTATCCGAACGCAACAACAAAACACCACGTCGTACAAAAAGTCTCTCCTTGTGAGCAAAAAATCGGCGAACCAATGGATCCTCGATCCGTGACTTTCACAAGGGCCATTGCATAGCAACAAAACGCAAAACAGTAGCAAGGACAGGGTCAGCAGCTGTGGCTGTAGCGACACGACGAAAATCAATCGGAAACGATTCGACCACGTCATCGGTTTCCGAATCAATGAACATGCAAGCTTGTGATTCGAAATCGTTTAATGTTCTTGCGACCTCATCACGCAATGCGTGGGGAACATTGCGCGCTCTGAAAAATTTCGGTTGCGTGTCCACTTTGAGTTCCAAATGTGCTTCATAGTTCTTAGCGCAACCAAGGCCCGGTGCAAAAATGTCTGCAAATTCCTCACATAGACTAGCAACACTGGCGGAAGACACAGTCTGGTTCACTAACAGGACCTGATTTACTATAGACATGTTAAACAACTGAAATAAATCTAAACCAAACAAGTTCACTGCAGAAGAAGAACGAAGAACGTAAAACGACACAAGTTTTGTTTGTCCCTTGTAGGTGGCAAGAAGGCTGCACTGTCCTAACACAGGTATCTGCTGTCCTAAATAACTATTGAGCTGAACATTTGCGGCATGCAACGGAGGTTTGCCCAGTTGTTTGTACGTGTCTTGATTGAGCAATGAAACTGCAGCTCCGGTATCGAGCTGGAATGGTATCACTTTGCCTCCAAAGTCTAAGTCTACAAAAAGTTTACTGTCCTGCTGACGACAAGAGCGACTTTCACGTGCAATTTGAACTGATACAGGTACAGAAGCACTTGCGACGTTACGGGATTTCCGGCGACGTCGACGCACACTTTTTGTGGGACGAACACAGTCACTGTTAGATAAAGTGGCACTGGACGGGGTGGAATGAACGACATGAATGTCCATGGGCGAAGGTCCACGAGCCTGATTGTCCCTGGTTCGATTCCGGCGCGAAGCAAAGGGCCTGGAATCGTTGCGATTGTCTGATCTTAGCTTTTTCTGGCAAACACATTGAACATGTCCTTTATTACGACAGTAAAAGCAAATAGCTTGGCGTGACGGGCAATTGTCACGCGAATGTCTAGTTGCACACCGCGGGCATGATTTGAGCACGGCATTGGCATGCTTACGCGGCACACGTGTTTGCGAGCTAGGCTGCAGCTGCGCGAACGTGCGCGAGGGCCGTTTAGCGTCCCGTGCTGCGCGCCCGGGGGGCCGGTCAATGCGACACACTGCTGGCGAAGTTTCAAATGATGCCTGAGCAAAGTCAAGTGTGTCTTGCCTATCCAATATGTCTATCACTTGTTGAAGGGAGGGATTAACTAGTTTCAAAATCTGTTCCCTTATGCGAACATCAGAAACGTTCTGTGCTATTGCATCACGCACCATAGTATCTGAATACGGAAGTCCACATTCACATGCAAAATCACAATCCCTAGTAAGTCCTTGCAATGTTGCAACCCACTTCCTATTAGTCTGACCGGCCGTACGTTTGGTACGAAAGAACGTATACCTTTTTGCAACTACATTAACTGTTTCCTTGAAATAGGCATCTAAAGCAGACAAAATTTCTTCGTAGGACAGAGTTGCTACATCGCGTCGGGGAAACAATTTCACTATCACACGGTAGGTGGACACACCGACACAAGAAAGCAAAAACGGCTGCCGCTCATTACCTTGAATTCTGTAGGCGGCTAGATGGAAGCCGAATTGTCGGGACCATTCCGGCCAGGTCTCGTGGGCTGCGTCAAAGCTGCGAAACGGAGGTGCAATGGCGGGTCGTGGCTGCTGTAGCGAGGAAGCGGCGGCGGCCGCATCGGGGTGCAGCGCACGTTGACCCTGGACGAGCTGTCCAAGGGCATCCAATAACGCCTGCGTCTGCTGATTCTGCAAGCGATAAAATTCGGACAGTACATCTGGCGAAGCCATGACACAAGGAAATGTAAGCAATTAGAAAGAACAAGATCCTGATTAATCCGCGGCGCCAAAATTGTTGTGTCGGCAGACTTGCCAACACTACGCACACTAATTGAAAGAGGTGGCCAAGATGCACGCGCTAACTCACAAAGGATGGAGTGAGGTCTGAAACAGGAGACTTAATGAATGCTATAAAGAAAATACGTAACTTCTGGACTACTTATCTTTTAATCCATCCTTTGTATACATCGTTCTTGATGAGACATCTGGAGATTTTGGCGATACAAGTGAGGCTCTTTAAATACAAGCTATCTAAGGCTAATGGCGCCTTGCTGGGTCGTAGACATGAACGTAGCTGAAGGCTATTCTCCTGTCTCTCGGCAAATGAGAGCAAAGGCTTCGTCCGTATAGTCGCTAGCAACGTCGTCGTACAACTGGGGCGAGTTCTCGTACGTCTCTCGAGACCTGCCGTGTGGTGGCGCTCGGTCTGCGATCACACAGTGGCGACACGCGGGTCCGACATGTACTAATGGACCACGGCCGATTTAAGCTACCACCTAGCAAGTGTGGTGTCTGGCTGTGACACCACAAATACCATGATTCAATTTCTTTACAACAATTTTTTACACTCCCTCTCATTGCTTTTTATTTCTCTCTCTCTCTCTCTCTCTCTCTCTCTCTCTCTCTCTCACACACACACACACACACACACACACACAAACACACACATTCTTTTTTATTTTTATTTGTATGTTGTGCTCGACTATCGGCGAGGCACGAAAACGCCTGTGAATGACTTTCTTAGTTTTGAGTACACTTACGAAAGAAATATAAAAACAACAATGAGAGTTACTGATTTATGATGCTCAGTTTGCAGTCAGTTCTGAGTATTATTAGTAACTACGCTCCAGTCCCTAAGCCTAGTTACAGAAAGCGAATCAGACGCATTACGTATTTCAGGCCGTAGCTGCCGCGACTTGGAGACACCAGCTATGGTCACTTCCCAGACCGCTGTAGGATCACATCGGGTCGTCTTCTTCCCGCTGGTACTGTAACTGAGATTTGGCAACAAGGCAACGTATGTTTGGCAACTCTGTGATCGACGAGTTACTTCCTGGTGTGCACGGAATTAAGCCTCAAAGTTCACTTGATTTTACCTGTCATTTCCATTGAATAATCTGAGTTATTATCGCTTGAAGGGTAACAAAAGATTGAAAATTTACGGTTTTCAGCCCAGGAAAGTCGTTGCGGGTGGAAATCGCAACTAATCTCGACCTTTAAATAGCGGTTTACGAGTTCTAGTTACTATTGCCCTCGTAATAGGAAGCTAAGACCCATACCTCCTCGCCAGCTCTGTGGTTACGTGCTGACCTGTGAAACAGCGTGTGTTACGGTTCGCAGTTCCAGTCTCAGTGACTGTAACGTTTTTATCCCTTCTGTGAAAGAGCTACAAGCAGTCAGATCAAACATCAATAAGGAAATCGTAAGAAAATGCTTTCAGCTCATAGTGCAATGTTGAAAAACTTACAATGCTGCACAACAGGTAACGCCTCTTTCCGCTGCTGACAAGCGAATTTTGGGTTTCTAGGAATACGTAACTATATTTATGAACTGCCACATTTGCATACCTCTTGAGTATGACACAGCATACCAATTAAACACAGACCCAATAAAAATCTAAGTGAGTAGTATTTTACTAATTCGTGTCGATAGAGGCATGCTTGTGTACAGATACTTTCGTCGTAAGGTTATCATGGTTAGTTTTATTTCATTTCTTATAATACAGTGCACAATTTTCGTAAGGTTTCCTTTAGTGTTGTTAAAACAATAGTAAACATGAGAGAGAAATTAATCATCAACGATATATGCGAATTCTCTGATGTTACCTATGACAGTCTGACAATGCACATGCAGTTTATTGATTACATGCATGTAGGAAACTTGTTCTGAGTTAAAGCTGTCAAACAAAGTTTGAAGAAGAATAAAATATCACTACCACACGACGGCTAATGTAGAAAATACTTTTCTGACATATTATGGCACGATGCGCTCTCCCTGCACATCTTCGAGATGCATCTGCTGCCTGCTGTCTATTAAACCTGAATAGAACAAAATGTCACAGTAGTTAATCCTTTTTCCACATGCGACTACTTTGGGTTGAGAAGTGAAGGGAATTATGTTCAAAGTTCCATTAGATCGATAACTTCAGCAGAGAGCAGAATTGCGTTTTAAAAAATGTAGCACTGAATGTATTCGAACTCGCGACATCTTATCTATGCTACAAGCTGACACGTAGCTACAACAGCTCCAGAGCTCGGCAACTATTCCTCCAGAACTTTTGGATTCCACAGCACTGTGAGATTATGCATATGGCCAGGTCTTGACTTCTGAGAGACAAACAGTTACGGCTTTTCTTTTGGACTGAACGACGTTTTCTAGTAACAGATAGCGCAATAGAATAGCTCAAGTGGAAAGGAACACTTCCTATTTAAACTTCTGCATCCTACACTGTTGGCAGTTGTGTGTAGGTGGCAGTTACGTGATTTTATTTCTGTGATTACAAAATAGTCGAATGTATGCACTGGGTAGCCGAGGCAGCTAGTTCATGGTGATTCGGTCAACCAAGTAAATGAATTTACTGAACATGCTGCAAATTACTACAGGGAGCCTGTGTGTCAGAATTCTCATCCAGTGTGGCGCAACTGCGTTACGATAGAAAAATAACTCGCAGAGAAGAGGATTTCGTGGTCTGTTGGACGGATAGTAGGTTGTTATACCTATGGTCTGGGTTCGATTCCCACTTCTGTCAATGATTTTAGATAGGGAGAGACAGATTCCATTCTCTCCTGGCTACACCAAGTGAAGGAGATATAATGGCTGCGTGGTCTGAAAATTCACATTAAAGATGATATTCCTTCTTTACCAAGTAGACGGTAGGTTGAACCACAATAAAGTCTGGAGTGGCGACATGTAGAAACCTTACCTTTCTTATACTAGTTATTTATTTCAAGTGACGACACAAACGCTATGTATGGTCACAGGACACTTATTCCATCTTTTATTTGAGCTTCTGTATGTCGATAAAATTGGTTCTGAACTGGGAATGCAACTCAGACCGCCCTTAACGCGGAATTTGATCCCTTCGTGGCAATACAGCTCGGCTACAATTTGTTGTTTGTTCAAAACTGCAGATTCCTCAACACCTTCACATATTACGCGTGAATGGGATCGAATCCTGGCCCGGCACTAAAGATTTAATTATGTATTATCAAGCTCTATCATGAGAACACCTATCTGCTGGTGGATAATAATTTTGATTTTTAATGTATTTTCATTCGCTGTCAACACTAACGATATCTGACGTTTTTAACTCCCAGTGAGACACAGAACTATTTGCGAGATGACTGTAAGTTCAAGATGCTATTCTGAGCAGCTGGTGGAGAAAAATTCGGTAGCTGACGTCTCTTTGTGTGTAGTCAACAACGATATGTGTGGGGCTCTATTCCCAGTGAGCGCTGAACTCTTCGTCATATTATTTCAGTTCAATCATGCTCACATGTCACTGCTGGTGCAACAAACCCATATTTAACGTTCGTTTTCTCTAGAATATAACAGCGATAGGTGCCGGGTTGGAGTCCTGGGAAGGAAAAAATTAATGTTTCGTCTCGTCATTTCAGTTAAAACATCTAGCTACTGCCGCGAAATTCCGATATGTCACATTTGACTGTGCTTCGATAGCAATCCGATTACGTTCCGGGTTCGAATCCGTGTCCAACACACAGCTTTACCTCACGGCATTTCAAGTAAGTTACTTGTGGAGAAGCAATATTTAACATCTCTCGTAGTTCGTTAACAGGGACAATAGATGCTGGGAAGGAATTCGCGTCTGTTAGAAATGTTTGCGTTATGCCATTTAAAGTTGATATTTGCTAACTGATACTGTCTAAAATCGAGGTATATCACTCTCTGTATGCCTAATCAGGAATGACTGTTAGTTTCCGTCAGTCACGAAATCTTTGCTTAGTCTGCATGAGCTGGGTTTGAATCCATATGCAGAACAAGACGGTTCGTCGTGTCATTTAATGTTCATACATATTCTCAACTAGCTGCTCGTGAATAACTTAAATTTTTAATGTCATTTTGTGTTAAATAGTTCAAATGGTTCAAATGGCTCTGAGCACTATGGGACTTAACTTCTAAGGTCATCAGTCCCCTAGAACTTAGAACTACTTAAACCTAACTAGCCCAAGGACATCACTTACATCCATGCCCGAGGCAGGATTCGAACCTGCGACCGTAGCGGTCACGCGGTTCCAGACTGAAGCGCCTAGAACCGCACGGCCACACCGGCCGGCCCCCACCATCTGGTATCACTGCATTACCTTATAATCCATTATATATAATCATTTTCATAGTACACTTGATATTATAGATGAGTAGGACACAAGACAGGATATAGATAATGTCCGTTTGACGTCAACAGTGTGTAACATTTTACTTTTTTTGAATAGGACAATGTTCCTCTCCAATAATTTTTAGATTAGTTACAATAAGCTTACGCTGCAAGAGAATTCGCTTGTATTTTTCAATATGTGGTCTGTTGTCGGTTTGAAGGCCTTCCATAACATCGGCAACGTAGTGCAACTCCACCGAGGGCTGTCTGGAGTAGGGTGGAGATAGCAATGTGAAAGTTGCGAGCTGTCGAAGACGATCTTCATATTCCTAATGCGATTAGGACATCGTATACTCTTGACGACGTTTAGCACCTGTGCGGTCAGTCACCCAATTTCAGAATTCATTTTGGGTAATCCTGCTAAATTCCCAAAATATTGTCTTTTTATATTGATGAGTAATATGGATAGTCGTCACATTCATGTGCCGTCTACAACGCAAATTTAATGTTACTATCCTAGGAAATAACCTGCAATACGTTTTGTATTTCATAATCGGAACTATCTGCATTAACCGTCATCAGAGCAATGTCAGGGAACAGAATGCAGCAGTGCCTTGGTACCTACTTGAGGACCTGCTTGAGTCGTGTTCTAAGGAAAGGGTAGTTGCTGGTTCACATTATATTACACTAGCGAGAAGCACCGACTTTTCCTTTTCTCTGCAAACATCCAGAACTAAATTCAGTAACTAAATGCTAAGAATATATTTGCATAGTGCCAACTCAAAGATCAATAGATATGGATATAGATATAGATATAGATTTTTATATTTAAAGCCATTCTCGTTCTGCGTTGGAATAAACATCATTCATTATTTGCTTGTTCTTGTTACGATTGTTATTGTCATTCTCTCACTCGCAAGAGTCTTATGCTGATGCTGTATGAATAAATTATGCCATTGGATACAAAGCGGTTTAGTTTTGAGACCTAACCCACGAGGGGGGAAGGCACAGTGGTCTGCTTCAGGAATTCCAAGCAATAAAACACAAAAAACAACCCAGGAAGGGTTCGAACAGCTACTTTCACGCAGAGACATGCATTTGGAATCTGTTCATCGTTACGGGGTGAAACAAGAGGGTAACATTACTGAAACCATGATCGGGCTACTTAGTATATAATAGAGCATACAGATTTCAAGGAGGAAACGTATGAAGACGCAGACTTCCTCGTTATCAATATGTGCGGCATATCTTTCGTGTTAACGAAAGTAAATTCCCGCTTTACCTCTTCTTACGTGTCAAATGAAATGAATGCCATGAGGAATAGAATATTTGTTGACTGCGTCTCTTCTTGCTTCCATCCTTACCAACATATTTCTTCATTCTCGTGGTAATCATGACATTCTATGTCTATGCTGCAAAAGATTGCAAGTGGACAAATTCGACATCGAGGTGCAAAGCGTTTGGTATCTTACATTATATTCAATTCGAATAACCTTCCGGTGTATTTTTACTTCGTTTGTATTTTTAGATGATTATGAACGTTACGGAAATTTATCTCACATGCTTTATGTTGAATGAGAAACATTGAATGATCCGTTTTGCTTTCCCTACGTTGAAATGATATAATGTCGGCGTCAACAGCCTTCTTCCACGCCGGAAGCTGAAACTTGTATCATTCTGGATTAATGATAATTGAATGTCTCATATGTATACATAGCCCACAAGGCGACGTCAGAAACCATCAGGGGAGAACGCCGCATAAAAACCAAACGTGCGCGCGCGTCTCCACTCTGAAGAACCGTATCGGAGAATCACGGCAAGCATTTCGCTGAAGAGCTGCCTCGTCAGAGAGCCGACAAATGGCAGCGTCGTAGCAAGTATTTGTCAACACTCTGATAGTGCATTTACTTCCGGGTGTAGGTCGGCGTTACCTCGCTAAATTCACTTGACATTCGTTTTCCACATCGAAGACTCGTACGATATAATCCACTGCAAGATGACACAATTAGAAAGTATATTTAATTTCTGGACTCCAAGAACGGCGTTCTTCACATAAGTAACACCTGTTTGTGTGTGCATTCGGGAGGACGACGGTGCAATCCCGCGCCCGGCCATCCTGATTTAGGTTTTCAATGATTTCCCTAAATCGCTTCAGGCAAATGCCGGGATGGTTCCTTAGGAAGGGCACGGCCGATTTCCTTCCCCATCCTTCCCTAATCCGAGCTTGTGCTCCGTCTCTAATGACATCGTTGTCGACGGGACGTTAAAACAGTAATCTCCACCTCCTCTGTTTGTGTGTTTAAGGTTGCGTTTTGAGGCTCAGGCAACATCGCAGTGACTATAGTCCGCCTCTGGCCGCCAGTGTGTCGTTAGCTCAGAGGTTCCCTTGTGCGTTGCAGTGCTTGTATTATAAGACATAGCAGTTCGAATCACGGTAGAAGCCGCTGACTACAACCTTTTATTTTCCATTTTAATTAATGGAGTTGCAAACTGCTAGTAAAAATTTCTTATGCGAAATCTGAAGAATGCCTTTAAACATCAATCTTCGTCCGATTTCGACTTAGTAAATTAAGTTAATATCATGGATTTCTGCTTTGCAAATTCCAAGGT
The DNA here is from genome assembly GCF_023898315.1 of Schistocerca nitens. Lineage (NCBI taxonomy): Eukaryota > Metazoa > Arthropoda > Insecta > Orthoptera > Acrididae > Schistocerca > Schistocerca nitens. The sequence goes on from NC_064615.1 coordinate 357,417,440, forward strand.
GCTTCACTGTAAAATAGGTCCTGAAAAGATTCAAACCGACTGTCAACGATATAAATTTGAGCTTTGTTCGTCATATAGGTCTAACATGTCAGAAGGTTGTTTCTGAAGTGCACATGTTCATTAATATAGTTCCCTTCTTCTAAATTTTTGCAATAGCATTTAACTGTAGACGTTTTCTAACACCGGCGTTAGCAATTCCTTTCCGTTCTCTGAAACCTTCAAAACGACAATTTTTTCTGGTTTAAATCTGATGACCTTAACTATCACTTCCGATCAACAATAAATACTTCATGAACCCATACATGGAACTCCAAATGTGCAGTGTTCCTGCACTGCTACAGAGCATGCATTGCAAGGTATTCACACAGTTTATCGCATAGACTTACCACAAGGAATGAAACAAGAACTGTAATACACTTTACACCACAGACGCTCACTCTGGCTTGACGAAAACATCCAAACATTGACCAAAATTTGCACAAATAATTGAGTTTGAAAGGAAAAGAAACGAGGTATGAAGCATTTAGAAATTAATCGAATGTAGTGAGGTGGTTTAATTTCGTCCCAGTCTATAAAATTAATTTCGGGCCATACTCAGCACTTGCCGATTACCCGCCTACTAATCAGGGCGTCTGTCTCCGTTGCCTTTGAGCGTGAATGGAAATTGTAGAAATTTTCTGTGGAGCAACATTTAATAATAAAGCGTTTTAAATCATCAAAAGCGATGAGCGGTAGCAGGCGCTTTCGATAAAGAACGGGGGAGTGCAGCGCCGCTGCTGTCGCCACGGCCGCTGCCAGTAGCCAGCAAATGGATCCCGGAGCTTTGCCGCATACGGCGTCCAGAGGAGGACAGTCTGCAGGAAATCTGCCGCAAAATCGTTACTGGATAAAATTTTGATATCAGTGTGTCACAAAGCGAAATAGTACCATTACATTCACGTCTTCAGCATTCAGACAGAAGAGGCTATAAAAATATTTTATGCCAGCTGCTCTCGATCCACTGACATTATGAACAGAAACAACGCACGCTACCGCTTTTTTTTTTTTTTTTTTTTTTAATTCATTTTGTTCGATATAGTTCGTTGTGTTTGGTCGGGGCGGACGTCACAAGACATCCGTTCAAATTGATCGTTGGTTCCTTGACTCAGTTTTTTTATTACAGAGAGCACGTGGCCCTCTGACCGAACACGCTGAGCTACCGTGCCGGCTTCGCTAGACCACAAGTGTAATTAGCCTAAGGTTTCTCTATCATGGGACAAGTTTTCCTCCAGGAAGTGCCGCAGTCTACAGTGTTGCCAGATTGTGCAGATTACCGGACTTAGAGAATTAGCGAGTTGGCCAGTTTTTTTGTCCCATGTCGCGATCGGCGCGGACTTAGCCTCTGAAGCGGCCGGCCGCCGGTCGAGTTTTATGTCAAAGAGTGTACGTGTGATTTTGCACCCATATTTTTGTTGGGATAGTTCATTTTCGTGTATATTAAATTTTTTTCAATTTCGGTGTTGACATACATCCAGTGATGATTGTCTGCGACCGAGACCTGTCGATGATATGTAGGTCAAATAAAACAGCTGATGGTTTAGATGCATTTTCTTAAGTACTTAACGCCTGTTGGTTCACCAGATGAAAACATCAAGAAAAAATATTCACAATACTGATGACCATAATCTGTCTCAAAAGTTCAAGTTCTTGGTATGAACACAGCCGTTCATGCTTTGTTTTTGGTACGGGTATAGAAACAAAGTCGTAATAATCTCTCTTCCTTCCTTGATAGTGCCCCCAAGATGCATCGAAATTGCGTTTTATAGTGTGTTTTCACTTGTTCAACATTGTGAATCATGATTACTGTCCATTTGAGAAGCAATTGGCGACCTCCTGTCTCTCAGAAAACTGTTCCATTCCATCCACAAGGCTCTACATTAACGTTAAAATTATATATTCTTTGCACACATCACGTTGGAAATCGTGAATAAGTTTGTGACTGACTAAGTGATCATTAAGTATGGAAAAAGTACCTTTATCACATGGGCAACACGTAGTGGTCCGTTGAAAGTAACAATACGCAGCCCTCACGTGCTGGAGCACGCCTATCTCGTGGTAGACCTCGGAACGTCCAGCTGTGCGTTCTCTCGTGGTGAGGCAGTGACGGTTTCTTGGAAATTCCCTCGGTACCGCAGCTTAAATGATGGGCTCATTCAGTGGCAAGAAGGTAGGTGGTGAGCGTATTGTCTTCGCGGCAGCTTGTGTATGTTGATGGACGGCACGCGCCTCAGATGGCCATCCTGCTCTACTACTTTCTTGAGCAACAGAGTGTGTCAGATTGGACTACTGGGTGGTAACAGCTCGGATAGTCGTGCCAACTCTTTCGTGCCTTCCTCCTTCTGCCTCTCTCCAGTGTGAGACTGGGGTGACCTCATACATCACTATAACAATCTTAGAAGAAAAACACAAGCATATTCTTCTCCTAGTACTCTTCCTTCAATAACGAAACATTCCAATTTCTTTCCAGTTTAAAAACGTACAATTTTTCACAAATATTTATTGCTCATTATTGTCAATTCTTTGTTCTTTCAAAGATTCATTTTTACATATTTAATTTACATAATCACGTTTAAGTAGCAATCACAATTCTCCTATTTAAAATTTTCAGACTCACGCTTTTTATTACGTACCGACAGTTTCCTCAGTGCTTATATGGGTTGGCAGCTAGGATGAGGTCTGTGTTATTGGTTAATCGTTTTCATGCGGTTATTTGTGTTCATATGTACTACTGGTTAGGCCAGAGAGGTCTACGATACCCAATACACGACTCGCAATTACCTACACGCTTGGAACGGTTTACCTGTCACTCAAATCTACCGTGGCCGCCCTGCATATTCTAGTATCTCACCATGTTTCCCAACTTCTCTTCATTTGCTAATTTTCATCCGATAAGTTGAATTCTCTGTTCATCCTTCACCTTCCTTCTTCTGAATTAGTTGTACCTATTATGCTGCGGGTTCTCTAAATGGAGGGGATAACTAATCTGAACATATACACAAGCGTAACATGGTTCTCGACTCATACCTGAAGATAACCATACAATGGTAACCTTACGTGGCACATATTTTACTTCCGTGGATCCTTACCTTATCATCTCTTACCCTTAACGGTAACCTTGTTTCACTTCACAGTGGTTCGTGATCTGTCTACCTTTTATTGTACATTCATGATTAACTTACTCCTTTCTTCAACCTGGGTCGTGTTCACGCTTTTATCATCTCTTATACTTCAGCTTTTCGTCATGGTTTTCCTACAAAACTTCATCTATCTGTGCTGCCAGCAGTACATGGAGATACACAAAAATTACCACATCATACTCTAACCAGACGAGGAAATATTCATGTAAATCGACTTATTATTTTACCAATCAAAAAATTGTAGCTTCCTTCATGTCTGCTATGTGGGGTCCTGGCCACTCGTCTCTTATAGGGTGCCTAAAGGATGCTGCTTTCTCGGGTAGCTAAACAACAATTCAAACAAATCACATTAATAGTTTTTAATACGGTCAAGAAGACTGACAATAATTAACTTGGGATTTACAGGAACGTGTCGAACACGTGGCTACATGCAAATAGTCAGTGTCTTTCTCTATATACTATTCTCTATACTATGCCCATACAGGCAATGGATATGGATTACTAGTAACTGCTGTTGGAGTGCTCTCCTAGTGCCGGTGTAGTACCTTGCGACCGAGGCTGGCAGAAGCGGTGCCTATATTCTCTTCTTGTAGAGCAGGAACGGCGACGGCGTGCCAAACTGCACCCGTGTACGATGTGCTGCACGCGTGCCGTCCAGGGTTCGGTCCACCTCGCCACTACTCGGCTTTCCTCGGTCTTTCGCGGCGCTGCTCGGCACGGCGCGACATTAGACTAGCTGTGCGATGCGACATCTTTTCATCCGCCATAGGGTGCATTAGTCGATTCGTAGTGGCAGCCATGTTTATTCCTCGCTATTTGTTAGCGATTCGTAGGAAGTTTATAAGTACTGTACAGTGGTTGTTGCAATGGAACACACGCTCACAAAGAGGCGGGGTAGTGACACAACGTCACGAGACTTCAGAGCTGAATGGGAATTGCAATATTTTTTCGAAGAGAAGGATGAAAATTCTCAGTGTCTATTATGCAGTCGCATACTCGCCGGGCATCGCAAATTTGCAATAGAACGGCATTATAACACCACTCACAAAGGACTTAATGATTTAGTTGGGTTGATAGATCAAACAAGTTGGCGGAATGAAGAAGACGTAGTGTTATGCAGCGAGACGGACCGAACGCGAGTACCACTTACAAATCTTTGTGTTTCTGATGTTTGTATTCGTACATATTTGTCGTTAGAATTCGAATTTAGAGTTCACTCAATTTTTGTTTCCTTTTTTTTAGCCTGCAACCGAACGTAGCGACCTGTCTTTAAGAGCAAGCTACAAAATAGCGCTCAAAATTGCAAGAGCGAATAAGCCTTTCAGTGATGGTGATTTCATCTTGACGCCACTGGAAGTAAAGAAGTTTAGTGAAATTAGTCTTTCCAGACAGACAATAGCTCGCCGCATAGCTGGTATGGCAGCGGATGTCTACAGGCAGTTAATTGATAGTGCCTGCAAGTTTTATTGCATACTCGATTGCTTTGGACGAGTCGACCGACATTTCGGACACGCACAACTAGCGATTTATGTCGGTGGAGTCGACACAAATTTGCACGTGACGGAAGAACTGTTAGATTTAGTACCAATGAAACACACAACGAGGGGTACCGACTTGATAAAAGCATTTGAAGAGGCAGTTGAAGCCGTTGGCCTGAATTGGAAAATGTTAGTTTGAGTCACCACGGATGGAGCGCCAGCAATTCGGGGTGCTCAAAATGGGCTTGTAGCATTGTTGCGTAAAAAACTAGGACGATCGACAGAAGATTTGTACGGAATTCATTGTTTTGTACACCAAGAAGCTCTTTGTGCTAACAAGGGAACCTCCCCATCGCACCCCCCTCAGATTTAGTTATAAGTTGGCACAGGGATAGGCCATGAAAAACTGAACACGGATCAATCGAGAAAACAGGAAGAAGTTGTATGGAACTATGAAAAAAATAAGCAAAATATACAAACTGAGTAGTCCGTGTCCAAGATAAGCCACATCAAGGTACGTGTACACTGACGAGCACCATGGTCCCGTGGTTACCGCGAGCAGCTACGGAACGGAAGGTCCCTGGTTCAATCCTCCCTCGAGAGAAAAGTTTTAATTTTTTATTTTCAGACAATTATCAAAGTTCATGCACTCAGACATGATCAACTTCGCTCTCCAAAATTCCAGGACATGTTCAGATTTGCTTGGACACATGCTGGATTTGATGGTCTACACACGGAAAAACTTGAAAACGTTAAAAACGTATGCTTTGACAGAGCACAGGGAAAACTGTGCGACTGTGAAACTTGCATTCATTTGTTGCAGTTTATGTGACAAACTCTTATGTCTTCATCACTTTTTTGGGAGTGATTATCACATCCACAAGAAAACCTAAATCGGGCAAGGTAGAAGAAACTTTTTACCCATTCGCCAAGTGTGCAAGTTAGGTGGGTCGACAACATATTCCTGTAATGTGAAGCACATGCCGTCACCAGTGTCGTATAGAATATTTCAGACGTGTTTTCCTGTGGAGGAATCGGTTGACCTATGAATTTGCGATCAAATGTTTTGGGTTCCTATTGGAGAGGCACGTCCTTTCGTCTACTAATCGTACGGTTTTGCGGTGCGGTCGCGAAACACAGACACTAAACTTATTACAGTGAACAGAGACGTCAATGAATGAACGGTCAGATCGTAACTTTGCGAAAATAAAGTAAAATTTTTACTCGAGGGAGGACTCGAACCAAGGACCTCTCGTTCCGCAGTTACTCACTCTAACCACGGGACCACGGCGCTCCTCAGCTTACACAGTCCTTGATGTTGCATATCTTACACTTGGACTACTCAGTTTGTATAATTTGCTTATTTTTTCATAGTTACACACAACTTCTTCCTGTTTTCTCGATTGATCTGTGTTCAGTTTTTCAAGGCCTATCCACTGTGTCAATTTATAACTAAATCTGAGGGGGGTGCGATAGGGAGGTTCCCTTGTAAGTATGTAAATTTGGAGCACGTGATGAAGTTGGTAGTCAACATAGTACATTTTTTGAAGTCGCATGGCTTAGTACACCGTCAATTTCAACAGTTTCTCATGGAACTGAACGAAGAGTACAGAGATGTTATTTACCACTGGGAAATACGTTGGTTAAGTCGAGGATCATGCCTCGAAAGATTTTTCAATTCAAGACTCGCTATTGTTGAGTTCCTAAAGGAAAAAGGAAAAGCAGAGCCAAAATTAGAAGATCCAAAATGGATTGCAGACCTCGCCTTTTTAGTTGATCTGACTGCACACTTGAACGCTCTCAATAAGACTTTGCAAGGTGAGTAGCAGCTTAATTCTGATCTGATGAAAAAAGTGGATGCATTTAATAAGAAACTCGCATTGTGGAAGGAACAAATCATGAAAATTAATACCGCCCATTGCCCTACGCTCTTTAAAGTCAGAGAGAACGCAACTTCCGACGAATTCGTTTCTGTGTTGGAGGAACTGCAGGCACAATTTTCTAAACGTTTTCAGGACACTGCCAGTCTGACATCTGTTTTTGAACTATTTTCTAGACCCTTTTGCCGTTTCAGTTGAAAGTACTGCAGTGCATTTGCAAATGGAATTGATCGATCTGCAGTGTAATTCCCGTTTAAAGGACAAAGTTTTTTACGTAAAAACTGTCCTGGAATTTTACGAAGGTTTTCTTCGGGAAGAGTTTCCCCGTCTCCACAATGAGGCTGCAAAAGTTATATCAGTGTTTGGATCGACATACGTGTGCGAAAGGTTTATTTCGATTATGAAACTAAATAAGTCAGGAATACGTAGCAATCTGAGTGACGAAAATATGGGAAACTGTCTGCGTTTGTCCGTGTACCGTCAGTTTGTGCCGGATATGTACTTTATTATGTCTACAGTGAACCGAAAACAATTAAATTAATGGTGATAATTTTGTTGTATTTTTCATATGTTTTGTTGAGAATTGTAGCTATTGCAAATTTTGTACAGTAGTTCCAGAATATAAAATTTGCGTGTTTCACATGTAGTTGGAATCACTTATTCCACATCATACTGCATGCTGTAGACTACTTTCAAGTCTGTTTCTATATCTCAGCTTAAAGGTAAGAATTTTACGAGTGACGATGTGAGAAGCAGGATATTGTTGGTGTAACGCAGTTTCAAACCCAGCGTTATTGTTATTTTTCTGTAGGTGTACGAACAGCCAACAAAGATTCAGTATTGCTCAACATGATGTGTTGTACAGAGCTTAGTATTATCAAATTTCGTACTATGAAACTGAGCCACATGCTAGCAGGGCGGTGTTCCTTACGCGAATACACTGTCACTTCTGACCGGTTTCTGCCATTAAATTACGGGCCATCATCAGAGTTTGCACTATAAAAACAACAGTAAAATTGCTATATTACATAGAGAAGCCGATGATGTACGACAATATTCTAAAACGATGCATCATTACCCATGTGTATGACTGCAATGGCGCCTGACCCGCTGTGTATGCCTCAGTCACTGTAACTGATGCTGATGGCTAAGCAGCTACGAGTAATATACGGTAGAGAGCCTAAGGCATCGCCGTCAGCTAATGGGAACGTCCTACATATCCTTCATGTTTAAGTATTTATCTCTTAAATTTAACTAATGAGGAAACGATTTTATATTCATTTATGGTTCATTATCTATGTTACAGTCAGTCTCATAAAATGCATTAAAATCTAGTGAAATCGTGTAACAAAAAACAAGGAACCATTAACTTTGTAGATCTGACTATTTTTAACAGAAATGGAAAACACTTTTTTAGCATTTTTAGGAAACCAACCATGACTGATGCCATTATCAACACTAATTCGTAAATATAAGAGAGCTTTGTTCTTAACCATGTTCAATAGAATGATCAAACTTCCTTTATCTACAGATCAAATACAGTAAGAACTCGAAATTTTAAAACAAATTGCATCTGCTGAGGACTATAATTCTATAATAATGAATGATATTTTCCAAAAGGTACGATCAAAACAACCACAGGCTCCTACAAAACAGACAATTTCTAAAATTATATATATAATGGAACAGTATCTAATAGAATAAACGGATTCTTTAGAAACTCTAGTTTAACCATTGCTCTTTCAACCACGAACATGCTTTTCAGTACACTCAAACACATTATTGGAAAATCTGATAAACAATACTGTGCATCAGGAGTGCATAAGTTAACTTTAACGATTGCGACAAACTATATATTTCCCAGACTGGTCGTAATTTTTAAACCCGCTTCAAAGAACACATTTCAGGTACATCACGTGACAGATCAGTTTTTGGGTGACACCTTACTAACAGAAAATATTCAGAAGGCGACATCACGAATAATCTTCAGGTTATGCACACCAGCTGTAAAGGTTTACTTTTAGATATGTTGGAATAATTAGAAAGTTTTGTTCAGTATAGGAAAATTCCACGAGCTATGTTAAATTTTCGTGAAAAAGCTTTTTTTGAATTATTTGAAGATGTCTTTTCAAACAGAGGAAACTTGCTCTACCAACTCTCTATAGTTTTATTTGATTTTTAATCTTCTTTCCTACAGTCATTTTTTCGATTTTTAGCATCAAGTAGACAATAAACCTTATAATGTACTTCATTATTCTAATAGTTGTGACTCTCTCCTGATATAAAACGTGGAACAGTCGCAGAAATATTAATTTATAGTACCAGTAATGTAAACGATTTTACAAACGACATGTATACGATTTTAACATAATTTCTACATTTTTACTGCTCTTCTTAAGGTATATTTTTATTCTAAACTCCAAATGTTTCTAAATGATTTGCAACAAATCGTATCCTCTTGTGAACAGCGATGTATTGTAGATTATCCACAATAACATAATGCGGCTAAACTGGCGGTACTTCTGTGAACAACGCCTCTTTTATCTTTGGGGATCGACCTCCAGTGTTATACAAGTGTCAAGTAAATCTTTGACAACTAACAGACATATCAAATTGTATGTGTCCATGGAAATGGCGACCTAATACGTTATTACAGGCACCAAGAGATGGCACACATATACAGCGATGCATTTAGTTTTTTCCAGTGTTTTTTAAGAGTTTAAGTAACTGACTACTAATACAAATAAGTCAATAAGTATAATTTTCGTATTAACACGTCATACATTTGGTTTTATTAGCCCGCCAGGGTAGCCGAGCGCGCTAACGCGCTGTTTACTGGACTCGGGTAGGCGCGCCAGCCCCAGGACGAATCCGCCCGGCGGATTAACGACGAGGGCCGTTGTGCTGGCCAGCCTGGATGTGGTTTTTAGGCGGTTTTCCACATCCCTCTTGGTGAATACCGGGCTGGTCCCCACGTCCCGCCTCAGTTACACGACTCACAGACATCTGAAACACATCCGCACTTTTTCATGATTTACACTAGATGCAGACAAAAAAATGGCTCTGAGCACTATGGGACTTAACATATGAGGTCATCAGTCCCATAGAACTTAGAGCTACTTAAACCTAACTAACCTAAGGACATCACACACATCCATGCCCGAAGCAGGATTCGAACCTGCGGCCGTAGCGGAGATGCAGACAGATGGGGTACTCTGATTCCGTCCCGGGGGGTACGGGGTGGCGGCAGGAACGGCATCTGGCCACCCCTTCACCTTAACATGCTAGATCTGATTTAACCACGCCAACCCCGCGCAAAATGCGGGACAAAGGCGCAAGCGATAGATAGCGATTGACATTTGGTTTTATTACGAATAACTAGCATCAGCTATAGAATGAATGATCTGGTAGTACTAATTATTTCCTCCAAATGACACTCTGGACCTCATTTAACGAATTACACTAAGTTTTAATGCATATTATGACGCTGGCTGTAACATACGTTATGAATCATAAATTAATATAAACTCGTTTCTTGATTAGTTAAATTTAAAAGATAAATATTTCAAAATGAAGACTCAAAACGATATGTAAGTCGTTCGACATTGGCTGACGGCGCAGCCTTAGGCTCTGCGGCGCCCTCTCTCTACCCTATATAACTCGTGGCTGCTTAGCCATCAGCATCAGTTACAGTTACTGAGGCGTCCACAGCGGGTCACACGCCATCGCCGTCATCCATGTGGGTAATGATGCATCGTTTTAGAGTATACTTTTACATCATTGGTTTCTCTATGTAATATAGCACTTTTACTTTTTTTACTACAATGCCAACTCTGATAACGGCCCATAAATTAAAGGCCGAAACCGGTCAGAAGTTAACATCGGCTGCGATCAAGATTGTTTTTAAATAATTTTAAATTTATTGTTCATTCTAGAAAAAGTAAATATTATGATACAAAATAACACACTTCATTTTAAGTAGACCCATAAAGTACATCAAATTAAAATCCACATTTTAGACAAAGTTATTAAAAATCCACAGTGCCTTAAGTTCTATCTGGTTATTCGGAGTGTACAATGGGAGCGTGTTCTCACAGTGTATTATTTCCATTTCGTCAAGGACGTTGACAGTTAAAACTTTTTCTTGACGGTGTAAAACAGGCACGTTGTAGTGTAGATTATTATCTGTATGGCCCATTTCACGAAGATGTGCACCAAAGCAGACTTGAACTGGTCAAATAAAGATGGTCGCGGAAACATGCTCTAAAAAATCTGCCAGTCTGTTTACAGAGTTCAATATGCGGACTGCCCGATGGGATATACTGGCCAGACAGGCAGATCTTTTAAAATGCGTTTCCGCGAGTGTTTTAATTTGGCCATTTCGAAGTCTGCCTTAAGGGCACACCTTCGTGAAAGGAGGCTTACAGTTGATAAGACTGTCAAGTGACGTTTAATTCTCAACATCCTTGACAAGGCGGAGATAATGCTTTATAAGAACACCCTTCCATTGCATACTCTGAATAACCAGATAGAACTAAGGTACTGTGGTATTTTTAGTGACTACGATTGTCTAAAAAGTGGATTTCAATTTAATCTGTTGTGTGATTCTACAATTTTACGTGTATTACTTGTTTCATCATTACTTACCTATCCTTGACTGAGCAATTGTTATTTTTAAATTTTTTAGTATTCTGTCTTTGGATACAGTCTTTCACTGTTAGGACGCTCCCCAACCTTCGATATTCAAAAATCCCGCCGCGTTTACCTTATATCGCTGTCTTACCGTCGCTCAGTAGCGCCTCCCAACGTATGACTACTTTCTGCGTTAGTACACACCTGACCGCCTTCCGCGCTGTACCCGTACAACCACCACACAGTATGTATAGATTCTCGTTTTATGGTACTTCGAGTTATTTTAGTGCTTTGCTACCTTATTTTAAAAGTCTGTCATGCGTAGGTGTCCCTTCACTCGATATGGTCTGCATGACAAAAAATTTTTAACATGGCGATAATGATGTCCGTACGTTGAGGATTTAGTATCCTCCATGGATTCCTCACGGATACGCTTATCGGTTTTGCTCAGTCAGCCTCACGGTTTTGGCGTTCATTAATATCAGTGTGAGGGTGAGTGAGGGGGAGAAGGTGTAAGAAAGCGTCGAGACGGATGGGGTTAGGGGTGGTCATTGTAGCCCCCCAGTTTCGATCTTTTCTTATTTATGTCTTTCGTTTTCACTCAGTTTAGTAATATACGATCTTTCTTGTAACGAGCCACCACATCATTCGACGAAATATCCTGTTTCATCTGTTTCGACGACGTCTGCTGTACAGGGGTTTGAATTTTGATTACGAACATGGGTACATCTTGGTGTGCTCTTGTGACAGTTTTAAATTGTTTTAATTTTGATTTCTTCCTGCCTGTTTAAATAGTTCACATAGGATCTATAAAAAAAATTTGCCAAAATTTTCTTAAAATTCTTGAAAAATCTAAAAATAAAAAAAGCTCTAAAAGATACTTATGGCACTTTGAGCATATGTATTAAATCGGATCGTTTCCTTTTTATTCTAGTTAACCTGAGGATGCTGTTTTAATACAGAGAAATCGATTGTGGCGATAAAGAAGTCATTAATTACAGCTGAGTTGCGGTCTATTTTACTTCCATCCATCAGCTATTACTCTGGAGGCTACTGGGAAATATTGCGGTTTACCGACCAATCTGCAAATTACCTGGTGACAGCAGCAGACAAAATGTGTGCGGCCTGTGAAAGCGTGCGCTCGCTACCGACGTCCCCACGAGGGAAGAGGGAGAGCGGTGCATCCAGGATGTCGCCCCCACGGCACAATAGCGTGCCCGCTCAAACGCCCCCGCGGCTCGGCTCGCGCTCCTGTTTACCCTCGTTAGGGATGCGGCCTACGCGGCTACAAGCAGAGGGCAGGATCGACGCGCCGGCCGCACGCACAAACGCAGTCGCTAGCCGTCCCCAGAGTCTGAGCACGGCGCCGCGAGTGCGCCACGCGCTGCGCTGAAACACGAACAACGGCCAGCGGGTGCTGGAATTTTAAATTCTCATCGAGAGACGAGTGTTTTGTGGCAACAAGGACAGTACCTGCAGCTGACATCCGCGGAATACCTCAATCGGTCGCGATTCGCGCCAGTTCCGCCGTATTCTGCAGTACATACCTGAAGTCTCCCGCAGACTGGAGACCATTTCTTCACGCCACAGACTTTCGTCTCCTGCTCTTCTTGTAATGATTTTGGAGTACACCTTGCATGCTGTATTCAGTAAGATTATTCCTCAATAATTTTCGCCCCTCTGCTTATTTGAATATGACGAGTGTCACTGTGTGCTTCTGCTGCAGTGGAATTTATTTATTTCTTCACCACTTTTTAAAATGTAAGTCTTTTGATAATTTTATCTGCTAAGTATTGCAATAACTGAGCGTTAACTTTATAAATTTATCTGTTTTAAGGCTTGTACTGCTTTTTTGAAAAATGGTTCAAATGGCTCTGAGCACTATGGGACTTAACATCTGAGGTCATCAATCCCCTAGAACTTAGAACTACTTAAACCTAACTAACCTAAGGACGTCACACACATCCATGCCCGAGGCAGGATTCGAACCTGCGACCGTAGCGGTCGCGCGGTTCCAGACTGAAGCGCCTAGAACCGCTCGGCCACAACGGCCGGCACTGCTTTTTTTCTGAGCCTTGTTTTCCAATACAATATTTCTTCTCTACCTTCTCTTACTTCTGCCCCTGCAGTTTTCCACAAATCTCCATAGTATACCACGTTCTCTTCCCGTGTTGTCTGGATTGTCGCTGTGTCTCTTATCTAACTGATAAAATGTCAAATTGTTGTAAGCTGCATTCTGTCACTCACGTACTCGTACGTATCTGTTCTCAAATGTACACTGGTGTCCAAAATTAAAGCAACAAATCGCTATATCCCCGCCCTGCGTCTAAGTGACGATACAATCATACCGTCAACATATGTCCTTACGATCGTGTTCTGCACGGAAGATGGCATTCCGGCCAACGTAAAACCATGCCAGCGATGACGTCAGGGCGCCGCGCGGGATTAGCCGAGCGGTCTAAAGGCGCTGCAGTCATGGACTGTGCGGCTGGTCCCGGCGGAAGTTCGAGTGCTCCCTCGGGCATGGGTGTGTGTGTTTCTCCTTAGGATAATTTAGGTTATGTAGTGTGTAAGCTTAGGTTCTGATGACCTTAGCAGTTAAGTCCCATAAGATTTCACACACATTTGAACATTTTTGAAGTCAGGGTACCCATCAGACAGAGTAGCATTTGTCGGGTACACTCAAATCAACAATCGTTGTGTACACAGTCGCAGACGGTGCAATATGGCACAGAGAAGATGCCTACCAGACCCTGTGCAGGGGAGAGCAGTAGGAAGAATGGAAGCAGAACAGTCGAAAACTGATGTGGGCCAATGGTTTAATGTGAATCATTCTGTTGTTTCTCGGATGTGGCGACAGTTTGTAGAGACGGAAACTGTATTCCAAAAACCAGAGTAGGGCCGACCACTTGCGGCATCAGAAAGACGACCGTCGTTTGGCTGTAAGGGCACGACGATACTGCCTTACTACTGCACGGCAACTGGCATCTGACCTCTCAGCGTCCGCTGGATGTGTTGCATCGAAGCAAACGGCATCGAGAAGGCTTCGGCACAGGGGCCTTTACTGTCGGAGACTTGCCGTACGTGTACCTCTGACGTGTCTTCTCACAAGGAAATGTCTAGAGTGGAGTCGGCAACATGGCACCTGGACGGTCGAACAGTGGGCCAATGTTCTTTTCACAGAGAGTCCCGATGTGGTCTCGATTCTCGACAGATTCGCATCTGTAGGAAACGTGGAACACGATTTTTGGACCCAAACTTTGCGGAATGAGACCGATATGTATGACGATTCCTAATGGTGTAGGCAGGGTTTATGCTGACCACTCGAACAGCTCTTCAAGAAATTTTACGGGTGAATCGGAAAGGCTTAACTGCTGTCAGGTATCGTGACGAGACCTTGAGACCTCACGTATGACTGTTGCGAGGTGCTGTGGGCCCAGACTTTGTATTGACGGACAATTATGCTCGACCTCAAAGAGCACGGATGGTTGATGTTTCCTTGGAAAATATTGCACGCATGGCGTGACCTGCTCGTTCTTACGATTTGAATCTGCATGTCTGGAATGCACTGCGGAGACGGTTTGCATCACGTCAGCATCCACCAATTACTCCCCAAGATTTGCGAGCAGCTCTGCAGGAAGAATGGGCGTTATTGTTACTGCCTCAACATGAGATTGATGACATCATTCGTTGCATGTCCTGTCGTTGGCAGACCTGTGTTGCTGCCTAAGCGGGTAACACCCCATGCTGAGCACGTTAATCGGTTGTAGGAATGTGTGCGCAAATAGGTTAAGTTGAAAAAACGAAGAACATTTTTGCCTACCGTTATGCATGCTGCAGTTGTTTACATTCTGTATACTTTACACTGTTTCTACTTCACTATTAACTGTTTATACTGTTTTGTGGCAAAATAAACGGTACCTTGTAAAATTTCCGTTTGTTGCTTTAATTTCGGACACCAAGGTAGATTAAAGATGTCCCCTCGTGAACTCTTGCTTTAGCGTAGGGTAGAGGAATACCTGAATAAAAATAATTAGTCGTTTTTACAGAAGAAAATGCGTGTGTGTGTGTGTGTGTCTGTTTGCTTACCTTCAGGCGATGCTTGTGGTTTTCGAAATATCTGTGTTTCGAATGATTCTACGATTGTTGTCATTCAAGAGAATGCAGGGAATTCAACGTATGATTAAAATGTAAGAATTGATATGAGAATGAAATAGCAGCATATGAGGATTTAGAACGAATTTAACTCCTCAACATACCTTACACACGCATAATAAATAAAAAATGTGTGATACTTATTTTACAATTAATATATCGCCCATGTATCCCCTAATTTGATAAGAAACATTCCTCTAGTAACATTCTACGGACATGGGTAGATAAATGAAAACAAAAATAAAATAAAAACAATAATCGCGTTTGGAACAGGGGGCACAAAATTAACAAGCCGCGATGCTAACCACTGTGGCCCCATATGGTCTGAGAATATCGTGTGGTTAAATATACATAAAGGACCTCGAAAATTATGACCATCTTTCTTCAAGAATGGTCGAGTATCTACAGACAAGCCAAGACACGTGTTCACTTATTTCAACTCTTTTTTCCACTGAGCGAAGGTTGTATACATGGAAGAACCCTGGAGATACTAAAAGGTATCAGATAGATTATATAATGGTAAGACAGAGATTTAGGAACCAGGTTTTAGATTGTAAGACATTTCCAGGGGCAGATGTGGACTCTGACTACAATCTATTGGTTATGACCTGTAGATTAAAACTGAAGAAACTGCAAAAAGGTGGGAATTTAAGGAGATGGGACCTGGATAAACTGAAAGAACCAGAGGTTGTACAGAGTTTCAGGGAGAGCATAAGGGAACAATTGACAGGAATGGGGGAAAGAACTACAGTAGAAGAAGAATGGGTAGCTTTGAGGGATGAAGTAGCGAAGGCGGCAGAGGATCAAGTAGGTAAAAAGATGAGGGCTAGTAGAAATCCTTGGGTAACAGAAGAAATATTGAATTTAATTGATGAAAGGAGAAAATATAACAATGCAGTAAATGAAGCAGGCAAAAAGGAATACAAACGTCTCAAAAATGAGATCGACAGGAAGTGCAAAATGGCTAAGCAGGGATGGCTAGAGGACAAATGTAAGGATGTAGAGGCCTATCTCACTAGGGGTAAGACAGATACTGCCCACAGGAAAATTAAAGAGACCTTTGGAGATAAGAGAACGACTTGTACGAATATCAAGAGCTCAGATGGAAACCCAGTTCTAAGCAAAGAAGGGAAAGCAGAAAGGTGAAAGGAGTATATAGAGGGTCTATACAAGGGCGATGTACTTGAGGACAATATTATGGAAATGGAAGAGGATGTAGATGAAGATGAAATGGGTGATATGATACTGCGTGAAGAGTTTGATAGAGCACTGAAAGACCTGAGTCGAAACAAGGCCCCTGGAGTAGACAACATTCCATTGGAACTACTGACGGCCTTGGGAGAGCCAGTCCTGACAAAACTCTACCATCTGGTGAGCAAGATGTATGAAACAGGCGAAATACCCTCAGACTTCAAGAAGAATATAATAATTCCAATCCCAAAGAAAGCAGGTGTTGACAGATGTGAGAATTACCGAACAATCAGTTTAATAAGCCACAGCTGCAAAATACTAACACGAATTCTTTACAGACGAATGGAAAAACTAGTAGAAGCCGACCTCGGCGAAGATCAGTTTGGATTCCGTAGAAATACTGGAACACGTGAGGCAATACTGACCTTACGACTTATCTTAGAAGAAAGATTAAGGAAAGGCAAACCTACGTTTCTAGCATTTGTAGACTTAGAGAAAGCTTTTGACAATGTTGACTGGAATACTCTCTTTCAAATTCTAAAGGTGGCAGGGGTAAAATACAGGGAGCGAAAGGCTATTTACAATTTGTACAGAAACCAGATGGCAGTTATAAGAGTCGAGGGGCATGAAAGGGAAGCAGTGGTTGGGAAAGAAGCGAGACAGGGTTGTAGCCTCTCCCCGATGTTATTCAATCTGTATATTGAGCAAGCAGTAAAGGAAACAAAAGAAAAATTCGGAGTAGGTATTAAAATTCATGGAGAAGAAATAAAAACTTTGAGGTTCGCCGATGACGTTGTAATTCTGTCAGACACAGCAAAGGACTTGGAAGAGCAGTTGAACGGAATGGATGGTGTCTTGAAGGGAGGATATAAGATGAACATCAACAAAAGCAAAACGAGGATAATGGAATGTAGTCGAATTAAGTCGGGTGATGTTGAGGGTATTAGATTAGGAAATGAGACACTTAAAGTAGTAAAGGAGTTTTGCTATTTGGGGAGCAAAATAACTGATGATGGTCGAAGTAGAGAGGATATAAAATGTAGACTGGCAATGGCAAGGAAAGCGTTTCTGAAGAAGAGAAATTTGTTAACATCGAGTATAGATTTAAGTGTCAGGAAGTCTTTTCTGAAAGTATTTGTATGGAGTGTAGCGATGTATGGAAGTGAAACTTGGACGATAAATAGTTTGGACAAGAAGAGAATAGAAGCTTTCGAAATGTGGTGCTACAGAAGAATGCTGAAGATTAGATGGGTAGATCACATAACTAATGAGGAGGTACTGAATAGGATTGGGGAGAAGAGGAGTTTGTGGCACAGCTTGACCAGAAGAAGGGATCGGTTGGTAGGACATGTTCTGAGGCATCAAGGGATCACCAATTTAGTATTGGAGGGCAGCGTGGAGGGTAAAAATCGTAGGGGGAGACCAAGAGATGCATACACTAAGCAGATTCAGAAGGATGTAGGTTGCAGTAGGTACTGGGAGATGAAGAAGCTTGCACAGGATAGAGTAGCATGGAGAGCTGCATCAAACCAGTCTCAGAACTGAAGACCACAACAACAACAACGAACTTCCTAGGGGGTGATGGAGCTTGCCGGGGTTTCCTCGTTAAATGTAGTGTAACACGTACAAAAGTGTAGCTATAAATCTCAATAAGTGAACTTTCAGCATCATACGATAGTTACATCCACGTAATCTTGAAGGACGTATACATTTGTGATCCGAGCGGCTCGTGACTCATTGGAAAGGAAGCAAGGAAGATTATAGAGTTTAACGTACCGTCGACTTCACCGTCATTAAAGACGGAGAACAAGTTCTGATGGGGAAGATATCGTCCGTGCCCGTTTCAAAGGAACCATCCCAGCATTTGCCTGGAACGATTTAGGGAAATAACGGAAAACCTAAGTCTCGATGGCCGGACGGGAATTAGAACTGTCGTCCTCCCGAATGCGAATCCAGTGTTCTAACCACTGTGCCTCCTTGCTCAGTTTACCCACTCGGCACGAGACACCTGCTCTCGGTTTTTCCAGCGAGCATAAAGAGGCGCTGAGTCTCGGTGGGAACTACAGTTGTGCGCTCGTAGATTCTACGCGCTTGTCTACAGTGCGACCCACAGTATGCTCACGCGAAGCTCTCTGCCTCTTTTTCCCCCGAATGGCTCATGTGCCGCTCGCCAACATGTTACTTCACGAGTGTGTACAAACCATTACACGTGGAATTGAGGCAGAGCGCATCTGGAGTGCTGTCTCCATGTCTCACGTCCAGGAATGTGGAAGGTCGAATAACAAGAGTTACGCTCTGTCAAAACTATGGTTCGAGAGTTTTGAAACACTACATAAATGACGTTATAAATGTAGTATTACCAATAGCATTGGTAGCATTGGCGGAGAAAGAAACATTAATGAATGTGTAAGAGATAAACTGGGAACCGACTACTTCTCTTTGTGTTTGGTTTGTTTTGCACGCAATTATAACCGCACATCTTTCAGAGTTAGCCCATTGCGTATTTTTCATGCTTACAGAATATAAATTGCATTTTATAAGTATTAAAAATTAGTTGAACGCGTAACTCCTGCACTTTTGCGACGAAAGCAATTACTTTTGATACAAGTAGAGTCTACATACACAAACATTTACACACCATTTCTTAAATACCATAAAAGAGGAAGCGGGATAGAATCATGGTTGGTAGTCACACTTTATAATTAAGACAATTTATTGACATTAACCCTTTAAAAAAATGTGAGAATTACAAATTGTTGACGAGCCACTAGATAAAACTTTGCAAGTACAGTTAGAAACCCAACGTAATGAGTACTCTAACAAACAATTCCATATTATGAAAACAGCGTTACTGACATACTTGAGAACTTCAAACTCCTATATAGGACTTGCCTCAAAATAGACATAATGAAAACAATTACAGGTAAAGGATGACTTAATAACACTTGTACACTAGTGCGAAGCTAAGATGCCATTACATAACATGACAGAACCACTTATATAAAAAACTACAACAGAAACACTTACCTAAAAAAAAAGTTCTTGTGCTCAGACGTGTTAATAAAAAATTACTAGAAAAAGCTGCACAAGGCACTCAGCAGATGCTATACAGTTTAAGATTTAGCCAGTTGCCAGTGCCTAATATTTAAGAAAACAAGTTCATATACAAACAGGTTACATACAATATATATCTCTACCAGCGTAACCCGTCTTGACGGAAGGAAGATAAATACTAAACTTTGGAAGGCGATATGTGAACTTACTCCATATGAGGTACACAATACGAGGGAGCGGGTTCCACAGGTTCACCGCTTTCGTTTAAATTTTGTTCCCAGAGAAGTCACAGAACTTATATCTCCAAGCTGCCCATGTCGGCAAAACGCCCAAATAATTTCACACCACAATGTGTAACGGTCATCACGCTCGTTCGGCAGCCGTTGACACTTGTCTCCCCGCGAATGTCACGAGATTCCGGGGGTTACCCCTCGAAGGCCAACAACCAACTCGCTTCGCCCGCCAACCCGGAAGACAAGACACACGAAAAGCAAAGATAACTTAGCTCAACCACAATCGATCTCAACGATACATTAACGCAATAACACTGACGCCAGCACTCAAGGCTCACTGTTCTTGTTATTTTGTTCTCCGTAGAACCTTCTTCATCATGATCAAAGGCAAGAGTTTCCCGTCCTAATTGATAAATTCGAAAGCTGTTTATGAATAACAGAAAGGTGTTTTATGTAAGTTCGACGAAGTACTAAAGCGATGTTATAGATATTGCAGTCGTTTTTATATTATATTTCCGCTGAGGAAATTGCGTTTTCTAGCACTATACGTTAAATTTGTATTGTTTCCTTTATTTTTACTACAACATTGCTTTGTTCCACATTACAAAGCAACAATATTCGAATAGAACCTAAATTACACATCGATAGTACAATTTTGTTATAAATGCTGTTCATTTTTAAGTAAAAGACAGGAGGATAACTATGTAGAACAAAAATGTACTGTATATTGACAGGCCCTTTATATATCCTCACTCAGTTTCGAGACAGTTCAGCGCTACCGACTTTTAGGGGAATCTGTAAGACACTAATCGGATACATAACGAAAACGATCGTTATGAGCTAACCCCCAATCGGTATGCAACACATCTGACGTACAGGTAATGCGGGTACGATCTTAACTGACCACAGCTGCTAGGAATAATACTGTAGTCTACATTTATGTTAGTCTACAGTAGACTTTGGTAGTTTTACAACTCTGCTAATAACTGATCTTGGCCCGTCTTTGCTGACGTCTCGTCTCGGTACAATGAACAATCAGACAACTCCCCGCGCTCCCTCTGGCCCCCTCCCCACCTTCTCTCTCTCTTTTCCTCTCTCTCTCGCTCTTCCTGTGCGTCTTTCGCGGGATAGCCGCGCGGTCTTGGTCGTCTTGCCACGGATCGCGCGGCTTACCCCGTCGGAGGTTCGAGTCCTTCCTCGGGCAAGGATGTGTGTGTTGTTCTTACCATAAGTTAAAGTTAGATTAAGTAGTGTGTTATCCTAGAGACTGATGACCTCGGCGCCGGCCGGAGTAGCCGTGCGGTTCTAGGCGCTGCAGTCTGGAACCGAGCGACCGCTACGGTCGCAGGTTCGAATCCTGCCTCGGGCATGGATGTGTGTGATGTCCTTAGGTTAGTCAGGTTTAAGTAGTTCTAAGCTCTAGGCCACTGATGACCTCAGAAGTTAAGTCGCATAGTGCTCAGAGCCATTTCAACCATTTGATGACCTTAGCAGATTGTTCCCATGGGAACCTACTACAAATTTCCAAATTTTCGTGAGTCTCTTTCTTCCTTTCTTTCCCTATCTCATTTTGGGACATTACTGTAACGTTCCCAAGAACGATTTTGTGGCATAATCAACTGCATACAGCACGTGGAAAATACATTGACATTGCAGTACAATCACAGAGAAAAGGAAAAGAATAATTTCCGAACAGAAGATTTATTCTACTTGTCAGTGATAGGAAGCTACGTACACATGTAATAAATACTAGTCCTAATATCTAGGGGATCTCTGTCTTTACAAAGAAAACACACGGGGTCTGCTTCAGCACTTCAGTCATCATCGTTTCAGTGTTGCATTAAAATACAGGGATCTGCTTACTAGGCTGCAGTGTTTCGTATCTCTTCCAGTGTGCGACACGACCTTTCTACGTGAGTGGCAATGACACTGCATTTGAAGACACTATGTTAATGATCAATAGAGTGAGCAAGAGAGAGAAGTAATGCAGAAATGATGTGGCAATCATGCAGACTTAGGTCCAAAATATGTGTTTTATATTGATGAAATATTATACGTATTGTAATACCGTACTTCCATTTGGTTATAAGACGCATTGGACTAGCTATGCAAAAACGATTACGTTAATGATTACATGTTGTACGTGCATAATGTCCACTCATTTTTCTTACCCAGCTAAGAGTTTCCTGCCTTTCACGTACGGCAAATACATTGAGATCGTGGAATAAAGGCCACAAGAACGTAGTTCCAAGCTAATTAAAAGCTTCCCACATAGAAAAGTAAGCACTCGATTTATAATCATTTCTCTCTCATGTAAAGAAACAGATATTTGTAGATTTGTGCTTAACTAGTATAAGTGAAGTGTACTATTCTTTCGTCATATCATAATGATATCACTTGTAACTGCAGTAATTGAAGTGATCTCACAGATATTGTCATTCATGCTGCTGATTTAAGCTTGTGAAATGAGACTATATCCAGTTAGGCTGTGTCCGCCGCATCTCCCATCTTGTGCTGGCTTACTTGGACTCTGCCGGTGCCAGGGGATAGAGCAGTATATGTTGAACCATAATGCAATATTCACGCCACGGTTTTGACCAGTCTGTTCACATGGTTCAAATGGCTCTGAGCACTATGGGACTCAACATCTTAGGTCATAAGTCCCCTAGAACTTAGAACTACTTAAACCTAACTAACCTAAGGACATCACACACACCCATGCCCGAGGCAGGATTCGAACCTGCGACCGTAGCAGTCCCGCGGTTCCGGACTGCAGCGCCAGAACCGCTAGACCACCGCGGCCGGCCTGTTCACATGAAGCCATCTAAATATGGCTGTTCCTTTCCAGAGGCTCAGAGTTCATAGAGTGGTTGAGAAATGATGGGTGACGAGCTTCTGGGCAGTGGTATGATAATTATACGAACTGAGAGAACACGCAAAAAAAAAAAAAAAAAAAAAGAGAGAGAGAGACCACGTATTAAACCGTTCCTCACAGTCACAACTCAAGTAACTTCGATCCACAGAGGTCATCGGTATTATTCATGCAACCATGAACAGCGTTCCGAGCACCTACAACTCATCGAATTAATCTGCTTATCAAACTTGCTTATGGCGAAGCCTGTTTATATTTTTGCAAATTAAACTATTTTTAAGTGAAATTCATTTTTGGACAGCATGCTGTGACGCAGACGTAGAAGTACCTGTTCCAAACGCGGTCGTGTCAAGATGCGAACATTCGTTGATGATCGTACAGCACATTTGACAGCTTCCATTATATTCTGTAGTGAGTGTCGACTACTTGCCAGCATTGCAGGGAGGATATATAACGGGCCTGCTAACCTACAGA
The DNA here is from genome assembly GCF_023898315.1 of Schistocerca nitens. Classification (NCBI taxonomy): domain Eukaryota; kingdom Metazoa; phylum Arthropoda; class Insecta; order Orthoptera; family Acrididae; genus Schistocerca; species Schistocerca nitens. The sequence continues at coordinate 357,440,585 of NC_064615.1, forward strand.
ACATTTTTGTTCTGCATAGTTATGCTCCTGTCTTTTACTTAAAAATGAACAGTATTCATAACAAAATTGAAATGATCAATGTTTAATTTACGTTCTATTCGAAAATTATTGCTTTGTAATGTGGAACAGAGGAATGTTGTAGTAAAAATAAAGGAAACAATACAAATTTAACGTATAGTGCTAGAAAACGCAATTTCCTCAACGGAAAGATAAAATAAAAACAACTGCAATATATATAACATCGCTTTAGTACTTCGTCGAACTTACATGAAACATGTTTCTGTTATTCATAAACAACTTTCGAATTTATCAGTTACAACAGGAAACTCTTGCCTTTGATCATGATGAAGGTTCTACGGAGTACAAAATAACAAGAACAGTTATATACGTATTTATAATATTTGTGTATGTAAACTACTTGTATCAAAAGTAATTGCTTTTGTCACATAAAAGTGCAGGAGTTACGCGTTCAACTAATTTTTAATACTTATGAAATGCAATTTATATTCTGTAAGCGTGTAAAATACCCAGTGGGCTAACTCTGAAAGACGTGCGGTTGTAATTGCGTGCAAAACAAACAAAAAACAAAGAGAAGTAGTCGGCTCCTAGTTTCTTACACATACATTAATGTTCCTTTATCCGCCAATGCTACTAACACTATTGGTAATACTACATTTATAACGTCATTTATGTAGTGTTTCAAAACTATCGAACCACAGTTTTGACAGAGCGTAACTCTTGTTGTTCGGCCTTCCACAGTCCTGGATGTGAGACATGGAGGCAGCACTCTAGATGCACTCTGCCTCAGTTCCACGTGTAATGGTTTGTACACACTCGTGAAGTAACATGTTGGAGAGCGGCTCATGAAGAAAGTTTGTGTTTCAGATAAATACTTGTTTAGAGAGGTGGCACGCCACTCTCTCACTTTAACAACACTGTCAGTCAGATTAACATTCATATTTAGGTCATGACCTCGGTGATCTCCAGTACTACATTGGGTACGTGTGGTTTGACTTTTTTATGTGAGGAAATTGTGGGAGAATGTTCTTAAAAATGCGCGTGTAACCTGTAGAGAACTTGCACACGAGGGGCTGTAATGGAGGTGACGGGAGAGCAGGCTATGTGAGTGATTGTGGGAAGCCGCGCTCAGTGGATCGCACCTGCAGAGGAACTTTTGGCTGTAGCGCTGTCCTCCTTCTGCTTAGGGTCAGACAGAAGGGCGCCGGATCGTAAAACATTTTACGTGGACCAGGCAGCAGTACGTCGTGAAGGCGGCCAGTTGGCGGAAAGTGGGCGGAGGAAGCCATTTAGGAGAGACTGCTGTAAACTGAGCCTTTGTGCAAAGGATGGGAAGGTCAGAAAACTTCGAACATTCTCATGTTAGAAGCTAGGACAACGCAGAGTGCCTGGTGCACGTGTTTAGTGGAGGCAAGACTGTAATCCCCCTGGCAGCAGGAAGTTGCCAGGTTCTTTTAGTGAGTGGCGAAACATATACTTCAGGGGCGCGATTATCTGGAGAGCTTAACAGCGTTCTTTCACAAATTGGAAATAGTTGGCCTGTAAAGATGAGAGCTCTGTGGTCCCGTCTAGGTAGATTTTTCTTTCTTTTTGCCAAAACATGGCCATGCTTACTGAGAGAAGGATACCTGCCTACTCTAAAATGTTCTTTGTTCAGACATGAGAGATTTGGAGGCACTGATTGGCTCCTATCAGGATATGTAAAATGAAGGCTCCTGACAGGATACATACAGTGAAGACTTGCTCCCCCAGTGTGGGAATCCCAGTGCTCTGTTTTTATTGGCAACCAGGCCTACAGAACAGTCAAGAAGGAAGATTCAATGAGTAGAGGATAGTTCGATTGGTTTGTGCAATGTAGGGGTGGTTCCTTTTTTGCTAATTCAGCTCCCTTTCCGAAGTTTGGTAGAAAGAGGTTGTGATTCTTTGCTTCTTCGTCTTCTCGTCCTGCCCTGGTGGAGAACTCCAGATCTTTCCCTTTCTGGGTGAGACTTGTGGTCTGTATCTTGTGGTGGACTAAGAGCCACCAGCAGTTTCCAACTGTACCGACATTGGAAGTGCATATCATCTCGGACATATCGTGTGTCATGACGGTGAACTTACTCGTCCTGAGTCGGCCATCGACGTTTGACAATTGCAGGACGCGCCGTTGTGCCTGTCTGTGAAATTGGTCTGGCCGGACCAGCAAATAGGTGCACCTCCCACTGAAATTTTCCGGGAATTCAGGGCTCTGATAGAGAAGCTTCCCGAGTTCTGATAATCAAAACGCCAGACAGCGTGGTTTGCAAACTTTCGTGGACGCGTCAGAACATCTGTCGGAGCATACGGTTTCTCGCCCACAGCGCGCCGTTTTGTGCTGCCCCCTCGATCAAGATGAAAGGGTAACATACTGTTGCACCGGCGTAGGGTTGTTAAATGATATTCACAGTTTCCTGTTCTCAGATGAACCACAGTTTGTGTTATTCCTGAACGTAGATGATTCACTTTGATCAGAGTTGGGCCTCACAGTGTACTCATGTAAACATAGTCAGATTGCGTTATAAAAGGGATTAATTCAGGAGAGAATTTGTACAGCTTCCACCCCAATGTATGCTTTGTTAATGAAACACTATTCCTTTTCCGGTTAGTGTTTGTCATTTTTGTGTAAGATTTGTCAGCTTGTTGTAGTTGCAAAAGGAATAATAAAACTTCTCGTCATTTTGTAAACTTAAAAATGACACTGTTCTCATTCATACTCCTGACTGTTTTAATATTTTTGTTGTGGAACATGGATACATAAGCAATTTAAGGCTCAATCTTATTAAATTAACTAATTTGATTATTAATTTGAGTTCTGAAAGTGACAGCAGGCACAGAAAACAAAAGTGCCATGAGTAAATTCGCTAAGTCATATACAAAAATTACGGGTGTAGCTCACAATTTGAAAGCTATTGAGAAGGTAATATTTCTCTCTATGTAAAAATAATATTTACCGCCACTCAGATATTTATGTTTAAAACAAGCAATGGCTTGCAGTGTCAACTATTAGATGAATGTCCTAAATATTCATAATTAGAGAAAAATATACCTAGTGAGCAGTAATTTATTATGCACAGGTCGTTTTTCACTTGGCGACTTTTCCTTGAGCTGTACGAAGGATATTTTTCCAAGTTAGTGTTTTGGGTTACTTGGAACATCTAAGAGTTCTGTTGCAACTGTCGCTTGTTCCTCTAAGTGTTCTTATGCAGTTGCTCTTTGTTCACCAAAAATTTTGGATCTGCCTCTGGAGGTATCAACACTAGATAAAAGTCGTCCCATAGAGATAGAAAAGCCGGGACATTACCTATTCTAAAATGGTCTCCAAGCATAAGTCAATTAGAGGTAGAGTTAAGCAACAACCCAAACGGAAAAAAATGATTCTAGGAAACAGAAAGCAAAAGCCTCTGAGCACAAGATCAAACGTCGACAAACCAAATGCAGTTTACATCTAAAGGAGACTCTAGTGGCTAAGATGAAGCTTCCCATTCTGATACGCCGCCTGAAATAGATTTCGAAACACCTACTGTACCGGAAGACGACGATGCTGATTGTGTCTTCCACGACGGAAAATTTCTGGAAGGTAATAAAGTACAGACATGGGATCTTGTTGATCCATCTGTTTCTATATGCCGACAAAATCAAGGTGGACAAACAGGGAGATAGCCAAACCAGCAACCCAAGCTGGAAGTACATTTCCGAAATAACTATGTAAACTTTTCGCATGCTGTCGTACCGCGCACGGCAAAGTAGCGCTATCCAAAACCGGCACCGAGGCAACTGTGATGCACCACGGGCCATAGATGACGACGGTTGAGGAGATGTGTACGGGCGAATAGACGTGTAACCGTTGAGCAACTCACCGCCCGAATCACCCAAGGACTGCCAACAACGTCTTCTCAACTACAGTTCAGCGAACGTTGCTGCTTATCACCATCTGCAGCAGACGCCTGGTCTGTGCACCCATGCTGAATCTTGTATATCTGCGACGAGGGTTCCATTTTATACACTACACAACATTACATCCAGGTTTTTCTACGAGATGATTGGTTCAAAGTATGACTCATTAATATTTTACTCATAGGATACTACGTTTTTAGTTCTGCAAAGTGCACAATTGTATACTTCTGAACATGTATCGCAAATTGTCAGTCTTTGTACCACTTCAAAATCTCTTCAAGATCTGATTTTTTGCAGCTTTTTACATACAGTACTTCTGAACCGTGATTTATTTTCAAAGAATATTCTTAAGAATTTATTTTATTTACTAGCGATTCATCAAAAACATTAACACTTTTACTCACACTATGTAAACATGGAAGTAGTTGCCAGAGAGTAACTGATGAAAGCATAACCAAATTCCTTTTAACAAATGGGAATTTGATTCACTTTAATAGTGCCTAAAAGCATTTTTTAAAAGAAACAGATTTAAAATTATAATCAGAAAGCACCCTCTAAATATCAAAGTCACAATTTCTTCAGAGGCAGAAAGAAACAAGTTTGGACTGTATGAGCTTTCAGGCAGAGAACCTTGCCACTCCCTTTTCACACGGCCGTAGTTACGATCGCTGACAACAGCCTCTGAAAGACTAACCTGGTGCAAATCTGCAACACACCAGATTACTTTAAACTAAGAGTTTTAACAATTTACACAAGCACACAAACTATGCAACCCCCGTAGGATGGATGGAAATGGTACAAAACAATAACAATTTAAATATTAACCTTGCCACCGAAGGTACAACTTCATTTTAGCTTCTAAGAGAAGTCTTACGGTGAAAGGGTGGCAACTTTATGTACTAAAATGATCATTTAAATAAAAGCCCATGAAATGCAATCTTATATAAAATTCTACAAGGATGGCCAAACAATAGTTACGATGCTGTGCAGTACACAGATACCGCCTCTCAAGATCATAGGCAATAATATCAAAGTTTCCAAAGATCAAAACATATTTCAGGTATTAGGCCGTTCCATTCCAAGCAATAAATTCGTTAACACACCAAATCCGACAAACATGACAGAGGCAGCTACTAACGTACGGTAGATTGATAGGGAGATCACCGAACAACCTGAACCGCAGGTTGCTCTAACCCGCCCCTACTCCACAAGGGAAAAACGGACCACCCAATTTATAAACAACAACCTTCCCGCAGGTGGGCAAACAGAGAAGAGTGGTGGGACGAACCTAAAGCAAAACGGCAGGTGACCTCACCAAGAAAACAAGTAGAATTTAACAAGAGTAAATCAAACAACTGTAAGTAGGCTGTTTATGTTTTCTTATTGGTAACGCTACGTAGCGCTCTGTATGAAAATCACTGGCTGTACTGTGTGCAATCTGTGGGTGGTTTGCATTGTTGTCTGCTATTGTAGCGTTGGGCAGCTGGATGTTAACAGCGCGTAGCGTTGCGCAGTTGGAGGTGAGCCGCCAGCAGTGGTGGATGTGGGGAAGTGAGATGGCGAATTTTTGAGAGCGGATGATCTGGACTTGTGTCCATCAGAAACAGTACATTTGTAAGAATGGATGTAATGAACTGGTATATATATTATGACTTTTGAACACTATTAAGGCAAATACATTGTTTGTTCTCTATCAAAATCTTTCACTTGCTAACTATGCCTATCAGTAGTTAGTGCTATCAGTAGTTTGAATCTTTTATTTAGCTAGCAGTATTGGCGCTCGCTGTATTGCAGTAGTTGGAGTAACGAAGATTTTTGTGAGGTAAGTGATTTGTGAAAGGTATAGGTTAATGTTAGACAGGGCCATTCTTTTGTAGGGATTATTGAAAGTCAGATTGCGTTGTGCTAAAAAAATATTGTGTGTCAGTCTAAGCACAGTCATGTATAATTTTTCTAAGAGGACGTTTCATATGTCGACCCTTAGCCGAGGATACCTCACTGGAATCTTCTGATTTTTTTCTTGTAGTTTGTGTAATTATTGTGGCTATTGTTTATTGCTAGCGCGTAATTGTAGAGAGAATCTCCTTTGTAGTTGCCGTCTTTCATTGTTGTACAGTAAATCAGTTGTGAAATGCAGGTAGATTTGCACCAAATATTTCGCAGCTGCACTAGCAATTAACGAGATATTATTTTCAGTGCTATGTTAATGTGTTCTCTTATTTTTGCTCTTCAAATTGTGCTTTTCTGTGTTATCGTGTGAAATATTGTGACAATAATGGCGTGTGAAAAACGTAACACTAGGCTCCAAATAATAGTGACGACGAGCGTAGCTTTTCAGCACCATGTGTAATGAAGTAACAGACATTCAAAGTAGCAATTTGGTAATTGCGCATAGGGAAATGGAGCGGGCGGCAAATAATGGTGTAGACAATGAAACAAGTAGTGAACAGGGAAGCATTATCGATCGATCGGTCGGCAACAGCTCGCCTCAGGAATCCGAAATGACAGAACACAATATTTCAATTACTGTAGACTCAGGTTTTGGGTCCTCACCGTTTTCTCAAATGAGTCAAGACACATTTTCTGCTTGTCAAAATGTGAATGTTGCCGGTGAAAATGCACTGCCAAAAAGCATAGAGAAACAGATTCCAGACACTAATACATTATTATTGCAATTAATGCAACAAATGGAACAAAATCAGAGACAAACACAGCAAAAGCTTCAGAAGTTAGACACAATGGAACAAAATCAGAGACAAACACAGCAAAAGCTTCAAAAGTTAGACACAACGCTTGGACAAACACGTGAAGATTTAACTACTGAGTTACATAACATTGAATCAAAATGTCAAAAAGTCTGTAATGACGTTCAAACACAAATTTGTGAGCATTTTCAACCTATTTTTTCGCGGCATGAAAATGCGTTACAGAATCACGACGCAGCCATAAAAGAACTGCAAACCATTTTGTTCATGAAAATCATGACACCTTGCAAGCTAAAATTGACGCAGTTGCATCTACCGATTCGGTTACGCAACTTGCAAAAACTCAGGAAAACTTAAAGGACACGGTAGATACTCTGAAAATTGGTTCAGAAAGACACATGGAGGAAATTAGTTCATTATCAGAGAAAATAGTTGAACTTTCGGATCAGCTAAATAATTTATCTACGAAGGTAGATGATAATCTGAATGACACAGTCTTTAATGACACAGAAGAGTGCGAACAAATTAGGAAATTCAAACAAAATCAGAATCAAATTAATACGCAACACCAAAGAGAAATCAGGGAAGTACAAGATCAGCTGACACAGGTAATACAAGAATTACGTATTTCAGAGGACACTCGCGCTCCAATCCGGGAAGAGGGACATAGAAATACGGAACAGCCACAAAATAATAACACGGGGTACTTCGGAAATTATGCAAGAAATTGGCAAGGTACACCGAATTTTGAGATGGAACCGCCGAAACGAAGTAACAATGACCGATATGCGACTCGCCGACATGATGATTTTGACTATAAGCTGTTTATTACTACACATACATTCAAAACATTTAAGAATTCCGGCAACGACATTCATCCACAAGCGCGGCTTCATCAATTCTCTCATTGTTTTCCTCCCAACTGGTCATTAGAGCACAGATTAGAATTTATGTGTGGCTATTTAGAGAATGAACCAGCTGTAAGAATGCGATCGGTCATTCACGATTGCCACAGTGAAGGAGAATTTTATCATGCCTTTCTCTCAGCATATTGGTCTCAAGCTACACAAGACCGAGTAAAACATAGCATCATAATGATGAAACATGACGAACAATCTGAATTTTCCAGCCTTTTGAAATATTTTGAAGAGATGTTGCACAAGAATCAGTACCTGTCAAACCTATACAGCCCCTCAGAAATCATCCGCATTTGCTTAATCAAATTACCTGAACATTTACGACATATTATTTTGGCAGAACGTTGCATAGACGACACTGAAGCTTTTCAGGGACTGTTACAAGAATTGGAAATTGACACTGACAATCGCGGGACGCGAAAACAGGAACACAACAATTATAGGTCACATCCGTCACAATTCCGCGACGACAGAAACAATAACTGGACACAACAAGGCTATTCTTACAACGCAAATCGTGAACAAAACAGACACAGCCCATATGACAACCACTGGCAGAGTAATAGTTACAGAAAAAGATCGCATTTCCGTAGTAATGAATATGACAGAGACAATCATAGAAACAGACAATATTGCAACCAGGACCATTATTATCACGGGAGACAGAATAACTTCAGACGCAACGGTCCACTGTGCAGTGATAATTCAGGGAGAAATTCTCCACCACTTAACCGACAAGAAAGAAACAACAGGAACTACCGACATGACGACAGACGATATAATCATAACGACAGACCTGAATTTCATCAGAACTGGCGGGATTCAAACAGGGCTGGGCCCTCTCGGCAAGGTGAATTTGTAGAGGTTAGGTCTCCTAATCCCAATAACGACGCACGCCAACAAAGAGATAGCAGACAATGACTCGCACCGCAGGCACCAACGTGCGACGGCTGGCTCAGAGAAAAATAACATAGACGCTAACCTTCATCAAATTTTAGCATTCCTTACCGATGTATGCAACGTGATAATTGCTTTGAAGTTGAAACTCTGCGCACTAGAAAGGGTAAAAGATTACACCACATTTCACATGTAAAACCGTTTATTGAAAGATAATCTGCTTTTTAACTTTGTCTTTGCCATAAAACTTTTCACTTCACATTTCTAGTATGCTTTGTCAGACTTAAGAAACTGTTACCATTCAACAATGTTTGAAGTTAAATGTCCAGTCAAGAACCAAGAGAACTTATTTAAACAGAAATTACGAATGCATTGTTATAGTGAACAGACGACACAGTGTTGTTATTTGTACATTCTTGCTTGTTAGTTGCATGATTACGTAACGACAATAAGGCTCACATACTTAGAACATTTACCAGTACTGCTAATGAGATTTTCATGCAACATTTTGATTTACTTGAAAAGACATTCTTATTTGAAGTACTTTCTGTGGGATTAAAGATGACTTAGCATTTGGTTTCTTTGATAGCTACACGATTATATCGTGACGCTACTAATATGTGACACAATTTACATTGTTGCTTTTTCGGTGTATCTGTTTTATGTCTGCACAGTTTTTCTGAATTCTTCTGGAAAGTAAAACATGTTTTAGTAGTAACTTTTGTGGTATAGCTGCAATGAGACAGCCTTTTTGGTAGCACAACAATACGTTACATTATAGTACTTTCTTGATCACGGTAAGGTATGTAATAACTGCGACATCTATACGCAAAGCATTTCACTTTCGTTTGATGAAGTGAGTACATTGACTTCAGTAGAACTTTGCTTACAGAGGACGATAACTACGACACTTCCACGGAATTATCTTACAGCAAGACGCACATTTAGCGCTACAGGACACGCATTTGAGTGATTAATTTTGTACTTAAAACATCTATTTTTAAAGATTTTTGAATTACAAAGAAAGTTTTCCGTGATACATTTCATTCCATTGCTGTAATCTGTAACACCAGAGGGTATAATTACATTAATCCTCAGGGGGTACACGCTTACTTTGTGTATCATGTGTTTGGCAAGTGAAAGGAGCCCTAGCTAATATGGTATTTGCTTACACAACTTTACACATCGGTACCATACTTCTCTAACACACAAATTACACAGCTATCTGATCATTTAACTGAGAGAGACAAACATTTTTTTTACTACGGCAGTGACACATGTTTACGCAATTACACAGTTGGATAGTTTCACACTTACGAAATTGTATTTTGTCTGTACTTTGTGAACTGTTCACATTTTTTCGGAACCATTGTGATACTATGAGAGCTTTGAATGATGTATTTGGTAAGGGAGCATGATTTTTAAAGTACGTTTAGGTAGATGACACTATTGAAATGAGCAGAGAATTTTCTTTAGGTTTTGAAATTATTGGAGGATGCTATGACGATTTTGAGATTTGACTGAGGTGTTATGATGTTATTAATACGACGACGATGTGTATTATGCTGTTGAGGTATGTTTATGATCAATAAGCTCATGCTATATGAGGAATTTGATTATGCTATGTATCTGTTATGATGAAATATTGAAGAAGTGTCGACGAATATGTATATGTGTAATAAGGTAAGGAATAATGAGTAGTGGTTAAGGACTCTGGTTTGTGAAAAAGGATGTTGGAAACCAAGAATCATACTTTAAGAGTTATGACTTGTGTGTCCATGTGTGAATGTATCACAATACTGCTATTAATAAGATTTCGTTTCTATTTCTACTGTAATTTTTCCATCTGTGAAGATTTTTTTATATGAGACTGTCACTGAAGTGGAAACTGTTGTCGTAAATATTTCGTTAAAAAAAGCTAAGTGACCTTAAGTGACCTTGACGTAATGCGTTTCGGCGCCCAGCTGAGAGATAGTTGTCTGAAAAACGAAAGCCATTAGGTGAAAAAAGAGAGGCCATTATCCTCGCTATTGACATCGCAATTACGACACGCTCAAACTTGAAAATATATGATTACACTGTGGAGCTCTTAATTTATGATATTTACTACAATGCCTAATGAAAGGTTGAGAAACATTTTATATCTATTGTCTTTCTAGTTGAGAGATTTTTTACTGCCTTTGGAGACGCCTAGTGAATGACATTTCATGTCTTGCCTTATTATTTATTTGCTCATTTTGTTTAATATCTAGTTTCTAGCTGCACTGCAGCATTGGTTAAAATAAAATTTTATAGATGTACTAATATAGAAATTTTATGCCTACAGATCCAGTAAATAATAACTTTATGATCTACTTAAAAAAAACCGAAGGAGCACAAAAAGACATTTCCCTTCACAGGAATTGCATACATAATTTTCTTTTCAACTACTTGGTAATTTTTTTGGCAGGATAACTAGTTGTGGTGCACCACTTTAATTACATAGACATTAAGATGTGAATAGACATTTCCCTTATCTGCATTGTTGTCTTTAGTGTACTATTTTTTTTCTTGTGGGTTTGTCGTGATTAGATATAAGTTATTGCATTTGCTGCTGCTGTTTGCCAGGCATAGTGTTACTAAATTTCAGTTTGTATTATTCTGTTAAGCCAGATTTACTACTGATTTATTTTTCTTGTTGCTGCAGATTGGCTCATATTAGTGATAATGCTGCATTTGCCCTGCTAATTTATATTTATTGCTGCTTGCTTTGCCAATTTGCATATTTTTGTCATTGCTTTCTGTGTTAATTGTTTTGTGCTGCTGCATTGCCTCGTCCCTTAGTTTAGCATCTGAGCTCAGTAGATTTAAGTTATCTTAAGATGGGGTAGGCTATATAAGAGAACGAGTTGTGATGAATTGGAAGAAATGCATTGAGATGCTATAAGAAAATGGTTTGGCCAAAAAAGTATTTTTGAAAGAGGATATGAACAAAAATGTAGGGTTTAGGGACAACAGGTTTAGGTAGGATTTTCTTGGAAATAAATGATGAGGTAAGATAATGGAAAATAAATAATGGGGTAAGAAATATGTGAACATATAAATACAGAAAGCATGCTTTGATAGGATTTTTTTGGTGGAAACAAATGTTGAAATAAGAGGAAAGATCTATGGAATGAAGTTTTGGGTTCGACTGTAGTACCAAATGTTACACTGAAAACAAACCCTGTCCTTTCCTCCTGTGTTATTCTGCTATGTGTTTGTGTACTCGTGTGTATTTGTGTTTTTACTGTCTTTATGTGTTTAGCTAATACGATTTATGTTGTAGAATTTTTCTAAAACTATGTTATTTACTTTGTAAAGATGTTTAGACATTATCTATCTGTTCTGTTTTGTTCCTCATGTGTGAAGTTGATGTTTCAAAAGTTATTCTGATCTTTATGCATGTACTTATGTCATAATTCCTGTAACACTGATGTATATGTTATTTCGATTCTTTTGTAAAGCCTGTTTTACTACAAATGTTATCTGTATTGTTATGTTCTTTAACGATGTATTTTGCACCTTTGTTATTGTAATCTTATGTTATAAAATTGTAATTGACACCAGTTCATCAAATTAAGTTACTTGTAAGTTACATTTCACTGCACACGTTTCTGTTGGTCATAGTATATGGACAATATGTGAGAAGTGGGGACTGTTAGTGTTTGCACGTGTGTTGATACTTCAGCAAGGGACTGGTTAACAGCACTGCTGGTTCTAAGGACAATTCCAAAAACTTTGTGAGTGCACAAGTGGTGGTTTATGGACTTGCTATATTCTCCGCAAGACTCTTCGATGGTGATTGTGCACCTGCACAGTCGCAACAGATGGCTGCTGGCCGTCTCTACGAGGACTACAGTGGGTCTGCGTCTTTGATGGCACACCAATACCATTATTTCTACAAGGACTACAGTGGGTCTGCATCTTTGATGGCCCACCAGTACCATTATTTCTACAAGGACTGCGCTGGGTCTGCACCTCTGGTGGCCCACCAATACCATACTCTCTACCAGGACTACAGTGGGTCTGCTCTGTGATGACCTGCCGATCCAGTATTCTTCAAAATTTCGACTGATTCTGCAGTGGGTTTGATCTGTTGTGGCCCATTACCTGTCTGCATGTCAAGAGTCAACACTGTATTTCCGTTGGAAGGACAACACTACTTCTTCAAGACTGCATGGAAATCCACTACTTCCATGTGCATTTTCTTTTACTGCTCAGACTTTGAGAAAAACACTGCAATTTCGCTGTGATGAACGATCAGGACTGTCTTTATGGACTGTAAGAAAATTTTAGCTTTTAACCAACATTGTATCGATAAGTGTGTGCATTTGATTTATTTGTTATTGTAATTAGGAAATTTTTTTTCAAATCTGTATTGGCCACTGCCCAAAACAATTTGTAAAATTTTTTGTGGGGAGCATGGGGGCTATGTAAGTAGGCTGTTTAGGTTTTCTTATTGGTAACGCCACGTAGTGCTCTGTATGAAGATCACTAGCTGTACTGTGTGCAGTCTGTGGCTGGATTGCATTGTTGTTTGCTTTTGCTCCGTTGGGCAGCTGGATATTAACAGCGCGTAGCGTTGCGCAGTGAGAGGTGAGCCACCAGCAGTGGTGGATGTGGGGAAGTGAGATGGCGAATTTTTGAGAGCGGATGATCTGGACTTGTGTCCATCAGAAACAGTACATTTATAAGAATGGATGTCATGAACTGCTATACATATTATGACTTTTGAACACTATTAAGGTAAATACATTGTTTGTTCTCTATCAAAATCTTTCACTTGCTAACTATGACTATCAGTAGTTAGTGCTATCAGTAGTTTGAATCTTTTATTTAGCTAGCAGTATTGGCGCTCGCTGTATTGCAGTAGTTTGAGTAACTAAGATTTTTGTGAGGTAAGCGCTGCCAGTCGCTTCAACGGACGCAGGAAACCACTCTGATCTCCCGTCTCACGGCGTCGCAGCTCGCACCAGCCAGACCGATGTCGTGGGTTGACTCCTGTTGCTCTCGTGTCGACCGCGAAGTCATTACCCTGGCTATACGCCGCCGCCCACTGGATTCACGCGGCGACCTCACATGCGCCGACGCTCAAGTCATCTTGTGTCTCAGTGCGCGACCGACCAACCGATCGATTCAACCGCCAATGACCATTGCCTGAGCAAACTCGAGCAGACTGGAGGCCTAACGCGCAGACTTAGATGCAGGAACTAAGCCCCAACCGGGCTTATTTTTAAACCTGTTTACAGGCAGGCCAGCAGCAGCGTACTACGCCGCTCTTTGGCCACAGAGAAATACAAAAGCTACCAATGAAGAAAATTAGAGAAAAAATACGGTGGACATATAAACGGAGACAAACACTGTTTAAAATACATGGAGCCGTTCACTGGCGTAGAGTCCAAGATAAAATTTATTCAGACACTTGGACACACACATAGACGAAAATTGTCACACGCGAACTTATATCTAACCGAGCAAGTGAAATAATAAATTTAGCTTTAAAACTTTTTAATGTAAAAAAATATTTTCTTAAAAATTTTCATAGTCTCGTGCCCTTAGATGAATTTCCAGAAACACTCAAACATGTATTTTTTTTAATTTCCACCCACGAAGCCAAATACCAACTGTCATAGATGTAGCCTAAAAATCCTTTGTTAGTTATTTAGTAGTTAATTTAAAAAAAATCACTCACTATTGTATTCCCTTGGTGGTGGAATTTCCAGAAATGCTGAAACACATAGTGTTTATTTTCTAACTGAGAAATCAAATACCAGTGTTCGAGGTCTAGCTTCAAAGTTCCCTTAATAGCGACATACTTCCAAAGAGCCTTTCATCTCCTATTTCACCTCCTTGGAAGCGGAATTTCGGACAATCCCTTCTTAAACGATGTCCACAGTATAAGAACCACATCCTCTCCAAACTTTGAGTTTCTAGCCTTAGAAATGGGCGATGATGAGTCACTGAATCAGTCTGACCGTATTACATTTCCGAGAACAGTGAAACATGTTTTTTGTTTATCTCTGACCGAGAAATTAAACACCAATTTTCAAACTCGGCTTCAAAAAAGCTTTTGAAATGAAATATTTTCATAAAACGTTTCACACCATTAGGGGTTGAATTTCCAAACGAGTAACACTGAACCACTTAAGCACAAACGATGGCACACACAGCAACACGAGGCGTAGATCTCCGGCACGCGAATGTTCACTAAGCGAGTACGAGTCCGGGGACCTGCCAAGAGAGGAGAACGGGGGGTGGGAGAGGGAGCGGGGAGAGCAGAGATGCCACGGGCAGGGGAGATAGGGGGAGGGTGGAAGGGGGAGGGGAAGCCCGGGGGAAGAGGGGTGGAGGAAGGGGGGAAAGGAGAGAGAAGGGAGTGCGGGTGCCCAAAGGAAAGGACACAGGAAGTGGGAGGGGAGGATCAATGTTGATAGGAGGGGTAGATGGTGGGGAGGAGGACATCATCAGGGAGGGGGAGCTGGCAGAAGCCACCTTGGGAGAGGGTAAGGAGGGTGGAGAGATGGAGACCGGGTGCGATGTGGGAATACAGGTGCAGCAGCGGGCGGGGGTGGGAGAGGATGGGTGAGACAAGTGGGTGAGGAGGATCGAGTTTGCGAGAGGTGTACAGGATCTGTATCCTTTCAAGGAAAAGGAGGAGGTGGGGGAATGGAATGAGGTTGTACAGGATCCACATGGGGGAGGGGAGACGGATGCGATAGGTGAGGCGGAGCAAATGGTGTTCAAGGATCTGAAGGGATTTGTAAAAGGTAGGGGGGGGCGGAGATCCAGGACGGATGGGCGTAACAAAGGATAGGGCGGATGAGGGATTTATAGGTGTGGAGTATGGTGGAGGGGTCCAGACCCCATGTACGGCCAGATAGGACCTTGAGGAAGGGGTGGTTTTGCCTACAATGATCGCCTGGGTGTTGGAGGGATTGACCTTGAGCAACCACTGGTTGCACCAAGTGGTGAACCGGTCAAGATGGGATTGGAGAAGGCGTTGGGAGTGCTGCAGGGTGGGGGCAAGGGGAAGGAAGGCGGTGTCATCGGCAAACTGGAGAAGGTTGACGGGGGGGTGACGGCGGTGGCATGTCCGCCGTATACAAAAGGTACAGAAGGGGGGACAGGACGGAGCCTTGGGGCACACCGGCGGAGGGAAAAAAGGTGTAGGAATCCGTGTTATGGATGGTGACATATGAAGGACGGTGGGAGAGAAAGGAGCCGAGCAGACGGACGCAGTTAATGGGAAGGGCGAAGGTTTGGAGCTTGAAGAGGAGACCGGAATGCCATACGCGGTCATAAGCACGTTCGAGGTCCAGGGAGAGGAAGATTGCAGAGCGACGGGAATAAAGCTGTTCGGAAAGGAGATGAGTGAGGTGAAGGAGAATGTCATCGGAAGAGAAGGACGGCCGAAAGCCACACTGGGTAACGGGAAGGAGGCGGTGCTGGCGGAGATGCTGGTGGATGCGTCGGGTGAGGATAGATTCCAGGACCTTGCAGAAGACCAAGGTAAGGCTGATGGGACGGTAGGAGGAGATGGCGGATGGCGGTTTACCAGGCTTAAGGAATATCAGGATACAGGAGGTTTTCCACAGGTCAGGGTAGTAACCGGTGGACAGGACTACATTGTAGAGCCTTGCCAGGGTGGAGAGGAAAGAGACAGGAGCTTCACGAAGGTGACGGCAGGTGACACGATCGTGACCAGTAGTGGTGAATTTTGTGCGGAGTGTAGCAATGAGATCCTGTGTAGTGATAGGGGCAGTGAGTTCCGTGTGTGCAATGGTGTCCAAGTACTGGAAACCAGGTGCGAGGGGCGGGACAGAGGTGTCAGTTCGATCGCGGACATCCTGGAAGAGGGAGTAATCGAACTGGGGATCATCGGGGATGGAAAAGACACCAGAGAGGTAGGAGGCAAAGTGATTGGCCTCACTAAGGGTGTCAGGGAAGGGGTGATCATCATGGGGAAGAGGATAGCAGGGGGAGGGTTTAGTTCCGGTAAGGTGACGGAAGGCTGACCAGAACTTGGACGAGTTAATAGGTAGGGTAGCATTTAAACGGGTGCATGTCTGTCGCCAATCCCGGCGTTTCTTAGCCGCGAGCAAATTTCGAATGTGTCGCTGGAGTTGCCGGTGGCGTCGTAGTGTGTCCGGGTCACGCGTGTGGAGGAAGGCACGGTAGAGACGGCGGGATTCGCGGAGGAGGAGGACGGCCTGTGGGGGTAAGGTAGGACAGTGGGGGTGGATGGCGACAGTAGGGACGTGGGCCTCCACAGCCTCAGACAAGGTCTGCTGGAGAAAGGAGGCGGCATGGGTTACATCGTCAGGGTAGTGATAGGTGAAGGGGTGGCTATCGACCTGGGTGGAGAGGGTATCCCGGTAGGCATTCCAGTTGGCACGAGAATAGTCATGGACGTACTTTGGGGGAGGGTCATTACGAGGGTAGGGGCGGGGGCGACGACCGTCTGAAACGGTGAGGAGGACAGGGAGATGGTCGCTACCAATAGGCTCCAGGACATCACCGTTATGCGGCCAAGGAGGTTAGGGGAGAAAAGGATAACATCGGGAGTGGAGTTGGATTCGGGACGGGTGTGCTGGGGGATGGGGATGAGGTCGCCTTGAAGGGAGGAGAGGAACCGATGCCACCGCCGTAACTGGGCGGCGGAACGACTATGGATGTTGAGGTCGGCGGTGATCACATAGGAGGAGAAGGTACGGTCAATGTGGGAGAGGAAGTCGAAAGGAATAGGGGCGTTAGGGCGGACATAGATGGTGCCCGACTGGCGAGCTCATAGCGCCCCTTAAATGCACGTGAACAGGCAACCTTTGCCCTTTCCCACCAGAGGGAGACACCAAAGCTGCGATTGCCACAGCGGCGCCACCGCCAGAAACGGAGGGCGACTGCTTCACACAATGCGCTGCGGCGCGCTCTTCAAGACAGCAATCTGTACCACGGCTCAACTTCATTATATATGACTGAATCATCAGCAAAAGCCTGAGGTAACTATTAATATTATCAGTCAGAACTTTAATATACAGCGTGGAGTGTTGTGCTCCATCCATACTGGTATCGACGACGAACGTTCATCCAAATCTTTTTTCATTGTTTCATGCGAGTGTGTATTGCGATTCTAGTAGAGATGAAATTATGGAGTTTGATATGCCTTTTGAATTAATAAAAAAATTTTGCGAATAGACAGATATGTCTCGCTTCGACAACTTGGCCATAGAAACGACAGCTTTTAATATGCGGCCAATTCTGTGGAACAGGGAAGAGAAGAAGTGTTCTGAAGGCAAATTCATGCATTTTGACACGGAAATCCGATGGATGAAGATGAGAATTTTCCTGGTGCATGATTGCATTTTTAGCCGACGATATTAGTTTTTTCTTTGCTCAAACTGACTGCACAAACGTCCCACTAAACACTAAAGTTGCGTAGTTAGAGCCAGTCATTATTCTTCTCTTTTCATTGTCAGTCATGGCGATACACAATGATTTCCGAAAAAATACTTTTGCCAATGCGTTTCCCATCAATAAAACGGTTTTTCCTTCCTTAGGTGCGATTTCAAATTTCACCCTTTTTCACTGCACTTCTGTAACCGGAATGTAATGTTGAATCAACACTGTGTCTACAACTACATGGCGAGCCTAGAGGTCTTTTGGAGTAGGCTGCAACGTCTCCAGCACGACTCTGAAAAGTCCTTCCTCGAGTGCATTTCGGTCTGGCGTCTACCAACACGGTACCTACAGCGCAGGCAAGGCTCCTGCATGATGAAATTCCTTCAGGGGAACATAAAAATTCTCTGTGTGTAGAGCGGCACCATGTTGTAAAACAGCTGTCACAGGATGATATCTCGGTCACTGTTGCACTTGACCTCCGGTGCATCTACTCATGTGCTGTCTTGTCCAATGTCCACTTACATTTTGTTGTGACGCCTCTACGGGGAATGACCTTCAGCCACAATTTTAAAAATTGATATGACTTGTCTCTTACGGTGCGAAAATGGAAACTGTGTTCGTTTCCTGTGGTGGAAGGAAAGGCGGTCAGCTGTCTGTTGCCTCATTCAGTAATGACCGTAATTGGCAGGTTTCGGCAAATGGAATATAGTTTTTTGTACTCTTCTTAGAAAGTACAGTGGCAGTTTCTCGCTGGTAATGCTTCCATCTCAGGTTGAAAGAATCGCATGTTAGCTTTTATGCCGAATAATATTTGATTTATGACTGCCGGAAATCCGCTCTCCATGGTCCCTCTTACACTGTATCGTTTCTTTCGTCAGCGACTCGTGCTTGTCTTTACATCGTTAATCTCCAAATATCGATGGCACACACATGCAAATCTTTACTGATAAGTGACTGTGACTGGTGCTAGACAGATACATCCCCTTATTTTAAAACCGTTTCTGCTATTCGAGCTGGGATATTGCCCTTGTTACATTCCCGAAAAACCGTTCGACCCTGTACCATACAATTCACTAATGACGAAGATAAGTGCTGTGTCGTCCGAACAAGACACAGTCTGGGCAAAAGCACGACAGGCGCAAAGGTGCGAGCTGGTGCCAGTGCCATAGAGACTAGACACTTGCGCGAATTCCACCAGCAGCACGGGCGGCGCTGAATATGAAGATACCGACTTCGCTTCGGACAATTGCCGGCCGAGTACAATCAGCCAATGACCGGAAGACAATGTACAGAAGCCTACTCAGAAGATAGAAGAGCAGCACTTGGTTATAGATCATCGTCCAAGGCTGACTTAGACAGGGAACGTCGGATAGTGAACGCTTAGAAGTGAACAGACAGTTGTTGTAAATTGCATTTGATATGTAGTGTGAAGTTTATCTATACATGCAGTGTTGCAGGCTTAATCATTCAACGAGGCACAAAGATAAGTAAACCTTTTTCACTCGTTTGTGTGACTTCGTTACTAATTTGTTGAATTTTTTTAGAACCTTCGTTCTGTTATCCTGTTACCTGACCCTGGGGCATAGCTGAGTAATAGCGTCAAGAAAAAATTGTCTTAGTGGTGTACTGCACCAGAAGCCGTTTTACGAACTCACAAACTCGGCCTCTACAGCAATAGCGATGAGGCGTTTACAAAACTGGCGACGAGGGTATACAAAATTAAGAGCATGAAACTATCTGATCAAACATATCTGGACAGCTGTTATTGGGCATTAATATGAAGTGTGTCCACTCTTCGCCTTTATGACGACTCGAACTCTGATGGCGATACGTCCAATGAAGTGTCTGATGTCTGTGGAGGAATGACGGTCTTTCTACATCAAGAGCCGAAAGCAGAGAAGGTAGTGCTGTTGGACACAGGAATCTGGAGACAAGCCGACGTCCTACTTCACCACAATGCTGTTCAGTTGTGATCCAGCCTGATTTCTGGGTAGGCCAGTCCATTTAAGATGTGTTATTGTTTACAAACCATTGCCTCATACTCTATGTGATCAAAAGTATCCTGGCTGAAACTGACGTACAAGTTCGTGGCGCCCTCCATCGGTAATGCTGGAATCCAATATGGTGTTGGCCCATCCTTAGCGTTCATGACAGCTTCCACTCTCGCAGGCATACGTTCAATCAGGTGCTAGAAGGGTTCTAGGGAAATGGCAGCCCATTCTTCACGGAGTGTTGCACTGAGGAGACGTATCGATGTCGGTCGGTGAGGCCTGGCACGAAGTCAGCGTTCCAAAACATCCCAGAGGTGTTCTATAGGATGCAGGTAAGGACATTGTGCAGGGCACTCCATTACAGGGAAGTTATTGTCATGTAACCACTCCGCCAAAGGCCATGCGTTATAAACAGGTGCTCGATCGTGTTGAAAGATGCAGTCACCATCCCCGAATTGCTCTTCAACAGTGGGAAGCAAGAAGGTGCTTGAAACATCAATATAGGCCTGTGCTGTGATAGTGCCATGCAAAACAACAAGGGGTGGTAGCCCCCTACATGAAAAACACGACCACATCATAACACCATCGCCTCCGAATTTTACACGCTAGCAGATGACGTACACCGGCATTCGTCATACCCATACCCTGCCATTGGCTCGCCACATTGTGTACCGTGATTCGTCACTCCACACAATGTTTTTCCACTGTTCAATCGTGTTTACGCTTCTTAAACCAAGCGAGGTGTCGTTCGGTATTTACAGGCGTTATGTGTGGGTTATGAGCAGCTGATCGACCTAGAAATCCACCTCCCGCCTAACTATCGTAGTACTTGCAGTGGATCCTGATGCAGTTTGGTATTCCTGTGCGATGGTATGGATAGATGTCTATTATACGTCACGACCCTCTTCAACTGTCGGCGGTCTCTGTCAGTCAACAGACGAGATCGGCCAGTACGCTTTTGTACTGTACTTGTCTCTTCACGTTTCCAGTTTGCTGTCACAGCGGACCTAGGGATGTTTAGGAGTACGGAAACCTCGCGTACAGACGTATGACACAAGTTACACCTGGGCACCTGACCACGTTCGAAGTCCGTGAGTTCCGCAGAGCGCCCCATTCTGCTCTCTCACGATGTCGTAATGACGAATGAGGTCGCTGATATGGAGTACCTTGGCAGTAGGTGGTAGCACAATGCACCTAATATGAAAACCGTATGGTTTTGGGGGTGTCCGGATATTTTTGATCTCATAGTGTATGTGATTCACTGGAGGGATTTTTAAATAATAATATCTGGTTCATTGTAATGGATGGCGAACGTTCATTATAAACGAGAGCATCATAATTTCTACCAACAACCACGAAACCCTGTCAAATGGAATGGTATTCGAAGTAGAATGTGTGATGCTCGTAATTCTACTGCTTTCAATGTATATCTCTTCGAATACAATTTAAGATAAGACAAATTAGAGAATGTATCGAGACAAATAGTATTTTTTTTTCAGTTAACTTGAAGAACTTCGGCAACCAGCGACATTTTTAAGGCTTCATTTGTACCAAGATACGTTTCGCTTTTTATTCCATATTTATTAGCGCAATACATTTGTATTTTCATTATTTATGTCGACTGCATTTTGAACGCTGGCGCGGTGCTGCGTTCCCGAGTTGTGTGTTTATTTTTAACAAGCGTAGCGCCCTCTGCTTTGCTCGCGTAGACTGTATGGCTTGCAGAGAACCTTCTTTGCTTTATCTTTTTAATAGATTTTTTATGTTGTTCAGTAATTGCAATACCTTCTAAGCTTTTCACGGTAATTAAGGCGATATGAGCATGGTCTTCTAGAAATTTACTTCTGACCAAAAAGTAATTTTGGTAGCTGGAGTCCAAAGTTTTTGTTAATCATGCCTTTTGCGTGCGTGTGGAGATACTTCCATAGCAACTTCAATCTTCTACCAAATATTTGTTTATATCTAACCGAGCAAGTGAAATAATAAATTTAGCTTTAAAACTTTTTAATGTAAAAAAATATTTTCTTCAAAATTTTCATAGTCTCGTGCCCTTAGATGAATTTCCAGAAACACTCAAACATGTATTTTTTTTTAATTTCCACCCACGAAGCCAAATACCAATTGTCATAGATGTAGCCTAAAAATCCTTTGTTAGTTATTTAGTAGTTAATTTAAAAAAAAATCACCCACTACTGTATTCCCTTGGTGGTTGAATTTCCAGAAATGCTGAAACACGTAGTGTTTATTTTCTGACTGAGAAATCAAATACCAGTGTTCGAGGTCTAGCTTCAAAGTTCCATTAATAGCGACATACTTCCAAAGAGCCTTTCATCTCCTATTTCACCTCCTTAGAAGCGGAATTTCGGACAATCCCTTCTTAAACGATGTCCACAGTATAAGAACCACATCCTCTCCAAACTTTGAGTTTCTAGCCTTAGAAATGAGGTTGGGCGATGATGAGTCACTGAATCAGTCTGACCGTATTACATTTCCGAGAACAGTGAAACATGTTTTTTGTTTATCTCTGGCCGAGAAATTAAACACCAATTTTCAAATTCGGCTTCAAAAAAGCTTTTGAAATGAAATATTTTCATAAAACGTTTCACCCCCTTAGGGGTTGAATTTCCAAAAAACGGTGAGATGCGTGTGTTTTATTTCAAACAGAAAAGTCAAATGCAAATTTTCACAGATGTAGCTTGAAAAATGTTTTCATAGTAAAATATTTTTATAAAAATCTTGTGCCCTATTTCATCCCTTGGGGATTCAATTTCCAAAAACATTCAAACACATATTTTTTATTTGTAACGAATGTTCATAGATGGAGCTGTAAAAGTATTTTAGTAGCTCTTTAGTAATGATATATTCTCAAAAAATATTGCACGAAATGCTGAAACACGTATTTCCTTTTTTATGATCGAGAAACCAAATACTAATTTTCGTAGGTCTAGCTTCAGTATTGCCTTAATAACGATATTTTGCAAAAAAACCCTTCATCACCTATTTCACCCCGTTAGGTTTGGAACTTCCAAAAATCCCTTCTTAAACAACGCCCATAGTATATAAGATCCACACCTTCTCCATATTTCAAGTTTCTATCCTTAGCGTTTTGGGCTGGGTGATGAGTCAGTCAGGACATTGCCTTTTATACATAGAGATGAATTGTTGCAAGGAAACTGCAAGTTATATTTGGGTGTAATTTCCAGCCTAAACAAACACTTAAGTCGTCCACATGGCTAATGCTGTGCTACATCAGAGAAGCTAAAAGGATGTCTGTTACGTATATAAATGGAAAAAAAGGAACTAGAAGTGACAGAATAGAAGTAACTGCACCGAATTATTAATTAAACATAAATGTATAGTAAGAGAACGTTGTATCTAAACGTATTATGTTGTGCAGCCAAGCTGCAGCATTTAAAATGCAGTCTACATAAACGATGAAGAAATTGCTGTATTACACCAACTGAAGATGGGGCGAAAATCCGAAATGCGTCTTGGTATAAATAAAGCTGTATAATAAGTATCTGGTTGCTGTCATTCTTCAAGCAGTATAATCCTGCAGCCGCGGAGCTCAACCATCATTATGATGAATAACCTATCATGTCTTCCTCTCTTCACACACGAATAGAACAGAAAAAATAATCCCTGAGGTTGGTACTAAGTATCTTACACATGTTCTTTGAAAAAGCCGCGCCCAAAATCGCGGGGAAGGAGGGGAGAGGGGGGTTTTAGAGCTCGGTTCCTATTTGAGCTTCAAATGTGGGTAAAAAGTTTTTGGCTTAGCCCGGACCAGCGGCCACTTGTATAGCCATTCGAATATTTGTGTAACTGAAGCTATGTAACAGTATTTTAAATAGGGCTTAAACAACGAACTGAAGCTAGCACCCAGGCGTATTGCGTAAATCGATTTTAACTGCGCCGAAATAATGTTCAGCTAATGGCACCATTTGCGTACGAACCGTTTGGATTTTACGTGCGAAAACTGTAGCCTCGTTCGGATTTTATGTGCGAAAACAGTCACCTTCAAATAAGTCAGGACTGGAGCGAGACTGATGGTTCAAATTTGGTCCACCTTTGTATGGGCTATTGAAACTATTTGAAAAAAAAACTTGCTTCTTTTGGCTTTTACTTGCAGAAAACACGGTTTTCTGGGAGGTTTCTGAAGCGCGCTACTTCTGTACTTTAAACTGGTACGAATCGGTTTAAACTTTGCATGAACGTAGGCATATCGATAAAGTCAAAAGTAAATTATTTTTATCGAATAATCTTTATCTGCTGTGGAGATATGGTGATTTAAAGTCCAGCTATATGTAGCACGTAAAATGCGTACTTACGTAAACTGAGTGCGCGGAAACGGTATAAAACGAATCAAATACATAAAAAATGCTTTCTTACGATAAAATTGAAAAGCGACTTGCAAAAATCTAGCTTCATTCAGATTTTACATGCAGAAACTACTTTTTAGTGAGTACTTTTAGGTGCGAGACTTCTATGTTTACAACTTGCGAGAATCAGGTCAAGTTTTACCAAAATGGTTCAAATGGCTCTGAGCACTATGGGACTTAACATCTGAGGTCATCAGCCCCCTAGAACTTAGAACTACTTAAACCTAACTAACCCAAGGATAACACACACATCCATTCCCGAGGCAGGATTCCAACCTGTGACCGTAGCGGTCGCGCTGTTTCAGACTGTAGCGCCTAGAACCGGTCGGCCACACCGGCCGGCCAACATGGTTCGAGAGGCAATAAAAAACCTAGGCCTGCACCTCATCAGTCGGCACCTGAGATAACAGAAATCTACATTGGTTGCCAAGCTATGGAGGTCTAATGTCAAAATTTAGTTAGCGTAAAAAAAAAAAGTGGGAGCCAGAATTCAAAATGCTCCAATCCCAGAAAAAAGCGAATATGGCCTCGGCAGAGCTAGGAACTGGAACTAGCTTTTCGTCTTATATGGCTGCTATAAAGATGTTTAAACCAAAACATATTGACACATTCGCGCTTTCTTACGAGTTAACCCTACTTTCCCAGCGCAGTGAGCTCTCTCAGACCTACCACGTATATGGTGAGCGGTGTAAGAACAAATAGACCCAAAATTATGTGCTTCTAGAGAGTGGGATGGTGATATATGCATCATAAACTCCAATGCCAAATTGCTTCATATGTCATGATATGACAAATGTCATGTCAGATGACATGACTGCATGTGTCATGTTATATGATATATCATGTGTTGTGTTACTTTACTTGGCACGATGTGTTATATTAATGACATGGATACTGTCACTAACAAGTCAAGATGTTTTGATATAAATATCTATGGAGTTCCAAGATAAGTCGAAATGTCATTTCCCTTCTTTTATATCCGTAACTCTGCCCAGGACATATTCACCTTTTTTTTAAAGCTACGATAGGGGCATTTTTCATTCTGGCTCGTAGTTGTTCAACGTACAGTTAAATTACCCTAAAGCAACAGCAGGCTGATGCACGGGACTCTGTAAAAGGAAAGGGCCCTTGCTAATATTCCGTTGTGGGCAAGGGCCGGAGGGGAAAACTAGGGGATTCGCTTCACCCGCTCGTAATCGGCTGCTCCCTCGTGCTTTTCCGTGGCCGGTGTTTTTATTTACCCTCGTTAAGCATGCGGCACGAACCGCGAGCCACCGGCGTTCGGCGGGCGAGTTCGCTCGTTAGGCGGAACAATGGCGCCCCCTGCGCGCTGGCTGTGCACACGGCCACAAGTGTCCCCCGCGTCGCACTACGACTCGCACGTCAGTCTGTGCGTGACACTGCGAGCTCTCCACGTGGCATTTTAAATCCCAGTTGGCGGGCGAACAGAGGTCTGGGACTGCAAGAACAACATTCACTGTTAACTATTACCAATTGTCCTTTGTGGCCCTAAAAATATTTATAGAAAATTCTCTTTCTGTTGCGAACCGTCTCACTTTGGCATTCGTGCTGAGCAACGAAATTTTCTACTTGCAACTGTCACGAGATTTGCACACTCAATCCGTTACGTGACAGATTGGGTCAACAGGACTGGTGTCAGCATCTCTTGGTGCATAGCAATGCCAAACCCTGAACCTTTGGCTAAAATATGCAAGTGTTTCTAGATTTTAAAGGAAGAAGTATTACAAGAGGTATTCAACTTAAGTTACAATCTGGAGATTAAAATCTGAAAAATAATAATGAAGGACTAAATACAGGGTGGCGCACGAAATGTGTTACAATTTTTTTAAATATAAACTCTATTGTCAATACAATCTGAAAGGAACATATACTACAATGAATAGCCGTCCATGGAGATTTGTTCTAACTCAGCACATGCTCAATATGTCCTCCATTTCTTCGAAGGAAAATTGTCCAAGAAGTCCGTGACAGGAAATTGCTGCCCACACTGTAATCCTCGGAGAATAATGTTGTCGTTCATGAAGCACTTGTGGGTTTTCAGTGGCCCAAAAGAGCACATTTTGTTTGTTTTAACCACACCGTCTAAATGAAAATGCGCCTCGTCTGAAAACCAAAAGTTGTTGAGAGTTTCTTCCCTACCCTCCGCCCACTGAGCAAACAGTAGTCTCTGCTGCTTGTGTTCTTCAGTGAGCTTCTGTGCACAGGTCATCTTGTATGGGGACATATGGAGGTCACTTTTAAGAATGCTTTGAACGGAGCGTCTGGATATTCCCAGTTGCACTGCTGCCTTTCTACACGATTTCCCGGGACTTCTCTGTACAGCAACTCGTACCGCTTCAATATTCTCCGGCGAACAAAGAGGCTTAGGCCGAGGTCGCTTCGCTTCCAATACTGTTCCTTCCTGTACAAATTTATCGTACAACCTGTGGATGGTCTTCTTGAAAGGGACCCATCGTGTGTTAAACTGTTGTGGAAAACGTCTCTGAATTACAACAAGGCTTTTCATTTCATGAAAAAGTAACACAATTGGCGATCGTTGCTGTGTCGTCAGTCTTCCATTGTCAGCCATTGCTGCTTACTAGTCTCCTAGCGGCAGTATCGTGAATTACACGTCATTTCGTAACTCATTTGTTTTTCCAAGCTCTGCTGGTACTGCTGTAGAAATCCCAGCGGGATATCTAATGTGCGTCGTAAATTGTGAAAGAAACAATTGGTAGCACATTTCGTGCGCCACCCTGTACATAGTGGACAAGAAGTATATAGCTACAAATTTTTTATAATATTTCATGTATAGGGGTTAGAGAGTTAAGCTACTAATTTCAGAAATTTAATATATAATCACTTAAAATAGCGTTACGGTGTTTTAGCAGTTAAGACATAAATTAGTAATAAAAACAAAGACAACAATATTAATGTTATGGTGTAGTCTGTCTGTAAACAAATGGCAAGCAGCCCCTGTGGTGGAGGAAGTGATCTTTGCTGGTAGGAAGCCTAGATAATTAAGAATCAGTTTCTCATCCAGTAGTGCAGTGCAGCGTGGTTCGAGTTACATAGATTTTGTCAACGTGCATTTCCTGCATTAGTTATATAAGTTACAAATTTTCTGTATTCTGTGCATTGTTAGCACATTTAGAGGAAAGGAAACACTCCCAGCCCGCTTCCGAGAACTGCACAGCCACTCTTTAAAAGGCGCACTGCAGAAGGGCCGCTTGGACAGACAAAGTAAGGACTCACCAGCTCACTCTTCAGTCTACAGATTATATGAGGTGTGACATGGTGTAAAATGGGGCAATAGTCAGCAAGAATTTGGTTCTAAAAATCGATAAAAGTAATAAAAATTAAAAAACCAGATAGGAAATAATCATCAAGAATGCAGTATGCCACACATAAAATTCGGAAATTATGTGCTAAAGTTTCTTTCAAATAATGGGGATCAATACTACATGCTTTAACACACAACGATATATATTTCTTAATGTAACCAAATAAACTATTTTTCATCAACTTAGTAAGTGAATGAAACATAGTTTGATATACAAATGTTTTGTTAAATGCTATGATTAACATTTATTTGTTTATGAAATTCGAAACCGTCAACTATTAATTATTATACTATATACCTCCACTATCATTACGAATGTAATTTATTTAAAAATCTATTGTACAACAGATGATTTATTGAAATACAGGTCAGTTTTATCGTCACTAGCAACATAAAAGGATGTTACCAGAGTATAAAATTTGTGGTAAACGATATATTATTACATTATATTTTTTAACTTCAAACTAGTATTAATTGTTCTAGATATGTAGAGTATCCTGCTGAAATTGGGTTTTTAAATTTTCTCTTGCAGAAAAAAATTATAAATTCTTCAACTATGACACTGCTTAGCCTTCTTCTTGTGGCCAATCTTTTTATGGAAGATTTTGAGGAGCGAGCACTAGCCTCACCCACTTTTAAACCAACAGTATTTTGGCAATGTATTGATGATAGTTTTATAGTTTGCCCTCATGGTTTGGATCGTGCAGGAGTTCCTACAACATATGAACTCCATACCCGAAAACATAAAATTTACTATGGAGTTGGTGAAAGAGGGTTACCTGCCGTTTTTAGACATCTTGGTGCGACGTAAGAGCAATGGCACACTTAGTCATTCAGTATATAGAAAGTCCACTCACACAGACCTTTACTTGCAAGCCGCTATTTGCCACCATCCGGTACAAACGATGGGTGTTTTACAGACATTGATTCACCGAGCCCGTCATCTCTGACACCGATAGTTTGCAAACGGAACTGGAGCACCTGCAGACTGTATTTCTGAAGAATGGATATTCGTCCCAGCAAGCGGAGAGAGCCCTGCAGACCTGTAAACGACGGAGAAAAGAAGAGGAAGAGGCCTTCAACACGACCGCCCATTTATCATATATTGGTAATATTTCAGTGCAAATAGGCAGAATACTAAGAAAATATAATCGAGACGCCGGTTTTCAATTGAATTCGGCATGGAATCCAATCGTTGAAAAACTTCGTGTTCTTCGTAGCCGGCATAGTTCTGTGATGGAACCACGGAAGACAATCGAATTGCTATCGATGCGGCGAGTTCTTACCACGGAGGCGCGCGACGCAGCAGAATCGAACGCGCTCAAGTAGCGCACGTGCAACGCCAAGTGAATCCACCACGCATGTAGCGGCGCTCCTTAAATACCAGAGCTCACAAGGGAACCTCCCCATCGCACCCCCCTCAGATTTAGTTATAAGTTGGCACAGGGATAGGCCATGAAAAACTGAACACAGATCAATCGAGAAAACAGGAAGAAGTTGTATGGAACTATGAAAAAAATAAGCAAAATATACAAACTGAGTAGTCCGTGTCCAAGATAAGCCACATCAAGGTACGGGTACACCGATGAGCACCGTGGTCCCGTGGTTACCGCGAGCAGCTACGAAACGGGAGGTCCCTGGTTTAATCCTCCCTCGAGTGAAAAGTTTTAATTTTTTATTTTCAGACAATTATCAAAGTTCATGCACTCAGACATGATCAACTTCGCTCTCCAAAATTCCAGGACATGTTCAGATTTGCTTGGACACATGCAGGATTTGACGGTCTACACACGGAAAAACTTGAAAACGTTAAAAACGTACGTTTTGACAGAGCACAGGGAAAACTGTGCGACTGTGAAACTTGCATTCATTTGTTGCAATTTATGTGACAAACTCTTATGTCTTCATCACTTTTTTGGGAGTGATTATCAAATCCACAAGAAAACCTAAATCGGGCAAGGTAGAAGAAAGTTTTTACCCATTCGCCAAGTGTGCAAGTTAGGTGGGTCGACAACATATTCCTGTAATGTGACGCACATGCCGTCACCAGTGTCGTATAGAATATTTCAGACGTGTTTTCCTGTGGAGGAATCGGTTGACCTATGAATTTGCGATCAAATGTTTTGGGTTCCTATTGGAGAGGCACGTCCTTTCGTCTACTAATCGCACGGTTTTGCGGTGCGGTCGCAAAACACAGACACTAAACTTATTACAGTGAACAGAGACGTCAATGAATGAACGGTCAGATCGTAACTTTGCGAAAATAAAGTAAGTAAAATTTTTACTCGAGGGAGGACTCGAACCAAGGACCTCTCGTTCCGCAATTACTCACTCTAACCACGGGACTACGGCGCTCCTCAGCTTACACACTCCTTGATGTTGCATATCTATACTTGGACTACTCAGTTTGTATAATTTGCTTATTTTTTCATAGTTACACACAACTTCTTCCTGTTTTCTCGATTGATCTATGTTCAGTTTTTCAAGGCCTATCCACTGTGTCAATTTATAACTAAATCTGAGGGGGGTGCGATGGGGAGGTTCCCTTGTCAGTGCGTTTTCGTCAGTATCACCTGAAGATGGCCAGAAGACTCTGCGCCGAAATATTGTCGCAGTAAGTTATAAACATTGACAGTTCTCCCGAAATTTTGTGGAACAGTATGTACTCCGGCAAAGTTTTAAATCTCGCAATGTAGAACTAATTTTCAGCTTCAGTCGTTACGCTGTCTAGAGTTCAGTGACGTACCATAAGTGTAATGGTTCGACAGATTCTGTAGGATTAATGATGTTGACAAAACCAGACGATTATTGTTTAAATGGTTTACCGAAAAATATTCACACATGTATCAATGGCGACCTAATATAAATTGCAGATTAAAATGGAAAAAGCAGCAGTTAGAACGTAATTAATGTATGTAGGGCGAGAAGAGCATCGAATACAGAACCACCTTTAAGCAAAGTTGTTTTAACTGCACATCAATTTACGAAAATCAACAGCAAACATTCAGGCAGTTTCCTACTGTCAATCACGACATACACTAAAGTGTGTAGTCCTAATCAATCATTGCGAAAATGTTTAATGAATATATCACACACGAATATTAACATCAACTGCAGCAAATAATAAGTTTACAGCTGCCTCATTTCCTGTACAAAAAGTTAAAGTTTGTAATGTCGTTCAAAACCAATCAACAAAAACACATTCTAAAAGTAAAAGTACAGTTAAAAGCTGAAGTACGTAACTTGCACTCACAGAACTATTCCAAATCCAGTGAAAAGTTAAGGAATGTAATTCACGTTCGTAAAATTATTCCAACAAAAAGTTAAAAGTTCGTAATTCACGTAGCTGCTAGGCTGAACTCTACTCTCGGCCAACACACCGACAGTGCCCGAACAAAGCATAATGACCACAAACCAGCAAAAGACCAAAGACCACGCACATCCTACAGTTCATCCTCAAATACTTTCTGTAACGTCGCACGCAACTTAACCCGTTAGGCGCTTAAATAACGACGACCATTCAAATTTATATCTACTTGGACATACATATTGGATACTGGAGTGCTCTTAATATTATTTAAATCTTTTTGTGACCTTTTATTGAAATCCAACACATTATTAAACAAGTTATTAACAAAATTCACAAAGAATACCTGTATACAGTTTTGCAATAGGATAAAAATATTTAAATTTATAAATATGTATGACTAGTTTGAAGAATGAGTCTCCTCCTGCTCTTTAGATGGATTATCTTTCATTTTCATCTTTCATTCATTACAGTTCGCACCTCCGTGGCGGTTTTATACTATTTTTATTAGTGGCCATTTACATAACTAATCAGTCAAAGCATGTTAAATAAAAAAGTAATTGTCGTATAGCATTGTTGGCTAGTATGCCCGACGAGGTCGGTTCAGCCACACATTGTGGAAACACATTAGAGTCGAGCCTCATTATTGTGGCGTACGTTAGCGACCTTTGCTACGGAGGCGGGTACCATATCAAATGGTAAACTGAGGAATCTTATTCACCAGCAAGATTAGGTCAGTCTAGCAGACTCATGCTGTCTTCATACTACGTGTAACTGTGGAATATTTATAGTACTGGCACCTCTGCATATAAACTTTTAATAAACTCTCCTGTATTTCTTTGTACACATGCATGGTTCAAATGGCTCTGAGCACTATGGGGCTTAACATCTGAGGTCATCAGTCCCCTAGAACTTAGAACCACTTAAACCTAACTAACCTAAGGACATCACATACATCCATACCCGAGGCGCGATTCGAACCTGCGACCGTAGCGGTCGCGCGGTTCCAGACTGAAGCGCCTAGAACCGCTCGGCCACCTAGGCCGGCACACATGCATGATTTGAAAATTATTGTGGTATTTACTCATGTCGTCAGGTTTCATTTTACACTCCAGATGATCAGATCGCTCCAGTGGTTCAGTTGCTACTAATAATGTAATCTATTGTAATTAAAACAATTCTAACGCTCTTAATACACGGTCCAGTCACATTAATGTGAGCCTAAGTCAGAATAACCACTTTTGCAGCGTGGACGTGCCGCTAGATAGTCACTGAGGTTCTGGAAGGCGCCAAAAGGGATGTGGAGCCACGCCCACCCCAGTGCTGTCGCCGGCTGCGCAAGATCCCACAGCTGAAGATCCGTGGCGTGAAGAGCGCGATCGAGGTAGTCGCACAGATTCTCGATTGCGTTAAATCTGGGGAGTTTGGTGGCCAGTGGAGTAAGGTAAACTCATCCTTGTGCTCTACAAACCGTGCTGCGTGCTGCGAGCGGTGTGACACGTTGCATTGTCCTGCAGGCAGATGCCATAGTGTGAAGTGAAACAAAACGCATGTAGGGGTCGGACATGGTCCCCAAGGATAGTCGCAAATGTTTGTTGGTCCATTGTGTCTTCCAGAATGGCGAGATCACCTACCGAATGTCACAAAATTCCACAGACCACAACACTCCCACCTATGGCCTGGGCCCTCCCGACGATTGATGCAGTGCCGTATACGTCATATCTGTCAGATAAAGCGTAAAAAGGCCACCTGTCGCCCCTCAGAGGACGTCCAGTTGAGGTATTGGCTTGCAAATTCCAGCCTTCATCACCGATCAGTAGTGATATTGGCTGCATGAACCGGGTGCCTGCTGCAGAGGTTTGTACCCAGCAAAGTTCGCTGAACAGTCGTTAATGAGACACTATTGGTAGCCCCTTGGCTCATCTGAGTGGTCAGTTGTTCAACAGTTGCTCGTCTATTCGCCTGTACACATCTCCGCAGCCGTCGTTCATACCTGTCATCTATGTCCCATGGTACACCATATTTGCCTCGGCGCCAATGGTGCATGGCGCCTTTTGCCATGCACGGTATACTTCAACAGCGGCACGCGAACAGTTTACAAGTTTAGCCGTGTCGAAAATACATTTACCCCTGGTCTGAAAGCCAATGGTCATGCCGTTTTGGACGTCAGAGAAATCGTTCCGTTTTCGCATTACGACAACGACTGCGCTGAGCGCGCCCCACAGACACGCTTTATGTAGCGTCCACTGTTAGTGACGCCACATGTCATCTGTGAGTGGCTATTGCGCTTTGAAGTCGAACATAGGCGGCGGTCACATTAATGTCTCTGGAACACGTATTCATTCTAGAATTATGTTGAAATTGCAATGAGATCGTGCCATAGCTGCGACTATTTTAGCGTACGCGTACTTGGTCCTTGTGTATCATGTTTGTCGGATCTGTAAGGTAGTTTCGTCCATGTTAGCTGGTATTGAGTCCTCTCGACCCTTCAGCCAAGCGTGCACGCTCGAACCTCTGGGAAGACTCCGCAGTTGGTGTCCAGACACCAAACTACCGCCGACCGGTGTGGCCGAGCAGTTCTAGGCGCTTCAGTCCGGAACCGCGCTGCTCCTACGGTCGCAGGTTCGAATCCTGTCTCGGGAATGGATATGTGTGATGTCCTTAGGTTAGTTAGGTTTAAGTAGTTCTAAATCTAGGGGACTGATCACCTCAAATTTTAAGTCCCATAGTGCTTAGAGCCATTTGAACCATTTGAACCAAACTACCTGCGTTCCCCACCCGATCGGTTAGCCACAGTGTGCTGTCGATGCAGTACCCATTGCGTCGCGCTCGGCAATCCGGCTTCTTGTAATGCTACGAGCTCTTACTGTAAGGTCAAAATAGAATTAAAATCTATCTTGTATCAATGTTTCAGTGATACAGAATGGCGTTTTATTTTGTTTCTGGTGCCACAGCAAGAGATAGTTGGTCTGAATAATTCCCACATTAACTGATGACGGCTGGTTAGACGATACTGGGACGCAGCAGCACACGTTAGTTCTGAAATGTGACATTTTTCAAATGGTTATTAATGTCTGTTTACGCTTCTTACATCAGAGAGTTTTCAGATGAATCGTGTTTTGTGCTCCATCGGACAGATCGTCTTTGGCATGTACAGCCCTGCAAAAATCGCCCGAAGGGTACATGTCGGAGGAGGAAGCGTTGTGGTCTCAAAGTCAGTCAGTGCTATACAGTCATCCGCTGCACTTCTTCATTTCCGAAAGTACTGCAGAGGATGGTGTGAGAGAATCTGTTTCTGTCTTCGTCCATAGTGTGACAGCAGCAGTTTTGGTCTGTGCCTTCTCCTGTATCCCTTTGTTGCAGGGGACCTCCCCCTGGCCGGAGGGCGCGTCTTGTGTCCTGTGTGGACCGCCAGCGTACGACGCCCACATCTACCCAGTCTCTCGGATTGTTCTGATTTGCAGTTTAGTACTCCCGCGGCCCTGCTATTCCAGTAGCATAAGAAGAGCGGGTTCATTCAAATGAGGATGTGTCCGTCACGTCTTTCTGTACACTGTATCAGGAATGTAGTCTACATTGTGCCAGACTTAAATGTGGACCGGAATATACTCAACATCTAATTTCCGTGGGCCGAGTTAGTCGTTGTCACCGAGCACTAGCCACGCCTTCTTACGAAGATCACTCCCAGAAAGTGAACACTGGAATGCTATATTCTACGGAGTGCCATATTCGGTTGTTTGACTTCTTCAGATGCGCTGACTTGCATTTAAAACGTCTATGTCTATTATACTCCACAATCCACGTTATTGGTGGAGGTTACTTTGCGTACTACTGTCATTTTCCCACTTTTCTGTTCGAGTTGCGAATAGTCGAGTGATGAACGATAGCTAATAAGCCTCCGAATGAACTCAAATCTCTCAAATATTACCTTCATTTTATTTTTGCGGGATATACTAGTACGGTGCAGGAATGAATATATTGCTGGACATCGTTACGCACAACGTTAGCGTTGAAGCGTCTACACTTTCTTGCGCTTGGTAGGCGAAATTGCGGTCAAACGCTCTGGTCTTCCTTCGATGCTACACGGTCCGACCACATTAATGTGACAACCACCTATGTTATACGCCGACGTGCAGTAACCACTCGCTAACGGCGGATGGCAGCACTAGCATTGGAGGGTATAAAAGCACATATGGAAGTTGCGGCAAACAGTGCAGTCGTTGTCGTAATGCGGAAACCGAGCGATTTAACTGACGTCCAAAATGGCATGATGATTGTCTTTCGGAGCAAGGGTGAAACCATTTCCGAAACGGCCAAGTCTGTAAATTATTAGCATGCTGCTGTGGTTAAAACATACCGTACATACACTCCTGGAAATTAAGAACACCGTGAATTCATTGTCCCAGGAAGGGGAAACTTTATTGACACATTCCTGGGGTCAGATACATCACATGATCACACTGACAGAACCACAGGCACATAGACACAGGCAACAGAGCATGCACAATGTCGGCACTAGTACAGTGTATATCCACCTTTCGCAGCAATGCAGGCTGCTATTCTCCCATGGAGACGATCGTAGAGATGCTGGATGTAGTCCTGTGGAACGGCTTGCCATGCCATTTCCACCTGGCGCCTCAGTTGGACCAGCGTTCGAGCTGGACGTGCAGACCGCGTGAGACGACGCTTCATCCAGTCCCAAACATGCTCAATGGGGGACAGATCCGGAGATCTTGCTGGCCAGGGTAGTTGACTTACACCTTCTAGAGCACGTTGGGTGGCACGGGATACATGCGGACGTGCATTGTCCTGTTGGAACAGCAAGTTCCCTTGCCGGTCTAGGAATGGTTCAAATGGTTCAAATGGCTCTGAGCACTATGGGACTTAACATCTTAGGTCATCAGTCCCCTAGAACTTAGAACTACTTAAACCTAACTAACCTAAGCACATCACACACATCCATGCCCGAGGCAGGATTCGAACCTGCGACCGTAGCAGTCCTGCGGTAGGAATGGTAGAACGATGGGTTCGATGACGGTTTGGATGTACCGTGCACTATTCAGTGTCCCCTCGACGATCACCAGTGGTGTACGGCCAGTGTAGGAGATCGCTCCCCACACCATGATGCTGGGTGTTGGCCCTGTGTGCCTCGGTCGTATGCAGTCCTGATTGTGGCGCTCACCTGAACGGCGCCAAACACGCATACGACCATTATTGGCACCAAGGCAGAAGCGACTCTCATCGCTGAAGACGACACGTCTCCATTCGTCCCTCCATTCACGCCTGTCGCGACACCACTGGAGGCGGGCTGCACGATGTTGGGGCGTGAGCGGAAGACGGCCTAATGGTGTGCGGGACCGTAGCCCAGCTTCATGGAGACGGTTGCGAATGGTCCTCGCCGATACCCCAGGAGCAACAGTGTCCCTAATTTGCTGGGAAGTGGCGGTGCGGTCCCCTACGGCACTGCGTAGGATCCTACGGTCTTGGCGTGCATCCGTGCGTCGCTGCGGTCCGGTCCCAGGTCGACGGGCACGTGCACCTTCCGCCGACCACTGGCGACAACATCGATGTACTGTGGAGACCTCACGCCCCACGTGTTGAGCAATTCGGCGGTAGGTCCACCCGGCCTCCCGCATGCCCACTATACGCCCTCGCTCAAAGTCCGTCAACTGCACATACGGTTCACGTCCACGCTGTCGCGGCATGCTACCAGTGTTAAAGACTGCGATGGAGCTCCGTATGCCACGGCAAACTGGCTGACACTGACGGCGGCGGTGCACAAATGCTGCGCAGCTAGCGCCATTCGACGGCCAACACCGCGGTTCCTGGTGTGTCCGCTGTGCCGTGCGTGTGATCATTGCATGTACAGCCCTCTCGCAGTGTCCGGAGCAAGTGTGGTGGGTCTGACACACCGGTGTCAATGTGTTCTTTTTTCTATTTCCAGGAGTGTAGAAAAGTGACGTTGTGCACAAGGGGCACTGAGGCAACTGTGGCGCACCAGAGGTCATAGAATACAGGACTGAACGACAGCTGAAGGCGTGTACGGGCGAATAGGCGTGCAACTGTTGAGCAACCTAGGAGTTACCAGCAGTGCCTTCTCAATCACTGTACAACGAAAATTGCTGCGTATGGGCCTCTGTAGCAGGTGTCTGGTCGTGCTGACTACTCTTAATTGGCGATGAAGGCTGGTATTTGCACGCCAATACCGCAACTCGACATCCACTGAGTGGCGTCAGGTAGCGTTTTCAGATGAATCGTGTTTTGTGCTCCATCGGACAGATCGTCTTTGGCATGTACAGCCTTGCAAAAATCGCCCGATGGGTACATGTCGGAGGAGGAAGCGTTGTGGTCTCGGGAATGTTTTTGTGACATTCTCTGGCTGATCTCATCATTATAGAAGGACCAATGGATCAACAAAAGTTCGCGTTTGTCCTTAGGGACCCTGTCCACGTTTATATGTAGTTTGCTTTGCCTCGGCACGATGGCAGGGCAATGCAACGTTACACACAGCTCGTAGCGCACGTGCGTAGCTCTAGGAGCACTAGGACGAGTTTGCCATATTCCCCTGGCCACAAAAATCCCTGGATTAAAACCCAATCGAGGATCTGCGGGAACACATCGATCGGGCTGTTCGCGCCATGGGTCCTCAACCGAGAAACCTTGCAAAGCTGGCCACAGCTTTAGAGTCGGTATGACTCCACATCCATGTCGGTACCTTCCAGGAACTCATTGGCACTCTTCCTGCACGTCTGTGCATTAAAATGTTGTTATTCAAGCTTTTGACAGGTGCTCACATTAATGTGAGTGTACCATGTATTTCCTCTATCAGTACTATATCGCAAAGGTTCCAGACTAACCAGCAATACATCTACATCTACATACATACTCCGCAATCCACCATACGGTGCGTGGCGGAGGGTACCTCGTAACACAACTAGCATCTTCTCTCCCTGTTCCACTCCCAAACAGAACGAGGGAAGAATGACTGCCTATATGCCTCTGTACGAGCCCTAATCTCTCTTATCTTATCTTTGTGGTCTTTCCGCGAAATATAAGTTGGCCGTCTAACATTCTGCGTGGTGTCTGTTTGTTATATATCGTGTCTCCCTACCACTTTCGCGCAACGACGCTCTGAGCGTGTTTTTTAGGGAATTGACTAGTTTGAACCTGGGACATGACATGTAGAGTTCAGAAGAGTTCAGTGAGACTAGCGATGATATAACCAAATAGTTAATGATTTCAGCGTCAGCTCCACTGCACTCCCTGTAAAAGAATCTTAATACTAACTAAAGTGGAAGGGGTTCAAGGCTTTCCTATTTTTAGTTAGCTGGTAAAATAACGTCGGAAAAGCAGTTACGTTTACCATTGGAAATTTTATTCTACTCACCAAACCTTGTTTATAAATTGCACTATTGATAAAAGGAAATGTTTTAATACAGGATGATAAAAACCAACTGCGTTCAACAAAAATGTGAACGAATATTCCCTGAATGGGTTTCCAAGTTCTACAATGGATCGAAGGACGACCTATGCCATATCACATCTATAATCTAGGTTTAAATTAAGTTTCACAAAAGAGAAAACTATCAAAATGGTCTACAGTGACCCTCAATTATCTTTAATTACTTATCTAACTTGTCGTAAATTACAGTGGCTGATGTGGCTTCTCTATAACTATATAACAGAAAAATCATCGCGTTTCAGATTTTTACTTCAAGTGGCAAATGTGAACACCATGAGCTTTAATTGACGATCGACACTAGTATTACGCAAAAAGGGGGTGTAACAGATGAGACTTCTGCAGTTCTGAGTGAAGCTATATGCGCTGTTATGCGGCATCGTGTGCGTTCATTACCTTGTCGGTGTTCGTCAGGGGGCGGCGGGCAGCACAGCTCTGCTCACCTCGCCGTCTCGGAAGCAACTCTCTCCTAACTTCTCCTTACTACAATTTACCGAAGTTGGTTTAAAAAAACTATCTGGCTGTGTTTTCATCTGACCAATCAGGGTCTCAATGTTAACCTTAAGCTCCGCCTACAAAAATTGCGTCTATCCAATGAGAAACGTTATACTTTTCGTAGTGGGGCAATGTTTTTAAAGTTTGCAACGTAACAGAGACACGAAAAAAAGTCTCACGCTAAAACTTGCAGCTGGTGTAGCCCTTTTTGTGTTATCGTAAGATCTATACTGTTCTTCTGGAGGGCTCTATCTTTTAACATGGGCTGGGGGGTGGTCCTGACGTAACAGAGACGCGAAAAAGTCTCACGCTAAAACTTGCAGTTGGGTTGGCCATTTTTGTGTTATCGTAAGATCTATACTGTTCTTCTGGAGGGCTCTAGCTTTTAACATGGGCTGATGGGTGGTCCTGACGTAACAGAGACGCGAAAAAGTCTCACGCTAAAACTTGCGGCTGGGGTGTGGTCCTAGCGGTTAGCTGGCGACGTGGGGGTCCGTCCCTTATCGTAGGGCCTTCTAGCTTAACACGCTTCTGCTCTCGGCTTCTGTTCTCGTTTCTCCCCGCGGAACTGCGTCTGACTCATGGTGTGAAGGTATGACATGCATTTAGGCATTCTTGTGTTAGTCTGTGGTATTCCATTTGCTCACTCGTTACTCGTATTACTTTGGTTAATTTAATGTCACGATTTATTCGGAGCTATGTGACATACTACTGGATTTGCTTATCATGTCAGGGTTTTCATGGAAGGTGTTGGATTTGCCTGACACCTTACAGCCGCAGTAAAATTGAACTGCAGACAGCCTCAAATGCTGGTTCTCTAAATTTCCTCAGTAGCGATTCACGAAAAGAACGCCTCCTTTCCTCCAGAGACTCCCACCCGAGTTCCTGAAGCATTTCCGTAACGCTCGTGTGATGATCACACCTACCAGTAACAAATCTAGCAGCCCGCCTCTCAGTTGGTTCTATGTCCTCCCTCACTCCGACCTGAAAGGGATCCCAAACGCTCGAGCAGTACTCAAGAATAGGTCGTATTATTGTTTTATAAGCGGTCTCCTTTACAGATGATACTCGAGTATCAGTGGAACAAAGTTTGTTTAAAGTTATTCACGAGCATTCTTCCAGTGAATCTATATCAATTTGCCTGTCCTAAAATTAATTTTATGTATTTCAATCACGCATCTGCCAATTTCGAAACACCCCACGGCCATGCCGCAAGAGGGTGCGAAACGGGAGGGCTGAAAAAGCATAAGACCCTTTGCTGCTTCGGAGCGCGTTCCAAGTTTTGCCGAATGATTCTTAACGGTCCATAGTGGTACCACCCTGTACACCAGACCAAATATTCTAGTCGTGCTACACTCCAACGGGGCGCGATCACGCTGAATGTGGTTGCACGCCCACGATATACTTAGAGAAGTACGGAATTGTCTGGGTGGTGGTGGTGGTGGTTGTTGCGGGAGAGGGGGGAGGAGGATGTGTCACGGGTGTCAGCAGTGTCAAATTTTGTCAAGCACGACGTCCTGTTGCTCATCGCACTGCGAACTGTCGTTTCCAGCCGCGAAATGTGTGGGAATCAATTGACGACCGTTATACCGACCACTGAGACCTTTTGTGTCGATTCCGAGCGGCGGTGTGTCTGAAATTCTTTCCTCAGCCACCCGTAAGAAAACTACGTGATTCAAAAGCTGGAAGTCGCGGTTCGGAGCCCCATCGCAGAGGTGTCGAGAGAGGGGTCGAACGTCAGTGAGAGAGGCTGACGTGTGACACGTCCACACCCTGGCGTTGGTCAGGACAATGTTAAAATATGGGCATTGTGATATCATTAACTTACCTTACACATGACGTTCTGAGCTGTGGTCCTTTTTCGCAAGTGTCGGCACCTTGCTGTTTGAAGTGTCGCCGAGTGCGAGTGTGACGTCACAGGCTGGCGCTCTTTTCCTCCATTACAGAGGATGGCTGTAAACATCTTTGAGCCTAATTTCAAACTTATGCGTCACAATGGAGAGCCGGCCGCGGTGGTCTAGCGGTCCTAGGCGCGCAGTCCGGAACCGCGCGACTGCTACGGTCGCAGGTTCGAATCCTGCCTCGGGCATGGATGTGTGTGATGTCCTTAGGTTAGTTAGGTTTAAGTAGTTCTAAGTTCTAGGGGACTGATGACCACAGATGTTTAGTCCCATAGTGCTCAGAGCCATTTGAACCACAATGGAGACAGTTACGGTGTTCCATAAAAGTGACTCTCCAATTGTGTTTCGCAGTGTAAATTATGAATAATAATGGTCCTACAACAGTGT
Source organism: Schistocerca nitens (assembly GCF_023898315.1). Classification (NCBI taxonomy): domain Eukaryota; kingdom Metazoa; phylum Arthropoda; class Insecta; order Orthoptera; family Acrididae; genus Schistocerca; species Schistocerca nitens. The sequence goes on from NC_064615.1 coordinate 357,481,716, forward strand.
CGTGGGTCATGCACGTTTATATCTCCGTTAAGAATAAACATGCTGCATATTCCGTACGCTGGTATTTTATTCATTAGGCGATAGCGTGCGGCTCTATCGAACGCTTTCCGGAAGTCAAGGAACATGTCATCAACTAGCTCAAATTCACGCAGTTGTTATTTGCAGGATCCATGTTGATTGTTACAGAGAAGATTTTCAGTCCCGAGAAAGGTCGTAATGGCTTAAATTCTACAACAGTCTGACGCCAGCGTTATACGCCTGTAATTATGTGCGTCCATTCCACAACCCTTCTTGAAAAAGGGAATGAGGTGCGCATTTTTCTAATCATTTAGAACGCTTCGTTTCTCCTGCAACATAAGACCGCCTGCTGTTGGATAAGAAGCAAGTTCTTTCGCTTATCTTGTGTGGAACCTTATAGGTAGAATCTTACAAGTATGGCGCATCAGAAAATGGATCAGAGCATTATGTATTTGAGCGCCTTTGTAGCCCGTTAGTTAGTAACTATTGTCGATGGATACGTATTTCTCTTCTGTCATTTTTCCTGTGTGCAAAATCGTTAGCCGGTCACCGCCGTAGCAAACGCGCCTCAGCTCTGTACCGCTATGGTTCCATAGCTTTAATTCTCAGGGGGCGAGAGTCAGCAAAAAAGTGGATCTAGATTAGCCACAGCGAAAACGAACCTAAACCCTCTGGAGGTTTCTAATTATCCTCGTTAGGCATGAAGGACGTTTTTCAAAAGCGTACTGCCAGACTGCACATAGATGTGCCACTGTCATTAGGAGGTCCTTAGAGACACAGACAGAACAGTCGACAAGGAGAGCAGAGCTGTATGAGAAGCATCACAAGCATCAAGCGGCATATGCGTTCATCAGTGCTTCATTATAGATTTTTAAACTCACATCGGGCGACGGATTAAATTCCAGAACAGCAAACACAATATTTGCTGGCGATGATCAAATGCCGCCTCTTTTCCCTCCTCTCTAACTATAACCATCAACTACGTTAGGGGAAACTAGTGTTCTACACTGGCCGACAAAAATGGTTCAAATGGCTCTGAGCACTATGGGACTCAACTGCTGTGGTCATCAGTCCCCTAGAACTTAGAACTACTTAAACCTAACTAACCTAAGGACATCACACACAGCCATGCCCGAGGCAGGATTCGAACCTGCGACCGTAGCAGTCGCACGGTTCCGGACTGCGCGCCTAGAACCGCGAGACCACCGCGGCCGGCGGCCGACAAAAAAAAAAGTGAAGCACCTGGTAGGGGAGGAGGGAACAAAATAACTTCACGAGTTGAAAGGGAATGTGATGTTATTTCAGCGCTTACGAAATCGAGTACATTGGCGAAGAATTTCGCAGTATGATCTCAGTTATCAATATGACGTTGCACCACATGTGGTCTGAATGCATGACAGGGTTTCGAAGGGTGTCACAAACCCGGTATTTCCTCTTTTGAAGCAAGCAGGCAGACAACTGCTAACTGGTTCTTGGTTTAATGGTTACTGGCACTCTGCTGAAGTTGACGTTCGATCCGATTCCGCACAAGTTCTATTGGGGACTAATATGAGCATCTTATGGCCATGGGAGTACCTCACAATAGCGCAGACGCTCCGTAGAGACACATATCGTGCGTCGAAGACCATTTCCCGTTGAAAAATGACGCCAGATACTGTCGCATGAGAGTTAACACATGAGGACGCTGGATGTCTGTGACGTACTATTTTCCCATCAAAGTTCCCGCAATCTCTGCCAGCTGTGACTTAAAATCTTACCTAATGGTTCGCCACACCGAGACGCCGGGCGTTACACAGTTATGGCTCTCCAAAACATTGAAGACTGGGACTTCTCCCCAAGCCGTCGCCGTACTCTTCGACGAAAGTCGTCTGGGGTGGTGCAGAACTGTAAGCCATCGCTGAACAAAATGCGACGCTGTTAATCAGCCGTCCATGCTTCCAGATCGTGACACCACTACAAACTAAGCTATTTGTGATGTGGTGTTACAGCAGCCCACGGATCCTGCTAGTCTCAGATTGATGGTGCAAGATGACACAGCACGTTGCGGAGAGTCCATTTCTTATTCTTGTCTGGCAGTCACAGAGGTGAAGGGGTTACGACGTGATCGGTGCACAACACGGCGATCCTCACTTGTAGCGGTCAGGCATGGTCGGAAACTTGACAACGAGTATGCCTTCCCACACATTCCCACGCAGTCCAACGTTGGGTCATTGTCACATCCGAATTCCCTATAAATCAGGATATTGCTCGATTTGACTAAGTGGTCAAACACAATGAGGCCCCTTTCAAACTTTGTCAGGTGCTGATAACGCTGTCTCACACGCGTGCGTTGCATCTCAGTGTTCCATGTATTATATACTCTACCAGACATGGCGACAGCACTTAACACGAAAAACGCTAATGCACTCTGGTGGCTGTTTTACATGTCACAGAGAATTGCAGTTTTCCATACACGCCTAGGGTGTGTACGTGTACATAGTAACACTGACATACCACTTCACTTTTTGGATCAGGCAACGTATTTTCATACGTTCACAAGCTGCTTCACCCGATAAGTGTGTACAAGACACTAAAGCACTCAAGTCAAGCAACACTCGATCCGATGGTAGAGGTTTAATGATGTCTCTCAAATTTCTTGTAAGTTAACCCTGATACTGCGAAAAAGCCAATGTCCCCACTATATACCTTGGATTAAAATAAGAGGAAGGGCATAAACATCAAGAGTGCAATGAGAATTCTACTGTTAAGCGCAGAGAAGAGAGTGGATATCTGGAAAGAGTACATTGAAGGCTTCTACGACAGGGAGGATTTGTCTGATAACGTGACTGAAGAAGAAATGGGAGTCTGCATGGAAGACGTAGTCAGAGATAAATAGTACTTTGAAAGACTATGACCAAATGCGGTAGAAGATATAGGTAACATTCCTTCGGAATTCCTGAACTAATTGGGATAAGTGGCATCCAAGTGACTGTCCAATTTGATGTGTAGAATCTATGAAACTGGAGACATAACACCAGACGTATGGAAAAATATCACCCACACAAGCCCGAAAATAGCAAGGGCAGGTAAGTACGAGACCTCTCATACAATCAGTTTAATGGCTCATGCATCCAAGTTGGTGACAAGAATAATATACAGAAGATCAAGAAGGGAAACTGAGTATCTATCAGACGACGATCGGCACGGCTTTCGGAAAAGTAAGGGCGCTACATAGGCAGCTCTGACGATGCGACTGGCAATGGAAGTGAGACTTCAGGAAAATCAGGAAACTATCATGGGATTTGTCGGCCCGGAAAACGCTTTCGGTTACGTAAAATGGTGCATGACGTTAAAAATTCTGAGAAAAATAGGTGTGAGCTACAGAGAAAGAAGGATAATATGCAATATGTATAAGAACAAAGAGGGAACAATAAGAATGAAAGAACAAGAAAGAAATGTTCGCATTATATAGGGTGTGAAAGAATATCGGTGATAATAACCGGAGATGACATTGCTATTCTCAGTGAAAGTGAAGAATTACAAGACCTGTTGACTGGAATGAACAGTATGAGTACAGAATATGGATTGAGATTAAACTGAAGGGAGGTCAACGTAATGATAAGTAGCAGAAATGAGATTAGCGATAAAATTAACTCAAATTGGCGACCACGAAGTAGACGAAGTTAAAGAATTCTCCTGTCTTGGAAGCAAAATAAGACATGACCGTCGAAACAAAGAAAGTAGTTTAGCACCGGCAAAGAGGTCATTCCTGGCTAAGAAAAGACTGCTAATATCGAACATCGTCCTTAGTTTGAGGAAGAAATTTCTGATACTGTGTGCTTGGAATACAGCATTGTATTGTAGTAAATCATGGACTGTGGTAAGAAGAGAATCGATGCGCTTTAGATGCGCTATAGAGGATGCTGAAAAATTGATAGATTTATAAGACAAGGAATGAGAAGATTATCCACAGAAACGGGGTAGAAAGGAACGCATAAAAACACTGACAGGTACCGTAGAAGGGGCTGGATGGTAGGTCATGTGTTAAGCCATCTAGGGGTAACTTCCGTGGTACTAGAGAGATTTGTTCGTCATGTAATGTCCAATCATCAGCAAAAATTTTTAGAAGTAGTTAACTGGAGCTGAAAAAGTGCGATATTTCTCGCTCATCTGACGTAACGCGCGGGTCACTAACTTACGAGACAGGGAGCAAGCCAGATCTGGATCGAATCCATGTGCCAGATTTATCAGTTGCGGCTCGTGAGTATACATTCTGGGTGTTCACATATTTTCAGATTCAGATGAATTTGGGAGTATGAAATTCATAGCATCTGCTATATAACAGTTATGCTTATCAACAAATTTATACATTTACAGCCACTGCCAATGATGGTGATGATGATGCATACCTTACCTGACAAAAGAGAGAATTGTTTTTGTGAAATTTTGTTGTTTTTTACGTAAGTAAGTACGGTTCAGGGCAATAACGAGACACTGTATAAGCTTTCCAACTCTCCATTTCGCATTTTTGTGTAAGTGAGAGTTTTCGTGCTTTTCCATTTTTTCGGACAAATGTCGCTAAGAGATGTATTCGCTTACGAATGTACTTCCACGCTGAAAATCGAATATTCTTATGGTGCACCCACACAACAACTTGTACTAACTGTAGACTTTCCTTGATCGCTTGTAGTCACGCTAATTTGATTTCGTCACTCTCTCTGACTCAAAGGATCTGTTCTCAGAGGCTCTAGTTCCTTTGCGGCTAACTTCTTCTGGTAATTTACTTTTCTCTTCCCAGAATGAGATTTTCATTCTGCAGCGGAATGTGGGCTCATATGAAACTTCCTGGCAGATTAAAGCTGTGTGCCGGACCGAGACTCGAACTCGGCATGTGCTCTACCGACTGAGCTACCCACGCACGAGTCACGACCTGTTCTCACAGCTTTACTTTTCTGTTAGCATTTAAAATCGATTCAACATACTTTATGTTTATACTCCACACGAAAACCGATTCCCGCACAGTAAACAACGAACTCAAAACACGAAGAGCAATTTGTGGAAATGATTAAACTCAAGTAGTAATGTCTACCATGTTGGTAGACTTGACTAGAATACAAATGAGGCGCCGGGATCCATAAGGGCCTAAAGCACACCGCCGTCGATCCCACGTTTAAGAGAATATCGGAGAAACCAGCCTTAACAGCGTTTCGTGGATTTTTATATATGTAATATGGGCCTACAGCACAGATAAACCTGACTCACCATAAGATCAACAGAGTTCAAAAGCATGAATACAGTGTGTAAACTTTTAGATGCAGACCTCTCCTAGTCCTGAATCGGTAGAAGTCGGTAAACGTCGGGAGGCTTCGGTAGGCACGCAGTTTCGACTGCTGCCAACATTACGTAGCTGACTGTGTTGTACAAGGTAGCCATTGTCGTCTGCTTCGTTATTGTTTTGCGCTGTACTATTCTGTGTGTTTTTATTGTGCAGTTGTGCTAAACATTATCAAAATGAGTGAAGAGGCAGTTGCTGGCCAATCTCGGTAGTCGCCAACAACCCCTACCGGTAGGCCTACGGTTAGAAGGAAACCAGTATTACGTAGCGATGCTCGCAAAATTATATTGCGTGTGATTGCATGCTGCGAAAGGGAAAGGGAGCAGAAAAAATTGCTTCACCCCATTTACAAATCTTCAGTGAGAGCTGCTACATACACAGGACAAAGCATACGTAGCACTGGAAGATTCAAACAGTTTTCATTGCAATCGGATGAATGGTTTGTGAGCGCATAGTAGACAAACATACATACATTCATTTATATATATACAGGGTGAGTCACCTAACGTTACCGCTGGATATATTTCGTAAACCACATCAAATACTGACGAACCGATTCCACAGACCGAACGTGAGGAGAGGGGCTAGTGTAATTGTTTAATACAAACCATACAAAAATGAACGGAAGTATGTTTTTTAACACAAACCTAGTTTTTTTTAATGGAACCACGTCAGTTTTGTTAGCACATCTGAACATATAAACAAATACGTAATCAGTGCCGTTTGTTGCATTGTAAAATGTTAATTACATCCGGAGATATTGTAACCTGAAGTTGACGCTTGAAACCTCCGACGTTCAGTTGCGTGTTGTAACAAACACGGTGCACGGGCGTTTCATAGGACGTGGAGGACGCATAAATTGGCCAGCCCGTTCTCCTGATCTTACACCTCTGGACATCTTTCTGTGGGGTACGTTAAAGGAGAATGTGTACCGTGATGTGCCTACAACCCCAGAGGATATGAAACAACGTATTGTGGCAGCTTGCGGCGACATTACACCAGATGTACTGCGGCGTGTACGACATTCATTACGCCAGCGATTGCAATTGTGTGCAGCAAATGATGGCCACCACATTGAACATCTATTGGCCTGACATGTCGGGACACACTCTATTCCACTCCGTAATTGAAAACGGAAACCACGTGTGTACGTGTACCTCACGCCTCATGGTAATGTACATGTGCGTCATTGAAAAAGACCAATAAAAAGGTGTTAGCATGTGGACGTAATGTGTTGTTCCAGTCTCTTCTGTACCTAAGGTCCATCACCGTTCCCTTTGGATCCCTACGTAATTCGTTGCTCTCCGATACACACGATCGAACAGCGGAGGAGTGGTACTCAAGCGTCAACTTTAGGTTACAATATCTCCGGATGTAATTACCATTTTACAATGCAACAAACGGCACTGATTACGTATTTGTTTATATGTTCAGATGTGCTAACAAAACTAACAGGGTTCCATTTAAAAAAACCTAGGTTTGTGTTAAAAAACATACTACCGTGCATTTTTTTATGGTTTGTATTAAACAATTACACTAGCCCCTCTCCTCACGTTCGGTCTGTGGAATCGATTCGTCAGTATTTGATGTGGTTTACGAAATATATCCAGCGGTAATGTTAGGTGACTCACCCTGTACATAGATTTTTATGTACATGACGATTTCAGTTTCGTTTACGAACAACATTTAAAGCGAGTTTTACTTCCAAGCCTTTCGTCTGCTTTCGTGTAAGCATGACGCGCAATTTGTAGTGCCAGCACTGCAACTGGTAGGCGTGTCTTGTCCTCCCCTCCCCCCCCCCCCTCCCGGCTCCGCTCCCCTAGCCAGCCAATGCCTGCTTCCTCCTCTCCCCGAACTCCCCTCACAACTCTGCCGTCTTACAGTTAACACACTGTAAATGCTACAATCTCACTATCGACGATGATGTGATTTAGGTCCCTATGATTCTCACAAGGGAAATTCCCCATCGCTTCCCTTCTCAGGTTTAGTGGTAAGATGGTCCAGTGCATAGCCTGTCAAAAACTGAACACAGATCGAATATGAAAACAGGAAGAAATTGTTCTGAACCGTGAAAAAAAAGCAAAATAGAAACAGTGACCTGTACTAGGTTAACAAGTGCAGTATTGAGCGAAAGTAAACAGCCGCGGCGTTGTGGTTAAGTGTTCACGGTGATTGGCCTTTAGACGGGCGAGCCGTATTCAAAACTCTCTCGGGACACTTAATTTCATTTTTTTTCCCGCAACATTGTGAACTGTCTGTCCGGTCATTGAAATGTTTGTTCTCTTTCTGCAGTCCAGGCAGTTACCATACTATACATTGGTTATAGAATATGAGTCATGTGCTAAGAATGCGTTACCGTCGCAAGTCTTCAGGAATAAAAGACGGAAGATGACGAAGCGAAATTTTGATAAGTTATCAGAAGATGAGAGAATTTCAGACCCAGGATCGTACTAATTGTTTAGATATATTGATTTATCAAACTAAACAAAGATTTCAAAGCCTATGTGACCTTAGGAATACAAATGAAGTGTTACAACCGGAGAAAATCTCATCATTTTCAAATGAAATAATAAAAAAAGAAAGCGGGAAAATTGACTGCTAAATACAGTAAAGGTATGCCATTTACTCTGTATGAACCAATAATTTCTTTGAAAATGTGCTTAAAAGCTGAAATTCAGAAAATCCATTCCATTAAGGAACTCACGGAACTATTACAGATTAAATTCAATAGCCTCGCATCCAGTTTTCCGGAGGTAATAACAGCTTGTTTCTATTTTCGACCCTTCCTGTAGCAACTGCAACAGCTGACAGAAGTTTTTCGAAATCAAAACTGATTGAAAACTATCTTAGGACTTCTATGAGCCAAGGACCGCTTTGAGACTTGTCAGTGCTGTCTACAGAGGCATAATATCTCTTCAGCTATGGATGTACCTAAAAAAAAAAAAAAAAAAAAAAAAAGCGAGAGAAGTATATATTTTAATTGTTAGGCTAACTTGCATCCTAGGAGCATTAATTGTAAATAATTATTTACCTATGTAACCTATACCTAATCAATAAATATTTATTTTCTTCAAAATGAGAGTATCTGTTTATTTCGTGAAAAATCTTTACCCTCCATTTGAGCTTTACCACAGTCAGGTTAGAGGGCACCTTGACAAATTTTGATACAGGGCCCGTCTAAGGCAAGCTACGCCACTGGTTAGACAGGATCTGCTTATGTGGAAGGATCATGTGCATAACACAAATAGGAACACAATCAGAGGAATTAGAAGAATGGAATAACTTTAAGAAGCAAACAAGGAACTATAGTAGCTATAAAGGTAAGAGTAATGATGACTGTCATAGTCCAGTAGCTAGCACAAACAAAGTACCACAAAACGCAGTTACACGAGATGTGGGGGCAAACAGCACACTTTCATCAGTTGTACTAGAAGAAAGTCTCCTAAAAAAACCGCCAGTTCCAGGTGCTCACCCCAGAAAAGAAATCTGTCCATCCAGTTATTTTCGTAAAAGCTTTTAGAAGAGAGTTGCCTAAAGCTTGGTCTGAGCAACAAAAGATCCAGTATGTATTAGGTTTTGTAAAGGGCGAGGCAAATAAAAGTGGCTCCGACGAGTGGATATGATTGGACCTCAATGTCTTCATATAAACACACCCCGTGACACGCACACCATCACCATGTGTACGACATCGTGATCCACAACGGTTCAGAGCGCAGTGCGGGCTGTGTCACTGAGAGTGGAGCAGTGCAAAGGGGACGTGGCACTCACAGTGGAGCAGCTGGTGTTCTTCGTGGAAAGTTACGTGACAACACTTTCTTGGAAATGGTGTGGTCAGTTGTTTGCTGAGAAGTTAAATGATGTCAAAGTGCCAGCAAAAAGTGCCATGCAACTCCTTGTCCGAAAAATGGTTCGAATGGCTCTGAGCACTATGGGACTTAACATCTACGGTCATCAGTCCCCTAGAACTTGGAACTACTTAAACCTAACTAACCTAAGGACAGCACACAACACCCAGTCATCACGAGGCAGAGAAAATCTCTGACCCCGCCGGGAATCGAACACGGGAACCCGGGCGCGGGAAGCGAGAACGCTACCGCACGACCACGAGCTGCGGACCCTTGTCCGAAAATTGCGTCAGACTGGATCTGTTCTGACCAAGTCAAAAAACATTCCGAAACGTGTCTGCACGCCAGAAAATGTGGCTGCAGTTCAGCAGAAAATGCTTCAGTCTTACCAAATCAACCCGACGTCTGTCGCAACAGACTGGCATATCACATCGATCATGCGGACTAATACTCCACCTGGACTAGCTGTCTGGGCGCGGGCCTAGCTGGCCATCCAGGTCACGTGATGTATCAGAGTGTGATTACTTTGCGTGGGGAGCCTCCAAGTCTGAGGTGTAACACAACAGCCGTCACAGTCTGCAGCAGAACATTTCGCATGAGACTGCAGCAATTCCAGGAGTCCAGCTTCGATCCGCCTTCAGTGACATGCTGACCAGAGCCCAAAAGTGCCAGAGATGAATGGTGGTCACTTTCAACATCTGCTATAGTCAGGTTAGTTCTGTATTTCCTTTCTTCTGCTGCGTTTCTGCTGCGTTTCTTTGTACCCAGGAACTCTGTTCTTTGGACCATTTTTATTTGCCTCATCCTGTATAAGGTGAGGCCGCGCTTTGGGCATCCATGACGACAGAGAGCTGTCACACATTAGCACAATTTCAAAATGCATTTCTTGTGAAATATTGGTTTTACTGTCTGGAAGAAAAGAAGTATTTAGTCGACAGCCATACAACATCAGGCAGCGAAAGTTATGAAAATAATTCGAGAAGTACGTAAATAAGACTCGTTTCTGGGATGAACTCGTGACTCTTAGTGATGTTCTAGATATTCTGAAAAAGCTTCCATTTCACATTAGAGAAAAATTGGCGAAGGCTCTGAGCACTATGGGACTCAACTGCTGAGGTCATTAGTCCCCTAGAACTTAGAACTAGTTAACCCTAACTAACCTAAGGACATCACACACATCCATGCCCGAGGCAGGATTCGAACCTGCGACCGTAGCGGTCTCGCGGTTCCAGACTGCAGCGCCAGAACCGCGCGGCCACTTCGGCCGGCTAATTGGCGAAGGTCTCAGAAACTAAACTAGAATAATTTTGTCGGTTCTCGATTCTATTGACCTTATAAACGAAGAAATAAGGCCTGCTAATAGCAATAATAAACTTAATTGGTATTGTAGTGGTGTGGGCGGAGGATAGGCTACACCCACCCAGACGCAGTATAACGGCAACAATCACGGGGGAGCACCCGACGCCCGTCCCGCGTTTGACACACAGCAGGCTGCGCCGATGTCAATGCCTGGTGCTGCCAGCGGCAGCTCTCCGAATCATAAAAGGAGACGTAGGAATGATGATATGTATCATCCATTATTCGAACTACAGTAATGGCAACTGGAATGATCAGAACAATAGAAAGTGGAGGCTACCGAGAAATCATCAATCACAGTTCAGTACGAATAGGAATTTCCAGAATCCACAGTGACAATACTGCCAAGGAAACAAGACAATTTAATCAGGGAAGAAATACCAGCAATCGAATCCGGCCCCAAATCCGAATGGGGAGCCACGATGGGCAAATCCAAATCCAGAGCGGTGCATATAATTGAGGTCACCAATAATACACATTCGGTGACCACGAATATGTCACTTTACGTTCTCCGATGCTGACCACGGAAGGGAACGTGGTCCCTTTACATGTGAAGAGCAACATGTTCTTTCTTTCTTTCTTTCTTTCGCTTACTCCGTAGTCCCACAGCGCTCGCAGGGTCGGCGTGGTTACAACGGATGTGGCAATGTTAGTGTTAGGGACGGCCGGATGCCCTTCCTGCCGCCATCCCGTACCCCCCAGCACGGAATCAGTGTACCCCAACTGTCTGTGTCTAGTGAAAATCGTGAAATAGTGTGGACGTGTTTCAAATGTCTGTGACGCGTGGAACTGAGGCGGAACGTGGGGACCAGCCCAGTATTCACCTAGCGGAATGTGGAAAACCGCCTAAAAGCCACATCCAGGCTGGCCCGCGCACCAGCCCTAGTCGACAATCCACCGGGCGGATTCGATCCGGGGCCAGCGCGCCTACCCGAGGCCAGGAAGCAGCGAAGCAGCGCGTCAGCGCTCTCGGCTACCCTGGCGGGTCTATGTGAAGAGCAACATGTTAAGGTGAGCAAATCGTTAACATCTCAGTTGCATATTAAACCATGTACTCCATCACATCTAATACATAAAAAAATAAAAGAACGAGTAGGTTACACTGATTCTACATATAACTAGGGAGGAGGTACCCCTCGAAGAACAGATATGGTAAGTATTAATCTTCAACAGGAAGTGCCAAGGTGCGAATGATTCCTTATGACAAGTAGCAGCATAGGGTTAATGAACTCTCTGTTGGGGGAAGTGTACTGCTAAAGACCCACTGTAAATCATCATTGTTATAAGAGAAAAGTGAGAAATGGCAACTGATGTACACCGGTCTTTTTCACATTGTGCGAATACCGCACGATCGAAGCTATTTGCTCAATTACCCACAGAGTGGAAACACAAAAGATCTGTATGCAAATCGCGACGTGAGGAAGTACTTCCAGTAGGAAAACATAAAGAAAACTAGCAGCAGAGACCAAAAAACAGTAAGAAGAAAGTAAGGTTACATATAGATCGAAGCACAAGATTAAAGAACAAAATCACAACAGCACAAACATACTGGTGCTATACTATCGTTTACACAGAATATAAGTAAAACAGAAACTTAGTACACTTATGTGGCTAATGACGGCCCGCATCTCGTGGTCGTGCGGTAGCGTTCTCGCTTCCCACGCCCGGGTTCCCGGGTTCGATTCCCGGTGGGGTCAGGGATTTTCTCTGCCTCGTGATGGCTGGGTGTTGTGTGCTGTCCTTAGGTTAGTTAGGTTTAAGTAGTTCTAAGTTCTAGGGGACTTATGACCACAGCAGTTGAGTCCCATAGTGCTCAGAGCCATTTGAACCATTTTTTTGGCTAATGACGCTGGATTATAAGAAGGAAATTGAGCTAGGATTCTTCTACGACTGGCAGAAAAAAAGCTAGGAATGTACTTTCAATCGTCAGGCAAGACAGTATATAGATTACTGTCGGTTAGGTTAAGTAATAAAGGAATGCGGAGTGTAAAGGCACGGACCTCATAAAGTAGGTTGAAAGGGTTCTGCAGTGCCGTGCCCTTTCATTATCATTTTATTTGCTTCCCAGTGATATCGAACTCTCTGGAATGCGTGAGTGAATGAATGTGGGTGCGTTTCATTTTGCTACACAGTGGTTTAGTCTGCTGCAGAGAATCAGCGGTGGTCGTACAGAATGGCCAACCCTTGTAGTTTTCAGGTAGTCAAAGAGGTTTGCTCCCCTTGTGTGAAAGTTACCGGTGTTAGATTGGTGGCAGAAGCCTCATCTCTGGATTTCCCTGGCTACGGGGTCGCGTGGAAGACGTTGGAGTGTGTGAGACAGTCAGTCTGCTTCCAGCTCGCTGAGGGTCTGCAGCCGAAGTCTCTTCAAAGAAGGGTGAGTAGACTTAACCGCATGCCGCGTTCTCTCATAGCAAGAGGGGCTTTTAGACTTTGGTCTCGCGTTTCATCTTATAAAGATTGATTTGATGGGTCGCAGCAAGGAATGCAAGGCTTTTGCAAACTTTCAGTTTGATTCCTAATGCAGACTTGACTTTGATCCGTAAGAAGTACGTAGCTCAAAGGTGTTGTATATGTTGAATCGCCCTTGGTTGACTGTGAATGTTTGTGTGCCTGCAACTGCGTGTGTGTGGATTCTATTCCGAATCTTGGTAATTTTTGCTTCTTTGCGAATTTTCTTTGTCTCATTACCTCATGTCAGGTGGAATCCATCCACATGGGTTAATATTAGTTTGTTGGCCCTCTGCCATTATCATTTGTCTCTTCAAATGTGTCCTCTGTAAAATGTTAATTGTTCGCGACTGCGCGGTTTGGTGTCACTAAAATTAGGCCACGATACGTAGAAATTGTGTCTCCGCGAACCAAGTGGGCACACGAGTCTGTTGTGAAACGCGTAGCGTTTCACGAGCAGTTGTACTTAGTTACCAGGCAACAGCAGTTCTATAGGTGCATTACACCAATGTTTAAAGGAACAAATAATTTTGTCTCCAATTTTATCCAGAGTACCGAAGTTACGTCTCCGTTACCTACGCCATTTACACTGTACAGGGTGGTCCATTGATCGTGACCGGGCCAAATATCTCACGAAATAAGCGTCAAACGAAAAAACTACAAAGAACGAAACTTGTCTAGCTTGAAGGGGGAAACCAGATGGCGCTATGGTTGGCCCGCTAGATGGCGCTGCCATAGGTCAAACGGATATCAACTGCGTTTTTTTTTTTTGAATAGGAACCCTCCATTTTTTTTTACATATTCGTGTAGCATTTAAAGAAATATGAATTAGTAGGACCACTTTTTTCGCTATGTGATAGATGGCGCTGTAATAGTCACAAACACATGGCTCACAATTTTAGACGAACAGTTGGTAACAGGTAGGTTTTTTAAATTAAAATACAGAACGTAGGTACGTTTGAACATTTTAATTCGGTTGTTCCAATGTGATACATGTACCTTTGTGAAGTTATCATTTCTGAGAACGTATGCTGTTACAGCATGTTTACCTGTAAATACCACATTAATGCAATAAATGCTCAAAATGATGTCCGCCAACCTCAATGCATTTGGCAATACGTGTAACGACATTTCTCTCAACAGCGAGTAGTTCGCCTTCCGTAACGTTCGCACATACATTGACAATGCGCTGACGCATGTCACGATAGCAAATATCCTTCAACTTTCCCCATAGAAAGAAATCCGGGGACGTCAGATCCGGTGAACGTGCGGGCCACGGTATGGTGCTTCGACGACCAATCCACCTATCATGAAATATGCTGTTCAATACCGCTTCAACCGCACGCGAGCTATGTTCCGGACATCCAACATGTTGGAAGTACATCGCCATTCTGTCATGCAGTGAAACATCTTGTAGTAACATCATAGAACATTACGTAGGAAATCAGCATGCATTGCACCATTTAGATTGCCATCGATAAAAATGGGGGCCAGTTATCCTTCCTCCCATAATGCCGCACCATACATTAACCCGCCAAGGTCGCTGATGTTCACTTGTTGCAGCCATCGTGGATTTTCCGTTGCCCAGTAGTGCATATTATGCCGCTTTACGTTACCGCTGTTGGTGAATGACGTTTCGTCGCTAAATAGAACGCGTGCAAAAAATCTGTCATCGTCCCGTAATTTCTCTTGTGCCCAGTGACAGAACTGTACACGACGTTCAAAGTCGTCGCCATGAAATTCCTGGTGCATAGAAATATGGTACAGGTGCAATCGATGGTGATGTAGCATTCTCAACACCGACGTTTTTGAGATTCCCGATTCTCGCGCAATTTGTCTGCTACTGATGTGTGGATTAGCCGCGACAGCAGCTAAAACACCTACTTGGGCATCATCATTTGTTGCAGGTCGCAGTTGACGTTTCACACGTGGCTGAACACTTCCTGTTTCCTTAAATAACGTAACTATCCGGCGAACGGTCCGGACACTGATGATGTCGTCCAGGATACCGAGCAGCATACATAGCACAAGGCCGTTAGACATTTGGATCACAATAGCCGTACATCAACACGATATCGACCTTTTCCGCAATTGGTAAACGGTCCATTTTAACACGGGTAATGTATCACGGAGCAAATACCGTCCGCACTGGCGGAATGTTACGTGATACCACTTACTTATAGGTTTGTGACTATTGCAGCGCCATCTATCACAAAGCGAAAAAAGTGGTCCAACTAAAACATTCATATTTCTTTACGTACGACACGAATATGTAATAAAAATGGGGGTTCCTATTTAAAAAAACGCAGTTGATATCCGTTTGACCTATGGCAGCGCCATCTAGCGGGCCAACCATAGCGCCATCTGGTTTCCCCCTTCAAGCTAGACGAGTTTCGTTCTTTGTAGTTTTTTCGTTTGATGCTTATTTCGTGATATATTTGGCCCGCTCACTGTCAATGGACCACCCTGTAGTTTTCCTTGTTAGCCCATCCATAGCGTTTCCATGCGCACAGGTCCAATAATTAGTGTCCCTTTTTATTTAAAACAAATGCTTCAGAATAGATATTGTTTTCAGGAAGGTTGCTGCAAGCTGCACTTATGCACAGTATTCAGGCACTCTTTAGTTTATTCATTATCTGAGTCAGGTGAACAATGCCTGGATCATATTAATAATTAAATCCCATTATTTAACAGTGACTTAACAATGAATGTTCTTTTGTGAGTTTTTCTTATGAATAATTAAGTAATTTTCCGACTCAGTGCAATCTCTTATTTATCGTGTGGCTAGAGTTGGTGGCGACCCAGTCTTTTACGTTGATTTGAATGTCAGATAGCATTTTCCTATTCAAAGTGCACGTGGCTCATTTAGCCATCGGGATACATTCAAAGTGCGCTTCACGCTTCTTACACATAGCGACCTTTTATTCACGCTACTTAAACGTGGCTTACCCTGATCTAGGATTTCGGTAAACGATAGAACTACTTACGCGCAGTTAGGTTTAGTTTAATTTCTTTTGGATGTGCTAACTTGTATATTGCACTTCTACAACGCAGAACAACTTTTACGTTGATTTAAACTATAGGTGTAGATGGCATTGGTTCCATGTTTTATCTTTTTATGTATTGCTTTATAGGCACGGTAATTTATTATTTCAAAGAATTGCAAGTGTGGGAATTAGTGATTCTTGATCAGTGGCGTGTGTCGGTATACTGTAATAATTTTTTGAGTGCTTTGTGGGGAATGTGATTCGATTAGGAGCCTTTTCGTATTATTCTTTTTGTTTTGAGCACAGAGTAACTAAACGATGGAGACGCGTAGCCGTTTAGGGAGCCGCAATTGGGAGAACCGGCCAGACAATAATGCTGAACAAGGACGAATTCAAAGCGTAGAGTCCCCCCAGGAGGAAAACACAGAAAACGTTAAGTCCAAGCGTTGTCCGTCCTGAGACCGTTGTGGTAAATTCGGAGCAGTCGGTAAACGTAAATTCGTTACAGGCTGTCCTACAACAGTTAGTTGAGGGTAATAAGAGGCAGGCACAACAGAATAAAAGGCAAGCAGAAGAGAATAAGAGGCATCTCGAGGAAGTTACTAAGAGGAAAGCACAAGAGAATAAGAGGCAGATAGCATTTTCCTATTCAAAGTGCTCGTGGCTCTTTTAGCCACTGGGATAGATTCAAAGTGCGCTTCACGCTTACACATAGGGACCTTCTATTCAGGCTACTTACAAGGTTGATCACAATGAGCGGACAAAGAATGGGGCATAAAATTAACCACCTCAAGGGAATGGAATCTCGGATAAAAGCAGATTTCTCTATGTCTTTGTATAAATATATCTAATGCTAATATCATTCTTGATGACAATAAGGGCTAATTGTTCACAGCATATAGGACAGTATAATTATTATTAAGCACAGTAATTTAATTTTACCTTTGTTTTTGCGCAAGTCTAAACTTTGGAAGTGGAAGGGAAAACTAGTTCCAACCTACGGAAGAGAAGAAGTACAAACCGCTTGAGAAGTTGTGTAGTGAAGGGGGGGACTCAAACGCTTATACATTTTTGGCACCACTAGTGCTCTGACAGAAGCGTACAGGACACAATGAAATGAACACGAACCGCAAACTTAAGTTACACTACCAAATCACTGGATACGGTGAACCTAGTAGCAGAATAACAAGCGGTACACATTTAAATGTAAAGATCTGAAGATGATCTGAGAAGGAATGAGGAAAGAAAAGTTAAATAATCCTGTCTATTCTAGATTTGTCAGTTGCCTATATTTTCAATATTATGAGTGTTTGTTTAAGATTTGAAACCTCTAGTTGACAATTACGCTTAAGTTGCGCTCTGGATCTTACGGAAATGAAATTCTCTCCCCTCCCTTCCCTTCCCCCCCCCCCCCCACACACACACAGTAAACTTGCAATTAAAACAGTGATGCAAATATAAAATTTGAGACTGATCCGAGCACTTGACGGTGCTCCGAACATTTGATGAGAAGAAAGTAAGCAAACAATTTAGCAACGCACATTTACGATGAGGAAAATAAGTACTGCAACTTTACATGGCGTGCTTTCTAGACGACCCGCGTATACACACGATTCGCGCTTCGGTATGCTGGAAGCACAGGACAGTCTCATTTAATTCGTTTTAGCTTGTGCCCTGCGTAATGATGAGAGGGAGCAATACATAAAATTATCGTCTTTTAAATAATAAATTGTATATAAATGCGTAAGCGGCTGGTGATGTTCTCAAACAAGTAAGGATTGTGCTCATGAGCGAGGGCTGTGTGACGGAAGATTGTTAGGCAGTTAAATTAAAAAAAACAAACAAACTATAAAGTGAATGACTAATTGGAATAGTACAAATATAGAGCAGTGAAAACTGTGTTTTAAGGATGTTTTGTTCCCGTTGTGGAGGAAAAGTTGTTCCGACCTTGCAACGGTGGCCAGTAAAAGTAGGTAAAGCAGCATCGCGCATGCAAATAAACATTAAGCAACGTTACCTACCGGGATCCAGTAGGGACTCTCGATTTCTTCAAGAGCCTTGCTGCTCTTCTCTGGGTGTCGTGGAGCCTGTTGCACGTAAAACCACGATGAAAGAAAGCGCTTGGCAACACAAGCTCGTAACACACGAGCGTTTATAAAACGCCGCCCAACTGTGGTGGATAAGAAGACCAGTTGCCGCACTTTGTTACTGCACTGATTGTTACTTATGCACTCATGTACGCCTCAGCATTACTGCTGCCCAATGGACTTAACGGGCAATGTGAATTTAAAATTGGAAGCGAACTTCACAAAGAGACTTGTGCAAGTGCATATTTTATAATGCTTCTGAGTTAACACAAAAGGAGAAATCTCGAGACATCCCAGACCTAAGATTACCGAGAATGAAATGACAATATTACGGAGGAGAACGGAGTCTTGTTATGCGTATGTATATACGTAGTACAAGATTCCATCTTAGTGCTGTTAAAATATTTTTTTGAAGTGAGCTATTATCTGAGAAAGAAGTGGACATTCCTTAAAAGAAACGGGTTATAGGGAGTCTCGACTACCAAAGCGACGCTATGAAGGCCTTTTCACGGCTGGATCAAAGGGCAGTCCAATTACCCAACCCATTCCTGATTCATCCTACGACTTTAACATGCGGTATGTCACCAGGAGAGAACATATGCCTATGTGGGAATGCTTTATTTTTTCTTGTTTCCGTTTCAGGTGCGAGGGACTGTAGTTTACTGAAAAACACTCGTTTTATTGTATTATGGAAATATGAATGTATAAAATATGTATCAAATCAATATGTATCAAATATGTATCAAATCCTACTGCAGTGCTGGGAAGAAGGCACAGTACCTCAAGACATGCGAGATGCAAATACAGCAACAATCTATAAGGGAAAAGGCGACAGAGGTAATTGTAACAACTATAGAGGAATATCTCTCTTGAGCATTGCTGGAATGGCATGTGCAAGGATAATCCTGAAGAGACTGGAAACCTTGGCTGCTCGGATCTACCTTGAGTCACAGCGTGGATTTCGAACTGGCAGATCCACAAGTAACATGATATTCACCCTGCGCCAACTTCAAGAGAAGTGCCGCGAACACTGAGCGCCATTATATGTGGCTTTTTTTGACCTCAACAAAGCCTTTGACACCGTCAGTAGGGAGGGACTCTACAGCATATTGAAAAAAATTGGATGTCCCCCAAACTTTGCTGTCTTTGATAAGATCTTTTCACGACAATATGCGTGGCTCTGTAATCTTCGATGGCAGTACATCTAAACCATTCAGTGTGAACTGTGGCGTAAGACAAGGCTGTGTGTTGGCACCTACACTTTTTGGAATTTTCCTCTCGGGTCTGCTCCAAGTGGCTTTCGAGAATTGCAATGTTGGAGTACATCTGCATACTAGGAAAGATGGAAGGCTTTTCAACGTCAGTCTTCTGAAGAGTAAGACAAAGCGCTCGTGAAATCCTGTATGCTGATGATGCTGCAATTGTTGCGAACTCCGCAGAAGAGCTGCTAGTGCTAGTATCAAGATTTAGTCACGCATGCCACCTATTCTCGATGAGTGTAAACAGCAGTAAGACCGTAATTATGGTTCAGGGTGCTAACACAAAGCCGAATATCACACTAGATGGCACTACTCTGCAAGTCGTAGATAACTTCTGCTATCTTGGATCTACTATAGAATCAAACATGTCTGTTGACAAGGAAATTGATGCTTGCATTGGAAGAGCTGCGACATCTTTTGGCAAACTCTCTACACGTGTTTGGAAAAACAACAAACTCTCTTTGACCACCAAAATTCTTGTATATCAAACTTGCGTCCTCAGCATCCTTTTGTATGCATCGGAAACATGGACTACCTATGCCAAACAAGAACGTCGCCTTAATGCTTTCGACATGCTGTGCCTGAGATCCATCCTCGGAGTAACGTGGAAGGACCGAGTGACCACTGAAGCAGTGCTATCTAAAACTAAGTGCAACAGTATTTCAGCTATCTTGAAGCAGATTCGACTCCGCTGGCTGGGACACGTCCGCCGTATGGATCCTGACAGATTACCACGTGAGGTGATGCTTGGAGAGATCTCTATAGCCAAAAGACCTGTAGGACGTCCTGTATTGAGGTTCAAGGACTCCTGTAAACGAGATATGGAGAGCTTTGGAATCGACACAAACAGATGGGAGGCACGGGCTAGCATGAGACCAGAGTGGCGTGATGATATATCATCTGGAACGTCGAAGCATGATGAAGGCTTGTTAGACAGATTAAGGCAGAAAAAGCTTCGCAATACTACCACTGCTCCTGCCTCAGCAGCCAGATGCACTTGTGGCAATTACTGCAAGAGATGCCGTGCTGCCATTGGCTCGACAAGTCATATGAAAAAATGCAACCCATAAACACACAGACACTGCAACAATCATCTACCAAGATGTCGTGACCAATGTACAAAATATGTACAAAGACAGAAATCACCTTGTATGAAGCTAATGTGATAAAACAAAAGCTATGTGATGTAATTAAATAAGTTAGAATGACTTTTTGTGTGTAAAGAGAATATTGTGTGTGTTATTACAGTATAACCTGATATGTGAAAGAACGACTTAGAGGTCATCGAACTTCAAAGCAACATGGATATTAATTAATACTAAGATTTTAAAATACCCGCGAACGCTCTGGCACAAGTGAAAGATACTGTGTAACAAACATTTTGTGAAGTGAATCATTGGACTCAGCCGTGTGTGTGAACTACAAAGACTTCCATCAAGGGGTCGATGAAAAGTTACAATAAATAATTTAGGTGCCAGACGGAATATTACCTCTGTAGAAAAACAGTAGATATTAAGGTTGATCTTTTTTTGTCACATTCTAGTGTCTTTACTTTTTCAGCTTGAACAGAGTTTGGACAGATGCGAGTATGTTCATCCTTTATTTAATAATAACCATTCAAGTGATGCAATCGGTGTGTCCTGAGGAACCTTTCGCTGTAGAGAGGTCGAGAGAGTTTAGTTGCCCTTCGAGGCTTTAAAAGGAGGTAAGTGAAAACGGATTAATTTCTGGCTGGTTTGGCCTGAGTCAAAATGGCCATTGCGCATACATAAAAATTAAGCCAGTATAAATCTCACCCTTTTCAAGAGCTTGCAGTCTTTAAGTTTCCGATTTCACGTTCAGAACATAAAAGCAATAATAGTTTTTTCTCCAGATCAGCTCCTCGGAGAAGCCCTCTGCCTCTGGCATATCGGTCTAAAGCGAGATAGGTATATTTTTCTCTAGGTAGTAAAACGAACCATAATCATGAAATATGGGACTAGGGAATAACCGTTCGTACCTCCCTCGCTAACGCAAATCCCTTTTTGTGCTTCGACTAATGATTCAACCTAGAATCACCCTCAAATTACGGGTGTATCTGATTTTCAAAATTATTAAATTATTTTTCTCTCACTGAGCAGTCAACACTATTTCTATCCCCGTCAGTAAACACAAGTCTCACAGGAGATTTTACAGAGTCTAGGTCTTTGCTCTGTATTGGACGACAGGTTGTATTACCGTCCTTTAGATCATGATCTCTGTGGATGTCAACAGAAGCCGGGACTTCAACAGTTTTCCGAGTGCACACCTTGATCTGGTTCCTGCTTGAATTCTTGCCTTTTTCTACTGGTCTGTCTCATTTCTTTCACTGAGTACTGAGTACTACCCCCAGATATTGGAACAGACGTAAAGTCCTACAGACATCTTAGTCGAGATGCAAGGTCTTTTTAGAATGATGCACAACTTATAGAAGCATATAATTTCTCGGTCTTTCCCCACCCTGTTTTCATCTACTGTTCGCCCAAAAGTGCATCATCACAAAGCCCAGTATACTCTTCATCTGACAATAAATTTAAGTGATTTGATGGGCTTAAGATCGAATGCTTTCTTTTTCTTCCAGAAACGTGCTGAGGAGTATGTTGATAAGCTTTACGTTAGTTGCACATCAGTTCACAGGTGTGCGCCTTGCAGAGTGCAGATATATGTTACAGTTTTGCTGAAACATGGTTGGCAATTTGTTACAGTTTTCGTTGCAAAGTGCGCAATTTGTTACGGTTGTGCTATAACATAGAGGAGACAGTTCGCTAAAGGTTTGCTGCACTATGGAAGGGCAATCTGTTCCTGATTTGTTGTAACATTGGCCAATTCGTTTCATGGAGGGCCATTTGTTACACTTTTGCTGTAATGTGGAGACAGTTCGTTATAGTTTCACTGTAAGTTACGACATATGATCAAAAATATCCAGATTCCCTATGTAATGTGGATTGACTACAAGATATCACGAGAGGTGGACCGAAGCAGTATAAACGGACATAGTTTTGACTTGTCTTGCCACGCTGGTTGAGCTTGTGGCATTTTTCTATTAATCACATTTTTAAACACATTTTATAAGGATGACTATTTTGTACAGTACGATGGATAACTTCTTTGTATGGCTATCGAACAGCTGAAAATTGTTGTTACTATAATATCTGCTGTACATTTGCAAATATTGAACATTTGATGCAATTTTTACTAATGAAACTGCCCATTTTCTTCTTTATTATCTCGATTTTGCAATATTATCGTTTGCAACCTGGTTCACTATCGATGAAGCTTTTAACTACATACTGTCATAGTCTTGTTGGCTCACAATACGAATGCATGTCATTGCATAACTGTAGCTGATAATTATGTTTTTCAATGCATATTCAACTCCTTTTTATGGTTTGAACTATCTGAAGATGGGTGTAGAAAGCAACCAAAACTAGTCATTATTCTGAAATTGCATACCGAAAAATACAGACTCGGCACTAAATTTCTTACACAAATTTTTTTATTTAGTGAAGTTTAAAAGGAGGCTGTGAGTATTGTATTTTAAGTGGAGAACCAGTGAAAGCAGAATTGATTGGTCTCCAGTCTCAGTGCTATCAGTGCTGAGCAATACTTGGGGTGGTGTAAAAAAAATCCACTGAATAGTGGATGACTGAAAATGAGTGACTTGGAATGATGAATCATGCTACACCCTGTTGCAGTCCACTGGAGAACATTACCTGCCATCATATAGAGTATCAACAGTGAAGCAAGGAGAAGGTAGAGCTACTTTATTAGACTGTTTATAGTGGTTAGTGCTTGGTGCCTGACTTTCTTTAATATCTTGATAATTTTACCTGCCTTGAAAATGGAAGTTTGATTTAGTTTCCAATTGCTTCTATTGCTTAAGACAGATATGAACACATTTTACAGGGTCGTGTAGGTGAAAATGTTTATAGGATAGTGTACTTAGGAACACATGATTTTTCCAGGTAGATATTGCAGTATAGTAACCAATTTTATAATGACGTGAGAGAATACACACTGGAGACTGCCATAAGCAGTTTCTGCTATTTTCTGGTGTTTTTGGTGTGAGACATCAGGTTGTATTTTGTGCAGCAGCTGTAAATATTTCGAATCATATGCATTTAAGTTCTGTATAACATATTAAAACTGTTTGGAAGATACAGTTTTCAGCTGCAGAATTTTATGGCAAGTAAAATTTTACACATTTTTAAAAGTAATTATATAATGTGTGGGTACTTAAGCTGTGTGTGCATCATATTGTACCTTGAATTGGAAGCAGCTCTTTTACCAAGGAACAAGTGATATTTTGAAAATGAACTGACTTCCTTTAATCTCTTAATAATTTTACCTGCCTTGAAAATGGAAGTTTGTTTTAGTTTGCTTTTATTTCAATTTTTTCTATTTCACATTGTATTTATCTTGTAACTGGTTTTTAATAATACACTAAATTTGATTTCACTTACTGATTAATTTGTCTTGATTGCAAATGCTTTCACATTGCAGTGTTTAACTTCTCTCCCCTTGTGAAAGTTGAAGTTAAATTAATACCACTAAATAACACGTAGTTGCTTGAATGGAACTTTTTGCGTGAGAGAAGTCGTTTCCCCAATATTTTTACATAACTATTTCCCACACTTCCAGATATAAAATTAATTACTACAACTTTAATAAAATCTCTGTGGCTCTGCAGAAGTATGACGATTATCGACTCTGAAAATTCTTAAAATAATCAGAGGCACAATCATACGCCGTACTCACTCTCTCACTCTGTAGCAAAGAAATCAGTGTCCAAGTTGTTTGTCAATTTCGAGAATTTAATCTCTTAAAATAGTGCAGGCGCCACTGGTTTCTCAGGTTACACACTTCCCTACGAGCTACGACAGACCAAATAATGTCCAAGGCATAGACAAACGAGAAGTTAAAATAACCAAATAACTGAACGCACCTTTTCCATTCATGAAATTATATTTTTTCGTAAACGATTTTCCTAGTTACACATCAGTAAACGTCATTAGTGATGAAATGTTATCACAATTCATCAACTTGCATTCGGTACTCAAAACGGCTGCTTACAACAATGCCGCTAATTACAGTTCCATTCCGATCCTACTCTTCGCGATTCTCAGTCCAAAGTAACTAACTCCTTTCTACACATAATGCCCAACATTATATCCAAAGAGTTTTTATATGACGAGACAGAGATAATCTGTCTCTCGCAGTGGTAATGAGTCTTTGAGTCATATAAATAACTTGCTCGGTTATATATAAACGTTTGACTTACATGAAAAAATCTCGTGGCAGCAACAAAGTTCAAATGCTACTGGAATTTGGTTGCCACCAATTGAAAGGAATTGTAGAATTTTATTATCTTACTGAAAGTGAATAAATATCAATCATGATCATTTGCTACAGATCGAAATTTGGTACAAAATTTCTATCTATTCTCTTTATCTTTGCATGGGTTCACGAAAAGCTAACTAATTTGGTACAAGGTTGCTGACTTTTACGTGTGGAGAGGCGTATATCTCATTCCACCACACAACTATGAAAGATCACAACAAATTCAGGTTGTGGGTTAGCTAGCATTTCGCTCTCATTTAAGTATATGGTCGAAAGAGACAGCCTTCCAGGAATTGTGAAACGAATCCTGTCGTCCAGGACCATGTGCACGCAAAGAGCACAGATTCGCTATCAGATGGGGAAATTCACAGGCATGTATTCTGCTGAATGAGGCCAGGCTGATCAGGCCTAAGCGCTGAAGTGTGCGAATGAGAGACAAGAACCTACGTCATAGGGAAACCCGGCAGGAGCTGTTTGTGCCCAAGGAGGCGTAGCAGTGTTAAATAAGCGGACTTAAGATGGTCATAAAGGGAAATATTTATGAAAACTATTTAATTCTGTAATAATTCAGGGAGCCACAGTAATTTTAATCTACCACCCGCCTTACATTTTCATGGTGACCCCAGTGAAACTTGAATATTGATCATATCTGTAATAGTTTAGGATTTACTGTTGAAGTGAAATTAACAAGTTTGGTAACAAAGACCTGAATGCTAAAATCTGTAGCGTTGGTCGATATTAACGATCGACATTTCGTATAAAAGCGCATCATTAAAATGACATATGTTGTAAATATCAGCTCTACAACTTTATTTGTTTAAAAGATATAGTAAATTTAAATTATCAGTATTTTCAGTTAAGCATCAGATCATTTCCTCCACACAAAACACATTGAACGATGAAAGCATGGCATCTTATTGAATCATTAGATAACATAACCTTTGTTGTATAGTTTAGTGCATAACAGTCACTTTTGTTCGTTATTTATTTCTGAGAAGTCACATTGGTGCGAGGCTACTGGCCATGACATTCGAAGTTAAGAGGGAAATTGTATTGGTTTTATATAAAACAATTTAACGTTTATTATGTGATAGATATTATTGTTACTTTATTTAGAACGAAAGTGGTCAAGCTTTGATTATTTAAATATGTTAAAATGTAAAATAATGTAGAATAGGCTGTAGCCAATGAGATGGACGGCTTGAGGAAAGGGAACTGCACTAGTCAGTTGAGCGACGATGTTCGGCACGCAGGAGTCGCGGCCGGAGACGGGCAGAGAGACAATGTTGGTGGAGACGCGAAAGCGGACAGTCGGTCTTTAGGTAGCTAGGAAGTGAAACGACATAGAAAATTTCGCGTTTCGACTTAGTCTGAGCGGTGAGCAGCCGCGCGCCTGGTGTGAACTCTCAATTTTCGCGTAGTTAACGAGGTGGAGCATTGGACTTGTAATTCGCAGTGAGAATGTGAATGATCGAACTGTGTCAAACGGATATGCACTCGAGTGTAACAGTAACTGTAAATACGACCACTTTCGCTATTAGTTTGCTTTCTGAATAATCGTTATTCTATCCAAATCGCAACTGTGTGGCCTACATAATTTGTGGGTCGTTAATTTAGCTCCCGATATTATTATTACTTTTATTATATGTTGTATTAATATTGTATGTTTCATACAATTTCGCAAACTTCCCATCAGCCAGAGAATGTAACCAAAGTGTCACAAGTGCCTAATTTAGGGCGTGTAATGTGAGACATCGGTTCAACACCTAGACGAGTTTGAGCCAAGACATTTCGACAAAGAGGAACGGTATGTGAGCCCGAACATCTTTGGGATGTTAGCTCGCAAGGTTTACCCATTAGGGAGCTGTATTCCAAAGAAAAACCACGGAAAACTTCGGAATATAGACCCGCAACCTTGATCTATTAGCGATATGTAGACAAGATGGATATTAAAATTTTGAATACTACACACAGAAAAGAGAAAACTAAAATAGCATGTACAAATCACCTTGGATGATTTAAAACGTTAACCAGTTTCGTATGGTTAAGTGTTTGAATGTTCAGATTACTAATAGGGAATAAATTACAGTTTGTGTGTTAAAACAGTTCAGTGAACAACAATAACAATCTGTTGACTTGAATAGACGGATGTGACGAAGGATGATGGAGGAGAATTTCAAACACTGAATCAGTCGAAAATCTTTACTTTACACATAGCAAAAGAACGGGTTAGCAGCACATTTCTCCATCAGTTCCTTTATAGATACACCAATAAATACGCACCACGGTTTGGAATTTTCACAATTTCGAATGGTCCAGTGTATAATAATTTCCGCGTCGTATTCTTTTTCGAAAGTAATGACGATCGCGGATGTGTTCGCAGCAGTACCTTTTTGCAGATGCTAAAAGTCTGCATCCGAATGAGTTTGCTGTCATAATCCCTTTTTCTAATCCTGGCCTTCTCGGTGAGATTAACCAGAGCTTGTCCAGTTTTCCCTAGGTATGTCAGCATCTTCTACTTTCGGAATTTTATCTACTCATTCATTTCTTTCCTTTCTTCTAAACATCAGTTCAGCAGACGTGAACTTGGTTGATGCGTGAATCAAGTTGTTCATAATTTCCTCTTCTATGGGTTTCATAATACACCAGGGAACCGAATAGAAGCTATGACCGTATGTGGCATAACATTAAGATTGACACACACATCCTTTGATAATTCCAGGTTTTTTCTAAAAAACAACCGAATGAGGTAACAGGTGGCTTGATAACTGATGCTTCTGTTCATCAGTGATGTGGATAGGTTCCTTTAATATGTCGATTATTTAATATGAAAAGTAGATGCTTTCATAGTGTTCATGGAAAACATTGTACGCCATTTAGTTTAGTGATGATCAAGCTTATGCAGGCCACACGGCAGTACCTCTCATCTACTCCTTCTTTCCGTATTAAGTCAACCTCCACTAAAGCACCGTCGATCCAAAATTTCGTTTACCCCGCTGAGAAGTCGATGCTTCCGTCCCTCTCTCGTGTGATACTAATGTCCAGGATACAATCCAATACCAATTTTTCAACAATTAGGAACCCGCATGTTATTGCTGCATTTCCGAAGTTCAGTTTCAATTGTATCTACATCCTGACACTTGTAGATCTTGTGCTAAGTGCTCCTATAATTCTACAGTTCTCCACCTGCAAAACTGGAAGTTTTGCTTCTCGCAATAGCGTCTGGAACAAAGCGCTTGATATCACATTATCCGAAGCTCCCGTGTCTAATGTTACAGTGACTGGAATTCCTTCGATTGTAGCAAGGATTTCCGACACTAGCACGAAAGGATAAACCTTGTCACGCTGATAAGTATCCTCACACATTCCCCCCGACAATTCCTTTCCATTGTTATACCGTAGCATCTGCAATTGCTGGTCGTAGCCCCTGTTCGATCCCTGACCCCGTATCTAGGGCTCGAGGTGGTCACGATTAGTTTGTTGGACGGGTACCGCTGCTACTATTTGCACCGTCTGTTACCTCCGTAATTATTGATGTGTGCATGTGCCAATCTCCTGTCATATACATTGGCTGATTGTGTTGTTGCTGTTGCGCAAAGTTATTATTCGAAAACTGTCTAGTTGACGGTTGCTGGTTATTGGATTGGACTGGATTGCACCTCCGATCGCCTCTATTAAATTTGTTTCTGGCCTGTCGAAAGCCACTATCATTTCCATTTCCACTGTTGTTCTTCCAACTATTATTTGGATTACCATTTGGTGCATTGCTGGGATTTGCTTTATCCATTTGGTTGGTTCTTTGTGCATTACTACCATTTCCACGGCCATTTGGTGAGTGATAGACACCAGTGTTCACAGGTCTTGTTGAATCAGGTCGATCGAATATAACAGATTAAAATTCCACCAAATTTTCGTCTGACACATTAACTAGTTGATTTCTGATACTGACCGGTAACCTAGCTTTGAATATTCTCAGTATACCCTTTTGTAGTAACGGATCGTCCCAGTAGCAACATTTACTGAGATGCTTTTCGAAATACTTTCTTAACGTCCCTTACTCGAGAGGGATAAAATACTTCTTGGTGCAACCTTTATTCGATTCCTCGCGACCAGTTTTTTGATAAGAATGCCTGTTCAGATTCATCGTAAGTCCAACAACATTCACATGCGTCTGGTGCCCATAGTGCACCTTCTCCTTGAATACAACCTGATAACAAACCTGATCTTCTGTACGTCAGTCCAGTTCCTTGGAAAAGCTCCCTTGAATATTTACCGTACTCTTATCGTGATTAAATACCTGAAATTGCCGAAATTTAGGCATTGTCTCTTCGACACTTGGTACAGAATACACATACTGGCCTGTAGCGGCTTTTTGTGGACTGAATGTGGGACTATGATACGGCGAACACGCATCTACATTTCTGAAACTGGATGCGTCGCCCGAAGGTTGTTGGTTTGAAGCCTCAAGAAACTCTTCTAGCTTTCCTTTGGTTATCTTAATACATTCCTCAACTTGCTCCTTCCGTTTCAGAAAATCGGAACCTAGCTGAGTCTTAACCTCTTCTAATTCTTTCTTAAAGAAGTCCTCTTCTGGCAGTTCATCCGGGGATGAGGATGAGACAGCAGATTTTACACCATCTGTTATCGCTTGATTAAGCTGCTGTTCCTTCCCATTTGCCCAGTCGTCAATCTCCTCCTAAAACGCTTACATACCTCAAAATTTTCCTTGGCTTTATCTTCCTGTCCTGCGGAAATATCTTGCACTGTTTTACTGAGGCTAACAACCGTTTCTTCTACGTGATTCTGTCGATTCATAATTACATTGACATTCCGCTATCTTTTCGATCTATATCGGAAATTTTTCTTGAGCCTGTCGCAATTCTTGTAACTCATTCGAATGGCTTCTGGCTTTCTGATAAGATCAGCTATCGTCTCTTGCATTTCGTTTTCATTTTGCACGATCAGCGGAATTAAGTCATCCTGTGTTTGGATTTCAGGCTGCCCTTGTGCCGTCTGAACGACTTGAACTTTCATAACTTTTTGCACTTGTGCCATGGTTGACTGCGCTTGCACTGTATGAGACATATTATCAGATAGCAATCTAAGCTTTTGCATAATTACCGCGAGGGAATCAATCGCGGGTGTTGAGGATTTAGCCAGATCCTGCGCCGCAAATGTGGGGTCATCTGTAGCGTTCGTAATGTTAGTAGCTAACTGCTATTCGCTTTCGTGTTCCGCTTGTATTTTAAACTGCGCGCGAGTAAAAACCATGAAATGCTGCCAACAGTTCCGCAAACTCTACTCTCCTGACCAACACACAGTAAAATGAGTCACTATGTCACACGTAATTAAAATCTCTTAGCACTTCGCTACAAAAGTTTGTCTACAGAATGATAGCGAAAATGGAAATCTAACCTTTACATGTAACAGCGCCGGCCGGGGTGGCCGAGTGGTTCTAGGCGCTACAGTCTGGAACCGCGCAACTGCTACGGTCGCAGGTTCGAATCCTGCCTCGGGCATGGATGTGTGTGATGTCCTTAGGTTAGTTAGGTTTAAGTAGTTCTAAGTTCTAGGGGACTGATGACCTCAGCAGTGAAGTCCCATAGCGCTCAGAGCCATTTGAACCATGTAACAGCAACAGAGTACTTGCCACTTCTACTCACTACAAGAACCAAGTTGATCGCATAAAAGATGCAGAAAGATAATTGGTTAGAGGTCCTGCCTTCATGTGTTGTCTTCCGTTGAGTTTCTGGTCTGAAATTCGCATGTGACGGACTTCCGTAGTCTGCACCCAATGTCGTAGCAGTAGTACTCGTTCCGTTGTGGCATGAAACAGATGCACACAAATACGAGGCTAATCCCAAAAATAAGGTCTCCTATTTTTTTTTATAAGTACAGAACTCTGTGTGCAGTAGGTCACACTGTTATGAAGATTGCTTCACGCGCTGTGTGTAAACATTCGCACGCCGCGCTGAGGGGCTTAGTTTTGGCTTGGCAGCCGTTGAGAATGGAGCTCCCGTTGGATGTTACCACCAAGTGCGAATTGCGCGATTGAAATCCATCGCCAATTGACGGAAGTGTATGGTGAGTCGTGCATGGATGTCAAAAATGTTCGTAAGTGGTGTAGAGAGTTTGCAGATGGTCGGACCGA
The DNA here is from genome assembly GCF_023898315.1 of Schistocerca nitens. Taxonomy (NCBI): domain Eukaryota; kingdom Metazoa; phylum Arthropoda; class Insecta; order Orthoptera; family Acrididae; genus Schistocerca; species Schistocerca nitens. The sequence goes on from NC_064615.1 coordinate 357,512,539, forward strand.
AATTCACTACGAACAAAGGAGCGGGAGCCCGTCAGTTTCTGAAGAGACAGTGTAGAACGTTGAGCAAAGCATACGTGAAGATCGGCGGATCACCCTGGATGATCTCTGCAAGTTGGTTCCTGAGGTTTCCCGAAGCACCGCTCACAGAATTTTAACGGAAACTTTGAACTACCGGAAGGTGTGCGCAAGATGGGTGCCACGCATGCTGACTGAGGAATCATATGCGGCAACTAGTTGATGCTTCCCGCACATTTCTTCACCGCCTTGCAGCCGAACAGGACAACTTTCTGGACTTAATTGTCACGGGTAACGAAAACTGGACTAAATACCACTTTACATCTGAGACCAAGCAACAATCACGCCAGTGGCGGCATCCTTTGCCAAAGCCCCGGAAATTCATACAAACACAATCTGCCGGTAAAGTCATGACAACCGTTTTGTGGGATCAGAAAGGGGTATTGTTGGTCGATTTTATGCTCACTGGGATCACAATTACCGCTGACAGGTACTGCGAGACTCTGAAAAAACTCAAACGCGCAATTCAGAACCGGAGAAGAGAAATGTTGAGCAAATGCGTACACATTCTCCATGACAACGCTCGCCCACACATCGCTCGGCAAACCGTTGCTCTCCTGCAACAGTTTCAGTGTTCACCCACCCACCCTATAGTCCTGACTTGGTGCCCAGTGACGGCGCCCAGTGACTATCACCTGATCGCTAGGTTAAAGGAACATTTGGCCGGAAAGCGGTTCAGCTCCGACGACGAGGTGAAAGATGAGGTTCATAAGTTTCCGAACAGCATAGCGGCGAGCTGGTATGACATGGGCATACAAAAGCTGCCACAGCGTCTACAAAAGTGCGACAGAAATGACGATTATGTCGAAAAATAGCTAAACGTTCAAGCTGTAAACTGATGTAAGCCATTGTAGAAATAAACAGGGCTATGTACTTATAAAAAAATAGACCTCACTTTTGGGATTACCCTCGTATTATACACAGTTCTGGCTTAAACGATCGCCAGTTTAACTTCTCTTTCCCCGTGAAAGTTGACGTTAAATTAGTATGACTGAATAATGTGTAGTTACTTGGATGGAACTTTTTGGGTGAAAGAGTTGCTTCCCCAATATTTTTACACAACTATCCCCCACACTTTCAGGTACAAAATTAATTACTCCACCTGGAATAAAGTCTCTGTGGCTGTGCAGAATTCCTGCAATTATCGATTCTGAAAATTCTTAAAATAATCAGAAGCACAATGGTAGGCCGTGGGGAAGCCGTCTTCGGTGCTATGACGTACTCACTCTGCAGCAGGGGAATTAGTGTCCAAGTTGTGTACCGGTTTCCTTAAAGTCAAGATTTTCATAAATGACCGAAAGCTACTGATTTTCCAGAATACGATGTTCCTTACGAGTTACGACACACCAAACAACGTTCCGAGCCACAGACAAGGGAGAAGTTAAAATAACCAAAGAACTAAGCGTACCTTTTCCATTCATGAAATTACGTTTTTCCACAAATGATTTTCCAAGCTACATTTCAGTACATGACATCCTCTTGTATGAGATGGAATGTTGTCATAGTTCATCAAATTACATTCGGCATTCAAAATGGTAACTTCCAACAATACCCCTAATTACAGTTCCACTGCGATCTTACTCTCCGCGATTCTCAATCCGAAGTAAGTCCATTGTACACGAAATGTTCCACATTATATCCACAGTTTTTATATTAGGAGTAAGAGATAATCTGTCTCTCGCAGTCGTATAGAGTCTTTGAGTCATATAAATTATTTGTTTGGCCATGTGTAAATATTTGAGTAATATGAAAAAACGTTGTTCGTAAGTATGTAACCAAATTGTACTTTGGAACGGTTTACTAAATCCGCAAAATCTTTGTATTATAGGCAGTAAATTTTGTAGTTTCAGAAAAAGTTTGAGGCACAAAAATATGAACGCCTTCATTTAAAAATGGAACAATATATTTTCTGTTACAGAACTGGCTAATTCCAAAAGTCTGAAAAGTGTTCGAAGGCGCAACACTGTCCTCCAGGCCTACAGTACAGGAACGATTTGGAGACAATTATTGTATCAGCATAACTATGCACCCTGTCATAATGCAGCATCTGTGAGACAATGGTTTGTGGGGACATACCATTCATGAAATGGACTGGTCTGTAATAGAATGATCAAATAAAATTAATTACAAGTAAGGCAGGTGCCAGATTGAAATGTAGTTCATCTACAAAGGAAGTAGTTTACGCAGCTCGTTCGACCAGTACTTGAATATTGCTCGCTAGTATGGGATCCGTACAAGATACGACTGATGGAGGAAATAGAGAAGAAGCAAAGTAGAGCGGCGCATTTCGTTACAGGCTCGTTCACCAAGCACGAAAACATCGCAGTGACGATCAACGAACTTCAGTGGCAGATGCTGCAAGAGAGAGGCGTTCTGCATCACGATATAGATTACCGTTAATGTTCCGATAGCGTACATTCATCTAGAAGAGTCAACAAATATACTGATTTTTCTACGTGTATCTCGCTAAAAGACCATGAAGATAAAATTAGACAATTTCGAGTCCATACGCAGGCTTACTGGCAACCGTTCTTCCTGCGAACTGTCAAGGACTTGAGCAGGAAAGAGGGAAAGTGACAGTTGTACGCACAGTACCCTCCGCCACACACCGCAAGGTGGCTTGGGGTATATAGAGGTAGATGTAGATGAAATACGGCTTCAGAAAATAGTAATCAGCTAGGAATGTGGCGATACCAATGACAAAATAAAATGATTTGTCTGTCATTAGTGTACACAAAATCTAACTTTTAAGTACAGAAGAAAAGTTCGATCCTCAAGAGAAGCAAAGGATTTGGCACTCATTAGCTATCACAAACAACTGCAACAGTCTTAACTAGATGAGATGAGCGACAAGGAGAAAAGCAACGTAGTGGTTTACGCTTTAGCAGGCAACGCAAAATAATGGGGCTGGAATTCATACTTAACAAGCATGACATATACCGAAATCAAGGAAATTTTTTGGATGAATTTTGATCTATCCATGACTTTTTTTATAGACTTTGGTCTGATCTTGGTTAGTTTTGGGTTACTATGAACATCGTACACATCAGTTCCAATCCATACATCTGTGGGGATTCCGAAAACAATCGATTTTTGCCTTTTTGGACTCAGATTTAGTAGATTTTAGATTCTGATCAGTATTAACATTTAGCGAAAGGAACTGCATTTCATGGTCTGTGAGGCTATTTATTATTGATTTTATAATATAATTCTGTTCATTAGATATTTCTATAAAGATATTATCAATTGGCCGTCTTTGAGCCCTTAGAAATTCTAGTTGAAAAGTTAACACTATGAATTAAATTGAATAACAATGCTACTGACTGCAGTAAGTTCTTACAGGAAGAGTTTTCAAGAAAATCTACATTAAAATCACCAGAAAACACTAATTATTTCTTGTTTGTTGTCAAAGTGATTTATGAACAAGTACTCAGTATCCACTTACTATTATGAATGATTTATGACGAAATTCTACTTCCGTTGCACATGCTTCCATATGGCAAAATTTATGAATGTGTATGTTATTAAATTTATGGCAATTTCTGATTAATGTGGCAACTTCTCCATCCTCCATTCCTGATCTACAAAAGCGAGAAGCTAATTTAAATCCTGCAACAATTAATACATCTATAACAGTGGTTACATGATGGTCAGACAGGCAGATTATGTCGATTGGGTTGGATGACTAATTCATCAGTGCAGATAAGTAGTCCATTAACTGTACTTCTTAGCCCTCGAGTTTTCTGATGCATCTAAAGATAACTTGCATTTCACATTGAATGAAATAAACTGGGTGGAAACAAAATTCGTGCTGACTGGTGAACATTTTTAACCAACAGCTATGTTTGCTGATCCAATGAGCCAGTATTATTCTGTTTAGTTTCTGTCTGAAACTGAAGGCTCGTTTCAACCCTAACGCCTCTTAGAACTCGACTTTTCTCTGTTCTACCTATCCTAAACAAGTAGCTGCTCCAATACTTGTAACAACTGGTATTTTACTACTCGTGGCAGTGCCTGTCCCCTTAAATTTTCTGCTATTAGCGCAGCTAGTTTATCCTTGCCTTTCCTGTTGAGATGTAGGTCTTCGTATTATAGTCCCACATACTGGCAGTCATCAGGAACCACAGAATTGGGATCCCACACCCACACAAGCAGCCGTAACAGCTCCAAATTCAATCTCCCGATAGGAATTATTCGTCACATATGCAATAATTTCAGGATATATGTTGTGCTGAAATAATTACACCACAAGAACTTCAAGAGCAATGGATCTGGTTGGCAACATGGCGAACCATTATTAATTCACAATATTTGAGACGTGAAGAACTTGTGTAACGTATGCATCACCACGAACATTCGTCTACGCAATTGCTACAAAGCAAGGACTTTTATGTAATTTAATAACTAACTGTGTATAGGAAGTAACACTCATGTTCTGTACTTTAAATTTTGAAGGATGTAGTTAATGTAATTTCAGTAGTTTTGTGTTTTAATGTTATCTCTGAACATTCATAATCCTTTTTCTTTGTCCTTTTAAAATGAAGATATATGTTGCTAAACTGAACTACATTTTCAAAAAAGGTAGAAATCTCAAACGACAATGTCAAATGTCGTCACGTGTAACGAAGTACTGAGTGGAACTGAATACCATTAATGAAAGCATATAAGTAGAATTTGTCGCCCTTTTCATTTGCTTGAGTTAAATTCACTTGTGCTCTAGCGAATATGTAACGTAACTCTTTTCAATCAATACGTCTGATTAGATTTCAGAATGTTAGCCAGAAAACCATGTAATCACGGTATCTGCTTACGTCCATCTTGTTTTCAAACAACTCTGTAACAATAAGTCATTTCATTATTACAGAAGTATGTTCAGAAATTGTCCCTTGATGACTGACGTCTATCTTATTTATTCCGAAAGGTTATCCTTACGGTAAGGTAGTTTCTGCTCTCAACCAGATGCTGATTAATCACTGTGGGTTGGTCGATATTGTCTAAATATTGACACGAGAGTGCAGGTAGCAAGTAATGTGTACCTATATACGTATGGTAGGTAAATCACCGAACCGTATTTCCACCCTACGCTTTGGAATTACACGCGGCTATAAATTGACAGTATTGGTACCAGTAACGCATTTCCTCAGTGACGTAACAGTTCGTAAGCCCTGAGGATATTAGAAATAGTGTAAACTCTAAATTAACAGTTCATTGCGAGGGTAAATTTACGATACGCTCGGAAGTAAAGTTCACGAAGCGAGGTCACGTGGCCAGATGCATGCAGCTGGCAGCAACTGTGATATCGTTTCCCTTTACAGAGCGAACTTAAACAAGTTTTGTAGACCCGAGGCATATACATTATTAAATATTTGACAAGAGAGAAGTGGGTGAGATTACAATATCCATTAAATACCTGGGAGTACGGTATAATATTAAGTGGAAGGATCACATAAAATTAATAGCAGGAAAGGCAGATGACAGAGGCAGATCCATGGGGAGGATTCTCAGGAAGTTAGTCCATCAATGAAGGACGTAGCTAACAAAATTCTTATTCGACGATACTTAAATATTCTACCCCAACCTGAATCCCATACCAGGCAGGACTAATAGAACAATACAGAAAATCCAAAGAAGAGCAGCGCGTTTTGTCACAGATCCTTTTAGTTAGCGCAAAAGCGTAATGCTGACGGTCTTCTACCACGAGCGATAGACGACATGAAAGAAGCGTTTACCATCACGTTGTGGCTTATTGATAAATTTCCAAAAGCGTTCGTTTCTGAAGGGGACAACCAATGTAATTGTTTCCTCCTACACGTGTCTCCCAGAAAGACTATGTGGAGATTCGAATTCGCACGGATGCTTACCAGCAGTCGTTCTTCCCAATCGCCTTTCACCACTGGAACAAAAAAGTGGGAAATGCACATTGGCGTACAAAGTACCCTCCACCACACTAAGAAAGACGGCTTGAAGAGTATACGTGTAGATAGCAATGCATCAGTCAGATGGAGTCGCTAAGCTCAGATCATCTGTATAATACAATCATAAACGTTGTACAAAGCCTGTACCCACAATCTTGATAGTCACTTATACTGAACAGGTATTATGACGATGTAACAGTATCGGTATTCTTTCATTTTACATTCTAAGTGATATTCTACTGTAGTTCGGTCTCAAAACTGTATTCACAGCGTACTTCTACACATTCAAATGCACGACAACGGCACCTACAAAATGCACGTAATTCATACACAGTTACTCCCAGTAGATTTGTTGTGGCACTTGTCGTAAACGAGTTTATTATTAACTACAAAGGGCACTTCATCAACGTAAAACCAACCACAAGAATAATGACAGTTTTTTGTAGTTTGTGCATCATCACTAGAGTACGTTCTATTCATTTACTTTTATCCACCTCTGAAGGAGATGGTGGGATGTTGGAGAATATAGCCCTTTTCAGTCAATAATTGTAGTTTTTTCTGTTGTGACGACATTTATTTAGGACAAAAGGGTGCTTATTTAATTTTGTAGGATTTTTAATTGCATATAAATGGATAGCTGAGAGGAAGACATTGTTCGTTTAGTTTCCTTCATTCCCAATCCCGACATTTGCCTTACGGCTGAGGGAAAAGCCTGTCGGCCGAAAAAGCTCCTGCTGGGATTGGTTGTCTGTTGTTCGGCTTATATATCTCCATGTTATATCAGTGGTCTTGATAATCTTCCGTTGTAATTTGGAATTTTGTTGATGTGGAAGATGTAGAGCTTGAGGGTCTGGTCGATGTAAACAATATTACCTCGTTCTCGTAATTTCGATCAGTAAGTTTTTCTTTCTGCATCACGCTGCTGAATTTTTCCTAACCTTTGTAGGTGATTTTCGTCTTTGAACAACTAGAGTACAGGACCACTAATATAAACTCTGTTCAAGTAATTTCATTTGAGAGAATGCACTGGAAGTATATTGGTTCAAATGTGACTGCTTGTTACACTCTGAATGCTCACTTGAATCAGTTTATTTTTGGTTAGATTGTACTGTTTATGTTTTCTGTAATCAAAAATGTACACAATTAGATTGGGCAACTGTTAGTGATGCTGCGATGTATGAAGCTGTAGTCTGTATGGTGGCTCCCCTTTCTCCAATATTACGTTATTCTTCGTTGAAATCGTGGATGAAGGTAAATGACTGATTCGTCGCTGTAATATAGCAAATTATGGAAATCAGATATATGTAGTAATGTTTACAGTGGAATGTTCAGACAGGTTCATTCATATAAGATGGTTCGCTCTTGTCAGTTCGTGCTTAAGCAAATAGACGATAGTATATAAATTAAAACCACGAGGAATCAGCCGTACTACGCCCTCACACCGCCATTCCTTATACACTGGTACGATGAGGTGACAAAAGTCACAGGATAGCGGTATGCACATTATAGAGATGGCGGTAATATTGCGTACACACGGTATGAAACGACAGTGCATTGTGGATCTGTAATTTGTAGTCGGGTGAGACATTTGAACAGGTGTCCAATGTGATTATGGCCGCACGACGCGAATTAACAGACTTTTAGCGTGGAATGGTATTTGGAACTAGACCCATGGTATATTCCGTTTCTGAAACCGTTAGGAAACACAATATTCCAAGATCAACAGTGTGAAGAGTGTGCTACGAATACCAAATTTCAGGCATTACCTCTCACCACGAACAACGCAGTGGCCAACGGTCTTCACTTAACGACCGAGAGCGGTGGCGTTTGCTTAGAGTTGTCAGTGATAACAGACAAGCAACACTGCGGGAAATAACCGCAGAAATCAACGTATGCCGTAACGACGAACGTATCCGTTAGGACAGTGCAGCGCAATTTGGCGCTAATGGGGTATGGCAGCAGACGATCGACGCGAATGCCTTTGCTAACAGCACGATATCGCCTGCAGCACCTCTGCTGGGGTCGTGCCCATATCGATTGGACCCTAGACGACTGACAAATCGTAGCCTGGTCAGAGGAGTCACGATTTCAGTTGTAAAAGAGCTGATGGTAGGGTTCGAGTGTGGTGCAGACCACACGAAGCTGTGGATCCAAGTTGTCAATAAGGCACTGTGCAAGTTGGTGGTGGCTCGATAATGGCGTGGGCTGTGCTTACATGGAATAGAGTGGGTCTTCTGGTCAAACTGAACCGATCATTGACTGGAAATGGTTGTTCGGCTACTGGAGACCATTTGCAGCCATTCATGGTTTCATGTACCCAAAGAACGATGGAATTTTTGGATGAAAATGCACCATGTCACGGGGCCGCAATTGCTCGCGATTGGTATGAAGAACATTTTGGATTATTCGAGCGAATAATTTGGCCACTAAAATCATCCGACATGAATCCTATCCAACATTTATGGCCTATAATGGAGAGGTTGTGCACAAAATCCTGCACCGGCAACATTTCCATATTCGAACCAAGGCTGCCTACGTGACAGGTCAGCATTCTACCACACTGTCACACTGCCTATCAAAAAATCCCCTATTTTAGGATATTAAAGACACTTGGAAAACGTCAGTCGATTACCTCGAGAATTTTTGAGTGTTGCATTGAACTGTTTTGCCAGCTGATATTTGAGTGCCGGCCGGTGTGGCCGTGCGGTTCTAGGCGCTTCAGTCTGGGACCGCGTGACCGCTACGGTCGCAGGTTCGAATCCTGCCTCGGGCATGGATGTGTGTGATGTCCTTAGGTTAGTTAGGTTTAAGTAGTTCTAAGTTCTAGGGGACTGATGACCTCAGATGTTAAGTCCCATAGTGCTCAGAGCCATTTGAACCATTTTTGATATTTGAGTTCCGAACTCCAAGTAGCAAAATACAAAAAATTAGAAAAATTCTATTGTCGTGTGGGCTCCTTGTAAGTTATTTACCGGCGAAGAAGATGGTATCAAGTGAGGGCTGGTTGTCGGTGGTCGAGTTGTAATGTTCAAAAGCAACTGCCACAGTGCGTCTTTATGGCATGCTTCACTTAATCACATAAAGACTCCTAGGATTTCTGAGTCCTTTACACATATAAATTCTGCTGTGGAAGGAAGAATACAATGAAGTGACAAGTCATGGCGTACCTCCTCAAATCGTATCGGACATCCTTTTGATAAGTGTAGTTCAGCAACTCAACGTGGGATGGACTCAACATGTCGTCGAAAGTTTCCTACAGAAATATTGACCCATGCTGCTTCATTAGCCCTTGTACAGTTTCCTTAACGAAGTTCAACGAGCATTTCTGTGAAGAATAAAATGCAGAAAGGTGGAAAAAAAGATCGGTAGCGGTCAGATTGGTTATCACTGGATAGAGTCTTGTTTCGGTCACTGTTTTTTCGTTTCTTTTTCGTTCAGTTCGAATACCTGGTTCGATTCCTGGCTGGGTTGGAGATTTTCTCCGCTCAAGGACTGGGTGTTGTGTTGTCCTAACCATCATCATTCGATCCCCATCGACGCGCAAGTCACCGAAGTGGTGTCAGATTGAAAGACTTGCACCTGGCGAACGGTCTACCCGACGGGAGGCCTTAGCCACATGACATTTATATTTAGTACAGAGGTTTCTACCGTAGCTCTTCCTAGGAAGTGCTAAATGGTGACTGGGACCCATCATGGCTACCTCTGGTATATGGAATTTTCCTGACCAAGTCTTTCAGGGGCATACCTAAGATAATCTGGGTGGATGATAGATTGCTGAGAATGCAATAGTCATCCATGTAGTTTCTTGGTGGATGTCATTCCTTGTGAGGGTGTACCCAGAAAGAGCATAGAAAAAGGAAGAGTATATCGGTGACTGAGTGAGGCTGGCAGAGTTCAGACATTTAAGTTTTGAAAGTTCTTACAAAATGTAGTGCCAGGCTATTTGAAGTCAGATGGAACAAGACTGTATGGACTAATGTGGTTCCGTTAACTTTAAAAAATTCCTGGAACTTTATGGATATAAATAGGGAACCATTATCCACTACTGTAGTTTCCATGAGACCCTCTAAAAAAAATATCCTGCTAAGGTCTGGATCCCCCCATGAACCATGGACCTTGCCGTTGGTAGGGAGGCTTGCGTGCCTCAGCGATACAGATGGCCGTACCGTAGGTGCAACCACAACGAGGGGTATCTCTTGAGAGGCCAGACAAACATGTGGTTCCTGAAGAGGAGCAGCAGCCTTTTCAGTAGTTGCACGGGCAACAGTCTGGATGATTAACTGATCTGGCCTTGTAACATTAACCAAAACGGCCTTGCTGTGCTGGTACTGCGAACGGCTGAAAGCAAGGGGAAACTACAGACGTAATTTTTCCCGAGGACATGCAGCTTTACTGTATGATTAAATGATGATGGCGTCCTCTTGGGTAAAATATTCCGGAGGTAAAATAGTCCCCCATTCGGATCTCCGGGCGGGGACTACTCAAGAGGACGTCGTTATCAGGAGAAAGAAAACTGGCGTTCTACGGATCGGAGTGTGGAATGTCAGATCCCTTAATCGGGCAGGTAGGTTAGAAAATTTAAAAAGGGAAATGGATAGGTTAAAGTTAGATATAGTGCGAATTGGTGAAGTTCGGTGGCAGGATGAACAAGACTTTTGGTCAGGTGATTACAGGGTTATAAATACAAAATCAAATAGGGGTAATGCAGGAGTAGGTTTAATAATGAATAAAAAAATAGGAGTGCGGGTTAGCTACTACAAACAGCATAGTGAACGCATTATTGTGGCCAAGATAGACACAAAGCCCATGCCTACTACAGTAGTACAAGTTTATATGCCAACTAGCTCTGCAGATGATGAAGAAATTAATGAAATGTATGACGAGATAAAAGAAATTATTCAGGTAGTGAAGGGAGACGAAAATTTAATAGTCATGGGTGACAGGAATTCGTCAGTAGGAAAAGGGAGAGAAGGAAACATAGTAGGTGAGTATGGATTTGGGGGATGAAATGAAAGAGGAAGCCGCCTTGTAGAATTTTGCACAGAGCATAACTTAATCATAGCTAACACTTGGTTCAAGAATCATAAAAGAAGGTTGTATACCTGGAAGAATCCTGAAGATACTAAAAGGTATCAGATAGATTCTATAATGGTGAGACAGAGATTTAGGAACCAGGTTTTAAATTGTAAGACATTTCCAGGGGCAGATATGGATTCTGACCACAATGTATTGGTTATGAACTGCAGATTGAAACTGAAGAAACTGCAAGAAGGTGGGAATTTAAGGAAATGGGACCTGGATAAACTGAAAGAACCAGAGGTTGTAGAGAGTTTCAGGGAGAGCATAAGGGAACAATTGACAGGAATGGGGGAAAGAAATACAGTAGAAGAAGAATGGGTAGCTCTGAGGGATGAAGTAGTGAAGGCAGCAGAGGATCAAGTAGGTAAAAAGACGAGGGCTAATAGAAATCCTTGGGTAACAGAAGAAATATTGAATTTAATTGATGAAAGGAGAAAATATAAAAATGCAGTAAATGAAGCAGGCAAAAAGGAATACAAACGTCTCAAAAATGAGATCGACAGGAAGTGCAAAATGGCTAAGCAGGGATGGCTAGAGGACAAATGTAGAGGCTTGTCTCACTAGGGGTAAGATAGATACTGCCTACAGGACAATGAAAGAGACCTTTGGAGAGAAGAGAACCACTTGTATGAATATCAAGAGCTCAGATGGCAACCCAGTTCTAAGCAAAGAAGAGAAGGCAGAAAGGTGGAAGGAGTATATAGAGGGTTTATACAAGGGCGATGTACTTGAGGACAATATTATGGAAATGGAAGAGGATGTAGATGAAGATGATATGGGAGATATGATACTGCGTGAAGAGTTTGACAGAGCACTGAAAGACCTGAGTCGAAACAAGGCCCCGGGAGTAGACAACATTCCATTAGAACTACTGACAGCCTTGGGAGATCCAGTCCTGACAAAACTCTACCATCTGGTGAGCAAGATGTATGAGACAGATGAAATACCCTCAGACTTCAAGAAGAATATAATAATTCCAATCCCAAAGAAGGCAGGTGTTGACAGATGTGAAAATTACCGAACTATCAGTTGAATAAGTCACAGCTGCAAATACTAACGCGAATTCTTTACAGACGAATGGAAAAACTGGTAGAAGAGGACCTCGGGGAAGATCAGTTTGGATTCCGTAGAAATGTTGGAACATGTGAGGCAATTCTAGCCTTACGACTTATCTTAGAAGAAAGATTAAGAAAAGGCAAACCTACGTTTCTAGCATTTGTAGACTTAGAGAAAGCTTTTGACAATGTTAACTGGAATACTCTCTTTCAAATTCTGAAGGTGGCAGGGGTAAAATACAGGGAGCGAAAGGCTATTTACAATTTGTACAGAACCCAGATGGCAGTTATAAGAGTCGACGGGCATGAAAGGGAAGCAGTGGTTGGGAAAGGAGTAAGACAGGGTTGTAGCCTCTCCCCGATGTTATTCAATCTGTATATTGAGCAAGCAGTAAAGGAAACAAAAGAAAAATTCGGAGTAGGTATTAAAATTCACGGAGAAGAAGTAAAAACTTTGAGGTTCGCCGATGACATTGTAATTCTGTCAGAGACAGCAAAGGACTTGGAAGAGCAGTTGAACGGAATGGACAGTGTCTTGAAAGGAGGATATAAGATGAACATCAACAAAAGCAAAACGAGGATAATGGTATGTAGTAAAATTAAATCCGGTGATGCTGAGGGAATTAGATTAGGAAATGAGGCAGTTAAAGTAGTAAAGGAGTTTTGCTATTTAGGGAGTAAAATAACTGATGATGGTCGAAGTAGAGAGGATATAAAATGTAGACTGGCAATGTAAAGGAAATCGTTTCTGAAGAAGAGAAATTTGTTAACATCGAGTATAGATTTAAGTGTCAGGAAGTCGTTTCTGAAAGTATTTGTATGGAGTGTAGCCATGTATGGAAGTGAAACATGGACGATAACTAGTTTGGACAAGAAGAGAATAGAAGTTTTCGAAATGTGGTGCTACAGAAGAATGCTGAAGATAAGGTGGGTAGATCACGTAACTAATGAGGAGGTATTGAATAGGATTGGGGAGAAGAGAAGTTAGTGGCACAACTTGACTAGAAGAAGGGATCAGTTGGTAGGACATGTTTTGAGGCATCAAGGGATCACAAATTTAGCATTGGAGGGCAGTGTGGAGGGTAAAAATCGTAGTGGCGAGACCAAGAGATGAATACACTAACCAGATTCAGAAGGATGTAGGTTGCAGTAGGTACTGGGAGATGAAGGAGTTTGCACAGGATAGAGTAGCATGGAGAGCTGCATCAAACCAGTCTCAGGACTGAAGACCACAACAACAACAACAAGGTCTGGATGGTGGAAATGGAAGTGGTGGAATGCATCCGGGGGGGGGGGGATGGGTATAGAGAATTTGCATCTATCACAATGAGGCAAGATGTCCTAAGAAATGGTTCAGTGAAATACAGAGAAATCCTTGACAACGGATCGAGGTGGATGGCCAAGGGAAATTTCTAGGGGCATTGGGTGCTTGCTTGGATTGAAGTGGTACGAGTGAAACCGTGTTTGTGAGGACTGTATCGATTCTCCACCAGTACATGTGATGTCTGGCCAGTGTTTTATCGCCAGTAGAGGAGATCCAGGGTCCTCTAGTGGAGTGGGCTGCAGATTATGACACGTTTGCCCATTTTCCCCTTGGAACAGTACAACCACTTGTAATATAGGGAGGTTGCATTGTAATCACTGAGCAGCCTTCGTGGGAAGAGCTGGCAAAGAGCGCAAGAGCGGTAAGAGCGGCCTGCGCTTGGTGAGTGAACTGATGGCCATGATGTAATCGTGGAAGTTCTTTGTGCTAAATATGATGTTAAGGGCCCTCTTCTCGATCTGACTATAATTATTCTATGAATGATTCAATGTTTCGAAAACAAAGGTTGTAAGGCATTCCACCCCATTCACAATGTGTGAAAGCCTTGCCGCACACCCCTTAATTAGATGTCACCTGTGAGGACCAATGGCTTTGCTGGACCGTATGCCGTCAGGTCGGTAGGTTTGAGAAAAGCCTGCTTCAAACTGTGACTGGCTCGATCACATTGGTCCACTCATTTCCATGATATATTTTTTCATAAGAGCTGATGTAATGGTTCCACTATTGCTACCGTCTGTGGGCTGAAGCGGCAGTAGTAACTGATTTGATCCAGGACCAACTTCAGCTGAGAGATGTTCTTGGGGATAGGCAGCTTTTGGACTGCCTCCGCATAAGCTGGGATGGGATCGATACCAAAGGCACTGATTGTGTCCCAAATACTCCACTTGATTTACAAACTGTTCAAACTTGTCCAGGTTGCAGTGTAAATTTACTTTAAATAATGCTTCTAAATTACGATTGGAGGTCCTCTGCGGTTTTGTTCACCACCAAAATATCGCCCACACTTGGAATTTTATAAGGTAACTGTTAACAGCTATCAAATCTTTGCAGAAATGCACCTCTGGAGTTGATTTGATGATAATGTATTCATGACTCGTCATTTTACGGCTTCTCCTGGTCTGAAGATGGTTATTTAATCAAAACTGGCAGTGAATGAAGGTGTATTCGTACAGCTGATGACTAAGACATGTATTTTTTCAAATATCGACAAGATAGTTGGCCATGTCAGGAACTTGTCCAATTAATTGTTCTAAATATCGCTGCAATATGGCTGGTGCACTGTACATGACGAAAGGCGATCGATTATATCGCGAAATTCCAAGCGGCATATTGATCACTATTAAGATCTTAATGTCGTCGTTGAGGGAAAGCTGCAAATAGGCATTCTTTAAGTCAATCTTGGCAAACACTCTACCCCAGTGAAACGAGTCATAATATCTTCAACTTTGGGGGTTGGATATGAGTTGGTGATCACTTGTTCGTTGATGGTAACCTCAAAGTCCCCAGAGACACTTACTCCCCCACTGGGTCTCTCGACAAATATAATGGGGATGTCGATCTGTTGAGCATTGTGGACAGAACCAACTCCACTTGCAGGCAATGTTGTTCGGCGAGGATCCTTTCTCACAGAGTGAGTGAAACACTACGTTCTTTACAAAAATTGGGAATGGCATGTGGTAACATGGTAATGTAAACCTCAAAGTTGTTTACCGCCATCTTACTCAGTGGAAAAATCTTGGGGAACTGTTGAATGAAATGTTGACACCTACAGCAGTCTATCCACTAAGTGCTCTATTAGAGCAGAGTCGTGTACCTCTTAACACAGGACGTGAAAGAGATCCATACTCAGCAAATTACAAGTGTCTGGGGAAGCGACAACCAGACTATGAGTAGTAACTGCTTTGTCCTTATAACACACGTCTATCGATGAAACCTCTCACCGAGATTACATCACTGATGAAACTCTTCAATGGGTTGCAAGGGTGGTGCCCCCACATTTTTCCATGTGCTCCAGTCAATTGTTGTGACGACTGGATCGGCGCCTGTTTGTAAGGACATTCACTCCATTAATCTGAACCTCCAGTTTATGCACTTGGCTGAAAGGGTAAGGACAGACTGGATATCTGGTACGCCGGGATCCTTGAACTCAGTCTGGTCCTTGGCCTGTGCAAATTGTTCTGCTTGAGTGTAATCCACAATCACATTTGAGGATGAGTGGCAGACACCCGCTTTATGTCCTGTTTTGCTGCAAGATGTACACCTCACATGTTGAAAACTACATTGCTGGCAGGGGTGTTGTATGAAACATTGTGCACATTATGGGAGGGGCTGCTGTTGGCGGCCTATTGAACGTACATCCAATCCTGCTTGTAGAATGGCCATTGGGTCCACAGGCGGGCCTGGCCAGCTTTGACATGAACACCAAGGAGAGATCCTTCAGGGTTGCTGAAAGGCAGTGCACAAATAATTGGGAGATACACATCGGGTGACGGGTCCTTGAAATAAAGGAGATTGTGTCGTAGTGTTTCTTTGGAAGTATGAACTGAAACATTATCTAAACAGCAAGAAAGCATGAGATTGATGACACTGTCCAGTAGCACACGGGAATGTACGATCTTCTGGTAGTCCATGTAACCGTTTGATTCACTCACGATAGGACGCAGATGCTACCTTTTGACAGCTAAAAAAACTTATGCTTCCTGGCTGGGACATGGATCTCTGAATCAAAATATTCAGAGAGCCAAGCCCTGAGGTTCGTAGGGGAGGGCAAGTGCGGCGCTGTGTGTCACCTGTCATTTAAAAGATGCAGAAGTATTGTTCCAATTGGGTGACGTAGCAGTCCCATGAATCCGCCATCTAATCGAAGGGCAGGGGCGAGTGGCAGATATAGATGAGTCTATATGTGTTAGTTGGGCTGACACCAGTGACGTGGACTGGGATGTAGTCGCCAGCCTCGCCACCATTCTCTCACTGGTCTTCTGCATCTGCTGGAGGAATATGAGTATAGCGGGCGTCATGCCTACTGTGTCTAGTGGAGCTGCCATGGAGAACCAAAATTTACCAGCTTACTTTCTGCAACATCACAGGAAAAACACAAATTTTAGCTCACAGCCAGCATAATATCTGGAATTGTTGTTGTTGTTGTTGTGGTCTTCAGTCCTGAGACTGGTTTGATGCAGCTCTCCATGCTACTCTATGCTGTGCAAGCTTCTTCATCTCCCAGTACCTACTGCAACCTACATCCTTCTGTATCTGTTTAGTGTATTCATCTCTTGGTCTCCCTCTACGATTTTTACCCTCCACACTGCTCTCTAATACTAAATTGGTGATCCCTTGATGCCTCAGAATATGTCCCACCAACCATTCCCTTCTTCTAGTCAAGTTGTGCCACATACTTCTCTTCTCCCCAATCCTCTTCAATACCTCCTCATTAGTTACGTGATCTACCCACCTAATCTTCAGCATTCTTCTATAGCACCACATTTCAAAAGCTTCTATTGTCTTCTTGTCCAAACTAGTTATCGTCTACGTTTCACTTCCATACATGGCTACACTCCATACAAATACTTTCATAAACGACTTCCAGACACTTAAATCCTTACTCGATGTTAACAAATTTCTCTTCTTCAGAAATGCTTTCCTTTACATTGCCAGTCTACATTTTATATCCTCTCTACTTCGACCATCATCAGTTATTTTGCTCCCCAAATAGCAAAACTCCTTTACTACTTTAGGTCCCTCATTTCCTAATCTAATTCCCTCAGCATCACCCGACTTAATTTGACTACATTTCATTATCCTCGTTTTGCTTTTGTTGATGTTCATCTTATACCCTCCTTTCAAGACATTGTCCATTCCGTTCAACTGTTCTTCCAAGTCCTTTGCTGTCTCTGACAGAATTACAATGTCATCGGCGAACCTCAAAGTTTTTACTTCTTCTCCATGGATTTTAATTTCTATTCCCGATTTTTCTATTGTTTCCTTTACTGCTTGCTCAATATACAGATTGAATAACATCGGGTATAGGCTACAACCCTGTCTCACTCCCTTCCCAATCACTGCTTCCCTTTCATGCCCCTCGACTCTTATAACTGCCATCTGGTTTCTATAAAAATTGTAAATAGCCTTTCGCTCCCTGTATTTTACCCCTGCCACCTTCAGAATTTGAAAGAGAGTATTCCAGTCAACATTGTCAAAAGCTTTCTCTAAGTCTACAAATGCTAGAAACGTAGGTTTGCCTTTCCTTAATCTGGCTTGCAAGATAAGTCGTAGGGTCGGTATTGCCTCACGTATTCCAATATTTCTACGGAATCCAAACTGATCTTCCCCGAGGTCGGCCTCTACCAGTCTCTCCATTCGTCTATAAAGAATTCGCGTTAGTATTTTGCAGCTGTGACTTATTAAACTGATAGTTCGGTAATTTTCACATCTTTCAACACTAGCTTTCTTTGGGATTGGAATTATTATATTCTTCTTGAAGTCTGAGGGTATTTCGCCTGTATCATACATCTTGCTCACCAGATGGTGGAGTTTTGTCAGGACTGGCTCTCCCAAGGCCGTCGGTAGTTCTAATGGAATGTTGTCTACTCCCGGGACCTTGTTTCGACTTAGGTCTTTCAGTGCTCTGTCAAACTCTTCCCGTGGTATCGTATCTCCCATTTTATCTTCATCGACATCCTCTTCCATTTCCATACTATTGTCCTCAAGTGCATCGCCCTTGTATAGACCCTCTATAGACTCCTTCCACCTTTCTGATTTCCCTTGTTTGCTTAGAACTGGGTTTCCATTTGAGCTCTTGATATTCATACAAGTGGTTCTCTTCTCTCCAAAGGTCTCTCTAATTTTCCTATAGGCAGTATCTATCTTACCCCTAGAGAGATAAGCCTCTACATCCTTACATTTGTCCTCCAGCCATCCCTGCTTAGCCATTTTGCACTTCCTGTCGATCTCATTTTCTAGACGTTTGTATTCCTTTTTGCCTGCTTCATTTACTGCATTTTTGTATTTTCCCCTTTCATAAATTAAATTCAATATTTCTTCTGTTACCCAAGGATATCTGGAATATAAACTGGAAAAATATTTGTTGACACCATTGTATTGAATGTGCAGAGTTCTGAGCCTTTAGATAAATGTTAACAACACTAGAAATGCGTCTAGAAGTGTCTTCCAAAATTAAACAATTAACACCATCGAAAATTTACTGTGGTAAGAAGAGCTTTTCTTGACACTGTAGTAAAGAACAGTCTTGCGAGACGTCAATATCTCGAAAATAAATAATGAAGTGCCTTGTTGGGTGATAAAACTAATAGAACAAAAGTTAAAGTACAGACAAGCCACTATGGAACACACTCATCGTGAAGGGTAAGCCTGTGCCGAGCATGAGTAATGAGAAAGATAATGTTCCCTAGCTACAGTCACCAAAATGATGGAAAGTCCACACGCAGCGAGCTCACAGAGTCTCGTCCTCGTGGGCGCGACGTCTTGGTTGAAGAGTGGCGCTGGGGGGGAGGGGGGGGGGGGCGGACTGGACGGTGACAGTGGCGGCGGCTCTGGTGAAGTTCATCGGTGACTGCCTTCTGCTGCGCGACCATGAACGTAAATCCTAGATGTGCAGCGTACTATTGATTTTTGACTGGCTGCTTGGCTTCGACAAGGAAGCACAACGCAGTCTTGATCGACGCAGGCCAATACTAGCTAGCTGCGCACAACGATACAGATTTTAGCTCGGCTGCTGGCGTCGCTCTCTGACGGTCTACTCGCTGACACTTTGCCCCTGCCGTGGTTTGCTCGGGCGTTCAACGGATATTCGGCCGCCGGCACTCCGCGGTAGGCGCCCCACAGCATAAGGAAAAAAAAAACAATAAATAATTAAACAAAGAAAATTCCGTCACACTCGCTGAAAGAAAAGTGTCACCGTGTGGGAGAAAGTGAAGTATTTTCAATTGAGCAGCTGACACTTCAGGGGTGTCCCAGCCAATAGCACCTTGTACTTCCACATTTTCTCATGCCATAACAATTCGTGACACCGTGTATCCTGGTGCAGAGTGAAAGAAGCATTCAGAATATCAAGAAACTCTGAAGGGAGCTTGAGCGTTCAATGTCTCGCCGACGACGAGATAGTTAGAGGAGGAGCAAAACGACCAATTCGTCCTTCAGGAAGACATTCGTGTTATTTTCCAAGGCGTCATCGCAGTATCCAGTATAAGTGAGTTTGGGTGCGTGGGTGGAGATTTCTAACAAACTCCTCGTAAAAGCAAGTTCCTTTGCAGTCTAGCTCAGCATGGTGCAGATTTGTAGAGTGCTACAGTTTTTAAAAACAAGATGAATAAAAACTGTTTGGACGAATTGTTATGGGCGAATTCCTCACATCAACAACATAAAAAATCTTATATACTCACGTATCCAAATATACTTCAGTTTTAATAGTTATTTGTTAACCATTGCAGAATTGCTTTAAGTTTTCAAAATGGATATTTAATTCTGTAAGAGAGCGTGCAGACAGATTACAATGTATACCAAATGGGGAGTCGAACTCAGAATCTTTCATTTCGTGGGCATTGCACTTATTGCTTCTGCTATTCACCAATAACTACACAGCTAACTGTTGTCAACTATCTCGAGTAATCCTCAGTACAAACGTGTGGTATAACCATACACTGTGAGACAAGGCATACTTCCAAAACACCAAAACACCAAGAAACCATCCTGCCATAAGACGATTATTAGTGTTTATCAGGCGCCAAATACAGCATCAAAAGAGGGATAATCGACAAGTTGCGATGCAGAAGAGTGATCGTTGGACAACAGGCTTCATGGTATTCCCAACGAAGGTCTCCTGCAGGCAAAGTGCTTCATGTCACCGTTTATTGTAACTGTCTTAAAAGCCCAAACCTGTCCTGATGAAGAGCACTTTTATTTCTACAAAATTTCAGATTACAAGATACTTTATTTTTCAAGAAGATCCCTAGCTTCGAAAATAATTTTTGATTTACAAGAAGATTTTAATTTCCATGCGCATTTGGTTGCCAAGAACTTTTTGCTTCCGAAAAGTTTCATTATCTAAGAACACGCTTTTTACGAGTTTTTGAGGAAGTGGAAGATTTTTGGTTGCATTGTATTTTCTAATAATATTTTACTTTCAAGAAGAATTTTAATTTTTAATAATAATTTAGCTGTTAAAAAGAACGTTGGTTTCTAAAATATTTCAGATTACAACAATATTAGTTTCCTTTTAATGGCGCAGACGCCATTTCCTGTACCCCTCTCCTGCTATCCAAGGTTCTGTGAAGCTCTTCTCTGCTGTGAGGCTCTTCTCTTCTGTGAAAACGGGAGACAAATTTTCCGGTTCGAGTGATGGTGTGGCACACAATTTTATTCAGTCGCGTAGCTTCAAAACAGCGAA
The DNA here is from genome assembly GCF_023898315.1 of Schistocerca nitens. Classification (NCBI taxonomy): domain Eukaryota; kingdom Metazoa; phylum Arthropoda; class Insecta; order Orthoptera; family Acrididae; genus Schistocerca; species Schistocerca nitens. Next base: position 357,533,389 of record NC_064615.1, read on the forward strand.
GACAGTGTTGCAGAGTGAAATGTTAATTGTGCAAACAGTCTCCTGGGCTGTGACTCAGTCATGTCTCTGCAATATCCGTACTTCCAAGTGTGCTAATTCCACAAGGCGTGTAGGAGAACTTCTGTGAAGTTTGGAAAGTGGGCGAGAGGTAATTTCCAGAAGTACTCGTAAGGCTGTGATGATATCCCGTGTCATACATGGATGGATCAGTCGACAGTACGTTGTCCAGGTAAGGCAAAATTCCCGATTTGTATTTGGAAGTTGTCAGCTGATGGAATTGTTCACAATATCAACTCATGGGAAAGATTAAACATGTTGCTTCTACACTGCATGTACTCATCGGATCATGGACTATCAAACGTTTTCACAGGTTCTTTAATGGCGTCGAAATGTTTTGCAGGTTTTCATATGCTGATAAAGCATTTACACATATGGAATATCTGCTGAATATCGTTTCATTATGAAATTTATATTTAGTCTGATCTAGACACAAAAAAAAAATATTTAGTCTGATCTAGACATAAAAAAAATTTTATTGCACGCCAAGTAGTACATTGTGTTTAAAATGTAACAGTATGCTTCAAAATAGAGATATTTTCACAGAATTATAAATTAACTTTTTTTAGAAGTTTTGCAGAATAAAATAATAGAAAGAACTAAGGACGGGAAATCATGCAGGCTCTGCAGCTTATCCTCTCTTGTTGATCCATCTGACATTTCTTTAAGTACACTAACAAATTGGACTCAACAAGAAGAAAGCTGGTCCAAAATAGAAAAAAAAATTAATCACCACTTTTTATGCTGAGCAAAGAGAACAGGTGGCAGATCACGAGACTATGAATCCCAATTTCCCTTGCACTGACTCATGCAGTAAGGATTTGTGAAACTATTGATGGCAACCCCTCTCTTGTACGGTTAGGGTTGCCATACTTCCCAATTAATCAGGAATGTGCCAATTTTTCACTCTTTGCCCCAGTGTCCCAAAACGGCTCAATTGGGACGCTAAACGTCCCGATTTTCATGTAAGGGAATCGAAGATTTATATTCTACTGGTTGAATATATTGATGTGTTGAATGTATGACATGTAGGCAGATGGCAACAGCTTGCTCTTGTACTGCATGTCTTGTAAGGTGGCAGCTTGAATGAATGTCAATTTCGCACCTTACATGAGATTTAATATATCGTAACAAGTAGATGGATATATTGCCTGACATACTTCAGCGATAGTGAGCAGATTTGCCTGTCAAAATGTACAGTATGTAATGCAAAAGGATGACACTCGATTCGCTGGTATTAAAACACCGAACTCAAATCCTGCATGTCAATGAGCAAAAGGTAAAAAGAGCTGCTGGAAGAAACGTTATAGTTTGGGGGCAGATGTGAGTTGCACCGTCATGGCCCGTGTACAATGAAAGGCTTCTAACAAGGAGTTGGTGACCCGCTACAAGAGGGACAACGAACGTGCCGGGCGATACATCGACGGAGCAGGTAGCGGCCCACAGCTGATTGCGACCGAGAAATTCTTTAGGAAATAGCGTTGGGGAATTTCCAGATGGATACAAACAGACCAGCGAAGCAGTTGATAGCGTGATATGCCCGTGGTAAGCTTGTGATATAGGTGTGTAAATTTTATGGGCCAGGAGCGGGCACAAAATGTCCGATTGACTGACATAAACCAGGATGGAATAAAAGTGGCGATATTTCGATGCAGTATAAAGGTAGGCCCTTTGCGATTGGCAGTGGTAGTTTCCACAAGATGAAAGGAATGCTCCCATTGGTCTGAAAAAGTTCTGACCTGAAGCACGAAAGGACACAGGTGGGTGACAGATTGCTACAAAAGACACAATACCGAAAACTTCAGGGACTCTCCTCTGAAGCATCGTCAAGTGTACAACAGGGCGCATCACGCTCAGTACGATGCCAAAAGAGAAATTTTTGTGTGAACATTGCATTCACTTTGGCTGACATTCAGCTAGAAATTAGCTGAAGAATCGTTGAGCTTTAATAGCAGAGAAACGAAACAGCCACGTAGTTAATTCTTCTTGCGAGAACTGAGAATTTTCCAGACTAGGGATGAGTGCATGTTTTCTCATCTAACGAGAAACAAAGGACAGCAGATAAAATCAGTAAAGATTTTGATTAGCTTTTTATAGGATTTTCAGAGAGTGAGAGCAGCTATGCAGCTGACAGCACATCGCAGCTAAAGGCAAATGCTGTTGGCAGAGGTGAAAAACTGTTGGTTCACTAGCTTGTCCACTGTGAACTCGAGCAACATTGAGTAATCTTTTGCTCATCTTATCACAAAAACTAGACATCCTCAGTAGATTTGATTGTCATCCGAAATAGTACCGAACTTAGAACTGGAGCCGGCTGAATTGTCGTAATATTGGCCAACTTCACAGTCTGGAAGTAAGAAAAACCTTGTAGAGAATCTTCTATTTAAATTCGATGTTGTTGTGTTCAGTGTTATTTCTGTTAAACAGGGCGTAATGCGTTATCTTGACAACCGTTCTGAAATTGTCATGTCACGATCTATGTAAACCCTTGTGCTTCTTTAACATCAGTATAGGAATGAACCAATTTTCCAGCTAAACACCAATGTGTTCCGTCATAGAATAAGGGTCCACTCCTAACCCCAAAATTTTATTCTAGTGACACTAAGGCAATCAGAGGGTGTTTTTGCTGATGTCTGAAGAACGTGAAAAAGAGTGGAATGTCACAGTGTGTGTTATTCGAATGTGTGAGTTCTCATTGTTCAAAAAATGTTCAAATGTGTGTGAAATCTTATGGGACTTAACTGCTAAGGTCATCAGTCCCTAAGCTTACACACTACTTAACCTAAATTATCCTAAGGACAAACACACACACCTATGCCCGAGGGAGGACTCGAACCTCCGCCGGGATCAGCCGCACAGTCCATGACTGCAGCGCCCAAGACCGCACGGCTAATCCCGCGCGGCTGAGTTCTCATTATGTGTGTTATTCGAGTGGGCATGGATGTGTGTGATGTCCTTAGGTTAGTTAGGTTTAATTAGTTCTAAGTTCTAGGCGACTGATGACCTCAGAAGTTAAGTCGCGTAGTGCTCAGAGCCATTTGTTATTCGAGTGTGTGAGTTCTCATTACTTTGTGATGTCAAAAGCGGAAGCAAGTGTTCTTTCAGTATTGATACAGAGAAATTTGGCTTTCCATAAAAAGAGTCAACACAGATGGGGAACCATTCTGCAAACTATGTTCTCATTGTTTTTCAGTTAAGTATCCTGATTAAACTTACTGTAGTTGTGCAGTATCAGGCGAAGGAATCAAAACTAAACAAATTAAGCTGGATTTTGTATAAGACGATATCCAACGTATGCATTTTAGCACCCACAGATCTTAAAATTAATTTAAAGAAATTGTTTCTTTTTGAGGCGACAGCTGCAACACCACTTTCGGGGGTGGGGGTTGAACCGTAAATATGAAAACAACATATTAGGTCGCTTAATAACGAAACTGGGAAGAATGTGGAAGGAGTGGGCTATCAGAACACCTTCTACATAACACTGTTTTCAGCTGCTGCAGACGTTTCACTTGGTACTTATCCACCTACACAATCAGAAACTCAAAATTTGTTGGCTTTTGTGAGTGTGTGGAAACCTGCTATAGAGAACTTTGTCACACTCTAAAACTAGAGGGCTCTCTTGAATGCCGGTAGTCATAAGAAAGCTGCCAAAGGTCTTGGCATAATTTTTCTCTACTCCTTTAAGCGAATATTACTTTTGGTTTATTGACCATCAGTTGAAGGAAGGAAGGTAGGGTTTAACATCCCGTCGACATCGACATCTTCGGGGGCGGACCATCAATTGAGTTTGTTTAGTAAGCAATACACTGAAACATAAAGAAACTGGTACAGGAATGCGTATTCAAATACAGATATATGTAAGCAGGCGAATAAGGCGTTGCGGTCGGCAACGCCTGTGTTAGACAAAAAGTGTCTGGCGCAGTTGTTAGAACGGTTACTGCTGCTACAATGGCAGGTTATCAAGATTTAAGTGAGTTAGAACGTGGTTTTATAGTCGGCGCACGAGCGATGGGAAACAGCACCTCCGAGGTAGCGATTAAGTGAGAATTTTCCAGTACGACAATTTCACGAGTGTACCGTGAATATCGGGAATCCGGTAAAACATCAAATCTCCGACATCGCTGCCGCCGTAAAAAGATCCTGTAAGAACGAGACCAACGATGACTGAAGAGAATCGTTCTGCGTGACAGAAGTGCAACCCTTCCGCAAATTGCTGCAGATTTCAATGCTGGGCCATCAACAAGTAACAGCGTACGAACCATTCAACGAAACATCATCGATATGGGCTTTCGGAGCCACAGTTCCACTCCTGTACCCTTCATGACTGCACGATACAAAGCTTTACCTCTCGCCTGGGCCCTGCAACAGCGACATTGGACTGTTGATGACTGAAAATATGTTGCCTGGTCGGAAGAGTCTGGTTTCAAATTGTATCGAGCGGATGGACGTGCGCAGATATTGTAAAAACCTCATGAATCCATCGACCCTGCATGTCAGCAGAGGACTTTTCAAGCTGGTGGAGCGTCTGTAACGATGTGGGACGTGTGCAGTTGGAGTGACATTGGACCCCTGATACGTCTAGATACGACTCTGACAGGTGACATGTACGTAAGCATCCTGTATGATCACCTGCATTCAGTCATGTCCACTTGGGCAGTTCCAGCCGGACAATAGGATACTCCACACGTCCAGAATTGCTACAGAGTGGCTCCGGGAACACTCTGCCGGGTTCAAACTCTTTCACTGGCCACCAAACTTCCCAGACATGAACATTATTGAGCAGACCTGGGATGCGTTGTAATGTGCTGTTCAGAAGAGACCTCTATCCCTTCGTATTCTTACGGATTTATGGACAGCCCTGCAGGATTCGTGGTCTCAATTCCCTCCAGCACTGCTTCAGACATTATTCGAGTCTGTGCTACCCTGTGCTGCGGCACTTGTGCGTGCTCGTGCGGGTCCTACGCGATATTAGGCAGGTGTACGTTTCTTTGGCTCTTCAGTGCATAAAAAATTGCGAGTGGTAATATCCCCTTCCTTAAAGTGGTCATTATTAAGAATACAATAATTTCACAACAAAACAGACAAAACCGTGTTATTTGGGTAATAAACCTAAAGAAATTTTTAAAAAATGCAGATGATTGCTCTGAGCTAATTTTTGGTTACATAATGGTCTCATCAGCTATCAGTTTTTGACATTTTTGAGAGGATATCTTTGATTAAATTAGTTGAATGGGAAGACATACAAAGGAAATTGGTTTACTTAAAATGAAAAGATGCAGATATCTGTGAGTCAGCAATGTTTGATCAGTATGGGCATCCGAGGAATTTTCTTGTTTCAGAGTTTCAGGGGATAGTTGGAAGTCAGTATTCCCCGCCGAGAAGAAGTGGCTGCATTTATTTAGACATAAAAAGTTCAGCGTACAGTAGTCAGAATTGCCAGATATATGCCAACATATGTTTTCAGTTGTAGCACATCATTCTAATGTTGAGAGAATTGTTTCAATATTGGGAGCTAAATGGTCTGAGGAACGGAATCGTTTGGATGTATCAACAATCTAGAGCATCTGACAGTACGTATAAATTTCATATGATCTGTGCTGCATTTCGCGAATACAAAAATAGGTAAGCTGATCTTCTAAAAGCTGTCAAACAGCCTGAGAAGTATGACTAGCCCATTAAATAAACTGCTTAAAATTGTTTATGCAAGTAACTTATGTTGTGAAATGTGTTCTTCAAATATATTTACAAAAGTGTTAAGCTCAACAATGATGCATATGTTAATTTTTCCAGTCGTTTGATGTCTCTCTTCACCCTCATCTTATGATTGGATTACTGCTGAATTTGTCCCCATTTTAGAACTAACGTCATGGCTACCCTACAGTCTAGCAGACCTCTTGGAACTATTGGAGAGAGGGAGACTTTGTTTTGATCTGGGTTCACCTTTTCCGTTTTTCTCTCAGCAGTACTGACAACATAACCACCCTACGCAGATTCGTTATCAGTCTTATTTCATTTTCACGGTGTTCACTTGTGCAGTTCTTAGTGACTGAGAATATTCATAAATTCTGTCCTGAAAACAATTCCTTAAAATTTTTTGACTGGGTTTTTAGTGATACTGGACGTTTCTCTGAGAGTTACTACCAGCCTCGATTCACGCTTCCTCTATTACATTCTCGCGGGAATTACACAAGCCTGGGAATGGAGTTGAAAGAAAATGAGAAATATTTTTATAACAGTCGACTGACAGATGACAGAAGAATAGAAATCATGTTGTCATAATAACTGCGCAGTTCCGCATGTCAGCAACAGACAATATCGATAAAGGGTCGTTTTAAACGGAAGATTTAATTCGCTTCCACAGTTCGAGCAACAATAAGACTAATGCGCAAAGAGTAGTACTTACAGCCTCTCGCAATACTGGACTGGAGCTCGCATTCTGTGTACGTTTATTGGCTACACGGTTCATAAATTAAATTCTGAAAGCGATGTATGAGGTGTGGAATAATGCTAGACACCAGTATCCAACGATACAAAATTAGCATGAATGGCTAGATACAGGCGTAGAGGTACGTAAATGGAAATCCAGTAATCTGAGTGGAACAATACTCAGAGTGAAACAATGCCACCCCCTCCCGCCCCCCTTTGCGTTCAAACACTCTTTAGGCAGTCGTGCAACGCCTGATTTGCTTAGCATAACTGCAAGTACTTTACATAAGCTGAGCAGGCAGGATACGTGCCGCAAGTGCAACACGTGCCATTGAATGGAAGTCTGTCTCTAAAGCAAACCACGACGCGAATTCTGAGGTTGTAAACAGTTTTAACTAAGGGTGTACTACTGATGATGACAATATCAGTGGGCTGTCACCGGAGTAATATCTATAAAGAAAGTTTATCATGGATGAAATGAAAGCATTTATGAGACTAGCTCTATCTGCTCAGCTGCCGAAATTAACTGCTGGACTTGTTTTTTATGTTGCTGACGGGATAATCGAGCATATAGCAACAATAAAGTGTTTTAACTTACTATAAACGACTGTGGTTCAAATTTATTTTCTATGTCATGTTCATCAATTATGATGGATGGTATTTAAATAGAATATGATTTATATCCTTTTATGTTCCAATGTTTATTTGAACTACGACCAGCATCGAGGTTTTAAAATCCCGTCTTCAGGCATATGAAATTATACGGTATGGTAATACATTACACGTGACGGGGCCAGTCAGCGTGGGCTGCCCGGTGGCTGACAGTTTTCGCAAATATGCGATGATTGGAGCTCTTGCACTGACTTGCCCCACCACATGTTATTTATTACCAAATATTATAATTCCATTCACATGACGATGGGATTTTAAAATCTCGAAAGTGGTCGTTATTGGAATAAATATTAGTACAACTGAAGCGGATCTCTCTAAATTAATTATCATGCCTGTCAGTTGTGGATATCCTACGTATCAAATCATGTGCTTTTATGTTCCGTTACGGAATGATACAGGGTTGTACAGAAGATAGTCTCTGTTAGGCTATAAATAAAATATTAAGAATAGTTAAAACAAATACAGTAGAAAAATCTTGAAAGTTTACCTTTTATTACTTCTCCATCTAATCAACGTTCCTATTTAGGCATTTAACGGCTTCATAAATTCTCCCCACATAATATTCTGCCGCTTGGGGTTGCAGTCCGCCAGTAACAGTGTCCTGAAGTTTTTCGTCTGACTCGAATTCAGAACCGAAACCACTTTTAACCAAATCTGGGCTTCGTGGCGAGTATTCCAAGAGCAGGCCCAGAAACGTAATCATCCAAGCAGTTTGTGTTTCTCAGAAACTAGTTTTGGAACCGAATGAGCATAGAACTTAGAACTAGATGAATGACGACTCTGCAGCTTTGTAGACGGGGAAAGTTAAAACAATCGCACGTTCGCTGAAAGGACTTGACAAAAAGAAAGCTACTGTTTTCATTATTAACGGGCTGTCACAAATTCACCTCCCGCCCCCCACCCCCACGGAAAGTAACTGCATATGCTTATGCATATGTCGTCTAAAGTTATGAAAGCGTGACTAGGAATAATATGCAATCTGTGAAGAATGTAATGGAGTGCATAGTTGCGCACTAAACAGATAACTGAAATTCTGGAGACATACAGATTACACAATGGTTTTAAAACAGGAAAACGGCCCTGAACATGGCTCGAAACAGTTTGAAGCAAAATCAAAGTAGTTCAGAAACTGAAATACACCGAGGATTTCAGGGTGTCAGACGCACCGAGAATTATCGAAGTTGAAAAAATATTTTACAGAAACATAATTCTGCTTTCCAGTTAGTAAAATGTATTCGGTATTAGTATAATGTTTTTCTGCAGCAGATGTAAATATTTGAAGAAAAACGTCTGAGAGTTACTTTTTCTGTTATTGTCAAAGAGAACATTTCTTGAAACGTGGAAATTCAAAGCCCACTGAAGTTTTGTGCTGCTGTGATGACTGAACTTTTTTTCAATTTTCTGACTGTGACTAGAAGGAGTCACAAATCATCTAAAATTTCTATAAACCTACCATAAAATGAACCAGTAGAAAATTTGTGCTAAATAATACTCCACACTTTCCTAACAATTCACATGGAAATGCAAATAAAGTGCAAAAGATCTACATTTAGCATTTATTAAATGATACACAAATATTTTTTGCAGGTAGATTCTAGACTTCATTGTATCTCATATTATATTGTCAGATTTCTCATGTTCTGTAGTTTGTAACTGGTATTTGCCTATAATATTACACAAATCAAATAGTTCATAAAATAATAATTGTTAGCGAATATACAGTTACATAATGGCTACATGATTTGAATGCTTGATTAATCAATGTTTAAAGTTTAAAGTGATTAGCTGTAACACAAACAAACATACACCAATATCTATGTAGTTCAAAATATAAGGTTTCCCAAACAATATTGTGATTTGCACAGTTAGTGCATCGAAAGTGAATTCTGGTTGCTTATATTCTGTATATTCTGTGGTTTATTTGTCTTATGATGACAAGTGAGTAGTCAGAAAGGCTTTTCTGGGATCCAAATTGTGACTGAATCAGAATATTATTTTTGGAGGTTTACTTAGTTGTTTTGGAGTACATAAAGTTTTCTAAAACGTTATAAAAACGTCAGCAATGGTACCTATTAGTAATTATTAATTCCTTTTTCAGTATCCCCCTTACAGATAAGACAGACTTTAACTTACTTTGGAGATCCAAAAAATGTATGGTTCTAGAACACAGAAACCAGGATCTGCAGGAAGCTAGCTGTGTGAAATTCCTACGAATGCAACTAGATAAAAATCTATCATGGGGATCACTTATACAGTACCTTGCAAATAAATTAAATAGCCTAGAATTTGGAATGAGGACATTGTACAATGCTACCAGTAAGGGGCATAAGAAAAAGTAGTGTATCACAGCTACTTTGAGTCAGTAAAAATGTATGGAATTGTATTTTGAGGTAACTCAAACCATATGTGTCGAATACTAAAACTTCAGAAAACCATCATTAGAAACATGCACAATGTAGGGCAAAGAAAATCATGTCGCGCACTCCTAAAAAATCTAGGTATATTAAGTGTTCCCTCACTATACATATATGAGCTGATTATCTTTGTAGTCAGTAACCCTGAATTATTTGTAGCAAACCATTTCCAACATGTCTGCAACACCAGAAATCAAACTAATTTTATGCCACCAACCCATCATTTAAAAATTTATGCTCATACTCCACATTATATGGGTGTGAAAATTTATAATGAAGTGAAAGGAAGAGAATTGCACAGCATCAAGTTAGAAACACTGAAAAAATCCTTGCATGAGAAACTAGTGCAGAAATATTACTATTCACTCGAAGAATTCATAAATGACAATCTGAAAATTTGAGCAAGAGAGAGCAAGTACTTAGGACTGTTAATTTTTAAAAGTTTGTTACGTTTGAAGAAAAATTAATAATTGCTTTATTAAGTAATTATTCAGTACCATGCATTATATTACTGGTACTATAAGTAAAATTGTAAACCAGTTTTTGTGTTTTTATGAGTCTCCTACACATTAAGTCAATGGCTTGAAATTTTATGTTATGAGACTATAAACTTCTACTCTATTCTAGCACCTTTATCCCAACACAAGGTTTTAATATTTTGCTTGAAGTGGAACCAGTACAAATTTGCATTTAAGAGAGGTAATTATATCCATTCCAATATTTCCATTACTTCTGCTGTCCATAGTTTTTTCATGCTTTATGGGGTACATTTCAAGTTTTCATTGAGAAACAATTTTTAACAGTTTGAAAGAAATTTACACAGTAATTTAGATTAGTACTTGTTTCATAGATCATGAATACGACACTTCATAATGATGTGCAACGTGTCAGGTTAATAAAAGGTGTCTATACAAGATATAACATTACACAAAATATTACATGACACTTAATATTTTTAATTACGAGTGTTGATTTTTAAGTAAGGGCCGTTTTTATTTTTAAAAAAAGACACAAATACTTTTGTAAAATATTTTCTGATTCTACGCACTTTTACCTATTTTTCTACATAGTTTCCTCGTTTATTTAAGCACTTGTCATACCGTACAACTAACTTTTAAATTCCCTCTTCAAAGAATTCGGCCGCCTGCTCCGACAGCCAAGAGTTCATGGCCGCTTACACTTCATCGTCGTCATTGAAGCGCTGGCCACCAAGATGGTGTTTCAGATACCGGAAAAGGTGAAAATCGCTAGGAGCAAGGTCAGGGCTGTATGATGCATGGTCCAAAACTTCCCAGCCAAAAGAATCAATCAAATCCCGAGTCTTTTGAGAGGTGTGAGGCCTAGCGTTATCGTGCAGGAGCAAAACTCCTTTTGTCAGCATGCCGCGCCTTTTGTTTTGAATTGCTCTGCGGAGCTTCTTTAGAGTTGCACAGTAGGCATCTGAGTTGATTGTCGTTCCTCGTGGCATAAAGTCCACTAGCAAAACACCGCGCCGGTCCCAGAACACAGCCGCCATAATCTTGCGCTTTGACAGCATCTGTTTGGCTTTGACCTTGACGGGTGAGGTTGTGTGTCGCCATTCCATCGATTGTCGCTTGCTTTCGGGAGTGATATGGGATACCCATGTTTCATCCCCAATGACAATTTGACTCAACATGTCATCCCCTTCTTCCTCGTAACGAATCAAAAACTCCAATGAAGTGGCAAATCTCTTCCCTTTGTGGTCCTCTGTGAGGAGTCTGGGTACCCACTGAGAACACAGTTTCTTAAAGTTTAGGTTTTCAGACACAATTTTGTACAAAACCGATCTTGAAACTTGTGGAAATTCCAAAGAAAGAGTGGAAATTGTGAATCTTCCGTCCTCGCGAATCTTTGTTTCGACTGCAGCTACCAAATCATCAGTGATCACAGAGGGCATGCCTGAGCGTTCTTCGTTATGGACGTTTTGACGGCCATTTTTAAACTCTCTAACCCATTGACGCACTTTACCTTCACTATTGAATTCAACCCATAAACTTGTGTTAACTGACGATGAATTTCTGCAGCTGATAGGCTTCTCGCGGTCAAAAAACGTATCACTGACCGTATCTCACACACGGCGGGTGATTCAATAATCGTAACCATTATAAAGCAGCACAACGATGCGTACACGTCAGCTGCAGAGCTGCAACTTGCATCAGTGAGAACGGGAAGGATGCCGGCAAGTGGCGCGGAGGCTTGTTGCGGCGTCCGCGCGAACTACGGGACTATACGCGCGAACCGCCCTTACTTAAAAAACAACCCTCGTATTTTTTTGTGGGGGTTGGGGAAATTATCCATCTACTATATCCAAAAATTCATCTAATGAGTAGAAGGAGTTGCCATTAAGAAATTCTTTTAATTTCCTTTTAAGTGCTATATGGCTATCTGTCAGACTTTTGATGCTGTTAGGTAAGTGACCAAAGACTTTTGTGGGAGCATAATTTACCCCCTTCTGAGCCAAAGTGAGATTTAACCTTGAGTAGTGAAACTTCCTGGCAGATTAAAACTGTGTGCCCGACCGAGACTCGAACTCGGGACCTTTGCCTTTCGCGGGCAAGTGCTCTACCAACTGAGCTACCGAAGCACGACTCACGCCCGGCACTCACAGCTTTACTTCTGCCAGTACCTCGTCTCCTACCTTCCAAACTTTACAGGTTCGCAGGAGAGCTTCTGTAAAGTTTGGAAGGTAGGAGACGAGGTACTGGCAGAAGTAAAGCTGTGAGTGCCGGGCGTGAGTCGTGCTTCGGTAGCTCAGTTGGTAGAGCACTTGCCCGCGAAAGGCAAAGGTCCCGAATTCGAGTCTCGGTCGGGCACACAGTTTTAATCTGCCAGGAAGTTTCATATCAGCGCAAACTCCGCTGCAGAGTGAAAATCTCATTCTGGAAACATCCCCCAGGCTGTGGCTAAGCCATGTCTCCGCAATATCCTTTCTTTCAGGAGTGCTAGTTCTGCTAGGTTCGCAGGAGAGCTTCTGTAAAGTTTGGAAGGTAGGAGACGAGGTACTGGCAGAAGTAAAGCTGTGAGTGCCGGGCGTGAGTCGTGCTTCGGTAGCTCAGTTGGTAGAGCACTTGCCCGCGAAAGGCAAAGGTCCCGAGTTCGAGTCTCGGTCGGGCACACAGTTTTAATCTGCCAGGAAGTTTCATATCAGCGCACACTCCGCTGCAGAGTGAAAATCTCATTCTGGAAACATCCCCCAGGCTGTGGCTAAGCCATGTCTCCGCAATATCCTTTCTTTCAGGAGTGCTAGTTCTGCAAGGTTCGCAGGAGAGCTTCTGTAAAGTTTGGAAGGTAGGAGACGAGGTACTGGCAGAAGTAAAGCTGTGAGTGCCGGGCGTGAGTCGTGCTTCGGTAGCTCAGTTGGTAGAGCACTTGCCCGCGAAAGGCAAAGGTCCCGAGTTCGAGTCTCGGTCGGGCACACAGTTTTAATCTGCCAGGAAGTTTCATATCAGCGCACACTCCGCTGCAGAGTGAAAATCTCATTGAGTAGTGAAGTTCATCCTTTCTCCTAGTGTTGTAGCCATGTACACTGCTATTACTTTTGAATTCATTTGGATTGTTAATAACAAATTTCATAAGTGAATACATATGTTGTGAGGCTACAGTGAAGATTTCTAGCTCTTTAAATACATGTCTGCAAGATGATCTTGGATGAGCTCCAGCAATTATTCTGATTACACGCTTTTGTGCAATGAGCACTCTTTTACTCAATGATGAGTTACCCCAGAATATGATGCCATACGAAAGCAGAGAATGAAAATAGCATAAGTAGCTGAACTCAAACGTTTCAGCAGATCCTCAGTGTGTTGTTTCCAGTTCAACCCCTTATCGATGCATACACCTAGAAATTTTTAATATTCTACCTTAGCTACCGATTTCTGAACGAAGTCTATATTTATTAAGGGTGTCATTCCATTTACTGTGTGGAACTGTATATACTGTGTTTTGTCAAAGTTTAATGACAGCCCATTTGCAGAGAACCACTTAATGATATTCTGAAAAACATCATTTACAATTTCACAAATTAATTCATGTCTGTTGGGTGTGATAGCTATGCTTGTATCATCAGCAGAAAGTACCAGCTATGCATCTTCGTGAATATAGAATGGCAAGTCATTAACATATATTAAGAACAGCAGAGGACCCAAGACCGAACCTTGTGGTACCCCATTCTTGATTGTTCCCCAGTTTGAGAAATCACCAGTTTCTTTGCATATTATGTGAACTGCTTATTTCAACTTTCTGCACTCTTCCAGTTAGGTATGATTTAAACCATTTGAGCACTGTCCCATTCATACCACAGTACTTGAGCTTATCTAGAAGTACTCCATGATTTACACAATCAAAAGCCTTTGATAGATCACAAAAAATCCCAACGGGTGACTTCCGGTTTTGATGGGTTTGATGCAGGTTAGATAATATGTGTTATGTAACCTGCTGCAACTATCACGGTGCAAAGTACTTTTAAAGCGCCTGTTGTGAAATATTTAACTATTCTTTGTTGACTGTTGTCTGAATTGTCATGTTACTGATTATAGCTAATTGACAATCATGGTCAAAGAGCATTTTTATGACTAGATAACAGAGCTGATAGTTGTATTATACAAAATACTTCTTTAAGAAGTAAGGACCATATTATCATATAGCTTTACTTGGTTCCTCTCATCTAATAAACAAGGCAATAGTATTTCAAATCTTTTCAGAAATTTCTAAAAAATACTCTGTAGCAGTTATTGGAAGTATGAGTATGCAGTTAAGGAGGATCATCCCAAATAGATTTCCCTCTGTACTTCGCCTTACATAAAATGATTAATTTTATTGTATTAATTTGATTCCTGCTTCCTACATATATGACAGATCGTAATATATCAGAATAATATTGCAATGTTTGGTAATCAAACTATCTGGTGAGCAGGTAGTTGTGGTAAGCTCCACTTGTGTGTGAATTGTCATCAATACCACCATTCTTTTGTTCGAAAATTACATAGGAAAAATGTATGAATGAATGTCTTTTCTGCCATCGTCTGTTAAGCATTAATAATGTGTTAGATGTTTGCTGTCAGATGTAATTGCACAACTGTAATGGATTGCTGCTTTATGGAATATAACGTGGATATTAATAGGTGAAGCGTATGTGGTGTATTCAATTATTTACACATAATGTCCTCTGTTTTTTTCCTATGTTACTATAATATTGACTGGTACAGAACAGTTGTTGGCTCATGGTGAAGCATTGAGAGTTTGTGTCTTGAGAACCTGACTCAATTTTCTACTGGCTTTTCAAACTTAAATAATAGGTACTGTCTATTAACTGAGCAACATTAGCATCCATGGTACTAACATGATATATTTTACCAGACATTTCGATCAAGGAAAGTTTACAGGTAATCTAAAACATATCAAAGGAAAAAAGAAATAAGATCACAATTCAGTTGTTACTGACCATATCTGTGTACATTACAGTACTTAAATTGTGTTTCTAATATTTTGCAATAATTCTATGGTAAAAATAGTTAAATGAAAGCCAAGAAAATTAGCTTTCAGCTGTAGATGTAACATTAGAATGGTAAACATTTTTCCCAGACTTATCTATCTCTGATAAATGTACTAAAAGACCATTTTGTTGTACCATTCCATGTACTTGTATTACAAATATTGTACATTTTTGTTGCATGTACCTTTGTCTGAGCACTGAAGAGCTGAAAAAATTTAAGGAGTGCTACTATGGGTGAGGACTGGGTTAATGGATCCAAAATAAAGCCAGAAATAATGTAAGTGCCATTGTACTTGAACCATATCTATAAAGAACATTTTCAGAAGTCATTGCATAATTCTGGGCATTTCCTTTAGTGCTGTAGAAATAGAATATCTTTCACAATAGTTGTACTCATTTAAGTTTCAATGTGAACTAGATTTATAAAGAGCATGTTCAGAAGTCACTGCATAATTTTCGGCATTTCCTATAATGCTGTAGAAATAGAATATGTTTCATAGCAGTTGCACATCATTTAAGTTTCAATATGAGGTGCTACTGTTTTTTTTTTTGTTATAGTACTGAAGCTTAATTCTGCTAACTTCACACATCTATATAAGTGTAATAACATTAAGTATAATTGTTTTAGTAGAATATAAGTGAGTTTTCAACTGCAGACAAGCATATTCAATCAGTTAGTTGAAGGTTCTTGCAGTTGTGTTGGCAGTCTGCAAATTTCACTACCACATGGCAAGTGTCAATACCAAAGTATATTACAACCATCAGGTGCTTAGTTTCCTGATGTCCTGCAAACTATTACATGCACTTTTAGTATGGTGGGTGTTAGCTATTCAGGATTTTGACGCTCACATGAGCAGGAAGGGAAGTGTAATAGATGAAACTTTATTGAGGTTGCCTGAAGGTTCACATCATGTGCACGAAATAACTGAACTATCTTTAGATATAATGGTACTACTAACGAAGGATGATGCTCATAGAAGTTATTACCTGGACCTATGCAAGAATATGTCACAGTTGCATGCAGCAGACTATACGTGGGGTAATGTGAAACAACAGTTACAAGACTCTAGTACAAAGCTCAAAGAACATTATACGATGTTTAAGAATGTTCTGTTTTATCGTTGTAATCCATAATTTGACCAGTGGCGTGTGTACATACTGGCAGATTGTGAAAAGAACCTTACCTAGCGTACTCACTACTTGTGGAGGCACGTTACGGCCATGAATAAGATTGGAACATACTGCCACTTTCCTAACTTGTGCAGGAAGGTGGAAAAATTACTTAAATCGTGCATGATCTGTCAAAAATCTAAGCTGTCTAACCGAAGTTGTAAGGGATTATGGCTACAAAATCGTTATAGATTGTCGCCACAGACATGTGTGGTCTCCTTCCTAGGGCAAGTTCAGGGTTCAGTACATTGACGCATTTTATGACTAATTTACTATCCCACAAAAAGTGCAATGAGGATAGCAATAATTAGAAAATTTGGTTAGGACTACATTCTAAGAATAGGGAAGCCTCTCATCCCATTGTCAGGCAACAGCAAGAATTTCACCAGTTATTGATGGAGGAGCTTTCTGGAATGCCAACAGATGAATCAAATCCTTACTTCCACATATCACCCTGGAGCTAACCAGATTAAGTGCATATTCATTTGTCCAAATGTAGTGGTACAACCAGCAGATGACTTATATGGACTACAGAAAGCCGTTTGAAGAGATTGTTAACAACAGGCAATATAAATACACCAATTATACATGACAGAGTTAATGTTGTTGAGTGTGGAGGAAAATGAGTGAGTAGAAGTTTTAATTAGAAATCACCCCAAATCATCTCTGCCGAATAAGAGGGGAAAAATGGCAATTATTATATCTACATCCTTTAGTTATGTTGAGAATTCCTCGTGAAGGAGTTTGTTTCCTTCGTTGTTCTGGTAGCCTCAATAGAAAGCCATTACATCCTCATGAAGGTCATAAAAGGTATTTCCAGAACTAATTTTATGTATGTTAATAAAGAATTGAAATAATTCAGATTATCATGAGTGTGACTAAATGAGAAGACAGCAGTTCTTAGTTTATGAATAGAATAATGTCAGAATGGTCCATGTATGCAATATAATATATGGACACAATTAAGTTGTTGTTAGCTTAATTATGTGGCTGTGTAATAACATTTATATGTTTGTTTTATAGGCGATCAGTGACACATATTTTATGAGAGACACTCAGCAAGTCATGAACTTGTATCTTATGTGATCATAATGAGTTTTACAATTTCCGAGTCTCTAGGAGATGTGATCCTGTACTCGGTGTTAGAGTATTTTATATACTGTACAGACGATTTAACTGATATGCTGTATGCTACACAGGGAAAGTTAAGATTAGATCTAAGTGATTGATTGATGTAAGTTATTGAGTTCAATAGAAAAATAGTCTCATCAGTTAACAGGTGAATACTGAACTGTGAGTCCCTAGACCCTGGTGTTTCAAGTAATTCCGATTTTTGAATGTGTGGACCTATATGAGATTGATGAAAATGTCCAAGCTAGTATTTTGTGCCATTTTTATTCGACATAGTCAGGACTTGGTACAAACATTAATGGAATCTGTGAGGGCAACTGAAAGTATACGATTTCACTATGACTACTGAAGAGCTAACATGCTGAAACATGAGCTTCAGGCACTAATGTGACAGTACTGCCCTAGGAGCAGAAGTTTCACTTTGCCTACAACAATATTTTATTAATATGTTGGTATTAGACGTCCCTAATACTAAGTTTCACATCTATGAGTTGAATTTGTGGGCAATTCAGGTCAGTCTGACTGTATGCATGAACACTAAGTCAATGGGCGTCACTGGTGTGCAAAAAAGAAATCACAACATTCATAGTGTTCCAATATGAAACAGTGAGGCATGTGCTTCAGGGTGAAGGAACAGAATTGTGTTAAGTCCATCTGCCCAACTAAGAATCATTATTGTTCACTTGCCTGATCCTTGTGAGAATGTGGAGTGAACTTAACGATCTTGAGTGTGACATGGGATGTAGAGTCATGAACATAAAGAAATGAATATGGTGGTGTGAAGGACATGTAAAAGGATTCTATGAACTCAGACCTTGGTACACAAGCTACCATACGCAGTGGAACTGCCAGTCGAAGAATACTACTTATTGAATAATGTTGATGATGCTGGAACAATGATAGCGTGGAGCTGTATTTAAAATACTCAGTATTGTCGGTGCCAGCGTGTGCTTAGTGGTGCTACTGGTAAATCAACTGTCTGCAAATTACACAGTGACGATTTTGATTAGGGTCGTCACAAGCCTGTATGATGTGGTGGTCATGTTCTATGAACTACTAGCTTCAGAGGCTTAATCTGAGCTAACTGTAGTATAGATCTGCGTATCAGCCATCATTTGACGATTTGTGTGATGTGACTGAGGCCTAGTGGGGCGAAACAAGTTATGGTCAGTGCAGGGTACACACAACTCTGTGTGCAGTGATTTGACACAATTTGTAGTCGGAAGCATGTTGGCCACTGATGACTGGGACCGGTGTTACAACTAAATTAAACATGTTGGAAACACAACTGGGCTGCGTTCAATAAGATGAGCTTCACATGTGTTCGATGCATTCGGGTATTAATGGTGTAACTAAAGGTTAAATCTTTAGCCAAACCAGATTCTATTAGATACAATTGTTTTAATTACAAAAAACCTTTCAGCTTTTTTAAATAACCAGTCATATTATCATAATTTCTCTTACAAGTGATCACAAGTAATTATAGTTTTATGTAAACAGTGCAGTACACTGCCTTTACACTGCCTGTCGCGCTTCCTGTTGTGCTAACGAAAGAAGAAATGATTTATAAAATAGTTCTGTATGGTAAACTATGTCCACTAGCTGATCAGTTAAAGTTTTAGTAGTCCTATTAATGTTTTAAGCTATGTTAGTTACATGCAGATTGGAGAAGATACATTAAAAGGAAATCATTTCTCTGGTTGGGTAAACACTCCACTAAACTGATTAATTTACTGTTAGGATTTTTTTGCTGTAGGTTCGCTTCCATTAACAAGTTGTATCTTGTGACTATTTTACAGTGGAAACGTTTCTCTGTTCTAGTTGTATTGTCGAACTGTATCCAACCATTTGAACAGTTGTGCCCATGAGCGGAGACGAAGACTGAACTGGCTTCGGAACTACAATGATGAGAGTCTTTTATAAGTGTTAAATTCAACGTTGTGCAAAAATTCAAATCAACGTGATTCCTGTTATGCTTATTCATTTCAGGTTTTCAAGACAGCTTGGTCAAGTTCGTTCAACTCGTAAAAATAATTAAAGCTTAACGATCTTTGCTACTATTTGTGAAGTCTGCTGAATTAAAATTCGAGATAAAGGTATGTGATTTTTTTTAATTTTACATTTTCTATGGGATGGTACCTTCCATTCACGCAAATCATTGTTAGCAGTTTCAAATAGTAGCTTCAGAATGTGGTTGTGTGAATTAAGCGATAATTGCTATACCAGGGAGGACTTTAGGAATACTCTGTTTTGTTAATTATATTTCTCTTAAAACAGAGGACCTTTCATTGCACTTGTGTGCTCTGTAAGTTTTGGGTTTCGGGCTCAGCTATGTAAGATGTGGACATGAGCGATTTTGGGTTTAGGACATCTCAAGAAGCATCATTTAATGTATTGACTTAATATTCATGAGCAACCGATGGAAGGGAGTGTTAGGGAACTGACACAGAGACCCCTGTCGCCATTGCCTGTCCACTTCGAACCGCCTTCGAGAAGACTGGCGAGGTAAGTGACATTGTCTGCGTGTGTACCAAGCTATTTGCGAGAATACAGAGTAATGGTGAGCTGCTTCGGTGTAAAGTCCTGCCACGCTTTCAATGTCTCATCTTATTGTTAGTCACCTCTATAATATGTTTGGGTGTATACGAAATGTTAATTCTAGTCATGATAAAAAGTTAACAACTGACCAGTTATGAGTAAAAAAGATTTCCCAGCAACAGAGTATAAATGTGCTTCAGTGGGAAGAGAGTACAGATGAGGAAACAAGCTTGTCGGGTGATGGCAGCCAGGGTCAAATGTTGTTGGAAAGTAAACTGGCTGAGGTCTGGAAATCATGTAGTAAAAAGTTGAATCCAATATTATCTATTTTACAAGGTACGGGTCAGCTTAGGATTGAGACAACGGTGAATATAGCAAAAAAATTGTGGTTGCGTGCTAGATTAATGAATTATTTTAATGTTTTTCATGTTGCTCTTGTTGTTTCTTTATAATGATTTATCCATTGGCTGAAGAGTGACTAGCTCGAATGATTAGTAGTGTTATTCAGGAAGTTGAATCATTGCCATATTTACAGTATAAAAGAGGTAATTTCTGAGCGAATGAGAAATGATCTGACTAACAAATATTATTTTCGTGTTCAGTCGTTGACGTAGCCTTTTGCAACTATACTGAAAGTATTGAAATGGCTAAAGTTGCTTTAGGCCTTCAGTTCAGTGAAGAACATTACGTTGATAATATCTTGGGGGGGATGCGGGTGAAGGATGGTTCTATAGGATCTTCTTGTGAGAAACCTCTTAGTTTCAGCGATCTCGATCACATTCCTAGTACTATTGAGGGAATTCGTTTTAGCAACGAGAAGAGGGATCGTTTGAACAGCGTTGCCTAAGTTAAAAGTTCATCTTTTCCCTTGTATTCTCTGACAAACGAATTCACCTTGGTGCTGCGTTCGGTGTGTCACAAAGTTTTAGTAACATTAGTGCTGTGATTCAAGGTTCATTGGCATGTGTGTACACCGTAAATAAGCAAGACGTTGTTTGCTCACAGTGGGTTTCACGCAGTAATTTATGTTTAATGAACTTGCAGTGGTGTTTGAAACATAAAAGCATTTGTAATTTTTCAGCATGTTAGGTAAAAGTGTCTTTCAGTCTGTTCCTGTTCCTGGTGTATTAAGTGCTCATTAAAATTGATGATTTTTTCGTGGATCATTAAATTTTGGGTGTTAAAGGTTTGTCCATGGATGTAATTTTCGGCTGTGATTCTCTTGATAAGACAAATTGTGTACTGGATTTTTCAAATATGACATTCTGATTTGAGTTCACGCCAAACCAGTTGTATCGATTGTGTAATCATTCAAATTTTGTGGCTAATTAAGTTCGAGCTACTAAAACGGATGTTGATTCTCAGTTTAAAAAATGAAGCTAAATGCTTGTCGCAGTTATTGTGGGAATTTCCTGATGTTCTTATCTAGCATCGAGGAGTTAGTAACCGTCTTCAACATAAGATTCAGTTAACTGATAAAATTCTTGTTCGCTATCCACATTGTAGATTTTATCTACCTTAGATGGAGGACATGAGAAAGATTATTGATAAACGTTTGCAAGAAGGGGTCATCAGACCGTCATTGTCTCCGTACACGTCATCCAGGTTTCTTGTTCCCAAACCTAGGGGTGAAAGTTACAGACTCGTTGTCAACTATAGGGCTCTAAACTGCAAGGTAGTTCTAGAGTCGGCGTCTTTTCCCGATCTGTACAAGCGCCTTACATAGTTTTCTGGGGCACGTTTTTCTATCGTGTTAGACCTAAATCAAGCATACCATCATATCCCCGTTACTGAAGATCGCAGAACGCATTTTGTTCCGACTATAACTCATTTGAATTTAACTGAATTTCATTCGATTTGTCCACCGGTGCTGCTGTTCTCTCCAGACTTTTGGATTCTGTGCTGAATGAGTTTAAGTTTCTCTTTGTTTATAATTATTTGGACGACGTAGTTGTCTCCAGTCGAACATTCGAGGAGCATTTTGAGATTTTGCGTGAGGTTTTGGGCAGTTTTAGGGAAGCTGGCCTTACGATCAAACCTAGTAACGTGAATTCAGCACATCTAGAGATATATTTTTTGGGACATTTAGTTTCAGCAAGATTTTTCTCGGACTAAGAATCACAGAAAGATCGCCTGATTAGCCAGAATGATTAATTTTTTCCGGGAGTTATTCCTGGATCCACGCAATTAGCAGGTGCACTTGTAACCTCCCAACAGAAAATTTATGTTGTAACCTCCCAACAGAAAAAATAAATATAACATTCACATTCAGTTTAACCTCCCAACAGTTTATTATTCCGTAACCTCGCAATAATAACGTGACTAACTTCTCAATAAAAAAAATGTGACTCATGTATAACCTTTCAATAATTAACTGACTGTGAATCAAAACTGGCGAATTTGGACGTCAGAAGTGCTGCGTCATCGCACTGAAAGATCATTCTGAGTAAACTGAAAATTCTTACCTCAATGAAGTCGCCAGATAACACGCATATATCTGCTCCTATAAGAAATATTTCTGGCACAGCCCAGTACACTGCTGGCCGCTAGATTTGTCATGTATAAAAAGAAACAACAGATTTTTCTTTACGATAATCGAGATGACGATGGATTGGAGAAATTAGTAAATTCCTTAAATTCGGATAAATGATTGTTAAAAGTTAAATTTTATAAGAAAGATTATTATTAAAGGATTTTTAAAAACATTTATATGGGACTTGATATACGAGGGCGGTTCAGAAAGTAACCTCCGATTGGTCACAGTGCGGGTTGTGGGGGGAGTAGCGACGCCATCTGTGCGTTCACGCACTCAACAGGTCATTCGGCATCAAGCCGTGGTCAAGTGAACGTCGTACCTGCGCTAGTTTAGTTTTTGTGGCAGTTTGAAATGTGTGCTGCAATAGAAAACCCCGCCAAATGTGAAGTGCGTGCTGTCATAAGGTTTTTTACAGCCAAAGGATATTCTGCAGCAGCTATTCATCGTGAGCTTTGTGCCGTGTACGGACCAAGAGTTATGAGTGAAGGAGTTGTCCGTGAATGGGTACGTTTATTTAAAAGTGGACGAGAAAACGTTCATGATGAAGAGAGGAGTGGTAGACCATCATTGGTGACTGACGAACTCGTTCAGACAGTTGATGCAAAAGTTCGTGAAAATCGACGTTTCTCAATGTCGGAGTTGTCTACTGGTTTTCCACAGATTTCTAAGACTCTCTTGTACGAGATAGTGACAGCAAGATTGGGTTACCGTAAGTTCTGTGCACGATGGGTGCCCAAAATTCTTACCGACCACCACAAAACTCAAAGAATGGCCTCTGCATTAGACTTTCTGTCACGTTATGAGGACGAAGGAGAACCATTATTAAACAGAATCGTGACCGGTGACGAAACCTGGATTAAGTACGTGAACCCTGAGACAAAAGAACAATCAAAGATGTGGGCACATTCAAATTCGCCTACCAAACCAAGAAAAGCCTCGCAAGATTTTTCTGCCAGAAAACTGATGGCAACGGTGTTTTGGGATGCCAAAGGGGTGTTGTTGGTTGAATTCATGGAACGTGGTACGACCATTAATCAAGACGTGTACTGTGAAACAATAAAAAAGTTACGACGGGCTATACAGAACAAACGCCGTGGTATGCTGACTTCCGGTATCGTTTTTTTGCACGATAACGCCCGTCCTCACTCTGCTCGCAGAACAACGGCCCTTCTTGAGTCCTTCAAGTGGGACGTTATCAACCATCCGCCTTACAGCCCAGACCTGGCGCCAAGTGATTATCACCTCTTCATGCATTTGAAGAAATGGCTCGGGTCACAGCGGTTTGATGACGACGAAGAGCTCAAAGATGCGGTCACAGGCTGGCTCCAGGCACAAGCGGGTGATTTTTATGCAGAAGGAATTTCAAAGCTTGTGAAGAGATACGATAAGTGCCTCAATCGCTATGGAGACTATGTAGAAAAATAGTGCAAAGATGTAGTTGTAAGATGTATATATTAAAATATTTTTATTTAACTTGGTGTATTTTTTTAAATCAACCGGAGGTTACTTTCTGAACGGCCCTCGTAACAATAGTACAAATTCAGCTGTAACAAACTACATATGCGTGCAGCTGCTTTCACCTTATACTACATTGCTCAGGCACGACCGGGCCAACCACCCGACTGCGAGCTACCACCACTACTACCGACACGCTCCTACTGCAGCCAACACTGCTCTCTGGTCTCAGATTCTCTTATAGCTTACATATCGCAGGCAGCGCGTGAGCAATCCATCGGAATTACATCTGCTCGAGTGCGCTAGCAATAAATTCCTTAGTCATGGACCTCGCACACACTGAATATATTATGTCATAAAGGCATTATCCTTTCAATGGACAGACAGTCAACAAGAAGCATTTGATGCCTTAAAATTTGCCCTCAATGTGGCACCTGAGTTAGCCGTCCTCAATTTGAATAAAAGTTTTATACTCTGGACGGACGCCACCAATTCTGGGGTGGGAGCTGCGTTACAGCAGGAATGTGATGGTGAGTGCCGCCATGTGGCACGTGTACCCAAGGCCTTATCAAGTCTAGAAGTTAATTATTCTGTCGAGTGGTTAGAGGCTCTGGCAGTGCTTTTCATTCTGGAGAAATTTTGATTCTGTTTAGAACATCGACTTGAGACGAGTGATCAGGTCCTTAGTTGGATGCTAGCTAGGGTTGTAAGACTGGTTGTACGCTGAGGTGGACTATTCAGATTTCAGCGTCCTACGTCTCTGTTAGGCAGATTCAGGGTGCCGATAATCAGCTGGCTGATACGCTAAGCAGAATGTTTAATGATTGTCAGAAGGACGCCCAACTAGCGCAGGATCGTGCTGCGTGTAATCCTTAGTGAATTATTTCAAGATGTGGCGGAACAACAGGCTAAGGATCCCAGAATTCGTAGCATTTTCGAACAGCTTACTAAGGATAGAGAATTACCAGGTTACAGTTTCAATAAACGACTGTTTTGTTATAGCACTAGAGGTGATAATAATTTTAAGATATGTCTTCCAGCAAATCTGGTACATGGCGTTTTCGATATTTTCATCAATCTGCGGGAGGCATTTGGTTGTTTTTAAGACGACGTGTCAAGTTAAGGAGTATTTTTTGCCCCCCCCCCACCCCCTCTTTATACTGATATCCGTAAGTCAATGCAAAGGCGTGCTAAGCCGAATCCTAATATCTAGCAGAGGTTGTTGCAATCTTACTGTGACGAGAAGCCAATGGACATGTTCTCTGGGGACTATTTCGTGCCGTTGCCATGTAACAGAAATGGAAATAAATATTTATTTGTGGTCGTTGATGTGTTCGGCGCTTCTGACGGCTTGTTCCCACTAAGGGTACGACTCCAGGCATCACGATTCACCACTTGCAGACAGTTTCTGAACGTTCTATTTAGTGATAACGGGGGTGCCTTTACTTCTAGGGAATTTAGGAAATTCTGTTTGAAAAACATGGTTAATCATGTAATCACGGTTTCCTACTATACGCGGCCTTCGTTTGTAGAGTGAGTCGGTCGCAAACTTAAGGTCGTTCTTATTAGTTATCATAGAATAACTTAAAATGAGTGGGGTGTAGCATTTAAATGGTGAAATTTTGCTTTCAATGTTGCTGCACATCAAGTGTACAAAGCTACTTCAGAAATACTGATTTTAGCCTATCCAGTTAATTCTCCCACTTCAAATTTGTGAGAAATAAATTATCTCCTCCTTGAGAAGTTGGATCCCGCACCATTAGAGGTAACTGGAATACGACATTTCGCCGCTGGCAAGCCGAATAGTAGAACTGTAGAAGGCGTCCTACCTCTTTGATTCTCATTAAAATTTTTAAAAAAGTTGTAGTCGTCGCCGGCTGCAACTCGATTCGGAGTGTGCACAGCTTCTTGCTGTATAGACTAAGCATTTCCGTTTATGGACGTATTTCCTGTGACTGAACAGAGTAATCCTGGCATAAGACATGCGTCCACACAAATCGCACTGAATGGTTGGAGGAGGGCGGGGTTGTAACTGACGGAGCTTTCTTGCTTGTCACTTGGCGTCTTTGTGTCTGCGGCGCTCTCCTTCAAACAAGTTGACAGCGGTGGATGTAGTGTTTTCAGAATGACGACCATTACACGTCTGCTGCCAACGCGCAGGTCCGTAATAGAGGCTTCCAGTTTCACCCAAAATTCTGCCTCCGCTGTCCTTATTCCGACGGCACCCGACTTTAGTGTAAGGTGTGACAGCACGAAAAATGCCACGAGCTGGATTTTGCTTGAGGTGGATCTCAGCTTGTAACGAAGTGGTCCACACACTATTATCTTGGCACTACACTCTGGGCTCAGATGACATGAGACGTGCAAGTTCTAGTACCGCGAGACTGCTGCAGCCTCGAATTGAATCAGAATTGTAATAGAGCTGTCGAACAGATTAGGGCTAAGGTACCGGTACTTGCGAGATTTGTCGGAACCTTTTCCACTGCTGGTACGTCCACCCCAGTTAGATTGAAAGTTGAGAATTTGGCTATGGGCAAGTAAAGTCGTGTTCATGTGAGCCAAGTTAAGGCAGCAAGAGAGCGAAGTCCCCAGCTTCGTGTCAAGAAAATGGCCCCTGTCAAGTGGTGGTTTAAGCAGGGGAGGATGTGCAAGTTAGGTAATGTCTCTTCTTTGTACGTAATCGTGTGCCGACCTGCCATGCAGCGCCAGCCTTTGTGGCGTGGTAGTGGCGCTACGAGGTCTTATGATTCCATGTCATCGGCGGCTAGGGGCTCGCTCATAGTTTCTACCGGCAATCAGTCAGATACTTAAGCCCCTGTGACTTAAGACTGATATTCAGAGTGTCAGCGTGGTCTTAGCGGTGACACAGTTAAATCACATGTCTGCAAGCTGCGCAGTAACTGTTTTGATTATAGGCCCCATAAGCTAGTCATATGTGGTCGTCAGGTTCTGTAGATTACTACTTTCAGAGGGTTAATCTGTTATAACTTCAGTGTAGACCCACATATAGGGAATCACTTGACGATTTATGTGATACGATTGAGATCCAGTGGGGCGAAGCAAGTTCTAGTCACTGTGGAATGTACACTGCTCTGTTTGCAGCAATTTGACGCCTTTTACAATTGGAAGTACGAGGGTCGTTCAATAAGTAATGCCCCACATTTTTTTTAGGAAGCCATTAATATACTTAGACCAACGTCCTTGTTGGTGCTTCACATTTGATGTTTGTTCTGTGCGCCGGCGAGGTTTTGTGCCGTTCTGGCAGATGGCGGAGCCGTAGTACAGCTTCAAAATGTCGTATACATACGACTCACGTTGCAAGCAACGTGCTGTTATTGAATTCGTGCGTGCAGAAAAAGAAACTGTGGTGTATGGCGATGTTGGAATTGATAGGAATACAGTTAGACGATGGGCGAAAAAAGTTACAGCCTTAGGAAATGCAAAAACAGAGCTCCATGATCAGCCACGCTCGAGACGTCCTGTCACAACCACTGCTCCAGACATGCTGAATCCTGCGGATGTCATTATTGGTGCCGACCGGAGCATCACAACTCGACAATTGGCTCTACAGTTGTCGGTCAGCTTTGGAAGTGCGTCTGCAATGATCGAGACTCTCGGATATTCAAAGAGGTGTTCACAATGCGTTCCACAGATGCTCACAGTGGACCACAAGATTCGAAGAAAGGCCTTTTCATCTGAATTGTTGGAGCGTTTTGAGACCGTCACGGATCGTCAGGAGGGACGAAAGCTGGATGCACCATTTTGCACCGGAAACAAAAAGGTGGTCCATGGAGTGGCACCATCCTCATTCACCACAAAAGAAGAAATTCAAGACAACTCCCTCTGCTAGAAAAGTCATGGTGACAGTCTTCTGGGATTGTGATGGCGTCGTTCTCGTGCATGTAACGCCGAGGTCAACCATCAATTGAGAGGCATGCTTAAAGACTCCGAATAAACTCAAGAACCGCTTTCGACGTGCTCGATCGGATAAGAATCCAGCACAAATCTTGCTCCAGTAGGATAATGCACGCCCATACACAAGTCTGAGAACCCGGGAACACATCACCAAATTGATCTAGCACCCTCGGACTTCCATCTCTTTGGGCCACTTAAAGATTCTCTATGGGGAACACATTCTGAAGATGAGTACGAGAGTCATGCATTGAAAACATTGCTGCGCCTACGGGACAAGAGCTTTTACCAGCAGGGAATACATGCTCTTCCTCAACGTTGGCGTACGGCCATAGAACGTCATGGAGGCTAAGTAGAAAGGCAGGATATGGACAAGACATGTTGATGTATATTGTCACAAAATTCTGACTTTTAACAATAAATGTGTTCTGAGAAAAAAATGTGGGGCATTACTTATTGAACGATCCTCGTATGTTCGACGTTGATGACTGGGAGAGGTTCTATAACTAATTTAAACATGGTGGAGAAGTCACTCGGATGCACGCATAAAGGTGAGCATTACATGTGTTTGATCCATGGGGGTATTAATGGTATAACTAAAGGTTAATTCTTTAGCCTAGCCAGTGTCTACTAGATACAATGACTTTAAGTCGAACATTGTATAACGAGCAAAAATACTGTCCATACAGAATTCAGGTAGTGTAAAAACTGAATGTGGTCGACCGCCCAAAGAGACCACACTTTTGCCAGGAACTCCAGGAGCTCATGAACGACAAGCCAGACCTGTACGGCAATCTGATCATTAGCGATGAGGCTAATATTTGTGTGTCAGGCTTTGTTAACAAGCAAAACTTTAGATAATTATCACATTAAAAACCTGAAATGTTTCATGAAATGCCACTTCACAATCAGAAAGTGGTAGTAGATGCGTGGTATCGTCGTTTGGAATCATAGGGCCTTATTTCTCTGAAGATGATCGCTGCAGTGCTGTTCCTGTGAACACAGAACGTTACGTTCACATGTTGACCCATTTCCTAATGCGACAGCTTGCTGATCTTCATGTCGCAGAAAATACATTTTTATAAGACGGGGGCAGATGCCATACTTCGCGGCATTCCATTAATCTTCTACAGACCTTCTTTCCTGGTCATCTCGTCTCCAAGAACGGTGACATTTGCTGGCCTCCAAGATCCCCTGACCTTTCAGCGCGTGATTTCTTTCTTTGGGGCCATGTGAAATCTCCGATCGTCCGGTGTAGCCCACCACACACCATTCAGGAAATGGAGGATCAAATTCGTGAGGAAGTTAATCGAATTCCAGTGTCAGTGCTGCAATATGTGATGTCTGACTTCCATAAAAGACTTGAAATGTATTTGAAGAAAATTGGTGGCCACCTACGTGATGTCATTTTCAAGTGATGGGTATTTTAAAGCACGGGCATTGTAAATTCATGTTGTATGGTATTGTATGTTAACCGGGGGCCTAGAGACGACGGAGGGGCTCCGTCCCCGCCGCAGCCGCAGTCGTCCACAGCCCCACGACGACTACCGCAGTCCACTTCACCCCTCCGCCGCTCCACACCGAACCACTCTTTTAGGGTTATTGTGCCTCACACCAGTCGAGTGTAACCCCTATGTTTGCGTCGAAGAGTAATGGTGGTGTACGCGTTCGTGGACAACTTGTTTGCGCAGCAATCGCCGACATAGTGTAGGTGAGGCGGAGTAAGGGGAACCAGCCCGCATTCGCCGAGGCAGATGGAAAACTGCCTAAAAACCATCCACAGACTGGCCGGCTCACCGGACCTCGACACATCCGCCAGGCGGATTCGTGCCGGGGACCAGGCACTCTTTCCCAATCCGGAAAGCCGTGCGCTAGACTGCACGGCTAACTATGCGGGAAAATTCATGTTACATTTCTCTTATGTCGCTGTGAATAAATTTGTATCACTGATGAAGATTTCAATATCGTCCGTTTCACTGCCGCACCTATTTGAAACTTTGTTTTCGCCACCACTGCAGTGTTTAAATAGTACTTAGACGATAATAAAGCATCAAATGGATTAATAAATTTAAACAGATAAGAAAATAGTTGTTTCTTCTCTGATCTCTAACCTTTTAATGTGTTACGCTAAATAATATTGTTAGTATTTTTATTCTTTAATGTAGTTCCATATTTGGTCAGTTTAATTTCTCTTAGCATTGCCTGTCAGAACGAAGAAGGTAACATAGAAAAGATACTCCTTTGAAATTAGTTACGATGGGGACTATGTATTGCCTGAACTTTTTTTCTGTTAACAAATCTGCTCAGGTGTGGGCCATGCTTTATACGTAGTTTCAAGCCACCCCGTGGCACCAGCTGGTATGGTTTCAATGGAAAACCTCTCCACATGCAGTGTTAACGGAATTCTGGAGACCCATCGCCTGTAAAGCATTACAGTTCGTTACATAGCATAACAGACCAGGTACTCACCATGTCAAAACGTTTTCGCTGTGTTAGGGCCTTACAGAGCTGGCAAACAATGTGAAAATTGTGGGCTAGAAGTGGTGGGGCCCCGTAGCCTCTAACGACTCGTAACTGATTATGTGATATAGTAGCTACACAGTGCTATCAAGTTTACCTTACATGAAACAAATGGTGATATACCAACTGGACCAGCGGTAGGACTTATCAAAAATGAATTCTAAACAAAAGAAGCATAACCAAAAGTCCATTTTTCCTACCATAGCACGTGGAAGGAAAATAGTCACTTGCAAGTATCACAGCCATTGCAATGCGCTGTTTCTTAATGTCACGTAATGGGCGTTGTATACATGTATCCACTTGCTTTGGAATTTTATTTTCCCTACAGAATTGTAAGTTTCTCACGACTGACGCTTATTTTCTTCATCCCTAGCATCGTAGACTCAGTGAACGAAGACAGAAATAAGACTTGAGATACTGCAGTTGAGAGACATTAGGCAGACATTTACGACAAACTGCAATGACATTGTGGTTACATCATTTGGAATCCCGTGAAGTAGATGACGACAGTGCTGCAAGTTTCTGTCACCTTGCGCACACAAGACAGACGATACTGACGTTCAGTGTGTCGCTAAGCTACCAATAAACGATATAGTCAGAGAAGACTGACTTGAAACCCTGTGATCATATTGATTTATCGAAATTTACCTGATTCTGTGTCAACTGCGAACCAAGTAAAGTCTAACAGTCGTACACATAATTGTACTAAGATCCAGATATATTTTTCCTGTTGTCCCTAATCGTCAAATGTTTAACTAAAGCGACCATCCCAAAGTTCGCCTAGATGAAGATAAGGACACGCCTAAATTCCATAACAGGATCGGATGGCCTCATCGAATAGAACGGCCTAGGGCACATCCGGAACGCTTTCGCCTATCTAGTATTGCAGACCAGCACGTTAAACTATCCCACCACTCTCGTGTGAGCGTGACCGCAGTTCTCGAATTTCTAAGTGTTGTTACGTATTCAGTGCCCTGGAGAAAATCTGTGCATCGATCCCAGTTCCCACGAAAGAGCAACTTAACTAAAACAGGCTGCACCAGTACACTTGCTAGACCCGTCCTAGAAGCATTTATTCGTTAGCGAATAGGCACGAGAGCTTCTACTTCAGACCCTCTTTTACCAAAGGCGCCCATACGATAGTTTGTAGGGCGGGGAGTAGACCTGCTCGTATGAGTATTTTTAGTATTTTGGAAGCTGAATGTAGACTTGTAAGTAGTCATAAAAAAAATCCAGTTCCGACCCTGTTAAAAATTGCGTGCTAGTGACCTTCAAATCATTTTCTGGGAAGAAAAACATCTGACTATACTATAATTTTTCTTTTCACTGAGAGCCCAGTGGGTGGGGAGGGGGGGGGGGGTGGCTGGTGGGGAGGGGACGCGACAGTGAGAATGGCTTGAGATGGTAACCAGTGGTTCTCGCGAAAGTGGATAATTTTATTTGTTGTCGCCGCTAATTTTAACACTTGCAGTATCGTAGCAACTAAAATATTAAATAACGTGGAAGACAAACAAAAGCCACAGGTCACATCTTTAATGAAAATTTCCTTTAAAGATCCAAAATTGATACAATCACCATCGATCACCGAAGATCAGTGTCGAAACAGTAGTTTTAAATGTGCCAAATGAAAAAAGAATCTTTCAGTTACAGAGTACAGTGTTTATTCATTTTATTAATAGTGAGTTAGTGTCCGCACAACAGAGAGAGAAACGAATTTTGTGATTTCTTAAATGACAGTTCATACTTAAACCCACTCTTTTTATATATAATATTTATGCAGCAATACCCACACGTACAAATGATGATAAATCGGTTGTCAACCTTTATAACCGCCTCTAACTGATCCAAATTTAGTATTTTGGTGAAACAATAGATGAGTATCATGCGAGAGCATATAGGGGCCTAATGCTGACACATTCGATTGTAATATATGGAAAGTGTGAGAAACTGACATACAATTGGTCAGCAAACACATATCAGAAGCTCGTGTACACTCCATTGTTGCATTTCTATGTTCGTCTCATTGTGTGTAACAAAGAAAAACGAAAGCGTATACCTTTAAAGGCCGTCATATTCGGCCTTGAATGTAGAAATTATTTGTTTCACAACTGCTGTTGTGCCATTCTGGAGTGATATTGCAAAAGATTTGGCTTCAACACATGTAGGACTTTAAAACCTCCGTCAAAACTAAGTCTGCCAATCATAAGTCTGACATGTGCTAAAACAAAATCTTTTGCTGTGCCAGTACTACTTGATAAAGGCAAAAACGCCGAAACTGCAATTGTGAAATAAATAATTTCTCCAGTCAACGGCAAATATGATGTCCTTCAAAAAAATCTCTTGACTGTGAACCCCGACCACGAGAAGTTAATAATACTGTAGGATGCCAAATATAACGCCGAAATTAATGGGTTCATTCACAGCCTTGGTCCGTGACTAAGAAAAAAATTTGGATGATAACAAAAGAAACCTCTGGGGAACATGAAACTGTGTAAGACCAAACAAAATTCTCGAATCCACCGTTCACGAACACGTAACAATCTTTGTAATTTCTTATTTTTCCATAATAACAGAAAAATAAAGTAAGTATGTAAGCAAGATGTATAATTTTCATTTGCCGTGAACTTTGCTTTGTTATGGTCTAATATAAATGGACTTAACCATACTCAATAGCGACTGGACAGGACATCATCATGTTTACCATTGATTGTGAGCAACTGTGAAGTAAAGAGCATTCACTTGGGATTGCCAGAGGTAAAGAAAGTCTTCTGGTGCGAATTAAAATTTTTGTCTGAGGTGAGAATTGAATGTGATTCCTTTGGCATATTAAACTAGGACCAATCCACCAGACCGCACACCATTTAACAAAATTTGTATAGGGAAATCACGATAAAACTAAATCAGGATGGCCAGATGGGGATCTGGACCACAGTACAACCGAACCAAAAGTCTAATGCAGGGTTATTGCATACATGGAATTTTACTTGAATGTCATCATTTGCTTCATCGAGGATACCTATCGAATATCTTTGATGGTGACGAGATGTGGTGTCTTTATGTCAACTTCTTAAATAATTAATTGATGGTTGAACCTTATCAAAAATACATCTGAAGTAAAGTCATGTGTATGATCTCAGAAGATAATATTCCGCATCTCATGGCATAAAGAAGGTGCTGTGTACTGCAAACTGGTTCATTGTCATTGTCATACTGTTTTACGCAGTGTGAGAGAATATATTGTTGGTGATTAATTTCTTCCTTATATTTATCTGTCGTGTCCAATAAACCAACGAAGAAACGCTATAAAATATGCGCTGTATAATACAAATCAATTACAACTTATGATAATTTCACAATAAAAGTATATTTTAATAAAATATATAGTATTATTAGCAAGAGCATGCCCAAATAGTTTCATATTAGTAAGATGCAGTATTAAACAATTTTGACAAAAGTGGCCTTTGTCTGCATGTATTCTTGTGTCATGGTCACGTAACATTACAACACTTCCACAGAAATTGGGAAATGTGGCTGTGGGAGTGGACATGTTAGGAAACCTAATTGAGAAAGACTTGTTCAACATTTTCATCAACAAAATTGTGTATTCTCAAAAAACCAAAAATTATCTTGAGCAGAAAAACAACCACGTTAACTAGTGTCTAGTTTTGCAATATAACAAGTTTTTCACCTTTAAATCTGTGGGGTACTGATGTATGATCAGGATTGTCTTTATGGACTGTGAGAAAATCTTTGATTTTGACCAACAGTGTATCAATAAGTGTATGCATGTTATTGTAATTATGAAAAATTGTTTCAAATCTGTATTGGCCACTGCCCAAAACAATTTGTAAAATTTTTGTGGGGAGCATGGGGGCTATGTATGTAGGCTGTTAAGGTTTTTATGTTGGTAACGTCACGCAGCGCTCTGTATAAAAATCGCTGACTGTGCTGTGTGCAGTCTGTGGCTGGTTGGCATTGTTGGAATATTCGCTATTGTAGTGTTGGGCAGTTGGAT
The DNA here is from genome assembly GCF_023898315.1 of Schistocerca nitens. Classification (NCBI taxonomy): domain Eukaryota; kingdom Metazoa; phylum Arthropoda; class Insecta; order Orthoptera; family Acrididae; genus Schistocerca; species Schistocerca nitens. The sequence continues at coordinate 357,567,750 of NC_064615.1, forward strand.
GTGAACAGCGTGTAGCGTTGGGCAGTGGGAAGAGAGCCGCCAGCAGTGGTGGATGTGGGGAGAGAGATGGCGGAGTTTTGAGAACGGATGATCTGGACGTGTGTCGATCAGAGAGAGTACATTTGTAAGACTGGATGTCATATATATATATATATATATATATATATATATATATATATATATATATATATATATAATGACTTTTGAACACTATTAAGATAAATATATTGTTTGTTCTCTATCAAAATCTTTCATTTGCTAACCATGCCTATCAGTAGTTAGAATCCTTTATTTAGCTGGCAGTATTGGCGCTCACTGTATTGCAGCAGTTCGAGTAACGAAGATTTTTGTGAGGTAAGTGATACATGAAAGGTATAGGTAATTGTTAGTCACGGCCATTCTTTTATAGGGATTATTGAAAGTCAGATTGCGTTGCGCTAAAAATATTGTGTGTCAGTTTAGTGATGATCAGAATAAGTAAAGTGAGAAATATCTGAGTAGGTTCATTTCTGCTCAGCTGTTTGAAAATCAAATAACGTAAGAGGTTTACCAGCACTGTCATTTATAAATTTTTCTAAGGGGAGGTTTCAACTCATCTTGGTCTAGCCCAAACCACTACGAATAGAAACTTGAAATCTGCAGAGGGTGTTGATCTTATACTGTTGGCATCATTTAAGAATGGATTTTCCGATATTCTATTCCTAAGGGGTGAATAGGGGATGACAGATTTTTTGAAAATGTGTCGCTATTAAGGCAATTTTGAAGCTAGACCTACAGACATTGGTATTGGATTTCTCTGTCAGAAATAAAGAAATACGTGTTTCAGCATTTTTGGCAATTTGACCCCTATGGGGGTAAAATACTGGATGAAAGTTTTTCTTTTGAAAAAAATCAATATAAAAGAACAAATGAAGTACTTTTAAAGGTACATCTATATTTTTAAAAAATCTGTGTTTCAGTGATCATGGAAATTCAATACCCTAGGGGAGTGAAATAGGAGAAATTTTTATGAAATTATTTCGTTATAAAAGCATGAAAATTTGTATTTGGATTCTCTGTTAGAAGTAAAAAACGACGTGTTCAACTGTTCTGTGAAATTCAACCCCTTGGGGGGTGAAAGTCTTTAAGAAAATATTCTGTTATATTGAAAATTTTTAAAGCATTTTCTATGAAAATAGTATTTCACTTGATGGTTAGAAATAAAGAAATATGATCTAAGGGATGATACTGTCTATGGAAATACCAGTACAATAACGCAAGAGGTATGATTAACAAAATCCTTGGATTCCAGCTGCCATAATCGCTTTTTGGCCAGAAGTAGATTCGGAAAAGTCCATGCCTCTATGGCCTTAAACAGCGGAAAGTTTAGAAGGTGCTGCAATTCGTGAAAATCAAATTTGATAAAAAAATATGTGCAGACAATTTACACGGAAAACTGATTTTTTAAGTTTTACCAGAAGTCGTCAGTGAAGTGAAACAGATCAGTTTGTGTGTGTGTTTTTACTTTGCTTGTTTAGGTAGTAGTTTATTAATCTAAGCTGCACATAGATTTTAATACCACTGTATTTATTTAAATGTGATCGTAATAGTATGACTTGCGCCATAGGGTGGTGGAGTTTCGGGTTCCGCTGGATAGGTTAGGAGTCCACTACACGCAACATGCGGCTACACGGGTAGCAGGGGTTGTGTGGCGTGGGCTGGGCGGTTTTTTAGGTTAGATGGCCTTGGGCAAGTACAGGAAGGGCAACAGCCTCAACGAGTGCGGGGCAAAGTCAGGACATGCGAGGACCAAGCAGCAATCGGTATTGTAATTGTCAACTGTCGAAGCTGCGTTGGTAAAGTACCGGAACTTCAAGCGCTGATAGAAAGCACCGAAGCTGAAATCGTTATAGGTACAGAAAGCTGGCTGAAGCCAGAGATAAATTCTGCCGAAATTTTTACAAAGGTACAGACGGTGTTTAGAAAGGATAGATTGCATGCAACCGGTGGTGGAGCGTTCGTCGCTGTTTGTAGTAGTTTATCCTGTAGTGAAGTAGAAGTGGATAGTTCCTGTGAATTATTATGGGTGGAGGTTACACTCAACAACCGAGCTAGGTTAATAATTGGCTCCTTTTACCGACCTCCCGACTCAGCAGCATTAGTGACAGAACAACTGAGAGAAAATTTGGAATACATTTCACATAAATTTTCTCAGCATGTTGTAGTCTTATGTGGAGATTTTAATTTACCAGATGCAGACTGGGACACTCAGATGTTTAGGACGGGTGGTAGGGACAGAGCATCGAGTGACATTATACTGAGTGCACTATCCGAAAATTACCTCGAGCAATTAAACAGAGAACCGACTCGTGGAGATAACATCTTGTAGCTACTGATTACAAACAGACCCGAACTTTTCGACTCTGTATGTGCAGAACAGGGAATCAGTGATCATAAGGCCGTTGCAGCATCCCTGAATATGGAAGTTAATAGGAATATAAAAAAAGGGAGGAAGGTTTATCTGTTTAGCAAGAGTAATAGAAGGCAGCTTTCAGACTACCTAACAGATCAAAACAAAAATTTCTGTTCCGACACTGACAATGTTGAGTGTTTATGGAAAAAGTTCAAGGCAATCGTAAAATGCGTTTTAGACAGGTACATGCCGAGTAAAACTGTGAGGGACGGGAAAAACCCACCGTGGTACAACAACAAAGTTAAGAAACTACTGCGAAAGCAAAGAGAGCTTCACTCCACGTTTAAACGTAGGCAAAATCTCTCAAACAGAAGCTAAACAATGTCAAAGTTAGCGTAAGGAGGGCTATGCGTGAAGCGTTCAGTGAATTCGAAAGTAAAATTCTATGTACCGACTTGACAGAAAATCCTAGGAAGTTCTGGTCTTACGTTAAATCAGTAATTGGCTCGAAACAGCATATCCAGAAACTCCGGGATGATGATGGCATTGAAACAGAGGATGACACGCGTAAAGCTGAAATACTAAACACCTTTTTCCAAAGCTGTTTCACAGAGGAAGACCGCACTGCAGTTCCTTCTCTAAATCCTCGCACAAACGAAAAAATGGCTGACATCGAAATAAGTGTCCAAGGAATAGAAAAGCAACTGGAATCACTCAACAGAGGAAAGTCCACTGGACCTGACGGGATACCAATTCGATTCTACACAGAGTACGCGAAAGAACTTGCCCCCCTTCTAACAGCCGTGTACCGCAAGTCTCTAGAGGAACGGAGGGTTACAAATGATTGGAAAAGAGCACAGGTAGTCCCAGTCTTCAAGAAGGGTCGTCGAGCAGATACGCAAAACTATAGACCTATATCTCTGACGTCGATCTGTTGTAGAATTTTAGAACATGTTTTTTGCTCGAGTATCATGTCGTTTTTGGAAACCCAGAATCTACTCAGTAGGAATCAACATGGATTCCGGAAACAGCGATCGTGTGAGACCCAACTCGCTTTATTTGTTCATGAGACCCAGAAAATATTAGATACAGGCTCCCAGGTAGGTGCTATTTTTCTTGACTTCCGGAAGGCGTTCGATACAGTTCCGCACTGTCGCCTGATCAACAAAGTAAGAGCCTACGGAATATCAGACCAGCTGTGTGGCTGGATTGAAGAGTTTTTAGCAAACAGAACACAGCATGTTGTTATCAATAGAGAGACGTCAACAGACGTTAAAGTAACCTCTGGCGTGCCACAGGGGAGTGTTATGGGACCATTGCTTTTCACAATATATATAAATGACCTAGTAGATAGTGTCGGAAGTTCCATGCGGCTTTTCGCGGATGATGCTGTAGTATACAGAGAAGTTGCAGCTTTAGAAAATTGTAGCGAAATGCAGGAAGATCTGCAGCGGATAGGCACTTGGTGCAGGGAGTGGCAACTGTCCCTTAACATAGACAAATGTAATGTATTGCGAATACATAGAAAAAAGGATCCTTTATTGTATGATTATATGATAGTAGAACAAACACTGGTAGCAGTTACTTCTGTAAAATATCTGGGAGTAAGCGTGCGGAACGATTTGAAGTGGAATGATCATATAAAATTAATTGTTGGTAAGGCGGTTACCAGGTTGAGATTCATTGGGAGAGTGCTTAGAAAATGTAGTCCATCAACAAAGGAGGTGGCTTACAAAACACTCGTTCGACCTGTACTTGAGTATTGCTCATCAGTGTGGAATCCGTTCCAGATCGGGTTGACGGAGGAGATAGAGAAGATCCAAAGAAGAGCGGCGCGTTTCGTCACAGGGTTATTTGGTAACCGTGATAGCGTTACAGAGATGTTTAATAAACTCATGTGGCAGACTCTGCAAGAGAGGCGCTCTGCATCGCGGTGTAGCTTGCTCGCCAGGTTTCGAGAAGGTGCGTTTCTGGATGAGGTATCGAATATATTGCTTCCCCCCTACTTATACCTCCCGAGGAGATCACAAATATAAAATTAGAGAGATTCGAGCGCGCACGGAGGCTTGCAGACAGTCGTTCTTCCCGCGAACCATACGCGACTGGAACAGGGAAGGGAGGTAATGACAGTGGCACGTAAAGTGCCCTCCGCCACACACCGTTGGGTGGCTTGCGGAGTATAAATGTAGATGTAGATGTAGTTTAGCAATTTTGGTTAAAAGACAACTTGTAATTTTGAACTGGCTGAATTGGTGTACTCAGAGGGGAATAAAAATTATAATAAAAAAGAACATTCCCGTCTATTTGGCAGGTAAGTAAAGCGATGACTCGATATAGTAATGTGCAATGTGAGAATAATGTTCGTTAAGTACGTTTTGCACGGTATATCTACACATACATGAAATGAATTATCAAATTTTCTCACCGCTCACTGCATCATGTGCACCGTGAGCAAGTGTCATTTATCCCTATAGCACGCTCAGCACGTGCAGTGGGCACTATAGTGTCGGGGGCTCCATAGCGACATTTTCACTTTCTCGGCAAAAATTAACCGTTACCACGTTTGAACCGAAAATAGTAATACTATGTAGTATTATGTGCGCACGATTGTGTAGCACTGGAAATAACAGGTCATTGACGTAGGACTGTATGTATTCTCGAAAGCTAGATGTAATTCTACTTTCTTTCACCAAATGTTACGTACTTGAAATTTGCACTTTTGCTTTTTTACCTACAACGGACTAATGCCAGAATGCTGTCGACACACACTGTTTCCTTTAATTAATAACATAATTGGTTTAAAAATCATTTGTCGATATTCCGTCGTACCAACTGACGTAGACGGCTAGGCGATACAGTCAGACAGTTAACGATAATACAGTTCACTTAATGATGGTTTTGCGATTCTGTTTTAAGTTCATCTCTCTAGTTTTAACTTCAGCCAGTGCACCTTTACTGTAAGTTTGTCTGTCCTGTTTCAGTGCATTTCTCTAAACTTTGCATGCACACTCCAATGTTTAACGTATTCGGATAAGTCAGTGTGCGCACTGTCTCTCGCTGTAGGTCGCAGTGATGGGTTTTCCATCGCTAAAGACAACATTCAGTATCTGACGAAAAATACCCAGACACCTATTTAGTGGACATTAATGTTTGCTGTGTGCACCCTTCTATTTTATGAAGCCTCGGTGAGTTTACAACTACGTGTCGGAAAATGCAGGACTGGTAGCACGTTCTTCCTCAGAAAACAAGAAAAGGTATTAATGTTGGACACTGAGGTCTGTAGCGAAATCGACGTTCTAGCGCTTACCAAAGATGTACATTGGGTTCAGTCAGCGTCTAGGCAGGTCAGTCCACTTCAGGAGTGTTATTGTCTTCAAACCATTGCCTCAAATATGCTGCTTAATGACATGGTGCACTGATACGCTGATGCAATCGTCGTCCCGAACTGTTCTTCTACTGTAGGCAGCAACACACTGCTGTACAAGTCCTTCATATCCTTCGGCATTTAGTGTTTTCTTATGCGCAGTGAGGGCACCACGAAGAACACCCACATATCGTAGCATCACTTTCTCTGTTATTCACTGTTAGCACTTCGTATGATGGCAGGTAAAGTTTTCGAGGCATTCGCGAAGCTCAAACTCTTCCATCAGCATTTCCACACGGTATACCAAAATTCATCACAGCATATTACTTGTTTCCAGTCGTCCACTGTCCTTTGGCGTTGTTCTTCATACAACCTCAAGCTTCGCGTAGCGTTGACTACAGAAATGTTTATGAGAACCAGCTCGAGCACTGAAGCGCCAAAGAAACAGGTATAGGCACGCGTATTGAAATACAGATATATATAAACAGGCAGAATACGGAGCTGCGTTCTGAGACGCCTATATAAGACAACAAGTATCTGGCGCCGTTGTTAGATCGGTTACTGCTGCTACAATGGCAGGTTATCAAGATTTAAGTGAGTTTGAATGTGGTGTTACAGTTGCCGCACGAGCGATGGGACACAGAATCTCCGAGGCAGTGATGAAGGGAGGATTTTCCCGTACGACCATTTCACGAGTGTACCGTGAATATCAGGAATCGGGTAAAACATCAAATCTTGGAAATCGCTGTGGCCGGAAAAAAGATCCTGCAAGAACGGGACCAACGACGGCTGAAGAGAACCGTTCAACGTGACAGAAGTGCAACCATTCTGTAAACTGTTGCATATTTCAGTGATGGGCCATCAAGAATTGACAGCGTGCGATCCATTCAACGAAGCATCATCGATATGGGCTTTCGAAGCCGAGGGCCCACTCGTGTACCCTTGATGACTGCACGACACAAAGCTTTACGCCTCGCGTGGAACCTTCAACACCGACATTGGACTGTTGATGACTGGAAACATGTTGCCTTATCGGGCGAGTCTCGTTTCAAATTGTATCGAACGGATGGATGTGTACGGATATGGAGACTACCTCATGAATCCATGGACCCTGCGTGTCAGCAGGGGACTGTTCAAGCCGCTGGAGGCTCTGTAATGCTGTGGGGCGTGTGCAGTTGCAGTGACTTGGGACCCCTGATACGTCTAGATACGACTCTGACAGGTGAAACGTACGTAGTGTGACGTCGGTGCCATTTGTTACGTTATATATAAAAAATAATATATCTATTATATATTTATATTTTTAATTTATCAGCATGAATTTTTCTTTTATTAGAACATGATTCTTTCTCTCAGGGATATTATCTTTTCTTATCACTTTTACATACGCGCATAAGTAAATGTGAAATGGGTTCTTGAAGGGCCGCTGTTATTCATGTACCAAATTTAGATTTTGAACTTGACGACTAAAATATAGTTGCCGTAAACTGAATTGAATGTAATTTTGTTAATTTCTATTTATTCATTGCAAAGCAAGGCTCGAGAGAACTTCGATTGTTGCCGTGGAGCGGCCAAGGTAAAACTTACTGAACTCATGGAATCTGTATTATTTAAAAAATGAAGTTTAACATAAATTAATTATCTGTTGCAATTTAGAAAAGTTCTTACGACGAAATCTCTCGCATTTACAGTTACTGTTAACACTGAAAAATAAATTAATACTTCGGCGCGTAATGGCCGACCAGAGGCTGCATCGGAAGATGAGCTTCCCGCAGCGCAAATTACTGAAAAAATGCTTATTAAAAATAATTAGCCACTGCGAGCATTTGAGGTGACAAGTATTACAAGGAAATTCATTTTTTGATAACAATAATAAGTTTATTTTAGAATAATACAGAATAACTTACATAAACTATGTAGCGCCGTTATATGGCTGCCTTCCGTATCGCGAAACAAAACAGTGTGTATGGCATAAAGTACGTCCTTCCTCCTCGGTCGTACAGTCACGTCTCTTTCGATCCTTTTTTATTTTCATAGACATTAAATAAAGATGCTACTCTTAAATTATCGCTGCATACCAGTTGTTTCAAGAACATTAACTGTATCTTTTATACTAATTATATTCATAATATACGTTAACTACGGTTTACAACCGATAAAAATGTCAATATGTATGTGACGTACCGTCAAAGTAGGCATCCTCTCTGATCTTATGCATCCATTGTGCATTCCGACAGACTTGGACAATTCCAGCAGGACAGTTCGACACCCTGCACGTCCAGAATTGCTACACAGTGGCTCCAGGAACACTCTTCTGAGCTTAAACACTTCCGTTGCCCACCAAATTCCCCAGACATGAACATTATTGATCATATCTGGGGGATGCCTTGCAATGTGCTGTTCAGAAGAGATCTCCACCTCCTCGTACTCTTACGGATTTATGGACAGCCCTGCAGAATTCATGGTGTCAGTTCCCTCGAGCACTACTTCAGACATTGTCGAGTCCATGCCACATCGTGTTGTGGGTCTTCTGCGTGTTCGCGGGGCCCTACACGGTATTAGGCAGGCTTTCCAGTTTCCCTACACAGTGGCTTTGTGTTAGCTAGACTGCATTTTGGAATTTATCGTGCGCTATTTTAGAACCATCCTCCGCGTTGCTCCAGCAGTCGACTTGGGTGGCCAACACATTTTGCTATTGCAGCTTTTCTACTGACCACACAGTACTCCTTTTATACTGCAGGTCCGCCGCTCGTGATATTTAGTGGTCAATGTCGCATTGCGTAGGGGCGTCCTGATAGTTATGATCAGGTAATGTATCAGTCTCTCTGGACTGGTGATTTTGGACATATTACGGTGTAACACATTTCTATGAAGCGTCTCGCGATAATTCATTTTATAACAGGTTAAACTTTATGAGTTTATAATAACACACATCTTACTTTTTAATTTCGATCCGGTACGGTCCGTGCAAGCGGCTGACCATTGTCAGTTTCTCTTATCTCTCACCGATAGTTCGGGTGTTGCTATGAACTTGGAACGGTTTGTACCCTACTCCTTCCATTTAGTGAAAAGAAGAATCTACATCTACATTTATACACCGCAAGCCACCCAACGGTGTGTGACGGAGGGCACTTTACGTGCCACTGTCATTACCTCCCTTTCCTGTTCAAGTTGCGTATGGTTCGCGGGAAGAACGACTGCTGGTAAGCCTCCGTGCGCACTCGAATCTCTCTAATTTTATATTCGTGATCTCCTCGGGAGGTATAAGTAGGGGGAAGCAATCTCCGTAACGCTATCACGGTTACCAAATAACCCTGTGACGAAACGCGCCGCTCTTCTTTGGATCTTCTCTATCTCCTCTGTCAACAAGACCTGGTACGGATCCCACATTGATGAGCAATACTCAAGTATAGGTCGAACGAGTGTTTTGTAAGCCACCTCCTTTGTTGATGGACTACATTTTCTAAGCACTCTCCCAATGAATCTCAACCTGGTAACCGCCTTACCAACAATTAATTTTATATGATCATTCCACTTCAAATCGTTCCGCACGCATACTCCCAGATATTTTACAGAAGTAACTGCTACCAGTGTTTCTTCCGCTATCATATAATCATACAATAAAGGATCCTTCTTTTTATGTATTCGCAATACATTACATTTGTCTATGTTAAGGGTCAGTTGCCACTCCCTGCACAAAGTGCCTATCCGCTGCAGATCTTCCTGCATTTCGCTGCAATTTTCTAATGCTGCAACTTCTCTGTATACTACAGCATCATCCGCGAAAAGCCGCATGGAACTTCCAACACTATCTACTAGGTCATTTATATATATTGTGAAAAGCAATGGTCCCATAACACTCCCCTGTGGCACGCTAGAGGTTACTTTAACGTCTGTAGACGTCTCTCCATTGATAACAACATGCTGTGTTCTGTTTGCTAAAAACTCTTCAATCCAGCCACACAGCTGGTCTGATATTTCGTAAGCTCTTACTTTGTTTATCAGGCGACAGTGAGGAACTGTATCGAACGCCTTCCGGAAGTCAAGAAAAGTGGCATCTCCCTGGGAGCCTGAATCTAATATTTTCTGGGTCTCAAGAACAAATAAAGCGAGTTGGGCTTCACACGAACGCTGTTTCCGGAATCCATGTTGATTCCTACTGAGTAGATTCTGGGTTTCCAGAAATGACATGATACGCGAGCAAAAAACATGTTCTAAAATTCTACAACAGATCGACGTCAGAGATATAGGTCTATAGTCCTGCGCATCTGCTCGACGACCCTTCTTGAAAACTGGGACTGCCTGTGCTCTTTTTGAATCATTTGGAACCTTCCGTTCCTCTAGAGACTTGCGGTACACGGCTGTTAAAAGGGAGCAAGTTCTTCTGGTATCCCGTCAGGTCCAGTGGACTTTCCTTTATTGAGTGATTTCAGTTGCTTTTCTATTCCTTGGACACTTATATCGATGTCAGCCATTTTTCCGTTTGTGCGAAGATTTAGAGAAGGAGCTGCAGTGCGGTCTTCCTCTGTGAAACAGCTTTGGAAAAAGGTGTTTAGTATTTCAGCTTTACGCGTGTCATCTTCGGTTTCAATGCCATCGTCATCCCAGAGTGTCTGGATATGCTGTTTCGACCCACTTACGTATTTAACGTAAGACCAGAACTTCCTAGGATTTTCTGTCAAGTCGGTACATAGAATTTTACTTTCGAATTCACTGAACGCTTCACGCATAGCCCTCCTTACGCTAACTTTGACATCGTTTAGCTTCTGTTTGTCTGAGAGGTTTTTGCTGCGTTTAAACTTGCAGTGAAGCTCTCTTTGCTTTCGCAGTAGTTTCCTAATTTTGTTGTTGAACCACTGTGGGTTTTTCCCGAATAAGGTAGGATAACAATATCCAGGTAATCTCGTTGGTTTCAATGTAAACACGGCTTAAGTACGTATTAATTCAAACATTTTGCTTCAGTTACACAGTGGGAAAGAAATGTTAATGCGTAAGTTAGTGAAATGAGATATTATTAGAACGTTACCTTCACATACGTAAAATAATTTATAAAAATATGAGCATATGTTGGTGAACATTTGCCGGTAGATGTACGTGCCCTGGGCGACTCTGAACTGTGCCTGCCATGAGGAAGAGTCGGTAACGTCTCAGATGACGTAGTGCCGTACCTGCCGGCTGGGAACGCTTCCACAGTGAATTATGTAAGCCCAGGAGACTGCGAATAGCTCAACGCGTTTGGGTACACCACTGCTAATGTCAGTTCCGTGTCCCCTCCGCAGCCGGTAGGCTGATGGTTCTCTGCGGCGGTGGGCGATGATCAGGATCGATAGTGCACTGTGGGCGGAATGTCAGCGGGGGCTGGTCTCGATATGGGAAGGCGGCCACTCACGTGGGACTCAGTTAGTCCTTATGTCAACTGCGGCGCCACTCGCTTGTTGCTCGAAGGACACTTAACTGCTGCTTGAGACCAGATGCAAGCTAACAGAAAATTCCCCGATTTGGAGCACAGTTTGCCTGTCTAGTCCGAAGTCAATTGATATAAATAATGTGTGTTTCGTAACCCTAAATTTTAGAAGTGGACTATGGAAATAAAAAGCTTCACAGTACACACTTTCTCTCTTCTTTTTTTCGAAGATATAGTTTAGAATGATAATGACATATGTACTCACAGCAGTAGAAGAGAAAAATAGACCTTATGTTCACTAGCATTGATTTTAGCTCACATCGTGATGAATAAAATGCATACAAAAATTATTTCTTCAGCTGCACTGTACCTGATCCATAGCAAAGATAAATTTAAAAATAACCTATAAAATTTTCTTCAGAATTACTTCTTCCATTGCATAGAAAATTTTTTATTTAGAAACTTATGACTTATTTAACGTAAACTTGTTAGATGTTAAATTTTATTATTAAACTAAACTTTCTTTTGTGTAAACTTTGAAACTCCTTAATAGGTCAGTGGGAAATGAATATGTTCTGTTTCTTAAAGCGACTGAGGAGGGAAGGAAAGCATTTGAGCTGAAAATAAATAAGCGAACGTGAACGAGGTAAGAATAAACAGAGCTCTAACACTAAAGATATAAAAGAAACAGTGTCGAAATTCCAGTATCTAATGCGCTAGAATTCAATGCTTAAGATGACGTTCTGATCGAGAGGCATGAAAAAGGGTAAGTTTAGTTTTTTTCCTTACGATGATTGTTTTCATTAAAATTCGTGTACGAAAACGTGTCAGTTTCTTGGCACGTTTTTCTAAGCTCAAATGTTTTTAAAAATCATTTAAACTTCGAATAAAAGGATCTCTCACTAACGCCCCCTAAATTTAATTATCTTTCAGTTAAAAAAGAATAATGAATCGGTCAATCTGTCGAGGCTTTAGAGCACTTCGCGCTCTGAAAACTGTTGTTTCGAGAAAAACCCTTTGAAAATTTGCAGTAAAAAAAGCTTTGTTTCAAAACCTACGATTAATCTGCGATCCCTGGCATCTTCCTTCTTTCTAGAACAAGCTCTAGTTCTGAATGGGGTGCTGTATTTTTTTCAGTCTGGGCTCTTTTAACAAACTGACACTTTCCTCTTACCACGGCGATCACATGTTGTCTGTCCTGCTGTTGTCTCTATGACGGTTCGTGAAAAGTTCAGCGTTTTCAGAATAGAAACATAACCTGCACTGAATATGCCTGCAGCTATATATGCTGCTGTTTCAGCAGTTTTTGTCCCACAATAAAGCTTTTTCGGTACAATTTTCCAAATGCACACGTTGGAGCTCTCGTTGTCATTTTGTTTATTGCGTGCGTGTTTTAAGCATATCTTAGTTGCACAGAAAGTCATATACTGGTCGAATCTTTTCTTGAAGTAATTCATCGAGCGCCTACAGCCTCCTGTATTTCGCTCGGCGCACTGTTTGATTCAACACGCTGTAACTTCTAAAATACTTTTACAATCAAAACATATTTTTCCATAATCTGTATCCTATTTTTTTAATCATCAATCATCTGTCTGTTTTGACGAGGCCCGCAGTGAATTCCTCTACTGTGCCCACTTCATCTACGAGTAGCACTTGCAACCTACGTCCTCAATTGTTTGCTGGATATATTCCAATCTATGTCTTCTTTTACAGTTTTTATCCTCTACAGCTCCCTCTAGTACCATGGGAGCTAGTTCCTGAAGCCTTAATATATGTCCTACCACGCTGTCCGTTCTTCTTGTCAGTGTTTTCCAGTATTCCTTATTTTATCACTCCACCTAATTTTCAACATTCTTCTGTATCAACACATCTTATTTGCTTTGAGTATCTTCTTTTCTGATTTTCCCAAAGTCCATGTTTCACTATCATACAATGCTGTAATCCAAACGTACATTCTCAGACATTTCTTCCTCAAATTAAGGACTATGTTTGATACTAGTAGACGTATCTTGGCCAAGAGTGCTATTTTTGCCAGTGCTAGTCTGCTTTTTATGTCCTCGTTGCTCCGTCCGTCAGAGGTTACTTTGCTGCCTAGGTCGCATTTCATCTACTTCGTGGTCACCTATCCTGATGTTTTCTTTCTCACTGTTCTCATTACTTTCGGCTTTCTCAACCCATATTTTGTAGTCGTTAGATTGTTCATTCCAGTCAGCAGATCCTGTAAATCTTCCTCACTTTCACTAAGGACAGCAACTTCATCAGCGAATCTTATCATTGGTATCTTTTCACCTTCAATTTTATTCCCCTCATGAACCTTCTTTTTATTTCCGTGATTGCTTCTTCGATGTATAGATTAAACAGTAGGGGCGAAAGACTACATCCCTGTCATACACCCTTTTTAATCGGAGCACTTCGTTCTTGACTTCCATTCTCACTATTCCCTCTTGGTTCTTGTACATATTGTATATTACTCGTATTTCCCTATAGTTTACCCCTATTTCTCTAAGAATTTCGGACACCTTGCACCATTTTACATCATCGAACGCCTTTTCCAGTTCGATAAATCCTATGAACGTGTTTTGATTTTTCTTTAGACTTGCTGCAATTACCAGCCTCAACATGAGAATTGCCTTTCTGGTGTCTTTACCTTTCCTAAAGCCAAACTGATCGTCATATATTCGTTATAAAGGCTTCTTCCAGACTTCTCCATAGATTACGACCTTTAACTTTTCGCGTCCGCCGGCCGGTGTGGTAATTTTTTTTTCGCGTCCAAGTTGGCCCTGGTTGTAGTGTCACGTCGTCACTCCCTGTCCCAGTAAGTCCTCTACGTCTACATCTACATCTGCATTTATATCTCAATTTTCTTTTCCATTGTTCTGTATATTATTCTTGTCAGTAACGTGGATGCATGGGTTGTTAAGTTAATTGTGCGTTAATGCTCGCACTTGCAATCTTCGAAATTGTGTGGATGACGTTTTTCCGAAAGTCAGATGATATATCGTCAGACTCATACATTCTACACACTAACGTGAATATTCGTTTTGTTGCCACTTCCTCCAACGATTTTAGGGATGCAAATTATGTAAAAAAGTCCATTTTTTCATCAGCCTATACCAGAACGTCCCTTAAGTGGAAACCACTTGCAGAGTTGGTTGCAGAAAAAACTATAATACAGATACCGGAACGCATTGTAGGCATCTGATCTACGGTTCTATATTCGATGGAACGTAGCATAATTTTCTGTCGATGTTATGGCATAATGTTGCGTGTTGGACGCTGGTAGGTGCTACAGTAGGTCGATTCTAACTGTTTGGAAAGCGGTTACGCGTAAGAAATTGGAAAACTTCACGGATGTACCAAATGAATAACTACGGCATTAGTAAGAGAAGCATTTTGTAGAACTGAGGAACACGTTTATGCTTGCGTGTCATGATCTTTTTGGAGACTTAAATCTCCTCTATAGGAATCGTAAAGGATTCCGCAAACAATGATGTTGTGAAATCCAGCTCGATGTTTTGTCCACGAGACCCAGAAGGCGGTAAATGCCGGTGCCTGCGTTGATGCTTATTTCGTTGTTCGAAACAGGTTTGCACTTTCGTCTAAAGAACAAAATACGAACGTACGGAATACCAAAGCAGCTTTGCGACTGTATTGCAAGTTGCAACTCTTTGCCGCTAGAGGGTTTCGAATTTTAGCGTGTAACATGACGCTGTGTAACGTGACTGTCGGTGCTTGAGAAACTGCGTACTCTAATCGAGTTTCTAACCGTAGAAATCGTGCCTCCGATTGAAATCCAGAGAAGGCTGAAAGCCGATGACGATTGTATCGGCATCAGGAATGTCCGACGTTGGGTTGATCGTGCTCGTAATGAAGGAAACGGTGGCGCTAACCTCAACGTGTGTGACAGAGCTCGGAGTGGACGATCGCTTACGGCAACCAGCGAAACACATCAGAGGAAATCGTCGGATAAGACAGACTCTCAGGTAAGTGTGGCATATCACGAGAGAATTATACAGGTCACTATTGCAGAACTGTGGTGTAGAAAATCGTGTGCGCACAGCGGATGCCTCAAATGATCACTCTTGACATGAAAGAGAGGAGACTGGACATCTGTCAACAATTTCTCTTGCGTTTTGAGGGTGAGGGTGACGGGTTACTTAACAGTATTGTGGCAGGTGATGGAAGTTGGGTTCACCATTCTGACCCTGACAACATGAGGGCCTCAGTAGCGTTCCGCTTCAAAGAACCAACGATGTCCAAAAAGTTCAAGACCATCAGCAGGCAAAGTCACACTCACAGTGTTCTGGGATGTTCAAGGTGTGGTGCATTTCGAAATCATGCCTAAAGGCACAACATAAACTCTGCGAGGTACTGCGAGATCCTCAGAAAACTGAAAGCAAGATTTCGAAGAATTCTTCCATGCATTGAGCCCCCGCTACTTCAATATGACAACACCACAGCACACACGAGTGCTGCGACGTCTCTAACAGTCCGACACATTGGGCTCACCGCCATCCATCATCCCCCATACAATCCGGATTTGGCCCCATCCGATTTTCATCTGTTTCCAAAACTTAAAGAACACTATCGAGGACTTCAGTTTGACAATGATGAAGCGTTGCAAGCAGAAGTGAGACTGTGGCTCCGTAACTAAAATCTGACATTCTACAGTGACAGTATTAACAAAATGGTCTCTCTTTGGGAGAAATGTGTTCGTCGCCAGGGTGAGTAGGTTGAGAAATAAATATGTAGAAATGATGAATAAAGGTCCAGAATATTAATAAACATCCCTGGTCAAGAGAAGTCTACTAAGAACAAATATAGGCCTTAACTCGAGGAAGAAATTTCTGAGAATGTACGTTAGGGGCACAGCGTTGTATGATAGTGAAACATGGACCATGGGGAAAACCGGAATGGAAGAGAATCAAAGTATTTGAGGTGTGGTGCTATGGACGAATGTTGGAAATTACGTGGACTGATAAGGTAAGGTTCTCTGCAGAATAGGCGAGGAAAGGAATATATGGAAAACACTGACAAGAAGGGACAGGGTGATAGGACATCCGTTAACATATCAGGGAATAACTTCGGTGGTACTAGAGGGAGCTGTAGACGGTAGAAACTGTAGAGAAAGAAATTGGAATATATCCAGCAAATAATTGAGGAAGTAGGTTGTAACTGCTACTCTGAGATGGGAAGATTGGCACAGGATGAATTCATGGCGGGCTGCAATCAGAAGACTGATGGCTAAAACAGAAAGTTAATAAAGTTTAGTTTACTGAAAAAGCTTTAAGAGTTTTCACATAAAAATTCGGAGGCATTACTTTTGAGCACGCCCTCGTAGACCACAATACGTCATCTCAAGTCGCTGTTAGAAAAGAAACTGCTTGAGCTAAAGGTGGGAAACGGTCCGTGAGGGGTAGTGGCTGTTGATGGCAACAATTGGGATTAAAAAATAGATTAAATGGCTCTGAGCACTATGGGACTTAACATCTATGGTCATCAGTCCCCTAGAACTTAGAACTACTTAAACCTAACTAACCTAAGGACATCACACACAACACCCAGCCATCACGAGGCAGAGAAAACCCCTGACCCCGCCGGGAATCGAACCCGGGAACCCGGGCGTGGGAAGCGAGAACGCTACCACACGACCACGAGATGCGGGCAGCAAATGGAACATGATGAGTGTCACTTGAGGTGACACTGTGTTTTAGAGCTTATTGGTCCTAAAATACGACTGGTTGTAGTAAGGTGGGAATGAAAGGACGTATGACGGACTATTCGTCGGTTACGCGACTTGATGGCAATTGTTAGCTCCCTGCGAATTAGTGACAAGGGTGCGGAGGCCATGTTTTCCTCCAGTTACTCGTAGAGAAACGACGACGCCGGCACTGCATGCGATGCTTGTTTAATTAGTCGGGGTAGTGTCCTTCCGATCGCCCTCGGTCCGTCGCACCTTCATTGCTGACAGTCAGGACGCCGGGAGCCTGCTGCCGTCCTCTCCATTCTTGTTGTTGGCCTGCTTCAAAGATTAAAAAGCCACTATTATTTTACGTGTGCACTTCAACAGCTATCTCGTAAGTAATCTCGTTTTCTGAAACTTAGTTGTCCGCCCACAATCGCGATGGTGCTCTTCTAGTGTCAAACTGCTGCGCTGCACCATTCGAACACAGCGCTTGTGCTCTGCCACGCGGATGTTACAGGCGTTACGGTTTTGGTTCCCCAATGTAGGCGGGACTGTACCCACAATGTATGTTGTGTTGGCCTGCGGTATTGAGGTATTATACTATATTCTTAGTGGAATTTACCAAATTCTGGATCCTACCGATACTCTGGAAAACTGATTTGATACCTCCTCGGAAAAACGTACTACCTCATGAATCACTGCAGTGCACCACCGGGAGCTGTTATTTTCAGTATCTGGCTTTCTGCTGAAATCTGTAGTTCTTCTTACTGTTTTACAAAAGTATCCATTGGCTCGGTAGACCACAGCTATTATTGTGACTGTACAACGCACCAGCTTTACGTGCGTTGGCCCCACTGTGACGTTCAGCGCCTCTCTTGCACCTCTGTCACTGTGGTTTGCTGAGTGTCTGCGTGACGCTTGTGTGCGTACTGAACGTAACCGGGACGAAACGTGCCGTTCTTCTTTGAATATTCCCCATTTCCTTTATTGATCCTATCTAGTGAGAGTTGCTGAGGTTTTGAAAGCTCTCAAGAACAACTGAATGAAATAAAAAAAAAATGTTTTTACGGTGATTTACATTCTTTCAGGATTCCTCCAGTTATCACAGCTGTTTCTACATTAACTTTAAAGCGGTTGTTTGATTTTAAGTGACTCTGCACTGATACTCTGATAGCTTACGGATGTTGGCATATTTGGTGACTGTAAACTAATAACAATAAGGCTTTCTAACTATATGCACGCTGGTCAGAAATAGTCTGAAAACCTTGTAAGGGTGTTACAGGATAGGTTATGCTGAAAAAAAAAGCTGTTAAGACAAAAATTCGATAGTTACGACGTTTTTGAGTTCATTGGCTTGAAAGTTAGCCAGTCAGGGGGCTGCACATGCAAATTCAAACGGCCTGCCACATACAGTTAGTGGCAGTTGTTCTCATAACGTAGATGATAGCGCACGAGATTGCTCAGCCTTTGGCACGCGTTCTGCCCTTACTACTTTCTCATGTACAAGTTTTACATCGTTCTCCTTTTCGTTTTTAGGAAACCGAAGCACACGTTTGACGATACCATCTCTGCCGCCGGCCGTTGTGGCCGAGCGGTTCTAGGCGCTACAGTCTGGAACCGCGCGACCGCTACGGTCGCAGGTTCGAATCCTGCCTCGGGCATGGATGTGTGTGATGTCCTTAGTTTAGTTAGGTTTATGTAGTTCTAAGTTCTAGGGGACTGATGACCTTAGAAGGTAAGTCCCATAGTGCTCAGAGCCATTTGAACCATCTCTGGCGCGCGCCGTTTGAATTTGTGCGCGCGACGGCCTGATTAGCTAACATCAGTTCTAATTAACTCGGAAAAGGCGCAACGTATCGAATTTTTTCCGAACAATTATTTCTCAGCACAGTCTACTCTGCAACACACTTAAAGGCTTCTCAGACAGTTTCTGACCACCCCGTTTACGCAAAATGCCAAATACGAATATATAAATTTGAGGGTAAACCGACAGTCGCAACATCTTGCGTCTATTGTCTAGAAGACTTCCAACGTTTCGTAAAAATTTTCTAGCGTTGCGACTTTCGTGTATACAGCGTCAGTGCACAAGTTCATGAATCTTACAGCTTGAGCCTCCGGATCATGTTTATGTATAGTCAACAGTAACGACCCTGTAATGCTCATCGGGAGTACGCCCAGAAACTACTTTTACTTGTGACAGATTTACCCCTCTGAGGATATTGTTGAAACGCCCTGATTAACCCACAGGACAGGACAGATAGTACAAATTGTGGAAGGCGGTCAAAATTAGGGGCTGTCAGTTATACTCGAACATACAATTTTATTATTTTATCAAACATTACAACAGCCCAAAAAATTTTTTTAAACACACAGCTTTAATCTTTGGGACTTAATTACCGGCTGAAAGCCACTTTCATTTAAAAACGGCTGAAGGCCAATAACTTAAAACTCAACCGTAATCAGAAATTTAAATGCAAGCCTTATCTTAAAATAATTCTTTAGTTAGGCTGAAGTAAAGAAGTTAAATTCAAATCGGCTGAAGGCCTAACACTTAAAACTCCAAAACTTGATTTTTTTTTAAATACCAAAGGCCTTACGTGAAATGGTTCTTTAATTTAGGCTGAAGGCCTTAAGAACAAACAACTAAATCTCAAAATCGGCTGAAGGTGGAAGACTAAAAAATTCAACAACATTAAAATTTTTAAAATGCGAAAGTGCTTACGTGAATCAGTACCTTAAACTAGGCTGAAGGCGTTAAGAGGAAAACAACTCTAATTTAAAACAAAAATCGGCTAGAAGCCATACAAGTACAAACAACAAGAACAAATTAAAAAAGTGCCGTGCACACAAGGGCGCCCAGATGTTCGAGGGTCGGCCTGTGATTCAAACACTTAACGCTCGCTTAGGTGAGAGAGGCAGTCGGGCCAACCATTCACGATCCGACGACCACCCAACCGACCGACAGTCAGCGAACCCACCGACAAGATAACTTCCGCTTCACCCGACCAGGGCACAACAGGGAGTTCAATGGAACAGCGTAGAAGATATCGGCGCCCACAAACAATCATACACGTAGCTGTCAAAATACACACCGTGCTGGACAGCAACGACACGGTGAGGAAACTACACTGCCTCAAATTTACGTCAACGCCCAGTGCAGGTAACCGGAACGTTAACGGCCGCAAGGCAGAAGATTCCGCTGGTGCGCTTCAATTCAAATAACCAAATACAGTGAAACTCCACCGCAGGGTGGCTAGAATTTTCCAACTTGAAAACCACGTTGTTGCTCGCGGGAATATCCCCAACAGCCGACAATGAACTCCAAACGACACAATGTGAACAATCTTGACTTGTTGGTAGGTTAAATCAAAACTCAACTTTCGTGTCCAAGGTCGGTGAGCCACGGACTTCGTAACAATGGGAACAGCGCCACACACTCCGACACAGCGTAGAGGCCGCCAGCGGGCCCCGGCCAAACTACGCCCCTTCGAGAATGCCTCGCTGCTCCACGCCAACCGACCGACTGCTCAAAGCCAGTACGCCGACAACATTAAAATAACTTGTCAGTCAACATCACAAAAACTACACACTGTTTCACGAACACTTGCACGAAGAACTAGACAATGCTAACGGCAGTGACTGTACAATAACAGGGACGAATCACGAGTCGGCACACACAGCCAACCAATAAGCGGTCGCCGGCCAAATACAAGTCGTCCGACAAGACGACCGACCGACGACCAACCAAAGTCGTCCCCACTCAAATCATGTGTGTCGGCAACCGTCGGGCGAGTCATAGGGGTCCGGGCCTCACTGCTGCCGCGCCCCGACTGAACTTGTGCCGCGTGCCGACTCACACACTGCCAGGTCCGAACTAACTGCTGGCAAGTTCCACCTGACGACCGGGAGGTAATACCAGTCCGCAAAGATAATACGACAGGGCTTATATCGATAAGCGCTGCTGCTGCCGCTCACGGGCAGGCAAGGCAGCAACTCAGTGACACAAGTAATAGAAACTAACATAACGAGGTGGCAGTACGGCAAAAACAGGATGTTAAATAAAAGATGGCACGAACACGAGCCTCGCACGGCTCAGTTGTATTGAATTTTATCTGACTGGAAGTCTTGAATCAAGGAACGAAGCTAGCCTCGTATTCCGTGATGTCATATTATGTTCACAAGGTGACAGTGCTGAAATGTGGACTAGCAATAGCAAGAAAAGCTTTCCTGAAAAAATATGAATGTTAACGTAGGATATAATTATAAGTGTTAGGGAATCTTTTTTGAAACTATTTTTTGAAGTATTATCTAATATGGAACTATAACGTAGACGATAAACTACGCAGGCAAGAAGCAAATTTTGGAATTTGTGGTAAGGTCTTCTGGGACCAAACTGCTGAGGTCATCGGTTCCTAAGCTTACGCACTACTTAATCTAGCTTAAACAAACTTACGCTAAGGACAAGACACATACCCATGCCCGAGGGAGGACTCGATGCTCCGACGGGATTGGGGGGGGGGGGGGCGCGGACCGCGACATGACGCCCTAGACAGCGCGGCTACCCAGCGCGGCAGGGCAAGAAGAGTTGAGAAGCTTTGGAGATGAAGTGCTTCAGGAGACTGCTTTAGAGAACAGATCCAGTAAATAATGAACGAGTATTGAATCGAAATTGAGAGAAAGGAGGAGTATTTAGAAACTTGATTCAAGGAAAGGATAAATTGAAATGGCAAGTGCTACGGCGTCAAAAGACCGTTAATTTAACAGTGGAGGGATGTATGGGGGAGGGGGAAAATTGTTGAGACCAAGGCTTGAATACAGTAACCAAGTTCATGTAGGAAGCAATAGTCACCGTAGATTTGTGAAGCTTTGCACAAGATACTCTAGCGGAGGGAGCTACATCAAACAAGCCGTCATAATGGCGACTATAGCAGCAGCAGCAACAGCAGCAGCAGCAACAACAACAACAACATAAAAATTTGATTAGTTGGTTCTGTGCAACGTATCGTATCTGCGACGATAGCGAGAAATAAATCCATATTATTTAATTTAATATGGAAGTCTTAAACGAGAGGTAGGGGCTAAAAAACACGAAGACGATATTTTATGTTAGCAAAGAAGAAGTAAACCGAAATAAGAGGAAAAAATACACATTTCTCGTGCTGGAGGGGATTGACGCCATGACTCTGTAAGATTACGAGGCAGTGGAGCTCTCTTCTGAACAACACGTTGCCAGGCATCCCAGATATGCTCTGGGGAGTTTGATGGCGAGCGGAAGTGTTTAAACTCAGAACAGTGTTTCTGGAGCCACTCTGTAGCAGTTGTGGAGTATGGGCTGTCGCATTGTTCTGCTGGAATTGCCCAAGTCCGTCGGAATGTACAATGGACACGAATGGATGCAGGTGATCAGACAGGATGCTTACGTACATGTCACTTGTCAGAGTCGTATCTAGACGTATCAAGGGTCTCATATCACTCCAACTGCACAAGCTCCACCCTTTACAGAGCCTCCACCAGCTTGAACAGTCCCCTTCTGACATGCAGTGTCCATGCATTCATCAGGTTTTCTCCATATCCGTCCACGTCCATTCGCTCGATGCAATTTGAAACGACGCTCGTCCGACCGGGCAACATGTTTCCATCAACAGTCCAATGTCGGTGTTGACGGGCCCAGGCAAGGCGTGAAACTTTGTGACTTGCAGTCATCACGAGTGGGCCTTCGGTTCCGAAAGCCCATATCGATGATGTTTCTTCGAATGGTTCCCACGCTGACACTTGTTGATGGCCCACCATTGAAATCTGCAGCAGTTTACGGAATTGTTGCACTTCTGTCACATTGAACAATTCTTTTTAGTCGTTGTTGGTTCCGTTCTTGCAGGATCTTTTTCCGGCCGCAGCGATTTACGAGATTTGATGATTCCTGATATTCACGGTACAATCGTGAAATGGTCGTACGCGAAAATACCCACTTCATCGCTACTTCGGAGATGCATTGTCCCATCGCTCGTGCACCGACTATAACACCACATTCAAACTCAATTAAATCTTAATAACCTATCATTGTAGGAGCAGTAACCGATCTAACAACTGTGCCAGACGCTTGTTGTCTTACATAGGCGTTGCTGACCGCAGCAGCGTACTCTGCCTGTTTTCATATCACTGTATTTGAATACGCATGTTTATACAAGTTTCTTTGTCACTTCAGTGTATTTGTAATTTGCTTAGCCCATTCTTTGTTCTATTTGGTATCGTTTCGTTCAGTAAACGTGGGGGAGGGGTGAAGTCTCTGTAACATTTCTACAATTTTCAGTGCGACTGCGGAGCTTACAAGGAGATTCTGTTTTGTCGAAATCGATCTATCAGTATTCAGTTAAGGCATTTTGAAAGTCGAAATCGTGTTATAGTTTTGTTTATTCTTCTTGTCCTTTGTGAGTGCAGCTTTTGCCGTGGTATAGCGTTTATGTGAACAGTAGTAGTAATTACCGGGAGCAACGCGACCACAATACTCGCATGAGATCACAGTAGTTCGAAAACGCTATGCAGCACATGCCCTGCGAACTGTGAATAACAGGGATAATTATGTCTTTAATCTTCCTTCCAAACTTTCAATATCGCGATAATATAATTCTGACTCTCCGGATTGTGTGTTAGTCCGTATGAGCCAGCAGGTGGGTCATTAATAATGTTGGAGTTCCCACACGAACGTGCGCTGAAGTGAACCCCTTTGTTACAGAAATACATCGCTTGTTCCTCACCGTAAAGCACTTTCCTCAAATTGGTAGGATATTAATTGACTCGATTTGCGATGAAAACTGACTGAATTTCACGCACATTAGTCCCTCCAAGCGTAGTAATCGAGAGAATGAGGTTTGTGGACGGCACTGTTTATTAAACAGAAATGCGGCCCCGCCGATCTCAATTACTACAATGAACGATTCCTCTGTTCTGTGCCAGCGTTTGTACACGCTTCGACTATTTGCTGAAAGGGAATAAATATATTAGTTCAACAACAGGTTTGTGTGCAGATCTCTGTTAGACGTGCAGTACATATGAGATCATAAGGTCCGTTTGAAAAGGTCCGTGAATTGAATAATTAAACAAAGAAAACAGACGATGTAATGAAAATACGATTATTCTTGTTGGTATCCATAAGGTGAGGACAAGAGGGAGTACTTGCCACCTCCTGGAATTTGGGGGTTACAGACTTTATATAGTCTTTTATACAATTTTAGATTCTAATGCTGACGCTAGGGTGGACTTTACACAAACAATTAAAAAAGACGTAGCTTTCAAAATATTTTATTCACTTTCTATTGTCCTAGTCAAATAATACAAGTCATGGTCAGTCGTGAAGTTTTCTAAATAGATTAAGCATTATAGAGGGCCTCACAATTGAGTAAGCCTCTTCAGTTTATTTGCAATATTGTGCACCTTTCACATCATCATTCAAGGAAGGATACGTCAACCACTGAAGCGGTTTATTTCTTGTTTCCCCTCTTTGAAGAGAATTAATTTGGCTTTTTTAGCTGGTTACTTTTGTTGCTATCCAATGGGAATTTTCTTAGGCATTACCATTTTTTTCCGTTTCAGATTTTTAATTTTCATTATAAACCTAACATTACTGGTATAGAACAATTTTTTTTTGTGAATAACAACTTTGATTCCCTGGATTTAACCGTAAGGAGGATGTAATTTCATATTTCGGAATCGAAAAGGTAGCTTTAATTTTCATAATAATAATTAACAAGGTGAACTTCTCATACATTTACGAAATGTGGTTACCATCTAGGAACCAATCTAATCTATCTTAAAAACATTGAGATATAAAAAATTTGGAGCTCCCTGTCTGATTTACACTGGAGAGCAAAAGGAACTGGTGCATCTGCTTAATACCGTGTAGGGCTCTCGCGAGCACGCAGAAGTGCCGCAGCACGACGTGGCATGGACTCTACGAACGTCAGAAGTAGTGCTGGAGGGAACTAACACAATGTATTCTGCAGGGCTGTCCATAAATCCGAAAGAGTACAAGGGGCTGAATATCTCTTCTGAACAACACGTTGCAAGGCATCCCAGCCAGATATGTTCAAAATGCTCGTCTTGGGAGTTTCGTGGCCAGTCGAGGTGTTTAGACTCAGAAAAGTGTTCCTGGAACCACTCTGTAGCAATTCTGGACGTGTGTGGTTTCACATTTTCCTGCTGGAATTGGCTGGTTCAAATGGCTGTGAGCACTATGGGACTCAACTGCTGAGGTCATTAGTCCCCTAGAACTTAGAACTAGTTAAACCTAACTAACCTAAGGACATCACACACATCCATGACCGAGGCAGGATTCGAACCTGCGACCCTAGCGGTCTCGCGGTTCCAGACTGCAGCGTCTAGAACCGCACGGCCACTTCGGCCGGCCCTGCTGGAATTGTCCGTCGGAATGTACAATGGTCATGAATGGATGTAGGCGATTAGACAGGATTCTTACTTACGTGTCACCTGTCAGAGTCGTATCTAGACTTATCAGGGGTCCCATATTACTCCAACTGCTCACGCCCCAACCATTATAGTCCACCAGCTTGAACAGTCCCCTGCTGACATGCAGGGTCCAGGGATCCATGCCCATACACGTCCATCCGCTCGATACAATTTGAAACGAGGCTCATCCCACCAGGCAACATGTTTCCAGTCATCAACAGTCCAATGTCGGTGTTGACGGGCCCAGAAAGTCGTAAAGATTTGTGTCATGCAGTCTTCAAGGGTAAACGAGTGGGCCTTCGGCTCCGAAAGCCCATATCTATGGCGTTTCGTTGAATGGTTCAAGCGATGACACTTGTTGATGGCCCAGCATTGAAATCTGCAGCAATTTGAGGGAGGGTTGCACTTCTGTCACGTTGAACGATTCTCTTCAGTCGTCGTTGGTCCCGTTCTTGCAGCGACGTCGGAGATTTGATGTTTTGCCAGATTCCTTATATTCACGGTTCACTCTTGTAATGGTCGTACGGGAAAATCCCCACTTCATCGCTACTTCGGGGATGGTCTGTCCCATCGCTCGTGCGCCGACTATAACATCAAACTGAGTTAAATATTGAAAACCTGTCATTGTTGCAGCAGTAACCGATCAACAATTGCACCAGACACTTGTTATCTTATACGTATAGGCGTTGCCAACCGCAGCGCCGTATTCTGCCTGTTTACATATATTCTGTATTTGAATACGCATGCCTATACCACTTTATTTCGCGCTTCAGTGTAGTTTTTAGGGACACGATACGTTATCAGACTCCCGAATCCGTTAGCCTCCATAAAAAATGACAATTTGAGAACCATTGTCTCCTCTTAGATACATTTTTGCGGATGCGCATATTTATCCTCTTTTGAAGTTGTGACGGTTCGCCTAGTGCAGTGGTTCACAACCTGAGGTATAAAATGAAATTTTCTCTGAGGTTAAAAGAAAACGACTCGATTCTGTTTCAGTCACGAAAATAAATTGTATTGAAAAGATCTTTACTATTATCACAATTTTGTACGGCTCTAATAGTGATTATATAAGTTATTATTAATACTTTTTATCTATTATTAGCTTTAAGGGGAGTTAAAGCGGGAAATTTTTTTTCGCATTTTCCGCTATTTATCTCATTATAAAATTTGCAAATTTCCGAATGAAGTGATACACACACATCAAAAAGTTTTGCATCACCCCGGTTCCCAGAACTCCTGAAGATAGACGTTGACTGTGGATATTGTATCACAGACACAGTCGGTTTGACTATTCAGAGGTGTGACTAAACCCACCCAAAGATGTGAACAACCATGCATGAGCAGTGCCTATTAAAGGGAAAGGGTCCGACAGCCGATCATTTCCAGTCATTCCACCAGGAAGGAGACACACGGCTCGTGTTGTGTGTAGTTCAACCATGCCTAGGCGGTCAATATCGCGGTTCGATCGCGTCCGCGTTGTTACTTTGTGCCAGGAAAGGCTCTCAACAAGGGCGGTACAGATGGGCCCAACAACATGCCGAATGGAACGCTCAGGATTGGTATCACTTTCTCTTCACCGGTGAGTGTCGCATATGCCTTCAACCAGACATGTTTAGAGGCAACCCGGTCAGGCTGAACGCCTTAGACACACTGACAAGCGAGTACAGCAAGATGGTGGTTCCCTTCTGCTATGGGGTGGCATTATGTGGGGCTGGTGGTCATGGAAGGCGCCATAATGGCTGTACGATACGTGAATGCCACCCTCCGACCGATAGTGCAACCAGTCGGCAGCATATTGGCGAGGCATTCGTTTTCATGGACGACAATTCGAGCCGCCATCGTGCATGTCTTGTGAGTGACTTCGTTCAGGATAACGACATCGTTCGACTAGAGTGACCAGCATGTTCTCCAGACATGAACCCTGTCGAACAAGCCTGGGACGGATTGAAAAGGGCTGTTTATGGACGACGTGACCCTTCAACCACTCTGAGGGATCTACGCCGAATCGCCGTTGATGAGTGGGACAATCTGGGCCAACACTACCTTTATGAACCTGTGGATAATATGCCACGACGAATACTGTCATACATCAATGCAAGAGGACGTGCTACTGGATATTTGAGGTATCGGTGTGTACAGCAATCTGGACCACCACCTCTCAAGGTCTCGCTGTGTGGTGGTACAACAAGCAATGTGTGGTTCTGATGAACAATAAAAAGGGCGGAAATGCTGTTTATGTTGATCTCTATTCCAATTTTCTGTACAGGTTCGGGAACTCTCGGAACCGAGGTGATGCAAAACCTTTTTTTGATGTGTGTATGTATCACATGGGAAGTATATTATTTTATTTTTTAAATATAATGTACACTGGTTGAAAATGTTAAAAATTTTTCGTGCATTACTTCAAGATCTAGCAAAATCGGTAATTTTCTATATAGAAGGCTGTGGATTGCTGTGTTATAAAGGTCATGTCCAGAAGAAGATGGGAACCAGGTTGAGGAAGTTGAAACGAAATTTGAGAGACAAGAAACTTTCTGATGGTAAAACCACAAGAGGCAGGCTGACAGATAAAATGATTGATTAACTACAGCAGTATTATGGGATTGTCATTAGAAATATTACTGAGGACTTGTTGAAAATGAAGCAGTTAGTATGGGCTACCTTCTTCAACAGACTGTCAACTGATGAAAAACCAGAACATCACCTTTGCGCTCCTGGACCTGATTCATGGTGCAATTACTGCAATGCTCAGTACTCAGACAGTTCGTACAGCCATAAACATTCCACCTGAGCAGCAGTCAAGGATATCATAAAACCTATTTATAGAGACCTTACAAAACTTGAGTTACTGAAGAAGTGTCTGCATGGTCAGACTCAAAACCCCAATGAGTCGTTCAATAATCTTAAAAAATGTTTTTGTTGGAATGAAGACACTAAAGTTGGGGGGGTCAGTGATGCTGTTATTGCTTTTAATGGTCGCAAAATTGGTAGATTGAAAATGTTACAGCCTGTGAGAATTAATCCTGGAGCAAATTCATCAGAGAACTTGAACAGATGGACGAGGTTCACATTGATAAAGCAGAGTACGCAGCACAGTTGGCCACTAAGGGGCCCAGAAAGGAGAACAGAAGGAAAAACTTGGAAAAAGATCAAGAGGACGATGTACAGATGGTGTAAAGTGCTTCTGAGTGAATACAAATAAAAAATTAAGCGTATATTAAGTGAGTTACAGTCTTTTGAGGAGCGACCGAGTGGTTCTAGGCGCTACAGACTGGAACCGCGAAACCGCTACGCTCGCAGGTTCGAATCCTTCCTCGAACAGGATGTATGTGATGTCCTTAGGTTAGTTAGGTTTAAGTAGTTCTACGTTCTAGGGGACTGATGACCTCAGAAGTTAAGTCTCATAGTGCTCAGAGCCATTTGAACCATTTGATCACTCTTTTGAAACTTTAGATGCAGTTCCTGAAAATTTACATTTTCTGTTGCATTTTTTCCTGAATCTCAGAAACCACTTCGAGTAGAGTATTCAAATTTTAAGTGAGTAATAACATACGTATCCTGAGTCTGCTGAACTAAAAGAAGAACATAATGTTGTGTATAATTAAAATTATTTAGGATAACGTACGAAAAAAGTACACAAAATTTTAACCGTGTAGTTAAAAAATTGTATTTCCGAAAGCAGTGGCTGAAATCCAATTATTGTAATTCAGCAGACTCAGAACATACAGTTTAATGTCCTGTAAAAGTTTCATGGCAATGGCTACAGTGGTTCCTGAAATACAGGGAAGCCAAGTCACTAAATTTAACGTTGTCGTGACTTCCCTTAATGCGGTGAAAGTTACAGGCTCCTCGCATTGTCCACCCACTGCACACATAAGTTGTGGTTATTCGCTGATGATAAAAATGAGATCTATATGTAACAAATGCTAAATATCTCAAGAAAGTATCTTCTCCAAGTTGTAGATAGTACCTGCAGTAGCCTAGAAATTGCTTCATTACTCGCATCGAAACAGATGAGCACGACATAGCAGTAACTTCATAAGGGCTACTATAATGCTGTACACCTTACTACTATTACTATTATTAATACCATTACTGTTAATGGCTGCGGTCACACACAAGGCATTAGCAGCCTGAAAGTCTTCCAATTTCTGCCATCCGAGAATTAAGGAATACAGCAATCAAGTGATTCACGAACAGTAAGTACGGCGCAGACGTTTCAAAAGGGTTGATTTTAAATGGTGTTGCAGTATGCAAATCAAGCAAGTGCTGCAACGCAGAGGAGTAATGCGGGGGAAGTATGTTTTGTAACAAGTGTCTACCCTCTCTGTGGATAGTTAGCTTTCTTATCTGAGAAGGAGTTGTGGGTAGCAGTTGTGATGCACCACGCAACCCTTCGTCGTTCCTACTAAAACACACACACACACAAACTAAACATCATTCATATTTCACCGTTTTAAAAGCAAAATTGTTCCAAGGAAAGTCTTTCATTCTGTATCGTATTTAGGTGCTAAAGTTGGTAATAATGTAGGGGAGAGGAGAGGGACAACAGACGGCAGGAGGAGGGGGAGTGGGGGTACTAGCTAATCTACATCTACATCTACAAGCATACTCTGCAAATCACATCTAAGTGCCTAGCAGAGGGTTCATCGAACCACCTTCACAATTTTCTGTTATTGCAATCTCGTATAGCGTGAGGAAAGAATGAACACCTATATCTTTCCGTACGAGCTCTGATTTCCCTTATTTTATTGTGGTGATCGTTCCTCCCTATGTAGGTCGGTGTCAACAAAATATTTTCGCATTCGGAGGAGAAAGTTGGTGATTGGAATTTCGTGAGAAGATTCCTTCGCAACGAAGAACGCCTTTCTTTTAATGATTTCTAGCCCAAATCCTGCATCATTTCTGTGACACTCTCTCCCATATTTCGCGATAATACAAAACGTGCTGCCTTTCTTTGAACTTTTTCGATGTACTCCGCCAGTCCTACCTGGTAAGAATCCCACACCGCGCAGCGGTATTCTAAAAGAGGATGGACAAGCGTAGTGTAGGCAGTCTCCTTAGTAGGTCTGTTACATTTTCTAAGTGTCCTGCCAATTAAACGCAGTCTTTTGTTAGCCTTCCCCACAACATTTTCTGTGTGTTATTTCCAATTTAAATTGTTCGTAGTTGTAATACCTAAGTATTTAGTTGAATTTACGGCTTTTAGATTAGACTGATTTATAGTGTAATCGAAGTTTAACGAGTTCCTTTTAGTAGTCATGTGGATGACCTCACACTTTTCGTTATTCAGGGTCAACTGCCACTTTTCGCACCATTAAGATATTTTTTCTATAACGTTTTGCTGTTTGTTTTGATCTTCTGATGACTATTAGCCGATAAACGACAGCGTCATCTGCAATCAACCGAAGACGGCTGCTCAGATTGTCTCCCAAATCGTTTACATAGATAAGGAACAGCAAAGGGCCTATAACACTATCTTGGGGAACGCCTGAAATCACTTCTGTTTTACTCGATGACTTTCCGTCAATTACTAAGAACTGTGACCTCTCTGACAGGAAATCGCAAATCCAGTCACATAACTGAGACGATATTCCATAAGCACGCAAATTTACTACGAGCCGCTTGTGTGGTACAGTGTCAAAAGCCTTCCGGAAATTCAGGAATACGGAATCGATCTGAAATCCCTTGTCAATAGCACTCAGCACTTCATGTGAACAAAGAGCTAGTTGTGTTTCACAGGAACGATGTTTTCTAAACCCATGTTGATTGCACTCAGGGGTAATGGTCTAAGGAAGGTTAGGAACCACTGGCCTAGTGCGGCCGTCAAGATCTACTTTAAACCTTACGTACAGGTATATCGCCACGTTATCAGGTAACCAGTGCTACTGAGAGACCACGCTGGCTACAGGTAGTGGACTATTTTCGTGCTAATTTCCGACGATTGTGTTGCATAACTTCGTAATTGGAACGAGCTTCGCCGCGAATCCCGGTGTATCAGGGGGATGACAGTAGTTGCTATGGAGACGGGCGAACAGCGACGGACGGCAGGGCACAATCCCGTCAGTCTTGTAACGCAATTCCCGAAGATCGAAAAAAAAAAAGCCATGAGAACTAACGTTATTAGCTGACTTAACCATCGCACTGTCTTCGTGAAGAACTTTAGTTACGAAAAATCAGGCCGTTTTTTGGGTAAATAATATTCTCAGGATACGTAGAGATTTCGCGACTGTGTTTGTGTTCTTCTGACTTGTAATCTGGTGCATAACTAAGTGATTTCCTTTGCACTGCAAAAGCAATTTGCAGTGGTTGTTTTATGATGTTCAGCATTCTACATTTTTACTTAAATCAGTTGGTAAAGGTTTCCGGAATGTGACAAATAGTTATCCCTTGAAAATGTTGGAATCTGCGTGAGTGTTAAAACTTTTACGAGCTGAGAGCAGTCTCGATTTTTTAAATTCAAATCCCACGCAGTTACGTGAGAACATTTCTATCAATGCCGCAATAACTAGTGATCGGAGTGCACTCTCAGTGTATTTATTTTATACCCTTCAGTTCGCACTTGCATCTGGATCGGGTTTCAGTATCTTTGCATACGCAGATTCTGGAAAGTGAACTGACTCTCTGAACTGGTTATAATATTCACGTCCCTATGGCCAGACCGCCACAATCTCCGTTGGGCACAATGCACTTTTGATAACTACTATAAAACTTCCAGAAACTGTCACGGTACGCTTCTTTTAATTTTTCAACTGGATCGAAATTTCGACATCGTAGTATGAGTGTGCTACAAGAGCGTCTAGTTCTGTCTGTATTGTCGATGGTGAGAAAGTGCAGCGTTTGTTCTCTATTCTTAAATACATTCTCATAAGATATTTCATGTATATGTATTCACTTTTCGTTC
The DNA here is from genome assembly GCF_023898315.1 of Schistocerca nitens. NCBI lineage: Eukaryota > Metazoa > Arthropoda > Insecta > Orthoptera > Acrididae > Schistocerca > Schistocerca nitens. The sequence continues at coordinate 357,599,963 of NC_064615.1, forward strand.
AGGATCGTCACTTCCTGTGTACTTTCTTTATTGTATAATAAAATATAGTAAGTTTCATTTTTATTTCAGTTTCATCCTTACGAAGTCGTTGTTTTTGTTTTCTTCCGGAAGAATGGGCAAGAACAAACATTTTGTTCTCTGAAGTTTTACTGGCGTACGAGGGTTGGAAGTTAAATAGTGGCAACTATTTGTTCACAACCGATACAAAAGAGTTACATGTTTGCACTTGTTACTGTCCTTCAGAGTAGTCACCAGTGTTGTGTAGAACCGGTTGCCAGCATTGGGTAGGCGTAGTACACCGTTAGTAGCATCTGTTCTGTTGATGGCGCGAATGGAGCGGTCTACTGCCTGTCGAATCTCTGAAACAGTTCTGAAGCGAATGCCACGAAGTGGCATCTTCGGAATCAAATCAAAGTCACAAGGACTTAAGTCCGGGGAGTATGGTGGATGGTACAGTACTTCCCAGTCCCTTCGACCGAACGGAGCAGCAACAGCTAACTATGGGTGGGTCGCGCAGAAAGTGTCGCCGCTCCTTTCTCAAAGCTAGTCGCAGGTGATGCTCCAAAAACGAACAGTAATACTGTGTATTGACGGTCTGCCTTGGAGGAACGTAATGCGTTCGAGGAATATACGGAAGGCTATCCTTCCTGATCCCTTGATTTGTACGCATAGAGCTTGTCTGGCATGAGATAGGAAGATATACACTTTTATAACAGTCTACATGAACAGACACGCAGCATATTTCAGAAATGACGAGAAATTTTTTGAGGATGATTTACGGAGGTTGTTTGCTTCCGTGCCACATCGAATACACGAGTGTATTTTTGCCCTTGGGGGTCACATCTCGTCACAAAAAATGGTTCAAATGGCTATAAGCACTATGGGACTTAACATCTGAGGTCATCAGTCACCTAGACTTAGAACTACTTAAACCTAACTAAGCTAAGGACATCACATACATACATGCCCGAAGCAGGATTCGAACCTGCGACCGTAGCAGCAGCGCGGTTCCAGACTGAAGCGCCTAGAACCGCTCGGCCACAGCGGCCAGCACCTCGTCACACCTCGTGCTGATGTTAATGATGGGCATCAGTTCCGAACTGAATGAGAGTATAATCATTCGGTACCCGTCAAGTGATGACCATATCCATAAATTTTTATAAATGTCGGACAGTACCATCAGTGAATATAGATGAAACGTCTTTTGATTACTTTTGTCACGGTCCTGCTATTCTGTCTGACTTTGTTTTTAAATTTTTTGCTTACATTAAAACTTATACCTGAATTTCTTCCCTACTCTTTACTTATTCCCTATCTGTTATAGTATTTCAGATATTGGTAACCTTCTAAGTTGATCGCTTCAGTGTACATCATTACCAACTCTTCACCATTTCCTAATGCCTCACACGGCATTTATCATCGTCTCATCTACCAGTCCTAAACAAGTAAGTCAGGCAAGATCCATGGTCAGTCAAAAAGTGAACCATGTCTTTTGTTAGTATGAGATGGAGTAGCTTCGTAATTGCTTTCGTACTTGGCCACAATTTATACATATGAGAATTAGTAGATTCAATTTTCTGCTATTCATTCTATTAAATTATCAAAGAGTCTTGTAGTTTTCACCAATGTTCGTAGAATGACCAGCGCTTTCTTGTGATTACCTCACTGTTTCAGAACTGAGCTCCACATTTCCTTATCTCTAAGTACAGGTATATTTGGCAACGAGAGTGAAAATTAATTGTTACCATCATGCGCTGTTCTGCTTTGCCATGTAAGGTAAAGGGAAGGATATTTGAGATAGTTGTACAACATGTTTTCACTCTCTAACGTGCAGGCATTTCATCCAGTTATCTGTATCTATTTACTACACTAGTAATAAAACTACAAAACAGTCGTGTCTGTCTGAAAACGCTAAAGCTTTATTTCATCAAAATCGTGTCATGAAAAAAAAAAGATATCGTAATTTAACGATTTATCTAAAATTGTCTACTCAGCTTCGTCTGTTTGAACATCACGGCGTAATACACGAAAGAACCAATAGCTGAAACTGTTAGTTTAGTGTTACACGAAAGAACCAATAGATCGCACTGTTACTTTTTAAAGTCAGTGACAGATGTGCTTTCGGAAATTTACGTCAGTGAGAATTGAGCGTCCCAATCTTATCTTATTTTTATGTATTAAACACTGCTTTTCTTCTTTTGATGGGTTCTATTTTTTTTCTTTGCTACGAAAAATGAATTTATTCAGCTTGTTTTGTGATTTTAGTGCCTAGTCATTAGATTTTGATTTCCTTTTGTTTACGAATAAACGCCTAGAAGACGGACAATGCGGTCTCAAGAATCCAATGAAAATCGTGAGGCGAGACTTGCTGTGGCTCGAGAACATCAGGCTTTCACTCGCTCTTTGGAAACGCCCCACGAAAGTGAGGCGCAACGTAACTGCTATCGAAAACATCATGTATTGCTTCGCTCCTCAGAACCCTTCACTCACAGAGGATTAAAGTTACTTCCCTCCAACAACGTCGAAGCGGAGATTTTGACGGGAGGTGGCACAGACGAGCGAGTTTTTATACCCAGAACCTCTCTTATTCCAACTAGTTTACCATTTCACTGTCCGTCTCCGATAGCTGAGTGGTACTCGCTTCGCCGGTACATTTACTAAAATTGGAACGATAGAGGGAAGATTAGCATGGCCCCTGCGCAAGGATGAGACAACAAAAAAAGTGATTAGCACGACAGAATGTCAGTTGTAAGGGCGCGGGTTCGATTCCCGGCTAGGCCGGAGATTTTTCTCCGCTCAGGGACTGTGTGTTGTGTTGTCCTAATCATCATCATTTCATCAGCATCGACGCGCAAGTCGCCGAAGTGGCGTCAAATCGAAAGACTAGCACCCGGCGAACGGTCTACCCGACGGGAGGCCCAAGTCACATGACGTTTACATTTACCATTTCATTTTAAATTTGTACGATTTTAGATGAGCTTCTATTATGCCACGACCATAAACTAAGAATAGGGCTAGACACTGCACAGTGCGGGCTTGGACCTTAGTGTCTGTTGCTTTCCGCACAGCCAGCTCCATGTGGCTCTTTTTTGTGTTAGTGAAGGAAACCAGCTCTTCGTTTATGTTCTCAATCACACTACTTCAAACGTTGTATACAATGAAGGTATATGTCAAAAATAAATTCCAAGCGTACGAAGTCTTGGACACAGCTGAAAAATAAATACCCGCACAACGCCGACTTTCGCAGTTAGGATACGATATTAATGTCCGCTCCCATAGCTGAGTGATGCCGGCACGGTAACTCAGCGTGTTCGGTCAGAGGGTTAGCTGCCCTCTGTAATAAAAAAAAAAAAACTGAGTTAATGGATCAATGACGAACTGAAACGGGTGTCTTGCGACGTCCGCTCCGAGCAAATACAACGAACAAAAACGAATAAAATGGGATTAATAAAAAAAAAGTGGTCAGCGAGGCGGCTTGTCACGCCAAGGAGCACGAGTTCGATTCCCGGCTGGGTCAGTGATTTTCTCCGCTCAGGGATTGGGTGTTGTGATGTCCTCATTATCATTTCATTATCATCAGTGGAAGGCAACAGGAAACCACTACTGGAGTCACTTCCAAGATGCTCATGCGGTGGATCTCTCTGACGAAGCTCCCCGATGACAAGGCCTGCCGTAAGGCAGAACACAAAGTTTTAAAGTTATATCATATTAACAGGATCAACGACAAATAAAAGTGTAACTGTTTTTATGTTACTAGAACGATAGGAATTTTATACGATGGTGAAGAACCACCGGCATTGGTAGGTAATGTCGTGATACGATAGGTAAACACTTGGTAGGAGCCAGATAATTTCGTTTTAGTTGTAGGACGATTAGTACTTGGAGCTCGGCCAGTAACATCTGCCAACAACAATGTCCCGAGAGACGACAATACGAAGTGGTGGGTTGCCAGTCCAACAACTATAGTAGAGTGGATTAACAAAAAATATTACGAAATTACCCGTATCACGAAAATACATCCATTTACCTTACTACGTTTTACTTTTGACAGTACCGCCCACTCTTTGTCCCCACGCTGACAGCAGCCGTTGACAGCAATCCTAACGTGTAATGACGAGAATGGCGTGGTAACATCCAATTTTCTTTACTGCTGCAGGGAATGAAGGCAACTATCGAACATTAATTCATAACTAACGTGGATTGAGTGCTGTGTGTCTTAAATTCAGCGCCTTGTGGATTATCATTTTCTTTCATGAGAGGACAAGGCAGAAGAGAACCCGACCATTGCCCGGTCCGTCGTCGACACAACTGTACACGTTCCACGCGAGTCAGACCATTCCGGGGCAGGTCGATGGCCACGCTATCTGCGACATTTATCAGCATCGCTTGCAGCGGGTTTTTATTTCTCTGCCTCCCGTGCTCGTCAGAGTGATAAAGATTTCTACGCAACGTACGGCCCTGCAGAGGCGCGTTCGACAGCGCACGCAGTCGTATCGCCGTAAATATCGCGAGCTTTTACCGCGGTCGTTACCGGAGAACGCGGCCCGGCGACGGGACGTTATGATTGCGAGGCACGAAACGTTTCCGAGATTAGACACGGCAGCGAACCTTACCATTTTAAGCAGCTCTGTGTTTACAGAACAGTAGGCACTGCAGCTGAGCCATTATTGTGATTCCGTCGCAACAACAAGTTAATCCGGTTCAGTTCCTCATCCAAAAGTCTTGCTTATTTCTTGACAAATGGCAAGAAAGACACGAGGGTGGAAAAGAAAAATTGCTATTGAGACGTGGCGGACTGGCGCCAGCACCGGGTACGCTCGTTATATCGTTGCGATCGATTTTGGAGGTTATATGTGATCTTTGGATACCGTGTGGCTTTCTTCCGGGTTGGCGCGATTCGAGAGTCGGCCGTCCGCTTTCGAAAGAAAAACATTGAGAGACTTGGGACGTCTCCGGAGAAAGGAGTGTCGACTGCGACCGAATGTGCCCTATCAGCGTGATATGCCGCGGAGTTGTATTGGTCGGCAAGTTTGTGTTTTGGGGCAGCTCGGAGATCCAAGTTTCGCGATTTCTATCAAGGGAAAGTTCCCTGAAGCAAAGTGGTTAAGCTGCTTGAGCCGTTGAGTTGTGCTGTGTGGAAACATCAAGTAAGTTGGCCGTTAGTGTATGTGGCTGAGCGACGTGTTAAGAGGCGTTTCACTCGCTAGATGATTGTGGAACTTACACAACCGCTAATCGAAAGGTATGTGGATGAGCTTCGTGTGAGAGGGTTAAATGCTGGCTTCGCAGTGAAGTCTTAGTTATAACTGTACTTGTTGTTCTTCAAATGGTTCAAATGGCTCTGAGCAGTATGGGACTTAACATCTGAGGTCATCAGTCCCCTATAACTTAGAACTACTTAAACCTAACTAACCTAAGGACATCACACACATTCATGCCCGAGGCAGGATTAGAACCTGCGACCGTAGCGGTTGCGCGGTTCCGGACTGAAGCGCCTAGAACCGCTCGGCCACCGCGTTCGGCACTTGTTTTTCTCTAATTGATTATTAAGGGTATTAAGTGATTGAAAGCTGCACCTAAGTGATATTACTATTATCGGTGAACCGTCCTTAAATGGTTTCAATTTAAAGGTCAGTCATTGCGGAACATTTTGTAGACTGATGCACGTATGTCTGGTGCAAGGATTCTGCTCTGTATTTTCGTGTGTGTTTCAGAGAGTTGCAATTGTGTTTGTCAAAAGCTTCTGTAATTGCCACGCCTTGGCGGGGATTGAGGTGTAACCCGCAGCCTAGGTCCTGCTGTGTTCACGTAACCGCCGGCCGAAGTGGCCGTGCGGTTGAAGGCGCTGCAGCCTGGAACCGCAAGACCGCTACGGTCGCAGGTTCGAATCCTGCCTCGGGCATGGATGTTTGTGATGTCCTTAGGTTAGTTAGGTTTAACTAGTTCTAAGTTCTAGGGGACTAATGACCTCAGCAGTTGAGTCCCATAGTACTCAGAGCCATTTGAACCATTTTGTTCACGTAACCCTGCCACGGCTGGATTGCTTTGGGCGAAGACCCCATACCAAAAGTTTAGTATATCTTTGCTTTCGACCAAGGCGGGTAAAACACATTTTGTAATTTGATTGTGATTTTCTGATGTTCAAACAAATGTTTTTTTTTTTTGGGTTACATAAATAAAGACCTGCTACTAAGTAAACGTTAGCAAATAGAGCAGGTGTAAAGTAATTAAATTCTCTCTATCGATAGTCAGGTAATTTTTGACTAATTGCGGTGATCTGCCTCTGTAGTAATAGACAGTCCAAAGTGCTTGTTGAGTCGATGTCACATCTCTATTCAAGTCACAGTGCGTAGTCCCGTAAAGTGTAATCTGGGTTTGTTTCATGGGAATCTTTCCTGCTTCTGTTACATATCCATGTTTTAGTGAATTATGGTTAACCACGTGAGTTTTAAGTGTTGTTTGAGCCGCGTTGGGCCGTGTAGTAATCAATTGCAATTAAGTGGCTGGCCCACTCTGATAGGAACTGTACTGTCAGTTGTAAGCTTTTGTTAAGTGTGGCGAAGCCACGGCAGTACTGTGTTTGGTAGTTGTTTCTTAACTGATTTTATATGCATTTTATGGTTATACTTGTTGGGTTCTGATAACTGTCTTGTTTCAATAAGAACTTATACTAAGTAACTGCTGCATTGTACCGAAGGTTGCGGGGAATTACCTGAAGGGAGTTTATGTTAATAAATTAAGTATGTGTAAATCAAAGTATGACTGCCAGCCATGATTCACCATCCCGTTTCCCGTCCTGATAATAGTTGTGGTATAGATTGTGCATGACCGTATTAAAGGGGCCACGTACCAGCTATAATATGGCACTATAAATTTCCTATGTATTATAAATATTTATTTACACTGAGTGGCTGGAAGCCATAGGAAGGCACTGTGACGAGTGTCAGTCGCCGGCTGCCGAAGCCTGTGCGGTACATTTTTCTCGGTATAGTCCTGGTAATAATATGAGGGGCGAATGTAATTCAACACTTCTCGGCCAATTTCGATTGGAAAAATGCGGAATTTGTTGTGCGAAATTGTGGAATAATCCTGCTTCAGCTCCTATAGTTTGATGAAGTTCCGGGAAGTGGTGGCGCTATACGTAACCTTCAAAATGGCGTCTGTAAAAGAGGCGTGTTCCAAGCAGAGAGCTCCCATTAGTTTCTTTTGGCGGACAACCAGAGCATCGCAGAAAATCATAGGCGTTTGCAGAGTTTTTACGGAGACCTTGCAGTGAATAAAAGGACGAAGAGTCGTTGGGCTAGGGGCCTGTAATGATAACAACAAGATCGCACAAACCTGTCTGATCTCCCGCGTGCCGACTCGGCGCACACAGCTGTGACTCCTGCAGTGTTGGAACGTGCGGACACTCTCATACGAGGTGATCGACGCATCACAATCAAATACCCGGCTACAGTTCAACTGGACGTCTCCGTTGGTGGTGCTGACACACGCAGTCACCATTTGGAGTAGTCGAAAGTGTGTGCTCGCTGGCTTCCTAGCTGCTTAACAGAACACCGTAAACAGCAACAAAGGACCATCTGTGCGTAATTCCTTGTGTTTTACGAGGCTGATCGTGACAATTTCTTTTTGTCGAACGTCATCACAGTCAATAAAACATGGGTTTATCAATTTGAACCAGAAAGAAAACGGTAATCCGTGAAGTGGCCCCACAACACCTCTCCTTCGAAAAAAAAAAGTTCAAAGCCGCACCCTCAGCTGGTAAAGTCATGGCGACCGCCTTCTGCGCCTCTGAAGGGTTTATTTTGCTTGATGTCCTCCTTAAAGGTGCAAGAATCTGTTCGGCAGTGTATGGTGCTGCCCCCAGGAAATTGAACAAACGACTTCAGCGCGTTCGTCGCCACAAAAATGCAAGCCAACTTCCCCTTCTACATGGCAGCTCAAGGCCTCACACAGGTCTCCGCACTCGAGAGGAACCCACAAAACTTTATTGCACTGTTCTTCATCATCCACCCTGCGGCCTGGATCTCGCGCCTTCCGACATCCATCTGTTCAGCCCAATGAAGGATGCCCTCCTCTCTAAGCAGTACATGAATGACAGGGAGGTTAATGATGCAGCAAGACGTTGGCTCAGACGTCGATCAGTAGAGTGGTACGATGCGGGCGTACAGACCACCGCATTGAAAGGAGATTATGTTCAGATGGCTCTGAGCACTATGGGACTCAACATCTGACGTCATCAGTCCCTTGGACTTAGAACTACTTAAACCTACCTAACCTAAGGACATCACACACATCCATGCCCGAAGCAGGATTCGAACCTGCGGCAGCAACAGCAGCGCGGTTCCGGACTGCAGTGCCTACAACCGCTCGGCCACAGCGGCCGGCAGATTTAGTTGAAAAATAGGGTTTTGTATTGTAATTCTGATCAAAACCGACCTGCTTTCAGAAAAAAAAGTGTTACATTACTTATTGATCGCCTCTCTTAACAACAGCTCCGGGTGACTATATGGCCCGGGGCGAGTTGAAAGGCTCCTGGTTCCTATTTAAGTTGAGCGCGTAACGGGTCTTGACTTCGGTATTTATGACCTAAAAATATTGCCCTAGTGCCCTTCATGAACAAAATTTTGACCCGTCAATGAACAACAATGCAATCTGACTTTTAACGATGAAAATATTCAGTAGCAGGCAGTATTTTCATGGAAAACATAAGGAGGTCTGGCACATGTGTTTAACTAACGTAAAAGTGCGACCAAGACGATCAATCACTTCAACGCAATCTAAAAGTGCGAATGCGTTTTACCTTATAGAACTCCGCCTCAACGTCCAGCGTACAGATACGTTCTTACTATGTAACCAAAGATGTGACTTCCATATTGGGCGAGAACAGTGCTTAGAGAGTCGAGTAGGATGAATAAAAGAAGAGTTGTGAGAAGGGCAACGAACTCTGTTCTGTGGAACAGAAAGATAAGAAGAACAACGAAAAAGAAAATGTGTAAGACTATAGGCTAGAGTGTAGTTTTGTACAGAGCATAACAAGTGAGAATAAACTGCTTGCCACTGAGATGGATTACTCCACCTTGTCTTTAATCGACAAGGAATTGGGAAGCTTCATTTTTTTCGTTGTTCTGGAGCCTGCTCTCATTGCATTCTCCCTAGGGAAAAATATTGTTTTATTTTGAGTCCCGGAATTATGGAATTTATGTCCATCACGTTCTCTTTTCATAAAAAAATAACCACGAAAATAAAGGAAAATTACAAAATATAAAAAATAATAACAATAATAAAAAACCTGATAAAAGCAGCGTAATACAAAAGAAAACGCGATGGAGTGCCGCTTCCTGAATTCATGGTGACGAGCATCGAATCCGTATCGCAGATTAACGTCGATGGCTGATGATTCAAGCAGCCTTCATATGATATTTCCTAGTACTTATGTTTGTTTATTCTACAATTGTGAGTGGTCTTTTTAGAGATATCTACTCCTGTGCAACTGAAATGACTACGGTCGTATTTCATAGAGAGTTATACCCACGATTAGTGAATGTCAAACGCGTCTGATTCTTTCTTGGTACTTCGATATCCCAGTTTCTTTCACACACATGTTTCCGTACTATTCTCTTTAACTTTAGTCTACTAATCTGTGATCTGAGTCTGTAGGCTATCTGATTCCGGGCACTCCTTACAATCCCGTATCTGATTCCGAAATCTCGATCTGACTAAGATGTAATCCAGCTGGAATCTTCCCTTCTCTCCACGTATACCTCCTCCTCTTATTCGCTATTACTAACTAAAATTCATCGCAGAATGCAATTACTCCTTCTCCTCTCTCATTACTATTACCAAACCCATATTCCTGCGTAACCCTTCCTTCCACGCCATCCCCCACAGCTGCGTGCCAATCCCCCATGGTTATTAGATTTTCAGCTCAATTTACGTACTGAGTTATTCGTTCAGTATTCTCCAATATGTTCTCTGTCTCTTCATTTTCTGCTTGCGACGTCGGAATGTACACCTGAACTATCGTTGTCAGAACTGTTCACAGTAACTCACTCTCTGCCCTACCTTCCTATTCATAACGAGTCCTATGCCACTTTCTGCTGCTGTCGAAATTACCCTATACTCGTCTGACCAGAAATCCGTGTCTTCTTTCCATGCCATTTCACTGACTCCCGTTATATGTAGATTCAGCCTTAGCATCTCTCTTTCCAGATTTTCTGCCTTCCCTGCCATCATAATATTTGTGAAAATTACTATTATTCTCTAAAAAGAATAGTATATAGAAACAAACATCAGAAGAAAATAAACACACAACGATGTTGGTCCAATACAGGTCTACAAGATGTATTTTACGAACCACACGCGTAGTAACTAGCACTTTAATTCTACAAAAAATTTCAATAATAATAAGCCGGTTTCAGTTTGAACAATTTTTTTATGTACACATCAAAAAAAGTTTTCCATCACCCCGGTTCCCAGAATTCCTGAAGATAGACGTTGATTGTGGGTACTGTATCACGGACACAGTCCCTTTGACAGTTCAGAGATGTCACTAAAGCCGGCCAAAGATGTAAACAACCATGCATGAGCAGCGCCTAATAGATGAAGTGGGCCAGACAGCCGATCAGTTCCAGTCATTCCACCAGGAAGGAGGTACACGGCTCGTGTTCTGTGTAGTTCAAATGGTTCAAATGGCTCTGAGCACTATGGGACTCAACTGCTGAGGTCATTAGTCCCCTAGAACTTAGAACTAGTTAAACCTAACTAACCTAAGGACATCACAAACATCCATGCCCGAGGCAGGATTCGAACCTGCGACCGTAGTGGTCTTGCGGTTCCAGACTGCAGCGCCTTTAACCGCACGGCCACTTCGGCCGGCTATGTGTAGTTCAACCATGCCTAGACGGTCAATACCGGGGTTCGATCGCGTCCGCATTTTTACTTTGTATCAAGGAGGGCTCTCAACAAGGGAAGAGTCCAGGAGTCTCGGAGTGAACCAAAGCGATATTGTTCGGACATGGAGGAGGTACAGAGGGACAGGAAGTTTCGATGACATGCCCCACTGAAGTCGCTACTGCAGTGGATGACCGCTACCTACGGATTACGGCTCAGAGGAACCCTGACAGCAACGCCACCAAGTTGAATAATGCTTTTCGTGCAGCCACAGGACGTCGTGTTACGACTCAGACTGTGCGCAATAGGCTGCATGATGCGCAACTTCACTCACAACGTCCATGGCGAGATCCACCTTCGCAACCACGACACCATGCACCACGGTACAGATAGGCCCAACAACATGCCGAATGGACCGCTCAGGATTGGCATCACGTTCTCTTCACCGATGAGTGTCGCATATGCCTTCAACGAGACAATCGTCGGAAACGTGTTTGAAGGCAACCCGGTCAGGTTGAACGCCTTAGACACACTGTCTAGCGAGTGCAGCAAGCTGGACGTTCCCTGCTGTTTTGGGGTGGCATTATGCGGGGCCGACGTACGCCGCTGGTTGTCATGGAAGGCGCCGTAACGACTGTACGATACGTGAATGTCATCCTCCGACCAATAGTGCAACCATATCGACAGCATATTGGCGAGGCATTCGTCTTCATGGACGACAATTTGCGCCCCCATCGTGCACATCTTGTGATTGACTTCCTTCAGGATAACGACATCGCTCGACTGGAGTGGTCAGCATTTTCTCCAGACATGAACCCCATCGAACATGCCTGGGATGGATTGAAAAAGGCTGTTTATGGACGACGTGACCCACCAACCACTCTGAGTGATCTGGGGCCGAATGGCCTTTGAGGATTGGGACAATCTGGACCAATAGTGCCTTGATGAACTTGTGGATAGTATGCCATGACGAATACAGGCATGTATCAATGAAAGAGCGCGTGCTACTGGGTATTAGGGGTAACAGTGTGTACAGCAATCTGGACCACCACCTCTGAAGGTCTCACTGTACGGTGGTACAACATGCAATGTGTGGTTTTCATGAGCAATAAAAAGGGCGGAAATGGCGTTTTTGTCGATCTCTATCCCAATTTTCTGTACAGGTTCCGGAACTCTCGGAACCGAGGTGATGCAAAACATTTTTTAAAATGTGTATTAATGTCCAATCAGTTTGACTGTTTCAACCTCCTTTTCAAGTTCTTATTGATTTTCTTGAGCTACATCTGGTTCATTATGTCTTCTGTGCCCAGCCGCAGAATAGATCGCTGAATAACTTTTGCATTCGCACTCATATTTAATAAAAAATGCATGTAGAGCACTGGACTCCAGCCTACTCCGCCCTTGGAGGTCGCGTGTTCAATCCTGGATTGGGGCGGGCAGCTTTCCTTGTTACAACTCCTCCAGGTTTTGTGGGTTAATATGTGGCTATTATTGTAATACAAGTAACAGTGGCCCACTGAAAGCTCTGTGGGCTCTTCGGACGGAGGAGTCCCTATGCTGTTTTTGGCAGCCATTAGAGCATCATGGTTGTACCTAATCAATTTGTTCTACTAAATGAGTTAGGTATCGATGAATATTGAACCTATTACTACAGTTATTCGTTCGTTCCTACAGAATTACCTTTTTCTTTCTTAAAACGGTGGTAGGGCTTCATAATTGCTGTATTCGATAATCAGCAATAAACATGCCTCACATCCAGGTTGTGCTTTACGTTATCACAACCATAAGACCGTCTTGTCGAGTTACTGCGGGCTTGTGGTAAAACTTCTGAAACAACTGTGTTCTGGCATCTTTGGATTTAAAGCCACCACATCTGTGTACGCTAATTTCTGCCCTAACCTGGCATTTGCAGTGAATTCTTTGGCGCATAGTCATGTTATATCCCTGGTCGTTACTATAGCGACGGTATTAATTCCGTTCTGTATCTTCCCGCCTGTAATAATAATCGCATGTTACTATGGGCGCGACACAAAGCGTTATAGTCTGTGCGGGATAAAATAAGGCAATGAAAATTTACAACGTGTCCTACATGCCGCCACTCGCTACGACTATTTGTGAATGACGCTATAATTCACATTTCACGAGCTGTAATACAGGAACAAAGAACCCAGATTACGAGGACAGAAAAGGTTAACGGGAAGCCACGCATAACAATGTCCCATTGTTCTTCCTGTACAGCTGTCAAAAAGGACAAAAATTAAAGTTATGAACGCGTGTAATTCTATTAGTCGTATATGGCTGTCACAGAGGTCGTTCATGAAGACGACGCGTTTTAATAAAGGGTTGCCGTGCTGTGCTTTTTCGGCTGAACGAGCGATGTTTACATCCATACTGTGCGGCAGTGCCAGTGGCACAACAAATTTTAGGGCTATAACCGGAACAAAATATTGATACTGATATGAACAACAAGCGTATAGTACACAATAATTCAGCATGCATTTTCACCACCTTTAGCCAGACAGAACAGGAGTGAAAGTACCTACACAGACGGACTGTAGCGACTAGAACCGCTCGGCCACTCCGGCCGGCTATCTTGTTCAGATGTGCACGTGAGGATGTGATTTGATATCACGAAACCGGTCGTCTTCCTCTAAATAAAGATTCATATACTACTGGAATCGGTTTATTTGTCAAATATTAGTTCCTGAGTCGTCTGCAAACTCATGAAATGACACTTCGCAACATATTCAACGCTGTAGGTGTGTATTAGTGCCTATCACGATTCATCAATCCACTCGACCTTCTTTCACGTTTTGCGTATCCAATTTCACGAATAGTGCGCACCGATACACGTGTATTAGGGTATAACAACGTTAGAACATCACTTTATGGAAGTACACTAACTTTGGACAGGAACTGTGAATAGGCCTCATGCGAACAAAGTGAAAAAATCGTGCAAATTCTACGTCGTCACCCGTGAATTACAAGAGATACGTCCTCTTTACTCGGCGATCTCTAAAACCAGTTTCTCTAGGACCAGGAATTTTGCGCTGCGTAGTACATAATGCCTCCGACGAACTACGTTGTCCACTCGACAGTGACAGATGAGTGAAGGCGTTTCCGACAGAGCGCAATGCGCAGGGCGCCTAACTTTTTACGTCAGGCGTTACGTGCCTACTGGTTCTGGACGAGTCTGATGCACTGTGCGGTGCATTTTAGTGTGCCAAAGACGATGGAAGAGTCGGTGGAAGAGTATTAGTGATCACTACACAACACAGATAAAAGAAGAAATAGATATCACAAGTGTAAGGAGGCTGCTTAGGTTTTTATGTTGGCCGGCCGCTGGTGGCCGAGCGGTTCTAGGCGCTTCAGTCTGGAACCGCGCGACCGCTACGGTCGCAGGTTCGAATCCTGCCTCGGGCATGGATGTGTGTGATGACCTTAGGTTAGTTAGGTTTAAGTAGTTCTAAGTTCTAGGGGACTGATGACCTCAGATGTTAAGTCCCATAGTGCTCAGAGCCATTTTTTTTATGTTGATAACGCCACGTAGCGCTCTGTATGAAAATCATTCACTGTAATGTGTGCAGTCTGTGGCTGTTTGGACTCATTGTTGGAATATTCGCTTGTGTAATGTTGGGCAGCTGGATGTGAACAGCTCGTAGCATTGGGCAGTTGGAGGTGAGCCGCCAGCAGTGGTGGATGTAGGGAGAGAGATGCCAGAGTTTTCAGAGCGGACGATCTGGACGTGTGTCCGTCAGAAAAAGGAAATTTATAAGACTGGATGTCATGAACTGATATATATATATATATATATATATATATATATATATATATATATATATATATATATATATATATATATATATATATATACAGGGTGTTTCAAAAATGACCGGTATATTTGAAACGGCAATAAAAACTAAACGAGTAGCGATAGAAATACACCGTTTGTTGCAATATGCTTGGGACAACAGTACATTTTCAGGCGGACAAACTATCGAAATTACAGTAGTTACAATTGTCAACAACAGATGGCGCTGCAAGTGATGTGAAAGATATAGAAGACAACGAAGTCTGTGGGTGCGCCATTCTGTACGTCGTCTTTCTGCTGTAAGCGTGTGCTGTTCACAACGTGCAAGTGTGCTGTAGACAACATGGTTTATTCCTTAGAACAGAGGATTTTTCTGGTGTTGGAATTCCACCGCCTAGAACACAGTGTTGTTGCAACAAGACGAAGTTTTCAACGGAGGTTTAATGTAACCAAAGGACCGAAAAGCGATACAATAAAGGATCTGTTTGAAAAATTTCAACGGACTGGGAACGTGACGGATGCACGTGCTGGAAAGGTAGGGCGACCGCGTACGGCAACCACAAAGGGCAACGCGCAGCTAGTGCAGCAGGTGATCCAACAGCGGCCTCGGGTTTCCGTTCGCCGTGTTGCAGCTGCGGTCCAAATGACGCCAACGTCCACGTATCGTCTCATGCGCCAGAGTTTACACCTCTATCCATACAAAATTCAAACGCGGCAACCCCTCAACGCCGCTACCATTGCTGCACGAGAGACATTCGCTAACGATATAGTGCACAGGATTGATGACGGCGATATGCATGTGGGCAGCATTTGGTTTACTGACGAAGCTTATTTTTACCTGGACGGCTTCGTCAATAAACAGAACTGGCGCATATGCGGAACCGAAAAGCCCCACGTTGCAGTCCCATCGTCCCTGCATCCTCAAAAAGTACTGGTCTGGGCCGCCATTTCTTCCAAAGGAATCATTGGCCCATTTTTCAGATCCGATATATAATGACTTTTGAACACTATTAAGGTAAATACATTGTTTGTTCTCTCTTTCATCTGCTAACTATGCCTATAAGTAGTTAGTACCTTCAGTAGTTAGAATCTTTTATTTAGCTGACAGTATTGGCGCTCGCTGTATTGCAGTAGTTCGAGTAACGAAAATTTTTGTGAGGTAAGTGATTCATGAAAGGTATGGGTTATTGAAAAACTGCCTATTGGCTTCTGTCTCGGATTCTTCGGCCGACGTTCATCTAATGATTTTTCTGACGTTTCGCCAGCACGAGTGGCTGGCATTGTCAAAGCTTCACCCTCCATTGCCGGTGGTGAACTGGAGCCGAGCTCGCGGGCGCAGACTATATGTACCTGGCGCGCCAACGTCCGAGGGCTTCTCCGCGGTCATTTCCGGTGCGGTTCTCCTCTTGCTACCTGCGACGGTCGTTCGCTGCAGTACGGGAAGCCAGGATCCGTTGACCTTAAGGCTTTCCTCTTTCTTGTTCAAACTGTTCGCGTGTTTTTGTATTTCTACAGCTTCTCTGAACAAGCGCGTGTGATAGTGGTTCTCTACAGCCAGAACTTCCGTGTCGGCGAATTTTATTACGTGGTCGGTCTCATTCAGTGCGTGTTCTGCCACGGCCGATTTCTCCACCTGCCCCAACCTGCAATGTCGCTTATGCTCCTTGATCCTGGTGTTAATGGATCGTCCAGTCATCCCGACATAAACTTTTCCGCATGTGCATGGTATGCGGTATATTCCCGACATTGCAAGTGGGTCTCTTTTCTCCTTCGCCGATCTAAGACACTCTTTGATCTTCCTTGTCGGTTTGAAGATCGTCTTTACGCCATGTTTGCGCAATATACGGCCGATTCTGTCCGTCACTCTGGGAATGTATGGCAGAAAGGCCGTACCCGACATTTCTTTTTCTGGTTCCTTACTTCGCCGAGTGTTTGGCTCAGTTACACTTCTAATATAATTTGTGGAGTACCCATTGCTCCTCAGGACTGTTTCCAGGTGTTGCATTTCTCGTTTGAGGTGTTGCGGCTCACATATTCGTCCTGCTCTCGTTACGAGCGTACTAATCATGCCCCTTTTCTGGCTCGGGTGGTGGTTTGACAGTTTGTGCAGGTATCGGTCCGTGTGAGTCGGTTTTCGATACACGCTGTGTCCCAGGTTTTCGCCGTCCCTTGTGACCAGCACATCTAGAAATGGCAGTTTCTTGTCCTTTTCTACTTCCATGGTAAATGTTATGTTGGCATGGAGGCTGTTCAAGTGTCTTAGGAAGTCACCGAGCTGTTCTTCACCATGGCTCCACACCACGAAAGTATCATCGACGTACCTGTACCACACCTTAGGTTTGCAAGTCGCCGAGTCCAGTGCCTGTGCTTCGAATTGTTCCATGAAGAAGTTGGCCACCACTGGACTGAGAGGACTACCCATGGCGACGCCTTCCAGCTGTTCGTAGAAGTCGCCATTCCACGTGAAATAGCTCGTGGTGAGACATGCATGGAAGAGCTTTCTGATGTCTAGCGGGAAAATGGAACCGATGTGCTCCAGAGCGTCACTGAGTGGCACTTTCGTAAATAACGAAACAACATCAAAGCTGACCAGGATGTCGTTTGGTGCAAGTTTCAGTTTCTTCAGCTTCTCAATGAAATGTCCTGAGTCCTTAATGTATGTGTCGGTCTTCCCCACGTGTGGTTGGAGCAGAGAGGCCAAGTGTTTTGCCAGCTTATATGTCGGTGATCCAGGAGCGCTACCGATCGGTCTCAGTGGAACGTTGTTCTTATGGATCTTGGGTAATCCATACAGCCGAGGTGGTAGGGCTTCTGTGTTGCGCAGGTTTCTCTGTATGTCCGCCGGCAGAGAAGACGCCTTGATCAATCGATTCGTATTCCGTGTGATACGTTGCGTCGGATCTGCGCTTAGTTTTCGGTACGTCGTCGGATCTAATAGGTCTCGGATCTTTTGCTCATAATCTTCGGTCTTCATTACGACGGTCACATTCCCCTTATCGGCAGGCAGTAGCAATATACTCTTGTCGGCGTTGAGATTCTTAATGGCTTGTACCTCTTCTTTCTTCAGGTTGCAAGCTGGCGGTTTTGCTCGGCGCAGTATCCTGGCTGTTTCCGTGCGTATTTCCTCTGCCCTTTCACAAGGAAGGGCACGAATCGCTGCTTCGGTGTTGGCAATGATGTCCTCCATAGGTATGGTTCTCGGGATGATAGCGAAATTCCCTCCTTTTTGAAGAACAGACACTTCCTCTTCGGTCAGTTGTCGTTCAGTGAGGTTGACCACTGTGTGTGACATGTCGGGAGTCGCCTTGTCGGTCTGCTTCCGGCATCTTTCAAACTTTTTCTTCTGTCGCTCGGTGCAGCGCTCGAGTTCGTTCTGCATGCTCCTGTGAGTGATGCTGTCGATCTTGTCCCAGTCGTCTCGATGCATTCTGCTACTTAGTTGATAGAAAATGTCCAGAAGTTCCTGATCCGTTCTTGCCAAGTCTCTCCGTGTTGTATGTATTCGCTCACGAAGAAAAGCTCGTTCCATTCTGTCGTAGATACGATGTGCTTGGGCGGTGGTGAATAGGCGCTTGCATCTCAAGAACTTCGGTGTAGCACATTCATCTCGGCACCGTGACAGAAAGGCGAGAGAGGACATCAGTCGCGCTTTCTTCTTCCGTCGTTGGTCAAGGCGTCGGTACAATCTGCAAATCTCCTCCCCGTAGAGGCGTAATACAAAATTGTTGAGGCTTTCGTGGCCACTTGTTGACAAACTGCCTATTGGCTTCTGTCTCGGGTTCTTCGGCCGACGTTCATCTAATGATTTTTCTGACGTTTCGCCAGCACGAGTGGCTGGCATTGTCAAAGCTTCACCCTCCATTGCCGGTGGTGAACTGGAGCCGAGCTCGCGGGCGCAGACTATATGTACCTGGCGCGCCAACGTCCAGTGGTGGCCAACTTCTTCATGGAACAATTCGAAGCACAGGCACTGGACTCGGCGACTTGCAAACCTAAGGTGTGGTACAGGTACGTCGATGATACTTTCGTGGTGTGGAGCCATGGTGAAGAACAGCTCGGTGACTTCCTAAGACACTTGAACAGCCTCCATGCCAACATAACATTTACCATGGAAGTAGAAAAGGACAAGAAACTGCCATTTCTAGATGTGCTGGTCACAAGGGACGGCGAAAACCTGGGACACAGCGTGTATCGAAAACCGACTCACACGGACCGATACCTGCACAAACTGTCAAACCACCACCCGAGCCAGAAAAGGGGCATGATTAGTACGCTCGTAACGAGAGCAGGACGAATATGTGAGCCGCAACACCTCAAACGAGAAATGCAACACCTGGAAACAGTCCTGAGGAGCAATGGGTACTCCACAAATTATATTAGAAGTGTAACTGAGCCAAACACTCGGCGAAGTAAGGAACCAGAAAAAGAAATGTCGGGTACGGCCTTTCTGCCATACATTCCCAGAGTGACGGACAGAATCGGCCGTATATTGCGCAAACATGGCGTAAAGACGATCTTCAAACCGACAAGGAAGATCAAAGAGTGTCTTAGATCGGCGAAGGAGAAAAGAGACCCACTTGCAATGTCGGGAATATACCGCATACCATGCACATGCGGAAAAGTTTATGTCGGGATGACTGGACGATCCATTAACACCAGGATCAAGGAGCATAAGCGACATTGCAGGTTGGGGCAGGTGGAGAAATCGGCCGTGGCAGAACACGCACTGAATGAGACCGACCACGTAATAAAATTCGCCGACACGGAAGTTCTGGCTGTAGAGAACCACTATCACACGCGCTTGTTCAGAGAAGCTGTAGAAATACAAAAACACGCTAACAGTTTGAACAAGAAAGAGGAAAGCCTTAAGGTCAACGGATCCTGGCTTCCCGTACTGCAGCGAACGACCGTCGCAGGTAGCAAGAGGAGAACCGCACCGGAAATGACAGCGGAGAAGCCCTCGGACGTTGGCGCGCCAGGTACATATAGTCTGCGCCCGCGAGCTCGGCTCCAGTTCACCACCGGCAATGGAGGGTGAAGCTTTGACAATGCCAGCCACTCGTGCTGGCGAAACGTCAGAAAAATCATTAGATGAACGTCGGCCGAAGAACCCGAGACAGAAGCCAATAGGCAGTTTGTCAACAAGTGGCCACGAAAGCCTCAACAATTTTGTATGGGTTATTGTTAGTCAGGGCCATTCTTTTGTGGGGATTATTGAAAGTCAGATTGCGTTGCGTTAAAAAATATTGTGTGTCAGTTTGGTGATGATCAGAACAAGTAAAGAGAGAACTGTCTGAGTACGTCCAGTTTTCCTCAGCTGTTTGAAAATCAAATAACGTAAGAGGTTTTCCTGTACAGTCATGCTTAATTTCTCTACGGGAAACTTTCGACGATGGAACAGTCGGTGGAAGAGTATTTGTGATCACTACATAACACAGATAAAAGAAGAAATAGGTATCACAAAGTCCGTTTAAAAGAAAAAGAAAAACAGCCAGCCAGCTACTGGGACAATCGGAGATTTCTAGAATGTGTGGAAGTTGAAAGGAACTTTTTTTCAAATGATATACCTTACACTAAAAATAGAGATAATTGCCTTAAAGGGTCGACGGAACCTAATTATGGTCTCTGAGGCAGTGCTGACGATAACTGTCCAGAAACAATTGAGCGTGAATCCCGTAATAGCCCCTCCAATCTCAACAAACAGCGAAACCACCTCTTGCAGCACATGTCAACGTTCTCCAGTCAAAAAGAGGAAAGAAAGTGATGTTCTTCTCAGATATTAAAATGAGAGCAAGGAAGACAGACTCCACTTTAAAAGCCGTATGGGAGAGCTGTTGAAATCACCACCACAGGAGGATTAAATAGGCACGTTCTTCAAACCATGGCTATGACCGTGAAAAAATTTTGGTCAGCTCCCTTAACTCCCACCATGATTGCAAGTTTCCGAAATGTCGCAGACATGTAAGCGTTAAACCAACAGTGTCAATGAGGTTCTAGTTCACCAACTGTGATTTACAATGAAAGTCTTTGTCGGTGCAGCAGTCACCAGTACCGTCGCCCATATCCACCACTGACACGTCTACAACCGCTCTTAGTGAAATTACTCAAATAGATGAGGTTGTCACCCGAGCCCCGGTTTTTCACTAAATGACCTTGCTGATGAGCTGTACTGATACAAGCAATAATATGGAACAAGGCACTAATCTAATATATATATATATATATATATATATATATATATATATATATATATATATATATATATATGCATGTATTTATGTGCATACGACCTCCACAAAATGATGAAAAGAAAGAAGTTTACTACTTACTACATTCTCGCTGTTCATACAGTAAAACTGTCGTATGCGGTATGCCATTTTAATTTCTTACTTCCTTACGACGAACTGTATTCGCAACCCATTTTGCAGACAGCATCCACATATGCCACTGAATGTACCAGCAAAAGTATATCATTGTACAACAATACTTTCAGGACAATGTCGTCATAAATATTAAGCTGCGTGAAAACGAAACTGCAGGGTGAATTTCAATACAGACACTAGTGAGATATATGTACAAATATGTGTAGACTATGTTAAATGCATATGAAATATGCGTGATATTATGTGGGCAAAGCCACAGGTAGAAAGCTCCTCATAAACCCCCAGATCGATTTCAAGCAAATTTGTTACACATATTACTGCCAGGTAAGAACCAACAACTTCCATTTGGGGTGCAAACGATTACTTGGAGAGGGAAGGGGGATGGAAAAGACGAACAGACGGAGAGGGCTAGGGAGGTGACGGTTGCAGAAAGGGGGGACGTAGGAGAAGGGCATACAGAGGGTAAGGAGGAGATGAACCGAGGAAAGAAAGAAGATGGACAGAAAGAGGAGGGAGGTGGAGATGAACAGTGAGAAGGGGAAGGAGGAGGTGGACTAAAAGAGAGGGAGGAATAGATGTGCAGAGAGGAGGAGACAGACAGATGTGGGAGGAAGAGACAAAGAGAGGAGGAGGGGATGGGCTTAGAGAGGGGGGGAGGAGAGATGGACAGAGAAGGACAAGCAGACAGACAGTGGAGGGACGAGCAGATGAACAGAGAGAGAGAGAGAGAGGCAGAAGGAGATGTTCAGCGAGGAGCAGGAGGAGATGGTGTGGTGGGGGGGGGGCGGGAGAGGGAGAGAGAGGTTTGAGGAGATGGTCAGAGGTGAAAGAGAGAGGGGGAGGAGCAAATGAACAGTGAGTTGGGTTGGGGGAAATGCAGTGGTGGAGACGGACAGACAGGAGGGGGGGGGGGATGAGATGCGCAGAAAGAGGGGGAAGGAGATAGACAGATCGAAGACTGGAATAAATACATACCTGGGCAATGTGGGGTACTCAGCTAGTTTGCTATATAAACTGACTGCAATGTATGAAAACTGTTTTGTGATTATATGTATCAGAAGTTCTTGCTGTGAATTTCAGACCTGTAAAACGTTTATTCTTTCATTGTATTTCTTGCAAATTATAAAAAATTATTCATAAGAAGTATAAGAAAATTGTATTCACACACTGTACTTTGCAGGCACCATGCTGGACTCTATAGTTAGAGCCTGCTGTTTCATCTTTTAGAGTAACAAAAATTTGCTACGTACTTTAGTTTTGCGTTCCTGCCCGCGGCCCTGTCATGTTCGCGCGTCGAAAAATTTCTACTCCTAGGAAAACACGGCTTAAGCAACAACGCAAGACAACACAACGCAACGTGGATAACGGCTGACAGCACAGGAGGAGTGTGCAAGCGTGAAGAAACGCACAGGGCTGCTATCCTATACGTCGCGGCGGCTACTAGCGTCAGCTTAAAAACTTCCTTAAAGTAAGGATAACTCAGCTTGTCAAATTAGCTAGCACATGATCACTGTGAATTAAGGCAAACGTCTGATTACAAATGAGTTAATGCGATAAACATTTCACTTTAAGCCTGTAAACGAGAAAAAGTTTAGGAATGTACTGAAATTATGCTTAAAGTTCAACACTTTCCTAAACGTTTTCTCATTTATTGAATGTCGCTAAGTGCTCTCATCACGAACATAGACTGAGGTGACTAAAGTCATAATGTAACAATACGGGGATATACAGATGGCGGTAATATCGCTTAAGAAGGTATAAATGGGCAGTGCATTGGTGGAGCTGTCATTTGTACTAAGGTGATTCACGTGAAAAGATGTCCGACGTGACTGGCCACAAGAACGGGAATTAGCAGAGTCTGAACGCGGAATGGTAGTCGGAGCTTGTCGCATGGGATAGTCCATTTCGGAAATCGTAAGGAAACACAATATTCCGAGATCCACAGTGTCAAGAGTGTGCCGAGAATATCAAAGTTCATACATCGTCTCTCACCACGGACAACGCAATTGCCGACTGTATTCACTTAACGACCGAAAGCAGCGGCGTTTGCGTAGAGTTGTCAGTGCTAACAGACAAGCAACACTGCGTGAAATAACCGCAGAAATCAATGTGGGACGTACGACGAATGTGTCCTTAGGACAGTGGGGCGAAATATGGCGTTAATGGATTATGGCAGCAGGACAACCAAACCGAATACCTTCGTTAACAGCACGACGACGCCTGCAGCACTATCCTGGGCTTGTGATCATATCGGTTGGATCCTAGACGACTGGAAAACCGTGGCCTGGTCAGATGAGTTCAGATTTCAGTTGGTAAGACCTAAGTATAGGTTTCGAGCGTGGCGCAGACCCCACGAAGCCATGGATGCAAGTTGTCAATAAGGCACTGTGCAAGTTGGTGGTGGCTCCATAATGGTGTGGGCTGTGTTTACATGGATCAATGACTTGAAATGGTTATGTTCGGCCTCCTGGAGATCATTTGCAGCCATTCGTGCACTTCATGTTCCCACACAACAATGGAATTTTTATAGAGGACAATGCGCCATGTCACCAGGCCACAGTTATTCGTGACTGGTTTGAGGAACATTGTGGACAATTCGAGCGATTAATCTGGCCATCCAGATTGCCCGATTTCAATAGAGAGGTCAATTCGCGCACAAAATCCTACACCGGAAACACTTTCGCAATTATGGACTGCTATAGAGGCAGCATGTCCATTATTTCTGCAGGGGCTTCCAGCGATTTGTTGAGTCAATTCCAAGTCGAGAATCTGCACTACGCCGGTCAAATGGAGGTACGACGTGATATTAGGAGATGCCCCATGACGTTTGTGATCTCAGTGTAGTCTGACGAATTTTCGTTCCGTGTTACCAAAAGCTAGTTTTCCCAATGTTTATGAAGTCATATCTCCTGAACTGTTGTGTATATATGTGTGTGTGTGTCTGCAACATATATATAAAATCTTGCAGATACATGCAGTGATATATGTAGATATTGAAATATTGTCTGCAAGGTGCGTTGTGAAAAGCGCCGGTAGTAAAAATAGCAAACTAAAACATAATGCTTTACGCTGAAGCTTGATTACACGAACACAGAAAATGTAGTAAGCGATAAACTTTTTTCATTCGTCATTTTGGGGAGCTGTCAGCGAGAAATAGATTCATAAGAGTTTGAAATTATGTGTAAATCTTTTTGTAAGTCCCTAAATGCTCTACTTCTCAAATATTAGATGATGAAGTTCGGTTATCTGCCTGCCTTCAGTTACAATGGCTTAAGAGACATATACTGATTCTAACTATAATTATTGTCTTATTTTGTTAAACTTTTAAAATGAGGGTACACTTCTTAATGTGTATAATGCTGGCATATCAAATTATTAGAGTCAGTCAATGATTCTTAGTATGCAGTGAAAAAGGCTTGTCCGTTGTAACAACAGCAGTACCATAATTCTTGTTTGGAATAACTCCAATTGAAAACGTACGAAAAGCTATTATATCTCTCTCATTATAGCTCTCCAATCCTCCAAGAGGTGAATCACCTCCTCTAATTATTGCAACAGTTAACCAAGAGTTACCAGATACAACTTCTGTAGTTGTACATGAAAAATTAATCTTGCATCCTACAAAAACGATCGGTCCTCCTAATAACTGTTGCTGAGATGTATTCTTAGGAATCAAATTGAATGTATCTACATTCTTGTAAACAGGTAATCTGCTTCTTCTTGCATATCTTCTCCTCCGGAACGGCATGGCTGTCTGTACTGTGTGGCTGCCTCGAATGGAATGAGCGTGCAGCTGCCTCAGTAGCAGTGACGTAGTAACTGATAAGAATGGGCGGGGCAGGAAGTACCGCCCTGATAAACCCCATTGGCGGCGCCGGAAGTCGAGCAATTCTGCGGATCGCGCTTAGAACTATAGCGCGATCCTCCAGCTCAAGCGGCAGCCAGGCGAAGCTCGTTCAAGGTCACCCGCCTTACGTAGCTGCAGCGGCTAAATGAGACAGCCATGCATGAATTTAGCTGTATTATATACACTACTACACATTGATCTTGCCAAAAGCCGAGAAGCGATTCTTCTTGGTGTTTTAGCTCACTGGTGCACTCTGGGATGCTCTCTGGGGCACTCTGGGATTCTCTCTGGGGCACACTGGGATGGTCCCTGGTGTACTCTGGGAATCTCTCTGGTGCACTCTGTATTCATTATGAGTCGCTCTTGGATGTTTTAAGTCTATTTATTTATTTTACTTTTCAGTTTAAAGTTGCGAAGCATCCTTATCTATCCCGTGAGATTTTTTTTTTAAAAAGTTTATTTCTAATTTAAATTAAAATTCTTATCATTTAGATCTATTATTTAATTGTTTATTGATTCTAACATATCGATGGGTTGCAGGGGTTCCAACATCTGGGGAGGTGGGCAGGTGTTCATGCATGGCTGTGTTCAGTTAGCTGCTGCAGCTACGTAAGGCGGGTGACCTTGAACGAGCTTCGCTTGGCTGCCGCTAGAGCGGAGGATCGCGCTATGGTTCTAACTAAGCGCGATCCGCAGAATTGCTCGACTTCCGGCGCCGCCATTGCGGTTTATCAGGGCTCTACTTCCTGCCGCGCCCTGGCAGCTTCTCGTTATGAGCAGGAAGTATGACGTATGGCGCTGCTCTTATCAGTACATGCAGGCCTCAACGGTTTGTTTTGTGGACTTCTACCGCTGCTATATAACGAAGCAGCAGCATGTAAATTAACACGAAGCAACTGCATGTTATACACAGCCATGCATCGTTTATATTGATTAATGATTATTATAATGAGAGACATATACTGATTCTAACTATAATTATTGTCTTATTTTGTTAAACTTTTAAAATGAGGGTACACTTCTTAATGAGTATAATGCTGGCATATCAAATTATTAGAGTCGGTCAATGATTAAGCGAAAATACCGAAAATCAAATTTTTGTTGTCCCTGGAAGCCATAAGATAGACAATCTACAATTGATATTGGGTTCCCGGATCTCTGATCTCTGACGCAGTCATTATAGTGAACCTGTTGATGATTCACATAGACTAAGCAATTGCACTGCCTCAGCTGATACAATACGGATTGAATCACACCGCAACCAATGAGACATGCTAGAACTGAAAGAAAACTTCACATTTGTTGCGCCTCGCCAACGTCAGGCTTAGCAGAAGAGTCCTGCGACAAACTTAGCAGGAGACGATACGCAGGGTGAAGCAAGAAACTCTAGTGGTAGAGACTAACTACTTGTTCTTGCTTTAAACCCTATAAGCAGACATTACTGACACTGAAGAAATTGTCACCCTGGTTCTCTGAAAGGAGGAGTTGATACGTCACCATGGCAGAGCCAGGACTCAGATATCACTGACACAGGTGGAAGTCTGAGCCGTTGAAGCGGTGGTGACAAGATTGCCAAGCGACGAAACTTTCTGCTTCAGTTCTATTGTGACTTATGGGAGAGAAAGTGCCGCTGATTCAAAAACTGTGACGAGTCAAGCTCTTACAAATACTTATCATCAGTATCTGTGGCTGCCTACAGCCAGCTATAAGTGGGGTCTATGCCAGTCGTCGTCCTGGAATAGGTCATCAATCTGATACCACTAGGCCCTGTCACCGATAACTGTAGGTCTCTCAGCTGCGCCCACGTCCGAATGCTGGCGATTTGGTGCCTTCCAACTGGATGGCCACCTATCGACTATCATCCGTCTGCTACGGGCCACCTACTTCGGGGGGTCTGCTGTTCTTGCCTGGGCCATCTAGTTTCCGAGCCGTCACTGCCGTGTACGGTTGGTTGGTTGATTTGGGGAAGGGACCAAACAACAAGATCATCTCTCCCATCGGTTTAGGGGAGGGGGAGGAAGGAATATGCCCTTTCAGAGGAACAATCCTGGCATTTGCCTGAAGCTATTTAGGGAAATAACGGAAAACTTCAATCAGGATGGCCGGACGCAAACATTTGCCCTGTATGGGCAAACTCTGAAAACTCTGTGCAGGCACAGTTGTAGGCTGCAGTCCACGCTGAGGTCCACAGTTAGAGTCTGCGCGCCTTGGCACTCTCTGCACCAACACGTGTGTCAACACCAGCAAGCGCTCAATCTCAAGTTGTCAGGGCCGGAGCCATGACTTGGCAGTTCCTCACCGTCGTACGGTTGACGTATGATGCTGCCACAACGGTCTGCTTACACCGGGGACTCGCCATGCTGCTGAGGCTGCTTGTTGAGAACAGCCACCCTCGACACTCGTCAAGGCCAAAGGTCTGACTCCGACAGCTGGCCGTGACATTATCTTTGTTATAAACTTTTCAGTGAACTTATGCCAATCTTACCATCTTTGTTTGTCGAAAGGTATCCACGTGGTTTCCTCTCGCCACCTTCCTGCATCCACATTCAGGGTGGGAAGCTGAACACCATCCACTCCACTGGAAGTATGGCTCTACTACTCATCGTAGAGATCATTTACCCCGACCTCTACGTTTGGTATCAGAAGGTTTGCTGCTCCGAACAGCTGGGTCGTGGAGGCTGTCGGCAGCAGCTGCTCGCAGCATCGAGACTGCAGTAGAGTGAACGCACTAAATGATTTTCTTCCTTTGCTTCATGTGAAAGAGTAATGACGGGGCGACAAGACTGCCGTAGAAACCATTTTTAACTTTCTCTTGAAACATTGTATTCTGTTCTCCTTAAAAACCCTCACTGATTTGTGGAAATCTGCAGCAGGGCAGTAAGGGGCTATACTGTTTATTTACATTAATTGTGCTTCATGATGAGATAGTCCATTAACAACTGGCTACACAGTAATTTCCTCAGTCCGAGCACTGACTATAAAACTTTTATCAGTCAGGGTTCTACTATCGCCATTTCAGTGATGTTGATACGGACTGCGACAAGTTCTCATCGTATTCACTATTACATAAAGTTGCAAAGTTGGATTTCTTTTCTCATATGCACCGCACTCCATTTCAACCCTTTCATTCCTCCAGGCGTATACAGGGTATAAATTTTAAGTTGACAAACCAGAATAACTCGAAAAATAAGCTTCACACGAAAAAATGTGTAAATGCAAAGTTGATTAATTTCGACGGGGACACCTGCTGGTGCTAAAATTAGCCCGCCACCCCAGCCCTCTGGGGGTGGGGCGGGAGGCAACATTAAAATTTCAAATTGGAACCCCAATTTTTTATTGCAGAATCAGATTCTACATATAAAACTACGTACATTTTGTCTTGAACATTTGTTTTGATTTTTGGTATTTGGCGCTGTAGAAAATCCATGTTCTCATTTTTGTGTGGAAAATGGTCACGAATAAATAAAAAATACTTATTTACTTCGTAAATTTTGATTCACTAAAACTGTCCCTCTCTCCCCATGTGTGGGGTTTGAGAGAGAGGAATTAAGACTTTTACAAATGTTGACCAAAAAAAAATTATGTGGGTCAACATTTGTATTGTGTGTTTCATTCCACAGATCTGATGATAGGATCCTTCCGAAAAGCGTCACTAGACGATAAGTATATATATATATATATATATATATAATATATATATATATATATATATATATATATATATCTTGGGTGCTAAGGTAAGTTTACTACCACTTAGTGCCAAAGGTGGTCGCCGATCTTCTGAGAGACTTTCTGTCTAAAGTGACAAAGTGTGCGTTTGTGCCAGAGAGGAATCGCTCAACTGGCAGTACATTTGGAATAATCAGTCAATCTCTTCTGGATAACCCGACACGACATCGGTTGGTGCGAGTGAGGTCACGGTCGACGTGTTTTGTGCCACGGCCGGTGCCTGTCAGCAGTTCTAGTGGCGGCCTGGCGAACACTCGAGATCGGACCATCGACACGCGCCAGCTGCTGCGAGGGGCTTCCAGCCAGAATACAGGGACGGGCGAATTCGGCCTGCAGAGATGGTCCGGTTGGAGTGGACCATTCAATTACGCGGCGCGTTCACTGCGGGGCTGCGCTCCCTCCATCACGGTTGACCGCTGCACAAAGTCGACACTTCACGTCCTGCCCAGCACACCTCTCCAGACTGCGGACTCCAAATAGATAAGCTCCACAATTAGTTTATTGCCCGTATGATCAATGGAAATTCCTCCAGTGTGATATAATTCTCTGGAAAGAGTATATGGGTCAGATCCAGGGACGTTAGTGCTAGGAGGGGCGTTCAGTAAGTAAGGCAAAACATGTCTTTTCTCGGCCAGGTTCGGTTGGAAAAATGCGGACTTTGTTATGGAGCATCGTGGAATATGACCATTGTAGCCCCTAAAGTTTGATGAAGTTCCGATAGAGTGGCGATCTATACGTGGCGTTTGTTACGAAGTGGGGTTGCCAGATACTCCTTTTTTCCGGATTTATCCGTTTTTTGTCTAATTTTGGTACTCATTTTTTTCTAATATTTTTTTGTAAGTTCATGTTCATGCAAATGCTTTCCTGAATTTCAGAAGAAATATAACGTGGTTGTTTGCATCGACATATGTATAACAAATGTTCATGATGGTTACAGATATGAGTTCGTAACACGTACAACCAGTCACTTCTTGAGAATAAATGCATAGCGGCTAGAGCAGACAACAGTCTGTGCTCTTAGAGCAGGCGTTTTGTCCTTATTCTGCTTGAGACTTAAGGTGAAGTCTGGTAGCCTCCGTGTCTACAACGTATTGTTTTCAACTGCTGACATCCGTAGCGATCTAACAGTTATTGTATTACAAATGGTCTTATTTCATCATTTTCCTTACTACACATATGAAAACAAACGTCCCTATAACGTACTTTCGGAAAACGTTGTTACGTCCGTGTGTCGTTTCTACAATAGGTGATCGGTTATGTTGTGGTAGGCGTTGGGAGCAGTGTATATGAGAGAGAGAGAGAGAGAGAGAGGGATATAAATGCTTCCCCCTTTTCATTCTTTCCGCCTCACAACAATCACTATTCCTTGCTTTCCACATGTCAAGGGTGGGATACAGGCACAGACTGTAGCAGACTGCATTGTTGCATAGCCTGTTATCATGACTTAGCGCCATTATCAATATTACAGTTTCTCTTCACCTATAGACAAAGCGAGACACATTTTGTATTCACTGATTTTTCTTGCGAGACCACTGGTAATTACACTCCTGGAAATTGAAATAAGAACACCGTGAATTCATTGTCCCAGGAAGGGGAAACTTTATTGACACATTCCTGGGGTCAGATACATCACATGATCACACTGACAGAACCACAGGCACATAGACACAGGCAACAGAGCATGCACAATGTCGGCACTAGTACAGTGTATATCCACCTTTCGCAGCAATGCAGGCTGCTATTCTCCCATGGAGACGATCGTAGAGATGCTGGATGTAGTCCTGTGGAACGGCTTGCCATGCCATTTCCACCTGGCGCCTCAGTTGGACCAGCGTTCATGCTGGACGTGCAGACCGCGTGAGACGACGCTTCATCCAGTCCCAAACATGCTCAATGGGGGACAGATCCGGAGATCTTGCTGGCCAGGGTAGTTGACTTACACCTTCTAGAGCACGTTGGGTGGCACGGGATACATGTGGACGTGCATTGTCCTGTTGGAACAGCAAGTTCCCTTGCCGGTCTAGGAATGGTAGAACGATGGGTTCGATGACGGTTTGGATGTACCGTGCACTATTCAGTGTCCCCTCGACGATCACCAGTGGTGTACGGCCAGTGTAGGAGATCGCTCCCCACACCATGATGCCGGGTGTTGGCCCTGTGTGCCTCGGTCGTATGCAGTCCTGATTGTGGCGCTCACCTGCACGGCGCCAAACACGCATACGACCATCATTGGCACCAAGGCAGAAGCGACTCTCATCGCTGAAGACGACACGTCTCCATTCGTCCCTCCATTCACGCCTGTCGCGACACCACTGGAGGCGGGCTGCACGATGTTGGGGCGTGAGCGGAAGACGGCCTAACGGTGTGCGGGACCGTAGCCCAGCTTCATGGAGACGGTTGCGAATGGTCCTCGCCGATACCCCAGGAGCAACAGTGTCCCTAATTTGCTGGGAAGTGGCGGTGCGGTCCCCTACGGCACTGCGTAGGATCCTACGGTCTTGGCGTGCATCCGTGCGTCGCTGCGGTCCGGTCCCAGGTCGACGGGCACGTGCACCTTCCGCCGACCACTGGCGACAACATCGATGTACTGTCGAGACCTCACGCCCCACGTGTTGAGCAATTCGGCGGTACGTCCACCCGGCCTCCCGCATGCCCACTATACGCCCTCGCTCCAAGTCCGTCAACTGCACATACGGTTCACGTCCACGCTGTCGCGGCATGCTACCAGTGTTAAAGACTGCGATGGAGCTCCGTATGCCACGGCAAACTGGCTGACACTGACGGCGGCGGTGCACAAATGCTGCGCAGCTAGCGCCATTCGACGGCCAACACCGCGGTTCCTGGTGTGTCCGCTGTGCCGTGCGTGTGATCATTGCTTGTACAGCCCTCTCGCAGTGTCCGGAGCAAGTATGGTGGGGCTGACACACCGGTGTCAATGTGTTCTTTTTTCCATTTCCAGGAGTGTATAAATTCCACGTTTTCACTATCACTATTAAACAAGGCAATTTACATATCAACGTTGTAAAATGGCTCTTTTAATTAATTTTAGAATGAGTGAACATGGAATTGGAGATTCACACAGGACTCCTGCAAAGAAAAATCTGAAATCTAAACACATTCAAGTCTATCTGAAGTTTTGGGAAAATAAGTTTTCTTGGGTTAAACCGGGACCAAACGTATATCGGGTGTTACGTGTTTTATGCAGAAAGGATTTTAGCATTTCTCACGGCGGACAAAACGACTTGCTCCAAAACGCAGAATGTAAAGGACATTCAAAAAAGAAAAATGTAGTGTTGAATCAAAGAAACTGCGGAATTATTTCGTACGTAAAAAGAGTATAACGGAACATCATAATGTCGCTTCAAGTAAACTGGCCTTAGTACATCATGTCAAACACACCCCACAGCTACTCCGTTTGGAAGCTCCCTGCCGACGTTGGATAAGCAGCAGCCAGCAGCAAGTCGTACTCTGAGCTGACTTATTTGTTTCATAGTTTAATTCTTAATTTCTTTGCGTGTTTTTGGGTACTTTCATAGTTTAATTAATAAATTTCGGGCGTATTATAGTATTTGAGAGTTGTAGCACCGCGTTTTAGTACCTGAGTAGTGTAAATTCGCGTAGTCGTCAGTCGTCTGTTTTTGTTCTGAACGGCTTGTGAGATAAAAGCGAGGAAAAAAAAAATTGTTGGGGGTGGATAGGGACTGAGCCTGTTGTATACGAATTCAGGGGGAATTGGCCACCGTCAGTAATCAGCTGGAAGCTGTGTTGGTCGTGGCCGACAGGCTCCAGGCTGTTGCCCTGGGCCGCGGTGACAATGGGACACCTGAGGCGATCGCTTTGGCGCCTCTGGAACCTGCAGCATCGCCTGGGATCTCTGATGCCACTGCGCCCTCGGATTCGGACGTACCTGCCGGTCGACACTTGTCTGACGGTGATTGGCAAACCGTGTCACGAATCCCTTGGCGGAAGGTGAAAGTTGGTGCTGCCTGCAAGGCTGTACCCTTACGCCTCCGTAACATGTTTGAGGTACTGCCCGCTGCTGAAAGTACTTCCGAGCCAGAAAGGGCGGCCTCGCCTGTTGCGGCAGTGGCCGGTTTTCCTGAGAGGTCCGGACAAGCGCAGAGCGTAGGATTACTTGTCATTGGGAGCTCCACTGTTAGGCGGCTGATGGAGCCCCTGAGGGATATGGCAGTTAAGGACGGGAAGAAAGCCAACGTGCACTCTGTGTCCACACCGGGGGGAGCCATCCAAGATGTGGAAAGGGTCCTTCCGGATGCCATGAAGGGTACTGGGTGCAGTCAACTACAGGTGGTGCCTCATGTCGGCACTAATGATGTGTGTCGCTATGGATCGGAAGAGATTTTGTCCGGTTTCCGGCGGCTATCTGACTTGGTGAAGACTGGCGGTCTTGCTAGCGAGATGAAGGCAAAGCTCACCATCTGCAGCATCGTCGACAGGACCAATTGCGGACCTTTGGTACAGAGCCGAGTGGAGGGTCTGAATCAGAGGCTCAGACTGTTCTGCGACCGTGTAGACTGCAGATTCCTCGACTTGCGCCATAGGATGGTGGGGTTTCGGGTTCCGCTAAATAGGTCAGGTGTCCACTACACACAGGAGGCGGCTACGCGGGTAGCAAGGGCTGTGTGGCGTGGACTGGGAGGGTTTTTAGGTTAGACAGCCTTGGGAAAGATAAAAAAGGGCTCCAGTCTCAAAGGGTACAGGGCAAAAGAACGACGAGAATCGACCAAGCAACAGTAGGCACTGTAGTTGTAAATAGTCGTAGCTGGTTTGGAAAAGTACCAGATCTTCAAGCGCTGATAGAAAGCACTGAAGCTGAAATCGTTATAGGAACAGAAAGCTGGCTAAAGCCGGAGATAAATTCTGCCGAAATTTTTACAGAGGCGCAAACCGTGTTCAAAAAGGATGGATTAAATAAAGTAGGTGGTGGTTTGTTTGTGTCTGTTGGTAATAGTTTATCTTGTAGTGAAGTTGAAATAGGTAGTTCCTGCGAGTTACTATGGATAGAGGTTATACTCAACAGCCATATCAAAATAACAATTGGCTCCTTCTACCGACCCCGATGATATAATAGCTGAACGTGTAACCTCCCCCTCACTTATCGACCTTAATGACAGTGAAAAATTAAACCGCGTGTACCTAATGGAAATTTGGGAAAGCAATCGTCACCGAAATTAATCTGTCGGTAAAGAGGGAGGAAAGGGTTACATCTAAATGAAAGGAAAAATGCAAATGAAACTGGTGGAAATTAATTTTGAAAAGGGGGAAAGTTAATAAAGAAAGTAAATGTGCGGCCGTTACGTTAACAATTAACTAGCGGTAATTAGATATTTGAGATTTGGGGAAAATTACGGTCGCCAGTCCTAAGGACAATTACTATAGTAACTGAAAAAGAAAGGTTATTACACATATAATTAGCACTAGAAGCGTGGCAACTGAAGGTTGACACGTGTAGTGTGAAAACTGAAAGTTTGTCAGAAGTAATAAATTTCGCTACACTCTGACTTAATTTAGCAAAAGAATTAATAAAACCGGAAAATCGAAAGTTAATTTAGTGACTGAAGTTAATAGTGAGCTTTCTTTCTGAAGCACATCGAAATTCAGTAAAATACGGTTAGTCTAGGACTACCTCAACAATCATTTCAAAAGCAACTTGACTCTACGCAATTTAGAAATAAGAGATTTAACTTTGAACTTGAATTAACTGATTCTGAACAATTAACAATAGTAAAATTTTGTACGTACCAAGCTGAGCTGCAGTCACAGGTAAGCTAAAATACGGTAACAAAACTCGCACTCTTAATTTGTGCTTGTGTAATCTAACTATTGTAGCCAGCTATGCTTTAACTGCACTTTGAAACTAAAGTAATGAAATGCAATGATAGTACTTTAATGCTGGCGTCTGAATTTCAACGACACTCGGGTTCATTTCGGAAAAGGAAGGGACCCTGCTTGGCAATGCAATTGGGACAATGAGCAACAAAGGTTCATGCTACGTTGCTGTAATTTTGTGATTTGAACAGTTTGAAAAGCTGAGGTCTGCCATACAGTTCTGAAACTTTACGTGCTTGTAGTCTTCCTTGTTGGTTGATTGAAGGTTTGAAGTCGCCGATCGAGGAGGTGGCGACAGTCACTCATTGTCGGCCGTCGCTGTTGCAGAAGCTGGATGCTGGCGCGCCTTCTTCTCGACACGGTCACCAGGCGAAACGGGCTCTTGATGTGTGCCAGCTAATGCTTCCCGTCCGCGACACCGTGCTAGAAACTACCATAGCCAGTCGATCGCAATTACATGCTGCCAAACCCCGAAAGCCCGGCAACTTGCGGGAGCGTCACACAACACACCTGCTCAATCGCACTACTCCAACCAGACTCTCCCTCGCTAAGAAAGGCAAGTCTTCCGGTCTAGATGGTATACCGGTCATGTTCCTTTCAGAGTATGCAGACACAATAGCGCTTTTCTTAGCAATCATATACAACCGCTCACTTGACGAAAGGTCTGTTCCTAAAGACTGGATAGTAGCACTAGTCACAACAATATTCAGGAAGGGAAATAGGAGTAACCCATTGAATTATAGACCCATATTACTGACCTCAATTTGTGTTAGGATTTTGGAGCATATACTATACTCGAAAATTATGAATCACCTTGAAGAAAATGACTTATTGATACATAACCAACACGGATTCAGAAAATATCGTTCTTGTGCAACACAACTAGCTCTTTATTCCCATGAAGTAAAGAGTGCTGTCGACAAGGGATCTCAGATCGATTGAAAATTTCCTAGATTTCCAGGAGGCTTTTGATACCGTTCCTCACAAGCGACTATTAATCATGTTGCGTGCATATGGAGTATCGTCTCAGTTGTGTGACTGGATTCGTGATTTCCTCTCAGAGAAGTCAGAGTTCGTAGTGATAGACAGTAAATCATCGAGTAGAACAGAAGTGATATCTGGCGTTCCGCAAGGTAGTGTCAAAGGCCCTCTACTGTTCCTGATTTATATAAATGATCTAACTGATAATCTGAGCAGCCTCCTTAGATTGTTTGCAGATGATGCTGTAATTTACCATCTAGTAAAATCATCAGACGATCAATTCCAATTAAAAAATGATGTAGAGAGAATTTCTGTATGGTACGAAAAGTGGCAATTAGCACTAAACAAAGAAAAGTGGGAGGTCGTTCACATGGGTACTAAAAGAAATGCGATAAATTTTGGGTATACGATAAATCGCACTAATCTAAGGGCTATCAATTCGTCTAAATGCGTAGGAATTACAATTACGAGCAACTTAAATTGGAAAGATCACATAGATAATATTGTGGGGAAGGCGAAACAAAGACTGCTCTTTGATGGCAGAACACTTAGAAGATGCGACAATCCCAGTAAAGATACAGCCTACATTACACTTGTCCGTTCTCTGCTGGAATATTGCTGCGCGGTATGGGATCCTTACCAGGTAGGATTGACAGAGGACATCGAAAAAGTGCAGAGAAGGGCAGCTCGTTTCGTGTTATCGGGCAATAGGGGTGAGAGTGTCACTGATATGATATGCTAGTTGGGGTGGCAGTCGCTGAAACAAAGCGGTTTTCTTTGCGGCGAGATCTATTTACGAAATTTCGATCACCAACTTTCTCTTCCGAATGCATAAATATTTTGTTGACACCCACCTACGTAGGGAGAAATGATCATCAAAATAAAATAAGAGAACTCAGAGCTCGAACGGAAAGATTTAGGTGTTCTTTTTTCCCATGCGCCATTCGAGAGTGGAACGGTAGAGTAGTAGTTTGAAGTTGGTGAGATGAACCCTCTGCTAGGCACTTAAGTGTGAATTGCAGAGTAACCATGTAGATGTAGATGTAGATGGACTGCGGAAATGAGCTCGTTTCACACGTTTTCTAACTACTTCAAAAGTTCATGTGAATGAACAAAAGCGGAAATATGAGTGAAGAACGTGATGGCTCCTAAAAGTGTGAATGACATGTAGACATTTTAAGAGGCTCATAAAACTCTGTGTTTCATTTCATTGGCAACAAGAAAATTAAAAAAATGGCAACAGAGAGGTGTTTCCTGATTGCATTCGCTATTTTAACCCACTGGAAGGAGTACAAAACAAACTTTTGAGTTTCATTGAAGATGTTGATTAAATCTCTTCCGGAGTGATCGATTTGCTACTGCGAAGTTAAGACATCCTCAAGTTGAGTGTAAATAAAATAATGCAACCGTTAGTTATGGCAGGAATAAATCATTTTTTCAGTCACTTTTCAATAACAGTGAAATATTATTAAGGCGAACTGCACGTACCATATACTCCACCATGTAATTAAGAATGCGAATGATAAATCAGATATGTTCGTGGAACTGAAATGGTCAGAGATACTGGGACATATTCCTACACAGGCCCGGATCTAGAGGGTGGGGAGTGGGGGGTGATGGGTTATCTGCACCGGGCGGCAATTTCAAGGGGTGCTAAATTCATATTCTTGAAGAAAAGAAAAACTATGTTTCACAAAGCATCTAGCATACAGAGCACGTTGGTCTATCGATTGTTGATATGACTTTGAAATGCATCCCTGTTTGTTTATGAACATTTTTGAACACATTCTAAGTTGATATCTGAACGAATCATAAGTTGATTTTTGAACGCGTGCACAGTGTACGTGATGTCTCTGCCAAGGGAATCCGCTTCGTATCTAGAAATAAAAACCTTACCCGCAAACAAAAGGGACAAGGCTATACGAGCTGAGCCGAATAAACCCGAACGGATGAATACCAATCACTGTTTGTTTATTTGGTTAACTGGATGTGCGAATGATGACGTCGTTATAATTACTAGCGAAATCCATAGATTCATACTACCGGAGTGGAAATAAACGGCTAACAGGAATAAAAGATAAGACAGATTACATATTTCTCCTCGGTGTATCCAAGAAAATGAAATTTTGACAGAAAATTTCTGCCAGATCGCTGCATTACTAAGGGTCACTTGTATAGTCCCCGGTTAGTAGCCGCTTGAGTTCTGTTCTCGGAATGCGCGGAAAACGTGTTGTACGAACACGTAATAACGCCTAACCGGAGAATAAACGCGGGGTAACTAAACTGGTGATTGTGGTAGGGTTAGTGAAATTAAACGGAAAATAAGTTCTGACGACGGCAGGAATAGTTACAGAATTACTGATGACAAAATTGTTTATTAGAACGAGGAAGCAAATTACATGAAAAAATGATGATTTCAAATTTATATAAAAAAATTTCTTACTACTACTACTTTTCGATCTCATGCTGGAGAACCAGCAGCATATGAATGAAATGTGAAACTATTTCCTAACATAAAACTTTCTGCTTGTAGTAGGCCTAATACGCATTAGATATTGGTACTTTGTGAATCATACTGTGTCTTGGTATTTATATAAATGTGGTAGATAGAAATGGAAATGCCGTGTGGCTAGGGCCTCCCGTCGGGTAGACCGTTCGCCTGGTGCAAGCCTTTCGAGCTGATGCCACTTCGGCGACTTGCATGTCGATGGGGATGAAATGATGGTGATAAGGACAACACAACACCCAGTCCATGAGCGGAGAAAATCTCCAACCCAGCCGGGAATCGAACCCGGGGCCGTTAGGTATGACATTCTGTCGCGCTGACCACTCAGCTGTCAGGGGCGGACAATGTGGTAGATAAAAATGACCATTTGTGCCAAAACAGTCTTGCTTATCTGGCATGTGTTACAACTGATGCAGTATTAGAAAGGCCTAATGCGTTTT
This sequence comes from Schistocerca nitens, assembly GCF_023898315.1. Classification (NCBI taxonomy): domain Eukaryota; kingdom Metazoa; phylum Arthropoda; class Insecta; order Orthoptera; family Acrididae; genus Schistocerca; species Schistocerca nitens. The sequence continues at coordinate 357,638,403 of NC_064615.1, forward strand.
ATCGAGCAGACATTGACAAAATAGACGTAATCAAATCGAGAAACCATACCAGTCTTGGGTACTATTCGTATTAAGAGCTTTTTCAGTACTAGACAATGACATTTTGATTTTTCATTTAGCAAAACGTTCGACGGACTTTGATGAGGTACTAGATTTTTTCGCAGAAAAGAAAGCACACCATGTAAATCTGTAGCAAGATTAGGGAGAATAAATGCTGGGACCTAACGACTGAACAAATGTGTACTGTCTTCCTTGTCTGTTTTCTTTACTGCTTTTATGTTTATATTTGATTTTATGTCGCACGTAAAAGAAAATTATTAGTTAATAGACAACAAAGAGCGCAATTTTCTGAAGAGTTCTTATACTTCTGGTCACAAATAATCCCATCCAGTATTAACTGTGAATTTTTTTAAGGGGGTTAGAATGTCAAACCGGCAGTCTGGGAGCAGGAGAGGCACAACAGTACATTTTAATTTTCACTGTCCCGAATATAGGTTTCATGGCTTCCATTACAAAATATACAAGTATGAATTCCACAAAGGAAATACAGTGTGGTGAGATAGAATAATGCTGTGTGAAGAGGTGTCGCACTCAACTTTGGGACATTTAAGACAAAATAAAATGTCTTCAATTTCGACGTAACATATGTGTTTTATATATCAAACACTCAAGAAAGATGTGCACAACAAAATGAACATAGTTTTGAAAAATAGGTTTTTTAAGTTTTTGACGTCCTCTCTCAAACACTCGAGGCGGACAGGGCGGAAGAGCGCCAGTATCAAGTTCTTGCCCTGTTAGGAAATATCGTAGATCCTCTGCTGTTCCCAAAAAATGGTTTTCTCTGTCTACAGCCGTAAACAGGATTCTCCTGAACCGGGATGCCATCAAGAGCTGTTTCCAAAGTACTGCCGAGTGCCCCAATGAAAACCCTGAGCAAGACGTCCGCCAGAAATATACCTCTATTTTGTGGGCAGTATTGGAAATCTGTTGGGGACAGATAACACAACATTAGAAGGTTGTGATCTGAGCGTCTTGGAGACCTTTAATCAAATGTGTCCTCTAACTGACAAACTTAAACAGAGGTAGAAGGATGGTTTTTATGGCTGCAAGTCAAAGAAACTTTTTGATGGTTTATCTCCTTACTTACAAAAAGAAACTTTCAACAGATTTCAATAACTTTTACTGTATTTTACTTCAGTATTTGGAAAAAGATATAATATTACTGTCAATAATTGATATGAATACTTAGCTGGTTTTTCCTTGGAGAATGAAATTGAATTTAAAGACTTTCAAACTTGAGTGGAAATTGTTAACCTGACACATCACGTTTGTATTGATAGCATGAGTACAGAATTCTCTGATTTCAAAGCTAACTTACTTGAAAGTGTGAACAAGGACAGTCGTGAATATCGAAGTGGTTACGTTTCTTTTCAGCTGTACCAGAGCAGAAAGTGCCAAATATTTATAAGATAATGGGATTCTTGATCAGTATACCAGGATGCAATGCATTTGTTGAAAGAGTGTTCTCATTAATGAATAATAAATGGAATGAGGCAAGAGACAGACGTAGTACAGAACGGATCGAGGCAGAGCTCCAAATTATGGTGAATTTTAATCAACTATGTAAAAATTTTTTTGAAAATGTGAAACAAGACCGTGTATTACCGAAAGATGCGATAACGTTTGCAAAATATCAGGAAAAGTTAGATGAATTTGTGTAAATGTTTTTAGTATTCATAAATAAATCTTATTATTATAATATGTGGAAACACTTATTAGTTACTCATTCTGTTTCTCAAAGAATTTAGATAATTCGAAAATGCTCCGGTTTCTTCCCGCAAAAACGGAGCATCTTCGAAATTGATGCGCTTTTTTCCTCAAATAATCTGACAATTTGTTGTACATGGCTGCACGTTCAGAGACCGTGAACAGTTACAACTGAAAGAAAATCAGCCCTCGGTCACTACTATAACAAATTAACCTCGTTGCGACACTGCTAGGAATGTCTTCCTCAGAATTTAATACAAAGAATGGTCTATAATCTATAACATGGTCACAGAATTATGACAAAGTTTCTTGGCTGCATTTCACGTCAATATTGATTTCTACAAGCTGTCATTTAGTCCTATCTACATATTCATAATGATGTTTTCATGTTTTATCTTACTGTTATAAGCTTTGATGTAGAGAAAATGTTAGGTCGTATGCTACTATCAAACAAACATTGCTCTCCATTATGTACCAAATACTGTTTATTTATAATCATTTCTGCTATATTTCAATGTGAAGTAGCCTAATTGTATCTAAGGCTGCTAGACGGTGCGCTCGTTGCAGTGCCATGTTCCACCTGGCCGCATTTCTTAAAGCGGGCATCTCAGTCCGTTTTGCAACATGCACCACGTAAGTAACGAGCAGCCCTTAGTGGCTTGCCATCACAGTTTTCTTTATCTTAAATATCTTTGTGACTAATGCCCTTTTGGCATATTTATTATTTTATAAATGACATATAAGTACTGCCAGTATGCTATATCATACATTTTTAGTCATAATTCTGTGACCATGTTATAGAATATATACCATTCTTTGTTTTAAATTCTGAGGAAGACACTCCTAGCAGTGTCGAAACCAGGTTAATTTGTTAAAAATAGTGACCGAGGGCTGATTATCTTTCAATTGGATCTTACAATTCTATTGCAGAGATACTTTCGGAGCAGACAGCTGTTATTGAGTCTCTTTTGGCTGAAAATGGAGATATTCATAGGCGCTTGTAGAATGTCTGTGGAGAACTGTCAGTGAAAAAAAAGCTGGATTGTTGGGATAGGCATCTATCATCAGCACAACAATGTCACGCAAACCAATCCAATTTTCCACGTGAGTAGTGGGGCAAAGAGTGTTGTGGCACACTTTTGATATCAAACTGATGTTACAGTTAAGTTGATCATTTAAACAACCCCTCCCCATCTCCCTCTCCTTAATCTATTGTTCTGGTGAGTGGTTTATGTCCCTTTGAGACTGATTTATGACCCCCTGGGAATTGATTTATAACCTCTTGGGGATAAACCATCCTGAGAAAGCCCCCACCCTTTCCCATCCTTCCCCCTCAGTGAGAAGGAACACTTTTTTTGTCACCCCTCCCCAGTTCAATTGTGAGACACTTTTCACCTCTTGGGAAAGCGTCCAGCTCACTCCATCCCTGCCCCACATTGGCTCTCCCCTTCCCATCAGGAAATAGACCCAATCTCTGCTGAACTGTTAGTGTGGAAGGATCTCATCACACGAAATTCAAATCAATGTCAATTGACAGAATAATATATTATTCAAATCAGTTTGTGGGAGATGGAGCTCCTCCCCTCCCCTCCCTCACATGGTAGAGCTCACATCTGCTTCCCGTACCCAACTTTCCATAACTTAATGACTGTAAACACCAAGGAATGGGATGATGTGGAATATATTAGCTGCCATTTTGGCTCACCTGCTTGTGTGTCAGCTGGACAGGAGCCACTGGGAACCAGACAGAGCCACTACAGCTGACAGCTCTATTCACTATGGAACCTTGCAGGCTAATGGCACATCTCATGATTGTGCACACCAGCACACACCTCTAGCATCGCCACAATATGGCTGGTGGAATTACTGTGAAACTGCACATGTGTGAGGTGCCCATCCTCCACGCCATGCAAAGAAACCCTTGTCAGATGCCACATAGCCCACCACTGCTGTGAGACAGTAGTACAAAACCAATGTGAGTAGGATGCAAGTGACTACCCACCAAAGGGACCTCCAATTGTTCTCATTGTCCTCGAGCTATGCATCAAGTTGTGGCATATACTCATTGTTGAAGAGAACATGATGCCAATCCTGAGTGGTCCATTCGGCATGTTGTTGGGCACATCTGTATTGCAATGCATGGTGTTGTGGTTGCAAAGATGGACGTTGGGAGTAAAGTTATGCATCATGCAGTCTATTGTGCACAGTTTGAATCGTAACATGACTTCCTGTGGCTGCACGAAAGGCATTATTCAACATGATGGCGTTGCTGTCAGGGTTCCTCCAAGCCATAGTCTGTAGGTAGCGGTCATCCACTGCAGCAGTAGCCCTTGGGCGACCTGAGCGAGGCATGTCATCGACAGTTCCTGTCTCTCTGTATCTCCTCCATATCCGAACAACATTGCTTTGGTTCGCTCCGAGACGCTTGGACACTTTCCATGTTGAGAGCCCTTCCTGGCACAAAGTAACAATGTGGACATGATCGAACCGCATATTGACTGTCGTGGGCATGGTTGAACTACGGGCAACACGAGCTGTGTACCTCCTTCCTGGTGGAATGACTGGAACTAATTAGCTGTCAAACCCCCTCTGTCTAATAGGCGCTGCTCATGCATTCTTGTTTACATCTTTGGGTGGGTTTAGTGACATCTCTGAACAGTCAAAGGGACTGTGTCTGTGGTCTGTGATACAATATTCACAGTGAACGTCTGTTTTCAGGAATTCGGGGAACCGCAAAACTTTTTGTGATGTGTGTAGTCCACACAGCTTCAATGCTGTTGAAGTAGAAGTCTGCTATGTGCTGCCTGTCCCTGTGCTAGAGGCTAAGTCGCTGCTCCATTTTGGTGACATGCAGGAACTCCACAGCATACAGACTCAAACTAACTGGCATAACAGGCTTAAACAAACTGGCTAAATTGGCCATCTGGTCCAAGGTGGCGATCCTAAATACTGGCAGCTGAGAGGGTATTGGTGGCGCATTTCCAGTGAGTCTTGTCGTTGGCCTCTATCAATACTCTTGTAACCTCTATGCCACATGGTGTGCTAGCGCCAGCATACACCAGCACAGGGTGAAAGTTGAGTAGTGATTTATTCCATACCACTGCATCATGGTCTTGAAATATCTATTGTAAAACTACTGCTACAAGCAGCAGCTGATGCCATGAGCAGTCACAGCCAATCTGTTAGCTCATGGGTATTGTCATAGTATATATACTGTGGGGACTGTTTGCTGACTTTGTTATGCTGGATGAAAACGCCATCAGCACTGCTACACTGAACGTCTACTGTAGGTTTTATAATGGTTTTGCCTTTAGCACTGCACCAGTTTCTGACTTTCCTATGTCCATGAGTCCATTACAGTATTTCACCATACATTTCCAGATCCTTGAATGAATACTTCGCAGTTTTTATGTGATTTAGGAATCTGAGGTTCATTAAACCAGTTGTTTTTTGAAATACCCTGTCTATACTGTATTTTTCTCTTAAATATAAAGGCAACATGCCCAACTCGTATGGTTTTGTCTATCCTAGTATAGTGTTCCCAGTGAAATAATAAGAAAAGACTTAAAAACAGTATTTATAAAGAAGAGACATTTAAAATTTGAATAATAAGTGGTCACTAGCCGCTCAGGCGAACATAAATTTTTCTCCGCATTATAATAATTTCTCTGTGTAAGTCTCGAGGGCAAATAAATATAACAAAATGATCTAAAGAGACGATAAGATGCGCCCTTGTGTTAATTTTTTAGTCGTCTTCACTTCTTCTCTTGTCTCGGTTGCACATAGACGGACATCTTGGAATGCTGGCAAATGTAAGCATATTTGTACTAGTTAAGCAGATAACATATTGATTTAATATTATTGTTCACTTTTAATTTGTAAGAGGTGATCCCAATTTCATGTCCGCCTTCCTTGAATTAACCTGCATTCGAATAATTTACAGTGCAACAATCGCAGCAGCCGATGCAGCCAACGACGCCATTACGTGGCGATATTAACTTATAAAAATTAGTGAAGCGAAAAACTCGCATTGGGACGAATCGGCAGCTTCTCATCCACCATATCAACACTTTGACCTTGCAGTAACACCGGAGTATTCTGGGATGGTGCTTATGTTGGAGACCACTACCAACCTGCACCACCTGCTGTAGGGCCCCCAGCACAGTTCTTCTGAAAGTTGGGGGCTGGCTGTGTGTCTTCGTTACACATATCGACGAGCAGGACGGTGTCCTGCTCCAACATGCTGGTCAGGTGCGTTATAAAATCGCAAGGTGCTGCTGCTACTGCCAGTCCTGACAGGCCAGAGGTTGCTGCAGGTCTTTACAAGTTGGTGGCTGCTGCTGGAGGTCGCTGCTGGTCCAGAGACGCTGGCGGCCGCTGAACAAAGAAGACGGAAGAATAAGGATTTCCAATCAAAGACAAGGAGTTGAACAAAGACATGGAGCCCAATAAAGACATGGAGCAGAACCACATGTACTTACTTTTACGCTTCTTTCATGAGATGGAGGTGGATGAGCATCTTCGCTGCTGTGGATGATTCATGGTTTTTACAAAGACTGACCGGGACTGATTATGCATCCCCATATAGTTTTCCTGCACTCCTATTGGCTCCTACCAATTTTTAGGTGGGTGAGGGGGTGAATGCTGTGTTCCTATTGGTTCCCAAGGCAGCGGTGGAAAAAAGTGTTTCAAGGGACCTTTGTGACAGTTTTGTAAACTAGCCCATTTGAGGCGCATACACGAAGGTGAACACCTCTTGTTCATTCTGTCTGGGGTAGTGAAATAGGACAAAGTTGTTTCCTGCACAACGGATTGACCAGCCTTTCGAAAAAACGTGAACAGCTCCAGCACAGGCAATAGTCTTTTTGAGTTGTGAAAGTCATCTTCAGCCCATCCTGCTGCACTGCCATTATTTGCTGAAAAGTATTCACCCCATGCTCATCGATTATCACCTCCTTCCATTTGTCATGTAGGAGGCTATGGATACAATCCATAGGTGTACGCTTACAGGTAATACATTTATTAAACTCCTCTCTGTCCAACACCAACATCTTCTCAATTGAACACATTATGACAGTAACTTGCCTGGAGGACACTACGTACTGTTACACTGCATTAACGTAATTCCGAATTGAGGTAAAATACCCAGCAAAGTGCATTCTATATTACAACACCTCTCATTTTTTGTAATCATCACACGATCGCTCCACAGTGAGATCCTTTCTGTCTGACCTAGCCAGCTGACACACGTCCCCATAACCCAAAACGCTGGCTGATGCACCACACTTAATTCAATTCCTCAATGCTTACAGTTATTATGCCATCGAAAGTGGGGTGCAGATCTGAGCTCCAGCCAAGTTGGGAAAGGGGAGGAGAGGGATTGGAGGGGAGGAGTCCTGTCTTCCACAAAGTGATTAAATAAAGAATATGTTAGCTGAATTTAACAATATATTATTGTGTCAATTGATATTAATTTGAAGTTCAAGTCGTGAGATGCTTCCACACCAACAGTTTAGCACAGACTGAATCTTGTTCCAACAAATTTCCAGATGGTGGTTGGAAGGGGGAAATGGGAGAGGGGAAGGAAGGGCTGGGGGTTTCCCATGAGTGGGAAATGTGGCTCAAAGCTGAACTGGGGAGGGGTGGCAAAAGAAAGCATCTCTATTCCCAGAGAGGTGGGGGATGAGGAGAGGGAGAGGGAGGGGTGGAGACAGTGAGAGTTTGGGAGAGGGAGGGGTGGGGGTGTACCACAAGGAAAATTCCCCATCACACCCCTTCAGATTTAGTGGTAAAATGGCCTGGTGGATAGCCCATCAAAAACTAACACAGATCAATTGTGAAATAGCATGAAACAGAAACAGTGAATGGTCTAGGATTAAGATATGCAACATCGAGTGAAGTACAAGAACCACGTTATCATGGTCGTGTAGTCATGGTGTTTGGACTACCAAGTGTTCCTTTTTTTTTTCACAAACATATGAACTGTCTGTCTGGTCACTGATGTGTCTGTTTTCCTTCTGTAGTCTTGTCAGTTGTTGTACTATACATTGGTTATAGAACATGATACATGTGGTAAGAATATGTTAGCATTGCTAGTAAATGTGATGAATAGTGAGAGCAGGTGAGATGCCATAAAGACCTCTCACACAAATGAAAACAGCAAATAAACATGTGTGAACTGTGGTACAACAAACGAATTCAAGAGTCATAACTTCCAAAATGGAATGCAAGAGTCATAATATGTGGCACTTGTGTAGAACAAATAGGATTTATGTATATCTGGAGGTCCCTTACTGTTGCAAAGGGATGTTACACTGGGACACAGACACAAATTTGAAGAACGTGAAGAGACACATCAATGACCGGATGATCAGTTCATAATTCTGTGAAAAAAAAAGGTACAACATGGGTTTGAACAGAGATCCCCAGATTCCTCCCCCCCCCCCCCCCATTTTGCAGTCCAACCCATAACCACACAACCATGACGCCTTGCCTTGCACAGTCAGGCGATGTGGCATATTTTGAGCTTGGACTGTTCACTCTTTGTATTTTGCTTCATTTTTACAGTTCAGTATACCTTCTTCTGCTTTCATACTTGATCTGTGTTCCGTTTTTTCAGACTGTCTATTGGGCCATCTTACTACTAAACCTGAGGTGGTGGGATGGGCAGTTTCGCTTGTCAGAAGGATGGAGTATTCCCAGGATGCCATAAATGAATGCCCAAGGGTCCAAAATCAATTCCAAGGGGTCACAAACCACTTAGCAGAAACTAGGTTAAGTGGAGGGGCAGGGATAAGGGTGGTCTAATTAATCAGTTTAATTAACTAGCATATCAATTTGTTATGAAAAGTGTGCCACAACTCTCTTAGCCCAACTACTCACAAGCTTGCTGGTTGCACACAGCAGTGACTCCTGCCGTGTTGGAACCTGTGGATGCTGTCATTCAAGGTGTTTGACAAACCAGAAGTAAACACATCGCCATTCAACTAGACATCCCTGTTGGTAACGCTGACACACACATCCACTAGGTGGGTTACTCAAGGGTGCGTGCCCGTTGGGTTCTTCGTTGTCTAATAGAACACTTTCAAGAGCAACTAAGGGACAATCTGTGCAGAACTGCTTGCACATTACAAGGCTAACTGCGACGATTTTTTGTCGAACGTCGTCACAAGCGATGAAATATGGGTTGGAACCTGAAACAAAACGTAAATCCATGGAGTGGGGCCATACCAACTCTCCTCCAAAGAAAAAGTTGAACGCCACATTCTCAGCCAGTAAAATCCTGGCGATGGTATTCTGGGGCCTGAAGAGGTATTCTGTTTGATGTCCTTCCTCTTGGTACAACGACCAGTTCTAAAGTGTATGGTGCTCTCCTCAAGAAATTGAAGAAATGGATTCAGCATGTTCATCGCCACAAAAATGCAAACATACTTCTCAAAGACGGTGCTAATCACCACGAACCTCGGGTTAAAGGAGGAAAGCTAGCAGTCCAATCATGAAACTTCCTGACAAAACTATGTGCCAAATTTTGACTCGAATGTGAGACCTTTGCCTTTCACGGCCAAGTGCTCTACGAACAGAGCTACTCGAGCACGATTCACTAACCGCCGTGTCCTATTCCAGCACACAGTTCCAAAACGCCACACTCTGCTGCAGATTCTGGAAACATCCTCCAGACTATGGCTAACCATGTTTCCACAATATCCATTCCTCCAGGACTGCTAGTCCCCCAAACTACGAGGAGAGCTTCTGTGAAATTTGGAGGTAGGCGATGAGTCACTGCCGGAAGTGAAGCTGTAAGGAAAGCTCATGAGTTGCATTGGGGTAGCTCAGTTGATAGAGCAATTGCCCGCAAAAGGCAAAGGCTTCTATTTCACAGCATGGTTCCTGCTGTAGGGCGTCTTCTTCATTCATGACCTGGAAGATTTACTTTAACTTCGTGCTCAAATGCACTACCTATCAGCATTTATGTTAAGATCTGTGTGATAATTTTCATGCAACTCAATGTCACTTAGTTACTAGCTCGGCAGCCATCAACATAATCTCCCAGTAGTTGCTGTCTGCAGACCACTATTAAGTAGCGCTTGACACTTAGGACATATACTCACTAAATTTAAAATATTGCAAACAAAACAATCCTGTTAAAAGTTCTATTTTGAGTTCTACAGTAATTTTTGGATACATTTTAAAGAGACATGAAAATGAATTGTAGTACTGCTTAGTGTGAGGCAATACTTGCCCCTTCCCCTTTAGTCTTTCCACACACAGAAAACCATAGCCTACAAAGCAGTTAAACTGTGCCGTGAAACTGAATTTTGCTGCATGACGATGTTTCCCGCCTGGCCTGCTAATCGCACCCAAGGAGGTTAAAATAAAGCCAAGTGCATACGTCAGCTGAAGCAAGTCCGCCATCTTGAGGAGTTCTAGATGTCTGTTTCTCCATTAAAGCCCCATGTTGAACTTACCCTCTTAGTGTCAACGCATTGAATTGACAGTCTGTTCTGAGTATGTACTCTGAACCGATATACTTTCGGGGATGAATACTTGTCTACAGACAGCTGACAACTTAATTTTTTTAACGCTGATTTTCAGTCGGCAAGCTTATTGCACATCGCGGCAAAAGAGCCAAATGCTTTATTACTGTTTTTAGTGAGACCAATACGAACACTTCACCAGGACTCAGTACTTTGAAGGAGGTAAGCTACACTTCTTTGGTGTTTCGGTCGTCTCCCTATATTCTAACCTCCTTGGCCGCACGAGCGAGATTCAGGTCCACATGTCTCGCCAGAGAGTGTGTGGCAGCGAATCCGCAGAGACAGCGCCACCCCGAGACTGGCTCTGGTGGCGCCACACGGCGGTGGGCAGTCTGTAGTATTGAGCCAAAGCGACGACATCAGCCTGGGCTACCGCCGGTGGACACTGAGGGCTGTGGCTGACCAATAGTGACACGGCGCTGCGAGCCTGTATAGCACGCTGGTCAACTTGCTTGTGTCGGCTTGGCTGGGCCAAGGGGTCGCCGCGGGAAACAGCTGACAGTAAGGGTGAGCGACCGTGTCAACTTGTAGCAGCGTCAGAGGTCAGCTGTTGGCAGCGGTTGGCATGTCCTGTGCGACGTGGGGGCCTTGTTGAAGCGTCGGCGGGACTTGCTCTGTATTAGCGTGGCTGGCAAAGCAGTTGGCTACAGTCATCCCTGGCAGTGTCTTCAGTGGTGGCAGAGTGGGCTGAGAGTTTGTTGTCTGCCAACAAGCAAGACAAACCCTCCAGATGAGAGTGCAGTTGAACAGTGAGCGGCATGCAGCGTGGTGACAACAGCAGTAAATTGCAGCGTTTAGCGTGGGGTGTGGCGACCTGTAACGCCGACATCGTTCAGCTGGGGAAGTGTATCGTGTCTTTTCTCTATGTCTAGGAGAAGATGGCAGCTCACAGTGCAGAGGAACAGTGCAGAAGTTGGTTGTGGAAAGACAGTGCAGGGCACAATGTACCATGTGCTTTGGTCAGTTGTAATTACTATTGGCAATCACGGGGAAGTTGACAGAGCACGTCCAACTCACAATGTGATCAAAAGTATTCGGACACCCCAAAAACATACGTTTTTCATATTAGGTGCGTTGTGCTGCCACCTACAGCCAGGTATTCCATATCAGCGACCTCAGTAGTCATTAGACATCATGAGAGGGCAGAATGGGGCTCACCGTGGAACTCACGGACTTCGAATGTGGTCAGGTGATTGGGTGTCGCTTGTGACATACGTGTGTACGCGAGATTTCCGCACTCCCTAAATATCCCTACGTCCACTGTTACCGATGTGATAGTGAAGCAGAAATGTGAAGGGACACGTACAGCACAAAAGCGTATAGGCCGACCTCGTCTCTTGACTGACAGAGACCGCCGACAGTTGAAGAGGATGGTAATGTGTAATAGGCAGACATCTATCCAGACCATCACACAGGAATCCCAAACTGTGCCATGATCCACTGCAAGTACTATGACAGTCAGGCGGGAGGTGAGAAAACTTGGATTTCATGGTCGAGCGGCTGCTCATAAGCCACACATTACGCTGGTAAATGCCAAATGCCAAACGTAAACAATGAATGTTCAATTGTTCAAATGTGTATGAATTCCTAAGGGACCAAACTGCTGAGGTCATCGGTCCCTAGACTTACACACTACTTAAACTACCTTTACTTATACTGAGAACTACACACACACCCATGCCCGAAGGAGGACCCGAACCTCCGGCGGGACTGGCCGCGCAACCCGTGACAGGGCCCCTCAAACCGTAAACATTGAAACATTGAACTATTGAGCTGTGGAAAATATTGTGTGGATTGACGTTTCACGGTACACAATGTGGCGATCCGATGGCAGGGTATGGATATGGTGAAGGCCCGGTGGACCTCATCTGCCAGCGTGTGTAGTGCCAACAGTAAAATTCGGAGGCGGTGGTGTTATGGTGTAGTCGTGTTTTTCATGGAGGGGGCTTGCACCCCTTGTTGTTTTGCGTGGCGCTATCACGGCACAGGCCTGCATTGGTGTTTTAAGCATCTTCTTGCTTCCCACTGTTGAAGAGCAGTTCGGGGATGGCGATTGCATCTTTCAACCCGATCGAGTACCTGTTCAGAATGCACGGCCTTTGGCGGAGTGGTTACGCGACAATAACACCTCTGCAATGGACTGGCCTGCAGAGAGTCTTGACCTGAATCCTATGTTTTGGAACGCTGACTTCGTTCCAGGCCTCACAGACCGACATCAATACCTCTCCCCAGTGCAACACTCCGTGAAGAATGGGCTGCCATTCCCCAAGAAACCTTCCAGCACATGAATGAACGTATAGCTGCGAGAGTGGAAACTGTCATCAAGGCTAAGGATGTGCCAACACCATTCGGTACTGAATTCCAACATTTCCGATGGAGGGCGTCACAAACTTGTAGGTCATTTTCAGCCAGGTGTCCGGAAAAATTTGGAAATTTGTAGTAAGACCTTATGGGACCAAACTACTGAGGCCATCGGTCCGTAAGCTTAACCGCTACTTAATCTAACGTAAACTAAGTTACACTAAGAACAACACATACACCCATGCCCGAGGGAAGACTCGAACCTCCGACGAGGGACCACGCGAACCGTGACAAGACGCTTCAGACAGCACGGCCGTGTCCGGATATTTTTGATCACATAGTGTATATTATTGTGTGGATGTGTGCGCGTCCGTTTGTTGATTCAATTCCCTGTTGTATGGGAGCACAGCTAGGCTTTCAGAGATTAGAGTGTGTTGGAGCTGTTTTCAAATGTTTTGCACAGCCTGGCTTAGGGTGCAACAATTTGATTGTGAAATTGTAAAGACAGCGAGGCCGTTGTTCTATGACAGCGTACCAGAATTAAGTTATTGTGTGTTTTCTTAGTTGGTTTTTCTGGTATTGTATTTCACTTACGTGTATTTGTTGTGGTCAGTACAGTAACTGTAGTTCTGTGTGCTTGCGTTGTCTGTATGAACTACCTCTTTGTAGCAGTAGAAGTGACTGGATGTTTCTTCTGCGATGTTACAGAAAGACTTGGCAAGAATGTGGCCACTGTACATGGTTGCTGGCATCGGTGGTCAGGGGAATATGCGTTCACAACAGGACCAGTTTCCGGATGGCGACGTGGCACTACGAAGAGGGACGACCATCGTGTTCATCATATGTCTCTGGCACAAACTGCGGCTGCACCACAGTGATACAACAAACTGTTTCAAATCGGTTACTTCAAGGACAGCCTCGAGCCAGAAGCCCCGTAGAGTGCAATCCACTGACCCCAAACCACCACCATTTGCGACGTCAGTTGTGTCAAACGAGAGCACATTGGAGTACAAGGTGGCTGTCTGTCGTGTTTTTTGATGAAAGATGCTTCTGCCGCGGTGCCCCAGTGATGACTGTGTGTTGGTTAGGAGGAGCCCACACGAGAGCCTGCAACCACCCTGTCTGCGTGGTAGACACACTGGCACAACACCTAGAGTTATGGATTGGGGCACGATTTCGTATGACAGCAGAAGCACTTTCATGGTTATCCCACACACCCTGACTATAAATTTGTGCGTTAGTCTGGTGATTCGACCTGTTGTGCTGTCATTTATGAACAGCGTTCCAGGAGGTGTTTTCCAGCAGGATAATGTTCGCTGTGTCGAGATGTTGCCTTGGCCTGGTCGATAGCCAGATCCGTCTCCATCTGTTACATATGGAACATCATCGGACGAAAACTACAGCGTCATCCACAAACAGCATTAGCCGTCCCTGTATTGCCCGACCAAACGCAACAGGCATGGAATTCCATGCTACGAACTGACATCCAGCACTTTCACAACATAATGAATGCACCTTTGTATGCCTGCACTCAACATTCTGGCCATTACAGCGGTAGTTAATGTACCAGCATTTCAAATTTACAATGGCTTACCTCTTGCTTACACTAACCTGTGATCTTGCAATGATAATCACTTAAATATGTTACCTAGACAAATTTATTCCCACAATTTCATTATTCTATATTAATTATTTTTGGTGTTGTGATTTTTTCCCGCCGGCCGCGGTGGCCGTGCGGTTCTAGGCACTGCAGTCCGGAACCGCGGGACTGCTACGGTCGCAGATTCGAATCCTGCCTCGGGCATGGATGTGTGTGATGTCCTTAGGTTAGTTAGGTTTAAGTAGTTCTAAGTTGTAGGGGACTGATGACCTAAGATGTTAAGTCCCATAGTGCTCAGAGCCATTTGAACCATTTGATTTTTTCCGTTAATCTCCAAGGTAAAGGTTTCTTCAGCATGTAAGTTATTCTGAACTGGCTGTTGTGCTACTGGAAGTAAGTTTCCTCCTGTCTACCAACTGACTTGCTGAGGTAGTTACTGCGGGACCTGTAGTTTGTAATGGACTCGAAACCACGGTACAGCTTAGTAGTTTTTTGTATTAACAAATCACTGCCACAGGTGAAAGAAGCGATGACTGACAACCTTACAACACAGTAATGACTGGAAACACAAACTTTGAATCTATAGTGTACTAAGCGAGCGGCTCGATAAGAAAAGTAACCAGCAGAAGAGTGCAACCAAATTGTAATGCCGGTTATCTGTACAGGATTAAAAGCCGTGTTACAGTAGTAGGAAGAAACGTCAGCGTGTTCAGCCTTACAAATTATTTATTGTACGTATTTATTGTACTAGCTTCCGCGTGTCCAGATTTAACGATACATTGAACAGTAGTTGCATAATCTTAAAAATGATGCATGATGCACAATTTCCGGACCAGTTAATTATTGACCAACCTGTATTAAGTAATCTCTCCAAACTGGAGCATAACAATGTTCTTCGCGTACATACAGTGCCTTTACTGTGTACCAGTGTAAACTTGTCAGAATTATGCATGGAAGAGCGTAGAATCCTAGCTCCAGAAAGTGAACTTAATCCCGTAATAATCCAATTCGCCCCTCAGCAAAGTGTACCACAGCGCAGAGATTGTGCAGGCAATCTAATTACTCTCTAACGAAGCGCAAAATACGGAAAGGAAGTCTGTAGCAAAATTCTGGGTTTCGGTCGTCATAATGAAACGCAAAGTTAGCTGCAGACTGCAGGCTGGCGCGAAATCCGTAGCCGAGCAACGAACTAACGTTTCCTTCCTGCCAGCCAGCCGGCCGGGCTTGTCTATTCAGGCCGCCAGACGCGAGGAAACTTGGTCGGAATTAATGAAGTTTCCCCGGACGCGGCCGGCCCTCCACAACTTGCACGGGATTGCGAGTATGCCAATTTCCTGCAAAGATGCAGGCGACGTCGCCGAGGAGCCAAAGGCCGCACAAGATATCGCTGTTGCGAAATTTAATTTCAACGTGTTGCGTTCCGACGCTGGAGAATTTCATTTTCACATCCGGTTCCCCACACCCTTACTTATAAAAACCAGGGTGCACCTTATGTTGTTGAATCTTTACTGAAGTCTCCGGTGTATAGTTTCAGATTTTGTGTTCTTCACGTGTCGTAATCTTCGATACCTTTTAGCGAAATCTACGAGGGGCAACCCATTTTTTTTCCTCAGCCGGTTTCGGTTGGAAAAATGCGTAATTTGGGGTAGGGCATCGTGGAATTTTCTCACTTGAGTCCTTATAGATTCACGAAGTTTCGATAGGTGGTGGCGTTTACATAGCCTCCAAAAATACGCCTGTAATAGAGGTGCATTCCAAGCAGAGAGCTGTCACTGAATTTCTTTTGGTTGAAAATCAGAGCATCGCAGATATTCGTAGGTTCTTGCAGAATGTCTACGGAGACCTGGCGGTGAATAAAAACTCGGTGATTCGTTGGACGAGGCGTATGCCATCAACGCAATAAGGTCGTGCAAATTTGTCTGATCTCGCGCGTAGCGGCCGGCCGCATATAACTGTGACTCCTGCAATGCTGGACCGTGCGGACACTCTCATTCGAGTTGATCGACGGATCACAATGAAACACTTCGCTGCACAACGGAACCTCTCTGTTGGTCGAACTGACACCGTCCTAATCCAGCTGGGGTACTCAAAAGTGTGTGCCTGCGGATACTTCGCCTCCTAACAGAAAACCATAAAGAGCAACGAAGCACGATATGTGCGGAATTGCTTGGATGATGGAGAGGTTATTAATGCATCAGTTGGCTCCGACGTCGACCAATAGAGTGATAGAATGCTGGCGTACAGGCCCTCCGACTAAGGTGGCGTAAGGTCATCGCACAGAACGAAGAATATGTTCGGAAAATACGGTTTTGTAGCCAAAATAGTGGGGAATAGTATGGTGAATTGGAATCTTGAATAAAACCAACCTGCTTTCAGCAAAAATGTGTATCATTACTTACTGAATGCTCCTCGTAAAAGCAACAAGATGAGGCTGATAATTGATCACACGAACAGCTAATTATCTGACGTTCATTGCTTACGTATTCTCGTGATTTATGGCGCCTTACATGGAAGAATGATTTCTTACAAGGTTAACTCTGTGCAAGAGGTCGTGGAGAGTTCTAAGCGTTCTATTCTACAAAACGTGGACTTAACCATCATTGGAACTGTTCACTATTCAGCCTAGCAACCCCGAAGACAGTGATATTGTATCTTTTTATTTTTACATGTCATTTATTACCCTCCTTCTACTACGTCGGCGTTATAGATTTACTAGCAATATAAGATGTCTCAAACCTTTTGGGTAAAATTGAAACAGGTTCAAATGGCTCTGAGCACAATGGGACTTAACAGCTGAGGTCATCAGTCCCCTAGAACTTAGAACTACCTAAACCTAACTAACCTAAGGACATCACACAGATCCGTGCCCGAGGCAGGATTCGAGCCTGCGACCGTAGCGGTCGCGCGGTTCCAGATTGCAGCGCCTAGAATCGCTCGGCCACATCGGCCGGCTTGAAACAGGTGATGATGGGTCCACGACCAATTATATTGAGATAGGCAACTAAAGGTCAGAAATGCATATTTATGGGTTACGAACATACCCGGCGTACACCGCATAACAACAACATAGCTCATGGAAACTGTTTAAAGTGACGACCGTCAGTTTCAATGCGTGTAGCGTAACGGCGCATGAAGTTCTGAAGGATCTATGGTGTCTCCTGTACCAGGAGAAAGGTAACTTGAAACCTAGCAAGCAGGTCCTCAGCCGTTTCTACGGTAGTTTCGTACACCAACTGCCTGACGTTACCCCAAAGGAAAAAGTTCAGAGGTGTGAGATCCGGAAATCGTGCTGGCTATGGGACGTAATCTTACCTTGCAATCCAGTGATGAGGGCACGTCTTGTTCAGGTGCTCGCGGATATCAACATCGGAGAGAGCTTGTGCACCGCCGTCTTGAAACCACATCCTTTCGCAGACAAGAAGGGGTACAGTCTCCAAGAACACCTCGCAGGAACGCCACGTGACGTGGACCAGACGAACGGGGAGGCAAAAACTAATGTCGTATTAGGTCATCTTAGACGTAGGCCCCCATATGTTGACAGGGAAGCTTTGGTGTTGGCTACGGATATGGGTGGGTTAGGGATTGTCCTCACTGCAGGCGTGCAATACCTCCACTGAGACTGGCGGTCGTCGCTTTGAACAGTTACTATAAGCTACGTTGTTGTATGCTGTATAAGTACGTAACACAATAAATATGTATTTCAGACTGTTGGTTCCCCGTCTCAATATAATCGGTTGTGGACCCACTATCACGTTTCAGTTTAACAAAACGTCTGAGACACCTTGTGCAACGATTTTCCGTTACAAAGTTTGGTAAATTATACGAAGCGTTTGTGGCACTAAATGTAGCACACACCGATCTATATACGGCGTGTAACAAAATAATACGGACAATATTCAAAGGGTGGTAATTTATGTCTTAAAGAACCGATATTGGGGGTAGAAGCCAATGGCGAGGAAAGCTATTCAACGATGCTTTACCGAGTCAAAATTACAGGTGACAGCACCGACTGCTTGGCCACCCCTTTGGAACGAACGTGAGTTTGAACGCTCTGCATTTTTGCTGTGACAGCCGTATAATCGTTTGGCGCCGTGTGACGTAGTAGTAGTAGTTTTATTCACGCGTGTATCAATTTTATGACGACAATGGACGCATTGTGGAATAAAGTTTTACGAAAAAATATATGTCAAGTAACTATACAGACAATTGCATATTTACAGGACGACTATGTAAAGAGAAGTAGCAGAAATAAGATAAAAATAATGGCTCTGAGCACTATGGGACTTAACATCGATAGTCATCAGTCCCCTAGAACTTAGAACTACTTAAACCTAACTAACCTAAGGACATCACACAACACCCAGTCATCACGAGGCAGAGAAAATCCCTGACCCCGCCGGGAATCGAACACGGGAACCCTGGCGCGGGAAGCGATAACGCTACCGCACGACCACGAGCTGCGGACGAAATAAGATTCGTCGAAAACTTTCTACCGAAATTGGAGCCCACAAAGTAGACGAAGTGAAGGAATTCTGGTACTTTGGAAGCAAAATTACCTATGACGAACGAAGCAAGAAGCATATGGAAAACAGACTAACAATGTAAATGAGGGTGTTCCTGTACAAAATAAGCCTACTACTATCAATGATTGGCCTGATTTGAGGAAGAATTTTCTGAGAATATGCATATGAAGCACAACAGTTTATGGAAGTGAGTCATGGACTGTGGGAAAAGAACAGAAGCGAAGCGTTTGGTAAGTGGTGCTGTAGGAAGATGTTGAAAATTTGGTGGGTTGATACGCAATGAGGTACCCGCAGAATCGACGACGAAAGAGACGCACTGCCAGACAAAAAACAGTGCAGCATCAAGAGGGGTAAGACGAAACCAAATGAAACTTTATAGATTGAGAGGAAATATGATGTTATTTCGGTGATTACAAAATCGAGTCATATTAACGAAAAATGTGGCAGTATGAGTCCACAAGGCCGCATTAGTGTTGTTCGTGTTTAGTGTTGTTACCAGGCCTGGTATGGTATACCAGGGGTGTAAACGGAGTCAGATGTTGACTGATCCCTGTGAAAGACACGGAGACACCACGTCCTCATGTGAAATAGCATCATCGGCTTCTGACGGAGTTTTAAAAGGACGTTATCGTGCGTCCCAATTTGGCCCGCTGTTGGAATCTTGCAGTATTCAGATTTGTTCAGCTTTCGATGTGTCAGTGGCCCAATGTCGATCTGCATCGGAATGTAAGCGCAGTCATACTTGTCATCACGGTTCCAGTCTACCACGTCTGACAATCAAAAGTCAGGATCGCTGTGTTGTCCACCAGACAGGTCATTACCCTTTCACATTTGCATTTGTCATCCTAGAATAAGTAATCGACTTCTTTACAACATCCTACACTTTTTGTCGGAGAGTAGCAGTAGCCGACTAGGGATTACAGTCCCATTTGTACGCTGCCGATAAAACAACAGTCCAAACGGCCATGGTTGGAGTGATGCCGTTACTAGGAAGCACGGGCTGCTGATGACTGGCGTCGCATGGTGTCCGCCGGTGAATCACGGTTCTGCGGTACTTCAGATGATGATCGTCTCCAAGTAAGGCAGCGAGCTGGGGAGATGTCCCGTTCTTCAAGTGGAAGAGGAGGAACATTGTTCAAAAAGATTTTGGGCTTGCAGCCGGTCGTCGTAAACTTCATTGCAATGAAATTTACGACGACCGGCTGCAAGCCCGAAATCTTTTTGAACAGTTGATTCGCCGGGAAAATTTCAAATTTTACAGGAGGAACATACTCCTGATGTAATAGTGTGAGAACAACTAGGGTTTGACTTCTGGACACAGCTGGCAGCGCGGTGGTCTCGCGGTTCTAGGCGCTCAGTCAGGAACCGCGCGACTGCTACGGTCGCAGGTTCGAATCCTGCCTCGGGCATGGATGCGTGTGATGTCCTTAGGTTAGTTAGGTTTAAGTAGTTCTAAGTTCTAGGGGACTGATGACCACAGATGTCAAGTCCCATAGTGCTCAGAGCCATTTGAACCATTTGAACAGCTGGCAGCGAATTAGAGAACTCTGACAGCACAACGGCACGTCATGAACATATCTGCGTCTTCACGTGTTACCGCTCATTCGACTGCATCGCCGAGACATTTTTAAACAGGACAATGCTTGTACACACATCACGCAGACAGTTCATAGGAACACGTGCCACCTGTGTGCATGCAGATTGCTACTGAGAGACCCGACAGGCATTATGGTAGTGCCATTCTTGTGGGGCCCGGTCTAGCAGTCCTCACAGTGTCTCTAACAGAGGAAAACGATACTGACATCCTAACGATTGAGCTGAGCAGTTTTACAGTGATATCCGTTCACAAGCCTCCTGGAGAAAATTCAACTTCAGTTCCCCCCCCCCCCCCCCTCCCCCTCCTGAATTTTCTAAATCAGGGCTCTCACTTCATCGTGGGCTACTTTAACAGCCTTAGTGGCGTTTGGGATTACGAGGATGATTGCGTAAACGGAGAGGATGTACTGAAGTGTGCTGATTGCAGAAGATTAATCCTCTTATGTGACTGCAAATTAGCACCTTCATTTAACACTGGCCGCTGGAAAAGAGGATATGCCACGACCTGCTTTTACTCAGTGACACCGTTTGTCATCGCTGTGTGACGACTGTATCATTACCTGTACCTGGTATCCAGCATAGACCAATCTGCCGTCATGTGATTGCAGCCGTCAAACCACAGGTGATCCTGTTCCGTAGGCCGTTCAACTTTAAGAAGGCCAACTGGAGCAGTTTTGCGTAATCTCTGGATGAGGCAATACTACGCATCGAACCCGTACCAGACTCCTGCAGTCGTTTTGTAGCCGCTGTGAAGAGGTGCTCTCGCGCTTTGAGGCTGTCTTACAACATACATTCCGAGAATGTACCAAGAATGAACGTCAAAACCTGCAAAAATACCGTACGCTTTTTGATGAAGACTCATTCAATATGGATACAATAAAATAGGGACAAACACTATCCCAGGAATTGGCGAAAGCCAAAAAAATCGATGGATTGAGATGTCTAAGAGTAGCAGAAAAGCTTGACAACTGGTCAGACGACTCAGTAATGATCCCGCTACGTCCAAAATAAGACTCAACGTTACCCCAAATGAAGTCGCCCACCAAGTGCTACCGAATGTGAAAACAGAAGGAAAAAAGAAAAACATAGGGATTACCCAGATACAGAGGGATTACATCGAAAAACAAACGTGCTGCCCATTAAGTGTACTTTGGAAGAACTGAAAGCTCTATTGAAAAGTGTAAATCCGGGAAGGCGCCAGGACCTGACGATTTATTGGTGAAGCAGATAAAGCGTTTTTGGCCTGCGACTGTGGGATGACTACTGCAATTCTGTAATAACTGTTTAACATGACATCAGATTCCTAAAATCGGGATCATCGCCATACTGAAACCCGGCAAACCAGCTTGCGATGCTAAGAACGTTCGCCGTATATTTCTTTTGTGTCATCTTTATAAAATCCTGGAAAATATATTGCTTAATCGTCTTCGCCCTGTCACTGAGCCTCAACTGATCCCACAACAAGCTGGTTTTAGACTCAATAAAATTTTTACAGCACTAATTCTCAATTTGAAATATCGAGGATGGTTTTGAGGGGGGTATGGTTACAGGGGAGGTATTTGTGGATCTCTCCGCAGCTGTGTAGCACAATATCATGTTGCACAAACTACATCAATTAACGGGAGATAATGACTTTACCAGCTTCATGAGAACTCTCCTTCAGAACTGTAGATTCTATGTCGAGCTAGATGGCAAGAACAGTAGATGGATAATACACAAAAGTGGTCTGCCCCAAAGAAGTGTCCTAGTACTTACCTCGTTTAACAATCAGTAGCAGCGATCAGCCATAGCCTTTTAACACAAAAAGCTTCAACTATGCTGACGATCTGACGCTGCCGGCCGTTGTGGCCGAACGGTTCTAGGCGCTTCAGTCCGGAGCCGCGCTACTGCTACGGTCGCAGGTTCGAATCCTGCCTCGGGCATGGATGTGTGTGGTGTCTTTAAGTTAGTTAGGTTTAAGTAGTTCTAAATAAAGGGGACTGATGACCTCAGATGTTAAGTCCCATAATGCTTAGAGCCATTTGACCATTTTTTGATCTGACGCTAATATCTCAAGCCAAAGATTGCAAAACAGCAGAGAGGCATCTAACAAATATACTTCATTTTCTCTCGGCATACTGCCAAAATAACTACCCAAAACCGAATACGGCTAAACAGAAAGTTAAAGGTCATATGGGATGGCATGGAGCTGGAACACTGTCATAATCCAAAATATCTACGCGTCACGCTGGACCATGCACTGATATTTAGGAAGCACTGCGTAAACACAAAACAAAAAGCATCCACCGCAATAACAGTATCAGAAAGTTCACAGTAGTGGGTGGGGCGTCCAACCAACACTTCTCACAACGTCGGCACTTGCATTATGTTACTATTGAGCTGAACACGCCTGCCCTGTTTGGTGCTGTTCTGCCCACGCCAGGTATGTGGATCTTTCACTCAACAGGACATGTAGAATAATTTCAGGATGGTCGAGGGCAAAGCTTCCCTACAAACTCTACAGCATGGTGGGTATAGCCCCACCAGGTATAAGACGGGAAGTTGTCACGAACACAGAGAGGCGCTAAGTTGAAGTAAACACTGCTCAACCGCTGCCAGGACACCAACCTTCCCTCCCGTAAGTGAGCTAAAATCTAGGAGGAGCTTTCTAAAAACTTCCGTCAATGACAGTACATCAACTCAAGGCCACGACGAAACCTGTGGACCAGCAGAAACCCAATCGCATCATGGATCACACCTTCGGAGCTGCCTCCTCCCTCCCACCCCCCACCCCCCACCCCACCCGTTCAGGCGAAAATCTGCAGTACAGAACGTGGAAGTCCCTCAACAGACTCAGAAATGGGTTGGCTAAGTGAGCTTTCTTGGGGACCCATCAACTTTATGCGAATGTGGAGCAGAACAAACCACCAAACATCCTCACAACTGACCTCAGTACTCAGTTTCCTGCACGTTGGAGGACATATTGCGGGCCAGGGACAATGCCGTCGAGGCTGCTAATTTTATATTATATTTAGCGTTTATAGTTTGTTTAGTTATGACTATTATTATATAACTCCAATTACCTCACATCTATATTTCCTTTGTATATATTAATTTTATATATTTAGTCTGTTTTTCTCTTTTTGTCTATTTTTTATGCAACACTTCTGATGCAAATAAATAAAGTGCGACACTCAGCAACAGTGTGAATAGTTCGACCTGTATGTTGATACAGGTTGACAGTGGACACCGCACACATAGGTCACTAGAAGAGCGTCGTTGTCTATAAAGGCGAGTAATGTACCTCGTCTTTTGGAGACGGACTGGTAACTGGTCTGAGATCGCGATTTGTAACGAACAGAAGCTTTTATTACTTGGTCGTAGCTGGGCATCATTACGTCAGTGGCGGGGTTTCTTGCCAAATCGATGAGCTAATTAAAAAGAAGGACAAAGCAAAGCTTCAACAAGGGAAAGACGTGCAGTGAAATTAAATATGAAAGGATATTGAAAATCGAAAGGACCATAAATTGAGGTAGCCACATCACACAATTACATTCGCCAACTCACAGTTACGAGCCGTTTGGCGATTTGATTTCCTACTGTAGGCCAGATATTATACATAACAAACATACCAAGAAATCCAATAAAGATAACGAAATCGAAAGCCGGTCCCTACACAGAGAGAGAAAATGAAACCTAATTGCGAGAGTTGAACCTCGAAAATGGAAGAGCCACGGAAATGGAGATGCATTAGCATATACAGCAGCATCACATTATTGCAGTACTGCTGATGGACCCCCGGTGCTAAATGTGAGCGGAGTATTCGGGGTGACTACTTGAGAGCAACTACCATAGTTGTCAAAAGCTCCCCATAGCCAGTCATGTTACCCGTCAGCTATCCAGTCTGTGTATGATGCTGCTTTTAAGGTGATGGAGAGCCAGTCGTATCCTAAGATGATGTTACCTTCTGCTTTGCGACTACCTGTCGTCTTCAAGTAACTGCATACTACTGGGGCCTGGAGATCGTCTCTCCATGCTTTTGTTGCCTAGGGTGTCACCTCGCAGAACGCTTCCGCGAGAGCAAAGGGGTACCCGTAGCCAACGTAAGCTGGGAAGGAATCACTAACGGTTCCTGTGCCCTCAGACCAGCGGTGCGACTCTGTGTATCTGAAGTTTAGGCTGCAGGGCCTGTTTGGGCGCCAGTTCTTCGAACGCGTCGACAACTGCTATCCCTGTGCGTCAGCTTGCCCTCTTCTCAAGTTTGAACATTATAACTCCAACTATAAGAAAGCTCACGATACTGAGTGAGTTTTACATTAACTGAATAGTGAATGAGAAAAATGTTTAGTCTTAGTCCCCCCCCAGTCGGTAGTTCACCGTGCAGGAATCACATCGGTGGTGTCTGTTGATCAGAGAAAACTAGTTTTGTTACTCCGCTTGACTGATTTTAATGTTGTTCATTTTTAATTACACAGTTGATAGATCCGTTGATGGTGCCCACGAACTCGTCACCTCGTCAGCAGCAGGAATCTGTATCGGATTTTCTGGATTAATTTTATTTCACTCTCTCTGTTTCCTGGTATGGTTAAAGGGCAGTCTTGGTTAGTTTGCCACCTGCAGTGTCTGCCCACTGGAGTCCATGGGTTACAGTCTGCAACACGAGTCCTACCTTGCTGCTCGTTGCCCCACACCATAGGAGAAATGCAAGTGGTTTCGTGTCTTCACTGGTTCACGAGAAATCTTTCGTCGATGGCACTTGAAAGTGTTAGCAAAGCCCCGCTTGCTGTAACCATTTTCTCTAAATAGACGTATTAAGTGCTGCAATTAAGAGTGTAGGTGCTACTTGTCGGGAATAGTGAGGACCATTTTCTTGTGTACGAGGTTGTGAAAGATATTTCAGTTCAAGTACCGAATAAGCCGAGCGGGATTAGCCGAGCGGTCTGGGCGCTGCAGTCATGGACTGTGCGGCTGGTCCCGGCGGAGGTTCGAGTCCTCCCTCGGGCATGGGTGTGTGTATTTGTCCTTAGGATAATTTAGGTTAAGTAGTGTGTAAGCTTAGGAACTGATGACCTTAGCAGTTAAGTCCCATAAGATTTTACACATTTTGAACTAGTAGCGAATAATGTGTTTTGGTTTCCTGTACACCGAATGAGCAAGCCAGCCTCCTGCATTTCGCTCAGCTGAAATATTCAAGAATTGTAACTTGCCATCCCTCTCCATCTCGACAATAAATTAAATTTTTTTGTTGTAAATTTAATTTTTTGTTTTTATAGATGGCAAATTTATTGAAAGGTATGACCGGTTACGATGGTACCCACAATCAACTTTAGATCATAAAACCATAGTTTCCGCGAGGAACTCGTCACATATCGTATAATCAACCTACTGAGTTTTGATGACACACAAGGAGCCCCTGAGTGCGAGGTCGCGAAAGGCCAGTGATGTTTACGGCATTCAACGCCCCACATATTGTCTACCACGCAACGACAACATTGCTGCTAGTGGCTGGACGTATACAATGGTGAGCACAGCAGGAGGTTACGGAGCGTAGTTGAACTATTAGTCGACGAGTAATTTATAACAGTGCTTGTTGGGGTTGATACGAAGCAGAGCAATAGCAACGATTAACAAAGTAAACATTGAATGGCATCTACAACGACAGTTGCCGAAGTTGACATTTCGTCAAAAGGGAATCCAAGGAATTTCGCAGAGTGGGAAAGAAGTTGCAGATGAAGTATTAGCGTTTCTGCAAGATGAGTCAGTGGGACGTGTGCTGCCGCCCGCATCTCGTGGTCGTGCGGTAGCGTTCTCGCTTCCCACGCCCGGGTTCCCGGGTTCGATTCCCGGCGGGGTCAGGGGTTTTCTCTGCCTCGTGATGGCTGGAGGTGTTGTGTGCTGTCCTTAGGTTGGTTAGGTTTAAGTAGTTCTAAGTTCTAGGGGACTGATGACCATAGATGTTAAGTCCCATAGTGCTGCCGTATACTCTCGGCTGTGTCGACAGCGTAAACGAGGAGTACAGCGAGGGCGATACCTGCTTAACAAGGGAAACTGATACTGAACAGGTGTCGAGGCATGTAGTTCTTCATCCTGGTCGAACAGGGGGACACAAATTCCGTCTCCAATGAAACGTAGTGAAAGGCAGTCATTGTACTAGTAGCACGTACTTAACATAATTGTGTACATGGAAGATCATCCGCAGCATAGTAAAAAACAATTGTGAACAGATTTAGAATAAGTTTGCATAAGAAAAACTAGGAATATTCATGGGAGGACAAGGCAAACTTGTTACAAAAACTAATGTTTTGCGCGTTTCAAGGATGTTCGATACAGTTTACAGGGTGTGTTGTGCACATAAATTGCGTGCGATATAGATTACAGTGATTTCAAGGGAAGCAGTGGAAGACTGCACAGCTTCAAACAGTGCTACAGAGTTGTAAGACGTAAGAAAACAAAATTTCAAACAAAACGTCAACTTGACGGAGCACAGCAAACTGCAGAATTGGCCCGAAAATTTATGTATGAGATAAACGAACTTATCCCATAGTTCAGTACAGAATTTAATTTCAACTCCGAATAATCGGTATTTGAAGAGGAAATGCATATGAAAGGAACCGTTGAGGTTAGAAGTACCAAGAGAATTGTATCAAGATCAATTAACATTAGTGTTTTAGACGTCATTATACAATTATCGCTACTATTAGTCTGGATGTAAATTGGCTGAATAGTTATTTATTGTGCTGTGAGAAGTTGAAGTAGCTCTGCCCACTAAGATTCTTTCTCATGTGCGTGATCTTGCAAGGGCAGTAGGGATTATTTGTGACAGCAAGCAAGAGTTGGAAAATGGATGTGAAAGGACTATAACTGTGGTATGAGTACTACTTTTGGCCAACAGCTGTTCAAAATAACTTACTTTTGCTTGACTCCTGGTCTACGTGTAAAAATCGTTCTCCCTAGAGCAAACTATCACTTCTGAAAAGTGGTTGACATTGTGGTTCATACCACCTGGAACCACTGGACAAGTTCAGCCTCTGGATGTTTGTTTTTCCGTGCCTATAAAACATATTAGTAGATTTTTTAGCGGTTCTAGACCACCCTCTAGCTCATTTCCGCAATTTTTTACTAATCCACCGATTTTTTACATTCCGTCTATTTACCTCTTTCCAATTATTCTGAACTTTAGCTCAGTACCTCATGTTCTGACTATCTCCACCGATTTTAGCTATTTACCTCATTTTTTCGTTCCCCAACTGATTTCTGAGTTCTTTATTTCATATATGAAATGAAATGATCGTATGGCATTGTTGGCCGGGAGGCCCCATGCGGGGAAGTTCGGCCGCCGTATTGCAAGTCCTTTTTAGTTGACGCCACTTCGGCGACTTGCGAGTCAATGATGATGAAATGATGATGAACACACAACACCCAGTCATCACGAGGCAGAGAAAAATCCCTGACCCCGCCGGGAATCGAACCCAGGACCCCGTGCGCGGGAAGCGAGAACGCTACCGCAAGACCACGAGCTGCGGACTATTTCATATAAAAGATGAATGTAAGAAAAGAAGTGCATGTCAAGTTCACCCATTTTTACTTCATTCTATAAAAAGGTGAACATAAAAAAATAAATAAAATAAATTGGTTAACGAAGGTAAATTATTCGAATTCGTATCGTGAACTCATCATGAAATTCACTGTTTTTTCTTTTAAGTTTCTTCATTCCTAGATATTTTAGTTTCATTTGTCATTTTCCAATTATTTCAAATTCCCAACCAAAAATTAATTTGGGATATCTATTTGGTAAAATAACTTTAAAATCATCATTAAGCTCCATACAAGTTTTTTCTCCATATCTAATAATTAAATATTCACATCCAGTAACATTTATAAAACATTTGTCTCTAGATCACTTTTTTTAGCTCTTTTGAGACACTTACATTGTTGAGGTTCTTGCTTAGAGTCTCCATTTATATAGAAAAAAATATTATTAGATTTATGTCGAAAAAATTTTATTAGATTTTTATAATTTGTAATATCCATATGTTAATGTATTTACTCGATTTTCCAGGACATGTCCTTGTTGTCATGTGGGCCCAGCACATTCTTGTTTATTTCAACTGTGAAGATTTCATGTTTTCCTCTTCGAATCAAATTAATCCTTCTGTACTCTTCTCTATTGTTGAACAGGCAGTATTTATAATCTTCGAAGCTGATTCTATTTTTGATCACCCATTTCATAACTCCTTTTGATTTATTCTCCACCTCGTCGCCAACTTTGTAGGTGTACATCTTCGCCCTTAGGCCACAGAACTCTTACATTATTTTTCCATTACATTCATCTTTCATTTTTCCAACAACTTACTTGTTTACTTGTGGAATACCATAAATATTGTCTGCTGGATAGTCACTTGTATCAAATTCATCAATCATTGATTTCATCTCTTTGTAGAAACCTTCTGTTTTAATATTGTAAATGTAACTGTTTGTATCTTGATAGCACAACTACTCTGTAGTGAAAATCATACATCAGTTCTTTATACAGATCAAGTATACACATTCCAATATAGATAGGCTTATTAAATGTGATTTTTGTCTTGATCACTGAATGGCCGCAAGATTTTCATTAAATATGGTTCTTACTTTAAAGTTTGGCTTAGCTACAAGTGTATCATATAGGTAAGAAAATCACATCGCTATAGTTTCAACTACCCCATTTCAACTACTTTTCGAAAACAATTAAATTCTATGTCTTTTATGAATAATTTTGCATCTCTAATTGTAACTACTTTTTTGCAAGCCTAATAAATTTTTTCTCTATAAATGGGAGTTGAAAATGAAATTTCTACTACAAAAAATAGTAAATAGTCTATAACAGAACTTTTGGGAAATAAAGTAAAACTTACTGAAAATTTGAATAATAATAATGTTGTTACAAATATTGGAGATATAAGATACACAAATGAAGAATAGAAATTAGAAGAATTTAAACCAATCACAACACCATTTTGTGATAGTATTTTAGTTGTTAAAATAACAAATTTTATAGATTGCGAGGGAGAAATGAAATAATGGAAAATTTATTGTGAAAAAGGAAGCATGTCATGCTTTTAATAGTATTTTTACATCTAGATTTTCTAAATTTAATTTAGCAAGACAAGGAGTTAAAGCAATAATTCCATGTTTATTAGATTCCAAAACACAAACAATTGAATGTACTAAACATATTATTAGCAGAGATATAAACATTATAGAACAAAAGTATAAAAATCCTGTTGTTATTCCTTACAAAATATAATTAGCATATCTTAAACTCGATACACTTTTAAGAGAATTGCCAGAAATTTTACAAGAACTTAAAAAGGAACACTATTATTTATTGGATTTAGACATAACACAAGATTTTGCAGGGATTTTTAATAATGAAGAAATGTGCAAATACTTAAAAAATAATTTTAATTTTCGAATGCAAGGAGAATATCAAGAGGAATGTAATGTAATAGTTAACAACAACAATTCTGTTGGAAAAGACTGTTTAACATGGATAAATTCTAATTCCAGATTTAAAATCTATAATAAATTTATTTGCCAGTTATCAAGTCCTGGAAATAATAAACAACTTGGTAAACATATTACAGATTTCTTAAATTGTCCAGACAGTAGATTAAAGGAAACATATGTTTCTAATTTAGCTAAAGAAAATGTAATTACAAGGCTGGAAGCAACAATTTATAATTACATTATTCCAGATTTCCAAAGAGAACAGGAATTCTATCCATTAACAGATTGCTTAGAATTAATAACAAACAACAGGAAATATTTCTAGAAATCTCCATTTTATTCTGTTCCACTCACTAAAATGTGGCAAAAATTAACAGTCACTCTAAAAACAGTTGTTGTCTTATTTACAACAATCTCTTGCAATTGGGACAAGAAAAATATAGAAGAATTAACTGGAATACAAATAAAAATTAATACATAAAATAAAGAGGAAAGAGAAAAAAACGATTAAATTTGTTTTATCTGCTTTTAGTTTTAAGTTGTTACCTACTAACTGTACAGAAATTTTCGAAGAGACAGACGTGCTTTATAAAATCTGGAGAAACATTTTTTCTAAATCCAATAGTCTGTTTTCTGCAATACCCAAAGAAATAAATATCGAAGAATTGGGATTAATAGAAACAAGCAATATTATTCCATTTGTGTGTAGAAAAAGAATAAATATAACCAATAAACTTTCTCCATTTACTATTCGAGAAATAAAACCAATTAATACACTGTATTTACAATCTACTAAAAAACGAGAACAAGAATTAGAAAATTTAAGTAAGCAAGAAAGAAAACTAGAATATTTGGATAAAACACAATCTTTAAAGGAAGAATACAAAAATACTTTGAAGAAGGAACAAAAAATAAGAGGTAAGGAAGAAGAAATAAAAATAAGTTCACATATGTTGGCATACTGGGTGAACAAAAAGGCAAGAAATCTTTATATATTGTTAAAGGTCACAATAAAAATAATTTTATAGATATAAGTAAAGACAGAGAAAATTTTAAAAAAGGATTTGTTTGTATTCCATACAGTAGTCTTCGACAAGAATTAGAAATTTTTTGCCATTGTAAAGAAGAACTATTTTTGGAAATAAAAACAGATGGTCTTTCAAGTTTTAATGGACCTCGTTTCCTAAAGTAATTTATTAAAAACAATAACGATTTTCGAAGACAGAGATAGTTTATTGTATAAAGAAGAAGATAAAGAAGTAATCGAAAATATAAAAATGGGTCTAATAGTAGGAAATATAAAAATAAAAAGTTTTAAACGACTAGAAGATCTACAGGACGGATTAGAACTAATTATTTCCAAAATTACAATCGAAAATTATCGAGGAAAAGATAGATACACTTTTAAATTCGAAAATATACCAGATTGTTAGTGTTCAAGTTATTATATAAGAAACTATCACCCTCGTTTGCGGTAATGAAACCAGCCTTTACCTAGGTTTCAGCCCAAGTAATTGAGCCTTCTTCAGAAGATATAACTGATTTTATAATATGTCTAGGAGGGCATGATCTAGAAATAAAACTAAAGCAGTCTGAATAGGAGTAGTCACATTTTAAAAATGCAGTACATAGGCACTGAGTCACCACCAGGACTTAACTTAAGCTTTTAAGTCTTGGTGGTGACTTAGTACCTATGTATCGCATTTTTTAAAATATGACTACACCTACTCAGGCTGCTTTAGTTTTATTTCAAGACCATGCCCTTGTAGACAAATTATAGAATCAGGTATATCTTCTGAAGAAGGCTCAATTGCTTGGGCTGAAACATAGGCAAAGGTTGGTTCATTCTGACAATTGTTTGGATGTTGACAGTGTCCATTTTGTAAAGTATAATATGTAATAGATCTCCGCACCTCCTGAACACCTATTTTTTGTCGCTCTTCTGATGCACACTGTGAGTCATTAGCAGTTAATAATTTTCCTGTTAAAACAGCACTTTAAAATGAGCCTCACAAAAGACTGAACTGGCAACCTCGCACTCAAAGGGCTCCTTGTCAGTAGGGGAGGTTGTTGTGTATCTTGTTACGCTTTCCAGACTTTCGCTTGTATCCAGCCCTGCAATAGACGTTAATTATATTTCCTTATTCCATTTATTGGTGATGAATCCACTTTCTATCTGCTACAGTCTTTTTCTGAAATGACAAAATTACTCCGGAACATTAATGTTTTTCCAAATGTGTAAATACAATGTGCAACGTGATCACACATCCAGGAACAAACATTCAGTTGAGACTTAAAAGTGTTGCACTCAAGCAGAGCTTGTAATTAGTGCATTTAAGAGTCCATATGTGACACTATCACTCTGCCACACACCAATAATCAGTAAGTGAAATGAAATCAAGCAGCAGTATTATCAAACATCAGTTAGACGTTACATACATTTTAAAAATTTGAGCTGTTACAAAATAGCACAAATTCGCATTGTCAAGAGAGGTAAATTGTTAAGACAATAAAGAAATCCAGTTCATTTGTAAGTATCACTTGTTTCATGGTAAAAGGCCTCCTTCTGTTTCAAGACACATGATGGCATAAGACCGGCGAAGTATGGCTTAACTGTCCACATGTTACATAAATAGTCCCAGAATTATGTGGCAATGTACTCACCACAGAAATACTGTATCAGAAAATCAACACATACTGCAAATAGATATTATATATTATACAGCTCTAAACTATGTAGAAAGCGAAATACTTACAAATGCCGCACAAAACTCAACCTCATGTCTAACAACAACGAAAACTGTAGAAAATGGTGGAAACTACTTATAGGGGACTTCCTTCATGTTATTCTAATATCAGTCACCAGACTGAAGAACCTACAAAAACGTTATGTATTCCCAGGTGCATTATCCTTTAGGTACAACATTCTCCCCTACTTGATTGTACAATATATGGCGAGTTACATACAGTGTTGTTGTGGTCTTCAGTCCTGAGACTGGTTTGATGCAGCTGTCTATGCTACTCTATCCTGTGCAAGCTGCTTCATCTCCCAGTACCTACTGCAACCTACATCCTTCTGAATCTGCTTAGTGCATTCATCTCTTGGTCTCCCTCTACGATTTGTAACCGACACGCTGCCCTCCAGTACTAAATTGGTGATACCTTGATGCCTCAGAACATGTGCTACCAACCGATCCCTTCTTCTTGTCAAGTTCTGCCACAAACTCCTCTTCTCCCCAATTCTATTCAATACCTCCTCGTTAGTTATGTGATCTACCTATCTAATCTTCAGCATTCTTCTGTAGCACCACATTTTGAAAGTTTCTATTCTCTTCTTGTCCATGTTTCACTTCCATACATTGCTGAACTCCATACAAATACTTTCAGAAACGACTTCCTGACACTTAAATCTATACCCAATGTTAACAAATTTCTCTTCTTCAGAAACGCTTTCCTTGCCATTACCAGCCTGCAATTCATATCCTCTCTACTTCTACCATCATTAATTATTTTGCTCCCCAAACAGAAAAACTACTTTACTACCTTAAGTGTCTCACTTCCTAATCCAAATCCCTCAACATCACCCGATTTAATTCGACTACATTCCATTATCCTCGTTTTGCTTTTATTGATGTTCATCTTATATCCTCCTTTCAAGACATTGTCCATTCCGTTCAACTGCTCTTTCAAGCCCTTTGCTGTCTGTGACAGAATTACTATGTCATCGGCGAACCTCAAAGTTTTTATTTCTTCTCCATGGATTTTAATACCTACTCCGAACTTTTCTTTTGTTTCCTTTACTGCTTGCTCAATATACAGATTGAATAGCATCAGGGATAAGCTACAACCCTGTCTCACTCCCTTCCCAACCACTGCTTCCCTTTCATGTCCCTCGACGCTTATAACTACAATCTGGTTTCTGTACAAATTGTAAATAGCCTTTCGCTCCCTGTATTTGACCCCTGCCACCTTCAGAACCGACAGTAACGATAGTTTTATGATGTGAAGATGGTTGCTAGCACAATCGAGGTTCACAAGCTGCGACATGGTCGCGAATAGAATAGAGCAGTGATGCAGAAGGTGTAGAATAAATTTCTTCATTTTCGACTATGGACACAAATTAGTTTGGTCCAAAGATTATTGGTTTCGGTCGGCATTGACCATCTTCAAATCTGTTTTAAGAACATGACCTAATATAATGGAGCCATAGGGGCATCTTCAAAAGATGAACACAAAATCAGCTTAACATCGTCGCACATGAATAAAATATGGCATATACTAGAGTCATCTTGTTAACAGCGTTACTGTTCATAACAAACAACATGACTATAGTGTATGTACCACATTTCATATTTGTGCGACGATGCTAAGCTGATTTTGTGTTTATCTTCTGACGATGCCACTATGTCTTCATTATATTAGGACACTTTTTAAAATACGTCTGAAGATGGTCACTGCTGGCCGAAACAGGTAGTTTGAAGGCCTAAAACCTTTGTGGTCATAGACGGCAATAAGGAAATGTATCATAAATTTCCGGTTTTGACAAAAAAAAATCTATTGAAAATTAGGGACCTGTTCTACATATTTAACCACATCAAGTGTTACAAACGTGAGTTTAATGTTTGGTTGACAATGTTCGTGTGATCGACGAAGGACGTCTAGTGAATCGACAGAAGAGGCAATGTGCAGCAATATAGGACGTACGTTGCAGAGAACTGGACTGAGATCAGCACTCCAACCCGCTTCCAATGTACGAGTTATGCTATGCTCCGTTAAAGACGACATGGCGCTTCGAGTACCTGGTGTGTATGGTGTCCCTTGTGAATGCGGCGGCGTTGGTGAAACTACTCGCTCTAATGCTAAGCTTTGTACCAAGCTCACGTGACATTTTAAGCAAATGGAGCTTGAGAAACGGGTTGTAGCGGAACAATTCATGGAAAACGTATATACGAGGGTCACTCGAAAAGAAATGCACACAATTTTTTTTTTAAATCCATCTTTTATTCTACATGTTTGAAAGTTTTACAGTGTGTAGATACATCCTTTAGGAACAATATTTTCATTACTCCACATAATTTCCATCCCTCTGAACTGCCTTACGCCATCTTGGAACCAGCGCCTGTAGCCCCGTACGGTAAAATTCTGGACCAACCTGTTGGAGCCACTGTTTGGCAGCGTGCACAAGGAGGTCATCATCTTCAGAACTTTTCCACGAAGAGAGTCTTTCAGTTTCCCAAAGAGATGATAGTCACATGGGGCCAGGTCAGGACTGTGAGGCGGGTGTTTCAGTGTTGTCCATCCGAGTTTTGTGATCGCCTCTATGGTTTTTTGATTGACATGTGGCCGTGCATTATCGTGCAACAGCAAAACATCCTGCTTTTGCCGACGTGGTCGAACATGACTCAGTCGAGCTTGAAGTTTCTTCAGTGTCGTCACATATGAATCAGAATTTATGGTGGTTCCACTTGGCACGATGTCCACAAGCAAGAGTGCTTCGGAATCGAAAAACACCATAGCCATAACTTTTCCAGCAGAAGATGTGGTTTTGATTTTTTTTTCTTGGGTGAATTTGCATGATGCCACTCCATTGATTGCCTCTCTCTGGTGAAAAATGTTTGAGCCATGTTTCATCACCTGTCACAATTCTTCCAAGAAATTCATCTCTACCATTCTTGTACTGTTCCAAAACTTCGCTGCATACAGTTTTTCTTGTTTCTTTGTGAGCCACCGTCAACATTTTGGGAACCCACCTGACACAAACCTTTCTTAACGCCAACACTTTCAGTATTCTGCAAACACTTCCTTCCCCTATCCCAACATAGCATGACAATTTGTTCACTGTGATGCATCTGTCAGCATTCACCAATTCTTTAGCTCTCTGCACACTGTCTGGAGTGTGTGTAGTACGAGGCCTGCCGCTGCGAGGACAATTGCCGTGCCCACTTTCATCACGTAACCTGCTTCCCCACCGACTAACTGTACTGCGGTCGACAGCAGCATGTCCATACAACTTTTTCAACCTCTTGTGGATGTTTCCCACTGTCTCGTTTTCACAACACAGTAATTCTATGACAGCACGTTGCTTCTGACGAACGTCAAGTGTAGCAGCCACCTTGAAGACATTCTGCGACGGCGCCACTCACGGGAACAGGTTGAACTAAGTTTGAAAACAAGCGGGAAGGATGTATCTACACACTGTAAAACTTTCACACGTGCAGAATGAAGACTGTATATTTATAAAAATAGTGTGCATTTCTTTTGGAGTGACCATCGTAGAATACAGTTTGAAAAGATTTGGCTCATACGTCATCATACTGGGACTCCGTTATAAGGGAGGTGACCGGATAAAAAGCTGAAATATGAAAGAAACGTTCTGTGCTCTTTGCGGCGCGAGGCGATGTAGTGGGTGACGTCGGCTGGAGTGACGGAAGGTCACGGTGCTTTCCCAGAATCTGACTCGGAACTGCAGTCTGAGCTCTGGCGACGGCGAGCGATCCCGAGCAGGCGGCAGCTGAAGAATGTTGGCCGCCCTGGCTGGTCAGACAGGCACAGGGCCCTCGAGGGCCCTCCTTCGCGGTCCGATGGCGGCAGAGTTACGGCGACGACGCAGACTGAGCATCACTTTCTGCCTAGCTAGCCACTTCTGACTCAAGTTGAAATATAAAAAATATATGGGTTGCTGTGAGAACTGGGTTCTCTGCAAAGGTGGGGGATGTGGAACGATAGCAGAGGCGGGTCCTGGTGAAGATACAACAACTCTTTGTTAGTTCTTTAGTAATTCACACATTTCAGACACTCTTCTGAGTGCGCTTTATTCTCTGAAAGGGCTGGAGTTGCCTCGTAATTCTCAGGCGTCGCAGCAGCAAGAGTCGACGGAGGGCGGCGTAGACAGGCGAGCTGCTTAAGCCTTCGGCACACGGACCGTGCATCAGAACGTTGAGCGTGCATAGTTTCTGACGTCATAGCGTGGAATAGCACGTCCGGGAGTCTTTCCGAACGTGCAGAGCAATATCTAGCCATGTCAGATCCTCTGAGCGAGCGTCTGAGTGTTGACCAATGAGATGGCACAACGCCACCTACGTCACATGCACGCCATCTCCCTTCAGCACAGAGTTGTGAGGCGCCATATTGGCATTCATTTAAAGCCTATACGCATATATGCCGTTTCTGAGCACCAAAAAGTTGAGAATCACTGGAAAACCCGTTGTTAACTGTGTGATTCGTTCCAATAAAATAATGAGAAATATATTTGTGGCAAAATAATTATTGA
The DNA here is from genome assembly GCF_023898315.1 of Schistocerca nitens. NCBI lineage: Eukaryota > Metazoa > Arthropoda > Insecta > Orthoptera > Acrididae > Schistocerca > Schistocerca nitens. The sequence goes on from NC_064615.1 coordinate 357,675,462, forward strand.
AACTTGCGTATTATGAGAGTATGCAATTTGAAGGCAGCGACACAATGAGGATCCACCAAAAACCCATTATTCTTGGAACAATTTGTTATAGTTAAATTTCAGTCAGTAACACATCTACGATCAAAGTTTTCAGTAAGTAGTAACATGGTTCAAATGGCTCTGAGCACTATGGGACTTAACATCTGAGGTCATCAGTCCCCTAGAACTTAGAACTACTTAAACCTAACTAACCTAAGGACATCACACACATCCATGCGCGAGGCAGGATTCAAACCTGCGACCGTAGCGGTCACGCGGTTCCAGACTGAAGCGCCTAGAACCGCTCGGCCACATCGGCCGGCAGTAGTAACGTGTTATGAATTATAATAAGCAGTCATGGACTGTGCGGCTGGTCCCGGCGGAGATTCGAGTCGTCCCTCGGGCATGGGTGTGTGGGTTTGTCTTAGGATAATTTAGGTTAAGTAGTTCGTAAGCTTAGGGACTGATGGGCCGGCCGGAGTGGCCGAGCGGTTATAGTCGCTATAGTCTGAAACCGCGCGACCGCTACAGTCGCAGGTTCGAATCTTGCCTCGGGCATGGGTGTGTGTGACGTCCTTAGGTTAGATAGGTTTAAGTAGTTCTAAGTTCTAGGAGACTGATGACCTCAGCAGTTAAGTCCTATACTGCTCAGAGTTATTTGAACCATTTTAGGGACTGATGACCTTAGCAGTTAAGTCCCATAAGATTTCACACACATTTGAACATTTTTTTATAATAAGCAGTTTGTTGTTGGTTTAGCGTAGTGAGTAGCGTCAGTGCTACATAAAAAACCTACAGCGGTGGTTCGCGTCCCGGAACTTTCAAAATTTTTTCCCTAACATTTGCGTTATTATTGGTTCTGATAATTTCTTATTAGTTTAGTATAAGTATATACTATAATATTTGATGTTATTTAAATATAAGTTCACCTTTTTTCGAGGGATGAGTTTGTTCTATTGGCTTAATCTACAGGACAGCTTGCGCTACTTGTATAAAGATATTTTGCTCCTTTTTCTTTTACGCTTCGCAATTCACATGTTGCAAAGATTATGCTACTGGGTAGGAATAGTGAACAAGTAAGACTTGACCTTGGGGTTTTACTAAAATGTGGGAATGATGAAATAATGTTTATCTTATGCGGAGAAGTATTGCAAATTTGTATCGCACTGTTTGTAATGGAACTTTTATCTGCCTGTGTCTTATTGATTGGACATGGTACTTTCCTTTTCATGGAAGATGGGGGAAATGTGCGTTTTAATAGAGCTAACGTTGGTATTTTACGCGCGCCCGTTAAGTAAACAGTGTGATTTACGAACCAGAAACATACTGCAATTGCCGCTGGAGTGCATTGCGATCGCGTATACCACGTTAGGGTCCACGTACCGCATGCACAAGTCGCATCGTTTCTGAGCGTTCAGCAGCTCGTTGAACTTTGCACGCTCAACGTTGACGTTCGACAGCACTGTCCGTGTGCCGACGGCTTTACACAGGAGAGCGTCGACACGGTGCACTCAGTCGGGGACAGTGGAGCAGGTGCTGCACCAGGCCCACTACGACTGCGGTGCGGAGAGAGGCCAGCCACCAGCGTCTTCTGTGTTCACGGCAGGCCGCAGCGTTCCAGTGGCACAGCGATGGCGTTGCTCTTACAATTAGACGAAGTCTAGAAGATCGCTGAGGAGTAGGGGCCGGTGAATGGCGCAGTGTGGGCCACCAGGGTTGGGTAGACGGGTAGCGGTCTCTCTTTCGCCTCCCGGTGGCAACAGCTTTCTGGCGACGGCCCAGATGGGCACAGACTGGGCGTCACTTGCTGCCCCTGCTCACCTGGCCGAACACATTGAAGAGCCGGTACGGCCGTGCTTAAGTACTACTTCTAAGCGTTGACAGTTGCGGAAGGCGTGACGTTTTGGTGTCACTCGCAACCATCAGGAACAGATAATTTAAAGCTGTGGTAGCCACAGCTAAAATAGTTGTACTTGACTGATTGAAAGTTCAAACTGTACAACAGGTGTTTAAATAAAGGTGTTAAAACAAAATATAGAAATGAGTTAAAGTCCAATAGCCCGCAGTGACTGTATTTATTTAAGTCCTATTAGAGTTTTCGCAACTTTTTAATTGAATCCTCCGGTACCTGTACAGAAAATTTTATAAATTAATGCTCTGATAACAGGGAAATGAAGTTATATGAAATATCTTAAAGTACTGAGTGAACAGACTTACACATAGAAGAAAATATTGCACATCTACACTCATGCTCATAAATTAAGGATAATTGCAGAATGTAGTGCCACACAACGTGGCACTACACATAACTGGCGCTAATAGCATAGGCACACAGGGAACACACACACACGACGCAGATCTGCAAGTCCACGGTATTGGTGATAAGTTGAGAAAACCGTCTCCAAACACATGTGCTAGAAAACGCCACTGCTTCCTGCCCATGTACCCCGACATCAATATGGGATATGATCACCATGCACACGTACACAAGCCGCACAACGGGTTGGCATACTCTGGATGAAGTGGTCGAGCAGCTGCTGCGCTATAGCCTCCCATTCCTGCACCAGTGCCTGTCGGAGCTCCCGAAGTTCGTAGGAGTTGGAAGACGTGCAGCGATACGTCGACCGAGAGCATCCCAGACGTGCTCGATGGGGTTTAGGTCTGGCGAACAGGCAGGCCACTCTATTCGCTTGATTTCTTATATTTCAAGGTACTCCTCCACGATGGCAGCTCGGTGGGGCCGTGCGTTGTCATCCATCAGGAGGAAGGTGGGACCCACTGCACCCCTGAAAAGGCGGACATACTGGTGCAAAATGACGTCCCGATACACCTGACCTGTTACAGTTCCTCTGTCATAGACATGCAGGGGTATACGTGCACCAATCATAATCCCACTCCACACCATCAAACCACGACCTCCATACAGGTCCCTTTCAAGGACATTAAGGGGTCGGTATCCGGTTCACGCCAGATGAAAACCCGGCGAGAATCATTGTTCAGACTATACCTGGACTCGTCTGTGAACATAACCTGGGACCACTGTTCCAATGACCAAGTACTCTTGACATAAGCCCTTACGGGCTCTCCGCCGGCCGGAGTGGCCGGGCGGTTCTAGGCGCTACAGTCTGGAACCGCGCGACCGCTATGGTCGCAGGTTCGAATCCTGCCTCGGGCTTGGATATGTGTGATGTCTTTAGGTTAGTTAGGTTTAATTAGTTCTAAGTTCTAGGGGACTGATGACCTCAGAAGTTAAGTCCCATAGTGCTCAGAGCCATTTGAACCATTTTTTACGGGCTCTCCTGTGGCCAGGGATCAGTGGGACGCACCTTCCAGGTCTCCGGGTGAATAAACCATGTCTGTTCAGTCGTCCGTAGACTTTGTGTCTGGAGACAACTGTTCCAGTGGCTGCGGTAAGGTCCCGAGCAAGGTTACCTGCAGTAGTCCGTGGCCGTCTGCGGGCACTGATAGTGAGATACCGGTCTTCCTGTAGTGCTGTACCCCGTGAACGTCCCGTTCTGTAGCGTCTGGACACGTTTCCTGTCTGCTGGAGTCGTGGACATAATTTTGAGATCACACTTTGTGGCACACGGAGGGCCCATGCTACCACGACGCTGCTCAGATGCACTTGGAGCGCTATGAGCGCGAAGGAGAGGCTTTCTTACGTCGTATCGCAACACTGGGTGAGACATGGGCCACGTCGTACGAGGCAAAACTGAAAATCCAAGACAACGAATGGCGTCATTATGGGTCCCAGCGAAAGTCGAAAGTGAGTCAGAGCTCTAGTATGGTGAAAGTTATGGTGATTCTCGTGTACGACTGTGATGGTGTTATCCTAATGTATTACATTCCTCCACGGCACACCGTCATTGCACAGTATTACTGTTCGTTTTTGGAGCATCACCTGCGACCAGCTTTGTGAAAGAAGCGGCGACACTTTCTACGCAACCCACCTATCATTCTGCACGACAATGCGCGGGCGCATACAGCGCAAGCTGTGGCTGCTCTGTTCGGTCGCTGGGACTGGTAAGTACTGTACCATCCACGATACTCCCGGACTTAAGTCCTTGTGACTTTGATTTGATACCGAAGATGAAGGGACCACTTCGTGGCATTCGCTTCACTACTGTTCCAGACATTCAACAGGCAGTAGACCGCTCCATTCGCACCACCGACAGAACAGGCTCTGCTAATGGTATACTACGCGTTCCACATCGCTGGCAACGGGTTCTACAGAACTGCAGGTGACTACTTTGAAGGACAGTAACAGGTACAAACATGTAACTCTTTTGTGAATGAATAGTTGCCACTATTTAAGTTCCAACCCTCGTATTTAATAAATAAGAAACGAAAGAATAGAATTAGGATTCAGAAACTAATCCTGGATCAAGAAACAGAGAAGCAGCAACTAAAGTAAAGAGCTGGGGACAGCCACCATGTAACGTGGAATAACTGGCAAAAACGGGACTAACCTGTGTTAAAAATCACGAACTGTCATCGGTTTACCGATCAAAATATGTTCTTGTAGGCTACGTCGAGCAACAAAGAATACCACTCATAAATTTTATCCAGGAAAGTGCTGCATCGTGGAGTAACACAAGAATAAAATAAAGTTGGTGATGAAAACTAATAAAATCAATGTATTGAAGTACCACGGAAAACAATTTTAACATGTTTTGGGACTGCTAATGACTGAAAGGAAGAAGCTTATGCTGCCGGCCGAACTTACCGAAAGCCGATACGCTTATGTGCGTCGTTTGTTAGACATGACATTCGTCATTGATGATAGTTTTATCAACTGAAGAGGGCCGAGAACTTTGCCTAGCCACGCCAACTGTTACTTTGCGGCATCTGAAGCTACTTCCTGTACCATACGACATAGAATTTGTAAGTAGCCTTCTTTTGGTGTGAAATTACAAATCTTATTTATTAAATACGTATATGGCCGGTCTTTGTGGGGTGTATGCGATCCACACCTAGTTTGCTAACTAGATGCGTAACATTTTCTTCCCTGTTTAAGTCTGTTCACTCATTACTTTAAGATATCTGAGATAACTTTTTTTCTCCGTTATCAAGGCATTAATTTATAAAATTTTCTGTACAGATATATACAACAAGATGCAACTTAAAAGTTACGAAAACTGTAATCGGCTTAAATAAAAATAGCCACAGCTGACTATGGGACTTTTCACTTAGTTTTAACACCTATATTTAAACGTCTATTGTACTGTATGAATTGTCAATCAATGATGTATATCTGGAACAGGAAAACGGCCGGGGTCTGGCATAGTCGGCAGCGCGCGTTGACGACGTAGAATCCGTGAAGCTAGAGTTGCGTCTCGAAAGCCCAGGGCACTGATTCGTGGAACTAAGTCACAGAAGTCTTGCTGCTGCTGATCAACAATGGGCGACGGGCGGCTGCGGCCGATGTCCGTGGCTTGTGGTCTGATTTCGGCGCTTGTGGTCTGGCGACACGTCAGCTGATCACACAGTTCAACGACCAGCACTAGCTGTCTGCTAGTGTCCTCGTTTCAGTCCTGGGCTACGATTTCTGCTCCAAGTTCTCCTACAGTTTTATCCGTTGCACAACAACAATTTTAACAGAGGTCAGGGTTACACACTTAGTAGGGCATGGGGTGAGCTTCGGATACAGGGCGGAAGTAAAGACAGATGTTTGACGTTTGCAGGGAATTGAGAGTGACAGTTTCAAACGTGGCGTTTGTCTCTCGCTTCACCTGACGTCACTGATCCTGCGGCGTACCGTATCTGCTACGAGCTGCACGACTTGCCTTCCGCACTTGCGTCACTTCGGCGGAGCACCTTAGCAACCCTGGCAGTCAGTGGTATTTACTCCTGATGACGATGGCGGAAATAACCGTCGAAAGCTTGAGTGTTTTATTCGAAGTTATGTGGCTTCTAAACCGTGAAGATTTTGCAGAGATATGTGACGGCGAAGACTGAAAAGACGATTTGGAGGCACTTCTGTATACCGTGTTGTCGTTGTGCGCATCACTATCGGTCTGTCTTTTTATGCTGTTACGTCAATGGTCATTGTGGTGAAAGTCAGTCGTCATCCAGACCACTCTGTTTAAGAAGATAGCGGTTAACAACGGCTATAAAGTAGATATGGTTAATAAATTGCTGCGCAAAGATAATAAGAACAGAGGGAATAAACTTTCACGCCTGGGTTCCCGGGTTCGATTCCCGGCGAGATCAGGGATTTTCTCTGCCTCGTGATGACTGGGTGTTGTGTGATGTCCTTAGGTTAGTTAGGTTTAAGTAGTTCTAAGTTCTAGGGGACTGATGACCATAGATGTTAAGTCCCATAGTGCTCAGAGCCATTTGAACCTTTTTTGGAATAAACTTAATGAAGTAAAAATGAGAAGTGTCACTATGCTGTATTATGGAACAGTCTCACAAAAGAACGTGTACGTTTTTAAACCGCGTGGTGTTACATTAGGTTAAAGCCAATTAATCTATGAAGGGGAGGTAGAACAGAATTTTTTTTAACATTTTCGGATTTTTATCTCACTATACAATTTGCAATTTTACGAATAAAATGATGTATATATCACTTATAAACTCATATGGGAAGTATTTTATTTTTTAAATATAATCTACACTGGTTGAAAATTTTAAAATTTTGAAGTGCGTTACTTCAAGATCTAATAAAATCGGTAATTTTTTATTTTGAAGGTATGGATTGCTGTTATAAAGGTCATGTCCAGAAGAAGATGAAAGTTGAAACTACGTTTGAGAGACAAGAAACTTTCTGATGGTAAAACCATAAGAGGCAGGCTGACAGACAAAATGATTGATGACGTACAGCAGTATTATGGGATGGCCATTAGAAATAATACTGCAGATTTGTTGAAAATGAAGCAGGTAGTATCGGCTACCTTCTTCCACAGACTGTCAACTGACGAAAAACCAGTACACCACCTTTTGCCTCCTGGACCTGATTCATGGTGCAATTACCGCATTGCCCAGTACTCATACAGTTCATACACCCATGAACATTCCATCCCAGCAGCAGCAGTCATGAATATCATAAACCCTATTTACAAAGACCTGGCAAATCCTGAATTATTGAAGAAGTGTCTGCATGGTCAGACTCAAAATCCCAATGAGTCATTAAATAATCTTGTATGGACTCGCTTACCAAAAAATGTTTTTGTTGGAATGAAGACACTAAAGTGCGGGGTCAGTGATGCTATTATTGCTTTTAATCATGGAAAAATTGGTAGGGTGAAAGTGCTACGGCATATGGGAATTAATCCTGGAGCAAATTGCATCAGAGAACTTAAACAGATGGACAAGATTCGCATTGATAAAACAGAGTATGCAGCACAGTTGGCCACTAAGGAGTCAAGAAAAGAGAACAGAAGAAAAACTTGGAAAAAGATCGAGGATGTTATACAGTATGGTGCAGGATGCTTCTGAGTGACCAAAAATGAAAAATTAAGCATATATTAAGTCAGTTACAGTCTTTTGAAACTTTAGAAGCCATTCCTGAAAATTTACATTTTCTGTTGCATTTTTCCCTAAATCTCAGAAACCACTTCGAGTAGAGTATTCAAAATTTCAGTGAGTAATAAGATACATGTTCTGAGTGTACTGAACTAAAACAAGAACATAACATTATGTATAATTAAAATTATTTAGGCTAATGTACGGAAATAGTGCACAAAATTTTAACCGTGTAGTAAAAAATTGTGAAGCAGTGGCTGAAATGCAATTATTGTAGTTCAGTAGACTCAGAACATACAGTTTAATGTCCTGTAAAAGTTTCATGTCAATGGCTACAGTGGTTCCTGAAATACAGGGAAGCCAAGTCACTAAATTTAACATTGTCGGGATAGGGGGTTCCAACTCCCCGTAAGGTATAATCTGGAACATGATGTCGGTAAAAAGATAAATAAATTCGAAAATTGAGGAGTTTATAAAATTCAGTACGCTTCCTGTGATGCAGAGTGTACTCGACAGACAGGAAAAAATTTTTCGATCAGATACAAGGAACATAGAGATGCATTCAGAATAAGTAACTATGACAAATCAGCTATTGCGAATCATGTATACGAAACAGGTCACTCCTCTTAAGGGAATAGAAGAAGACCCTTGGGAGCCTTGGACATAAAAAAGAAAGGCAACACACTGGAAGAATTTGAGATTGTTATCCACGAAGAGAAACATCGCAAGATTCTGAATGCGCAAGTGAAAGACAACGGGACGAGTTTTCTGAATGGCTTTGCGCAATTATTTCGAGGCACATTACGTGACTATAAGTGTGCAATACCTCTTTGACGAAATAGCTGCAGGCGAACGGTCGTAGATTGGAAGAACGGCGAAAAGTAGGCGACCAATAGACAGCTTTACGGTAGAGCCCACAGTCCAACGTTCTTATTCTATTACACAGTTCGCCAGTTTAGCTGAGTGGTTGCGTGCTCGCCTCCAACGCAGCGTGCCCGGGTTCGATTCCCGGTCGGGTTGGAGATTTTCTCCGCTCGGGTACTGGGTGTTGTGTTGTCCTCATCATCGTTTCACGTTCATCACCGTCTCGAAAGTCGCCCAATGTGGTGTCGATTGAAATAAGACTTGCACTCGGCGGCCGAACTTCTCCCGGATGAGGCCTCCCGGCCAACAATGCCGCACGCTTATTTCATTTTTTTCTATTATGTTTTAGCACTGTCGCAGTTGTGTTGGTAGACCTTTCAGTGTTTCAATACGGTGAGCCGGCCGTTGTGGCCGTGCGGTTAAAGGCGCTTCAGTCTGGAACCGCGTGACCGCTACGGTCGCAGGTTCGAATCCTGCCTCGGGCATGGATGTGTGTGATGTCCTTAGGTTAGTTAGGTTTAAGTAGTTCTAAGTTCTAGGGGACTGATGATCACAGAAGTTAAGTCCCATAGTGCTCAGAGCCATTTGAACCATTTGAACCAATACGGTGAGTTAAATTTTACAACCAGATGATGAAAGAATTGTCTATCAAAACGCGTTTTTAAGCTGTATGTAGGACAACCATCATCTCACATACCTCATTGATATACTCCCCAAACTTATCAAAGGCTAATGGATAATATTTTACTTTGTTACATGCCGCCTTTCCGATGCTGAAATTGTAATGGGCAGCGTTATACTTCTATCTACGGATACCAGTATTTACGAATCCATGGTAATCTGGATCCTTACACTCTAAACATGACACTAGAGCCGTCAGAAATGATGAGTACGTAGCTGATGTACAGTCTATCAAGGAAGATTGTGGTCCGGTTAAGCTGCAGAAAAATGTATTTGAAAACAAACTAAAGCATAAACATACATCATATATGACGAAAAGAAAAATACTGTTACAATTAATAATACGTCTAGTCACCCGCGCCGACTGTTTGTAATGTAATTTAGTTTAATTTATATACGCTTTGATAGCTTTTAATAAAGTGACGTCAAAAAAAAAAGAGAAATAATTCTAATAATACTATGAATAGTGTAATGTAATTTAATTTAGCCCGACGCAGATCAGCAATCAGCAAACTAGCCCAGTATTCAGGGTGGTTACGGGATTATAAATAATTAATTGTCTCTCTCTTGAATCATCACAGATATTTCTCAACATATATCAAAAGTATAGTTAAAACTCATGTGTTTATAGCACCGGATAATATTTCACAGGTCAGTTCAATGTGAAGTAAGAAAAACCGTAACTTCAGATCGTGGATTCGTCTCAAATACCATATAAGGTAACAAGCATAATCTTTTGCTGATGAAATCTTATACTAGAACTAGAATCCTGTGACCAGGCCTTTCTGCCGGGAATGTTATCTCGCAACCTTGCGAAAAATCTGAAAGTGAAATATATTAAATTATTCGTAGCGCCCGCATAGCTCGTGGAATCTGAAATACAGTTTCGTGTCCTAACCGACGGCACGTCTCGAAGATGAGATGAAAGAAAATTATTAATTACATGCTAGTATGGCGCCTAACAACGGTCAAAGTTCCGTTAAGGCCACGTCTACTCAGGACAAGTAAGGTTTAGGTTTACAAATAATTGCGTACCGTACACAAATTTTAAGTCATGAACAACTATATTTTAGTTTCGTTTACAACTTACATAGACAGTAAGACGAACCTCAGACAATTGTTCTTTCCTATTGAGTCCAAGAGCAGAAGAAGACCAAAACAAAAGAATAGAAAGTTCAGTCACAGAATCTCGAATGACCATGGAATATGCATACATTGCAACATAATGCATTTGTTTACTCTTTGGAATAGATCGCTAGCTATTCATGCAATAATTATCGATACATGGCACTTACACACTTCAAATTCATGACCACCTCAGGAGATAACAATACAATTGCCCCCTGGGATGGCTGGGACAAAATTATTTATGCGTGACAGTCAGACCACAGTACTGTTGGATTATATTTTCAAATTTCACAACATTGTACATGTATGTTTCTTAAATTACCTTTTCAAATATCGTTTGCACACAATAGTAATTAACATATGTGCTTTGCCTAATTCTAAGTGAGGGTAACTGCATTTCTTCCCTAAACGTGTGGCATATGTTTCAGTTCGGAAAGGTATTAACAAATCTTACCGGAATATGACTTGAGTTAACCCCCCTATATAGATTCGCGGGCATGGGAAAACCGGGAGTTAAAAACAAGCCCAGGGTCTTCGGACTGTATGTCCACATTCATTCAGTGGCTCCAGAAATCCCAATTCAGATTTTGCTTCTACTCAAGGACATGTTGACCGAATGTTCCCCAAGTGGTCCGCATCAAAGAATACAACATGAGAAAACAGTGAAATTATGATCACACAAATGGAAATAAAAGGCAATCTTATTGTAGGTGATAAGCTGAGCATTTTCCACTTATAGCGGTCACACACTTCGAATGATACTACTGAAGCTTGTTTCCACAACAGACGTGCACTCATCACACCTAACACAAATCGTCGATCGCCGATTTTTAGCCGTTGCGACGCCGGTGTGACGAAGACGGTGGTGCGACGATGCTGCAATGACGGAGCTGTCAGGCGACCCCCCCCCCCTCCCCCCGTTGCCCCCCCCACCCCCTGTGGACAGGCGACTGATGGGCGGCGGGTGTTGGCTCCCCGATCCCCGATCAGCTGATTCACCTCTGCTCTCGAACCGTCTCAGAATCGTGTCCGTTGCAGGCGTGTGAACATGAAATAACCCATGCTAGCATTAATGTTTATTATTTACGTAACAGAAGTTACTGCCTAGTGGAGAAAGAGAATTAGTGGTCCATTCATCCGATATTCGCACATGAATGTTCGTTTTAATGTTCTGCAATGTATTTAATTTTCCGAGCAACCTTTAGTCCAGTTTCCGGAACACGATGTATTCTCTGTTTAATTTCTTTGAGAATTACACAGTCTGTTGGTTCATGACTAGCAAAGTTTTGCTCTCTTAGAGTGTCCTGTAAACTCATGTAGTCACTTTGCATAAATTCCAACTCCGTACCGCTGTTCGCAACAAGTGCGTACACAGTAGTATAACATTCACTGAGTCTACCTACCCTTGGTGTCCAAAGGTAGATTTACATTTGTTCACACTCACTATAGTGTTCACAGTGACCACTAGCTGTAACACATTTTAGCTTCACATGATATTAACATTTATATTATTCCGTGAAGTCATCTTTGCTGCAGAGCCGTAATCTTAATACACTAAATATCAAAATTTTTTACATGAATAAAACAAATTACTATGCCAATCTTCATACTCATATTTCAGAGTCCCTTTCTCTTTTAACCGTTAACACATAAAAGTGCACACTGACACAGTCTTTCACTGTCTTTATGCATTTGCTAGACTTTTTTTTCTCACTTTCGGAGCGCACGCTGATGCTTTTGCAAATTAAATTGCTTTACATATTGTTTCTATGGAAGCACTGTTCACCATGTTGCTATATATATTGGCTTTGTCGTTCACATTAAATCTTTCAGTTTTACAAGTCATGACATTAACATTTAGTCCACATTAGGATTTGATGTTATTTGCATAAATTTTATATCATGGATTTCCCTCAACCTTTCATGCCGAAAGTAGACGCTTGGCCATCTGGACTATCGATTGTCAGGCAGTTGGAAAATGAAATGAAGTCCCATGCTTCTTTACAGAGCGTAGGGGAACGATGCGGGAGACCCGCACCGCCTTACTAGGCAAGGTCCTAATGGAGGTGGTTTGCCGTTGCCTTCCTCCGACCGTAATGGGGGTTACCTGTGTGTTATTCATCACTTAGCACCAATCCACACTTTTAACTATTTTAAATTTTAAGTGAGGAACCGGTTGCCCGAAAACCAGGTCGTAATTGCTTGTGTGCAATTCATGCTTTCGTGCGCATTATTCCTTATATACCGCGGCTCTAAACTTTATGCCATGCAGTTACTTTCTCTACACGAGAATATATATTCCCTTAATTCTCAATAGTGCCCCTCGGACGCATGCAATTACATGGCTGAAGTCCACTACTTGGAACAAACAAAACTGTTACTTAGATCTCAACAGTGTTTTTAAGTAATTAAAACATGCCTGTTTACATTCACACTCAGAAAAATCAATCAACCGTTACGACTACGCATTGATATACCGAATGCACTCCTGTAAGTACTAGGTCACATTATTAAATCACACCATTCTCCTACTTACTAAAACTAGCTACTCACAAAAAATGCAAAGAAATTCTTATACTACTATATACACATAAAATTTAAATCTCTCTCTTAATCATATTTTCAATGCAATTATTTCTTGCTAATTATACTTTGTTTCTGTGTCAGGGTCACCATGAAGACTGAAGGTCTTATTAATGCAACTCCCTATTATAAGACTACAAACTATCAATGCTATTTAACACATGAATATAAAACTTCATTACTCACTAAAGTGTTTTACTGTTTACGTTACATTTCAAGTACAAATATTGCTTTTCTTAACTGTTTATCCTTCCATGTATGTACATTTTTAAATCATGGTGTGGGTATAACCCGCGTATTTTGCCTGATTCTGGATACCCCAGAATATAGCATCCTTCATTCGGAATCCTCATTATTCTGTAAGGTCCTGTACAGATCATCTGCCATTTTCGATTTACTTTCTCTAACGCCGAAGCTTTCGGGTGCGCCTTTAACAACACGTGATCTCCTTCTCTGTGTTGTTGTACTTTATTTAATTGTCGGTCATATCTTCGTTTTCTCAGATTAGCCTGTTGACTCAATGCCAGCAATGCCTCTTTCATTTTATCATCGTGGATTTCTATTAGATCTAGACGAAGTAGAGGTTCAAGCCATTCATTTTTCTGAGGTCGATCAAATATCAATTCCTCTGGTGTAAAACCATTGGCATCATGTGGCAAGTTGTTGTATAGTTGTTCAAAAATGTTGAGTTATTCGCTTCATTTCGTAAGCTTAGTTGCAGCGTATGTCCTCATGAATCTATTAAATTCATGAATATATCCTTCCACTCGGCTTGCGCGTGGGTACTCTTAAAATACGAAGCATTATCCGATAAGATAGCCATAGGCTTGCCCGCTTGTGGAACAAATTCTTTTACTATCCACTTAATAATAGGGATAGAAGTTGTACGTTTTAAGGCATATAATTTCACATACTTCGTGAACAAGTCATATTTCGCTAGCACATACTTAACAACTCCTCGGGCAGTGGGCAGAGGTCCCGCGACATCGACTGATACAAGACTTGGCGGTCTATTCGATATAATAGGATGCAATTCCCCTTTTGACTTTTTGACATATGGTACAGGTGCATATTAACTTCTGTAGATGTGTCTGTAGGTTCGGATAGTAGCAAAACGCAGCAATTTTTCTTGTATACATTTTTATACCGAAGAGTCCCAAACAATGGTGTGGATACCAGATTAAATTTTCTAAACTTCCTTCTGGAATACAAACAAGCTATTGTTCACACCCAGATTTCCTTCAGTAGAATAAAACACTGTCCTCGATTTTATAATGCCTTTGTAATTCACTATCCTCCCTACTGTTAAGCATTTCTCGCACTGTTCGCCATAGCGGATCTGCCTCTTGCAGATTCGCTATGTTCTTACACATGCACAAATATTTTTATCGTCGAGTTCCATCCTTTAACAACAGTACTTTATTTTCGGATGATTGTTCCACTGGTTCAGCGAACTCGCCTGAGCCCTGTGGAAGCCACGATAATGCATCGGCCACCACAATTTTGACTTCCCTTTACATGTCTTATCTCAAATAAATATTCGTGTAATGACAAAATCCACCTAGCTAATCTAGCATGTAGCAACTTACATGACAGTAGGAAACTAAGTGCTTGGTGGTCACAAAACACTCACATGCTAACAGAACGCGACTAGCCAAACCAATAATCTTTATTTCGGTAGTCCCTGAGGTGTCGTGCATTTGAAATAAACAAGCCGCAGGCCCGTAGTAGAAGCATCCGTCGCAATACAAAAATCCTTCGACATATCTGGATGGTGAAGTACCATGGGATTTAACAAGGCTTCTCTTATTTGATCAAAGTAGAGCTTGCACTGGTTACTAAACACCCACTGAGTATTTTACCCTCCATAAAGATAGTAAGGCTATAGTGTTCATCAGCTGTGCTGGTATGAACCGTCTAAAGAAGGAAGCTAAACCCAGATATGACTTCAGCTGTTTACGGTTTGCAGGATAGAGCATACTCTTTATTGCTTCCAATTTCCCTGGTTCTGGAGAAATACTCATCGGTGATACTATACGTCCCAGGTACTTTAACTGGTGCCATCCAAATTTTGATTTCTTTAAATTAATTGTAACGGCAGCCTGTGAGAATTTATCCAAAATACTAACAGTTAAAATCGAAATGATAGAAGGAAACTACGTGGAAAGTTTGTTATTAATTGCATGCGACTAGCTTCAATTAGAAACCTGGTCGTGTGCATTCGATTCCTTACCTCACAGACTATCTTGGATGTAAGGAACAGCGTGGGTCTGCGATCACTCATTCAGATTCTCAGTCAGCTTGTGGTCGTTCTCGTGCATGTAATACATGTATCGGAAATGTTTTATTCATTAATTACGATTCACTATATGTTTTATACATACATTTAATCAATGACAACAATGAAATTAGTAAAACTTTGAACATAGCTGCAGAGGTTCAGTGAACCTGTCAGAATTATATTAGAACAAATAAGCCCTCGGTCGCAAATATTAAGTCAAAATTGACCAGGTTTCGACGCTACTATGAGCGTCATCTTCAGAATTATGAAATTAGGTCTCACGATTTTAGTTTCGTTTTCGGCCTCACGAGTAAGTCTTCAGTGCAATCAGCTGTTGCTGTATATGAAGCGAACGGCTTAAATGCAGAAACTCTGTAGTAATAATGATTATATTAGCTTTTAATAAAGTGACGTCAAACCAAAAGAGAAATAACTCTAATAATACTATGAACAGTGTAATTTAATTTAATTTAGCCCGACGTAGATCAGCAATCAGCTCCGTACTCAGGGTCGTTACCGGATTATAAATAATTAATTGTCTCTCTTTTGAATCATCTCATATATTCCTCAGCATACAGGGTGAGTCACCTAACGTTACCGCTGGATGTATTTCTTAAACCACATCAAATACTGACGAACCGATTCCACAGACCGAACGTGAGGAGAGGGGCTAGTGTAATTGTTTAATACAAACCATACAAAAATGCACGGAAGTATGTTTTTTAACACAAACCTAGTTTTTTTTAAATGGAACCACGTTAGTTTTGTTAGCACATTTGAACATATAAACAAATACGTAATCAGTGCCGTTTGTTGCATTGTAAAATGTTAATTACATCCGGAGATATTGTAACCTAAAGTTGACGCTTGAAACCTCCGACGTTCAGTTGAGTGTTGTAACAAACTCGGGCCACGGTCGGCGAGCAGCATCTGCAGGGACATGTTTACGATGACGACCGTGTTTACGAGTGTGGCTGTAGTGCACTGTTGTGGTTTGGTCTAGCTGTCGCAGTGTCCGCATGTAGCGCTTGCTGCTATTGTTATTCTGCATTCGTCTCCGCACGCAGACCAACTGTAGTACACCGTGTTACCAGACGTCTGTGATAGTGTAGTGTTGCAGGAACTGTGACCATGGTGTATTCGAACTCTTAAAAGGCGGAGATGATACTCATCTATGGCGAGTGTCGACGAAATGCAGCTGATGCCTGCAGGGTGTATGCAGAACTGTACCCGCACAGAGAGCATCCAACGTGCCGCACATTGCAAAACATCTACCGCCAACTGTATGCAACAGGTATGGTCGTAGCTCGCAAACGGGTCCGTAACAGGCCCGTCACAGGAGAAGCGGGTGCAGTTGGTGTGTTAGCTGCTGTTGCCATGAACCCACACATGAGTACAAGGGACATTGCGAGAGCCGGTGGACTGAGTCAAAGTAGTGTCATGCGCATACTGCATCGTCACCGCTTTCACCCGTTTCATGTGTCGCTACATCAGCAATTACATAGTGATGACTTTAATCATCGAGTGCAATTCTGTCAATAGGCATTAACAAAGAATGCGTTGCAGTTCTACCTGTTTACCGATGAAGCGGGTTTCACAAACCACGGGGCAGTGAATCTACGCAACATGCATTACTGGTCCGTGGACAATCCTCGCTGGCTCAGACAGGTAGAGCGACAGCGGCCGTGGACTGTAAATGTACGGTGCGGAATCATTGGCGACCACCTCATTGGTCCTCACTTCATTGCAGGGGCCCAAACAGCTGCAACATACATCACGTTTCTACAGAATGATCTGCCAACGTTGCTCGAAAATGTCCCACTGGAAACGCGTCGACGTATGTGGTACCAGCATGATGGTGCACCTGCACATTCCGCAATTAACACTAGGCTGACCCTTGACAGGATGTTCGACGGGCGTTTCATAGGACGTGGAGGACGCATAAATTGGCCAGCCCGTTCTCCTGATCTTACACCTCAGGACTTCTTTCTGTGGGGTACGTTAAAGGAGAATGTGTACCGTGATGTGCCTACAACCCCAGAGGATATGAAACAACGTATTGTGGCAGCCTGCGGCGACATTACACCAGATGTACTGCGGCGTGTACGACATTCATTACGCCAGAGATTGCAATTGTGTGCAGCAAATGATGGCCACCACATGAACATCTATTGGCCTGACATGTCGGGACACACTCTATTTCACTCCGTAATTGAAAACGGAAACCACGTGTGTACGTGTACCTCACCCCTCATGGTAATGTACATGTGCGTCAGTGAAAAAGACCAATAAAAAGGTGTTAGCATGTGGACGTAATGTGCTGTTCCAGTCTCTTCTGTACCTAAGGTCCATCACCGTTCCCTTTGGATCCCTACGTAATTCGGTGCTCTCCGATACACACGATCGAACAGCGGAGGAATGGTACCCAAGCGTCAACTTTAGGTTACAAATCTCCGGATGTAATTAACATTTTACAATGCAACAAACGGAACTGATTACGTATTTGTTTATATGTTCAGATGTGCTAACAAAACTAACGGGGTTCCATTTAAAAAAACGTATGTTTGTGTTAAAAAACATTCTTCCGTGCATTTTTTTATGGTTTGTATTAACCAATTACACTAGCCCCTCTCCTCACGTTCTGTCTGTGGAATCGATTCGTCAGTATTTGATGTGGTTTACGAAATATATCCAGCGGTAATGTTAGGTGACTCACCCTGTATATCAAAACTATAGTTAGAACTCATGTGCTTATAGCACCAGTTAATATTTCACCGGTCAGTTCAATGTGAAGTAATAAAACCCGTAACCTCAGATCGTGGTTTCGTCTCGAATACCAATATAAGATAACAAGCATAATCTTTTGCTGATGAAATCTTATACTAGAACTAGAATCCTGTGACCAGGCCTTTCTACCTGGGATGCTAACTCGCAACCTTGAGAAAAATCTGAAATTATTCGTAGCGCTCGTATAGCTCGTGGAATCTGAAAGAAAGTTTAGTGTCCTAAGCGACGGCACGTGAAGAAGATGAGCTGAAAGAAAATTACTAATTTTTTTCTAGTATGGCGTCTAACAACGGTCAATGTTCCGTTAAGGCCACGTCTACTCAAGACAAGTAAGGTTTAGGTTTACAAATAATTGTGTACCGTACACAAATTTTAACTCATGAACAACTATATTTTAGTTTCGTTTACAACTTACTGTTACAGCAAGATGAACCTCAGACAATCGTTCTTTCCTCTTCGAGGCAGAGAACAGAGGAAGACCGCGGTGGTCTAGCGGTTCTAGGCGCGCAGTCCGGAACCGCGCGACTGCTACGGTCGCAGGTTCGAATCCTGCCTCAGGCATGAATGTGTGTGATGTCCTTAGGTTAGTTAGGTTTAAGTAGTTCTAAGTTCTAGGGGACTGATGACCATAGATGTTAAGCCCCGTAGTGCTCAGAGCCATTTGAACCATTTGAACAGAAGAAGACCAAAACAAAAGAATAGAAAGTTCAGTCACAGAATCTCGAATGATCATGGAATATGCGCACATTGCAACATAATGCATTTGCTTACACTTTAGCATAGATCGCCAGCTATTCATGCAATAATTATCGATACATGGCACTTACACACTTCAAATTCATGACCACCTCAGGAGTACAGTACAATTTTTAAAGTGAAGATCTTTTTTCCTTGCAACTATTTTTAGATGTAAGATTATAAATTTTCAAAAGGATTAGCTCGGGCGACTGTGAGGGCCAGTCCAGTACCTCCATACCTTTCGTCATTTTCCAGTCACTGCAAAGTCTGCTGCAGTGCTTCGGACTATTGTCCTACTGCAGTATCCATTCTTCATTTTTGTCGATCAACCAGCGTTTGGCAGTCGGCATCAAACATCTGTGATAAACACGACGTGTAAGCTGCTCGCATGTCTCTTCTTATGATCTAAGCTAAAAATTCAATGCTTTATTGAAATTGCTTGAAGACAAAGGTTCCCCCCGTTGGGTTTTAAGACTAAGGCGATATATTAAACCGTCTGTATGTATTGCCGACCATGCTCCTACTTAAAGGACTGTACTTTCATTATGGTAAGTAATCTGTTAGGTCCCAGAGACAAGATATATATAACATGTCAACGTCAAATTATTATTAAAGTGTACTTGGGCTTCCACCATCATCAAATGGTAAACGTCCCATTGGTTTTTCGCCAAGTACTCTTCGTCCTTGTTTAAGTGGTAACTGAACTCCGCGTCGACGGTAGTCCTGTCCTTGCATAACCGTGTCTGTTGTGACGTCACCAGAGTTCATTTAATCTCCATATATAGTAACATTTACGCCCCGTGTCCAGCGCATCCGCTTCAATACTCCGAGGGCCTGATCCAGTGATGTACTAGGTTACTTGTTGTGTTTTGCGAGATTTTAATTTCCATCGTTACATTTGTTATGTTATCCCAGAAACATGTCGTCTTCATAATGACAGAGGTATCAACTAAAAAAAATTGGTGTCAATTTTCTAAAGCATGTTATGTCAGGGCTGATTTTTCAGGAAAGTGTACGCGTAAATTTCTCTCGTGTTCTATTTGAACTTGCTCAATACTGTACACAGTTTTCCGACGTAACAATAATCACGATAGTTTATATCCGCCGTGGGTTCTGAATCCTATGTGCTCCTTCACAGGGTCTGAGTTTCTCCATTTTTGCTGAGAGCTGAAGGCATATTTAATGTGTGGCTCTTCAGAAACCACTTAATCTTCTCCGTCTCTGAACCTCAAAACAGCAAAAATGCAGACATGGCTTCAGAAATCTGATACCGAACCGCTTTCGGCAACGCATCTGTTAATACGACGAGCGGTTTCCGGGTGAAAGTAATAGAATAAGAGGATGATGAAACCGCCCTTCAGCGAAGATTTTACGAGCGTAACAAAATTACAAATATCTTTGTTCAACCTCAGTTCACTCGAGTGATATTATAAGCGGTTTCGACTTGTTGCCATCACCTGATTATTACACTACTGGCCATTAAAATAGCTACACCAAGAAGAAATGCAGATGATAAACGGGTATTCATTGGACAAATATATTTTACTAGAAATGACATATGATTACATTTTCACGCAATTTGGGTGCATAGATCCTAAGAAATCAGTACCCAGAACAACCACCTCTGGCCACAATAACGGCCTTGATACGCATGGGCATTGAGTCAAACAGAGTTTGGATGGCGTGTACGATACCACAGTTCATCAAGAGTAGTGACTGGCGTATTGTGTCGAGCCAGTTGCTCGGCCACCGTTGACCGGACGTTTTCAGTTGGTGAGAGATCTGGAGGATATGCTGGCCAGGGCAGCAGTCGAACATTTTCTGTGTCCAGAAAGGCCCGTAAAGGACCTGCAAAATGCGGTCGTGCATTATCCTGCTGAAATGTAGGGTTTCGCAGGGATTGAATGAAGGGTAGAGCCACTGGTCGTAACACATCTGAAATGTAACGTCCACTGTTCAAAGTGCCGTCAATGCGAACAAGAGGTGACCGAGACGTGTAACCAATGACACCCCATACCGTCACGCCGAGTGATACGCCAGTATGGCGATGACGAATACACGCTTCCAATGTGCGTTCACCGCGATGTCGCCAAACACGGATGCGACCATCATGATGCTGTAAACAGAACCTGGATTCATCCGAAAAAATTACGTTTTGCCATTCGTGCACCCTCCTGTCTGTGATGCAGCGTCAAGGGTAACCGTAGCCATGGTCTCCGAGCTGATAGTCCATGCTGCTGCTAACGTCGTCGAACTGTTCGTGCAGATGGTTGTTGTCTTGCCAACCTCCCCATTGTTGACTCAGGTATCGAGATGTGGCTGCACGATCCGTTACAGCCATGCGGATAAGATGCCTGTCATCTCGACTGCTAGTGATACGTGGCCATTGGGATCCAGCACGGCGTTCCGTATTACCCTCCTGAACCCACCGATTCCATATTCTGCCAACAGTCATTGACTCTCGACCAATGCGAGAAGCAATGTCGCGATACGATAAACCGCAATCGCGATAGGGTAGAATCCGACGTTTATCAAGTCGGAAATGTGATCGTACGCATTTCTCCTCCTTTCACGAAGCATCACAACAACGTTTCACCAGGCAACACCGGTGAACTGCTGTTTGTGTATGAGAAATCGGTTGGAAACTTTCCTCATGTCAGCACGTTGTAGGAGTCGCCACCGGCGCCAACCTTATGTGAATGCTCTGAAAAGCTAATCATTTGCATATCACAGCATCTTCTTCCTTTCGGTTAAATTTCGCGTCTGTAGCACGTCATCTTCGTGGTGTGGCAATCTCAATGGCCAGTAGTGTATTTCGCAATAAGTCGCTAGTTTAAGCTGAAGCTGAAGTATGTAATAAAAACGCTTACACACGACGATCATTGTATTTCCTAAAGGCAGTGTGGCTAGTTGTGTAATCGGAAATGACATTGGCGCTGCTGTGATGTAATGGCGGTGCTCGTGATCAGAACAAAGACGAAGGTATGCAGACAAGTGTAGGATGGTATCCGCCATTGGGAGTGAAATGGTCGCGGAGGGTACAGTATGAGGACCGCTGACCGCTAACGTCACAGCCGGCAGTGCTGCTTATACAGTAAAGACGCTCGACGACACAGCAGTCAACTGCAATGGGGCATGGGACCCGGTCGAAAGCTCATGGGTTTTTAATCGGTTGAACCGCAGAATTTTTTACTAATTTTTATCAGTTTGAAGCCATGATTTTGCATACAAAATTACTTGATAACGAGCCACGGGGGACCACGCATTCCTTGTAGCAAACCATTCAGCAAATATCCCTCAACATCGTTTGAGAACTTGCCGCTGGAGTTCATTTCTACAGTGTATAATTCATGTGAGAAAGAACAAACATGTACCAATGATATATTAATGCCGATAGAAAACTTTGACCCCCCATCTACTGCTGAACCGAACAAAGGGAATTGTTTGTTCCAGCGTGAATAATAGAAGCAGTGTTAAAAATAAAAGAGTAACACGGCGCACAAAATTGCGGACAGGCCACCTGCGTGGTCTCGGTGCGCGCGTCTGAAAAATAAATTTGCTGCTGGTATTAAAATCCTGGGGGGGATGTAGGCTTTAAAGGGGAAGCGCAGTAGCCGAGGCTCGTAAATCGTGCCCTGGGGGACACACTCCCGCTGCGGGCGCTGACGCGCGAACCGCACGCCCTGGCTTACGTCTGCAGCAACCGTCACCTGTTTGTTAGCGTCAGCGGCGCAGGAGGTCAGCTCTGTTGTCACCGATACATCATTCCTGCTCAGCCCCTCTGCGAAACGAGCAGAAAGATTTTGCTGCAACACATCTAGGGCGACTGCGTGTCTGCTTTTTCCAGTTAGTACAGCTCTCCCATTAATTTAGTACACGTAATATTGAATATTACTGTCAGTTTAAAATTTTTTCCGGATTAAAATTTGAATCACGACATTTTCTACATCTACATCTACATACAGGGTGTTTCAAAAATGACCGGTATATTTGAAACGGCAATACAAACTAAACGAGCAGCGATAGAAATACACCGTCTGTTGCAATATGCTTGGGACAACAGTACATTTTCAGGCAGACAAACTTTCGAAATTTTAGTAGTTACAATTTTCAACAACAGATGGCGCTGCGGTCTGGGAAACTCTATAGTACGATATTTTCCACATATCCACCATGCGTAGCAATAATATGGCGTAGTCTCTGAATGAAATTACCCGAAACCTTTGACAACGTGTCTGGCGGAATGGCTTCACATGCAGATGCGATGTACTGCTTCAGCTGTTCAATTGTTTCTGGATTCTGGCGGTACACCTGGTCTTTCAAGTGTCCCCACAGAAAGAAGTAACAGGGGTTCATGTCTGGCGAATAGGGAGGCCAATCCACGCCGCCTCCTGTATGTTTCGGATAGCCCAAAGCAATCACACGATCATCGAAATATTCATTCAGGAAATTAAAGACGTCGGCCGTGCGATGTGGCCGGGCACCATCTTGCATAAACCACGAGGTGTTCGCAGTGTCATCTAAGGCAGTTTGTACCGCCACAAATTCACGACGAATGTCCAGATAGCGTGATGCAGTAATCGTTTCGGTTCTGAAAAATGGGCCAATGATTCCTTTGGAAGAAATGGCGGCCCAGACCAGTACTTTTTGAGGATGCAGGGACGATGGGACTGCAACATGGGGCTTTTCGGTTCCCCATATGCGCCAGTTCTGTTTATTGACGAAGCCGTCCAGGTAAAAATAAGCTTCGTCAGTAAACCAAATGCTGCCCACATGCATATCGCCGTCATCAATCCTGTGCACTATATCGTTAGCGAATGCCTCTCGTGCAGCAATGGTAGCGGCGCTGAGGGGTTGCCGCGTTTGAATTTTGTATGGATAGAGGTGTAAACTCTGGCGCATGAGACGATACGTGGACGTTGGCGTCATTTGGACCGCAGCTGCAACACGGCGAACGGAAACCCGAGGCCGCTGTTGGATCATCTGCTGCACTAGCTGCGCGTTGCCCTCTGTGGTTGCCGTACGCGGTCGCCCTACCTTTCCAGCACGTTCATCCGTCACGTCCCCAGTCCGTTGAAATTTTTCAAACAGATCCTTTATTGTATCGCTTTTCGGTCCTTTGGTTACATTAAACCTCCGTTGAAAACTTCGTCTTGTTGCAACAACACTGTGTTCTAGGCGGTGGAATTCCAACACCAGAAAAATCCTCTGCTCTAAGGAATAAACCATATTGTCCACAGCACACTTGCACGTTGTGAACAGCACACGCTTACAGCAGAAAGACGACGTACAGAATGGCGCACCCACAGACTGCGTTGTCTTCTATATCTTTCACATCACTTGCATCGCCATCTGTTCTTGAAAATTGTAACTACTGTAATTTCGAAAGTTTGTCCGCCTGAAAATGTACTGTTGTCCCAAGCATATTGCAACAAACGGTGTATTTCTATCGCTGCTCGTTTAGTTTTTATTGCCGTTTCAAATATACCGGTCATTTTAGAAACACCCTGTACATACTCCGCAATCCACTATACGGTGCGTGGCGGAGGGTACCTCGTACCACAACTAGCATCTTCTCTTCTTGTTCCACTCCCAAACAGAACGAGGGAAAAATGACTGCCTATATCCCTCTGTACGAGCTCTAATCTCTCTTATCTTATCTTTGTGGTCTTTCCGCGAAATGTAAGTTGGCGGCTGTAAAATTGTACTGCAGTCAGCCTCAAATGCTGGTTCTCTTAATTTGCTCAGTAACGATTCACGAAAAGAACGCCTCCTTTCTTCTAGAGACTCCCACCCGAGTTCCTGAAGCATTTCCGTACCACTCGCGTGATAATCAAACCTACCAGTAACAAATCTAGCAGCCCGCCTCTGAATTGCTTCTATGTCCTCCCTCAATCCGACCTGATAGGGATCCCAAACGTTCGAGCAGTACTCAAGAATAGGTCTTATTAGTGTTTTATAAGCGGTCTCCTTTACAGATGGACCACATCTTCCCAAAATTCTACCAATGAACCGAAGACGACTATCCAGCTTCCCCACAACTGCCATTACATGCTTGTCCCACTTCATATCGCTCTGCAATGTTACGCCCAAATATTTAATCGACTTGACTGTGTCAAGCGCTACACTACTAATGGAGTATTCAGACCTTACGGGATTCTTTTTCCTATTCATCTGCATTAACTTACATTTATCTACATTTAGAGTTGGCTGCCATTCTTTACACCAATCACAAATCCTGTCGAAGTCATCCTGTATCCTCCTACAGTCACTCAACGACGACACCTTCCCGTACACCATAGCATCATCAAGAAACAGACGCACATTGCTATCCACCCTATCCAAAAGATCATTTATGTAGATGGAAAACAACAGCGGACCTACCACACTTCCCTGGGGCACTCCAGATGATACCCTCACCTCCGATGCACACTCACCATCGAGGACAACTTACTGGGTTCTACTACTTAAGAAGTCTGCTTGGCAGACAGTTTTCTCCCACTTACGCCCTCTGAGTACACCTCAAAGTTAAAGAAGAATTTTCTTTTGTCGCTGGTTCTTCTCCATCGTTTGCAACTACCCAGATATTCTACCCCACTTCTACCTTCCTACTCGAAGGAACTATGGATAACTTGATACCGTGTTGCGAAGTACGGTTATATATTTCCTACTCTGTGGAGAATTATTAATTGCGGCTGGTCCCGGCGGAGGTTCGAGTCTTCCCTCGGGCATCGGTGTGTGTGTTTGTCCTTGGGATAATTTAGGTTAAGTAGTGTGTAAGCTTAGGGACTGATGACTTTAGCAGTTAAGTCCCATAAGATTTCACACACATTTGAACATATTAATTCCGTTGATCGTTAATGACATCTTAGAAGCATGGAGAGAAGTCAGTGGGAAAATGGATCAGTGGAATCGCACGATCTATTATAATGGCTCAAGTTTCGAGCCCCAGAACGAATATAAAGTTAAACACATCCCAAAGTATCCCAATAGAAATTGAGTTTCCTGGCGTAATCATTAATTGATTTAGAATAAAATTTGCAGATCACCTAATCTCTTACTCATTCACAAATTCCTGTATTCCACAGAAAAGACTGGAACAAACTGTACATTGGTGATTAACTACTGCTCTGTCTTTTTATGTTTAAAGGGATAGTAAATAAACATCCAATTGAACAGGCAGAAATAGCACTACTCCTCCCCTTCCTACAATTTGTAGTTTTCAAGAGCCTCTACTAACTTTTAAAACGAAGTCGACAAGAAATTTAAAACAGCTTATTCATTGCTGTTACGAGTGTTAACACATATGAAGGAAGTTCTTGATTCCTATGAACCACCTGTAAGGGGTCCGCAGGCCCTTACTGCTAAGTTTGCGCTCACACAGGTCGCCAGGGCAACTATCGAGTAGTGTGTATCAGGTCGCGAGAGCTAGAGGGGGTTCACCGGAGTGCCGAGTGCGGCTTGGGTAGATTCCCGCGAGGCGGGAAGAACTGGGCGTAGTTAGAGTTAGTGTGGAGAGTGCGGAGTCAGGGTGTGGTAGGTTCCCGTGAGGCGGGCTGAGCTGTGCAGAAGCCAGCAGTTGAATTAATGCAAATTATCGACAAAGGGAGTGGCCATCGCCGCGGTTTAACCCCTTTGTGTTAGTATTATACGGGAAAGTGAGAAAGTTTAATTACAGAGTGATTTCAGTGATATTGAGTACCGCTATTGAACTTCGCGCCGGCATTACTTGGATTACAGTGATTGGATGTTGCGTGTGACGATTAAGAGTAACTAAAGAAACCTGTGCTGAGATTAACCGTCATTAACAGTGTATTGACGAAGGCAGTGGCTGTCTCCTTATTTTGTGCTTTTGCTAAGAATATAGATCTTGTTTGTGAAACTGTGTTGTGTCCTTCTTACCACCAAACAGTACGTATTACAGTATTTGTGAAGGACAATACGGAATGTAACATCCCCTGAGCAGTGCAATCCGATTGCCAGCCCATTAGGTACACGGTCACATTAATCAATTATCTAATTTTGGGCTGCTATTCAGATCCGCGAATGAGCGGATGAAATGAAAGGGCGTGTTACATCCTTGGCTTACCGTGAAAGGACAAGTGCAATCTTCGAACGAGTCGTAATGAACAATAGGTAATTTACCGTGCTTAAAGCAAGAAAATATTTTGCAACGTTAAAATCGCGATAAGGAACAGTGCATTTTTGAACAATACGAAGTAATAATATCTCACGATTGTGACTTAACTGTTTTTCTGGCCATATTAAACTGTGTTGTAAAGTGCAAACGCGAAAATCCGCGCGAAAAACTGTGAAAAGTGGACGCAAAAGAAAGACACGTGTGAACAGTAAAATAGTGAGGCGAGCCAAGATTTCGTCACAAAAGTTGTTAGAAAGGTGCTTAATGATAACAAGTTGACTGAAATTGTTTTTTGCACGGTGAAAATCGGACGATTTCGCGTGGACCCACAAACTGTTATGCTGACGATAATATATGGTGGCGACGCAATTAGTGAGTGACGTCACGCAGACCCGTGTAGCAGTTGCACCAAAGAGCTTCGACCCGCGAGGTGATTTCACACGACACCACGGCGAGCGACGCAACTTCGAGACAACGAGCGCAGTCCCGGCATCTAGCGGCCGAACTACGAACTACGCCCGTCTGCAGCGCCACGGAGCGGCCGACGGGGAACTACGTCGCCTTGCAGCTGATCTTCAACTTCACGCGAGCTCCAGCGGCGGCACAGCCACGCCCATCTCAAACGTCAAAACATCGCGGCTCGCGGTAACGTCGGTTGGTGAGTGAAGACGACGGGTTAACATAACAGTAAATTGCAGTGTGCAATATTTGCGATAAATAAACAGTTTTTAACTGGTATTTACATTAGGAAAAGTGCTCAATTGCAATAATTTCAGAAAAGTTGCGAAACATACTCTGAAGTATAGCATGCTTACTTATGCACACTGCACTGTATAAATGGTAATTGTTTTGATGAATTTGCATTTATAGATTTTGTGAGTGTAATGATTATCTTGTTTAAAACATTTTTACATAAACTGTGTATGTGGAAATTGTTACTAGAAATTTAGGTTTTTGAGGGCTGTTATGTTCAGTACCCATGCATGTTGTATCATTTGGGAATTAACTGAAAGGATTGCAGGGACTGTTTGATTAGTTTCGTGGTAATTAGGAGTGTTTTGGGTTATTGGAGGTTATTTTGTATTACTTGCCTGGGCATTAAATATAAACCAAACATGTCTTCTGAAGATAAGCAGGTCTGTGAGGCAATAGTTGAAAGAAAAGGGATAGGACAGGAAGACAGGGATGATTCAGGAATTAGTGACTGTGGATTGTCATTAGGAAGCCCATCAGCACATTCAACTAGTTATCCTGAGACACTGGGACAAACGATGAGAGCTAGGCCAGTTTCAGAGGGCGAAGATATACGGTCGATGTTGGCAGCCTTGCTACAAGAAAATAACGCATCGTTAGAGAAAGGTATCAGAAAATCACTAATGCAAGATTTACAAACATCGTTAGAGAAGAGTTCACAAGAAACAAGAGAATCGTTAGAAAAGCGTTTACAAGAAACTAACGCATCGTTAGAAAAGAATTCACAAGAAACTAGAGAAAGGGGAGAAATACTCCGGAAATCACTAAAGGAAGATTTACAAGAGATCAAAACATCACAAATGAAGATGGAATATAATTTGAAGAAGGAAATGCAGGAGTTGCAAGAACGACTGAAAATGGACATCGACGAGAGAGAAAAGAAGCTACAGAAGAGCATAGACCAAGTCCAGAGAGACGTGGAAAAGGTGGAAGGAAAGTTAACAAAAAAGATAGAAGACGATATTGAAGAAACGAAAGCCGAATTGGGAGAAAAGATCACTGAGGTGACGCAGATGCAGAAACGATGCAACGATGTGGTTGAGGGGATAGGAGATAAGCAAAACCAATTGGCAGTCAATCCGAGAAATGCTATAGCCGTGCAGCGAGAAGAAGATGACCAGTGGGTTGCAATCGAAGGTGAGGCCTTCACTTGTGGAATCAAAAGGAAGAAAGGGAATACTAATTATGATCAGTTTGGAGGAGGATTATTGGAGAAATGCTGGCCCAAAAGTCGTCAATGTGCAGCATTTGAGGACCCACTACGATGCAGACCACTTAGTAATTGGAAAGGAACGTCAGAAGAATTTGCCAAACATTTGTGGAAATGGAACGGGATTTTGGAACAACCCCTGAATGATAACGTCATGGTATCTGTGATAAAAAGAAGATTGAATCAGAAAAGGGAAGGAACTGTATCTAGGAGCCTAATCAAAGGTAGAGAGGCCTTAATGAAGATACTGGAGCAGTTGGAGTCTATTAAATCACAGAAATACAAGCAAGCTAATGATCGAAACAGAGAAGGGAACAATGACCCAAGGATTCATATTAATCATTCATCTGATTACCGAGGAAGAGGCGGAGGAACCGAGAAACCAAAGGACACTCCAGGTGAGGTTCGGTCAAAAGTGACGGCTATAAGGACCCGAATAAACCTGCTAAGACATGGTTAGGACATTTAGCTGTATAATGGACTTTTGAAAGAGGGAAGTGTTTATTTACATTGTGTTTTGTGATATATTACAATTAGAGTTGCATATTTCATGTTAAAGATTATCTAAAGATGAATATAAAACCTGTAATAACTAAAATGGTAGAGTAATAATTCATATGTTCTGTGTTTAGGTAAAAATTTGTGAGTGTATATGGTGTGTGTTTTCATTTGATATTGAACTGTAGAGGGCTATTGCTGTTTGAAGGAAAAATTGTAATTTTGAACAATGCAATTTATGTGATGTAATAACCTTTTGTAGAAATTGTTGTGGAGGCAGCCCACTACCGGAGTCCAGGATTAATTTGCAAATTGTAAATTCATTAATTATTTGTATTGTATGTTCTGTTCAAATGTAACCATGTTTTTAAATCCCTTGCCGATTCTTTTTCGCCTGCGGTTCAAAAGAAGTTTTTGAGGGCGGGGATGTAAGGGGTCCGCAGGCCCTTACTGCTAAGTTTGCGCTCACACAGGTCGCCAGGGCAACTATCGAGTAGTGTGTATCAGGTCGCGAGAGCTAGAGGGGGTTCACCGGAGTGCCGAGTGCGGCTTGGGTAGATTCCTGCGAGGCGGGAAGAACTGGGCGTAGTTAGAGTTAGTGTGGAGAGTGCGGAGTCAGGGTGTGGTAGGTTCCCGCGAGGCGGGCTGAGCTGTGCAGAAGCCAGCAGTTGATTTAATGCAAATTATCGACAAAGGGAGTGGCCATCGCCGCGGTTTAACCCCTTTGTGTTAGTATTATACGGGAAAGTGAGAAAGTTTAATTACAGAGTGATTTCAGTGATATTGAGTACCGCTATTGAACTTCCGCGTCTATCGCGCCGGCATGACTTGGATTACAGTGATTGGATGTTGCATGTGACGATTAAGAGTAACTAAAGAAACCTGTGCTGAGATTAACCGTCATTAACAGTGTATTGACGAAGGCAGTGGCTGTCTACTTATTTTGTGCTTTTGCTAAGAATATAGATCTTGTTTGTGAAACTGTGTTGTGTCCTTCTTACCACCAAACAGTACGTATTACAGTATTTGTGAAGGACAATACGGAATGTAACATCCCCTGAGCAGTGCAATCCGATTGCCAGCCCATTAGGTACACGGTCACATTAATCAATTATCTAATTTTGGGCTGCTATTCAGATCCGCGAATGAGCGGATGAAATGAAAGGGCGTGTTACATCCTTGGCTTACCGTGAAAGGACAAGTGCAATCTTCGAACGAGTCGTAATGAACAATAGGTAATTTACCGTGCTTAAAGCAAGAAAATATTTTGCAACGTTAAAATCGCGATAAGGAACAGTGCATTTTTGAACAATACGAAGTAATAATATCTCACGATTGTGACTTAACTGTTTTTCTGGCCATATTAAACTGTGTTGTAAAGTGCAAACGCGAAAATCCGCGCGAAAAACTGTGAAAAGTGGACGCAAAAGAAAGACACGTGTGAACAGTAAAATAGTGAGGCGAGCCAAGATTTCGTCACAAAAGTTGTTAGAAAGGTGCTTAATGATAACAAGTTGACTGAAATTGTTTTTTGCACGGTGAAAATCGGACGATTTCGCGTGGACCCACAAACTGTTATGCTGACGATAATATATGGTGGCGACGCAATTAGTGAGTGACGTCACGCAGACCCGTGTAGCAGTTGCACCAAAGAGCTTCGACCCGCGAGGTGATTTCACACGACACCACGGCGAGCGACGCAACTTCGAGACAACGAGCGCAGTCCCGGCATCTAGCGGCCGAACTACGAACTACGCCCGCCTGCAGCGCCACGGAGCGGCCGACGGGGAACTACGTCGCCTTGCAGCTGATCTTCAACTTCACGCGAGCTCCAGCGGCGGCACAGCCACGCCCATCTCAAACGTCAAAACATCGCAGCTCGCGGTAACGTCGGTTGGTGAGTGAAGACGACGGGTTAACATAACAGTAAATTGCAGTGTGCAATATTTGCGATAAATAAACAGTTTTTAACTGGTATTTACATTAGGAAAAGTGCTCAATTGCAATAATTTCAGAAAAGTTGCGAAACATTCTCTGAAGTATAGCATGCTTACTTATGCGCACTGCACTGTATAAATGGTAATTGTTTTGATGAATTTGCATTTATAGATTTTGTGAGTGTAATGATTATCTTGTTTAAAACATTTTTACATAAACTGTGTATGTGGAAATTGTTACTAGAAATTTAGGTTTTTGAGGGCTGTTATGTTCAGTACCCATGCATGTTGTATCATTTGGGAATTAACTGAAAGGATTGCAGGGACTGTTTGATTAGTTTCGTGGTAATTAGGAGTGTTTTGGGTTATTGGAGGTTATTTTGTATTACTTGCCTGGGCATTAAATATAAACCAAACATGTCTTCTGAAGATAAGCAGGTCTGTGAGGCAATAGTTGAAAGAAAAGGGATAGGACAGGAAGACAGGGATGATTCAGGAATTAGTGATTGTGGATTGTCATTAGGAAGCCCATCAGCACATTCAACTAGTTATCCTGAGACACCGGGACAAACGATGAGAGCTAGGCCAGTTTCAGAGGGCGAAGATATACGGTCGATGTTGGCAGCCTTGCTACAAGAAAATAACGCATCGTTAGAGAAAGGTATCAGAAAATCACTAATGCAAGATTTACAAACATCGTTAGAGAAGAGTTCACAAGAAACAAGAGAATCGTTAGAAAAGCGTTTACAAGAAACTAACGCATCGTTAGAAAAGAATTCACAAGAAACTAGAGAAAGGGGAGAAATACTCCGGAAATCACTAAAGGAAGATTTACAAGAGATCAAAACATCACAAATGAAGATGGAATATAATTTGAAGAAGGAAATGCAGGAGTTGCAAGAACGACTGAAAATGGACATCGACGAGAGAGAAAAGAAGCTACAGAAGAGCATAGACCAAGTCCAGGGAGACGTGGAAAAGGTGGAAGGAAAGTTAACAAAAAAGATAGAAGACGATATTGAAGAAACGAAAGCCGAATTGGGAGAAAAGATCACTGAGGTGACGCAGATGCAGAAACGATGCAACGATGTGGTTGAGGGGATAGGAGATAAGCAAAACCAATTGGCAGTCAATCCGAGAAATGCTATAGCCGTGCAGCGAGAAGAAGATGACCAGTGGGTTGCAATCGAAGGTGAGGCCTTCACTTGTGGAATCAAAAGGAAGAAAGGGAATACTAATTATGATCAGTTTGGAGGAGGATTATTGGAGAAATGCTGGCCCAAAAGTCGTCAATGTGCAGCATTTGAGGACCCACTACGATGCAGACCACTTAGTAATTGGAAAGGAACGTCGGAAGAATTTGCCAAACATTTGTGGAAATGGAACGGGATTTTGGAACAACCCCTGAATGATAACGTCATGGTATCTGTGATATAAAGAAGATTGAATCAGAAAAGGGAAGGAACTGTATCTAGGAGCCTAATTAAAGGTAGAGAGGCCTTAATGAAGATACTGGAGCAGTTGGAGTCTATTAAATCACAGAAATACAAGCAAGCTAATGATCGAAACAGAGAAGGGAACAATGACCCAAGGATTCATATTAATCATTCATCTGATTACCGAGGAAGAGGCGGAGGAACCGAGAAACCAAAGGACACTCCAGGTGAGGTTCGGTCAAAAGTGACGGCTATAAGGACCCGAATAAACCTGCTAAGACATGGTTAGGACATTTAGCTGTATAATGGACTTTTGAAAGAGGGAAGTGTTTATTTACATTGTGTTTTGTGATATATTACAATTAGAGTTGCATATTTCATGTTAAAGATTATCTAAAGATGAATATAAAACCTGTAATAACTAAAATGGTAGAGTAATAATTCATATGTTCTGTGTTTAGGTAAAAATTTGTGAGTGTATATGGTGTGTGTTTTCATTTGATATTGAACTGTAGAGGGCTATTGCTGTTTGAAGGAAAAATTGTAATTTTGAACAATGCAATTTATGTGATGTAATAACCTTTTGTAGAAATTGTTGTGGAGGCAGCCCACTACCGGAGTCCAGGATTAATTTGCAAATTGTAAATTCATTAATTATTTGTATTGTATGTTCTGTTCAAATGTAACCATGTTTTTAAATCCCTTGCCGATTCTTTTTCGCCTGCGGTTCAAAAGAAGTTTTTGAGGGCGGGGATGTAAGGGGTCCGCAGGCCCTTACTGCTAAGTTTGCGCTCACACAGGTCGCCAGGGCAACTATCGAGTAGTGTGTATCAGGTCGCGAGAGCTAGAGGGGGTTCACCGGAGTGCCGAGTGCGGCTTGGGTAGATTCCCGCGAGGCGGGAAGAACTGGGCGTAGTTAGAGTTAGTGTGGAGAGTGCGGAGTCAGGGTGTGGTAGGTTCCCGCGAGGCGGGCTGAGCTGTGCAGAAGCCAGCAGTTGATTTAATGCAAATTATCGACAAAGGGAGTGGCCATCGCCGCGGTTTAACCCCTTTGTGTTAGTATTATACGGGAAAGTGAGAAAGTTTAATTACAGAGTGATTTCAGTGATATTGAGTACCGCTATTGAACTTCCGCGTCTATCGCGCCGGCATTACTTGGATTACAGTGATTGGATGTTGCGTGTGACGATTAAGGGTAACTAAAGAAACCTGTGCTGAGATTAACCGTCATTAACAGTGTATTGACGAAGGCAGTGGCTGTCTCCTTATTTTGTGCTTTTGCTAAGAATATAGATCTTGTTTGTGAAACTGTGTTGTGTCCTTCTTACCACCAAACAGTACGTATTACAGTATTTGTGAAGGACAATACGGAATGTAACATCCCCTGAGCAGTGCAATCCGATTGCCAGCCCATTAGGTACACGGTCACATTAATCAATTATCTAATTTTGGGATGCTATTCAGATCCGCGAACGAGCGGATGAAATGAAAGGGCGTGTTACACACCTCAGTAAGTAGCCAGTCGGATTCTATTCTGTATCTGGGGCAGCCAGAGTAGATGTGGTTAACGTTCTGGATATGGTTGACGTCCTGCATCTCCCCATATTCGCAGTATGGCGACGATACGATGTCTATAGAGATGTTGACGGTATCAGCTGTGATTGAATTTCAATGGTCAATACAAACTGTCTCCAGTTCTCTGCGCCAGTTGAGTAGCATTTCAGAGCTCACTTTTCAGCATACCACTGGACCTTTGGTAAATGCGGGTGGAATTTTTTGTATTAGGTGCCCTTGTGAAAATCTGTCTCCCACGCCAAGTTCCATTCGGTTTTGACAATGCCTCTAATACAGAAACGAGATCACCTGCTGGAAAGCTTCGCTTTGTATGACTTTCGTCGTTGTGTCCTTAGCCAGTCGGTCAAATTTCTCATTTCCCAAATTACCAGCAAGTCCATTGATCCGCAATCGGCCGGCCGCGGTGGTCTAGCGGTTCTGGCGCTGCAGTCCGGAACCGCGGGACTGCTACGGTCGCAGGTTCGAATCCTGCCTCGGGCGTGGGTGTGTGTGATGTCCTTAGGTTAGGTTTAAGTAGTTCTAAGTTCTAGGGGACTTATGACCTAAGATGTTGAGTCCCATAGTGCTCAGAGCCATTTGAACCATTTTTTTGATCCGCAATCTGTACCGGTTCTGTGCAGCTCTGATACTGCAGCAGGTATACGGTACGGTAGATAAAAACCTCTTTTTCCTTACCTACTGATTTCGGTGCCTGCTTTGCGGAGAGCGAGTCTGTGAGTATTATGATATGGGTGCCTGCTATCGGCATGTCGTACCTTCGCATCATTAGAATGCCTCTCAACGCAGGCAGAACAGCTCACTCTTTCTTTATTTTTAATGTCTACATAGGCACAGCCCATGGAGTCCTTGTATTAACACTTTGCCGTCCGGCGGTACTACAGTGGTGTCGTGCGCGAAATAGCGGCCAACGGCCGGCGACACCACAGTGGTGTCGTGAGCATGGTATCGCGCAGTGGCCGGTGACAGCACTTTTTCATTCTGTTGGTGTTTTGTTTAGGTAACAATAAGTTACACACGTGAACAAGTTTTTTTGTTTTTATAGGTACTTGTGCACTTTCATCATGGCAGACGAAAGAGACGATAGATTATTTACGATGAATGCGCGGACATCTTGTCTGGCGTTCCGGACTACTTGACAGATTGGGAAGAAGCCATTGCATATAAAAAAAAAATGAAAGTGAAGCAGAATCGTCGGGAGATAGTGAAATACGTCGAAGAAGAATTCGGCGAACGCTAGGGTTGCCAACTGATTCGGATGAATCTGACGATGAAGAGAGACTGTAATTTACTGAGGACAGATAAATTTGAAGGCTCTCCGGGTCCACACATATTTCCCAAAGATACACAGAGCGTCGTGAATATCGTAGAATTATATACTGGGAACAATCCATTTGAATATATTAGGAACGAAACCAACAAGTATTACGGTAAAAATTGCAATAGAAGGAAAAGCCCAATTTGTCGAAGTTATGGGGCCCGAACTTAAAAATGGTTTGGGCTTGCTATCCTTTTGGGAATTGCAAAAAAACAAAAAAAAAAAACAAGGATCGATGATTACTGGTCAACGAATCCGTTGACAGACACACCGATATTTCGCAAAACGATGTCCCGCAGCTGATTCAGACAAATATTATCATTTTTACATTTTTCCGAGAACAACAATAAACTGGATAATGCCGACAGGGTTTTCAGAGTGCAATTCATAATTCATTATTTTTCCAAAAAATTAAACAAACCTTCAATCTAAGTCAAAACATCTCAATTGAAGAAGGAATGATACCGTGGCGTGGACAGTTATTTTTTTAAAGTTTACACTCCGTCGAAAATTACGAAATATGGCATACTCATTCGGATGCCGTGTGATTCGAGTACGGGATACATTTCCTCATTCAAGATGTATTCCGGCGCTGGACAACCTTTAGCAAAAATAGTGATGGAACTATTGACACCTTCTTATAGAAAGTGGTATCACCTCTACATGGATAATTATTGTAACACTGTAGGATTTGCGGAGAAGTTACTTGAAAAGAAAATCCGAGTTTGTGGAACGATACGGCAAAATAGAGGATATCCGGAAAAGTTAAAGCGCGCGAAAGTCAATGTGATTGAAGCTTGTCATCAACGGAAAGGTGACAAGCGGCCGGTGACAAGCCACGTAATCCGAATTAGCGCTGCCGGTGCCAAGCGAATAAATTTGTACGAGACGTGCGGACGGCAAAGTGTTAAGAGCCTCGTCAGTTTACACGCACATGCAGTATCTGGCCACTGTTCACGAAAGCTTTATAAATTTCTGGTATCGATTACTGGGTTCTCAGAGTAGACCAGATTAGTTGTAATTAAACTTTCGCTACTTGAGCCAATGCAGAGGTGAAAATATTTACCGTGTGGGTACCCAAATTCATAGGAAAGATGTTCAGACTATACGCTGCACTATTTGCTTTATTAGTAATGTTAGTGTTGTGACTTGCTGTTAGACCCTGGTACCGCTGCGGCGACTTGCGTTTGAAGCAGACGCCCCAATGCCAACTACGGTTGCAGAGAGTCGCACGGGTCAGGACAAGGTGAGCAGGGCTTTACGAGTTTTTATCGAAACAGCAGCAACAGAGCTGATGCTCTTCGCTAGCATCGATGCATGAAGGGAATACGGAGAAGTCCTCTTTCGGCAACGGGGTTGAAGAAAACGTTTCGGAAGTTCTAATTAACTAGCGATTTCAGAATTGCTCCTGCAAGAGGCCAACGGCTAACTGTAGATGGTAGAAAAGGTTAGTGTTGCCATGGCTGAGAGTGCTGGACGCAATGTGTAGTATTCAAGCCACTGTTCGAGCTGTGTCACGACATCTGAACTATTAATGGTCCACCGTTCGGAAAGTGCTGCGAACAATTGTGAAACGATATATCTAGCGCAGTTGCAGGCTCTTGTGGATCATCTCCGGCGGTACTCCGCAATGATACCGCCCTTCGATTGTGCCATTCCAGCACTAATCGAAGCGCTAGGTTTTCTGGTGCCAGCCAGCCAGCCAGCCAGCCAGCCAGCCAGCCGAGCAGCAGCGGTCCAGCCGTACGGCAGCAGCAGCTGCAGCAGCAGCAGCGGTCCCGGCCAGCAGCAGCGGTCCCGCCCAGCAGCAGCGGTCCCGCCCAGCAGCAGCGGTCCCGCCCAGCAGCAGCGGTCCAGCCGGCAGCAGCCAGTCAGCCAGCCCTCCAGCAGCAGCGGTCCAGCCAGCCAGCCAGCCCTCCAGCAGCAGCGGTCCAGCCAGCCAGCCCTCCAGCAGCAGCAGCAGCAGCCCCGGCCCCGTCCGCGGCAGCAGCAGCAGCAGCAGCAGCTGCGGCATTCCTGCCAGCCATCGTCGGCGTCAGCGCATGCGCCAGCAGCGTGGGACTCTGGTCTTCGTCCGTCTTCGTCTTCAACCGTCTTCATCTTCGTCTGTCCCCAGTTTTTTCCTTTCCTTTTCGTCCTGTGCATTTTTGTTTATCAATGTCGTCATGTCAGCCCCCACCACCACTACCACCACAGCCATAGTTTATACTTCCCCCTCCGCCGCCACCACCACCATTACATGGTGTGCCCAGTCACACCCCGCTCATCCCGTCCCCCCTCTTCTCACTCTCCCTTCGCCCTCGTCCTTTGTCGCCCCCTCTCCAGCTTCTTCCTCCCGCTCCTCTCCTTCTGATCCTTTCCCCCCACTCCCCCAGCCTGTCACTGCCGCTCCAGCTAGGGTGATGGCCCGTCGGGCCACTGCCCATGCCCAACTCTCCCCATCGCCTTCGCCATCACCGCCACCACCGTCGCCGTCGCCGTCGCCGTCACCATCTCCGGCGCCGACTGCTGCGTCCAAGCCGGGACCTGCCCCTTCCCGCCACCTCCCTATAGCTCCTGTCCCTCATATCACCACCCACCCTTCTGCCGCCGTTAAACGCCCTAGTGGCACCTCCGCCTCCTCCGCTCCCAAAAAGGCCCCGCCCCATCCGCCTTCCCCCCTCCAGGATGTCATGGATGTCTCCCCACCTGGTCCTGCTCCCTCCGCTTCCTCCTCCTCCTCCCCCCCCCACTTTATACAAATACCTCCTCTCCCGTCCCGATCTTTCCCTTCTTGAGGCCCGGAATCTCTCCCTCCTCCTCCGCCAACACTTCCCTGGTGCCCCCATCTCTCTCCTCACTCCCAGACGGGATTCCGTTCTCATCTCCTCCTCCAGCCCCACCCTCCATGCTGACACCCTCTCCTGCCTTCCCATCACCTGTTTTGGCCCCAATGCCTCCCCTCACCCCTGCTCCGTCTCCACCTCCTACTCGCCAACCCTAACCCCCGCGTCGCATGCCGACCCTCACTGCCATGATCACTCAGCTCAGTCCGTCGATCACAGAGGAGGAGTTGTTGGCGGATCTCAAGGCGCATCCCACACTGGAGGTGCGGGCGGTCCGCCGCATTTTCAACTCGGCCAGCCCCACCCGCCTTATGCAGGTTTTCTCCGAGGATGCCCCCTCCATTGACCATCTCCTGAATGAGGGTGCCCTCCTCTTCAACCAGCGCCATAAGGTCGACCCCTCCCATTCCCCTCCTCAATCCCTGCACTGCCAGAGGGGTCTGCACTATAACGCACACCAAACAGCCGAGTGCCGCGAGGCCCCCACCTGCCCGCATTGTAGGCAAGCGCACTTCCTCCGGCAGTGCCCTAACCTTGAATCCCCTCCCTCCAGCAATACCTGCAATCTCCCCCATCCCACCCACTCCCAAAAGTGTAAAGCCCAAGCCCCTCCGACCACTCCTGAACTCACCGTCCCTGTCCGTACTGTGGACGCCCCCACCCCTCCTGGCAATTCCCTTCGTCACCCCCACACCGCTGAGGACATCATCAGGTTCCTCACCATTGTCCTACAGAATGTCCACCCTTTCCAGCGCCCTCACACCCTCCAACAGGTCTCCCTCGCCGCCCGTTCCATTTTCCACTTAAAAATGTATGCCACCTACTCCAACAACCAGGCCCATTTCACCTTTTCCCGTCTTGACACCCTTGTCTAAATCCCTGTCATGGCGCGACAGCACCGTATCCTTTTCAACAACATCCGCTCCCTTCCCGCCAACAAGAACCTCTTCCTGCACACCCTTGCCACCCACCATGTCGATGCCTTCCTCCTCAATGAAACTTTCCTCCAACCCCACCACACCATCCACACATCGACCTACCTCCTTCACCGCTCCGATAATCCCTTCCCAATTGCACGTGGCGGGGTTGCCATTGGTCACCACCGCCAGATCCCAGTTCGGCTCCAACCTCTCCTTCCCGACCCCACCAAACACCTGACCCTCAGCGTCTTCTTCCCTGGCCTTACTGTCACCTGCACCACCATCTATGTCCGCCCTAACGTCCCTATTCCCTTCGACTTCATCTCCCACATTGACCGTACCTTCTCCTCCTACGTGATCGCCGCCGACCTCACCATCCATAGTCGTTCCGCCGCCCAGTTACGGCGGTGGCATCGGTTCCTCTCCTCCCTTCAGGGCGACCTCATCCCCATCCCCCAGCACACCTGTCCCGAATCCAACTCCACTCCCAATGTTATCCTTTCCTCCCCTAACCTCCTTGGCTGCATAACGGTGGATGTCCTGGAGCCTATTGGTAGCGACCATTTCCCTGTCCTCCTCACCGTTTCAGACGGTCGTCGCCCCCGCCCCGACCCTCGTAATGACCCTCCCCCTAAGTATGTCCATGACTATTCCCGTGCCAACTGGAATGCCTACCGGGATACCCTCTCCACCCAGGTCGATAACCACCCCTTCACCTACCACCACCCTGATGATGTAACCCATGCCGCCTCCTTTCTCCAGCAGACTTTTTCTGAGGCCGTGGAGGCCCACGTCCCTACTGTCGCCATCCACCCCCACCGTCCTACCTTACCCACACAGGCCGTCCTCCTCCTCCGTGAATCCCGCCGTCTCTACCGTGCCTTCCTCCACACGTGTGACCTGGACACACTACAACGCCACCGGCAACTCCAGCGACACTTTCGAAATTTTCTCGCGGGTAAGAAACGCCGGGATTGGCGACAGACATGCACCCGGTTAAATGCTACCCTACCTATAAACTCGTCCAAGTTCTGGTCAGCTTTCCGTCGCCTTACCGGAACTAAACCCTCCCCCTACTATCCTCTTCTCCATGATGATCACCCATTCCCTGACACCCTTAGTAAGGCCAATCACTTTGCCTCTTACCTCTCCGATGTCTTTTCCATCCCCGATGATCCCCAGTTCGATTACTCCCTCTTCCCGGATGTCTGTGATCGAACTGACACCTCTGTCCCTCCCCTCGCTCCTGGTTTCCAGTACTTGGACAACATTGCACACACAGAACTCAATGCCCCTATCGCTACACAGGATCTCATTGCTACACTCCG
The DNA here is from genome assembly GCF_023898315.1 of Schistocerca nitens. Classification (NCBI taxonomy): domain Eukaryota; kingdom Metazoa; phylum Arthropoda; class Insecta; order Orthoptera; family Acrididae; genus Schistocerca; species Schistocerca nitens. The sequence goes on from NC_064615.1 coordinate 357,715,946, forward strand.
CACAAAACGCAACACCGCTCCTGGTCACGATCGTGTCACCTACTGTCACCTTTGTGAAGCTCCTGTCTCTTTCCTGGCCAGGCTCTACAATGTAGTCCTGTCCACCGGTTACTACCCCGACCTGTGGAAAACCTCCTGTATCCTGATATTCCTTAAGCCTGGTAAACCGCCGTCCGCCGTCTCCTCCTACCATCCCATCAGCCTTACCTCGGTCTTCAGCAAGGTCCTGGAATCCATCCTCACCCACCGCATCCACCAGCATCTCCGCCAGCACCGCCTCCTTCCTGTTACCCAGTGTGGCTTTCGGCCATCCTTCTCTTCCGACGACCTTCTCCTTCACCTCACTCATCTCCTTTCCGAACAGCTTAATTCCCGTCGCTCCGCAATCTTCCTCTCCCCGGACCTCGAACGTGCTTATGACCGCATATGGCATTCCGGTCTCCTCTTCAAGCTCCAAACCTTCGCCCTTCCCATTAATTACGTCCGTCTGATCGGCTCCTTTCTCTCCCACCGTCCTTCCTACGTCACCATTCATAACACGGATTCCTACACCTTTTTTCCCTCCGCCGGTGTGCCCCAAGGCTCCGTCCTCTCTCCCCTTCTGTACCTTTTGCATACGGCGGACATGCTGCCGCCGTCACCCCCCGTCCACCTTCTCCTGTTTGCCGATGACACCGCCTTCCTTGCCCTTGCCCCCACCCTGCAGCGCTCCCAACACTTTCTCCAATCCCATCTTGACCGGTTCACCGCTTGGTGCAACCAGTGGTTGCTCAAGGTCAATCCCTCCAAAACCCAGGCGATCATTGTAGGCAAAACCACCCCTTCCTTCCGCCTCCTTGATTTCTACCTCACCATCTATGGCCGTCCTATCGCCCTCACCCCCACCCTGAAGTACCTTGGCTTCACCCTCAACCGTTGACTCTCCTGGACCCCCTATCTCCGGACAATCCAAGCCAAGGCACACTCCCGACTCCGTCTCCTCAAGCTCCTTTCCGGCGGTACGTGGGGTCTGGACCCCTCCACTGTACTCCACACCTATAAATCCCCCATCCGCCGTATCCTTTGTTACGCCCATCCGGCCTGGATCTCCGCCCCCCCCCTACCTTTTATAAATCCCTTCAAATCCTTGAATGCCATGCTCTCCGCCTCGCCTATTGCATCTGTCTCCCCTCCCCCACGCCGATCCTGTACGATATTCCATTCCCCCACCTCCTCCTTTTCCTTGAAAGGATACGGATCCTGTACACCTCCCGCAAACTTGATCCTCCTCACCCACTTGTCTCGCCCATCCTCTCCTGCCCCCGCCCGCTGCCGCACCTGTATTCCCACGTCTCACCCGGTCTCCATCTCTCCACCCTCCTTACCCTCTCCCAAGGTGGCTTCCGCCGGCTCCCCCTCCCTGATGAGGTCCTCCTCCCCTCCATATACCCCTCCTACCAACTTTGATCTTCCCTCCCTCTTCCTGTGTCTGTCCCTTTGGGCACCCTCCCTCCCTCCTCCCTTTCTCCCCAGTCCTCCCCCAGGCCTCCCCTCCCCTGTCCCTCTACTCCTCCCATCTCCTCAGCCATTGGCATCATCGTTCTCCCCTCTCCACCCCCCCTCCCCCCTCACCCTTCTTCCCCTCTTGGCAGGTCCCCAGATTCGCACACGCTACGTGGACTTCCGCGCGCCGGAGATCATCGCTATCAGTGCCTCGTGTGTGTGACGTCGTTTTGTGTTTTTAGTGTCCGCCGTCACGCTTCTACGTTCAATTGTGCCGTCGGATTCATCAGTGTTATGAGCGCCGTGTCAACGTGTTTTCAGTGTCGTTATTGTCGAGTGTGAACTGCTCCGTGCTTTTTGTGTATCTGTGACCACTATTTTTTTGCCCGTCACTATGTTCATTCTGATTCTCCATTCTGTTCTGTTACTGTCAACACTATGGCTGAAGAGCGGCGTAGCATGCCGCTGACCGATTACCTGATTGTTCAGGTATTAAAATAACAATAACGGAAAAAAAGCTGTTGTGGCTGCAGATGAGCAACTTTTCTAGCCTTGAATGTAAACATGGTACGGGATCTACATATACTACCCTCCCGTATGGAAATAAAAATGTGTTTCTCTCAATAGTTTATTCGTTACTTCTGTTCCACATGTCCTTACAAATGTATCCACAAAGTTTCATTGTCCTACGTGAGCCGTGCGCGACTCGTGTTCGTGCCGTTTATTACTTGACATCTTGTTTTTGCGGTACTGCCATCCCGTTTCTTATTCGATTCACTGGCGTTACTAAGTTACTGGCCTGCCTGCCCCTGAGTGGCAGCAGCAGCGCTATCGATAAGAGAGCACTGTCGCATTATCTTTGGAGCGATCGCTAGTATTTCCGTGTCGTGGTGTGCGGTGAGTTCAGTCGGGACGCAGCGCCAGCGAGGTTCGGACAGGCAGCACTCGCCGACCGCTTGCGACACACATGCACTGTCCGACGGTGGGAGACGGGAGCGGGAACGACCGTTGGTTGGTCGTTCGGTCGGTCGTCTCATCGAGCGACGTTTGTTTGGTCTTTTGACCGTTTCTGGGCCTCGTCAGTTGGTCATCTTTCCGGACGTGGGTCGGTTCCTTTCTTGTGCAGAGATGTCGGGTGGCCAATGGGAAAGTGTTAGCGCTGCATGGTTGGGTCCGAGCCGGTGTTCCCGGTGTGGCCGTGTCTCCGAGTTCAGAACGGACATGAAGTTGAGTCGGGATGGAGCTGCAGTGAGGGCCAGACAGCCAAGACTCGCCCGACTGTTGTTGACACACATGACTTGAGTGGGGACGATCTTGGTTGGTCGGTCGGTGGGTCGTCTCATCGGACGACGAATATTTGGTCACCAACCCCTTCGGGTTCTCTCTGTGTGTGTCGACATGTCATTCGTCCTGATTGTTCCACAGTGATTGCTTTTACGATTGGTCGAGTTCTTGTTGAAGTGTTTTCGTGGAACTGTGTCTAGATTGTGTAATTTCGACTATGCAGTTATGTTAATGGTGTCTGCGTACTGGAGTAGGCAGTCGGTCGGTTGGGACAGTGCAGCGAGGAAGTCTCCGCGGCGAAGTCATTAGCCTAGTGTTCCACAGTGGATTTTTCCTCGCCGTGTTGATGCTGTCCGTACCGCGTGTAGTTTAACAGCCTTTGGTGTTGTTCATATTTTTGAGTGGTTATTGTGCCTTGGCTGTTTTTAGACGCCAATTTTGAAGACATAGTGCTGCTAGTATCTTCGTGGCGCACGGGATTAGCCGAGCGGTCTTGGGCGCTGCAGTCATGGACTGTGCAGCTGGTCCCGGCGGAGGTTCGAGTCCTCCCTCGAGCATGGGTGTGTGTGTTTGTCCTTAGGTTAAGTAGGGTGTAAGCTTAGGGACTGATGACCTTAGCAGTTAAGTCCCTTAAGATTTCACAGACATTGTAACATTTTGGTATCTTCGTCCTCGTTGGTCGGCGCAGCGGAATTGATTAGGTTGTTGGTCGGGCCTTCAGCCACCCCTGGGTCGGGTTGCCATCTCATTACTTAATCTTATTCTTGGCTGCCCATCTCACCCAACCTTATGTTAGAGGTACCTCCTCAGGCCGACCCTTGGAACACTTCTGAGCACCATTGTTATGTTGTTCTTAGATTGTGATTTTTGTCTCAAGTACGGTGCGAGGCCTTCAGCCTCCTATTAATTTAGTTTGTTTTAATTTTAAAATAAGGCCTTCAGCCGTCTTAAGTTAAAACTTTGAAGATTCTTGCTTAAACTGTTTTTTTAAAAGGGGATTTTGCTCTATTCTTGTTATCCAGGCCTTAAGCCGTGAGTTGTTGTATGTTCAGTATGTGGCCTTCAGCCAAGCTTTTATGTCAAATATTTTTAAGATTAGGCCTTCAGCCGCGTGTATTACTTAAAGCAATTGTAATAACTTGTGCTTGGGCTTTCAGGCGTATTGTTTTGAATCCTTTTAAGGGCATGTGTGATTAAGTGTTTTTAGGAAAATAAAGTTTGAGTGTTTTGTGCAACTGACAGTAACTGATTTTGGCCCCTTTGCACAACCATAACCTGATCCGCTCTGTCCTGCGAAGCCAGGTTCCACTACGATCGCTAGTTCTTCATGGAGGACCTCTCAAGAAGCGAAAGATTAATTATAACCACACTACATATTCAGAGCCCTTTCTCTCTTTCGTTTGATATGGTCAATACGGCAGGACTATTGAAGCCAATTGTCCATATAAAGGCCTATTAACGGAACCTCGTAAGCACACAGTCAGATGGCTTCAAACACTTTAAATTTGTAGCCTGCATATATCGTGACTGCCGACTTATCAGGTATAGTGGTAAATAAGTTCAATTGTAGCCAATGTTCGATGTAGTGTATTGTTTCGTTCAGACTATTTTTAATGGCCACCAGTGAATCATCTGTAGCATGAATACACACATCGTTGGCATACTGAAGTACGCTAATTCCGTCAGTATACATCGGAAGTCACTGGTATAAATGTTGAACAACAAGGGAGAGAGAACTAATCCATGTACCAGGCCCGTACAGGGCGTTGTCGGTACGATACCGCCCTCTTACGAAAACGTCATTAACCTTTCCCTGTAACGGCAAGTCTGTCAGTTTTGAATAAGGACAGATAAAAGCTCTTACGCATGACTTAAATCACTATAAAAAGGCATTAGATATACAGGGTGTTTCACTAAATTTATTTGCCTCTGTAAGTTAACATCTGAGGTCGTTAGTCCCCTATAACTTAGAACTACTTAAACCTAACTAACCTAAGGACATCACACACATCCATGCCCGAGGCAGGATTCGAACCTGCGACCGTAGCAGTCGCGCGGTTCCGGACTGAGCGCCTAGAACCGCTAGACCACCGCGGCCGGCAACTATTTTAAGATTAGGCCTTCACCCGCGTTTTAATTAAAATTATCGTTTCTCTGTATTTAGGCCTTCAGCCGAGTTTGTTTCAGAATCTGTGACTAACAAGTAAACCATTGTCTGTAAGGTTTCTCTTCAATTATCTTGAATTCTTGAAACGGCCTTCAGCCGTGTTCTGTAAATGTTTATCTTAAGGTGGTCTTTAATTATTCTTAAGTAATTGTTTGGGCCTTCAGCCGACAAGATACTTGAAGTTTTCTTAAGATGTTTTTTTCTGTTGTACTGTGTAAAAACTTATCTTTAAAGCCTCTCTTTTATGACGTAAAATTCTTTTTATTGGGCTATCAGCCGAAGAATTATTTCGGCCTTTAGCATTCGGGAGGACGACGGTTCAAACCCGTCTCAGGCCATCCTGATTTAGGTTTCCCGTGATTTCCCTAAATCGTTTCAGACAAATGTCGGGATGGCTCCTTTGAAAGGGCACGGCCGATTTCCTTCCCAATCCTTCCCTAATCCGAGCTTGTGCTCCGTCTCTAATGACCTCGTTGTCGACGGGACGTTAAACGATAATTTCCTCCTCGGCTTTTAGCCGAGAAGATATTGCAATTTTACTTAAGCAAGGCCTTCAGCCGTTACTCTAAATCCTGCTGATTTAAAAGGAATCATTTAAACTTATTCTGCAGAAGTTACTTGGACCCTCTGCCGTGAATTGATCTTTGTTGTTTTAAAGAGAAAACTGTGCATTGGTTTGAGGAATAAAGTTGTATGAGTTCTTGTGTAACTAACAGTAATTGACCTTGGCCCCATTCCACAACCTGATCCGCTCTGTCCTGCGAAACCTGGATTTCACCCATAATACGTATTATACACACATCAAAAAAAGTTTTGCATCACCTCGGTTCCGAGAGTTTCGGAACCTGTACAGATAATTGGAATAGAGATCAACATAAATATCATTTCCGCCCTCTTTATTGGTCGTGAAAACCACAAATTCCATGTTGTACCATACAGCGAGGCCTTCGGAGGTGGTGGTCCAAATTGCTCTACACACCGGTACCTCTAATACCAAGTAGCACGTCCTCTTGTATTGTTGCATGCCTGTATACGTCGTGGCATACTATCCACAAGTTCATCAAGGCACTATTAGTCCCGATTGTCTCATTCCTCAATGGCGATTCGGCGTAGATCCCTCAGAGTGGTTGGTGGGTCACGTCGTCCATAAACAGCCCTTTTCAATCTATCCCAGGCATGTTTGATAGGGTTCATGTCTGGAGAACATGATGGCCACTCTAGTCGAGCGATGTCGTTATCCTGAAGGAAGTCATTCACAAGATGTGCACAATGGGGACGCGAATTGTCGTCCATGAAGGCGAATGCCTCGCCAATATGCTGCCGACACGGTTGCACTATCGGTCGGAGGATGGCATTCACGTATCGTACGGCCGTTACGGTGCCTTCCATGACCACCAGCGGCGTACGTCGGCCCCACACAATGTCACCCCAAAACAGCAGGGAACCTCCACCTTGCTGCACTCGTTGGACAGTGTGTCTAAGGTGTTCAGCTTGACCAGGTTGCCTCCAAACACGTCTCCGACGATTGTCTAGTTGAAGGGATATGCGAGACTCATCATGCAGCCTATGGCGCACAGTTTGAGTCGTAACACGACGTCCTGTGTCGGCACGAAAAGCATTATTCAGCATGGTGGCATTGCTGTCAGGGTTCCTCCGAGCCATAATCCGTAGGTAGCGGTCATCCACTGCAGTAGTAGCCCATGGGCGGCCTGAGCGAGGCATGTCATCGAAAGTTCCTGTCTCTCTGTATCTCCTCCATGTCTGAACAACATCGCCATGGTTCACTCCGAGACGCCTGGACACTTTCCTTGTTGAGAGCGCTTCCAGGCACAAAGTAACAATGCAGGCGCGATCGAATCGCGGTATTAGCCGCCGTCTAGGCATGTTTGATCTACAGACAACACGAGTCGTGTACCTCCTTCCTGGTGGATTGACTGGAACTGCTCGGCTGTCGGACCTCCTCCGTCTAATAGGCGCTGTTCATGCATGGTTGTTTACATCATTGGGCGGATTTAGTGACATCTCTGAACAGTCACAGGAAATGTGTCCGTGATACAATATCCACAGTCAGCGTCTATCTTCAGGAGTTCTGGGAACTGGGGTGATGGAAAACTTTTTTTTTATGTGTGTATACTCCTTCATGAAATAGCACAAACCTTCTCCGTAACAGGAGGTTGACTGGGTGCTTAACAAATCTCTGTCTGTGAGCTGTGCGTGACTTGTGTTAGTGCTTTACGGTACTGCCGCTCCGTTTCTTATTCGATTTACTGGAGTCACTAAGTTGCTGGCCTGCCTGCAGCAGCAGCAGCGCTATCTATAAGAGCACTGTCGTACTATCTTTGGAGCGACCGCTAGTTTTGCTGGGTCGTGGTGTGCGGTGAGTTCAATCGGATGGAGTTCCAGTGAGGTCTGCACAGCCAGTACTCGCTCGACCCCTGGCGACACACATGCACTGTCTGACAGAAGGAGACTTGAGCAGGGACGACCGTTGGTTGGTCGTACGGTCGGTCGTCTCATCAGGCAAATTGTATTTGGTTTTCTGACCGCTTCTGTGCCCCTTGAATGGGTTATCTTGCGGGACTTGGGTCGGTTCCTTACTTGTGCAGAGATGTCGGGTCGCCAATGGGCCGGTGATCCCTCTGCATGGTTGAGTCTAAGCTAGTGTCTCCGGGTCGCCGTGTGTTCGAGTTGTGAAAGGACATCAAGGGCGTCGGGACGAAGAAGCAATGAGGTCCGCATAGCCATGACTCGCCCGACCGTGCCGACACATATGACTTGAGTGGGGACGACCTTGGTAGGTCGTTCGGTCAGTCGTCTCATTGGACAACATGTATTTGGTCGCTGGCCGCTTCTGGGTTTTCCGTACGTGTCGACTTGTGATTCGTTCAAAAATGGTTCAAATGGCTCTGAGCACTATGGGACTTAACTTCTGAGGTCATCAGTCCCCTAGAACTTAGAACTACTTTAACCAAACTAACCTAAGGACATCACACACATCCATGCCCGAGGCAGGATTCGAACCTGCGACCGTAGCGGTCGCGCGGTTCCAGACTGAAGCGCCTATAACCGCTCGGCCACACCGGCCGGCTTGTGATTCGTCCTAGTTGTTCCACATTGACTGGATTTAGTATTTGCGGCTGGTCCCGGCAGAGGTTCGAGTCCTCCCTCGGGCATGGGTGTGTGTGTCTGTCCTTAGGATAATTTCGGTTAAGTAGTGTGTAAGGTTAGGGGTGATGACCTTAGCAGTTAAGTCCCATAAGATTTCACACACATTTGAACATTTTTTTTTGATTTAGTATTGTTCGAGTTGTTTGTAGAAGTATTTTGCGGAACCGTGTGTAGCTTGTGTGGTTTTGACTGAGCAGTAATTTTAATGCTGTTTGCATGCTGGATTGAGTGAGTCGGTTGGGACGGAGCAGCAGGCAAGTCTCTGCGGCGCGAGGCCAGGGCAGGACCACAGACGGCGTGCACGCGCTGTCGGATCGTGAGGTGCTAGCTTCGAGAGCGACAAAGTTCGTTGCTCACCGAACCTAGAGCATTGATTGTTTTTTTTTAAATTTATTCTTAGTAATTGTTCTATCTGAAATTGTTTGTAATCCAGGCCCTAAGCCATTAGTTGTTCCATGTTTTCTGTGTGGTCTTCGGTCGAGGATTTGCGTGAACCCCTGAGTAAGGCTTTCAGCCATGTGTATTCTCTAAAGGAAAAATTTTAATAAGAAGTAAGGGGTTTATTCTAAATTATTTATCTGACTTGCTGTTCAGGCCTTCAGCCGCTGTTTCTATTTGTTTGTGGCCTTCAGCCGTGCAATAATTTAATCAGGCTTCTGCCGTTCAGTTATAAGTTTAAAAAGAAATTTTGTTGGTTAGAAAAAATTGTTTATTAATGTGCCTTAATTATAGTTGTCCTTCGGACGTGTAGTGTAGGCTTCAGCCGTTAATTGTTTTCATTGCATATTTTCTAAGAAAAAAATTACCTTATATTTTTAATCGCTTTTGATTTCTAAGCCAGGCCTTCAGCCGTTCTTGTGTTTGCTGTGATTTTGGGGCCTTCAGCCTGGAATGCATCTCAAGTTTTCTTTAACTAGGCCTTCTGCCGAATTGTTTAATAGTGATCTTCTAAGCCAATGTGTAAATAAGTGGTTCTTAGAAAATAAAGTTGTGTGTTTGATTGTGCAACTCACAGTAACTGTTTACGGCCCCATCCACAACCTTAACCTTTTCCTGTGCGCTCTCTGGTTACCTACCAATCAGGTTTCAGTCTGTATAGTTACTATCCCTAATTTTGGATGAGATTAACGGAATGTGCCTCAGTCACTCTAGCACTATCATTTTCAAATCTTTTTGGGCTGCACCAGACTAAACCATATTAATGCTGGACATATTCATTTCACATAAGTTATGAATAATGTTTGCACTTATAAATGAGGACAGGGGGATTTAGGGATAGACACGTCGTAGTGCAAAACTCTGGGTACTTGGATCACTGACTGTGTCCACCAGTTCTGATTGTGATTTCCTCCGGTACTTCCTACACCCAATGCTGCCTGCTACTGGGCTAAACGAACCGTGGGGCCGACCGAGGCCGTGGTGACTGCACCTTATTATACTAAATTTTTGTGCTTGAGAAATGCCATGTCCTTGGCTGTCTCTGACGTGGCACCATTTTCGTACTGCAATGGCTTCGCCATCTCCTTCCGAAGAGGAGGAATGCAGCGAGTGGCTGGTGCCTGCTGATCCAACCACACGCCACACAACATAGTCCTGCAGGTTGCCGCGCTCTCAGATGCCTTCATCCCCCCACCCCATGCATTAACGCGATCTCCACGATCAGCGGACACAGCCGGCACTAGCTTGCCTCCGGGAGTCACGTGACTCTAGCCAACCTCTCGGTAATCATACAACGGAGGGTCTTTGTAGGACCATCTCCTGCAGCTGTTGACCAGCGAAAATCCTCTGCTACGAGTCTTCCGAGTACAGCACATCAGCACCAAAACAGCGACGGTTGAACCTATCTCGACCTTGTCTACGCCAATGCGACCAATTGTGACAGACTGAGTGCTCTCTCTCTCTCTCTCACCTTCACGGAACTGTAACGTATAAATGCTGTTTCTTGTAATAGATCAGGACGTTATTTACGGAACCTTCACTGAGAAACTCTGTTCCTCATGTTCTTGTTTGCTTCTTGTAGAAATAAACTTCTGTTATTTGTGTCTACCTGCTACCTTCCTGCTATCTACGTGCGATACTTAAAAAATTTAAATGTATACCTTTTCCGTTTCCAGATAGGGGACCCCGACAGTACACGAGTTGAGTAACTCCCACGACATTGCATTCTGTTACGTTCTGCTGTCCAACACATTTTGCACTGTTCCTGGGCGGGACAATATCTAAGGCATTTATGGCACTACAGTGCAACTCCTATTCATAATGCTGTTGGAAGTCTCTGACGAGCAAAACAAACTTTGGCTGACTGAGACGGGACGTATTTTTCGCCGTGTCTTCGTGTCTGTTAAAGATACTTTTGAATCCATTTCCTCCGCAGGCTCTTCGTCACTGATGTTAAATATTTACATCTTGTACGAGGGCCTCCTTGACGACAAAGAAACGAGGTATATAAAGTTTCACTCACTTTTGCTTGCAATTGCTGCAACGCTGTTCGCCCAGTGCACCGATTTGAACGCAATCTCTACGTGACTTTGACATTTTGTAGATATATTGACCATGACATCCTTTACTCCGGTCATAATCTCACGGATTAGTTTTCGTGGTGAATGGAGTTCAGTCCACCAATGTTATACTCGGAATTGTTCAGAGGTTGGGAAATATCTTCGGCGTATAGACCCAGAGTCATCTAATTCGAATTTGTGTCGATCCCCCGTGTCGTTAATTTTGTCTACTTTCTCAGTAAGTTGCCTTTTCGTCTCGTGAGATTTCTCTAGGTTGAGTACACCGACGCATAAACCGTCCATGCTATCCCTGTTGCTTTGGTCCTGTAAATGATGACAGTTGATTTTAACCTAACTAAATTGTTGGGTTTTTCTTCACATGGTACAGCAGCCCTAATACGTCCATTTTGCATACATAATGTTTCGCCGGCCGAAGTGGCCGTGCGGTTAAAGGCGCTGCAGTTTGGAACCGCAAGACCGCTACGGTCGCAGGTTCGAATCCTGCCTCGGGCATGGATGTTTGTGATGTCCTTAGGTTAGTTAGGTTTAACTAGTTCTAAGTTCTAGGGGACTAATGACCTCAGCAGTTGAGTCCCATAGTGCTTAGACCCATTTGAACCATAATGTTTCGACTTCTTGTCCACCACGACACATTTCCCTTTCTTGTCTGTTTTCATTGCTTTTTTAAAACACAATGCAGGTGCTACGTCTTTGGTATCCGCCTTCAGGTGTACTCGTTTCTTTGGAATTGCACACGAATGATTCTCCACAAGTTCACCGTCTTTATCGTCACCTGTACAGGCGCTGATATCTTCAAGTCCTGTATTGTCTTGATCTGAGTAACGGACTTTCAAAGCATTCGATATAATGCTATCCATCGTTGATAACACATCTGTCCTCCACCGTCAGCCCCCATGACGCGAGAAGTCCTAAGAGCTAAAATCACGTCAACATTTGACACAGTTACCTCACTGTAATTGGTTCAAATGGCTCTGAGCACTATGGGACTTAACTTCTGAGGTCATCAGTCCCCTAGAACGTAGAACTACTTAAACCTAACTGACCTAAGGACATCACACACATCCATGCCCGAGGCAGGATTCGAACCTGCGACCGTAGCAGTCACGCGGTTCCAGACTGCAGCGCCTAGAACCGCTCGGCCACCCGGCCGGCACTGTAATTGAATTCTACTGTATTTACAACGACGAAGTTTATTCTATCCCCCTTGCGACGTCTCATTAAACATCACAAAAACACCTGTAGTCAGCATCTGCTACGACTACGATACTGATGCGACATCGCAGTGTCCCAACGAACTGACCATCTATAAATCAAGTGTTCCAGAATGTTATGAAGAATAGAAAAGTATGAGCAAATTTTGTACCGCCCACCTTGACTCCCGAACAACAACGGCGACACGTGCACTAGAAGTGCACAACGCGGACTATTCTTTTATGCAAAAAATCATCGCGAGTGGCGAGACTTAGCGTTATCAGTACGAACCTACAACAAAACGTCAAAGCGTAGGACAGGTCTCTGATGTTCACTAAGACCGAAAAAGGTGAAAATGCGACGCACGATTTGAACACCATCCCAAAGGACATTTTTGACAGAATGAGATTTTTCACTCTGAAGCGGAGTGTGCGCTGATATGAAACTTCCTGGCAGATTAAAACTGTGTACCGGACCGAGTTCGAGTCTCTGTCCGGCAAACAGTTTCCATCAGCCACGAAGTTTCGACATTTTTGCCATTTTCACATGGTTGTATGAACGTTCTGTGTGTTGAGCTCGAGTAGGAGGCGATTATATAAAAACATTTAAATCACCGTTTTAACGTTATTCTTTTTTTGTTGTTAATTCAGTGTCAAAGCTTTCTGGACAAACGGGATACGTGTCAAACACGACCGCTGGGAAACTTTTTTAATTCTTGTTTTCGGCAAACGTAATTGTTTTATAATGGCGCAATTACCTGGTTCAGCTGCAATCTTATAGGCCACATCGATGTCTCTTCCTCCTGGACCGAAAATTTAAAGGAACTAGCAAACCCCAAGAAACTTGTTTCTCATTGTATTGAAAATCAGTTACAGTTGTATACATCTTCCATTTATTGCTTCTGCCACTTTAATGTTCATAGTTTAATACAAAAATTTGTTACATCGTTTTGCAGCTTGATGGATTTTTTTTTTTTTTTTTTTTACCATTACAACTCCACGAGCCCTATAAAGAGCTACTACTATGACCTCTCGCGTTTATGTGAAACGACTCACTTTTAAAATTCTAGCATACTTTTTGAACGAAAGACGTAGTAACATGCTGATCAATTACATGATTGTCTTCAGCTGTTTTTATTTAAATACTTCGATTTATACTTACGTATGTCTGAAGGACATGTTCTGAGACAGCAAGGAATCACCAATTCAGTATTGGAGATCAGCGTGGAGGGTAAAAATCATAGAGGGAGACCAAGAGATGATTTTTTTTTTTTTTTTTCAATAGTCTACTGACTGGTATGATGCGGACCGCCACGAATTCCTTTCCTGTGCTAACCTGTTCATCTCAGAGTAGCACTTGCAACCTACGTCCTCAATTATTTGCTTGACGTATTCCAATCTCTGTCTTCCTCTACAGTTTTTGCCCTCTACAGCTCCCTCTAGTACCATGGAAGTCATTCCCTCATGTCTTAGCAGATGTCCTTGTCAGTGTTTTCCACATATTCCTTTCCTCTCCGATTCTGCGTAGAACCTCCTCATTCCTTACCTTATCAGTCCACCTAATTTTCAACATTCGTCCATAGCACCACATCTCAAATGCTTCGATTCTCTTCTGTTCCGGTTTTCCCACAGTCCATGTTTCACTACCATACAATGCTGTACTCCAGACGTACATCCTCGGAAATTTCTTCCTCAAATTAAGGTCGGTATTTGATATTAGTAGACTTCTCTTGGCCAGAAATGCCTTTTTTGCCATAGCGAGTCTGCTTTTGATGTCCTCCTTGCTCCGTCCGTCATTGGTTATTTTACTGCCTAGGTAGCAGAATTCCTAAACTTCATTGACTTCGTGACCATCAATCCTGATGTTAAATTTCTCGCTGTTATCATTTCTACTACTTCTCATTACCTTCGTCTTTCTTCGATTTACTCTCAAACCATACTGTGTACTCATTAGACTGTTCATTCCGTTCAGCAGATCATTTAATTCTTCTTCACTTTCACTCAGGATAGCAATGTCATCAGCGAATCGTATCATTGATATCCTTTCACCTTGTATTTTTATTCCACTCCTGAACCTTTCTTTTATTTCCAGCATTGCTTCCTCTATGTACAGATTGAAGAGTAGGGGCGAAAGGCTACAGCCTTGTCTTACACCCTTTTTAATACGAGCACTTCGTTCTTGATCGTCCACTCTTATTATTCCCTCTTGGTTGTTGTACATATTGTATATGACCCGTCTCTCCCTATAGCTTACCCCTACTTTTTTCAGAATCTCGAACAGCTTGCACTATTTTATATTGGCGAACGCTTTTTCCAGGTCGACAAATCCTATGAAAGTGTCATGATTTTTCTTTAGCCTTGCTTCCATTATTAGCCGTAACGTCAGAATTGCCTCTCTCGTCCCTTTACTTTTCCTAAAGCCAAACTGATCGTCACTTAGCGCATTCTCAATTTTCTTTTCCATTCTTCTGTATATTATTCTTGTAAGCAGCTTCGATGCATGAGCTGTTAAGCTGATTGTGCGATAATTCTCGCACTTGTCAGCTCTTGCCGTCTTCGGAATTGTGTGGATGATGCTTTTCCGAAAGTCAGATGGTATGTCGCCAGACTCATATATTCTACACACCAACGTGAATAGTCGTTTTGTTGCCACTTCCCTCAATGATTTTAGAAATTCTGATGGAATGTTATCTATCCCTTCTGCCTTATTTGACCGTAAGTTCTCCAAAGCTCTTTTAAATTCCGATTCTAATACTGGATCACCTATGTCTTCTAAATCGACTCCTGTTTCTTCTTCTATCACATCAGACAAATCTTCACCCTCATAGAGGCTTTCAATGTATTCTTTCCACCTATCTGCTCTCTCCTCTGCATTTAACAGTGGAATTCCCGTTGCACTCTTAATGTTACCACCGTTGCTTTTAATGTCACCAAAGGTTGTTTTGACTTTCCTGTATGCTGAGTCTATCCTTCCGACAATCATATCTTTTTCGATGTCTTCACATTTTTCCTGCAGCCATTTCGTCTTACCTTCCCTGCACTTCCTATTTATTTCATTCCTCAGCGACTTGTATTTCTGTATTCCTGATTTTCCCGGAACATGTTTGTACTTCCTCCTTTCATCAATCAACTGAAGTATTTCTTCTGTTACCCATGGTTTCTTCGCAGCTACCTTCTTTGTACCTATGTTTTACTTCCCAACTTCTGTGATGGTCCTTTTTAGAGATGTCCATTCCTCTTCAACTGTACTGCCTACTGCGCTATTCCTTTTTGCTGTATCTATAGCGTTAGAGAACTTCAAACGTATCTCGTCATTCCTTAGAACTTCCGTATCCCACTTCTTTGCGTATTGATTCTTCCTGACTAATGTCTTGAACTTCAGCCTACTCGTCATCACTACTATATTGTGATCCGAGTCTATATCTGCTCCTGGGTACGCCTTACAATCCAGTATCTGATTTCGAAATCTCTGTCTGACCATGATGTAATCTAATTGAAATCTTCCCGTATCTTCCGGCCTTTTCCAAGTATACCTCCTCCTCTTGTGATTCTTGAACAGGGTATTCGCTATTACTAGCTGAAACTTGTTACAGAACTCAATTAGTCTTTCTCCTCTTTCATTCCTTGTCCCAAGCCCATATTCTCCTGTAACCTTTTCTTCTACTCCTTCCCCTACTACTGCATTCCAGTCGCCCATGACTATTAGATTTTCGTCCCCCTTTACATACCGCATTGTTGTTGTTGTTGTTGTGGTCTTCAGTCCTGAGACTGGTTTGATGCAGCTCTCCATGCTGCTCTATCCTGTGCAAGCTTCTTCATCTCCCAGTACCTACTGCAACCTACATCCTTCTGAATCTGCTTAGTGTATGCATCTCTTGGTCTCCCTCTACTGCATTACCCTTTCAATGTCCACATACACTTTCTCTATCTGTTCATCTTCAGCTTGCGACGTCGGCATTTATACCTGTTGTCGGTGTTGGTCTGCTGTCGATTCTGATTAGAAGAACCCGGTCACTAAACTGTTCACAGTAACACACCCTCTGCCGTACCTTCCTATTCATAACGAATCCTACACCTGTTATACCATTTTCTGCTGCTGTTGATATTACCCGATACTCATCTGACCAGAAATCCTTGTCTTCTTTCCACTTCACTTCACTGACCCCTACTATATCTAGATTGAGCCTTTGCATTTCCCTTTTCAGATTTTCTAGTTTCCCTACCACGTTCAAGTTTCTGACATTCCACGCCCCGACTCGTAGAACGTTATCCTTTCGTTGATTATTCAATCTTTTTCTCATGGTAACCTCTCATTTGGCAGTTCCCTCCCGGAGATCCGAATGGGGGACTATCCCGGAATCTTTTGCCAATGGAGAGATCATTATGACACTTCTTCAATTACAGGCCACATGTCCTGTGGATACACGTTACGTGTCTTTAATGCAGTGGTTTCTATTGCCTTCTGTATCCTCATGTCGTTGATCATTGCTGATTCTTCCGCCTTTAGGGGCAATTTCCCACCCCTAGGACAAGAGAGTGCCCTGAACCTCTATCCGCTCCTCCGCCCTCTTTGACAAGGCCGTTGGCGGAATGAGGCTGACTTCTTATGCCGGAAGTCTTCGGCCGCCAATGCTGATTATTTATCAAAATTTAGATAGTGGCGGGGATCGAACCCGGGACCGAAGACGTTTTTGATTATGAAGCAAAGACGCTACCCCTAGACCCCGGGTAGAGATAAATACACTAAGCATATTCAGAAGGATGTAGGTTGCAATAGGTACTTGGAGATGAAGAAGCTTGCACAGGATAGAGTAGTATGGAGAGCTGCATCAAACCAGTCTCTGGACTGAAGACCACAACAACAACAACAATGTCTGAAGTTGGCACAGAAGAGTAATTTGTGGTCGGTCGCACCAAATCAGTCAGAAGACTGCTGACTCTTCCCTCCTTACACCTCTCACAAATAAGTCTAATCTCTCTTCGTCACACACACACACACACACACACACACATATATATATATATATATATATATATATATATATATATATATATATATATATAATGTTGCACATTCAGACTTTATCTATGGAATTGTCAACTGTGGGATTGAAGATAATTTCATAACCTACCAAATTATCTGCTTTACTGGGTAATTGTTCAAAGATTTTCATGGCTGAATGCCTCACTTTTGTCTCTGTCATACTAATACTGTAAGTCATTTCTTCTAAGTCATTTCTCCTTGTGGTAGTCTACAGATAAATTTTATTCTTGTTTTCAAATTGTGATTCATTGTTGGCAAAAACTTCATAAGGGTATAAATCTTTCTACGAGAGAATCTGGAGAAGACATGACTGTTACATGTTTCTGGGCAACAAACAGTTTCTTCCCCATTGACGAGCTACTACAGAACAGTAAGACATTACTGAGTAGAAACAGGGAAATTAATTCCAATGTTTGACTTTTTCATGTGCAAAACCTGGTATTATGCGTACACTTAAGTTGCAAAGATTAAAGGTTTAAGGAGATGTGTAACATGTGCCTGCCAGGTCATGTTCTTGTCGATGTAAGCACATACAGAATTTAAATTTTCTGTTTCTTTTGTTGGTGTGTACTCATGCCTTATTTGTAATGGTGTGGTAACCCCTTTTATAGTGCAGAATTGCATGACCTTTGTTTTTTCCCCACTTTTTGTCGCAAGGGGCAACGGCCTTGCCGTAGTGGATACACCGGTTCCCGTCAGATTACCGAAGTTAAGCGCTGTCGGGCGAGGCCGACACTTTGATTGGTGACCATCTGGGCCGTCATGCGCTGTTGCCATTTTTCGGGGTGCACTCAGTCTCGTGATGCCAATTGAGGAGCTACTCGACCGAATAGTAGCGCCTCCGTTCAAAGAAAACCATCATAACGACCGAGAGAGCGGTGTATTGACCACACGCCCCTCCTATCTGCATCCTCATCTGAGGATGACACGGCGGTCGGATGGTCCCGTTGGGAGACGGAGTGTGGGTGTTTTGTCGCAAAGGACAAAGGAGCGCCAGCTGCTCTGATCTAGCTGGACTATCGACGTTTTACACACGTGGAAGCTTTACGTGAAGTAATTTTATTGCGGGCAGTAGAGTAAACGATTCACGGGTAGATCGGGCTGAACTCCCAATACTGAAGTACTTGCTATATTGTTTTGCTAGGCATGCTTTGATCCTTCAGAGGAGGTTAATTAGTTACAACTCCTGGAGCATCAGTTTGTTGTCTGACCGAGCCCGTAGGCCTTCCAGATCAGACCACTGGACTGAAAGGAATATACTGCTTCACAGGATGCTGCATACTCGCTGTAAGGATTCACAGCAGTTCAGGAAATATTGGTGCTGTTACAAATCCAGCCACTTATAACCTATGTTTGTTAAACAGGTAATTAGTTTTAGTCAACGATGACCGTCTTCAGACCCAAAAATAATAAATATACAAAAGAAGCTTGATATACAATACCTCTAAATTACATAAAACACAGAATCAGCAATCATTATCAGTTTATTATTAGCTGACAGGACAGCATTTCCATACCTGAGTAATCCAATATACTACATATACTACTGGCCATTAAAATTGCTACACACGAAGTTGACGTGCTACAGACGCGAAATTTAACCGACAGGAAGAAGATGCTGTGATATGCAAATGATTAGCTTTCAAGAGCATTCACGCAAGGTTGGCGCCGGTGGCGACATCTACAACGTGCTGACATGAGAAAAGTTTCCAACCGATTTCTCATACACAAACAGCAGTTGAGCGGCATTGGCTGGTGAAACGTTGTTGTGATGCCTCGTGTAAGGAGGAGAAATGCGCACCACCACGTTTCCGACTTTGATAAAGGTCGGACTGTAGCCTATCGCGATTGCGATTTATCGTATCGCAACATTACTGCTCGCGTTGGTCGAGATACAATGTGTGTCAGAAGAATATGGAATCGGTGGGTACAGGAGGGTAACACAGACCACCGTGCTGGATCCCAACGGCCTCGTATCACTAGCAGTCGAGGTGACAGGCATCTTATCCGTATGGCTGTAACGGATCGTGCAGCCACGTCTCGATCCCTGAGTCAACAGATGGGGACGTTTTGCAAGACAACAACTATCTGCACGAACAGTTTGACGACGTTTGCAGCAGCATGGACTATCAGTTCTGTTTAAAGTATCATGATGATCGCAACCGTGTTTGGCGACATCGCGGTGAACGCAAATTGGAAGCGTGTATTCCTCATCGCCATACTGGCGTATCACCCGGCGTGATGGTATGGGGTGCCATTGGTTACACGTCTCGGTCACCTCTTGTTCGCATTAACGGCACTCTGAACAGTGGACGTTACATTTCAAATGTGTTACGACCCGTGGCTCTACCCTTCATGCGATCCCTGCGAAATCCTACACTTCAGCAGCATAATGCACGACCGCATGTTGCAGGTCCTGTAAGGGCCTTTCTGGATACAGAAAATGTTCGACTCATGCCCTGACCAGCACATTCTCCAGATCTCTCACCAATTGAAAACGTCTGGTCAATGGTGGCCGAACAACTGGCTCGTCATAATAAGCCAGTCACTACTCTTGAACTGTGGTGTCGTGTTGAAGCTGCATGGGCAGCTGTAAATGTACACGCCATCCAAGCTCTTTTTGAATCAATGCCCAGGCGTATCAAGGCAGTTATTACGGCCAGAGGTGACTGTTCTGGGTACTGATTTCTCAGGATCTGTGCACCCAAATTGCATGAAAATGTAATCACATGTCAGTTCTAGTATAATATATTTGTCCAATGAATACCCGTGTATCATCTGCATTTCTTCTTGGTGTAGCTTTGTCATAAAAATCGAAAAAAATTGAATGCCTTGGACATCATCACACCAGACATGTGAACACATTAAAGACACGAAGTATACAGTACGGACGTGTAACGACGAGTGATGCGCGAGCGCTCTGGCCGGCTAAATGTCGCTGCTGCATGTCAGTTCGCACGACTTCAAAGAAATACTCTTTTATGTTTTTTTTCGTAATTATAGTTTAGCAGCCGCATAATATTTCAGCAAAGGTTAAAAGTGAATCGTCAGTTCCATAAGAAAAACTTTATTTGATACATTTTACCGGTTCACCAGTTTAAACTGTCATCTTTAAAGCGAAATGGCTCAAATTGTTGGAATTGTTGGTAAGTAATATTCAACATATGAATGGGACTGAGTGTGTTATACAATGAAATACACTCAGCTCGGTAAAAATCTATGCTATGCACGATGAGTATGGTTAGTATGTTGGTTTAGTTACCTCGAAGAAAACGGTATATTGACTCACAGACAACACGGATTTAGAAAACATCGTTCTTGTGAAACACAACTAGCTCTTTGCTCACACGAAGTGTTGAGTGCTATTGACAAGGGATTTAAAATGGATTCCGTATTTCCAGATTTCCAGAGGGCTTTTGGCACTGTACACAAGCGGATTGTAGTGAAATAGCGTGCTCATGGAATATCGTCTCAGTTATGTGACTGGATTCGTGATTTCCTGTCAGAGAGGTCACAGTTCGTAGTAATTGACGGAAAGTCATCAGGTACAACAGAAGTGATTTCTGGCGTTTCCCGAGGTAGTGTTATAAGCCCTTTGCTGTTCCTCGTCTACATAAACGATTTAGGAGACAACCTGAGCAGCCGCCTTAGGTTTAGGTTTATCGACTAGTAAAGTCATCAGAAGATCAAAACAACTTGAAAAACAATTTAGAAAAGATGTCTGTATGGTGCCAAAATTGTCAATTGACACTCAATAACGAGAAGTCTGACGTCATCCACATGAGTGCTAAAAGAAATCCGTTCAACTTCGGTTACACGATAAATCAGTCAAATCTAAAGCCTTAAATTCAACTATATGCCTAGGAATTACAATTACGAACAAAAATTGAAAGGAACATATAGAAAATGTTGTTGGGAAGGCTGCACGGTGAGGTATCCTCACTAGATAGGATTAACGGAGTACATCGAGAAAGTTCAAAGAAGGGCAGCACATTTTGTATTATCGCAAAATAGGGGAGAGATTGTCACTGAAATGATACAGGATTTCGGGTGGACATTATTGAAACAAATACTTTTTCGTTGGGGTAGAATCTTCTCAAGAAATTTCAATCACCAACATTCTCCTCCGAATGCGAAAATATTTTGTTGGCGCCGACCTCCATAGGGAGAAACGATCACCATACCAAAATAAGGGAAGTCAGAGCTCGTAGCGAAAGGTATAGGTGTTAGTTCTTTTTTCGAGCTGTACGAGATTGGAATAATAGAGAATTATTGTGAATCGTCTGCCAGGTACTTAAATCTGATTAGCAGGGTATCCATGTAGATGTTGATTTAGATGCAGTTTCGTCGCACACACAATGTACAATTTGTGATTTGACAATTCATTATTTGCTTACTCATCGCACATAACTGTTTTGAGCAACTAAATCGACAGCCAACGCGTAATGGAAATATTTTAGATCAGGTAGCCACGAACAGACCAGACCTCATCGACGGTGTCAGTGTTGAAACAGGGATTAGTGATCATGATGTTGTCATTACGACTATGGTTATGAAAGTAAAAAAGTCGGTCAAGAAGGCTAGGAGAATATTCTTACTAGAAAGAGCAGATAAGCAGTTGTTAGCATCCCACTTAGTAAATGAATCTACTTCATTTACTTCCGGTACGATGGACGTGGAAGAATTATGGGCAAATTTTAAACACATTGTAAATCACGCATTGGACAAGTATGTGCCGAAAAGGTGGGTTACGGACGGAAAAGACCCACCGTGGTTTAACAGCGCATTTCGGAGAATGTTCAGGAAGCAAAGGCAGTTGCACTCGCTGTACAAGAAAGATCGGGAGACTGAGGACAGGTAAAAGTTAGTAGAGATTCGTGCTGCTGTAAAAAGAGCGATGCGCGAAGCATACAACCACAACCACCGTCATACCTTAGCAAAAGATCTTGCTAAAAACCCAAGGAAATTCTGGTCTTACGTAAAATCGGTAAGCGGGTCGAAGGCTTCCATCCAGTCACTCACTGATCAGTCTGGCCTGGCAACAGAAGACAGAAAAACGAAAGCTGAAATTTTAAATTCAGCATTTGAGAAATCTTTCACGCAGAAGATCGTACCAGCATACCGCCGTTTGAGTCTCGTACAGATTCCCGTATGGAGGACATAGTGATAGACATTCCTGGGGTTGTGAAGCAGCTGAAGGGGTTGAAAATGAAAAAATCGCCAGGTCCTGATGAGATTCCAATTCGGTTTTACAGAGAATACTCTACTGCATTTGCTCCTTACTTAGCTTGCATTTATCGCGAATCTCTTGCCCAACGTAAAGTACCGAGCGACTGGAAAAAAGCGCAGGTGACGCCTGTATATAAGAAGGGCAGAAGGACGGATTCTCAAAATTACAGACCAATATCCTTAACATCGGTTTGTTGCAGGATTCTCGAACATATTCTCAGTTCGAATATAATGAATTTCCTTGCTTTCCATGCATCAGCACGGCTTTAGAAAGCATCGCTCCTGCGAAACGCAACTCGCCCTTTTTTCACATGATATCTTTGCGAACCGTGGATGAAGGGTATCAGACGGATGCCATATTCC
This sequence comes from Schistocerca nitens, assembly GCF_023898315.1. Classification (NCBI taxonomy): domain Eukaryota; kingdom Metazoa; phylum Arthropoda; class Insecta; order Orthoptera; family Acrididae; genus Schistocerca; species Schistocerca nitens. Next base: position 357,738,392 of record NC_064615.1, read on the forward strand.
TTGACTTCCGGAAAGCGTTTGACTCGGTACCCCACTGCAGACTCCTAACTAAGGTACGAGCATATGGGATTGGTTCCCAAGTATGTGAGTGGCTCGACGACTTCTTAAGTAACAGAACCCAGTACGTCGTCCTCGATGATGAGTGTTCATCGGAGGTGAGGGTATCATCTGGAGTGCCCCAGGGAAGTGTGGTAGGTCCGCTGTTGTTTTCTATTTACATAAATGATATTTTGGATAGGGTGTATATCAATGTGCGGCTGTTTGTTGATGATGCTGTGGTGTACGGGAAGGTGTCGTCGTCGAGTGACTGTAGGAGGATACAAGATCACTTGGACAGGATTTGTGTTTGGTGTAAAGAATGGCAGCTAACTCTAAATACAGATAAATGTAATTAATGCAGATGAATAGGAAAAAGAATCCCGTAATGTTTGAATACTCCATTAGTAGTGTAGCGCTTGACACAGTCACGTCGATTAAATATTTGGGCGTAACACTGCAGAGCGATATGAAGTGGGACAAGCATGTAATGGCAGTTGTGGGGAAGGCGGATAGTCGTCTTCGGTTCATTGGTATAATTTTGGGACGATGTGGTTCATCTGTATAGGAGACCGCTTATAAAACACTAATACGACCTATTCATGAGTACTGCTCGAGCGTTTGGGATCCCTATCAGGTCGGATTGAGGAAGGGCATAGAAGCAATTCAGGGGCGGGCTGCTAGATTTGTTACTGGTAGGTTTGATCATCACGCGAGTGTTACGGAAATGCTTCAGGAACTCGGGTGGCAGTCTCTAGAGAAAGGAGGCGTTCTTTTCGTGAATCGCTACTGACGAAATTTAGAGAACCAGCATTTGAGGCTGATTGCAGTGCAATTTTACTGCCGCCAACTTATATTTCGCGGGAAGACCACAAAGATAAGATAAGAGAGATTAGGGCTCGTACAGAGGGATATAGGCAGTCATTTTTCCCTCGTTCTTTTTGGGAGTGGAACAGGGAGAGAAGATGCTAGTTGTGGTACGAGGTACCCTCCGCCACGCACCGTTTGGTGGATTGTGGAGTATGTATGTAGATGTAGATATCGTATATTTTTAGCGACATCACTCTATTTAATTGATTGTGTAACAAAGGACACTACAGACCGATTCTTATTCTAACGTTGGCTTGCCAACGATGTTAGCCTACTTCCAGTTTGGAGATGGCAGTTTACACTGTTGAAATCGGTAAGTGACGCAAACGACTGAATTTTTATCTTTCCTGAAATACTATTTTTGGTTTAACTGTAAAAAGTGTTTCCCAGAGAATTTAGCGCAAATAAATCGCAAAATGCATACGACTGTGCTTATATACTATGTAATAAAATGTAATGAGGGATAAAGCTTTATTAAAATTAATAATTGCGGGGTTACAAAATTACATAGTATCAATACACAATGCAGTAAATCATTAAAACAATATCTTAAGCTTTCCGGTGAAATAGACCACAAAAATCTATCTTCCAAGCGCACACGTCGCACCCATACAATCCATCTGTAAAGTATGATCCGACAAACAGGCTCCCAACCATATGCAAAGAAGCCAAGGAAATGTCGCTTAGCGCTTTTGTCCTACTTTCTTGAAATATAATGCTAACTATGTTACATAATTAAAGGTACTGTTATACAATACAATTGGTAATGAAAACAGCAGGCGTGCAGTTTGCTGGTGAAGTAGAATAAAGATTTATAGGGGACAGGCTGCACCCGCTCAATTCTCTAGGTCAATGGGGATCACATGAAACTGGTTTTCAATAGTATACAATGCAATGTATAAGTAAATAAAACATTGTCCAGTTGTTATAACACACATATCAATATGCGGAGACAGTGGTCAAAATCTAGTGAGATGTACATAAACTAAATAAAAGCACCACAAAGGAATTATCTGTGAGCCATGCCGGCTTTGCGGCTATCGTTATTTTTTCAGAGATGCTAACCTTTCGGTGCTTGTGAGTCGGTCGCGAGGTGACGCGGCAGGGAGCGGATCGACAGGCGAGCGCGAGTGAGTTGAGTTGAGAGGTGGGGAGAAGTCGGTGCGATTGCCCAAGGAGGGGAGGTAACCCGGTCAGTGAAGGGGTATTTTTGAAAAGACATTGTACAGGCGACAGTTGTAACGGATGTGTCTTGACATGGTCTGCGCAACCAAGTAGTTGGTGGACATTAACCGATGACTTTTTATTGGGAGATTGTAGAGGCGACCTGCTTCTCTCATGCTGTTGGACGATTGTTTCGCTAGACTGATAAGCTGACATCGTTCTGTTCATGTTTTTCACTGGCCATGAACCCTCTGCCTCCCATATTGCAAGTGTACAAACTATTAGCGAGTGCTGAGCTATGAAAATCTGTTAGAAATCCATGTGTGGTAGAACCCTACGCAATTTGTCGCACGATTTTGATGGAAGTCTTGTTGCTTGGTATCTAGTAGCGTGGGGCTTATTGTGTATAATGTTTTAAAACTGAGTAGTTTGATCCAGACAATCTGGTGGATCTTGAACTGTATGATGTACCAAGGTACGCTAACTTCGTGAGACACTTTTGCGGGGGTTTCACTGTCGGCATCCACCAAGGGGTCATTATCGTAAGGGTAAAATATCATTTGGTGCTTCTTTTTTCTGGGGCATCACGTGTGGAAGTGAGCTTCATCGGTTGCTTAAAATATCTCAACCCTGAATTTGTTTGACTGTTACTTGTAAGCTAAATTTAGCAGTCCCAATTTGTTTTAACTCTTGCGAGACTGCTGCTATGCCTTTTTATTTAAGGCTGTTTTAAGTGATAGATTTTGGTTTTATTAACATATCACTGTTTGAGACATTTGATTGTAGCGTGTTGTTGCGGCGTCAGCACACGCGATTTGTTGGACTATAACTGGGTTGTTCTACATTTGTGCCTTGGTGGTGGGTCTGGGCTACACTTTCGGTTTCTCGCTTGTTCTTGAATCTGACGGAATTGAACTTTCCGTTAAGACTCAGGTGCACACAATAACAGGCCTCTGAATTTACCGTTTGAGGGGGAGGAGCAGCCAGGAAGTGAAGTCGGACGCACCTACTGAACTCCGCGCCCTAGGTCGGGCCAATAAATCGGGTCAACGGCACAACCAGGTGTGGCCCGTGTTGGCCGCTCCGCAGGACGTCCATGTCCGCACTTGGCAGATGCCAAGAGCTGGGAACTGTTTGTAAGCGAAGTGTCTTATATAGATTAATGCCTGCCTAGTCGAGAGTCTGTATGTAAGGTTACTCTTTCTTTTAAATGAATATATTTGGGCAAGGTTTTACAACTCTCTGTAAGTGTACTTACGATAGCCCTTTGGGCGTACAGTGTTTTCTGTTTTCTATAAAAAGGTGTTACCTTTTTCATTTGACAAGCTTTTACACAGTTGTTAGTAACTAAAGCAAACTGATGCGCTTTATGCATAAATGTTCTGACTGGGAGTTTATTATTGTAAATGTTACTTCTTCACTAATTGTTAATACCAACTACAGTTATTCCCAGTTCATGTGTAAAGTTACCCTTTCCTTTTAAAACGAATATATTTGGGCAAAGTTTTAAAACTCTCTCTAGTGTACTTACGATAGCCCTTTGGGTGTGCAGTGTTTTCTATTTTCTATAAAAAGGTATTACCTTTCTCATTTGCCACGTTGTTATACATTTGTTAGTAATTAAAGCAAACTGATGGTCTTTACGTATAAATGTTTTCTGATTGGGAGTTTATTATTATAAATGTTATTTCTTCAATGTTTGTTAATGCAAAATAGGTATTCACAGTTCATGCGTAAAGTTACCTCTTTTTTAAGGTACTGTCTTTCTCATTTGAAGAGTTGTTATATTTGCTTGGGTGTTGAAAGCCAACTGATGGGCTTCATGTACATATGTAGCTAATGACAATTGTTATAAGGCTCACCGGCAATTTGACCATCTTCTTCTGTGCGAATGCACAAACAGTGCTCGAACTCTTACGGGAATCGGCAGTAAAGCCGCGAGTAATGAGTATATTGGGCAGGGGCACTATGAATATAGTGCGGGACAATAAGTTGCGAATGTGGGTCTCACGGGAGGCGTGCCAGAGATAAGTCCCTGCAGTCGCACTCGTCTGCCATGCAAGCAGGAGATTCCGCGTTCGAGCCCCGGTGGGGGCAGACATTTTCAACTGTCCCCGTTGACTTATATCAACGCCTGTATGCAGCTAAGGGCATTCATTTCTAGTAACTGTTATTTCTGTTTGTTGACTTTAATAAATACTGTGAACAATAAAAGGTGAATTCTCCCATGCCCAAAGGTCCTGTCCTTCCGCTTAGTCCTTTGGGCGTTTCATGATACGCCGAGGTAATACCGGTATCAATCTGAATGGGACGTAAGAGATGGAGCTTCACAAACTGAGCAACTCAGTTATATGTTGGACCACCCCTGGCACTTATGGAAGCAGTTACTCCCCTTGGAGTTGATTGATCGAGGTGTTGGCTGTCCTCCTGAGGGATATTGAGCTAAATTCTGTCCAGTTGGGGAGTTAGATCGTCAAAATCCCAAGACAGGTTGGGGAGTCCTGCCCATAATGCTCCAAACGTTCTCAATTAGGGGAAGATCCGACGACATCGCTGGCCAAGGTAGGGTTTGGTAAGCACAAAGGTAAGTAGTAGAAACTCTCGCAATGCGCGGGCGGACATTACCTTGCTGAACTGTAAGCCAGGATGGCTTGCTATGTGGGGCAACAAAACGAGGCGTGGAATATTGTCGACGTACCGTTGTGCTGACCCCAAAGGGGTCCTGCCATGAAATTCAATGGAACCCAAGACCATCAGTCCTGGCCGTCGTGCCGCATGGCGGGTTGCTGTCAAGTTGGTATCCCACCACTGTCTGGGGCGTCTCCAGACACATTTTCAGCCTGGAATCTCATTGGCTGGAGTAAAACTATCTTAAGTGAGGAGTCCCGCTTCGAACTGAGCCCCAATGTATAGCAATGATGTGTCAGCAGACGCCCCAGACAGCGGTGGGATAGCCGGCCGGTGTGGCCGAGCGGTTCTAGGCGCTTCAGTCTGGAACCGCGCGACCGCAACGGTCGCAGGTTCGAATCCTGCCTCGGGCATGGATGTGTGTGATGTCCTTAGGTTAGTTAGGTTTAAGTAGTTCTACGTTCTAGGGGACTGATGACCTCAGATATTAAGTCCCATAGTTCTCAGAGCCGTTTGAGCCATTTGAACAGCGGTGGGATAACATACCTGAATGTCGTCCGCCAAACGACCCGACAACGAAGAATGATGGTCTGGGGTGCCTTTTCTTTTCACACGAGGCCCCCTTTCGTTGTAATCCGTCTCACCCTAACAGCACAGTGCTAAGTCGACGATATTATATGTCCAGTTTTCTTGCCCTTCATTGTAAGCCATCCTGAGCGTATGTTTAAGCAAGATAATGGCCGCCCGCACACAGTGAAAGTTTGTACCACCTGTCATCGTGCTTGCCAAACCCTGCCTTGCCCATTAAGGTCTCCGGATCACTTCCCAATTGAGAGCGTTTGGAACATTATGGGCAGGGATTGTGACGATCTAACGTGCCAGTTGGACAGAATTTGGCACGGTATCCCTCAGGAGGACATCCAACAGCTCCATCAGTTAATGCCAAGCCGAATAACTGCTTGCGTAATGGACAGAGGTGGAGCAACGCGTTACTGACTTGCAAGTTCTTTCTCTTGAGTAAATTATCCAGTTTTTATGAAACTGTAATCATTGGATGATCTGCACATGTGCAACGCATCTACCGATTTCCATCCCATACGAATAATTCCTTCGTGGGACGTCGTTCGTCTTAGTGTATATACACAAAATGTGACATAACATGGTTAACGTAAAGTGCAATAGCCACTAAATGACATAAAGAAAATTTAAAAGTAAAAAATGAACCTTAATATGTAGGTGTGTTGTAAAATATAAAACGGCCTACAAACGGAAGAACTGAAAGTAAATAGGAAAATTGCAGTTATTGTAAAAACTTACTCTATGTATGCCTCACGGTCAGCAGCTAGAGGAGAAGAGTCACTAGTTGATTACATTTAATGCTGTGTGACATTCCGTATAGCATATGCTACAGCACCTGATAAAAAGTGTGTACCAGCTATACGCAGAGAAAATAAAATAAAGTATAAAAATCTTAGATTAGACAACTACCAAGATTTCTAAGGCACTACGATTCATTTTCTATTTGAAAATCTCTCTAACTGAAAAGTTGTATTTTTACATAAAGTTGACAAACAGATCAAAATACGTATTAGTTACGAAAACTATGCTCATTAAGCACTTTGTCGGGCTGATATTTCTTGCATTTATATACCTCCAGGAGATCAACGTTGGGGCCCTTTGACGTATTGTGAATGATGTGCGTGCTATGCTCTATGCTATTCAACTTGAATTCACTCTCAGATGAAAGCATACCAAGTGCAGGTCCATTCTGTGACCATTACTGCACTCTGAATCTCACGTCAAAAAATCTACCGGTCTGACCTATACAGAATGGTCGGAAACAGTCTCAAAAGATTGTAAGGGCGTTACAGGGTGGCTTGTGCTAAGACATAATTATTAAGAAAGAACTTAGATACCTTGCGCCGTTAACCAGTCCGGCCGTGGCACGCACAGATTAAAGCGGCTTGCTAGAGACGGCGTGGACAACGTGGTTTTCATTGCTTTTCCTAAAACCGCACAAGAAAGCGATACAGCAATTGGACGTGTGTCGGTAGTAAGGATAGAATCCGAGCCAAAGGCTGAGGAGCCTCCTGCGCTATCATCTACGCCAGTGGCCGCCAGTTATCATGTGCTAATGTGTTACAGGACACTGCGAATATTCAACCAAAATTATGCCATTTCGCTTCGAAAGTGAGCCAGAAATCACATTAAAATCATTTAATTTGTTTTCTTTCCGATATGTCCGAAGGAACAAACACCACATATCCGAAGCTGTGGACATGTTATTCAAATCGAAGGTAGTAGGGGGAGAAAGGAAAGAAGAGGGAATGAATTATTGATGTCGGCAGCATCAGTACTGAAGGTGGTGGATTCATGGCCCATCGAGGCGCATCAATTATATGAATGCATGGTATCTCTTCTTTCGGACATGGGCCACGAATCCACAAAATTCAGTGCGGGTGCACAATTACTTCCGACCTCCTGCGGGTATTTCAAAATAGAATGGTGGGCATGGTCGAGGACCACGGATAGATGTCTTTTAATGGGACTGCGGGTCTGCCGGGAGGCGTGCCGAGATAGTCTGCGTGATTGCGATTAATATTGTGTCCGGATGGCACAGTCGTTAACGAAACTGCCTAGTAAGCCGGTGGTCTTGGGTTCGAGTCCTGGTCCGACACACGTTGCCGCTGATTCTGCATAAAGTCATGATGCAACTGATATCAACAACTCCTTTCCTTTGCTTTCTCCGCCTACATCTTCAATTTACGTAATACGCCTTTTCTCTTCGAACTCGTGCTAGTATGCAAACGGAGGAAAACATATTTTGTAGCAATCTCTCCACAGTAAGTAGAAACCAGTGTCGAGTGCTGAAGCGACAGTCAGGCTGTGCTGCGATCAACTTAGAGAAGTAATGCAGCTGCCTGTTTTCTACTACACATGTTCTGTTGTCACGTCATACTAAAGTGGGCTGCTTCTGTGTTGGCAACGCTGTGTAGCGCTTTGCATTGGATCTCTGACTGCGCTTTCTTTGTAAGAGACTCTGTGGCTGGTTGGACTTGTTGGAAGTTAATCGCTAGTAGTGTTGGGCAGTTGGAAGTTAGTCGCCAGCAGTGATGGAAGTACTGTTGGGCAGTTGGAGGTGAACAACCAGCAGTGATGGATGTCAAATGTGAGAAGTTAGCATTGATGGACGGTAGAGGTCTGAAGTGTTAGCACAGGCTAACGATCTGAAAGTATCCGACTTGTAGATTGAAAATTATTCATGATTATATATCTTTGTACTGGATGTCAATGACGATTTATATTCGTGTTTGAACTGGATGTCACATTATTAAGGTAAAAAATACATTATTTGGTTTTCAATAAAATCTTTCCTTTCGTAACCACATGCCTATAACTAACGGTGGCTTTAGTAGTTAAAATCTTTTATTTAGCTGGCGGTATTGACAGTCGCTTTATTGCAGTAGTTCGCGTAATGAAGATTTTTGTGAGGTAAGAGCTTAATGAAATGTATAGGTTATTGTCAGGATTGCTTCTTATTCAGGGCCATTCTTTTGTAGTAATTATTTGAAGTCAGGTTGTAATTTTTTTGAGCAGTCAGATTGCGTTGCGCTAGAATATTGTGGGTCAGTGTTGACATGATAAGATGAAGTAAAGAGAAAGTGGGCTCAGTACGTTCAGTTTTACTCAGCTGTTTCAGAATCAAATAATATAGAAATTTCATCTTCTCAGTCATTCAGAAATTTAAGTACAGATTCACACATTTAAATAAAGAAGTTTCAATACTTTCCAGCACTACGAGTGCTACTTCGCTGATGTAAGTTGTATTTGGTTGTTGTTTGATTCAGCCGGCCGCGGTGGCCGTGCGGTTCTAGGCACTTCAGTCCGGAACCGCGTGACTGCTACAGTCGCAGGTTCGAATCCTGCCTCGGGCATGGATGTGTGTGATGTCCTTAGGTTAGTTAGGTTTAAGTAGCTCTAAGTTCTAGGGGACTGATGACCTCAGATGTTGAGTCCCATAGTGCCCAGAGCCATTTGAACCATTTTTGTTGTTTGATTTCCTTATACCAGTTCTGAAAGGCGCTATGAACCACATGTAAGCATTTACGAGCTCTTTCTGCATTAATTGATTTATTATGGTATTACATATTGTTCCTGTGTTTTCTAGGACCACAGCAATGAAAATGAAATGATCGTATGGCATTTATTGGCTAGGATGTCCCCTTCGGGGTTCGGTCGCCGCATTGCAAGTCTTTTTACTTGACGCCACTTCCGCGACTTGCGAGTCAGCGATGATGAAAATGGACACACAACATCCAGTCTCCTGCCGGGAATCGAACCCGTGCCTCCTTTCGTGGTAGGCGGTGACGCTACCTCTGCACTACGGAGGCGGACATCTCACTTTCAGAAGTCGCAAATAATTCAATAATTATAGGTATGTATCATTTCTAATCTTTAAATTTTTAAATTTTTCGTTCCTAATATCAATAATCTCATCTAACTTCTACTACTTGTGTTATATTTTTCTTTATAGAGTCCTGAAACCGGTAAAGGAATAATTTTTTTTTGTGCAACTGGTTGCTGATTATTTCAACAAATATTCAATTTAGCTTGATTATTACCATTGTAAGTCAAAAGGCTATAGGCCACCACATTGTAGCAGAATCATATAATATTGCACGGGTTGCCACAGATCTACCCTATCAGGATAACTGACACTAACTGCATCTGTAACGGCCTGATTGCCTAACTCGAATGCTAATTAACTCAGAAATGACACAATGTTTCGAATTTTATTCTTAACAGTTATTGCTTAGCACGGCCTGTCCTGCCACACGCTCACAAGCTTTTTAGACTGTTTCTGACCATCTATCGTAGCAACGGTCTGTATAATCTTTCTGTAGCCTGGAGCAAAAATAAGTTGCAATGAAAGTTCCGCCATTTGACTCCACAAGTTGTATATTCCATTGTACACTTTTAGTGTACAATAGAAGAAACAATGTATACAGTCAAATGGCCGAAATTTCATTTACACAATTCTACATACCCCCGACTCTGGAAACTTACTTTCCTTTTTATGTTATATCTGATTCTCAATTTTGTTGTATTGTTTACTTGGAATCCACATCTGATGTTGCATCATCTGAAGCACTTCTCTATTTGTTGTCATAATTTATCATGAAATGTCATAGGGACAGCTCTAACGTTAACAATATTTTTGCTATTGTTCGCTAACGGCAACGAAATTCTGCTCTGTTCTTTTTTGATTTTATTTTGCGGGCACGTCACGTCTTTCTCTGTGCACCCGTTATAACTATCTGCTTTATGGTGTTCAAATTGTCATATATCTCCGCAGCTGCTTAAGGTAATCGAAGTACTCGATAAATCATTGGGATAAAAAGGCCTCGTATTTTGGTGGATGGCAAGAATTTGGATTAATGATTCCATCAGCACACGTCATCCTCTTACATATTGCAAATTTATGCCTGTTGCCGACATTTGTGATAGTGAGATCCACATAAATAGGAGTCTCTCTCTCTTTCATTTCTGTGGCAAAATCTATCTTCGAACGCATGCCGTCCATGAATTGCAAAAATTCATTGATGTGAGTATCAACACCTTTTATAAGAACAAGGCTGTCGTCTACATACCGCTATAATACACGATTTTATCTTTCACTTGTGGATAACTTTCAAAGAATCTGCATTCCAGATTGTTTACAAAACTATCCTCCTTTGTTGCAGCTAAACTATTTCCCACTGCTATGCGATCTCTTTGCCCGTATACTTAGTTATTAAAACCGAAGAAACGGAAAGACAGCGTAAATTCCAAAAGATCTATCAGCTCAATTGCTTCTGCAATTCTAATAATTACCACGCTTCAGTAAATTACATCTAATAATGTTAATAGGTTCTTTGACAGGAGGAACCTTGCTGTATAAATTTCTGATATCTGACAGTAAAGATGCTGAAGCTGCCCGTTCTTTATTTCGTTCACTAGCTCTGTACTACTTTTCACCCCATTGTATTCTTTGCAAGTATACACTACTTTGAGTTTCTGTTATGTTTATATGTTGTTCACATTTGGATTATTAGTCTTACGTACCTTGACCAGAGAACGCAATTGAAGGAGCTTGCCGTTCATCTTTTTGTTGCTTTTTTATACACTGAGGTGACAAAGTCATGGGGTAGCGATATGCAGATATACAGATCGCGTATCGCGTACACAAGGTATAAAAGGGCAGTGCTCTGGCAGAACTGTCATTTGTATTCATGTGAGTCGTTTGAAAAGGTTACCGACCACATTACGGCCGCACGACAGCAATTAACAGACTGAAAGTGGAATGTTAGTTGGATCGAGACGATTGGGATATCCGGCTTCGAAAACTGTTAGGAAACACAGTATTCCAAGATTCACAGCGTCAGTAATGTCCGAGAATACCAAATTTCAGGCATTACATCTCACAATGCAGTGGCCGATGGCCTTTACTTAACATACGAGTGGAAGGGCTTTTGCTTAGAGTTTTCAGTGCTGACAGACAAGCAACACTGCTTGAAACAGTCGCAGAAATCAATGTGGGACGTACTACGAACCTATCAGTTAGGACAGTACGTTGGCTCTAACGGGCCACGGCAGTAGACTACCGACACGAGTGCCTTTGCTGACAGCACGACATCACTTGCAGCGCCTCTTCTGGGCACGTAACAATATAGGTTGGCCCATAGAGGCTGGAAAAGCGTAACACGGTCAGCTGCGCCCCCATTTCAGTTGTCAAGAGCTTGATGGTAGGGTTCGAGTGTTGAGCGTATCCCCAAGTTGTCAACAAGGCGCTGTGTTAGTTGGTGGTGGCTCGATAATAGTGTGGGCTGTGATTATATGGAATGGACAGTGTATGGTCCAACTGAACCGATCACTGACTAGAGATAATTTCTTCGGCTACTTGGAGATAATTTTCAGCCATTCATGGGCTTCATGTTCCAAATAAAGATGGCGTTTATGGAAACGCAATGCGCCATGTCATCGGCCTACAACTGTTCGTGACTAGTTTGAAGATCATTCTGGGTAATTCGAGCGAATGATTTGGCCTCCTAGATCGCCCACCATGGGTCCCATCGTTTATGGGACTTAACTGAGAGGTCAGTTCGTGTACAAAATCCTGCACCGGCAACACCTTCACAATTATGGACGGCTATAGCGGCAACATGGCTCAATATTTCTGCAGGGGACTTCCAACGACTTGTTGAGTTCGTGCAACGTCGAGCTGCTGCACTACGCTAGGTAAAAGGAGGTGCGACACGATATTAGGAGGTATCAAATGGTTCAAATGGCTCTGAGCACTATGGGACTTAACATCTGAGGTTATCAGTCCCCTAGACTTAGAACTACTTAAATCTAACTAACCTAAGGACATCACACACATCCATGCCTGAGGCAGCACTCGAATCTGCGACCGTAGCAGCAACGCAGTTCCGGACTGAAGCGCCTAGAACCACTCGGCCACAACGGCCGGCGTAGTGGAGAAGGTAGTAAGACAAGGTTGTACCCTACCTCCACTGTTATTCACTCTGTACATCGAGCAAGCTTTAAAGGATATCAAGGAGAAATTAGGAACAGGTATTAATTTCTAGAGACAAAAATATTTAAGGTTTCTCGATGACACTGTAATGCTCTAAGTTGAACGGTATATTATCTAGAAACGAAGTTATAAGCTGAATATCTAGAAAATTAAAACAAGTGTAATGGAAAGTAGTACAACTAAATCATTCCATGCCAAGTAAATTAAATTAGGAAGTGAAATGCTAAAAGTATTAGTAGAAGTAGTTTTGCTATTTTCACAAAGAAACTAATGAAGACCAAAGTAGATAGGATACAAAAAGAAGAATGGAAATAAAAAGAAAAGTTTCTCTGGAAAAGATCCATTTTTGTTAACATTGAATATAAAATTAGATGTGAGGAAATCTTTCTGAATGTATTTGTCTTGAGCGAAGCCTTGTTCAGAGGTGGACGGTGTGTGATAAACGGTTTTTAATTATGGCGCTGGTTGCCGAAAATATAGCACGTACTTGTTAGTAGTTCAGATATAGACGCAGATGCAAAAGAGAAAGAGATCACCTTTATGGTGATGGTGCAAACATCGAACCAGTAGTGGAAAGGAAAAGCGCGTAAGTGACGTAGAAAATTGTTTTATTTATGCAAGGGAAGACTCAGCATCACGAGCCAATGCACAATAGACCCATCTGTGAAAGACTTCATGATCTGTGGAGATAATATAAGCGGCCAAATTTTCAGTTTTTTACACAACAGGATTTTGTTAACATTTCCTCGTTATTATGTCCCAGATTGTTTCAAACGTTTTAAGCGTTTGTACGATTTTCTCGAAAAAAATTCTGTTCTGTATCAACTGACATACGCAACTGCATTGTTTCCCCGATTAACGTGTGCTCATTGCGCGAATACGCTTACGGTGCTACAACCGTGTTTGCCAAAGTTCTTTGGCGAGCCATAATTCGTTCACAACTGCGCATGCGCGTTGTCCGTTGCAACGACGACCAAATGCCGCTGCAAAGAACTTCTGCAAACACAGCTGCAGTTCTCTCATTGCCTACTGGGAACAAATAACCAGTAGCCGTTAAAATACTGTCAGTTGTGTATTGCATTCAAAACGATGGATATTTCTCCTGTAAAAATGCTGAATTTTAATTGCGTAATTCTGAAAATAGAAGCCAAACTCAGGAAGCTGATGAAAGTTCGGTACATTTGGAAGCTACGAGAAATTTGTTATTAGAAATGAAAACTCACTCCCTCTCTCTCTCCCTAATTTTTTAATCACTGTGTTACGTACTCGTCCGGTTACTGACGTGAGTACCCATAGGGTTGATGGCCGCCACTGGAAGGCTGGAAGATAATATTTACCTTCTTTAGCTCTCAGCTTACTCTTCTTGATTTATCAGGCAGTCATAAGATCGTAGTGGTGGTTTCGCCTCCCAAGAAATACCACTTAGCCAATGAAGGTGGTAGAAAGAAGGGAAGAAAATCATGCAAGGTGTTATACTGTAACTTGTCTGTCATAATTAGCTAGTCTTTTTGGAAGCTAAGATTATTAGAATCGCCTTTTTTTTTTTTTTGAGTCATCAGTCTTCTGACTGATTTGATGTGGCACGCCATGAACTGTTCTTCAGTGCCAACCTTTCATCTCAGAGTACCACTTCCAAAATACGTCCTCAATTACTTCCCGGATGTATTCCAATCTCTGTCTTCCTCTACAGTTTTTGCCCTCTACAGCTCCCTCTAGTACCATGGAAGTCATTTCCTGATGTCTTGACAGATGTCCTATTATCCTGTCCCTTGTCAGCCTTTTCCACATATTCCTTTCCTTTCCGATTCTGCGCAGAACCTTCTCACTCCTTACCTTACCAAGCCACCTAATTTCGAACATTCGTCCGTAGCATCACATCTCGAATGCTTCGATTCTCTTCTGTTCCAGTTTTCCCACAGTCCATGTTTCAGTAACATACAATGCTGTGCTCCAAACGTACATTCTCACAGATATCTTCTCCACATTGAGGCCTTTGTTTGACACTAGCTGACTTCTCTTGGCCATGAATACCCTTTTTTCCAGCGCTAGACTGCTTCTGATGTCCTATTTGCACCGTCCGTCACTGGTTATTTTGCGGCTTAGGCAGTACATCATGACCATCAATTCTGATGTTATGTTTCTCGCTATTCTCATTTCTACTACTTCTCATTGCTTTCTTCTTTTTTTCCTATTTACTCTCAACCCGTATTCTGTACTCATTAGACTATTCACTCCATTCATTATGTGGCAGACTGGATTCGCACTCGGGAGGACGACGGTTCAATCCCGCGTCCGGCCATCCTGATTTAGGTTTTCCGTGATTTCCCTAAATCGCTTCAGGCAAATGCCGGGATGGTTCCTTTTAAAGGGCACTGCCGACTTCCTTCCCCGTCCTTCCCTAATGAGTCCGATGACCTCGCTGTCTGCTCTCCTGTCTCAAAACAACCCAACCCCCATTAGATGGCCTATATCAAGTAATTCTTTTTCGCTTTTACTCAGGATAGCAATGTCATCAGCGAATCATGTCATTGATGCCCTTACAACTTGAATTTTAATTCCACGCCTGAATATTTCTTTTATTTCCATCATTGCTTCTTCTATGTACATATTGAACATTAGGGGCGATACACTATACGCCTGTGGTACATCTTTTTGCTCATTGACTTTGAACGTGTCATCGGATGTCATATGCGTAACAGGTCCATAAAGGACATTTCGGTTCTTCTAAGATGATCGAGTCTAACGTTGGTGGTGTGATTGTGAAGCGGGCACAGCTAAAATAAGACCAGGAATACCTCAAGTACTGATGGACAGGGATCTTCAAGCACTGAAGAGGACGGTTGCAAAAATCGCATGAAATCAACGGAAGGAATCAGTCGTGGGTTCCAAAATGCTACCAGCAGTCCAAGTAGTATAATGACTGCTTGTAAGGAGCTGAAGAGAATGGGTACAGTGAGTGAGCAGCTCCTCATAAGTCACATTCCTGTAGTCACTGCTAAGTGGCACTTGAGGTGGAGTACTCTGCCAGGGAACGAATGATTTGGAATGATGAATCACACTATATTCTGTGTGAGTTTCGAGAATGGCTGGAGAACTCTGCCTGCCATCATTACAGTGCCAACTGTGAAGACGTGGAGGAGGGCGATCTTCGTGGGTAAGGTGCGGTCTCCTTATTGCTCTTAAGAAAACGCTAAATACTGAAGAATATGAACGTATTTTACAGAGTTGTGTGCTGTGTGCAGTAGAAGAACAGTTCAGGGACGATGACTGTATCAGTATGAGAAAATCTGTCGTAAAGCAACATCTGTGACCAGTGGTTTGTGGACAGTAACATTCCTGGGGACTGGTTGGTCCACAGTCCCTACCTGAATCCAGTTGAGCACCTTCGGGATGAGTTAGAACGTGGACATCGCTCCAGAGTCTAGCGTCAAATGGCGCTACTTTCTCCGGTTTTGGGTCCTGAGGAGGAATGGCCTGTCATTCGTCCGCAGACATTCAGACACTTCACTGAAAATGTCGCCAGGGAAGTTCAGTCCGTCATACAGGTGAATCGTAGACACATACCATATTAATGTTTATTTGGACCTTGCCGTTGGTGGGGAGGCTTGCATGCCTCAGCGATTCAGATAGCCGTACCGTAGGTGCAACCACAACGGAGGGGTATATATTGAGAGGCCAGACAAACGTGTGGTTCCTGAAGAGGGCAGAAGCCCTTTAAGTAGTTGCAGGGGCAACAGTCTGGATGATTGACTGATGTGGCCTTGTAACACTAACCAAACGGCCTTGCTGTGCTGGTACTGCGAACGGCTGAAAACAATGGGAGACTACAGCCGTAATTTTCCCGAGTGAATGCAGTTTTACTTATGGTTAAATGATGATGGCGTCCTCTTGGGTAAAATATTCCGGAGGTAAAATAGTCCCACATTTGGATCTCCGGGCGGGGACTACTCAAGAGGACGTCGTTATCAGGAGAAAGAAAACTGGCATTCTATAGATCGGAGCGTCGAATGTCAGATCCCTTAATGGGGCAGGTAGGTTAGAAAATTTAAAAAGGGAAATGGATAGGTTAAAGTTAGATATAGTGGGAATTAGTGAAGTTCGGTGGCAAGAGGAACAAGACTTTTCGTCAGGTGAATACAGGGTTATAAACACAAAATCAAATAGGCGTAATGCAGGAGTGGGTTTAATAGTGAATAAAAAAATAGGAGTGCGAATAAGCTACTACAAACAGCATAGTGAACGCATTATTGTGGCCAAGACAGACACGAAGCCCACGCCTACTACAGTAGCACAAGTTTATATGCCAACTAACTCTGCAGATGACGAAGAAATTGATGAAATGTATGATGAGATAAAGGAAATTGTTCAGATAGTGAAGGGAGACGAAAATTTAATAGTCATGGGTGACTGGAATTCGATAGTAGGAAAAGGGAGAGAAGGAAACGTAGTAGGTGAATATGGGTTCGGGCAAAGAAATGAAAGAGGAAGCCGCCTGGTAGAATTTTGCACAGAGCATAACTTAATCATAGCTAACACTCGGTTCAAGAATCATGAAAGAAGGTTGTATACATGGAAGAAGCCTGGAGATACTAGAAGATATCAGATAGATTATATAATGGTAAGACAGAGATTTAGAAACCAGGTTTTAAATTGTAAGGCTTTTCCAGGGGCAGATGTGGACTCTGACCACAATCTATTGGTTATGAACTGTAGATTAAAACTGAAGAAACTGCAAAAAGGTGGGAATTTAAGGAGATGGGACCTGGATAAACTGACTAAACGAGAGGTTGTACTGAGTTTCAGAGAGAGCATTAGGGAACGATTGACAAGAATGGGGGAAAGAAATACAGTAGAAGAAGAATGGGTAGCTTTGAGGGATGAAGTAGTGAAGGCAACAGAGGACCAAGTAGGTAAAAAGACGAGGGCTAGTAGAAATCCTTGGGTAATAGAAGAAATATTGTATTTAATTGATGGAAGGAGAAAATATAAAAATGCAGTAAATGAAACAGTCAAAAAGGAATACAAACGACTCGAAAATGAGATCGACAGGAAGTGCAAAATGGCTAAGCAGGGATGGCTAGAGGAGAAATGTAAGGATATAGAGACTTATCTTACTAGGGTTAAGATAGATAATGCCTACAGGAAAATTAAAGAGACCTTTGGAGAAAAGAGAACCACTTGCATGAATATCAAGAGCTCAGATGGAAACCCAGTTCTAAGCAAAGAAGGGAAAGCAGAAAGGTGGAAGGAGTATCTAGGGGGTCTATACAAGTGCGATGTAGTTGAGGAAAATATTATGGAAATGGAAGAGGATGTAGCTGAAGATGATATGGGAGATATGATACTGCGTGAAGAGTTTGACAGAGCACTGAAAGACCTGAGTCGAAATAAGGCCTCGGGAGTAGACAACATTCCATTAGAACTACTGACAGCCTTGGGAGATCCAGTCCTGACAAAACTCTACCATCTGGTGAGCAAGATGTATGAGACAGATGAAATACCCTCAGACTTCAAGAAGAATAAGAATATAATAATTCCAATCCCAAAGAAAGAAGGTGTTGACAGATGTGAAAATTAGCAAACTATCAGTTTAATAAGTCACAGCTGCAAATAACTAACGCGAATTCTTTACAGAAGAATGGAACAACTGGTAGAAGCCAACCTCGGGGAAGATCAGTTTGGATTCCGTACAAATATTGGAACACGTGAGGCAATACAGATCCTACGACTTATCTTAGAAAATAGATTAAGGAAAGGCAAACCTACGTTTCTAGCATTTGTGGACTTAGAGAAAGCTTTTGACAATATTGACTGGAATACTCTCTTAAAAATTCTAAAGGTGGCAGGGGTAAAATACAGGGAGCGAAAGGCTATTTACAATTTGTACAGAAATAAGATGGCAGTTATAAGAGTCGAGGGGTATGAAAGGGAAGCAGTGGTTGGGAAGGGAGTGAGACAGGGTTGTAGCCTATACCCGATGTTATTCAATCTGTATATTGAGCAAGCAGTAAAGGAAACAAAAGAAAAATTCGGAGTAGGTGTTAAAATCCATGGAGAAGAAATAAAAACGTTCAGGTTCGCCGATGACGTTGTAATTCTGTCAGAGACAGCAAAGGACTTGGAAGAACAGTTGGACGGAATGGACAGTGTCTTGAAGGGAGGATATAAGATGAACATCAACAAAAGCAAAACGAAGATAATGGAAAGTACTCGAATTAAGTCGGATGATGCTGCGGGAATTAGATTAGGAAATGAGACACTTAAAGTAGTTAAGGAGTTTTGCTATTTGGGGGACCAAAATAACTGATGATGGTCGAAGTAGAGAGGATATAAAATGTAGACTGGCAATGGCAAGGAAAGCGTTTCTGAAGAAGAGAAATTTGTTAACATCGAGTATAGATTTAAGTGCCAGGAAGTCGTTTCTGAAAGTATTTGTATGGAGTGTAGCCATGTATGGAAGTGAAACATAGACAATAAATAGTTTAGACAAGAAGAGAATAGAAGCTTTCGAAATGTGGTGCTACAGAAGAATGCTGAAGATTAGATGGGTAGATCACTTAACTAATGAGGAGGTATTGAATAGAATTGGGGAGAAGAGGAGTTTGTCGCACAACTTGACTAGAAGTACGGATTGGTCGGTAGGACATGTTCTGAGGCATCAAGGGATCACCAATATAGTATTGGAGGGCAGCATGGAGGGTAAAAATCGCAGAGGGAGACCAGGTGATGAATACAGTAAGCAGATTCAGAAGGATGTAGGTTGTAGTAGATACTGGGAGATGAAGTAGCTTGCACAGGATAGAGTTGCATGGAGAGCTGCATCAAACCAGTCTCAGGACTGAAGACCACAACAACAACAGGAAGATGTGTGGATACTTTTGATCAGATAGTGTATACGTTTGTCGGCGTATTCTGTCGTCGAATTGCTGCCACGTGGATTTAGAAAATAATTCAGTTACGAAAGAAAAGTAAGAGATATCAACTTTGGTCAGAGCGCATCTACTTAATAACTCGGTTAATTTCCTTTTAATAGCCACTTGGTTATGAAGTTACTATGGAAAGCACCTCTCTAAAGAACACAAGCACGAAAGGAGTTTCGCACCCATCAATAGTGATCTCAGCATCTGTAATCTCCGGCCGTGTACAGCTTCTGCCCCATTTAATAGTACTATGGTAATTTGACGAGTTCTCGTAATGGAATAGAAAGAAGCGAGAAAACTCAGGGAAACTTCCTTGGTTTCCAAAATAGTGTCCCTGTAATGCTAATGCACTTAGTTCAGCGATGTTCCAGTGCTTTGATTCCCATCTCTAAAATTAGATTACTCCAGGCCTGCAAAATATCCGTCCATTCCTGTTTTTAGTTCTTTGTTTGAAGAGAATCTCTGTGCACCGAGGAAAATTTTGAGCTTTCGGAAGAGCTAGAAGACTGATGGAGTCAAATCAGGCAAATAAAGTGAGAGGCGCAACAATTCGTATCTCAATTCATGAACTTTTACCATGTCAACGTCCGGCCGTTGTGGCCGAGCAGTTCTAGGCACTTCAGTCAGAAACCGCGCGACCGCTACGGTCGCCGGTTTGAATCCTGCCTCGGGCATGGATATGTGTGATGTCCTTAGGTTAGGTTTAAGTAGTTCTAAGTCTAGGGGACTGATGACCTCAGATGTTAAGCCCCTTAGTGCTCATAGCCATTTGAGGCATTTGAACCATGGCAACGACAGTTGTTTGTTTGCAGACACTGTCTTGTTGATAGATGACTTTCTGCATTGACAGACATGACATTCATTCCTGTATCTTTTGCTATAGTTTGTCCAAAAGATTGTCCTGATGTTTAAGCAGTGGGAAGATAATCTATCAGCCGAGTCTCTCTCTCATCCAAGAAAACTGACACCATAATTCCTTTGGCCGATGGTATTGCTTTTAGTTTCTTCGTCGGTGATGAATCAACATGTTTCCACTGCACTGACTGTTATTTTGGCTGTGGTGTACAATAGTGGACCTAAGTTTCGTCTGTGGTCACAAATCGACACAAAAGATTTCCATTCCGAAGCATTTCTGATCCTGTGTGAAGACTTGTGGCACCCACCTAACAGTAATTTTCTCATATCCAATTCCACAGGAAAAATGTTTTATGCTTCTTCAGATGAGATCCCTATAGTTTCAGCAATTTACCGCACTTACAGTCGGCGAAACTACATCGTCGTTTAACGCCGTTTACCAAGATCTATTAAATCGTGAATGTCCCACAGACGAATTCACAGTCACAATATGTGAACTTAAAAATAATAAAGCTCCAGCTAAAGATGGGATATTAGCAAAAATGTGGAATATAGTTGGTAAAAACCTCACGCAGAAAATTCATAAAATTCTTATAGACATTTGGCTGGATGCAATAATCTCTAAGGATTGGCGGTGTGCTATAATAAATTAATGCGTTACTTACAAAGTTCTTTTAAAAATCATACTTAAAAAGCTTGAAACACAGACAGACCATTCAGCTGGAGAATATCAACCAGGTTTTTGGAAATGTAGATCCTGTGTGGAACAAATTTGCAATCTCCAGGATGTTTTACAATTTCGCAACGACAGGCGGACGGCAATCACCGTAGTAGATTTCAAAAAAGCATGTGATTCAAAAGAGAAACACACACTGTGAGCGAGACTACAGTGGACAGAAGGACGAGACAGTTGATTAAACAAGCGTTAGCTAGTAGCAGTGCAAAAGTTAAATACCTAGGCTCAGCCTCTGAACCTTTTGACATGAAAACAGAGATTCGACAGAGAGACTGACAGTCCCCCTTATTGTTGAATGTCGTACTACAAAAAGTAATTTGGGCATGGGAAAAAGAAGTAAAAGCTATAACTTTTGGCAGACTACGTGAAACTAAAATTTATTTACAGCTTTTAACTTGTGCAGACGATCTAGCGATATTTTCAAACAAAAGAGAAGGGGCGATCCATTCCCTTTGGAAATTGCATGAAATATCAGCTAAAAGTGAACTGAATATTTCTTGTGAAAAAACCAAATACATAGAACATTTTTCTCCATACCTAGATGGTCAACTTATGTTTAATAGTTGGGCAAAATATCTCAAGAATCCAAATTTAAATACACAGAAGAAATCATCCAGTGCTCCAATCAAAACCGTGAAGCAAAGAAAGAGCCAATAAATTATAAAAATCTTGTAGAATTACATGCAACAAGTACAACAAACTCATAACACAAAAGTAAATAATCACATCTCAGTAGTTAAACTTGAAGTGTTACATTGTATGCACCAGAGACTGTAATCATTGGAGGTAGATCAGCAACTAAACACATAGAAAAAGAAGAAAGGAAAATAATGAGGAAGATGTTTGGTCAAGTTTGTGCTGAGGGAATCTGGACTTGACGGAAGACTACCGAGTCATACCAAAATTTTAGAGAAAGTCGCGGACACTTTCAGGAAATGAAGGGTGAAATTTTATGGCCACATTCACGGAATGAAAGATTACAGAATAACCAATGAAAGTTAAAACTAATGGATACTTGATTTTGAAAATGATCTTCAGGGAACAAGCGTTACAAACAGAATTATATAGGACCTAGTTGCATCCAGAACTTTAAATTTCAAGCATCAGTTTAACGCTAATCAAACTGTTACATCTAAGAGAATATGGACGGAAGAACGTAAGAAAAATCACGGTGAGAAGATGAAGAGATTTTGGGAGAAGAAGAAATCCATAATATCAGCGCAGTTAGGTTAAAACGCAGTCCATAGCCGGACATAACGATGTAAAGAAAACATCATCCGTGGCTTTATATCCTTGTCTGACTGACTTAAATAGGTTAATATAAGGGACAATCAAAAGTTTCTTTTTTGAGGGCTTTGCTGCAGTGTATGTGCAACGTTGGGTGACTCCAATGCGGGTATGTAAGCACAGACGCGTAGGTAAGGGATTCGTGTGGCATTCGTGTCTTTCAGTCGTGCTCGGGTAAATGCGGAAATATGAACTATGGCGACGCTACTAGCTAGAACTTAGAACTACTTAAATCTAACTAACCTAAAGACATCACACACTTCCATGCCCGAGGCAGGATCTGAACTTGCGACCGTAGCAGCAGCGCGGTTCAGGACTGAAGCGCCTAGAACCGCTCGGTCACAGCGGCCGGCTCCGTGTCCTCCCTTCCTAGTGTCAAGGTTGCGGCTTAAATAGTCGCCATACGCCTTTGTTGATTTCAGTTTCCCTTTTTACGCTGTGTTTTTCTACATTTCTTAACGTATGCAAAATGTGTTCTTAGTGGAGACGAAGTTTTTACGGTCGAAGCTATATTTAGAAGATGATCGTCCGGCAATCCAAGTAAATATGCAGTAGGCCTGCTATTTCTGACTTGGAACTTCCCAGGACATGTCATCGCAGAGAAACAATACGGTAGCTCTCCGTCCTGCTTGTATCCCTGTGCCTGGGGTTTACGAGAACGCTGCACGTGCCTACAGATCACCATCTCGCCTCTCTGCTCCCTCTGTCTACTTACCCATATTTGTCAATGAAAGATAACACACCCATGGACAGACGTCTCTTTGTCCGTTGAAAGACTTCGTGATAATCTAACTCAAAACGTACAACAGTCGTCTAATTTAATGTTGTATCCGGCAGCTGAAGGTATTTACAATTTGATTAAAAATATGGGTCTGAAAGAAGAATGTGCTCCTTTGCCCACGTCGACTTAAAGTCGGAATAAAAGGCACAGATCATTATTGCACTTTTATTTACTTGCTGTATAGAACGTGTTTTACAGTTTATTGACTACTAGTTTCAATCACAGATATCATCGGATGTAGCTATTTTACTGTATAATACACATGCGTTTCCTTGCAAGACTTAAGTCGTAAAATGTACAGTAAGACGTAAGAATTGGTTTTAGCATTTTGAAAACTGGGCAACGTGATCCGCTGTAAAGAACTCTCTTCTTTCCACTAAAATCTCAGGAAGCTGCAAATATGGTCATGGGTAGCCTGGTTAGAAATAGTTTGGTGGGGTTACTAATTCCTGCATTCGATTGACAACTAAGGTAAACTTCCTAAAATGGTAATGAAAGCGTTGGATCGGACCCATGTTAATTTGCTGCTGGAGTAATATTGTTCCAAACAAAATATACTATGCAGACCTTCCGTACTACGTATGAGTACATATTAGTGTGACACTTACATACATACACACACACACACACACACACACACACACACACACACACACACACACACACACACACACGGAGAGAGAGCGAGAGAGAGAGAGAGAGAGAGCGAGAGAGAGAGAGAGAGAGAGAGAGAGAGAGAGAGAGAGGCGCTATGATTTAAAGTTCAGTTATCCTTCCGACGGCGTATTCGGAACCTACATGGCTACCTAGTGTTACCAACTGTCAAACTATACTTCGGGTGCTTCTCAGGCGTTTATAGCTGTTGTAGTTTGCATAAGTTGTGCTCTACATGATGTATAGCAATCGTTTTTATACAGTTTTTTACTATTTATGATTCTTCCGCGAATGAATAATCAACCATTTCTCCAATATCACACTGGAAGCTACTGAAATGCACACAGTACACATACAAATAAATTCAGCAACTGTTGGGGAAGACAGCAAAGATAATAACAGGGAATCTGCAAGAGCCGAGTTAGGATGTTAGATAGAGGCTACTAATCATGGCAGATGGAACGTCGCTTGCTTATTGTCGTGGTCAAGCCTCCGAAGACTGGTTTGATGCAGCTCTTTACGTTAGACTATCCTGTGCAAGCCGTTTCTGTATATGCAACTCTTGCAACATATATCCATTGGATCCAAATTACTGAAGCCATTGTCTCCCGCTACAGTTTTTGCATTCCCCCCTCATCTCTCTGTCATGGATATCCCAAGGATATCAGTAAATCTGGCGAGTTGTCATCTACTCCAGAGGACTTGTACCGGCCTAGGTTATTCCAGGCTGTCAAATTATTCTCGTAATATCATATATCTCATCTTATCTACATTTACTTCCTATTATCTTCCATAATATTGCGAACAGCGAAAGATGTTTTAAGGGTGCGAACAGCGAAATACGTTTGAAAAGATCACTTTCAAGGATGTTGCCTGCTCACATGGGACAGTGTTATCAGCACCTGACACAGTTGTAAAGGGGTCTTATTGTGCGTCTCCATTTGGCCGGCTGGTCGGGTCGTGCAATATCCAGGTCTGATGGGTATTCGGATGTGACAGTGGTCCAATGGTCGACTGTGTAGGAAAGTGAAAGCAGGCATACTCGTTGTCAAGGTTCCGTTGGACAAAGTTAGCACACCACAACAGAGGATCGACATAGTGTGCACCAAGCACAGTGTAACTTCATCAGATCCGTGCCTGCCATCCGAAGACTCTTTGCAACACTGCGTCATCTCGCACCATTCACCGGAGACTAACAGTTGTGCGACTAGCGAATTACGGTCTCATTCGTAGGCAGCAGTTTACATTACAACACAAACTGTTGGGTTTGGAGTGATGCCGTAACAATCACACACAGACAGCCGATGGACGGCGTCACATTGTGTTCGGCGTCGGATCACTGTTCTGCACTCCCCCAAATGATCGGCACTTAGGAGTATGGTGGTCACCCGAGGAAGGGTCTCATTCTTCCAATGTTTTGGAGAGGCACGGCGGTGTTACTTCGTGCGTCATTGTGCGAAGAGCCATCGGGTACGACAGCCACTCACCACTGGTTGTTATTGAGGCAACACAGACACAGCGATACGGCATGGTCATCCTGCGTCCTCATGCGACAGTAATTGAGGCGACTCTGATGGTACAATCGTACATCACGGACGTTCTGCTTCCGTATGTGACAGTAACATGGTGACATTTTTCAACAGGACAATGCTCGTCCACACATACCGTGTGTCCCTACGAACTTCCTGCGTGACGTTGAGGTACTGCAGTGGCCAGCAATACTCCCGGATCTGTCCGAGGTAGAACATGTGTGGTAGCGTTTAGAACGTCAGCCATGCCTCAGTGCTGTTATCCAGAATATCAGGGAACAGTTAGAACAATTGTGGGCCAGTTTGACTCAGATACAACTGCTTTACGACACCCTACCAGTGCAACCAGTGCATGCAGGCGTAATGTTCTGGCATGAGAGTTGCCTCAGTTACTGTCGCATGAGGACGCAGGATGTCCATGACAAATTGCCATGGCGTCAGAGTTGTCCCAGCGGTGACTGGACGCCGTATCCGAAGACTCTTCACACCATGACGCCAGAAGTAACACTGCTGTCCCTCTCCAAAACACTGGAAGAATGAGACCTCACCTCAGGTCACCGCCAGCGCTGATCATATGGGGTCGTGCAGAACCGTGATCCAATTCTAAACACAATGTGATGCCGTCATCGACAGTGTATGTGTCCCTGTCACGGCACCACTCCAAACCCAACAATCTGCGTTGTGATGATCTGAAAAGTCGCTCTCTTTCAGAGATGAATACACTACTGACCATTAAAATTGCTACACCAAGAAGAAATGCAGATGGGAAACGGGTATTCATTGGACAAATATATTTTACTAGAATTGACAAGTGATTCCATTTTCACGCAATTTGGGTGCATAGATCCTGAGAAATCAGTACCCAGAACAATCACCTCTGGCCGTAATAACGGCCTTGATACGTCTGGGCACAGAGTCAAACAGAGCTTGGATGGCGTGTACAGGTACAGCTGGCCATGCAGCTTCAACACGATACCACAGTTCATCAAGAGTAGTGACTGGCGTATTGGGACGAGCCAGTTGCTCGGCCACCATTGACCAGACGTTTTCAATTGGTGAGAGATCTGGAGAATGTGTGGCCAGGGCAGCAGTCGAACATTTTCTGTACCCAGAAAGGCCCGCACAGGACCTGCAACATGCGGTCGTGCATTATCCTGCTGAAATGTAGGGTTTCGCAGGGATCGAATGAAGGGTAGAGCCACGGGTCGTGAAACATCGTAAATGTAACTTCCACGGTTCAAATTGCCGTCAATGCAACAAGAGGTGACCGAGACGTGTAACCAATGGCACCCCATACCATAACGCCGGGTGATACGCCAGTATGGCGATGACGAATACACGCTTCCAATGTGCGTTCAGCGCGATGTCGCCAAACACGGATGCGATCATCATGATGCTGTAAACAGAACCTGGATTCATCCGAAAAAAATGACGTTTTGCCATTCGTGCACCCAGGTTCGTCGTTGAGTACACCACCGCAGGGGCTCCTGTCTGTGATGCAGCATCAAGGGTAACCGCAGCCATGGTCTCCGAGCTGGTAGTCCATGCTGCTGCAAACGTCATCGAACGGTTGGTGCAGATGGTTGTTGCCTTGCAAACGTCCCCATCTGTTGACTCAGGGATCGAGACGTGGCTGCACGATCCGTTACAGCCATGCGGATAAGATGCCTGTCATCTTGACTGCTAGTGATACGAGGCCGTTGGGATCCAGCACGGCGTTCCGTATTACCCTCCTGAACCCACAGATTCCATATTCTGCAAACAGTCATTGGATTTCGACCAACGCGAGCAGCAGTGTCGCGATACGGTAAACCGCAATCGCGATAGGCTACAATCTGACCTTTATCAAAGTCGGAAACGTGATGGTACGCATTTACCCTCCTTACACAAGGCATCACAACAACATTTCACCAGGCAACGCCGATCGACTGCTGTTTGTGTATGAGAAATCGGTTGGGAACTTTCCTCATGTCAGCACGTTGTAGGTGTCACCACCGGCGCCAACCTTGTGTGAATGCTCTGAAAAGCTAATCATTTGGATATCACAACATCTTCTTCCTGTCGGTTAAATTTTGTGTCTGTAGCACGTCATCTTCGTGGTGTTGCAATTTTAATGGCCAGTAGTGTATGTTTACTTTCTTGCTAAATTTGTGTTTCACTAGTAATATGACTGGTCGCAAATACTAATATACTGACGGAAAAAATAAGAACACCAAAAAGGAGTTGTGCGACATTAACGATAGTTGACGGGCGTACATCTGAAAGATGATGTTTAAGTAAATTTTGCGCCAGTCGCCTGATAGTTGCGCTAGTAGCGCCAGTAGCGCCAGTATCAGAATGGAAATCATGTTTGTCTTAAATGCCTGCTAAACGATCGTGAGCGTTGATTACCTTCGAGATTGGACATGGTGAGTTGACGTAAGTCAAGAATGCCTTTAAGGCGACAAAGACGCCATTATCAACACTTCACTGAGTTTCAATGAGGTCGTGTAATAGGCTACTAGAAGTTGGATGTTCCTTCTGAGATACTGCAGAAAGGCTTGGCAGGAATGTAGCCACTGTACATGACTGCTTGCAGCGGTGGTCGCGAGAACGTACGATTACGTGGCACTGCCGAGAGGGCACCACATGACACAACAAGCTGTTACAAATCGGTTACTTCAAGGACAGATCAGACTCAGGAGCCCTGTAGCGTGCATTCCACTGACCTCAAAGCATTGCCAGTGCTGTCAAGGGCAGGGTGGAGGTCTGTTGTGTTTTCTGGTGAAAGCCTTTTCTTCCTCAGTGGAAGTGATGGCTGTGATTCGTTGGAAGTAGACCAGTTGAAAGCCTGCGACCAACCTGCCTGCATGTTAGACACACTGGACCTACACCTGGAGTATGGTCTGAGGTGCGATTTCGTATGTCTGCAGTAGCACTCTCGTGGTTATCTCACCCACCCTGACTGCAATTCCCGGCAGGGTCAGGGTTTTTCTCTGCCTCGTGATGGCTGGGTGTTGTGTGTGATGTCCTTAGGTTAGGTTTAAGTAGTTCTAAGTTCTAGGGGACTGATGACCATAGATGTTAAGTCCCATAGTGCTCAGAGCCATTTGAACCATTTTGAACCTGACTGCAGATCTCTACGCCCATCTGGTGATTCGACCTGTTGTGCTGCCATTCATGAACTCCATGACAAGGAATGGTTTCCAATAGGATAATGCTAGTCATCATACCTCTGCAGTGACCCAACATGCTCTATAGAGTGTCGAAATGTTGCCTTGGCCTATTCGATCACCAGTTCTGCCACAATGGAGCACGTATGGGACACCATCGGAAGGTAGCCCCAGCGTCATCCACTACCAACATTAACTGTCCCTGTATTGACCGAGTGCAACAGGCATCGAACTCTATCCCATGAACTGACAACCGGCATCTCTACAACACAACATTTTGGCAGCTACACTGGATACCAGCATTGCGTGTTTGCAATGGCTTATCTCACGCTTACATTAACCTGTGATCTTACAATGTTAATCGCTTAAACATGTTACCTAGACAAAAGTGTTCCCAAAATTCATTGCACTGCATTATTTTTTGGTGTTGCGAATTTTTTCAGTCAGTGTATATTAATTTTCATTAATTTTAAGTAATAGGCTATCTAATAAGCGATAATTCACCAACATGCAGTTATACGGAGGAGCAAATCATGAACACATAACTTGTAGAAAGCACTGGTTACAAAGTTTCTGGGGGAGCATTGTTTCAGTTTATCAGGAGGACATAAGTGACCTACCTCCTGGGCGCTGTGGGTACTATCGGTAGGCGAGAGACACTGGTATCCGTCGAACGTGAGGATGGTTACAACAAGGGGGATGGTTCACAGCAAACTTTTCACTGTTGCATCAAGCCGGAGTGGGTGCAAGTGCATGCCCTCGTCTGGTTGGCATAAACTGGAGTGAGTCTGCTGCGTCTTCGAACCCGTGTAGCGGAGGCGGTCGTGGCTCAAGCCCACGTACTGCTGAGTCAGCACGCAGACGTAGTGGCGAGGTGGCAGCCAGTTGGTGACTTTGGGGCCACACGGTTAGCACAGCCGACGGTTAATTGGCGATTCACAGGATACCAAGGATAGCCCGGCGGCGTCGAACCAAGGGCCTCTAGGAGCATGGCTGGTGGCCGCCTGGTGAAGGCTGTCTGACCTGTCACACAGTTCCGCTCAGCTCCGTCGCCGAACTCTCCGCTGCCAGAAGACTCGAGACTGTATCCCAGCGCCGAGGTGTTTTGCTGCCTGGTGGGGACGGCACGCACAGCTAATCACCACACTGCTGCATCGACATTTAGACTTGCCACACGTTGACTTAACGCCGAGGGTGATTAGCAGATCATAACACAATAACTTCAGGAAGGCAAGTGGAGCATTGTGCCCTGAACCTGCTCTGCGAACTGTGACTGCCACCCTGCAAATTATCTCCTTCTACTAGAAATATTCAAGCGATATTGGAACGTATATCTAAGAGTCTCAAAAATATCAGAGAGCTTATTAAGGTGCGTACAATCGTTTAGAATGTAAAGCTTAAGGATTACACTCTCTCCTAATATTACTTCCAGTAAGTCTCAACATGTTTTGCCGCTTCCTCGTACATCTTAATGCGATTCTTGTCTAAATTCTATCCGATTATCTTTCGTATTCTACTGCAATATTTCTCTTCTGAGTGGATATCTTTGTTGTCAATATTTCCATTAATGAAAAACAATATTTCATGTTAAGAAAATATTTAATGTTAATCTCCCTCTTCCTACTTTCGATCATATACTGCTTAATTCACCATGGAATGAACAGTAGCGGCCTAAATTTGTATTCCAACTGAGAAGTGGTTCGCTATGAGAGATTGTTTTAGTCAGTCACGCCTCGAACCGGTTTCTGAAAGCGTTTCTTCCGGGCCGAGCCTCGGCGCACAACTACTCGTTAGAGTCTAGACTACGGAGACTGTTCAGTCTGTTGATTTCGCAAAAGACAAAATTTGAGGAGTATCGATATATAGACGATTAGACAAATCCTTAAGATCGGTTCTTATCATAAATGGGTAGTAAAATAGGCCTATGGATATTTCTGTTACATTATATTCACAGTGCATAAAAAAGTGCCTATTTCTCTAAAAGGTTGATATATTTCAGACAGGATACTGTTATTATTTCAGTTTGTAGTAAGAGTGGTCTGTCAATGTTGTATTAAGTACATACAGGGTGTTTCAAAAATGACCGGTATATTTGAAACGGCAATACAAACTAAACGAGCAGCGATAGAAATACACCGTTTGTTGCAATATGCTTGGGACAACAGTACATTTTCAGGCAGACAAACTTTCGAAATTACAGTAGTTACTATTTTCAACAACAGATGGCGCTGCGGTCTGGGAAACTCTATAGTACGATATTTTCCACATATCCACCATGCGTAGCAATAATATGGCGTAGTCTCTGAATGAAATTACCCGAAACCTTTGACAACGTGTCTGGCGGAATGGCTTCACATGCAGATGAGATGTACTGCTTCAGCTGTTCAATTGTTTCTGGATTCTGGCGGTACACCTGGTCTTTCAAGTTTACCCACAGAAAGAAGTCACAGGGGTTCATGTCTGGCGAATAGGGAGGCCAATCCACGCCGCCTCCTGTATGTTTCGGATAGCCCAAAGCAATCACACGATCATCGAAATATTCATTCAGGAAATTAAAGACGTCGGCCGTGCGATGTGGCCGGGCACCATCTTGCATAAACCACGAGGTGTTCGCAGTGTCGTCTAAGGCAGTTTGTACCGCCACAAATTCACGAAGAATGTCCAGATAGCGTGATGCAGTAATCGTTTCGGATCTGAAAAATGGGCCAATGGTTCCTTTGGAAGAAATAGCGGCCCAGACCAGTACTTTTTGAGGATGCAGGGACGATGGGACTGCAACATGGGGCTTTCCGGTTCCCCATATGCGCCAGTTCTGTTTATTGACGAAGCCGTCCAGGTAAAAATAAGCTTCGTCAGTAAACCAAATGCTGCCCACATGCATATCGCCGTCATCAATCCTGTGCACTATATCGTTAGCGAATGTCTCTCGTGCAGCAATGGTAGCGGCGCTGAGGGATTGCCGCGTTTGAATTTTGTATGGATAGAGGTGTAAACTCTGGCGCATGAGACGATACGTGGACGTTGGCGTCATTTGGACCGCAGCTGCAACACGGCGAACGGAAACCCGAGGCCGCTGTTGGATCACCTGCTGCACTAGCTGCGCGTTGCCCTCTGTGGTTGCCGTACGCGGTCGCCCTACCTTTCCAGCACGTTCATCCGTCACGTTCCCAGTCCGTTGAAATTTTTCAAACAGATCCTTTATTGTATCGCTTTTCGGTCCTTTGGTTACATTAACCCTCCGTTGAAAACTTCGTCTTGTTGCAACAACACTGTGTTCTAGGCGGTGGAATTCCAACACCAGAAAAATCCTCTGTTCTAAGGAATAAACCATGTTGTCTACAGCACACTTGCACGTTGTGAACAGCACACGCTTACAGCAGAAAGACGACGTACAGAATGGCGCACCCACAGACTGCGTTGTCTTCTATATCTTTCACATCACTTGCAGCGCCATCTGTTGTTGAAAATTGTAACTACTGTAATTTCGAAAGTTTGTCCGCCTGAAAATGTACTGTTGTCCCAAGCATATTGCAACAAACGGTGTATTTCTATCGCTGCTCGTTTAGTTTTTATTGCCGTTTCAAATATACCGATCATTTTTGAAACACCTTGTATTTCGTAAAGGAATCTTTTATGTAAACATTTCAAAATACTGCTTGCTTTTAAACCGAAAAACACAAAATCTACTTTAATGCAGAGCGAAAAAATTGTTCTTCTTATTGAAAATAGTGTCCGAAAATCATTAACATTAACATTTTTTGAAGTTCATAATTGTATCTTATTTGGCTAAAAGAAATAATATTCAGAAGAGTTGTCAGTTTAAATGCTAACATGAGTGGGTTCACTTAAAAGAAAACAAACTGAAGATGTTAAAAATTCATGTACGATTTACTTTTCGAACCAAGAAATGTAATTTTATTTGTTTCTAAAGAAGTTCTGCTGCAGAGTGAAAATCTCATTCTGGAAACATCCCCCAGGCTGTGGCTAAGCCATGTCTCCGCAATATCCTTTCTTTTAGGAGTGCTAGTTCTGCAAGGTTCGCAGGAGAGCTTCTGTAAAGTTTGGAAGGTAGGAGGCGAGGTACTGGCAGAAGTAAAGCTGTGAGGACGTGGCGTGTGTCGTGCTTGGGTGGCTCAGTTGGATAGTCTGCTTTCGGCTGCGGTGGGGCGAGGACGTCCGCTGCGCCCCGCCGTGCGCGACCGTGAGCGCTTGCTTGTGTTTACCTTTTCGCGGCACGACTTGTATTTGTTCCAAGTTCAGTGCGACTATGGCACACACATGGCGCCACGATACAATCAAAATTACTTTCCAACCAGATCACGCGCGTCCTCGAGCCTATGAAATAGAACAGTTCATACGTGACGATCTACGTTCCGGCGACCGTCGTCGGAATATATTTTTCTATAACGGCGAGCGTGGTTTATGTTAAAATGACCAGTGCAGAGGTCTGCGCGACAGTGGTTTCTAAATACTCGAACTCTCTCCGATTCAAACATTCTGACGGGCATATCGGTGCAGTGACGGTGGATCATGCAGGCATGGGCCTAAGGACTGTAAGGGTTTTTGAGCTCCCCTTCGATGTCCCAGAGGAAGTTGTCAAGGACGCCTTCCGACCATATGGCAATGTCATCAGCCACGTTGCAGAAAACTGGCAAACTTTTTCGACGTATAAGGTCTACAATGGTGTGCCCCAAATTAAACTTGAGCTCAAGAAACGTGTGCCGTCCTATTTGAACATCGGTGGCTGTCGTGCAGTCATAATGTACGACAGTCAACCGCGTACCTCTTCCGGATGTGGGCAGGAAGGCCATGTTCGATCGAGCTGCTTACAACGTAGAATTACGCAGATTACGGAGACTCCGTTTCCCCGACGGGGACGACAATCCTGCCCCTCACGTACGCTCAGACGACGATGCGCACCATAGTTGAGGACGAAACGGGCGATCAGACACATCCATCGACGTCAGAAAGACGAAGGGAGGAAGAGGAAGCACCCCCGATGCCAACCCATATGTCGCCCCCTCCACAGCAACAACAGCAGCAACAGTCCCACGGAATCCAGACGCAACATAACATTCAGGACGAGATGGACGTGGACGCGAACATTGTCCCGACCGCGGCGTTCCTAGCGGAAGGTGATACGACGCTGGATTGCCTCTCACATTCGGATACGGATGTCCACGTTCGGAAGCAACGTTCGCCTCGACTACGCAAGCGACGTCGGCGGACCCCTACTGACCATTGCCTCCTACACACGGCATGGATGCTGCGCCTGCTGAGGATCTAAGTGGCGTAGACGGTTCACTTGCCCATACTACGAGTGCCCAGTAACTTCTTACACCACAGATGCAGCAGCTCGCATCGATGGATGGCGCTCCGTCCACCTCTACCAAACACGACGTGCGTGAGATTTAGGTGCCGATCAGCTACACAGCATCGTGTTGCACCCACTGTGGTCGGACGACGTTGAGGAACTTCCTGGAGAGGGCACGGGTGACAGGGGAGGGGGTGGCATTGGGGATGTCACTCCTAGCGTGAAAGACTCATAATTTGTAACGGGTTCGGTGAGTCCGGCATCTATTGCGGTTATCTTCGATTGCCATGGCGTCTACCCTACGTGAAGAGGCTAGGCAGCAGACCTTTCGCCTTGCCACAATCAATATCAACGCGATAAGGGCACCAAACAAACTGACGATGCTACAACGCATCCTCGATGCGGCGGACATCGACGTGGCCCTCTTACAGGAAGTATGTGTCGCTAGTTTCCCTGACTTCTACGGATATACCGCCCACATCTCCCACGCCTCTTCTACCGAATGTGGTGTGGCTGTCCTGCTACGGGAAGGCTTGGCGTCTACGGACGTACTGTACTTACCGAGTGCAAGAGCCATGGCCGTAACTGTCAACGGTGTACGACTCATCAATGTATATGCCCCTTCGGGATCAGGGAGATGGAGAGATCGGGCCCGCTTTTTTTCGGAAGATATTACGCGCCTGTTTGTGGGCCGCATAGACGATATGGTGATCGGAGGAGATTTTAACTGTACATTAACTCCGTCTGACCAGCAGCCACATCACGTCCCGTGTGCGGAATTGGAAATGTTAGTGAGTGACCTCCACCTGATCAACACGTGGCACCACATCCATGGCCCAGCTCCTGGTTACACCCATTATACAAGTCATTCGTCCAGTCGGTTAGATAGGATTTATGTCACAAGCACCCTTTCGACGGCGACGAGAGGAGCAGAGCACTGGCCCACTGCATTCACCGACCACACAGCCTATATTTGCACCATTGCCCTCCAACCTGCACGTGTGTGGCGCAGTAGGCTCCCTGGAAACTGAACGTCGCCCATCTGGACGAGCCCGCATTTAAAGGTGCTATCGAAGAGTCGTGGAACGCGTCCTTACAGCGTCGTGGTCGTTACCGATCGACCCTCAGTTGCTGGATTGAATGTGCGAAGCCTGCTCTTAGGCGCACCTCCATGGCTTACGGCTGGGAAGCAGCGGCATGGAGGAGGAGCACGGAAAACTTTTATTACACCGTCCTACGGGAATGTCTTGCTATGGAGCCCTCACCTGACAGGCAGATCATGGTCAATCGCGCGAAAGCGCAGCTCATCTCCTTAGCACGCCATCATTTACAAGGCGCTGTTATACGGTCGCGTGCTCCAGACATGATAAAATCATAAAGGCCATCTATGCACCACGTGCTCCTAGAGCGCAGGAGGCGCCGTAGGGCACTGGTAACCGACATGATAACGGACGACGGTCGACACGTGGTAGAACAAGAAGATGTAGCAGAAGCCTTCTATGGGCATTACGCTGACCTTTATTCAGCAATGCCCCCTGATATGACGACGGTAGACACCGTTTCAGCACATGCCCACGGTACAGTTCCAGCAGACATGGTACAGACTTTACTGGGAGAAGTGACAGAAGAGGAAGTGTTCGACGCCATTGGTAAAGGTGCTCCCCAAAAATCACCAGGAATCGACGGATTACCATTAGAGTTCTATCGAGCCTTTAAACAACTGTTGGTACCGTGTTGGGTTGAGTTTGTCAGGAATTGATGTCCCCGGGTATACCGTTGCCTGCACCGTTCTTGGAAGGACTGATTGTCCCCATCGATAAGCCGAAGGGACGGCATCACGTCCGCGATTATCGCCCCTTAACGTTATTGAACAGCGACTTCAAGATCTTTTCGAGCCTGCTATCAGAACGTATTCGCGGCACACTATTGCACGTTCTGTCCAGCGATCAGACGTCCTTGGGGGGACCCAACAACATCAGAACTGCGTTATGTCGTTACAGAGATCTCATCTCCCTTGCACGGGTGAGACGTTTGCCGGCAGCCTTTAGCCAGGCTTTTGACCGTGTGGGCCACACTTCCCTCATGGCCATTCTACGGCGCATGGAATACCCCGACTCCTTTATCACAGTGTTGACTCGCCTTCTGCATTGGATTACTTCTCGAGTTCTTGTTAATGGAAGACTGACGGCACCCATGCCGATCCGCCGATCAGTACGACGGGGATGTCCATTATCAACATTGTTATTTGCATTGGCCTTAGAACCTTTGTTGTGTGGTCTCCGAGACAGGCTCACTGGGATACAGTTCGGCGACTCCATCTATCGCTGCACCGCATATGCGGATGGATGCTGGTTATAAGTGGAGCTGAAGATATGGCGGCGGCTTTGGACTGGATTGCAACCTACTGTACAGCTTCTGGTAGCCAAATCAACGTTGGCAAGTCCGTCGCCTAGAGCGTCGGGAGTGGGCTACCGCAGGAACACATTGCCCCTTACGCTTCAGTGGTACTGTCCGCTGCTTGGGCTTAGATTTGCGACGCGCGACGATGCTTAATTATCGACGCCTTCTTAACCAAATTCGGGCCGGAATTGCAAATCAGCGCTTGCGATCCCTCAACATCGTTCAGCGGGCGTATTATGCCAATGTATACCTTGCGTCCCGCATACCGCATGTCGCCCAAACGCTACCCATTCCGAACCCCTTGGCGCGTAGCATTATGGCAGCGCTGGGATACTTCGTCACCGCTGGTATGTTACTGAAGATCAGATACGTATCCCTTACCCTCCCCAAGGAAAAAAGGTGGTCTCAGCTTAGTTAACGTCCATGATAGGGCCATTTCCCTCTATGTTAGCTCACATTTATGTCTGCTGCGCCGTTGTCCTACAAGCCTCACGAGTTTGCTTCTGACAGCGCTACGACCTGCTTCACTCAGAGCGCCGGTGCAACTACAGGACATCCCAGCGCCCCTCTTTTATATAAGACGTTTCTATTTAGAACAAAGTTATTCCAGTGTAGCGCTCACGACACCACGAATGGCCACAACTCGACGCCTATATCACGACATGCTGCACGCCGCACCCTAAATGTGGTCGAACTAAAATATCCTGACGTACGGTGGCGCGTGGTGTGGAAGACTGTACACGATTCCATGTTTAATTCCGATGTTGTTTCCCAATGGCACGTAGTCGTTAATGGGATGCTGGTGACACAAGAACGTCTCTACAATATCCACATGGCAGAGTCTCCGAATTGTGTGGGTTGTAATACAGTATATTCTGACGAGCACCGCCTCAGCTGTGGAGAGGCGGAACCGGTTTGGCACCTAGTGCGGCAGACGCTGGCTTATCTCTTGCGAGTTAGGCCGGAGTATATATCTGCACGTACGTAATTGTTGCCGGATGAGACATCTTACCCCAAGACTCGGACCAACTCCGTCACTTGGATACGTGGACATGCGGTCCATTACCTCTATCGTGACGGACACAAGAATTTACTTGACTTCTGGCTCTATTTGCATGAAAGACATCATGCTATTTCCGGGCATACCAGATATCGACAATGCTTCGCAAACTACCTATGGAGTGCCTTTCACAGCCCGCCGTGTAGCTGGAATGTTCCAGGCAATGGTAGATGAGGTCAGAACGAACTGCAAACGATCATATATTGAACTATCTTTATCAGTGGGTGCATTCGCAGGGAAGCCTAACTACGAAGTGGTAGCTTTATTTTCATGTTATTTATGTTTACTATCTTCGATGGTGTCTTCATTCTGTTTTACAGGCTTGATTAACTATGACTTTTCGCAAATTGATATCTATATAAATAAAAAATAAAAAATAAAAAAATCAATAAAAATACAAAAACTACCTTCCACACCCTACTAGAAATACCCTTCTCCCTTCCCTTCATCGTGTTTTTGTGGGTTGACGCACACACGTTAGTCCCGTGTAGTGTAGTTTCTTCACATTTTAGATGGGGGGTGGTTACGTGTAGTTAGGAAGGCAACGCCTGAAGAGGTAAGAGTTCATTTTTGTTTGGCAGGGACTCAAGTGGCGGTGCCCCGTAGGGATGGCGATGATTTTGTTTTATTTCTTTTGTTAGGAAAAACAAAAACATAAAAAAGAGAAAAAAGTTGGTAGAAAACTTAAAAAAAGCGCTGGGATTCGCTTGACTCATAGCCTTCTTGCCGCCGATCGCATTGTACACATTAACAGAGTAGTGCGTCAGCGCCAGCCGGATGTGTTGTGTTTTCATGCTATATAGTGTGTTCACTTGTTGTTTCAGTTTTCCGTGGAACGGTGCATGTTTGTTTTTTTTTAAAAAAAATAAACAAAAAAAAATTAAAAAAAGAAAAAAAAATGGTAGAGCACTTGGCCGCGAAAGGCAAAGGTCCCGAGTTCGAGTCTCGGTCCAGCACATAGTTTTAATCTGCCAGGAAGTTTCTAATTTGGTATTTGTATTTTAGCAGTAAGCCTTAAAACCTTATTTACTATCATTCCTAGCGTCTGATGCCTTCTGCTGTGTTTGTGGCGACTTACCTTTAATATTTCAATACCTGTAAGTTTTAAATTGCAGCGAGTTTTAAACAATTCATAATTTATTGCCATTTCTGGAGTGTAAGGCCTTCTGCTCAGATCATAGTGGCTTGCTTTTAAAGAATTATCTGCTGTATCTGTATTTAATTGTGATTTGTTAAATTGTAACTCACTGTAAACACTATTATTTACAAAATTGTTTATTGCTTCATTAATAAAGTGTGGTATTTTTATTTATTGTTGAGTCTGGTTCAAATGGCTCTGAGCACTATGGGACTTAACTTCTCAGGTCATCAGACCCCTAGAACGTAGAACTACTTAAACCTAACTAACCTAAGGACATCACACACATCCATGTCCGAGGCAGGATTCGAACCTGCAACCGTAGCGGTCGCGCGGTTCCAGACTGTAGCGCCTAGAACCGCTCGGCCACTCCGGCCGGCGTTGGGTCTGGAATTACTAGTTTAAAATAAGTTGTGTGTAACTGTAAAAGGCAACCAATAGTAACTGATGACGGCCCCCCTTGACTACCAGGTTTCACAAGTGTTCACGTGCTGTTGCCGCGAGCATGTATGGAAACACGTAGGACAGGGAAACTACCACTAGGCGCTACATCAATGTAGGAAAAGATAGATTGCTACTTACCTCCTAAAAAAGACCCGTCAATTTGCAGACAGGCACGATTAAAAGACACTCACACGTATCTTCCGGTCACAGCCTTCGTCAGTAAAGAGAGACACACACCACACACAACATTTACACACACACACACTTTCATGCAAGCACATCTCACACACATACGGTCGCCAACTCTAGCTTCTCTAGCTTCACGGCCGTACGATGGTGGAAGCAGCATAATGCTATGGGAGACATTCCCCTGCGCTTGTATGGGACCTGTGGTAGTAATCGAAGACACGCTGGCAGCTGCGAGCCACCTGCATCCCTTCATGCTTGATGTCTTCTCCAACGGCAGTGTCATCTTTAAGCGGTATAATCGTCCGTTCTTGAGCCCGAACCGTGCCATAGTGA
Organism: Schistocerca nitens; assembly: GCF_023898315.1. Taxonomy (NCBI): domain Eukaryota; kingdom Metazoa; phylum Arthropoda; class Insecta; order Orthoptera; family Acrididae; genus Schistocerca; species Schistocerca nitens. The sequence continues at coordinate 357,777,458 of NC_064615.1, forward strand.
GTTGAAGAGCATTATAGTAGCTCACGTTGATGTCTCGGCGACCCTATGGACCTATTGGATCGCTATGGGACGGCATCACCATGTACGCAAGTCAGCGGCCCTTTATTTACATGAATGAGATCACCTGTGCGTAGACATCTAATGCCACACGCCTCCACAAACCTACCAAAAAACTTCCGGCTACCTGATACGCAGTGTCAGTGATATATTTCGCCCTAAAGACGGTTCAGCGCACTCTCTTGTTCTTGGGGTGGAAAACTGCCCCTAAAGGCGGAAGAATCAGCAACGATAAACGGCATGAGGATTCAGAATGCAATGGAAACCACTGCATTAAAGACACATAAAGCGTATCGGCAGGATGTGGAGCCCGTAACTGAAAAAAACGTGTCATGATGATCTCTCCATTGGCTGACTATTACGGAATAGTACCCCATTCGGATCCCCGGGAGGGGGCTGTCAAAGAGAAGGTGACTATGAGAAAAAGACTGAATAACGAACGAAAGGATAACGTTCTACGAGTCGAAGCGTGGAATGTCTAAGGCTACAGATACAGCAATAAGAAATAGTTCATTAGGCAGTACAGTTGAAGAGGAGTGAACATCTGTAGAAAGGTCAATCACAGAAGTTGGAATGAAAAATATAGGTACACAGAAAGTAACTGTGAAGAAACCGTGGGTACTAGAAAAAAAAAAAAACACTTCAGTTGATCGTTGAAAGAAAGAAGTACAAAAATGTTCAGAGAAATTCAGGAATACAGAAATACAAGTTACTGAGGATTGAAATAAACAGGAAGTGCAGGGAATCGAAGACAAAATGGCAGCATAAAAATGTGAAGAAATCGAAAAAAGAAAGGACTGTCTGACAGACTGACTCAGCATACAGCAAAGTCAACCTAAATTTCTGTGAAATTAATAACAAGGCTGGTAACAGTATGAGTGCAACGGGAATTTCAGTGTGAAATGCAGAGGAGCGAGCGGATAGGTGGAAAGAGTATGGTGAAGAGGTCTGTGATGAGCAAGATTTGTCCGATGTGATAGAAAAAGAAACAGGAGTCGATTAAGAAGAGATGTGGCATCCAGTATTAGAGTCAGAGTTAAAAGAACTTTTAAGGACTTAAGATCAACTAAGGCAGAAGGGACAGATAACATTGAATCAGAATTTCTGAAATCTTTGGAAGAAGTGGCAACAAAACGACTATTCACGTTGGTGTGTAAAATATTTGAGTCTGGCGATATACTCTCTGACTTTCAGAAAAATATCATCCACACAGTTCCGAAGACTGCAAGAGCTGACAAGTCCGGGAATTATCGCACAGTCAACTTAACAGCTCATGTATCTAAGTTGGTGACAGGAATAATATACAGAAGAATGGAAAAGAAAATTGAGGATGTGTTAGACGACGAGCAGTTTAGCTTTAGGAAAGGTAGAGGCACGAGAGAGGCAATTCTGACGTTGCGGTTGATAATGGAAGCAAGACTGAAGAAAATCAAAACACGTTGATCGTATTTGTCGATCTGGAAAAAGCATTCGAGAATGTAAAACGATGCAAGACGTTCGAAATTATGAGAAAAATAGGGGTAAGCTATAGGGAGAGACGGGTAATATACAATATGTACAAGAGCCAAGAGGGAATAACACGAGTGAATGACCAAGAACGAAGTGCTCAGACTAAAACTGTTGTACGACAGGGGTGTAGTCTTTCGCCCCTACTGTTAAATCTGTACATCGAAGAAGGAATGATGGAAATACTAGGAAGGTTCAGGAATGGAATTAAAATTCAAGGTGAAAGGATGTCAATGATACAATTCCCTGTGACAAAGCTATGGCTGAATGGCTGAATAAAAATGTTAAGAAATCGAAAAAACAAATGATAGTCGGACGGACTGACTCAGCACACAGCAAAATCAAACTAAACTTCAATGAAATTGAAAGCAAGGATGGTAACATTAAGAGTGCAACGAGAATTCCACTATTAAATGCAGAGGAACGAGCTAGTAGGTAGGAAGAGTACATTGAAGGCGTCTGTGGTGAGCAAGATTTGTCTGATATGATAGAAGAAGAAACAGGAGCCGATTTAGAAGAGATAAGGCATCCAGTATTAGAATCAGAATTACTTGATCGCCTGAATGAAGTGAACAGTATAATGAATACAGAATTTGGATTGAGAGTAAATCGAAGAAACACGAAAGTAATGATAAGTAGCAGAAATGACAACAGCGAGAAGCTCACCATCAGGATTGATGGTCACGAAATAGAAGAAGGAATACTACTAGCTAGGCAGCAAAATAACCAATAACGGATGGAGCAAGGAGGACATCAAAAGCAGACTAGCAGTGGCAAAAAGGCATTCATGGCCAAGAGAAGTCTACTAGTATCAAACATAGGCCTTAATTTGAGGAATAATTTTCTGAGGATGTACGTTTGGAGCACAGCATTATATGGCAGTGAAACATGGACTGTGGGAAAATCGGAACAGAAGAGAATGGAAGCATTTGAGATGTGGTGCCACAGGCGAAATTTGAAAATTAGCAGGACTGATAAGGTAAGGAATGAGGAGACTCTGAGCAGAATCGGAGAGGAAAGGAATATATGGAAAACACTTACAAGAAGAAGGGACAGGATGATAAGACTTATGTTAAGACATCAGGGAATGACTACCTTGGTACTAGAGGGAGCTGTAGAGGGCAAGAACTGTAGAGGAAGACAGAGACTGGAATATATCTAGCAAATAATTCAGGACATAGGCTGCAATTGCTACTCCCTAATGAAGAGGTTGGAACAGGAGAGGTATTCAGGTATTGGTGGCGGGCCGCTTTATACCAGTCTGTAGACTGATGACTTAAAAAAAAATAGATAGGAAGGGCAAACAAGCTATTAATTAGGTGGTCATAATGTTGTGACTCATCAGTGTACAACGAGTAAAATAACAAAGAAATACAATTATGAAAGCCCGATGTGTCGTGGAAAGTTATCGACTGTAAATTTATCATCAGTGTGCTATCGAGGAATAAACACCGAATTTATTTTCTTAAAAATATCGATATTTCTAATTTATCGATACAATCTGGCTGCTAGGTGGCCGGCAGCCCACGTTTGAGGTTTCTCCCTTCCTGAGCTCAGAAAATACGGCTCTCAGCTGCTTATGGGCATTCTTGCTGAAGTGCGAATCTCTTCTGTCTAAAGTACAATTTATACGGCATCGATAAATATCAGTCAAATATAACAGTGGAACTAATATATCGTTGAAATCGGATAAAAATAAATCAGATAATCAGCAGACGGTTCACAGCACCGACAAACGTGCATTTCCTTAAGCTGACTTCGCTGAGCTCACGAACCTCGCATGACAATATTTAGACTTCCTTACTCCTTCATTCATTTTGCGGGTTTTCTAGAATTTTAGTCTGCCTGTCTGCTTGCTTGTTCGAACACTGTTGAGACCAAATGAGAAATGGGTGTATTTATTTGTTTGGTCAGTATTTCGTAAATTTTGTTGAAGCTATTTGTTACGTGCTTTAATGTCTGGCTCCATTTTTGTGACACCTCGTTTCACAGAGCTCTCATTCCACCCACCGGCATTCTTATCCTCCCCTCCGCCACTCGATGTCTCTCTGTGCCTGTGGGCACACTTTTCTTTATAATGTAAGCTGGGTAGCAGGTGCGAGGCTGCAGGTAATTTGCGAAACTTGGGATGTGCCGCCACGAAATGGCGGCCATTAGCGGGGCAGAGAATAAGCACGTGAAAAAGTGTGGCTGCGCCCGTTCGCACCAGTCGTGCGCCTCTGGACAAAAGGCGGCGTCTCGTTCACAGCAACTGCGTCACCAGAGGGACTGCCACAAACGTCACAGTTACTGTACGATACAGCGCCTTTAAACGATTATACGAGGTGCATTCAAGTTCTAAGGCCTCCGATTTTTTTTCTAATTAACTACTCACCCGAAATCGATGCGATACAGCGCCTTTAAACGATTATACGAGGTGCATTCAAGTTCTAAGGCCTCCGATTTTTTTTCTAATTAACTACTCACCCGAAATCGATGAAACTGGAGTTACTTCTCGACGTAATCGCCCTGCAGACGTACACATTTTTCACAACGCTGACGCCATGATTCCATGGCAGCGGCGAAGGCTTCTTTAGGAGTCTGTTTTGACCACTGGAAAATCGCTGAGGCAATAGCAACACAGCTGGTGAATGTGCGGCCACGGAGAGTGTCTTTCATTGTTGGAGAAAGCCCAAAGTCACTAGGAGCCAGGTGAGGTGAGTAGGGAGCATGAGGAATCACTTCAAAGTTGTTATCACGAAGAAACTGTTGCGTAACGTTAGCTCGATGTGCGGGTGCGTTGTCTTGGTGAAACAGCACACGCGCAGCCCATCCCGGACGTTTTTGTTGCAGTGCAGGAAGGAATTTGTACTTCAAAACATTTTCGTAGGATGTACCTGTTACCGTAGTGCCCTTTGGAATGCAATGGGTAAGGATTACGCCCTCGCTGTCCCAGAACATGGACACCATCATTTTTTCAGCACTGACGGTTACCCGAAATTTTTTTGGTGGCGGTGAATCTGTGTGCTTCCATTGAGCTAACTGGCGCTTTGTTTCTGGATTGAAAAATGGCATCCACGTCTCATCCATTGTCACAACCGACGAAAAGAAAGTCCCATTCATGCTGTCGTTGCGTCAACATTGCTTGATAACATGCCATACGGGCAGCCATGTGGTCGTCCGTCAGCATTCGTGGCACCCACTTGGATGACACTTTTCGCATTTACAGGTCGTCATGCAGGATTGTGTGCACAGAACCCACAGAAATGCCAACTCTGTAGGCGATCTGTTCAACAGTCATTCGGCGATCCCCCAAAACAATTCTCTCCACTTTCTCGATCATGTCATCAGACCTGCTTGTGCGAGCCCGAGGTTGTTTCGGTTTGTTGTCACACGATGTTCTGCCTTCATTTAACTGTCGCACCCACGGATGCACTTTCAACACATCCATAACTCCATCACCACATGTCTCCTTCAACTTCCGATGAATTTCAATTGGTTTCACACCACGCAAATTTAGAAAACGAATGATTGCACGCTGTTCAAGTAAGGAAAACGTCGCCATTTTAAGTATTTGAAACAGTTCTCATTCTCGCCGCTGGCGGTAAAATTCCATCTGCCGTACGGTGCTCCCATCTCTGGGACGTATTGACAATGAACGCGGCCTCATTTTAAAACAATGCGCATGTTTCTATCTCTTTCCAGTCCAGAGAAAAAAAATCGGAGGCCTTAGAACTCTAATGCACCTCGTATAATCGTGAGGGTATAACGCTTATCTAAGCGCAGCTAAAGGTAGGATGAAGTATGCAACTAGTGAAGATACTGATATCGTTAGTACCATACCGTGGTTGAATCGCTCCCTACTTACATTCGGTGCATGAGACTTTCGAGATGCGTGTACATTTCGACGCGCAGATGGCTAAACTGTCGATATTTATGGAATAGAGGACTGCCGTTACTATAGATAAAGTGTACACGAGCGTAGCGTTGTTTTGTATGAGAACCTCGATTCCAATGCTGGCGTGGTTAGTGAGTAGCCATATTCTCCGTTGTGAGATTAAAACTGTATTTTGGTGTAAAGAAAGGGTGAGATACTTGTTTTCGAAATAATCGAACCTACAGCAATATTTATCTTCATTAACTGCCACAGAAATTCAACAAAGAATTTTGTTAAAACTTCGTATATGGATCATGGCAGCACCCTGTGTAATTACAATCACGTGTACTGAAATCACATTTGTTAAGTGGATCATTTATTGAAGAAAAAACCATCCAGTTAATTCACCTCTTTTCTCCGACAATCTGTTTCACTTCAGCCCGCCTATTCGGTTTAAAAGGATCACACACACCAAACAGTTTCAGACTCCTCATCCACGTATACAGGGTGGTCCATTGATTGTGACCGGGCCAAATATCTCACTAAATAAGCGTCAAACGAAAATAACTACAAAGAACGAAACTTGTGTAGCTTGATGGGGGAAATCAGATGGCGCTATGGTTGGGCCGCTGCCATAGGTCAAACAGATATCAACTGCGTCTTTTTAAATACGAACCCCCATTTATTTATTACATATTCTTGTAGTACGTAAAGAAATATGAATGTTTTAGTTGAACCACTTTTTTCGCTTTGTGATAGATGGCGCTGTTGATGTATAGCTATTGTGATCGAAATGCCCAACGGGCGTGTGGTATGTATGCTGCTCGGTATCCTGGACGACATCATCCAAGTGTCCAGACCGTTCGCCGAATAGTTACGTTATTTAAGGAAACAGGAAGTGTTCAGCCACGTGTGAAACGTCAACTGCGACCTGCAACAAATGATGATGCCCAAGTAGGTGTTTTAGTTGCTGTCACGTCTAATCCGCACATCAGTAGCAGACATCGACATCGATTGCACCCGTACCGTAATTCTATGCACCAGGAATTGCATGGCCACGACTTTGAATGTCGTGTACACTGGGCACAAGAGAAATTGCGGGACGATGTGTAACGCTACCGCCCTTAAACGGACGTGCGTTAGCTGTATAAAGCCTGTACTGTAATAAGTTCACGGGCTTCACCTTATAACCAAGGATTTTAGTACAAAAATTGACCGCGTGTACCTAATAGAAGCAAGATCGGACTTGTAATCAGTCAATAACTACAGTGATTCATCAAGCATATGTAAAGTATAATTGCTCGTTCGCATGGACAAGAAGTATACACAGTAGATGCTACCTATAATTAATGATTCGGTCGCCAGCCTACGTAGGCAATGAGTGAGCTTTTCCTTGTACAAGTGGGTGCATGTACAAGCATAGTAACACGTAGTAATGATGCGTTATATGGCAAAGTTTGGACCCGGAAAAATCCACTGAACTAAAGCTTTCTCTTTTTGTACTAATTTGGACGAGCTAAATTCACACAACACCACACTGCAATGATTATTACGAACTGCATTTCGTATATTGATCAGACTGAAATCGGGCATAGATTTTCCTAGAGTGCACAGTTTTGAAAACACACATACAATGTCACTATTGAAATTGGGAAAACAACACTAATACACTTAGGTTCAATAAAGGACTTAAATTTACTGGTCAAATATGATCAGCACATTTCAAGGTTTGAAAGAATGAACAAGAGAAAGGGGGGGGGGGCCTGAAACTGTTATGGTCGTTATACTGAAACTATTAAGTACAAAAAAGGCAAATTAACACTCAAATTTATCAATCAATGGATAACTACTCTTTTGTCTTACTTCTGAATAATTTAACTGTCATTAGTTCTGTCTCAAGTTAATTAAATAGCATCGCTAACTCAATTCAAAAAACTCTCTTTCAGTTTAGTCATACTTTTGTCCTTTACCAACATTTGCTATAATTCACAGAACTTTTAAATTTCTTTATAGCAAAAGTTTGACTGCTGATAATTCTCATTTACACTAATTATAAACTTTCAGTTCAGGATACTCGGGTTGCACAATACGAGGTAAGGATCCTGTCTAGGTCAGTGATCAGGATAAGTCATGGCTAAGGCAGTTCTGGTAAAAGTCACGTTATTATTGAACGGCTAGAAACATTTTCGACACTGGTCCACACAAATACACTTCTAAAGATGAAATAAATGTTTGACCTGTGCAAGTCGGTGCGGCGGTTGGCGGGCAGCGAGATAGCGGGCAGCACGGCACACATACAAGCACGGCTAAGGCTCACACTACATCGGCACTTTCCATCTTCTTAGCGTCGTAATCTTTCCAATTTTGTGCCTCAGAATATAGCCATGCCAAGTAGTCGTCGGAATCGGTTCATCCGAGGCCCAATGGAATCCACTTTCCCTGGGTAGCCGCCTCGGTACAGTACGTGTTCCTCTGACCGATTCACAACTCCGACTCTTACTGATGCTCGCCTCCGACTGACTACTGAGCCCGTTGTGCCGAACCGCGCCCAGTGTGCGTTTTCCCGCGCTCGCCTGCCTCCACCTTTTCCCGCTCCCCTACAGGTAGGGTATTCACCACAGGTTTTCTACTACACATATCCTAATGCATTACCTACGTATGGACCAAGTGTTTAAATTACAATTTCCACATTTTACAATAGTTTCAACATTAAGTACACTTTCTTTTGATTATCACATCATTTGAAATCTAAAATAACTAATAATTTTCATTTCAAAAGTTACTCACAGTTTCTTTAACATCACGAAAAGAGCAAGAAATTAAATCAACCATTTTTCACACTAATTTAGAGAAATTCATAAAGAAAAAAAACTATTATATGTACAGTTGTCGTTACAGATGACAGATTTCTTTGCGCGTGTTCTATTTAGCGACGAAGCGTTATTCACCAACAGCGGTAACGTATACCGGAATAATGTGCACTATTGGGCAACGGAAAATCGACGATGTCTGCGACAAGTGGAACATCAGCGAACTTGGCGGGTTAATGTATGGTGCGGCATTATGGGGGGAAGGATAATTGGCCTCCATTTTATCGATGGCAATCTAAATGGTGCAATGTCTGCTGATTTCCTGCGTAATGTTCTACCGATGTTACTACAAGATGTTTCACGGCATGACAGAATGGCGATGTACTTCCAACATGATGGATGTCCGGCACATAGCTCGCGTGCGGTTGAAGCGGTATTGAATAGCATATTTCATGACAGGTGGCTTGGTCGTCAAAGCAACATACCATGGCCCGCACGTTCACCGGATCAGACTTCCCCGGATTTCTTTCAGTGGGGAAAGTTGAAGGATATTTGCTATCGTGATCCACTGACAACGCCTGACAACACGCGTCAGCGGATTGTCAATGCATGTGCGAACATTACGGAAGGCGAACTACTCGCTGTTGAGAGGAATGTCGTTACACGTATTGCCAAATGCATTGAGGTTGACGGACATCATTTTGAGCATTTATTGCATTAATGTGGTATTTACAGGTAATCACGCTGTAACAGCATGCGTTCTCAGAAATGATAAGTTCACAAAGGTACATGTGTCGCATTGGAAGAACCGAAATAAAATGTTCAAACGTACGTACGTTCTGTATTTTAATTTAAAAACCCTACCTGTTACCAACTGTTCGTCTAAAATTGTGAACCACATGTTTGTGATTATTACAGCGCCATCTATCACAAAGCGATAAAAGAGGTCCAACTGAAACATTCTTATTTCTTTACGTACTATATGAATATGTAATCAAAATGCGGGTTCCTATTTTAAAAAAAACGCAGTTGAAATCCGTTTGACCTATGGCAGTGCCATCTAGCGGGCCAACCGTAGCGCCATCTTGCTTCCCCCTTCAAACTAGACAAGTTTCGTTCTCTGTAGTTTTTTCGTTTGACGCTTATTTCTTGAGATATTTGGCCCCGTCACGATCAATGGACCACCCTGTATACACTGATTAGCCTGAACATTATGATTACCTAACTGATAGCTGGTATGTCCACCTTCTGCACGGATAACAACGGCGACGCGTCGTGTCATGGAAGCAGTGATGCCTTGGCACGTTGCTATAGGGAGCTGGCACCACATCTGCACACACATGTTACCTAATTCCCGTAAATTCCGGGGAAGGGGACGATGAGCTCTGACGCAACGTTCAGTCACGTCACGGATGTGTTAGATCGGGTTCAGATCTGGCGAGTTGGGGGGCGGGGTTTGGTAGCGCATCAACTGGAACTCGCCACTGTGTTCCTCGAACCACTCCATTGCACTCCTGGCCTTGCGACATGGCGCATTATCTTGTAAAAAAATGCCACTGCCGTCGGGAAACACGATTGTCATGAAGGGCTGTACGTGGTCTATAACCAGTGCACGACACTCCTTGGCCGTCGTGGTGCCTTGCATGAGCTGCGCTGGACACATGGAGGCCCACGTAAATGTTCCCCACATCATAATGGAGCCGTTGCCAGCTGCTCTTCGTCCCGCAGTACAGTTATCAAGGAGCTGTTTCCCTGGAAAACGACGGATTCGCCCCATCACATCGGCACGCTGAAGAAGGTATTCATCAGACGATGCAGCTCTCTGCCACTGCACTAACTTCCAGTCGTAGCTGCCGAAGTCGTGGTGTTAACATTGCCACGTGTATGGGTCGTCGGCAGTGGTGGCCCATCGTTAGCAGTGTTCGGTGCACCGTGCGGTCAGACACACTTGTATCCTGCCCAACAGTAAAGTCTGAAGTTATTTCCAACACAGTTCGCCACAAGACACAGTTCGCCACAAGTCCTGTTTTACCAATCTGTAATGAGGGATAGCCACCCAACCCCAAAACGTCTGGACGTGGTTTCACCTTGGTTTTGCCACGTGTTGGAGACATTCACCACAGCACTCCTTGTACACACGACAAGTCGCCCAGTTTCCAACTGCTCTTGCCGACCCTCTAGGCCATCACAATCTGCCCCAGATAGATCGCGCTTTACCCTTTCTACACACGGACAGCACGATGACTGATACTTCATGCACCGCGCACTTGTCTGACTAGCGGTCATTCCTCACCAGGTGACGCCGTTATCGGCTCGATGGGTTTATATCGATAGTAGGTCGGTGGTGATAATGTTCTGGCCGATCAGTGTAAGAGTGGACCGATTTGAACCAGACTTGGTACGTATATCCCTTACTGTAGGGAAACAATCAATGTTGGGGTAAAAACCACCTACCTACCACAGTTCACGAGAAATGACGTCATAAACAATGAGATGCTTCAAAAACTGTCGTACCATGCGTGACGTTTAAATTTATTACTTCTGTGCTTCTAACTCTATTCACGTACAGTATTCACTCATCACGTGTCATAAACATGGAGATGCTTGAAAACTGCCTCATCCTGCATTTTTAATTTATTACTTCTTTGACACTAACTATATTCGCAACATATTTCGGTGACAGTATCCTCATATGTTGCTGAGTGTAGTTACAAAATATATCGTTGTATAACAAATAGCTCAAGAGATATGACGTCATAAACACTGAGATGCGTGAAAACTGCCACACAATGCGCCAAGTGTTATTTTTCACTATAAATCAACTTAAGGAAATCCCTGACATCTGGCTTGAACTTCTGACGACTTTCAACTGCGAAGCGCCACGGTGTAGGTGAAAACTATAAACACCTGTAGACCGATGAAGAGGCGGAGCCATAAGAGACGTTTACGAAAACATGTTGCAGACACGCGAAGCTGCGCCCAGAGAACAGAAACTGTCAGGGAACTGTACTTCTACATTTGTACCATATGCATATTTCTCTGTATGACTGGTTCGTAATTTCAAATGTGGTTTCACAAATACATTGATATGCTTTTTATATGAAAGAAAGTAGTTAATTTTTTATTTTCGTTTGAAATAGAAAATTGGCATTATGAATACCCAGGAAAAGCTGCGTTTTTCAGCCTTTTTTTGTGTCATCAGTCTTCTGACTAGTTTGATGCAGCCCGCCACGAATTCTTCTCCTCTGTGGCAACGTCTTCATCTCAGAGTAGCACGTCCTCGATCATTCGCTGTATGTATTCCAATGTTACCTTTACACAACAGTTTTTGCCCTCTAAAGCTTCCTCTAGTGCTATTGACATGGGATTTCAGGTCGATTCCGTATTTCTGGATTTCCGGAAGGCTTTTGAAACTGTACCACACAAGTGGCTTGTAGTGAAATCGCATGCTTATGGAATATCGTCTCTGTTATGTGACTGGATTTGTGATTTCCTGTCAGAGAGGTCGCAGTTCGTAGTACTTGACGAAAAGTCATCGAGTAAAACAGAAGTGATTTCTGGCGTTCCCCAAGGTGGTGTTATATGCTCTTTCCTCTTCCTTGTCTATATAAACGATTTGGGAGACAATCTGAGCAGCCATCTTAGGTTGTTTGAAGATGACGCTGTCGTCTATCGACTAATAAAGTCATCAGAAGATAAAAAAATAGCAAAACGATTTAGAAAACATATCTGAATGGTGCGAAAATTTTCAGTTGACACTAAATAACAAAAAGTGTGAGATCATCCACATGAGTGCTAAAAGGAATTCGTTAAACTTCTGTTACACGGTAAATCAGTCTGATCTAAAAGCCGTAAATTCAACTAAATACCTAGGTATTACAATTACGAACAACTTAAATGGGAAGGAACACATAGAAAATATTGTGGGGAAGGCTAACCAAAGACTGCGTTTTATTGGCAGGACACTTAGAAAATGTAACAGATCTACTAAGGAGACTGCCTACACTACGCTTGTCCGTCCTCTTTTAGAATACTGCTGCACGGTGTGTGATCCTTACCAGATAGGGCTGACGGAGTAATTCGAAAAAGTTCAAAGAAGAGCAGCACGTTTTGTATTATCGCGAAATATGGGAGAGAGTGTCACTGAATTATACAGGATTAGGGCTGGACATCATTAAAAGAAAAGCGTTTTTCGTTGCGACGGAATCTTCTCACGAAATTCCAACCACCAACTTTCTCCTCCGAATGCGAAAATATTTTGTTGACACCGACCTACACAGGGAGAAACGATTACCACAATAAAATAAGAGAAATCAGAGCTCGCACGGAAAATTATAGATGTTCGTTCTTTCCGCGCGCTATAAGAGATTGGAATAATAGAGAATTGTGAAGGACGTTCGATGAACCCTCTGTCAGGCACTTAAATGTGATTTGCAGAGTATCCATGTAGATGTAGATGTAGTACCATGGAAGTCATTCCCCCATGTCTTAACAGATGTCCTATCATCCTGTCCCTTCTCCTGCTCAGTGTTTTCCACATATTCCTTTCCTCTCCCATTCTGCGAAGGGCCTCCTCATTCCTTACCTTATCAGTCCACCTAATTTTAAACATTCGTCTGTAGCACCACATCTCAAATGTTTCGATTCTCTACTGTTTCGGTTTTCCCACAGTCGGTGTTTCACTACCATACAATACTGTGCTTCAGACGTACATTCTCAGAAATTTCTTCCTCAAATTAAGGCCTATGTTTGATACTAGTAGACATCTCTTGGCCAGGAATGAAGTTTTTGCCTATGCTAGTTTGTTTTTGAAGTCCTCCTTGCTCCATCCACCATTGGTTATTTTGCTGCCTAGGTAGTAGAATTCCTTAACTTCATCTACCTCGCGATTATCAATCCTGATGTTAAGTTTCTCGCTGTTCTCATTTCTGCTCTTTTTTTCATTACTTTCGTCTTTCTTCGATTTACTCTCAATCCATATTCGGTACTAACCAGATTGTTCATTCCATTCAGCAGACCGTGTAATTCTTCTTCACTTACGATATCAATGTCATCACATCAGTGAATCGCATAATTAATATCCATTCACCTTGAATTTAAATTCCACTCCTGAACCTTTCTTTTATTTTCATAATTGCTTCTTCGAGGTACAGATTGAAGAGAAGTGGCGGGAGACTGCATCTCTGTTTTATACGTTGTATAATCCGAGCACTTCGTTCTTGATCATCCTCTCTTATTATTCCCTCTTGACTGTTGTACATATAGTACATTATCCCTCTCTCCCTATAGCTTACCCCTATTTTTCTCAGAATTTTGAACATTTTGCACTATTTTGATTGTCGAACTCCTCTTTCAGGTCGGCAAATCCTATGAGAGTGTCTAGATTTTCTTTAGTGCTGGTTCCATTATCAACCACAAAGTCACAGTTGCCTCTCTGGTGCCTTTACCTTTCATAAAGCTAAACTGATCGTCATCTAACACATCCTCAATTTACTTTTCCGTTCTTCTGTATATTTATCTTGTCAGCAACTTGGATCCTGAGGTTTTAAGGTGATTGTGGGGTAACTCTGTCACTTTTCAGCTCTTGCAGTCTTCGGAATTGTGTGGGTGGTATTTTCCCGAAATTCATATGGTATGTCGCCATCTCATATATTTTACACACCAACTCGAATAGCCGGTTTGTTGCCACTTTCCCCAATGATTTTAAAAATTCTGATGGAATCTTATCTGTCCTTTCTGTCTTATTTGATCTGAAGTCCTCCAAACCTCTCTTAAATTCCAGTTCTAATACTGGATCCCCCAACCCCTTCTAAATCGACTCCAGTTTATTCTTCTATCACACCAGACGAATCTTCCCCCTCAGAGACCTTCAATGTACTCTTTCTATCAATCCGCTCTCTCCTCTGCATTTAACAGTGGAATTCCCGTTGCAGTCTTAATGTTATCAGGCCTACTTTTAATTTCACCGAAGTATTTTGACTTTCCTCTATGCTGAGTTAGTCCTTGCGACAATAATTTCATTTACGACTTATTCACATTTTTATGCAGCCATTTTGTCTTAACTTCTCTGCATCTCCTATTTATTTTATTCCTCAGTAACTTGTATTTCTACATTCCTGAATTTCCCTGAACATCTTTGTACATCGTTCTTTCATCGATCAACTGAAGTATTTCTTCTGTTACCCATGGTTTCTTCACAGTTACCTTCGTTGTACCTCTGTTTTTCTTTCCAGCTTCTGTTGTTGCCCTTATTAGAGATGCCCGTTCCTCTTCAACTGTATTGCCTACTGAGCTATTCCTTATTACTATATCTATAGGCTTAGAGAACTTCAAATGTATCTCATCATTCCCTAGTACTTCCGTATCCCACTTCTTTGCGTATTGATTATTCGTGACTAATCTCTTAAACTTCAGCCTCTGTTCATCACTACTACATTGTGATCTGTGTCTATATCTGCTCCTGGGTACGCCTTACAATCCAATACCTCATTTCTAAATCTCTGTCTAACAATGATGTAATCTAACTTATATCTTCGTGTATCACCCGACCTTTTCCATTTATGTCTCCTCCTCTTGTGATTCTTGAACAGAGTGTTCGCTATTACTAACAGAAATTTATTACAGAACTCAAGTAGTCTTTCTCCTCTCTAATTCCTTGTCCCAAGCGCACATTCTCGCGTAACCTTTTCTTATACTCCTTAACCTAGAAGTGCATTCCAGTTGCCCCTGACTATTAAATTTTCATCTCCCTTTACCTACTACATTACCATTTTAATATCCTCAAATACTTTCTCTATCACTTCATCTTCAGCTTACAACGTCGGCATGTATACCTGAATATCGTCGTCGATGTTGGTCTGCTGTCGATTCTGATAAGAACAACCCTATCACTGAACTATTTGCAGTAACACACTCTCTACCCAACGATTCTATTCATAACGAATCTTAATCCCGTTTGCCATTTTCTGCTGCTGTTGATTTATTCTGTACCCCCTGACGGGAAATCCTTGGCTCTTTTCCATTTTACTTCACTGAGCCCTACTATACTCGTATCTAGATTGAGCCTTTGTATTTCCTTTCACATATTTTCTAGGTTCCATACCATGTTCAAGCTTCTGACATTCGACTCGTAGAACGTTATCCTTTCTACGGTTATTCAATATGTTTCTCATTATCTCTTCCCCCTAGGCTGTCTCCTCCAGGAGATCCGAAGGGGGACTGTTCCGGAATTTTTTGTCAATGGAGAGATCATCCTGGCAGTGTAGATATATAAGTTTAGGTTGCTAAGACAGACCACATGGAACATATTCAAAATAATTAAATACATGGATTTACGGTTTCACTAAGTTGTGCCGGCCGAAGTGGCAGAGCGGTTCTAGGCGCTTCAGTCTGGTACCGCGCGACCGCTACGGTCGCAGGTTCGAATCCTGCTTCGGGAATGTGTGTGTGTGATGTCCTTAGGTTAGATAGGTTTAAGTAGTTCTAAGTTCTAGGGGACTGATGACCTCAGATGTTAAGTCCCATAGTGCTCAGAGCCATTTGAGCCAACTAAGTTGTAATTGTAGACAATGTTGTAATTGACAATGTTAACTGGAATACTCTCTTTCAAATTCTGAAGGTGGCAGGGGTAAAATACAGGGAGCGAAAGGCTATTTACAATTTGTACAGAAACCAGGTGGCAGTTATAAGAGTCGAGGGGCATGAAAGGGAAGCAGTGGTTGGGAAGGGAGTGAGACAGGGTTGTAGCCTCTCCCCGATGTTATTCAATCTGTATATTGAGCAAGCAGTAAAGGAAACAAAAGAAAAATTTGGAGTAGGTATTAAAATTCATGGAGAAGAAGTAAAAACTTTGAGGTTCGCCGATGACATTGTAATTCTGTCAGAGACAGCAAAGGACTTGGAAGAGCAGTTGAACGGAATGGACACTGTCTTGAAAGGAGGATATAAGATGAGCATCAACAAAAGCAAAACGAGGATAATGGAATGTAGTCAAATTAAATCGGGTGATGCTGAGGGAATTAAATTAGGAAATGAGACACTTAAAGTAGTACAGGAGTTTTGCTATTTAGGGAGTAAAATAACTGATGATGGTCGAAGTAGAGAGGATATAAAATGTAGACTGGCAATGGCAAGGAAATCGTTTCTGAAGAAGAGAAATTTGTTAACGTCGAGTATAGATTTAAGTGTCAGGAAGTCGTTTCTGAAAGTATTTGTATGGAGTGTAGCCATGTATGGAAGTGAAACATGGACGATAACTAGTTTGGACAAGAAGAGAATAGAAGCTTTCGAAATGTGGTGCTACAGAAGAATGCTGAAGATAAGGTGGGTAGATCACGTAACTAATGAGGAGGTATTGAATAGGATTGGGGAGAAGAGAAGTTTGTGGCACAACTTGACTAGAAGAAGGGATCGGTTGGTAGGACATGTTTTGAGGCATCAAGGGATCACAAATTTAGCATTGGAGGGCAGCGTGGAGGGTAAAAATCGTAGAGGGAGACCAAGAGATGAATACACTAAGCAGATTCAGAAGGATGTAGGTTGAAGTAGGTACTGGGAGATGAAGAAGCTTGCACAGGATAGAGTAGCATGGAGAGCTGCATCAAACCAGTCTCAGGACTGAAGACCACAACAACAACAAGTTGTAATAAATTATTTTCCTACGAAGCAGATAAATTTTAACCTTGTATAGTTTACGAATTATTATATCTATTTAACTGAAATAAATATCTTTCTTGTGTTGTAGAAAAGAGACCTCGAAGAACTAGTAATAACTGCCACAAACCACTGTAGAACGGTCAGGAAGTGACAACAGCAACTTCTGTCCTACAGTACTGCGTTACACTGCCACCCAGAACAAAAGAGCCCCACTTAATCCGCATCTGGTCACTGAGAGACTTCCCCGAAAGCCAGCGAGGTATGGCTCAGCTGAAATGCCTGCTTTGCTGTGCAAGACGGACTGATAACAGAGGGCCACCACGGAGCCGCAAATGCTCGGGGACACTTGAATGAAGCTCAGGCATTACCGTTACAAACAAGCGAGTTTTTCACTGGATTTGCAGCCATCGTCACAACTAAGAAATTCAGACACTTGAAGTAATTCGTAGTAGGGGTTCACGAAAAATCTGTTGTGGAGACCACTAGAGAAGCCGAGTCTCAGCGTGTGAAGTGTCACAGTATCAATCAGAGTGCAACGACGGAGTTGCTATGCCACATGCCAGCCGTCGATTAGATTCTTTTTGACTCACATTATAGTAAATTTTGTCTTTGGGAACTGTGGTTGTGCAGTGTCGATTGTTAGTTGTGTGAGATCGTAAACTGACCGCACCAACGACAGAGACGACAAGAGAGAAAATTCAGTGCGCTGGTGGGCAGAGTGGGGAAAAAGAAGCGAAGAAAACTGCTGAGTATGGAGAACCTCGAAGAGGTGGTCGGAGACAGATCAGACAGTCAGTGAGAGATCGGATGGTTAGTGAGAGAACGTAGTGATCGATTATAGGTGAGAGTAGGATTGAGATATGTCTGAGAACAAATAAGTTTCAAGCTTCTGTACCCGACACATTCTAACTTTACCTTGTGGAGGCATGTCAGTCTTTCGTAGACTAATTTTTTAGACTGAGCCAGTTGCTTGTATTCATTGTGCTATTTATCGTAACTTGTGCTAATTTTGCATTCCATGTGAGTGGACGTTCTTATTGTTCGATATTTTACTCTTTAAGCACCTTATTGTGTATTCCGTGCCTGCTTTCAGCCTCAGAATACGAAAGCGACACCGTATCTGCGAGACAATCACTGCAAATAGTCGCCGTGCTTAAAGAATATAACACTGCGCTGGCCGCTGGTTCGCACTTTACGCCAGACACAGCAGATAACGACTGCCGGGTGTCATGGAGCATGGCCGGCCGAAGTGGCCGTGCGGTTAAAGGCGCTGCAGTCTGGAACCGCAAGACCGCTACGGTCGCAGGTTCGAATCCTGCCTCGGGCATGGATGTTTGTGATGTCCTTAGGTTAGTTGGGTTTAACTAGTTCTAAGTTCTAGGGGACTAATGACCTCAGCAGTTGAGTCCCATAGTGCTCAGAGCCATTTGTCATGGAGCAGCCACACAACACGAGAGATTAACACGCCGTGCCGACTTTGAATCGCCCGCACAAGCCAGCAACTGCCACCTTCGTCGATCGGTGACATGAAATTGTTTAGTCCTCTCCTTCGGTCAGCTCGCCATTGGGCGGTCTCATTAGTATTTCAGTTATTAAAATTGGAATTCACTATATTTCTGTCACCATAGCAGTCATTCAATAAAACTGAAAATGAAATGCATAATTGACCATCAGATGTTCTATTGGAAATTTAGGCTTCAACCGATTTCGTTCTTAGACCGTCATCAATGGTTATAAGGGTAAAAAATAGTTCAACTAAATACATCTCTCACCTCATTATTTGATAGAGGATGCATCTGAGGTGTTATAATATGTAATAAATTCCAGTACAGTAGGTTCTACACACGACATCTGGGGTGAGTCTAAATGTCCTGTGTAGAACCTACTATGCTGGAATTTATTAAATATTATAACACCTGAGATGCATCCACTGTCGAATAATGAGGCGAGAGATATTTAACTAGAACTGATAATGGCCTAAGACCGAAACCAGTTGATGCTTGAGGTTTGCAATAAAAAAAGTTCATTATGAAATGTGCATTTCATGAATTACTTGACGGCTGTTAATAGTCGCCTAAAAAAATTTTCAAATTCAATACGCTTCACTACAGACCTAAATCACATAAGTCTGGTACGTTTCATGCGTGTTTACTCGTATGCTGTGCATTAGAATTACACCACCTTGAAGTCGACAACTAAAAAACGTCAGATTGGCATGTGCTACTTGGATGGATATGAAAATGATTATCATTTCCGCTTTTAGGGGTAGCCTCATGTACAGGGTGTTTCAAAAATGACCGGTATATTTGAAACGGCAATAAAAACTAAACGAGCAGCGATAGAAATACACCGTTTGTTGCAATATGCTTGGGACAACAGTACATTTTCAGGCAGACAAACTTTCGAAATTAGAGTAGTTACAATTTTCAACAACAGATGGCGCTGCGGTCTGGGAAACTCTATAGTACGATATTTTCCACATATCCACCATGCGTAGCAATAATATGGCGTAGTCTCTGAAAGAAATTACCCGAAACCTTTGACAACGTGTCTGGCGGAATGGCTTCACATGCAGATGAGATGTACTGCTTCAGCTGTTCAATTGTTTCTGGATTCTGGCGGCACACCTGGTCTTTCAAGTGTCCCCACAGAAAGAAGTCACAGGGGTTCATGTCTGGCGAATAGGGAGGCCAATCCACGCCGCCTCCTGTATGTTTCGGATAGCCCAAAGCAATCACACGATCATCGAAATATTCATTCAGGAAATTAAAGACGTCGGCCGTGCGATGTGGCCGGGCACCATCTTGCATAAACCACGAGGTGTTCGCAGTGTCGTCTAAGGCAGTTTGTACCGCCACAAATTCACGAAGAATGTCCAGATAGCGTGATGCAGTAATCGTTTCGGATCTGAAAAATGGGCCAATGATTCCTTTGGAAGAAATGGCGGCCCAGACCAGTACTTTTTGAGGATGCAGGGACGATGGGACTGCAACATGGGGCTTTTCGGTTCCCCATATGCGCCAGTTCTGTTTATTGACGAAGCCGTCCAGGTAAAAATAAGCTTCGTCAGTAAACCAAATGCTGCCCACACGCATATCGCCGTCATCAATCCTGTGCACTATATCGTTAGCGAATGTCTCTCGTGCAGCAATGGTAGCGGCGCTGAGGGGTTGCCGCGTTTGAATTTTGTATGGATAGAGGTGTAAACTGTGGCGCATGAGACGATACGTGGACGTTGGCGACATTTGGACCGCAGCTGCAACACGGCGAACGGAAACCCGAGGCCGCTGTTGGATCACCTGCTGCACTAGCTGCGCGTTGCCTTCTGTGGTTGCCGTACGCGGTCGCCCTACCTTTCCAGCACGTTCATCCGTCACGTTCCCAGTCCGTTGAAATTTTTCAAACAGATCCTTTATTGTATCGCTTTTCGGTCCTTTGGTTACATTAAACCTCCGTTGAAAACTTCGTCTTGTTGCAACAACACTGTGTTCTAGGCGGTGGAATTCCAACACCAGAAAAATCCTCTGTTCTAAGGAATAAACCATGTTGTCTACAGCACACTTGCACGTTGTGAACAGCACACGCTTACAGCAGAAAGACGACGTACAGAATGGCGCACCCACAGACTGCGTTGTCTTCTATATCTTTCACATCACTTGCAGCGCCATCTGTTGTTGAAAATTGTTAACTACTGTAATTTCGAAAGTTTGTCCGCCAGAAAATGTACTGTTGTCCCAAGCATATTGCAACAAACGGTGTATTTCTATCGCTGCTCGTTTAGTTTTTATTGCCGTTTCAAATATACCGGTCATTTTTGAAACTCCCTGTACATTCAGTATATAAGGGAAGATTACGCAGGCGGTTTCTCATTCAGAAACCACATTTGATTGTTGTTTGCTTGTGAGGAGATGGTGTTACGCCTCGTGTTAGAGAGGAGAAACGCCTGCCAACACAGGTCGGAAATCGGCAGAGGCAGGACCGAGGCGTAGCGAGACTGCGGTTCATTTTTCTTTGGGGTGGGTGAGGCGGAACAGCCCAGTGAGGTTTTATGAGCTGCTCTCGGGTGCGCGGACTTGTGTGAGTCGTTGCGTTGCCATGGAGAAGTTCGCTCGTATTTCTGTAACGACGAACACGCTGAAGGTGTTTCTTCAGTTTCGTGAGGAGTGCACAGGACAGTCCAGAGCTGATCGTTGCACCGCGAGGGAGGACATCAAACAGAATAACTCCTTCAGAGTCACAAAACCGTCGCCGTGACTTTAGCGGCTGAGGCTGTGACTTTGAACGTTTTCTTCGGAGGAGAGGTGGTGTAGCGCCACTCCATGGATTGCCGTTTAGTTTCCGGTTCAAAGTGATGAACCCATGTTTCATCGCCCGTGACGGTGTTCGAAAAAAAATTGCCACGATCAGCCTCGTAACGTGCAAGCAATTCCCCACAGATGGTCCTTCGTTGCTGTTACTGGTTTTCTGTTTGGCGGCAGGGAATCCAGCGGGCACACACCTTTGAGTACTCCAACTGGTAGACGAGTGTGTCAGCACTATCTACAGAGACGCCTTAGTTGAGCAGTGAGGTGTTTGATTGTGATTCGTCGATCACCTCGAATGAGAGTGCTAGCATGTTCGAACATTGCAGGAGTCACAGCTGTGTACGGCCGGCCGGCACGTGGAATATCCGACAGGTTTGCGCGACCTTGTTGAGACGATGCCAGACGCCTTCCCAAACGACTCATCGTGGTTCAGTGCCACGGCTCTGCAAACATTCTGCAAGCACCTATAAATAACTGCGTAGTTCTGATATTCCGCCAAAAGAAACTTAATGATAGCTCTCTGCTTGGAACGCACCTCTGTTATAGACACCATTTTGAAGGCTACGAATAGTGCCGCCTTCAGTCGGAACTTCATGAAACAATAGGAGCTGACGCGGGAATATTCCACGATGTCCCACAACAACCTTCTATGTTTTTCAACCGAAATTGGCCAAGAAAAAAAATGTGTTGCTTTACTTATTGAACGCTCCTCGTATGTTATGCGTTTAAATCAAGTTGGGAATAAATGGAAGCTGGTAATGATACCATTTGTGTGACCTGAGACAGAAATATACGACTAAAAAAATTAAAATTTCGTTGATATCCTTCCTGGTGCAGTAATTTTATGACGAAAAATACACATCAAATTCTTCACTTATAACAACGTAGTGTATCTCGTGTATGAGTATACGTCGTTTTACTTTCCTCAAGAATTTCCTTTCAGTCGGCTCCATTCATCTTTTTTTTCATTCTTAATCAGTGTCCAGGCTTCATCTTCGTATACACATTTTATAACGATTTAACAGCCAAATACTGAAATGATCGGTTTCTACACTCCTGGAAATTGAAATAAGAACACCTTGAATTCATTGTCCCAGGAAGGGGAAACTTTATTGACACATTCCTGGGGTCAGATACATCACATGATCACACTGACAGAACCACAGGCACCTAGACACAGGCAACAGAGCATGCACAATGTCGGCACTAGAACAGTGTATATCCACCTTTCGCAGCAATGCAGGCTGCTATTCTCCCACGGAGACGATCGTAGAGATGCTGGATGTAGTCCTGTGGAACGGCTTGCCATGCCATTTCCACCTGGCGCCTCAGTTGGACCAGCGTTCGTGCTGGACGTGCAGACCGCGTGAGACGACGCTTCATCCAGTCCCAAACATGCTCAATGGGGGACAGATCCGGAGATCTTGCTGGCCAGGGTAGTTGACTTACACCTTCTAGAGCACGTTGGGTGGCACGGGATACATGTGGACGTGCATTGTCCTGTTGGAACAGCAAGTTCCCTTGCCGGTCTAGGAATGGTAGAACGATGGGTTCGATGACGGTTTGGATGTACCGTGCACTATTCAGTGTCCCCTCGACGATCACCAGTGGTGTACGGCCAGTGTAGGAGATCGCTCCCCACACCATGATGCCGGGTGTTGGCCCTGTGTGCCTCGGTCGTATGCAGTCCTGATTGTGGCGCTCACCTGCACGGCTCCAAACACGCATACGACCATCATTGGCACCAAGGCAGAAGCGACTCTCATCGCTGAAGACGACACGTCTCCATTCGTCCCTCCATTCACGCCTGTCGCGACACCACTGGAGGCGGGCTGCACGATGTTGGGGCGTGAGCAGAAGACGGCCTAACGGTGTGCGGGACCTTAGCCCAGCTTCATGGAGACGGTTGCGAATGGTCCTCGCCGATACCCCAGGAGCAACAGTGTCCCTAATTTGCTGGGAAGTGGCGGTGCGGTCCCCTACGGCACTGCGTAGGATCCTACGGTCTTGGCGTGCATCCGTGCGTCGCTGCGGTCCGGTCTCAGGTCGACGGGCACGTGCACCTTCCGCCGACCACTGGCGACAACATCGATGTACTGTGTAGACCTCACGCCCCACGTGTTGAGCAATTCGGCGGTACGTCCACCCGGCCGCCCGCATGCCCACTATACGCCCTCGCTCAAAGTCCGTCAACTGCACATACGGTTCACGTCCACGCTGTCGCGGCATGCTACCAAAGACTGCGATGGAGCTCCGTATGCCACGGCAAACTGGCTGACACTGACGGCGGCGGTGCACAAATGCTGCGGAGCTAGCGCCATTCGACGGCCAACAACGCGGGTCCTGGTGTGTCCGCTGTGCCGTGCGTGTGATCATTGCTTGTACAGCCCTCTCGCAGTGTCCGGAGCAAGTATGGTGGGTCTGACACACCGGTGTCAATGTGTTCTTTTTTCCATTTCCAGGAGTGTATTTCTCGCTGCTACTATCGTCCGCAGCAACAATATCGGTGAATAACAGGACGAAAGCGTAAGGGCTTATTACAATTATGTCGTTTTCCCTGCAAAATTGTTATTAAATACATATTAGTTATACAGTGAGGCTTTAAAGTATTTCCGTGATAACTCTGTCAAAATTAACGTCGCATGTTCACTGTTAATAATTCCAGAAGGTCAAACAGTACTGTCTACATCTACGTATATAGTCCACAAGCCACCATAACAGGCATGGCGGAGGGAACACTGTACCACACCTAATTGTTTGTTTTCCTGTCACACTCGCAGATATAGCGAAGGAAAAGCGACTGTCTGCAAGCCTCCGTATGAGCCCTAATTACTCTTATCTTCGTGACCCTTGCGCTAAATATACGTTGGTGACAGTAGAATGAATCTGCAATAGGTCTGAAATGCCTCGCGAAAAGGTCTCGTCTTCGCGCCAGAGGTTCCCACCTGAGTTCACAAAGAATCTCCGTAATATTTGGGTGCTGATAGAACATACCGGTATCAAATCTAGAAGCACGCCACTGAATTGCTGCGATGTCTTTCTTTAACCCTACTGGTGGAGATTCCTAATGCTAGAGTAGTACTCAAGAATGGATCACACGAGCGGTATATATGAGGGTTGTCCGGAAAGTAAGTTCCGATCGGTCGCGAAATGGAAACCACAGAGAAAGTCGGGTAAAGCTTTGCACAGATGTGTGGGGCAGTGTCTCTAGTATGTCCGTCAATCGTGTCGCGTCGCTCGTTTCAGTTTTGAGCGAAGAGAGAGAGCACGTAAAGATGTGTAGGGAATAGCGTCTCCCGCCAAATATGAGGGCATGGTGTGAGATTTCGCCTGTCATGCAGCCAACATAACACAACTGTCGAGCAGTTCCTTCTTCATGCCAATTCTCGGCCGCACAGTGCAGGGGCAATGAACGCTCCTGCAAATGGTTCAAATGGCTCTGAGCACTATGGGACTTAACTTCTGAGGTCATCATTCCCCTAGAACTTAGAACTACTTAAACCTAACTAACCTAAGGACATCACACACATCCATGCCCAAGGCAGTTTTAGAACCTGCGACCGTAGCAGCAGCGAGGTTACAGACTGTAGCGCCTAGAACCGCTCGGCCATACCGGCCGGCGAACGCTCCTGCAGCGCGTCCGATGAGAAGCGTTTGATCAACCACAATACAGTCCGTAATTGGCTCCCCCTGAGTCTCATCTCTGCTCAGAAGAACCGCTGGCTATGAAGACAAAATTTTTCCACACACAACGAGCTGCATGCCAGTGCAGATAACTGGCCGAAATCACAGGCGGCTGGTTTTTATGACTAGGGTATTGGAAAGTTGATACAACCCTACGACAAAACTCGAAGTTGGAGCGGCGACTATGTAGAGAAGTAGGTGGAAGGTGTACCTAACTGTTGCAAATAAAACGTTTCTGGTTTTGACTGTGGTTTCCATTTCGCGACCAATCGGAACTTACTTTCTGGACAACCCTCGTATGCCGCCGCCTTTACACACGAGCTGTACTTTCCCAAAATTCTCCCAATAAAACGAAACCAGCATTCGCCTTCCCTATTACCAACTTGAAGGTGCTCATTCCATTTCATACCGATTTGCACATCGCTCCTACATATTTAATCATCGATGTGACTATGTGCATCAGCACACTGCTAACGCTATATTCGAAAGTTACAGGATTGTTTTTCCTATTGATCTGCACTAAGTTACGTTTTCTTTATTTATAGCAAGCTGCCGTTCATGTCACCAACTAGAAATTCTGTACAAGTCACCTTGTATTAACCCGCACTCACTCAACGACCACATCTTCTAGTACACCACAGCGTTGTCGGAAAACATACATAAATTGCTATTCAACCCGCCCGTCAGATCATTTATGTATATAGAGAATAAGGGTGGGTCCATCACACTTTCTTGGGGCACTCCTGACGATATGCTCGTCTCCGATGAACACTCGCCGCAAAGGACAACGTACGGTTGTATCACTCAAAGAGTCTTCGAGCCAGTCACATATGTGGGAACTTAAATCTTGTGCTTGGACCTTGACCTTAACACCCTGCAGTGGGGCACTGCGTGAAATGATGATGATGATGTTTGGTTTGTGGGGCGCTCAACTGCGCGTTATCAGCGCCCGCACAAATGCCCAATCTTTGCTCAGTCCTATCTCGCCACTTTCATGGATTATGATGAAAGGATGAGAGCAACACAAACATCCAGTCATCTCGAGGCAGGTGAAAATACTGCGTGAAATGCTTTTCAGAAATCTATAAATATGAAATCTGTCCGTTGCCCTCTGTTCGTGGTTTGTAGACTGCCATGAGATAAAAAGAACAAACTGAGTTTCATGAGAGCGATGATTTCTAAATCCGTGATCATTTCTGGAAAGACTACCTCTAGGAATTTCATTATATTCGAATTCAAATGTGTCCTCAATAATTCAGCGGCTGATCGATGTTAATGATATAGGTCTGCATTTGTACTGGTCCGATCTTTTATATTTATTAACCATGGTCGCTTTTTTCCTGTCGCTTTCGACATTGCGTTGGGTGAGAGATTCACAATAAGTGAGGGGCCAGGGCTGCTTAGTACTCTCCGACAAACCGTATTGGGATTCCATCTGGACCTTGTGACTTACCTTGTTTTCAACTCTTTTTACGTCAGAGATGCCTTTTTCAGTGTTCTACATAGGGGGGTGTGTACCACGGTCAAACGACGGTGCGTTTATACGACCCTCTTGTGTGAATGATTTCTTAAATATGAAATTTAAAACTTCAGGTTTTCTGGTGCTGTCTTCTGTTGTCATCCCAGACTGGCCGACGAGTGA
This sequence comes from Schistocerca nitens, assembly GCF_023898315.1. Lineage (NCBI taxonomy): Eukaryota > Metazoa > Arthropoda > Insecta > Orthoptera > Acrididae > Schistocerca > Schistocerca nitens. The sequence continues at coordinate 357,803,972 of NC_064615.1, forward strand.
CTGGATAGAAGTCTTAGACCTGCTTAGTGATCTTACATATGACCAAAATCTTGTTGAGTTCTCGGCAGGGTCTTTCGCTAAGGAATGACGGTGGAAGTTGCATTGATCTTCTCACGGACGCAAGAATTTTTGCTATCTTTTGCCTGTCGACATTTGCGCATCATTTTTCGAACCGAAAGTGCAACCGTCACTGTTTCATCAGAATTTTACGAATTTGATTATTAAACACGGAGGATCGTTTCCGTTGTTAATCCACTTATTTGGCATATACACATACGACTCCGGAGCGTGATTTACAATCAGTATAAATTTGCCCATAATTCCTGTACGCCTGTCGTATTGGAACCAAACGATGTCACCCATTTCCTGCGTATGCAGTTACATCGATTTAATTATTTCTGTTCTAATGAAGTTTTGGGCAGTGTGACGGTATCACTCTTTACTGCTATGCCGTGGCTGGCACTATTTTAGTCTAGCAACACTCTGGTTCTGTTAGCCGCCGGACAGACACGGTATGAGGCAGCCCCTGTCCTACTGGGCAGAGCACACACTTGGCGTTCGGAACGAGTGTCTCGCTGGCGTTGAGTGTGCAGTTGTGGATGTGATTTCTGACATGCTGGACACAGTACGGCACTACGTGACCAGAAAGTAAATGTGGTTAGCATGAGTCTAGTGCGGTACTGTAGGCTGATACTTTGCCAATTCTGTCCTCGCTTAGCCACAGTGATAGTACTATTTTAGTTCGTTGAAAACTGTTGTAACTTGTTTGCTAGATGAACTGGCCGTCAGCAATCAGGCTACACGCCGCACTTAAAGAAGTTTCACTGCATGCTAATGGGTGCAACCGTTCAGAATCAGTCAATGTATAAATTCATTTAAATTGCTGTTGTTAACATGTTATTGCGTCTTGTGTCTTATACTTAAGTGTTTCGTGTAAACATTGTGTGGTGTCACTGCCAGACACCACACTTGCTAGGTGGTAGCTTAAATCGGCCGCGGTCCATTAGTACATGTCGGACCCGCGTGTCGCCACTGTGTGATCGCAGACCGAGCGCCACCACACGGCAGGTCTCGAGAGACGTACGAGAACTCGCCCCAGTTGTACGACGACGTTGCTAGCGACTATACGGACGAAGCCATTTCTCTCATTTGCCGAGAGACGGTTAGAATAGCCTTCAGCTAAGTTAATGGCTACGACTTAGCAAGGCGCCATTAGCCTTAAATAGCTTGTACATAAAGAGTCACTTGTATCGCCACAATCTCCAGATGTCTCATCAAGAACGATGTATACAAGGATGTATTAAAAGTTAAGTATATTCCAAAGATACGTATTTTCTTTATCACATTCATTAAGTCTCCTGTTTCAGACCTCACTCCATCCTTCGTGAGTTAGCGCGTGCATCTTGGCCGCCTCTTTCAATTAGTGTGCGTAGTGTTGGCAAGTCTGCCGACACTACACATTGTAGCACTGGTTAATTTTTATGTAGGCTGTATGTGCGGATGAAATCTGTTTACCCAAATTTATGATGTGACCAGCCCTCATGTGTAATGGACTCATGCAGCCGAGTATGAACAACATTGTCTTGAGTCTAAACCTAGAACTGTCGAAGTTCTTTTCAAAGAAAAGCTGCCTTTCCTAAACGTTAGAATTTCAAAAATTGTGCTATCTAATTGTCAGCTTTCATAATCATTTTCTGGTTCTGTTTCTAATATTGGTTTTATTAACGTTAAGTAAATTGAAGATTGAGCCGTACATGGCTCATCTGACATCCTGTTTTTACTGTACTACAACCTCGTTATGTTAATTTCAATTATTGCTGTGACCGAGTTGCCACCTTGCATGCCCGTGAGCGGCAGCAGCGGCGCTTATCAATCTAAGCCCTGGCGTATTATCTTTGCTGACTGCTATTACTTCCCGGTTGTCATGTGTTCGGAGAGAGTTCTGATCTGCCAGTCAGTTGGGAGGCGCTAGCAGTGCAGTTCGGACCTGGCAGTGTTTGACTTAGGACGCGGCAGAAGTTCAGTCGGGGCGCGGCTGCAGTGAGGTCCGGACAGCCATGACTCGCTCGACGATTGCGGATACGTATCACTTGAGTGCGGACCACCTTGGTTGGTCGTCGGTCGGTCGTCTTGTCGGACGACGTGTATGTTGGCCGGCGATCGCTTATGAGTTGCCTGAGTGTGCCGACTAGTGATTCGTCCTTATTATTGCACAGTCGCCGTCGTTAGTATTGTCTAGTCCTTCGTGCAAGTGTTCGTGAAACTGTGTGTAGTTTGTGATGTCGACTGCTCAGTTATTTTAGTGCTGTTTCTGTGCTGATGTGTGGCAGTCGGCCGGTTGGTGTGGATCAGCTGGGAAATCGCGTGGCGCAGTGGGCCGGGACCACTGTCGGTCTCTACGCAGTTTCGGAGTGTGTGGGAGCTGTTCCGATTGCTATGAGGTTCGTGGCTCACCGACCCAGGATATCAAAGTTGAGGGGCGATTTAATTACCGAAGCCAGTCTGTTCACATTGTGCCACTGGTTTCATGGTTGGCTTTGGGGGTATTCCCGTGAGCAACAGCGAATGTTCGAGTTGGCGAAAGTTTGGCCACCATCCGGTGGAGTTTAACTGTATTTTGGTTATTTGAAGTCCAGGTGCACCAGCGGAATTTTTTTCCTTGTGGCTGTTAGCGCTCCGGCTACCTGCCCTGGCCGCTGACGTAAAATTCAGGCAGTGTCCTTTGCTCACCGTGTTGTCGCTGCCCAACACGTGTGCGTAGTTTTGACAGCTTATGCATACCTGGTTGTGGGCGGCTATGCCTTTTACGTTTTGGCTTTGGAGTTCCTTGTGCACTGGTCGGGTAGAAAGCAAGTCGTCTTGTCGGTGGGTCCCTTGACTGTCTCTTGGTTGGGTTGGCGGCGGATCGGATATAGTTGAGCCGACTACCTGTCTCCCGTAAGCGAACGTTAATATTTCAAGTGCAGACCGACCCCCGGAAACTTCTGCGGGCCGCTGGTTGTACCGCCTTTTCTTATTGGTGTTCGATTGTGTGTTTTAATGGGTCATAGCCTATGGTTTGAATTTGTATGCTTGTAGTTGAGTTTTAAATCATGGGCCTTCAGCCGTCTTAAAATTTAAATTCCTTACTTGTTAAATGTTACATTGTTTGGACCTTCAGCCTCATTTAAAAAAAAAATTAAGGATAAAGTCTTGGGCTTTCTGCCTTGTAAAAATTTATTGCAGTTGTGTTCTGAATCATGGGCCTTCAGCCGTTTTAAAAGTAAAATACCTTATTGTTAAGTCTTAGGTTGCTCGGGCCTTCAGCCTCCTTTTTTTAAAGATTATTTAACTGTAAAGCTTTGGTCCTTTTGCCTTTGAAAATTTATTGTAGTTGTGTTTTTAAATCATGGGCCTTCAGCCGTTTTAAAATTAAAATTGCTTACTTGTCAAGTCTTAGATTGTTTGGGCCTTCAGCCTCATTTGAAATATTATTTAAGGATTAAACCTTGCGCTTTCTGCCTTTTGAAAATTTATTGTAGTTGTGTTTTAAATTGTGGGTCTTCAACCGTTTTAAAAATAAAAGAGGTTTTGCCCGTAAGCCATAAGATTGTGTGACATTTTCAGTCGATAGTTAAGGTCGGAAATTTGCGCTGTAATGTTTGGGCAACTAAATAAAGTTATACGTGTTCGAGTGTAACTGACAGACTATCATTTTTGGCCCCTTTCCACAATTCCAAATACCTGTTCTGTCCTGCGTTTCAAGGATGTGTTACATGACGATCAGTTTGGCTTTAGGAAAGGTACAGCCAGCAGAGAGGCAATTCTGATGTTGCGATTGATAATGGAAGCAAGACTAAAGAAAAATCAAGACACGTTCATAGGATCTGTCAACCTGTAAAAAGCATTCGACGATATAAAATGGTGCAAGATATCCGAAACTCTAAGAAAATTAGGGGTAAGCTATAGGGAGAGACGTGTAATATACAACTTGTACAGGAGCCTATAGTGCTCAGAGCCATTTGAACCATTTTTTTGAAGAACGACGTGCTCGGATTAGAAGGATGTAAGACAAGGGTGTAGTCTTTCGCCCCTACTGTTCAATCTGTACATCGAAGGAACAATGATGCAAATGAAAGAAAGGTTCAGGAGTGGAATTTGAGCAGCGTCCCACTTGCCGTGGCGGAGTGGAGGCCTGGCGGCCAGTCGGCTCCCTATGCTTCTCTGCTGTGGCGCATCGAGACGGCTGTGTCTGGCGTTCGACTCCCTACCCTCGGGCAGGTTTCGGTGGTGCCTGGCACTCAGGCACTAAGTCCCGCAAAGAGCTCAGCGTTGGCGGGAGCAGGCGCAGACAGCAGGTTGCTGGGGCTGTGGTACCACGTTCCATGAGGAGCAGGTACAGCCCAGTCTCGATCTGATGGTGGAGCCCAGTTGTCTCGCTGATGGGATGGCCCCCGGCGTTGTGCCGCTTGACTCCAGCGACGGGAGAATCAGAGAGCTCCTGCCTCAGATGTCAACCGTGTTTATATTGAAAGTTATCTTAACAAAAGTAATAATATTGTATTTCTTTATAAAAGGGTTTGTTTGCTGTCATTGTAAGCTATCTGTAAGCTTACCCAAACTTTCAACAAAGGAATTACTAAAACTTTGAACGTTAGGAATTGAACTGCAAGAGTATGATGGAAAATCTGACTTTGAGAAAGTAACCTAAAAGTGCCTTCTAGTTCCTTGTCTGTTTAAACATTCGTAATGGCAAGAATGTCGTCCGAATTGACACTGTGAATCACTTAACTTTTAAACTGATAAACTGGCCGTAGAAAAACTCAATGTTGATTAGGAAGGTTCTATATTGAAAATGTATCTCTTTCTGTACTTGACAAATGTTAATATACACTAAAAAATTTTACTCCTTCAGTGGACAAACGTAAGCAGTTTTTAACATCGAATGACTTCCATTCAAAAATGCTACTCGTGAGATGATATTAAATATTCAATAGTTATTCCTAGTCCCAAAATCAAACTGAAAATTATGCATGGCTGATTATCTTTCTCTATACTCAAGTCTGTGGAAGCTGAACCAAAAATATGTAACTACAAGATGCCGCAATAAAGCATAAAAACGTTAGAAACCCTTCAACGCTTCATTGTAGCACACGCGATGTCACTTTCGATTTTGTTGAACATTCGCCATCCAATATAGTGTACTCGGTCCTGACAGACAAGTACCAGTAAACCACCCATTCTTCAAGGAAACGAGCTACCATACATAAAAATTTTCAGATGTCTAATCACTTTACAAAGGAACTGGTGTGTCAAACATCTGCCTTTAAGCATGCAGATTTAGAAAAGATCTGAAATTATGCTCAAAGTTTCTTGGAAATCACTAAGTGCTCTTATTATGAAGTACTGAACGAATATAAAGCAGTCAGCGCTCGGGGAGGTATAGCGTCTGCTCCGTTCACAGCCACCATTTCCAACATCATGTGGGTCTGAAGATGGTCTAAAACAGACCGAAACCGGTAAACTGACATAAAAAAGTATATTGTGGTTGTGACAGTTAATAATAAATAAAACACTGTATTTCAGAGAGACATGTTTTCAAAAATTACTGGATGATTGTAGTCTAGGTTAATTAGCGCTCCATTTTGAGGCATTTCCATGTTTATAACGTCATACCTCCTGAACTGTGTCGTACAAGGATACAATTTTGCAAGTACATTCAAAAAATGGCTCTGAGCACTATGGGACTTAACATCTGAGGTCATCAGTCCCCTAGAACTTAGAACTACTTAAACCTAACTAACCTAAGGACATCACACACACCCATGCCCGAGGCAGGATTCGAACCTGCGACCGTAGCAGTCGCGCGGTTCCGGACTACAGTGCCTAGAGCCGCATGGCCACAGCGGCCGGCCAAGTACATTCAATAATACATCTATATACTGTCTGGAAAGTGGTTTGAGGATAGAGTTAGTAGTGAAGAAGTAGTAAATTAAAATGTTATGTCTGACGGGAAGTTTTATTGGATGACCAGCGAAAATGTAGTAAACGATTAATTTTTTCCTTTATCATTTTTAAAGGCTCTCAGAGAGACGAACCTTCGTAAAGGTTTGAAATTATGTGTAATGTTCATCAGAAGTCACTAACAAGGGAACCTCCCCATCGCACCCCCCTAAGATTTAGTTATAAGTTGACGCAGTGGATAGGCCTTGAAATACTGAACACAGATCAATCGAGAAAACAGGGAGAAGCTGCGTGGAACTATGCAAAAAATAAGCAAAATAAGCAAACTGAGTAGTCCATGTGTAAGATAAGCAACATCAAGGAAAACGTGAACTCGGGAGCGCCGTGGTCCCGTGGTTAGCGTGAGCAGCTCCGGAACGAGAGGTCCTTGGTTCATATCTTCCATAGAGTGAAAATTTTAATTTTTTTACTTTCGCAAAGTTATGATCTGTCCGTTCGTTCATTGACGTCTCTGTTCACTGTAATAAGTTTAGTGTCTGTGTTTTGCGACCGCACCGCAAAACCGTGCGATTAGTAGACGAAAGGACGTGCCTCTCCAATGGGAACCGAAAACATTTGATCACAAGGTAATAGGTGAAACGATTCCTTCACAGGAAAACACGTCTGATATATTCTATACGACACTGGTGACGGCATGTGCGTCGCATGACAGGAATATGTTGTCGACCCACCTAACTTGTACACTTGGCGAATGGGTAAAAAGATTCTTCTACCTTGCCCGATTTAGGTTTTCTTGTGGATGTGATAATCACTCCCAAAAAAGTGATGAAAACATAAGGGTTTGTCACATAAACTGCAACAAATGAATGCAACAGTTTCACAGTCGTACAACAGTTTTCCCTGTGCTCTATCAAAACATATGTTTTTACGTTTTCAAATTTTTCCGTTTAGGTGTAGCGTCCCCAAACTACGGCACAGTTACCTCGCTTCGGACGGACGGACAGATAAATAATAATTGTCTAAAAATAAAAAATTAAACTTATCACTCGAGAGAAGACTTGAACCAAGGACCTCTCGTTCCGGAGCTGCTCACGCTAACCACGGGACCACAGCGCTCCTCAGCTCACCCTCTCCTCGATGTTGCCTATGTTGCACATGGACTACTCAGTTTGTATATTTTGCTTATTTTTTTCATGGTTCCACAGAACTTCTTCCTGTTTTCTCGATTGATCTGTGTTCAGTCTTTCAAGGCCTATCCACTGTGCCAACTTATAACTAAATTTGAGGGAGGTGCGATGGGGAGGTTCCCTTGTAAGTGCTCTCAGTATCAGATACTCGAAGAATGAAATCCGTGTAAGTGCTCGCCGTCAGTTACGCTGCCTAGTGACATACAGAGAGTTTCTAATACATATCTCATTGTGTTAAACGTTTAGCATAAGATTATACTTCTTAATGAGCAGATAATGACGCCAATTTAAATTCGGTCAGTAACTACGCGAAATATTAAAAATAGAATTTTTTTCCCTCTGAGAGCCGTCAAATAGGCAACCTGAAATTACTACTGAGTTCTGGGATGTCGATCAGTGACACAGATATTGATTCAGGATAGAGCTCTAGCTCGCAATTGTTTTCACAGACGTCACTCCAAGAGTGAAACAGGCTGAGACGTTTCGCTCGTGAGTGTCTGAGTCTCCACAGGGGAACTGGGCGGTGCTGGTAATTTGTTGCTAGTGCTTCACAGAGCTCGCTGCGGCCTCACCGCCGCGAGGACAGCAACCTCGACACTAAACGCGAGTGAGCACCATTGAGTGAGCAGCCGTGAGCTACAATGGCGCGGCGAGACACCGCAGTGCGAGCTCACCCTTACATAGTACAGTAACAGCTTCAATATGCACAATGAGTAGACTAACAGCACCTCCTTTAAATATTATCACCCACCAGGTGACAAAGTTCTTTCATCTTGGGAACAGATATTAGTGAAATCTAATGTCACGGTGGATGTTTTTGGGGACGATTGCTCTGTGAATTAAATGTGCCTGAGCAGATGGCTGTTGTGACAAAAGTTGGTCGGTTGAAGTGAAGAGACACGATGCACGTAGCTGATTGTAGTTTCACGAGAAAACATACTTTTGTTAATTAAACGAAAAACAAGTTTACTGTTACCAGTCATTGTTTATTTATCTCCACGACGCGTTTCTAAGGCTCAACCCTCCATCATTAGGTGGATTTACATTTATTACTATGACATTCGTGTGTGTGTTGTGTTACGATTTTTTGGAGGAATTTGTGGCACTGTCTCCAGTGGTCACAGGTTCCTTTCACTGTCGCAGCACATCACATGTATTCTGTCGTATTTTGTAAACAAGTATGGCATATGGAAACTAGGAAAATCGCTAGTGGTCTTCTGAAAACACTCACATCGTGCATCATTTGAGTCTTCACAAAAACTGGAATTGCGTCTCGGTTTACTGCGGACTAATTATTTGCCAAATGTTCTTTGAAACCACATTCAACACAAACATTAGTATTGTGCCATTGGGCATTCTAGAGCAAATCAGCATTCGTGGAATCGCAATGTCTTTCCTGGAATTCCTCCTCGTCCTCTATATTCCGGAATTCCCTGTCCATCCCCTACTTCCTGGGTTTCCACAACTACCCCTACCCTCATAGACAATGGCTTTACGCGTGTACTGTCTGCCAATCGTTTAGGGGCAACGGGGCACTGACACCTCAGCAAGAGGCATGCAAGCTGAGGCGCCACCACTGCTAATAATTTTAATTTTTATAATTCTAATACGTGAGCATCATCATTTGATAATGAGATGGGCAGTGTAAAATGACAGCAGCAGCAATGATCAGTCAGGAAGAACAAGATTATCATTAAGTGTTATTTCCATCATAATGTGATGTTCCATTATACTTAGGTTTGTATCATTGTTACAACAGATCATGATCTGATGTTGGGCGAGGACACGCATGTGTTCCACAATGTAGTATTGCTTGACTCACCACAGCAGCAGGAGCAGCATCAGCAGTCGTGTCCACAGGATGTCTTACTGACCTACAGGACCTGTTGTTGTTCGAAGATGCTGTAGCACAGCCGTAGCAGCAACGGTAGCCAGAATTTGAGTCACAGGTAAGTGCTAGAAGCATACTGCTATTCTCTAATACATACAAATTGACTGCAAGTGGATCTAAAGGTTTGAATGTGGGCCTAACGCTCCACGCTGAGTTTTTGTGGTAATTTAAATACAAAATGTTCAGCATCTTCATACTAGTGTGCAGTATGCATAATATGGAACAGGTCTATCTGTGCAGTATGACAGAGCGACTGGTTACAACCCATCACATACTCCTGTTAACACCATTATGTTAAGGAGTGAGGTATTAACTGTCGATAAATAAGGAGAGGCTATGCTTGAGTTAAAATCTGAGGTTGCAGTCATATACCTTAAATATTAATGAGTGGTGAATTTAAATGATCCATACAATGCTTTAGTGATTGTGGCAGAGAGACTGATCTGCTGGCATCCTTACATTAGAGCTGCATACTGTGACTCTGTATTTACGTGAGTGTAGTGTGAATATAAATCAATCAGAACAGTGTATAAATGCTTGTCTTCACACAGAAGCAAAATACACGCCTGTAAACCGTATGAGAATAAAATCCGTGGATGGTGAATTTATTGAATGACTGCAACAATAACGCAAAACTGAATGATATTGTGACAATGTGTATATGTGTAAATGAAAAATATCCTACAAATAGTTCTTATTTACGACAAATAACCTTATAGGTCAGGCAAACACAGCTAAAGAAGTTGTATATAATGTGAAGGACAATCAAACAATTATCAGAGTTGGTAAAGTAGTACATGTTTCACTGAGTAAAAGTTCAAATCTGCAATACGTGATTAGCCGAGCGGTCTCAGGCGCTGCAGTCGTGGACTGTGCGGCTGGTCCCGGCGGAGGTTCGAGTCCTCCCTCGGGCATGGGTGTCTCTGTTTGTCCTTAGGATAATTTAGGTTAAGTAGTGTGTAAGCTTAGGGACTGATGACCTTAGCAGTTAAGTCCAATAAGATTTCACACACATTTGAACATTTTTTGTAAGTGCGTAAAAACATGTCACTCCTCGGTAAAACCTTGGATGAAAGGGCAGGTGGGCATACGATCCGAACCATTCGCGGGGGAAGCAAAGAACTGAATGACATACAATCCTTGGGAGTCGTCAACATACTAAAATATAAAACATCTCCAAAAGTCTGCCAAAAGGCTAACCCAGACAGACATGACAATCCACATATGATAGGATTAAACCATCGACAAAATTCGCGGGGGAAACAAAAAACTGAATGACATACAATCCTTGGGAGTCTTCAACATACTAAAATATAAGTACATTGGCAGGCGTAAAATAAAACAGCATGTTACAGCGCTAGCCACGCACTGAGCACCATTTTAAATTGTTTGATTGTCCTACACATTACGCACAAGGTCTTAATTGTTTGCTCACTACCCTAATGACAATAACTTTCATAATGAAAGTCGACGGTTCAATCCCGTCTCCAGCCATCCTGATTTCGGTTTTCCGTGATTTCCCTAAATCGTTTCAGGCAAATGCCGGGATGGTTCCTTTGAAAGGGCACGGCCGATTTCCTTCCCAATCCTTCCCTAACCCGAGCTTGCGCTCCGTCTCTAATGACCTCGTTGTCGACGGGACGTTAAACACTAACCACCACCATCATAATGAAAGTATTAAGATCTTTTGTAAATAAAATGCTGATGTAAGAAATTAACTTAAAGTTTATTATCATTAACAATACACTTTTGAAAATTATTTTCGGTACTTATTTAATATGTGTTCTATTTACAATAAAAATTTAAAATATGGATGACAAAATCTTTTTGACACTAATACTAATAGCGGAGGAAATAAATCTAAAATACTATTACAATCGATTTTATATATAATTAACTATTTTTTTTGTATATACAATATTTACTCTGTATGGGTCACAAACAGCAGCTGATTCCTTATATATGCTGAGATACATTCTCTTTCACATCAATACTAATACAAGAAGAGGAGGAATCTAAGAGACTACTGCTTTGGATTTTGTATATACAATTCATTGTTTTCTCTGTATAGTGAATACAATTTCTATACTGTAAGGGGGAACAGCAGCAGCGAGTGAAGAAACAGACACACACACACACACACACACACACACACACACACACACACACACACACACACAAATACGTGTACACATAGTGTGCAGTCACAGTCACTTTTGAGCGAGTAGTGTGAGAATGTGTTTCTTCTCATGACACAACAGGCTGACTTACAGCTGCAGCACAGTGCGTACGTCATGACCTTATGATGATATTGTGATCGAAAGACTACTTCGTATATCACATGAAGAGAGGCACTACCACTATGCAGGTACTCACTGTAGTCTACAATTCTGAAAGCCTATGAGGCCGCATGGGGCATGCCCTTAGCCTACCTCTGAATGGCACCTGCATCTACACGGTATACATATAAACTCGATCTAAGCCTCACATATAAAATAACTTGGCATCAGCGAAATTTGGGTTAGCAAACTCATAGTGGAATCAGTACATGCAGAGTCTGGGGAGGTTAAAAATACACGTACAGATGTAGACAGGCTTTGTGAACTCACCTAAAGCCTTAGCGACCTCCACAGCAACTAGTCCTTCATTGAAGATTGTGGCTTGTTTAAATTTGACCTGCGAAGTAATCTCTTGCCCCATAACTCCTATCTCATACGTAAGCTAAACGAATTTCGTGGTGGTTTGTAATAATCTTCACGGTGTTGATGGAAAAAGAATTATTCATTGTTGTTATTGCAGTCTTCAGTCCGAAGACTGGTTTGATGGAGCTCTCCGTGCTATTCTCTCCTGTACAAGTCTCTTCATCTCCGAATAACTGTTGAACCCAGATCCTTCTGAATCATCTTACTATATTAACCTCTTGCTCTCGCTCTATTATTTTCACACCCCACACTTCCCTCCAATACTAAATTCGCGATCCTTTGATTTCTCGGAATGTGTCCTATCAACTGATCCCTTCTTTTGGTCGAGTTGGGTCAAAAATTTCTTGTCTCTCCAATGCTATTCAGTACTTCCTCATTAATTACCGTGATCGACCCATCGTATCTTAAGAATTCTTCTGTAGCACCACATTCTGGAAGCTTCTTTTCTCTTTTTACGTAAAATGTTTATTGCCCATGTTTCACTTCCATAGATGGAAGACTTCGTATCACTTGACCCTATATTCGAAGTTAACAGATTTGCCTTCTTCATAAATGCTTTTCTTACCATTGCCAGTCTACATTTTATATCCTCTCTACTTCGTCTATCATCAGTTATTCTGTTGTCCATATAGCAAACCTCATCTACCGCTAAGTGTCTAATTTCCCAATCCAATTCCCTCAATATCACCTGATTTAATTAATCTACATTCCATTATTTGTGTTTTGCTTTTGTTGATATTCATCTTATATCCTCGTTTCAAGACAATATCCATTCCTTTCAACTGATCTTTCAAGTCTTTTACTGTCTCTGACAGAATTACAATTTCATCGGCAAACCTCACAGATTGAATAAATTGGTGACAGGCTACAACCTAGTCTCACCTCCTTCTCAACTTTTTCTTAACTTTCTTGTCCCTCGCCTCTTATTACTGCCGTCTCGTTTTTGTACAAGTTGTAAATAGCTTTTCGCTCCCTGTACTTTACCCCTGCTACCTTCAGAATTTCAAAGAGAGTAAATTCCAGTCAACATTATCAAAAGCTTTCTGTAAGTCTAGAATGATGCAAACCTAGGTTTATGTTTCCTTAAATTCTCGTTTAATATAAGTTGTAGGGTTAGTACTGCCTCGCGTGTTCTTACATTTTTCCAGAATCCAAAAAGATATTTCCCAAGGTCGGCTTCTATCAGTTTTTCCATTCTTTTGTAAAGAATTCGTGTTAGCATTTTGTAATCACGAATTAATAAAATGATAGCTTGGTAATTTTCACACCTGTCAGCAACTGTTTTCTCTGATATTTCAATCATTTCATTATTATTGAAGTCTGGGGGTATTTGGCCCGTCTCATACGTTTGTATGCCAGATGGAAGTGTTTTCTCATGGCTATCTCTCCCCCAGCAGTTCGGACGGAATATCGTCTATTCCCGGAACCTTGTTTGACTTAGATCTTTCAGAGCTCTGTCAAATTCTTCTTGCAGTATCATACCTCCCATCTCACCTTTATCTACTGCAACTTCCCTTTCTATAGTGAAATATGTTTCTAAATCCTTACATTTGTTCTCTAGCCCTTCCTGCTGAGCCATTTTGCACTTCTTGTCAATCTCATTTTTAGACGTTTGTATTCCCTTTCGCATGCTTGATTTGCTGCATTTTTATATTTCCTCCTTTCATGAATTAAATTCAATATCTCTTATATCATAAAACGTTTCCTACTAGGCCTTGTCTTTTTACATATTTGGCTCTCTGCTGTTTTCACTGTTTCATCTCTTAAAGCTATCCATATGTTTTTACTGTATTGCTTTCCCCAGTTCTTGTCAACTGGCAGGTATTGCTCCCTCTGAAACTCTCAGCAACTTCTGTTTCTTTAAACTTGTCCAGGTCCCATCTCCTTAATTTCCTACTTTTTTTCCAGTTCTTCAGTTTTAATGTATAGTTCATAACCAATAAATTGTGGTCGGAGTCCACATATGCTTCTGGAAATGTTTTATAGTTTAAAACCCGGTTTCTAAATCTCTGTCTTACCATTATATAATCAATCTGAAACCTGGTTTCTAAATCTATGTCTTACCATTATATAATCAGTCTGAAACCTCCCAATGTCTGCAGGTGAGCAGCTTTCTTTTATGATTCTTAAACCAAGTGTTAGCGATAATTAAATTATGCCCTGTGCAAGACTACCAGGCGGCTTCCTCTTTCAATCCGTTCGCGCAGTACATATTCACCTGCTATTTTTCCTTCTCTTCCTTTTCCTACTATCCCCTGTCACTATTAAATTTTCGTCTCCCTTAACTATCTGAATAATTTTTTTATCTTTTCATACATTTCTTCAGTCTCTCAACCATCTGCGGAGCATGCAAACCTGTATTATTGTGGTATGTGTGAACTTCGTGTCTATCCTGGCTACAAAAATGTATTAACTTCCCTGTTCATAGTAGCTTACCAGCATTCCTATTTTCTTATTCATTATTAAACCTACTCCTTGATTACCCATATTTGATTTTGTCTTTCTAATACTGTATTGACCTGACCAGAAGTCCTGCGCCTCTTGCTATCGAACTTCACTGATTGCCACTATATCTAACTTCACCTGATCCATTTCCCTTTTTAAATTTCCTAACCTACCTGCCCGATTAAGGGATCCAACATTCCATTAATTTGTAAATATGCTTGTCAGTATCACAAGATCTCTTTTTTCGCTTTTAACATCGATGTAGTCCTCCAACCAGTATCACACCGGTATTAGTAACAAGTCTCATCCCCAAACTGAGACATTGCTGGTGGTTTCTGTAATGTAGAAAATGTCTCACCCTATTCCCCAGCGTTGTTATCAGCTTGCAGATGGAACCGTTTTGCAGGACTAAGAAGTGCTCCAGGCTCAGCAGCAGTCTCCTATATGCATCACGCAATCTGACAGGATATTCCATATCTGCCTCCAAGATGTACCTTTACCTGCATCCACAGGCACATCTTGAATCTCTTTTCCCAGTCTTGCGATTTTCTCTTTAGACAATCTTCAGGACCTTTCAGATGGCAGAGACTTTTAGATAGCTTGCTTGTAGTGGTCGTTTACATCCAAATAAACGGTATACCTCAAACTGTCAGATGGCCTGTGCTCCTCCTCACCGATTTGCAGGATATTCGCCTTGGCGCACTTATGTACATAATGGCAAAGCCCCCTACATGGGAAAAAAATGACATATCATCATCAGTCAACAGTTCGATGTAGACATGTGTCTTTTTTAACACTGTCTCCTGTAAAAGCCCTGCCATAGCGTAATACAGGTAAAATCTAGAGTTTATATGTCCATGAAGACACTCTAGAGTTTCTCAAAAATGTCTGTGAGCACCAAACATCTGTGTTCAGTACAATTTAGCATATTCCTCTAAATCAGAACTCCTGCAGACATTCACTTCATGTCTATGCTCCGCATCCAGTACGGTAGCGTCGGTGAATTTGCTGGCAAATGTGGTTATATCGCGTAAAATGGTTTCATGGAGTCTCTCCGTCGAATCAGGTTCAAATGGTTCAAATGGCTCTGAGCACTATGCGACTTAACTTCTAAGGTCATCAGTCGCCTAGAACTTAGAACTAATTAAACCTAACTAACCTAAGGACATCACACACATCCATGCCCGAGGCAGGGTTCGAACCTGCGTCCGTAGCGGTCGCTCGGCTCCAGACTGTAGCGCCTAGAACCGCACGGCCACTCCGGCCGGCGTCGAATCAGGTATTTGTAAGGAAATGCCATGTTATTCATCACAAGCTGAAACTTTCCATCACTGGGATATGTTGCTCTGGTGATATATATGTCTTCCTGATGCATTGTTTCAGCAAATTTATGAAGAGTTGTGTGCAGGTGTTGTCGTGAATCGAGGAAGTGGATCATTATTCTTGACGTGATTCATTTGGAGGATGAGATACACTTTTCTGCATTCTCAAGTGTGACACTGACCTTATCATTTCTCAAGTGAAATCATCCATGCACTCAACAAGATCGTGATAATCATATCCATTCAAATTATGTAGGAAGACGGGTATGTGTCGTGGAAGTTCAAGTTAAATGCCTTGTGTTCTCTATTGCAGAACTTCCTGTTAGATGGAAATCACCTCTGCGTGGAGTTTCTACATCTCTATCCAGTGGTGGTCCACAGGTACAACAGTCAACTGCCTGATTGTATAACACGTCATTCTCCTGTGATTTGGTCAGAGGAATGTTGTTGCCATCATGATGTATGGTGGTTGATGTTGGAGTCATACGACCATACAACTTAGTACAATTCTAAATTTGATATGTATCATTCTGTGTTCTGTGAAGGTGGTGTGAGAGTCACTTGGATTGCATTCACAATGCGCCACAGGAACTAATAAGCACTCAAAACCAGTGTATACTATGAAGGGTCAGCATTCCTGATGGTGGGCATTCTTAAATGTTATGTTTTAGTTTTTGCCAGTTCCTGGATCAAGTAATGAGTTAGACATGTTTCTAAATACTCATACCTAGTGAAAGAGTTGAGGCATCTCTGTCAAAAATGCCTTGCCCCTTTATTTGTACACATTTAGGCAGAAAGTAGGTGGGGCACACTTTTGATCCGCATGTAGTGATGCTTCTTGCCCTTTTTATCTTCGTGCAGACCATAAACGTGAAATGAATAGTATCTAGTCTGCCTCTAGAATTTTCGAGAGTCCTGGATTTTTTTGGGGAATGAGATGCCATTCAAGTTATAATGCCTGCAGACATTAGACGTTTTAAAGTTATAAAATGTACAACAGTTAGTCGCCAATAATGTGTTTAATACAGATATAGACTTCAACCACTGTTTGGCTATCATTATCATCATCATCATCATCATTTAAGACTGATTATGCCTTTCAGCGTTCAGTCTGGAGCATAGCCCCCTTATAAAATTCCTCCATGATCCCCTATTCAGTGCTAACATTGGTGCCTCTTCTGATGTTAAACCTATTACTTCAAAATCATTCTTAACCGAATCCAGGTACCTTCTCCTTGGTCTGCCCTGACTCCTCCTACCCTCTACTGCTGAACCCATGAGTCTCTTGGGTAACCTTGCTTCTCCCATGTGTGTAACATGACCCCACCATCTAAGCCTGTTCGCCCTGACTGCTACATCTATAGAGTTCATTTCCAGTTTTTCTTTGATTTCCTCATTGTGGACACCCTCCTGCCATTGTTCCCATCTACTAGTACCTGCAATCATCCTAGCTACTTTCATATCCGTAACCTCAACCTTGTTGATAAGGTAACCGGAATCCACCCAGCTTTCGCTCCCATACAACAAAGTTGGTCGAAAGATTGAACGGTGCACAGATAACTTAGTCTTGGTACTGACTTCCTTCTTGCAGAAGAGAGTAGATCGTAGCTGAGCGCTCACTGCATTAGCTTTGCTACACCTCGCTTCCAGTTCTTTCACTATGTTGCCATCCTGTGAGAATATGCATCCTAAGTACTTGAAACCGTCCACCTGTTCTAACTTTGTTCCTCCTATTTGGCACTCAATCCGTTTATATTTCTTCCCCACTGACATTACTTTCGTTTTGGAGATGCTAATCTTCATACCATAGTCCTTACATTTCTGATCTAGCTCTGAAATATTACTTTGCAAACTTTCCATCGAATCTGCCATCACAACTAAGTCATCCGCATATGCAAGACTGCTTATTTTGTGTTCACATATCTTAATCTCACCCAGCCAGTCCATTGTTTTCAACATATGATCCATAAATAATATGAACAACAGTGGAGACAGGTTGCAGCCTTGTCTTACCCCTGAAACTACTCTGAACCATGAACTCAATTTACCGTCAACTCTAACTGCTGCCTGACTGTCCATGTTAAGACCTTTAATTGCTTGCAAAAGTTTGCCTCCTATTCCATAATCTCGTAGAAGAGACAATAACTTCCTCCTAGGAACCCGGTCATATGCCTTTTCTAGATCTATAAAGCATAGATACAATTCCCTGTTCCACTCGTAACACTTCTCCATTATTTGCCGTAAGCTAAAGATCTGGTCCTGACAACCACTAAGAGGCCTAAACCCACATTGATTTTCATCCAATTGGTCCTCAACTAATACTCGCACTTTCCTTTCAACAATACCTGAGAAGATTTTACCCACAACGCTGATTAAAGAGATACCTCTGTAGTTGTTACAATCTTTCTGTTTCCATGTTTAAAGATTGGTGTGATTACTGCTTTCGTCCAGTCTGATGGAACCTGTCCCGACTCCCACGTCAATTCAATTATCCAGTGTAGCCATTTAAGACCTGACATTCCACTGTATTTGATGAGTTCCGACTTAATTTCATCCACCCCAGCTGCTTTATTGCACTGCAATCTATTGACCATTTCCTCCACTTCCTCAAATGTGATCCTATTTCCATCGTCATTCCTATCCCATTCTACCTCGAAATCTGAAACATTACTGATCGTACTTTCACCTACATTGAGCAACTCTTCAAAATATTCCCTCCATCTGCCCAAGGCATCCACAGGATTCACCAGCAGTTTTCCTAACCTGTCCAAAATACTTGTCATTTCCTTCTTACCTCCCCTTCGAAGAGTGCTAATTACACTCCAGAATGGTTTTCCAGCAGCTTGACCCATGGTCTCCAACCTGTTTCCAAAGTCTTCCCAAGATTTCTTCTTGGACGCTGCAATTATCTGTTTGGCTTTGATTCTTTCTTCAACATAACTTTCTCTGTCTACCTGAGTTCTAGTATGTAGCCAATTTTGATACGCCTTCTTTTTCCTTTTACAGGCTGCCTTGACTGTGTCATTCCACCAAGCTGTTTGCTTCATCCTACTTTTACACACTACTGTTCCAAGACATTCTTTAGCCACTTCTAGTACTGCGTCCCTGTACCTTGTCCATTCCTTTTCCAATGACTCTAATTGACTACATTCAACTAACTGGTACCTTTCTGAAATCGCTGTTATGTACTTGTGCCTGATTTCCTTATCCTGAAGTTTCTCCACTGTTATCCTCCTACATATGGACCTGGCCTCCTGCACTTTCGGCCTCACAATCCCAATTTCACTGCAGATTAAATAATGATCAGTGTCATCAAAGAATCCCCTGAATACACGTGTGTCCCTCACAGCCTTCCGGAATTCTTGATCTGTTATTATATAGCCAACGACAGATCTGGTTCCCCTGCCTTCCCAAGTATACCGGTGAATGTTTTTATGTTTAAAAAAGGAGTTTGTGATTACTAAGCTCATACTGGCACAGAAATCCAAGAGTTGTTTCCCGTTCCTGTTGGCCTCCATGTCCTCTCCAAATTTACCCATAACCCTTTCATACCCTTCTGTCCGATTTCCAATCCTGGCGTTAAAATCACCCATGAGCAGAACACTGTCCTTGTCCTTTACTCTAACAACTAAATCACTGAGTGCCTCATAAAAACTATCCATCTTATCTTGATCTGTCCCTTCACAATGCGAATATACTTACACAATCCTAATTTTCTTGCTAGACACTGTCAAATCTGTCCACATCAGTCGTTCGTTTACATATCTTATTGCAACTACGCTGGGTTCCATTTCTTTCCTGATGTAAAGCCCTACACCCCATTGTGCTATTCCTACTTTGACTCCTGACAGGTAGACCTTGTATTCTCCCACTTCCTCTTCTTTCTCACCCCTTACCCGAACGTCACTAACAGCTAAAACGTCCAGCCCCATCTTGCTTGCAGCCTCTGCCTGCTCTACCTTCTTCCCAGAGTAGCCCCTATTCATATTAATAGCTCCCCATCTCATTACCATTTGTTTGCCAAGTCGTATCTTAGGAGTCCCTGGTTTGTCAGTTAGATGTGGGACTCCGTCACCTCCAAAGGTCCGAGGCATTTTGCTCTGATTGTTGCCAGCATCATATTTAAAGTACCAGGGAAGCAGGTTGCTAGCCTTACTTGGCTATCATTAGTGTGGTAAAATGCATAATGAGACATGCAACTTACCACACTGATGATAACCACAAAGTGCTTGAAATGTAGATTTGCAGTAAACAGATTATTAGCAACTGACTGCTGTAAATTTTATCAATATTAACAAACACAGTCGCCAAGCATATACGTTCCATATGGAATTGAACCTGGTTATATGTTTTGTATTTGTCAGTATAACACGCATGATTCGAATAATTTCTATTGCAAGCCAGAAGCGAGAATGCAAACCAGTATTGATCCCCGTCATAAGTATTCTGGAAATTAATGTGTGCTGTTTTAGCAGCAATATCTTTCGCAAGAAGGATGAAATTGAACACCCATTAACTGTATCAAAAACATATGAGTACAAATCAAGGTGGAGTACATAGTATTAAAGTATCCTGCAGTGGCGACATTCCAACAAGAACATATGAATATGCAAAACAGAACACATTTGATCTATACATTTGAGTGCTGAATGTTTGAGGCACAAATCTGTAAGTAAAGGTTTACCACAGCACCCAAAACAAGTTGAAAATGGAGTTGACAAATTAGTAAATGAAAGAAAATAATCTCTTCCTATTATTGCATTTAATTAATTCTTGGATCATTACTTTAAGTATAAATCACTGTCTGGTGGTCAGTCTGTTAGTAAAGACATCCAATGAAAAAATTAAGCTGTTCAACGAAATATTGCCATCCTTGGGATATAAGGAGACTTCTGAATTACATTGGCAGAAACTAATGTCCACACTTAAAGTGCATTTATGAACTTAAATTTCACTACCACCGCCTAAGACAAGTCCACCGATCAGTTTGGCCAAAATCAAAGACAGGTAAGGTACCGCACTTCCGGCAGAATGCCGCCTCTCATTGTGGGCTGATAAGGAGCAGACGACATGACGTCTGTTGATCGTCAGCTGCGTGGTCAGTGGGCATCAGGAAGCTGACTGTGATGAAGCTACTTGTGGGGCCACCAGCACATCCTTAAATACGAAGGCTGCGAGTGCATAAAAGATTTCTATTCGCTTCGTGAACTGTTTGCAAAAGCATACTGTAGTACAGTATTCCCAGCCAATGAAGGTGGTGGTGCAAGCACATCCTCACTGTGTGACCCCTGCGTTGAAGGGGCCATTTAGCGTCAGCCATTGAACATTGTCGAACGCTCCCCAGCAGCCACTGTCCTGCTGCAGGGGTCAAGTGGTAGGCAACCCACCACCCTATTTCGATGGTGTGGCATTGGCGCATAGTCGTAACACACCGAGTATAACCTAACCAGGCTCTTTTTCCTGTGTATCAGAAAAATGGCACTCTCGGTAGAAGGTCCATATGACTTGAAATGGACTCATCCCGTTATATCATCCCGTGATCCTTCCCCCACATTTCGGTAACGATTTTCTCCACAGCATTACTGCCTTCTTTGTGTGTGTGTGTGTGTGTGTGTGTGTGTGTGTTTGTGTGCGTGTTTGTGTGTGAAGGACAGGTGCATCAACTCGCAGTGTAGAGCTACTTTACACCTCATGGTGGGATATGGCAAGATGTTGATGATTTCAGGGAGAATCCTTTCCAGAACTGCCTGGCAACCACGAAGGAACGTAGCAAGATCTCCTGCATTAGTGTTATCAATGCAACTGTATGATTTACATGGTCATCTGTAGAGGGCGCTTTGTGACTAATCTGGCTAGTCCCATGTCGATGTTGCGGTGGTAGTGATGGCAGCCCATTTCAGAGTGAACATGGCAAATGTGACAGTCCTGGTAGGGGCGACAGGCTGTACATGGAGACCAAGACAAAAGTGCTGGAGTCGATGGTTCATACTAGTTTGATTGTCCTGGCTGGGGTAACGTTGCCATACCTGGTGATATCATCACTGACGGCCCCACATATAGTGACCATGATAAGTGTGGTGGTTCAGGCTGGAGCGATAGGGCTTTGTACAGTAGTTTCAGCTGCGTCCATTGGGTAAACAAACATGGTATTTATTGGTGAATGCAGCTGGACCTGCCGATTAGGTACTCATTACCTCAGCCTGGGCTATTAAATCAGCACCCACAAACCCTATGAGCTCCGAGTGGAGAATGTCAAGAGTAGTTGTGATAGATCAACGTCGATAGTATGTAACTGATTATTCACTGTCAGGCTGAAAATCCACAAGCTCTGAGTGACAAATGGCCTCATGGACTGTGGAAGATCTACGTTGATAGCACCTATAGAATAAATGGGAACATTTAAGTACTGACTGCAAGTGGGAAAAACTACACATATATTTGTAAATATGTATACTTATCTTCACCCTCCTGAGAATCATTCAAAAGCCATTGTCTCATCATCGAAAAGCAGTGATAACCACGAGAACTAAGTCACTCCATCACCATCGGTAGTACCAGCCAGTCATCAATTTTGTTGTATGTTTACATTTATTTCTGTAGATACTTGTCAGGGTTCGACGTTTTGAAGAATATTGGCTCCAATAAACGTAGTGTTCTTTCAGATTTCTCATTCCCAACCTGTATTGCATAGTTGGTTGAATGTATAGTGTTTCTGCCTAATATATATGGCCATTTCTTAAATGGCGTCTAACTCTCTATTATTGTGTTCATTAAAGTAATCCGTTAGTGTTTCTTTATTCTTCTTCTTTTGAGAGAGGCTGATGTCACTTCAGCTCTCCTAATTTTAGGAATTGTAATTTCTGTTGTACAACTTTCTGGACTTCAATAACTTTAGGCATTGCCATTGTTATGCTGTTGTATACTACACTCCTGGAA
The DNA here is from genome assembly GCF_023898315.1 of Schistocerca nitens. NCBI lineage: Eukaryota > Metazoa > Arthropoda > Insecta > Orthoptera > Acrididae > Schistocerca > Schistocerca nitens. Next base: position 357,826,398 of record NC_064615.1, read on the forward strand.
ATTGAAATAAGAACACCGTGAATTCATTGTCCCAGGAAGGGGAAACTTTATTGACACATTCCTGGGGTCAGATACATCACATGATCACACTGACAGAACCACAGGCACATAGACACAGGCAACAGAGCATGCACAATGTCGGCACTAGTACAGTGTATATCCACCTTTCGCAGCAATGCAGGCTGCTATTCTCCAATGGAGACGATCGTAGAGATGCTGGATGTAGTCCTGTGGAACGGCTTGCCATGCCATTTCCACCTGGCGCCTCAGTTGGACCAGCGTTCGTGCTGGACGTGCAGACCGCGTGAGACGACGCTTCATCCAGTCCCAAACATGCTCAATGGGGGACAGATCCGGAAATCTTGCTGGCCAGGGTAGTTGACCTACACCTTCTAGAGCACGTTGGGTGGCACGGGATACATGCGGACGTGCATTGTCCTGTTGGAACAGCAAGTTCCCTTGCCGGTCTAGGAATGGTAGAACGATGGGTTCGATGACGGTTTGGATGTACCGTGCACTATTCAGTGTCCCCTCGACGATCACCAGTGGTGTACGGCCAGTGTAGGAGATCGCTCCCCACACCATGATGCCGGGTGTTGGCCCTGTGTGCCTCGGTCGTATGCAGTCCTGATTGTGGCGCTCACCTGCACGGCGCCAAACACGCATACGACCATCATTGGCACCAAGGCAGAAGCGACTCTCATCGCTGAAGACGACACGTCTCCATTCGTCCCTCCATTCACGCCTGTCGCGACACAACTGGAGGCGGGCTGCACGATGTTGGGGCGTGAGCGGAAGACGGCCTAACGGTGTGCGGGACCGTAGCCCAGCTTCATGGAGACGGTTGCGAATGGTCCTCGCCGATATCCCAGGAGCAACAGTGTCCCTAATTTGCTGGGAAGTGGCGGTGCGGTCCCCTACGGCACTGCGTAGGATCCTACGGTCTTGGCGTGCATCCGTGCGTCGCTGCGGTCCGGTCCCAGGTCGACGGGCACGTGCACCTTCCGCCGACCACTGGCGACAACATCGATGTACTGTGGAGACCTCACGCCCCACGTGTTGAGCAATTCGGCGGTACGTCCACCCGGCCTCCCGCATGGCCACTATACGCCCTCGCTCAAAGTCCGTCAACTGCACATACGGTTCACGTCCACGCTGTCGCGGCATGCTACCAGTGTTAAAGACTGCGGTGGAGCTCCGTATGCCACGGCAAACTGGCTGACACTGACGGCGGCGGTGCACAAATGCTGCGCAGCTAGCGCCATTCGACGGCCAACACCGCGGTTCCTGGTGTGTCCGCTGTGCCGTGCGTGTGATCATTGCTTGTACAGCCCTCTCGCAGCGTCCGGAGCAAGTATGGTGGGTCTGACAAACCGGTGTCAATGTGTTCTTTTTTCCATTTCCAGGAGTGTATACCGGTTTTGGGACTGCATACAACTAATATAAACTCTGAGACTACCTCATATTTTAATCACATTGGAATCAATATAATCCCGTTGCATGCATCGATCATTGAATATAAACAATGGAGAAAAGAACAGCAATCAATAGCAAAATCCATCGTTGTAAACAGTAGATCCAGCTTTCAACTATTACGCGGTCATTTTCAGTGCGATAAGTACTGTAGATCTGCTGTAAAATAACGATGGATTTCACGGTAGACTGCTGTCCTTTTCTCCACTGTCTACTTTGTATCTATTACCCTGATAAAACTAAGTGTATGCTTTATTATTACATTTAGTTCCTAAATTCTGTCATTCAATATCTCACCTATTCTAGCTAATACATTGACAAGGCTTTCCATTGCCGTTAATTTTGCGTTAACTGCCTCAATTTTTCTATATGTTTTGAATCATCAGTCTTCTGATTTGATGCAGCCCGTTATGTATTCCTTTCCCATGATAACCTGTCCATTTCAGATTAACACCAACTTCTTAAAAACTGCTTTGAAGCCCTGGAATATATCTGGTTTAGATAAATGACATTGGCTTCACGTCGTGGCCCAAACAAAAATATTTGCGTATGAAATCCTTGTTCTCTACTATGGTGTCATCGTATATGAAGGCACTGCTTAGTTTTACTTTCTTAGATGGTGGAATATCACTGCTTTTACTAAATGCCTGGTAGGTCCTCCATTAATGTCGGGGACTTCACGCAGAAATATGCAATTTTTATTTATATTGATTAATTTTTACATATAGCAAGATATATAAAAATAATTAAGTAAGACTGCAGTTCGGTGCATATAACGTTTACAGTTGCTTCGTACATTTCCAGTTGTATTAGTGCACGGCGTGTGTCTTAGAGATGGACGATAGTTTCTTCTGATTGTAGAGAAGTTCTGTGTGCCATATCCAACAGATTGTTTTACAGTTTTTCATAGAACTGGCAGGCAAATGGTTGCTAGCTTAATTAACACTGTAGATCATGCTGTACCGCATAGCTGGCAAGCATTTGATTTTTAAAGGCTTACTCCGATAGATGTGTGCGCTCTCTTTCATTAAATATTTTACTATTTGAAGGATGACCCCCACAGAGATTGTGTGCTCGCCCAGTATCACTGAGAGGGAGTGTACGTTTCCATGGAACAAAGAACATATCTGCATTGAAACACCACATAGGCGAATAAATGGACCTAGAGATAATCTTACTTTTGCATCACTAAATCTTAGGTTTACGAATACCACCACGATTCAATTTTACACACACACTCACATATTCTAAGATGATGGCATGTTGTGTGTAAGGGGAAAGAAGAACAAATTATTAGTTAAGTATATTATACACACTGACCAATCACACTAACGTGACCAACTGTCAAAAACCTGAATAATCATCTTTTACAGTGTGGATCACTCTGAGACGTACAGGAATAGACGTAGCGAGGCTCTGGGAGATACAAACAGGGAGCCATTCAAACTCTGGTGCCGTGACCATCTGCGCTAGGCTTCTCCGTTGGGAATCCATGTCATGAACCGCCTAATCGAGGGAGTACTATAGATTCTTGACAGGGTTTAAATCTGGGAAGTTTGGTGGCCAGGGGAGTACAGTGGACTTATCCCGGTACCCTTCAAACAACGCACGTAAACTGTGTGATATGTTGTCTTGTCCTGCCAGTAAATGCTATTATGCCAACGAAAATCAAACTGTATGTAGGGGTGCACATGGTCCCCAAGGGTAGACACAAACTTGTGTTGGTCCACTGCGCCTTCCAGAACGACGATACTAATCAGAGAAAGCTTTGAAAACATTCTCAGACCATAACTCTGCCTTGATTGACACAGGGTGTTTGCTTTCAGATATTTCACGCCTTACATGTCAACAACAATATGTCTAACTGGGCATAAGATGCGAATTACCTGAAATGGCGAACACTCAGTGGAGATTCAGTTGCAGCACACGTGTGCAAATTCCAGCCTTTGTTGACACTGAACAGCAGTCAGCATGGGTGCATGAACCAGGCCCTTACACAGCAATAAGCACTGAACTGTCATTGAGGAGGCACTTTTGCTCCTGGCCCCTTGGTTCATATGGGTGGTCAACTGCTCACCACTTGCATCTCTATTTGCCCATACATATCTTTGCAGTTGTCATTCACCTCTGTCATCTATAACCTGTGGTGCATAAAAGATGCCTCAGTCTGGGTTTTACATAGATAGTGCAAATTTGCTATGTGTACTTTAACCATGGTGGCACATGACTAACGTACAAACTTAGCCTTTTTGGATACAGTTCCGCACTTGAACTGCGATTGCTGTGCTCAGATGCAAGCCGAGATGGCGATCCTTCGCACACAGCTCCAGGCTGCATTGGCTTCCATCACACAGCTTGAGGCTGCTGCCAAGGGGCGTCACTGTGGGGGGTCGGATGCAGGGATGAAAGGGACGTCGAGCTCGTCCCACTCATTCCCCGATCGGTCCACTACTGTGGCCGCCCCAGGTACTGCCTGCACTGAGGTTGACCCCTCACCCTTGGTCGAATGGGAGATCATTTCAAAGTCTGGTAGGCAGCGAAAAACTTTCCGTGGGACCGATCGTAGGACCTCTCATGTTCGTTTGATGAACAGTTTTCGGGCGTTATCTGTTGCTGTCGATGTCTCTAAGCCGGATTCAGTCGTCCACCCTGTTCCAGAGGAAGCTTCTCGGCCTGCAAGGTCTGGGCATTCACAGAGGGTGGGTTTGCTGGTAGTTGGAAGCTCCAACGTTAGGCGCGTAATGGGACTCCTTAGGAGCATGGTTGCGAAGGAGGGGAAGGAAGCCAGTGTGCACTCCGTGAGCATGCTCGGGTAAGTCATTCCAGATGTGGAAAGGGTGCTTTCAGATGCCATGAAGAGTGCAGGGTGCAGCCAACTCCAGGTGGTGACTCATGTCGGTACCAATGACGAGTGTCGCTTTGGAGAGGAGATGCTCTCTGGTTTCGGGTGGCTAGCGGAAAAAGACTGCCAGTCTTGCTTCCGAGATTAAGGCGGAGCTCACCATCTGCAGCATCGTCGGTAGAACCGACTGTGGTCCTTTGGTGCAGAGCCGAGTGGAGGGTCTGAACCAGAGGCTCAAGCGGTTGTGTGACCGTGTAGGCTGCAGATTTCTTGACTTGGGCCATTGGGTGGTGGGTTTCCGGGTTCCGCTTTTTAGGTTAGGCGGCTATACGGGTAGCGGGGGCTGTGTGGAAGGAACTGGGTGGTTTTTTAGGGTAGAGGGGCTCAGGGAGCCACAGAAAGGGCGTCAGTCTAAAAGGGGGCAGATAAAACACAGTAAGGTAGTTGTAGAAACGATCGGTATTGTAGTTGTAAATTGTCGTAGCTATGTTGGGAAAGAACCAGAGCTCCAAACCCGAACAGACAGCACTGAAGCTCAAATAGTTATAGGTACGGAAAGCTGGCTAAAGCCGGAAATAGGTTCAGCCGAAATTTTTTCAAACGATCTAACATTGTTCAGAATGGATAGTTAATACAGTTGGTAGTGGAGTATTTATTGCTGACAGAACGAGTTTGCCTTGTAGTGAAATTGAAGTAGATAGTTCCTGTGCAATAGTATGGGTGAGGTTATAACTGACAATCGGTCTAAAGTAATTGGATCCTTTTACCGACCCCCCCTCCCCCCTCCCGACTCAGAAGATATAGTTGCTGAACACTTCAAAAAAAATCTCAGTCTCATTTCAAATAGGTACTCCGCTCATACAGTTATAATCGGTGGTGACTTCAATCTACCGTCGCTATGCTGGTAAAATTATACGTTTAAAGCCGGCGGCAGGCATAAAACGTCATCTGAAATTGTACTGAATGTTTTCTCAGAAAATTTTGAACAATTAGTTCATGAGCCCACTCGAAGCGTAAATGGTTGCGAAAGCGTTTTTGACCTCTTAGTAACAAATAATCCTGGACATATAGTGAGCGTCGTGACGAATACAGGGATTAGCGACCACAAGGCAGTTGCTGCTAGGCTGAACCATAACACCTACAACCATTAACAAGAAATGCAAAGTATATCTACATAAAAAAAGCTGATAAAAATGCTCTCAACGCCTTTTTAAGAGACATTCTTCACTCCTTCCGATCTGAGCATGTAAGCGTAGAAAAGTTGTGGAATGATTTCAGAGAGATAGTATCGACAGCAGTTGAGAGATATACACAAAATAAATTACTAAGTGATGGTACTGATCCCCCATGGAACACAAAACGTGTCAGGTCGCTGTTCCAGAAACAGCGAAAAAAGCATGCCAAATTTAAAAGAACGCAAAATATCCAAGACTGGCAAAGTTTTGCAGAAATTAGAAATATAGAGCGTACTTCAATGCGAGAGGCGTTTAATAATTTCCACAACGAAATTCTGTCACGAAATCTGGCAGAAAACCCAAACATTGTCATATTTAAAGCACACCAGTGACAAGACGCAATCAATACCTTCACTGCACGATAACAACGGCGACGTCACTGATGACAGTGCAACTAAAGCAGAGTTATTAAACACGGTTTTCCGAAACTCCTTCACCAAAGAAGACGAAGTAAATATTCCTGAATTCCAGTCAAGAACAACAGCCAAGATGAGAAACATAGAAGTAGATATCCTCGGTGTAACGAAGCAGCGTAAATCACTTAATAAAGGCAAGGCCTCCGGTTCAGATTGTATACCAGTCAGGTTCCTCTCAGAGTATGCTGATAACAATAGCTCCATATTTAGCAGTTATATACAACCGCTCGCTCACAAAAAAAGTGGTTCAAATGGCTCTGAGCACTATGGGACTTAACTTCTGAGGTCATCAGTCCCCTAGAACTTAGAACTACTAAAACCTAACTACCCTAAGGACATCACACACATCCATGCCCGAGGCAGGATTCGAACCTGCGACCGTAGCGGTCGCGCAGTTCCAGACTGAAGCGCCTAGAGCCGGCCGAAGTGGCCGTGCGGTTAAAGGCGCTGCAGTCTGGAACCGCAAGACCGCTACGGTCGCAGGTTCGAATCCTGCCTCGGGCATGGATGTTTGTGATGTCCTTAGGTTAGTTAGGTTTAACTAGTTCTAAGTTCTAGGGGACTAATGGCCTCAGAAGTTGAGTCCCATAGTGCTCAGAGCCATTTTTGTAGCGCCTAGAACCGCTCGGCCACTCCGGCCGGCCGGTCGCTCGCTCACAGAAAGATCCGTAACTAAAGACGAAAACTGCTCAAGTCACACCAATACCCATAAAGGGAAGTAGAAGTAATCCGCTGAATTACAGGCCCATATCACTAACGTCGATTTGCAGTAGGATTTTGGAACATATACTGTATTCGAAAATTATAAAGTACCTCGAAGAAACCGATTCATTTTCTCCTCCGATTGCGAAAACAATCTGTTGGCACCCACCTACATAGGGAGAAATGATCATCACGATAAAATAAGAGAAATCAGGGCTCGCACAGAAAAATTTAAGAGCTCGTTTTTCTCACGCGCCGTTCGAGAGTGGAACGGTAGAGAGACAGCTTGAGGGTGGTTCAATGAACTCACTGCCAGGCACTTTATTGTGAGTAGCAGACTAATCACGTATGTGTAGATGCAGATGTTGACCCAAAAGCTTATGATGGCTCAAATGGTTCAAATGGCTCTGAGCACTATGGGACTTAACATCTGAGGTCATCAGTCCCCTAGAACGTAGAAGTACTTAAACCTAACTAGCCTAAGGACATCACACACATCCATGCCCGAGGCAGGATTCGAACCTGCGACCGTAGCGGTCGCGCGGTTGCAGACTGAAGTTCCTAGAACCGCTCAGCCACAAAGGCCTGCCAGCTAATGATGATACCTGTTTTGCATGTTAGATAAATTATTCCGTTTACACATTATGACAATAACTACGCTGTTTTCTGTGTCCCCAACATGCTTTATGTACCTTCCTCTGATGGGGCGGCCACCAGCCGTCTGTGAGTGATTACTGCATGTAGATGTCGAATGTAGACCACATGTTGAAATGAATGGACCATGTATAACTGACTACAATTTTATTCATCATTGCCGGTTCTAATACATACACAGTGACTGTCTTACCGCTATATGCTTTGACATGATCCCTGTTTGAGAGTTCTCGCATGACTGGGTGAACGGTTTGTCGATAGCTGTAAATATACATAACTTAGTGTATCATCATATCTTTGGCACTAAATGAGGTATGACAGTGCTCATTATTAACTTGTGTTAGAGCATTTAGTATATATTGAGAGCTATAGCCATTAATGCTTTGAACACAGACTTTAATTCACTATTGATTGCACGACATTGACTGTATTAAAGTCCAAACATCATAGAGATTCTGGAGCTACCAATACCTATTATATGCTTGAGTGATTAAACGTTTTTATAGAAACTTACTGAAACCTTTGTAGTTTGAATTCTATTTACACCTTATACCATAGCTGTTTTAGATTTCAAGTTTTAAGACAGGAAAGTATTATTCTGCTGCTAGAAGGTGGTATGTGTGCTGTGAGGCAGTGCAGCTGCAAGCTGATATCCCCAGTCACACATGTTGGACAGCATAGCTGTGTGCTGAGACAGTGTTAGCGAGAAGTAACGTGTGGCAGGTGTGTGAAGGGTACTGGGTATCATTTGCAGCCACGTCCCCAGCAACAGCCGCTGCTGCTCAGAGGCAAAGCAGTGGGGGGCATGTTCACATTGCATTTTGTGCACCATCTGTGTGGCATCCTTATAACATTGTGGTGACGGTGCAGCAAGGTTGCATTGACGAGTTTCTAATTATGCAGTGGGTGAGAGTGGAGGGGAGGGCATTCGAGGAAATATGGAAGGGGACTGGAATTCCAGGAAGGACATTGCAATTCCAGTAATGCCGATGCTGACATCTGTCAGTTCAGAATGCCCATTGATACCTTACTACTTGTGAGACCCTGTTGCGTAAATTTGGACAACCTGTACTGGAAAAACAATACGGGATGCTGTATTTTATGGGTAATGAAGCTGTTTTTCTACATTTTTCGTCCATGTGAATGCCCAGACTAAGTGCTACTGGTCCTTTGAAATCTCTCACGTCGTGTGTCATTTTCCTCTTCACAAAAAAGGGAAACTGTCTGCGTTTGTGGTACTCGAATTATCAGCCCGATGTTCTTTGAAACCACTATCAATACAGACATTTATCGTCAACCTTTCCAGAATCTCTGTTCTCAGTTATATGAACATGAAAAGCAGTACTGTGTTTTCCAGGAAAATGTAGCTGTTTGAAAAAACAAGCTTCGTCAACGGCCGTCTCGCATTCATCGATCCTTCAGAAGAACGCACAATACGAGTAACCGCCGAACTTGCCTGCTTTTTTTTACTTTTTTTAGGCTGTTTAAAAGGGAAGCTGTAAGAAGGTAACCCTAATTCGGCTGAATAATTGAAGGAAAGCATACTCCAGAATACTGACAAAATCGATGATCCATTTCTGCGTAAATTTACACTGAATGAGGTTTCGCTAGCACAAACATGCAAGGAGTCGACAACGTATCTTGTACTTTTAAATTGTTGTTATTTTTAGAAGTATTACCATCATAAGCACCATCTTCATCACATACACTTCAAGCATTAGGCCTTTTTTTGTTTTTCCTGTTAAGGCACCCATGACTTCCTCAGTGTTCCTTGTCTTCTCCCGGCTGGCTTAAATCATCTTACCTGGAGAGATCATTTTCTCCACTCATTCTTTCCAATCATTTATTCCAGTTTCTCCTATTTCTTGAATTTTAAATATCAATAAATGTTTATTTTTTGTAAAATGTCTATATTCTATCAAATTAGATAACTTGTTCCGACCATTTCTGGTCACCTCCAGTCAGAATTTAAAAAGGCGTCTCTAAGATAGGGAGACACTTTGTCAATTGGCTATGAACAACGCAAGGGAATGTCAACTTCGACTTGCGTTCATATAACAGATCGAATTTCTGGATTTCGGAGTACCTCGGTCCTTGTGCATCCCTTCACTGCTCTTCGAGATCTTATCTCTAATTCTTGTATGCGATTTTCTCGACTTTTACTTATTACCCACCATTTATTTTCGCAAATATATATCGGAACTGACATTGCCTCATAAAATTTCAATCTCGTTCCTTTCCTCATTTTATTTTTTAAACATTTACTTGTTGTTCCACATATATTCCCAAACTGCGCTAATTTCTTCTTTGTGTCTTCGTCATACCAGTAGCGGATACAGAAAAACAGAGAGCTAAAGATGTCTTGAGCTACCTTTACTTTTACCGTAATAAAAAATAATCCGGTCATATGCAAAGCTTAAGAAAGATTTATTTAAGCTGATTATACACATATACAAGGCAATGCCATCTTATGATATGAAAAAGTTGCAATTGTGGTTCTCTTCCCTAAATGATGAATTCTATGCGGCTATTCTTCCTGGCAAATTGATTAATTACATCGTCAATAGGACAATCAGGCAATTTATGTGTGTGGAACTTTTATTTTCGATTGCGTTCCTTTCTAGTGCATTCGATAGAGGGCCTATATAGTAACAATATGTTTTTATGAATCTTCTCGAAAGTCACTATTACCAGAGATATTGTCACGTTATTAGTAAAAATATTGTTACGAATCTCGTAACAATATTTTTACTGAGCAATTACTACGAATTACTGTTATTAACACTTCACAATCAACTGATCACTCTCACTCTTGACGAATCTTCACACTTGCACTTGCTACAACTGGGTCTTTGTACTCACTCATTCTTCAGTTTTAATATTTCTGCTTCTGAATGTAAACTAGTTTCCTATTCGGCGAATAGTCCGTATTTATAACGCTACGTATCGAAGGCTCTCTGTACAAGAAAACCGTAGAACATTCGCTACTTTTCTCGAAAAAATGCACTCAGGATAAGGTATCGAGATCACTCGAATGGCCGCGACTTTTCTCGTAGGTATGTGTTAACTATCTATGTGCAAGACAGAAACTTATAAAATACGATGACGCGAACGCGGTTGCTACATAGTAAAGTACAACTACTCGATAACTCGATTCAGTCAAGTCGACTGTCGAAAGAAACGAGCGAACAGCGTGAGGGCTGACTGGCGGGGGTGGCGCGGGTGGCAATGCGTTCGGCCCCCGCAAGGAGGGGGAGGGGAGCGCGTGCTCTGCGCGCCCTTCATATATATCCGCCACTGCGTCATACCAGTATGTAACGTCACTTAAATTGTCAAATTCGTTAACGTTTTTTCCTTCGAAGTTCTTGATTTCATCTTCCTTTACTCTTCACAAATCTTATCAGAGAACTGGATTTCCTTTCGTAGGTCATATACATTCTCCGCCGTGTGAATATCAAAGGCAATTAAAACGGGAGTTTCTATCAATTTCAAATCCCCCGTTAAAAATTTCGTTACACTTACGAACTGCGTTATGTAAATGTTACAAAGAATGCGTCAAATGCTGCACCTTTGTCTGTTTTGTTTGTGGCTATAGGCTGTGCTAGAACACCATTTGTATCTACAGTCGTGTGTTTGTATAGACGTTTTGAAACATTTATTACATGTTGTGGATATCCTCCTTTCCACCTAAATTCCCGCAGTTTCTTCGTATGAATATTATCAAATGCCTTAACAAAATCAGTGGATTTTAAATGGGTTTTCCTACTATACACTCTCTCTTTTTGATTATTTTTTTAATCATAAATCTGTTGTCGACCAGCTTCTCCGAAATCTCACTTTGTTCTTTGCCAAAACAATTCTCAGCTACAACCTTTTCCTACTAGGAGAAGGCTTCAGGCACCCCAACCGATTTGGCTCATATTTGGCAGATCGCTGGTGAACAACGAAGATATTTTGGCTCAGCACAACCCCCCCTCCCCTCCCACCACCCCCCTGTTTTTGAAAAAAATCTACTCCTAAATGTCATGACGCGCAATCGACTCGGAATTAAGAGATTCGATAGATAATTGAAAACTGATGTATATATAGGGTCCGCTAATGCATATTTTCCTAGAAATTGAGGAAAGACACTATTTCGACTGCCACTTATGTACCCGTAAAGTAGTGTTGTTAAGGAAAAGCGCCGCTGGTATGTCGACCAAGGCATCTGGCTCGCAAACAGGGAACCTGTGTCCCATTTCTAGTTTCATTCCGAATTTTTTTTTTATTTGGAGTTTTTTTGCTCTTCGAAACTGGTAGGAATAGGAAGGTTAAGAAGAGAAGTAAATCAATAAGGAATAATAACGAAGTAGGCAAATGAAACGACTTGGATTAGTAATGATCAAAATTTTAGGCTTCATTGTATGAGACCAATTTCGAGTACGATTGCTGCGAAGAGAAGCATTCGGTGCACGTTATCGCATATGGGAGAAAAATTAACCCTTGTCGCAGTTGGTAGTAAACATAAAATAACATGTTCGTAGACGGCGCAGTATCCAGTGACAGCGAATGGAAAATTGTTGCATAAAGTTGACCTGTGCTTAAAAGCAACTAGTGATTAATTTGGTCCTCTGGCTATAGAAGAGGTCAGTCCTTTAACCGAATCATCAAAAAATGCTTACTCCAAATTCAGAAAATAGGAGAATTCAGTTTACAAAACATATCTTGAAAACCTTTTAGAAACATACGTTGCTGATAATACATTTTCGCTGATACTGGATTCCAGGAGTGGACAAACTAATAACATTATGTATGTTATCATGTTTACACAGGGTGATTCAGCTGCCCAAAACGATGTCGTTTTATGCAACCCCACATGACACAACAATATTGTTGGCCAGTTCGTTTTGGAGATGTGAAGCATATTGTTAAAATATCGCAGAATAAGTGGTAAAGGATACGAAGACGTCTTACACCTATTGTACGAATTTTATTTATGAAATCACATTAGCACACTAATGCGGCGAGTCATATATTATTCTTTCTATTGGGTTATATACCGGAATGATGTTACTTCCACGCTCCCCATTTTGATATCCCCTGTTAATTAAGTTGTTTTCGACGGTAAAACACACTTTATAAGGCAAAGTGTCTGAACGATTTACGAAAGATTAACGACTGTAAACGGGATTAGCTTACAGAGATATCCAAAACATGTGTGATTACACCGCTAATTACGCAAAGAAAGATTGGAGACACTTGGATAAGTGTGGCGGAAGTGAGGTATATCTTAGTCTAAAAATACCGTGTCTCTCTTGTCCAATCCTCACTTGCATTTTTTACGGTATAATTCAATTTAGTAACTGTCACCGAAGCTCTGAGAGGGAACTTAGAACTTACATCGATTACGTGGCTGCCGTCTGTCTGGATAACGTTCATGATACAGACGTAGTGCAGGTTGCATAACATATGGGGAAGGGCAGCTGAATCACTCGGTAGACGACGAGGGCCAACCGACTGGCGCAGTAACCACGGTAGAAGCAGTACCGCCAAACTGCACGCCATTGTGCTGACCATGGGATTTTATTTTTATCGCCACGTCAAAAGCTTTATTTCGAGGTTGCAAAATACAGTCTGCTTCTGAAAACCCGGCGGGAATTGCACAACTGAGCGGATGCAATAACGATTCACAGCGTAATTCAAATCAATTTTTCACACCCATTTTTCAGACAGTATTATAGTATGCGTGATATGCATCAATATTATTTCCTGAAAAAGAAATATTTTTTGTTTTCCTTTAAATCATGGAATGGTACGGCGTATTTGTGCGAAGTTAGTCAGATGTTGTTGGTGGTGAGAGTACATTTGCTTCGAATGTTTGTGTTAAGTACCGTACATCTTGTTGTTCGATGGAAACTGATGATATGTAAAAGAGTGAGTTAAAGAGTAATTCCGAAGACGCCATGATCAAATTTTTAATTCTTTACTAATCCAAGTCATTTGAGAAATTTAGCCAGCCGGTGTGGCCGAGCGGTTCTAGGCGCTTCAGTCTGGAACCGCGCGACCGCTACGGTCGCAGTTTCGAATCCTGCCTCGGGCATGGATGTGTGTGATGTCCTTAGGTTAGTTAGGTTTAAGTAGTTCTAAGTTCTAGGGGACTGATGACCTCAGATGTTAAGTCCCATAGTGCTCAGAGCCATTTGAACCATTTGAGAAATTCATTTGTCTACCGTGTTATTGTTCGCTGTTGATTTACTTACCTCATGTACTTCTTATGTCTACCGACTTTGAAATGGATGAAAATAAAAAGTTGCAGAATGAAACTACGAAAACAACACAGGTGGCTTCTGTCTCGGGTTTTTCCGCTGACGTTCCTCTGATGATTTTCCTGACGTTTCGTCAGCACGAGCCGCTGGCATTGTCAAAGCTTCACCCTCCATTGCTGGTGGTGAACTGGAGCCGAGCTCGTGGAGGCAGACTATATGTACTTGGCGCACCAATGTCCAGGGGTTTCTCCGCGGTCATTTCCCGTGCCGTTGCCCTCTTGCTACCTGCAACGGTCGTTCGCTCCAGCACGGGTAACCAGGATCCGTTTACCAGTTTACCATGAGGCTTTCTTCTTTCATGTTGAAGCTATTTTAGTGTTGGTGTATTTCTATAGCTTCCCTGAACAAGCGGGTGTGTTAGCTATTCTCTACTGCCAGAACTCCCCTTTCGTCGAGTTTTACTAAGTGGTCGGTCTCACACAGCGCATGCTCTGCTACGGCCGATTTCTCCACCCGTCCCAACCTGGCTTTGGTGTTTCTATATTTCTGTACACACCCTGTATGCATTCACCTTCGGCGAAATAGGCGAGGACCCAGGCAAGGTCATGAAGGTTTTTAGGATTGTGGGATATTAAAAGTTGCCCCCCCCCCCTACCCTACCATTGTGTGTTCTTCTGACATGGTGGCCAACGCTTCTTCTTCTTTCCTTGGATGCAGAAACCATTATGTGGCAGGGCTGAGAGGTGCTTGTCGAGGTGGAACGTTTCCTGGATAGGCAGACTTCTACAACGAAGGTCTCCTCCAATCATCTATCGTCAGAGAAAAATGTTTCGCATTGAACGGTGAACAATTAGAGAACAACTAACACCATCATCGTCGCAGCTTAATGTTTTCGAGGCGTCAATGAAAATTCTGTTACTGTCTCTTGTAAATTATTTACCGGGTAACGCTATCACTTCACTTTTTGTGTGTTTGTGGACGGCGCCGTAATTCACTGGATGATGTGACATTCGGCAGATTTTAAGGAAAATTGGCGCCAGCTCTCTACGTCAATGACCTATTCTCAATAAATTCTGGAATTAATCTGAAAGAGCCTGCATTGTTTCACTAGAGTAAGAGCGATAACGCATTAGAATCAGTAGCAACGTTTAAACACCTGAAACATGTGTTCTGCAGTAAACAAAGTGGATCGACTAGTGCAAAAGATAATGTCAAAAAATGAATTACTGAACCCGTTCTGGAGAGATTTCTCTACGGAGGAAATAGCTCGTACGTTAAGTCTACTGTATACATGTCTTATGTCCATATCCGTTGGACTGAGTTCTCAGAAGAAATGTGTTATTGGTGATAAGGCGATTTCAGAGGTACCAGAGTGGTGTACAAGGCAACCAATTGTGACTAGCCTCACATCAGGTCAGATTGGCTAAATGGCTCGAAGAAATTCAAAGATTACGAAATGGACTCGAATTTTACGAGTCTGGGTCGGCTTCTGCTGTTTGTAAAAAATGAAAATTTGTCTCGCACCTGGTCTCGAATACGAATATCCCACTTATCTCGAATGGCCGCCTAAATCGCGTCGGCTATCCGAACACGCCTCCTGGACCGACCCAAACTTCCCTATGTTTCGAAGTCCACAACCCTTATACTCGCGCATTTCATGATTCCCACATAGTGAAACGTCCCCTTAGAAAAATTATAAATGACTGTGCTTAAACTGACACACAATATTTTTAACGCAACGCAATCTGACTTTCAAAAATCCCTACTAAAGAATGGCCCTGACTAACAATAACCTATACCTTTCATGAATCACTTACCTCACAACATTCTTCGTTACTCAAACTATTGCAATACAGAGTGCGCCAATACTGCCAGTTGAATAAAAGTTTCTAACTACTGAAGGCACTAAATACTGATAGGCATAGTTAGCAAATGAAAGATCTTGATAGAGAACAAACAATGTATTTACCTTAATAGTGTTCAAAAGTCATAATATATATATATATATATATATATATATATATATATATATATATATATATATATATATATATCAGTTCATGACATCCAGTCTTACAAATTTACTGTCTCTGATGGACACACGTCCAGATCATCCGCTCTCAAAACTTTGCCATCTCTCTCCCCACATCCACCACTGCTGGCGGCTCACCTCCAACTGCGTAACGCTACGCGCTGTTAACAGCCAACTGCCCAACACTACAGTAGCAAATTCCAACAACGCAAACCAGCCACAGACTGCACAAAGCACAGTGATTTTCATATAGAGCGCTACCTGGCGTTACCAACATAAAAACCTAAACAGCCTACTTACAATAGGTAGAGATGAATATTTTTTTCATCTAACTTTAGCCCGTCGATATATCATTGCAGGTTACAATGTCTGTGTTTGTACAGTGTATGTATCTTCAAATTACGATGTCATCCAGACATATGCGCATGTCTGAAGCACATTGTGTTGTGAAGATACAGGCACTTGTATAAACGCAAACTTTATAGCCATCAATGAAATTCAAAGACGAGTTGTACTTTCTGTTACAAATATAATTAGCCTTTGCTATGTTCCAGTGGTGTAGTCTGCACGAAGTCGTTCGCACAGGCAACATCCGTGGTTGCTCTTTGTGTGGGGGCGAATAATACTATTACTGGATACCCTCCGCCACACGCGGAATATGAACTAAGGTATAGAGCCTGGTTCGTTTTAGATCAACAAATGAAATGCGTCCTTTAGGAACAACTCATTTAGCAACGTTTCTCTTTTTCTTGTAAGGTCTACGATACATTTGTTTTGTAACATCAATGGCCATCTTGTTAAGCTCATGGTTTAGTGCATTACGTTTGCAGGTTACCTCTGTATTATCTTCGGTAGAGTTCAGGACAGTCTCCTTTGTTTATGAGGTATGTTTGCTTGTTAGAACGCGGTTGAGGGAGTAGGTACTGTCCTTATTAGCATGGCATACGATAGGTTGCTCTCTTCGGGACGTGCTGGTCACGCACGTCGCTGCTCCCAGTGGTCTACAGGCGGTATGGTCTAGGGCGTACCTCACCGGAGCCATTAAAGGCGCTGTGCAGTGTTCAGGGTAATTAGGAAATACCGAAAAGCAACCGGTCTCTGGCAAAACCATATTAAGGTGTAGCGTTGTTAGTCTCTACAGAAACATTCGCAACGTTGGTAATTAATGGGTGATTTTGGCTTTCTTCGACGTATACAAGGAAAGAGAGGAAAAAGAAACTGTAGACGTAGGTTACTACTGCAGAAGGCATGAATAGCAATTAAACACGTAATTTATCACGTGCAGCACATTTTTACAGCATTGTGTGAAAATATAGATGAATCAGTTTTAGGTTTTACAAGACAGGTAAAAAATTTATATAATAGTGTGGGCAGAGTGAACTGTAGGTATCCGAGGTTTAACTTCTTTTTCATATTTGATAAACAGAGCTCCATAAAATGGGAAAACTCGAAATAATGGTATCTCAAAGAAACATCTGTAAAATGACAGGTAACTTTTTCAATGTCTAGAGGACAAAAAGACTCAAGTAAAAAAATTTTGGAATAAATTTGGTTTTTGTCATATCTCTGCTGGGTTGTGATGCTTCAGAAGTAGAAAAAATCAGGTGAGTACTTATTTTATTGCAGATCTGCAGATCTCCAATAACAACCGAAGCTGGCACAACATTACAGTCCTCTGCTACATTAAATTGGTTACACTGACTTAACTTTACCTGTCCTTCAGATGCATGAGTGTCCTTTTCCTCATTACTAACCACACTTACCTCATCATTAACCACACTTACCTCGTCATAATGCTCACAAATATGAACTTCATTATCACATAGCTTCACTACTTCACTTGAAATAATCTCGACGAATACCTGATACTCACCTACAGCATTAATCTCACCATTACTTACCTCCGTACTACTCCCAATAACATCATTAGCTTCCATATTTTCATCAAAATCAAAACTTTCCTCATCATGCATCCTACCCACAGTCACATTAAGTTCCATCTCTCTCTCTCTTCACATAACTTTTCATTTTCATAAAATAACTTATTCAAATCAGAGCTGCAATGTTTGTCAGATACTTCAGAATTACATAGATTATCATTCTTTACCCAATTATAAAATTCTGCCACAATTGCAATATCCTCATCTGGCTTGTTCTCAGAAGTAGTTACCTTACTGCTGTCAACATTATTATTTTCTCTTATTGTATCCCAAAATTTCTGATCAAAATTTAAAGTATTAATTTGGTGTTGAACATGAGTGTCTGTTATTTGTGGTGTGTATTTGTTTTGTCTTTCACTGTTTTTATTATAATAATAAGTTACATTTGTCCTTCTTCCTCTATCTGTAAATCCCCAGTTGTTATTGTAGGTCCTATTGTGATTACATTTTCTCGCCCCAAAACTGCGGACCCTCACTGAGGTGGTCCGGAGTTTTCCTGCCTGTTTTCTCTGTTTGATCTCCAATTTTGTTCCCCCCTATTTCTGTCATCCCATCTGTTTCTATTTCCAAAATTTCTATCCCTGTCTCTGTCATTACTATTATGATCCCTATTGTTTCCCTTGTGTTGTTCATATCTATTGTCTCTGTATTCTCTTCTCTCTCCATACCTGTTTGAATACCACCCCCCCTGTTGGTGTTCATCATTGTTAAAATTTTGCATATTCCCTCTTTCTAATGCCCTATCCAATTTATCCACATATTTTAAAAATTCTTCCACAGAATCATCAGGCCAAGGAACTAAATCCCACTGCAATTTTTCAGGTAGCCTTCTTTTCAGCCCATCTATTTGTGTCATTTCATCAAAAGGTTTATCTAAATGTATTAATTTTCTCAATTGATCTTTACAAAATGCTTTCATGGTGCCTACTCTCCCTCTGAAAATAGGTCCATTTAAAAATTCGGATTTAATTCTCCCCTGTTTCGATTCTGACCAAAATTTGTTTAAGAAGCTTCTCTCAAAATTTGCAAAGGTTTCCCACTGATCGAAATTTTGGTTAGCCCAGGGTAGGGCCTCCCCTTCAAGAAATTTTTTGACAAATTTAATTTTTGAATTATCAGACATTCCTGGCACAAAATTGTCCTTGCAATGGCGCAAAAAATCAACTGGGTGTAAATTATCACAAGGAAAAGTTTTCACTGACCATGATGGTCCATGACTGTACAAATTCTTGTAAGCAACATATTCTTCAACTTGATTTATTTTAGTTTTCAATGTGTCTAATTTATTGGTAAGATTTGATTCTAAACTGTCAACCTTTTTCTCAACACTGCATTAACACTGTTTACTTTCAACTCATTAAATTTTTCATCTAGTGATTCATTTTCATTTTGAAGTTCCTGAATTTCCCTGGCTCTGTTACTATTTTCAGCAATGAATTCATTTTCAAAAACAATTACTTTTTTCTCCACATTGTCTACCCTCGATTCTACCACCTTTACGTTACCTTACAGTGTATTTTTGACCTCAGTTAGTTTTTATTGCATTTAATTGCTTATTCAAATTCTCCCCTAACTTTTTGTCAATTTGAGCCCTCATTTCCGATTTTAAATTATTTATGTTTTCATTCTGCTTACTCAGAAGCTGCAGCATTATTTCAATCCTATCGAGTTTCTGATCCTCCCCCACTATTTCTTCCCCTGCATTAATTTTATCCATTATTGACTGTTAACAGAAAATGAACCACTAGAAATGACAATGCCAAATTACAAAATTCGTTAGAATTTTTACTTAACTTATAGCTGAAGTCTTCTCCGTCGGAATCCAGTTGTAGTGTTTATTTTAAATCCTTTGTCGTCCCATTGTTTTTTGCCTCCATTTTTCGTCCTGTGGGTGTCTCCTTTTGATTGTCACGTTTTTTACGATATTTTTCATAACAGATTCACTGTGTACTTTTCCTGAAACACGTCTACAGTTAATTTTTTGAATATTTAGTGCTGCCTATCACGGCAAGAGCACCCACGTTCTAACAACCCTACCACAACAAAGGTCAGATTTTAATAACAATTGTGGTGTTGCTCACGCTGCTAAATACTGCATTTTCGGGCAACAACAGTCATATTATGTAGCAGGTGTCATTAGAACACAGTTAATAGTCATTTCATGTAATAATGAAAAAACTAGGCACTCATCTTTTTGTGTTTCCCACGCTGGTCTCGTTGTATAATCATGGCTCAATCGTTGAAAATCTAGGTGGTTATGATTCCAAGCTCGGATGCAAAGAGGCCTAGGTTTTATTCTGCTATATTCAAAAGTTATGTAGATGCGCTTCACAAACCATTCTTGGAGATTAACCTTACAAAGTTAGCACAATGGTGATGTAAAAAAATAATCAGCACACCGAAATTAAGTTACACTTCCTTTTAAATGCTTTTATTGCAATATCACGTAAACACAAAACATCACTTCACAATACAAAACATACTTGAAAACATCTTCCTCACAGTCACTGTTAAAGTTCACATTTTATAAGCTGACTACGTTATGCGTCTTTCCAAGATGACGTCCAACACTTGACTTTTTCAAGGTCCGACTCTCTAACAAGTTAACAACTAACTAATAATAATCGCTTACGCGCCCAAAAATCACGACTTACAAGTAAATCAAAGATCATAGTGACAAAAGAAAGAATACACATAAGAATAATATCATTGCAATATAAACATATCGATGTATCAAAAGTGAAATCAAATTTGAACGTTGTCTCAGAAATATGTTAAGTAGTTAACAGAAATACAGTAGAATATTACTGGTATCGAGAGGTTCAGTTGAGGTACCATAATGGTTACGTAATTCAAGTACCATTACAAACTATTGACAAGTACACTACAGGACATTAAAATTGCTACACCAAGAAGAAATGCAGATGATAAACGGGTATTTATTGGACAAATATATTATACTAGAACTGACAAGTGGTTACATTTTCACGCAATTTGGGTGCATAGATCCTGAGAAATCAGTACCCAGAACAATCACCTCTGGCCGTAATAACGGCCTCGATACGTCTGGGCATTGAGTCAAACAGAGCTTGGATGGCGTGTTCAGGTATAGGTGCCCATGCAGCTTCAACACAATACCACAGTTCATCAGAGTAGTGACTGGCGTATTATGACGAGCCAGTTGCTCGGCCACCATTGACCACACGTTTTCAGTTGGTGAGGGATCTGGAGAGTGTGCTGGCCAGGGCAGCAGTCCAACATTTTCTGTATCCAGAAAGGCCTGTACAGGACCTGCAACATACTGTCGTGCATTATCCTGCTGAAATGTAGGGTTCGCAGGGATAGAATGAAGGGTAGAGCGACGGGTCGTAACACATCTGAAATGTAACGTCCACTGTTCAAAGTGTCGTCAATGCGAACAAGAGGTGACCGAGACGTGTAACCAATGGCACCCCATACCATCACGGCGGGTGATACGCCAGTATGGCGATAACGAATACACGCTTCCAATGTGTGTTCACCGCGATTTCGCCAAACACGGATGCGACCATCATGATTCTGTAAACAGCACCTGGATTCATCCGAAAAAATGACGTTTTGCCATTCGTGCACCCAGGTTCGTCGTTGAGTACACCATCGCAGGCGCTCCTGTCTGTGATGCAGCGTCAAGGGAACCGCAGTCATGGTCTCCCAGCTGATGGTCTGTGCTGCTGCAAACGTCGTCAAACCGTTCGTGCAGATGGATGTTGTCTTGCAAACGTCCCCATCTGTTGACTCAGGGACCGAGACGTGGCTTCACGATCCGTTACAACCATGCGGAAAAGATGCCTGTCATCTGGACTGCTAGTGATACGAGGCCGTTGGGATCCAGCATGGCGTTCCGTATTACCCTCCTGAACCTACCGATTCCATATTCTGCTAACAATCATTGGATCTCGACCAATCCGAGCAGCAATGTCGCCATACGATAAGCTGCAATTGCGATAGGCTACAATCCGACCTTTATCAAAGTCGGAAACGTGTTGGTACGCATTTCTCCTCCTTACACGAGGCGTCACAACAACGTTTCACCAGGCAAAGCCGGTCAACTGCTGTTTGTGTATGAGAAATCAGTTGGAAACTTTCCTCATGTCAGCACGTTGTAGGTGTTACCGCCGGCGCCAACCTTGTGTGAATACTCTGGGAAGCTAATCATTTGCATATCACAGCATCTTCTTCCTGTTGGTTTAATTTCGAGTCTGTAGCACGTCGTCTTCGTGGTGTAGCAATTTTAATGGCCAGTAGTGTATATAATTTTTGGAACTGGATGTTACATGAATAAGGTAAAATTTTCTAAATACATTGTTTGCTCTTCAACAAATCTTTATTTTGCCAACTATATGCCTCCTAGTAGTTTGAGTCTATAGTAGTTAGTATTTTTTTATTTAGGTGCCTGTAGTTTCTGCTTGCTGTAATTACTGCAGTTCGCGTTATGAAGATTTTCTGTGAGGTAAGTGACTTATGAAGAAGTATGGCTTGTTGTTAGGATTTCTTGCAATACAGGGCCATTCGTTTGTGTTAATTATTGGAAGTCATGTTGTCGCTGTACAGCAGTCAATAACGCTGTGCTTGTATATAGTGAGTAATAAATGAAGAGGTTAAGATTGAGTTGTCTTTGTCAGGGAAAATTCTGTAGGTCAGTGTTTAAATGAAAAAAAAAATTAAAGACTTAGATTCATCATGAATCCTGTAGTGCTGTCCATAAATCCGTAAGAGTTCAAGGGGGTGGAGATCTCTTCTGAACAGCACGTTACAAGGCATCCCACACATGCTCGATTATGTTCATGTCTGGAGAGTTTGGTGGCCAGCGGAAGTGTTTAAACTGAGAAGAGTGTTCCTGGAGCCTCTCTGTAGCAATTCTGAACGTGTGCGGCGTCGCATTGTCCTGTTGTAATTGTCAAAGTCCGCCGGAATGCACAGTGGACATGAATGGATGCAGATGATCAGACAGGATGCTCATGAACGTGTCATTTACCAGAGTCGTGTCTAGACGTATCAGGGGTCCGATAGCACTCCAACTACACACTTCCTACGCCATTACAGAGCTTCCACCAGCTCGATCAGTCCCCTGCTGACATGCAGGGTCCAAGATTCATTAGGATGTCTCCATAGCCGTACACGTCGATCCGCTCGATACAATTTGAGAAGAGACTCGTCCGACCAGGCAACATGTTTGGAGTCAACAACAGTCCAATGTCAGTGTTGTCGGGCCCAGGCAACGCGTTAAGCTGTGTGTGATGCAGTCATCAAGGGTACAAGAGTGGGCCTTCTGCTCTGTAAGCCCACATCGGTCATGCTTCATTGAATGGTTTGCACGCTGACACTTGATGGCTCAGCACTGAAATCTGCAGCAGTTTGCGGAAGGGTTGCACTTCAGTCACGTTGAACGATTCTCTTCAGTCGTCGTTGGTCTTGTTCTTCCAGGATATTTTTCTGGCCGCAGCGATGTTAGAGATTTCATGTTTTATCGGATTCCTGATATTCACGGCACACTCGTGAAATGGTCGTACGGGAAAATTCATGCTTCACCGCTACGTCGGAGATGCTGTGTCCCATCACTCGTGCCCCGACTATAACAGCACGTTCAGCAACACTCAAATCTTGATAACCTGCCAGTGTAGCATCAGTAACCGATCTAACAACTGCACCAGACACTTGCTGTCTTATACAGGCGTTGCCGACCCTAGCGCATATTCTGCCTGTTTACATATCTCTGTATTAGAATACGCATGCCTATACCAGTTTCTTTGGCGCTTCGGTGTATTTCCATATCTAATGCGTTAGGAACGGGATGTCGGCAGAAAAGGTCAAACAATTAAGAAAAGCATAAGACTGATCTTATTATTAAGTGCTGCTTACACAGATTGTTGAATATGAGCGCCGGAGACGTCTACAAGATGCTGTACAGAACCGGATTTGCATACACATGAACGTATTTGAATTTCTACCAAGTTTCGCTGCCGTACGATAATTACAGCCAACACTGGACCTCTGTGAGTAACTGCACTTTAATTTCAACCACCCGGTAATTTTATGGAGATATATGGCAGCAAATGCCTACGAATACGTTGCGCAATATCCTAAATTACGCTCCAGTGTTTTGGAGGCGCAGAGTAGAGCTGGCGTCCGAAGCGTCGCAGATGCTTTCCACTGGGTTCAGATCAGGTGAATTTAGTGGCCAATATGTCATCGTGACTTCGCTATCATGTAGCTCGAACCACGGTAGCGCTATTCTGGCCTTTCGAGACGAACAGTTATCCCACGGGTAAGATTCCATCAACGTCGGGGCATTGTAGTGTGTCGTATAACTGACGTCTAATATTATTTTAATTTATTTCAAAATTAGGAGATTATCCAACCTTTCTTTCTGGGTTGTATTAATATATCAAGAGTGTCAGCTATAAATTCGTCGCAACAAAGAGAAATGTAGCCAGCATTAAACAATATCTCTGCGAATTCTCGAATTATGGGCAGAATTGCACGTTATGATTTGCTTTTCGCTTTAGAAAAATAGTCTAATTTCTGCTCAAGCTAAAAATACTGAGTAGCTTCAAATTTTATGGTTAGGTTTAAAATATTCTGACTGAATACATTATGTACAGCGTGTAACCTATAAAACATCGGACTTCGCAAAGAATTAAACTCTCTGCAGGTTCGTTAAATGGAAGATACAAGTAATGACTATTAAAGCTGGAAATAATTCAATACCGCTACGCAAAACTACACTAACGTCCGCTAATAGAATTACAGCGGCCGCATTTAACTTTAAGGTACTGCCAGATAGTAAAGGATAGGAATTGACGTAAAGCAGACACGTGGCCTCGTGAGAAATCAGAAATTTCAGTGTGCGTGCAGTACTCCGGCCAATAATTGTTACGTCACTTGCGTGTTGTAGAGATGGAACTTGTAACGTAACAGCTTAAACTTCGAATTGGTCAAAGTGGAATCGACGGGTTTGGTTAAAAACTTAATACGCAGGTACAACGTCAGTCGTAAAGTTCTGTCCGATATGCTATGAGGTTGCTAATACTGACGAAGGGGTAGCGTCAGACTTCGCTCCACAGCAGTTGGACAACGTTTTATTTTCCTCAAAGCGGATCTAAAAATGGCTCTGAGCACTATGCGACTTAACTTCTGAGGTCATCAGTCGCCTAGAAGTTAGAACTAATTAGACCTAACTAACCTAAGGACATCACACACATCCATGCCCGAGGCAGGATTCGAACCTGCGACCGTAGCGGTCCAAAGCGGATCTGCAATCTATTTTAGATAATGATCAAACGAATGTGGTTAGAGTTTTAAAGATCTGTGAATTGTCCGGAGTTCTTACCAAGATTTTAGGGAGATGGTTTTAATATTCTCACAGGGTGACTGCCTCGCCCATATGTTACGTAAGTGGTGAGCCAGTGACATGGTCCTTTGCCTTCCTTTTAGCTCCTTTGTAGTTTTACTTGTGTTTTAGTCTCCTGTACAACATCTTTTATTCTTTCCCGTTGTCTTATCCCGTGTATGATCACTTTTTTATAACTTTTTTCCACATTAGTTTCTTTAAATGTGTGTAAGGGTGCTGATAACCCCGCCCTTGAGCACCCGTAAGCACCAAACGCGCTCACACACACACACACACAAACACACAAACATACACACACACGAAAGTAGTTCTTACAGTTACAATGTTGTCTTGGACGCCAACTGCGTGTAGAGTACGCGGTGGATTGTCTGGAGAAGAAGCCGTTATTCTGCACTGCCTGCCATACTGAAACGTCCGCTTAGAACATTTATACATGACTGTGCTTAAACTGACACACAATATTTTTAGCGCAACGCAATCTGACTTTCAAAAATCCCTACAAAAGAATGGCCCTGACTAACATTAACCTATACCTTTCACAAATCACTTACCTCACAAAAATCTTCGTTACTCGAACTACAGTAATACAGCGAGCGCCACTACTGCTAGCTAAATAAAAGATTCAAACTACGGAAGGCACTAACTACTGATCGGCATAGTTAGCAAATGAAAGATTTTAATAGAGAACAAACAATATATTTACCTTAATAGTCATAATATATATAGCAGTTCATGACATCCAGTCTTACAAATTTCAAAACTCCGCCATCTCTCTCCCCACATCCACCACTGCTGGCGGCTCACCTCCAACTGCGCAACGCTAGGCGCTGTTCACATCCAGCTGTCGCTGCCCAACACTACATTGGCAGACAACAATGCAAACTAGCCACAGACTGCACACAGCACAGCCAGTGATTTTCATACAGAGCGCTACGTGGCGTTACCAAGAAGAAAACCTAAACAGCCTACTTACAATACCTCGCTAGCGCTTTCCGTGGCGAGAGCAGTCCGCAAGAATCGCTGTCTTCTTATCACACCATCTGCGTGGTTGAAACGTGTTACCGTTGTAATTAAATGAGATGTCCATTTAATCCTTGATTCTTTGTCACGTACGTCGCGCGAAAAAACCAGCGCAAATGTCAAGTTGGACCGATGCTACATATGGCTGTACATCGTAAATATCCGCTGTCCAGGAACTCAGGACCAAAAATTGAGTAATTTGTTCTTCCAAATAAAGTAAACTAGCTCTTCAGACCTAAATACAGTTTCGGAAACGAGCAACTGTTTCCGAATACCCTGTGTTTGCTTGACTATTAACTTCTTCTTCCAGACTGAATATTTCACGCTGCAACCGAGTGTTCACTGATTTGAAACCTTCTGGCAGATTAAAACCGTGTGGCCGACAGGAACTCGGCAACGGAAGCCAGCCTTTATCCCCTACCGACTGAACTACACGGGCACGACGCATCACCCACGTCCACACCTAAACTTACACCAGGACGTCTCTCATACTACCTAAACGTCGCAAATGCCCATCTCCGCTATGAAACTGCTTCATGTGGTATGCGGGATACATGAGATGGGACGCGAAGGAGACTGTAATAATAATAATGCCAAAGAAGGCAGGAGCTGACAGGTACGAATAGTACCAAACCATTAGTTTATAACGTATTTTATTTCGAGTCATTTTTTCATGATTCCCAAATCTTTGATTGTCGGTCGAGTTAGACTACAGATATTTTCTTGCGCGTAGTTCAAATCTCGTATTTGTTATACTCGCTGATTACTAGAAACGAGCTGAGAAACCCTGTGTTGCCTCCGTTATTCATTTGTAGCTGTGCCCGTTGCATTTATTTTTGACTTATAAGGCTTCTTTGTGTTCAGCGTTTGAAGTAGCATTATTTGGGACATGAACGAAAAGCTTGTCTGCTTCATTGATACGGCAGAGAGCTACGTAGAGCTGGTCATGCGCAAAGCAAGTGAGTTTATGCTCCACACCCGGAGCACACAGCGTTTAGATTTGTCCTTTGTGTTCATAGCACAACGTAATCTTACCGGGAATTGTACACGTTTAAAGTGAAATGTAAACTGCTAGGAATAAGCAGGATTCGGGATGTACAAAACTCGTCCGCCTATACCACTCCCCATCAAAATTTACGCTTCTATTATGTTACGTCCGGGAGAAGCAACTTTAAGCCTCCTTGAGCGAAGGATTCTGTGAAATGATAAAATGCGTAACCTCCCTCAATATCACATCTCGCTTTCGGAAGGAGTTTCCAGAGAGCGAGATAAGGGCGACCGATAGTGTGACGGTCGAAACAACTCGAAATTTTTTTTGTTACGAATTAAAATGTATATACATAGAAGAATTATTGCGCAAAATATTATGCATGAACTCCAAAAAGTAACGATTTGCGAACGTTTGAAGCCGAGCGTGCACGGCACGACTCGGCCTTAGAGAACCGATAGCGCGCTCACGCTCCCTTCGTAGCGCTCGTGAGATGTTTACGGCTGATTCTAATGGTGCAAATGTTTACCATATATAATGCTATTTGGGCCACACTACTTCACAGAAGTTCATCGGATGATAATCCTCAACGTCACTTCTGTCCTTCTGTGTTCCTGGCGAGCAAGCCTGCTGCACTTGGCAGCGCACTAAAGCAAACGGTGAATTGGAAAGTTTAAGACACAAAACGCCATTGCCACAAGTCGTTATCGACGCAGTCACCCCTATTTGTACCGATTCAAGTAAACCTGCTTTGCTGGAGCGTTGTTTGTGCCGTTTTATTCAAAACGTGAATGAAATTATCAACAGTCTCATTTCGAGATACGCTCCAAAAATAACATTCAGCCGAAGCGAAACTGTTAACGTTGCTTCAAATTTGGGCGGCTGTCTGTTCGATATAGGCTTTACGGCATTAATGCACGTGGTAAATGGCCTTCAAATCAAAATCGGCGATGAAATGCGTCGATTCTGTGAAGATAGAGACGCCAGTGGCGATGCGCTGAGCGACAAAAAGGGCTTTGAGGGCAAAAATGAGGGCTTAACAGGTCATAGTAGCAGAAAGCGGCCTTGCACTAGTCATGGCGATAATTATTATGGGCCAGGCATCGATTATATCCCGTACCTTTGTCCCTTTTTTAATATGATGAATACTTGTCAACTTTCAAACGCGTTTTTCTTAAAACCATGTTTTTCGGCATGGTTGTCGTCTATGTGGTCTATGGTGGGCTCGACGATAAAACTGTGATTTATTTGAACTGACAGGTATCGCCGTGAATGAATGAATGATGCAGTTTCATAAATTTATCGGTGATTCCTGAGAAAATCTAAAAAAAACAAGCGTTTTTAACCATTTTTTTGCCATCAGCAGCGGATCGAACCCCAGTCGCGGATTCAGCAAATGGCTGAAATTTTCATGATGTATATCTACGACTGCGATCTCGAACTACCTTGAAAATGTTCTTGATATCTTTATCTGTTTCCAACATACTGAGGTTCAAAGTTACACTACTTCATGATGACGGCTATACCCGTGATATCCACTGATTTATATTGACCGGTATACCTGCGATGAATGAATGAATGATACGTTTGTGTAAATTTTGAGGGTACAATTCGTCAAAAGTTTATTACCTGTAGGCTTAAAAAACTGTTGAAAACATGATTAATTGGTAGAAAACCAAAGTCGCAGATTCCAAGATGGCCATGCACAGCAAATGGCTGTAATTTTTATGATGTATTTCTAAGATTACGATCTGGAACATCTTTGAAAAGTTCCTAGATATGCTTTCCCGTTTACGAGATAGAGAGTTTCGAAATTTCCGTACTTTTGCAAGTAAAATACGGACATAAAATGCGACGTGAGACGAAAGGGTAGTTTATAAAGCGACATAGCAAGAAGAAATATGATATAAGTGTTTTTGTTATTGTCACAAGGGTTCTGAAACTCCACTTTGTAGTACTGAAGCACAAGCACAATTTTTCTGCACATAAAATCCGGACCGAAATGTAAAATTAGTATGACACTATTTCAATTTCACACAAGTGGACTATCAAACTTTTAGTTAACCATCAAGTTCTTTTCATATTAGCATCACGCCATGGTTTTGCAGGGAAAAGGAGGCAACCAGCGGAAAATTGCTCCAATCGGAGCACAGAAAAGACGAATATGATCCTCTTTATTAAAAGACTCTGACTGAAAAATTGAGTGCTAGTTGCCTCATTCTACCTTCCTCGGCACGTTTACAAATTTTCGCAAAAATATTGGCATGCAAACAAATTCGAGCTTTCTTATGCCGAGAGAGAAGGAGACAGTGGCAACAGGAAAGAGATGGAGAAGTAGCAAACAGCGGAAGACAGTAGACAGTAGTTGCAAGTATATAAAGAGCGAAGGATGCAATGGCAGTATGAGAGAAAGAGAGGGACACAATGGCAATGGAACATAGCAGACATTAAGACAACAGTAGTAGGAGAAGAGTGAAGGAGATAGTGTCAGTGGGAGAGGTATAAAGAGAAGGAGGAAGTGGAAGTGGGTGAGAGCCAAAGATAATGAAAGACAAAGTCTGTGACAATGACAATGGGGAAGAGAGAGATCAAGACAGTGAGAATAGGCAGCAGCAGTGAAAAGGAATGAATGAGACGTTAGCAGTAAGAGAGAACATGAGGGAGACAGTGAGAGCAGACAGTAGTAGTAGGACAGAACGAAGGTGACTGTGGCTATGAGACAGGGGACTGTAACATTCTTACTGCCACAAAGAGATAATGACAATGAGTTGGACCGAATGAGTGAGTGAGAATGGGCAATTGGGACAAGATGAGCCTGACAGACTTACAGCGATGGACTACTGGGTGTGAGCGAGTTACATTTAAAGCAGTCACCACACGAACCGTCCATCGAACGTCAACATTGCGGACTTTCAAATAAAATGAAATGGTGTGGTCCTCAACTACGTACCCTCAGACTCAGAGTTGAAATATTAAAAGTTTTGGCTGGTTTCGCTGTCTAGGGGTTGGGATCCGTAGTTGCCACATTACAAGCCAAATACTGCTGAGTCTACAGTATACAATATGAATATACACATGAATCGAATGGTCGAAGGTTCCTATCACTCGGCAATTGCGAATTTTGAATGTAAAGTAGAAATTTATAAATGAAAGATTGCAATTAAATAAAATCTGCAGGTACTACTTTTAACGACTTCAAATGATGTGTACGATAGCAGAAGTACCTTTAAGAATGCCGTTTATTACTGCAAACACTTATTGGTGTCGATGATCCACCAATTAAATAAAATATAAGTTGAATAACAGGGAAACAATAGATTCCTACTACATGTAATTAGTTATGAACAACAACATAGTTCGTGACATATTCACTTCCAAACGCATACTACATCTTCACTGCAGAAGCCACGGAAATCTCACCAGTGCAAAAGTCGGCACTACGAAATATTTCTACCTCCCGCGACCACTCGCAAAACTTCACTGTCCACGTAGTTCCCGCGACTGCCCGCCGCGCTTCTACATCTACATCTACATACATACTCCGCAATCCACCATACGGTGCGTGGCGGAGGGTACCTCGTACCACAACTAGCATATTCTTTCCCTGTTCCACTCCCAAACAGAACGAGGGAAAAATGACTGCCTATATCCCTAATCTCTCGTATCTTATCTTTGTGGTCTTTCCGCGAAATGTAAGTTAGTGGCAGTAAAATTGTACTGCAGTCAACCTCAAATGCTGGTTCTCTAAATTTCCTCAGTAGCGATTCACGAAAAGAACGCCTCCTTTCCTCTAAAGACCACCCGAGTTCCTGAAGCATTTCCGTAACACTCGCGTGATGATCAAAGCTATCAGTAACAAATCTAGCAGCCCGCCTCTGAATTGCTTCTATGTCCTCCCTCAATCCGACCTGATAGGGATGCCAAACACTGGAGCAGTACTCAAGAATAGGTCGTATTAGTGTTTTACAAGTGGTCTGCTTTACAGATGAACCACATCTTCCCAAAATTCTATCAATGAACCGAAGACGACAATCCGCCTTCTCCACAACTGCCATTACATGCTTGTCCCACTTCATATCGCTCTGCAATGTTACGCCCAAATATTTATTCGACGTGACTGTGTCAAGCGCTACACTACTAATGGAGTATTCAGACATTACAGGATTCTTTTTCCTATTTATCTGCATTAATTTACATTTATCTACACTCCTGGAAATTGAAATAAGAACACCGTGAATTCATTGTCCCAGGAAGGGGAAACTTTATTGACACATTCCTGGGGTCAGATACATCACATGATCACACTGACAGAACCACAGGCACATAGACACAGGCAACGGAGCATGCACAATGTCGGCACTAGTACAGTGTATATCCACCTTTCGCAGCAATGCAGGCTGCTATTCTCCCATGGAGACGATCGTAGAGATGCTGGATGTAGTCCTGTGAAACGGCTTGCCATGCCATTTCCACCTGACGCCTCAGTTGGACCAGCGTTCGTGCTGGACGTGCAGACCGCGTGAGTCGACGCTTCATCCAGTCCCAAACATGCTCAATGGGGGGACAGATCCGGAGATCTTGCTGGCCAGGTTAGTTGACTTACACCTTCTAGAGCACGTTGGGTGGCACGGGATACATGCGGACGTGCATTGTCCTGTTGGAACAGCAAGTTCCCTTGCCGGTCTAGGAATAGTAGAACGATGGGTTCGATGAAGGTTTGGATGTACCGTACACTATTCAGTGTCCCCTCGACGATCACCAGTGGTGTACGGCCAGTGTAGGAGATCGCTCCCCACACCATGATGCCGGGTGTTGGCCCTGTGTGCCTCGGTCGTATGCAGTCCTGATTGTGGCGCTCACCTGCACGGCGCCAAACACGCATACGACCATCATTGGCACCAAGGCAGAAGCGACTCTCATCGCTGAAGACGACACGTCTCCATTCGTCCCTCCATTCACGCCTGTCGCGACACCACTGGAGGCGGGCTGCACGATGTTGGGGCGTGAGTGGAAGACGGCCTAACGGTGTGCGGGACCGTAGCCCAGCTTCATGGAGACGGTTGCGAATGGTCCTCGCCGATACCCCAGGAGCAACAGTGTCCCTAATTTGTTGGGAAGTGGCGGTGCGGTCCCCTACGGCACTGCGTAGGATCCTACGGTCTTGGCGTGCATCCGTGCGTCGCTGCGGTCCGGTCCCAGGTCGACGGGCACGTGCACCTTCCACCGACCACTGGCGACAACATCGATGTACTGTGGAGACCTCACGCCCCACGTGTTGAGCAATTCGGCGGTACGTCCACCCGGCCTCCCGCATGCCCACTATACGCCCTCGCTCAAAGTCCGTCAACTGCACATACGGTTCACGTCCACGCTGTCGCGGCATGCTACCAGTGTTAAAGACTGCGATGGAGCTCCGTATGCCACGGCAAACTGGCTGACACTGACGGCGGCGGTGCACAAATGCTGCGCAGCTAGCGCCATTCGACGGCCAACACCGCGGTTCCTGGTGTGTCCGCTGTGCCGTGCGTGTGATCATTGCTTGTACAGCCCTCTCGCAGCGTCCGGAGCAAGTATGGTGGGTCTGACACACCGGTGTCAATGTGTTCTTTTTTCCATTTCCAGGAGTGTATATTTAGAGTTAGCTGCCATTCTTTACACCAATCACAAATCCTGTCCAAGTCATCTTGTATCCTCCTACAGTCACTCAACGACGACACCTTCCAGTACACCACAGCAACATCAGCAAACAGCCGCACATTGCTATCCACCCTATCCAAAAGATCATTTATGTAGATGGAAAACAACAGCGGACCTACCACACTTCCCTGGGGCACTCCAGATGATACCCTCACCTCCGATGCACACTCACCATCGAGGACAACGTACTGTGTTCTATTACTTACCTCATCCAACCCTCACTTGTGTCCGGTGTGACCCGATGCTCCGTCCCCACTTCCATACAATCTCCCCATTAACGAGCGCTGCGATTGGCTAGAGCGCTCCCGCCATTTCTCGAAGACAATGCATACTCACAAACATGTTGAAACACATACGAAATACTCGATTTACATTTAAATAACTTGAAATTAAATAAATATTCCTACGGCTGGACCATAAACACCCTCTAACACACGTTATGAAGTACATAAACAAATCAAATAAACGTATATCAAAGGAATAGAAACAAAAGGTAGGCCAGTAGCCTAATGCATCTGTGCTTTCTAATTTAAGAAATGGTTCAAATGGCTCTGAGCACTATGGGACTTAACATCTGAGGTCATCAGTCCCCTAGAACTTGAAACTACTTAAACCTAACTAACCTAAGAACATCACACACATCCATGCCCGAGGCAAGATTCGAACCTGCGACCGTAGCGGTCGCGCGGTTCCAGACTGAAGCACCTACAACCGCTCGGCCATCCGGCCGGTTCTGTGCTTTCTAAAACACAGTAAATATTTAACCAATTTCTTCATGAATAGTATATATCGGATATATACAAAGACATAGAAGAATAAATATATTTATAAGCATGCTGCTACCGTTTTTTCGTGTAACTGTGGAGTACTTATGGCCTGAAGCGATTAATAGTAATCGGTCTTTGACCTCCACTAACTCGTGTACTATTCAAGTTACATGCCTGTAGTTCATACCAGTTTAGGTTTACACTAATAGCTTTCTAAAGACACGTTCATCAACAAAATCGGATGAACCGTTTAGACTTTGGAAATTCGTTGATGGGTGTTACTTGTATAATTTACAGTCAGATACAAAACTTTAAACTTATAAAGATATTGAAAATCTGATTACACCATCAGAATCGTTGTGTGTATAATGGTAATGTACATGTTTCTTTTTAAGGTATCATGATTCGTCTGGCTATTATTAATTTCTACATGAGCTGTGAAATGTCTGCTATTATGGTTTCACAAAGTCTACCATCTTTTCACTCCCGGCATACACATCTCCTTCATCGACACAAAGCACAGTCCTCCACACCACATCAACATGAAAGTCCCAGCCACACAGTTGGACTGGAAAATGCGCTGGGGCTAACCCTCTCGCCCCGGCTAACGTTTGGCACCACGTGGCCGCTGACGAGCAGCTGCCTGCTGAGAGGCCCCCCGCATGGCCACGCCAACTCCGAACTTAGAATATTTTCAAGGTGCCACAACTCGCCCGTTACGTCACACATCCCCACTTATTAACATTCTGGCTTGCCAGAAAGTTCAGAAGTAGCACCCTTTAGTTCATACAAGTACATATAGAACAAATTACAAAGAATAGAATTAAATGGTTAAAATGCCAGGCAAACTGTTAACAAAATTTTTGTAGTGGTTGGGGAGCAGCATGAATTTCGAAATAACTTAAACTAACACAAATTATGATCGAAACGGCATATTAAATAAATGCCTGCATTTCAAATATGAAAAAAAATATTTTTTGGACAAGAAATAAATTTTTTTAAATGCACTTTCACTTATGTGCGATTTTGTAAGCACTTCTTGTGCCACCCACTCAGTGCTAAGGCGCCTTCTTGCACTAATTTTTCCTTCGAACTACACATGCTCACACGGATTTTAGCACAAAGTATTGATCAACTCACATCAGTCTTTTGACCAAGTGCCTCACATAAATCGTGTCTGCCTCTGAATTTCGAGCTTCCCCGTTCATCGAGACAAATCTGTCTACAACAAAAACTGAAGGTAGAAACCCGTCAACAAACCATTTCCCAAACTCAACCAAGATCCTCGCTAAAGATTCCCTCAAGCGGAAAAATATAGTCTAGGAACAAAGCCACAAGGCAAACGACTGAATCACAGTAAGCTCAAATTCCCACAAGTTCTATTTCATTGACTTTAATAAATTCTTCCTACCTCCATGCACCAAAACATGTGTGCACTTACAATAACAATTTTAATACCTTTCAAATTGACCACTAAGTTCTTTGCCACACTCTTATACAAAGTATAAATCAATACATATTTTACTTAAATCCACGAGGTCACTGACCTCCACGCACCCTCAGTGCCTCAACTGCCCCTCTTGCACACTTACAGTGCCACAATACACTAACAAATTACTAATGAATCCCCAAGTAAAACCAATAAAACTATCCCTACAAAACTACTACCACTAATTACAAAATAGAACAGACAAAATAGAACAGCTTTTCATTTTTCCTCTTTCTCTATATACTCTTGACTGCATCCATCAGTTCCTTAATTCTGTTATGCATATCGACTCCCTCACTCCAACCCTCAGTAACTATGGTATGACCAATCTGATTTTCACCCGTTAAAAGTCTTTTAAATTTTACTTGCCTTTTTTCATCCTGAAATTCAAATTATGAGCATTTCCCTACACAGTTACGCAAAGTATTGTATTTGCACAGGCAATAAATTCCTAAATTACCTCCTTTTCAAGACCACTCACTACAAAACATTCTATCTCCAATTTATTTTCTTCACATTTAAATTCTAACAGTATTTGTTGTCTTATTGGCTTACTCATACCACCATCTGCTGATTTTATCTGAACACCAGTGTCTGGGAAGATTACTAGTTTCCTATTTTTGCTCATGTTCATAAAAATTTCTGACACTGCTACACATTACTACCTGAATCTAGAAGTGCATTTGCCATTGCTTTGCCAACTCTAATTTCAATAATTGGCTGCACATTTACCATTTCCATTCGCTCTCAATACTTCTCTCTTAATAAATCATTTTCTACGTCTCGTCCCTTCTCTTTCAATTCTAGCGTACACACGTCCTGTTCTATCCATCCCTCAATCTCATGTTCATCCCAAAATAATTCATTAAATATTTCCTTGGCCCCAAATTAATTCATTCCCCCTTCTAAACCCTTAGCAATTTTAAACATCTCTCGTTTCCATATATGTGGCAGTAACGACCGTAACGTTCTACCGTACCAATGCCAATCAGTCACACTAAAATCATACTCCTCCTCTATACACCAATTCGTACGAACTTCAGTACGCAAACTATCCCCATCCACACTATTTACTTCAGCCCTCTCTTAATTTTCTGTTATTTCTTGCACATATTTCGCCCATTCACTACCCACAGTGTGCACAACTGTACTGTTTTTCGCCTCCAAAATATCGACACTTGCAGTGTCAACAAAATTACACATGAATTCACTGTTAAACACTTTCTTCTTCGTTCTTCTTTTGCTTGTGCGTTTTTCCCGCACTGACGCAGGGTCAGCATGGTTAATCAGATTTGGCAATGTTAATGGAAGGGGTGGCCGGATGCCCTTCCTGCCGCCACCCCGTACCCCTTGGGACGGAATCAGTGTACCCCAGCTGTCTGTGTCTAGTGTAATCCATGGAATAGTGCGAATGTGTTCAGATGTCTGCGAGGCGTGTAACTGAGACGGGACGTGGGGACCAGCCCGGTATTCACCTAGTGGGATGTGGAAAACCGCCTAAAAACCACATCCAGGCTGGCCGGCACACCGGCCTCCTGCGTTAAGCCACCGGGAGGATTCGATCCGGGCCGACGCGCCTATCCCAGCCCAGGAAGCAGCGCATTAGCGTTCTATCGTTCTCGCCTAACCTGGCAGGTACTGTTAAACGCTATCTTCCTGAAATAATACATCGATGCCTAAGCCATCATCACCATAAATATTCATCTCAGCAACCTTATCTGCTGATGCACCATTTAAATCACTACAAAAATTCACATCAGAAACCTTACTTTCCTCCGTCGACAAATTAACTTTACGTGAATTGTGCACAACTTTATCCTCCGCCGCTACATTACACAAATTGCTGCTACCTTGTTGTGCTATTTTGGGATTTCCAGACTTGCTACATTCCGCTGTGATCGAACCAAAATCAGCACACACTGCCATTTCTACGCACTTTTCATCCAGATTAACCACCGCTCATACTTTACATACATTCTCACATTCATACCCTGACAAACGTTTTAGATCCATACATTCATCAATAAGTTTCGTTTCGACTTCATTTGTGACTATAAAAGCGTAAATTCCTTCCTCCGAAGTATCAGTAGTTTTTACATCATTACATAAATTACCATACTCTGTTCCTTTAAACAGAGATCACCTACCTGCACGGATACATTTTTAACTTCAACTGCTGGGAGACCAGTGCTAAACCTCCCTTAGTAACATTGACGCTTTCCGCCGAAACACCATCACCCTCACTTGCAGCTGGCGAGATCAAAGCTACGCCGCCTTCACTAACATCGACGCTTTTCACCCACACTCAAATACTTGCTACTACAACACCTTCCTTACTGTAATTGCTAATATTCGCTAATACCTCTTCAGAACTCTCCACTTTTTGTTGCCTATCTCCAAACCTATCAACATTTCAACCATCTCCTTTTTAACTTCTTTGTGAACCACTGGATCTTTCCATTCATCACCATTCACTCATTCATTCATTAAACATTCATAACTTACATCGTTCCCCACAAATTTATTCCCATTACTTTTACTTAAATCTCTCGCAAATCTCTGCTTCCGCCGTTCGCGCCTGCTTTTATTGAAAGAGCCACCTATATAGCCTTCCTCTTTAACATACTCCATATTATATATTTGTTGCCTATCTCCAAACCTATCAACATTTCAACCATTACCATTATCTCCAGTCCTTTTCATCGCCTGTTCAGATCGCCATCCCCAGACCTGAGATGTGGCAACATCAGTTTCCCGACTGGTTTCTAGGCGATTGCACTTCGTGCGAATTTCCCCCATCAAATCTGTATTCTTTAGTTGGGTCCCATTCACCGAAGTTATCACTCCCGTTCGTTCTCCGATCATTCTGCCCATTCCAGCTACTATCTCACTGAGAATTCCTTTAATTTCTTTCATGATTATTATTTTGGTGATGATTATTTGGATTCCCATTTTGATAACTACCACCCGGTTTGCTCGGAGGTTTGAATTTTAAAGCCCTTTCTAATTTTTCTACAAATTCTAGAAATTCGTTCACGGGATCACATGGACCATGGACAAGATTCCACTGCAAATCATCGGGTAATCGCCTTTTTAACGTGGTAATTTCCGTTAAAGCCCCCAATTGCTGTTTCACATGCATAAGCTAGCCAAGTTCGCCCGTCAGCAGCTGAAGGTATTAATATATAATTCTAATTTCGTTCTAGTCGGCTACAGGTCATCAATCGGACATGTCAGAAGGAAAAGACACCATATCCATATAAGGATATGTATAATACTCTTGTGTAGTAATCAACTATACATTTAACAGGCTATAAATAGAAGGAAAAAACAAAGTTAAATAACAAAGTCACTAAGATGTTGCACAATGTCTCTGACTTCTTTTATGTTTTTTAGGTATGCAGAAAAAACAACAACGAAAGAGCCCCTTAAGCGAAAACAAAACATTTTTGGCGACCACAATATAATGAAAAGAATGAATGAATAGTAGATCCCCGGCGCACGGCTGGCACATGACGGACATGCTGTCTCAATGAATATATCCGTAGTTCCATGTCCCATGTCAGGGTCTTTAACAAGAGCAGTATAAGGTCATCTGTCCGCAGCTTGTGGCCTGCTCCGGATCACGGGGCCCTGGGTTCCATTCTCAGCCGGGTGGGGATTTTCTCCACCTGGAGACTCTGTGTTGTCCTCGTTGTCTCATCATCATTTGGGAAGTGCCGAGACTGGAAATGGAAAGATTTGGAATTTGTACAGGCGCTGATGATCACGACGTTGAGCGCGCTACAAATCAACATTATCATCATCATCATCATCAGCAGCAGCAGGTTATCTTCTCCTGCCTGGTATGCGCCAGTTGTGCAGGGATCCGTGAGAACAGTACCCAAATAACTGACAAAAAGCTGACATTATCAGGAAAGGTTCATCAAAGAGTCATGCCCTTGAAACTTCCTGGCAGATTAAAACTGTGTGCCCGACCGAGACTCGAACTCGGGACCTTTGCCTTTCACGGGCAAGTGCTCTACCAACTGAGCTACCGAAGCACGACTCACGCCCGGTACCCACAGCTTTACTTCTGCCAGTATCTCGTCTCCTACCTTCCAAACT
Source organism: Schistocerca nitens (assembly GCF_023898315.1). Taxonomy (NCBI): domain Eukaryota; kingdom Metazoa; phylum Arthropoda; class Insecta; order Orthoptera; family Acrididae; genus Schistocerca; species Schistocerca nitens. Next base: position 357,865,395 of record NC_064615.1, read on the forward strand.
TTACGGAAGTTCTCCTGGGAACTTCCGTAAAGTTTGGAAGGTAGGAGACGAGATACTGGCAGAAGTAAAGCTGTGGGTACCGGGAGTGAGTCGTGCTTCGGTAGCTCAGTTGGTAGAGCACTTGCCCGCGAAAGGCAAAGGTCCCGAGTTCGAGTCTCGGTCGGGCACACAGTTTTAATCTGCCAGGAAGTTTCATATCAGCGCACACTCCGCTGCAGAGTGAAAATCTCATTCTGGAGTCATGCCCTTCCTGTAAGGCTGTCCAACAGTCGAACAGTTCCTATTTGCCGTCTCGGCAAAGATAGTTAAGTGATGTCATTTGATACACGTCAGAGTGTATGTCATCACTGATGGAAAATACGTGTCTTCTTGGTAGAGTAACATCCGTAGCTTGATCGCGTAAGGCGTAGTTGAAGGTAAAAGGCAAGGATCCGCCATACCACCAGCCACACATCTGCTGAGGGTCCTCACATGAGGCGAAGTTTGTCTGTCAGTATCCATTAGGCGACACAGTGAGCAGATGGGGGAGCCAACCATATCGATATTGTGCAATCGAATCCTTGTCTAGTGTTTCTCAATAACGACAAGGTACCAGGTGGCACGCACCACCGTACCAAGAAAACGACGATGGCGCGCCACACTATGGGCCATAGGGCTGTGAGACAGCGACTCTCAGTAGTGTTCCTGGCGTGGTTCCCCATATTCAGATGATACTATATGTCCCTCGCGATTGGTACTCTGGTGCTGGGGATGTCAGCAGACAAAGTCTTGATATGGGCAGAGATAGCACGGTGTGTGCAGCTGCAATGGCCGAAAGGTGGGAGACAGGCGTCAGTGCTTCAATCAGGAGACCAATGACGTTATTGTGGCCGTTAGTCCACAGCTTAATGTTGTGCTCACATACAACGCCACTCACCTCACATGGATGTTGATAAGCCCCAACCCACCGTCATGAATGGGAAGAGTGAGTGTGTCACACCACGTTCTGAGTAATGGAGAAATAACCAAATGCTGCCAGTAGCCACTGTGTCACCATGGTCGACATTGGGAAAATATGAGCCAGGTGGAGTATTCTGATGCCATGTGGCTGTTGATGAAGGTTTATCGTTGGACCCTATTCGGTGCTCGTAACAAGTGTCTCCTGATGCCCTTTTATACTGCCTGTAGAAGGAGTCTGTAATTAGTCAGCGCTGTGTGGTAGAAATTGCGGGAAAGAGTCTGCCCAGATATTAAGCATGCCCATCGATCTCTGAAACGCTACACTGATCGAGATCAGCGTAGCGTCCGTCCCTACATCTCTCTGAAGTGCTTCCTCCATGTTCTCTGCAAGAGAACTGGTGGTGGTATGTTTAAGGATTTTATAATTCAACTGATGATAGTGTACACATGGGCGCACGTACACTGATACGAGTCACCCCACCTTTATACCCAAGGGCCTCTCTATAAGCTGTACCCCCGCCCTGCCTCTATGTCTCTATGTCTCTCTATCTCTGTTTCTCTCTCTCTCTCTGTCTCTCTCTCTCTCTCTCTGTGTGTGTAAGGGGGGAGGGGGGGGAGAAGTGGCGGGCACGCTGCAGTGCACTGGCCGGCCAATACCGCGCTGGCCGCGTTTCCAGGTCAGCTGCGGTGGCGTCGGGCGGCTGCGACATGTGGTGCGCCGGCCACGGTTCGCCGCTGGCGATGCGTGATACGGTCGGCGGTGCGGCTGCAGCGGGCAGAGGCGCCTCGCCACTCAGCCCTCGTCGCCTGAAGTTGCCTTTAGAAACCTACCCTCGTGTTCTGGTACGTAATACACTACTGGCCGTTGAAATTGTTACACCAACAAGAAATGCAGATGATAAACGGGTATTCATTGGACAAATATATTATACTAGAACTGACATGTGATTACATTTTCACGCAATTTGTGTGCATAGATCCTGAGAAATCTGTACCCATAACAACCACCTCTGGCCGTAATAACGGTCTTGATACGCCTGGGCATTGAGTCAAACAGAGCTCCAATGGCTGCTCATGCAGCTTCAAAACGATACCACAGTTCATCAAGAGTAGTGACTGGCGTACTGTGACGAGCCAGTTGCTCGGCCACCACTGATCGGACGTTTTCAGTTGGTGAGAGATCTGGAAAATGTGCTGGCCAGGGCAGCAGTCGAACATTTTCTGTATTCAGAAAGGCTAGTACAGGACCTGCAACATGCGGTCGTGCATTATCCTGCTGAAATGTAGGGTTTCGCAGGGATCGAATGAAGGGTAGAGCCACGGGTCGTAACACACCTGAAATCTAACGTCCACTGTTGAAAGTTCCGTCAATGCGAACAAGAGGTGAGCGAGACGTGTAACCAATGGCACCCCAACCATCACGCCGGGTGATACGCCAGTATGGCGATGACGAATACACGCTTCCAATGTGCGTTCACTGCGATGTCGCCAAACACTGATGCTACCATCATGATTCTGTAAACAGAACCTGGATTCATCCGAAAAAATGACGTTTTGCCACTTGTGCACCCAGGTTCGTCGTTGAGTTCACCATCGCAGGCGCTCCTGTCTGTGATGCAGCGTCAAGGGTAACCGCAGCCGTGGTCTCCGTGCTGATAGTCCATGCTGCTGCAAACGTCGTCGAACTGTTCTTGCAGATGGCTGTTGTCTTGCAAACGTCCCCATCTGTTGACTCAGGGATCGAGACGTGGCTGCACGATCCGTTACAGCCATGCGGATAAGATGCCTGTCATCTCGACTGCTAGTGATACGAGGCCGTTGGGATCCAGCTCGGCGTTTCGTATTATCCTCCTGACCCCACCGATTCCATATTCTGCTAACAGTCATTGGATCTCGACCAACGCGAGCAACAATGTCGCGATACGATAAACCGCAATCGCGATAGGCTACAATCCGACCTTTATCAAAGTCGGAAACGTGTTGGTACGCATTTCTCCTCCTTACACGAGGCGTCACAACAACGTTTCACCAGGCAAAGCCGGTCAACTGCTGTTTGTGTATGAGAAATCGGTTGGAAACTTTCCTCATGTCAGCACGTTGTACGTGTCGCCACCGGCGCCAACCTTGTGTGAATGCTCTGAAAAGCTAATCATTTGCATATCACAGCATCTTCTTCCTGTCGGTTAAGTTTCGCATCTGTGGCACGTCATCTTCGTGGTGTAGCAATTTTAATGGCCAGTAGTGTACTTTGTCTGTGATTTCCTATAATGATGGTTTTTACTTGGCTTAGTAGGACTTGCCTGATCACTTGTTACGAGGAGGAACTGGAGTCGATATGGAAGAGATACGAGATCCAATATTAAAGTCAGAATATAAAAGAACTCTGGAAGATTTGAGATAGTATAAGGCTGAAAGCATATATAACGTTCCATCGGCATTTTTAAAACCGGTGAGGGAGGGGCAACCAAATGATTCTATGAGACTAGTGACGTAGCGTCATGCTTTCGGTAAAATATCATCTGAACAATTCTGAAGACAGCAGGGCAGATAAGAGCGAAAACTCTCGCACAACTGTTCTTGGAGACAAGCTGCTCACGAGAACGATATACAGAAGAATGGAAAAGAAAATTGAGAGTCTGTTACATGACGATCAGATTGGCGTTAGGAAAGGTAAAGGCACCAGAGAGGCAATTTTGGCGTTGCGGTCGATAATGGCAGCAAAGCTGAAGACCAATCAAGACACGATCATAGTATTCATCGATCGAGAAAAAGGGTTAGACAATGTAAAATGGCGAAAGATTCTGAAAATTCCGAGGAAAATAGGAGTAAGCTTAGGGAAAGACGGGTAATGTACAACATATACAAGAACTAAGAGGGAACAGTAAGACTGGAATACAAAGAACGATGTGTTCGGATTAGAAAGGGTGTAAAATAGTGATACAGTTTTTCGCCCTTACTGTTCAATCTGTAAATGTCGAAGAAGTAATGACGAAAATAAAAGAAAGGTTTAAGAATGGAATTAAAATGCAACGTAAACGGATATCAATGACGAGATTCGTTGATGACTTTCATATTCTCAGTGAAAGTGAAAAAGAATTACACGATCTATTGGATGGAATGAACAGTCTACTGAATACAGAATGTGGACTGAGACTGAAGGTAATGAGATGTAATAGATATGAGGACACTGAGAAACTTAAGACCAAAGTTGGAGATTCCGAAGTACACGAAGTCAAAGAATAATTTTAGCTCGAAAGGAAAAGCACCCATGACGGACGAACCGAAGAGGACGTAAAAGCAGACTAGCATAGGCAAAGAGGGCATTCCTGGCCAGAAGAATTCTAGTGGTGTCCAACGTTGACCTTAATATGAGAAAGAAATTTCTGAGAATGTACGTTTCGAGCACAGCATTGTAATGTAATGGATCATGGACGGTGGGTAAACCGGAACACGAGAGAATCGATGCGTTTGAGATGTGGTGTTACAGAAGAATACTGAAAATTGGGTGGACTGATAAGAAAGGAATATATGGAAAACGCTAACGAGAAGAAACGACAGCATGATAGGACAGGTGTTAACTCATTAGGGAATGACCTCCATGATACTAGAGGAAACTGCAGCGGGTAAAAACAGTAGCAGAAGACAGAGATTTGAGTACATCAACAATATAATCAACGGTGTATGGCACAAGTGTTACTTTGAGATGTAGAGGTTGGCGTAGGAGAGGAATGGAACCAGTCAGAAAGCTGATGAATAATTTAAAAACAATATTTTTCGTCCATTCCCTGCTTCTTGTACTGTACTCCGTGGAACACATGCAAAATGCACATCATTTCTCATTTACATGTTGTTCGAAGGCGTAACACGTAAGTTTGCTTGTAGAAACTGACGGCCTAATTTTATAACAGACGTACTCAAATCTAAAGGTGCTTTCATGAAACCAACCAGGCCACAATTTTACAAATATATGCAACCCAGCTGGACAATAAAATTACTTGTATAACCGTTGATTGTAGACTTCCTCCAAAATAGACGTTATTTCAGTTTTTGAGAAATGTCTCACTTGTATGTCTATTCGAACGAATCTTTACGATACGTTTGACGTGGAGGGCAGCAGTGTTCAGCCTTTACATCTGTATGACGCTGGACAAGCTGCCGCCCCGCCTTACCCTTGCACCACACGAGGGCTTCCTCATACAACACGCGTGGGAGGGGAAACTATTGGTACAAACAGGGTCTGATTTCAGTCATATTGCGACGGAGCGGCACCTCCCAAGGATATTTTTTTGATCTCCCTGGAACAAGGTACACCGGGACGTTTAAAATAGTACAAGTATATTAAATTGCTCTGTAACTATAGTAGATGAAATTTGTTTCTAAGTTATGACCGCTAATATAGGTAACCTTCGTGTCGATTGTCTTTTGTTTACGACTGTAAGAAATTCACTGAGCAACTGAATAACCAAGATAAGTTGAGTTTCGTTCGTATTATAGCGAAGTTGTTCAAGTGTGTTGCCTACTTCTAGTCTTGAACATTAACTTCAGTCAATCCAGTTGTAATACAAGTCAATGAGTACAAGCCGAATGACATTTAAAGTATTTACTAACCATCTAACTCCGTGTGTCATGTCACATCGTGTTTTGTTTTTTCTAACTATTTGGGGCGTCGGATCTGTACGAAACCCCGATGGGCCAGGAGTACCTTCAGCGTCGTTCATCGCTCAATGCTTTATTAATTAGCACTGGACACGCGTTCACAAGACAGCTACAGTGCAAGAGTCTGAACGATATGACTGGTAGCAATTGAAAATATGACGTCATAGTCACCAATACTGCCGATCTGTGTCGGTATGTATCGGGCACTGCTAGGGAGCAAAGTGGCACTGCTACGGAAACAGACGGTAGCAACTGTTCTTCATATTGTATCTTATACTTCACAACAGTATATTGTAAAAATTATTTCTAATTATATTATTTACCACAAGTTTTCAGAAATCGAAACTTGTGGTTTTTATGGCTGGGGATGTGTGGTTTAAGAGGTACGTTTCGGCACATAAAATTTTGCAAATTAAGCTCTGAGTACGAAAACACCTTACTAAAAAGCCTGACGAAGATCATGAAATTTTCTACAGCTCTAAGATCTAGCTGTTACTGCTGTCGTGGTTCTTTTATGTTGAAAAACAATAGTTTGTAAATAAGAGACACACGTTTCGAACATAATTTTCTTGTTCTACACATTGAACATCTTTTTTGGGTGATAGGCGGAGCAATAGATAACACTCGCAAGTTATCGTTTCTCTAGAAACGTATTGAAGGTTAACAAAATTCTCCGGAAGAATCAAGTTCAAATTAAGTGGGACACTGAACTTCTGAGGAATGATGAGGTGCGTTTGAAGTTTCTAATGGCTGTAGATGCGATAGTGAATACCACAATAAACAGTCTGCTGTGTTTCAAATTAGCGATGAAAGCATGAAGTACAAAACTATGTTGTGAAAGACAGGAATAGAGCAGTATGTCTGTTGCAAATGAACTGTGTAGAGAAGCTAAGGCAAACTACCTCAGAAAAAAAATGCGAAGTAATCGAAAAAGAAATGCTCGTCGGAAGGACTGATTCAGAATACAGAAAAGTCAAAACAACCTTGGGGAACATTAAAAGCAGAGGCGTCCTCATTAAGAGAGCAAGAGTAATTTCACTGTGAGGCGCAGAGAAGATAGCGGATAGGTGGAAAGAGTACATTTGAGATCTCTCCGAAGGAGAGAAAGTCTGATGACGTCAGAGTTTAGCAGAGCTTTGGAGAATTTGGGATCAAGTAAGGCACCAGACATACTTAACTAAAAAATAAACTCCGTTCGAACGAACGACAACGACCGAGCGCCGTCTCATCCCCAGTCCACCGGCGTCACTGGATGTCGATACAGAGGGCATGTGGTCAGCACACCGCTTTAGCGGCCGTATGTCAGTTTACGAGACCGGAGCCGCTACTTCTCAATCTACATCTACATCTACATCTATACTCCGCGAGCCACCTTACGGTGTGTGGCGGAGGGTACTTATTGTACCACTATCTGATCCCCCCTTCCCTGTTCCATTCACGAATTGTGCGACTGCTTGTAAGTCTCCGTATTTGCTCTAATTTCTCGGATCTTTTCGTTGTGATCATTACGCGAGATATATGTGGGCGGTAGTAATATGTTGCCCATCTCTTCCCGGAATGTGCTCTCTCGTAATTTCGATAATGAACCTCTCCGTATTGCGTAACGCCTTTCTTGAAGTGTCCGACACTGGAGCTTGTTCAGCATCTCCGTAACGCTCTCGCGCTGACTAAATGTCCCCATGACGAATCGCGCTGCTTTTCGCTGGATCATGTCTATCTCTTCTATTAATCCAACCTGGTAAGGGTCCCATACTGATGAGCAATACTCAAGAATCGGACGAACAAGCGTTTTGTAAGCTACTTCTTTCGTCGATGAGTCACATTTTCTTAGAATTCTTCCTATGAATCTCAACCTGGCGCCTGCTTTTCCCACTATTTGTTTTATGTGATCATTCCACTTCAGATCGCTCCGGATAGTAACTCCTAAGTATTTTACGGTCGTTACCGCTTCCAATGATTTACCACCTATGGCATAATCGTACTGGAATGGATTTCTGCCCCTATGTATGCGCATTATATTACATTTATCTACGTTTAGGGAAAGCTGCCAGCTGTCGCACCATTCATTAATCCTCTGCAGGTCTTCCTGGAGTACGTACGAGTCTTCTGATGTTGCTACTTTCTTGTAGACAACCGTGTCATCTGCAAATAGCCTCACGGAGCTACCGATGTTGTCAACTAAGTCATTTATGTATATTGTAAACAATAAAGGTCCTATCACGCTTCCTTGCGGTACTCCCGAAATTACCTCTACATCTGCAGATTTTGAACCGTTAAGAATGACATGTTGTGTTCTTTCTTCTAGGAAATCCTGAATCCAATCACAAACCTGGTCCGATATTCCGTAAGCTCGTATTTTTTTCACTAAACGTAAGTGCGGAACCGTATCAAATGCCTTCCTGAAGTCCAGGAATACGGCATCAATCTGCTCGCCAGTGTCTACGGCACTGTGAATTTCTTGGACAAATAGGGCGAGCTGAGTTTCACATGATCTCTGTTTGCGGAATCCATGTTGGTTATGATGAAGGAGATTTGTATTATCTAAGAACGTCATAATACGAGAACATAAAACATGTTCCATTATTCTACAACAGATTGACGTAAGCGAAATAGGCCTATAATTATTCGCATCTGATTTATGACCCTTCTTGAAAATGGGAACGACCTGCGCTTTCTTCCAGTCGCTAGGTACTTTACGTTCTTCCAGAGATCTACGATAAATTGCTGATAGAAAGGGGGCAAGTTCTTTAGCATAATCACTGTAGAATCTTACGGGTATCTCGTCTGGTTCGGATGCTTTTCCGCTACTAAGTGATAGCAGTTGTTTTTCAATTCCGATATCGTTTATTTCAATATTTTCCATTTTGGCGTCCGTGCGACGGTTGAAGTCAGGGACCGTGTTACGATTTTCCGCAGTGAAACAGTTTCGGAACACTGAATTCAGTATTTCTGCCTTTCTTCGGTCGTCCTCTGTTTCGGTGCCATCGTGGTCAACGAGTGACTGAATAGGGGATTTAGATCCGCTTACCGATTTTACATATGACCAAAACTTTTTAGGGTTCTTGTTTAGATTGTTTGCCAATGTTTTATGTTCGAATTCGTTGAATGCTTCTCTCATTGCTCTCTTTACGCTCTTTTTCGCTTCGTTCAGCTTTTCCTTATCAGCTATGATTCGACTACTCTTAAACCTATGATGAAGCTTTCTTTGTTTCCGTAGTACCTTTCGTACATGATTGTTATACCACGGTGGATCTTTCCCCTCGCTTTGGACCTTAGTCGGTACGAACTTATCTAAGGCATATTGGACGATGTTTCTGAATTTTTTCCATTTTTGTTCCACATCCTCTTCCTCAGAAATGAACGTTTGATGGTGGTCACTCAGATATTCTGCGATTTGTGCCCTATCACTCTTGTTAAGCAAATATATTTTCCTTCCTTTCTTGGCATTTCTTATTACACTTGTAGTCATTGATGCAACCACTGACTTATGATCACTGATACCCTCTTCTACATTCACGGAGTCGAAAAGTTCCGGTCTATTTGTTGCTATGAGGTCTAAAACGTTAGCTTCACGAGTTGGTTCTCTAACTATCTGCTCGAAGTAATTCTCGGACAAGGCAGTCAGGATAATGTCACAAGAGTCTCTGTCCCTGGCTCCAGTTCTGATTGTGTGACTATCCCATTCTATACCTGGTAGATTGAAGTCTCCCCCTATTACAATAGTATGATCACGAAACTTCTTCACGACGTTCTGCAGGTTCTCTCTGAGGCGCTCAACTACTACGGTTGCTGATGCAGGTGGTCTATAGAAGCATCCGACTATCATATCTGACCCACCTTTGATACTTAACCCAGATTATTTCACATTCGCATTCGCTAATAACTTCACTGGATATTATTGAATTCTTTACTGCTATAAATACTCCTCCACCATTGGCGTTTATCCTATCCTTGCGGTATATATTCCATTCTGTGTCTAGGATTTCGTTACTGTTCACTTCCGGTTTTAACCAACTTTCCGTTCCTAATACTATATGCGCACTATTTCCTTCAATAAGCGATACTAATTCAGGAACCTTGCCCTGGATACTCCTGCAGTTTACCAATATTACGTTAACTTTTCCTGTTTTTGGTCTCTGAGGACGGACGTTCTTTATCAACGATGCTGATGTTCTCTCTGGTAAGCCGTCAGGTATTTTATCGTTTCGCCCAAGGGGGGGTCCCTCTAACCTAAAAAATCCCCGTGTGCACGCCACACGTACTCTGCTACCCTAGTAGCTGCTTCCGGTGTGTAGTGCACGCCTGACCTGTCTAGGGGGGCCCTACAGTTCTCCACCCAATAACGGAGGTCGATGAATTTGCAACCATTATAGTCGCAGAGTCGTCTGAGCCTCTGGTTTAGACCCTCCACACGGCTCCAAACCAGAGGACCGCGATCGACTCTGGGCACTATGCTGCAGATATTAAGCTCAGCTTGCACTCCGCGTGCGATGCTGGTTGTCTTCACCAAATCAGCCAGCCGCCGGAAGGAACCAAGGATGGCCTCAGAACCCAAGCGGCAGGCGTCATTCGTTCCGACATGTGCTACTATCTGCAGCCGGTCACACCCAGTGCGTTCAATAGCTGCCGGAAGGGCCTCCTCCACATTACGGACGAGACCCCCCGGCAAGCACACCGAGTGCACACTGGCATTCTTCCCCGACCTACCCGCTATTTTCCTGAGGGGCTCCATAACCCGCCTAACGTTGGAGCTCCCTATAACTAATAGGCCCGCCCTCTGTGACTGTCGGGACCTTGCCGGAGAATCGGCCACTGGCCCAACAGGCGAGGCATCCTGTGGTGGCTCGGAAACGATGTCATCACCACTAGGAAGCACCCCGTACCTGTTGGAAAGGTGTAAGGCAGCTGCCACGCGGCCAGATCCCACCTTCGCCTTTCGGCCAGGCACGCGCGAGCCCACCACTGTCCGCCATTCACCCTGGAGTGATGGCTGACCGGTAAGATGCTCACTGCCGGAAGACGCAGCGACATCAGGGGTTCCATGTGATTCCAAGGCCACCGAAGTAGGCATAGGTCTCACCACAGTTGCCCCAACGCCACTACGAGCCGACGCCTGCGCCTCGAGCTCGATGAGCCTAACAGACAAAGCCTCCACCTGCCCCCGAAGAGTGGCCAACTCTCCTTGCGTCCGCTCACAACAACCACAGTCCCTACACATGACTATGTTTACCCTACTCTATACGGTGACAAATTCCCAAGATAATCTTCTGATGAGCTACTCTGATAATCAAGAAACACTCACTGAAATACGAGACGCGAAAACTACGCTAGGTTTTCCCAGAAAAACTATTTAAAAGCTAAGCGCAGCAAATAAGTACAAAATAAATTTCTCTCCTAACGATCAAGAACTGTTAGTTTCTATGCAGAGCAGATAAACACAAATAGAATCCCTTCCTTAGTGGAAGGTCGTAAACAAAATGCAAAATAAACGCTTTATACAAACAGTACTCGCTGCTGCTGGTGCTCTCGCTCTGGCTGTCACAAGACAACTGCTGATTCAAGTGACTAGTGGCTAACGGCCGCGAAACAAACAAAAGACGGTTTTAGGGCGCTTTCTGTTCTAAACGATCAAGAAAACACTAAGAAATCTAACACGAAAACTACGTAAAGTTTTATCAAGAACTGTTAGTTACTATGCAGAGCAGATAAACACTGATAGAATCCCTTCCTTAGTGGAAGGTCGTAAACAAAATGCAAAATAAACGCTTTATACAAACAGTACTCGCTGCTGCTGGTGCTCTCGCTCTGGCTGTCACAAGACAACTCAATCAAGTAGCTCCTCAGTTTGTGTCATAAGGGATGAGTGCACCCCGCTTGCCAACAGCGCTCAGCAGACCGGATGGTCACCCATCCAAGTGCTAGCTCAGCCCTACAGCGTTTAACTTCGATGATCTGACGGGAATCGGTGTAGCCGGTGCGCCAAAGCTGTTAGCTTAGGCATACATACCATTCCTTCGAAATTTCTAAAATCATTGAGAAAAATGGTTACGAAACGAATTTTCTACATTTACATCTACATTCCGCAAGCCACCTTGCGGTGTGTAGTGGAGGGTACTTTGCTATCACTGTCACTTCCCCCCTTTCCTGTTCCAGTCGCAAAAGGTTCGCGAGCAAAACGATTGCTAGTAAACCTCCATGTGGGCTCGATTCTATTAAGGCTTTAAGTGCTTTGGCTTTGGTTGATCATCTCTGTGACGCATTCGTCTTTTTTGTGCTCCGATTGGAATGGCTAGAGGACAAATATAAGGATGTAGAAGCATATTTAACAAGGGGTAAGATAGATGCTGCCTACAAGGAAGTCAGAGAGACGTTTAGAGAAAAGAGAATCAACTGTATTAATATCAAGAGCTCTGGTGGAAAACCAGTCCTAAGCAAAGAAGGGAAAGCAGAAAGATGGAAGGAGCATATAGAGCGTCTATACAAGGGAGATGTACTCGGGGCAATGTTATTGGCATGGAAGAGGACGTAAATGAAGATGAGAAGGGAGATATGATGCTGCGAGAAGAATTTGACAAAGCACTGAAACACCTAAGTCGAAACAAGGACCCGGAAGTAGACAACATTCTGTGAGAGCTACTGATAGCCTTGGGAGAGCCAGCCATGACAAAACTCTTCCATCTGGTAAGCAAGATGTATGAACAGGCGTAATACCCTCAGACTTTACGAAGAATATAATAATTCCAATTCCAAATAAAGCAGGTGCTGACAGGTGTGAAAATTACCGAACTGCAGGTTTAATAAGTCACGGATGCAAAATACTAACACAAATCCTTTACAGAAGAACGAAAGGACTGGTAGTTGCCGACCTTGGGGAAGATCAGTTGAGATTCCGGAGAAATGAAGGAACCCGCGAGGCAATACTGACCCTACGACTTCCTATAGAAGATAGGTTACGGAAAGTTAAACCTACGTTTGTAGCATTTGTAGACTTAGAGAAAGCTTTTGACAATGTTGATTGGAATACTATTTCAAATTATAAGAGTGGCAGGGGGAAAATACAGGGAACGAAACCCTATTTACAATTTGTATAGAAATCATAAGTTATAAGAGTCGGGGGGCATGAAAGGGTCGCAGTGGTTGAGAAGGGAGTGAGACAGGTTCGTAGCCTATCCCCGATGTTATTCAATCTGTGTACTGAACAAGCAGTAAAGGAAACAAAAGAAAAATTTGGAGCAGGAATTAAAGTACAGGGAGAAGAAATAAAAACTTTCGGGTTTGCCGATGACATCGTAATTCTGTCAGAGACAGCAAGGGACTTGGAAGAGCAGTTGAACGGAATGGACAGTGCCTTGAAAGGAGAATAGGAGATGAACATCAACATAAGAAAAACGAAGCTAATGGAATGCGTTCGAATTGAATCAGGTGATGCTGACGGAATTATAATAGGAAATGAGACAACTAAAGTAGTAGGTGTGTTTTGCTGTTTTGGGATTAAAATAACTGCTGATGGTCGAAGTAGAGAGGATATAAAATGTAGAATTGCTGTGGCAAGGAAAGCATTTCTGAAGAAGAGAAATTTGTTAACATCGAATATAGATTTAAGTATCAGGAAGCCCAGTCTGAAAGGATTCGTATGGAGTGTAGCCACGTATCTAAGTGAAACATGGGCGATAAACAGTTTGGGCAAGAAGAGAATAGAAACTTTCGAAATGTGGTGCTACAGAAGAATACTGTAGATTTGGAGGGAAGCGTGGAGGATAAAAATCGTAGAGTGAGACGCAGTGCAGCAAATTGTCACGTTATCAAGCACTATTTAACGTGCGGCAGTAAAACCACTTGGATCAGTTATTGTCTTGAGAACAAGCAGCTCAGCACGTTGCCAGCTCCAGCAAATGGATGAAACATCATGCCATTTTAGTTTAATCTTAGTACATTTTAAGCAAGATTGAGTTCCCTAATTACCATGGACTTTTATAATCCTTACAGTGCAGTCAATCTGAAGATGGCATACTGTACGTGACAAAACCGATCATTCTAAAAAGAAGGATATTTTGCGATTGTGATAGAATGTCACAAGTAACATCGCTGACACTCCCAATCATATTGGTTAAAATCACGTGTTGTGTTTTGCTTACATTTCGTATTGCATGCGTTGCGCTGTCATCGTTATTCATTTCCAAAATATGTTGTGTAAGTGACGTGACATATTAACGATCTCAGCAACACACAATTTTTAGTAGAGATGTTCTGCAACCTGTCACTATTAGGATAATGACTGAGATAGTCAAAAATCAAATTTCATTTGCCGAAATCGCAATGTGTAATGGAAGGCGGTATCTTATCAGTTTTCATAAAAATGCTTCTGAGTACACAACGCGCGATGTGCAGTGCGTATATGATACCACAGTCATGAAAGTAAATGAAAATAGGGAACTAGTCTTAATGACTAATAGATGAGAACAAGACTCAAAGTTTAACTACGCCTCATTGAACCGTGACAACAACACCTTTTCATAAAGTTCTCACAAGTACACTATAAACAAAATATTTCCTAATAATGTTTGTGTACAACTGCCTTCCTTGACTCTTGTTTCACTATCAGACAAGTTCATGTGCTTCACTACAAAAATTCTACAGCTAACTTTAACCATACACAATGTTATAACAATAAGAAACTTCACAGTTAAAATATAGAAAGACTGAATTGCCATAAAAAATGGCTTTTTTCATTGTTCCATTTGCATCTCATTTTCTCAATATTTTCCTCAAAACATATTACAAAATCCTGCCTCCACTACATGGCAGGTCAGCTTCCATCCTTTTCAAACTAAATACATAAAGAGACTGTCCAACACATTGCTACTCTCTTCAAAATGAAGTGCTCTCTCTGACCCACATCTTTGGTCACTTACAAACAATATAATAGTACGGAGATTGAGTACATTTGTTAAGTTCGAAGTTTCATTCATATTTATAGTCAAAACAACCTGAAAACCGTCATGGCAAATAGGACAGTCCCGTTTGAAGTTTCAGATGTTAATAGCCTACGATGTTCAGTGAGACCAACACAAAAAGCAATTGCAGCTACCAGTGCCATGATACTGTAGAGTTTGGAACTGTGCGTTATTGAAATAGCCTTATTTCCCACTTAGAACTGTACTGGTTTAAGTTTCCTCAAATTGAATCAACGAGATTATTTTGAGAATATTTCTTCTAGTAAGGCATCAACGGATGAAGCGACTAAGATCTTATTTGTTTGTCTGTTCATAGATGAAAAATGTTGATGGAAAAGTAGAATTTCAATTAAAATCAGGATTTGTCAAGAGTATATGTGAACTCGGGAGCAATGTGGATCTCAGTTTTGGTGTAGAAAGAAAGGAGAAAAATAAAAGAAGTAATTTATTTTACAGAAGATTCTCAAAAATTAAATTTCATGTATTATATTTAGTTAACCCCATAGAAGAATTGACAACTAAGAAAAGAAGTAAGGAACCCTAAAGCAGATACTATTTCTCTATAGTAAAGTTGTACATGCAGAGTACATACATAATCTATATCGATCAAAAATTTATTTTTATTTAATTGGAACGTATCTGATAAGTAGATACGTGCAAAACGTATGGGCGGAAGTAGATTTCGCATAATGTGTTCATTTCTAAGCAACAAAGATCGATGAATGTTGGACTATACATAGAAAGAACTGCTACAGTATAGTACAGACGGTAACTAAAAGGAAGGCTTAATCAGACGAATAGAAATGACACTTTTATTCGAAGACAGTAGTTACAATCAAGTCACTGCGATTATGTTGGTGCTCTGAACATTACGTAAAGCAGAACATGGTTCTTAGTAGGGTACGGGATCACCACGGACAGCAATGCATGCTCTACAACGTCCACCGACGGTGGCCACAAGGTTCCTAAGGAATTATTGTTCCAAATCTTACTGAAAATAAATTAGAATAACATAACAATATGTCAGTTTACAATTAGGTAAAATGAATGGATAATAAAAGTTACTGTTTCTATATAAAGAGTTTTTACATCACCCATTAGAACAACGTACTTCACAGCGTGTTCACGGCGTGTTCCTTCAAAATAGTTTTCACTTAAAGGCTGACGTCGACGTCAACATCATTCGTCCATGAACCTTGAGCGTGCATTCCAGTAATTGGTACCGCCTCACTCATCTGCGTGATCGTGTACGCCTGTTCCTAACGTAACAGGAACGCTCGATGTCTGCAGAATTATTTCTTGTTTGCGTATCTGCATGCAACGACGAATACAAGACACGCTTCTTTCCCTTATCGCGTCACGTAACCCTACGTCATTACCCATTACAGGACGTGGTACAACAGACTATCACTTGTTTGAAACAAATTATATCTGTCGAGCGTTTTTGGTACAATAGAGTACGGAGCCGCTTGTTCACTGCCTTCTGTTTTAGACAGCTTAGCCACAGATTTCAGATTTATGCTTTACCATTCGATTGCAGCGCGGCACTGCTCACTGTATATCCGACTGCACTACGAAAGTATTCAAGTTAATTATACCGTGAATCATTAGTTCGGTGTTTATGCCAAACAATCTGTGCCATGCACAGTTGTTTACTTAACCACTTCAATCACGCAGGGCTTAGCGCCCTGTACATTCACAGTTAGAATTCTCTGTGTCAGTATACCACAAGAAGATGCGTTATCATAATTTCTACTTGATTTCACAGCCCGTGGTACACACTAAAGAGTCTGTGCCGTCTACAGTCGAAAACAGTTTCTTTAGATCGTGCACACAGCTTACCGGTCTCAACATCAAAATTTTAAGCTTAATGAGCAAAAAAAAAAAAAAAAAAAAAAAAAAAAAAAAAAAAAAAAAAAACAAAAAAAAAATTCAAATGGTTCTAAGCACTATCTAACCTAAGGATATCACACACATCCATGCCCTAGGCAGGATTCGAACCTGCGACCGTAGCAGCAGCTCGGTTCCAGTCTGAAGCGGCTAGAGCCGCTCGGTCACAGCGACCTGCGCTTAATGAGCCAAATTCCAGTTCGGGCTACTGAGCAACGTGGTACGTAAAGTTGTTAGTTCTTTAATCGTGGTGCACGTCGAGATCATAATTATAAAACTGTTTAAAGACTAATATCTTTCAGCGGCCACGAACACAGTGCGTATCAGTAAACACGCAGCACGACAATCACTTCCACTCCGCTCTCCTCGCTCCAGACTCTTTCTTGGGGTCTTCCTCTGTCGGCCTATCGATATAGTTTCGCACCGCTGATACATTTCGCTTCATATAGCACTTTAAAGATTCTAATTACATTAATTTACAATTTTATACAAAACCACAATTTCATATTACTCTGTCTGTAGAAAATGAATTCAAATAACATACTAACAAATAAGAAAGCGTAGACCACCAGAATAAATAAAAATAGCAATCACATTTACAACAACTACATTACTTAAAAATACACATAATTGTACTAAGAATTAAATTTACAAAATTTGTTCTGAAATAATCTTTCCAATGTACGATGACAGTAAATCAGAAAGTGACTAAAAGGAAATGCATGAAAAAGAAATACTATATTTCAATAAAAACAATACCAATCGCCGTTTTATAGGTTTATTTCTAGGCAACAGTTTCGACCTTGAACTACGTCATCTTCAGGCCAAAACTGCTCTAATCCAGTAACCTTCGTGTTACAAATAAAGCAGTGCCTTTAACTGGTCTCGTAATAGCTATTACGCTCATACGTGCTCATTGGGCAACAGTAGTCACATACTCCACTAGAAAATGCAGTTACGTTCTTTAAACTGTATTTCGTTCTGTAGTGTTATGATTAAACATAAACGTATTTATTTAGAATATATTCACTCTAAGGAAAAACGACGCACCACGAAGGAATTATTCTGATGAGGCGGTAATTGGTAGATGTGATGTACAGTTTCAGAAAAATCGGGTGATTTACTCAAGAGAAAGAGCTGCCACAATTGAGCAACACAGTAACGCATTGGGTCACTGAATGGTAGAGTAATTGGATGTCCTTCTGAACGATATAGTGACAAATTCTGCCCAACTGGCGCATTGGATCGTCAAAATACCGAGACGATTGCCGGGCCCTGACCAAAATGCTCCAAAAGTTCTGAACTGGGGAGAGAACCGACGACTTTGTTGGGCAAGCTAGGGTTTGGCAATCGCGAATACAAGCTGTAGAAACTCTCGCCATGACCGGGTGGATGATGAAATGTAAGCCCAATACCACGAAGGACAACGAAACAGCGAGTAGAATATCGTCGACGAAGGCTGTGTTGTGAGGGTGCTAGGGATGCTGCTATGAGAAGTGGCCCCCAGACCATCACCCCTGGTTGTTGGGATGCATGGCGGGTGACAGTCAGGTTGGTATGGCACCACTGTCTGGAGTGTCTCCAGAGACGTCTTCGGCCTGGAATCAAACTGACTGGAGTGACGAGTCCCACTTCGAGTTCAGCCCCGATTACTAGCAAAGACGTGTCTGGAGACGTCCCAGACAGTGGCTGTTTTTCGCTCGCTGTAAGGCCCGAGAACAAGCAGTGATGGTCTGATATGTCATTTCTTTTCATTGCAGGACCGCTTCGGCTGTCATTCGCGGCGTCCTTACATTGCAGCGGTACATTGACGGTGTTGTACACCTCGTTTTGTTGTCATGCGTGATACGTCATCCTGAGCTTATATTACATCAAGATAAAGTCCACCCGCACATGGCGAGATTTTCTACTACTTGCCTTAGCGCTTGCCAAACCGTCACTTGGCCAGCAAGGTCGCCAGAGAGCCCCAGTTGTGAACGTTTGGCGCCTTATGGACAGTGGTCTACAACTATCTCGAAATTTTGGCGATCCAGCGCTCCAGTTTCACAGAATCTGACACAGTGTCTCTGAGGAGGACATCAAACAACTCTGTCAACAAACATCGAGCCTAATAATCCTTGGGGATCAGGTTTCCGTAACAGCTAACCAAATCGCACATCAGCTCCTTTTGAATGGTAAACCAACCAGGAACAGTAAGACTGCCACCTCATATAAGAGGCCACAAGTGACTGAAATACCACCTGAGCCATACTTCACTTCAACAGAACTGGAAGCTGCTATCAGTTCCTTGAAACCCAGGAAGGCCTCGGGTCCCGACGACGTCATTAATGAATTTATACAGAACCTAGGGCCCATAGCTAAGGAATGGCTTTTAGAACTCTATAATCTCTGCTGGTCAAACAAGACGATACCTAAGCTATGGTTGAAGGCCAAGGTAGTAGCTATCCCAAAGCCAGGTAAACCAAGAGATGATGCTAAGAACTATCGTCCAATATCGCTGCTGTGCTGCCCTTTCAAGCTATATGAACGTCTTATCTTGAATAAAATAGCACCACAACTAGAAAGGCAAATCATTCCACAACAAGCAGGATTCAGACCAGGTAAATCTTGCACTGCCCAGGTCCTCTGCCTAACACAATACATAGAGGACGGGTTTGAGAAGGGAGAAAAAACTGGCGTGGTGTTTGTCGACTTATCAGCAGCTTACGACACGATAAACCACAAAATCCTCCTGGGAAAAATTTTCAAAATGACGGGAAACTACCACCTTACTGAAGTTGTGAGATCACTGATCTCCAACAGAAGATACTATGTGGAATTTCAAGAACAAAGAAGTCGCTGGAGGAACCAGAAGAACGGGCTCCCACAAGGTAGTGTTTTGTTCCCCCTACTTTTTAATCTGTATACAAATGACCAACCAGTTGGACCGACGACAAGAAGCTTTATCTATGCTGATGATGTAGCCATTGCATGCCAATCTAGATTAATCAAACAGATTGAGAGAAACCTAACAGATGCCTTAGAAGAACTAACTGAATATTACAACGGGAACCAGCTTCGACCTAATCCAGCAAAGACGCAGACTTGTTTATTTCATCTATACAACAAGGAAGCAAACAGGGAATTACAATTGGAATGGAACTCAGTTAAACTTCAACACTGCCCAAACCCAGTTTATCTTGGAGTCACGTTAGATCGAACATTGTCTTACAAGAAACACGTAGAGAAAACTAGAGCGAAAGTCAACACACGGAACGGCATAATCCGTAAACTTACCAACTCACACTGGGGAGCAAACCCTGAAATTCTTCGTGCATCATCCCTGGCATTGTACTTTGCTCGAGCTGAATATGCATGCTCCGTCTGGAGAAGATCGACACATGCTCAGAAGTTAGACGCAGCACTGAATGCCTCATGTCGATTAATCACGGGATGCCTGAAGCCTACAAACCGTGATCTCCTTCATATGTGTTCTGGAATAGCCCCACCACAGATCAGACGGCAAACGTTGGCGATGGCCGAACGAAGCAGGCAGTGCGAAGATAGAAGACATCCCCCGTACGCACATCAGCCAGCGGAGGCAAGAATTAACTCTAGGAAAGACTTCATAAAAGTTGAACGTCCACTAACCGAAAGTCAGTCTACAACTAGAGAATCAATGTGGAAACAGAAATTGGATAAAGGCAGTCTGAAAAGTTGGAACATTAAAGAACCTGCTGGATCACAATTGGAATGGAGAGTCTGGAAGAGCCTAAATAGACTTAGATGTCAAATGGGAAGATCACAGGATAACCTGATCAAGTGGGGATACGCCGAAGAAGAGCCCTGCCAATGTGGAGGAAAACAAACCATGACACACCTGCTGACCTGTCCATCTTTGCTGGCCCCATGCACTTTCCAAGACCTGTGGTTGGCCAACGACGCTGCAGTGAGGTGTGCCGAACACTGGAGAGAGATATGAGCCTTGCTTTAGACAATAATGACGACTTACAATATGTGAAGATCATGAATGTATATATGAATGAATAACTATCATTTACTTGTATTTGTAATCTAGCATATATAGCGTATTAATTAATTACAGATGTAGCTCAGGCACGATTAAATAAATAAATAAATAAATAAATTGCTTGCATAAGGGTCAGAGGTGGGTCAACGCGGTACTGACTTGCTCAATTTGTAAATCCTTTTCGCTTGAATAAATAATCCAAATTTTAAGAGCTTGTAACCATTTGTTTGTCTGTACATACACATCACATCTAACGATGTCTGTCTCATTCGGATAATTCCATCGTGGCGCGTATTTCTTTCTTTTTTGTTGTTGTCTTAGAGTGTAGGTTAGTGAGTATACCTAAATTTGTAAGTAGGCTGTTTAGGTTTTTTTATTGGTAACGCCACCTCTGTATGAAAATCACTGGCTGTGCTGTGTGCAGTCTGTGGCTGCTTTGCATTGTTGTAATACTCGCCATTGTAGTGCTAGGCAGCTGGCTGTGAACAGCGCGTAGCGTTGCGCAGTTGGAGGTGAGCCACCAGCAGTGGTGGATGTGGGGAGAGAGATGGCGGAGTTTTGGAATTTGTCATGAACTGATATATATATATATATATATATATATATATATATATATATATGATATCAAGGTAAATACATTGTTTATTCTCTATTAATATCTTTCATTTGCTAACTATCCCTATCAGTAGTTAGTGCCTTCCATAGTTTGAATCTTTTATTTAGCTGGCAGTAGTGGCGCTTGCTCTATTGCAGTAGTGGGAGTAGCCAAGATTTTTGTGAGGTAAGTGATTTGTGAAAAGTACAGGTTAATGTTAGTCAGGGCCATTCTCTTGTAGAGATTATTGAAAGTCAGATTTCGTTGCGCTAAAAATATTGTGTGTCAGTTTAAGCACAGTCCTGTAAAATTGTTCAAAAAAGGGGACGTTTCAAATTTGTATCGTGTAGTCACTCTGCAGATTATATCTATCTTCCCCTCTCTGTTATCAGCATTCACTAATCGTCTTAGTAGCATTAGCGCCGTACTAGATTCATTGGTGTCGTGCTAGCTTCGTGAGATATCACTGCACTGTCGTCCGTAGGCTCAGCGTGACCTGAGTGTAGCCTGACAGTAGTCAGAGACGGAGCTCTGAGTGCCTCGCTTCAAACATCGCGCAGACCAGTCACAATACTGCAGACAGCGAGGTGAAGCGAATTCTGCGTCCTCTGGTAGCATGTGTAGCGCCTTGTGGCGGCGTATGGGGAAAGCTCGCTAGCAGCGTTGGGGGCGGTTGATTTAAGTGTTTCTTCTGCGAAGATTTAAGAGACACTCGTCGCACCATGGACAGCCGACGAACATCCTGTCTATACCGCATGTTTAAGATGTAACTACATAATACGAGTGCTATTCAGAAAGTAGGGAAAGTTTTGACATTAAAAGAAACAAAGTACCAGAAGTACATTTTACTATATACATCTGAAAGAGCGACTGACATACTACTGTTCCATTGAGGCACTTATCATAGCGGTGGACAAGATGTGAAATACTTTTTTCGTAAAATTCTGTCGCCTGAGACTTCAGCCAGTGAGTCACGCCCACCTGGAGTTCCGCATCGTCATCAAAACGCTGGGTTGCAAGCCGGTTTTTCATCTGCAGAAACAAGTGGAAGTCGCTTGGTGTAAGATCGGGGCTGTAGGCTGGATGAGGGAAAATATCCCAGTTGGATGAATGAAGGAATTCTAAAGTGCGTCTGATGCGTGAGGTCGGGCGTTGTCATGCAAAAACAAAATTTTGGACGTCAGCTTTCGTCGGCGTTTGTTTTGAATTGCTCTTCTAAGGCTGTGCAAAGTTTTACAATACCAGGCAGAATTTATGGCTGATACACTTTCGAGAAAATCAATAAGGAGCACACCTTGCCTATCCCAAAATACTGTCGCCATCAACTTCCTTGCTTACATGGTTTGCAAACATTTTCTTGGTTTTTGTGGGGACCTTGTTTGCCCCCACTCCATGGACTGTAATTTTGTCTCGGAATTGGCATATTTCACCCAAGTCTCGTCACCGGTTACGATTCGATCCAGTAATGAATACCATGTTTGTGGTAGACCTCCAGAAATGTCAACGTTTCCCCCATTCGATGTTCTTTATGGTGCGCTGTAAGCATTTTGGGCACCCATTGTGCACAAAATTTGTGGTAGCTTAGCTTTTGAGTAACAATTTCAAACAACGAAGTCCGTGAAACTTGTGGAAAAGAAAGCGAATGTTCCGATATTGTGAAGCGACGGTTTTCACGAATCGTTTCATCGACTTTGAACGTCCACTCTTCTCTTCTCTTCATTTTGGGCACCCATTGTGCACAAAATTTGTGGTAGCTTAGCTTTTGAGTAACAATTTCAAACAACAAAGTCCGTGAAACTTGTGGAAAAGAAAGCGAATGTTCCGATATTGTGAAGCGACGGTTTTCACGAATCGTTTCATCGACTTTGAACGTCCACTCTTCTCTTCTCTTCTCTTCTCTTCTCTTCTCTTCTCTTCTCTTCTCTTCTCTTCTCTTCTCTTCTCTTCTCTTCTCTTCTCTTCTCTTCTCTTCTCTTCTCTTCTCTTCTCTTCTCTTCTCTTCTCTTCTCTTCTCTTCTCTTCTCTTCTCTTCTCTTCTCTTCTCTTCATCATGAACGTTGGTTCGGACATTTTTAAACTGAATGCACCATTTCCGGACAGAACATTCACTCATTACGTTGTTTCCGTACACTTCGCACTGTTCACGATAAATTTCTGTATGTTTTAGGCTTTTTCCCAGCAAAAACCGTATCACAGACCGCACCCACAACTGGCGGGATTTTCGATTGCAGCGCACGCTTCAAATTCGTATATCGAAAACACAGACTCGCAGAGACGTTCCCGCTGTCACGGATGGATGCCGACTGAGCTGCCGAGCACGTACATACCTAAATATACAGGATCGGCACACGCCTGGCGGCGTCAGACGGAAACGTTCCCTGCTTTCTGACAGCCCTCGTGGCACACCCATAGCTTCAGTTTTTGCTGTAACGGTTGTTGGCGGTTTTGCAGCTGTAAGATTACCTTTGTTTCGTCATGCTAAGATACATCCGCAGACTCTATCACTTAGTTTTATGTGAAGCAGCTGTCGGTTGAAAAATGTACACTCGAAAAGAAACAAAGAACACCATACCACGAATGAATTATACGAAGGGGACTGGAATCAGAGATGAGATGTGCATGTACAGACGAACATACGGTAACAATTTCAGAAAAATTTGATGATTCATTGAAGAGAAGGGATTCACAAATTGAGTGAGTCAATAACGCATTGATCCACCTTTGGACCTTGTTGTTGTTGTGGTCTTCATTCCTGAGACTGGTTTGATGCAGCTCTCCATGCTACTCTATCCTGTGCAAGCTTCTTCATGTCCCAGTACTTACTGCAACCTACAACCTTCTGAATCTGCTTAGTGTATTCACCTCTTGGTCCCACTCTACTATTTTTACCCTCCATCCTACCCTCCAATGCTAAATTTGTGATCCCTTGATGCCTCAGAATATGTCCTACCAACCGGTCCCTTCTTCTTGTCAAGTTGTTCCACAAACTCCTCTTCTCCCCAATTCTATTCAATACCTCCTCATTAGTTATGTGACCTACCCATCTAATCTTCAGCATTCTTCTGTAGCACCACATTTCGAAAGCTTCTATTCTCTTCTTGTCCAAACTATTTATCGTCCATGTTTCACTTCCATACATGGCTACAATCCATACAAATACTTTGAGAAACGACTTCTTGACAATTAAATCTATACTTGATGTTAACAAATTTTTATCTTCAGCAACGCTTTGCTTGCCATTGCCAGTCTACATTTTATATCCTCTCTACTTCGACCATCATCAGTTATTTTGCTCCCCAAATAGCAAAACTCCATTACTACTTTAAGTGTCTCATTTCCTAATCTAATTCCCTCAGCATCACCCGACTTTATTTGACTACATTCCATTATCCTCGTTTTGCTCTTGTTGATGTTCATCTTATATCCTCCTTTGAAGACACGGTCCATTCCGTTCAACTGCTCTTCCAAGTCCTTTGCTGTCTGTGACAGAATTACAAAGTCATCGGAGAACCTCAAAGTTTTTATTTATTCTCCATGGATTTTAATACCTACTCCGAATTTTTCCTTTGTTTCCTTTACTGCTTGCTCAATATACAGATTGAATAACATCTGGGATAGGCTACAACCCTGTCCCTTCCTGACCACTGCTTCCCTTTCATGCCCCTCGACTCTTATAACTGCCATCTTGGCCCTTATGAAGGAGTATTCGGCTTGGCATTGATCGACACGTTTCTTGGATGTCCTCCTGTGCCAAATTCTGTACAACTGGCGCGTTGGGTAGTCAAAATCCTGAGCTGGTTGGAGGGCACTGCCCATAGTGTTCCACTTATTCTCAATTGGGAAGATATCCGGCGATCTTGCTGACCAACGTAGGGTTCGTCAAGCATGAAGGCAAACAGTAGAAACTCTCGCCGTGAACGGGCGGGCATTATCTTGCTGAAATGTAAGCACGAGATGGCTTGCCATGAAGGGCAATAAAACGGGGCGTAGAATATCGTTGACGTACAGCTGAGCTGTAAGGGTGCCGCAGATGACAACCAAGGGGATCCTGCTGTGAGAAGAAATGGCTCCCAAACCATCACTCCTGGTTGTTAGGATGCATGGTGGGTGACGGTTTGGTATGCCACCACTGTCCACAATGCCTTCAGACACGTCTTCGCTGGTTATAGGGGCTCAGTTCGAAGTTGGACTCACTACTGTTGACAGTTCTACTCCAGTCAACGAGATTCCAGGTCAAATGTGCTCGACTCACTACAAACGGGCTTGTTGGTGTACAGAGGTCAACGGTAGCATGCGCAAGGGATGCGGTGAGTTCAGCTCGCTTTCTGTCAGCCGCCTATTAATCATCGTCGTGGTCACTGGAGCACCAGTTGTACGTCACCCATTCCTGCCAAGATCTTCGAATAGTGGCATCGCTCCTGTTCAGGTGTGAGCGATTCGCCGTATACTCCAGCCAGCTTCTTTTAGCCATATTACACTTTCAGTCTTAAATGCCGTGATCTGTGTATATTGGTTCAAATGGCTCTGAGCACTATGGGACTCAACTGCTGAGGTCATTAGTCCCCTAGAACTTAGAACTAGTTAAACCTAACCAACCTAAGGACATCACAAACATCCATGCCCGAGGCAGGATTCGAACCTGCGACCGTAGCGGTCTTGCGGTTCCAGACTGCAGCGCCTTTAACCGCACGGCCACTTCGGCCGGCATCTTTGTATATTGTTCACGCGCCTGTCTGCAAGGCATAATTACTGTAAAACTCAGACACGGAATGAAATTAGCAAATTATGCCCTGATATGGACGTGTCCCTTGTGTACTGTCATTACTAGATCTGCGGTGAAAATGCGTTGCAGCCTCACACAGTCAACCGTTGCAACCTCTCCCCCAATTTCTGACCAGACACCGGAGACAAAAATAACTTTCATGTCATGGACTCCAACGGTCTACCTAAGAAGCGAGCACTTCCGATAGGTGTCTGCGTTAGGGACATCAGTGTTAAAACTTCCTGGAGATTAAAACTGTGTGCCGGACCGCGACTCGAACTCGGGACCATTGCCTTTCGCAGGCAAGTGCTCTACCAACTGAGCTACCCAAGCACGACTCACGGCCCGTCCTCACAGCTTTACTTCTGCCAGTACCTTGTTTCCTACCTTCCAAACTTTACAGAAGCTCTCTTGCGAACCTAGCAGAACTAGCACTCCTGAAATAAAGGATACTGCGGAGACACTTGTCCGCGAAAGGCTAAGGTCCAGAGTTCGAGTCTCGGTCCGGCACACAGTTTTAATCTGCCAGGAAGTTTCATATCAGTGCACACTCCGCTGCAGAGTGAAAATCTCATTCTGGAGACATCAGTGTTGTAGCAAATACGAAGAGATAAAAAGACGGTCGTAAAACAGAAAGAAATGGAACACAGCTATAAATCGACTGAAAAAGGCGGTCGCAAAACAGAAAGAGATGGAACACCGCTGTAAATCGACTGAAATATTCAAGCTTTTGAAAATCTACTCGAAACTGTAGCGCGAGCAGGTTGATTCTTTGTTCTTTGATTTCGATAAGGCATTTGACACCTTCCAGCATTGCTGTTTAATGAAAAAAATTCAGGTTTACGGAGTATCGGAGCAGACCTGCGATTGGATTAAAGATTTTCTTGCAGATAGAACTCAGTATGTCGCTCTTAACGGAACTAAATCGACAGATGTAAAGGTAATATCCGCAGTACCACAGGGAAATGTGATAGGACCGTTGCTGTTTGCAATATATGTAAATGATGTAGTAGAAAGCGTTGGATGCTTTTTAAGGCTACTTGCAGATGATGCAGTTGTCTATACCAAGTAGCAACGCCAGAAGACAGAATTTGCACAACGAACTGCAGAGAATTGGTCACGGGATCGCTTAGCTGGCTAAACAAACTCCATTGACAGACGTTGCAATAGAGGCGTTGTGCATCATGAGAGATTTACTATTGAAATTTTGGGGCAGCACTTTTCATGAGGAGTCAGACAACATATTACTTCCCCCCCACATACATCCCCCATATTGACCACAAGGAGAAAATTGCAGAAATTAGAGCCATACAGAGGGTTACCGAAAATCGTTCTTCCCACTTGCTATTCGGAAGTGGAACAGGGTTGGAGGGATCAGATAGTGGTACGGAAGGTACCCTCCGCCACACACCATTAGGTGGCTTGCGCAGTATGTTGTAGATGTAGATAGATAGAAACTCTGCTTCCCATATTCACTATTTTGAACAACTAATCACACTTCGTAAGTCTACAGAAATGCAACCTGAACGCTGCAGTATTAGTTACTTAAATCGCTCTGGATATAATTGTGCTCCGGACGGAAAATTGAATAAGTATTCTACCGCATTAGAATCCTATATCCCTGCTTGTTTGCTTCTGTGCAGTGTACGTATCACTTTGTTAGCGATTGACGTGACGCCACTACTGTGCAACAGTTGCGCTCTTCCGCTTATCTGCTAGGGAAAGTTAAGAGTATTTGATGTTGGGCAATATTACCTGAACTGTCTCATATCTTCTCGTATCAGGTACTTCTATAAAACTCTATAGCCATCATTAAAGCTCCCTGTAGTACGTTACCAGCGCTATCGCAAGTTGTATGTTGTCGGTCATGCAAACCCGTTACGATAAACGGTTTCGATCGTTCTTCTCAGTGTTATTGCTACAGTAACCAAATAAGGGAGGGTTTTGCTTATCGTTGCAGCTACTTACTGAATACTGGTGTACTGACCAGAATCAAAGAACATCTTTATTTATTTTTGCAAGTCGTTCGGAAAACGCGACATTCAGATTCATTTGAATGTAGTAATTCAAATGCTTTATTTTTTAATATGAAGTGTTGTAACCGGTGGATTGCTTGCCATTTGCGGTCATTTTGAGAAATGTTATCACATGTCACTTTAAGTTCCCGTATTTGCCAAATATAATGTCCTCTTGTTCTGCACTCAAAGCTTAGAAAATATGTCTGTTTCGACCTCACATAATTATGTAAAGGTTTCTTTAAATTACCGCTACCAGTCACAAAGCTTGTTCCCTGAGACCTTGTACTTGTTTACAACGACTGGAATTCCATCCGCTTGACATGTTGTCTGCTTTCTTCTCTGTATTCTTCAGTCAAAAATGGTTCAAATGGCTCTGAGCACTATGGGACTCAACATCTTAGGTCATAAGTCCCCTAGAACGTAGAACTACTTAAACCTAACTAACCTAAGGACATCACACACACCCATGCCCGAGGCAGGATTCGAACCTGCGACAGTAGCAGTCCCGCGGTTCCGGACTGCAGCGCCAGAACCGCTAGACCACCGCGGCCGGCATTCTTCAGTCTTATTCAAATTTTAAATTCCCAATTCTGCAGGGATGTCATCACTTTTTGTGTGGGCTCTCCTGGAACAACCTTCTACAGTTCAAATGGCCTAATTTCTGCTGACCGTATGTTATTTTTATTTATTTTTTCTCTGTAACCAGGGTTTGCTGTCGTAAAGTAACACAGGCACTGCCTTGGTTTTATACAGTTTCAGTTTTGTGGCGTTTCTTAACTATTTTTTAAAAGTTAATTATAAATCCACACGAATGTTGAAATTTGTTGGTTTTCTTTTCTCACTGTTTAAATAATTGAAATTGGAAACTAGTTCGATAACAATCTTACATCGAACTGGATCGTAGCAGACCATAACCGTTGTTTTAGTAGCACATACTTTTAGACTGTAATCTTTTCATCCCACCTCATATAACTTATACATTGAGTCTTATAAGTTTCCTTCTGTCTTTTGTAATGCACTTACATCACCTGCATAAAGTATAACACTTAGCTCGTAGTTCCTTTACAGCTGTATGCCTTCATGATATGGCTTGTTCCAGTTTCTTCAGTGTCAATGTTAAAAAGAGTTGATGAGGTGATATTCCCCTCACACCTTGATTCACTATTATCTTACCTGTTTTGAAGTGCCTGCATTTATGATTATTTTGGTGTCACCTTATATACTTTTGATTAGCTGTACATGAGACATGGGATATCCTCTGATATAAGGTATGCTTTCAAATACGGAATATTGTTCGGTTATCTGTTTCATCATACAAAGCGTAACAGAAAAGAAAAGAGACAGAATTTAGTGAAGTTATGGGCCTTAGTGCTAAATAAAGCAACAGCATCAACTCTTCCTCAAGTTTTCATTGACGACGATTGGGCTTTTGGCTATGGCTCTGAAGCTAAGTAGCAATCGTCGCAGTGTAAGAGTTATTCTCCGCTTCGGCCAAAAAACAAGTCAAGAGTAGTATTAATCCCCTGTTAATCAAAAGTGGTGCACAGACGACAATGCAGGACCACGTACGACCTGCAGGTTCTACATCTACATCTGTATTCTGAAACCCACTTTGAAGTGCATGGCAGAGAGTACGTCCCACTGTACCCGCTATCAGGGCTTCTTCCAGTTCCATTCACGTACGGAGCGTGGGAAGAATAATTGTTTAAATGTGTCTGTGCGCGCTATCATTAATCTAAGCTTGTGCACACGACACCATGGGAGCGATACTTAGGGGGCTGTAGTACATTCCTAGAGTCATCACTTAATGCCGAATCTTGAAATTCTGTAAGTGGGCTTTCTCGGGATAGTTTACGTCCACCTTCAACTGTCGGCCAGTTCAGTTTCTTCAGCGTCTCCGTGATGCTCTCCCAAGGTTCAGACAAACCTGTGACCATTCGTGCTGTCCTTCCCTATGTTTTTTCGTTGTGTGAAGTGCACAGTTTTACATTTCTGAATATTTAAAGCAATTTTTGCCAGTCATTGCATCACTTTGAAATCTTATCAAGATCTGAATGAATATTTATGCAGCTTCTCTCAGACAGTACTTCATTATGGATAACAACATCATTCCTTCATAGAATCTGATAGGGATTCCATAGCACCCTGGCGCTTTGTTCAATTCCAACAACTGCACATGATTCTCGACACTAGTGGCACTAAAACTTACTTCCCTCATTTTTTTAGTGGTTCGAGGTTTAAATTGGGAAAATTATTTTGGGTTTTCTTCTGTAAAGGAACATTTGAAAAAGAAGCTACGCGTTTCAGATTTTGCTTTGCTACCCTTAATTTCAATTCCTGCCTGATTCACGAGTGACTGAACTGTAAATTCGTTGCCAGTAAGTCTTTACATACGACCAGAAGTTCTTTGTGAAAGACCATTTGACAATATTCTGACGTGGTAGCCACTGAAGACTTCACGCATTATTCTCTTAACAGCCAAACGCATTTCATTCGGCATCTCTCTGTCTATAGTCCTTTACTTTCTTCTACACCTATTGTACAGCAGTCTCTGTTTCTTAAGAAGTTTCCTTCCGATGACACTATACCATAGAGCGTTCCTCCCGTTATGAACTGTTCTACTGGGTTCATACCTATTCATTTAAACTGGATTCTATACATGCTCCTGTCCTGTGCTGAAACTTTCAAGTTCCTCATTGAGATATGACATAACCACTTTTTTTATCTACTTTACTGAACATATATACCTTTCTACTTGTTTTAGTTTCCCTCTCAATTTTGGGAATCATTGATCATACAATGGAGGCTTTCACGGCCGATATTGTCTCCACTTATACACTACTGGCCATTAAAATTGCTACACCACGAAGATGACATGCTACAGACACGAAATTTAACCGACGGGAAAATGAAGCTGTGATATGCAAATGATTAGCTTTTCAGAGCAATCACACAAGGTTAGCGCCCGTGGCGACACCTACAACGTGCTGACATGAGGAAAGTTTCCAACCGATTTCTCATACACAAACAGCAGTTGACCGTCGCTGCTTGGTGAAACGTTGTTGTGATGCCTCGTGTAAGGAAGAGAAATGCGTCCCATCACGTTTCCGACTTTGATAAAGGTCGGATTGTAGCCTATCGCGATTGCGGTTTATCGTATCGCCACATTGCTATTCGCGTTGGTCGAGATCCAATGACTGTTAGTAGAGTATGGAATCGGTGGGTTCAGTAGGGTAATACGGAACGCCGTGCTAGATCCCAACGGCCTCGTATCACTAGCAGTCGAGATGACAGGCATCTTATCCGCATGGCTGTAACGGATCGTGCAGCCACGTCCCTATTACTGAGTCAACAGATGGGGACGTTTGCAAGACAACAACCATCTGCACGAACAGTTCGACGACGTCTGCAGCAGCATGGACTATCAGCTCGGTGACCATGGCTGCGGTTACCCTTGACGCTGTATCACAGACAGGAGCGCCTGCGATGTTGTTCTCAACGACGAACCTTGGTGCACGAAAGGCAAAACTTCATTTTTTCTGATGAATCCAGGTTCTGTTTACAGCATCATGATGGTCGCATTCGTGTTTGACGACATCGCGGCGAACGCATATTGGAAGCGTGTATTCGTCATCGCCATACTGGCGTATCACCCGGCATGATGGTGTGGGGTGCGTTTGGTTACACGTCTCGCTCACCTCTTGTTCGCATTGACGGCACTTTGAACAGTGGACGTTACATTTCAGATGTGTTACGACCCGTCGCTCTACCCTTCCTTCGATATCTGCGAAACCCTACATTTCAGCAGGATAATGCACGACCGCATGTTGCAGGTCCTGTAAGGGCCTTTCTGAATATAGAAAATGGTCGACTGCTGCCCTGGCCAGCACATTCTCCAGATCTCTCACTAACTTAAAACGTCTGGTCAATGGTGGCCGAGCAACTGGCTCGTCACAATACGTCAGTCACTACTCTTGATGAACTGTGGTATCGTGTTGAAGCTGCATGGGCAGCTGTAACTTTATACGCCATCCAATCTATGACTCAATGCCCAGGCGTATCAAGGCCGTTATTACGGCCAGAGATGGTTGTTCTGGGTACCGATTTCTCAGGATCTATGCACCCAAATTGCGTGAAAATGTAATCACATGTCGGTTCTAGTATAATATATTTGTCCAATGAATACCCGTTTATCATCTGCATTTCTTCCTGTTGTAGCAATTTTAATGGCCAGTAGTGTAACTTCCGGCCTGACAGGCCTTCTTCGATGTATAAAACTCTCCCCTGACGTTTCGTTTCCGACTGCGGGAGACATCCTCCGAGGTAAAGAGGCGAACTGAAAAGAGAACCCGAGGAAGTGCTGATTATATAGGCAGTGCAGAGGGCGCCCCTGTAGGCTATGAGACTGTCACTGGTAATGCCAACATTCTCGATTGAAAGTAATCGATCGTCACGCTTGCTGTGCAACTCTGACATCCAAATTTTAACCAGTTTAACGCCTTCTCTTTCCTGTTACAATTTAAAAAAAAAGTTCAAATGTGTCTGAAATCTTATGGGACTTAACTGCTAGGGTCATCAGTCCATAAATTTACACACTACTTAACCTTAATTATCCTAAGGACAAACACACACACCCATGCCAGAGGAGGACTAGAACCTCCACCGGGATCAGCCGCATAGTCCATGACTGCAGCGTCTCAGACCGCTCGGCTAATCCCGCGCGGCTGCTGTTACAATTATTACCGTGTTTATCAATCTCGATAGCTTCTCTATACATGTGCGCATAATAATGCGAGGTTTTAGATATGACGCTCGTCTCACTGAATTTTATTTCATGATTACCTTCCCTGTAAATATGTTCTTGTACGGCCGATTTATCCGTGTGAGCCAGATGGTAATTCCTCTTACGTTCAACAAGACGGGTGTTAACACTTTTCTTTGTGGTACAGATATAAACCTGTCCACAAATACAAGGAACTCTATATACCCTCGGTGTAGCCAAAGGATGTCGTGCAACTTTTGCCGATCTTAAATATCCTTTTATTTTCCTGGTAGGTCTGAAAATAGTTTCCACCCCATACTTGCTTAACACTTTCCCAATGCGATCTGCGACCTCACTAATGAGCGAAAGAAAAATCTTGCCGTTGGACAGCTGTTGTTCGTCGTTGCTCCTGATTCTTTGCCTACAGCGAAGTACTCGAACTATCTCCTTGCTAGAATACCCATTCTTCACGAACGTCGACCGTAGATGTTCAGTCTCATCTGTTAAGTAAACAGAATCAAAAATTTTGTACGCCCTGTGTACCAAGCTTTTTATTACACCTCTTTTTTGTCTAGGGTGGTGGTTTCAATCTTTATGCAGATAACAATCGGTATGTGTGGCCTTCCTATACACCTTAAGGCGCAACGTTCCGTCCCGTCGTTTAATCACAGACACATCCAGCAAATTCAGTTGCACGTTAGTCTCTGTCTCCATAG
Source organism: Schistocerca nitens (assembly GCF_023898315.1). NCBI lineage: Eukaryota > Metazoa > Arthropoda > Insecta > Orthoptera > Acrididae > Schistocerca > Schistocerca nitens. The sequence goes on from NC_064615.1 coordinate 357,898,696, forward strand.
TAAATTGGATTTTCGGACTAATGCTGTGTAGATGTGTCAGGAACGCACCCAATAGCTCTGTTCCGAGTGTCCATAGTACGAAAGTGTCATCAACATAGCGATACCATCTGGTTGGTCTCTTACTGGCAGTCTGCCACATCCGTTGTTCGAAGGTCTCCATAAACAAGTTATGCACAACAGGGCTAAGAGGACTGCCCATAGCCACCTCGTCAATCTGTTGATAAAAGTCACTATGGCACAGCGTGACTTCTGCCTCTTCTCTAAGATGAAAACGGACGAGGTGACGCATTGGTTAGCACAACGGACACGCATTCGGGAGGATGACTGTTCGGATCCCCATTGGGTCCTCCATATGCTGGTTTCCAGAGATTCCATAAATCGCTGCAGACAGCTGCCCGGCTTGCTGCATTGAAATGAGCACGGTCACATTCTTTCTCCAGCCTTTCGTAATCTGAGCTTGAGCTCCGTTCCTAATAACCGCGCTATCGACGGGACGTTAAAGTCTAATATTTCTTCCTTCCCTCCACTCTAAGTTGAAAATCAACTTCAAGTGGCGAAGATTTGCTAAAGTAGAGAATACTCAAACGGAATCGTAGGGAGTACTAAACACTCAAATAAAGAATGACTTTGATGTTGCATCTCAGAAGTGGAACAAAGTTTGGGATTCGGTTATTCGCTGCCACGGGGACTACTCGTATTTTTAAGGTGATGGTACAGAATAAGCATAGGTAAGACGTAATAGTTGTAATTATTTTATTCAGGTAACTTTTGTATACCACCTCGTAATAGCTAATAAATTATTGACTTAATGAAGGAATATAGCTTTGGCGAATGATCACAGTAGTCTGCAGGTGCTCATTTATGAAATCGGGTCCGAGATTACATAACGGCCAGAAAAATCTGTAAAATATTTTCTATGGCGTTGAGCCACAGTCATGCAATATTTAAAAGAGTAAAACGCCATTTGACTGTGTATTATTATAATTATCTTTTATACTATCCAGATTTCGGCTTTTATGCCGTTATCAAGTACAATGCTAAAAGTTTTAGACCACTGACAGCATTTAGCACTGTACTTGACAGTGGCATAAAAGTGGAAATCTGGATCGTACAAAAGACAAATATAATAATGCGCAGATAAATCACTCTTTATCGTTATTGCTCAGTCATCTGAACATAGCTTTGTTGCGGCAAAAAGCGACCTGGAGGAGAGCAGTAAATCGTCTCTGGTATGTAGCTCGCTGCTTTAAAGCCTATACGAAACGGGAGACTCAGCGGGGCATAATGTTTTACGCTGAAAGGCTGGAAGAAGCGATTTACCAAGTGCAGCTCGAGAACCCGAAACCACAGGGCCGTAACGTGCGACCAGGATGCAGATCGATGGCGCGTAGCGCTTTGGGTCAGCTCGCTGCGTCAGATCGTTAGTTGACGGAGAAACTTTGCTCATTACGCCCTTGTAATTCCACTTTCGATTTATGGTGGACGACATTAAAGCCAGAGCGGGCGAACGCGACCGTTACTACACGGCATTCAGGCAGAAAATATATTACTCTTGACGCTAGAAGGGTCGCAGCAGACGGCGAGAGGCGTGTTCAAAGTCAGTGAAAAGCGGTCCGCCGTAAATCAGTACGCACGTCTGCACTGCTTCCACACGCTCCGTACGGACGGCGGAGCTATCAGCTAGAGTCACCAGACTACGGTAACCATCCATCTTACAATACCGGCAGATATAGAATTTTTCATCGGAAAATAATTGGTTGGAAAATCGTCTGTGCGAGTGTTACAAGATCCTTGAATTTAGCTTTGCATGGCGACACACTAGTGCTTATAAAGGGTGGTCCATCGGAAGTTTCGGATGAGATTATTTCGAAAACTAAACATCGGGTAAAAATAGTGGGTGAGATGAGTTCGTAAGCTAAAAGAGGGACATCAAATGACACCTCCAGCTCCCGCCCCCTTGGGTGAGGTGGAAGCGACTTAAATGGAAACACTCATTTTTTATTGCAGATTCGGATTTTCCATAAATAAGTAATCAAATTTTGTCTGAAACATTTTTAAACCATTAACAGATAGCGTTAAAATCGAGAAAAAAGTAAAATTGGGGAAGAACTCTGATTTATTTAGAATTATCCGAGCAAGACGCATCAAATAGATAAAAAATGTCAACCAATTCTTTTCTTACGCCAAATTAAGCTATTTTTGTACAAAATGTACTGAATCCTACTTTTAGCGTTACCCAGGAACAACGACATGGATGTAGTAGAATGATGTTCCCATGGGGTGCTTCATTAGTGTGAGTTCCCTTGCCTCTCACATGTTGGGGTGCTTCATTAGTGTGAGTCTCCTTGCCTCTCTCGTGTTGGGGTGCTTTATTAGTGTGAGTCCCTTTGCCTCTCACAATTTGGGGTGCTTAATTAATGAAACTAGCCATTTGTTCAAAACTATCCTCGTTTGCTTCAGTGCATAAAGTCAATCGTCCGTGAAAGTTGTCCACAGTTCTGAGTAGCACATCTCGTGGTATGGCTGCACACACTCTTCGAATGCATTGCTCCATATCGTTTCGGATTGTAGGCTGCCCGTCATAAACAATATTTTTTAAATAACCCCACAAGAAAAAGTCAGGAGATGTTAGGTCTGGTGACTGTGGAGACCACTGAATTGGTCCGCCGCGTCCTATCCACCGACCAGGGTACCGTAAATTTAAAACGTTCCGCACATTTTTAGCATAATGGGGAGTTGCTCCGTCCTATTGGAACCACATTCGTTACCTAGTTTCTAAATCAACATCTTCCATTAGCTCCAAGAAAACATCACGGACAAGTTGTAAATAAGGTTCCTCTGTAACATTTCGGTCAAAAAAATACGGTCCTATCAAGTAAGCGTTTAAAATTCCACACCAGACCATTAACGACCATATGTGTTGATTTTCAACGGGTCTGCGCCAGTGAGGATTGACAGGGAACAAATAATGACAATCATACCGATTTAATTCGCCATTGTTTCTGAATGTGGATTCATCGCTGAACATATCTAAAAAAAACATTGTCAGCTCTTATCATTTCCAAGGGCCATTGGCAGAAATGCACGAGTATTTGCATATCTTTCGGCGCTAATGCCTGTGTCAGTGTGATATACGCATGATATCTATGTGCCTTCAAAATCCTCAAAACAGTTGATTTTGGTATTCCAATTTGTCTCTGAACCACACTACTACTCATTTCGGGATCCTGTTGAACACAGGCGAGAACGATAAGGATACGAGTGTCATTTTCATTCTATTCGCGATGATGAGGTGGACGATGCATGTATCCATTTCGAGCTCGTTGGGTGCAATTCCGAAAAATGTTTTCGTTTGGATGTCGTCCGTTTGGGAAACGATCTGCATCTAATTGCGCAGCTGCAGCGTAATTGTTATGGCATTCACCTAAAATTAACATCATATCAACAATCTCTGTAGGAGGATAGTGAGCCGTGTTTCGCTAAAGAATATTTACTTTCGTCATTTGATGTTTACGGTTCATAACCCGAAAGTGAAGTGACGTCTGACCTCATTGCACTGACCTTTATACTGAGCCATAGTTCGCAGTTTGGCCATGGTAGCGCCACAGTCGGGTGAGTAATGCAATTGTTAAGAGTTCCATAACGAGATTTTAATGCCATTCCGCCTCCCTCCATCAAAAACTGTGGCGGCTAGGATACATTTTGTAAAAAATAGCTTAATTTGGCGTAATGAAAGAATTGGTGCTCATTTTGTATCGATTTGATGTGTCCTTCTCGGATCATTCTAAATAAATCGGAGTTCTTCCCCAATTTTTATTTTTCTCGATTTCAGCGCCATCTGCCAATGGTTTAAAAAAATGTTTCAGACAAAACTTGAGTATGTTTTTTATGGAGAATCCGAATCCAATAAAGAATGGGTGCTTCCATTTAATATTTAAAAGTTTCCCCCAGCCCCATCAAAGGTGGCGGGGGCTGGGGGTCACGTGCAGTATCATTTGCTGTTCCCCTTTGAGCTTACGAACTTGTCTTACCCACTATTTTTACCCGATGTATAGTTTTCGAGATAATCTCATCTGAAACTTCAGATGGACCACCCTGTATATGGGGGCAAAAAAATAAGAGTTTTGAAAATAATACAAGAAAATTAAGAGAAATCCCGTAAACCATTTTCTAGCGAAAATGTAGCCATCAGAGATTTTTTGTTTTCTTAACTACAGCAGCTTTACAGCAGCTGAACTTTTCAGCTTTCGAAGACTAACGGCTTCTTCCTCTATGTGTAACTGAGATTGCTTAAGGTTCGATGTACCATCTCATCTGGAATACCATCAGTTTCGTCTTGCATTTGTTGTTATGATTCACTATATGGTATTCCCCAGTAGCATAAACATAGTGAAGTCAACATACTGAAGTGATGAATTTGTTTAAGTGTCACATTTGGTGTTAGCCAGTGTTTATCACAGTTATTAATTTCAAAATCACTGCAGTCGAAACTGTTGACAACTAAAGGCACTGGGTGCACCAGCTGCAGTGTTAGAAACGGAATGTATTACAGTCTTTTTATTTTAGAAAAGAATTCAAGTTACCTGTAAGAGAAACAGACTCTTCACAGTGGGTGATGTGACGTCATCGGTGCTCTATCCCAGTTGCTAAAATTTTATCATACGGCTGAGACAAGGCTCAAGCTCCTGGATCACCCCAATAAATAAAATAAAGAAAAACGAGGAACTGAAGGTATATATACTTCAGGTTGTGTCTGAGTATTCTCTTAAGATTTCAGAGCGAAAAACGCGATATAAGTATGCTTATTTGCCTAACACGTTTAGTAAGGAATAGATTTTTATTGTTAAAGTTCATGCAGCAATACCGTATTAATAATTAAGTTGAAAGTAAGAAAATATTTATTTAAAAAGCCACCTGCGAACGATATTTTTGACATAAAAGTAAATACGATTTTGTGGCATTCTACGATTTTTTACCGCTTCTCCTTTTCCACCTAAGCCGAAATCATGCACACACATCTTTTTATGCAAAGAAAACGAAGGTGGGGAGGGGGTACCACAAAGAAACAACCAAACTTGGAAAATAAGAGTCTCCCCAAATGTGATATTTTAATTTTTGGAAGAAATGCAAAAATTGCAAGTTTTATGTAAACATTCTTACACTACAATTAAAAAAGATGATGAAATTTTATCTTAAAAACTAGTCGTTAAATAAAGCTGATGGAACTAAAAAAAATACCATAGATACTCGTTTTGCAGGACAATTCGTCAAGTTTGTTTGCTCCGAAGAAGAAAAAAATATACTGGTTAGAAAACAAGAGTTTTCCATATGGTTAATGAAAGGAAATGGCTTCAAAGCAAAGTGTCTGATTTGCCTCACCGTTTTTTGGATAAAAATTAAAGGAAGAAAAGCTGTAGTGGATCATCAGAAGACACGAAAACACTTTCCCGCACAACAGCAGAGTAGTAAAAATAAAATGATTAAAACTTTCTTTATGAAGAAACGTACGACTGAAGAAGCTGCGGTGGTACGTGCAGAAATTGTATCTGTTTATCACAGTGTGAAATACGGCCTTTGTTACAAGTCATTGGACTGCAAAATCAAATTGCACCACCCTTCTTTCCAGAAAGTAATATTGCATCTAAAATTTCGTATGCAAGGCAATGGCTGTCTCAGAAAATATTCTTGGTCCATACAGTAAAGATGTTATAGGTGAGCTTCATAAAGCCTTTTATTTTTCTGTTTCCTCAGATGCTTCAAACCGAAGAAATATAAAAACTTTTCCTTATGCACTTCATTACTTTGATGTTAACCGCGGGATACGTAATAAATTGTTAGATTTTTATGAGGACTCCAAATAAACCCACAAAGTTTTTTGCAGGCAGTAAAGAACATTACAAAATCTAATGGCTTTCATCTAAATCAAATAAGTGCGTGTAGTGCTGACAATGCTGCAGTGAACTATGGCAAAAACAATTCAGTTCATATCTTGTGAGATAATGCATCCATTTTTAGAGCTAATTGCACAATTGCAACTGCTATGTTTTAAATAATACTATAAAATATTGACTTAAAATATTCATTATGATGTAGAGGCATTAGTTCTCAAAATCTGCAGTAAATTCATTTTTATCAAATGTTCAGACACACAGAATTTTCAGAGATTGTGGAGACAGAGTTTGAGGGAATATTACGACATGTGTGTATAAGATAGCTCTCGCTCCGTCCTACAGTTGAGAGAATTTTATGCCACTGGCCTGCCATCAAGTCATCTTTTATTTCAAAGTACAACGAAGATTGTTCAATATTGATTTAGTAGTTTGTGACATCAAATGAGGAGCCTGAGATTTGAGAAATTGAACATTCATTTACTTACTTCTATCTACGTTTTCTACAGCATATTTTGCCCCTGTTTGAAACTGATGTTAGTTACTTCAGTTGAGGTGGAATGAATAATAAAGGATCTTAAGATCAAGCTAGAGAGCAGGAAACAAGATAAATTCTTAGGAAAGGACGTCCATGAAATTCTAGAAGAAATACCAAAATCACAGTGGTTGAGTACCGAAAATGATGGACAGTCTTTCTTGTCCCATTTCTTGCATTGATGGTTCAAATGGTTCAAATGACTCTGAACACTATGGGACCTAAGTTCTGAGGTCATCAGTCCCCTAGAACTTAGAACTACTTAAACCTAACTACTTAAACCTAACTAAGGACATCACACACATCCATGGCCGAGGCAGGATTCGAACCTGCGACCGTAACGTCTTGCATTGATTATTTGTCCCAAAATTACTACTTTTCTGAAAACAATATATTCAATCTGCTTATAAGATTTGCTGTTAGACGACAAGGAGACTTTAGTCTGCACTGGAAGCACGTTTTAAAGGTTGCCAGAAAACTGAATTTAACCTGGATGAATAACAGCTATACAATGAATTCTGTGATTTCCAGAACGCATACGCTGTTATTGATAAATGTAAAGCACAAGGCCAGATTTCGGTAGATTTCTGAAAGCAGCAGAATACAGCTGACTTCTTCCACTGGCAATTGCTTACGCTTGTATCATACAAATTTTCCATTCCTATCAGTAACTCATGTGCTGAAAAAATCTTCAGTATGACGAAAAAGCAATGGCCAGAAAAAAAGAAATCGGAGGTCCATGGCCATAGTAAAAAGAGAACTTCAAATAAAAGTGAACTTTTCTGGAAGTTGTGGTGAATTCCTTAATTGGTTGAAAGAGAGGGAGGGTGTAATGGCTCTTTATTTACGTGACCATTACGGCACTCCAACCCCCAGTTCTCGATACCAGTAATATCGAACTACTTTTCTGTGAAGTAACAGACATATTTTTGTGACAATATTCACATTTGGTTTTATTAATGTATAGTTACTCCGATGTATCGATATTTTACAGTGATATGGTTCTTGTGTGTATTCATTTCTGTGAGACTGTCATAATCTTTGTCTTGCTTGTAACCGTTTTGGCGTGAATTTGCACAGAGCACTTTCCAGAAGTTATGTTGTTATTTCGCTTTGTAAAAGAACAGTCAAGTCTGGTGCATGGTTAAAGTGGAATGTGAAGATTGATGATGTGACAATTAAGAAGAAGTATATGTGAATTTACAAGAAGTTTATTAAAAATGTGGATCGTGAACACAAAGTCAAAAATTATTTCTATCATGCCATTGTTCCGATCTGGGATTGTTTGATCATTAAGAATTTCCTGAAAAACGCATTTGTTAGGTCTTCAAATATTGCTAAAATACAGATCCGGACCTTCTAGCAGCCAAAGTGGTATCACCCTAGAAACAACAGGATGAGCCATGACAACTTCGACGAAATCTACGTGGGAATCCATTCAAGATAAGTGCCAAATTAATGAGTTATTTACAGTGACCTCATTATTTCGATTCTGACGATACCATCCACAGTCAATAATTTTGTAGTTGCCTGATAAAGCGAGCATATGTTGCGTGAGCAACATTATTAATCTGATTTCTAATCTAGTTTGCAAGTGGTGGTATTGTTAGAAGGGGGAGGGGACTGTTAAAGCAACACAAAATACGCATTCAGAAGTTGAAAAAAGTAATAATGTTACTGTGGAACTTCTTCTTCAAGTTTTTCTTTATCTTCGTTTTTATCTAAACTTTGAAACGAACTTATTATATTGCCTGTAAATGTTCATTTAAAAACTCATTTCATGTTTAAATAGCAAATCCGTACGTAAATCGCAAATAAGAATGAAAAGGAGAAGCCCTTCTTATTTGTTTGTGTGGTAATACAATATTAAAGCTAAATTTTGATATGTTTAGTAATTATAGGTACAACAAACTGGTTTTTTTTACTTATAATAGTTGTAGTGGTAATACAATATTAAAGCTAAATTTTGATATGTTTAGTAATTATAGGTACAACAAACTGGTTTTATTATTTATGATAGTTGTAGTGGTAATACAATATTAAAGCTAAATTTTGATATGTTTAGTAATTATAGGTACAACAAACAGGTTTTGTTACTTATGACAGTTGTAGTGGTAATACAGTATTAAAGCTAAATTTTGATATGTTTAGTAATTATAGGTACAACAAATTGGTTTTGTTACTTATGACAGTTGTAGTGGTAATACAATATTAAAGCTAAATTTTGATATGTTTAGTAATTATAGGTACAACAAACTGGTTTTGTTACTTATGATAGTTGTAGTAAACTATTAGCATTTTCTAAATTCCGTATGATCACACAGTTGTCGCACACAGGGTTTCTTGGAAGGTAGTGTGCCTAACTCGTAACCAGCTAGAAAAATGGCGACGCTGGACAGGGAAATTTGTTTGGTCAGATGCGTGGATGAGTCTAGAGACCGGTTCTTTCCGCGCGTCACACGTCGGGTTTTTCCGCTTTTGTGTCGGGCCGTCCAAGTATTTATCTCCCTCCGCTGTAGCGCGAAAAGCGGCGCCCGGCCCGGATAGGCGGTGCGCCTCCCTCGACGGACCATCCGCAGAGTAACGAGTTGTCTGCCCGCCCGCCTCTGCCGGCGACGTGCCGGCATTTCACACGCGCAGCCTCTCTGCGGTAATTTCGCGAGAAAAATTTTTACCCGACCGGTCCGCAAACGCTGAGGCCACACCCTACCTGCTGGGCACGGTTGGTGGAGTGCGCGGTAACTGTTCTGGCTTCCGTGACTTCCCGCTCCCGTCGCAAACGTTTTGTATTGCTCTCGTTCTTTCTTTTTCATTTTTCGCTCGCAGCAGCTGCGTTGGAACACATATGATTTTAGAAAGCACTCTCTGCCGGTGATAAGTGTCCTGCAGCAACCTTTTGCATTCATATAAGTCTAGAGTGGAGAACTTTTCCAGCAAAGACGTACACAAACGACTGTTTACAGTGTCAGCTAGAATCATACACTACCCTCCATAAGTTTGGAAACATCATACTGAGTATTACAATGGAGATGGGAGTGATCGAAGGGAGTTATTGTTTACAGAACAGTATGCTCAGATAACGATAAGGATACAGTATTGTACAGGTGATTATTGTATTTATACATACATAAACACTTAAGAGCCCCCGCGAGCACACAGAATTGCTGCATCAAGACGTAGCATGGACTCGACTAATGTCTGAAGTAGTGCTGGAGGGAATTGACACCATGAATCTTGCAAGGCTGTCCATAAATCCGTAAGAGTTCGAGGGGGTGGAGATCTCTTCTGAACAGCACGCCGCAAGGCATCCCACATTTGCTCAATAATGTTCATGTTTAGGGAGTTTGGTGGTCAGTGAAAGTGTTTAAACTCAGAAGAGTGTTCCTGCAGCCACTCTGTACCAAATCTGAACGTGTGGGGTGTCGCATTGTCCTGCTGGAATTGCTCAGGCCGTCGGGATGCACAATTGACATGAACGGGTGCAGGTGACGAGGCAGGATGCTTACGTATGTGTCACCTGTCAGAGTCGTATATTGAGGTATCACAGGTCTAATATCACTCCAACTGCACACGCCCCGCACCATTACAGAGCCTACATCAGCTTGAACAGTCCCCTGCTGACATGCAGGGTCCATGGATTCATGAGATTGTCTCCATACCCGCACACGTCCATCCACTGGATACAATTTGAAACGAGTTTCGTCCAACCAGGAAACATGTTTCCAGTCATCAACAGTCCAATGTCGGTGCTGACGGGCCAGGCGAGGCGTAAAGCTTTGTGTCGCGCAGTCATCAATGGTAGAAGAGTGGGCCTTCTGCTACGAAAACCCATATCTATGATACGAGGGCAGTTCAATAAGTAATGCAACACATTTTTTTTCTGAAACAGGGGTTGTTTTATTCAGCATTGAAATACACCAATCTTTTAGCTACACAACACTATTTTTCAACGTAATCTCCATTCAATGCTACGGCCTTACGCCACCTTGAAATGAGGGCCTGTATGCCTGCACGGTACCATTCCACTGGTCGATGTCGGAGCCAACGTCGTACTGCATCAATAACTTCTTCATCATCCGCATAGTGCGTCCCACGGATTGCGTCCTTCATTGGGCCAAACATATGGAAATCCGACGGTGCGAGATCGGGGCTGTAGGGTGCCTGAGGAAGAACAGCCCACTGAAGTTTTGTGAGCTCCTCTCGGGCGCGAAGACTTGTGTGAGGTCTCGCGTTGTCATGAAGAAGGAGAAGTTCGTTCTGATTTTTGTGGCTACGAACACGCTGAAGTCGTTTCTTCAGTTTCTGAAGAGTAGCACAATACACTTCAGAGTTGATCGTTTGACCATGGGGAAGGACATCGAATAGAATAACCCCTTCAGCGTCCCAGAAGACTGTAACCATGACTTTACCGGCTGAGGGTATGGCTTTAAACTTTTTCTTGGTAGGGGAGTGGGTGTGGCGCCACTCCATTGATTGCCGTTTTGTTTCAGGTTCGAAGTGATGAACCCATGTTTCATCGCCTGTAACAATCTTTGACAAGAAATTGTCACCCTCAGCCACATGACGAGCAAGCAATTCCGCACAGATGGTTCTCCTTTGCTCTTTATGGTGTTCGGTTAGACAACGAGGGACCCAGCGGGAACAAACCTTTGAATATCCCAACTGGTGAACAATTGTGACAGCACTACCAACAGAGATGTCAAGTTGAGCACTGAGTTGTTTGATGGTGATCCGTCGATCATCTCGAACGAGTGTGTTCGCACGCTCCGCCATTGCAGGAGTCACAGCTGTGCACGGCCGGCCCGCACGCGGGAGATCAGTCTTGCTTGATCTTGCGGCGATGATTACACACGCTTTGCCCAACGACTCACCGTGCTTTTGACCACTGCCAGATCACCGTAGACATTCTGCAAGCGCCTCTGAATATCTGAGATGCCCTGGTTTTCCGCCAAAAGAAACTCGATCACTGCCCGTTGTTTGCAACGCACATCCGTTACAGACGCCATTTTAACAGCTCCGTACAGCGCTGCCACCTGTCGGAAGTCAATGAAACTATACGAGACGAAGCGGGAATGTTTGAAAATAGTCCACAAGAAATTTCCGGTTTTTTCAACCAAAATTGGCCGAGAAAAAAAATGTGTTGCATTACTTATTGAACTGCCCTCGTATTTCGTTGAATGTTTCGCACGCAGGCTTTTGTTGCTGCTGCAGCAATTCGTGGAAGGGTTGCACTTCTGTCACCTTAAACGATTCCCTTCTGTCGTTGTTGGACGCGTCCTTGCAGGATCTTTTTCCGGCTGCAGCGATGTCGGAGACTTGATATTTTACCGGATCCCTGATATTCACGGTACACTCGTGAAATAGTCGTACGGGAGATTCTCACTTCCTCGCTACCTCGCAGATGCTGTGTCCCATCGCTAGTGTGCCGACTATAACACTACGTTCAAACTCACTTAAATCTTGATAACCTGCTGTTGTAGCAGCAGTAACCGATCTAACAACTGCGCCAGATACTTGTCTTATACTATAGGCGTTGCCGACCGCAGCGCCGTATTCTGCCTGTTTACGTATCTCTGTATTTGAATAAGCGTGTCTATAACAGTTTCTTTGGCGCTTCGGTGTATATTGGTACATATCATTATTGCTCAGTTTTATATAAACTAAATTACCTGTTCAAGCAATTCCACTAAACACGCCAGGTTGTGCCAGTAGATAGCACGACTGTGGAGAGGTCATATTTTACAGCTGTGTTCAGTTGTGGTTCCATTTATACGAAGATAGGACACATCATGAAAGAAGGGAGTATACGCAGAGAAAGTAATTGAAAATGGCTGCAAATTGGCAGATTCCTTATGTTTGGCGGGTAAAAATAATCAATTTGCACCACGAAGGCCACACTGTCTGACACATATAAAAGAAATTGAAGACTTACATCAGCGGAGTTGTGAAGACCATACATTGGCATCGAAATTCAGGCTCCTGTGATGCTCGTTCTCGCTCAAGAGTAATCATGAAAATATGCGTCAAGAAAAGTATTTGGTAGTGACCGATAGAAGTAATAGATTCAAAACTGTGTGTGAATTGACTGCTGAACTAAACACAACTAGGGATACGCTAGTAACTGAGTCAACTGTGAGATGATGCCTTGCGGAAAACAATCTGTTTATGTACCAGCAAGGAAACCAATGCTCCGCCCTGTTAACAAGGAGAAAAGGCTTCAGTGGGTTACGACACACCAAAATCGGACAGCAGGGGATTGGAAAAATCTTATGCACTGATGAATCCAAGTTCGTAATATTTTGAAGTGAACGCCGTCAATTCGTACGCCGTTTAAGCCATGAACGCTTGAATCCTCAGTGCGTAATTCCATCTGTGAAGTATGGAGAGGGATTTGTGAAGATATGGGGATCTTTCGGAGGGAGAAAAGTTGAACAGCGAATACACCAGTCCCAAAGTTTCAACCACTTCTTCAATGTATCCTGGAAGTTTACCTTTTTTAAAATGTTTGACACTGTCAGGGCATACTTTGTTCTGCCATAACTTGACAAAACGCAATTTTCTATTTCTTTCCTTTCCACCCTTGTGTTTTTAACGTAATGAGAATAAGTTACGAATGAATATTCTAATATTACAAACAGGTTTCCAATTTTTTTCTGTGGCGTTAAAATGCATGGGCATGAATTGTTGAAGATGCGTTTACTAGACGATGGACACGCTTTCTATGAACGGTATGATGAAACAGTGCAGACGAGGAGGTAATAACAGTATCCAGCAGAGAGTAACAGCTCAACCGGAGAGAATTAGTCTTGAATGCGGAATCTTCGATTTTACTCAGAATAACGATGGGATCTAGGAATTTTTATCAAGGAGAGATGTTGATTTGTCTTGGAAAAACTAGACTTCAGAAACAAAGGCCTGTAAGCACTGTGATTTGATTTTCCTTCAGATGTACTTTAGAAAGGACTGGAAACGTACGTTAACAGAAGGGTAACAGGTAATGTTACATAAAATGTGGAAATTGTATTCTAGGTATTTACTTGTATGTGAGTAAAAAGCTATAGTAAGTCAGTAATAAACATGAAATAGGCTCCATTAATTTTTGATTTTAATAAATATCCATCCAGCAATTAGTGTAAGTAAACTGAAATTAATAAATTTTTAACTACGTCCGGACACACTGGAGCAATTTTCGTACAAATGCACTAAGAGTCCGATGAATCATCGTAAGTGTGAGCTGAGAACAGCCCATGAAGTACGACAGACCTAGACACGGCACAGGTGGGCGGCGAATAAATTACGGTCACACTGCACCTTCACGATCCAAAATTTAAAGCAGATTTTAGTGCCGCCGTTATTTCCTACATCACACGTACAAATTTGGACAGTGTTGATCTGATGTTTAAGTCTAACCGCGAGAGTCCAGAGATCAGATAAACTCTATACGAGTGTCACTAATTTACATTAACACTGTTTTTCCAAGTGTGATTGACAGGTGCACTAGTTAACAGCTACAATTGTTATGAATTTATCATGTTTTACGCAGATATGATAAAACTGGCGACCGATTAGGCTGGAGTTTTTATCGGATTTTTCCCCATAAAATAGTCTGGTAAGCCTGCAATATTTAAATTACGTGTTTGGCTAAAACTTTACAAAGTAAAATTTCCGTTTGCCTACTCTAATGACGTAATCGTGTTAAATTGGATATGTAATTCAGTTGAAAGTGTCTAGACAACTCTAATACTGCCCAAAATGTTCAACTTTGAGCTATTGTTATAGGATGTAACTGAGGCAGGACGATACGAGAGGGTACCTGTGTATGAGAAAGGATAAAGCTAAACGAATATGTATGATTTTTTAACTGTACTGCATGTTTAGTGACAAGTCAAGTTCAAAGCAGTTCCACGTAGTGTGATAAAACGTGTTTTGGCTATGATAGTAATAACTTAATTGCCTGAGTGAAATAAACAGGTGGAAGGTAATGACAGTGACTGTAAAAGTAAACTGTCTGTTTCCAGTATGAATGTAGAGCTACTAAATTGTTGTGTTCCATTCCGTAGTTCTTATGTAGTGATCTATGTGTATGAGACTTCACTAAATACTGTAATTTGTGAATTGTGAGGACCATTCAGTGTTAATTCAAAGACCTGTTGAACTTAGTGGCTTAGATGACTCAGTGAAAATAATATATATCAAAACGGATGAGTTGCAAAATATTCAGGGCTTTTTGCCTAGTTGGGCAGAAGAATGAAGACACGAAAGAACAAAGAAAGTCAACAAGAGATACAGCAGAGAGAAAAAGAAAGATACGAGTTAGAAGAGAGCATGCATTTTTTAATCATTTTCGAAAGACATTTGATGAACTTAGAAAAGGGCGAGGGTCAGCTATAATCAACAATTAATCCCAAAAGATGATAAAGTGGTAATACTGAATACTTTAGTCACAGAACCAATTGTTGAAAACAAGAAGATCGTGGTAATATTGAAAAATTACAGAATCAGATATTTTTAAAAAAGAAAGTCAATAGCAAAAGGGGATTACAGTCCTAGGACCATAAGGCTACCTGAAGACTTGGGTAGTTAAAAAAATGAGATGTGGTGATTTGTCTGTGGGGAGTGTCAGAGACAAGAGAGGGGAACTGTGCTGTGATGTAGAAAAACAGGGAAGTAGAGTACGTAACAATAATGACTCACCACCGAGGAACAGCAGTCGGCAAGTTGAAAGTAGATTAATGTGAGAACTCAAAGATCATGGAGAGGATGTCGGTATTAGCTAGAGGAGGTGTGTAGGCATTCTTGAACCAGCAAGTGTGAATCTGAAGTCCCGAGGTGGTGGGACGAGTTCGCTTTAAAAGGGGCAAAGGAGTCGCACGAAAATTTCCTATCTTTGATCTTCAAGGTAAAATTCAGATGGTTAACTGCAAATTTAATTTTCCGTCTACAAGATTGTAATTTAATTTTTGTTTGTAGACGGAAAATTAAATTTGCAGTTAACCATTTATAAGATAGTCCTTTGCAATGGGACTATTAAATTAGGATAGATTTCAATCGTATGAACAATTTGAGATGCAAGGCAAAACAGAAATTCTGCTCATCAGGGACCCATAAAGACTTAAGGCTACAGCCACTAAGACTTTGCGTTCTTAGAGTGGATACAGGAATTTTGCAAAGTGGCACATAAATCAAACTAAATATCTGGATGAAAGGAGTGTTGAATCATATTTACTTGAAATACTAATTATCCGGTTACCAAGGGCAGCTGAATAAAAACTAATAGATAGAACTTGGGAGAACGTACAAGATTTACTGAAATTTCTATATCAGCTGAATTACTTAAAATATTCTGGGGAAGGGTAGGTTACCAAATGAACAACAAATGACCGTGATATGGAGAGACATACAGCAGATGGTAGAATGAGTGGTACTCCTGGGATGAATTATTATCAAAGTACACATAATCCATATCCAAATTTTAGTAATAAACTTCGATGTGATAGGTATGGAAAACTAGACGGTGAAAGTAGGAAAAACCAGAGAAGAGTTGGATATGAGGAAAGTAGAGATTCTTGACAAAACCCAATAGTAGCATGGAAATACGAAGGGGCATCAAATGCTGTATAACCAGTGACTGAGTATCAAATTATTGTTTTTAACCAGGTAAATCGCCTTGGACCTCGGTGAGAGGGAAGACATTATCAGCTGTTTTTGTACCATGTCAGGAGGGAAGTGTTGTGTCTAGTTCATACAGCATAGACACAATGAGGTAGCTAGGTGCACGCTAAACTAACGCAGAAGGGCTTGAAGTTCTGGAACAGGAGACTTATTAATGCACTAAAGAAAAGTACGTAGTTTTATAATACTTAACTTTATTCTCTTGTTGGAATACATCTCTCTTGAATATTAGTAAGCTATAAGCACTGATACAAATGGCGCCTTGCTAGGTAGTAGCTATGGACTAAACTGAAGGCTATTCTATCTGTCTCTCGGCAAATGAGAGGAAAGCTTCGTACGTCTGGTCGCAAGCTATGTAGTCCGTACAACTGGGGCGAGGTCTAGTCCGTGTCTTGTGACCTGCCATGTGGTGGCGCTAGGTTTGCGATTACACAGTGGCGACACGCGGGTCCGACATGTACTACAGGACCGCGGCCGATTTAAGTTACCACCTAGCAAGTGTGGTGTCTAGCGGTGACACCACAGGAAGGAGTTGTTGAGAGATACGTTTTTGAAACTGGAGGGAGAGAGAGAGAGAGAGAGAGAGAGAGAGAGAGAGAGAGAGGAGAGAGAGAGAGAATGAAGTTCAATGTCGCCCTTTTGTTAAACGACAAGTGACAATGAAAACTCAATTTGTTAATCGGTTAAGCTTCTGACATATATGATAGGTAAATTATGTGGAATGGAGTAAAAGACAGTAGCGAGAGTTAAAGGAATACATTTAGAAGAAATAGAGGGAAGTGGAAGAAAAAGGGTAGAGGAAGTGGCTAGAATGAAATTTTCCATAGAGGATATGATGTTTCTGCATTTAAAGTATGTGGTACCGTACCTAGGTGTACAGACTTTGTTGAGATGATAATACAAGTCTATATATTATTTAGTAGTTAGGAGATGAGTGTAAGATACGAAAGTAACTGTTAAGCTATTTAAATTTATCAATGAATATGCTAATATTGCGGTTAAGATGAGGAGAAAGTCTGAGGGATAATGGTACAAAGTTACAATTAGAAACAGCAGGTTTTGGAGCAGCCAGAGGGAACAGTAAAAAGGTCAGAAGACGGTGTTTTGGAAAAGTGGGTAACGGTAAAAATATTTATGCCTGAACGAAAAGAAGAAATTAAGGAAATTTTGCTCAAGGGGCATAAAAAACAGTAAGTTTGGAAGAAACAATAAAAGTGTTTTCGTTTATACCAAGTGCTCTTACAAATAATGGAAATCTGGCATTTCAAGACATATTTGCTTAAAGTCTCTACATCGACATAAACCATGAGATTACACAGCACACATGACATGATGAAGTAAGTAGAATGAGGGGTAAGGTGACAAAGCAGCGCTAGGAATAGCTTTGGGATGAGCATTACGAGGCGGAGGACGTTAGCTTAATGAACTAGATGCCGATGATACGAGAAAGCAAGGGAAAGTTGTGGGATTAGTAAAAATAATAATCATGGGTAAAAGATATAAATATGAATGTGATGAAATCTTAGATGAACAGCTGGAGGCCAGGCAGCGGAATGACACGTTGTTCGAAATCACTGCATGACCAGACAGAAATAGTGTCGGCGGTGGGTGTTGTAGAGGAACGAGTAGAAACTCGATGCATAGTCAAGGGAACGGTAAATAAAACGAAAGTTAAGATAATACTGCACACAGACAGTACTTATCTTCTAGTTCGAGAAGAATTTTGAAGCAGTATTGGACTACCAAATAGGGTACGGTATCCTGTAACAGAATATTGCCTGAGTACATCTCCCTTGTATAGACCCTCTATATGCTCCTTCCATTTTTCTGCTTTCCCTTCTTTGCTTAGGACTGGTTTCCCATCTGAGCTCTTGATATTCATACATATGGTTTTCTTTTCTCTAAAGGCCTCTCTGACTTTCCTGTAGGCAGCATCTACCTTACCCCTTGTGAAATATGCTTCTACATCCTTATATTTGTCCTCTAGCCATTCCAATCGGAGTACAAAAAAGACGAATGCGTCACAGAGATGTATTCTGAATCAGTTCTTTACAGGAGCATTTCTTTTTCGATTACTCCACATTTTTTTTCTGAGGTAGTTTGCCTTAGCTTCTCTGCACATTTCATTTTCAAGAGACATATTGCTCTATTCCTGTGTTTCCCAACATATTTTTGTACTTCATGCTTTCATCGCCAACTTGAAACACAGATGTCAACGTGACCGCTACGGTCGCAGGTTCGAATCCTGCCTCGGGCATGGATGGGTGTGATGTCCATAGGTTAGTTAGGTTTAAGTAGTTCTAAGTTTTAGGGGACTGGTGACCTAAGATGTTAAGTCCAATAGTGCTCAGAGCCATTTGAACCATTTTGAACTGGTGTCAACCCCTCTTCAAGCAAACTGTTTATTGTGGTATTGTTGCAACCCTTGTTCACTAAAGTACGAGCAGCCCTTAGCGGCTCGCCATCTTACTTACATCTATTCATGACGTCCTCCTTTCCGGCTTAGATCTTTTTTAATATGTGACTTGTAAGTACTGCATCTTTTTCCAGTCAGTACAAATTTTAATTTTATTAATGTATTATATACCCAATATGTTTTAGAACAGTTAGTCTCATTCTGAAGACGACGCTCATAGTAGCGTAGAAACCTGGTCAATTTTGACTTAATGTTTGTGACCGAGGGCTTATTTGCTCTAATATAATTCTGACACGGTCACTGAACCTTAGCAGCTATGTTCAAAGAAAATGTATGGGATATGGTGAATTGACGGGTACAGCGCTGTGACCCAATGCCGGCCACCACAGATGAACTTTGGTACCAGGTGAATGCAGCATGAATGGCGATACCACAGAACGCCATTCGAGCCTTGTACACGTCGATGCCATCACTCATGGAACAAGTTACCAGGGCCCATGGCGGACCCTGTGCCTACTACGCAACATGACACAGGCTGAACCTAGGTGACTGAGATGCTAATCACACTGGACTGGCATTGGGGAGGACGACGGTTCAAACCAGCGTCCGGCCATCCTCATTTAAGTTTTCCGTGATTTCCCTAATTCGCTTCAGCCAAATGCTGGGGTGGTTCATTTGAAAGGACACGGCCGACTTCCTTCCCCATGCATCCTTAATCCGATGGGATCGATGACCTCGCTGTTTGATTCCCTCCCCCAAATCAACCAACCAATATCAGAAGCACATGCCACAAGGAGGAAACTACTTACACAAAGAGGACTAAAATATTGGAATACTTCAAAATTACTCAGTGGGAATAACGATGAAGCTTATTTAAACAAGTTAATTTCTCAGATAATCAGACGGTCACAATAAACTATGAAACAATATTGACACTAATAGAAACGAAACTATCAACAGGACCACGCCTATTGGTCATCACCGATTTCCTCTAAATTTATCGCCGGCCGCTGTGGCCGAGCGGTTCTTGGCGCTTCTGTCCGGAACCGCGCTGCTGCTACGGTCGCCGGTTCGAATCCTGCCTCGGGCATGGATGTGTGTGATGTTCTTAGGTTAGTTACGTTTAAGTAATTCTAAGTCTAGGGGACTGATGACCTCAGATGTTAAGTCCCATAGTGCTTACAACCAATTTCTAAATTTATCGTATATCATGGGATTGGGAAGAAATGAAACTGGCTGAGATTTTCTGGCGCACGTCGGGAGAGGCATGAACTGCTAATTTTACCATAGCTTCCAGGCAGCGGCTGGTGCAGTGAAAAGAGTACAGCCAGATAAATGAAGAGACGTGGGGTCAAGTCCGAATGAGGAAACTCCTTTTCCGTTTTTACGTTAGCTACATTGCAAATAAATCGAAATTATGCTTAATATATTACATTTATTAATTTTTTCATAAAAGGCATGAAAAGGAAAAAAAGGAAAATTGGAGATTGCAAATAAATTTCCAACAAAGAATTGTACTTATAGCATGCTCGAAGACCAATTTTAAGTAGGGACTGCACTTACAGCGTACGGGACTTCGTATTACGTTAGTTTCATTTTGACCGTCGAGCAGGACTCGGGCTTCTGCACGCAAACAGTGGATTGCCAGAGCAGGTAAAATCGGCCCATATGCCGTTGGCGACAACGTTAGCTGCGGTTACAGGGATCATTCGCTTGTTAGCTGCCGACCAGGGAACATTTTATGAATGTACAACCCGACCACGATATTAGTGCACCTGGCCTCACGTGGCCGTTATCGGAAACATGCGGTACGTTACAGTAAACAAGTACAGTAGTGACTAAATAAAACGCATCGCACTATGAATGGTTTCAGTACGGTTGTGCATATACTATCAAGTGGTTCAGCATGTCCTCACGAAATATCCCGATACAAATTCACGATAAGCTGACAGAAGCGCCCTAACTCGCAGGTGCAATAATGTTGTGGTCGACTTATAAACCACAGTACGTATACCCACAGATATTTCTTATCAGCTATGTGATGGTCAAAATGTAGATAGAAGTGTTGTTCCTTCAGTCCAATCAGGTAAATCGTGAATGATAGGATAGTGTAAGTAACTACTTTATACACGAAAGTCTTGTGTGCACTTTACAACGTACTTTCTTAGAAACTGATTATCTAGATTTGTCTTTGCCTGTTCTGTTGATACCTCTTACGAACGGGCCTTATAAATAGAAAATATTGAGCATAGTTTCGATTTATTTGCAGTATAAGTAAGGTAAACATTGAACAAAGGGAAATAAAAACAGCATTCGTCAATGTACTCTACCATGAATGAAAATGAAGTCCCATGCTTCTTTACAGAGCGTAGGGGAACGATGCGGGAGACCCGCACCGCCTTACTAGGCAAGGTCCTAATGGAGGTGGTTTGCCGTTGCCTTCCTCCGACCGTAATGGAGATGAATGATGATGATGAAGACGACACAAGAACACCCAGTCATCTCGAGGCAGGAAAAATTCCTGACCCCGCCGGGAATCGAACCCGGGACCCCGTTCTCGGAAAGCGAGAACGCTACCGCGAGACCACGAGGGGTGGACGTACTCTACCATAGGACGGTCTTACTACCATTCGTAACTCTTTCTGCTGGGCCAACTGCTGCCTGGAAATCATCCTCATGCGTCGCCTGACCCGCGTAAAAAATTTCTTTTATTTTTTTCTTTGCTCTTAGAGTTCTGGAGCTCTCACTTCTGTCTCTTTCATTTCTAGTGAAGCCCTGCACACACCATAAATCTGTGCACAAACTGTGATGAAGCCTAGGTGAATTCCTCTTGTCAGGCAGATTAAAATAAGTAGTTCGGTCACATATTGTAGTGAGATAGAACATAATATGATTGTAACAATGTGTAAATCATAATAAGCAACAAAATACCTGGATAAAGAAGACAATGCTACATGACAAAGACAATTTATTTTTGAAAATGCTATCAAATCTTTGTGTTGAAGTAAAGATTGCACAGGCAGAATCTTGGCAGAAGCAGACGACAAAGACACTGCGAGAACGAAAGATTTATAAGAGCCACTCATGTTTAAGAAAATCAAGAACTCTGGACATTGACAAAAAAAAAAAACTAGATGTCATGAACTATGCCCAGAATTCTTCATTTCATGAATATATTGTTTTTGTGGTCTTCAGTTCGAAGACAGATTTAATGTAATTCTCCAGATAGTCCATCCTGTTCAAGTCTTTTCATCTCATACCTCCACTTGAAGAGCTGCTTACTGTAGTCTAGTCTACATCTCGAGGAATGGTAACGACCGAAAAATCCGAGGAATTACAGTTCATGTGGAGGCTTAGGGTCAGTCGCTCTTCCCACGTACTGTTCGTAAATGGAACTGGAAAGCGAGAAAACGGTAGTGGTATCCCGTAACGTGGTTTCCGGAGTATAAATGTACGTGTGTGAAAGTAAAGAAATAGAATTTAACTAAAAATTCAAACCACTACTGTATTGAAGAAATAACACCATAGTCGATGGAAAGAATATATAGACCGAATATAAACCACCAGAATAACAGAATCATAAGTGAATATTACAAACACAGCGCCGGGACGTAGTACACTGACATTCAGGACCTTTTGTTTCTGTAACAAGTAATTCGAAAGCCAGGTGCATACCACTGTATCTTTCGGAAGATATTTTTCCTTAATTTCGCAGGTTTTACTCTCTTGTTCAATCGTTGAAGGCTTAAGCTTTCTTTTTATTAATAGCTGTCAATAAATTCTGATTTTGATTGCCCAATAATGCTCTTGTTGATTCTTTGTTTTAGTTTTCCTCTATGCGTGGCTGTAGATCAACATGAGCTGAACATCTTTCATTATTTTACAATTATTAGTACATCTTATTCATCTGTCCTCGTTGTTGGAGCAGGGAGTGGCGAATTGCTTCGGAATGTTTTCTACGGCAGACGGCTGTCGATTGGGTGCCAATGGATTCTGGCGACGGTTGCTTCATATGAAGCCAAGTCTTAGACGAGAACTTAAAACATAAGAAATGAAACACGTTTTTTTAGCATCACATGTTCATACTGAAACATATAAAAATTCTATTAATATTAAAAAAAATATTATTGCCATGTACCTTGTACATCGACATAAATACATTCTCCGCAAGCCTAGTAGTTTCCTTTGCTGTCCCACTCGTAGATACAACGAGGAAAGAACGACTATCTGTATGCCTCCGTATGAGCCCTAACTTCTCCTATCTTATCTTCAAGGCCCCTGCGCAAAATGTATTGTGGCGGCTGGGGGATCGTTCTGCAGTAAGCTTCAAATACCGGGTCTCCAAACTTTCTCAGTAGTGTCTTTTGAAATAAATGTCTTCTTCCCTCCAGGATTTCCACTTGAGCTCTTGAAGCATATCCGTAACACTTGCATGTCGATCGAACCTACCGGTAACAAATTTAGCATCTCGACTCTGAGTTGCTTCGATGTCTTCTTTCGATCCGACTTGGTGCGGATCCCAAACACTCGAGCAGTAGTCGCAATGGCGTCCTGTATGCGGTCTCCTTTACAGATGAACCACACTTTCCTAAAATTCTCCCAGTGAACAGAAATCGACCACTCACTTTCCCTACCGCAGTCCTCACATGCTCGTTCCATTTCATATCGCATCGCAGCGTTACGAACAGATATTTAAACGACGTCTCTGTGTCAAGAAGGACACTACTAATACTGTATCTGAATATTACGAGTTTGTTTGTCTTACTCATCCGCATTAACTTACATTTTTCTACATTAAGCGCCAGCTCCCATTCATCACGCCAAACAGAAATTTTGTCTAGGTCATCTTGCATCAACCTACAGTCACTTACCTTTGACACCTTCCTGTACACCACAACATCAGCAAGCAAATGCAGACTTCTACCCACCCTGTCCGCCAGATCATTTATGTACACTCCTGGAAATGGAAAAAAGAACACATTGACACCGGTGTGTCAGACCCACCATACTTGCTCCGGACACTGCGAGAGGGCTGTACAAGCAATGATCACACGCACGGCACAGCGGACACACCAGGACCCGCGTTGTTGGCCGTCGAATGGCGCTAGCTGCGCAGCATTTGTGCACCGCCGCCGTCAGTGTCAGCCAGTTTGCCGTGGCATACGGAGCTCCATCGCAGTCTTTAACACTGGTAGCATGCCGCGACAGCGTGGACGTGAACCGTATGTGCAGTTGACGGACTTTGAGCGAGGGCGTATAGTGGGCATGCGGGAGGCCGGGTGGACGTACCGCCGAATTGCTCAACACGTGGGGCGTGAGGTCTCCACAGTACATCGATGTTGTCGCCAGTGGTCGGCGGAAGGTGCACGTGCCCGTCGACCTGGGACCGGACCGCAGCGACGCACGGATGCACGCCAAGACCGTAGGATCCTACGCAGTGCCGTAGGGGACCGCACCGCCACTTCCCAGCAAATTAGGGACACTGTTGCTCCTGGGGTATCGGCGAGGACCATTCGCAACCGTCTCCATGAAGCTGGGCTACGGTCCCGCACACCGTTAGGCCGTCTTCCGCTCACGCCCCAACATCGTGCAGCCCGCCTCCAGTGGTGTCGCGACAGGCGTGAATGGAGGGACGAATGGAGACGTGTCGTCTTCAGCGATGAGAGTCGCTTCTGCCTTGGTGCCAATGATGGTCGTATGCGTGTTTGGCGCCGTGCAGGTGAGCGCCACAATCAGGACTGCATACGACCGAGGCACACAGGGCCAACACCCGGCATCATGGTGTGGGGAGCGATCTCCTACACTGGCCGTACACCACTGGTGATCGTCGAGGGGACACTGAATAGTGCACGGTACATCCAAACCGTCATCGAACCCATCGTTCTACCATTCCCAGACCGGCAAGGGAACTTGCTGTTCCAACAGGACAATGCACGTCCGCATGTATCCCGTGCCACCCAACGTGCTCTAGAAGGTGTAAGTCAAGTACCCTGGCCAGCAAGATCTCCGGATCTGTCCCCCATTGAGCATGTTTGGGACTGGATGAAGCGTCGTCTCACGCGGTCTGCACGTCCAGCACGAACGCTGGTCCAACTGAGGCGCCAGGTGGAAATGGCATGGCAAGCCGTTCCACAGGACTACATCCAGCATCTCTACGATCGTCTCCATGGGAGAATAGCAGCCTGCATTGCTGCGAAAGGTGGATATACACTGTACTAGTGCCGACATTGTGCATGCTCTGTTGCCTGTGTCTATGTGCCTGTGGTTCTGTCAGTGTGATCATGTGATGTATCTGACCCCAGGAATGTGTCAATAAAGTTTCGCCTTCCTGGGACAATGAATTCACGGTGTTCTTATTTCAATTTCCAGGAGTGTATATAGAAAATGTCAACGGCCCTATCACACTTCTCTGGGGCACTCCTGATGTTACCCCTGTCTCCGATGAACACTCGCAGTCGAGGACAACGTACTGCGTTCTATTACTTAAGAAGTCTTCGAGCTAGTCGTATAGCTGGGAGCCAATTCCGTATGCCTGTCCTTCGTTAACAGCATGCTGTGGGGTACCGTTTCGTCTTATCGCGTAATAGGGATGAGAGTGTCACTGATATGATACGCGAGTTGGGGTGGCAGTCACTGAAACAAAGGCGGTTTTCTTTGCGGCGAGATCTATTTACGAAATTTCAATCACCAGCTTTCTCTTCCGAATGTGAAAATATTTTGTTGACACCCACTTACGTAGGGAGAAATGATCATCATAATAAAATAAGAGAAATCAGAGCTCGAACGGAAAGATTTAGGTGTTCCTTTTTCGCACTCGCCATTAGAGAGTGGAATGGTAGGGAAGTAGTATGAAAACGGTTCGATGAACCCTCTGCCATGCACTTAAGTGTGAATTGCAGAGTAACCATGTAGATGTAGATGTACTTTTCGGAAATCTAGGAAGATGGTATCTGCCTGTTGCCCTTCATCCATGGTTCGCAGTATATCACGTGAGAAAAGGGCAAACTGAGTTTCGCACGAGCGATGCTTTTTAAAGCCTTGCTGATTCGTGAACATGAGCTTTTCGGTCTCTAAGAAATTAATTAAACTCGAATTCAGAATATGCTCTAGAATTCGGCAGAAAACCGATGTTAAAGGTGTATCGAAAAATTATTGATGATCGGCCCATAAACCATCGCATATTACAATATATATCCGAAGAAAAAGAAATACTTGGGAATAGTATGAAGAGATGGCGATGCCACCTGTGAAGTGACGTAACTAACCCTTACCTGTTGCAAATCTCCTTACATTTCTTTCCTCCAATCCGTATTCTCCCGAAATGCGGACTTCAGTTCTCTCCCGCACTAAAGCTTCCAGGCACCTAGCCTTGTAAAATTATCGTTACATATTTCACGACTGTCGAAGGCTACAATTTAGTCTTCAGAAGAATTATTGTCTCTACATTGTTCATTGCTACTCGACCTGTTACCTGTCATGCTATTCATTATAATGGCAAGGTCTATAAGACATTCATTGATGCTGATGTTATTAACGCCACAATCATCTGATCAGAAGAACTCAGTTCACTTTCCATTTCGCTTCACTACTTTCCTTTACTTCCAAATTTTATCCGTTTATCGCTCTCTTCAGACCTTCCAATTTTGATGCAACAGGTAAAACTGGCATCGCACGCTCCAACTCACAGAACCGAGGTTTGAACGGGGCTAATTTGTTCCTGTGGATTACTTTTACTTCTCATTTTTGCGGACAGTATGTTTGTAATATATTTCCGAAAACTGAGTGCTTTCGGTGTGCATGTTTTCGTCTTTTCATTCAATGATACCCATTGTTTTCTGCATCTTCGTACCACTGACAAATGTTAGGTCTTCCACCTGCGGGAGCACATTCTCGCACCAAGTACAAGAATGTACCCTAAACCACTTTTAACTTGTCCGAATACTTCTGACAAAACCACTGGCCTTATAAGGAGTCTATACAGAAAGTCTTCTCCCAACATAATTTTTTGTTCTAATCGAAGCACTGATCTGGAATTTTGTGCCAGAAATCAGATATGATCAATCCAGAACACTGTGACCGCTTATAGAGAATCATTACACAACGCTATCTTTTAACACTTCCAAATCATCCCCAAATCATCTAAATCTACATCTACAACTGTACTCCGCAAGGCACCTTACAGCTTGTGGCGGAGGGTACTTTGTATACCGGTATCGCTTCCCCCTTTCCCTCTTCCAGTCACGAATCGATTACGGGAAGAACGATTGCTGGTAAGCCTTTGTGTGGGTTAGAATTTTTCCAATTTTATCATCATAGTCTTTTTGCAAGATGAACGTAGGGAGAACCAATATACTGATTAATTCTTCTAGCTACGTACGCTCTCAGAAGCTTAACAGTTAATCACACTGCCACCCAGAATGACTCTCTTGCAGCATCTACCACCGGAGTTATCTGAACATCTCTGTCACGCTTGCTCGCTTGCTGAATGAACCTTCAACGGAACGTACTGCTCTTCTTTCTATCTTCTCTAGCTCTGCTATAGAACCTGTCAGATACGAATCCCAGACTCGCAAGCAATATTCAGGTATTGATCGAATGATGGTTCTGTAAGCTAAGTCCTTTGTTGATGAGCTACATTTCCTGAGCATTCTTCCGATGAATCTCAGTTCGGCACCTGCCTTACCAGCCATTAATTTTAAATGGTCGTTCCACGCTAAATCACTCTGTACGCATACTTCTACATATTATATGGAAGTAAATGCATTCAGTGATTGGTCTGCAATTGTGTAATCACACAATAAGGGGTCTTTCTGTGTACACGCAACATGTTACGTTTGTTCATGTTGAGGTTCATCTGCCACATCGGACACCAAGCGTGGGTTCTCTGCAGGTCTACTGCATTTCGCTACAGTTTTCTACCGTTGTGACTTTTCTGTATACAACAACATAACACCCGGAAAGCGTCACGAAAGTACCTTTTATGACAGTTAATGATCCTAAACACTTTTACTTTTACGTTTGAAGACTTTCCTCAGTTGAGAATGACATGTTGTGTCCTGTTTGCTGCAAACGCTTCAGTCCAATCGCACAGATGTTCTGACGTTCTGTACCCTCGAATGTTGTTCGTCAGGCGTCAGTGCGAAACTGTACCGAAAGCCTTCTGGAATCAAGCAGCATGGCAACTACCTGTGTGCCTATATCTACTGCTCTCTGTATCTCGTAAACGAACAGAGCGAACTGGGTTTCATACTGTCGTTGCTTTCGGAACCCATCTTCATTCATAAAGAGGTGATTTTAGGTCCCAAGAGATGTCTTAATATACAAGCATAAAACATGTTCCAAAATTTCCCAATGGACCGACGTAAGAGAACCACAGTTTTGTGTGCTTTCGATATCATCAGTGCCCCCCACCCCCCCTCCCCCTAAGCCCTCCTATTCTTCTGGCTCAGAGCTAGCTCAGCATTGATCTCAAATCATTGCATCTACCCGCAACAAATTTCTTGTCGTCAGTTTGACCACCACACCACTAGCCGCGGAAACTAAATGTAGACACCAGTATAAAGCTTTTTTTTCTTTCATTTGTTGCATACTAACTGTAGTTGGCTTTTCCGTTTT
The DNA here is from genome assembly GCF_023898315.1 of Schistocerca nitens. Classification (NCBI taxonomy): domain Eukaryota; kingdom Metazoa; phylum Arthropoda; class Insecta; order Orthoptera; family Acrididae; genus Schistocerca; species Schistocerca nitens. The sequence continues at coordinate 357,926,822 of NC_064615.1, forward strand.
TTTTACCTTCCATTCTTTATCCCAAAGATAAAATCGTGTTGGTGACATACGGTCCTTTGTTGATCCCGGCTCTTTAAGCCAAATATCACGAGAACTGCTAGTGAGACAGTTGCAAATATTTGGGAGACGATTTCCTGACTGCCAGTTGCGGCATTTACCTTACAGGGAAGGTAAAACTTCCAGAGAAACATCGTCAGAACCTGACATAGGAGCACTTTCTTATTTATTTCTGGGATCAATAGTTCTAGAATACGTAGCGTCTGTTTATTTGAGTAAGGTAGTAAATTCGATCAGTGCTCGATCGACATGTGCAGTTCATCAAGTGATATCGTATAGGTCATATTTCAAATGCGAGACAAGACAAATATCCACCTCAGGAAACATGATATTCAAAATATTTTCAGACCAGGAGTTGTCTAGATTTATATCGAACAACACAAAGCAGAGAGAGAGAGAGAGCAGGTTGGTTGGTTGGTTTTTGGGGGAGGAGACCAGACAGCAAGGTCATCGGTCTCATCGGATTAGGGAAAGACGGGGAAGGAAGTCGGCCGTGCCCTTTGAAAGGAACCATCCCGGCATTTGCCTGGAGCGATTTAGGGAAATCACGGAAAACCTAAATCAGGATGGCCGGACACGGGATTGAACCGTCGTCCTCCCGAATGCGAGTCCAGTGTGCTAACCACTGCGCCACCTCACTCGGTGAGAGAGCAGGGTTGGAGGGCGAGGAGGGGGCAGGAGCAAGTTGTGTGCCGATGACGGTGAAGAGAGGGAGGGGGGGGGGAAGGTATGGTGTGAATGATGCGTACAGCTTGGAATCATGGACACTGTGCATGAAGCCATTTTTACCGTCATTATTTGTGTTTCGTTCATGTGCAGGAGTAATCAGTCAGATATGAATACAGGCCGTCCATTTATTTGTCATGGGTAATTAATTAATTATGCAGGTCTGATGTGACAGTAGCTTGCATGTTAATTGAATAATTTGATTACCACCTTCTAACAACACGGACTGGTAATAGGGAACGGGCAGTGACAGATGGGCGCTAATAAACGAGCTGTTGGCCGCCCTATACGTCACACGTAAACCACGTGTTGAGCGCTGCTTTTACAGTTAGTATCAGTATGGCGGCAGTACTCTTACGTGGCCGCTGAGAGCTCAGAATGCGGTACGAAAGAAAAGAAAATACTAGGCACCCCATCGTCTGTGTTACAGGGGAAGGAAATCAGTCTTAATCTGTAACAACATCAATAGTAAATACCTGGAGTGATTTCCGGAAACGTGAACAGTGTACAGCGCCTGACATCGTACCTCACAACGTATGCAGACGGTTCTACATCTACATCTACATCTATACTCCGCGAGCCACCTTACGGTGTGTGGCGGAGGGTACTTATTGTACCACTATCTGATCCCCCCTTCCCTGTTCCATTCACGAATTGTGCGTGGGAAGAACGACTGCTTGTAAGTCTCCGTATTTGCTCTAATTTCTCGGATCTTTTCGTTGTGATCATTACGCGAGATATATGTGGGCGGTAGTAATATGTTGCCCATCTCTTCCCGGAATGTGCTCTCTCGTAATTTCGATAATAAACCTCTCCGTATTGCGTAACGCCTTTCTTGAAGTGTCCGCCACTGGAGCTTGTTCAGCATCTCCGTAACGCTCTCGCGCTGACTAAATGTCCCCATGACGAATCGCGCTGCTTTTCGCTGGATCATGTCTATCTCTTCTATTAATCCAACCTGGTAAGGGTCCCATACTGATGAGCAATACTCAAGAATCGGACGAACAAGCGTTTTGTAAGCTACTTCTTTCGTCGATGAGTCACATTTTCTTAGAATTCTTCCTATGAATCTCAACCTGGCGCCTGCTTTTCCCACTATTTGTTTTATGTGATCATTCCACTTCAGATCGCTCCGGATAGTAACTCCTAAGTATTTTACGGTCGTTACCGCTTCCAATGATTTACCACCTATGGCATAATCGTACTGGAATGGATTTCTGCCCCTATGTATGCGCATTATATTACATTTATCTACGTTTAGGGAAAGCTGCCAGCTGTCGCACCATTCATTAATCCTCTGCAGAGTTCCAGAGCAGCTTTTTCAATTAGAGGAACATCATCAGGTGCAATTACTGAAAACAAACATTAGAAAGACGGTAAAAGATAATCCTTATATACACTTGTATGCAAAAAATAGAACGAATGTGGATGGTTCCTATTCGTTCTATTTTATGCGTGCAAGAGTGTGTCAAGATTTTCATTTAGCGCACTTCCCTTGTTTTCAGAAACTGGGATACACCCCCATTCATTTTATTTTATGCATACAAGTGTATGTAAAGATTATCTTGGAGTGCATTTCTGTTGTTTGTTTTCAGTAATTGCACCAGATTATAAGCATTTTTTAGCCCAAAACCGGCCGTCAATTTAAAAATAAAAGCGTTACAACGGAAATGGTGATTCCCATGTCAATTTGTTAAGTTACAAGAAGTTCAAAGTCACAATTTTTTTACAGCAGATCAAGTAACCCGTTTTATTTGGGCATTGTTGATTTTAGCAACGTTGAATATATATCATTGACTGTTGCCGATTTTAAAGTAACTTCAACATTACAATTAGTACTGAGGAGAACACCACCAATATTTACGTTGTAATTGGCACCAATACTGATTTTACTATTCTTGCTTTTAGTCGAATCTGTTTCTCCCTTTATGACAGTGTGGCACTGAAAAACGTAGGAACAGTGTTTTACGTCGCAAATGTGTTTCAACTGTGGTATAATGTATCACTCCACTGACATATCAAGTTGGCAACGGAACAGCAAGTTTCTGTCCAGTGCCGATAGCGGTCATGCAGGATCCGGTGGACCCAATGGAACATGCCCGCTAAGCCACGCCTTCAGCTTCCCTGGATTAGTTCACTGATGTATCAATATGTTGATGTTGTTGTGATCTTCAGTTCAAAGAGTGGCTTGATGCAGCTCACCGTACTACTCCATACTGTGCAAGCCTCTTCATCTGCAGGTAACTACTGCATCCTAAATACTTTCAGAAACGGCTTCCTGACATTTAAATCTATACTCGATGTTAACAAATTTCTCTTCTTCAGAAACGTTTTCCTTGCCATTGCCAGTCTACATTTTATATCCTCTCTACTTCGACCATCATCAGTTATTTTGCTCCCCAAATAGCAAAACCCAGCCGGACGGTGTGGCCGAGCGGTTCTAGGCGCTACAGTCTGGAACCGCGCGACCGCTACGGTCGCAGGTTCGAATCCTGCCTCGGGCATGGATGTGTGTGAGGTCCTTAGGTTAGTTAGGTTTAAGTAGTTCTAAGTTCTAGGGGACTGATGACCACAGATGTTGAGTCCCATAGTGCTCAGAGCCATTTGCACCATTTGAACAACAAGTACAATCACTAGACTGGCGTACACATTTGCAGTCAGGGTGCGTGGGAAAACCGTGACAGTACTCCTGGTGCCATATGAAATCGCACCCCAGACTCTAACTCCAGGTCGAGGTCCAGTGCTGTCCATCAAGCAGGCAGGCTGGTTGCAGGACGTCAACTGGCCTTCTCCTGATCCACCACACGGCGAGCAGTGGTACCGAGGGAGCACCAGCTTTCATCAGAAAATACAAAAGACCTTCACCCCACCCTCCTGAGATCTCTCTCGGCGTCACTGACATCGCAGATGGTGATGGTTTGGGATCAGTGGTATGCATGCTACAGGGCATCTGGCTCTGAAATTTCCTTGAAGTAACAGATTTGTTACAGTTAGTTGTGCCACTGTGGTACCAATTGTTGCTCAATTTGCTGCTGCAGATGCTGTACGATACACCAGAGCCATACGCCGAACACTACGGTGTTCCCTCTCTGAAACGCCACGTGACCGTCCGGAGCTCTATCTTCTTGCGATTCTATATTGCCGTTACTACCGCTGCCAGCAATCGTGTACAGTGGTTACATTCCTACCAAGTCTTCCTGAAATATCTCAGAAGGAACATCCAGCTTCTCGTATCTCTACCACGCGACCTCGTTCATACTCAGTGAGATGCTGATGGCTCTGAGCACTATGGGACTCAACTGCTGAGGTCATTAGTCCCCTAGAACTTAGAACTACTTAAACCTAACTAACCTAAGGACATCACAAACATCCATGCCCGAGGCAGGATTCGAACCTGCGACCGTAGCGGAGATGCTGATAATGGCGTCTTTGTCACCTTAAGGTCATTCTCGACTAACGTCAACTGACCAATCTCATAGGAAAGTAACGCTCACGACGTTTACGCCGTGTACTTAAAGCAAACCTGACTGGCATCCTCATAGTAGCCTTACTAGCGCCACTCTTATACGACTGTCGCGAAATTTAAATATGCATCATCTTTACAATGTAGAAACACGCCTACCAACATTCATTTATGCCGCACAACTTCTTAGAGAAGCGCTCTCGTTTCCGTTAGTGTGTTTACATATTTGGTCGCTGCTAACTGTTTCGAAGTTTGCTGATTTGTCTGAGTACAGCTTATTCTTTATTTTATATTCTGCGAAATATTTTTATTTCGTTGTGACAAGAGTCACAAAAATATTTAAAAATTTGGTTACCAGATTTGACCAGCCTTTTGTCATCTTCAGATTAGTATTTGTAATTATATCTCCTGCACAGCAATCTACTCTTCAATGTATCCACACCATCATGTGCGTATGAACTATTCCTCCTGTCCCCTTTTCGCCTTGTAGGCTTTAAATTCTCAAAACTTAAAGAAAATATCTCACATTGTTGCAATGAAAGTAGCTATAAAATATGTCGAAGTGGCTACTTCCTGCATGAATGTGCGAGTTTACGAATACGCGAAGGGAACACTGGACTCTCCCCATAAAACATCAACCTTTGCGTACAGCTGACTATACTTAACTTGTGAACACGACAGGAATCTTAGATCCCCGCTTGCAACGTTAGCGGCATCTTCTGTGCTCATATTGCAGCGTGTACAAGGATGGAATGGGGTTCGGGCTGAAGGTTGTGGACTCAATCTGACGGCTGTGAACTCAATTTTACAAATAATTCGTGAAACATAAAATTTGGGAAACGATTAACAGAAATTAATTTACAGCCCAGTACTGTTTTTAAAGGCGGAGCTCAACAAGATAATAAAAACACAATAATACCTTTAGCACAATTAAAACAAAATTAGAATATTCATCTCAGCTGATAGAAACGGGCCAACAACAGTAATAGTTTACAACATATGGCAGGAAAATAATAAAATTAGCTTCGGCAATTAAGTAGAAAACTGTCAGACATAATTAAGGCTATTTAAAATCTTAAACGTGGCTGCGAAACAGCAACTGTGTAAATCTGAAGAGATTAAAAAAAATCAGCCTACCAGTTGCCAAACAAAGATTTATTAGCCCTTGACCTGGGTTTCGATATTATTAAAAAATCTTCTTCAGAAGGAGTGGGCCTTGTTACATCACATCATGATACATTAGTTAGCTGAAGCCGAGCGGTTCTTGTCATATACAAACTTGGCAAAACGAGAATTGTCACGGCCATAGCTGTAGATAGCAGTGAGATTACATTTAATGGCTTCAGAATGAATGTTCACTAGTAAACGCCCACAGGTAGAGACTCCTGTCAACATAAAATTATTACAGGAGTGACACGATAAAATATTTGCAAAAATTACGTGTACATCCTGCCAGAGACAAAAGCCTCCGAAACACACTAAATGTAATCTGACTGCTTCTGTAGCCATAACTGGAATAATTGTCGTATTGTCAATTTTGCATATGACAAGAGCCTCTCGGCCCACTAATTCTGAAGAAGATATTTTGGAAATATCGAAATCTAGGTAAAGATCAAATAAACCGTTGTTTGGTAACTAGTTGGCTGCTTTTTTCAAACTCTTAAGGCTATTTACAGTAGCCCTCAACTGAGTATAAATCTAGAACAACTCCCATCATGAACTAGTCACTAAGGAAAAGCTGCTCTCAACGAGTCATAGTAGTATATACGCAAATTTATCAATACAGTTTCCTGTAAAACATGACATACAGAACAGAGCAATCGTACAAATTTAAATGACTAAATAGTTTTCAGTTGGTAGCAGGAACAAAGTAAGTCACACTCACACCCTAATACACACATCAAAAAAAGTTTTGCGTCACCCCGGTTCCCAGAAGTCCTGAAGATATACGTTGACTGTGGATATTGTATCACAGAGACAGTCCCTTTTACTGTTCAGAGATGTCACTAAATTGGCTCAAAGATGTAAACAACCACGCATGACCAACGTCTATTAGACGGAGGGGATCCGACAGCCGATCAGTTCCATTCATTCCACCAGGAAGAAGGTACACGGCTCGTGTTTTCTGCAGTTCACCCATGTCTTGTCAATACGTTGTTACTTTGTGCCAGGTAGGGCTCTCAACAAGGAAAGTGTCCACGCGTCTCGGAGTGAACCAAAGCAATGTTGTTCGGACATGGAGGAGATACAGAAAGACAGGAACTATCGATGACATGCCTCGCTCAGGCTATCCAGGGGCTGCTACTGCAGTGGATGACCGCTACCTACGGATTATGGCTCGGAGATACCCTGACAGCAACGCCATCATGATGAATAATGCTTTTCTTGCAGCTACAGGACATAGTGTTACGACTCAAACTATGCGCAATAGGCTGCATGATGCGCAACTTCACTCCCGACCTCCATTGCGAGGTCCATCTTTGCAACCACGTACCATGCAGCGCGGTATAGATGGGCCCAAAAACATGCCGAGTGGACCGCTCAGGAATGGCATCACGTTCTCTACATTGATGAGTGTCACGTATGCCTTCTACCAGATAATCGTCGTAGACGTGTTTACAGGCAATCTGGTGAGGCTGACGCCTTAGAAACACTGTCCATCGAGTGCAGCAACGTGGAGGGTCCCTGCTGTTTTGGGATGACATTATGTGGGGCCGACGTACGCCGCTGGTGGTCATGGAAAGCACCGTTACGGCTGTACGATACGTGAATGCCATCCTCCGACCGATAGTGCAACCGTATCGGCATCATACTGGCGAGGCAATCGTCTTTATGGAGGACAATTCGCGCCCCGATCGTGCACATCTTGTGAATGACTTCCTTCAGGATAACGACACTGCTCGACTAGTGTGGGCAGCATGTTCTCCAGACATGAACCCTATCGAACATGCCTGGGATAGACTGAAAAGGGCTGTTCTACGAACGACGTGACCTACCAACCACAACGCCGAATCGCTGTTGAGGAGTGAGATAATCTGGACCAACAGTGCCTTGATGAACTTGTGGATAGTATACCATGACGCATACAGGCATGCATCAATGCAAGAGGACGTGGTATTGGGCATTAGAGGTACCGGTGTGTACAGCAATCTGGACCAATACCTCTGAAGGTCTCCCTGAATGGTGGTACAACATCCAATGTATGATTTTCATGACCAATAAAAAGGGCAGAAATGATGTTTATTTCGATTTCTATTCCAATTTTCTGTACAGGTTCCGGAACTCTCGGAACCGAGGTGATGCAAAACGTTTTTGATATGTGTGGATACACTCATTTACGACGAAGGCTTGTGTATGTAATTTATATATATTTTGTGTAAATTTATTTGAGTTTTGAAAACGATACGATTGCCACCTAATGAATAGCCGCCATAACTCAAGAGTGTGACAGTGACTCAAGAGGGCAGAAAACGTGAGCAAATTCGTATCACGCACTGTGATCTAGCAGTAGAGCGTGTGGCTGGAAACCGAAATGTTGTGGAAGTGAATCCTCCCTGAGTCAATGTATTTTACTCTGCTTTTTAACCTGGCTTGGATTCCACGTTACATTGTAGCTTCTCTTTCCTGGGTTGGATAACTGATTAGGGACATCCCGCAAGTGACGTCCAACTGATTGCATCGTTTCAGAACAACGGCTTAGCGAAAAACCACGCGAATCTAGAACCTGTGGTTTTCAGTTCTTTACGGACATAGTAAGGCGGTTTCCGAAAATCTTCTTCAGCACAGGAAGTAAATCTGCTTCTGTTTATGTAAAAAAAGTTTTGCAGCAGCGCTGCAGCTGACCCAACTTTCAGCTTTCTGCTTTCATTGTGTCAAACATGGATGCGAACACGAGCCTTTGCCTGGTAGAGCGAAATATGATACTTCTTTGTACACTTTCAAATTATACAGAAGACTGTAAACGAGTCTCCGCTGGCGAGAAAGAGATTTAGGCCTTTTAAAGATCAAAAAGGCATGGGCAAAATCTTTTGGACGGGATTCAGAAATCTCCTAGGAAAGAATACAAAAGATTTCGAAATACATCTACAGATGATTTATGGAAGCATTTCGAAATGTGTTCAAAATTTCAGACTGCCAGTTTCTGCTTTCCTAAGATTAGTAATAGCAGTTCACACACTTAGTCGACAGCAGATACTTCGGACAACGAGTAGCGAGCTATTCATATTTCAAGTATCGTAATAAATATGATATCGTCAGGCTGTCGTGTCAGACTTAATAATAACTTAACCAACGGATCCCATGCAGTCGTTAGAGAACCACTGCATAGAGTGCAGCAGATGACTCAGCTTTCGGCCTCCCGTGAATAAAACGTAGCTGTAGACACGATTAGTTGCATGGAAGGCGAATAAGTCGGCCATAGAGTGTCCACGACTGAGAGCTGTGCCAATGAGTCTCAACAATAGAGCACTGTGCCTACTAAGCTTCGGAAGAAGAACGCTGTAATACGAGTTGAACATATAGATCATGAATGTTTTTTCTTTTTCTCTGTGGCACCTCAGCTAGCCTCCGATACAAATTGAATCACTTGCAGACAATCGTACACTCATGATTTGCAAACAATATTTACATTAGTTGTAAACATATTATTTACATCACGATGTGCTCTTATTGTCATGAGATGTCACTGCAAATTCCAATTCAGTGTGTAACACATAACATTCATGACTCCAGACAACTATCCTGGCGTGCGCTGCTTAACCCGTCTTAACATTATTTTCTGAATTTCGCTCATAACTCTACGCAGTGGCCCGCAATACGCCGCGCCAGACAAGCCGTATGGGCATAGATACAATCGTAATGGTACCCGTGCGAAGCCGGTTTGGGTCGCTAGTATATTTGTTAACTGAAATCACCACCGTGGTTCTGTGTGTATGTTCAGGCTGATTTCAGAAACAGCTGTAGAGATTTTCAGAACGTTTTCATTGACTGACTCACAAGGTAAGTTTGTGTGTTCTGAACTATGATGAACTGAAGTCTCTCACCACCGTAAAAACAAAGGCGTTGTCATCTAGCTGTGAACAGCAAAACTAATCGGAATCGTGATTGCTTGGGCGGTGATCCATACCAATGTTACATGGCAAATTGTGCTTTGTACGAATGTTACGTGGCAACGGATGCTTCCTACTGATGTTGCGCGGAGAGGGTGCTCAGTGCCAGAGATTGCTTCTACCAACATCGTGCAGCTTATCGATGGTAAGAGGCTGAGGGTGCTTCGTGCCATTGTTGCATGGCAGAGGTTACTTCTTACCAATGTTATACGACAGAGAATGCTTTGTACCGTGTAGTTTGGCAATGCGTACTTCGTAATTAAGTCACACTGCAGAGGGTGCTTTTTACCAGTGTTGTGTGGCAGAGTGTGCTTCTTCATACCAGGCTACTTCGTATCATGTTATGAGGCGGAGGGCTGTCTATATTACTTGCGCATGGTAGAGATTGCCTCGCCAATGTTGAGTCGTGGAGGGTGTAACCTACAGACGTTATGTGGCGGAGGGTGCCTCGTAGTGATGTTGCATTGGGGGATGTGGAAAAAGTCGCACAGAAATTGTAGCTGGCGCTGGACTGCTCCCGGATTCAAGCAAATGGCAACAGGCTGCAGCTCGTGCTGAACGCTGTTGCATTTGGGCGGACCATACCGCACTGCCACTGCAATTGGGCATCCAGCAAGTGACTGTAGCTCGCACCAACCCGGTTCCACTTGAAACGCGTACGTTTCATATGTATTCATTACCAGCGATGGCGAGGCATGAGAGAATCTCTGACCAGAGAGTTATTTATCGTGGCTAGTCTGCGCTTGACCGCGCGAGAGTTTAGTTGTGTGTGGCGAGTCGGCAGAAGGAGTAGACACTTGGATAGTTGTACTCAGTCATTGTTAGTGTGTAGCGACTCGGCATGCGTCCGCGGTGTGCTCTGCCCACGAGTCTGGTCAGGAATGTGGTGGACGATATGTATATTATTGTAGAAGGTAATGAAGCAGCATTGCGTTCAGCTTATAACGTATGTTAATTGTAATTAATTTGTTCAAAAAATTCCCCAATAATAATTTTTCTATAAAGTAAATCTTTTAAAGAAAAGTAACCATTTCAATTTCAAGAATTTTTCCACTCTTTTGAAGAAAAAGCATTCATTTCAATTTAAAGAATAATTCCTATGCATTTCCTCCAAGAATCAAAATTAAATATACGCCAGCATTGCACAGAGCTGTGCCGAAAAATAAGAGCAGATATAGATGCAGTGTTACTGAGGTAAGAATTTATCAGGTTTAATTATTTCACAGGGCCGAAGGTCAGCGCAGCTGCCCTTATAAAATTTATCAGGTTTAATTATTTCTGTTGAGTTGTTACATTCAGTTCATGGTTCATTATTTGATTAACATTATTGTGGTTTAATGATCAATCATCATTCTTCAAAATTCTCACGGGGAGGTTACACTTGGCGACATCCGGATCAGGATCGTATTTCTTTGTGAATCTTCTGATAAGTAGTCAGATATCTGCTCTTATTTACTTAATATAATTAGCATTTGGCGCAACGCATTTTCTAATTTGTCAATCTTTCTTCCACAGATCATCGGCAATTTTGTTTGCTCTTTGTTGTAATAGTGTTTGTTGGATTTTGTATTGTCTTTGTTTCATTATTGAATAATTGTGATTTGTGTAAAAGTGCCGCGAAAAACTGTTAATAGTACATCGCGGGGTATAGTGAGTGAAATAACCGAGTTAAACAACTTGACCGATAGTACTTGCGACACGCAGTGTAATGATGACAATCCTCCATTTACAGACAATCTGTGTGTACCGACCTTTAATGTTGATTTTGATCCTAGTCGTGAACAGACGAATTCAATTGTGTCGTCTGTTAATCTAACGACAATTGATGACGCGGGGCGTTCTGTTGTAATGAGCGCTGCCCAGCTTGACACACCCGGTTTGCAGGATTTACGTGACGAACAGATAAATTTTTCCAATGAACATGAACAGAGTAATCAGAGTACGACGGACTTATTTAATTCCGGTGTAGTGACTAACAGTGCACATACGATTGGGAAACATTTTCAAGAATCACAGAATAACCAAATGGTTACACAAAACGTGACAATTGCAGGTACGTCATCAAACAGCACAGTGAATAGAGTAGGTAATATTGGTCTGGATCAAATTATGGCATTATTGCTACAAATTAGTGAAGATAACAAACAATTTAAGGAAAATTTCAAACAAATAGATAACAATTCCAAACAACAGAGTGAAGATAAAAAACAATTTAGTGAAAATTTCAAACAACTAGATAACAATTCCAAACAAAGAAGATCTCAAACAACAATTCAATGAAAATAATGAAAATCTCAAACAACAACTTAATGAAAAATTAGACAACAATTCCAGACAGCTTAGTGAACAGATTAGAGCCGTTGCCGCGCAGTGTCATGATACTAAGGAACAATTACGCGAGGAAATTGAGGCTTGTGCTAGGAAAAGTAGCGAAGAAATTAGATCTGTTGCTCAAGAATTAAGAGATATGCAAACAACTACAACAGAATTACTTAGAGACGAAATTAGTGCAGTCGGTAAACAATGCTCTGAAAAAGCAACACAATTACGCGACGAGTTTAAATTAATGGTTCAAATGGTTCAAATGGTTCTGAGCACTATGCGACGTAACTTCTGAGGTCATCAGTCGCCTAGAACTTAGAACTAATTAAATCTAACTAATCTAAGGACATCACACACATCCATGCCCGAGGCAGGATTCGAACCTGCGACTGTAGCGGTCACGCGGTTCCAGACTGAAGCGTCTAAACTGCACGGCCACACTGGCCAGCCTTAAATTAATGACAGCAGAACTTTCGCGCACAATGGATGCAAAGATAGACGCGAAATTCGACCAACAGAACACTAAAATTGACGAAAGTTTTAATCTTCACCTACAAAACAGTGATACGCGTTTCCGTAAATTTATACAGGAACAGAATAAAGTAAAACGACAAGTCATGGAAACAATCACCGCATAGAGGCAGGAAGATAAACGTAAATTGTTTGCGAAGGCTAAAACATACGTAGACAACAATATTGCTACAGTGTCAGACGAAATTAATACCATCAAACAGTTGAACACAGAATTACGTGATGAAATTTCTGATCTTAAATCAAAAACACATACACACACAGTAGATGTTCAGACAGTGACAGACAGACTCGAACAATTAGAACTAACACAGGTTTCCGATGACATCAAAGCTGACGTTAAAAAACTGAACGAAAGCACACGTAAAATACAAAAACAGATTAATGCTTCTGACACTAAAAACAATGATCAGGTGAAAATACTGACTGAAAAATATGATGAATTGGCCAGTCGTATTGACGTTATTGAAAATAATAATGACAGCAAATCAGACGATACTGCACCGATTTTGTTTAACCAAACACCTGAATTCCAAAATTTACAGCAGACGATCAGTGAGATAGATTCGTCTAATAATACATTACGTAGAAAATTGTCAAGTTACAGCAAGAAGTAACAGAGATAAAAAATATTTCAGTTAATAACACGTCACAGCATACGGCGAATTCCGAACATTTCTCACACTCACATAGCCAGTATAATTTAGGTAATCTACAAAGAGTATGTGAGTTAGATTCCGAAGAGTCCCAGTCAAATAGATTTTCATTCAATCCTGAACCGGTTCCGACATACCGAGATGATAATTTTGATTACAAACATTTTCTATCAGTGAGAAAATTTAAAGTATTTAAAAATGACAGAACACAGATCCACCCCTTGGATTGGATACAACAATTTAGCTTTGCTTTTCCACCAACTTGGTCTGTAATGCAGAAACTAGCTTTGAACTGGATACGACAATTTGTTCTTGAACTTTTACCAACATTTCGTGTAATGCAGAAACTACAATTAGCATGGAACAGCAATTTATTTTTTTGAATTTTCACCGGCATTGCCTGTAACGCAGAAGCTAAAATTTATTTGCAGCGCGTAATTGACCTCAGGGGATTCATTACGCTTTAATGAGTATGTGCCGTAGCGTGCACAGGGCCCCGAGCCGTAGTAGTGCTGTTTCATCTTTAGTTTTGTGCACTGCTGCCTTCTCTTCTACTATCCTTTATATCTATCAAAATGGCTCTTCAACTATTGCTCTACTTAGTATTAAGAAACGTGTAAAGAAAACCCGATAAGACAAGTTTTACCGAAAGTGACAATTTTTCATTAGAACTTACTTTCATGAGAACTTTACTATCAGAAAAAATTTTAATCATCAGTATGTACAAAATTTTCAGTAGTCGCAACCACATTTTAGTAACAATACAGGTTTTTCAGCCACAACAGCATGAAAGTCAGCCGGTTAGCATACCTAACCAACAATGCAGTCTACAAGGCCAACCAAGCTTTAATGTTTCGCCGCATGCACGTATAGTCTCAGCTGCAACAAATAGTAACGCACGGCAGCAAGGAAATAACTACGTGCAGAAAACACAGTACTTCAATTCCTATCGCAATGCACCGTATAGGAATGACTATCATGACAGATGTAAAAACAATGAGCACAATTATCAACATACGTTTAATAACAGTCGGTCTTACCAGCAGCAAAATCATCCGCAACAACATATTATCATGAATGAACCAGACAGTAGATATCATCCAGAACGTAATACGTCGGAAGAATTAACAGAACAGTACAAATAGTGGAAATGCCACAGCATCCTCCTGAAAATAATAGCACGTCAGATGGAATTTGATTAAATACAGTACAGGTTGTATATTCCAGTAACGCAAGCAATAATTTTGACACGCAGAATCTTGTTCACGAAAACGTTATCTGAAACATGCTTTGTTGAATGCACCACTTTTATCGCACCCAGATCTTACCAGAAACTTTTCCATTGCCACCGACAGTTCTAACACCGCTTTAGACGTACATATTTTTCAGGAAATTGAAGAAGATGGTTGTACAGTAATTAAAAACATAGCATTTGCAAGTCGCATTCTATCACCTGCTGAGCGAAATTATTCTGTTACAGAACTTGAAACATTATGTGTTGTTTGGGCTTTTACGAGATTTATGCATTTTCTTTATGGAAGACACACCACCGTTTACACAGACCATAGAGCAATACAATTTTTACTTTCGGCTAAATTTACTCACGACAGATTAAGCAGATGGAAACTTTATTTGCAGGAATTGAATTTTACAATTGTTCACATTCCCGGCACACAAAATGTTGTAGCAGACGCACTATCTGGTTCTCTCGGCAACAATCAGCAAGTCATCGCAACCAACTTCTGCAAAGCAAATTTCAGCGTCATGTACAGTCGTGGACAAAACGAGCGAGACCCCTCGCCTTTTCGTTATGCTGATCCGCACGGCTTTAAAGTCTGCTACACAGCATAACAGGCAAGGCGACGAAGTGCTACCAACATACTATGCGCAGGCGTGAAATTGACAAACTATCTGAACTTTTTTAGACTGTATTCCATAATTTGTAAGACTATATTAATGCTGATTAGTGTGTTAAATACAACACGTAAATATAAGACAGATCTGAAAGAACAAACGCTAATTGGTATGAACTGGACAAATAAAAATGAATTTCAACTTATCGAGATGACTTAACTGTTTCAGTAAGACAAAGAACCCCAGATCGTTACGAAGTAGCAAAATATTATCCGCATTCGGCCGCGAAACGGTCTGTGTCAACGTTCAGACCAGTCATACTGGATTACCGTTGCTGACCTACCATGAAAGTGTGCAAATTTAGCAATGCGTGAAGATTCATAACGAAATTCAGTTAAAAATCATTCAGTGCCACGCTTAAGTCAATTCCATTATTGACAGAAGCGGAAAAAGTAGGCAGTAACATGTATGAAATTCTACAAGAGTGTCATATTGACATGCACAGGGCGCCAGTACAGAATAAAGGTAGCGATAAAACGTATTGGGTGCGCGAGAATTTCTTAAAATTGCTTTACTGATATTCTACCTGCCTCCATAGAGATTAGAACCGAAAACAAACCAGACCTTCCTTTCACTATGCTAGCAGACAACCTAGGCAAACAGCCCTCTATTATTACCCCAGACATGAACAAGCAGGCAATTTCGAAATGAAAATCTGCAGTTTCTGTTGCATAGAGCTTTCTGGACTCAAAAACATGAATTTTCTTCCTTTATGTCACCGCTTATGTGACAATCATTCGGGATGTTTATCGAAATAACAAATTACTGTTATTAGAGAGTAAATTTTGTAGGATAATTCTGCACCACCCCAGGAAATAAACGGCTACATAGCTGCCAAACGTATTCTGCATTGTTTCGAATTCTCCACTAGACTCGCCACAGCCAGAAAACGTTCATTAGCAGAAGTGTTTCTTAAGCCAGCTAGCAATGAGAATGTTCGTACTTCTAAAACGCGGTGGCATTAATACTGGGATGTGAATTACCACGTGTATAGGCAAATACATTCTATTTGCATTCCTGTAAACGTGATTTGGATCGAAAACGTAGCTACGACTAATATGCTTATGTATCGACAGCAACTAGAACATTTCGAATAAAGAGTAGCGGGTGTTATTTATGCGGCCCTCATCTTCAGTGTTTTCGTTGTTAGGATTTCGTCACCTAAACCGGTAAAAACGGAACCCTACTAGTCTCACTTTCTTGACCGTCTATCGGTCTACCCAACCCTTAAAACCCGTTTACCTCCAGAACGGGTGGACATAATAAGCGGAAATGTATCGCACTTCTTGCTGTAACCGGTCCCTTGCTGGTGTAAAAAAGTGAGCTTCTATGTCAACGCAATCAAAAGATACGACGGTTTATGTAAAGAAAATTTACGCGAAAGGTCAAAAAATGGCTTCAAGAACTATGCGACCTAACTGCTTAGGTCATCAGCCCCTAGACCTAGAACTACTTAAACCTAGCTAGCCTAAGGGCATCACAGACATCTATGCCCGAGGTAGAATTCCAACCTGCGACTGAAGCAGCCGTGCGGTTCGTCACTGAAGCGCCTGGAACCGCTCGGCCACCGCAACGCGGCGAAACCCTACTCACCTCATGTATAATGATAATATATACTGTCTAGTGAGGATAAACTGTATTCGCCAGCAACTCAGATCGTTTGCTCACGGAACTTTTACGAAGCTACATTCAAACTTTGTCGAAGTCGTCTGCAATATCCATTACAAACACCCTAGGAACTTCGTATGCGATATCCACTTCTGAAGACGCTGGCAGATACTGCAGTACTATAACAAGTAGGTGGGAATTTATTGTTATTGGTCCACGCATGACACTTTATTTCAATATCAATTTAACGCGCCTAGGTGTTTGTATATGCCTGAAACTATTGAACAAAAAGTAAATAAACAACAAACGAGCCGGCCGCGGTGGTCTCGCGGTTCTAGGCGCGCAGTCCGGAACCGTGCGACTGCTACGGTCGCTGGTTCGAATCCTGCCTGGGGCATGGATGTGTGTGATGTCCTTAGGTTAGTTAGGTTTAAGTAGTTCTAAGTTCTAGGGGACTTATGACCACAGCAGTTGAGTCCCATAGTGCTCAGAGGCATTTGAACCATTTTGAAACAGCAAACAACTTCGATGTTTAAATCAAATGAAAGTCACATGTCGTAATTAAAACATAATTTCGTCGTTACATCTACATGACTACATCAACAGGATTTCTTGGCAATCCGGACTTACGTGCCTGGCAGAAGGTTAGGGTTATTTCTCTACCGTCCCACTCATTAACAGTGTGCGGGAAAAAGGACCACTTAAATCTTTTCTTGCGAGCCTTGAATTACATTATTACTATGGTTTCTTCCTGTGTTCCCGAGGAAATACCCCGATCTTGCTGAAACTTCGCTCAGTGAAAGCGGGGACAAAATAAGCGAACACGTGTCTCGGCTTATCTGC
The DNA here is from genome assembly GCF_023898315.1 of Schistocerca nitens. NCBI lineage: Eukaryota > Metazoa > Arthropoda > Insecta > Orthoptera > Acrididae > Schistocerca > Schistocerca nitens. Next base: position 357,944,050 of record NC_064615.1, read on the forward strand.
TTACACTCTACCGCTTCTGAGAAAACGACGGTCAAAGTTTTCAATGCGCTGTTACTATAGTGTAGACACCTCTTAGCGGGTAAGCATTCAACTGGAGCGGTGGCTCTGCGGCTACCATAGCGATTTCTGAACTTTGCGCTGCGAGTTCGAAACCCGGTTTTTCCTTTTTTTTCCCCTCACTCTCTGAATTATCTACGAATGTTTATTCCAATTTATGTTGAAACACTGTTGTCGTTATTCGTCAGTTAATTTACTGTGTAAAGAAATAAGTTAAAAAGGGAACACACAGTGCGTAGTGGGGCGATCACTCTGTTGTAGAAATAATTCAGAAGCCAAGATCGCTTAAATATTGTTTACTGGATAACCGGTTTCAACACACTAAAGGTGCCATCATCGGATCTGAATGTAGATTAACATTTATAAAATATTTGGTTATAACGATACATGAGGCAGCCCAGATGATGTTAGATCAGCTTGTCTCATTCGTTTATTACTTTTTAATTCATTAATTACACATAAAGTTAATTGGCGAATAATGACAACATTATTTCAACATAACTTAGAAAAAAACATTCGTAGATAATTCTGATAGAGAGGCAGGAAAATAAAATAATTAAAAAACCCAATATGGTATCGAACACGGGAATCAGTGTTAAGAAGGAACGACGGTAGCCACCGCTTCAATTGCGTTCTCGGCTGCAGAAGGTATCTACACTAGAGCAACAGCGCGTTGATAACTTTGACCGTCGTTTTCTCGGAAACGGTCGAGTGTCTGCAGATAAGCCGAAACACATGTTCGCTTATTTTGTCCTCTCCTTCACTGAGCAAAGTTTCGGGACAATCAGCCTATGACATTTGGCGAGTTCCCCTCGCTCGTCGAGTCGCTTCTTACGCCCGGCGAGAATTATGTATGCCTCCGAGTAAACTGCGCCACCTGGAAACACGGCGAGCGGGGATAAACACGTTTTCCTTCTTATAAGGCAACCTTCTACAGATAATATTCACGAAGTGTTCTTCAGGTTGCCTCAGATATTTCAGAAATGTTTCTTGCCTCAGGCCTGCCGCATATGCAAAACGTAAACATTTCATTTCATGTAATATTTATCAGGATAAGACATGACAAGAGTGGACCAGTCACTTCTGAGAAAAATTAGAGATTCTAAGTTGCTCCACTATGTAATGACACGGGCACGGGCTTGCGATCTGTCTTTTATGCCATCGATTTCCGTGTTACACATACTTGGCCACTGCGTTGCGGCTGCCATCTTGGAGGAGGCAGTCTGTTTCCTGCCAGCGCTGTTTCCGCAGCCAATATTAACCGCGACGAATCATTCAGTCAACGCTAAATGGCCCATCTGGCTGAGGCAGACAAGGGCGCTATAATACTCCATGCAGAGGGATCTTCAAATGCCGACATAGCGAGAACTATGGGTCTTCACAAGTCGACGGTAGCCAGGTGGATCAGACGAAAGGAAGAGAGTGGTAACTTGAATGGGAGGCCTCATGGCCGTCGCCGCAAAACAACGCAAGCTCAGGATCAGCAGATACGCCGTTTCAGTGAGAACCACCCATTTGTCAACGCACGACAAATCAGCAAATTCATGAAGCTTGGAATGAGTTACTTGAATCTCCTAGTTCTGTGGCTCGAGTTGTGGGCTCAATGCCCAACAGACTTCCAGCTGTTGTGGAAGCCAAAGGAGGCTATACGCGATTTTTTTTTACAGACTTATGTTTTATATAATTTCAAGGAAACGCAATAAGTGGAATGGGGACAAACAAATTAATTCACAGCAAGATATGTAATATTTAATTTGATAAGAGAAGAAATACTCACCTTATATATTCATTCAGTCTCTATAAAATACGTGACACACGTGTGTATGCAAGAAGGGTACAAAACAGTTCAGCACAAAATAAAAATGTTGAGGAGAAGCTCCCCGATGAAGACGTAATTGCAGAACAAAGGTTGGGCTAGAAGGAGAGGTAAGGAGGCCCGAAAAAGCAGAACAAAATCAAATACCCAATAGACTTTGAGTAGTTGTCGCAGCAAAGGGCGGTTGGTATATGCGATTCGGAGCAACTGTACAAGAATAGTTTTATTTACTGATTTTTGAGGCTTTATTTTGTGACGGCTAAACAGTGCTGCATCATGAGACCCGCTATTTTTCCACATGTGGCTATACATCAGAGCTGAAAAAATTTTGAGAGGTACCGAAGTTCTCTGGAAGAGTAAAGTGTTTTAGACAAGAAGATGATTTTTAGTTCATTTCATTTTAACCATTCACACTATACTTCGACATTCTAATCTTTGATTTCATTTTATTATTACTTATCTTTCCTTCAGTGAAAGTCAACGGTAGTAAGTTTCAAGATATGAAGAATAACTGGAAGTTTTTAATTTGTGGAATAGCGTATTTAACAGTTCATATTTTCAACAAATCTGTAGTTATAGGACATATTAAGAAGCAAGTAAAAATGGCACTGTGGAAAGATCAGGTTGGCCTCTAAAGGGTAACGACGGTAAAATAGCAAATACTAAACAATGGGTAACAACTATTGTTGATGGTGAGTAGCCGTAATCGATATGTCACTTTTCCGTAATTGTATTTCTGAAGTTTATCGTCAATCCTAGGACTGACATCGATACTCTGTTTTACGTAAAGAATACAACCTTCAAAATTTATTTAGCAGCGCAGAATATTAAATCACAGTTTATAGATCAGGAACCTAATCCAACTGCCTTTAATTTTATTCTCACGGATGACTTTGGGACAGTAAATAACAAGAGAAATAACAAAACTCTCAGAATCAATATATAGAATTCAAGTGTCCAGTGGATTCAAAAGTTTGCTATAATAGCGATTAATTGCTTTTACAGACTCCTTCATGCCTACATTTTCTATCAGACAATGTTTGAAACTAGAACTAAGAAGGTAAACAATTTTTCCACAAATTGTCAAATTGGAAGTCGGAGAGACAGTTACACAAATTACGATGACAACAAACGTTTTTCAAGTAAACTGGTCACAGGAGGCATCCAACGCATTTATTGTGAGTTACATGCACAGTATGTAAACTGGCAACGCCACCAACACACAATACCACTAACAAGGGAACATCCCCATCGCACCGCCCTCAGATTTAGTTATAAGTTGATACAGGGGATAGGCCTTGAAAAACTGAACACAGATCAATCGAGAAAACAGGAAGAAGTTGTGTGGAAGTATGAAAAAAATAAGCAAAATATACAAACTGAGTAGCCCATGCGCAAGATAGGCAACATCAAGGATAGGGTGAGCTCAGGAGCGCCGTGATCCCGTGGTTAGCGCACGCAGCTGCGGAACGAGAGGTCCTTCCGTCAAATTTTCCCAGGAGTGAAAAGTTTAATTTTTATTTTCAGACAATTATTATCTGTCCGTCCGTCCGTCCGTCCGATGCGAGGTAACCGCGCCGTAGTATGATGACGCTACACCTAAAAAACATCGAAAGACATGACGTCAGTCGACTATAGCGCACGGAAGAGAGAGTATTCCTGCTAATGAGGCTCCCTGGCTGGCAGTTAACTGTTCGCTACTTTGGACGAGAGTGCATTAAATACGTGCGATGCATTGCGTGGGCAATATGAATCCAGCAAATATAGCTCGTGACTCCAATAACAATGTCAATGAATATTTTCCGAACTGTAAGGCATCGGAAAGTTCCTTAAGGGATCGAACGATTGTCGAACATTTGTATGATTATTTCCTACATTTGTTGAATAACAGTACGTGTGGTGATGATTGTCTGAAAATAAAAAAAATCAAACAACTAACCCGAGGGAAGACTTAAACCAACGACCTCTCGTTCTGCAGCTCCTCACGCTAACCACGCGACCACTGCGCTCCCGTGCTCAAGCTATCCTTGATGTTGCTTATCATGCACACGGACTACTCAGTTTGTTTGGTTTGAATATTTTTTTCATAGGTCCACACAACTTCTTCCTGTTTTTCGAATGATCTGTGTTCAGTTTTCAAGGCCTATCCACTGTGTCAACTTATAACTAAATCTGAGGAGGGTGCGATGGGAAGGTTCCCTTGTTAGCTATGAAACAACTGTAGCAAAACGGAGCATCCTCGTTATCCATGTGATGGATAAGACGACTAATTCGCAACATAAATGTCAATGTAAGCATCAGTTTCTGTTGGAACGTGCTTCCCGGACCAAATAACATACATTTCCTACGTCTTCAATGCGAATCATGTAGCAAATGTAATTTAAAGGACATAAAAATATCGAGTGAATTTACTAAAATAATTATGAACCACTTGAATTTGCATTCAACAGGCAATGTTCAGAAGTCTGGTGTAGGAGTACTGCATGCTCTAATTCGAAACAACAAAAATCAACAGAGTAACTATTATTGAACGTCATCAGGTCACTCATCGAGCATTCCTATGCAGTACTGTTACTGGTGACGTGTTATGATGCCTTTATCGTTAACTTCCTAAGAAGAAATGAAAGGCTGAGCCCCACCAAAAGACGTAAACTCGAGGAAAGAGTTGCGTGAACATATTATTTTACATCTGATAAATCCAAAAGTGTGTTTTGGGCTACGAATTCTGCCCCCAGGGTGTGTGCAACACAGCTGGAATTTGTTGCCAACAACTGAGACACCTTTCGGTCACAGTGTAAGAAAATCGAGCAACAAAACTACATCACCTGTGCTACTGCATGATAACGCACTATGTTGATTTGAGAAACAAAACTATCCAGGAGATTGATAGGAAAGTCGTCTCTCAGGCACATTTGTATTGATAGGGAAGTCCTCTCTCAAGCACTTGTCCCTCTCGTCATATATTTGTAAAATTTTACCTTTCCCACTCTAGATCGATCAACCGTCAAGGCAATTCATTTCTAGACGAAAATACTTTTAAAACTACTCTTGTTTATTGACATCGTTAGAACAAGTAGGTTTCTACAGGCGTAGAATTTGTAAACAACTTTAGCATTGTCATATCGTTTTAGATATCGTGAAAGAAAATTCTGCTGCTAATTAATTTCTCTTTGATAATTACTGTTGCGTTTAGTAAACTAATGGAAAATGCAATTAAAATATTCACTGTACTAATACAAACTAAAGTCAGCTTAATACAGAAACATCACGACGGCAGTCTATCTTAATAAAGCATTAAGTTTCTGTGAGACAATTGGGCTTATTTTAACACGAATTAGTAGGATATTACAGACTTTACACTTAGAAAAGATCTGTATTTATTTCATTTCCTGTACCATTCGTAAGTGTTATGAAAATGGGGCTTTTCATAGATAAAATTATGTATTCACAACAACAAAAAAATGTCGGCAGAAAACAAAAGTGGCATTATGAATCTGGCAGTACCGTAAGGTTTTCACTCTGACACTAAGAGTTACTGAAAGTAGCAAGAAGAATTTTGCTCGAGCGTTGTCTTACGATTCCCTTATTAAGTTTTTATCTGCCTGCTTGTAGCTGTGCTACAAAAGAATTAAAAATCTGGCTTTCAGCAAGTCTCGAAAGGCGAACAAAAGCAGCTTGCACCTGGTTACTAAGCATGTTACCTGGGGACTGGTTTTTTCTTAAAGCGGGAAGACATCCTTTTGTGGTTCAATTGGCAAATGTCAGTCAGACGTGTGACGTTAGTCTAAGCGTTTCGGTGTGTTGAATTTGTACCAATGATTTTTCTACACGTTTTTTTCTGTCCCAAATAGAGTTGAAGTCTCCCATTAGTATTTTCACGTCATCTTGGTGAATTTTGCTCATGGTATTTTCGAGTGTGTTCCAGAATTTTTCAACATTGTCGGTGTTTTTCTTATTTTAGATGTTGGTGGGTTCAAATGGTTCAAATGGCTCTGAGCACTATGGGACTTAACTGCTGTGGTCATCAGTCCCCTTGAACTTAGAACTAGTTAAACCTAACTAACCTAAGGACATCGCACACATCCATGCCCGAGGCAGGATGCGAACCTGCGACCGTAGCGGTCGCGCGGTTCCAGACTGTAGCGCCTAGAACCTCTCGAACACTCCGGCCGTCGATGTTGGTGGGGACACGTGCATTGATGAGTGTATATGTTTTACTGGGGCTCTGAATGACCATAGTCATAAGTCACTTGTTGACGGGCCAGCCGCGGTGGCCGAGCGGTTCTTGGCTCTTCAGTCTGGAACCGCGCGACTGCTACGGTCGCAGGTTCGAATCCAGCCTTGGGCATGAATTTGTGTGATGTCCTTAGATTAGCTAGGTATAAGTAGTTCTAAGTTCTAGGAGACTGATGACCTCCACTGTTAAGTTCCATAGTGCTCAGAGCCATTGGAACCTTTTGATTGTCGATCGGTGTGAATTCTTTGGCAGAGTTGATAGATCGGTGTTCGAGAAATGCAATGCCGAAGATTGGTACGCCTTTCGTTACCTTTTGTTGTATTCTGCTCTTGAAGATGCAATGGTTTCCCTAATACACGGTTTCATTGTCAGTTAGTCGTGGTTCTTGAAGTGCAAGGATGAGAATTTTTTGTCGGTCCATTTCTTTTGTGAAATTATTTAGTTTTCGTGTTTGGATCAAGGTATCGATGTTTACTTTTAAATGCATGTTTTTTGCTTGTAGGGAAATTTACCAGAGATCTTCGATATTCTCTGTCGTGCTAACCTGGACTCCCCAGAATCCGAAAATCCAACTGCCGCCTGTCGACAGCCGGGTTGTGTACCACCTGGGATAAAGTTGACTTTGCTTGCATAGTTTACGTTTGCTTGTGTTTCATTGGTTGTGCTTGGGTGATACCAGGACCGGACAGGACCAGAGGGTGTTGAAGCCTTTGAAAGCAAATATTTTCAGCCAAGCTCATTGAGCTAACACGGTGACCAGAGTAACGGTGATTTTCACTCAGACGTGTCTGGATTTTGCGTTCAACGGATTGAGTAGCCGTTCAGGATTGTGTTAGTATTTGGTTCACCCCTAGTATTTGATTTCCTCGGTACCACCCATATGGGGGAGGGTTTCCACTATCCGCCACACGCGATTATTATTATTATTATTATTATTATTATTATTGTCATTATGTCTCAGAAAATCCCATATGGTGTATCTTCCCACCACTGAAATAGATGTGTATTGTTCGATTCAGTATTTCCATCACATAAATGTGGTTTATAATTACGTTACATTGCTACTAGTAGACATATTTCTCACTTTTTCTTAGACAGTTGCTACCTGTTACTCCATCATAGGAATTTATGTGCGAAGCATTGTTGAAATACAGACGTTCAAATTATCCGATTTCTGTAATTTCATTTCGATACCAGATCGTTCTAATCGGATTCAGCCAGGTAGTCTTAATGTGGATATCCGACCACGACTGTCATCATATGATAGACTGTGTAAACCACATTCTTTATCGGACTGTTGAATATAGATCACTTATCTATGACAGGACCTGAATTCTTAAACACTGTGGAAAATAATAATCCGATGTGCTTATTACAAATACGTTATTCCAATATAAATATGTGAACTAACGAGATAACAGTTTATTTACAGGAGCAGAACTAATGTTCAAATGTTCAAATGTGTGTGAAATCGTATGGGACTTAACTGCTAAGGTCATCAGTACCTAAGCTTACACACTACTTAACCTAAATCATCCTAAGGACAAACACACACACCCATGCCCGAGGGAGGACTCGAACCTCCGCCGGGATCAGCCACGCAGCTCATGACTGCAGCGCCCCTGACCGCTCGGCTAATCCCGCGCGGCTACTAAAAGTATACTCGTCCACAAAACCCATGTGGACAATTATCTGATAATCGGTCAAGCTTTGCTTTGTCGCAGCTCTTTAGGATACAAGTCCATTTACTTTCAGGCTCTTACATACAATTCTTGCAATGCAAGGTAATTGAAAAAACTCATCCACTCGACGCCAACTGAGGAACTGACTGGTGCATGTGTTGTTCAACACACAGTAGTTGTCACCCTCACTGGAATCAATGTGTGTGTGTGTGTGTGTGTGTGTGTGTGTGTGTGTGTGTGAGTGAGTTTTCGTGTTAATGCACAATCTGAATCAATACTATTAACATCACACAGAGAACCGGGCATCAAATATGACTGTAAAGTATGTTAATGCGATGGGAAGTTACAAACTGAATTTTCACCTAACCCACGTCCTGCATATTACGTTAAGTAAGATGTATTAACTCCATAGTATCGTTAGCAGAGAGTGCGCTCTTGTTGTCGAGGCCTGCGACAAGCGCAGCGATCAGCACTGCCCAATGCCGCCGCGATTTGTTTATGTTGGCTGAGCGTGGACACTGCAGCAGACGCTTCGCCATAAACAGAAAGAAATCACTTTGGCTCTGACTGCAGTGAGCGGATATCACTGCCTGCGTGTTCTTATAGTAACCAACGTGAGACTCTACTCACAGGTGCCATGGAGCAATTGCAACGGGTATCATGTCATTAGTCATGAGAATATTAACCAGTGATGAAATGTCCACTCTATTTGAATCCTAAGAAAATAGGAACCTTCTCACAAAGGAATGTGAGGTGATATCAAAATTTATCCAACATACAAAAATTAACTGCAGGGCTTTCATGTATGCAGTAGTAGCACACAAGGAAATAATATGTCTTAGAAGCGTATATTTCATTTCCTCTTCTCATATTAATGTCCTTGTTTTAGAATGAAGTGAGAAAATTAACGCGAAAAACTTAAGTTCCTGAGAAGCATATAAGTCATTTCCTCGTCTCATATCATAGCTTTTGTTTTAGTATGAGGTGAAAAAATAAACAGTTTACGGCTCTGAAACATAATATGACACCAGATTCTTATCGTAGGCGCTATCGGAAACGCAAAAAGCAGGGAGCTGTCCATTCTTTTGTCCTAAAGAGCTGCGACAAAGCAAAGCTTGACCGATTATCAGATAATTGTCCACATGGGTTTTGTGGACGAGTATACTTTTAGTAGCCGCGCGGGATTAGCCGAGCGGTCAGGGGCGCTGCAGTCATGAGCTGCGTGGCTGATCCCGGCGGAGGTTCGAGTCCTCCCTCGGGCATGGGTGTGTGTGTTTGTCCTTAGGATGATTTAGGTTAAGTAGTGTGTAAGCTTAGGTACTGATGACCTTAGCAGTTAAGTCCCATACGATTTCACACACATTTGAACATTTGAACATTAGTTCTGCTCCTGTAAATAAACTGTTATCTCGTTAGTTCACATATTTATATTGGAATAACGTATTTGTAATAAGCACATCGGATTATTATTTTCCACAGTGTTTAAGAATTCAGGTCCTGTCATAGATAAGTGATCTATATTCAACAGTCCGATAAAGAATGTGGTTTACACAGTCTATCATATGATGACAGTCGTGGTCGGATATCCACATTAAGACTACCTGGCTGAATCCGATTAGAACGATCTGGTATCGAAATGAAATTACAGAAATCGGATAATTTGAACGTCTGTATTTCAACAATGCTTCGCACATAAATTCCTATGATGGAGTAACAGGTAGCAACTGTCTAAGAAAAAGTGAGAAATATGTCTACTAGTAGCAATGTAACGTAATTATAAACCACATTTATGTGATGGAAATACTGAATCGAACAATACACATCTATTTCAGTGGTGGGAAGATACACCATATGGGATTTTCTGAGACATAATGACAATAATAATAATAATAATAATAATAATAATAATAATCGCGTGTGGCGGATAGTGGAAACCCTCCCCCATATGGGTGGTACCGAGGAAATCAAATACTAGGGGTGAACCAAATACTAACACAATCCTGAACGGCTACTCAATCCGTTGAACGCAAAATCCAGACACGTCTGAGTGAAAATCACCGTTACTCTGGTCACCGTGTTAGCTCAATGAGCTTGGCTGAAAATATTTGCTTTCAAAGGCTTCAACACCCTCTGGTCCTGTCCGGTCCTGGTATCACCCAAGCACAACCAATGAAACACAAGCAAACGTAAACTATGCAAGCAAAGTCAACTTTATCCCAGGTGGTACACAACCCGGCTGTCGACAGGCGGCAGTTGGATTTTCGGATTCTGGGGAGTCCAGGTTAGCACGACAGAGAATATCGAAGATCTCTGGTAAATTTCCCTACAAGCAAAAAACATGCATTTAAAAGTAAACATCGATACCTTGATCCAAACACGAAAACTAAATAATTTCACAAAAGAAATGGACCGACAAAAAATTCTCATCCTTGCACTTCAAGAACCACGACTAACTGACAATGAAACCGTGCATTAGGGAAACCATTGCATCTTCAAGAGCAGAATACAACAAAAGGTAACGAAAGGCGTACCAATCTTCGGCATTGCATTTCTCGAACACCGATCTATCAACTCTGCCAAAGAATTCACACCGATCGACAATCAAAAGGTTCCAATGGCTCTGAGCACTATGGAACTTAACAGTGGAGGTCATCAGTCTCCTAGAACTTAGAACTACTTATACCTAGCTAATCTAAGGACATCACACAAATTCATGCCCAAGGCTGGATTCGAACCTGCGACCGTAGCAGTCGCGCGGTTCCGGACTGAAGAGCCAAGAACCGCTCGGCGACTTATGACTATGGTCATTCAGAGCCCCAGTAAAACATATACACTCATCAATGCACGTGTCCCCACCAACATCGACGGCCGGAGTGTTCGAGAGGTTCTAGGCGCTACAGTCTGGAACCGCGCGACCGCTACGGTCGCAGGTTCGCATCCTGCCTCGGGCATGGATGTGTGCGATGTCCTTAGGTTAGTTAGGTTTAACTAGTTCTAAGTTCTAGGGGACTGATGACCACAGCAGTTAAGTCCCATAGTGCTCAGAGCCATTTGAACCATTTGAACCCACCAACATCTAAAATAAGAAAAACACCGACAATGTTGAAAAATTCTGGAACACACTCGAAAATACCATGAGCAAAATTCACCAAGATGACGTGAAAATACTAATGGGAGACTTCAACTCTATTTGGGACAGAAAAAACGTGTAGAAAAATCATTGGTACAAATTCAACACACCGAAACGCTTAGACTAACGTCACACGTCTGACTGACATTTGCCAATTGAACCACAAAAGGATGTCTTCCCGCTTTAAGAAAAAACCAGTCCCCAGGTAACATGCTTAGTAACCAGGTGCAAGCTGCTTTTGTTCGCCTTTCGAGACTTGCTGAAAGCCAGATTTTTAATTCTTTTGTAGCACAGCTACAAGCAGGCAGATAAAAACTTAATAAGGGAATCGTAAGACAACGCTCGAGCAAAATTCTTCTTGCTACTTTCAGTAACTCTTAGTGTCAGAGTGAAAACCTTACGGTACTGCCAGATTCATAATGCCACTTTTGTTTTCTGCCGACATTTTTTTGTTGTTGTGAATACATAATTTTATCTATGAAAAGCCCCATTTTCATAACACTTACGAATGGTACAGGAAATGAAATAAATACAGATCTTTTCTAAGTGTAAAGTCTGTAATATCCTACTAATTCGTGTTAAAATAAGCCCAATTGTCTCACAGAAACTTAATGCTTTATTAAGATAGACTGCCGTCGTGATGTTTCTGTATTAAGCTGACTTTAGTTTGTATTAGTACAGTGAATATTTTAATTGCATTTTCCATTAGTTTACTAAACGCAACAGTAATTATCAAAGAGAAATTAATTAGCAGCAGAATTTTCTTTCACGATATCTAAAACGATATGACAATGCTAAAGTTGTTTACAAATTCTACGCCTGTAGAAACCTACTTGTTCTAACGATGTCAATAAACAAGAGTAGTTTTAAAAGTATTTTCGTCTAGAAATGAATTGCCTTGACGGTTGATCGATCTAGAGTGGGAAAGGTAAAATTTTACAAATATATGACGAGAGGGACAAGTGCTTGAGAGAGGACTTCCCTATCAATACAAATGTGCCTGAGAGACGACTTTCCTATCAATCTCCTGGATAGTTTTGTTTCTCAAATCAACATAGTGCGTTATCATGCAGTAGCACAGGTGATGTAGTTTTGTTGCTCGATTTTCTTACACTGTGACCGAAAGGTGTCTCAGTTGTTGGCAACAAATTCCAGCTGTGTTGCACACACCCTGGGGGCAGAATTCGTAGCCCAAAACACACTTTTGGATTTATCAGATGTAAAATAATATGTTCACGCAACTCTTTCCTCGAGTTTACGTCTTTTGGTGGGGCTCAGCCTTTCATTTCTTCTTAGGAAGTTAACGATAAAGGCATCATAACACGTCACCAGTAACAGTACTGCATAGGAATGCTCGATGAGTGACCTGATGACGTTCAATAATAGTTACTCTGTTGATTTTTGTTGTTTCGAATTAGAGCATGCAGTACTCCTACACCAGACTTCTGAACATTGCCTGTTGAATGCAAATTCAAGTGGTTCATAATTATTTTAGTAAATTCACTCGATATTTTTATGTCCTTTAAATTACATTTGCTACATGATTCGCATTGAAGACGTAGGAAATGTATGTTATTTGGTCCGGGAAGCACGTTCCAACAGAAACTGATGCTTACATTGACATTTATGTTGCGAATTAGTCGTCTTATCCATCACATGGATAACGAGGATGCTCCGTTTTGCTACAGTTGTTTCATAGCTAACATGGGAACCTCCCCATCGCACCCTCCTCAGATTTAGTTATAAGTTGACACAGTGGATAGGCCTTGAAAACTGAACACAGATCATTCGAAAAACAGGAAGAAGTTGTGTGGACCTATGAAAAAAATATTCAAACCAAACAAACTGAGTAGTCCGTGTGCATGATAAGCAACATCAAGGATAGCTTGAGCACGGGAGCGCAGTGGTCGCGTGGTTAGCGTGAGGAGCTGCAGAACGAGAGGTCGTTGGTTTAAGTCTTCCCTCGGGTTAGTTGTTTGATTTTTTTTATTTTCAGACAATCATCACCACACGTACTGTTATTCAACAAATGTAGGAAATAATCATACAAATGTTCGACAATCGTTCGATCCCTTAAGGAACTTTCCGATGCCTTACAGTTCGGAAAATATTCATTGACATTGTTATTGGAGTCACGAGCTATATTTGCTGGATTCATATTGCCCACGCAATGCATCGCACGTATTTAATGCACTCTCGTCCAAAGTAGCGAACAGTTAACTGCCAGCCAGGGAGCCTCATTAGCAGGAATACTCTCTCTTCCGTGCGCTATAGTCGACTGACGTCATGTCTTTCGATGTTTTTTAGGTGTAGCGTCATCATACTACGGCGCGGTTACCTCGCATCGGACGGACGGACGGACGGACAGATAATAATTGTCTGAAAATAAAAATTAAACTTTTCACTCCTGGGAAAATTTGACGGAAGGACCTCTCGTTCCGCAGCTGCGTGCGCTAACCACGGGATCACGGCGCTCCTGAGCTCACCCTATCCTTGATGTTGCCTATCTTGCGCATGGACTACTCAGTTTGTATATTTTGCTTATTTTTTTCATACTTCCACACAACTTCTTCCTGTTTTCTCGATTGATCTGTGTTCACTTTTTCAAGGCCTATCCCCTGTATCAACTTATAACTAAATCTGAGGGCGGTGCGATGGGGATGTTCCCTTGTTAGTGGTATTGTGTGTTGGTGGCGTTGCCAGTTTACATACTGTGCATGTAACTCACAATAAATGCGTTGGATGCTTCCTGTGATCAGTTTACTTGAAAAACGTTTGTTGTCATCGTAATTTATGTAACTGGCTCTCCGACTTCCAATTTGACAATTTGTGGAAAAATTGTTTACCTCGTTAGTCCTAGTTTCAAACATTGTCTGTCTGACGGAAAACGTAGGCATGAAGGGGTCTGTAAAAAGCAATTAATCACTATTATAGCAAACTTTTGAATTCACATGATACTTGAATTCTCTATATTGATTCTGAGAGTTTTCTTATTTCTCTTGTTATTTACTGTCTCAATGTCATCCGTGAAAATAAAATTAAAGGCAGTTGGATTAGGTTCCTGATCTATAAACTGTGATTTAATATTCTGCGCTACTAAATAAATTTTGAAGGTTGTATTCTTTACATAAAACAGAGTATCGGTGTCAGTCCTAGGATTGACGATAAACTTCAGAAATACAATTACGGAAAAGTGACATATCGATTACGGCTCCTCACCATCAACAATAGTTGTTACCCATAGTTTCATATTTGCTATTTTATCGTCGTTACCCTTTAGAGACCAACCTGATCATTCCACAATGCCATTTTTGACTCGCTTCTTAATATGTCCTATAACTACAGATTTGTCGAAAATATTAACTGTTAAATACGCTTTCCACAAATTAGAAACTTCCAGTTATTCTTCATATCTTGAAACTTACTACCGTTGACTTTCACTGGAGAAAAGATACATAATAATAAAATGAAATCAAAGATTAGAATGTCAAATCATAGTGTGAATGGTTAAAATGAAATGAACTAAAAATCATCTCCTTGTCTAAAAGACGTTATTCTTCCAGAGAACTTCGGCACCTCAAAATTTTTTACACCTCTGATGTTCAGCCACATGTGGACAAATAGCGGGTCCCATGATGCAGCACTGTTTAGCCGTCACAAAATGAAGCCTCAAAAATCAGTCCACATTCCATTTACTGCGTTTCCTTGAAATTATATAAAATATACGTCTGTAAGTAAAAAAAAAAAAAAAGACGAAGAAGAAAGAAACAAAGCTTGATTGAAACAGCTGTTTGGTGAAGCCTCCTTTGGCTTCCACAACAGCTCGAAGTCTGTTGGGCATTGAGCCCACAACTCGAGCCACATAACTAGGAGATTCAAGTAACTCATTCCAAGCGTCATGAATCACATCAGAAAGCTGTCGGCGAGTCGACGGTGACTGCCCTTTTCTCGTATTACTCTGACCATTTCTGCCCAGATATTCTCAATGGGATTCGTGTCAGCTCCTTTAGGTGGCCATTCCGTTATAGTAATATTACTATGGTCGTCGACCCGCCTCTTAACCACACGTGCCATATGAATAGACGAGCGATCTTGTTGGAACATGATCTGATCATCGCCAAATCTTGCTGCCACAGCAGGCAACATCACGTTCTCCAGAATTGATATGTAATTGCGCGCATCGAATCTTCCTTCCACTTCCCACAGGAGCCCACACCCTTCGGCCGATATCCACGCCCATACCGTTACCGACTACAAATGGCTCTGAGCACTGTGGGACTTAACATCTGTGGTCATCAGTCCCCTAGAACGTAGAACTACTTAAACCTAACTAACCTAAGGACATCACACACATCCATGCGCGAGGCAGGATTCGAACCTGCGACCGTAGCGGTCACGCGGTTCCAGACTGAAGCGCCTCGAACCGCACGGCCACACCGGCCGGCACCGACAACCTGCCACTCCTTCGGCAACTGTAAATATATTTTCGATTATACCTAGCACATATAGGCCGGTAAACTAGTACTTTTCCGGATGATGCCGTAGAGAAAACTTTTTGGTGCGTGAAAATCACTCGCCTCCAAAACTGGAGAGGTTTGTCGCCATTTTCAGTAGCAAAAGCAAGGCAAGCTTCTCTTTGGGAAACAGTCAATGTCTCTTTCACAGCAGCGCTTCTTGCTCTCAGTCCACCTTCCCTTACACGAGGAGTGACGGTCTTACTGCTAACATTGAGACCCAAAGTTTGCTGAATTTGTCGTGCGTTGACAAATGGGTGGTTCTCACTGAAACGGCGTATCTGCTGATCCTGAGCTGCTGTTGTTTTGCGGCGACGGTCATGAGGCCTCCCATTCAAGTTACCACTCTCTTCCTTTCGTCTGATCCACCTGGCTACCGTCGACTTGTGAAGACCCATAGTTCTTGCTATGTCGGCATTTGAAGATCCCTCTGCATGGAGTTCTATTATAGCGCCCTTGTCTGCCTCAGCCAGATGGGCCATTTAGCGTTGACTGAATGATTCGTCGCGGTTAATATTGGCTGCGGAAACAGCGCTGGCAGGAAACAGACTGCCTCCTCCACGATGGCAGCCACAACGCAGTGGCCAAGTATGTGTAACACGGAAATCGATGGCATAAAAGAGAGATCGCAAGCCCATACCCGTGTCATTACATAGTGGAGCAACTTAAAATCTCTAATTTTTCTCAGAAGGGACTGGTCCACTCTTGTCATGTCTTATCCTGATAAATATTACATGAAATGAAATGTTTACGTTTTGCATATGCGGCAGGCCTGACGCAAGAAACATTTCTGAAATATCTGAGGCAACCTGAAGAACACTTCATGAATTTTATCTGTAGAGGGTTGCCTTATAAGAAGGAAAACGTGTTTATCCCCGCTCGCCGTGTTTCCAGGTGGCGCAGTTTACTCGGAGGCATACATAATTCTCGCCGGGCGTAAGAAGCGACTCGACGAGCGAGGGGAACTCGCCAAGTGTCATAGGCTGATTGTCCCGAAACTTTGCTCACAAGGGGAGGCCGCCAAATGTGAAATTCAGATTCGATTCATACTGCGCATAATAAAAGCTCATGGCCAGAGGTGTAATGTGGCAAAGCACCAAGATGCACTTCTCAGCTGTTGTCGAGAAAATCGACAGTTAGAAGAAACCGTTGCGGTGAAATACTCTCTATGATTAATAATTTTCTACAACGTCGTGGCGCAGCGGTAAGCGCTGGAGTTCGTAATCCGAAGGTCGCCGGATCGAATCTCACGCCATGCAACATTTTTTATTATTATTATTTTTTTGTAATTCAAATATATATATATATATATATATATATATATATATATATATACTATTAATGAATTGCTTATGCATGTTGGTGAAGGCGGATCGCTCTCCAATTGTACCGCCTCCATTTTACCGTTTGTTTAACAGGGTGTACCAAAGCTCTCACGTCCGCACTGATTTTCGACGGTGTTATAAGTTGTGCTAGGGACCGCATCTACCTTCTTTCGAAGTTAGCAGGCAACTACGCTGTTATGCGGCGGCTCGTTTCGGCCCATTCAACATCTGTCCTTCAAGTGTAACGAGCGATTAACGGAGTTTATATTTCATACCTGCCACAGCAAATTTGTGTTCGTGGGGTTTCTATTCTAATTCGAACGTTTGACTTACGCTATACGTATTCGTTTCGGAATATCGTTTCTACGTCTTCCGCTAACTATACGTGGTTAACATTATGAAGACAATTAATAACATTTGTGAAATACAAATTTGTTTGCGGAAAACATAATGATGTTCGAAGTCGCCAGTTTTTCCACGACAAACGACTTTCAACAACTTATTATATGTATAATTGTTGCAACCTGTTGCCGGGAATTATATATATATATATATATATATATATATGTGTGTGTGTGTGTGTGTGTGTGTTTATACACACATTTGAATTACAAAAAACAAATACTAAAAAAAAAAAAGTTGCATGGAGCGAGATTCGATCCGCCGACCTTCGGATTACGAACCTTTTTTTTTTTTTTTTTTTTTTTTGTTCGTTATTGATCGTTGTGTTTGGTCGTTGCGGACGTCGCAAGACATCCTGTTCAAGTTCGGTGGTTGATCTTTCCACTCAGTTTTTTATTACAGAGGTCAACCGGCTCTCTGACCGAACACGCTGAGCTACCGTGCCGGCGTGTTTATACACACATTTGAATTACAAAACTCGAGCGCTTACCGCTGCGCCACGACGCTGTAGAAAATTACGAATCGTAGAGAGTATTTCACCGCAGCGGTTTCTTCTAACTGTCGATTTTCTCGACAACGGCTGAGAAGTGCATCTTGGTGCTTTGCCACATTACACCTCTGGCCATGAGCTTTTATTATGCGCAGTATGAATCGAATCTGAATTTCACAATTGGCGGCCTCCCCTTGTCAGTGAAGGAGAGGACAAAATAAGCGAACTTGTGTTTCGGCTTATCTGCAGACACTCGACCGTTTCCGAGAAAACGACGGCCAAAGTTATCAACGCGCTGTTGCTCTAGTGTACATACATTCTGCAGCCGAGAACGCAATTGAAGCGGTGGCTCAGTGGCTACCGTCGTTCCTTCTTAGCATTGATTCCCGTGTTCGAGACCATATTGGGTTTTTTAATTATTTTATTTTCCTGCCTCTCTATCAGAATTATCTTCGAATGTTTTTTTTTCTAATTTATGTTGAAATAATGTTGTCATTACTCGACAATTAACTTTATGTGTAATTAATGAATTAAAAAAATAATAAACGAATGAGACAAGCTGATATAAAATCATCTCGTCTGCCTCATGTATCGTTATATCCAAATGGTTTATCAATGTTAATCTACATTTAGATCCGATAATGGCACCTTTAGTGTGTTGAAACCGGTTATCCAGTAGACAGTATTTAAGCGATCTTGGCTTCTGAATTATTTCTACAACAGAGTGATCGCCCCACTACGCACTGTGTGTTCCCTTTTTAACTTATTTCTTTACACAGTAAATTAACTGACGAATAACGACAACAGTGTTTCATCATAAATTGGAATAAACATTCGTAGATAATTCAGAGAGTGAGGGGGGAAAAAAGGAAAAACCGGGTTTCGAACTCGCAGCGCAAAGTTCCGAAGTCGCTATGGTAGCCGCAGAGCCACCGCTTCAGTTGAATCCTTAACCGCTAAGCGGTATCTACACTATAGCAACAACGCGTTGAACACTTTGACCGTCGTTTTCTCAGAAGCGGTAGAGTTTAAGCTTATTTTGTCCCCTCTTTCAATGAGCGTAGTTAAAAGCAAGATCGGGGTCTGACACTTGGCGTGCCCCCTCGTAAATTGCGTGCGTTGGGATTCAGTAGACAGAATGCGTCCACTTTCCTCGACTACTCATTGACATGTTTGGAAACTTTCTTTGTTGTAGTTGCACTTTGCATTATGAGGGCTGGTTTTCCTGATGAGGATCTACTTATGGACTTTGCTCCTAATTTACGTTACTGTGTAGTAGACCTACTGCAACTACTTAAACCGGAAACGTTTGTTTGTTTGGATACTCCGCTTCTTAGTTGCTACATTTCGCTAAAATATTTTCCTTTTTTTCAAAACGGCAAGTTAAGATGACCACTGCAACATGGTAAGATCAGTAACAATTTAATACTTTGAAACAGTTATGTGTGGTGTACGAGGAGTCTACTGTTGTTGACTGAGGAATACATTAAACACGAAAGCTGCGTCCAATAACAATAATTAACTTTCGGTTACATGACAAAACACAAGTCGAAGCACTGTCAGTTCATCTCAGTACCCAGTAAAACTTAAACTGGAAAGATCGAAAACATACTTTTGTGGGGAAGGCAAACGAATGACTGCGTTTTATTGGCCGCACACCAAGAATACGCAACAGGCCAACTGAAAACACTGCCTACACTACGTTTGTCCGTCCACTGCTATAATATCCTTGACAGACGTGATTGACTGTGCACGCAAAAACGTCCAAGGAACGGTAGCACGCTTTGTAATGTCACGAAATAGGGGAGAGAGGATCCCAGATTTGATAATCGAGTTGGGGTAACATTCATGAAAACATATGCGTTTTTCGTTGCCACGAGATCTTTTCACGAAATTTCAATCACCACCATATGTTCTGAATGCCAAACCATTATTTCCTAGGGTACTTACACAAGAAGAAACCATAGTAATAATGTAATTCAAGGCTCGCAAGAAAAGATTTAAGTAGTCCCTTTTCCCGCACACTGTTAATGAGTGGGACGGTAGAGAAATAATCCGAACCTTCTGCCAGGCACGTAAGTCCGGATTGCAAAGAAATCCTGTTGATGTAGTCATGTAGATGTAACAACGAAATTATGTTGTAATTACGACATGTGACTTTCACTTGATCTGAACATCGAAGTTGTTTACTGTTTATTTACTTTTTGTCCATTAATTTCAGCCATATACGACCACCTAGGCGCGTTAAAGTGATATTGAAATAAAGTGTCATGCATGGACCAATAACAATAAGTTCCCACCTACTTGTTATAGTACTGCATTATCTGCCAGCGTATTCAGAAGTGGATATCGCATACGAAGTTCCTAGGGTGTTTGTAATGGATATTGCAGACGACTTCGACAAAGTTTGAATGTAGCTTCGTAAAAGTTCCGTGATCAAACGATCTGAGTTGCTGGAGAATACAGTTTATCTTCACTAGACAGTATATATTATCATTATACATGAGGTGAGTAGGGTTTCGCCGCGTTGCGGTGGCCGAGCGGTTCCAGGCGCTTCAGTGACGAACCGCACGGCTGCTTCAGTCGCAGGTTGGAATTCTACCTCGGGCATAGATGTCTGTGATGCCCTTAGGCTAGCTAGGTTTAAGTAGTTCTAGGTCTAGGGGCTGATGACCTAAGCAGTTAGGTCGCATAGTTCTTGAAGCCATTTTTTGACCTTTCGCGTAAATTTTCTTTACATAAACCGTCGTATCTTTTGATTGCGTTGACATAGAAGCTCACTTTTTTACACCAGCAAGGGACCGGTTACAGCAAGAAGTGCGATACATTTCCGCTTATTATGTCCACCCGTTCTGGAGGTAAACGGGTTTTAAGGGTTGGGTAGACCGATAGACGGTCAAGAAAGTGAGACTAGTAGGGTTCCGTTTTTACCGGTTTAGGTGACGAAATCCTAACAACGAAAACACTGAAGATGAGGGCCGCATAAATAACACCCGCTACTCTTTATTCGAAATGTTCTAGTTGCTGTCGATACATAAGCATATTAGTCGTAGCTACGTTTTCGATCCAAATCACGTTTACAGGAATGCAAATAGAATGTATTTGCCTATACACGTGGTAATTCACATCCCAGTATTAATGCCACCGCGTTTTAGAAGTACGAACATTCTCATTGCTAGCTAGCTTAAGAAACACTTCTGCTAATGAACGTTTTCTGGCTGTGGCGAGTCTAGTGGAGAATTCGAAACAATGCAGAATACGTTTGGCAGCTATGTAGCCGTTTATTTCCTGGGGTGGTGCAGAATT
Organism: Schistocerca nitens; assembly: GCF_023898315.1. Classification (NCBI taxonomy): domain Eukaryota; kingdom Metazoa; phylum Arthropoda; class Insecta; order Orthoptera; family Acrididae; genus Schistocerca; species Schistocerca nitens. Next base: position 357,965,009 of record NC_064615.1, read on the forward strand.
ATCCTACAAAGTTTACTCTCTAATAACAGTAATTTGTTATTTCGATAATCATCCCGAATGATTGTCGCATAAGTGGTGACATAAAGGAAGAAAATTCATGTTTTTGAGTCCAGAAAGCTCTATGCAACAGAAACTGCAGATTTTTATTGCGAAATTGCCGGCTTGTTCATGTCTGGGGTAATAATAGAGGGCTGTTTGCCTAGGTTGTCTGCTAGCATAGTGAAAGGAAGGTCTGGTTTGTTTTCGGTTCTAATCTCTATGGAGGCAGGTAGAATATCAGTAAAGCAATTTTAAGAAATTCTCGCGCACCCAATACGATTTATCGCTACCTTTATTCTGTACTGGCGCTCTGTGGATGTCAATATGACACTCTTGTAGAATTTCATACATGATACTGCCTTCTTTTTCCGCTTCTGTCAATAATGGAATTGACTTAAGTGTGGCACTGAATGATGTTTAAGTGAATTTCGTTATGAATCTTCACGCATTGCTAAATTTGCACACTTTCATGGTAGGTCAGCAATGGTAATCCAGTATGACTGGTCTGAACGTTGACACAGACCGTTTCGCGGGCGAATGCGGATAATATTTTGCTAATTCGTAACGGTCTGGGGTTCTTTGTCTGTTATCTGGATAAGCTGAAATTCATTTTTATTCGTCCGTTTCATACAAATTAGCGTTTCTTCTTTCAGTTCTGTCTTATGTTTACGTGTTGTATTTAACACACTAATCAGCATTAATATAGTCTTAGAAATTATGGAATACAGTCTAAAAAAGTTCAGATAGTTTGTCAATTTCACGCCTGCGCATAGTATGTTGGTAGCACTTCGTCGCCTTGCCTGGTATGCTGTGTAGCAGACTTTAAAGCCGTGCGGATCAGCATAACGAAAAGGCGAGGGGTCTCGCTCGTTTTGTCCACGACTGTACATTCAACAAGTTGCATTTGAAAATTTCATTTCGTCGTCATTACAAGACATAGCACAAGAGCAGAATAAAGACAACGTATGGAAAGAGATTAAACACCTTTGGCAAGATAGGAATAATGTTACGATTAGAAACCATTACACTATACGCAATAACATTCTGTTTCGCCGCTCTCATCCTGACAGCAACGATTGGTTATTATGCATTCCTGACGAACTTGTTAACAAATTAATCTGGTATACTCATTTAAGTTATGCACATTACGGAGCTAGAAAATGTTTTCTTATACTGAGACAGAACTGTTATTTTACGAACATGGAGAAACGTATACAACGAGTTTTAGCGTCATGTAAAATCTGCCAGAAAGCTAAATCAGATACGACTTCACATATTCCTCCATTACATCCCATTGTACCTGTTAAATTAAGACACATGGCCGCTGTAGACATTTTTGGTCCGATTCCCAGAACTAATAGAGGTTTTTGCTACATCTTTGTCGCTGTTGAACTCACTTCAAAATTTGCTACCTTCACTCCGTTACGCAAAGCTACTGCTAAAACTGTTTCGAAATCATTTGTAAAACATTTTCTATTTCATGTAGGGCATGTGTTGAAAGTAATTTCCGACAATGGATCACAGTTTCGATCTGCTATATGGACAGGTATGTTACGAGCTAGAAACATTTCTCCGATATATATATCCAGGTACCATGCTTCTTCGAACCCTTGTGAACGAATAATGAAAGAAATTGGTAAACTGTATAGAATTTACTGCCATAAAAAACATATTGATTGGGACAAACACATACTCTCATTCCAAGATGTAATTAATTCCATACCGAATGAATCTACTATGCTATCTCCGTCTGTTATACTGAAAAATGTTGAACCACCTAACAAAATTAAAGAATTAGTAAACTTTCCTACACACTGCTGGGCGGACTGATGAGGACGGCAGCTTCCAGCTTCTGAGCCGTGGCGCTCGTTACTGGCGCGCCAGTCGCTTGGATGTCCATTATCGATCCTTCGATTTTTCTTATCTTTGCTTGCCGTGTTGTTTTCCGCATTCGCCGGGCGAGTGGCAGTTGACGTTTGCTCGGGCTACCTGCTGAGACGCCGCGAGGTACGAGGTGGGAAGCAACCACGTATATGTGGAGTTGGTTCTACGCGGTCTGCCGGTTCAGCATGGAGGATATGTATTGGCTGCCTGCCTGTCTGCTCTCCTGATTTTGCTCGCCGTGCCTTGCGACCGCCTAGCTTGGGTTGCTGCCTGGTGTATCCTACACGAGCCATACCGGACATCCAGCAGAAGCCAGCAGAATTTAAGCAGCCTTGTGTTTCTTTAAAGAAAAGGAGCAAATGTATAAGACCGTTTGTAACCAATTTTGGTGGCCTCTTAAGTGTGGCCTTCGCGTTTACACTGCCTTTGGGGAGAGCTAATTCTTTTATATTTAAACGGTTGTGGTTCCCTGTCGTTTATAATCATAATCTTTTGGGGGTTTTATTTGAATTTCCTCTTTGGGGTTCCTTCCTTGTGCTTGGTTAAATGTTTACTTGTATAGCGGGAAGTGACTCCTGGTTAAAACTCGGAGAAGGTGTTTGATGTTACTGCCGCTTCCGGCATTTGTCTTTTCAATTAGGTGTTGTCATCCCTTCGAGCGACCTGGTGTCAGTCCTCGTTAATTAATGCTGGTTTATGTGTACTTAATTTTGAATTGGCCATTTGAATTAATATTTTGGAGCGCAATATAGCACTAAGGCAACCTCATTGTATACCACCTTGTGCCCCGGTCTAGTACCTTAATTTTCAGTGGCACGAGTTAGCTCCACTACCGGTTTTACTGATGTGCTCCCTTCAAAATCTTGTCTTGTATAAGTTTGCCCCATGTGTGTCTGGGGACACAGAGATGAGCTTTAGTGTGACTTCAGTGCTAGTCAGTTAATGGAATCTTCATTTTGGCTTGGCTTCCACTGAAGAGTTCGAGTGGAGCGTAGTGTGTTTGATTTGTTATTCATTTAATTACTGTAAGTTTGTTTATTTAATGGGGAGCAAGAGATTTAAAGGCTGTTGGTATTAACTCCCCTAGTTGCGGGGTGTTGCTAATTCGTTCCAAATGGCCTACTACCTATTCAATGGCAAGGCTGTTGATTGGTTGGTTACTGTGAGTACAAATTCACGCTATTTATTTGTTACCGAAATTGTTGAAGTGTCTGTGTCGTGATTCAGTCGCTATCTACGTATATGAGCTGAACTGATATAAACCTTACATTGCCCCCTTAAAATTTGTTGCCAGCAGAAACCCTTAAGACAACATAAGTTTTGGCACTGCTTATGTTAACCTTTACTGGGAGCAATATTTCAAGTAGTTAAATTTTGTCTTAAAATGTGTATTTCTCTGATGTAATAAACGAGTGATAAAAGAAAAAAGCAAAGGGGCCTGGTCCTTCCCATTGGGTCCGGTTTGTAACACGTATCACTCCCATCATTGCCACGACAGGTCGCTCTAAGTGTCAATTAAATATCGAAAAGAAAAAATTCGTGCCTTTGAGAAGCTTGGTGAAGTGTCTTGCGTACATAATTTAAATTATATGAGAGTAATAATATTCCATTTACCGAAAGTTATTCTCTGAATTTTTATTGTAACTCAACGCAATGGCCCATCTAAAAATCTGCCATTATGCCAAGCAAGTTGTCCAACTGTACATACTTAGCGCTATGCAAGCCAAACTGGGGTGGGTCGTTAGTTAGGTATAATTTTGTTGGTGTTTCATCATCTCATAGATAGTTACTTGGCAAATTTTATAGATTATATAATTATTCTTGTTGTTTCTTATTTGTCAATAGAATGATGATGACCAATGGCTGCTGCTTTACTTACCTTACACTCTGCACTAGATGCACGACCTCTAAGCATCAAGTCTGCAACTGCATTTTTAAACACAAAAACACAATAAAATGCGATAACTAATCAATCTCAATTAAAAATACGTAATGGTGGAACGATAAGGGCCAGTCAAATGAAAATGAAATGGTTCAAATGGCTCTGAGCACTATTGGACTTAACTTCTGAGGTCATAAGTCCCCTAGAACTTAGTACTACTTAAACCTAACTAACCTAAGGACATCACACACATCCATGCCCGAGGCAGGATTCGAACCTGCGACCGTAGCGGTCGCGCGGTTCCAGACTGTAGCGCCTAGAACCGCACGGCCACACCGGCCGGCAACAACATTCCAAATGTTCATTCAATAAGATGTCTTGCTCTAGACAGACGGTAGTTCAAGACTCTGTTTTTCAAAGACAGAGATCTTCCAGCAAAAGACCGCATAACATTCATGGACAATGCGAAAGCTTCATCTGCAACACACACAAATAGCATATCTGTTTTTGTGGTCCACGGCAATGGGCTGCTGCTAGGTAAATCAGATGTTTTACTAATAATTTTGTTTCCGTAAGTCGAGATCGTGAAGAGAGAAGTGCCAGGATTTAACTACGATTAAAAAAATAATGTTTATAATTATAAAACATTGAGCCACTGTCTTGTGGATGAATAACCCTCACATGCTTTCCATCTATTGCGTCAACGCAGTTTGGGAAATCTGTTACTTTGAAAAAGGCGGCGCGGGATTAGCCGAGCGGTCTGGGGCGCTGCAGTCATGGACTGTGCGGCTGGTCCCGGCGGAGGTTCGAGTCCTCCCTCGGGCATGGGTGTGTGTGTTTGTCCTTAGAATAATTTAGGTTAAGTAATGTGTAAGCTTAGGGACTGATGACCTTAGCAGTTAAGTCCCGTAAGATTTCACACACATTTGACATTTTTTTGAAAAAGTAAGCTACGGTTTCCCACATTTCTTTGTTCGGTATTGGCATTGTAATTTGTCTCATGTGATCCCATATGTACTTTCATACATCCTGTATTTTTCCAGACAAGGTTGAAATTCCAATTCGGAAAACGTAATCCAAATCAGTAAGTGATGCATCAGATGCTAAGTTCCTGTAAGAAGAATAGTTTTACATAAATATTCTAATGACAAATACCATAGTTTTAGGGAATGATATACAAAAGAAGTGGAAGAATCTGGGATTATTCTGCAGCAACTGACAAAGCTAAATATATTTATTATGACTTCCTGTCATTTGCAGTACATACAATAAAATTTATCCTCAGTCACTGTCCAACATAGTTTTCTCAATATGGAAAACGTCATCGCTTCTGTGACAACGTTTTTATTACCTTTTAAATGGAGATATGTTGAAGCTTTTTGACTTTTCTCATATCCATGAGAACCATTTCACTTGGGATCAGTGGAAAGTAGATTAGCATATGTGTTCTCCTTTGCAAATGTTCAATGTGTATTTTTGTTCTGACATGCTGTACGTTCTGTAGAATGTAACTATTGATCTATTGGAACCAAAATTAAATATAATCTAATGTAATCTCATCTCTTTCCCAGCACTTTCGAACAGTTAGATTCGCCAATAAATTAGCATCAGTTACGACAAACAAAATCTACATGTACTAGCCTACTGCTGCAAATAGTTTGTTAAATGTTGTTATTAAGATCTCAACGGCGACAACTTGTAGCCAAATCACATATAATAACATGCAGCATTTAGCAGAGGGGAATTATTGAAAATTAATCTTCCCCACATAACGTAAACCTTCATCCACTTTCCACGTATTCCAGTTTTATAACAATATCAGTTGAATGTGACGACTTACTACGACTATCATTCTGCAACTAACCAAACCACATTTGAGCTTGTACAATAACTGAAAAATCTGTTCTATGTCTCGTAAAAATCCATTATATACAAATAACATACACACTATTCCATTAAAGAAAAATGTAATTATTTAAGACTAGCGCAGACTTTACGTTTACAGTGTGACACACAAGGTGATTTTGCTTTGTAAAGCCCTCACATGCAGTTCCTCAAAGATAAAAGTTTACATTGTAAGGTGTATGCTTCGCCGGCCATGGGCGAGGCATGACAGAATCTCTGACCAGAGAGTAGTTTATTGTTAGTTGTTGCTTGTCGCGAGTCTGTGCTAGTCTGCGTGAGTCGACAGTAGAAGTCAGTCTGTGCGAGTAGTCTGTAGTAGTCAGTCGGATACGGTAGTAGGGAGTCGGCATGCGTCGGCTGTGTGCTCTGGTCGCGACTCTGGTCAGGACTCTGGAGGATGAGTATTGTTGTAGAAGGTAAAGAAGCAGCCTTGCGCATATTTAATACTGTATGTTAATTGTAATTTAATTTGTTCAGAAAAAATGCCCCAATAATAATTTTTTTTATAAAGTAACTCTTTTAAAGAAAAGTATTCATTTCAATTTAAAGAATTTTTCCACTATTTTGAAGAAAAAGCATTCATTTCAATTTAAAGAATATTTCCTATGCATTCCTTCCAAGAATATATATATATATATATATATATATATATATATATATATATATATATATATATATATATATATATATATATATATATACGCCAGCATTGCACGAAGCTGTGTCGATAGATAAGAGCAGATACAGTTGCAGTTTGTATTGCGGTAAGAATTTTGCTTTTGTTATTCAGAATACAGGGCCGAAGGTCAGCGCTGCTGCCCTTATAAAATTTACCAGATATTATTATTTCTTTAGGGAGGTCATATTTCGTTCATGGTTCCATTTTGCATTATTATTAAACATTATTTTTGTGGAGAGTTTAAACTTGGCTCCAATTTCATTATTTTCATTTATCAAAATTACGTGCGGAGAGGTTTCACTTGGCTCCATTTCAAATTATTATTTCAAAATTTATGCGGAGAGGTTACAACATTTTCCGAAACGCCAATGGCAGTGTGAAGAACCTATGATAATAATTAAAAGCCATATTGTCTATTAATCGACCTTATCGATCCATCATTATATTGGAATTCTTCACCATTGTTCACGAACTTCAACGGGGTGACTTTATAACACGAAACACATCAGCAGAACAGGAAACAAGATGGCGGTGAAAACAATGTTAGTTACGATGTGATTGTCGATATGTCGATCCTAGGGTTGTTAGTAGCAGTGTCTTCTGCTTGTCTTCCTGTCGTATTACTGTTTTTGGTTGGCATTTATAACAAAATGAGCGACTGTGATAATTTTATAATACAAATTACAGCATAAAACATTCTTTTTTTAAACAATTACAAAGATATTTGTGGAGTATGTACTCATATATGAATTTAATGTATGGTACTTACTATTTTAAGAGTACTGGTTGAGATCCGAAAAGAAATGTGAATTTTTGAATCCTGTCATTTCATTTAGGATCTCGTTTTTCGACTTATGGCCATGGGTGAATATTTACATTTCTGTGTTGTGACTGTATTCTTCGTTATTTTCTTTACAGAGTGTGCTGCTTACATTGCTTTAAGTTACATAAAAGTAATGATATTCACTTATTTAATGCTGTCCTCTGATTTCTGTTTACAATCCTATTCAGTGGCCAGCAAAGAAAATGAAAGTTATCTGGCAGTAGGCAATTAATACTACCACTGCAAAATCATCATGAGCCACTAGTAAACAACAAAGAAGGTCTCTCTTGAAGCGTGATCGAAGAAATACAGGACGAGGAAAGATGAATAAATGATCTAATATACGTACCAGTCAATTGAAAGTGAGTCATATGAAGAAGTAAGGCCCTTTTTACTGCATGTGGTTGCAGTGAACCGGTCGGCGCACAGAATCGAATCCCACTCACTGCGGCTGTCATGTGATGCATGAAAAGAACTGCTGCCTTCTGGCGTGTTGTTTCTAGAATCAGTCAGTAACAAAATGTTTCCTGTAGAGGAAGTAGTAGTTGCTGCTGCTGCAGTTGTTATAAAGAAACGCAAACTACAGAAAATGAAGCCACCCAATAACTAGTTCTCGATTAAGCTTAGGAGTTTTTCATTGCCTTCACGGAACACTTCGAGTAGATCCTGAGAAATTTTTCAATTTGTATCATATGTTATTAACTTCATCCGATGAAATGCGTACAGTACTGAAACCATTCTTTCGTTTGGTGGACACCCACAGGAGAAAGAATAAAACAGTGGAAGACAGAATGGGTGTGACTCTCAGATGGGTGCAAAACAAGCTTCTTTGTTTTAAAAATATGGAACATTTTATTAAAATTTTAACAAGTTATTTGCCATAGCTACAAATATCTCAATCAACATAATAGAATCTAACGTCATGGAAGTTTTTGAGAATTGTATGACAAATGAAGTATTGTATGTATTAACGAAGTAAGAGTTTTTTTTCAAAGGCTCAGAATTGACGAATTATCAGATTGGTTTACTATTTGTGGTGTGGCTGGGAGGAACGTTGTGGGTAAATGCTATTTATCATGACTGAGGATGGATAGTGGGGAGTTGGGTGACTTATTTCAAAGGCATTTGAGGGTAGCTGCTGGCGTGGATAAAAAGCAACTGGGGGAACATCACATGTTGTGCCATGTATGGTACAAAGTTTGAACAACGTGACTGATGCATAGTTGTAAAAATCTGTAGGTTATGTTTAGAAATCATTTATTTTATTTCCCATTTTGCCCGAAGCTTACCGTGTTCTGGAATAGCTGCCAAGTTTTTTTTATCAAAGACAATAAAAAAGTTTGTCCTCATCAGACGATGTTGTCCTGTCCTCTTCTTTATCAAATTGATTTTGAAGGGCGTCCTGGGATTGAATCATCGTCAACATCTCATCGGAAACGCTTGACCCACTCAAAAACCGCGTGCGTGGTAAATACTCTTCGTCATACACTTCTTTTAGTAAAAGATAGGCTTCAGAAGCAGTTTGTCCAAGTTTCATGTGAAACTTCGCGACAGTTCGTTTCTGTATTATTACACTTATCATTTTTTTCCGGAGAAAAAGGCAGCTCTTACACAAATGAATACCACGGTCACACACATTTGTTTATAGACAACACAGTTGTCGCATTCGACTGAGAAAACTTCACACTTCACAGCTATTGGTCGTTCATAGTTGGCATATGTGCAGTTGATTTGTTACAGTACCAGTCGCGTTATTTTACAGCCATATTTCGTACAATGAACGAAGCACACGCTCCGTAAGAAATCATAAATATTATGAAATCAAGGTGCTCTGCATTCTCAATTGAAGAAACTCTTTGTGGTATGTAAGTGGAAGACTAGGAGAAGTATTAGTCACGCTATGGCAACCACAGCCAATTAACGCATTACACTGATTTTTTTCAGAGTAGAACGACTTCTCATATCGCGTGGCACCCGTAGATGTTTACATATCACTGTAGAAAAAAATGTTAGCGCACAAGTGCAGTAATAGGCGTCACCTCGCACTTTTGCCCACAACAAGAGTTTCTAAAGCGCTCTCGAGCCTTCACACAATTTTCGTTCAGCCGTTAAACTTTTAACGCTCATTCAACCTAAAGGGATTCGTAACGTACTCATCTCACAACGTCCGAAAACATCAGTAACATTGATTACACAGGTAAATCATTAGATAGTGCAGCTTTTAAATGGTTACATTCTTGACATTTGCGCTCTCTTTTCTCTCCCTCCTCGTCAGCCATGAGTTACGTTCAAGGTAAAACTCAAAATTATATTGATTTTAATTTCTATTGTCACAGTCAGTATCAGCAGTTTCATTGCAGACACTCATGACATGCGAATGTTCAACCTTGTTTACTTTGTTACGGAACTCGCGAATGTTTCAGTATTTCCATTTTCATTTCTTGGAAGGGAATACGATTAACGATGTTTGGTTCTAGTTTTTCAGGTTTTACTGTGTGTGGATCATACAACAGTTACGCTGCTAGCTGATAATAGGTTCCTAGGAGACTTCAAAGAAACTTTTTACCCATGTTGCTCACAACGAAAGCAAACAAATCTTTGTAATCACAAGTCTGTATGTCTAAAATCAGTGTCCGCTTTCGAGGTATACTTATCTCAACTCCACGCCTTGATTTGTTGTGGCAGGAAAAAGCTGTGCACCTGTTCTAGAACACGCGAGGGTAATTGTCCCACTGCAGCCAGATCGCCTGACGAGTTTTGGTAGCACGCAATCTGTCACAGCTTAGAACTATGAAACTTTTGTCGAAAATTTGGCCGATAATAAGTACTTATGCGGGTTATGCCGAGTGCTGAGCTCTGCTGCTGTAGCCAATCATCCCTGGCGTGATTTTAGGAAATTTAAACGAGGGCTTTGCTAGTGCTCTTCGAATAAGATGGAAAGCAGATGGACAAAACTACATAATACTTATGCGGCTACTGCAATTGCATATATGCAGAAATGTTTTCGTGGTTTCTGTGTTGTTTTATTTCTGTTGGCTGTTGAATCTGTTTTCAGCACAAACGCGTTTTATCACAGGAACGAGGAGTCAGTTATATAACACCAGTTGTGAGTTTTTCAAGAACAGTCACTTGTTCTGTCACCTTGTTAAACATATTCCGGCGACGCTGAACTTCAACGAGTTGCGTAACTAGAAAGGGCTTACACATAGCGTCCCACATTAAGACCATTCCTCAGTAAGAATTGCGTACTTGTCAGAAAACAGTGCATATTCTGAATTTCCTGCAGAAAAAGTTTGTTGAGGTTACGGACAACAGGTGCAGCACAGTGCGGGACTGAAATGGAACGGCAACTGGAAATATACTCCAAAGTAGAAATACACAGGACTGTACAATTCTTGTGTGCCTAACATCTAAGTTGCACAGAGATTGATCGCGAAATTCTAGCGGTATGTGAACCAACTGCAATGTCGTGTTCAGTCATAGTTAAATGGTGCCAACAATTTGACCTGGGTCGAACAGACTTGGGTGATTCTGTTCCGAAAGGAAGGCCATCGACATCGACTACAAACAACAATGTCCAGCCAATAGAGGAAGTGATTCGCAACAATCGCAGATTTTCCGACAATAAGGACGTTAACGCAGTGATTGTCGAGTGGCTCCGCGACCAAGTAGCGGATTTCTATCGTCGACGAACTGAACGACTTGTACAGCGTTCCGACTGTTTATAGAGTTTGGTAACTATGTTGAAAGATAGTGTAACGTATCTGTGTCAAGTGTTGTTCAGCTGCCATAATAAACTTCCTTTTAGAAGTCCCCTCTTATTATTTTCGTCAGCACATGTCTCGCAATTAGATAAGGATGAGGACCACCGTCTATAGTTACAATTATAAAAAAATGGTTCAAATGGCTCTGAGCACTATGGGACTTAACTTCTGAGGTCATCAGTCCCCTAGAACTTAGAACTACTTAAACCTAACTAACCTAAGGACATCACACACATCCATGCCCGAGGCAGGATTCGAACCTGCGACCGTAGCGGTCACGCGGCTCCAGACTGTAGCGCCTAGAACCGCACGGCTTACACTTATAAAGACGATGTGTAATAATGTAGTTATTAATAAGATAAAAGAAGCAATTGAGCATAATATTAGTTCAAGGGGGAGACGGAAAGCATCCATCCAATTTTCTGAGGACCAAATTACAATACAGAAACCAAAATTTGCCATTCAAGAACTTTTGTTTTTACTGTTTTGATAGACATGATGGTGAGGTAAACCAACTAAGAAGATATCAAATTTTGTTGTTCTGTTTACAAAAAGAAAAACAAAAAATAGCCGTTCATTCGTATACTGTAAAAAGACTGTGTATGTGAAGAAGCTTGTGAAGCTGTAAACGACATGACTGTTCTACCAATACGAACACATATCAATACAGGCATCTCATATTGATGTAAGTAGTGCAAATTACCGAAAGCTCGAGTTTATGTTCAAATGTGACACTACTTCAGCACCGACAGGATGTTATATACACATCAGAATATTCTGGTAGAAGTCTAATAGACATATACATTAATTTTTTGTACCATGTTTCAAACAAAGTGAACTGTTCAGTTAAGTAACGACAGAAAAGAAAGACCACTACGTAGGGACAACTGTGTTTTATTCATTCCACAGATGCCGCAATTTCTTCTCAGAAATGAAGTTTCATATACCACTGATACTTATACATACTATGTGATCAAAAGTATCTGGACACCCCCAAAAACATACGTTTTTCATATTAGGTGCACTGTGCTGCCATCTACTGCCACGTACTCCATATAAGTATCAGGACACCAACTCACACATCACACTGCTGAATGCCAAACGACGCCTCGCTTGGTGTAAGAAGCGTAAATATTGGACGATTGAACAGTTGAAAAACTTTGTGTGGAGCGACGAATCACGGTAATGAACGTCATCTGCCAGCGTGTGCAGTGCCAACAGGAAAATTCGGAGGTGGTGGTGTTAGCGTGTGGTCGTGTTTTTCATGTTTTGCGTGGCACTATCGCAGCACAAGTCTATATTGATGTTTTAAGCACCTTCTTGCTTCCCACTGTTGAAGAGCAATTCGGGGATCTCGATTGAATCTTTCAACACGATCCAGCATCTGTTCATAATGCACAGCCTGTGGCGGAGTGGTTACACGACAGTAACACCTGTGTAATGGACTGGCCTGCACAGAGTAATGAACATCCTACAGAACACCTTTGGAATGTTTTGGAACGCCGACTTCGCGTCAGGCCTCACCAACCGACATCGATACCTCTCCTAAGTGCAACACTCCCTGAAGAACAGGCTGCCATTCCCCAAGAAAACTTCCAGCACCTGACTGAACGTATGCCTGCGAGAGTGGAAGCTGTCTTGAAGACTAAGGGTGGGCCAACACTATACTGAATTCCAGCATTACCGATGGAGGGCGCCACGAACTTGTAAGTCATTTTCAGCCAGGTGTCCTGATACTTTTAATCACATGATGTATTTCGCAAGTTTCATGCAAACGCTTACGAGAGTGAAAGAATGTTTGTCACCGAATAAATGAAACAGGTGTAATATGGCAAAACGTACCATTGAAAAGAGTGAAGTAAGACACGCGATATAAACAAGCCATGATAATCAATATTTACTGTCGTTTCGATGTAAAGTGAACTTTAGCAGAAATAAATAATCACTCAAAGTAATAATAAATATGATTATTTCATGCTACTACGTATACTTTCATTGTTTAATAATGAACCAGTAGACTTAGGATGACTAGTGAAGTCGGAAAATAACGAGCCAAGACAGGGGCTCCCCTCAGTACGTTAACTACTGGCTGAAACTATTGTAAACTTGAATTAAGGGTCCATTTGATTAAATTAGGCCATTAGGTGGAGCATGAGTTGCGGGAGTATTTAAGGCCACACGTCAGCACCATCGTTATCTGCGGCTGTCAGTCGCTCGTCAAAGAAGAACCAATATCGATTTGTGATGGAGACTGTTTATGCGCGGCCTGTTAAAAATTTAAACGTTTTACGTATGGTAGTCTCTGGCAGTTAGACCCTTTGGGTCCTAGAATTTTTTTCTGTTGTTTCGATGACAGAATTTGCCATGCCCGATACTTAAACATGCTTATGAATGTTGTAGCCCCAGTAGGAACTTTTTTTGCGCTGCCGTTGGAACGGTATGAAAAAACGTCAAAGACTTAAACATTTTGTGTATAGATCGTAGGATAGCGCTTTGAGACACTGAATATCTTTATACACTAACGGTTGGCCTGTAGAGGAGCTTAGGTGCTTCATGGTTTTGTCGTTATGTTGCAGTTCCTTGACGGAAAGTGCTGACGCTTGTTAGCTCATGAACAAGCTTAAACTGCAATGATTATATTTAAGATATTTATATAGAGCTCCATCAGTACCCGCTGTTTGTTTCGTTACAAGACCACCATTCAAGAGTTTGATCACAATGAATGAAAATTAAATGCCTGATTTAATTTATCCATACATTTTTGGTGCTTGCTACCACCACGGCTCCTCCTGGTTTACAGTCATTCATTTATTACCTATTTTGCAAACGTGCTTGAATTAGTAAGGAAAACTTCTTGTACTTTTACTTGGATCAGCTGCAGCGCAAGTACGTCAAATATATTTATTTGTTGTTTTAGTACTTGAGGTAAATCTTTTATTTCCAGTTTTATACACGGTCCGGTGATACTAATGTGAGCATTGCCTATGTTCAACGTAAATGTGTAATAACCACTCACAGATGATAGGTGGCAGCACCGGTAGTGGAAGGAATATAAAGCCTGTCGGAGGGACGCGCAAACAGTGCAGTAGTTGCCAAGGATGGAAGCATTTGCGAAACGGCTATCTGTAAATTGTTCTCGTGCCACTATGGTCAAAGTGGGGAGAATGCGCTATACAAACCCGGCGGTGAGACAGTTGTGGTGCATCAAAAGCCTTAGATGACAGAGGCGAACGACGGTTGCGTAGATGTGTACGACCGAATAGACGTGCAATTGTTGAGAAGCTGACTACCCGAACGAACCAAGGGGCTACCATGGGTGTTTCCTCACTGACGATTCCGTGAACGTTACTGCGTATTGGCCTCTGCAGCTGGCGCTTGATTCATCACCAATGCTGACTGCTCTTCACTGGCAGCGGAGGCTGTACGCCACAGGACGCAACAGGACGTCCACTGAGTAGCGACATCGGAAAGATGGCCAGTGGCGTGTACCGCGTCCAACGTTTGAAAGCAAACACCCTGCAACAATCGTCGGAAGGGTCACTGTGGAAAGCAGAAACGATCAATACAAATATGCATCTATCCTCGGGATCATGTCCATTCCTACATGCAGTTTGTATTTCCTCGGCATGACGACATTTGCCAGCAGGACAAAGCAACGTGTCAGATACGTCGCAGTGTATGTGCGTGGTTTGAACAGCGCCAGGATAAATTTACTGTACTGCACTAGGCACCAAACTCCCCGGGTTGAAACCCAGTCGAGAAACTGTGGAACCATCTCGTTCGGGCTGTCCACGCCATGAATCAAGAATCCTGGTGTAGCTAGCCATGAGAATGGTGTCGGAATGATTCCACGTCCGTTTCTGTACCTCTAGAACCTCACTAACCTCTTCCTGCACGGCTCGCAGCGGTCCACGCAGCAGGAAGTGCTTATTCAGGCCTTTGACAGGCGATCACATTAATGTGACTGGCAGTGTGTAATGTATACAGGGGTTTCACAACTCCTGTTACAGGCTTCTTGGGTTTGCGTTAGGTATTTAGTAAAGTTTTGATGAGGAACTCATGCCCAGGAATGTACCATTTGGATATAAAATAAGTTTTAAAACTGAATAGCTTTCAAACCTTCCACTTATGCTGTGATTTAGCGGCTTACGACACAGACTGGTGATGTGGTTCACCCGTCCGTTGTGTTCGTCCTGGAGTGGCTGGCTGGTTCCTGGAGCTGGTCGTGAGCAGCGGCACCGCGTGGGACGGGCAGAGTTGACTGGCGGGCTGGCAGTTGGTCAGACAGCAACAGAGCCCTGGAGTCTGGTAGCATGGGCCTTGGGAAACGAGTGCTAGTAAACTGCTGGCAAATTGTGGTAGTGGTCCCGTATATATGGAGCACCAGACGGCCATAGTTGTTTTGAGGACTGTAGCAGCAGCCAGTCTCTGGCGGACCAATGAGAAAGGACTATCAAGAAGCAACAGAGACAGCAGTGTGAGCAGTAGAGATGGACCTGCCAGTCGGCGTGGCCAGCAGTTGGGCAGCATGGTGTGGTGTGCGGGTCTGAGATAGTGGCTAGCAGTAACACGTTATCAACATGCTCAGTGCGTGGACGGTGCCTGACGTCTTGGCTCCAGTGAAGATCGTGGTAGCTGTACACAGTGAATACTACCTGTAGAGTGTGCTCTTGAATGGTGGTGCACAAGACGAGTGTCGTGTCGGTGGTGATTTTGAAAACATTGTCTGTGTAGAGTCGTCTGTGGTTTGGGTGTGATTCACGTTTAAGCTCGCAACCAGTTGCAGTGTTCAGTGTTTTCCTGTTTACTATTGTCTTAAAAGCAGTTCCACTGGAAGATCAAGTTGCCGTTGCCAGAAATACGTTGCAGTTGTGGAAGGATCTGTGTTAAATTAGACCATGGCGTCGTAACCTTATATTATTGGTCAAGTTATGTGTAACTGGTTAACTTTTCTTATATTGAGTCTGTTGGTCTAGCGCTTTTTGCTTTGGTGGACCAGTCTATTCCTATAGGAGTTTTCCCAAAACTGCTCTGTAACCTTATTAATAAACCATGATTTAGTATTAACGATTAATGAAGTACGCACACAGTTAAATCTAACGCCAATGACTGCAAAACTAGGTTGCACCGTTTCCTTTAATTTGTACAGTGATGGGTGCTTGTAGTGTTTTTCTGCAACCTGGGATGACTAGCCGGTCTGAGAGTGCCTCAGAGCTCCGGGGGGAGCACAGTGCGCAAAGCACAAAAATGTTTCTGCTGAAAGCCAGGAATCGTCCAGCTACGCTCTGGGAACTGAATACTGTTTTTCTACAGATGCAAGGACCACGGGCTACAGCTGTGGGGGCGCCAGATCAAGAATGCCCAGCATGTTTTAAACTTTCAGTGTGCGAGGAGTTTAGAAAAAAACGAGATCTGCAAAGGGAAGAGGAAAACATGAGGCACTGAATGTGGGAGATGGAAACTGGAGGCCAGATGAGACCGTAGGTGTAGATACTTACATTTTGTAAGGAGGCCCATTTTAATTAGGAAACAGCGTCCTGTGCTTGTTCCATCAACTTTTGTTTTACTATTGCTCTTTACCAGTTTGATAAGTTAATTAGGGCCGGCCGGTGTGGCAGAGCGGCTCTAGGTGCTTCAGTCTGGAACCGCGCTATCGCTGAGGCCGCAGGTTCGAATCCTGCCTCGGGCATGGACGTGTGTATTGTCCTTAGGTTAGTTAGATTTAAGTAGTTCTAAGTTCTACGGGACTGATGACCTCAGATGTTAAGTCCCATAGTACTCAGAGCCATTTGAACCATTTAAGTTAATTATTTGTAGGCTTGTTGAGTTACATCGTGCTCTCCTTTTCATGTTAAAGCAATATTTATTTAAAGTATCAAGATTTTGTCAAGTTAACTGTTAATGTAGGACATAATGTTCGTAGTTTTTTCGTTGGAGTTGAACTTAAGAACCTAATATTTCTTCCATTTGCTATTTAACCTGATAAGCTCTGATTATGGATGTTGTTCTGTTAATAAATATACATGACGATGAAAAGTATTTACGTCCGCACAACCCACAGCTACTCACCACACCCACGTCTCCTGCGCCACGTGCTTCGAGATCTGCATATGAACTGAGAAGAGGGTGCCGTCATCAGTCACTGTAGTAATTATGGCATAACACCATTTTCGTCCCACCGCAAGAACGGCTGAGAGAAACGTGTACATGCGCAACTAGGACCGTTGACTCCGTGCTCACGGATGCGGCGCACTCTAGACTCTGAAGACGACGATCTGGTTACAGGTATTGGAAACATTTCCCATACCATGTGCTTCTAAACCAAACATCTTGTTGTTGAACGCTTTATTGAAGGTTATTATGTTCTGTAGAGTTTTAGAATTTTAGTGTTTGTAAACTTTTCACTGAATGTTTTCTTAATATTCGAGCTTGTGCCGAAGCGTGTTGTAGAGTCAAAATAAGATATGAACTATATGGTATATATGCAGCCGAATGAAACTGTTCTCGCCCTCATTACCATCATATACAGAGATATGCCAACTATCAGAGGCCACCGAGAAAGTCTTGCGTGCTCTTATCGAATCAGTGTAATTCGAGGTTACTTTTGCACGCACAAATTTTACAGGCCCTAATAAAAACGTCTCCAGTAAATCTCGGCACATACACGCGACTTCCTCATTTCTCAAGTCTAATTGTCCGATGAAAGAATGATTATGAAGTCGACGGGACGCTGGGGATGTTACCCGTCTGTTTGTATAGAAACAGAGCTTTCCTTTGATCTAGCATACCTGTGAATGGATCAGAGGGTATATGTGCATACAATTAATGAATAAGACACCTTCATAAATAGGTAGAATTGCTACTATATTAAGGATATGTGACAAATGGAATGGAATACTGCATGGTGCACATTATAATTTTCAAATTGATGAATTTTGGAATCACATCAACGACATCCTCGAAAACTGTAAGCAAATCATTCCCAATATGCACGAAAAGAAATTAAGGAAGGTTTTTGCCTTCTATTTGTAAAAAAAAAATATACCAATATTCCAAAAAAAAAAAGAAGGATTACAAATTTTACGACAGAATTTTGAGTGAAATTGACAAAGTTCACATAAGACTTAATTCCATTATTGTAAAATAGTTTAAAGTGTATGCCTAATTTGTCTGACCAAAATGTTACGAAACTCGAATGTGGATCTTAAAACTGGCCTCGATAGCATAAAAATGGGAAATCCTTATCGTTCTCATGATCTCTGCAATATTGCAACGAAAAATTTAGCTAATATTCGAAATACAGTTCATGTAATAAAATATTTATTAAATCCATTAATGTTAAGCACAAAGAAAATGATGCGTTGATAACGAAATCCTATAAAGGCAATGCCTTACTTATTGCTAGAAGACAAGAGTACATAATGGAAACTAAACAGTTTTTTGAGGAAAATAATATTTTCGACCTACTCGAGGATCCTATTCTAATTTGCAAAGAGAAATTAGATCCACTATTAGGATGCAAAATTTTTACTTAAACCCCTTTCATAAGAGACAGATAACTAACATCTCAATCTCCAAAATTCTAAGTTTAAAGTCCACAAAATAGATCATCCAGTTTTCCTGATATTGAATAGCATGAATAGTACTTAAACACGACACAGCAAAGTTTCTTCACGATAAGTCAAAAAAATCTTGCGTCTTTCAAAGTAATTATTCATACGAATTTATTTCAAATTCTAGTAAAATATAATTATTTATATTTCAATGGACAGCTGTATCAGCAATCCGATGATCTTGCAATGGGGGTATCCTTGCAGGATATTCATACATTCCTCAGAAGAAGATTAAAAAAAAATCTGTAGGCGCCAAATTACGCGTTCTTTCACACTCCAGATATGTAGACGACATTTTGGATATTTGGATAGGATGTAATAATGCAACTGATCGACTATTCAAAATTTTCAACGAGTTCCACAAAAAAATTCTCTCAGTTAAATTATTTGGGGTTTAACATTAACAATAACTGATAAAATATCTTTCATATTTTTCGCAAAGAAACCTGCACTAATCAAATAGTGTCCTCTTGTTCAACAAAGCCTCATTCACAAAAAGCTTTTGTCATTCTTCCATTCATAGCTCTGGTGAAAATCTTGAAGCTGAAATTAATTTGATTAAAACTATTGTGGTCAATAACGGATATGAGCCAAACATAGTAGATACTATTTTCAAGAATTAAAAGTAAATACAGAATTACCACTCTTGGCACTTCTGCTGATAACAAACATATCGAAAAAATTTTTTTTTCTCTATACATTTTTTAGGATCTGTGTCTTATAGGATCAACGTCTCCTCCAAAACAAATATGGATGTACTGTAGCATTTTCTACTAATAATAGATTAAAAATACACTCATTAATAATTTGAAATCTGCACATTCTCCCTTACGGAAGTCAGGTGCCTATAAAATTATTGTTTTATTCATGGGTGTAGTTTTCAGCAAACAGATTAGCCCATTAGAACTATGTATCATGTTTTTTCAAATGTATTATACATGTGTGCAGAGAAGTGATAGACAGTATATATATATATATATATATATATATATATATATATATATATATATATATACACATCGGTTATATTTTATATATATGTTCCTTGCTCTTAGCACAACAAATACAAACATTATCAATCAGGGTTTAAAATAATCACAAACGAGTACGATATTTTCATTTCTGGAAATCCCATGGCATTACTATTCTATGAAGAAGATACCGACATCTGCTAAAACAATACTAAGTATGTTTCTGTAATATAATTTTGAACGCTTCTGAAGCCAAAAAATTAATTTGTCGCATCTGATAAAGCATAATAAAATTTTATTTGCAACTGATTACTCGATTTTATCCTGAAAAAATTATAAAATTAGCTGTGACTTATGTTAAAACTATTATATAGGACAAACAGGACGAACAGTCTCTATTACATTCAAAGAATATATTTTAGGGAAAAATGTTGCAAAATAGACAATTCATCCTTGTCAGTCATTTATTAATAACAGTTCATAACCCTAAAGAAGTTCATGGCGTCTGTATGGTGCACACAGAGAGGGGAGGCCTTAGACGTAATATTCTTGAAGAGTTAGAAAGTTCAAGACACCTTTCTTTTAATGACAGTTTCGTTCTTAATACATATTATTACATAATAATTTTATTTAATAGTACAAAACCATTACTTAGAATGCATAAAGATGATCACCCTTTTTTTCTAGAGTGGACTTTAAAATATAATTTTCCTCTCTCTTTCTCATTTATAACATTACAACCGTTTCGTTCAAAAATGTACGTAATATCTGATTTTGAGTTGTTCTATATCGTTTTTCATTTTGTGTAATACAGGCGACTGATACTTGAGATGTACACTTACATGCAAATTAAACATTTTTCAAAAACTGGACAGCTGTTATTTTCGATTGTTATTAGATGCGCCACTTGTGTTGTGTCTACGTTGAGGCAACTTACGCATGTGAACCTCTTAATCTGATATCACTCCAGTAGTGACTTGTCTCTCGCACTCCTTAGCGGCGTGTACCGTGCTACGCCACCTAGGTATAGTTTTACTGGCAGTTACCAACTTTATGTCAGTTTTAATGTCCTTAATTTTAAGTGGTTTTAATATTAACTTCTTAATGAAGTTTTTTCTGTGACGAAAGCGTTATTGCTCTTAAATTGGTTCGTCACTTACTACATGTGAGTACAGTCTTCTTATAAATCTGTTCGGAATAGAAACTGGCTATTCTGTAGTTGTCTCTATGTTAATGTTTATTTATAATTTCCTTAGGTAATCGCGATTTTCTGATGAGAGCACTCATAGTCGGTGTCGAAACGTGGTACAAGTAAAATTTTGTTGCAACAGGTTGGCTCTTTCGCGCCTGTCATATACAAAAGTAATTTAGGATGTGTCGCAGATAGGAGTGATAAATATATGTTAATAACTAAATAGAATGACCTATTTTGTGTCAGACATTTTGTACTAGACACAGTCATCTACGACTTAGTGTTACGCGAATAAAAGCAAAGAGTGTGCAGCAACACCTTAGCGGGATTCTGGCGCAAATATTGGCTGTTGCCTGAAAGGCTGAAGCAGATGGTTATTTTTGGTGGGTATTTTTTATGATTGTAAGGGGCTTTTACGAGATACGTGTTCTTAGGAGTAGGGACCGATGTTTTTGTAGTTCAGGTGAGGGTCTTAGGAGTTTTGGTTGCGACTTGCGAGCTTGGGGAATTAGGCCTTTGGGTCCAAGGCGTAGGGGAAGAGGTTCTAGGCATTGTGATTGGGTTAGTTAAAATAAGTCAGGTTACTCTGACTGTAATATCCTTGCGTCATGGGTCATCTATGGGTATATAGTTCGGCAAAGCGTGCGGATAGGAAAGGGAATTATTCTGTAGATTCAACGTAGTGTAGTAAAGGCAGACACAAGAATAGAGGAGAGCTTCAGGCGGTGTGACATGTTGGAGTGAAGAGAACAACAATCAGTTCGTGTGACGTCAGACGGGAACTGTGTACTGCAGTGTTGCCTGCAGAAACGGCGCTGTGAGTACGGTGCTAGATGGTTGTCAGCTGTAGCGCTCTCGATGACAGTAATATGGTGAGCGCAAGTAAAACGGGGCAGCCTGTCTTTCTGTCTGTTTGGGAAAGTTTTTCTTTTTGTGCGATGAAGTGAAATTGCAAATTGTTTAACGTGTAACGAAGAAGTACGGAGTAGTAAGAAATGTAAGTTACGTCATTATTTTGTGTGTCGCGCAAATGAGTATGAGAAATTTCAAGAAGCACGCGACGCAGTAATATCGGAATTAAAGCAACATGCTGATGTGGAGGACTATTAAAGTGGCGAAGCGTCTGTCCGTCTGAGCTACAGAACAACTCTTCGTGTAGCGAGATTATTAAGGCCATTTACTGATGGAGACTTTGAGAAAGTAGTGATAGTGATGCTCCCTGAAGAAATTTGGTAGAAGACTTTGAAAAAGTAAGTTTGTCTCCTAAAACTAATACGTGAAATATTCAGGAAATGGGTGCAGACGTCCAAAAGGAACTAGGTGTTGTGGCATGTAAATCTTTACATTATTATTCAGTTGCCGATGAGAGAGGTGACATCTCATATAGAGCGCAATTAGCTACTTCTATCACGGGTGTCAATGGCAAGAGGTGTTGAAAGATCTGTTGAAAACGCTGGTCTGAGTTAAGATTGTTCCTGTCGCAACAAATGGGCTCCATCAGTGGCAGGAGTCATTTTTGGATAAATAACTGAAACATCTCCTTAGAAAAATTAGTGAATGACTGTGCTGATAAACCTCTTACGTTATTTGATTTTCAAACAGCTGAGCAAAACTGAATGTACTCAGACATTTCTCTCTTTACTTATTCTGATCAACACTAAACTGACAAACAATATTATTAGCGCAACGTAATCTGACTTTCAAAAATCCCTACAAAAGAATGGCCCTGACTAACAATATCCTATACCTTTCATGAATCACTTACCTCACAAAAATCTTAGTTACTCGAACTACTGCAATACAGCGAGCGCCAATACTGCCAGCTAAATAAAAGATTCTAACTACTGAAAGCACTAACTACTGATAGTCATAGTTAGCAAATGAAATATTTTGATAGAGAACAAACAATGTATTTACCTTAATAATATTCAAAAGTCATCATATATATATATATATATATATATATATATATATATATATATATATATATATCAGTTCATGATATACAGTATTACAAATTTACTCTTTCTGATGGACACACGTCCAGATCGTTCGCTCTCAAAATTCTGCCATCGCTCTCCCCACATTCACCACTGCTGGCGGCTCGCCTCCAACTGCGCAACGCTAAACGCTGTCCACATCCAACTGCCCAACACTACAGTAGCAATATTCCAACAATGCAAACCAGCAACAGACTGCACACAGCACAGTCAGTGATTTTCATACAGAGCGCTACGTGACATTACCAACACAAAAACCTAAAAAGGCTACTTACATAACATAGATAAATAAATATATGAAACGTGTTTCTGGCGCAACGCATGATTTCACTGTAATCTATTGCATCCTTTATCTAGAAAATCTTTGCAATAAGTCCATTCAAGTTCAAAATATTATGGATACTATAGTACAAATTACAATTTCCAGTCGGTCAAAAAGTTTAGACGTAGACAAACAAACTTTTATTGACGAATGTGGCAGTCAGTATGGTGATCTCCCTTTCCATTGTAATGTTCGATAGTTAAGCTGCAGTAACGTTTTAGTTCGATTATTTTAGGGAAGAAATACTATCATTCATGACTAACCAAAATCAGCCTGTTCCTTAGTTGCAATTAAAAAAAAACCTTGGATTTCTGACTTAGCTTTTCTTGCTTATTTAACAGGTCACTTGAATGACATAAATACCTCACTCCAAGGCAAGGGCCTCATCATACCAGTTATGTACTATAGAATCGATGCTTTCGAAATGGCGTTGGACTTTTGTACGAATAAACTACTGGCTGGAAACTGTGCATTTTGCAAAGTTATCGCACGTGCGTACTCCAGATATTTGTCTCTCTGAATAATATGTGCAAATCCTACAAAATCTTTGTAACCAGTTCGAGGAGGAGGAGTGGATCAGCGTTTAACGTCCCGTCAACAACGAGCTCTTTAGAGACTGATCACAGGTTCGGATTGGGGAAGAATGGAGAAAGAACGCGGCTGTGCTCTACATCAGAATGACCGGACCCGGATTTGAACCGTTGTCCTTCGGAATGATAATCCAGTGAGCTAACCACTGCGCTACCAAGCTCGGTTAACCAGTTCGACTCCACGTTTCAAGATTGTCTACTACGTTTCAGCATTTTGCAACGCCGTATTTCGCGTTTGCCAGCAACGTGCCTACCAGGTACCAAATGGGACTGTTGCATTCACTATATGACGATTTGTTGAAGTGCAAACAAATCCACAAGGAAGACCTGGCTGATTTCAACAATAACGTTCCCCAAACCAGATTTCCGAGGATGTATGCACTTGCTGCAAGGATATTATGTACGTTCGGTTTGATAAACGTATGCGAACAGTTCTGTTCTGTTACGAAATTAGCGAAGTCCAAATGCCGATCACAGTCTAGCAAGCAGTCTGTTGTTAAAGAATCCCAAACATTACGTCCTAACATTGATAAACTAGTTGAAAGAAAACTAATCAGAAAACGTCGGAAAAGTCCACGTTGTTGTTCTGTACTACGGCTACGGCTGTCCTTCATATTAAACTAGAATGTTTATATATTTTCTCAAAGAATAGAGCCGAAATGTAATTTTTTATAAATTGTGACCATTAAAATGACGATATCCGAGAGTCAGTTGTGTTATCAACACCAGATTTGTTACTCTCTTTCCTGATTTGATGCAGCCCCCACGCCTCTTCCCCTGCAGCAGCAATACAGAGAGAGGTGACGTCACATGCCCAACTCACTTCCTTGGGGAACGTACAGCAGTTTGGGATGACGTCATACTGGGACTCCCTGTCCTCCGTGGCCAAGAAGTTCTTGGATCCAGCAATGACTTTTATGCATGAACATAGGTTACTTTGAGAAACCGAAACAATTGACTTCAGTGCTCTTGGACAAACGCGAGAGAAGCTAGAAGCTTTCCAGAATAGGAGATGACCCAGTAAAGAAGGCAGCGAATGCAGCCTGTGAATTTCAACACAGCCGTGGTAACGAGAGCAATTTCAGCTATTTTCAGAGAGTGGCCTCTAGACTTTAAAATAAACAGTTCTGCCTTCTTACAATTGATGATACTGGTCAAACCAAGAAAAAGTCTTATTAATATGTCACTGGGAAGAAACAGGAATTCAGAAATGAGTCATTTCATTATTTCAGTGGTGTTCAGTACTCAGTGGTATACAATGGGTGCCTGTTGAAGTTCATTGCTGATTGGTTATTGGTAGTACTGCAGAAATTGAGAACTGAAGATCCTCGATTTACACCTCTATGACTGTGGACAAACGTCCAGAAGAGCTCTAACTTCCCTGATTTTGCGAAATGCGTGTTTCCTAGGAAGGCATGCTCTCTGACGTTTTACGTTAGACCTCTGTGTGATGCACAACGCTACCCTTGCAGCGCGTGCGACTGGAGTTTGCCGAGGATCTCTGAACTGCTCTCGTGGCTTACTAAACGAACCTGTGATAAAATGCGCCGTTCCTCGTTAGATCTTCTCAATAAAAGATATTAATTTTATTATAAATCCAGTCACGGACAACGAATGATTATCGATCAGGCTATTAATTTTAGCGGACTATGACCCTATTCCGTTATTTTCCAAATAACATAAATACATAAAAAGAAATCATTTTAAGCATATTTGATAACATTTCCATATCTGAGTAAGTGCATTCTACAACACATATCGTGTCATTATATATATATATATATATATATATATATAATGACACGATATGTGTTGTAGAATGCTTAGTACTACCCATGTCAAGCACGGCTGGATCGCTATCCGGCCGTGCTTGGCATGGGTAGTACTAAGCATGTACAGCCAGAGGGCTTGTGTGTCATAGCGTATTTGCTTGCGGCAACTTCTAGAGTTACGAATAAATTTCAGAGACCAACATTATGTAACTGAATCTCCTCACTGCCACATAACTTATGCGCTATAAGCAGCGTATGGCAGGAAAGTTATCTGGCGGGATGAATGTTATGTATTCCATACTGAAGTGGCGTTTGGAGTGACATCTCATGGAAATAATGCAAAGACGTGATGGAAGTAATATGTTTACAATCAGTGTAAATATTATATGCAAATAATGGGTGTGTACGTACGTGAGTGACTCAATATGTATCTGAAGCTGGCTTGGGTGGCACAGTTGAAAAATAAGAAAAAAGCAAGCATGTAACACATGTTTGTCTCTTGTCACAGCTCTCCTCTTGTGAAGCCTAGTACTCTCTGTGATGCATTGTTGAGACTCATTGCCATAATCCATTGTTGTGGACTCTTCGTGGCAGACTTCTTTGTCGTGTCTCCACATCTAGGTTTGAATCAAGGAAGGCAGACCTAAAAGCTGAGTCATCTGCTGTGCTGTTGAAAGAGCGTACTGTATGTAAACGACACAAAGTTGCTAAAGTAGTTTTTCGGAAAACTTTCCACGTGTAACATAAAAAATTAAAAACCCCGTATATTTTGGATTAGCATGCAGTTGTTCTCAAACGATTGCAGCGAAACTGTTGGTTAAAAGTATTTGATTATTTCAAATCGTAAGTCTTGCATGATGAGGTGATTGTCTCTTCGTTATTGATCATACTTATTGCGACACGTCAAAGTTGAGAAACTCACTGCTCATTGTTCGAAAAATTTACAGTGAATTGAGAGTGCGAATTGCGTGTGGGTATCTTAGGGAAGCAGAATTTGGCAGCCAAGTTTACTCTTATTTCGAAATGCGCATTTCCACGTCCTTGAGAGGTAAATGCTAAGTTAAAAGGGGGAGTGTAAAAAGTAACCCAGTCTGGATCTGATCCCACAGACTTCCAGTATCCAGTCGTATGCTCTGCGGTAAACCACCACACCAAATCTAAATTAGATAGTGCTTGCTGCGTCTTGAGGCACTACTGCTACCTCGAGTTATGGTGGCTGTTTACTAGGTGACAATGGCATCATTTTCACAACTGAACTTCAATTACACTTGTTGTAGCTGCGATTCCTTTTTGAAGGACATCATCTTCACGACAGTGACTGTCATAACTTTTTATTACAAACTATTGCAATTTCGATCTAGGCCATTATCAAGTACTGCTGAAAAATACAGAATGTTTACAAAATTATTTTACGGATTCATTATGTATCTCGACTTTATGCCGATTATACAAAACATTTTAACTATGTAGCCATGTTGCTCACATATTACAGCTTTAAGCCATGTCAACTTAATGTAAGCTGACACATTTGTATGTCATTGTCAATCCTGTTAAACATACAACGACATACAAATGTGTCAACTTACATTATGTTGACATGGCTTAAAGCCGTAATATGTGAGCAACATGGCTACATAGTTAAAATGTTTTGTATAATCGGCATAACGTCGAGATACATAATGAATCTGTAAAATAATTTTTTAAACATTCTGTATTTTTCAGCAGCACAACCAGGTACACTAGCAGTACGACTAGCAGCAAATATAATTGCAGGACATTTACTATTAACCTTACTAGGAAATACAGGACCATCAAAACAATAAACTTAATCTCACTACTAATTATTGGACAAATACTTCTATTAATTCTAGAATCAGCAGTGGCAATAATTCAAGCCTATGTTTTCTCAATTTTAAGAACTTTATATTCTAGAGAAGTATACTAAACCTATGTTAACAACTCACTCGAATCACCCATTCCACTTAGTAGATTATAGACCTTGACCATTAACAGGAGCAATTGGAGCAATAGTCCTAGTATCAGGATTAGCAAAATGATTTCACCTATTTAACATTAACTTATTTATAATTGGATTTGGAATTACCCTACTAACTATAATTCAATGATGACGAGATGTAGTATGAGAAGGGACATATCAAAGGCTACATACTGGATTTGTATCAATTGGATTACGATGAGGAATAATTTTATTTATTGCATCAGAAGTATTATTCTTCATTTCATTTTTCTGAGCATTCTTTAGAAGAAGACTAGCACCAACAATTGAACTAGGAATACTATGACCTCCAATAGGAATTCAACCTTTTAATCCTGTACAAATTCCATTATTTAATACAGCTATTCTTTTAGCCTCAGGAGTAACAGTAACATGAGCACATCATAGTTTAATGGAATCTAATCATACTCAAGTATTACAAGGATTATTCTTCACAGTATTATTAGGACTATATTTCACAATACTTCAAGCATACGAATATTGAGAAGCACCTTTCACTATTGCAGACGCAGTTTATGGATCAACATTCTTTGTTGCAACAGGTTCCATGGTCTACACGTAATTATTGGAACAATCTTCTTATCAACATGTCTACTTCGACACTCAATAAGATGTAGTATGATTATTCTTATACATCTCTATTTATTGATGAGGTAGATAATTGTTTTTCTAGTATAAATAGTACATTTCACTTCCCATCAGAAAGCTTGATATAAATCAAGAAAAACAATCCTAATTCTATCTACAAGAGTTTTTATTAGATATATTATTCCAATAATTGTCATAATCCTTGCAACAACATTATCAAAGAAATTAATCAATGATCGAAAAAAAAGATCCCCATTTGAATGTGGGTTTGATCCAAAAAGATCAGCACGAATACCATTCTCCCTATGATTCTTCTTAATCGCAGTAATTTTTTTAATTTTTGATGTAGAAATTGCACTAATTCTTCCAATTGTAATTATTTTCAAAACCTCAGACATTATAATCTGAACAGTATCAACAATATTTTTTATTCTAGTCCTATTAGGCGGACTATACCATGAATGAAATCAAGGAGCCTTACAATGAGCAGAATAAAGGGTTGTAGTTAACTATAACATTTGGGTTGCATTCAAAAAGTATTGATATAGTCAATCAACCTTAAATAGAATAAGAAGCGAAATATTGCAGTCAGTTTCGACCTGGAAGATTGGTAAATAAAATACCTTTATTCTTATTAATTGAAGCCGAAAAGAGGCATATTACTGTTAATAATATAATTGAACTATAAAGTTCCAATTAAGGAAATGTAAAGTCAATATGAAAGCTACTAACTTTTTATATTAGCGGTTAAACTCTGTTAACATTTCTAAAATTTATATAGTTTGAATAAAACATTACATTTTCACTGTAAAAATTATATATCTATATTTATAAATACCTAAAAGTATAAATACTTCCTTAATATCTTCAGTGTCACACTGTAATTATAAGCTATTTAAGTAAACGAAAAATAATATCACTAAAATAAATATTCAAAAAATAAAATTTAAAAGATAAATTTGAAATTAGAATCATATCAACCCTGAATATATCCAATTAAATAAATAAATAGTCTATATAAACCTTGACCACCGAATAATTCACCCCAACCGTAATCAAATGATTTAGATGAATAATAACCTAATTTTGAAGGAATATATCTAACAAACTTAGTTGAAAGAAAAGGTATAAACGATATCTAACAAATCTAACAAAAAAAAGTATACTTAAAGAAAATAAATTATGAGAAAAATCAAAATTAGAAATAAGATAACCCAAATAAGCACCTAAAACAACTACTGTAATAGTTAAAAACTTTAAATAATAAGGTAAAGCAATCACATGAGGAATAGGAAAAATTAACCAAGACAAAAGACTACCACCAAAAACAGCAACAAACAATAAACCAATTATACCAAATGAAATATAATAACCCTTATCTTCAAAAGAAAATCTAGAATAAAAATAATTATCACCAGATATTGAATAATAAAACAAACGAAAAGAATAAGAAGCAGTTAAACCAGTAGAAAAAAAATAAAAAAAAGAAATTAAAAAATTAATCCATCTTAAACAAACCATTTCAAGAATCAAATCGTTTGAATAAAACTCCGCTAAAAAAGGTACACCACACAAAGCCAAACTAGAAACATTAAAACAAACTGAAGTTAGAGGTATAAAATTAACAATTGAGCCTATAAAACGAATATCCAGAGAATCCTTTAAATTATGAATTATTGAACCTGCACATATAAATAATAATGCCTTAAATAAAACATGAGCTAACAAATGAAAAAAATGCAACTTTTGGATAACCTATAGCCAAAATTCTTATTATTAAACCAAGTTGTCTTAAAGTAGAAAGAGCAATAATCTTCTTCAAATCAATTTCAAAATTAGCCCCTAAGCAAGCCATAAATATAGTTATACAACCAATTAAAAGTAAAAATCAACCACAATTATAATTAGCTAATATTGGTCTGAAACGAATTAATAAATAAACTCCAGCAGTAACAAGAGTAGAAGAATGAACTAAAGCAGAAACAGGAGTAGGGGCAGCCATAGCAGCAGGAAGTCAAGAAGAAAAGGGAATTTGAGCTCTTTTAGTTATAGCTGCTGTAACCTCCCCCTCACTTATCGACCTTAATGACGGTTAAAAATTAATCTGCGTGTACCTAATGGAAATTTGGGAAAAGCAATCGTCACCGAAGTTAATTTCTCGGTAAAGAGGGAGGAAAGGGTTACATCGAAATGAAAGGAAAAATGCAAATGAAACTGGTGGAAATTAATTTGGGTAAACTTAATAAAGAAAGTAAATGTGCGGCCATTACATTAACAATTAACTAGCGGTAATTAGATATTTGAGATTTGGGGGAAATTACGGTCGTCAGTCCTAAGGACAATTACTATAGTAACTGAAAAAGAAAGGTTATTACACATATAATTAGCACTAGAAGCGTGGCAACTGAAGGTTGACACGTGTAGTGTGAAAACTGAAAGTTTGTCAGAAGTAATAAATTTCGCTACACTCTGACTTAATTTAGCAAAAGAATTAATAAAACCATAAAATCGAAAGTTAATTTAGTGACTGAAGTTAATAGTGAGCTTTCCTTCTGAAGCACATCGAAATTCAGTAAAATACGGTTAGTCTTGGACTACCTCAACAATCATTTCAAAAGCTACTTGAATCTACACAATTTAGAAATAAGAGATTTAACTTTGAACTTGAATTATATGATTCTGAACAATTAACAATTGTAAAATTTAGTATGTACCAAGCTGAGCTGCAGTCACAGGTAAGCTAAAATACGGTAACAAAACTCGCACTCTTAATTTGTGCTTGTGTAATCTAAATATTGTAGCCAGCTATGAATACCTTAACTGAACTTTGAAATTAAAGCAGTGAAATCGAATGATGCTGGCGTTTGAATTTCAACGACACTCGGGTTCATTCCGGAAAAGGAAGGGACCCAACTTGGTAATGCAATTGGGACAATGAGCAACAAACGTTCATGCTAAGTTGCTGTAATTTTGTGATGCAACAATTTTAAAAGTTTGAAAAGCTGAGGTCTGCCATACAGTTCTAAAACTTTACATGCTTCCAGTCTTCCTTGTTGGTTGATTGAAGGTTTGAAGCCATCGATCGAGGAGGTGGCGACAGTCACTCGTTGTCGGCCGTCGCTGTTGCAGAAGCTGGATGTTGGCGCGCCTTCTTCTCGAGACGGTCACCAGACGAAACGGGCTCTTGATGTGCGCCAGCTAATGCTTCCCGTCCACAACACTGTGTCAGAAACTATCATCGCAAGTTGAGCGCAATTACATGCTGCCAAACCCCGAAAGCGCGGCAACTCGCGGGAGCTTCACACAACACACCTGCTCCACTGCACCACCCCAGCCAGACTCTCTCTGCTCTGCCCGCGCTCCACGTGGCAGAGTTAACACTACCAAAGATCCTAAACACTTTCGTTCTCCACATGGCCTATCGATGTATTCGTTCGAAAGTATAGTTTTCCGAGGGCCAGACCCAGTGTATAAATACAAATAATCTTTACACAACAAACCAATTATACATTGACATAAATGGATATATACACAAACAGTAAAACAATTACAATATACAAAGACACAGAAACGTCATATATTCAGGCAACAAAACAAGAAAAAAAATTATAGTACAATAGATGGAAATAGGAGGATATGCATTTCCGGCAATACACTACCAAAACAATTAATATAGTAATAAGCTTTATTTCAAAAGAATTAGAAATAAAATCATAATAATAAATATAATTTCAACCAAAAAAATTTAGTATTCAAGTAATAGAAATCAAAATAGCAACATCACCAATACGATTAGAAAATGCAGTTAATATACCAGCACTATAAGATTTTACATTTTGGTAGTAAATAACTAAACAATAAGAAAGTAAACCCAAACCATCTCATCCTAAAAAAATTCTAATCAAATTAGGATTAATAATTAAAAACCCTATAGAAAGAATAAATATTAAAACAATAATAATAAAACGATTTATATTCTTTTCGCCTGATATATAATCCTCTCTATAATAAATAACCAAAGAAGAAATATATATAACAAAAGACATAAAAATAAGAGTCTTTCAATCCAAAATTAAAGTCATAACAACCATAGAACCATTTAAATTAAAAAGTTCTCACTTAACAAAAACTCTATGATCAATTATTAAATAATAAATACCTAAAATAAAAATTATAGTTCTAGAACCGAATAAAGGAAAAAACCCCAAAGAACAAATAGAAAATAAATTCACGGCCTAAGATGAAAAACTTCATAGCATTGATTCCACAAAACAATATTTTTAATTAAAATACTCAAGCAACCTAAAGAAAGAAATATTCACCCTTTAAACAAAGAATATTTAAAGGCAATCAGTGTAAAAGTAAAAGATGATATTTACGAAAATAACCAAGAGAACAAGTGTAAACACCAGAACAGTAATTACCATGCTGAGAATAAGAAAATATATATATATATATATATATATATATATATATATATATAAAGTATAAACAGCTTTAAAAAAGACAAAAAAATTAAAGCAAAAATTCTAAAAGAATATCAAGACATAATTCTATTTAATAATCTAAGTTCACCTACCAAATTTAATGAGGGAGGAGCGGCTATATTTGATGACCTTAAAAGAAATCACCATAAAGCCATTCTTGGTATCAAATTAATTATACCCTTGTTAATTCATAATCTTTGTCTACCTAAACGTTCATAAATAATATTAGATAAACAAAATAATCCAGAAGAACATAAACCATGACCAACCATTAAAGAAAGAGACCCATACAACCTCACCAATTTATAGTTATCAATCCACCAATAACCATTCTTATATGAGCAAGAGAAGCATATGCAATTAAAGACTTTAAATCAACCTGATGAAAACAAATAAATCTAACCCCACCAGGTAAACCTAAAGATAATCAAAAATAATTAAACTTTAAACCCTAATAAGAAATAACCTTTATAACACGAAAAATACAATAACCACCTCACTTCAATAAAACACCATTCTTCACTTCAACACCATTCAACACTTCAATAAAACATCATTCTACCTGAAATAGGGGCCTCTACATGAGCCTTAGGAAGCCATAAATGAACTAAAAATATTGGTATCTTAACTAAAAAAGCCAAAATTATAAATACATAAAACATAAAATAATAAGAACCAGAATCAACCAATAAAGGGAAATATAAAGTGTTAGAAAAATCATAAACCTTAAATAAAACTAATAATAATGGTAATCTAGCAACCAAAGTATAAAAAATTAAATAAACACCAGCCTGTAAACGTTCAGGTTGATAACCTCAACCCAAAATCAAAAGTAAAGTAGGAACTAATCTAGCCTCAAAAAATATAAAAAGAAAGAAGACTTAATCTAGCA
The DNA here is from genome assembly GCF_023898315.1 of Schistocerca nitens. Classification (NCBI taxonomy): domain Eukaryota; kingdom Metazoa; phylum Arthropoda; class Insecta; order Orthoptera; family Acrididae; genus Schistocerca; species Schistocerca nitens. The sequence continues at coordinate 357,998,429 of NC_064615.1, forward strand.
CATGAACAATAAAGCATAATCATTAAAATTAAAACCATAAAGGCAAAAAAATTAGAACGATAAGAACTTAAATCAACTGAACCTCTAGCAGTAATTATTAAAGAACAAATACAAAAACTAAGCAAAATCAAACTAAAAGAAAAATAATCAATACCAAAATAATATCTAATTATATTCAAATCTGCATATGAATAAACACAAATTATTAAAACAAAACTCGACAGAAACATTAAAGAATGAACCAACCATCAACAATTATTCAGCAAACAAAGAAGGATCAAAAACATAGTTATAAATAAATACTTTAACATAAAGATAAACCAAAAGAATTTAAAAAATCATTACCATGAGAACGAATTATTGAAACTAAAATAGAATGACCTCAAGCACCCTCACAAACAGAAAAAACAAAAAAAAATAACAGTAAAGAAATAATCATAATCAAACTCAATAAGAAAAACAATAATTAATATAAATAAAGAAAGGACAATTAATTCTAATCCCAGAAGAACCATTAATAAATGTTTACATTTAGAAGAAAAACATAAACACCAGCAAAATAAACCAACAAGGAAGTAAAAACAGAGAATATAAACATTAGTTTTAATAGTTTATAAAAAACACCAGTCTTGTAAACCGGAAATAAGTCTAGCCCCCGCTTTTAAAACTTAAGAGGTGAAAAAGCTTTCATCATCGGTACCCAAAACCAATATTTTAAATAAACTAACCCATGAAATGATTAAAATAATAATTATATCACTATCAAACGTAATGAATATTAATTTTATTAAATTAAGACACCCAAAATCAATAATGATTTTCATTATCCTACAAACGTTTTTAGTTGGATTAATAACAGGAACAATAATGGAAAGATATTGATTATCATATACTTTATTTTTAACGTTTCTTGGTGGTATATTAGTTCTATTTATTTATATTACAAGAATTGCATCAAACGAAATATTTCTACCTAAATCAATTACCATAATTATTACCTTAGCAATATGAGTATTTATTATATTGACATTAATTATCCTAGATATAGCAATATTTATAGACTTTTTCAAAGATACTTAAACTATAAAAATTGATAACTCAATCAATTACCAAGAAATAACAATATCTTTAGAAAAATTATATAACAGACCAACATTCATTATTACAATAATAATAATAATTTATTTATTTTTAGCGCTATTAGCAGTTGTTAAAATCACTAATATTAACCAGGGACCTATTCATAAAATAAGATAATTTACTAATGAATAAACCCTTACGATTAAGACATCCTTTAATTAAAATTATTAATAACTATTTAGTTGATTTACCTGCACCAACAAATAATTCATTTTGATGAAATATTGGGTCCCTGCTAGGGTTATGTTTGGTAATTCAAATCGTAACTGGACTATTTTTAGCTACACATTATACATCAAATATTGAAATAGCATTTAGTAGTGTAGTACACATCTGCCGAGACGTAAATAATGGTTGAATTGTTCGAACTTTACATGCAAATGGAGCATCTATATTTTTTATTTGTATTTATTTACATGTAGGACGAGTAATTTACTATGGATCTTATATATACATGCACACCTGAATAATTGGTACAGTAATTCTATTCTTAGTTATAGCAACTGCATTTATAGGATACGTTTTACCTTGAGGTCGATATCATTTTGAGGTACGACAGTAATTACTAATTTATTATCAGCAATTCGATATTTAGGAACAAATTTAGTTCAATGAGTGTGAGGGGTGTTTGCTGTTGATAACGCAACATTAAATCGATTTTTCACATTTCATTTTGTATTACCATTTATTATTGCTGCTATAGCAGCAATTCATTTAATCTTTCTCCACCAAACAGGGTCTAATAACCCATTAGGACTAAATGGAGATATTGAAAAAATTCCATTTTATCCATACTTTCAAGGATTCTATTACATTTCTATTAATAACATCATTATTAATTATATTATGCTTAATTAATCATTACCTCCTAGGAGATCCAGATAATTTTGTACCTGCTAACCCACTAGTAACACCAGTTCATATTCAACCCGAATGATATTTCTTATTTGCCTATGCAATTCTACGAACAATTCCTAATAAGTTAGGAGGTGTTATTGCATTATTCTTATCAATTAGAATCTTAATAATTTTACCATTTTATAATAAAACACCATTTCGAGGTATCCAATTCTATGCTATTAATCAGATTTTATTCTGAATTATAGTAGTTGTTGTATGCTTATTAACATGAATCAGTAAACGACCTGTTGAAGAACCTTACATTATAACAGGACAAATCTTAACAATTATCTACTTTACATACTTCTTAATTAATATCCATGTTGCAAATGCATGAGATAAGCTAATTAAGGAATAATAAATTAGTTAATTAGCTTAGGAAAAGTGTATGTTTTGAAAACATAAAGCTAGAAGTTTAACTTTTCTATTAAGTTTTCTTAAAAAATTTCACTAAATAAATGAGATAAATAAAATCTTTAAACCAACAAAGAAAATAAAAAAAATTCAAAGATAAAGGGAAAAAAAATTTTCAAGCTAAGTATATTAACTTATCATAACAGAACCGTGGTAATGTACCCCGAACTCAAATAAAGCCAAAGGATATAATAGCAAGCTCAATAAAAATATAAAAGAATAAAAATCACCACCTAAAAAAATTAAAGCTGATAATATTCATATAAAAACAATTCTAGTATACACAGCTAAAAAAATTAAAGCAAAACCACCTGCACCATATTCAATATTGAACCCTGAATCTAACTCAGATTCACCTTCGGCAAAGTCAAAAGGAGTACGGTTAGTTTCAGCTAAACAAGAAGCAAAACAAGCTAAAGCTAAAGGATAAGAAATAATAATAATTCAACAATAAAGCTGATAATTTATAAAATCAAACATGTTAAAACTGTTGTTGTTGTTGTTGTGGTCTTCAGTCCTGAGACTGGTTTGATGCAGCTCTCCATCCTTCTCCATCCTGTGCAAGCTTCTTCATCTCCCAGTACCTACTGCAACCTACATCCTTCTGTATCTGCTTAGTGTATTCATCTCTTGGTCTCCCTCTACGATTTTTACCCTCCACACTGCCCTCCAATGCTAAATTTGTGATCCGTTGATGCCTCAAAACATGTCCTACCAACCGATCCCTTCTTCTAGTCAAGTTGTGCCACAAACTTCTCTTCTCCCCAATCCTATTCAATACCTCCTCATTAGTTACGTGATCTACCCACCTTATCTTCAGCATTCTTCTGTAGCACCACATTTTGAAAGCTTCTATTCTCTACTTGTCCAAAGTAGTTATCGTCCATGTTTCACTTCCGTACATGGCTACACTCCATACAAATACTTTCAGAAACGACTTCCTGACACTTAAATCTATACTCGATGTTAACAAATTTCTCTTCTTCAGAAACGCTTTCCTTGCCATTGCCAGTCAACATTTTATATCCTCTCTACTTCGACCATCATCGGTTATTTTACTCCCTAAATAGCAAAACTCCTTTACTACTTTAAGTGTCTCATTTCCTAATCTAATTCCCTCAGCATCACCCGACTTAATTTGACTACATTCCATTATCCTCGTTTTGCTTTTGTTGATGTTCATCTTATATCCTCCTTTCAAGACACTGTCCATTCCGTTCAACTGCTCTTCCAAGTCCTTTGCTGTCTCTGACAGAATTACAATGTCATCGGCGAACCTCAAAGTTTTTACTTCTTCTCCATGAATTTTAATACCTACTCCGAATTTTTCTTTTGTTTCCTTTACTGCTTGCTCAATATACAGATTGAATAACATCGGGGAGAGGCTACAACCCTGTCTCACTCCTTTCCAAACCACTGCTTCCCTTTCATGCCCCTCGACTCTTATAACTGCCATCTGCTTTTTGTACAAATTGTAAATAGCCTTTCGCTCCCTGTATTTTACCCCTGCCACCTTCAGAATTTGAAAGAGAGTATTCCAGTTAACGTTGTCAAAAGGTTTCTCTAAGTCTACAAATGCTAGAAACGTAGGTTTGCCTTTTCTTAATCTTTCTTCTAAGATAAGTCGTAAGGTCAGTATTGCCTCACGTGTTCCAACATTTCTACGGAGTCCAAACTGATCTTCCCCGAGGTTGGCTTCTACCAGTTTTTCCATTCGTCTGTAAAGAATTCGCGTTAGTATTTTGCAGCTGTGACTTATTAAACTGATAGTTCGGTAATTTTCACATCTGTCAACACCTGCTTTCTTTGGGATTGGAATTATTATATTCTTCTTGAAGTCTGATGGTATTTCGCCTGTCACATATATCGTGCTCACCAGATGGTAGAGTTTTGTCATGACTGGCTCTCCCAAGGCCATCAGTAGTTCTAATGGAATGTTGTCTACTCCCGGGGCCTTGTTTCGACTCAGGTCTTTCAGTGCTCTGTCAAACTCATCACGCAGTATCTTATCTCCCATTTCGTCTTCATCTACATCCTCTTCCATTTCCATAATATTGTCCTCAAGTACATCGCCATTGAATAAACCCTCTATATACTCCTTCCACCTTTCTGCCTTCCCTTCTTTACTTAGAACTGGGTTGCCATCTAAGCTCTTGATATTCATACAAGTGGTTCTCTTCTCTCCAAAGGTCTCTTTAATGTTCCTGTAGGCAGTATCTATCTTACCCCTAGTGAGACAAGCCTCTACATCCTTACATTTGTCCTCTAGCCATCCCTGCTTAGCCATTTTGCACTTTCTGTCGATCTCATTTTTGAGACGTTTGTATTTTTTGCCTGCTTCATTTACTGCATTTTTATATTTTCTCCTTTCATCAATTAAGTTCAATATTTCTTCTGTTACCCAAGGATTTCTATTAGCCCTCGTCTTTTTACCTACTTGATCCTCTGCTGCCTTCACTACTTCATCCCTCAGAGCTGCCCATTCTTCTTCTACTGTACTTCTTTCCCCCATTCCCGTCAATTGTTCCCTTATGCTCTCCCTGAAACTCTCTACAACCTCTGGTTCTTTCAGTTTATCCAGGTCCCATCTCCTTAAACTCCCACCTTTTTGAAGTTTCTTCAGTTTCAATCTGCAGTTCATAACCAATAGATTGTGGTCAGAATCCACATCTGCCCCTGGAAATGTCTTACAATTTAAAACCTGGTTCCTAAATCTCTGTCTTACCATTATATAATCTATCTGATACCTTTTAGTATCTCCAGGATTCTTCCAGGTATACAACCTTCTTTTATGATTCTTGAACCAAGTGTTAGGTATGATTAAGTTATGCTCTGTGCAAAATTCTACAAGGCGGCTTCCTCTTTCATTCCTTCCCCCCAATCCATATTCACCTACTATGTTTCCTTCTCTCCCTTTTCCTACTGACGAATTCCAGTCACCCATGACTATTAAATTTTCGTCTCCCTTCACTACCTGAATAATTTCTTTTATCTCGTCATACATTTCATAAATTTCTTCATCATCTGCAGAGCTAGTTGGCATATAAACTTGTACTACTGTAGTAGGCATGGGCTTTGTGTCTATCTTGGCCACAATAATGCGTTCACTATGCTGTTTGTAGTAGCTAACCCGCACTCCTATTTTTTTATTCATTATTAAACCTACTCCTGCATTACCCCTATTTGATTTTGTATTTATAACCCTGTAATCACCTGACCAAAAGTCTTGTTCCTCCTGCCACCGAACTTCACTAATTCCCACTATATCTAACTTTAACCTATCCATTTCCCTTTTTAAATTTTCTAACCTACCTGGCTGATTAAGGGATCTGACATTCCACGCTCCGATCCGTAGAACGCCAGTTTTCTTTCTCCTGATAACGACGTCCTCCTGAGTAGTCCCCGCCCGGAGATCCGAGTGGGGGACTATTTTACCTCCGGAATATTTTACCCAAGAGGACGCCATCATCGTTTAATCATACAGTAGAGCTGCATGTCCTCAGGAAGAATTACGGCTGTAGTTTCCCCTTGCTTTCAGCCGTTCGCAGTACCAGCACAGCAAGGCCGTTTTGGTTAATGTTACAAGGCCAGATCAGTCAATCATCCAGACTGTTGCCCCTGCAACTACTGAAAAGGCTGCTGCCCCTCTTCAGGAACCACATGTTTGTCTGGCCTCTCAACAGATACCCCTCCGTTGTGGTTGCACCTACGGTACGGCCATCTGTATCGCTGAGGCACGTAAGCCTCCCCACCAATGGCAAGGTCCATGGTTCATGGGGGGGGGTGTGTGTGTTAAAACTACCAATTAAAATAATTAAAGATAATAAAATTAAAGCCGAACTAACTTCATATGAAATTGTTTCAGCAACAGAACGAAGAGAACCTAATAAAGAATAATTTGAATTCGAAGATCAACCAGCAATTATAACGGTATAAACACCTAATCTAGTGGAACATAAAAAAAACAAAATCCATAAGAAAAAGAACATATATAAGTTAGGTAAGGGAAGATTACTCAAACAGCCAAAGAAATTATTAAATTAAAAACAGGAGAAAAATAAAAAAGTAAATAATTAGATATAATTGGAATTGGCTGCTCCTTACAAATTAACTTAATAGCATCACTAAAGGGCTGTGGGATTCCTACAAATCCTACTTTATTTCGACCCTTTCGAATCTGAATATAACCTAAAACCTTCCGCTCCAATAAAGTTAGAAAAGCAACACTAATTAAAACACAAATAACTAATAAAAGAAAATTAAAAATAAACATAAATAAATTATAAAGTAACAATACTATTTGTAGAAAATATCTACATAAATGAATTCTAAATTCAACACATTAATCTGTCAAAATAGTAAATTAATTAATATTAATCAATATAATAAAACTTATTTCAACCATATGGTCCTTTCGTTCTAATATTGATTAATAATTTTAGAATAGAAACTGACCTGGCTCACGCTGTTCTGAACTCAGATCATGTAAGAATTTAAAGGTCGAACAGACATAATCGCTGGGCTCCTGCACCCAAAATTTTTCTTAATCCAACATTGAGGTCGCAATCTGCTTTGTCGATTTGAGCTCTCAAAAACAATTACACTGTTATCCCTAAGGTGACTTAATCTTATGATCATAAATTATGGATCAAAACAACAAACATAAATCAATGATATAATAATGAAGAGTTTATTTATTCTTCATGTCACCCCAACAAAACATCATCATTAAATATAGAAAGACAAACAAAAAACTTTATATAAGTAAAATGTTAAGCTCTATAGGGTCTTCTCTTCCTAAAGAAGAATTTAAGCCTTTTGACTCAAAAGTTAAATTCAAAAATTTATTAGGAGACAGTTGATTTCTCGTCAAGCCATTCATTCCAGCCACTAATCAAGAGACTAATGATTATGCTACCTTTGCATGGTCAAAATACCACGGCTCTTTAAAAATCTGCTCAGTGAGCAGGCCAGACCTCAAAGTATTTTCATGAGGACATGTTTTTGATAAACAGGCGGAAATCAATTTTGCCTAGTTCCTTATAATAAGTTTACAAGGTAAAATTTTTATACAAATAAATTTACTAATTCTATCATTATTACAAAAATTTTAAAATGAAATTAATAATCTTAATAATCTTAAATAAGTTAATATTTATACTTAAAAAAGTAAATAAAAACAATTAACTTCAAACAATTAAATTTTTTCTTAAGAAACTAGATATCTTAGGAAACGATTAATATCTCATTTTTATAAATAATTTAATAATAATTATGATACATTAACTATAAATTATTTATAAATCAACCCAAATTGAGACAAGTAACATAAACACTAAAATTTTGATAAACCCTGAAACAAAAGGTACATAAATAAAATCTACTTAAAAAAATTTAAAATAATATTTCATAAAACACTTACATTACCAATAAACTATAATTTAAAAAATCAATTCTATAAAATATACTAAGACAAAATTCAACAAAATTATTTATATTAAATAATTAAATAAACCAAAAATAAATATAATAAAATAAATAATCAAGATATCGTGAGATGCACAGAAAAATTTCAGTGTAAGTGAAACACTTTACTAATAAGTTATATCTTGAACCTCATCCTAGATACACTTTCCAGTACATCTACTATGTTATGACTTATCTCATCTAAATTGAAGCTACTTTAAAATAATAAAATAGAATAATCAATAATGAGAGCGATGGGCGATGTGTACACTCCTCATAGCCAATATCAGTTAAATTAAAAAAATTAAATTACTATCAAATCCACATTCATTAACAGTATTACACCATAAAATCTGTTGTAAACAAAAATCTATTGTAACACACCTCCCCTTAACTACAAGCTGCACCTTGACCTGAAATGCTTTATAATTATAAATCTTGAGAATTATAACTCTAAAAAGATTCTCTGATAACGGGGATAACAAATAAATTAAGAAGAGTAAATCATGTATTATCAGTCACGGGGTAGGTTCGTCTGAATGGAATGAGATACCGCCAAATTCTTTGGGTTTAAAGACCTTAACTAATAGTACCCTGGTAAATATCATTAACATTTAAAATAATAGGGTATCTAATCCTAGTTTATTATTTAAATTTCACAGATTCTTAAAAAGAGCTACAAATAAATTTTAACATTTCACCTTACAAATTTATATTTTAACCCTAATAATATAAACAACTGTTATAACCAATAATATTCACTTGTATCAATCGTATAACTGCGGCTGCTGGGACGAATTCTGCCGATACTAAATCAATTGTTAAATCCAAAATAACTTGATAATTAAATCAAATTACTGCAAACAGAACATTTAGTTTAACAAAACCTGCATATAATACAAAGAAAAAGTGAATTAACAAGCAAGAATAAACCTTTTAAGAACAAAAAATAAGAAATTAGAAAATTTATTAAATTAAGAAAAAATAAAAGATTCAAATATTTAAAGAAAAAAAGGAAAAAACACAATCACCAACAAAATAAAAAGAAACGCACCCCCGTATGACCACAACAACTACTCCATTGTATATAAATAAAGATTAATATGGAACATGTATACCGATAAATGTATTATAATCTTTCTTATTTAAACTTCCTTTTCACTAATAATAAAGAAAGATTAAATAATATAATAAATATATTCTATACTATTATGTAAATTAATGTAATATGTTATTAATATAGAATTAAGTTTATATTAAGTTAACTTAAATGTTTAATAACTAAATAATCTAATTATAAATAATGTTAAAATTATATAATTATAATTAATATAATGATTTATATCAATATAATATTTTATATTTAAAGTTATCAATTTTATTTATTATATCCAATTATAATAATATTTAATATTAATTTACATATTATATATATATATATATTTAAGGGAATCGTGATTAATTAGGAATAACGAAATTAATTAGGAATAACGAAAATAATACATAACCAAATTTCAAAAAAAACTTTTAATTTATATATTAAATAAATGAAGTGCCTGATTAAAGGGTTACCTTGATAGGGTAATTCAAGTAAGTAAAAATTACCTTCATTAAAAAAATTACATAAAATAGAATTAAACTACCTTCTTTAGTATCAAAAACTAACATGCATCATTCACCTTATTGTAAAACGGTAGGCTAAACAAGCTAATGGGTTCATACCCCATTTATAGAGATATCAATCCTCTCCTTTTTAATGACCAACAACTCTACAAAACTTCTCTTCCTATCAACATTAATGATTGGAACGATCCTGTCCAGTTCATCAAATTCCTGATTTGGAGTTTGAATAGGACTTGAGATCAACTTACTTTCATTTATTCCGCTCCTAACAAGAAGTAAAAATGTAATAAAAAATGAGTCATCAATTAAATATTTTATTGCCGAGCATAAGTATCGAGAATACTATTATTTTCTATTTTGTTGATTCAAATTGATGGAATTTATTCCATCAATAATAATCAGATCTAGATTATTATTAAAGATTGGAGCTGCACCTTTTCATTTCTGATTTCCAGAAGTAATAGGAGCTTCGAGATGAAATAATTGTCTAACATTAATAACATGACAAAAAATTGCCCCAATAATGGTGGTATACAATTGTATTCAGCTAAGAACTTTCATTTGAACAATTATCATTTTAAGAACCATTATTGTGGCAATAGGAGGTTTAAATCAAACATCTCTACGCCAACTTCTAGCATATTCTTCAATTAGACATTTAGGGTGAATAATTAGATCCCTAACGGTCAGAGAAAACATCTGAGAACTATATTTTATTATTTACTCAATACTAAGATTAATCATGGTTTTATTATTTAAGCAAATAAACCTATTTTTCATAAACCAAATTTATTCAGCCAGAAATATAAAAACTGAAATTAAATTCATAATATTTCTATCTCTCCTATCTCTAGGTGGTTTACCACCATTTCTTGGATTCCTACCAAAATGAATTGTAATACAATCATTAATAGAAAACAACATAACATCTATTATAACCATTATAGTTGTATTAATTACAATTACACTTTATTATTACATACGTATTAGATTCTCAGGCTTAATTATGGCATACACAGAAAATTCATGATCTATAAAGATAAAGTCTCAAGAATTATTCTTCCTATAACAGTAATAATTTCAACAATAGGATTTATTTCAACATCAACCTTAATTTCATTATACTAAGGACTTAAGTTAATTAAACTAATAACCTTCAAAGTTATAATTAAAAGAATAATCTTTTAGGCCTTAGTAAAATTTTACACCTCTAGAATTGCAGTCTAGAATCATAATTGAATATAAGACCAAAATATGGTAAGAGAGAAAACAGCTCATAAGTAGATTTACAGTCTACCTCCTAAAATTCAGCCATCTTATCACAAAAATGATTATTCTCAACAAACCATAAGGACATTGGTATTTTATACTTTCTATTTGGAGCATGAGCAGGAATAGTAGGAACATCAATAAGAATACTTATTCGTGCTGAACTTGGTCAACCAGGATCTCTAATTGGAGATGACCAGATTTTAATGTTATTATTACAGCCCACGCATTTGTAATAATACCTATTATAATTGGTGGATTTGGTAATTGACTTGTACCATTAATAATTGGTGCACCAGATATAGCATTCCCACGAATAAATAACACAAGTTTTTGATTACTACCACCTTCATTAACCCTTCTTCTTACATCTTCAATAGTAGAAAACGGTGCTGGTACAGGATGAACAGTTTACCCTCCTCTAGCAGGAGCTATCGCACACGGGGGTGCATCTGTAGATCTAGCTATTTTTTCACTCCACTTAGCAGGTGTATCATCTATTCTTGGTGCAGTGAACTTCATTACAACAGCAATTAATATACGATCAGAAAGCATAACTTTAGATCAAACACCTTTATTTGTTTGATCTGTAGCTATTACAGCCCTTCTCCACTTTCTATCACTTCCAGTTTTAGCAGGAGCTATTACTATACTATTAACAGACCGAAATTTAAATACATAATTCTTTGACCCTGCGGGAGGAGGGGAGCCAATTTTATATCAACACTTATTCTGATTCTTTGGACACCCAGAAGTTTTCATTTTAATTCTAGCCGGATTTGGGATTATTTCACACATTGTATGTCAAGAAAGAGGAAAAATTAAATCATCTGGAACATTAGGTATAATTTATGCTATGTTATCAATTGGATTAATAGGATTTATTGTATGAGCACATCACATATTTACAGTAGGAATGGATGTTGACACACGATCATACTTCACATCAGCAACAATAATTATTGCCATATCTACAGAAATTAAGGTATTCAGATGACTAGCTACACTATATGGAACTAAATTCAAGTTCAATCCACCATAATTATGAGCTCTAGGATTTATTTTCCTATTCACAATTGGTGGATTAACAGAATTAGTATTAGCAAATTCATCACTTGATATTGTATTACATGACACATATTATGTAGTAGCCCACTTCCCTTATGTATTATCTATAGGAGCAGTATTCGCAGTTATAGGAGGTGTTATTCAATGATACCCACTATTCACAGGATTAACTATAAACAATACATGATTAAAAATTCAATTTACAATTATATTCATCAGAGTAAACTTAACATTCTTCCCTCAACACTTCTTAGGATTAGCAGGAATACCACGACGATATTCAGATTACCCAGATGCATATACATCAAGAAATGTAGTATCAAGAATTGGATCTACAATTTCTATTGTAGGAATTATTATATTCATTGCAATTATATGAGAAAGAATGGTTACAAACCGAGCAATTATATTTAGAGCTAATATAAGAAGATCAACAGAATGGCCGAAATTGCAATAGTGTGTCATAAAAACTTATAACAGTCACTTGCGTAAAGATGATGTCCTTCAAATGAACTTTAATTCATCACAATTCAGGCAATTTATACGAAATATATATAAATTATATACGAAAACCGTCCTCGTGGATCAGTGTATCTACTAGTTACAACTGGATCAAAATCCCTACAGCAGTTCCTGAGATTAGTCAGCGTATACAGACGGACGCGAGGAAGAGACTTCAATTCATATGAAGTTTGAAGAAAAGTTCGCGGACTTCACAGCGAGATTCCTCGCAGGCAAGAAATTCGAAAATGTCTCACAAAATTTCCTTTTAAGGATGTTTCCTGCAGTAAATGGACGTTAAAGGTTGGCAGTCTGTCAACACTTTAACCACATGTACTGTGATTACCTCTGTCAGCAAATAGAAATAGTGCTGTGCAGTAAATAGGCTTTTGGATTACCACGCAGAAGGTGAAGGGTTCGGTTCTGTGTCAAAGCGTATTTGTTTTTATTTGCTAAATGTAGTCTGTGTGGTATAGCATTCGCAGCCTTAATATTCATACAGCGATACAGTGGGTATTCTACAAAACATTTGCACTTAGTACTATGAGCACAGAAATGGAAGTACAATCTTTCTCATATGTCAGCTTTTGAAGACGCCTTTTGCACGTCGTGGACTTGAATTGCTTCGCACCACTGCAGCTACTAAATTCCAGACCGATTTTCTGCATATCCTTCTCCACTCGTCCCATCGATTAGTACCAACTATTATTCTTGCCATGTTAAGGTCCATTACAGTTCGTTAAGCCCTTGCGTCACCTGTAGCGCAAGCAACGTGCTTCGCAAATAATTTCCAAATTCGGGTAGCATTTGTATATATTATCACCATCCAAACCTCTAGTTATGTGTTGCAACACTTAGTCTACTAAGTGCATACTGTTTAGTAAGAGTCTCCATGCGTTACTAGTATTATTATTATTACTATTAGAATAATCGACGGAAATGTGGAAAAATTACGTTCATTACCGGTAGGGAAACAGCGTAATTCGAAAACTAACATTCCACAGTTAGCAGTGTCCAGATGAATCATGGAGAACAAAAGCTGCGAGAGAGGTGAAGCATGTTAGTTGGAACAGCCCCCTGCAACTGATGACGTGTTTATACTGCATGCGCTGTTCACCAAACAGGCAATAGCTGCTAGCGGACTAACACGTCCTGACACACTCCATGTGCATTCGTACACGCATCGAATTTTCTTCTCGTGTCATTCTAAAACAGTGTGGCAGATGTATGGCATACACAAACCATAGCTATGTGGATATGTTTCTGTTCATTGGTGCATCTCATAACCGGGCTAGTATTGCTACCCGAGATAGTAGGCTTCTAGGTATCGTTGTCGACGTCATCCAGATAATGTGTTTCGTGGTGTGGAGCTTCGTCCTCGGGAGGCGGGTTGTCTACTTCCACCACTGCGTGACAGAGGTGGCCCACGGCCTCGCCGTTCTCCAGCTACTGAGGAAGCTATTCTGAACATCACACACTAATAACCCCAGTGAAGTACACGTAGGCAGCTACGTGTCTCGCTACGCACGGTCGTCGACATACTGCACGAGCATAGGTTGCATCCCTAACATTGTTCTTTAACCCAGCACCTGCGTCCTGCAGGCCGTCGTCTGCGGGTGCAATTCTGTGAGTCGTTCCAACAACAAGAAGCTAATGAGGACTTCATAAGCCATGTAATATGGTCACTACTGAGGGCTTCTTGAATATGCACAATGCCCGCCATTGGTGTAACATTAACCCGCATGTCACCAGCGACTGTAGATATCAAAGTCGCTTTGACATCAATGTCTGGGCCAGAATATTGGAAGACAGGAGTTTGAGTTCCTACTTGTTGCCTGACCAGGTGAATGCATGAAGGTAACATGAATTCCTCTCACATTATTTGCCTAACGTAATGGAAAATGTTCCACTTCATGTTCGACAGAGTTTACGGTTCCAACATGATGGTGCACCTCCACACTTTGGAATTAATATGCGATGGTATTTAGACAGAACATTTCCAAGGAAATATCTCAGATGGGGGGGGGGGGCGGGGTCTAGTTATATGGCCTTCGCGTTCACCTGGTCTAAATATCCTTGATTTCGTCCTGTGGGAATACTTAAAGGAGCACTTGTATTCTACTCTGCCGACACATTTGGAAAAACTGATTGCTCGTATTCATAGTGCTTTTATATCTTTGTGTGCACCCATGTTACGAAGAGTCCAGAACTGTATGACCCAGCGTGTTGCACAATGTTTGGACGTGAAGGGGGATCGCTTTGAGCACCTGCTCTGAGAACGACGTACGTTTTGTAAACGTCTTGCAGTCATTGATATGGAATGTATTATTGTCTGTGATTGCTAACGTGCTACATCTGAGTGGGTGTACAGCATGTACCATAAATGACTAATAGATGTTTAGTGCAATCATCTTTAGCATCTCGAATTCGATGTTGTTTTTTTGTAGTGATTCTGTCCTACGACTGGTCAATTTTAAACTGTGTATTTCTGACGTGTCTGGCCACGTTTTCATTAAGTTCACCGTTAGAACATAATGTACTATGCAAATTTCGCATACCTTTGGCTTAAGAAACGGTGTATACTACAGTATTGATAGCAGAATGAAATTGGAAAGTAAAAATAAATAGGCCTCGTCCCAGAATCGAACCCTCGACTTCCTGCATGCTGCTCCCAAAACGCCATCAATTGGACCAACTGCACAACACAACTCCTATATACTGTGAGAGGTATTTGCTGTACATCTGATTTCAGTGTTTCCACATTTCCTACCTTTAACATCCGTTTACCGCCGGAAATATGCTCTGGATGCAATTTTGTGAAAGAAACTTTTGTGTTGCTAGTATAAAAAACTCTCCTCCTGCACAGGCCATGAAGGCCCAAAGGTACTGAGTGGCCGCTGTGTCATCCTCAGCCCACAGGCGACACGGGATAAGGATATGGAGGGTCATGTAGTCAGCACACCACTCTCCTGGCCGTATGAGACCGGCGCTGCTACTTCTCAATCAAGTAGCTCCTCAGTTTGCCTCACAAGGGCTGAGTGCACCCCACTTGCCAACAACGCTCGGCAGACTGGATGGTCACCCATCCAAGTGGTAGCCCAGCCCGACAGCACTTAACGTCGGTGATCTGACGGGAACCGGTGTTACCACTGCGGCACGGCCGTTGGATTGCTAGTATAAGGTGCAGTCAAAAAGAACGAGCCAGAGGCATAATTACAGAAATCAGTACCTATAAGAAGTATTGACCCTGGCTGTTGAGACAATTGTCTCACTGTGACAAAAGGCTGTGAATGGCTGTCTCGTAAAATAACTGGGGCTGCGATGTTAACCAGTTCCACACGTACAACGGGATGTCGTTGTCCGAGGTGAATCGTTTGCCCCTTAGGGCCTTTTTAAGGGGACCAGAAATCTCAGAGAGAAAGGTCCGGACTGTATGGAAGGTGGCCGAGAATCTCTGCTGCGACTGTTGTGACCGTATGAGGCTATGCATTGTCGTGGAGCATAATGACCCCACAGGTGAGATTGCCTGGTCGTTTTGATTTGATCGCTTGGCGAAGGGTGGTCAAGGTTTGCAAGTAACGCTGGGCATTCACTGTTGTCCAATGCTGCAGGAAATGAATCAGAAGGGGGCCATTTTTGGTCCCCTAAAAAGGCTCTGAGGGGCAAACAATTCACCTCGGACTACAATGTCCATCTGTATGTGCTGAACTGGTGAACATTGCAGCCCTGGGGGTTTTATGAGACAGCCATTCACCGCCTTGTGACACAGTGGGACAAGTGTCTCAACAGACAGGGTCAATACTTCTAACATACAGGTACTGGATTCTGTAATTACGCTTTTGGCTCATTTCTTTTTGAACGCCCCTTATATGTGAAAGATCGCGCTACAAAGTCAGAGTGCACGAACTTTGCTTCACCCTGTGTAGGAAGAAGATGGTACAGCCATAGTAACTGGCCTCTCTAGTTTCCTTATGAAGTTAAATAATTTGAGTACCACGAACATTATTGCGACATATCTGTTGACACTTTGAGGGAACGAATTATACTGCCGTGCAGTGACGAATGATGTGCCTGCACTCTTATCATATTAGTTCACATGACTTCAGTAGAAATATCCTTTTCGATTAGGGTGCAAAATCTTTCCTACTGAATTTGGTGCAAACGGATATCAAAGTGCTGCTGACTGTGCTTACATATTCTATAATAAAGTGTAGCACCGAAGAAGGTTTTATTAACACTATAATGCTAAATGTGAGTGCGTTACAAAAACTAACAGAACCATTACAGAAAGCAATTGGTGATTAAAAACAAAATATCTGCAGCTCACCAGTAAAGTAGAAACAAAGACATTTTAGCTGAGATGCTTTGCCAGCACAATCCGCCCACCAGTCGTGAGCACACAAACCAGCCCTCAGTAATGCGAGTGGGGACCAAAAAGTAACGGGAAGTAGGATGCGGCGGGGAGGGAGAGTGGGGGAACCCATTGTTCGACCAGATGTCCGTTACGGTCACGCGACCTGAGTCAGTGTGCGAAGTCATGTCGCTGTGAGTGCGTCGGTTCGCCTGTGAGAGTTTCTTCAGTAAAACAACTTTTTCCAATTCGGCGAAAACGTGACAGCAGATTTTCGAGAGCAACACGCGGTACTAAAATTTTGTTCCCTGTTGGGGAAATCGGCCGCGAAAACTACTGAAATGCTTAAGACTGTTTGTGGAGATGTTGCCCTAAGTAAAACTAGAGTTTGTGAGTGGTTTTCACGTTTTAAACATGGAGAAAAGTCAATTGAAGACCAACCCCGTCCAGGACGTCCTTCAAAGTTGTGAAGTGACTAAAACGTAGACGAAATCAGTGCCCTTGTTCTTGAAGACCGTCGCCGAGCCATTGATCAACTTTGCAAGATGTCTGGATTATCATGGTGATCAATTCAGAGTATTCTCTCAGAGGATTTGCACATGAGAAGGATTGCAGTTAAATTAGTCCCTCGCCTTCTCACAGGCGAGTAAAGGGAGCGTCACCTTCAGGCATGTTTTGAGCATCAAAGTCAACTCAAAGAGGACCCTGAATTTTTTCCAAGGTCATCACTGGCGATGAATCGTGGTGTTATGGATACGACCTGGAAACAAAGCAGAAATTAAGCCAGTTGAAGACAAGTGGCTCTCTTTGTTCCAAAAAGGTCGCCAAGTGATGTCAAACATCAAGACAATGCTCATTTGTTTCTTTGATTGCAGTGGTGTTGTGCACAAGGAATTTGTTCTCCTGGGTCAAACTGTCAACCAGGTGCTCTGCTTGGAGGTTTTGAAAAGACTGATAGAGAGTATCCGAAAGACATTGGCTCATAGGCGACTGGTTCTTTCATCATGACAACGTACCGCCCCACACCGCCCTGTCTGTAAAACAGTTTGTGACCAAAAACGGCATGACACCGATGTCAACCCCCTCCCCCTTCCGTATACTCACCGGATCTAGCCTCCCTTGATTTTATGTTCCTCAGATTCAATAGGGACATGAAAGGAACGCGTTTTGCCACTGCAGAGAAGGTAAAACAAAAATCGCTGGAAGGCATAAAGAACATCCCGATAAGTGAATTTAAAAACTGTTTTGAACAATGGAAGGATAGTTTCAAGAAGTACATTGTGGTCAATGGAGAATACTTTAAAGGAGATCAAAATTTGATGTAAAAATATTAAGAAATAAAGACTTTATGACGAATTTCCCGTTTTTTGGGCTCACCTAGTATACAGCGAAGTGAGGAGACAACTGTGAACATAGTTATCTATTAATCCAATCTGATAAGAGTTACAAAATGACTACAGTACTAAAGCATTAATCGACCGATTGTTTCGTAAGCCAGTGATTCCGCTTACAAAGAATCTCATCCTAGCTTCTGATTTTTTTACATGTAGTTTTATGTAGCCGTTTCACTTTTGGTCGCTTCGGGCGGCTACTGCTGCGTATTTTATGGTTTGTTACAGATTCTGTTTTTAGTATTTTTACCTACAGTAGCTTAACCAGACAGTAATGGATCTGATGGCCTGTTTATTGCCGGCCGAAGTGGCCGTGCGGTTCTAGGCGCTGCAGTCTGGAACCGCGAGACCGCTACGGTCGCAGGTTCGAATCCTGCCTCGGGCATGGATGTGTGTGATGTCCTTAGGTTAGTTAGGTCTAACTAGTTCTAAGCTCTAGGGGACTAATGACCTCAGCAGTTGAGTCCCATAGTGCTCAGAGTCATTTGAGCCATTTGAGCCTGTTTATTCTTAATATGTAGCAATAACCGATGATGCTTTGCAGCTTTTCCTGCGTTTTTATGCGGCTTTTTGGCGCTGAAATTTTTTTTTCACTATACACATCTGGCGTCAGGTGGACGAACTCAGGTGAGAAATTTTAAGGATCCGATACGATTTGATACTATGAACCATGTTACGAAGTACTCCTTCACACTGAGCCAAATGCTGCGAACCATTAGCCTAGAGATACAAATGAATGTGAGTTGGCTTCCTATAATTGACATGTGACAACGTATGATTATCATTACTACAGACCAGCATATCAAGCAAGGGATGATAACCATCCTTTTCAACCGCCATCAAAGAGTGAATGTTCAGGGGGATTGAAATGATGGGTTCTGAAAAGCTAAATAAGTTATCAGAGCCAAAAAGCCAAATAACAAATGTATCGTTCCCCGACCTCTTCCATAAAATGATTTTCAGAAAAAAACGACAAAAGACACATCGAAACTCCAAGCGTCCACTCATAGAACTGCTCATTGAATAAAACATAAATGGATTTCAAAACAGGTCGAAGAAGATCAGATAATTCAATAACAGACGTAACTTCAGTCAATGAGTCTGACAAACGAATGGTTCAAATGGCTCTGAGCACTATGGGACTCAACTGCTGTGGTTATCAGTCCCCTAGAACTTAGAACTACTTAAACCTAACTAACCTAAGGACATCACACACATCCATGCCCGAGGCAGGATTCGAACCTGCGACCGTAGCAGTCCCACGGTTCCGGACTGCGCGCCTAGAACCGCGAGACCACCGCGGCCGGCGACAAACGAATGCGAGTCAAGAGAGACCACTTCGAAACTTACTACTCTAATAGCCGTGTGAAATCTGCCAAATCCCAAATGTCATGTACATTCTTCATTACTACTCGTAGTTGGCTCAACAGAACAGTAAGGTGTTTTGCTACATGGTATGTTGGAACTCCAATGTTATTGACAACAGGCCGCAGGCAACCCTTTCTTATGGATCATCGAAAAGCCGTATGACTTAGGAAAGACAGCACAATACTAGTTAAAGACTTCGATAATATCTTGCTTCAAGGAAAGTTTCTTGAGGAGTGTGTTAGTCTCCCTCTCAATTCTTTTTGTCGGCTATTCTGAGATACGCAAGTTCAGATAACAAACAATGCATCTTGTGAGTATAACCCTGCTCTTGCAAACTACAGTGATACGCAGCGTGCCATCTGTGGTTACTTGGGGAGTGGAAGGACTGGGCAATGGAAGTCGAACATCATTCACAAGAGCAACACAGCTTATATTATTTCGCGGAGGGGCGTACAATCCAACAATTTTACCAATGCAACAGCAAAGTGCAAATTATTGGGTTACAAATAATCAAACTGATCCCCTGTAGCACCTCGGGAGACAGTACTCAAACCCCAAGGTTGCCCACTTGTCTGGAAGCGTCGCAGTATAGACGTGTAACGCCAACACCAGCTACTTCTTAAACACAAATCCTAAGTTTTTGCTGTCAATCCTCGTGATTAGAGGTTTGGAGGACTTCGGCCATTCACTTCTATAATAAAATGAAACGCCAACAGCTATCCTTATATTGTCATTTGTTGTATGGATACCAGTTTCAGGTCTTAGCAAATGCTTAGGGGGTAACACCATCCATATACACGATGCACAAGTGGCCAACATCTGTAACTGGTTTTCGTAGACTATCTGCAACCGCGATTTTGTCTCAATGACAATCAACTCAGTTGATAGTTGATGGCTGGGCGACAACGTAGCGGTTACAGGTAGTCTACGAAAACCGGTGATAGATTCTGGCCACTGATGCATTGTGTATGTGGATGGTATCTGCTAAGGCCTGAACATGGAGGACTGAAGCACCGAAACTGGTATCCACACAACAAATGGCATCATAAGCGGCTGTGGTGTCTCATTTTATTACACATATATGAAGTGTTTTAAAAATGAATCCCAAGAAAAGAAATCCGAGTCGTCCTGTCGAATGAACAAACACTTTAAGAAAGTAAATTTCATACAAAATAATGAGACTTACAGACTGCCTTTAAAATAGCATGACACGGCGAATGTAAATAACAAACCCCTCCAAAATTTGTGACGGCTAATGACCAACCAGAAAATCAGCAACAATTGCAAATAGAGGACAAAATTTTAATATAAGGAATTTATGACTAACAAGGTAGACAATATTAGCAGAACAAATCATCAACGACTTACAAGGTAATCTCGGCCGGCAGAAGATTTGAAATTACTGGCAGGTAAGAAAATCGCAAAGGTTAATCGTTAAATACAGAAGCAATAAAAATACACTGATAAGTACCCAGATCAGGAGACTGTACAGTATCACACAGGGGAATCTGTTCCTCTAGAATCATTAAAATTTTTAGACGCCGTTCGAGACTGTACCATTAGGTAGCCTGGGGCTATGATACATATAACAAAACAACAACACCTGACAATCACTCACATGTCCACACAACTAGGTCCTAAGTATAATCATTTCAGTGAGAATGCCACACTGCTACAGTGCACTCACAATAACCAATTCGAAACAACCTAACCGGCTATAGTCACTTGACGGAGATCTGCCGGTGGTGGTAGACCAGCATAGGTATAGTGGGCGTTGAAAAGGGGTAAAGTTAATAAAGAAAGTAAATGTGCAGCTGTTACGTTAACAATTAACTAGCGGCAATTAGATATTTGAGATTTGAGGGAAATTACGGTCGCCAGTCCTATGGACAATTACTATAGTAACTGAAAAAGAAAGGTTATGA
The DNA here is from genome assembly GCF_023898315.1 of Schistocerca nitens. NCBI lineage: Eukaryota > Metazoa > Arthropoda > Insecta > Orthoptera > Acrididae > Schistocerca > Schistocerca nitens. The sequence continues at coordinate 358,019,845 of NC_064615.1, forward strand.
CACATATAATTAGCACTAGAAGCATGGCAACTGAAGGTTGACACGTGTAGTGTGAAAACTGAAAGTTTGTCAGAAGTAATAAATTTCGCTACACTCTGACTTAATTTAGCAATAGAATTAATAAAACCGGAAAATTGAAAGTTAATTTAGTGACTGAAATTAATAGTGAGCTTTGTTTCTGAAGCACATCGAAATTCAGTAAAATACGGTTAGTCTTGGGCTACCTCAACAATCATTTCAAAAGCTACTTGAATCCACGCAATTTAGAAATAAGAAATTTAACTTTGAACTTGAGCTAAATGATTCTGAACAATTAACAATAGTAAAATTTAGTATGTACCAAGCTGAGCTGCAGTCACAGGTAAGCTAAAATATGCTAACAAAAGTCGCACTCTTAATTTGTGCTTGTGTAATCTAAATATTGTAGCCAGCTATGAATACCTTAACTGAACTTTGAAATTAAAGCAGTGAAATCGAATGCTATTACTTTAATGCTGGCGTTTGAATTTCAACGGCACTCTTGTTCAATTCGGAAAAGGAGGGGACCCTGCTTGGTAATGCAATTGGGACAATGAGCAACAAAGGTTTGTGCTAAGTTGCTGTAATTTTGTGATGCAACAATTTTAAAAGCTGAGATCTGCCATACAGTTCTAAAACTTTACGTGCTTCCAGTCTTCCTTGTTGGTTGATTGAAGGTTTGAAGTCGTCGGTCGAGGAGGTGGCGACAGTCACTCATTGTCGGCCGTCGCTGTTGCAGAAGCTGGATGTTGGCGCGCCTTCTTCTCGATACTGTCACCAGGCGAAACGGGCTCTTGATGTGCGCCAGCTAATGCTTCCCGTCCGCGACACCGTGTCACAAACTAACATAGCAAGTCGAGCGCAATTACATGCTGCCAAACACCGAACGCGCGACATCTCGCGGGAGCGTCACACAACACACCTGCTCAACCGCACTACTCCAGCCAGACTCCCCTCTGCCCGCACTCTACGCGGCAGAGTTAACACTACCAAAGATCCTAAACACTTTCGTTCTTCACACGACCTATCGATGTATTCGTTCGATAGCATAGTTTTCCCTAGGCAAGACCCAGCGTAAAATACAAATAATATTTACAAAACAAAATAATTATACATCGACATAAATGCATATATATATATATATATATATATATATATATATATAGTAAAACAATTACAATATATAAAGACACAGAAATGTCATATCTTGAGGTAACACAACAAGGAAAAAAATTATAGTACAATAGATGGAAATAGGAGGATATGCATTTCCGGCGTTACATGCTTCAGTAGATCATAGATGTGATTCTTCGTATTCTATTTCTCATCAATGCACACACCCACATATTTTGAATATTCTAATTTATCAAGTGTATATTCATCAATGGTGTTATGCCCATTTACTGTGCAGAACTGTATATACTGTGTATCCACAAAATATAGTGAGAGTCTAATTGCAGAGAAACAATAAATAATTTTCAGAAAGATATTATTTACCATTTTTCTCAGCTAATTCTTGTTTGTTGGCTTTGGTTACTATATTCGTATGATCAGCAGAAAGAACGAGCTTTGAATGTTCATGAATACAGAGTGGCAGGTTATTAATACAGGTATATATTAAGAACATTATGGGACCCGAGACAGAACCCTGTGGGACACCATTCTTGATATCTCTCCAGTTAGAGGACTCTGTTAATTTTTGGAGACTAACTGTACTGTTAATTTGAACCTTCTGCATTCTTCGAGATGCCGATGTTCTGGCCATGTATCCACTAACAAGACGAATAGCTTTTGGGCTTGGTCATTCGAGATAAACACCTGATTACGTCCGGTCGGTCTGGTGATGTTCGGCTCGGCAAAGGCCACTCGTTACACACGGGCAGCGTGCTCGCACATAGTCGACAGTGAATCCCAAACTCAGTACGGCAGAGCGAACCCGACCGCTGGTAGACTCTCCGTTTCAACCTAGCAGGTCCTGTCGCCAACTGTCACGCCCCAGCCTGTGTTCGTCTGCTAAAAGACCTCGTCCAGAGCCCGTGCGTCTCCTGGCGGCGGTAGTTCCCTGACATAGAATCTGTGGAATCTGTGCCGCGACCTATCGATTCTCGCGGTATTACTTATGTGAAGCGTTAAGATAAGAATATCAGGATCTACACTGAGAGAGAGCAACAGAGACGTCTCTGCTGCTGTAATATTACTCTTCGGCAAAACATCCCTGTCAATACACAATATGCTTCTCTGCTAGCGTCCTTAGCTGGTTACACAGGTTGTTTAAAAACAGACTGTTCGACAGAAATAAAATGACAACTTGCTTTTCAGTTTGTGCATAACGGAGAGACGAGGTCATGGTTATTAATCTCAATGTTAAAATGTAGGCCCAATCACCTTCCTCGATGCAATAAACCTGGAACTGAAGCGTTCCGAAGAGCAAGCCTTCATCATTAGAATTACACTTCAAGAATCATACAAAAGCGACAAAAACACAAATATAAATATAATTAACAGTGAAAGGACTAAATATTCGTGGCTATTTTTATAGGTTTTGTAGGATTGTTGTAGAGTAATCCTGATGAAGGCTCATTCGAAATCTTCAGTTCTAGTGATTTTACTTTGGGAAAAGAGGTTTCGCCAGCAAGGCTGCCTGTTGTACTAACAGTCGTGGTTGGCGGAAGCTCGCTGTCAACATGGGGCACCAGTACTCGTACGATCTGGAGCAGTGAGGATTGCTTGGCTTCCTGGATCCAGCTAATGTGGCGAGGCCAGGAGGCCATAACTGTTAGCTGTGGTGTGTTGACCACGACAGTTCAAGGAAATTGTGCCAGTTGTGACGAGTGCAGTCTTGTAGTGCAGTCGATAAGGTCGGATATGGCCAAATTAAGTTACCAAGAAATCATAATTTTTATCTAAAGCGGGCTCATTGTAGGGCATAATGTGTTAATGTTAGATTGAATTACATCTGCAGACCCACTGCCACCGTTTCAAGGACGTCTTGTCGTGGGACGTTGAGCGATTGAGGGAGACGTTGGAGACGTCTTTGTTAATGTGCTCAGTGACATTTTAATCTCATCTTTTTACTGGCATCCACTGTTTTGTTATCCTCATTTATTGTGCCCAGCAGATGATAACTTGGTCTGGTGTATTCTACACTCCTGGAAATGGAAAAAAGAACACATTGACCCACCATACTTGCTCCGGACACTGCGAGAGGGCTGTACAAGCAATGATCACACGCACGGCACAGCGGACACACCAGGAACCGCGGTGTTGGCCGTCGAATGGCGCTAGCTGCGCAGCATTTGTGCACCGCCGCCGTCAGTGTCAGCCAGTTTGCCGTGGCATACGGAGCTCCATCGCAGTCTTTAACACTGGTAGCATGCCGCGACAGCGTGGACGTGAACCGTATGTGCAGTTGACGGACTTTGAGCGAGGGCGTATAGTGGGCATGCGGGAGGCCGGGTGGACGTACCGCCGAATTGCTCAACACGTGGGGCGTGAGGTCTCCACAGTACATCGATGTTGTCGCCAGTGGTCGGCGGAAGGTGCACGTGCCCGTCGACCTGGGACCGGACCGCAGCGACGCACGGATGCACGCCAAGACCGTAGGATCCTACGCAGTGCCGTAGGGGACCGCACCGCCACTTCCCAGCAAATTAGGGACACTGTTGCTCCTGGGGTATCGGCGAGGACCATTCGCAACCGTCTCCATGAAGCTGGGCTACGGTCCCGCACACCGTTAGGCCGTCTTCCGCTCACGCCCCAACATCGTGCAGCCCGCCTCCAGTGGTGTCGCGACAGGCGTGAATGGAGGGACGAATGGAGACGTGTCGTCTTCAGCGATGAGAGTCGCTTCTGCCTTGGTGCCAATGATGGTCGTATGCGTGTTTGGCGCCGTGCAGGTGAGCGCCACAATCAGGACTGCATAAGACCGAGGCACACAGGGCCAACACCCGGCATCATGGTGTGGGGAGCGATCTCCTACACTGGCCGTACACCACTGGTGATCGTCGAGGGGACACTGAATAGTGCACGGTACATCCAAACCGTCATCGAACCCATCGTTCTACCATTCCTAGACCGGCAAGGGAACTTGCTGTTCCAACAGGACAATGCACGTCCGCATGTATCCCGTGCCACCCAACGTGCTCTAGAAGGTGTAAGTCAACTACCCTGGCCAGCAAGATCTCCGGATCTGTCCCCCATTGAGCATGTTTGGGACTGGATGAAGCGTCGTCTCACGCGGTCTGCACGTCCAGCACGAACGCTGGTCCAACTGAGGCGCCAGGTGGAAATGGCATGGCAAGCCGTTCCACAGGACTACATCCAGCATCTCAACGATCGTCTCCATGGGAGAATAGCAGCCTGCATTGCTGCGAAAGGTGGATATACACTGTACTAGTGCCGACATTGTGCATGCTCTGTTGCCTGTGTCTATGTGCCTGTGGTTCTGTCAGTGTGATCATGTGATGTATCTGACCCCAGGAATGTGTCAATAAGGTTTCCCCTTCCTGGGACAATAAATTCACGGTGTTCTTATTTCAATTTCCAGGAGTGTATTTCAGATTTTCACTGTTTTATGCTTGCCTAGTGTTGGGGTGGCAATCGTTTGTTTCAGTCTATTTTAGTCGTTTGTATTCTGGGCTAAGATTGATTATTACGTGTTTTATTTTTATCTTTTTGCTGTTCTGTTAAATCTTTTGGTTCAATATTTCTTGCCCTCTTTATTGTAAAGTTTGCGAAATTCAAGGGGCAGGTTAATTTGTCGTGTGTACTATTGCGTCAGATATTAAGTTCTGCATTTAGGTAAATTACTTGCGTCTTCTTGAGTATGCTCTTGCAGTTGCCGAAGTAGATTAGTAAATAGACGGGGTGTAACGAGTATAAGTGCAGGTATTTTTATATGTGGTACCTTAATATGTTCACACGTCAGTGTGGTGGTTGTTTTCTGTCTGCCTCGAACAGTGTTTCCACAAAAGCGTCACAAACTTTACGATCTGATGCTTTCTGCATGGCCATAACTGCACCACTAAGTGGGCTATACGTGTCAGTAAGCCAAACCATTTTGCGTCCATGCATGACACTTCAACCCTGACCTGCTGTCCGGGAGAAAATAAGCATCACTGGCCTTTTCCTGCCACATGTACTTCGAGGTACTAACCAACCTAAAAACATACCATTTCTAATACCTACAATTATTGGTCTGCAGATAAAGTAAATACTGGTGTAATGTTGAGTACACTATCCTCTGTCACCGATAGAAATATCTGCACTTCTACGGGTTACACCCTGTACTTCAAAATTATTAAGAATTTACATCCACGCAATACATCACCACTTTGAAATTCCCCTGTTTCCTGCGTCACAATACAAAGAGTGCAAGGATTAGATGAGTATTAGTCTCTAAAGTGAAGATGGTTCTGTTTGTTGCACCACGTAGAGGAAGAGACCACAATCATCATCCCTGTAACGTTAAACACTTGCAGGATGGACGTCTTAATAACTGATCTTAACACTGTAATAGTGGTTGATAATTGCGTTTTCATAAGATGCCATGTTTTCTGAGAATTCGTTATTCATAAACGGTATTTGAACCAGTGATGTTTTTATATCCTTAAGTGAATTACTGAATCTGCCCCCATTGCAAAGCTTCTTTCTGAAAATTTAGTGGGGATCGGTGCCAATATAGGCAGGGTGCTGCTGAGTCGTATCTTGACAAAACTGGCGCTGTGAAGGCGTTACAACTTTCCGTCGACAGAGAACTGTGACTAGCGTAGTTTTAAACAATAGACTTATGTGCTTCAATTACATGTTGCTTGATTAACTCTGTTATTGTTGTAGATTGTTGCTGGAATGTTAATTACTTTCTTTCATTAATATCTCAGTAGCGAAACTGATAAGAAACTTTTATTTTTCATCTCTTTCGTGTATATGTGGGCTATGCTTCTTCCACGAAGTCAAGAGTTGCCTTTCAGTGTTGACGACCAAAGCACTGCTCAGGTTGATAGTAGTGCTGTGAATGTAGCAAGTTTTACTTTGTGACCTGTCGGTTTCACCGCCTCGACGAATTGTGTGGAAAGCGAGGAAGGCTGGACGACGTGACAGTATAGGTGGGTGTGAGCCTGCCTGTTGCCATGGGCACAGTGTTATTTTACTGCATTTGTAACTCCAGTGTGACAGAGACACAGAGTGCCAGTTTAATATGTGGAATGTGCATTTTTGTAGTCAGTAACTTTTTCTTGCACCATGTTGATTTTCAGCTACTGAATATGACTCATTACTGTGACTAGAACCAAATCTAACTGAAAAAAATGTTAGACTTGAAGGAAAAGGCAGTTTTTTTGACTACTAGCCCTTAGTACATTACAAGGTCGCGATTTAAATATCCCGAGCATTAGAAAACGTTGTAACAGTAAGTAAACTACTACTACATAGAAACGTTTTATCTTGTGACTACGAAGGCTTTCCCGGCGTAATAATTTATAAAATTCTTCTCGGGTATGCAGCCGGATCATGACGTCTTCAAGACACAATATTTCTGCGGTCCAACTGTCCGCCATCATCAGGTGAGAGCGCTGGTGCACAATCTCTCCGGCGAGATTGTGCACCAGCGCTCTCACCTGATGATGGCGGACAGTTGGACCGCAGAAATATTGTCTTGAAGACGTCATGATCCGGCTGCATACCCGAGAAGAATTTTATAACGTTTTATCTTGATTTCAGTACCTTGTCTTATTGTAGAAAGCTACATAAGAACCTGGCAGAACCGTAGTAAAAATTACTGTTTTGAAGAGCGCGCCGCAACGCGTAGTGTGAAGCAGTCGCCCTCCGTTTCTGGCGGTGGCGCCGCTGTGGCAATCGCAGCTTTGGTGTCTCCCTCTGGTGGGAAAGGGGAAAGGTTGCCTGTTCACGTGCATTTAAGGGGCGCTATGAGCTCGCCAGTGGGTCAGTCTGGGTCAGTCTCTCGTCCCCAGCTTGCTAGTCTGTCTCTCGTCCGCATTTGTTAGGCAGTTAGTGTCTGTCTGTCGTTCGGAGTGCTAGTATGTCTGTCGTTCGGATCAACCTTTAAAGCCGGCAAAATGAGAGTCTTTCCACTCCGCCAGTAAGAGAACTCAGCGAGTGGTCGCCCGGTCGGGGCTTAGTTCCTGCATCTGAGTCTGCGGGTTAGGCCGCCAGTCTGCTCGAGTTTGCTCAGGCAATGGTCATTGGCGGTTGGATCAATCGGTTGGTCGGTCGCGCACTGAGACAAGATGACTTGTCCGTCTTGAGCGTCGGCGCATGTGAGGTCGCCACGTGAGTCCAGTGGGCCGCGGCGTATAGCGAGGGGTAGTGACTTCGCGGTCGACATGAGAGCAACAGGAGTCAACCCACGACATTAGTCTGGCCGGTGCGAGCTGCGACGCCGTGAGACGGCAGATCGGCGCGCCTTCCTATGTCCGTTGAAGCGGCTGGCAGCGGACGGTTCCGGAGAGCGCTGGGGGTGTTGCGCCAGGTCTTCGCCAGAAACCGCAGTTTATTAGAAGTTAAGTGATTGGAGATATGTTGTTTCATTTACTTAAATTCTACTTCTTTTTTTGTGAGGTCGCCAGCTGTTTTGCTTTGGGTTCGTCCCACCATTCTTCTCCGTTTGCCCACCCGCGGGAAGACGGTTGTTTATAAATTGCGTGGTCTGTTTTTCACTTGTGGAGTAGGGGCGGGTTAGAGCAACCTGCGGTTCGGGTTGTTCGATAATCTCCCTATCAATCTACCATACGTTAGTAGCTGCGTCTGTCATGTTTGTCGGGTTCGGTGTGTTAACGAATTTATTGCTTGGAGTCTAACGGCCTAATACCTTAAATATGTTTTGATCTTTGTAAACTTTGATATTATTGCCTATGATCTTGAGAGGCGGTATATGTGTACTGTAGAGCATCTTAACTATTGTTTGGCCAACCTTGTAGAATTTTATATGAGATTGCATTTCATGGGCTTTTATTTAAATGATCATTTTAGTATATAAAGTTGCCACCCTTTCACCGTAAGACCTTTCTTAGAAGTTAAAATCAAGTTCCACTTTCGGTGACAAGGTTAATATTTTAATTGTTAGTGTTTTGTACCATTTCCATCCCTCCTTTGGGGGGCGGGGGTATGTGTATAGTTTGTGTGCTTGTGTAAATTGTTAAAATTCTTAGTTTAAAGTGGTCTGGTGTGTTGTAGATTTGCACCAGTGTAGACTTTTAGAGGCTGTTGTGAGTGGTCGTAACTACGGCCGTGTCCAAAGGGAGCGGCAAGGTTCTCTGCCAGAAAGCTCATACAGTCAAAACTTGTTTCTTTCTGCCTCTGAATAAATTGTAACTTTGATATTTAGAGGATGCTTTCTGATTATAATTTTAAATCTGTTTCTTTAAAAAAATGCTTTTAGACATTATTAAAGTGAATAAAATGCCCATTTGTTAAAAGGGATTTCGTTATGATTTCATTAGTTACTCCCTGGCAACTACTTCCATGCTTACATAGTGTGATTAAATGTGGTAATGTTCTTAATGAATCGCTAGTAAATAAAATTAATTCTTAAGAATATTCTTTGAAAATAAATCACGGTTCACCGGTCAGCTTATGTAGCAGCTGGGACGATAGGTTGCAGTCGTACAAGAGAATTATGCAGCGCTGTTGTGCGGAAAGGAAACTTGCCCGGAATCGTTAAAGTGGAGTGTAGGCGGATGGTACCTGGAGAGGCGCGCAGCAGGAGTTTTCGTTCCTCGAGGAGCGCCCAGCCGGTGCTGCGTCTGCCTCGTTATGTGTTGTGCCCGCCGCACGGAGACATCTGCAGTCCCGCTGCCGCCTTCTCGAGGAGCCCCTTTAGGAGGACTGCTGAGTGATCGAGGGAGACGTCCGCAGCTCTCATCGCGCTCTACTCGGAAAAAAATGCATTGTCTGCAATCGATAGGTGTACCCGTCTTTGTGAAGAGCGATATATCGACGAATCGTGCCGGTATTTGGAACGCGGACACACAATTTGTTCTTTGTCCTCACTTGTGCAGTGTTGTCAGGTGCGCGTTGGTGAAATTGGTGAGTTGTGAGCGAACGGTAGGTGGAGCTCGTAAGGTTGTAAGCAAATGTCTCCTGTTTAATAATTGCATATCTACAAATGTCTCTAAGCACTATGGGACTGAGGTCATCAGTCCCTTAGAACTACTTAAACCTAACTAACCTAAGGACATCACACACATCCATGCCCAAGGCAGGATTCGAACCTACGACCATACCAGCAGCGCGGTTCTCGACTGAAGCGCCTAGAACCGCCGAGCGACAGCGGCCGGCTGCATATCTCCAGTTATACTCCATAAGCCGATATACAGTTAATGATTGTGGGTACGTCGTACCAGTTTCGCTTTGTCCCATATAGTAACGTGTGAACTAAAAGCGATATAATTGTGTGCTTCTCACAGAACGCAGTCCCAGTCTCGTATAAATATTAGAGCTTCTACGAGATATGTACGCTGGAAGAAACAGAATTATTACACGTTCCTCCTCGAATGCCGGGTCTATACTCGTACTTTAACCAGCACGTTACACGACAGCAACATCTCCAAAGATACCCATTTACGTCCATCTCTGTAGCACATTTTCTGCACTCTACGTTGACTGATTCACACAAGACAGCTCAGTCACTAAGAAAATTGATGTTCTAAGACTTGTGGTCTAACTAAGTTAGTGTGTATAGTGTGTGCGGCTTACAGGTGTGGCGAAATAAATAAAAAAATTAAATTTGTTAATTTTTTGAAAAGAGAAAAAATTATGGATATGGAACTGTAACTTTAGAATTTTTGACAGGCTTTTTTACGGACTGTATTGACCGGTTTGAATGCGGACAAATTCAGCGCTGCGTGAAATTTGCCTGTATAATTTACAGCTCCGATTAATTACATTTTCGAATTCTAAGTCATTGTTCATTTAATCACAGTTCTCACCTTAAACGTAGAATTAGTCCTTCTGCCACAATATTAATTCGTTAGTCGCCATCGATGTTCTTCTCTTTGTTGACCGTGTGTATCTTCCTAAGTCGGAATCGGTTTACTTCACGAAGACGGTGGAACGCAAGGAATACAATGCTACGTCGCTTTAAATAGTTCTCGTAAAACTTAGATACTTCTGATTACTTTTTATTCACAAGGCAATAAGACTAGCTCTGCTCGTCGCACAAACCGTAAATACTAACAAGATGGCTGCCTTTCCGCATACATCAAAAATTACGTCCATCCCCTACAAGGTAACAATCGAAAGTGTATCTTAACTCCTTCTTGAAGTATGAAACAAAAGAGAAGCCAATATGAACATTACAGAGATTATATTCTACATCCCTCTCAATTTAATCTTTGGCGCAGCCTTTAAGGTATTGTATGTCTCTGCGTCGGAATGTGTCATTACACAGGACACAGTTACTTACAATAGGTATCCAATCAGTCTCAAAGCGACGTGGAACTATAAATAAACACTGAGTTTTTTTTGACTGCACTAAATTTAGCATTATACATTTAACAGTGAAACTCTTATGTTCTGTAGCCGATCGTGCTGTAACAGATGCAGCAATAATGTTGTCAAATTAGCTTCCCATATAGTCTGAAGTGGAAACTTGGAGTATTTACAAAGATAGGGAGTGAGAAAAACGTACGACTTCCGTTAATGCTCGCTGTATATCGCAAAGAGTAATTCAACTACAAACCCGTAACGAGCACACCTACCTCGTTAACCAGTTTCGACGTGCGTAAATTTTACCTCCTTTGTTACTGTGTTAGGAAGGGAACGTCTGCATGAGTGGAAGTAATGGATACGCCATTTGTTGGCAAGTATAATTTTTTTGTCATGTAGATGCAGAAATTTATTTAACAGCTGGCAGACAGCAGTTCTACTAATGGATAATACGATTTCATACAGCGAAAAGTGCATTAGCTTACGAGATTTGCCAAATGTCAACGTGTCGTGCAACAACATAATCAAGAAATTCTATTAACTCTCAATGTTGAATATTGCTCCTATTGCAGACGGGATAAAATTAAAGATTATGTTTAAGCTAGCGTGCATGACGTATAACACTGGACAATAAGTTTGTGAGTTTATATTTAGAAAAATGTATTACTGATATAAAAATTACTGGCAAATTTGTGGAAAAGTAAACGAACAAAAAGTATAAGTTTGTTGTCGGCTTTGTTGGCATACTGCGTAATAACACTGACATTAATGCCAGTAGAATGCGATTTATCAGTAGCATCTATTTGCGGGGGAAGATTTATTTCTTATTACATTTTTGATGAAATTGTTCATTAATGATAAACATTTAACGATTTATATCGCAATAAAGAAGTAATAAAGGGTTTTCCTGAACGCCGTTTGTCTTGCTGCAGGCAACTACATCTCCAACAGAGCAACGTAGTCCGTGTAAACCTTTCGAATTCACATCGACCATGTGGGAGTGTCGAATGCCATCCTCACAAATCAGAAGAGCAGCTGTTCTACCATCCACCACAAAGATCAACGCACGGCGCCAATCCAAATACTGCTTAAATAATATTTACACAAGCACGCAGATATTATTTGCCTGCGTTACGAAACAAAAATTATTTTTAGACAAATTGACACAATAAATTATTATCCTGTATCCTCTATGGCATTTCCAGCAAAATACTAAAAGCTTGTTCTCAACAGATAAGTAAGATTCTCAGCCACCTGTGTAATAGCTCTCTGGAACAGGGCATTTTCCCTGATAGACTGAAATATGCTATTGTTATACCTTTGCATAAAAAGGGGGATAGATCTGATGTCAACAATTACCGTCCAATCTCCCTTCTAACAGCTTTATCCAAAATTTTTGAGAAAGTGATGTATTCAAGAGTAGCTTCACATATCTGTAAAAATGAAGTACTAACAAAATGTCAGTTTGGTTTCCAGAAAGGTTTTTCAACAGAAAATGCCATATATGCTTTCACCAGTCAAATTTTGAATGATATGAATAACCGAACACCACCCATTGGGATTTTTTGTGATCTCTCAAAGGCTTTTGATTGTGTAAATCATGAAATTCTGCTAGACAAGCTCAAGTATTGTGGCATGAGTAGGACAGTGCACAAATGGTTTAATTCATACCTAACTGGAAGAGTGCAGAAAGTTGAAATAAGTAGTTCTCATAACATGCAAAGATCAGCACATTCCTCAAACTGGGGAACTATCAAGAATGGGGTTCCACAAGGGTCAGTCTTGGGTCCTTTGTTGTTCTTATTATATATTAATGACTTGCCATTCTATATTCATGAAGAGGCAAAGTTAGTTCTCTTTGCTGATGATACAAGTATAGTAATCACACCTGACAAACAAGAATTAACTGATGAAATTGTCAATACTGTCTTTCAGAAAATTACTAAGTGGTTCCTTGTAAACGGACTCTCACTGAATTTTGATAAGACACAGTACATACAGTTCCGTACAGTGAATGGTATGACGCCATTAATAAATATAGACCTTAATCAGAAGCATATAGCTAAGGTAGAATATTCAAAATTTTTAGGTGTGTCCATTGATGAGAGATTAAATTGGAAGAAACACATTGATGATCTGCTGAAACGTTTGAGTTCAGCTGCTTATGCAATGATGGTCATTGCAAATTTTGGTGATAAAAATCTTAGTAAATTAGCTTACTACGCCTATTTTCACTCATTGCTTTCATATGGCATCATATTTTGGGGTAATTCATCACTGAGGAATAAGGTATTTATTGCACAAAAGCGTGTAAACAGAATAATAGCTGGAGTCCACCCAAGATCATCCTGCAGACATTTATTTAAGGATCTAGGGATATTCACAGTAGCTTCTCAGTATATATACTCTCTTATGAAATTTGTTATTAACAACCAAACCCAATTCAAAAGTAATAGCAGTGTGCATAACTACAATACTAGGAGAAAGGATGATCTTCACTATTCAAGATTAAATCTAACTTTGGCACAGAAAGGGGTGAATTATACTGGCACTAAAGTGTTTGGTCACTTACCAAATAGTATCAAAAGTCTGACAGATAACCAACAAGTACTTAAGAAGAAATTAAAAGAATTTCTGAATGACAACTCCTTCTACTCCATAGAGGAATTTTTAGATATAAATTAAGGAAAAAAATATTAAAAAAATAAAAATAAAAATAAAAAAATAAAGAAAAACAAAAAACACAAAAAATAAAGTTGTTATATTAACTTAAGTATGTTGTTAAATTAACCTAATTATGTCATGTATTGGAATATTTGACTCGTGCCACATCATTACGAAATATCGTATTCATGATCCATGGAACTTGTATTAATCTAATCTAATCTAATCTAATCTAATGCTGAATTCGTAGGTTTCTGTAAGAAACATAACTCATTAAAGCTAGGAGGAGATAAAATGAAGTTTGATGTATATACGCAGAGTGAAGCGACTAAAGAAACTTTGTAGCATGGACAGGATTCGAATCCAAGTTGCCTGCTCACTTTTTTCCTCTTCTTTTATTGCTATTAATTTTTTCTACCAATGTTTTTTACAGTTTCTCAGTGCTTGAAATAAGAAAAACATCTTTCCTCTTAATTAACTTCTTTTCTCTATTAAAAAATTTTGATTGATTTGTTTTTGTATTTTCTGTTAGTTGGGCCCACAGTCAGCTGCAGGTTGTAGAAGAGAAGGTGGGTAGGAGTCGAATCCCGAGGCCCCGTGCACGACGCCTCCGCCTTCCTGCCGCCGTGGTGCTGCACCTTTACAATGTTCATATTAATTTTACTTATTTATTTCACTTTTTTGTGCATATATATACAGAAGAAAACAAATTAAAACTAGTCCACCAATCCAGAACTCTGGAAATCCCGCAAGGTGATACAGGATGGCAGGCAGCCGAGTTCTAGGTGTAGGTGGGTCATGCTTCATACCGAATCGGGCGGGCAGCTGCTACGTCGGGAAGACGCCAACACAGTGGAGGCGTGGTAAGAACGCTGTTAAGATGATTGCCAAAATACGCGCGATAATGGGAACTGCGCGCAACCGCTGCATGCTCAGTCTGCAAGTATTGCCTAACATCGAGGCACGAGTGAGGAGCATCTCCACATAGATGCAGAGAACTGCCTTAGACTCGGGGTCAATAAAAGGCGGCTGGACTCGAAGAGAACACGCAACCATTTGGCACCCCAACAACCAGACGGCCCAACGGTTACACAGTTGAATCAGTGATTATCATCGTCGACGTTACGACAGATGGCGCAGAGGGGAGAGTCCGCCAGTCTTATGGCATGGAGTCGCTCATTATTTGTTTATTTCCCACAGGCCGCATAATACCAAGTCGGTCTGATATTCGTCGGAGAGAAGCTGTGATGAACGTGCCGCCAAATCACAGTCCACCCCATCAATGGGAATTTGACTTCTACGACGTTACAGGCGACAACACGCAAGGAAATGACGTAGAAATCCTTCGCCCGCTGCAGGCGCTATCCACAATGAAGGTCGCGAGTTGTGAAACGTTGGCCTGATGTACCGACCGGGACCGGCGGAGAAAGGGGTACTGGAACAAGAACAGCAAGGAACTGGAGCATAATGAAGGCGTCGACACTGCCCCATTGTTTGTGCATCGTGGCCATGTAAAGTGCTTCCGCACAACAGCGGAAGTTTGTAACACCAAGCCCTTATGCGCGCGGAGGACGAATGAGTGTGTCACAGCCTACTTTGAAGATGGACCCCGGAATGACGCTTGAAAACAACGTGTTATCGTAATCGGCAGCGGTGGAATTTGCCCAATATGAACCAGTCTGGATGCTACATAGGAATTGAGGGAGGCAACACGCTGCAAAGGATCGAGGCGGCGTAGGGAGCTGTGGCTGTTGGTAATTCTCAAAACTTGACGATAGTTGACTCCGATGTATGGCGCTTTGACGACATAAATGTGAACCCAAGATAGCAGATATGTTGGTCACGTGGAAGGGGCCTCAGGTCTTCCGGGAGTAGCCCACGACCAATAGACAGTGCCGTGGCTTTGCGCGCATTCATCACACTTCTAGCCGCCCTCCCATGAGCCGTGGTGGTGTCGAGGATCCGTACGACCTCCTCCCGAGAACGAACCACCAACAGGAGGTCATCTGGGTATGCACGACATCGGAAGGTATAGCCGCGGTAAGGAGAATCCTGACAATTGCGTCGTCATCAGACTTATGAGCGGCTCCAGCGCCACTTCATAAAGGTGGGGGGCAGCCTTATCAGACAGACCGTAGTGTCGGTACCGGACCCGCCACACGTCCATTGACTTGGACCAACACCGAGCGAGGTGGCGCAGTGATTGAACACTGGACTCGCATTCGGGAAGACGACTGTTCAATCCCGCGTCCGGCCATCCTGATTTGGGTTTTCCTTGATTTCCCAAAATCGCTCCAGGCAAATGCCGGGATGGTTCCTTTCAAAGGGCACGGCCGACTTCCTTCCTCGTCCTTCCCTAATCCCATGAGGCCGATAATCTCGCTGTCTGGTCTCCGTCCCCAAAAAAAAACCCAACCCAACCTGCACCAACGAATGCGTGCCGAAGGACACTCATGAACCGGGCAAGGAAGCCCAACCGTTCTAAGACAGAGTATACGAAGACATGGCGCACCTTTTCAAACGCGCTGTCAAAATCTTCGGCAACAATCGCCGCCCGAAGTCTGCACGCGTCAGCGCAATCACGCACGACAGTCTGCAGTTGCTGTCTGGTAGTCTATTGTGCCACTTGGCGTAGTTTGCGGGCTGGAGAGGACACGTGGTAAGAGGGGTCTGCAGCGCGCCGCCAATAACCGCACAAAGGTCTTATAATCAGTATTAATATGATAGGACTGTAGTGACCCGTAGTAATTCCAGGTGTCGGTTACTGCTGAACAGGAACAATAATGCCCTCGACAAAAGCTGGCGGAGTCGCAGCTGCAGACGTAACCAGTTCATTACACATCTCGTTCATCGTGTAGACATGGGACTACAAAAGTATGATCAAATTCAGTAGAGTCCGTTGATGCCAGGTACTTGCACAATGCACCCCAGAAGACAGCAGTAGTGGCCACCTCGGTGGTGAAAGGTTCCATTAATGAAACCTCCTCAAGTGTGAGGGTGCGAGGAACGCCCTGGCGATAGGATCGTAGTCCAGGACGGTGGCATCATCGGAAAGGTAGGCTCGCCGATAGAAACTGGACTCCATCGCCGTGGCATCCATATGTTCAACGGCTGCCGACACTGCCAGATCGGCTGGTATTGTTCTTTCTTCGATAGGGGCTTCAGAAGCAGGAAAATATCGTTACGTCGAAGCGAAAGCCACTGAGGGCCGTTGTTCCACTGATGCACTGAAGTCGCCGTGCTGCACGATCTCAGACGCTAAAACGTTGATTTCCTCAACAAAAAAATGGTTCAAATGGCTCTGAGCACTATGGGACTTCTAAGGTCATCAGTCCCCTAGAACTTAGAACTACTTAAACCTAACTAACCTAAGGACATCACACACATCCATGCCCGAGGCAGGTTTCGAACTTGCGACCGTAGCGGTCGCGTGGTTCCAGACTGTAGCGCCTAGAACCGCTCGGCCACTCCGGCCGGCGATTTCCTCAACAGGTAGTGTATCATTTGGACAGGGCAAACCGTCCCGTTCCGACGTCGTACGGCGCCTCCTTTTGCGTCATTAAGGGTAGCCTTGTTTATCCAGTTGACCGTCCGTGTCCGTTGACGGGAGGGAGTCGGTACAGTTGGGATAACCAGATAGTCGACCAAGAGGTCATGTCCGTTATAAGCGTCATCCACAGGCGCAGCCGGAGCAACCACCGAAACTGAGGACATGGCTGAATTCACGTCGTCTGTCACCTCGTCGCAACCGACTCAGGAAGGAACGGAACGCCGCGTGGGATTAGCCGAGCGGTCTCAGACGCTGCAGTCATAGACAGTGTGGTTAGTCCCGGCGGAGGTTCGAGTCCTCCCTCGGGCATGGGTTTGTGTTTTTGTACTTAGGATAATTTAGGTTAAGTAGTGTGTAAGCTTAGGGAATGCTGATCTTAGCAGTAAGTCCCATAAGATTTCACACACATTTGAATATTTTGAACAAGGAACGGAACACTATCCATAAGCTGGTCACGCGATTCCGAGAGCCGCCGGGCGGCCGGCGGCGACTTAAGCGGCGACACATACGTGATCGGAAGTACCGTATAACGACGAGGGACGTGCCACTCCTCAACGTGGTAGCTGCGGTATCTGTCGCTGCAGATCTGATGTGTCCCTCTTTTCCACACGCAGAACAAGTACGCGGCTGTCCGTCGTATATGATTACGGACCGACATCTACTGATGGTCAGATAAGACGGAACATGGCTACGCAGGTCAATCGTCATCTGACACGGTATCTGGGGCAGCGGACCCAGCGCTCTGCCTTATGATCGTGAACAGCACCGTATGGCCGGAAAGCCTGTATGAAGTCCTCTGCAGGTACCTCGAATGACAGTTCGAATACTCGAATAGTTCGAACGCCTAATCCTGCATATTCTGCTTTGACCACGCCGATGTTACCATCAGCGCGACGGAAACGGAGTCCCTGTTTGGTCGCATTTCAAAACGCTCTATGACGCCTCGTTATTGATCATTGTAACGCAAACGGTGTTGCTGAGAATCGAGGGATGGATAGAAGAAGTTCCGATGGCGGGATCCTCGCTTCCCCAAGGAGAAAGCGTTCCACATCTACGGCTTTCGGTCGTGCAAATTCCAGTCAAAAGTTGAAATATAATATCGATTTCCTTAACTTATTTGCCACGATCTCAGTGCGCGAAGCCCGAGCGCAGACTAAGTCGTAGTGTAAACAAACAGGAGCTCACACACTCCGCAGGTGGAAGTACGGCACGTCCTTCCCGGGCGGCCGCTAAAGCCAGACTCGCTAGACATGTGCGCTAAGCACTACGCCACCGTGCTATATTGGCTTTGCGCAACTGCACGGAATACGCTAGGACGCCTCCCTGCTCAACCCAAATTCCCATTCTCACCTCAGACTACTTGGTATTTCCCCTAAACTCGAACAGTATTGCAGAGGCTCTCCAACTGTACGGGAACAGCACCTCAGCATCGAACGAAACGAGGGACTCAGGAATACGTGCTTTAATCAAATGATACCATATGGTCCCAAAGATCTGTTCAGGTCTCAGACATCTATCTAACTGAGGTCTCTGGAACCATATAGTTTCATTTGATAAAAGGACGTTTGTTAATTTACAAAACAATGTTTCCACACACTCCTTTTGATTTATTGTAAAACAAATATCTTTTAGTTTGAAACAGAAAGCAATTAACACTCATTTTCTCATAGGACAGCTTGTTTCGAAGATATTGCGATCCTTCCGATTTATATGGAAAGGCCATATACGGGGTGAAAAGTATTTAAACCGACAAACAGTGGGAGGTTGTAGGGGACATCAAAACGAATATTTTTCCCTAATGTCATTTTTCCCTATGAGGAGTATTTCAACCGGTAGAGGAAGATTTCTCTGGCGACTAATTAAACCAACAACGCTTTTCCAATTTTTTATGGCCAAGAGACAACACATTAACGCAACCCAATTTCAATTACAGTAAACTTTCAAAAATGCCTCCATTGACACCGTCGGATCATGTTCTGTCTGACACGGGCAAAAACCCCAGGAGTATCCTGAATTGTTCCTGCTGCTGCTACTATCCGGGCAACCAGATCCTCTTATGATGCAACAGGAGTTGCGTAAACAAGGTTGTGCATCTCTCCCCACACAAAAAAGTCCAGAGGGGATATATCTGGGGATCGAGCAGGCCATGATACAGGACCATCTCTGCCACTCCACTTTTCTGCGAACTGTCGGTCCAGGAATCGACGCACAGGACGACTGAAATGTGCCGGCGCCCCGTCATGTTGGAACCAGATGCGTTGTCTTGTAGGGAGCGGGACGTCTTCCAGATATTCTGGCAATGCTCTGGCGAGAAAATTATAATAGTGCCTGCCATTTTATAGCCTAGGTAGCAGATACGGCCCAATTAAACAGTCCCCAACAACACCGACCAACACATTAACGAAGAAACACACTTGATGAGCGCTAGTAACTATGGCATGTGGGTTATCCCCACTCCAAACATGCGAATTGTGCATGTTGAAGACTCCATCACCCCCGAACGTTGCTTCATCGGTAAAAAACACAGAGGATGGAAATGTAGGATGCATTTCACACTGTTCCAGGTACCACTGCGAAAACTGTGCTGTGGGTGGATAATCAACTGGTTCCAGGTTGTGGACACGCTGTAAGTGAAATAGACGTAACAATTGCTCTCGAAGGACTGTTCTTACATTCGTCTGATTCGTCCCCGTGTTACGTGCAGTTGCACGAGTGCTGATTAAAGAATCCCGTTCCACATGCTGCAAGACAGCTTCCTCAAATTGCAGCGTTCTTACCGAGCGACGGCGTCCCTGTCCAGGTAATCTACTAAATGACCCGGTCTCTGCAAACGTTGGTACACAGCGGCAAAGGTCGTATGATAGGGGATACGGTGATTAGGATATTGTTGTTGATAAACCTGCTATGCAGCTCGTCCGTTGTGGTGCGCTACGTAGTACGCACCAACCATACCAGTGTACTCACTCCAGGTGTATCGCTCCATTAGTAATCAGAGACAATGCACTACTACATTGGTGGATAGCAGTTGCCTACAACTGAAGAGCGTAATACGCACTTTAACAACTGAAGATCGTAATACGGCCTCTAACAACTGAAGAGCGTAATACGGCCTCCACCGGTTTAAATAATCCTCATAGGAAAAAATGACATTAGGCAAAAATATTTGTTTTGATGTCCCCTACAACCTTCCAGTTTGTCGGTTTAAATACTTTTCACCCTGTACTTCAACTACGCTAAGAGATTGTCACAAAAATTCCTGCGTTGGCTACGCTTTGTTTCGTTGCTGGATTCAAGCTGTTTGTGACAGCTTTTGTTAATATGCTGGCATTCGACGATCTTCGTTCTGAAGATGATGACTCCACACTATTTATCCGTCTATTTTAGTAGACGTTCCTACTATTATTTTACCTGTTTTGCCGTCGAAACTTTAATACTGCAGGCTTCCGATGACAAGGTGTGCACACCGAGAACACGCAACTCGTAATTAACTACGGAGCGTTATTGCGCATACACTGTCCGGCTACGTAGTGACCACAAAACCGTAATTGTCCTGGTTAGTTCAAAGTATATTCACAGTAATCACAGTCCTAGTACTGTTCATATTTATAAAAATGGTTCAAATGGCTCTGAGCACTATGGGACTTAACAGCTGAGGTGATCAGTCCCCTAGACTTAGAACTACTTGGACCTAACTAACCTAAGGACATCACACACATCCATGCCCGAGGCAGGATTCGAACCTGCGACCGTGGCAGCAGCGCGGTTCCGGACTAAAGCTCGTAGAACCGCTCGGCCACAAGGGCCGGGTCATATTTATAAAGTTCACACGTTCTTTAAAGTGCAAATATTTGATTGTTGTCTATAATGTTCGTAAAGCAGAACTTGTGTATTTATAACACAACTCTCAAATTATTCACTTTTTCCCCGGTTAATAAACTAAGGTCTTGACAGTCAAATATCCCAAGAGGCTCTGGAAAGGAGCAACAGCGCTCGCTATTGTATATATTTGTGTGGGAGTTTCCAGTTCCGGATTAGGCCTGCTCCAACTGGCCGACTGGTGCCTATAAAGCAGTAAGAGGAGTAAAAAATGAAATGAGCGTTTGGCGTCATTGGCCAGGAGGCCCCTTGCGGCGCAGGTGCGGCCGCCTTGTTGCAGGTTTTATTACATTCGACGCCACATTGGGCGACCTGATCGCCGGATGGGGATGAAATGATGATGAAGACAACACAACACACAGTCCCTGGGCCGAGAAAATCTCCGACCCAGCCGGGAATCGAACCGGGGCCCGTTGGATGGCAATCCGTCACGCTGACTACTCAGCTGTCGGGGCGGACTTAAGAGGATTGATCCTTGATCAACGTATCGCCAATTCATCCAGCCGTAATTGCCAGTCAGGTGAATGTTGATTATGCTGTTGCGTCTTTATTCAAGAAGCTCCTCGTTTGACCTCACAGGGGCTGAGTGTACTCTGTACTACACCTCCCTATCTCATAATAAATCTGAGAAGCTACCAGGAATCGAACTCGGGTCCTTCCGCCACGAAGACAGCATTTAGCTACTTGTTTTGCCTACGTATAACAGAGAACACTATCGGCTAAACACCTTGCCAAAGACATCTGTCAGATAAAGGCCACACCCACTGACCACCTTAACCAACAGCCTGATTGGTAAACGTGAGATGTAGCATGCTAGCAAAATTGTCCCGATAACGGGGTAATTGCGAGGCGCCCACAATATACGGTAAGCATGTACCGATGAAACTTGAAAAGGTCGTCCTTCCCCGACACACACAGACACACACACACACACACACACACACACACACACACACACCAGCAATAACAAAATGTACTAAATGAGCAGTTAACCACTTCGTGGAACTAGTTTTCGACTTGGAAAAGAAGGAGGAATCCAGTTGCATGATAATGTCGATGATGCAAGCAGTGACAAAAGTCCTGGTGAATAAAACAAGTTGATTCCGCATCCAGAACCAGTTCGCCAGTTGATCACTGCAGGTAAATCTATTTGGAAACGTGTCCAAGGAACCACACGACAACATGAAACCATGTCACTAAGTCCAGTTCGGTGTACCAATAGGATGCCACTTCCATCGTGTGTAACAGAAGATTGATGTTAGTTGATACAACCTTCAAATGGTTCAAATGGCTCCGAGCAGTATGGGACTTAACATCTGAGGTCATCAGTTCTCTGGAACATAGAACTACTTAAACCTAACCAACCTAAGACCATCACACACATCCATGCCCGAGGCAGGATTCGAACCTGCGACCGTAGCGGTCGCGCGGTTCCAGACTGAAGCGCCTAGGATCGCTCGGCCACAACGGCCGCCGATACAACCTTCCAACGAACACGCGACGACAACAGTTCACCTGCATTCGAGCAGATCACTGCTTCCAACAAGCATGCAGGCATTCTTTCATGATCACTTGGCGCCTCCTCCAGATAGCTCACCACAATATAAAATTCTTGAACGTGACGCAATTTGAAATGAATGCGACCTACGTCAGCAGGCGAAGCAAGACTGACAGGATGTACACGAGTGAAGAGTCGTGATGTGATAGTATGCAGTTCATGCTAACAATCAGTATCGTGGCCGAACATACAATGCAGAAGCTTTGCGTGTGATATCAGAGAGAGAGACCCCCTTCCGTGCGATTTCGTCACAATCTTTTAGCGAAGTTTAAATATGTGGCCTTTCCATATAAATCGGCAAGACAGCTGCCGTAGTATCTTCGCGGCCATTCTGGGAGGGCGAAAGATAAGCGCGTTATAATATGCCTTACACAAAATATAGGAATCCAATATTTATACTTTCAGCAAAATGGTAAGCGGGGGTCGTTCATGTACCAGGACGGCTCCCTGAACAGATTTCCAACTCAAAGCAGCCATCTTCAATGGATAACGGTCAGTGACAACCCCTAAAGATGTATGCCGATCCACAAAAAGCATCCAAGAAAGGACAGCGTCCTTGAAACCGCTTAGGATGAGGAAATTGCATTTGTCTTCATTGAGCGAGAGTCTGAAGTACGGCACAAACGACAGCGACAGTCGTCCATTGCCCACCACTGACGCTGCAATGTCCTTGTACAAGTTACAAAGAAAGACGCGTGCAGGAACGGTGAAGCCAACGATCTCCAACAGGCAATCCATTTACGCGTGACTAATGCGATCAAATGTCTTAGAAAAATCTAATAAGGGAAAAGCACAATGAATAGATGTAACAGCCGCCACCGCAACCACATCCATATATTGTGACACCACAGCAAAAATTGTACGGCTACGGTGGCAACATTGTTTGCCAATCACGCAACCAAGTAATAAGGCCAATCCGTTGTTCACAGCCCGTGAAACAATTTTTTAGTCAAAACTGAGTAGCGCGGGGGGACGAAAACCAGCTCCTGTTAAACGAACATGATGCTTCGGAATTAGAACAATTTTCAGCACGTTTAAGCTCACAGGCACAGCTCTCCCCCCGCAAAATCTCGTTTAAAATGAAAGCAAAAGTAGAACCCAACATACGCTGAAAATGTAAATAAAATTCTTCCCGAAGGCCTTCCGGTCCATGGGATTTATGGAGTGGGGTATCAGCCAGAAAATCAGACATTTCGTTCTCTTGAAAATCCTCTAAAAACTCAGCAATCCGCTCAGGCATAATCATCTTACAGAGAGTAGCGAAACTAGCATCGGAAGGGTGGCCCACGATGTCATGTGCAGCATGTGAAGCTTTCGGGCTTTCAAATAAAAGCAATGAGATGACGAGTGACCCTCAAATACGTACCCTCCGACTCAGAGTTGAAATATTAAAAGTTATGGCTGGTTTCGTTGTCTAGGGGCTGGGATACGTAGTTGCCGCATTACAAGCCAAATACTGCTGAGTCTACAGTATACAATATGAATATACACATGAATCGAATGGTCGAAGGTTCCTATCACTCGGCAATAGAGAATGTAACGTAGAAATTTATAAATGAAAGATTGCAGTTAAATAAATTATGCAGGTAATATCTTAACGACTTTAAATGATGAGTACGATAGAAGAAGTACTTTTGAGAATGCGGTATATTTCCGTAAACACTTACTGGTGTCGATGGTCCAGCAATTAAATAAAATATAATTTGAATAACAGGGAAACAATAGATTCCTACTGCATGTAATTGATTATGAACAACATAGCTCGCTAGATATTCACTTCTAAACGCACACTATGTCTTCACTGTAGAAGTCACGGAAATCTCACAAGTGCACAAGTCGACACTGCGAAGTATTTCTATCTGCCGCGACCACGCGCAAACCGCTCCACACTCTCCAAGTCTCTGCCGCGACCCTGCGTCCGTCGCGCCGTACTGCCCCGGACTCTGCCGTGTCCTCTCCCGTCCCTGGCGCCGCACCGTTCAGCGCTCCTCATGTTCTCTCTCGAAACGATGCTCTTCTCCCACTTCCATCCAGTCTCCCCATTCACAGCGCTGTGATTGGCTAGAGTGCTCCCGCCATGTCTTCAAGCCAAGGTACATTCAGAAACATAATGAAACACTTTAGAAATACTGGATATTTACATTTAAATTACTTGAAATTGAATAAATATTCCTATGGCTTGACCATAAACACGCTCTAACACACGTTATTAAATAAGTAAACAACTTAAATAGACATATATAAAAGGAATAGCAAGAAAAGCCGCGCGGTATTACCCGAGCGGTCTAAGCGCTGCAGTCACGGGCTCTGCGGCTGATCCCGGCGGAGGTTCGAGTCCTCCCTCGGGCATGGGTGTGTGTGTTTGTCCTAAGGATAATTTAGGTTAAGTAGTGTGTAAGCTTAGGGACTGATGACCTTAGCAGTTAAGTCCCATAAGGTTTCACACACATTTTTTTTTTTGGATTCCACATCATTGAGGACAAATTGACTTAGGATCTGTGAAATGAAAATTAGCTTTTTTTAATATATTATATGTTGTTGTTTTGTGCCACATTCTACATCCTTGACGACCTTTCATCGTGAATCTGTGGAACAATATTATATCTAATCTAATTTAAGGGACCGACACGTCATTCACCATAAGTGACTTACAGGGGAAAAAAACCATAAGCAAAACGGGATTGCCATTCTGGACACCGATTCCGCGTGGATCGTTAGTTCGCAGTAGACATTTGAAAATTTGAACAATAGCAAGAAAAAGTAGGCCAGTAGCCTAACGTCTCTGTGTTTTCTAAAGCGCAGTAAATAATTGACCAATTTCTTCATGAGTAGCAAATATCGGATATAAACAAAGACATAGATGATGCTGTTACCGTTTTTTCGTGTAACTGTGGAGTAGTTATGGCCTGACGCGATCGATAGTAATTGGCCACTTTGGCCTCAAATAACTCATGTATTATTCGAGTCAAATGGCTCTGAGCACTATGGGACTCAACTGCTGTGGTCATAAGTCCCCTAGAACTTAGAACTACTTAAACCTAACTAACCTAAGGACAGCACACAACACCCAGCCATCACGAGGCAGAGAAAATCCCTGACCCCGCCGGGAATCGAACCCGGGAACCCGGGCGTGGAAAGCGAGAACGCTACCGCACGACCACGAGATGCGGGCATTCGAGTCAGATGCCTGTAATTCATACCAACTTAGGTTTACATTAATAGCTTTCTAAAGACATGTCGATCGACGAAATCGGATGAACCGTTTAGATTTTGTAAATTCGTTGCTGGGTGTTACTTGTATAATTTATTGTCAGGTACTAAACTTTGAACTAATAAAGGTATTGAAAATCTGATTACACCATCAGAATCGTCATGCAAATAATGGTGATGTACATGTATCTTTTTGAGGTATCATGATTCATCTGGCTACTATTAATTTCTATACGAAGTGTAAAATATCTGCCGTGACGGTTTCACAAAGTCCGCCATCTTTGGCACTCTCGGCATACAAGTCTCTTTCATTGACAAAGGGTCACCAAGGAATTTGCAGCCACGTGCTTGGCCTGTACCACATGCTGGGGCTAGCCCTCTTGTCCGGCTAACGTTCGGCACCACGTGTTTGCCCGGATTGCCACACCAACTCCGAACAGAATATTTCCAGGGCGCCACAACTCGCCCGTTACTTCACAAGCTTGAGTCACTTCACCTTCAGTATCCTATTTACTACCACCATGTGCGGTGAGGAAGGTAATAAGAGATTGACGACAACGAGTGTGATGGCGAAGAACGTGATACGAGGATGTCAGTTCCTTGGCAGCGAGAGAACGTGGTTTAGGCATTACCTTCAAACCTACCATCTATTGCTTCTTAATCAGCAGCAACTTCGACTTGATCGACGGAACGTCAGCGATTCTTACAGGGGCATAACCAGCTCGTTCACATGATTCACGAAGAATTGTGTGGTAAAACTCACAATGTTCCGAAAGTCTCCCGCCCTTGCAGCACAACGACATATTAGCGTTTTTCGGATTCGTGGCTTTGAATACTCAGACCACCATCCCAACAAGGATGGGTAACGCACTACCGAGCGGAGGCAAAACACCTACGCAGCACCGATGACGACATCAAGAGACTCATCAGCAAAATCGGAAAGGCTGAGCATCCACTGAGCACGTCAATATTCCATGAATTATAGGGCGAAGTTGACAGTCGCTGCAACAGCACAATGATCAGTAAAAGGCGCTGGAATTACGTCGAATCTGATGACACAAAACATAGAACAAATAAAATTTGTCAAATCCGCTACTAGACGTTTCACCAAAAATCTTGGATTTCATCAACGTTGGAAACTTACGTTCGCAACTGTCCCTCAGACAAGTCGTACGAACCAGTTCAAAGAGATCTCGACTAAAATTAGAATGAAGGGACTGGTCAAGGGGATGCAAAAATGGTTCAAATGGTTCTGAGCACTATGGGACTTAACTTCTGAGGTCATCAGTCCGCTAGAACTTAGAACTACTTAAACCTAACTAACCTAAGGACATCACACACATTCATGCCCGAGGCAGGATTCGAACCTGCGACCGTAGCGGTCGCGCGGTTCCAGACTGTAGCGCCTAGAACCGCTCGGCAACCACGGCCGGCAAAGGGGATGCAACAAGCAGTTCAAGTCAGCAACCAGCAGAACATTACGAGGATTCTTACACTAAGATTAGGGACATCCTCTGTGTATCATTTCGAGCGTGCCACCGTTTGACCTGTGCCAGTCAGTTCATAAAGCACAACCAGCGTAAGGCAAAAAATACAACCAATCCTGCAGCCGGAATCGAGATGTTAGTGATTGGAATACCTTCGCGAAAAAACAGAGCAGTACACGCCGAATCTTCAGTTCAGATGCTACGTTAAAAAAGTTAGAAACCAGGGGAGAGGAAAGATGCAAACAATAATTCCTGAAATAATATAATGCCTGCACTAGAACCATAAATAAACAGACAGAGAACAACAAGATTTAACTCATATTCAATGCGACTGACATTTAGAGAACATGTGAGTCATCTACGAAAGGAAGATGAAAGTCCATCTTTGCCAGATTCCGACCATCAATCCATTTCCAAGTCCACAGACGAGTCCGAGGGAGGGGGGCTAGTCCAACACCCTGCAGAACCCTTGCACCGTGATTTCTTACGCGAGGCATCTGGAACCGGTTGGACACGCTGTGTACGGCGGCCGTGAGGCAAAATCTCTTCAGCAGCCCGAAGAATAGGGGGATCAAGCGCAAGATCTGGATCCACCCGCTCTGGAATTGGAAAAGTAACCTGCTCCTCAGGGAGGGCATCCGGCATGACAGGCAGGACTGAACAACAGGCGCAGCAGGCGGCAACACTGAAACAAGTTGGGGTAACTCCTGCAGTACAAGATTCTACGGCGGAAGCTCCGGCAAGGAGACAAGAAGGCGTCGCTGTTGGTCAGACTGCGGTATTTGGGGGGAGGGAGGGAGAGAGGTCGCGGCGAGGGTGTCAAAGCCGCCACAAACGATCCCTGACGCGACTCCATAAGATCCACGCCAGAGACCGAACGAACGCTAGAATCTGTCGGCCCCACAGCTTCCACAGGAAACGGGAGGCCACTATGCTATTTGATCAACAAGATGCAAGATAAGGTAACACGAGGGGAGCCCACGACGTCATTTATGTTGGAGCACTTGAGCTTTAGCACGGGGAGCAGACGGAGCAGAATCCGCCTTCGGTTTTAAGGGGAGAAAACTCAGACTGTGCATTGCCACTAGAATCAGCACCAGGCTTGACGAGATTTACTAGCGTCAATTCATGTCATCGGTGAAGAGAATTTCTGAGAACAAAGACCTGCTTTCGAAAATTGAGACGTTGATGACCGCTCTCATTACATAAGAAGCATAGTCCCACCTAACCACTATGAGTAACAATGTCTCGATAACCACAAATATGAATATGTGACGGGAATTCCTGTTTTTGTACATCTCGACAGAACATTTAACACTGTAGCATTGCAGGCATTTTGACTCGACCAGCGTTCCCAGCAATTGCCCTTAACATCACCAATCCACCAATCCACGCAACACGTTCTTAAGATATTGGTCATCTACTTTCGGCGGCAAGTTGAAAAGCCGTACATTGATATATTTAACATCAGCATTGGAAAGGACCACAACAGTAACTGACCACTCTCTATGATGGAAAGAAACCTGACTTAAAGCTCAATGTTAAAACTGCGGTGTGAATCTGACCTGAAGTAACACCAGACGTTTCCATTAACCTATCATGAATTTCGATTTAATTTGGCTGGACATCTCGGGTACACTTGTCAAAAGCAAAACTAACAGCTCCTTTACGTCGTATAAACTTGGACATGTTGACAACGAAGTGCTTGGAACCGCTGCCAAAATCCCACTTAAACTGACACAAAAGACGATGTTGTTGTGGTGGTCTTCAGTCCAGAGACTGGTTTTAATGCAGCTCTCCATGCTACTCTATCCTGTGCAAGCTTCTTCATCTCCCAGTACCTACTGCAACCTACATCCTTCTGAATCTGCTTAGTGTATTGATCTCTTGGTCTCCCTCTACGATTTTTACCCTCCGCGCTGCCCTCCAATGCTAAATTTGTGATCCCTTGATGCCTCAAAACATGTCCTACCAACCGATTCCTTCTTCTAGTCAACTTGTGCCACAAACTTCTCTTCTCCCCAATCCTATTCAATACCTCCTCATTAGTTATGTAAGCTACCCACCTTAACTTCAGCATTCTTCTGTAGCACCACATTTCGAAAGCTTCTATTCTCTTCTTGTCCAAACTGGTTATCGTCCATGTTTCACTTCCATACATGGCTACACTCCATACAAATACTTTCAGAAACGACTTCCTGACACTTAAATCTATACTCGATGTTAACAAATTTCTCTTCTTCAGAAACGATTTCCTTGCCATTGCCAGTCTACATTTTATATCCTCTCTACTTCGACCATAATCAGTTATTTTACTCCCTAAATAGCAAAACTCCTTTACTACTTTAAGTGTCTCATTTCCTAATCTAATCCCCTCAGCATCACCCGATTTAATTTGACTACATTCCATTATCCTCGTTTTGCTTTCGTTGATGTTCATCTTATATCCTCCTTTCAAGACACTGTCCATTCCGTTCAACTGCTCTTCCAAGTCCTTAGCTGTCTCTGACAGAATTACAATGTCATCGGCGAACCTCAAAGTTTTTACTTCTTCTCCATGAATTTTAATACCTACTCCGAATTTTTCTTTTGTTTCCTTTACTGCTTGCTCAATATACAGATTGAATAACATCGGGGAGAGGCTACAACCCTGTCTCACTCCTTTCCCAACCACTGCTTCCCTTTCATGCCCCACGACTCTTATAACTGCCATCTGGTTTCTGTACAAATTGTAAATAGCCTTTCGCTCCCTGTATTTTACCCCTGCCACCTTCAGAATTTGAAAGAGAGTATTCCAGTTAACGTTGTCAAAAGCTTTCTCTAAGTCTACAAATGCTAGAAACTGCCTTTTCTTAATCTTTCTTCTAAGATAAGTCGTAAGGTTAGTATTGCCTCACGTGTTCCAACATTTCTACGGAATCCAAACTGATCTTCCCCGAGGTCCGCTTCTACCAGTTTTTCCATTCGTCTGTAAAGAATTCGCGTTAGTATTTTGCAGCTGTGACTTATTAAACTGATAGTTCGGTAATTTTCACATCCGACAACACCTGCTTTCTTTGGGATTGGAATTATTATATTCTTCTTGAAGTCTGTGGGTATTTCGCCTGTCTCATACATCTTGCTCACCAGATGGTAGAGTTTTGTCATGACTGGCTCTCCCAAGGCCATCAGTAGTTCTAATGGAATGTTGTCTACTCCCGGGGCCTTGTTTCGACTCAGGTCTTTCAGTGCTCTGTCAAACTCTTCACGCAGTATCTTATCTCCCATTTCATCTTCATCTACATCCTCTTCCATTTCCATAATACTGTCCTCAAGTACATCGCCCTTGTATAAACCCTAACGATACAACGACGAATAAAAAAGTTAGATACAACCGCGTAAACAACCAACTGCTACGAGTCGAAACGTTGCGGCAGAGAAGAACAGTAAACTCGTCCAGCCTGTGTGGTACTCCAAGAAGAACTGTCCACTTAGACTATCCGTGCACGCTGCCTGGACGGACCCCGAACCTCCACATGTCACTCTATCTACATCCTTATATTATATTCCACTAAATTCTTCACTTAATGCTCGCACCATTACTTCGATCCCGCTACAGGGAGAATGAGACAACGAGGAACCGGGACCAATGTTGTCGTCGTATGCCCGATTAGATGTGCAATTATGAAACAGACACTGCTGACGATCCACAGCTGTACAAAATATTTTCGGAATGTATTCGTTGACTGCGGTGCCTTGACATTAGCCATTTTAGGTACAGATACACTACTCATTAGTGACATATAAAAATTTGTACCGGGCCAGAACACTAAACCGGATTTCCTACTTATCATGAACGGTCGCTTTAACCCCTTCAGCTGTCTGTGAACGCTTCCTGTTGGGGGAATACAAGGAATGTTGCGAGCAATAGGTGATGAATTTAGTGGACTACGATCTCAGGATTTACACAGTATGACATATGGTACCTTGGCTTGGTCTGAAGAGCGTTCATGTATAGCGGAAGTAGTTAGCCAGACTGCACGTGATAAGAGGGAAATCCGGGTTCGACTCGAGGTGTGTGACAAATTTTCATGTGTCACTACTGGGTAGTACCTAACACAGCTGATGTCTAGGAATCCGCAGTCAGCGAATGAATTTCGAAAGTACAGCTGTGGTTCGTCAATAGTGACCTTTCCAGACTTGCAAGTAAGTATAAAAATTATTTCTTGTTTTGGTTGACAGCAAAGCAGAAACAGAGGTAATTTAAAAGTACGAGGGGCGTTCAGAAAGTACGCTCCGATCGGTCGCGAAATGGAAACGACTATGAAAATCCGATAAAACTTTGCACAGATGTGTTGGGTAGTGTCTCTAGTATAAACCCAGTTAGCATCACGTCGCTCTTCTCATTTCTGAGCTCGCAGTGAGTGCGTAAAGATGTCTAGAAAATAGTGTCTGCCGCCAAGTACGAGGGCCTGGTGAGAAATTTCGCCTGAAGCTATGCAGCTAACATTACATAACTGTCGTGCTGTTTCTTCTTCAAGACAATTCTCAGCCGCATTCTGCAGGGGAAATGAAGATGCTCCTGCATCGTTTTCAAATGGAAATGTGAGATTACCCACAATACAGTCCGCAATTGTCTCCCCCTGAGTTTCATCTCTGGTCACATGAACCGCTGTCTTTGAAGACAACATTTTGACACAGACAACGAGGTGTAGGCCAGCGCGGAGAATTGGCGGAAAGCACTGGCGGCTGCCTTCTATGATGAGGCTATTGAAAAGTTGGTACAACGCTATGACAAAAGTCTAAGTCAGAACGGCGACTACGTAGAGAAGTAGCTGAAAGGTGTAGCTAATTGTTACTAGTAAAACATTTCTGATGTTCACTGTGGTTGGCAATCAATCGGAGCTTACTTTCTGAACAGGCCTCGTATCTTTTGTACTCTTCTGTGTATTCGATTGTTGAAGTGTTGATAAGAAGTTCTGCGGTGGGAATAACAGTCCCCAGGATCGCGTTGGAACCCACGTGTTCGCTACCGTCCAGCGCGCCTTTGTATACCGCAATATAGGCCAGCAGCTATACGAATCGATCGACCCACGCGACACAGCAACAGATATCGCCAGCATCCATTTGCCGTGGAATGCGTCAGCAGGGTGCATACGGCGGCGATTCTCGTCTGTTGTTTCCTGAGAAACTGAAACGTTACATTAGTGCACCGAAGAGCGATCTAACGCTTTATACGAAGTGTGTCCACGAGAGATGGTCATGACATTCTAATCATTACCTCGAAAAAAAAAAGCGGTATGTATGAGACTTATTGAGTGTGTGAGTCGTTCCCTACATCTTCAGCCTTCAGTGAAATACGTTCAAGAATGGATAGTTTGGTGGAAACTTCGATTGTAGAAGTCTTCGTTTTGGCTATTGAGGATACGTTCCACTTCTAAAATCATCTCTTCGTCGCTCTGGAAATGCCTGAGATGCAATGATTTCTTCATCTTAAGAAAGAAGAAAAATCACAGGATGAAATGTCAGGAGAATACAGGTGATGAGGAAAAATTTGACAGCCCAAGGAAGCAGCGTGCACTGTGCGGGAGGGGCCAGGACGTAATCGTGGATCAAAAACATCTTACTGTGAGTATTCATCTTGATAGACTTCTGTAACCTTACCCAGGAATATTGGCACTAATGCTAGTACTCCCAAAAGCCACTCAGCATGATTGGGTTTTACCGCGGTGGTGAAATGTTTCCACTGCTTGCCTTGCTCGTGGTCATACCGACATATACGCACATGTATACTCATATAGGTTTTATTTTGGAGGAGACGTCCACTTTGTGAACATATTCTGTAGGTGCACAAATTTGTGACACATGTGTGTATCGAATACCCACTGTTGTCCTCAGTTATTTTGTAGTTCCATTAGAATACAATAAATTTTAGGACTGTTCTTTGTAAGATTGTGTGTAATACAGCATGGGTAAAATGAAGCTGGTCCGGACAAGATTTACAGTAAGACTGATGAAGGATTGACCCTAGTTAATGAACATCACAGAAGTTGCAGGAAACTGGCAAACGTTTACGCTATTTTGTTGCTTGCATTACAGAGTTTGCTGGAGATTTGGTCAAAACACTTTCAGTCTTACTCTGTCCAGTCGTATATGGTTACAAATAGTTTCCCACCTACTGTGCTTCGCATAACTCTCGACGATGATCACACGCTTCTTTTCCATGAGCGTCATTTTGTGTTGAATTCACCTGGTGAGCCAGCAGTGTTCTCGGCACAGAGCATGTGAGAGGTGTACATGCAGAGACATGAGACTGTGTCACAGTATTCTCTTAGTTAAACAGGAATTATGTGGTATTGATTACACAGCCAACCAATCGATAATGTCATATCTAACCAAAAGAATGCAGAAAGTTGTACTTAATAATTGAACCAATGTAGTCTGGGAACATTATTCTGACTGGAGAGAAATCACATATGGAGTTCCCCAAGCTCAGTCTTAGGTCCACTGTTCTGCCACATAGGAGGAATGCAACACAGTTTTTTCTAGGACAATTTCGATTGGGTGAAAATGCAGAACTTGTTGTGGGACATCATGGAACATTCTCACTTCAACCCTCCCCCCCCGCCCCCCATAGTTTCGTGAAGCTCCATTAGGTGGCGGCGCTATATGTAGCTTTCACAATGGCGTCTGTATCAGAGGTACATTCAGGCAGAGATCTATCACTGAGTTTCTGTCGGCGGAAAACCAGAGCATCATATATATTCATAGGCGCTTGCAGAATGTCTAGAGAAACCTGGCAAATGTGAATCGTGGGACGAGGCGCCTGTCTTCATCGAAACCATGTGACGCAAACTTGGCCGGAGTCCCGCGTGTCGGTCGGCCGCGCACACCTGTCAAATTGAAGTAACGACTGCGGCGTGTTCGCCGCCACAAAAATGCAAACGAACTTCTCCTTCTCCTTGACAACGCAATGCCTCACACAAGACTGCGTACCCAAGAAGTGGTCAAGGCCATCGCATTGAACGGAATTATGCCAAAAAAAGGATTTTATAGCCAACTTACTCTAAGGAAAAAGTTGCATTGCTTATTGGACGCCCATGGTATATGTAAACGATCTTGCATCTACTATACAAGAAGCAGAATTATTTCTTTTTGCAGGTGACACTAGAATTGCAGTCAATCCAAAAATACATACAACAACAGAAGAAATGGTAATCTTGTTCTTAAAAAGTATGAGGGACTGTTTTTATGCGAATGGTCTCACCCTCAGTATTAAAAAGACACAACATATTGAGTTGCGCTCATCTGTGGGTATTACACCAATGATAAGTGTTGTTGTTGTTGTTGTTGTTGTGGTCTTTAGTCCTGAGACTGGATTGATGCAGCTCTCCATGCTACTCTATCCTGTGCAAGCTTCTTCATCTCCCAGTACCTACTGCAACCTACATCCTTCTGAATCTGCTTAGTGTATTCATCTCTTGGTCCCCCTCTACGATTTTTACCCTCCACTCTGCCCTCCAATACTAAATTTGTGATCCCTTGATGCCTCAAAACATGTCCTACCAACCGATCCCTTCTGCTAGTCAAGTTGTGCCACAAACTTCTCTTCTCCCCAATCCTATTCAATACCTCCTCATTAGTTACGTGATCTACCCACCTTATCTTCAGCATTCTTCTGTAGCACCACATTTCGAAAGCTTCTATTCTCTTCTTGTCCAAACTAGTTATCGACCATTTTTCACTTCCATACATGGCTACACTCCATACAAATACACTCCTGGAAATTGAAATAAGAACACCGTGAATTCATTGTCCCAGGAAGGGGAAACTTTATTGACACATTCCTGGGGTCAGATACATCATATGATCACACTGACAGAACCACAGGCACATAGACACAGGCAACAGAGAATGCACAATGTCGGCACTAGTACAGTGTATATCCACCTTTCGCAGCAATGTAGGCTGCTATTCTCCCATGGAGACGATCGTAGAGATGCTGGATGTAGTCCTGTGGAACGGCTTACCATGCCATTTCCACCTGGCGCCTCAGTTGGACCAGCGTTCGTGCTGGACGTGCAGACCGCGTGAGACGACGCTTCATCCAGTCCCAAACATGCTCAATGGGGGACAGATCCGGAGATCGTGCTGGCCAGGGTAGTAGACTTACACCTTCTAGAGCACGTTGGGTGGCACGGGATACATGCGGACGTGCATTGTCCTGTTGGAACAGCAAGTTTCCTTGCCGGTCTAGGAATGGTAGAACGATGGGTTCGATGACGGTTTGGATGTACCGTGCACTATTCAGTGTCCCCTCGACGATCACCAGTGGTGTACGGCCAGTGTAGGAGATCGCTCCCCACACCATGATGCCGGGTGTTGGCCCTGTGTGCCTCGGTCGTATGCAGTCCTGATTGTGGCGCTCACCTGCACGGCGCCAAACACGCATATGACCATCATTGGCACCAAGGCAGAAGCGACTCTCATCGCTGAAGACGACACGTCTCCATTCGTCCCTCCATTCACGCCTGTCGCGACACCACTGGAGGCGGGCTGCACGATGTTGGGGCGTGAGCGGAAGACGGCCTAACGGTGTGCGGGACCGTAGCCCAGCTTCATGGAGACGGTTGCGAATGGTCCTCGCCGATACCCCAGGAGCAACAGTGTCCCTAATTTGCTGGGAAGTGGCGGTGCGGTCCCCTACGGCACTGCGTAGGATCCTACGGTCTTGGCGTGCATCCGTGCGTCGCTGCGGTCCGGTCCCAGGTCGACGGGCACGTGCACCTTCCGCCGACCACTGGCGACAACATCGATGTACTGTGGAGACCTCACGCCCCACGTGTTGAGCAATTCGGCGGTACGTCCACCCGGCCTCCCGCATGCCCACTATACGCCCTCGCTCAAAGTCCGTCAACTGCACATACGGTTCACGTCCACGCTGTCGCGGCATGCTACCAGTGTTAAAGACTGCGATGGAGCTCCGTATGCCACGGCAAACTGGCTGACACTGACGGCGGCGGTGCACAAATGCTGCGCAGCTAGCGCCATTCGACGGCCAACACCGCGGTTCCTGGTGTGTCCGCTGTGCCGTGCGTGTGATCATTGCTTGTACAGCCCTCTCGCAGTGTCCGGAGCAAGTATGGTGGGTCTGACACACCGGTGTCAATGTGTTCTTTTTTCCATTTCCAGGAGTATACTTTCAGAAACGACTTCCTGACACTCAAATCTATACTCGATGTTAACAAATTTCTCTTCTTCAGAAACTATTTCCTTGCCATTGCCAGTCTACATTTTATATCCTCTCTACTTCGACCATAATCAGTTATTTTACTCCCTAAATAGCAAAACTCCTTTACTACTTTAAGTGTCTCATTTCCTAATCTAATCTCCTCAGCATCACCCGATTTAATTTGACTACATTCCATTATCCTCGTTTTGCTTTTGTTGATGTTCATCTTATATCCTCCTTTCAAGACACTGTCCATTCCGTTCAACTGTTCTTCCAAGTCCTTTGCTGTCTCTGGCAGAATTACAATGTCATCGGCGAACCTCAAAGTTTTTACTTCTTCTCCATGAATTTTAATACCTACTCCGATTTTTTCTTTTGTTTTCTTTACTTCTTGCTCAATATACAGATTGAATAACATCGGGGAGAGGCTACAACCCTGTCTCACTCCTTTCCCAACCACTGCTTCCCTTTCATGCCCCTCGACTCTTATAACTGCCATCTGGTTTCTGTACAAATTGTAAATAGCCTTTCGCTCCTTGTATTTTACCCCTGCCACCTTCAGAATTTGAAAGAGAGTATTCCAGTTAACATTGTCAAAAGCTTTCTCTATGTCTACAAATGCTAGAAACGTAGGTTTGCCTTTTCTTAATCTTTCTTCTAAGATAAGTCGTAAGGTTAGTATTGCCTCACGTGTTCCAACATTTCTACGGAATCCAAACTGATCTTGCCCGAGGTCCGCTTCTACCAGTTTTTCCATTCGTCTGTAAAGAATTCGCGTTAGTATTTTGCAGCTGTGACTTATTAAACTGATAGTTCGGTAATTTTCACATCTGTGAACACCTGCTTTCTTTGGGATTGGAATTATTATATTCTTCTTGAAGTCTGTGGGTATTTCACCTGTCTCATACATCTTGCTCACCAGATGGTAGAGTTTTGTCATGACTGGCTCTCCCAAGGCCAACTGTAGTTCTAATGGAATGTTGTCTACTCCCGGGGCCTTGTTTCGACTCAGGTCTTTCAGTGCTCTGTCGAACTCTTAATGCAGCATTATATCTCCCATTTCATCTTCATCTACATGCTCTTCCATTTCCATAATATTGTCCTCAAGTACATCGCCCTTGTATAAACCCACTATATACTCCTTCCACCTTTCTGCCTTCCCTTCTTTTCTTAGAACTGGGTTGCCATCTGAGCTCTTGATATGCATACAAGTGGTTCTCTTCTCTCGAAAGGTCTCTTTAATTTTCCTGTAGGCAGTATCTATCTTACCCCTAGTGAGACAAGCCTCTATATCCTTACATTTGTCCTCTAGCCATCCCTGCTTAGCCATTTTGCACTTACTGTCAATCTCATTTTTGAGACGTTTGTATTCCTTTTTGCCTGCTTCATTTACTGCATTTTTATATTTTCTCCTTTCCTCAATTAAATTCAATATTTCTTCTGTTATCCAAGGATTTCTATTAGC
The DNA here is from genome assembly GCF_023898315.1 of Schistocerca nitens. Taxonomy (NCBI): domain Eukaryota; kingdom Metazoa; phylum Arthropoda; class Insecta; order Orthoptera; family Acrididae; genus Schistocerca; species Schistocerca nitens. The sequence goes on from NC_064615.1 coordinate 358,057,327, forward strand.
CCTCGTCTTTTTACCTACTTGATCCTCTGCTGCCTTCACTACTTCATCCCTCAGAGCTACCCATTCTTCTTCTACTGTATTTCTTTCCCCCATTCCTGTCATTTGTTCCCTTATGCTCTCCCTGAAACTCTCCACAACCTCTGGTTCTTTCAGTTTATTCAGGTCTCATCTCCTTAAATTCCCACCTTTTTGCAGTTTCTTCAGTTTCAATCTGCAGTTCATAACCAATATATTGTGTTCAGAATCCACATCTGCCCCTGGAAATGTCTTACAATTTAAAACCTGGTTCCTAAATCTCTGTCTTACCATTATATAATCTATCTGATACCTTTTAGTATCTCCAGGATTCTTCTAGGTATACAACCTTCTTTTATGATTCTTGAACCAAGTGTTAGCTATGATTAAGTTATGCCCTGTGCAAATTTCTACAAGGCGGCTTCCTCTTTCATTTCTTCCCCCCAATCCATATTCACCTACTATGTTTCCTTCACTCCCTTTTCCTACTGACGAATTCCAGTCACCCATGACTATTAAATTTTCGTCTCCCTTCACTACCTGAATAATTTCTTTTATCTCGTCATACATTTCATCAATTTCTTCATCATCGGCAGAGCTAGTTGCCATATAAACTTGCACTACTGTAGTAGGCATGGGCTTTGTGTCTATCTTGGCCACAATAATGCGTTCACTATGCTGTTTGTAGTAGCTAACCCGCACTCCTATTTTTTTATTCATTATTAAACCTACTCCTGCATTACCCCTATTTGATTTTGTATTTATAACCCTGTAATCACCTGACCAAAAGTCTTGTTCCTCCTGCCACCGAACTTCACTAATTCCCACTATATCTAACTTTAACCTATCCATTTCCCTTTTTAAATTTTCTAACCTACCTGCCCGATTAAGGGACCTGACATTCCACGCTCCGATCCGTAGAATGCCAGTTTTCTTTCTCCTGATAACAACGTCCTCTTGAGTAGTCCCCGCCCGGAGATCCGAATGGGGGACTATTTTACCTCCGGAATATTTTACCCAAGATGTCGCCATCATCATTTAATCATACAGTAAAGCTGCATATCCTCGGGAAAAATTACGGCTGTAGTTTCCCCTTGCTTTCAGCCGTTCGCAGTACCAGCACAGCAAGGCCGTTTTGGTTAATGTTACAAGGCCAGATCAGTCAATCATCCAGACGGTTGCCCCTGCAACTACTGAAAAGGCTGCTGCCCCTCTTCAGGAACCACATGTTTGTCTAGCCTCTCAACAGATACCCCTCCGTTGTGGTTGCACCTACGGTACGGCCATCTGTATCGCTGAGGCACGCAAGCCTCCCCACCAACGGCAAGGTCTATGGTTCATGGGGGAAGTGATAAGTGTTATACATAGTGAAATAATAAATAGGGCGGAAACTTCAAAATCCTTAGGTGTCCATATCGACGAGAATTTAAAGAGGAAAAAACACATTTTGAACTTCCTAAAACATCTCAGTTCAGCCACATTTTCACTTAGAATGAATGTAGATCTTGGAGAGAGACAAATAAGTAAGTTGGCATGCTAGTTCCAAGGAACAATGATGTATATAAATACAATACCAGAATAAAAAATGGCATTCATTACGGCACATTAAGGTAGTATTTAGTACAAAAAGGGATACGTAATATTGCAAGCAAAATTTATGATCAATTACCCAGTGACATAAAATGTCTGAGCGCCAGTTATATAAAATTTGAAAACAAAATGCTTTCCCTTGAGAACTCCCTCTGTTCCGCAGAAGAATTTCTATTACTGCAATGTGTAAATAATGGTAATTTATTGCTAACTCACATTTGTGAGTCTGCTGTTTTTGAAAAGAAACACTTGTAGACGATCAGCGCGTAGGTATATTTACAAAATATTTTGTGATGTGAATATAACAGGACTCGTTCCATATCATTACTATGTATCGTGCCAATGATTCATGGAACACGAAATAACTAAGTAACCTACTGCTGCACTCAAAACACGGTTTTCAGCATTTTATGTTCACTAAGAAGGGTAATTTCCGCGTCAGTGTTAAATACATTTTCCAGACCAGTTACATTTTGGCTATCCTGTATTTCGCCGAAAAAAGAAGACATACCTGTATCTGCATCTGGCCAGTCGCCAGCTGCTGATTTGATCGTTAGCTCCCCTCCGGGAATTTCCAGGTCCGTTCTCCACTCAGTGCTCGCTCGCTTCTCGCTCCCTGCCCAGTCTAAGTTGCTTCAAGCCCGCAAAATGATGCCCCCTCACTGCTTCAGCCTCCTCATGGTTCAGGCTTGTAAACTCACAACGTCTGGCAGCTTCCATGACGATGGTGGAAATATCACCTGACGAATTAGTGGAAGAACACTAAAATGTTATAATTCTTCTTGTTTCGTTTTTCTTTTGCGACTCAGAAGTATTTATTACCGTCAGCTTTACGTGCTATCGATTTAGGGATCAAACGTCTACCTCTACCGTCCAAAATCAGCTGCAGGTAATCAACGAATTACTACCATAATACAAATTACTATTGGACATAACACGCAATTACTAAACAAATACCTATTAAGGCTAAAGCTATAAATTTGATGAAGTTACATCATAAAAAGTAGAGTATACACAACTCCTCGACTAGAACGTTATAAAATGGTCAAACGAAAGGCGGAAGGATACAGCAGAAGTCCCAAATGTTTAAAACTGCAACAAAGATGACAGATCCACGGCACGTCTCGCAGATATACAAAATAATGATGCTTCCATTGACTGACTCGAAAGTAGCCAATGGAATGTTGGAATAGTAGTCACACCCGTTAATGAACAACTGAAGAATTCATAAGAGATAAAGGTAACTTAGTTCCTGTATTGGTATAAGACGATTCATAGACAGGGACAGGTAAAGACTCAGTGAAAGTATTGCCCATAATATAATTAAGTCATGGGAATGGACTGTATTGTAAAAATTTATTAGTATATCAGGCTCCTTCATAGAACCGAGTAACCACAGAAAAAATAAATTCCTTGTTCATGTAGTAAAGGATTTCCTATGCTTTACTTTTGAGACCATTTTACACAATACTGAATGGTTAAGACTTCTTCTAATAATTTCCGGGTATGCAGCCGGATCCCATCGACATTGTGCCACGATATTTCGGCCCAGAGACGTCCGGCCATCATCAGGTGAGTACACAACTACTGAAGAGCCCAGTTTTTTTTTCTTTATTGATTTTCAATTCCCCCCGAAGGGGGCGGGCTAGCAGCAGCTTACTACACTGCTCTACAGCCTACAGACTTTTTTTAAATAAAGGAAGAAGAAAGAAACAAGGTAAAACAGGCGATAAAATGGTGATTTAAAGTGTAAAATGACGTAAAAATGCGGAAAGTTAAAACAGAAAGCAAAAGGGGTTGGCAATGTAGATAAAATACATAGGAATCAGACAAGTAACATAGTAGACACACAATTAAAAAACACGGCGACAGTCTGGTTTCTGTTCGCAAGAGATAAAAGCCACACCCAGCGACAGTATGATGGCCGTTCGCAACAAGTCCCAAAAAACACAACACAGAACACTTACTGTAAAACACGCACTGTAGAACACTCACTGGAGAACACTGCACGAAAGTGGCAGCACAAAGATGACACTCACGAGCCAAAGGCAGATGGGGGGGGGGACCTGCAGGAGGGGGAAAAACAAGGAGGGAGGAGAGGAAAAAAACGAAAAGGGGGGGGGAACCAAGGAGGTAGAGGACTAATAAAGGGGGAGAATGGGGAGAGGGAATGAGAGGAGGGAAATGTAAAAGGACGTGGGGGAGAGAAGGGGGCAAAGAGAGGGGAGGCGGGGAAGAAAGAGGATGGAAGGGGGGGGGAGAGGGAGCCCGGGAAAAGGACAGAGGAAAGGAGGGGGAGTGAGGATCAGAGTTGATAGGAGGGATAAATGGAGGGAGAGAGGGCATCATCCGGGAGGGGGAGTTGATGGAAGCCACCTTGGGAAAGGAGATGTAGTGTGTAGAGATGGAGGGTAGGGGGGACACAATGGTGAAGACGTGGCAGGGGGCGGGGATCGGAGAGGAGAGGAGCAACCAGGGGGTGAGGGGGTTCAAGACGGCGGGAGGTGTAGAGGATGCGGATATGTTTGAGGAATAGGAGCAGATGGGGGAAAGGAATGAGATCATAGAGGATCCGCGTGGGGGATGGGAGGCGTATACGGAAGGCGAGGCGGAGTGCATGATGCTCAAGGATCAGGAGGGACTTATAGAATTTGGGGGGGGGGGCAGATATCCAGGCAGGACTGGCATAACAGAGGATGAGACGGATTAAGGATTTGTAGGTGTGGAGGATGGTAGAGGGGTGCAACCCCCAAGTCCGGCCGGAGAGGAGTTTGAGAAGTCGGAGGCGGTTGTGGGCTTTGGATTGGATGGAGCGGAGATGAGGGATCCAGGTGAGGTGACGGTCAATGGTGAGGCCAAGGTAGGTGAGGGTGGGGGTGAGGCGGACAGGACGGGCGCAGACAGTGAGGGAGAAATCCAGGAGCCGGAAGGAGCGAGTGGTATGACCTATGATGATTGCCTGGGTCTTGGAAGGGTTGAGTTTCAGGAGCCACTGGTTACACCATGCAGCAAAAAGGTCAAGGTGATTCTGGAGAGAAGGAAGGTCGAAAGCCACATTGGGTGTTTGGGAGGAGGTGGTGTTGGCGGAGGTGGTGATGGATGCGCCGGGAAAGGATGGATTCCAAGAGCTTGCTGAACACCGATGTGAGACAGATAGGACGATAGGAAGAGGCATCAGATGGAGGCTTGTTGGGTTTGGAGAACATCAGGATACGGAAGGTTTTCCACAGGGGATAGAAGCCAGTGGCAAGGATGACATTGTAGAGGGTCGCAAGGATTGAAAGGAATGAGGGAGGGCAGTTTTTGAGGTGGCGGTAGGTAACACAGTCGTGGCCGGGAGCAGTGTTGCGTTTGGTGCGGAGTGTGAGGCTGATGTCCTGAGTAGTGATGGGAGTGTTAAGTTCAGATGGTGGTGTGTGGCCCAAGTACTGGAAGCTAGGAGCAAGGGGAGGAACAGAGGTATTCATACGGTCCATGACATCAGGGAAGAGGGAATAATCAAAGTGGGGATCATCTGGGATGGAAAAAACATCAGAGAGGTGGGAGGCAAAGTGGTTGGCCTTACTGAGGTTGTCAGGAAAGGGACGGTCATTAAGGAGGAGAGGGTACTGGGGGGTGGGGCGGTTCCCAGTAAGGCGGTGGAAAGCAGACCAATACTTGGAAGAGTTTATGGGGAGTGTGGTGTTGAGTTGTGTACATGTCTGGCGCCAGGCACGGCGTTTCTTCGCAGTAAGAAGGTTGCGGATGTGTCGTTGTAATTGCCGGTGGCGGGTAAGTGTATCCCGGTCACGAGTGCGAAGAAAAGAGCGGTAGAGGCGGCGGGACTCTCGAAGGAGAAGGACGGCCTGTGGAGGCAGGGCGGGGTGGTGAGGGTGGATGGCTTTGGTGGGGATATGGGTGGCGACGGCGTCAGACAAGGTCTGGTGCAGGAAGGCAGCAGCACGAGAGATGTCATCAGGAGATTGGAGGGTAAGGTCGTGGCCGTCAACCTGGGTGTGAATGGAGTCCCGGTAGGCATCCCAGTTGGCACGGGAGTAAGCATGCACAAGTTTAGGAGGGACGTCAGGGCCAGGAGCGTTGCGGGGATGGCGACCAGTAGAGATAGTGAGGAGAACAGGAGCATGGACACTGCCAATGAGGTCAAGGACATCTGCGGTGATGCGCCCAAGGAGGTTGGGAGAGGCAAGGACCACATCAGGAGTGGTATTGGATTCGGGTCAGGTGTGCTGAGGCAGGGGAACCAGGTCGCCCTGGAGAGTGGTGAGAAACTGATGCCACCGCTGGAGGTCAGCAGGATCACGGCTGTGGGTACTGAGGTCCGCGGCAATCACGTAGGTGGAGAAGGTGCGGTCAATGTGGGCCAGGAAATCGTACGGGATGGGGATGCGAGGGCGGACATAAATGGTGGCACAGGTGATGGTAAGGGTGGGGAAGAAGAGGCTGAGGGTGAGATGCTCGGCAGGATTGTTAAGGAGAGGTTGGGGCCGGACAGGGAGGTGCTTGAGGTGGCCTATAGCAACTCCGCCACGCGCCAGAGGGTACGGGTTATCGGTGCGGTGTGAAGAGCCCAAGTGCAGTCGCGGTATTTATCCCGAATCTCGCGCATGCGAAATGTCGAATGACGCTGTCGATTCCGCTGTGATTGTATAATTTTAATAACAGGATTCCAATTTTTATCCAGCTGAAACCGTTGTCACGATTTGTAAGATTATCGGCAAGACGTATTTCCACTGATTCTTTGATTACGGAATCCCAAAATCCGGAAACCGGAGCTAAAATTTTTGTTCCATTGTATTCCATTGAATGTCCCAATGAAATACAGTGCTCTGCTACTGCCGATTTTGACGGTTGCCGCAGACTGGTGTGTCTTTCATGTTCTGTACATCGTTCATGGACAGTTCTTGTCGTCTGTCCAATATATGCAGAGCATGTAAGTCGTGTCGTATCCTCGAGATACTCCCATACCTTACCTCACTGCCGTCGAACCTGATGAGTAAAGCTAAGGAAAAAGTGTCTGTTCCAACGATGCCATCACCGGTAAACGTTTTCAACCCTGTGAATGTGAATATAAACTGCGACTTTCTGTTGACTCACTTCACAGCCTAGGGTTTTCCATTTTAAGACAGTAATATCTACGTAAAACGCAGTGACTTAATTCCTTACGCTGTTTGAAACAGAATAATGTATATATGCCATTTCATTCTAACTATAATGCTCCAGAGCTCCGCATTTATTTAGGATTTGCATAAAACTGGTATTAAGGTCACTTCCATTAATGCGAGATGCTTCCAATCAGATTTCCAATATGGAATGCAAACTGAATTTAGTTATATACTCGGATTTCAGAGGGATAGAATTTATGTTCGCTAAAAATTTGTGGCCGACTGTAATATTTTCGGCTAATTGTATAATTTTACTTGTAACAGAATATTCTATTTAGGCCACAATTCAGTTTTATTACACTGATAATTCTCCACAACTCTTAATTTATACCGCATTAAAAATTAAACTTCAGTTGGAGAGATATTTGAAAAGGATCTAAGCTACGTAAAGTCAGAATCTCCCGTTGTCTTTCAACCAGGTGTCTCAAGTTGCACTGGCAACATTCGTACGGTGGAAGGTTCTGAACTAGAAAGCATTGTTTTTCTCCCTTTGTAATTTAGGGCCCATAAAGAAAATAGCATTTGCTTTGTAATATTGGATATGTTACATCTACGTATAAACTTAGTTAAATCCCTGTAAATAGTGTGGTGGAGGGTACTTCGTAGCACACTGCCAATTCTATTTGCGTCTGGAGCAAGGAAAAAACGATTGGTTCCACTTATCCACCCGAATCCTAATCTCTCTCATCTTATTCTCATGACCCTTACGCGAGATATTCGGTGGGGGCAGCAGAACTGTTGCTACATTTATCTACACGGCTTCACGAGAAAAACGTCGGATTTTTTCTAGAGATTCCCATTTACGTCTCTTGTATGCCCCTATGGGAACCTATAAGTGCGTTACGGAATTTATTCGATGCCTGCTCTTAAGGCCTACCGGACGAAGTCTACAAACAATGGGACGGTACTTTTAAGCAAGTCGGAACAGCATCTATCAAGTGATTAGCTTCGCAGGTGCACCAGGCGTCCTCAGAGTCCTCCTTTCCCTATAACTGAGCTTACGTTATTTGAAAGAAATTTTTCTGTGCCGCCACAAGTTCCAATTGATAAGACTTCTTTCTGCTACGACTGGTTTCAACTTACCGTCATCATCTGGCGGAATATACCTTAGAGTGGAATGAACCACGTGAACGTGGGAACAGTGTACTTCAGTTGTTCAGAATGCCCCGTTTGTGTCGGACGACCCCAAATAACATTTCGTCCAGAAGCAAAACATAACAAAAAAAAAAAAATGTATCAATGATGTTGTGGCGTAACAAGACAGCCACGCCACTCGGAAGTAGCCGAAAGGCACGCGTTAACTCACGCAGGCTAGTAGATAGGTCTGAAACAGGATACGTAATGAACGCTATAAAGAAAAGTACGTAGCTCCTGGAATACTTAACTTTAATCCATCCTTGTGGTCCATCGCTCTTGACGATACAAGTGAGACTCTTTAGATACAAGCTATGTAATGCTAATGGCGCCTTGCTAGGTCGTAGCCATTGACTTAGCTGAAGGCTATTCTAACTATCGGCTCTGCAAATGAGCGAGGCTTCGTCAGTGTGCATCGCTAGCTACGTCGTCCGTACAACTGGGGCGAGTGCTAGTAAGTCTCTCGAGACCTGCCGTGTGGTGGCGCTCGGTCTGCGATCACTGACAGTGGCGACACGCGGGTCCGACATGTACTAATGGACCGCGGTCGATTTAAAGCTACCACCTAGCAAGTGTGGTGTCTGGCGGTGACACCACAAATGAAATGTTGCGTGACTACCAGGGGGTCATTAACCAGCATGACTGCCTTTCTTGTATCTTTGTTCGTTATAATGACATGAACAGCAGTACTTTTTAAATATCATCCTATATATTTTATTCAGTAATCCACTTTCACATCTCAAAACTAATTCATAATCTCGTCATTAACGTGAAAAGGAACTCATTGAAAACGCAACACAAAATTTTCACTCTCCTGTAGTAGCACACAGTGCAAGTATCCGGAACAGCTCGACCACTTGCTCGAGTTGAAAGCAAACAAATGGAAGAACAAGGCAAATGCACATGTGTCTTTCAGTCAAAAGTCATCACTTGAAGGTTTGTGTCAGTAGAACGTACAACGACGATATAAGGTAGAAGTGCTACTTATTTGTCGAGAACGTAAGTTAACAGAAAATCATTTGAAATAACGTTATCTTATTATAATGCATGTAGTATAGTACTGCAGTACTTTCAAACGATAGGTTGTGTATAGCAGAGGTAGTCATTGATTAAAAACTTCGTTATCATTACTTTTATTTTATTGTGATTGAGGGTAGGCGTAATGGTACTTGGGCACAAGAACTCTATGGGGAGCGAAATCCTCAGAAGACCCTACATTCAAAATGGATATTTTATGGTCTTATTGCGACAGTTAAGGAAACGGGAAGTTTCAAGCAAACCTTATTATTTTACTTAGCTTTTTATGTGATAAATATAAAGGACGTTACTGTTATTAATCTCAATATACAGGGTGAATAAAAATTCGCAACATGAGTCCTCAGATACTGGCAATACAAAAATGTCGCTCACAAAATTTCGTTCTGCGCATATTTTGGGCAATAAATGGCCATTAAAGGTTGGCAATCTGGTAACACTGCAGTAACTACCTCTGCCAGGATACACAACCAACACTGTGCAGTTGGAATAATGAATAGCGTTTTGGGTTAACAAGCAGGAGGTCGAGGATTCGATTCTGGGTTGAAGCTTATTTGTTCTTATTTGCTAAAAGTAGTCTGCGTGGTACGGTATCTGGCGTCTTAATCGTCATACACCGAATACAGTGGGTCTTCTGCAAAACATCTGCAGTTATGTAGTATGAACACAGAAATGGAAATACAATAGTTTTCAATGGTCGGCTTTTAAAGAAACCTTTTGCATATCGTGGACACGAATTGTTTCGCGCCAGTGCATCTACTAGATTCCAAACTTGGTTTGGTCCAATCGAATAATACCAACTACTGCTCTTGCAACGTTCAGGTCCATTACATTTCGTTACGGGCGTACGTCACCAGTAGGGCTAGCAACGTGCTTTTCAAGTAATTTCGAAGGGACAATTAGGGGAGGGTACTCAGAAAACAGGTCTGGAAGCTAGTAGATACAGTGGCATGAAACAATTTGCGTCTACGACGTGCACAAGACTTCTTTAAAAGATGACCAATGAAAACGGTTGTACTTCCATTTCTGTACTCGTAGTATGTAACTGAAAATGTTTGGTACAAAGCCCAATCCAGTTGCTGTATGACGATTAAGACTGCAGATATCATACCATGCAGACTACTTTTAGCAAATTAAAACAAATAGGCCTTAGTCCAGGATAGATCCCTTCACCTCCAGCATGCCAACCCAAAACCCTATCCACTGCACCATATGCACAGCACTACAACGCCTCCATGGCAGAGGTGGTTACTATATACATGATTGAAGTGTTGCCAGATTGCCAGTCTTTAACGTCCATTTACTGCCTGAAATACGTGCAGGATGAAATTTTGTGACAGACATTTCTGTACGGGCAGTATGTGAGGAATCGCGATGCAAAGTCCGAGCGCGTGAATTTTTCTTCACCCTGTATATCCACTGCGCAACGCAATTTAAGTGTCTATTTTTCGCAACCCCGTAATTGTCTCCCAATGCGAAGTAGGAGTTTGAAATTTGGCTCAAAGGTGCCTAGAACCTTTCTCTGTAACGGTGCAAAAGCGTGGCGCTCTGTGACGTCATCCTAGGGCTCGGCGACGCTGTAAACAGCAAGATGTCAACACATGCAGAAAATAGGTCAGAGCTCAGAAGTTCATCTGAGTTGTAAGGGAATAAATGTGTCACATTGGCACTGAATTTCAGCACAATTCTGTTGAATATCACCGTGGCCGAGGAAAACGCTTCCGACACGCCGCTGCTCAGTATACACGTGAAAAGGACTCACTGGGTGGTGTAAAAGGCGTCAGTGAAACCATCTATTCCCGTGGGACATTGATTCACACACATTGCGCAGTGCGATGAGCAACAGGACGAAGTTCTTCACAACTTTTGACACTGCTGAATCTCCTGGACGATTTAATCTCTCTCGAAGAACGTCATGGACCTGCAACTTTAAATGGTTCAAATGGTTCTGAGCACTATGGGACTCAACTGCTGAGGTCATTAGTCCCCTAGAACTTAGAACTAGTTAAACCTAACTAACCTAAGGACATCACAAACATCCATGCCCGAGGCAGGATTCGAACCTGCGACCGTAGCGGTCTTGCGGTTCCAGACTGCAGCGCCTTTAACCGCACGGCCACTTCGGCCGGCTTGGACCTGCAACTTTACCGATTGTGATCACACCCATTTGGAGTGTAGCGCAATCTCAGGTTATGCTCTGGTTACAACCATATAGTTTAGTCCAGTTTCATAGTGTTGTTCACTCACAAACATAATAAATTATATGAAGATTTCCGTCAGCAAAGGTGAAACTTTTGTGGTCAAATGGAGATGATAAATTAGAATCGATGTTCAAATGGTTCAAACAGCTCTGAGCACTATGGGACTTAACATATGAGGTCATCAGTCCCCTAGAACTTAGAACTACTTAAACCTAACTAACCTGAGGACTTTACACACATCCATGCCCTAGGCAGGATTCGAACCTGCGACCGTAGCAGCAGCGCGGTTCCGGACTGAAGTGCCTAGAACCTAGAAAAGATGTATTAGTGCCAGAAGTAGTCCTAACCTCTAAGTACTGGTCATGGGCACGGCGTGACGAAATGTCTGATTACAGCAGTAAATGAAGTTTCTTGGATGCAGTGTACCTACTGTACAGAAATGCGGGGGTATTCTCACTAGAGCTTTACACGAGCCGTATCTGAGCTCCGCACATGCAAATTCGATAGCAGCTGCTCTGCGGCAACGTCCTTGCCCGTACCTGGGTAACCAGTGGATGCGCCACTGCCGGAGAACTCGGACATAAAATTATTTTTATCTCAGTGGGCCTCGCCTACATTCCATTCTGTTGTTGTGTTGATGTTAAGTACAATGCTGACGTGTCCCACTTGCAGTAAAATTATAAATCGTCATCGGTCCTATACGTTGTATTTTTTAGTTGTTATTTATACACTTGCCAGAAGGCCTTGAGGGACCGATGGTCTTTGTAGTCTGATCCCTTCAACCCCCACAAACCAACCAAACAACCAACCAACCAATCAACCAGAAGGCCTTGTAAATTTGTAAAATTTTTGTATTCAATTTTTTTTAATATGCCGTAAGGCTTTAAAGTTGTTATTAACGTTATATTTGTCTATGGTGCTAAAAGAGTAGTAAACAGCTGTCTTCATAAATTGTTTTCTCGGTGCGGAATTGTAGTACCTATGTATTCTGACTTGCAAGGAGCTTTCTCGAGAACCATAATCGCTTCCACATTCAGGTTTAGTATTTGTTTATTTCGAGACTCTTAAAGTTAGTAAATAGTTGATAAAATTTTATACAGTATGCTTTTATTGGCCCGGAGCCTTACCACTCACCCTACCAGCTCCTCACCTCTTCATAACTACTGCACGTTCTCAAGAGTAAATTGAGAATATTAATCTTATTTCAGTCAAGTAATGACCGAACTATGACATACGACGAAGAATAGATCGGGAGACTTAATTTAATAGGTTCAGAGAGAGGTATTCAACGCTTTAGGTTGCTTTTATGTTAGGGGGTGCGGATGTATAAAAGGACAAATTATGTCGATGATCTTCCTGTGTAAAACCGCAGTTGATGTTGCAGCCAGCGTAATCTTTCCTAGCCCTGTAGAATGAGGCAGTTCTTCTTCGAATAGACTGGTTTTACATCATCTTGAATTTTCTTTCAGACTAAAGGAGCAGCTGTATCGTTGTAGGGTGGTGTGCGAGACACTTCTCTCTGCTCAAAGAGCCACTGTAATTATCTGCACTCTCTGGACTCCACGGAGACGTTATTATCTGACTACTCACATTAAACACGGTTTTGAAAGTTTCATTTGCAGCTAGTTCGCAGATATACGTATTTGTTGCGCGTATTTATCAAATGTCTTGATTTATGCCAAATATGATACAGAGTTAGCTAAAGATGCAGCGTATAGTGACTCATGAAAGATGTGCATTATGAATTTCATTTAAGCGGATAGTGCTAGCAGAGCCCTGTAAGCTCACAGTATGGAACTGCCCGTCGACATGAATGGAGTCGATTCAATCTAGCACAACGGACATAGGTGTGGGAAGGTAAATTTGGGACTGTAGGGCGGCGGTTATGTGAACTCCCAGATGTGTGCGATAATGGGATCCATGAAATAAGCACACCGGTTTCGCCGTTTCATTGCGATGAGTGCAGGGATCTGGTACGTACTCAAAAAACCATGCACACTACAAGCATCTGACTTATGTATTATTCTTAACTTTTGTATTTATACTGCATAATGTAATCTGATAAGAACGTGATGCAGTTGTCGTCGTTGAGGGAACAGCTCAGCACCTACCACTCTTCCAAAACGTTGCGAGACTGATTTGATTGCTGCCGTATATGTGACGTCAGCGCCGTAACTGTGATGGCAGCTTGAACTAACAACCGTAAACAATACACGTGCATTCGACCAGCCAGTTGCGAGCAGGCAGTGTTAAGTTGTGGACGTGCAGCTGTAGTGTGGCGAAATTATTGTGTCTCAAAATGCAATGGGGCAACATCTCTAAATAATGTGTTCAAGACATTCTCTACAACACGTAAAGGTTTTTTTAAATTACCGCTACCAGTCACAAACTTTGGCAACTATTGTATTATTTATTTATTTAGCAACATGTTTCGAGGGAATACCTCATCTGCAGGTTAAATGGCATTACAAAAACAATTTTACAATAACTTCACAATGATGTTACATAGTCTTTTCAGAAATGCTGTGGTTATCCTGTGGAAGAATAGATAACTTAGTAAGAGGCGATGTCACTTTGGAAGCTGGACTGACGTTTGCCTGAAAATGTTTTGTAACGGTCACTCACTTTGTTCTTCAAAAGAACGTGTCGCTAAATAAATAAATAATACAATAGTTGACAAAGTTTGTGACTGGTAGCGGTAATTTAAAAAAAAAAACCTTTATATATTTCTTGAGACAGTCACGGTCGAAAAATAGTCAAAATGGCTTCAAATTCTCTGCAATACTTTGAAGGAAAGAAATTTGTGTTTGTCCCGCACACGATGCACTCCTGAACAAAAACGACGACACGCGGACGCATGCTGTTACTTAACGGAAATCCAAAACACGGACAATTACTTTCTGAAAAAAAAAATCATCAAGGGGGACGAGACTTGTTGTTATCAAGAATCTCCCATAAGGCGACAAAGTACACAAATTCACATGGTCGGTCTACGTTTTGACGAGATAACCGACATTCAAGACATGTAAGGCGCAAATTGAACATCTTCCCGGAGAAGGACTTTTTTTTTATAGTTTCTGTTGGACTTTCAAATGGCTCTGAGCACTATGGGTCTTAACATCTGTGGTCATCAGTCCCCTAGAACTTAGAACTACTTAAACCTAACTAACCTAAGGACATAACACACATCCATGCCCGAGGCAGGATTCGAAGCTGCGACCGTAGCAGTCACGCGGTTCCGGACTGTGCGCCTAGAACCGCTAGACCACCGCGGCCGGCCTGTCGGACGTGTCCAACAGAATAGTCACCAGTGATTTTAGTACCGCGGCCGTAAATATTAATATTTCTAGGGAGGCACCTACGTCACCTGTATTTGGGCATTGAAATAATTCAATGGCGAAAATTGAAAATTTGTAATCGGAACCGGATTTCTCGCTTTGCACATGCGGTCGCCTTAACCACTTTGGCTATTTTCGATTTATCGTACAATACCTGCCCGTCCATTTACGTCATATGCTAGCAGTGCGTCCTGTATTCCCGCAGAAGGTCGGACCCTCCTATGCATCCGCACAGAGGACATCATAGTAGTCAATATCCAAATGTGGCGTCGGTACCTCCTTCGACACAGTGATATTTACAAAACAGTGGTGTCAGTAAGCTTGACTGCTATGATATCCTCAGTGCAGATGCACAATATCGTTCGTACCTCTGCAGGAATGCAGGAAACGCTGTAAGCAAATGAGATAAATAGACAGGGACCCTACTTCGTGATGTGCCATAAGTTCAGAACAACGTGTAGCTCCACGTGTCCGGTCAGAAGTTTCTTTGCCCTCTGTAATAAAAAAAAAACGCTAAGTGAATGGATCAACAATGAACTTGAACGGGTGTCATTATAAGTCCGCCCCAAACAAGATGAGATAAAAAAGCGGGTAAGACGACCGCTCACGTACAACGCGAAATCCAGGTTCGAGTCCCGATCTGCCATAAATTTTCAGCTTTTCCCATCGAATTGTTTCAGTGCCTAAATGCGGCTGACGTCGGTACCTCCATCGAGATATTTTTTTCTGTATAGTATTAATCTAGTCTTGAAGCCTTTTGCAGTAACGGGGCTGCGTCTTTGTATCGCTCATCCATTTCACTGAGTGCAGCTCTATGTTACAGCCATAACCCGTTTTTAGTTAGAACGTGTTCTTCTACTAGTTAAAACTAGTTTATACTGAGCCACTTCGTAAAAACCCGTTTTCCCTAGTTAAAACTAGTTTTAACTGACTTTCGCTTTTGACCAGCAGTAAATTCTAGTTGTAACTAAGGCTATCAGTATCAACTAGTTTCAACTAGTAAGAACGCGTTGTAACTAAACTAGACAGAATTAGTTTTCACTAAATTTATGTAGGGGAAAATATTAAAATTAAGAGCAACTACGCGTTGATTGAAATAAAAAACAGCATTTTTGTATTGTGCAATGCTATATTTATTGAGATAATTGATCAAACATCTAAGTCATTAATATTAGCTACAGCAATACAAAAATAACCGTACACTGAAGAAACATTTTAAGGAACATTACAGAGCCAAATTAACAGTATTAGTTACGAAAGTGGAAACAAAATAATCATACAGTAAAAGTATATTAATTACTCATATATTTGGCAAAAATTGCTACAGTCTTAATAAAAGAGAAACGTATCAAAAAATTTAACAATTAAATTTTGATTATTTGTTATTGCAATGCGAACTGTCGTGACATTTTGAGTTAGAAAGGTTTCCTTTTTTCCTACAATAGCACCTTTTAGTATTACATGCCTTCTTACACACACAGTGAAGAAATCCTTGTCCAGATCCTAAGGCTGGCATCTTGGCAGCAGTTCTTAACGATACCTTTGTCTCTGGCACGTCTTCCAGCAGCAAGAATTTCTCTTTGAACAAGTCGAATTCGGATCTGGAAGAGAACTTTTAATTAGCTTGTTTGAAAGGCGACTAGGTACTTAATACATATTATAAAATATATTACAACGTAATATTAAATATTAATTAATTACTTGAATAGTTAGCAACATTTTCAGAGCATTAAATCAACGAAGTAATGAATATGTCTGACATTTATCCTTAATTTTTGAAATCAATTCAGAAATACATACCTGAAATACAGTTTGTCGAGTACTCATATTTCGTTCCAATCTTGTGCAAGCCCAGTTCGTCTTTCTGAAGAACAACTCCAATAATATGGGGAGATCTGCTTTTGCTCTGTCGATAGCAGGAATCGGTATAATTATATTGTCACTGATTTCTACAGTGGCATTTATTGAATCTGAAGCCATCTTCATTATTGTTCTAGCTGAAACTAGTTGATACTGATAGCCTTAGTTACAACTAGAATTTACTGCTGGTCAAAAGCGAAAGTCAGTTAAAACTAGTTTTAACTAGACAAAACGCGTTTTGACGAAGTGTCTCAGTAAAAATTAGTTTTAACTATTAAGAACGCGTTCTAACTGAAAACGGCTTTTGACTGTAACATATACACGAGGTGCATATCGTCTAATTTTTCATTAGTAAAGTTATTCTTACTAGTGTGAATCACTGTAATCCCACAACTATCTCTGGTAGAAGAACAAAGTGAACAGTAATGAATGCAGGAGAATGAAGGCGAGTAATAAAGAGGTACTGTTATTAATATTGAGTACCGTGAGGGATTTGAACAACTTTGGTTCCAAAGAAGGCACACGGACGTAGATATTGGCACTTTTGCACAGATATTTCCAATGGAATATTTAGACAGAAAGTCCTTATAGCGGAACACTCAGAAAATTACCCCGAACGGCCTCCGGATTTTTTTGTCGCGGAGTTCGAGTTCATGTTGTAGACATGTGTCTGACATAGAAGACAGTTAAACACAATATAAACTGTAACATAAAGGAGAGAACCAATAGATATAAACATTATGTAACCAATTCCAAATTCACAGAATTTCGCCAGTTATAACCTCATGGGAAATAAGTAAAAGGCCACTGTTGTGAAATGGTGTTTGCGTGGACAGAATCATCCGTGTTTTGCCATTAAGTGGGCAATAGCACTCATAATAAATGTCTTACGTTCACTGATATGTTTCATTACAAGCAGTCTGAGCAGTAGGTCTCCGAGGCACAAATATTTTTCGAATGAAGCTGCAGGAAGGAAAATAGTGCCGGAATGGTGCAAGCATCGTGTACGAGAGGGACTGTGTGTGTCCGTGTGTGCTGTAATAATGAGGCGTGAGTGATGGAGACGAAGACAGAGGATCAACAGCAATGCCTAACGAGCGTTGCCCGAGTGTTGTTTGCAGTTCGTCCTCAGTATTGGACTGCCGAAGGCACCGACCTCGTTAGGCGGTCCGCCTATACACGACACGGCAGGTATGTTCGACAAGGACGCGAAGCCTGATGTGAACACACAGCTGGAGCGCTGGAATGGGGCCGCGGGCAGGCTGGGACGCTCTGATGCAGCGCCACAAGGCGCCGAATTCTTGCCTGAGATCGATAGCCGTGCCACCATCCGCGTGGTGTTCCAATATTCTGCGCTTCCGTCTTGCGGCCGACTGCACTACGCCCAGATGGAGCCTCTCGCCTTCCTTGCCTCGGGCTGCGCAGCTGTCGACTGATGCCACCGCTGAGGGGCATCTGGCGAACTGTTGGCTCTCCTTAAGTCCAGTCTACGTCTACATCAACAGTCTGCACTGCATTGCGTACTGTTCCGCGGTTCCACTCATCAAAACACGGCGATTAATAATGTGTCATTGTACCCCCAGGCGTGCCCTAAATTCGTTTATCTTTTTCTTGTTGCCAACGCTCGACATAGTATAGTGCTGTAAACCCTGCCTCCAAATTTAGTTACAAATTCTACTTCAATGGCTGTGACTCTCATTTTATTATGTAGGTTACATAATAACTGATAAATACGATATTGAACTGCCTGTGTTGTTCAGAAGTACGGCGCAGCGTTCCTTCGGACAAGCATGCATGTGCTTCTGAACAACACAGGCAGTTCAGTATCGTATGTATCCGCCGAAACTGGGGACGCAACTTTCAATTAGGGGAATATATACACTACTGGCCATTTAAATTGCTACACCAAGAAGAAATGCAGATGATAAATGGGTATTCATTGGACACATACATTATACTAGAAATGACATGTGATTACATTTTTACGCAATTTGGGTGCATAGATCTTGAGAAAACAGTACCCAGAACAACCACCTCTGGCCATAATAACGGCCTTGATACGACTGGGCATTGAGTCAAAAAGAGCTTGGATGGCGTGTACAGGCACAGCTGTCCATGCTGCTTCAACACGATACCACAATTCATCAAGAGTAGTGACTGGCGTATTGTGCCGAGCCAGCTGCTCGGCCACCATGGACCAGACGTTTTCAATTGGTGACAGAACTGGAGAAGGTGCTGGCCAGGGCAGCAGTCGAACATTTTCTGTATCCAGAAAGGCCCATACAATACCTGCAACATGCGGTCGTGCATTATCCTGCTGAAATGTAGGGTTTCGCAGGGATCGAATGAGGGATAGAACCACGGGTCGCAACACATCTGCAATGTAACGTCCACTGTTCAAAGTGCCGTCAATGCGAACAAGAGGTGACCGAGACGTGCAACCAATGGCACCCCATACCATCACGCCGGGTGATACGCCAGTATGGCGATAACGAATACACGCTTCCAATATGCGTTCGCCGCGATGTCGCCAAACACGGATGCGGCCATTATGATGCTGTAAACAGAACCTGGACTCATCCGAAAAAATGACGTTTTGCCATTCGTACACCCAGGTTCGTCGTTGAGTACACCATCGCAGGCGCTCCTATCTGTGATGCAGCGTGAAGGGTAACCGCAGCCATGATCTCCGAGCTGATAGTCCATGCTGCTGCAAACGTCGTCGAACTGTTCGTGCAGATGGTTGTTCTCTTGCAAACGTCGCCATCTGTTGACTCAGGGATCGAGACGTGGCTGCGCGATCCGTTACAGCCATACGGATAAGAGGCCTGTCATCTCGACTGCTAGTGATACGAGGCCGTTGGGATCCAGCACTGCGTTCCGTATTACCCTCCTGAACCCACCGATTCCATATTCTGCCAACGGTCATTGGATCTCGACCAACGCGAGCAGCAATGTCACGATACGATAAACCGCAATCGCGATAGGCTACAATCCGACCTTTATCAAAGTCGGAAACGTGATGGTACGCATTTCTCCTCCTTACACGAGGCATCACAACAACGTTTCACCAGGCAACGCCGGTCAAATGCTGTTTGTGTATGAGAAATCGGTTGGAATCTTTTCTCATGTCAGCACGGTGTAAGTGTCGCCACTGGCGCCAACCTTGTGTGAATGCTCTGAAAAGCTAATCATTTGCATATAACATAATCTTCTTCCTGTCGGTTAAATTTCGCGTCTGTACCACGTCATCTTCGTGGTGTAGCAACTTTAACGGACAGTAGTGAAGGTTTCACCCTGAACACATGTAGTATGTTGTAATACGATGAACAGTATTACTTAAGTTATCGCTGTGCTTCATAATAAACAAGTACATTACCTTATAGAGAATGCAAACAAAGTTACTGGTAAAACGCCTTCTTGATATGGCAGTTGCATTAACAGTGAGAGTATCTGTCAGATACCTCTCATATCTTTTTGCTTTTCTAAACAGTTCGTTGGCTTTTGCCACTTGCCAAATGTTTCCGAATATACCCAGGCTCTCGGAAAGACGGGTGGAATTGCATTCTTTAAGTTCGCGTCTCTTATAACTGGTAATCTGATTCCACAGTCCTACCTCTTTTCCTAATAAACTAATATGAAAATCAAATCCGGCAACGGATGACAAGGAGGTATATTGATTAAAGGAATATAGGAAGATTTGGCGTGTGTCTGAATGCTTGTACTTTGAGCGAAATATCCACCTGCTGTAATTAAAAGTCGTTTAAGATTGGATTGCACAATTCATTTCAATGTGAGACAGAGCAGAGTTAACTGCGATCAGCCTGCCTAGTAGCTGGCTCCTTTTAATAGAATCAGAATAAATAATTCGATACTCCTCTTAAAAGGGCAAGGAAAAGCGCACCAGGTTCTACTGAAATAACAGTATCTTTTTCGTCTAACGTAACGCATACAGAACACTCTGCCTTGGGTGGTCGCTTACGAGTTCTTTTCAACTCCCCAGGGATCCTTCAAACTTTTAGTTTAGTGGTATGAGCCATGGAGGACACGTCACTGATTAACGACAGAGACGCGCCTCTTCCAGACGCTATGGCACCATTCACGGTAAGACAGCCTAGGGCAGGGCCGGCCAGAAATTCTGCACGTGTGCAACTTCCGGGTCACGGCGTGCACGCCGCAGCCGTCAGCGTCCATGTAGTGCATGTTTCTACGCACAGATGTCGCTTTATCCACTTGCTGGGATACTCTGTACCGGCGCATTCTAGTGCTCTTTCCACAGCTTGCAAGCCAACCATGGGAAGGTATTTCGCGTATTAAACATTTAAAATACTGTCACAGTCTACTCATTGATACGTCTACTTTTATGTTAACAGTTTAACCCAGTAAGACATGAATACAGTTAACAACCGTGGGTTTTTATTAAGCAAGCTTGACTGACGGCAGGTAAATACGCGTAATGTTTTTGAGCTAGTATTTAAGAAAGAGAGCACTTAGCGACTTCCAACGAACCTTATTCATGATTTCAAATAACATTAAACTAATGCAAGGTTTCCTATAACTAATTCTCGGTGCCCTCAGTTACACCCACATAATTTCTGTCTCACTGACCTCTGAGCAGAATGATAACCGCAGACCTCCCGATGATCACCTGTTATTTCAATACCATTATTGCTATCTATTTCATCAGTTCCGTCTGAAATCTGCATAATAACCGACAGTTGATGAATGTTATGTTTTATCAACTTCAGCTGAGCGTAGCCCTTCACACATTTAAAAAAAAAAACCCTAAATGTAAGTATACATTCAAACAATCGGTTTAATGACCAATTTTCCTCTTGCTTGTACCACATAAACAGGGAAGTGGAGCCGCCGCCGTTCATTTAGGGCACATGTCTAATAACAGATGTCGCTGTCGCTCGCTGTCGCACACGTGCGCACATGTGCAGCACTTCCGCACGTCTGCACACTGTGCAGCGTTTGGCCGGCCCTGGCCGAGCGACTGACGGGGGGTAATGCACAGGACAGACCTGCCTGTGCCAACCGATACATGACAGCGCGCTGTTTGACGATAGAGTTACGACTCCGGCAAATGTACGGATGCTAGAGGTGCTTATTAGACCGCGAGACCTTTGGTTTCGTTAAAATTCCTTCAAAAAGTGTCTGAATGGTAGGGGAAGATGAGAGTATTTGCTCATGTTTTATAAGCTAATGCCGAGGCAAGACCTCTCATTGGCCGCTAATATGTGGCATGGATCTTTCTGAAGCTCGTTAGACGACAAGTGCGAGGCGAACACTAAATATCTCTCTCATGCAGGTGCCCCTGTTGGCTGACGCGGTTTTTTTGGTGGAATTACGTATTTTTGGTGAGATGCCAGAAGCAGAGAAGCGGAAAGAACAGGTGCTATTCAGTTGCATTTGGCCTTCAGACTACGAGTTCGTGGAGAGCAGTTGCAGTTAGTTCTAGAGGCACGACCTGACCATACTGGTATACGTTCTCGCTGCGATGTTAGAATTTAACTCAGATCAGCATCGTTTGAACTTCAGGAGCCTTGAAATCAAGTTACACTAATTTTACAGCCATAGTCACCATTCTAATGCTTGTCATTTCAACCCTTTCGTGATTCGGGACTCAATATTTATTACAATGAATGATAAATTACCATGACTCGCTCGTTAACTTCTCCAGTGCGTTAATTGAAGCGCATGTCTAATCTCTCCTTAATACTATAGGTAAAGCGACTATTTCGGCCACATCATTTATAGTCGATTATAGCGCGATCTCTCGAAGTACCACCTCTTTTATATTGCGTTTCCCAGTGCTTTGCGGACCCAGCATACGTGTTTTACTTGTAGCTGCGACAGTTTAAAGCTTCATCTATTTTTTGTTTTTTGAACGAAGACGTTCGTCATGTTTAGTTTTCCCTATATGTGTAGTAGATCCTTGTGAAATAACTTTGCAGTAATCGAATTCCTCTCGATGTCACTTTAGTAGTTAGTTAACCTCGTGACATTTGAACGAAGATTAACCAAGGCCACCTGTCATACTTTTACGTGAGTATCTTTGTTCCTTATAACAATTTCGCGGTGGAAATCTTCTTGTAAACAACAAATAGCTCCCGATCACCCTACAGACCAAAGGATATATTCCTTTATTTTTGTATTAGTCATTGATGCTTAAGCATCTGGCAACGCTGGTACTGAATCATTAGAAGAATCAAGCAACAGTTTACATAGTCCCACCAGAAAAGATAAGTTTGATTAGTTCACCCTACAGGATATCTATTCAGTCCATAACAGAAATCTTTGATTTTGTCTCCCACATAGTTCTCTCAGTAATAAAATTATTTCATTTGATGAAAGCTGCCTCAGGATTTGCGAGTTAATATGAATATTATGATAAGCAGTGAGTTTGTACCATAAGCATAAGCGCATTATTCATGTATACTGCAACTAACTCACTTTAACAATAAATTTCTTCAAATGTTGCCTTAATAGGTTAAGCTGGTCCACTAGTTCTTTTTTTTTTTTTTTTGAATCACCAGTCTTTTGACTGTTTTGATGTGACCCGCCACGAATTTCTCTCCTGTGCCAACCTCTTCACCTCAAACTTACAACCTACGCCCCAGTTATTAGCTGGATGTATTCCAGTCTCTGTCTCCCCATAAAGATTTTGCCCTCTATTCCTCTAGTACCATGAGGGATATTGTCTGACCTCTTAACACATGTCATATCATCCTGTCCCGTTTTCTTGTCAGTTTTTTTCTAAATGTTCCTTTCTTCACCGATTCTGCTGTGAACCTCCTCATTCCTTATCGTATCAGCACACCTAACAGTTAAAATTATTCTGTAGCGCCACATTTTACACGCTTCAGTTCTCTCCCGTTCCGGTTTTCCCACTGTCAGTGAGCCACCGCCATGCAATGCTTTAAGTACATTCCCCGAAATTTCTTCCCCATATTAAGGCCTATGTTTGACACCAGTAGACTTCTCTTGGCCAGGAATGCCTTCTTTAAGTGACCTAGGCTGAATTTTATGTCCTCCTTGCTTCGTCCATCGCCGCGCGGGATTAGCCGAGCGGTCTCGGGCGTTGCAGTCATGAACTGTGCCGCTGGTCCCGGCGGAGGTTCGAGTCCTCCCTCGGGCATGGGTGTGTGTGTTTGTCCTTAGCATAATTTAGGTTAAGTAGTGTGTAAGCTTAGGCACTGACGACCTTAGCAGTTAAGTCCCATAAGATTTCACACACATTTTTTGCTTCGTCCATCGTGGATTATTTTGCTTCCAAGATGGCGGAATTCCTTAACCTCTTCTACTTCGTGATCACCAGCTTTGATGTTAAATTTCTTGCTGTTCTCAATTCTGCTGCTTCTCATTACTTTAGTCTTTTTCCAGTTTGCTCTCAGTCCATAACCTGTACTCATTAGACTACTCATTCCTTTCAACACATCCGGTAATTCTTCTTACTTTCACTGAGGATTGCAATGTTACCAATGAATCTTACCACTGCTATCTTTTGAGTCATCCTGACTGGTTTGATGCGGCCCGCCACGAATTCCTGCGCCAACAGTACCATGGAAGTTATTCCATGATATCTTAAGAAACGTCCTACCATCCAGTCTCTTCTTCTTGTCAGTGTTTTAGATATATTCCTTTCTTTGGCGATTCTCCGGAGAATTCCTCATTCCTTACATTATCACTTCACCCAATTGTCGGCATTCTTTTGTAGCACCACATCTTAAATGTTTCTATTCTCTTCTGTTCCATGGTTTACTGCCGTAAAATGCTGTGTTCCAAACCTTCATTCTCAGAAATTTCTTCCACAAATTTAGGCTTATGGTTGATACTAATAGAGTTCTCTTGACCAGGAAGGCCGTTTTTGCCACTGGTAGTCTGGTTTTGATGTTTTTATTGCTCCTTCGGTCATTGGTTCTTTTGTTGCCTAGGTAGCAGAATTCCTTAACTTCATCTACTTGGTAATCTACAATTCTGATGTTAAGTTTCTGGGCGTTCTCATTTCCGTTACCTCTAATTACTTCCGTCTTTCTTTGATTTTCTCTGGATCCATACTCTTTACTCATTAGATTGTTCATTCTATTCAACAGATCCAGTAATTCTTCTTCACTTTCACTCAGGATAGCAATGTCATCAGGAAATCTCAACATTAACATCCTTTCACCTTAAATTTTCATCCCACTCCTAAACCTTTTATTTCTATCACTGCATCTTCGCTGTATAGATTGAAAAATGGGACCCAGAGAATACATCCGTGTCTTAAACCCTTTTCAATCCAAATATTTCGTTCTTGATCATACAATCTTATTTTTCCTTCTAGGTTTTTGGACATAGTCTGTATTACTCGTCTTTCCCATAGCTTATCCCTATACTTCACAGAATTTCGAGCATCTTGCCCCATTTTACACTTTCGTACGCTATTTATAGCTCGACAAATGCCATGAGAGTGTCTAGATTTTCGTTCTGTCTTGCTTCCATATGAAATGCAACGTCAGAACCGCAACTCTCTGGTGCCTTCAGCTTTTCTAAAGACAAACGCATCATCACCTAACCTCCTAACAAATACTTTATTTTCTTTTCTTCTGTATATTATTCTTGACAGCAACTTGCATGCATGATCTATTAAGCTAGTTGTGCGATAGTTCTCGCACTTATCGTCCCTTGCTATCTTCGTAATTGTATGGAATATAATTTTCCGAAAGTGTATGGTACTTCGCCAGTCTCATACACTGGTCTCCAAAATTAAAGCAACAAACCGAAGTTTAGCCAGGTTATGTTTATTTTGCCACAAAACAGTGTTAACAGGTGATAGTATAGTGGAAACAGTGTACAGAACACCGAACGTAAACAACTGAAACTTGCGTAATGATAGACAAAAATGTTCTTCGTTTTTCCAGTTTAATGGATTCGCACAAAAATTCCGAAACCTGGTAAATGTGCTCATCATGGAATGTTACCATTTCTGGCTGCAACACAGGCTTGGAAGAGACGGGGCATGCTGTGGATGATGTCATCAGTCTCATGTTGAAGCAATAACGCCCATTCTTTCCGCAGAGCTGCTCGCAGTTCGTGGAGAGTGGTTGGTGGATGCTGACGTGATGCAGCCTGTCTCCATGGAGTATCACAGATATGCTCTATGGGATTCAAAGCGGGATAGCGAGCAGCTCACACCATGCGTTCAGTATGTTCCGTTTCCAAGAAGATATCGATCACCCGTGCTCTATCAATACGAAGTCTGGGCCCACACCACCTCGCAACAACAGCACATAAGGTCCCCAGATCTCTCGTGATACCTGACAGCAGTTGAAACTTGCCGATTCACCCGCACAATGTCACGCAGAGATGTTCGAGTGGTCAACGTAATACCTGCTCACACCATAAAGGATCTTCCTTGATATCGGTAACGTTCTATAATGTTTGGATTCCGAAATCATATTCCACGTTCTCTCCAGATGCGAATGCGTCGAGAATCACGCTCCAAACCAAATCGGCAGTCATCTGCGAAAAGAACTTACGTCCACTGTTAGACCGTCTAGGGGGCGTGTTGACGAGTCCGCTCTAGACGTTCCCTTCTGTGAAGACGCACCAGAGGTACACATACGGAAGGTCTCCGTCAGTAGAGGCTACTCTACCAAAGCCTTCTGTACGCCGTTTGGCCGGCCGGTGTGGCCGTGCGGTTACAGGCGCTTCAGTCTGGAACCGCGTGACCGCTACGGTCGCAGGTTCGAATCCTGCTTCGGGCATGGATGTGTGTGATGTCCTTAGGTTAGTTAGGTTTAAGTAGTTCTAAGTTCTAGGGGACTGATGACCACAGAAGTTAAGTCCCATAGTGCTAAGAGCCATTTGAACCATTTTACGCCGTTTGTCTCGAAACAACACGTCCAGTGGATGCTGCGAGGTCAGATGACAGTTCTAAGGCGGTACCGTAGTGCCCGTACGGCCAAATAACGGTCCTCTCCTTTTGATATCACACGTCGTCGGGTGCCCTGGTCTTTGCCATACAGTTTCGGTCTCTATAAACTGTTGTCACATCCGAGAAACAATAGAACGATTCAATTAAGCCTTTGATTCACGTCTGTTTGCGACTTTCCTGCTTGCATTCTTCTTAAAGCCCTCCATCGCAGAGAGTCTGGTAGGCGTCTTCTTTGTGTCATACTGAATCGTCTGTGACTATATACAAAGTGTTTGAGGATGTGGAACTACGGTAAACACTACCGCATTTGATAGGTGCCCTGACGTCATCGTTGACGTGGCTGTCTGTTGACAGGAATGCCATCTACCGTGAAGAACACGATTTTACGGACATTTGTTGACATTTTGTATGACTATACCGTGAAGTAGACACAACACGGGGAAGTAGCGGTTTGTTGCTTTAATTTTGGACAGCAGTATGTATTCTATACACCAGCTGGAATAGTCGTTTGGTTGCCACTTCCCCTAACGATTTTAGGAATTCTGATGGAATGTTATTTGTCCCTTCTGTGATATTTGATATGAAGTCGTCAAGAGCTCTTTTAAATTCTGACGCTAATATTGGTTCCCTTCTGTCTTCTATACTGACTTCAGTTCGTCTATCACATCAAACATGCCCTCCCCCACATAAAGGCCTTCAATGTATTCCTCCATCCATCCATCCACTCTCTCCTCTGGACTTAACAGTGGAATTGCCATTGCACTCTCTAATGTTACGATACTTGCTTTTAATTTCACTAAAGGCTGTTTTGACTTTTTATATGATACGGTCAGTCGTTCCTTCCCACTAACACTTTTTTTCGATTTTTCAAATTTCTTTTCCTGCAGGCGTTTAGCCTTCGTTTCCCCACAGTTCCTTTTTATTTCATTCTAAGTGGTTTATACTGCTGTGTTGCTGTACTTCCTTGAGAATTTTCCGCGCGGTGTGGCCGCGTGTCTGGAGGCACCATGTCAAGAATTGCTTGGCCCCTCTCGCCGGAGGTTCGAGTCTTCCCTCGGGCATGAGTGTGTGTTGTCCTCAGCATAAGTTAGTTTAAGTGGTATGTAAGGCTAGGGACCGATGGTCTCAGCAGTTTGGTCCCATAGAAGTTCACTCACTCACTCACCCCCTTCCCCCACTCCCCCCCACACACACACCTAGAGAATTTTTGTACTTACTTTCTTCGTCGGTCAATTGTACGAATTTTATAAACTTTTCAGCCACTCGCTCCTAACTCTAGGAGGGGCGATCAATAGGTGAAACAGCACTTTTTTTTCTCGACCAATTTCACTTGAAAAATTTGGGATTTGTTGTGAGGCTTCTGAAACATTGTGAAATAGTTCCACTTCAGCTCCTATAGCGTCATGAAATGCCGACAGTGGCGGGGTTATACTTAGCCTTCAAAATGGCGTCTGTAACGGAGGTGCATTCCAAACAGAGGCCTGTCACTGAGTTTACTTTACCGGAAAATCGGAGCACCGCAGATATTCGTAGGCGAATATCTAAGAATACCTGGAAGTGAACCAAGGCACGGTAAGTCGTTGGGCGAGGCGTCTGCCATCATCGCAACGAAGTCGCGCAACCCTGTGCGATCTCTCCCGTGCCGACCGGCCGCACACTGCTGTGACTCTTGCAGTCTTGGCAAATCGAACTCGTCGCTGCTCAACTGGACATCTCCGTCGGTAGTGCTGACACTCTCGTGTGCCAGTTGGGGTTCTCAAAGGCGTGTGCCCGCTGGGTCCCTCGCCGCCTAACACGAGACCGTAAGGGCAACGAAGGACTACCCGTGTGCAACAGCTTGCGCGTTACGTGGTCGAACATTATCACAGGCGATGCAACGTGGGTTTATCACTCCGAACCGAAAACAGTGGAGTGGCACCTCACCACCTCTCCTACGAAGGAAAAGTTCAAAGCGTAACCACAGCCTGTAAAGCCATGCTGAATGGTTTCTGTGACTCTGAAATGGCTGATCTGTTTTATGATCTCCCCCATGGTGCAACGATCAACTCTGAATAGTAGTACGCTAACCGCAGGAAACTGAAGAAATGACTTCAACGTGTTCATCGACAGAAAAATGCAAAGAAATTCGACTTCAACATGGCAACGCAAGGCCTCACACAAGTCTGCGTGTCCGAGAGGTTAAAAAAATGGTTCAACTGGCTATGAGCACTATGGGACTTAACATCTGAGGTCATCAGTTCAAATGGTTCAAATGGCTCTGAGCACTATGGGACTCAACTGCTGTGGTCATCAGTCCTCTAGAACTTAGAACTACTTAAACCTAACTAACCTAAGGACATCACACACATCCATTCCCGAGGCAGAATTCGAACCTGCGACCGTAGCAGTCGCACGGTTCCGGATTGAAGCGCCTAGAGCCACTCGGTCATAGCTGCCGGTTCAAATGGTTCAAATGGCTCTGAGCACTATGGGACTCAACTGCTGAGGTCATAAGTCCCCTAGAACTTAGAACTACTTAAACCTAACTAACCTAAGGACAACACACACATCCATGCCCGAGGCAGGATTCGAACCTGCGACCGTAGCGGTCGCGCGGTTCCAGACTGTAGCGTCAGAACCGCTCGGCCACCAGCGGCCAGAGCTGCCGGTTCGTCCGAGAGGAGCTCCCAAAACTTCATTGGACTTTTCTTGCTCATCCACCCTACAGCCCAGATACAGCATCTTCTGGCTTCCATCTGTTTGGCTCAATGAAGGTTCATTCCGCAGGAAGTAGTACGTGGATACTGGAGAAGTTCTTGATGCAGTAAGACGTTGGCTCCGGCGTTGAGCAGTGGATTGGTAACATGCGGGCATACGGGCCCTCGCACTAAGGTGGCGTAAGGCCGTCGCACTGAGCGGACATTATGTTGAAAAATAGGGTTTTCAATACGAGAGAGTGGGAAAGAATATGGTATGTTGGAACTCTGAATGAAACAACCAACTTTCAGAAAAAAGTGTTGCATTACTTATTAAGCGCCCCTCGTATTAACGGATAATTACGACCGCGTTACCCCTAGAAGCTGCAGAAAATAGCGACGGAATGTCATACCTAACGTCCCGGGTTCGATTCCCGCCTGGGTCGGAGATTTTCTCCGTTCAGGGACTGCGTGGTGTATTGTCCTTATCATCATCGTTTCATCCCCATCGACAAGCAAGTCGCCGAAGTGGCGTCACCTCGGAAGACTTGCACGAGGCGAACGGTCTACACGACAGGAAGCCATAGCCACACGGCATTTCCATTTACAGTCTGGTTTGTGAATTCGTAGAACGCAACACAGTAATTTGGAAGCCGTGAAGTGGCTCAAGTGCTCATTGAGATACAATGTTTCTTCGCCAGTCCGGCTCGTGCAGCGGGTGCCACTGGCTTGCTAGCTTCCAGCTGCAACCACAGCGCTGGTGCGGGCCCGACGTTGAGGATGACGGATGGCGTCTTGCAAGTTCCGCCGCTGGCGCTGCCGACTCGCCGTAATGAGCTGCTAGACAAGGGCCGGCCGTCCGGGCTCTTCCAGATGAGCTGCCGCCGGCTCCTCCAGTACCAGGCGCCGCCCTCGTCAAGGATGATTCCTCTAACGCTTCATTAACTCCTAGTGCCCCGGCCGGGCGGCGGAGTGTCTCGGCGCAGCAGCATCACGGAGGTGGTGTCACGGCTTGCGTTGTTAGCTACAGAGTTGCTCGCAGACAAATTCTCAGTTCTCAACTCCGCTGTGATGCCGATGGAATAGTCGGCGTTCACCTGATAGGAAACAGGTCATAGGTCATCACGTTCACAGTTACACTGATTGACACTTGCTAAGGAACAACTGCTAATTGCTATAGATAACCCGAAAATTGCTGCGTAACACCCTACCAATGATAGTAAAAGGAAAGCTTAAGGGCAGGACCTGTTAACTGCAGCGAAGCCTGTGCATGAACACTCGGTATGCATTCGATAGCCGCGCGGGATTAGCCGAGCGGTCTGAGGCGCTGCAGTCATGGACTTTGCGGCTGGTCCCGTCGGAGGTTCGAGTCCTCCCTCGGGCACGGGTGTGTGTGTGTTTGTCCTTAGGTTAAGTAGTGTGTAAGCTTAGGGACTGATGACATTAGCTGTTAAGTCCCATAAGATTTCACACACATTTGAACATTTTTTTGCATTCAATAATTCATGCCGCTCCCTGTTAGACGATGGTTGCTGTGGTACCGATTAATGCGACATTCTGCGTGGTGTGGCAAAGTTTCTGCAAGGCATCATTTCAGGGATCGGCTGGACGGTTCGAAGGCGGTCAAAGTGTGACTCTGTGGTCACAGTAACGGGTATGTCCAAATATCATCTCGCGATTAAGACAGGCTGGTAGAGGTGGAAAGCCTATGCGAAAGCATGCCGGTGGTTGTAGACGGGTCACCACACCGCAAGAGGATTGATACGTGTACCTAGTGGCAAAAAGAGCTAACATCTCACTCTTAGACACACAACTGCAGATATTGCAACTGCCGCCGGTGCACGTGTTTATGCCAGAATTATTTGGCGGTGATAAAATCAGGCTGGTTTGTATGCTCGGAAGCCTGTCAAAAGCATTCCACATCAATCACACCAATTGGGAAAATTTTGGATGGGGTCAGCAACAGTCGTCCAGAGTGATGTTTTGAGACTAATTCCGCTTTACTGTTTCTCTGCCTCGTGATGACTGGGTGTTGTGTGACGTCCTTAGGTTAGTTAGGTTTAAGTAGTTCTAAGTTCTAGGGGACTGATGACCATAGATGTTACGTCCCATAGTGCCCAGAGCCATTTGAACCGCTTTACTGTGTCAAGTGATTCGGGCTAACAGTTAGTGTGGAGAGAGAGTGGAACACGTTACGCGCCACAGAATTTTCATGAACGTAATCGGTATGGCGTAGGCGTTATGGTGTGGACAGGCGTTATGCCTAGTGGTCGAACACGGCTGCATATATCTGTGCAAGGTACCGTTACAACGCAACGGTATTGCAGGGAGATTGCTCTGGATCATGTTCGTCCGTTTAGAGGTGCGGCAGGTCCCGTCTTTCTGTTTATGGACAAGATGCCGACCCACACAGAACCGCTGAGATGTTGGATGCACCCTAAAGCGAAGATAATGAACGCCAGGGATGCTCTTGGAAGGCGCGTTTCTCAGGACTCCTCAACAGTTTGATAGCCAGCATAAATTGTAGGCAGAGAACGTGTGTTATTGACGGAGGATGGCGTATTCGTTATTGAGGGTCCGATATCGCAGTTTATATTGGAATTCTGATCGGTGTCAAACACGGACGTAATTTATGTATGTTATCCTACTTTCCCGTGTGATGAAATATATACCATTTTTCGTTCTAAATACGCGACTCAACGTCTGTTACGTATGTACTGTGTTTCATGTCGTCCATCGTTATCTGTCATCATTCCTGTCCAACGGTGTCTCTCTTCCTTGCCAATTCAAAATGGTTCAGATGGCTCTGAGCACTATGGGACTTAACTTCTGAGGTCATCAGTCCCCTAGAACTCAGAACTACTTAAACCTAACTAACCTAAGGACATCACACACAGCCATGTCCGAGGCACGATTCGAACCTGCTACCGTAGCGGTCGCGCGGTTCCAGACTGTAGCGCCTAGAACCGCTCGGCCACTCCTTCCGGCCCTTGGCAATTGTCAGCCAGAGTATCATGTAAGGGAAGAGGGTAGAGCTTATGAATTACCTGGAGGAAAACAATCTGTTAACACACAGTCACCACGGATTCGTGAAGTATCTTTCTATGACACACACCTAACTCTTTATTCTCACGAAGTAATGAGTGCTAGCAATAGGGGATCTCAGATTGGTTTCAGATTCCTAGATTTTCAAAAAGCTTTCGATATTGTTCCTTACAAGCGGCTTATAATCAATTTATGTGCCAATGGAGTACCGTCTCAGTTGTCCGACTCGACTCTGATTTCCTTTAGGAAAGTTCAATCTTCCCGCTTTCTACAACTTTATTCACTATCGAGAAATACCCCAAAAACATGGATTTCAAGTACAAAAACCCAGACGCGGTTTCCGAGACGGTTATGCACAGAAAATAGCTGTGATTTTTATGATATATTTCAAAGATTCAGATCTCGACCGATCTTGAAAATTTTCTTGATTCCTCTATCTGTTTCCAACATACATTCAAAGTTACGCTATTTGTAAGCTTGAAATACGTACGTAAAATCCTATGTGGGGCGAAAATGTAGTTCATAAAGTGACGTAGCAGTGCGAAATATGCTGTTAAGTATCTCCGTTATCATCAGAAGGGTTCTGGGAACTCTGTGTTGTAGTACTGAATAACGTACAGCTGGTACCCCACTTTTGAATCAGAGCATATTCGCCATTTTTGTTCTTCGATAAGGGCATTTTCCGCTTGTTTGTAACATCTTTCTATAGCACCACAACACAAAAATTTGACTCTTTACTTCTTCTTTTTGCAACAGCACATAATTCATTCCCATACAATTCTGCGCTCCACTCGTACATTCTCACAAATTTCTTCCGCAAACTGACGCCTATGCTTGGTTCCTAATAGACTGCTCTTGGCCAGGAATTCCCTTTTGGCCAGTGCTAATCTGTCTTTTATGTCCTTCTTACTTCGTCCGTCAGGTGTTATTTTGCTTCCAGGATAGAAAAAATCCCCTAATTCACTTCCTTCGTGGTTCCCAGTTTTGGTATTTAATTTATCGCTAGTCTTGTTTCTGTTACTTCTCAATAATTTCCTCTTTTTCGGTTTACTCACAGTTCATAATCTGCCCTCACTAGACACTTCGTTCCATTCAACAAGTTTTGGGATCCTTCCTCACTTTCACTGAGGATAGCTATGTCATCAGTGAATCTCATCATTGATATCCTTTCATTCTGAATTTTAATCGCACTCTTGAAACTTTTTTTATTTGTCATTGCGTCTTCGATGTCTAGATTGAGCAGTAGGGGAGAAAGACTAGATACCTGTCTTACACCCTTTTTCATCTTAGCACATCGTATTTAGTTTTCCAAACTTATCGTTCCCTCTTGGGGAAGCTGGTCTTTCCTCGAAGCTTGTTTCTGTTTCTCACAGAATATCGTTCGTCTTGCGCCATTTCACATTATCGAATTCTTTGTCTAGGACGACAAATGCTATTCTTATGAGTCTCTACCTTTCAGAAAGCCAACGTGATAGTCATCTAACAGATTTTCTTTTCCATTCTTAGCTCTCGCACTTATCTGTCATTGCTATCTTCGTGTTTGTGTGGACGATATTTTTACAGAAAATCTGCTCGTGTATCTACAAGCTACTTACCAACTGGAGTGTTCGTTTGCTTGCAACTTTCTCCCATGATTCTAGAAATGTAGAAGGTAAGTTATCTATGATTTTCGCCTTATTTGATTGCAAGTCTTTCATAACTGTGTCAAACCCTGACTCTATGTCTTGCAAATCGATTCCAATTACTTCTTCTATCACGTCAGACAGCTCCTACGCCTTACAGAGGCTTTCAACGCTATCTGTCCTCCTGTCGGCTCTCTCCTCTGCGTTTAGCAGTGAAATTTCTTAGTGAAATGCTTTCCGCACTCTTAACATTGACGCCTTCGCTTTTAATTTCACCGAAGATTGTTCTGAATGTTCTGTGTACTGAATCAGTCCTTTCAACAAACATTTCATTTTCGATTACTTCACATTTTTCCTGTACCCATTTAGCCTTGGCTTCCCTGAGCTTCCTATTTATTTCATTTCTAAATGGGTTATATTTCTGTATTCCTATTCTTTTCGTTGTGATATTAAACTATTTCTTCTGTACCCAATATTTCCTTGTAGTTCATCATACCTGTATTTGTCTGTCAAACTCTGTGACTGCCCTTTCTAGAGACGCCCATTCCTCTCGAACGAACTGGATATTGTGGTATTAATTATCATAGTATCTACTGCTTTAGAGAACTTCAAACGCAACTCATCATTCCTCATTGTTACAGTACCCCACTGCTTTCCATACTGATTCTTCGAGATGACTTCTTAAACTTCATTCTACTCTTCGTCATTACTAAATTGTGATCGAGTTTTTAGCTGTCTCTGACTGCACCTTACAATCCGATTTCTGATTTAGAAGTCTCTATTGGACCATGAAGTAATCCAGGTGGAATCTTCCTGTGTCTCGAAGTCTTTTCCAAGTATACTACCTCCTCGCGGGATATCTGAACAGTGTACTACTTCTAACTCAATTTTAATGCAGAACTTAATCAATTTTTCTCCTGACTTGTTCGCATTACTGAGTCCATATTCTCCCGTAACTTCGTGTTATGTTCCTTTCCCGTCACGGTGTTCCATTCGCTCATGGTTATTACATGTCCGTCCCCGGTAGCTGAGTGGCCCCCGCGACAGACTGTCAATCCTAAGGGCCCGGGTTCGATTCCCGATTGGGTCGGAGATCTTCTTCGCTCAGGGACTGGGTGTTATGTTGTCCTAATCATCATCGTTTCATCCTCATCGACGCGAAAGTCGCCGAAGTGGCGTCAAATCGAAAGACTTGCACCAGGCGATCTGTCTACCTGACGGGAGGCCCTAGTCACACGATTACACACACACTAGATTTCATCTACTTTCAGATACTGGTTTACACGTTCAGTATCCTCAAATTATCTATCACTTCTTCTACTCGTGACGTCGATATGTATAACCAACTTCAGAGACCCCAATTATATCTAGACTCGGCACTTTCATTAACTTTTTCAATTTTTCTAGTTTCCCTACCAGTTTTAGAATTCGGACATTGCACACTTCGACTTTCGAATGTTAGTTTTTCGTTGTTTTTTCAGTCTTTTTCTTGTGATTACTTCGGCAATCCCCTACCGAAGTTCCGAATGGCATCTTTTACCAAGGAGCGAGCGTTATGACACTTTTTCTTTTCTATATGTCGCATGTTATATAGGTGAGTACGATATGTATTTAACGCAACGATTTTGATCACTTTCTGAATCCTCATGCCGTTGTTCATTGCTGATTCTCCAAAACACCTCAGGGGCAAGAGGGAGTCCCCAACCTCTAATCGGCTCTCCGCTCTCTTCGAGAAAGCCTTGGGCAGAACGAGGGCGGCTGTTTATATTTCTGACGATTTTTATTCAAAATCTAGTAGCTGAACTCGAAGCCGGGACTCAGGCCATT
The DNA here is from genome assembly GCF_023898315.1 of Schistocerca nitens. Classification (NCBI taxonomy): domain Eukaryota; kingdom Metazoa; phylum Arthropoda; class Insecta; order Orthoptera; family Acrididae; genus Schistocerca; species Schistocerca nitens. Next base: position 358,092,753 of record NC_064615.1, read on the forward strand.
CTGATTACCAGAAAAAGGCACTATCCCTAGACCAGGATAAACTAATGTACAGTGACGTTGAATCCGTGCCAAAAATAAACATTAGCTGGGTCTGAACTGACAGACACCATCATTTTTATGTTATGCTAACTGAAAATGATTGGTGTTACTTGTCTGCAGCATTCTTTGCCGCAAATTGTTCAAAACTGAAACTGAGAGTTCGTATCTTTATTCTTTTGATGTGAAATGTAACTCAATATTGTTTCGACATACCTACATGAAATACAATCAGTTTGAAGACAGATATCGAAAGCGTCTATGCCGATCTGTCTGCATTCTCAGACTGGGTGCAGTATATAGGGTTAAAGCTCAAACTATCCAAAAGTCAAACGGTTCTGGTTTGTCATTCTAGACACATTAGCCCAAAATTTCAGGATTGCTCTATCTGCCCATGCTCTACAAAAATACGCAAGGCTCTTAAATTTTGACCTGGAAAAGAAACTTGTACAGAACATTTGTATTTCCAGTTGCTGATTACAGCAATATTAACTTGCGAGGTCTATCTCCCACAGCGATTGTAGCTGGTGATCAGCTTCTGTGTATGATATACCTGAGTGTTCGACTTTTTAATCTGACCATCACATGCAGAGCTATCATGGCTACGTACACATAAGTACAGAGACTTTAACACATTCTCTCCTTAACCATCTTATTAGCGTGTACGTCCGCTATTGTCTGAAAAACACAACTGAAAAACTCGCTCACATCAGAGCAAAAACCTTTTCGTGTTAGTCAGTAGCAGGAAACCGACTTTGCAATGAACTTCTTCACTATAACAGACACCTAAATGCATATTCATTTTCGAAATGCAGCTAATAGCGTATCTACTAGAATAACAATAAAGTCTGCCTTTGATCACTATGCACTCTTTATCCATTAGAACTAAGTAACCTTTTCCATCCGGCATTCCTCATTTCCCAAATCCCCTAGCTGGTGCAGTCTGACTGAATTTCTCTCTCCCGGAATTCGCCGTGTCATCAAATCTCAGTTTCGTACACTCATCAACACATTTTGTACCTTCTGTTGTCACTTTTTCTAGGATTATAATTAGCAGTAGTAGTGATATAGCTAGTATTATTGCTGTAGATTCTTACTAATCTTATTACAAATGGGGGATTCAAATACCGTTGCAAACCATTTTGAATTATGTGTTATTTTATTACTATGTATTAATTAAAATTATTATTTTTTTATGAATCCGCGAAATAAAAAGCATAGGATGTGTAAAACCCTTATCCTATGTAATTGAGGGCCTGAATGTTATAATCTGACCAGGTTGAATAAAAAAATAAAATTAGTATTTGTAGGTATCTGATAATTTCAATTTTTAGGTGATAACTAGTTCCAAGTGATAAAATTATTTCTTTGGGATGTTACTGTATAACATCCCCTCCCATCTTCTAATGAAGACTTAACCCTTACCTTGGAGGGCGGGAAAGGAGTGAGTGCTTCGCGAAACTTCGTGGACGCGTTTAGAATGGACATTTACATTACAGATGTGTATTGCTCAACACACTGATTTCTTCCATCTACGTATTTTATTTCGCACACAATGTAATGTCCACATCTCACGTAAGCATGTACTTGTTCTGCTTATGCTACAAACTCAGCATCAGCCGCTTTCGAGTTTGCAATTTTACATCAGTTGCCGCTCACGTGACATAAAAATAAAAGATCCATTGCCTCACCTGTATGTTGCGAATGTTTGCAATCGTGGAAGTAGAGAACGTTTCAATAAAAACCGACATAGTCATTGCTCCAGCAGTAAAACGGAGGGACTAAGCGGTTGCAGAGATATTAAAAAATACGTCTGGCTGCGCATAATGGCAGCCGGCGCCATTTGGTGCGTTGTTTACTGGCGCGGCTACGGCGCTATTTCCATCGGCTTCCGGAGCCGTTGGCGCGCTTCTGATAATGGCGACCGCGACTCCTATCGGAACGACACTCGCAGACCGTATCGACTGCCACTTCCAATTGAGGAACGACGTGGAAGGAAGTGGGTCACCAGCTGCAAGGCGTCCATGTTAATGGATTTTACAGTCGCTGTCTGGTAGAGCAGCACTAAATAAAAGAATGAGGAAAAAGAAAACCAAATAAAACGCGTTCCTATAGTTGCACAAAACAACGCGAAAAGGAAAAAAAGAGTTTTGTTGTTGCAGACGACAATCTGTATAATCCTATGAAATTATCTAGACAAGACAGTAATCGCTACTTCATGTCATGTTTCTCATTCCTATTAAAAAAAAATAGTTTTCCTAGCAGTAATTTCCAATAACATGATATCTGGCGTTCCGAAAGGTAATTTCATAGGACCTCTGCTGTTTCTGATTTACATAAATGATCTAGGTGATAATCTGAGCTGCCCCCTTAGATTGTTTGCAGATGACGCTGTAATTTACCGTCTAGTAAAATCATCAGACGATCAATTCCAGCCGGCCGCGGTGGTCTAGCGGTTCTAGGCGCGCAGTCCGGAACCGCGCGATTGCTACGGTCGCAGGTTCGAATCCTGCCTCGGGCATGAATGTGTGTGATGTCCTCAGGTTGGTTGGGTTTAAGTAGTTCTAAGTTCTAGGGGACTGATGACCACAGATGTTAAGTCCCATAGTGCTCAGAGCCATTTTTGTCCAATTCCAATTGCTAAATGATCTAGAGAGAATTTCTGTATGGTGCAAAAAGTGGCCACTGGCACTAACCAAAGAAAAGTGTGAGGTCATCCACATGGGTACTAAAAGAAATCCGATAAATTTTGGGTATACCATAAATTGCACAAATCTGAGGGCTGTCAATTCGACTAAACACCGAGGAATTACAATTAAGAGCACCTTAAATTGGAAAGACCACATAGATAATATTGTGGGGAGGGCGAAACAAAGACCGCGCTTTTTTGGCAGAACACTTAGAAGATGCGACAAACCCACTAAAAAGACAGCCTACACTACACTTCCTCTGCTGGAATAATGCTGCGCGGTGTGGGATCCTTACCAGGCAGGATTGACAGAGGACATCGAAAAAGTGCAAAGAAGGGCAGCTCGTTTCGTGTTACCGCGCAATAGGGGTGAGAGTGTCACTGATATGGTACGCGAGTTAGGGTGGCAGTCACTGAAACAATGGCGAGATCTATTTACGACATTTCAATCACCAACTTTCTCTTCCGAATGCGAAAATGTATTGTTGACACCACCTACGTAGGCAGAAATGATCATCATAATACAATAAGAGAAATCGGAGTTGGAACGGAAAGATTTAGGTGTTCCTTTTTCCCACGCGCCATTCGAGAGTGGAATGGTAGAGAAGTAGTATGAAAATGGTTCGATGAACCCTCTGTCAGGCACTTAAGTGTGAATTGCGGAGTAACCATGTAGATGTAGATGTGGAATGTATACTGTTTTGCCAGCCGGTGTGGCCGAGCGGTTCTAGGTGCTACAGTCTGGAACCGCGCGACCGCTACGGTCGCAGGTTCGAATCCTGCCTCGGGCATGGATGTGTGTGATGTCCTTAGGTTAGGTTTAAGTAGTTCTAAGTTCTGGGGACTGATGACTTCAGATGTTAAGTCCTATAGTGCTCAGAGCCATTTGAACCATTTTTTTTGTAAACTGTTTTGAGAGTAATTTTTGACTTGCATTCTATGAACCTTTCAGAATCTGTATTCTTCGGCAGTAAAATATGAGTGTCCTAAATATATCTCATGAGGCTCGCATTACTTCATACTCTGAGCGAGATACCGTACTTCACATAATGGTGTGGTAGGTGGCTTCTTCATTATCTGTAGAGATTCACTTTTTCTCCCAAGGATTCCTTTTGGCGCACTCTCCGCGGAAAACAATTGAAACTACCGCAATGCAAACAAACAAAATACACTAACGGAAAAAAATCGCAACATGAAAAAATAATTAATCTAGAGTAACGAAATTTCGAGAATACATTTTTCTAGGTAACATATTTAAGTAATAAACATTGCAAGATTACACGTTAACGTAAGAACGAGATAAGCCATTGCAAGTGTAAATTGCTGGTACATTAATAAGCAGTGTAACAGCCAGAATGTTGAATGTAAACATGCACACATGTGTGCATGGTTTTGTACAAGTGCGAGAAGTCTGACATGGACTTCGGTCTTCCATGCCTGTTGCACTTGGTCGGGCAATATGGGGACGCTTAACGCTCTTTGTGGATGATGCTGGAGTTGCGTTCAATGACGTCCCATATGTGATCGATTGGAGACGCATCTGGTGATCGAGCAGGCCAAGGGAACATGTTTAAACTTAGTAGAGCATGTTGACTTACAAGAACGGTCTGTATACATTTACATCTACATTGATTGCAAATCACATTTAAGTGCCTGGCAGAGGGTTCATCGAACCACCTTCACAATTCTCTATTATTCCAATCTCGTATAGCGCGCGTAAGGAATGAACTATATCTTTCCGTACGAGCTCTGATTTCCCTTAATTTATCTTGGTGATCGTTCCTCCCTATGTAAGTCGGTGTCAACAAAATATTTTCGCATTCGGAGGAGAAAGTTAGTGATTGGAATTTCGTGAGAAGATTGCGTCTCAACGAGAAACGCCTTTCTTTTAATGATGTCCATCCTAAACCCTGTATCATTTCTGTGACACTCTCTCCCATATTTCGCGATAATACAAAACGTGCTGCCTTTCTTTGAACTTTTTCGATGTACTCCATCAGTCCTATCTGGTAAGGATCACATACCGTGCAGCAGTATTCTAAAAGAGGACGGACAAGGGTAGTGTAGGCAGTCTCCTCAGTAGGTCTGCCAATAAAACGCAGTCTTTGGTTAGCCTTTCCTACAGCATTTGCTATGTGTTCCTTCCAGTTTAAGTTGTTCGTAATTGTAATACCTAGGTATTTAGTTGAATTTACGGCTTTTAGATTAGACTGATTTATCGTGTAACCGAAGTTTAACGAATTCCTTTTAGCACTCATGTGGATGACGTCACACTTTTCGTTATTTAGGGTGAACTGCCACTTTTCGCACCATTCAGTTACATTTTCTAAATCGTTTTGCAATTTGTTTTGATCTTCTGATGACTTTATTAGTCGATAAACGACTGCGTCATCTGCAAACAACCGAAGACGGCTGCTCAGATTGTCTCCCAAATCGTTTATATAGACAAGGAACAGCAAAGGGCCTATAACACTACCTTGGGGAACGCCAGAAATCACTTCTGTTTTACTCGATGACTTTCCGTCAGTTACTACGAACTGTGACCTCTCTGACAGGAAATCACAGATCCAGTCACATAACTGAGACGATATTCCATAGGCACGCAATTTCACTACGAGCCGCTTGTGTGGTACAGTGTCAAAAGCCTTCCTGAAATCCAGAAATACGGAATCGATCTGAAATCCCTTGTCAATAGCACTCAACACTTCATGTGAATAAAGAACTAGTTGTGTTTCACAAGAACGATGTTTTCTAAACCCATGTTGACTGTGTGTCAATAGACCGTTTCGTTCGAGGTAATTCATAATGTTCGAACACAATATATGTTCTAAAATCCTGCTATATATCGACGTTAACGATATGGGCGTGTAATTTAGTGGAGTACTGATGCTACCTTTCTTGAATATTGGTGTGACCTGTGCAACCTTCCAGTCTTTGGATACGGATCTTTCGTCGAGCGAACGGTTGTATATGATTGTTAAGTATGGAACTAATGCATCAGCATATGTAAATCTGCAGGCTTTCGTGGCCGTTGTCACTGAAGTTAAAATCTTGTGAGTTATTAGGCCGCGTCATGTTTCTTCTAAAACGTTGGACGTTTCGACCCCACTGCTAGGGTCTTCCTCAGGATCTTTTGGTGTCCAATATTGCTAGAACACTGTCAGAGACGAGTGTCGCGTCCACTTATAACGGGGGAGTTATCTGTCTTCACGCGCCTTCCGTATCAGCGATGAGGACAACTTAGAGTCGGAGTTGAATTTTTTAAAGAGGATATTGAAGGCAAATGGGTATGATAGTTATTCAATCGACAGGGCTTTTAGGCGGAATATTTATACCGCTAATAAGAATGACGAGGAACCGCCTTCTCATTCCGTCAGGTTACCGTTCGTTTCCGGGGTCACTGACCGCATAAGCAGAGTTTTAAAGAAAAATCGTATTCAGACATCGTTCTTTTTGTGTGGCCGTGCGGTTCTAGGCGCTTCAGTCTGGAACCGCGTGACCGCTACTGTCGCAGGTTCGAATCCTGCCTCGGGCATGGATGTGTGTGATGTCCTTAGGTTAGTTAGGTTTAAGTAGTTCTAAGTTCTAGGGGACTGATGGCCACAGATGTTAAGTCCCATAGTGCTCAGAGCCATTTGAACCATTTTTAGCCATCGTTCTTTAGTCAACACAAAATAAAAGACTTTTTACGATGGAAAACGGATGCACCTGATTACCTCCACAATGCAGGCGTCTATCAACTGTCATGTGGCTGCGGCAAAGTGTATATAGGCGAAACGGGAAGAACCGTTAAAGAACGCATTAAGGAACACGAACGGCACATGCGGCTGAAACAAAGTGCAAAATCGGCAGTAGCGGAACGTCACGAGAACTGTGGCTCTGACATCGATTTTAATAACGTACGTGTACTGGTTAAAGAAACAAACATTTATAGAAGAAAGGTCCGAGAAGCGGTTGAAATTTCTAAGAACGCGTCTAATTTCAATAGAGAGGACGGCTATAGGTTTCCGGCATCGTGGCTCCCCGCCATCAAGGAAGTAAATGCGCGACCCCGGTGGAAACAACGAGCTGCAAGTCACCTCGGCGGACAATAATATTTTGGGCAAACATTCCCCATCTCTTGGTCTGTCCGTTTCGAATCTAGCCACTGATGACGATCAACCAATAGTGGTAGCAGGCATTCCAGCCAATAACCCTTCTCCGGCATAAGTGTGGAGTAGTGCCTTTCTGTCCAATGACGATGACCCGCCAATGGTATCCACAGGAGATGAGCTTCCAATGCCCCTTCTTCTGCGTTAGCCTATGACTGTGACCCACCAATGGTAGCCATATGAATTTTAACCAATACTATCTCTACTCCAGCACGAACGCCAGAAAACTCCCCCTTTATAAGTGGACGCGACACTCGTCTCTGGAAGTGTTCTAGCAGTAGTGAACACCAAAAGATCCTGAGGAAGATACCAGCAGAGGGGTCGAAACGTCGAACATTTTAGAAGAAACATGACGCGGCCTAATAACCCAGAAGATTTTAACTTCACTGCATCAGCATACTCTGAAAGGAACCTAATTTGTATACAGTCTGGACCAGAAGACTTGCTTCTATTAAGTGATTTAAGTTGATTCACTACTCCGAGGATATTTACTCCTACGTCACTCATGTTGGCAGCTGTTCCCTATTCGAATTCTGGAATATTTACTTCGTTTTCTTTTGTGTAGGCCAGCTTTATGATGTTGGAAAGCATACCCTGAAATGCTGCTCATGAATGATACTACAACGCGTCGAATCACCAGACTGACATACGATTTTCTAGTCAGGAAGCGTGGAATAACCACGAGAGTGCACCTGATGACTTACGAAATGGCACCTCAAACCGTAACTTGAGGCGAAGGTCCAGTGTGTCTAGCACATTGACAGGTTCGTTGCAGGCCCGCAACTGTCCTCCTTGTATCTAACACACGACCATCACTGGCAGAGAGGTAGTACCAGATTTCATCAGAAAATACAACAGACGTCCAGCCTGCCTTCCAATGATCTCACGCTTGACACCACTGAAGTCGCAAATCGAGGTTGTTTGGGGTCAGAGCAATACACGCTACAGGGCGTCTTGCTAGGAGCTATCCTTGAAGTAACTGATTTGTAGCAGTCACTGTGGTGCCAACTGCTCCTCAAATTGCAGCTGCAGATGCAGTACGATGCGCCAGAGACATACTCTGAACACGTCGGCCTTCCCTGCCCGTAGGGCCCAGAGGCCGTCCGGAGACCAGTCTTCTTGCGACTGTACATTCTCGTGACCATCACCGCCAGCAGCTATGGAAAAATGGAAATGAGCGTTTGCCGGGAGGCCCCTCCCGGGATAGGTCCGGCCGCCTTGGTGCACGTCTTATTACATTCGACGCCACATTGGGCGACCTGCGCGCCGGATGGGGATGAAATGATGATGAAGACAACACCCGTTCCCTGAGCGGTGAAACTCCCCGACCCAGAGGGCCATCGAACCAGGGCCCGTAGGACGGAAATCCGTCACGCTGACTACTCAGCTATCGGGGCGGACGCCAGAAGCCATGTACAGTGGCTACATTCCTGCCAAGACTGTCTTCAGTATCGCAGAAGGAACATCCACGTTATCGTAGCCATATTACACAACCTCGTTCAAACTCACTGAGGTGCTGATATTGGCGCCTTTGTCGACTTAAAGATATTATTGACTAACATCAATTTACTACTTCCAGTCTCAAAGGTATCTAACTCGTACGACCGTTACAGCGTGTACTTAAAGCAAGCCAGATTCGCATCATCATAGTGATGCAACTAGCGCATCTCTAATCCGACTGATATGAAATTTGAATAGACAACATCTTTCAGATGTAGAAACATTCCTAACAATTTCCGTTTATGTCGTGCAGCTCCTTGGTATTGCGATTTCCGCTGGTGCAAGCTTTTACAGCATGAAATTTTCTCATTTATGTATCCCTTTCTACATTCCTTAATACCACTGACCCAATGTATGGGGCAAATTTTAACCACAAATGAATTTGTTATAACGTCAGATAGGGATGTTATGCTTGGCCCAGGGGTTGCGTACAGGCAACGGGTTCCCCCCCTTCCCTTGCTGTAACAGACTCTTACGATCAGTCACCGACCCGGACCGCTTCCTTCGTGAAGGAAAGGAGACGATGTGTGTGAAGAAAGGAAACCCCTCCCATTAGGTGGCTGATCCAATTGGTCGCCAACTGATTTCATTTTATTATTCGTGCAGTTCTGATTAGTTAATGAGGGTCCAAATGCGGAGAAAGAAGCCTTTGACGAAAGAAAACCAGCCTTCCACGATATGCAGTATCCACGCACCGCCCAAGAAAAAACAAATTATCCATTCTAGTACGTGGTCGCTTCCTCTGTGGGAGAAAAAAAAAAAAACGATGACGAAGCAGTTACTATCATTCATTGTGAGACGAAAAAAAACAGAATATTACAATAGTACATCAAAGACTGCATTAAAACGACTCATCTCAAACACGTACATATTGTAATACAATGATCAGACGGAACATTATGACCACCGACCTGCCATTGATACAAACTCGCACAGGTAATAGCAGCGTCACCTGGCGAGGAATGACTGCTAGTCGGTAGTATCTGTGAGGGAGCTGTCCGTGTGTAGAATGGGGGAGGGGCACGATGTATTTGTGTTTGAGCGAGGGCAGATTGTGATGGCTCGGAGGATCGGCACGAGCATTTTCGAAACTGCATGACTTGTTGGATGTTTGAGGAGTGCTGTGGTGCGTGTCTTCAAGTAGCGAAACCAAAGTGAAACGACGTCCAGAGGGCTTCGTAGGCTTGTCAGACTGGTAAAATAGGACAGGCGGCGAACTGTGGCGGAACTAACATCAGACACACTCCGCTGCAGACTGAAAATCTCATTCTGGAAACATCCCCTAGGCTGTGGCTAAGACATGTCTCCGCATATCCTTTCAGGAGTGCTAGTTCTGCAAGGTTCGCAGGAGAGCTTCTGTAAAGTTTGGAAGGTAGGAGACGAGGTACTGGCAGAAGTAAGGCTGTGAGGACGGGCACGAGTCGTCCTTGGGTATCTCAGTTGGTAGAGCACTTGCCCGTGAAAGGCAAAGGTACCGAGTTCGAGTCTCGGTCCGGAACACAGTTTTAATCTGCCAGGAAATTTCATCAGACATTAATGCTGGACAGAGTCAAGAGTGTCTGAACACGCAGTGCGCCAGACACCCCTAACGGTGGGCCTCCACAGCTGACGCCCCACGCACATGCCAATGTCAACACCATAACTTCGGCAACTACTAATGAAATGTGCTTGTGACCATCGGCAGTGGGCGTTGGGGCTGTGGCATAGCACTGCATGGTCTGACGAATCCCGATACCTTCTTCATCATGTCGATGGGAGGGGCAAATTGGTCGTCTTCCAAGGGAACAACTTTTTCACACCACTACTGCGGGTGGAGACAAGCTGGCGGCGACTTATGCTCTAGGGAATATTCAGTGGGCAACCATGATCCATTGTAAGGCTCCATGACGGAGTGTCGTACCGTACAATGGCTGCAGACCACTTACACCCCATCATGACGATCGTGTTCCCTGAAAGTAGCGGCAATTTTCAACAAGATAATGCGCCATGTCGCAAGGCTAGGAGTGTGATGGAGTGGTTCGAGGAAAACAGTGGCGAGATCCAATTGACGTGCTTGCACCACAACTCGCCAGATCTACACTGGATCGAACATATCTAGGATGCGATTGAATGTGGCGTCTGAGCTCATCGCCCTCTCCCCGGAATTTCCGGGAATGAGGTGACATGTGTGTGGAGATGTGGTTGCAGTTCTGTACAGTGACCTACCAAAGCCTCGTTGTTTCCATGCCACAAGGCGTCGCCGCTAATATCCGTGTCTAAGGTGGATATACCGGGTATTAGGTGGTCACAATGTTGTGGCTGATCAAGGTATATTTCGATTTTATACGTGGTATCTCAACACCATATCGTAGTTAATTCGTATTTGGGTTTGTTGTATCATCACCCTAAAACGATTTTAGTATCCACGACGAGATGGCATTACACGAATTGGTTGCTCTTCAGATGTGTAGGTATTACGTCTTGACGACGCAGCTGCCTGATCATGGGACCTAAGCTGATACAAGGGTGGTTTATAGCTGAAATTAGCTAACAAATACAAATACAGTATTTTAAACATAGCTGCACAACAGCAACGGTTCCACGTATTAAAATTATTAACAGCCGACCTTCTGAAGAAGACAAATTTAAATTTGTTGAAACCTAGGTAAAGAATTCTTTATCCATTGCAACTGGTCGGCTGTTAATAATTTTAAATACAAATACATACCAATTTTTAATGTCTATAGATGAATTTCGACAATCATTCGCTGTTGTATATTTCTTAACGGGTATCACTAATCGTCATGATTTTATATACTGAGGGGCCACTGAGGTTTTAAGTTGCTAATTGTGGACTTAAAGTGACATTTTATAAAGCAGGAGGGAATATTTCCCAAGCCGCGCAAAGTGGCTTCCAGCACAGTGGCACGTTTGCCACTTAAGGCAGAAGTCGTAAAGTCCTGCGACAACGTGTGCTATAAAAACCTTATCTTAGTCCTGCAAGAAACTCAGCTGAGTTATTTGTTGTAACGAGTTTTAATGGGCTCATATAAAACTGTGCATCTGGCAGTAGTTGGATGTGTTTATATTAGCGTTGTCATGACAGCGACGTTCAGCGAAAACCCTATGCGTCGTCATGGTGGAGGAGAGTGACCACTGGAAACGCTCATGTAACAAGGAACAGCACTTGGAAAAAAATGTGCTCTGTATAACAAATTATGATTCATACTGCTTGTGCAAGAACCCATTAGTGAACTGCTGCTCAGGTCTAGAAAAAAAGTTGTGTGTCAACGTATAATGATAGTACGATTTGAAAATGGCGTCATCCTGTCGAGAGCAGGAAAGGGGACTTTTAACGATCGGCTACTGAACATACGCACAGATTTATAAAAAATGAAAATTCACACAAAAGTGGCGAAGATTAGCAGGAAAGTGTATACAAAATTCTGGGCAATGTGCTGCAGTGGAAATGAAAGGAATGCTGTGCTTAACAAGTAAATAAGAAAGCTTATGCGTGATTAAAAGGACATATACAAAGGTGAAACAAGTCTGACGATGTCAAACAGTACTCCGAAATTATGGAAGAAGCACCAGATGCTATAGTTCTGCAGCACAACGCTCGGAACGTATAGGTAGGGGGGAAAACTGGAAGAAAAGGAATGCGAGCATTTGAAATGGGCTGCAACAGAATCGTACTAAAATGGAGTGGAAAGAGAAGAAATTATTTTGTGGAAGATATTGAGGAAAAAGTACTTCAATCAGCAGTGTTGAAACCTATATGTTTCTAGAGATATGTGAACGACACCTTTGCAGTTTGGCCACAGGGAGCAGCAACACTTCCTGCATTTCTGGAACACCTTAACTCCCTCCATCCGAGCATTTACTTCACCATGAAAGTGGAGGAAAATGGAGACCTACCGTTCTTAGATGTCTTGGCCCGCAGAGAAGAAGATGTTTCCTTGTGTCACAGAGTGTTTCGTAAATCAACTTAACTAACCTGCATCTACAAGCTGCTACTGTCACCCATCTCAATGCAGTGGCGTATTACGGACTCTCGTTCATAGGCCTAAAGCTGTATCATATTCAGGGAGCTTATCAGAAGAGTTTAGCCATCTTCGGTCTGTGTTTGTACAAGACGGGTATTTGTACAAAACGGGTACTCTGATAAACAGATCTGTAACGTACGCCAACCTGCGCGCACTAAAACTCAAAAACAGCCAGAAGAAACGGAGAATTCCACGAGGATGACTTTTCTACGCTATGTTGCATTTATGTCCTTTAACACTGACTGGTTTTTCAAGAAACAACAAAATAAAGCTTGTCTTCCGCTTTCCAGAGCGGCTGCAGACTATCCTGGATTCCATTTCAGACAACATGGGTCTAAGGAGACCAGGGATATATAAAGTCCCGTGCAAGTGTGGGAAATCAGACCATGACCTGATGTGTCACACTGTTGAGGATAGATGCGCTGAACATCGACATCACACCAGACTGGATCAGCCAGAAAGTCTGCTTTGGCTGAATGCTGTCTTGACACGGTAAACAGTTTGAATTGCGGAGAGACAAAGATCCTTTCGTCCGTTTCCACATACTGAATCGGAGTCCGCACACTTAAACTGGACGCCAATACTCTGGCCGCGTGGATGCCTGGCTGCGATTTGCAGAGACACGTCAGTAAGCACCTGAAGACGACGAGCAGCTGTCTCTGAAATACTGTGCAGCTTCCACAACATTACCCGACGCGACGCACGTGAACCAATGAAGCAGAAATTAATTCCATACTACAGTCCGCATTATTTTGGAAGGCAGCCCAAGTCTGAACTGTTCTGCGCCTTAGCCTCCAGTAACTTTTCACATTCAATGGGACTGAGTCTCCCTTGCCATGAAGAGCACAGGGCAGCAATAACGTCTCTCCTCAGGAGTGCTACAGGGCAATGCACAGTTAATCATTGTTGTCTGGATCAACACTTTTTAAAGGCGCGTCTACGTAGACTACACTTTACGACAGTGTGTGACCACAGTAATATTTCCGTCAACATTAATGGAATGCCCGGTATGCTGATTGAACAGGCTGCTGTGTATACCTAGGGACGTATGGCGTAGGGGAGGAGAGTATTCCGTATGACCGAGGCATACAGTATGTACCTCTCAACCTTGCTTCCTTTTTTTCACGCAAACAGCGATGCACAGCCAAGTCACATAATCTGAACAACACGAAGTCGTTAATGTCTTCGTGTACGGGTCCACATCCTCAATCTATCGCCCAAATGATGGAACCATTTTTATCAGCGTAGGCAGTTTTATTCATTTAATGCACCATTCATGTAAATTACATTACTGGGCAGTTTCGGTCTTAGGCCGTTATCAAATGTTTGCAATATAATACCGAAAGTACAGTACATAGGTAAGACGTATTACTGAACAGCATTATCCTTTGTGTTACAATTGTTGTTTAAATTACTTACGTCATATGTGTCATATGTGCGTCCCGTTGTAAGAAACTTGTTTCATGTTGTGTGGGGACACGCAGTTTTTCCTACTCATACATATGTCGAGTGTTACAGTGTATCACATACCAGTCGGCTTACAAGCACAACCCTCCCAACACGTCATGCAGGCACAAACCTTACCAACAGCTAGATCATACCCGTCCTTGCATATTCCTTTAAAAGTATCTGTGAACTTATACGCACCCATAAATCAACATAACTATTACGATCGTGGTATGCCCTGTCATTCTGCAAAGACAAAATTATCGCAAGGAGAAAGTGTATGGTCGAATCAGTGTAAGAAGCTCCCTGACAGTTTCTGTGGGCGGGGCGCAACAGCTCCGCATGCAAACTGCAACCAGTCGCGTTACGGCGATTTTGTAAACGTTTCATAGCAACGCTGGAGCTCTATAGACGGCTATTATTTTCGCCTGCAACCGTCTGAATTTCATAGCTGAAAGTTTCTGTGGTGACGTGTGGGTGCTATTCTGTCATTCTGCGCAACGGATTAATCTGAGATGTGCCCTTTACCCTGTGGCTCCTGCAAGATGCAATTTCCACCCCCACAATACTACAGAAGTCAGTCAGACGCTCCTAGTTCTAAAGAGAAATGCCTGAAAAACTTTCAGCAATAAATATCTTCTGGAGTCGTCTGCTGTAAGGAAATGACACAAAAATTCACAAAATTTCTTATGTAACTAGAGGGATACTTGGGTACTGGAGTAGTGCTAGTTAGTGTAAGAAAAACATGAAACTAACGAAAATTATTATTTATTTTGCTAAAATTCTGAGAAATCAAATTGGCACTTTTAGTTATGAACTGACCAAGTTATCTCTGGGTTCTTTTCGGAATGTGAAGTTACCTCTTCAGGATAGGATTCGCTAATGAAATTTATATACAAAGTTTAAGATTGTTATTAACTTGGCAGAATGGCTGAGAGCCGTGCCTACTCAACTTGAACAATTATCCATTAGAATGTTGCTAGGTACGGTCGAGGCTGTCGCGTGTGAAATGCAGTAAGTGCACTGTTGTGGAGGAAATATGGGGCTCGCAATAGCTGTAGCGCACAATACCATAAGCTGCGATGACTGCCATCTGCGCCACTCGCTGCTGACAAATAAGATAACTCTCGTTCTATTTGGATTGACCTTCGCCAATCAAACTCTCCCTAAGCCTTGATGAATTCAAGGACTCCTATTCGCCCCTAGTCTATTGGCGTGGTACACCGGTCAGATAACCAGTCCACCGCGATGCCACTCAAAATTCGCTCACAGGCGTTTAACTATAACTCTGTCTGTTCACACGGCACAATAAGTGTGGCGACCAACACAGTGAACAATGCTTAATCGCAAGGACTCAATATAGAGTCGCACTCCAATTCGCTCTCGACAGAGGTACTCTCCCAGTGAAGTACTGAGGAGAGACTTGTTCCTCGCTCTTTGAGTACATGTACGGGCGCGCACACTCTCGTTATGTGTTCTCACTCCAAGAGCGACAACGGAACAGCCCCAGAAATATTGTCTGCCAATCAGCATTGCTCTTCTAAAACGGGAGAATGACATTTCGTTTAAGGCGACCAAACTGGAAATTAGTAGCATCAGCATTTGGCGTTTGCTGTCTCCCTGTAAAAACCTCTGAAACTGCGTGCTCTGTTTTTAAAGAATGCGTAGGCTGGGCACTCCCACACAATGTAGCGTAATTTGCTTTTAAGCCAAACATGGGGTCGTTCTTCCTTTCACTCGGGCAAATGCTGTCTGCTCTATGGGCGGTCACCGGCAGACTTAGATAGGCTGGGTCGTCCTCTGAAGGGACTGGCCCCCCAGCATGCGGTTCGCATCTCCCGAAATATAAGCCCCTGTGACCGTCATGTCTTGAATGTGTGTGTGTACGCCAACCTCGAGTATTTCAATCTCGGTGCGCATTTGCGATTTATTAGTTATTTGCATATCGTTTACATGAATTCATACAACATTGACTTTATCTTATCGAGTTTGGGGTCGAATGAAGCGTCTTTATGTGCGGAATATGGTTGTGAGGGAAGAATATGTAAGCAATGAAGGTTAGGAGACCACAACATCTTACAAGTTGGCAACAGCATTGCCAGCTGTCATGGGTAAATTGACGCCGACTCTGTTATAGTCATGTGGTCAAAGGATTGCATGTAATCGTTTATTCTTATTAAAATTCTTACATAATAGTCTTTGACATTACTTAGGAATATTAAATGAAAATGAAATGATTGTATGGCATTTATTGGCTGGGATATCCCCTTCGGGGTTCGGCCACCATATTGAAAGTCTTTCACTTCAGCGACTTGTGTGTCAGTGCTGATGAAGGACATACAACACCCAGTCCCCTGCCAGGAATCGAACCCGACCCCCCTTGCGTGGTAGGCGGTAACGCTACTGCTGCGCTATGGAGGCGGACACTTAGAACCATTAAAGGCATAATCAAACATTTGTCATTGCTGCAAGGCTGCTACGAGTTCTTATTAAATCTTTTAAAAAAATTATCTTCTATTTTATATGTCATTGCTGAAAATAGCCCCTGCGCTCATTGTTATTACACGAACTATAAAGTGGCACAAGATTACTGTTCCTCGTCACTGTTGTAGAACGGTCCTTATATTTGACTATCTGCGATACCCAGCTTCGCTCAGGAATTGATAAGGGATTGTGTGGTAGCTGGAATAAAAGGATAAACCTTTAAGTGTAAGAGGTAAAAAAATTATTTAAAACCTATTCTATCTGCAATACTTGTTGAAGTATAAGAAGTAAAAAGTTTTTATTGAAAACATTATAACTACTTATTTACAATACTTTTTTATAAGAAACATTTTCATTTTGTTATCTGGGATAAATATGTACAAATCTTTCGAATTTCTTGCTTTAGACCCAACTGCATATAATTGACGGTGAGAGAAACAGTAATCTTTCTGATTGATGGCCACAATATTTTAAAGTTTGTCCTTGTGCTTTGCTAATTGTAAAACTGTAGGCTAGTTTGACTGGAAATTGCAGTCTTTTAAATTGGAATGGCAGTTCAGTAGAAAATGGTTCAGATGGCTCTGAGCACTACGGGACTTAACATCTGTGGTCATCAGTTCAAAAATGGTTCAAATGGCTCTGAGCACTATGCGACTTAACTTCTGTGGTCATCAGTCGCCTAGAACTTAGAACTAATTAAACCTAACTAACCTAAGGACATCACACACACCCATGCCCGAGGCAGGATTCGAATCTGCGACCGTAGTGGTCACGCGGTTCCAGACTGAAGCGCCTTTAACCGCACGGCCACACCGGCCGGCCGGGTCATCAGTCCCCTAGAACTTAGAACAACTTAAACCTAACTAACCTAAGGACATCACACACATCCATCCCCGAGGCAGGATTCGAACCTGCGACCGTAGCGGTCACGCGGTTCCAGACTGAAGCACCTAGAACCGCACGGCCACACTGGCGGGCAGTTCAGTAGAGATTAGGACCGTTGATATTTTTAAAAATATTGAGAATCAGATATATCGATATTGAAACAAGTACACGCATCAAAAAATGTTTTGCATCACTTCGTTTCCGAGAGTTGGTTCAAATGGCTCTGAGCACTATGGGACTCAACTGCTGAGGTCATTAGTCGCCTAGAACTTAGAACTAGTTAAACCTAACTAACCTAAGGACATCACAAACATCCATGCCAGAGGCAGGATTCGAACCTGCGACCGTAGCGGTCTTGCGGTTCCAGACTGCAGCGCCTTTAACCGCACGGCCACTTCGGCCGGCTTTTCCGAGAGTTCCAGAACCTCTACAGACAATTGAAATAGAGATCAACATAAACATCATTTCCACCCTCTTTATTGTTAATTAAAACCATACATTGCATGTTGTACCACCATACAGCGAGACCTTCAGAGGAGGCCGTCCAGATTGCTGTACACACCGGTACCTCTAATAGCCTGTAGCACGTCCTCTTGCATTGATGCATAACTGTATGCATCGTGGACTACTCTTCACAAGCTCATCAAGGCACTGTTGGCACAGATTATCCCACTCCTCGACGGTGATTCGGGGTAGGTCACGTCACCCATAAACAGCCCTTTTCAATCTATCCCAGGCATGTTCGATAGGGTTCATGTCTGGAGAACATACTGGCCACTCTAGTCGAGCGATGTCGTTATCCTGGAGGAAGTCATTCACAAGACGTGCACGATGGGGACGCGAATTGTCGTCCATGAAGACGAATGCCTCGCCAATATGCTGCCGATATGGTTGCACTGTCAGAGGATGGCATTCACGTAACGCACAGCCGTTACAGCGCCTTCCATGACCACCAGCGGCATACGTCGGCCCCACACAATGCCACCCCAAACATCAGGGAACCTCCACCTTGCTGCACTCGCTGGACAGTGTGTCTAAGGCGTTCAGCCTGATCGAGTTGCCTCCAAACACGTCTCCGACGAGTGTCTGGTTGAAGGCATAAGCGACACTCATTGTTTACATTATTTACATTTTTAACTGACGTTAAATACGCGGGATTATCAATTAATTCAGTGTACAATACTTAGTATTTGCGATTATTAGTGTCATTTAGGCTCGATACATTGAAGGTAGCACTTTTTATACGTTTTATTAGGTTATTTTTCGCGTGAACGTAAACGTTTGTTTACATTATCAATACGAGGGTTAGTCATTTTAAGTTGGTGTACAATACTCAGTATTCACGTTTATTAGTGTCATTTAGACCCGATACATTGAAGGCAGCAGTTTTTCTACGTTTTATTAGGAACAGTGATACTGACAGTGATTTCTAACCCCACTTGTATGCGTTTGACTAACGCAACCTGCTACCGTTAACAGTTAAGCGTATAATGCGTGGTATATTAGTATTACACTACAATATCTGAGTAAATCAGTGTTACAATACAACTTGTGAGCCCTTATTAGATACGGTGTCCGCGGCTCGTGGTGTTGCGATAGCGTTTTCGCTTCTCGCGCACGGGGTCCCGGGTTCGATTCCCAGCGAGGGCGGGGATTTTCTCTGCCTCGAGATGACTGGGTGTTGTGTGTCTTTCATCATCATTTCATCCTCATTCACTCGCAAGTCGCTGTAGTGGCGTTAAAGAACTTGCGGTGCGGCGGTCGAACCGCCCCGCGAGGGGTCTCCCGGCCACCAATGCCATACGCTCGTTATTATTACATACGGTTTAGTTAGCAGAAAGCTAAAACTCACCTCGCCGTCTGCTTCAATTTCTTAGCTTGTTGTGGGCTTTAGTGATCGTGTACTGTAAGCCCATCGGTTCCTATAAAGTAGAATTTGTATTTGTGCTTTACATTCTGAACTCTTATTGTTATCTAAAGGTTTTGTTTTGCACCTGCATCTGTCAGTGTACAATACCCAGTGTTTAAATTTATTAGTGTCATTTGGAAAAAAAAGGTTCAAATGGTTCTGAGCACTATGGGACTTAACATCTGAGGTCATCAGTCCCCTAGACTTAGAACTACTTAAACCTAAAGACATCACACACATCCATGCCCGAGGCAGGATTCGAACCTGCGACCGTAGGAGTCGCGCGGTTCCGAACTGAAGTGCTTAGAACCGCTCGGCCACCGCGGCCGGCTGTCATTTAGACTCGGTACATTTAAGGTACAGTTTTTATAGTTTTATTAGGTCACCTTCGCGTGTACGTAAACGCTTGTTGAAATTACAAATACGAGGCATAATCAGTAGGTGCAGCTTACCGTAGGTCACTGTTTAATTCATTTATAATATTCACTAGATAGCCCCTAGCAGTTTACTGTAGGTCACTGTCTTATTCTTTAGTATTCACTAAATAGCCCCTAGCAGGAAAGTAAGCACCAGATCTCACTTCTACCATAAACTTTTATTTTCATTATTGAGTGTCCTTTCTGCCAACTAGAGTGTAGCTGTTAACCTTGTGTGACAGTAGGTTTCCTTAAGTTTTTTATAGTAAATCAGTTATTAGCTAGATGGATAGGGACTGTGTCTGTTGTGTGCGGATGCAGGAGGCCTAGGTCCAAACGCAGCTGGAAGCTTTGTTGGCCACAGTCAACAAGCTCCAGAGTGCCACCTTGAGGTGCGGTGGGGATGGGGTGCCTGGGGCAGCCTCTGCTGTACTAGATGTGCACGGGAGGATGTCACAGCCCTCTGAGCCGACCTCAGGTGCGACTGAGCCGGCTGGCTCACTCTCACCTCAGTGTGGATGGCAGACTGTGTCGAGGTCTCGAGCCTCAAGGCGAAGGCTGCATGGGGGAAGCAGGCTCCTGCAAAATCCCATGCACTTTACTAATAGATTCAGTGTTCTATCTGATACTGGGGGGGGGGGGAGGTGGCGGCTGAGCCTGAGCCTGAGCCTGATGAGACTGCACCTACTGCCAGGATAGTGGCTGCTCCTTCAGCTAGGTCCGAACAGGCACGTGGGGGTAGGAGTTGTTAGTTACTGGGAGCTCCAATGTTAGGCGGGTCATGGAACCCCTCAGGAACATAGTGACTAGGGCGGGGAAGAAGACCAACGTTCACTCGGTGTGCTTGCCGGGGGGGCCTTGTCCAGGATGTGAAAGAGGCTCTTCCTGCGGCTATCGAGCGTGCGGGGTGCAGCCAGCTGCAGATGGTTGCGCATGTCGGCACCAACGATGTCTGTCGTCGGGGTCCCGAGGAAATCCTTGGGTCCTCTCGACGGCTGGCTAAATTGGTGAAGGCGGCCTCCATCTCTCGAGGAGTGTAAGCCAAGCTGACGATACGCAGTATCGTACCCAGGGTGGACCGGGGTCCTCTGGTTTGGAGTCGAGTGGAAAATCTAAACCAGATGCTACGTCGACTCTGTGACGAAAATGGTTGTAGATTCCTCGACCTACGCTATGGGGTGGAATGTTGTAGGATGCCCCCCGATAGATCAGGGGTGAACAACACACAGGAAGCAGCTACATGGATAGCACAGTACTTGTGGCGTGCACAACTTTCCAGTTGGGTTTGATTCAAGAGATTGAGAAGGTCCAAAGAAGAGCGGCAACATTCGTGACTGGTACATTTAGCCATCGCGAGCGTTACAAATCTCATAGAAAGTTTGAAGTGGGACACACTTGCAGATAGACGACGCGCTAAACAGAAGGGGCTGCTCACTAAATTCCGAAATCCAATCTTCACCGAGAATGTAGAGCATATATTATTACCACCAAATTTCAAATCGCGTAAGATCATAATTCAAAGATAAGGGAAATAAGAGCTCGTACTGAGGCGTTCAGACAGTCGCTTTTCCCTCGCGCGATCCGCGAGTGGAACAGAGGGGGAAATATGACTTTGGCGCGAATTGTGCCCTCCGCCACACACCACATGGTGGCTAGCAGAGTATATATGTAGATGTAGGTGAAGAGAACGTGACCTTAATCCTGAGCGGTCCATTCGGCATGTTGTTTGGCCCATCTGTACCGCACTGCATGGTATCATCGTTGCAAAGATGGACCTCGCCACGTATTGTGCACAGTTTGAGTCGTAACACGACGCACTGTGTTTGCACGAAAAGCATTAGTAAACGTGGTGGCGTTGCTGTCAGGGTTCCTCCGAGCATAATCCGTAGGTAGCCCTTGCAGTAGTAGCCCTTAGGCGGTCTGAGTGAGGCATGTCATCGACAGTTCCTGTCTCTCTGTATCTCCTCCATGTCCGAACAACATAACTTTGATCCACTCCGAGACGCCGGGATACTTCCCTTGTTGAGAACCCTTCCCTGCACAAAGTAGCAATATGGACGCGATCGAACCTCGGTATTGACAGTCTAGGCATTGTTTAACTACAGACAACACGAGCCTTGTACCTCCTTCCTGGTGGAATGACTGGAACTGATCGGTTGTCGGACCCCCTCCGTCTAGTAGGTTCCGCTCAAGCATGGTTGTTTACATATTTGGGCGGGCTTAGTGACATCTCTGAGTAGTGAAACGGACTGTGTGATACGGTACCCACAGTCAAAGTCTATCTTCAGGAGTTCTAGGAACCGGGGTGATGCAAACTTTTTTTGATGTGTGTATTATCATCGGCTTGCGATATAACGAAGAAAAGTGTAGATATATCGACGGAAAAAATATCGACGTACCTGCCTATCAAA
Source organism: Schistocerca nitens (assembly GCF_023898315.1). NCBI lineage: Eukaryota > Metazoa > Arthropoda > Insecta > Orthoptera > Acrididae > Schistocerca > Schistocerca nitens. The sequence continues at coordinate 358,114,705 of NC_064615.1, forward strand.
ATATCGGCTGCACATTGTAAATATACTGCCGGTTTTAGAGCTGTATATTTAAATATTTATTTATTACTAGATATTCTGTACATCAACAAGATAGCAGCCCGCCTATCCCCGGCCGGCCGCGGTGGTCTCGCGGTTCTAGGCGCTCAGTCCGGAATCGCGCGACTGCTACGGTCGCAGGTTCGAATCCTGCCTCGGGCATAGATGTGTGTGATGTCCTTAGGTTAGTTAGGTTTAAGTAGTTCTAAGTTCTAGGGGACTGATGACCACAGATGTTAAGTCCCATAGTGCTCAGAGCCATTTGAACCATTTTTGAACCGCCTATCCCCCTTAGAGCAAGAACTGAAAGAAAAACAATGCATGTTCACGCTTGGCGATAACGCACCGTATCTGCATCACCGCTATTGGAAATGAAACTGAAATTTCCACCTTAGCTACGTATGTCCTTGCTTCTGCCGCGACGAAGATCAGTAGCACGGTCTAAATCCACACTGTCTTGTGTCCCGACCCACCCAACCAGAGTATGAGGTACACATTAGCCTTACCTGCCCCTAAGCTCCACTGCTACCTAACACAAAATCATCTCGCCTACACTATGCCTTATGCTACGCTTATTTCTAACAAACCCAAAACATAAATCTACTCTTATCTTCTAGCTGTTAAATTGTGCAGACTTCTTCTCACTGATTTGTCCAAAACTTCTCACTCGCTCCTCTGAATATTCTTTTTCACTGGAGTAACCTCCGTACTCCCTCACGACGGTTTCAAACGTCCCACACGTACAACTGTCACTTTCTTCGACAGATGAATCTTGACGTTCATTTGATGACATAATTTCCACAACCTCATATGGTCCTTGAAACCCTGCAAGAAATTTTCGTCTCTCATTTTTGAGTATGGGAAAGCGATGACATCACCCATTGGCAAACCTTGTACTGCGGCATTCTTACTCTATGGCTCACTGCTTCTTGCTTTTGTAGCATACCGGCATTAGCATTGTGCACCCTGTTCCATATTAGCCTTATCACCCTCGCAAGCCCTTTAACAGCTTTTCCTATCACCCTTCTTGTTCTTTTTTTTTTTAACATGTGGAACGGCCATGGATGTTACGACCATATACCACCTCATATGGCGACAGCACCGTATTCGTGCGCTGTTTTGAGTTGTACGTTGTGATTATATAGCTTAAATAAGCATCCCAGTTTTAACGATGCGCGTCCATACACTACCCTAGCATTTTCCCTGCAGTTCTATGCTCCCTTTCCGTTCTTCCATTAGCTTGAAGATGCAAAGAGCTCGTCCTTAATTTTGTCATACACAAAAGCGCACACAATTCCTTCGACAAATCCGCCATAAATTAGCTTCCCTGAAATGTCACTGTCGTCTCGGTATCCAATTGTTAACTAGCGCTTGCGCCACTGCTGCTGATTGTTGGTTGGGCAACACAGCAATCTCCACATACCTCGAAAAATGGTCTATAATCGTGAATATATAATTGTTCCCTGCATGTGTTTGGTGAAAGGGCCTAACACATCTGTCGTGAGCAGATGAAACTTCGCTAATGCTTCAGATAACTTCTGAAATGGTCTCGTCCGACTCAAATTCGCTCCCTGTGCAGCCTGTATGCAAATCTATACTTATTAATCCACATCCGACTTCCTATGCTTCCACCAGCATCCCTTCAAAATGGTTCAAATGGCTCTGAGCACTATGGGACTTAACAGCTATGGTCATCAGTCCCCTAGAACTTAGAACTACTTAAACCTAACTAACCTAAGGACAACACACAACACCCAGTCATCACGAGGCAGAGAAAATCCCTGACCCCCCGCCGGGAATCGAACCCGGGACCCCGTGCTCGGGAAGCGAGAACGCTACCGCGAGACCACGAGCTGCGGACAGCATCCCTTCAGTTCTATTCTGTTGGTAGCCTTACATCCCAGATGACCTGATGACATGTGGCCATGAATTTTCTGTAATATTCTATTTCTCAGTTTCGCTGGCAGCACATGATCTCAGCTTAGTTCCTCTGAACAACTACCCATCTTGTATACAAAACTATGACTGCTTACTAAACTGCTTACATTCACTGTCTGCCTTCTGTACTGTCTACCATTCCTTAAGCCCATTATCGCCTATTTATAACACTGCTACTTCCTACTTAATCCTCTGCAGTTCTAGGCGCTACAGTCTCGAACCGCGAGACCGCTACGTTCGCAGGTTCGAATCCAGCCTCGGGCATGGATGTGTGTGATGTCCTTCAGTTAGTTAGGTTTAAGTGGTTCTAAGTTGTAGGGGACTGATGACCCCAGAAGTTAAGTCCCATAGTGCTCAGAGCAATTTGAACCATTTGAACCTACTTAATCTATTTGTGTTCTCACGGTTTCATCCAGAATTATTTATGCCCTCAAAATCAAACTCACTCAGCTGTACTACCTATCGTGTCAACCTACCAGGTAGATCCTTCAACCCCAGCATCCATTTCAATGCTGCGTGATCCATCATCTCTCAAGATATTTTCCCATAGAGATGACACTCGAAATAGGTGATTAAATAGAAAAGGCTCAAAATTTCTTTTTCTGTGATGTGGTAATTCCTCTCTGCAGTGTTCATTTGCATTGATGTATAGGCCACCGGGTGCTCTGTGCCATCAATTTCTTGAGACAACGCACAGTCAAGTTCTTGGCTGGGCACATTACAAGACAGAATGAATTCCTTAATGAAATTTGGAAACACTGCAATTGAACTCGGTGTCAAAGCTTCTTTCAGTTTCTCAAGAGCACACTGACAATCGTCTGACCAAACAAATTTTCAACGTTTCTTTAGTAACTGTGTCAATGACCTGGTAACCCCTGTAAATCCTTTTATGAATCTCCTATAATAATTCATGACTCTCAGAAATGACTGTAGTTCCTTCACCGATTCAGGTACAGAAAGTTCACGTAGGGGCCTTAACTAACCTCAGGCCTGTCCTAACCCCATCCTTACTGATTATGTGACAAAGGTGCACCACCTCTTCCAACGCAAAATTACAATCTGATCTGTGCGGCTCTTAGGCGTTCTATGTTCTACTCCATATTACTCGCAAAAACGGTTATATCATCGAGATAAACCATGCATTGATGTGGTTTCAGTCCTCTGGGAAGACTATCCAACAGCCTCAGATACGTTGCAGGTATGTTCTTCGATCTGGAAGGCATTCTCCAGCATTGAGAATGTCAACATTGTAAAGAAAATGCTGGTACTGGTCGACCTTGCTGAGTGATGTCTAGCTGATGTTAGCCACTTGCCTTAGCATAAAAAGTCTATGTTTTCTATCAGGTTTGGAACAGTATAGGCATCCGTTTTAGTCTTGGAATTTAGATGTCTATAATCGCAACATAACCTACAGTTTTGTGATCCATCAGCTGATTTCTTGGGTACAGTGACAATTCCACCCTCCCCCTTCCCCCATGGATTCTTTCTTTCCTCAGTATCCCCATCCTTCAGCTGTTGATGCACGAATTCTTCCAGAATCAGCTGCAAATACCTTCGAACTCTGTATGGTTTGTAGTAAACTGCTGATTCATTTCCTTTTGGTATTAGGTGTTGTGTAATATGCATCACCAACGGCCTTGCTGCAGTGGTAAAACCGGCTCCCGTCAGATCACCGAAGTTAAGCGCTGTCGGGCTGGGCTGGCACTTGGATGGAAGACCAACCGGTCTGACGAGTGGTGATAGCAAGCGGGGTGCTTTCAGCCTTTCTGAGGCATACTGAAGAGCTACTTGATCGAGAAGTAGCGGTTCTGGTCACTTAAACTGACAAAACGGCCAGGAGAGCGGTGTGCTCACCATATGTCCCTTCCATGTCCACTGTACCGTTGGGCCTTGAAGTCCCGATCGGGCGGAGTTTTAGCAATACGCATCTCTGGATTATGTCCTTTTATAAAAAAAATCCCTAAATTCCGTCAGTAATTCTTCCACTCGTTCCTTATCACTTACCTTTGGGTGCTTCACTTTGCCTCATAGTGCAGTTTAATCTGTCCATGGTTGTCACCCCTTGTGTCCCACTCTTCCTCCTCCAGAATGCCTATGTTAGCTATCAACAACTCCATAGATAATCTCAAATCCTTCGCGCTGAAATTATCCACAAACTTCGATACAGTATTTCACTATTTACCTCCTGTACTTGTAACACATTTCTTTTCACTAAGGAACCCGCCTGATCAATTCATTTATTTACAATTGTTCCATCATGCACAACATCCCTACCAATAAGACTTGACATTAAACCAGTACCCTTAGGTACACAATTGTGTGAGTCATAGTGTGAGTAAATTCTCAACAGACTCACCTCTTGACATTGCTACACTGGCAGCAGTTTCGCCCAGCTGAAAAGAGCTTTGTCTGAAACGATACCCAGGCAAACATCTAAGTCCACTGACCCCGGTGGCATGACATCTCTATCCCCCACTACACACAGTCCATAACATGATTGTTTCCATTGCTGATGTTCCACCAGATCTCAACTGGCAGACAGTTCTTGCACCCTTGTGTTCAACAACACCCTGAAGTTATTTTCCTCTGCTATTCCTCTGACCACACAGCCCACCTCTGCAAACGACTTCGTAGCATCTAATTTTACTGGGAATACACATAGGTGGATCTAGGGTTCCCATCTGCCTCTTTCCCATTCCCCTACCTCTGAAACTACCGTTACTACACTCCTGGAAATGGAAAAAAGAACACATTGACACCGTTGTGTCAGACCCACCATACTTGCTCCGGACACTGCGAGAGGGCTGTACAAGCAATGATCACACGCACGGCACAGCGGACACACCAGGAACCGCGGTGTTGGCCGTCGAATGGCGCTATCTGCGCAGCATTTGTGCACCGCCGCCGTCAGTGTCAGCCAGTTTGCCGTGGCATACGGAGCTCCATCGCAGTCTTTAACACTGGTAGCATGCCGCGACAGCGTGGACGTGAACCGTATGTGCAGTTGACGGACTTTGAGCGAGGGCGTATAGTGGGCATGCGGGAGGCCGGGTGGACGTACCGCCGAATTGCTCAACACGTGGGGCGTGAGGTCTCCACAGTACAACGATGTTGTCGCCAGTGGTCGGCGGAAGGTGCACGTGCCCGTCGACCTGGGACCGGACCGCAGCGACGCACGGATGCACGCCAAGACCGTAAGATCCTACGCAGTGCCGTAGGGGACCGCACCGCCACTTCCCAGCAAATTAGGGACACTGTTGCTCCTGGGGTATCGGCGAGGACCATTCGCAACCGTCTCCATGAAGCTGGGCTACGGTCCCGCACACCGTTAGGCCGTCTTCCGCTCACGCCCCAACATCGTGCAGCCCGCCTCCAGTGGTGTCGCGACAGGTGTGAATGGAGGGACGAATGGAGACGTGTCGTCTTCAGCGATGAGAGTCGCTTCTGCCTTGGTGCCAATGATGGTCGTATGCGTGTTTGGCGCCGTGCAGGTGAGCGCCACAATCAGGACTGCATACGACCGAGGCACACAGGGCCAACACCCGGCATCATGGTGTGGGGAGCGATCTCCTACACTGGCCGTACACCACTGGTGATCGTCGAGGGGACACTGAATAGTGCACGGTACATCCAAACCGTCATCGAACCCATCGTTCTACCATTCCTAGACCGGCAAGGGAACTTGCTGTTCCAACAGGACAATGCACGTCCGCATGTATCCCATGCCACCCAACGTGCTCTAGAAGGTTTAAGTCAACTACCCTGGCCAGCAAGATCTCCGGATCTGTCCCCCATTGAGCATGTTTGGGACTGGATGAAGCGTCGTCTCACGCGGTCTGCACGTCCAGCACGAACGCTGGTCCAACTGAGGCGCCAGTTGGAAATGGCATGGCAAGCCGTTCCACAGGACTACATCCAGCATCTCTACGATCGTCTCCATGGGAGAATAGCAGCCTGCATTACTGCGAAAGGTGGATATACACTGTACTAGTGGCGACATTGTGCATGCTCTGTTGCTTGTGTCTATGTGCCTGTGGTTCTGTCAGTGTGATCATGTGATGTATCTGACCCCAGGAATGTGTCAATAAAGTTTTCCCTTCCTGGGACAATGAATTCACGGTGTTCTTATTTCAATTTCCAGGAGTGTATTATGCTGACTTCTGCCTCTACTTCCAATGGCGCATGGCTGGCGACACTGCTTCTACGCATGCCCCATCTGTCTAGATCTATAACATCTGATGTTGACTGTAAACAGTGTCTGTCTAGTTTGCAAACAATATGACAAGTAAATTTCCTCGCATTCTACTGCCTATGTGACAGCTACAAGTAAATCAATTGGAACCCCTGTCTGTACTCTCCTTGACATTTTTGAAGGCAACCCTATTCAAATGTGTCCAGCGCTATCTGCTCAGTCTCTCATAAAATTACTACATTCACCACAGCGTTCTACCCAACTCGTATGTACAGCCTTTGATCTTCCTTAGTATACGTGCAAATTCTTATACTGATACCGTGTGCTTCTTAGTTACTAAGCCCAACTGTTCCTAAAAATGTCTGGCACTGCTTTGCTTTCTACGCCTTTGGTCCAACCCCTTTCTAAATTCCTCAAGTATTCCACCGGGCTGTAGAGCCTCTGTATATCTCACGTAACCCCTTTCTCTGTCCAGTTAATCTCAGTTTTGCTGCTGTCAAAAGTTCTGCATCAGATCTCCATTCCATCTTCGCCAAATTCTTAAGATACTCAACAAATGCTTGCACTTCATCAATCGATTTAATAGAGAAGGGAGTAAGAAAACTTGGAGCTGCCAAATCTCTAACTCACAGTAACTGCGCTTCTACCAGACTGCGTAACTCCATGTTATCGACTGTCAATTGCATTACTTTTTCTAATAATATACGAATTGCTTCCGATTCTGATACTCCTTGCATCCCGGACTCTACCAAAAGCTTGCCCTTTTGGATACTCATTTTGAAACATCAACAATCACAAGACACATAAAATAAAATAAATTAACTTCATTCTTACCCATAATGATGTCACTTTGATTCTCAGCACTGTCTAGACACATGTCCAACAGAATTACACTTGAAACAACCTACTGATGGTGATTCTGACACGGTGCTGAATGATCTTCCGGGTTACACTGCTTACATCTGACAGTGACAATTGCGACCCCCATTACCTCTAAAGTGCGACAAATCCTCTGGATTCTTACTTTTAACAAAATTCACCCTACAAATAGTGTGTAACTCTATACTTCAACAGAACAAATAGTCCTCCTAGGGAAAAACCACGTATAAAACTATCGGCTGCTATTATGTTAGTACAATGCCGATAATGTTACAGCTCTGAAAGGATTTTTACTGTGTAGGAAGGTAACGAATGGCCTGCCAACGGAAAACTCACGTAAACACTATTATACACGTAAATGTGTATATAGTATAACGTTAGCTCTTTTACAGGATTTGACCGTGATCTGTGACTAATGGATATGGAAAACAAACTATCGGTTTCTTTTCCTAAGACTTTTCTAATCGTTAGAAAGAGACGCAGTAAAAATGGAATAGTACTGAATCTAGGAAATTTCTGTACCAGATCCATTATGTGGTTTGTCTAACGGGCTTACGCTCGCCAGCCTGTCTAGGCAAAAAAATGGTTAAGTTTCAGAAAAGCAGAAGAAGTAAATCTGAACTACTTTCCTGCTGTTCCCTAATATACAAATATGTATAACTTTGAGCATATGGTTCTGAGAAAGACACAGGAATCTTTTAGCTACCACACAAATATAGTTCTGATCTGTGTTGCAGTTGTTGTGGTCTTCAGTCCTGAGACTGGTTTGATGCAGCTCTCCATGCTACTCTATCCTGTGCTAGCTTCTTCATCTCCCAGTACCTACTGCAACCTACATCCTTCTGAATCTGCTTAGTGTATTCATCTCTTGGTCTCCCTCTACGATTTTTACCCTCCACACTGCCCTCCAATACTAAATTGGTGATCCATTAATGCTTCAGAACATGTCCTACCAACCGATCCCGTCTTCTGGTCAAGTTGTGCCACAAACTTCTCTTCTCCCCAATCCTATTCAATATTTCCTCATTAGTTACGTGATCTACCCATCTAATCTTCAGCATTCTTCTGTAGCACCACATTTCGAAAGCTTCCATTCTCTTCTTGTCCAAACTATTTATCGTCCATGTTTCACTTCCATACATGGCTACACTCCATACAAATACTTTCAGAAATGACTTCCTGACACTTAAATCTATACTCGATGTTAACAAATTTCTCTTCTTCAGAAACGCTTTCCTTGCCATTGCCAGTCTACATTTTATATCTTCTCTACTTCGACCATCATCAGTTATTTTGCTCCCCAAATAGCAAAACTCCTTTACTACTTTAAGTGTCTAATTTCCTAATCTAATTCCTTCAGCATCACCCGACTTAATTCGACTACATTGCATTATCCTCGTTTTACTTTTGTTGATGTTCATCTTATATCCTCCTTTCAAGACGCTATCCATTCCATTCAACTGCTCTTCCAAGTCCTTTGCTGTCTCTGACAGAATTACAATGTCATCGGCGAACCTCAAAGTTTTTATTTCTTCTCCATGGATTTTAATACCTACTCCGAATTTTTCTTTTCTTTCCTTTACTGCTTGCTCAATATACAGATTGAATAGCATCGGGGAGAGGCTACAACCCTGTCTTACTCCCTTCCCAAGAACTGCTTCCCTTTCATGTCCCTCGACTCTTATAACTGCCATCTGGTTTCTGTACAAATTGTAAATAGCCTTTCGCTCCCTGTATTTTACCCCTGCCACCTTTAGAATTTGAAAGAGAGTATTCCAGTCAACATTGTCAAAAGCTTTCTCTAAGTCTACAAATGCTAGAAACGTAGGTTTGCCTTTCCTTAATCTTTCTTCTAAGATAAGTCGTAAGGTCAGTATTGCCTCACGTGTTCCAGTATTTCTACGGAATCCAAACTGATCTTCCCCGAGGTCGGCTTCTACTAGTTTTTCCATTCGTCTGTAAAGAATTCGTGTTAGTATTTTGCAGCTGTGGCTTATTAAACTGATTGTTCGGTAATTTTCACATCTGTCAACACCTGCTTTCTTTGGGATTGGAATTATTATATTCTTCTTGAAGTCTGAGGGTATTTCGCCTGTTTCATACATCTTGCGCACCAGATGGTAGAGTTTTGTCAGGACTGGCTCTCCCAAGGCCGTCAGTAGTTCCAATGGAATGTTGTCTACTCCGGGGGCCTTGTTTCGGTTCAGATCTTTCAGTGCTCTGTCAAACTGTTCACGCAGTATCGTATCTCCCATTTCATCTTCATCTACATCCTCTGCCATACATTACTATGGCCAAAAAAAAAAAAATGGTAATGGTGGACTTTATGTTTGCATTCTGTTTAACCGTCTAATTAAATACTTAAGTATTCTAACAGTATAAACAATGTTCAGTTCATCACTCTTTGTGCTTTATCATTCAGTATTTATATGCAACCCTACTTCAGTTTTACTGAGCCGCATCGCTGAATTGCATTTACAGCTGAAAGAATTTTATCTGCACTTTACTCGAAACTTATTTACTTACTTTCGCTTTAAAAAATTAGTTCACAACAATTTTTTCAGACATTTATTCAAAGATGAAAATTAGTGTTGGTAGATACTGAATAAAGACTTCAAATATTTTTAAATTGGGTTTACTCAGAATAATCAAACAGCAGGGAAGGACCCTATATGGGTAAACGATTAGGAATAAATAATAGGGTAAACCAAATTTTATATTTTAACACAATAATTATTAAAAAAGTTAGTTTTGAATTAATGGTTCACGCTTCTACAACTCTAGTTATATTGTTCGTAGACTGTTGACTATAGGCGTTGACTACACTGCCCACGGTATGGTGTACAAGTTTCTTGAAGTATGAGCTAATTAATTCTTCTTGGTGTCGTTTTTAACTCCCATTATCTAGCCCAACAACTTGTACTAATGCTTAATAACTCAGCAGTCGTTATCCGAGACTATTGTGCAACAGTTTCCAGGCAAGGTCGCTGCTCCGTCCGAATGTTGCCTCTTTCACTGCTGCCTACAGACTACATCTTCTCGCCCCCGCTCGCTCTACAGGCAACGCGCCAAAACCCCAAGCCGCCTTTTACGCATGCCACAGTAACTTCCGTACAGTACAAAAGTACTCCATCTTTTAAAAAGTACCTATCCTATACACTGTCCTTAAGCGTGTACCATTTCACACAAAAGGCAACTTGCAGAAATATGTAAAATTACACACACAAACATTTCCATTTAATTAATCTACGACAAAATATTATTTAGTGAATAATACATTTCACATATTTCTTTACATAAGTTACAAATATATATTAGGAAAGCACTCTAACAGTACATGTATTACATTTTACAAATAGTCTTTGCTTATCACAGTTCTGTTGCGATAAAATTTAAAACGAAATTTTTTTAAATATAAATTTACATGAGTGATTCAAGAATACTATTATAAGAAAGGCAGTCAAGTTTCTTTTCCAGGACACTTGTCAACAACTGAATTTCATCACTCACAGTACTGTAGGACACAGACCCGCCAGGTTAGCCGAGAGCTGTAACTCGTTGCAGCGTGGACTCGGGTAGGCGCGCCGGCCCGGGATCGAATCCACCCGGCGGATTAACGACGAGGGCCAGTGTGCCGGCCAGCCTGGATGTGCTTTTTAGGCGGTTTTCCACATCCCCCTAGGTGAATACCGGGCTGGTTCCCACGTTCCGCCTCAGTTACACGGCTCGCAGGCATCTGAACACTTTCGCACTATTCTATGGATTACACTGGTCGCAGACATTGGGGTACACTAATTCCTTCCCGGGGGGTACGGGTTGGCTGGCGGCAGGAAGGGAATCCGCCCACCTGTTAAACTAACATTGCCACATTCGATTAACCATCACAAGCAAAAGAAAGAAAAGAAAAGAACTGTACTGTATTACACAGGTCCAAATGTTATGCTGAAAAGACGACGTCAGTACTCTGACACCAGCGGAGTGGTCTGGGGTCAGGTGGATGCACGGGGACGCCGTGCAGCGCCAGTCAAAAAGTCAGAAATTTGCGATATATCTTTATTTCGGGTCCTCGGCCGTGGTTCTATACATGGAGCAGAAGCGTGGCTGGGGCATCCAGCATCTGCCTGTGTCTTATCATCCAGCAAGGCTGACAAAGTGCAGCGTGTGCTGAATGGTAGCGCGTGATGCAACTGTTTGTGTCAGTGATGACTTTGGTGCCGCCGGCGTCCTAGGCGCGTCCACAAATGCTGTGACGTAGCATACACCCTCAGTACTGTTCAGCAGGCAGGTGATGTAATGGCTGTGGCCCACTGCCCCGTGTTGATTTGATGGCTGGCAAACTGTTTCCCAGGTCTATTGCTGGCATGATGTGGAGGGAGTTCACGTTCCCATGGTTCCAGGGTGGACTGACCTGTCGCAGAGTCGAGCTGCTGTCCATGAACAGGATTCTGGCTGGAGCCTTGAGCGTCATAGCTCCTCAGTAATAGAACTACAGTACTAACACAAGTGACTTAAGTACAGCAGGGCCAGATATTATACGTTTTCAGGTTTGCACTTGTTTGGGCTTCTTTGTGCCTTGCGGCACGTGTGGTAAGCACTGCCTCGGCTGTCGGTGTGGAAATTTTTCCGCCTTCTTCCTATTAGGTACTTCTGTCTCACCCGTTCCCGGCTCCTCTCGTAATGTTGCTATTGCTGTTATGTACACTACTGGTCATTAAAATTGCTACACCAAGAAGAAATGCAGATGATAAACGGGTATTCATTGGACAAATATATTATACTAGAACTGACATGTGATTACATTTTCACGCAATTTGGGTGCATAGATCCTGAGAAATCAGTACCCAGAACAACCACCTCTGGCCCTAATAACAGCCTTGATACGCCTGGGCATTGAGTCAAACAGAGCTTGGATGGTGTGTACAGGTACAGATGTCCATGCAGCTGCAACACGATACCACAGTTCATCAGGAGTAGTGACTGTCGTATTGTGACGAGCCAGTTGCTCGGCCACCATTGACCAGACGTTTTCAATTGGTGAGAGATCTGGAGAATGTGCTGGCCAGGGCAGCAGTCGAACATTTACTGTATACATAAAGGCACGTACAGGACCTGCAAAATGCGGTCGTGCATTATCCTGCTGAAATGTAGGGTTTCGTAGGGATCGAATGAAGGGTAGAGCCACGGGACGTAACACATCACAAATGTAACGTCCACTGTTCAAAGTGCTGTCAATGCGAAAAGAGGTGACCGAGACGTGTAACCAATGGCACCCCATACCATCAGGCCGGGTGATCGGGTGATTATGGCGATGACGAATACACCCTTCCAATGTGCGTTCACCGCAATGTCGCCAAACACGGATGCGACCATCATGATGCTGTAAACAGAACCTGGACTCATCCGAAAAAATGACGTTTTGCCATTCGTGCACCCAGGTTCGTCGTTGAGTACACCATCGCAGGCGCTCCTGTCTGTGATGCAGCGTGAAGGGTAACCGCAGCCATGATCTCCGAGGTGATAGTCCATGCTACTGCAAACGTCGTCGAACTGTTCGTGCAGATGGTTGTTGTCTTGCAAACGTCGCCATCTGTTGACTCAGGGATAGAGACGTGGCTGCACGATCCGTTACAGCTATGCGGATAAGATGTCTGTCACCTCGACTGCTAGTGATACGAGACCGTTGGGATCCAGCACGGCGTTCCGTATTACCCTCCTGAACCCACCGATTCCATATTCTGCTAACAGTCATTGGATCTCAACCAACGCGAGCAGCAATGTCGCGATACGATAAACCGCAATCGCGATAGGCTACAATCCGACCTTTATCAAAGTCGGAAACGTGATGGTACGCAATTCTCCTCCTTACACGAGGCATCACAACAACGTTTCACCAGGCAACGCCGGTCAACTGCTGTATGTGTATGAGAAATCGGTTGGAAACTTTCCTCATGTCAGCACGTTGTAGGTGACGCCACCGGCGCCAACCTTGTGTGAATGCTCTGAAAAGCCAATCATTAGCATATCACGTATTATCTTCCTGACGGTTAAATTTCGCATCTGTAGTACGTAATCTTCGTGGTGTAGCAATTTTAATGGCCAGAAGCGTTTTTTTTATGGCACGGTTTCCATTCTTGCCTGCTGCTGGAGCTGCTGCTGCCTCTGCTTCCCACTCTGCACGTCTCTGATCGTGTACGGGCGGTGGGGTAAACCTCCAAATGGGAGTGGGCAGTGCGGTACAATGAGCCAGTTTATTGCTGACGCCGCGGTGGTGTACTGCAGCGTGGTGAATCGGAGCCACCAAAGACCGTAGCCAGCTGCGGCATACCTCCGCGATGACGTAGTTACAGCATCAAATGTCTGGTATGTCGCTTTCTGTAGATAGGCCTGCATGAAAATAGATAAAATGGTAGCATCACTAATTTAACAGTTTCAGACTTGATTTTTTCTGGAGGAAATGCTCTTAGGTGATTTTTTCATCATTTTAGAGGCAACATTTATACAAAAGTATGTAGTCGCTTTCAAAACATACCCTGTATATTTGACTTCATTTTATGGTCTAAAATTAGTAATTACAAAGTATCCTCTGTTGGAATAAATAATTAAGTGATCAGCCAATAGTTACCATGCAAAATAACAATAACAATATTCAGTTATTCAGTGGAATATAGCGAACCAATCATATCCGTGTAATATGGTGGACGTGAGATGCTGTACACTGCTACACTGGATTGCCGATATGTTCGCAGTGACGCCCAACATTTGGCTGCATTTGCGCGCGATGAAAAGCTGGTAAATTCACGAATGTGCACCACAGGTTTTCGTTGAGAAAAAGTACTGTTGCAGCTAAGACAGAAGAAGTTAGTGTACTAATTTGTAGCTAGACGGTCTGAAAGGGATAAACTGTTCATCACTGTTCCGAAGACTTAAAGTTTTGCCTACCAGTCCTTATAGGGTTTTCCGCAATATGCAAGAAATAATCTTCTAATTTCTTTAACATTATCATGCTTACGCAACGGATGTTTTTCAAATGGCTCATGATCCTTAATAGAGGGTGAAGCAAAATAGGTGTTACACAATGTTTTTTGTCTACTACGGCATAATATCGGGTGGCAGACTCCTGTTATCATATTTATGCTGTAACGGACAACCTGAAATTTAATGGAAAAGATCTTTCAAAGTGCATTCCTTCTTCAGTAACGAGTGTGCAGAGTCTTGAACTGAATACCGTGATGCATTACTGAAGAACGTTATTTACGACCGTATGCAGCATTTTGGAAAACTCAGTACGAAGGTCCGTGGGAGATGGAGGTGCATCTTCGATGGCTCTGTCCCTTAGATAATGCCAAAAGAGATAATCATACTGGTTCAGTTCGGGACAATAAAGGGGCCATTCCACACTATGCCCAATACCTAGAAGTGTGGATTCACAGTACCCAAGTGGAACCAATTCTGTTTGTTGACGTCGCCATGGAGATGCGTCTCTTATCACTAAACCTGATCCTTTAACGACTGTTCCTCCTTCAGAGGCCTCAATCATTTCATTTGTAAAAGGATACCACTGCTTCACATCACTGTCCTTCAAAAGTTGGCTCAGTTGAATTTTGAGAGGGAAAACCTTTAATTCCTGTTTCATTATTCTGTAGTGACATCCAGAATTGTCATGCTGAATGTATTTTTGATGCAGTGGGTTCCTCACTGAATAAGGTTCACACTCGTTCTTCCACATTCTCACGGGTTTCAGCTGAGGTTGTCGTCCCGAGTCATGTTGTGAGCCAGTTTTTTTTCAAAACGTTTCATCAACCTATAAAAGAATAAAATTTAAAAAAGCAAGGAAAACATTACGCAAAGTCCGAATCAGATGATGCTTAAATTCTGTCGTCACAGTTGTACTTCCTTTCAGTATGGTAATCTCACGGAGAAGTCGTCATTCCAGATGGTGCTTTTCTTGGATCAAATGTTCTGTTGAATGTGCGTCTCAGCATAACAGTACGTCCAGAATTTGTATGATATATCAGTAAGATAAAAAAAGACTGTTCCAATGTTTGTATTCCCATTCTCAAAATTTAATTGGGATGTTGTTGGAGACCTCTAGAATTTTTATATATACCCTACAACTACATCACATGGAGAATCGTTTTTCGCATACTATTCAACCAGAGGAGACAAACACTTCCAAACATCTATTTTCGCGACCCCGTATGCAGTTTGCATTTACAGCCCTTCATTGACCCCGGTTTCTTACAACTCACCGTGTAACTGTATTTTAATACCTCAATTAATTCTTGCTTTTGTTCTTCCATTAAATCAGATAATCTTTGAATTTTGGCACAGATTTTACGCAGAATCATATTGGCGTCGTGTTTTCTTTTTTTAACTTGAGGTTCACCGTCATTTACTCACATCAGCACATCAATACATTATAAATCTATGATCAAGACGTCAAATCTTCTTTCATGTCGCATCCTTTAAAACGTCTCATCGCTTCTACTTTGTGTAACTAATCTAGTGTTCACAAAATCCATAGAGTTTACAGCAGCCGAATTTGGTCGCCGAGATGTCAACTTGAGTTCAAACCACTGTAGTACAGTTCTGGCTCCCAGACACGGATAACACTATTCAACAGCCTTTTTGCACCTGGGATGTGATACATCAGCTAGTATGTATTTTGGTGTGTAGAATCCGAATATACCTTTCAAAATGTTCTAGCACTTACAATTTTTGAGTTTTTAAAGGTTTTTTATTTTTCGTATTCAGTATTTCGCTATTTTCTGTTCTTCTGTTTCGATGTTTAAATGTTTGTTTTTGATTTGCAGAGGAGAGCTAGAAGATCTACAAATTATCAGTAAATGGTTGGTGTGGTAAACCAGTGGAGTGAGCCGGCCGAAGGGGCCGAGCGGTTCCAGGCGCTACAGTCTAGAACCGCGTGACCGCTACGGTCGCAGGTTCGAATCCTGCCTTGGGCATGGATGTGTGTGATGTCCTTAGGTTTGTTTGGTTTAAGTAGTTCTAAGTTCTAGGGGACAGATGACCTCAGAAGTTAAGTCGTTTAGTGCTCAGAGCCATTTGAACCAGTTGTGTGAAAGAGATCCTCAGTGAGTGTTTCCTGTGAAAGATAGTGCAAACTTTTTGTGTTTAAAACTTACACTAAGAAAAATGGTAACTAGTAAATCTCGTTGCTGTCTAAACCACCACGACAACTTTTGTTATGTGTGTGGGAAATTCACTCCAAAAGTCCAAAGAAAACCAATCACTGATTTGGTTAAGAAGGCATATAAATTTTATTTTGATTGTCCTGTTGGTGATCAAGATAAAAATTTTGCACTTCATATTTCCTGCATAACCTATACTACAACCTTAACCGAGTGGTTGAAAGGAAATCGCCGAGCCACGCTATTCACTGTTACGATGGTGTGGTGTGAGCCTAATGACCATTATTCAGACGGTTACCTCTGTCTTACAAATATTTCGGGACATTCAAGCAAAACAACACAAAAAATAAAGTATCCAAATGTATATTCAGTGCATTTGCCTGTGTCCCGTGATGAGGGGTTGCCTGTCCCTGCCTGTAACTTGCAAGCCACGGAACGAGACACCATGTCAAGTGAATCAGAAAGTACTGAAGATGTAGAAGGATATTGCTCTCCATATCATGACACTTCGCCTCAGCTCTTTAATCAAAAGGATTTGAACTATTTGGTTCGCGACCTACAACTTTCGAAACAGCAAGCTGAACTCTTGGGGTCGAGACTGCAACAACGGAACCTTCTAGCTTCAGGGACAAAAATTTCCTGTTTCAGATCAAGAGGTCCTTCCTTCGTTCAGTATTTCGATCTGCAGAATTCAATACGTGTGTGTGTGGAGATGTCAGTGGTCTGATGATGCAGCTAGGTGTACGACATAATCCACAGGAGTGGCAACTATATATTGACGGCAGTAAAACCAGCTTGATGGCAGTACTATTGCATAACGGCAATGCATTTCCATCGGTACCTATGGCTTACACAATAGACATGGTAGAAACTTAGGAAACCATGGCTTTGCTGCTAGAGGCAATCAAATATAAGGATCATGAATGGCAGCTTTGCTGTGATTTAAAAGTTGTGGCACTCCTTACAGGTTTACAGGCTGGATTCACGAAATACTGCTGCTTTTTGTGACTGTGGGACAGCCGTGACAGCAAGAACCACAATATAGTCAAGGAACGGCCTATAAGGAAGTCATATCTTCGTGTAAACGTAAATGTGAACAATACTCCATTAGTTGTTGTTGTTGTAGTTGTGGTCTTCAGTCCTGAGACTGGTGTGATGCAGCTCCCCATGCTACTCTATCCTGTGCAAGCTTCTTCATCTCCCAGTACCTACTGCAACCTATATCCTTCTGAATCTGCTTAGTGTATTCATCTCTTGGTCTCCCTCTACGATTTTTACCCTCCACGCTGCCCTCAAATACTAAATTGATGCCTCAGAACATGTCCTACCAAACGATCCCGCCTTCTGGTCAAGTTGTGCCACAAACTTCTCTTCTCCCCAATCCTATTCAGTACCTCCTCATTAGTTATGTGATCTACCCATCTAATCTTCAGCATTCTTCTGTAGCACCACATTTCGAAAGCTTCTATTCTCTTCTTGTCCAAACTATTTATCGTCCATGTTTCACTTCCATACATGGCTACACTCCATACAAATACTTTCAGAAATGACTTCCTGACACTTAAATCTATACTCGATGTTAACAAATTTCTCTTCTTCAGAAACGCTTTCCTTACCATTGCCAGTCTATATTATATATCCTCTCTACTTCGACCATCATCAGTTATTTTGCTCCCCAAATAGCAAAACTCCTTTACTACTTTAAGTGTCTAATTTCCTAATCTAATTCCTTCAGCATCACCCGACTTAATTAGACTACATTCTATTATCCTCGTTTTACTTTTGTTGATGTTCATCTTATATCCTCCTTTCAAGACACTGTCCATTCCATTCAACTGCTCTTCCAAGTCCTTTGCTGTCTCTGACAGAATTACAATGTCATCGGCGAACCTCAAAGTTTTTATTTCTTCTCCATGGATTTTAATACCTACTCCGTATTTTTCTTTTGTTTCCTTTACTGCTTGCTCAATATACAGATTGAAGAACATCGGGGAGAGGCTACAACCCTGTCTTACTCCCTTCCCAACCACTGCTTCCCTTTCATGTCCCTCGACTCTTATAACCGCCATCTGGTTTCTGTACAAATTGTAAATAGCCTTTCGCTCCCTGTGTTTTACCCCTGCCACCTTTAGAATTTGAAAGAGAGTATTCCAGTCAACATTGTCAAAAGCTTTCTCTAAGTCTACAAATGCTAGAAAAGTAGGTTTGCCTTTCCTTAATATTTCTTCTAAGATAAGTCGTAAGGTCAGTATTGCCTCACGTGTTCCAGTGTTTCTGCGGAATCCAAACTGATCTTCCCCGAGGTTGGCTTGTACTAGTTTTTCCATTCGTCTGTAAAGTATTCGTGTTAGTATTTTGCAGCTGTGACTTATTAAACTGATAGGTCGGTAATTTTCACATCTGTCAACACCTGCTTTCTTTGGGATTGGAATTATTATATTCTTCTTGAAGTCTGAAGATATTTCGCCTGTTTCATACATCTTGCTCACCAGATGGTAGAGTTTTGTCAGGACTGGCTCTCCCAAGGCCGTCAGTAGTTCTAATGGAATGTTGTCTACTCCGGGGGCCTTGTTTCGACTCAGGTCTTTCAGTGCTCTGTCAAACTCTTCACGCAGTATCGTATCTCCCATTTCATCTTCATCTACATCCTCTTCCATTTCCATAATATTGTCCTCAAATACATCGTCCTTGTATAGACCCTCTATATGCTCCTTCCACCTTTCTGCTTTCCCTTCTTTGCTTAGAACTGGGTTTCCATCTGAGCTCCTGATATTCATACAAGTCGTTCTCTTATCTCCAAAGGTCTCTTTAATTTTCCTGTAGGCAGTATCTATCTTACCCCTAGTGAGATAAGCCTCTACATCCTTACATTTGTCCTCTAGCCATCCCTGCTTAGCCATTTTGCACTTCTTGTCGATCTCATTTTTGAGACGTTTGTATTCCTTTTTGCCTGCTACATTTACTGCATTTTTATATTTTCTCCTTTCATCAATTAAATTCAATATTTCTTCTGTTACCCAAGGATTTCTAGTAGCCCTCGTCTTTTTACTTACTTGATCCTCTGCTGCCTTCACTACTTCATCCCTCAAAGCTACCCATTCTTCTTGTACTGTATTTCTTTCCCCCATTCCTGTCAATTGTTCCCTTATGCTCTCCCTGAAACTCTGTACAACCTCTGGTTCTTTCAGTTTATCCGGGTCCCATCTCTTTAAATTCCCACCTTTTTGCAGTTTCTTCAGTTTTAATCTACAGGTCATAACCAATAGATTGTGGTCAGAGTCCACATCTGCCCCTGGAAATATCTTACAATTTAAAACCTGGTTCCTAAATCTCTGTCTTACCATTATATAATCTATCTGATACCTTTTAGTATCTCCAGGGTTCTTCCATGTATACAACCTTCTTTCATGATTCTTAAACCAAGTGTTAGCTATGATTATGTTGTGCTCTGTGCAAAATTCTAGCAGGCGGCTTCCTCTTTCATTTCTTAGCCTCAATCCATATTCACCTACTATGTCTCCTTCTCTCCCTTTTCCTAAACTCGAATTCCAGTCACCCATGACTATTAAATTTTCGTCTCCCTCACTATCTGAATAATTTCTTTTATTTCATCATAAATTTCTTCAATTTCTTCGTCATGTGCAGAGCTAGTTGGCATCTAAACTTGTACTTCTGTAGTAGGTGTGGGCTTCGTATCTATGTTGGCCACAATAATGCGTTCACTATGCTGTTTGTAGTAGCTTACCCGCATTCCTATTTTTCTATTCATTATTAAACGTACTCCTGCATTACCCCTATTTGATTTTGTGTTTATAACCCTGTAGTCACCTGACCAGAAGTCTTGTTCCTCCTGCCTCCGATCTTCACTAATTCCCACTATATCTAACTTCAACCTATCCATTTCCCTTTTTAAATTTTCTAACCTACCTGCCCGATTATGGGATCTGACATTCCACGCTCCGATCCGTAGAACGCCAGTTTTCTTTCTCCTGATAACGACATACTCTTGAGTAGTCCCCGCCCGAAGATCCGAATGGGGGACTATTTTACCTCCGGAATATTTTTCCCAAGTGGACGCCATCATCATTTAATCATACATTAAAGCTGCATGCCCTCGGGAAAAAGTACGGCTGTGGTTTCCCCTTGCTTTCAGCCGTTCGCAGTACCAGCACAGCAAGGCCGTTTTGGTTATTGTTACAATGCCAGATCAGTCAATCATCCAGACTGTTGCCCTTGCAACTACTGAAAAGGCTGCTGCCCCTCTTCAGGAACCACACGTTTGTCTGGCCTCTCAACAGGTACCCCTTCGTTGTGGTTGCACCTACGGTACAGCTATCTGTATCGCTGAGCCACGCAAGCCTCCCCACCAACGGCAAGGTCCATGGTTCATGGGGGGGACCCCATTAGTTCAGCCCAATAAAATCATTTTGCCTCCCCTTCAAGTTGGGCCTTATCAAGAACTTTGTAAAAGCTCTGGATAAAGAAGGTGAGGCCTTCAGTTACTTAAACGAAAAGTTTCCCAAATTAAGTGAGACAAAGCTGAATTTGTTGGACCACAAATAAGAAAGTTTCTGAAAGATCCAACGTTTGATACCAAACTCACAGATATCCAATTAGCTGCTTTGTCTTCTTTTAAAGTAATTGTGAAGGGCTTTTTGAGTAACAAAAAAGACAAATATTGTGAATGATCTGATGGACAACTATAAGCACATGGGGTGTAGAATGTCGCTTAAAATTCACGTTTTACATTCTCACGTTGATTTCTTCCCGGAAAATTTGGGACCCGTAAGCAACAAGCGTGGTGAAGGCTTTCACCACGACATTCTTACCATGGAACATCGTTACCAAGGCCATTGGAACCGTTCGATGATGGGTGACTACTGCTGGGGTCTTGTGAGGGAGAGTGATGAAACGGCAAACAAAAGAAGAGCTCCGTAGTCGCTTTTTTAAAAACAATAGACGATTAATGGTGAAAATATCTTCTGAACTAATTTAGACCTTTTATTGGCATCATACCCGTATATAAATACAAAATAGTATTGATTTCAAACGTTCTGAATGTGTAATTTTTTTTTACTTAATTGTGTCAATTATAAAAAAAATGGCTCTGAGCACTATGGGACTTAACGTCTATGGTCATCAGTCCCCTAGAACTTAGAACTACTTAAACCTAACTAACCTAAGGACAGCACACAACACCCAGTCATCACGAGGCAGAGAAAATCCCTGACCCCGCCGGGAATCGAACCCGGGAACCAGGACGTGGGAAGCGAGAACGCTACCGCACGACCACGAGCTGCGGACCTGTCAATTATCACTATTACCATTTTTTATTCTGGTGTGTATCTAGGAAATGTGACGATATAGAGGAAAACTGATTGTACCAGTGTGTTGAGCATCCCGTAATTAGGTAAATCCACCCACTTACAAACCATATGCAGAAAAAGAAGTTTAAATTTGTTAACTAGTGTAATTATGTTGTTGAAAGATGACATCGCCGCCAGGGAAGACATCAAGTGTGAAGGGATGCAGGTGGTTCGCAGGTATCAGCGTGTCTTCAGTTAGTACCACACGTACTATGCTAGTGCAGGAGAGTATGTCCCTTAGTACAACACTGATCCCATCAGCCTGCGTCCGTGGCGCGCTGCAAGTTTCGAACCACCGTTCACCTCGATTTCGGCGACTGTGGAGACGACCATCGACCTGATGTAGGAAAAACTTTTCTTCTCCGAAGACCCGACACATTTCCAATGACTCACTGTCGAATCCGGACGGTCCCGTGCCCACTGCAGTCGTAATTGTCGAAGTCGTTGGCTCAACACGTGAACATGTAGGGGTGGTCTGCTGGGAAGCTCCATGATCACCAATGTACGATGAATGGTGTGCTCCGAAACACTTGTGCGTGCACCAGCACTGTGCTCTTTCGACAGAAATGCCACAGATCACCATATATCCTTCTTTACAGAGCAGACAAGCCTCCGGACGCCACGTTCTGTGAAGAGCCGTGGACGTCTAGCCATTTAGCACCTAGTCGTAGTTTCGCTGCCATTCTACCTCTTTCCGTAGATGCTCACGACAGTAGCACGTGAACATTCGACAAGTTTCGCCGTTTTCGAGATACTCATTCATAGGCTCCGCGTAATAATAACCTGCCCTTTGTCAAAGACGCATATCTCAATGTATTTCCCCATTTGCAGCCCATATCTTCGCTGGGTGATCCCCTGTCGGTGTCTGCTCCTTTTACATACTTTTGTCACCGCGTCATGTGCCCGCAGCGCCAGCAGGCGGCATCCACCGTCGCGATGGGCAGTGGTCATGTTGTTTTGTCTGGTTAGTGTATTATCAGCCACGCTAATAATTCATTCACTTTTTGCTGTGAATACCGGAAACGTCGCAATATTACATAATTGGTGACATAATTTTTACGAAACTTCGTACAGTTGACTGTTACTATCCAAAAGACGTTCTAAATGTAATCTATAGACCTGAACTGGTGTAATAGGCACTAAGGCATCATCCGTTATTATTTCGAGCCGCCGCAATAAATCTTGACTTATGTCGTGGTCATCGTCATATGATATATCATTAATAACACGTTCTACCAATACTGTGGCTGTTTTGTTCCAAATCGGCTCTTATTCGAAGCTAACTGTTTTCCGAGTAATGATGCGCTTGCATCCATTGTTCACACTTCAATTTTTCAGGTGACCTGACGTCGCACGATCTCCTTATGGTCGGCATTGTTCATTCACGTACTGATCATCTACCTGCCTATGATGTTCATCTTCCCATCTCTACAATTACGCTGATCATTACTGTTGTAGTGTTATCGCCGCCGTGGACCCGAATTTGAATTGTGTCGATTATCTGGGTGTATTTCCTGCATTTGGCGTTCATCATTAATGACTTCCACGCGATCGAGAGTCAACAATACTTCTTCAAAATCGTGGTGAGGCACCACAGCAGGTCATTCGTGCACGGCGAATGGGAGTCTTTTTATTAAATATTGAATTGATCCTTCACCGAGGTTCCAGATATGTTTTTTATCCCAATAATACTGAAAATAGCTATCACTGTGCGTTTATTTCGATCATATAATGGCGGCAACATTAAGTGAAGTCTAATTTTCTGCTGAAACCTTTGAGACCAGTGTTTACACAAAACGCTTTCTCAAATTCATGTAATTTTTCACGTTTTAGAAGCTTTGTTTCCCCATATATGTACTCCATCTTAAAATAATTTACGCACATTTTAATTTTTTGCTTTTCGGAGTATGCGAGTGGGAAAGTATTATGAAACTGTACCATGGAAGCAACCGAATGTGCTCCGTTTCCTGGATGAAATTCTTGAAATTTTTACGAATTACGGCAACAATGAACTCAAAAATGGGTCTAAGCACTATGGGACTTAACACCTGAGGTCATCAGTCCCTTACACTTAGAACTACTTAAACCTAACTACCCTAAGGACATCATACACATCCATGCCCGAGGCAGGATTCGAACCTACGACCGTTGCAGCAGCGCGGTTCCGGACTTAAGCCTCTAGAACCGCTCGGCTACATCGGCCGGGAACCGTGAACTCCTTGGTGTAACACCAGTGCTGTAAAATCTCGACTTGTTAATTTCTTGTTTTAATGTTCAAACCCTTCCATATTACTATCTCGGTTGCATTAATGCTCTTAATTTAGTTGCGAGTGCCGCGTATTGTGTCTGAACACCAGTAAACAATGTACAAACTTCGTTGTGTTGCGCGACACAGTCGAGTTTAATTTTAGGAATCTCCGTATTTTTTTGAGTAAGGAGATCAGCAGTTCCGGCATGTTCACGCGCTGCCGAACCTTCCTGCTGCTCCGTCCCAACCGAACTACTGACACACCCGACCCAGGAAACACTTGAAGTCCTTCCAAAGATAATACCACGGTACTAGATATCGATAAATGCTGCTGCTGCCACTCGTGGACAGACAACGCTAGCAAACATAGTGGCGCCAGAAACACAAAAAGAAAACGAGACGCCACTAACTCTATTACACGATGCGAACCTACCAACGGCACCTACGCGAGCCGCACATGGATCAGACAGGTTGAACTCCAACGGATTAAGGCGTAGATAAACTGTCTTATGTTCCACAACCTTGAAGGCATGGGAGTACGCGCAAGATGTCACGATTGTGTACTAGGAGAACCCTGTCCACACATTATATTATCCAAGAAAAGCAGCGTTGTCGCAGAAAGCTGGTCAACGCCCTCGACATGCCAGATGGTCGCCGATTGACGTCCCAGAATGATATCGTAAACACGTTTATGGATCACTACAAACAGTTCTATGCGACAGAGGAGCACAACATGACGGTAACAATTGATGTCCTCTGTTCCTTGACAGGTACCATTGATGGGGCTGTTGCAGAGATTCTCACATCGACAATTACGGCAGATGACGTCGCTGATGCTCTCCACAAGTGTGCGGGGAACAAAGCTCCAGGTCCTGATGGGCTCCCGCTGGAGTTTTACTGCATATTCCATGACGTCATCGGCCCATGCTGGACTGGGTTGTATGAAGAACTGATGAACCCTGAACTTCCCCTCCCACCCAAATCAGTAGAGGGCTTGCTTACCCCGGTCCCCAATCCATCGGGAGGTCGGATAGTTGGACATTATCGGCCGTTGACCATGTTCAATTGTGACTTAAAGATTTTTACCCGGATTCTTGCCACTCGCCTTCGGCGCGTCATCGCTCAAGTCATTTCTCTGGGTCAAACGTGCTTTGGTGGTGACAGTAACATTCAGATGGCACTCAGCGATTACCGTGACAGCCCTGGCCACGACCTGCCGCAGCCGCGGCGCCTTAGTGACAGTGGACTACGACTAAGCCTTTGATAGAGTGAGTCATGACTTTCTAGGAAACGTACTCCGACGGATGGCCTTCCCCCACAGATTTATACACATCATCTTGCGGTTCCTCCAAGATGCCACGTCATGAGTGCTGGTCAATGTCCGTGTGGCGGCCCTATTAATATCATGCGGTCGGTCCGTCAAGGATGTCCGCTGTCGATGCTCCTTTTCGCCATCGTTCTTGAGCCACTGTTAAACAGTTTGAGGAGTCGGTTGACAGGGATAACAATGAGGGGGAATGCTTTCCTCTGCCACGCCTATGCAGGTGACTTGGTGTTCTTTGTCCTGTCGGAGGATTAAGTGCGAGAGAAACTGATATGGATCAATCAGTGTTATGTTCGTCGGTAGAGGTCTTCCAGCAGGGAGTGTGGCTCCATTGCCATTAGTGGACAAGCTCAAATGTTTGCGGATCACCTTAATGCGTGACATACAGTGCACGATCTCATTTAACTATAAATGACTGCTTCCAGCTATCCGAAAGAACGTTTGTGGCAACCTCATGACAGCTTTGGACATGTTGCAAGGGTGGATTTTGTTAACACTCATCTAGTCTCGCGATTACCCCATTTAACACAGATTTTACGCATGAGATCAACAGGAAGTGCAAAATGGCTAAGCAGGGATGGCTAGAGGACAAATGTAAGGATGTAGAGGCTTGTCTTACCAGGGGTAAGATAGATACTGCCTACAGGAAGATAAAAGAGACCTTTGGAGAAAAGAGAACCACTTGTATGAACATCAAGAGCTCAGATGGAAACCCAGTTCTAAGCAAAGAAGGGAAAGCAGAAAGGTGGAAGGAGTATATAGAGGGTCTATACAGGGGCGATGTACTTGAGGACAATATTATGGAAATGGAAGAGGTTGTAGATGATGAAATGGGACATATGATACTGCGTGAAGAGTTTGACAGAGCACTGAAAGACCTCAGCCGAAAGAAGACCCTGGGAGCAGACAACATTCCATTAGAACTACTGATGGCCTTGGGAGAGCCAGTCCTGACAAAACTATACCATCTTGTGAGCAAGATGTATGAGACAGGCGAAATACCCTCTGACTTCAAGAAGAATATAATAATTCCAATCCCAAAGAAAGCAGGTGTTGACAGATGTGAAAATTACCGAACTATCAATTTATTAAGTCACGGCTGCAAAATACTTACGCGAATTCTTTATAGACGAATGGAAAAACTAGTAGAAGCCGACCTCGGGGAAGATCAGTTTGGATTCCGTAGAAATATTGGAACAAGTGAGGCAATACTGACCCTACGACTTATCTTAGAAGCTAGATTAAGCATTTGTAGACTTAGAGAAAGCTTTTGATAATGTTGACTGGAATACTCTCTTTCAAATTCTAAAGGTGGCAGGGGTAAAATACAGGGAGCGAATGGCTATTTACAATTTGTACAGAAACCAGATGGCAGTTATAAGAGTCGAGGGACACGAAAGGGAAGCAGTGGTTGGGAAGGGAGTGGGACAGGGTTGTAGCCTCTCCCAGATGTTATTCAATTTGTATATTGAAGGAAACAAAACAAAATTTCGGATTAAGTATTAAAATCCATGGTGAAGAAATAAAAACTTTGAGGTTTGCCGATGACATTGTAATTCTGTCAGAGACAGCAAAGGACTTGGAAGAGCAGTTGAACGGAATGGATAGTGTCTTGAAAGGAGGATATAAGATGAACATCAACAAAAGTAAAACGAGGATAATTGAATGTAGTCGAATTAAGTCGGGTGATGCTGAGGGAATTAGATTAGGAAATGAGACACTTAAAGTAGTAAAGGAGTTTTGCTATTTGGGGAGCAAAATAACTGATGATGGTCGGAGTAGAGAGGATATAAAATGTAGACTGGCAATGGCAAGGAAAGCGTTTCTGAAGAAGAGAAATTTGTTGAGTATAGATGTACGTGTCAGGAAGTCGTTTCTGAAAGTGTGGAGTGTAGCCATGTATGGAAGTGAAACATGGACGATAAATAGTTCAGACCAGAAGAGAATAGAAGCTTTCGAAATGTGGTGCTACAGAAGAATCCTGAAGATTAGATGGGTAGATCACATAACTAATGAGGAGGTATTGAACAGAATTGGGGAGAAGAAGAATATGTGGCACAACTTGACAAAAAGAAGGGACTGGTTAGTAGGACATGTTCTGAGGCATCAAGGGATCAGAAATTTAGCATTGGAGGGCAGCTTGGAGGGTAAAAATCGTAGAGGGAGACCAAGAGATATACACTAAGCAGAGTCAGAAGGATGTAGGTTGCAGTAGGTACTGGGAGATTAAGGAGCTTGCACAGGATAGAGTAGCATGGAGAGCTGCATCAAACCAGTCTCAGGACTGATGACCACAACAACAACAGCATACCGGTGCTAAAGGCAACGACGCACAGGCTGCAGGCAGCGTTCGGCTACTTTGTAAGTGCAGTTCTTAAAAGTGAGCTACGACACATTGACACTTCCTCCTCGAGATGGCGGCCTCGGCCTTGTCAACGTTCAGGTGAGGGCAGCTGCTCTTTATGGCTCTGAGCACTATGGGACTCAACTGCTGAGGTCATTAGTCCCCTAGAACTTAGAACTAGTTAAACCTAACTAACCTAAGGACATCACACACATCCATGCCCGAGGCAGGATTCGAACCTGCGACCGTAGCGGTCTCGCGGATCCAGACTGCAGCGCCAGAACCGCGCGGCCACTTCGGCCGGCTGCTCTTTATGTAGGTACGATGGTTAAATCGTTGATCCGCCGCCGATCGGTTTATCGGGTAGCGAATGGCCCCTCCCTCTCGAGTGGCACCCGTTTCCGTTAATGGAAAATACATGACACAACTTCGTCTGCATGCCATAAAAATGACAGTTTCGCCACTGTGCCCTGGTTGTCACACGTTTGATTCGGACGAACATCGACTGATGTGTAGATCTTCTGCAGAGGTGTGGCAGCTGATTCGGAAGATGCTTGCCTTTCTTCTATCTACCGGCTCCCCATGCATTACACCGAAATCACTTCTGTTCTCAGACGAGACTTATTTCCCACGTACGATCTGGATAAAAGGCTTCTCGATGTCTTCTTTGTTCCGTGAAGGCAATAAGAGTGTTCTTGATTTTTGGACATTCCTGCAAGATCGCTTTACTTTTTTTGTGCACCATCAACGATACCGGCAGTACTATGCCAACATTTTGGGTAGTGCCTTCTTCGGTCCCCCCTGCAGCCGGGGTGTCCCAGGTATGAGAAGGCGACTTCAGTGAGATTGTGTAATACTAGGACTCGGTCCAATGCACCGGCAAAATGCAATATTCTTCGCGAAGACATGCCTGGAACGTGCCTGACTGCTTTGGGATTCGGAGTGCGCCTACCCACAAGTCGGCGGGACGCGGATGCTAATTTGTTTCCTCTGCTAGGTGGGCGTTTTCTTGAGTTCCCTTTATGTTTTATCTGTTATTGATGCTAATTACACATCACTGTTTTTCTCCTGGAGGGCGTCCAAAGTGATCTGAACGAATAACAAAGAAAATTGCTATGATATATGATCTGAGAAAAACTGATGTTTTCAAGAAATAATTTTTATTTTATGAAGAAGATAGTGATTTATTTTAGAACACCAGAGATTTTTAATTGCTTTGTCATTATCTAAGAGAAGAAGAAAAAACGTGACTAGGAAAAAAAGTGTGAACACAAGTGTGAATGGACACACACATACACACACAAAAAAAAACAGGCAGATATTTTTTTCTAACACTTGCGTGTTTAAAGGAGTCTGATGCTTTCTTATTAGTTTAATAAAAGTATGTACAAGAATATTCGATGTTACGTAAATGTAAATGCCCTCTTTTTGAGGAGTGAGTTTATTCGACGGGCTTAATCTACAGGACACCTTGCACTACTTGCAGTAAGATATTTTGCCCTTTTTTCTTTTAAGTTTTGTAATTCACATATTGTACTGAGTAGGAACCGTGATCAAGTAAGAATGACCTTAGGGTTTTACTAAAAAGTGAGAATGATGAATTAATTCCTATCTTATGTGGAGAAATGTTGTAAATTAATGTTGCATTTTTTGTAACGGTTTTATAAGCCAATGTCCTTATTGTCTGTACATGGTACTTCTCTTTTTGCCTTGTAATATTTTCAATGATATTGAAGTTTTGATTTATGTGTACTACAGAGAGAACCACCTGACCAGCATACGGACAAGGGCGGAAACTACGTTTTAATAGAGCTAGTATAGGAATTTTACTCCCGTCCATTTTGTAAGCAGCGTGATTTACGAGCCACATACACTCGGCAACCGCCGCTGGAGCGCGTTGCGATCGCGTATACCATGTTGGGGTCCACATACTGTACACACAAGTCGCATCGTTTCTGACCGTGGTGCAGTACATTGAACTGGGCACCCTAATCCTTGACGTTGGGCAGTACGGTCCGTGTGCCGATAGCTTTAGTTTTAAAACTAAGAACTAGAAGGGTCACGCTGGCGACCCATCGGTCCACAAGCGGAAAGATATCTCTATCCATAGAGGAAAAATATTAACGAATATCCACATGTGTGGACCGAAGGAACGAGGAGGTTAAAATTGATCGCTTCATCTGCGAAACATTTGAGATTACTTTTAATATTGCCTGAGAAATCATTAACTTTTAATATGAACAGCAAGGACTCCAAATGGTTCAAATGGCTCTGAGTACTATGAGACTTAACATCTGAGGTCATCAGTCCCCTGGAACTTATAACTGCGCAAACCTAACTAACCTAAGGACATCACACACATCCATACTAGACGCAGGATTCGAACCTGCGACCGTAGCAGTCGCGCGGTTCCAAACTGAAGCGCCTAGAACCACTCAGCCACCGCGGCCTAAAGGACGCCAAAAACTACCCCTGGGCACACCTGGTGTCACTTCTACACCCATCGCTGTCTCCGTATCCAACATAGCATGGTGCGTCCTTGCTGCCAGTAAATGCTTAGTCCAATCAAAAATTTCGCTTGACACGACTTACGATCGTAGTTTCGCTTGTAAGTATATGTGTGGTACTGAGTTAAATGCTTTTCAGAAGTCAAGAAGTACTGCATCTACGTGACTTCCTTGACCCACAGCTTTTAGGATACCATGCGAGTTGGGCTTCTCATCATCGTTGCTTTCAGAAACCATGCTGTATGGCGTGGGGTAACTCTGCTCAACATATTACGTTTTAACTCTGATTATATTCCATGATTCTGTAACAAATGGATGTCTAAGATATTGGACAGTAGTCTGCGTATCACTTGTACTACCCTTTTTGTAGACGGGTGTGACCTTTGGTTTCTTCCAATTACTGATTTTGTTTGAGGGATCTACTACAGAGCCGGCCGGAGTGGCCGTGCAGTTCTAGGCGCTACAGTCTGGAACCGAGCGACCGCTACGGTCGCAGGTTCGACTCCTGCCTCGGGCATGGATGTGTGTGTTGTCCTTAGGTTAGTTAGGTTTAATTAGTTCTAAGTTCTAGGCGACTGATGACCTCAGACGTTAAGTCGCATAGTGCTCAAAGCCATTTGAACCATTTTTTTCTACGACAGATCTATATTATGGTTGAAAGTGGGGCCAACTCGACGTAAATTCAGTATAGGATCTGATAGGGATTCCACCGGGCCGGAGCTTTGTTCAATTTTAACTATTTCAGGCGTTTCTCAACATCATTGA
Source organism: Schistocerca nitens (assembly GCF_023898315.1). Taxonomy (NCBI): domain Eukaryota; kingdom Metazoa; phylum Arthropoda; class Insecta; order Orthoptera; family Acrididae; genus Schistocerca; species Schistocerca nitens. Next base: position 358,145,453 of record NC_064615.1, read on the forward strand.
CACTAGTATCAACATCACTTCGCAGAGTGCGACTGTTAAATTGGTGCAATAATTCTCGATTCTTTCTTGTAAAGAAACAGTTAGATATGAAGTTCAGCGTTATTATTTTTGCTTTGTTACTATCGATTTTCAGTCCGGTGCCGTCCATGAGTGCTATACACTAACTTTGGTACCACTAGCAGTCTTTACATATGACCACATTTTCTTTGGGTTTTAGGAAGGAAGAATAAAGTTTAAAGTGCCGTCGACAATGAGCACAAGCTCTGATCAAAGAAGGAAGGAAAACGGCCTTGCTCTGTCAAAGGAAGCATCCCGGTATTTGTCTGAAAGAATTTAGCGAAATACGGAAAACCTACATTTGGATGGCTGGACGGGGATTTGAATCGGTGTGCTCCCGAATGCGAGTCCAGTATGCTAACCACTGAGCCACCTCGATCGACCTTCTATTTTGTTTTTATGTTTCGATGACACCTCTCATCCAGCATCTCTCTATCTATTGCTCTGTGCTTTGTTTTACATATATTAAGCAGCCGACTCTGTTTGCTTACAGTGATTGTATTGCACGAAGTGTCCCTCTCAACATGAACTGTTCTACTAGGTGTATACCACTATCTATTAAGTGCCGCAGTTCTTCTGCTTTCTCCTGCCCAGAGCTTTTTCAAGTTCCTCGCTGAGTATAACGTTATTCCCTCTTTCCTAATTGGCTGAACACAAAAACATTTCTACTGGTTTTAGCTGGCCGTTAGATTCAATATAAATCCGAACTGTATGTTCTAGGAAGTTTTTAGTGAAGGATCTTAGTAATGTTTTGCAGGATTTCTTGTCACGTCTAACTGTAATTTTCCAGTTGATTGTTGGGCAAGTAAAGTCTCCTTCGATGATGACAGTATGACTGAGGAAGTTACTTACTGGCAAACTGAGGTTTTCTCTGAGGTTTCGGTTGCATCTGGGGGTGCTGCTTCTGGTGGATAGACAAATCGAATGATAACTTCACAACCACCTTCGACACTGAGTTTAAGCCAGACAATCTGGCGTGCAGCTTCAGTTTCTATTTCGGTGGATTTAAGTTTCTTGCCTGCTGCGAGAACCACACGACCTCCATTTTCCATTAGCCTATTCTTTCCACACATACTTTTTCCCCAGAAACCCCACTGCTATCGGTTTCGGGTTTTAATCACCTCTCCGTACCTATTTTTTTTGTGAGATCCACTGCATTTTTGGAGCACTTCAAACCATGACAATTTTTCGCGAATAGCTTAGCAGTTAATCGCTAGTATAATACTGATACGACCACGTCTACTACAGCTATTGTTATATGTTATATGGATTGGCTAGAGCGTCGTCTACTCCAAACAAACTGTTGTGTGCACCCCACACACAATCAGCTATCTAGGTAGAAGCCTCTGATGTGTAGTGCTCTTCTGAGCCATTTAGGAGTAAATAAGTACAACTTAAGTATCCGAAAATACACACAGAAATGTTGTTTATTGAGGGAAATCATTTCCTCGCGTAGTCTTCATAACATATAAAAGACAGTTTACGCAGGAAAATGACTTTCCTCAAAAAATTTACAGGGGCTGTGCATCCATATGTGCAACAGCCTGTTACAGGATGTTTACTAAAATTTTACATTCACAATTTCCTTGTCAACTGTTGTTTGTATCTATGAGTGTCTTTAATGCGCTGAGGATGAATTATAATTTTTGGGGCGGCACTTGTCCCTTTTAGACCAAAATCAGGATAGAGTTTGCTAAATGGTGGTGCTTTTCCTTCATGACTGCTACTTTTCAAAAAAAAAGGTTCAAATGGCTCTGAGCACTATGGGACTCAACTGCTGTGGTCATAAGTCCCCTAGAACTTAGAACTACTTAAACCTAACTAACCTAAGGACATCACACACATCCATGCCCGAGGCAGGATTCGAACCTGCGACCGTAGCAGTCGCACGGTTCCGGACTGCGCGCCTAGAACCGCAAGACCACCGCGGCCGGCGTGCTACTTTTCAACCTGTGACAAAAGGTAATGACAAATTTCGTAAGAAAAAAAATGTATTACTGCATATATTGCTAATGCGGGATGTTGTTTGTTTTGTAACGAACTTATGAAGATACCAGTATTCCTTCTTTTTTTAATGTACTTCGTGTTGCAATTTTCCTTGCCTCCCTTTCAAAGACACACTGAGAGAGAAATGAGTTCCATCTATAGGAGATGTTGGTAGCCTAATTATCACGTAGTCTCTAGAGAAAAGCTGTGGAATGTTCACGTAAACCGTGATGACTGGGTGTTGTATGATGTCCTTAGGTTAGTTAGGTTTAAGTAGTTCTAAGTTCTAGGGGACTGATGACCACAGCAGTTGAGTCCCATAGTGCTCAGAGCCATTTTTTTGTTCACGTAAACCACCTTCAGAATAGTCACGATACTGTTGTAAAGGAGGCACAGTCATCTAATTTACTGATCTGGCATTTCAGTAGGAGCTCTATTACATTATTCATAAAGTTGGCTCTGATCATTAAAAGTTTGCGTACGGGTAGCAATAGTTTTAGCAGTAAGAGTAGCGATATGACAGAAAAGTATGTGAAGCATCTTACTGCGGCCGGTGGAAGTGTGTCGCCGTCTTTTCGTGTAGAGAGGCGCCATTCGTACCAGACGCTACGTTCTGCTGCCGAGCGGTCGTTGCCAAGTGCTTCTGCAGGCGGAGTTGCTGGCAGGCTTCAGGAACTGCCGCGGGAGGCATAAGGACAATGGAGGCGAATGTGACGTCATCAACGGCCGCCAGCTGCACCTCGCCAAATGGACGCAATGGAACACTGGGAGTTGCCGGAGAGAGCTGCCTTATTCTAGCGCCCGGGCAGCTGTCGTTCGGTTCTACGGAGGGGCTACTGTTATTTCTGTGATGCGTGAAAGAACTGACTTGTTTTTGTGTCACTGAAACAGAAAGCAGTGTATTATTTTTTTATTCTTTTTCACAGGGTTAGCTGGAATGAAGCCTTCCTACTTCTACATATTCCTTTCGTTTTGAGGTATGCTAGTAACAGGTAGATGATATCTATAAGATGCCCTCTAGGAGTCCTAGAGAGCAATTATAGACGAACCTCATTCCTCGAGCACGCTCGTTACCTGTAACTGAATGTTTTTAATTTGCAGCCTTCGTTTTCCGCGTAATCGTTCCGATCCCGAATAAATTCCCACATTATTCATAAAACTTGGCGCAGTTGGTACGCAGCAATAATAAACGTTGCCGTTATTATGGCGAAAGGTAGGCAAGAATTGTAACTGGAGGTGAGGAATAATGTGATAGTGCTTTCCGAGTTACAAATTCCACAAACGCACGTGTGCGAATCTGGGTGCATATATACAGGGTGGTCCATCTGAAGTTTCAGATGAGATTATCTCGAAAATAGTGGGTAAGACAAGTTCGTAAGCTCAAAGAGGGACATCAAATGATTCTACACGTGACACCCAGCCCCGCCCCCTTGGCTAAGGGGGGGGGGGGGGGGGCAACTTTTAAATCTTAAATGAAAACCCCCATTTTTTATTGCAGATTCGGTTTTTCCATAAAAAAGTAATCAAGTTTTATCTGAAACACTTTTTAAACCATTGACAGACGGGACTGAAATCGAGAAAAATTAAAATTGGGGAAGAACGCCGATTTATTTAGAATCATCCGAGAAGGACGCATCAAATCGATACAAAATGTGTACCAATTCTTTCATTATGCCAAATTAAGCTTTTTTTTTACAAAATGTATTCTACCCGCCACAGTTTTTGATGGAGGGAGGCGGAATGGTATTAAAATCTCGTTAGGGAACTCTTCACAATTGCATTACCCATCCGACTGTGGCGCTATCGTGGCCAAACTGCGAACTATGGCTCAGTATAAAGGTCGGTGCTTTGCAATCACACGTCACTTCACTTTCAGATTATGAACCGTTAAAATCAACAGACGAAAGTAAATATTCTTTACCGAAACATGACTCACTATCCTCCTACAGAGATTGTTGATATGATGTTAATTTTAGGTGAATGCCATAACGATTACGCTGCAGCTGCGCAATTGTATGCGGATCGTTTCCCAAACAGACGACAACCAAGCGAAAACATTATTCAAAATTGCACTCAAAGAGCTCGAAATAGCCGGCCGCTGTGGGCGAGAGGTTCTAGGCACTTCAGTCCGGAACTGCGCGACTGCTACGGTCGCAGGTTCCAATCCTGCCTCGGGCATGGATGTGTGTGATGTCCTTAGGTTAGTTAGGTTTAAGTAGTCCTAAGTTCTAGGGGACTGATGACCTCAGATGTTAAGTCTCATAGTGCTCAGAGCCATTTGAACCATTTTTTTGAGCTCGAAATTGATACATTCACCTTCCACCTCGAAATATCGTATACAATGAAAATGACGCTCGTGCCCTTACCGTTCTTGCCTGTGTTCCACTGGATCCAAAAATTAGTAGTAGTGCGATTCAGAGACATACTGGATTACCGAAATCAACTGTTTTGAGTATTTTGAAGGCATATAAATATCATATCATACTGACACAGGCATGTACGCCGAAAGATATGAAAATACTCGTGCATTTCTGCCAATGGGCCTTGGAAATGATAAGAGGTGACTCATTTTTTTAGATTCGTTATGTTCATCAATGAAGCCACATTCAAAAACAATGGCGAATTAGATCGTCATGATTGTCATTATTGCTCCCGTGTCAATCCGCGCTGGCACAGGCCCGTTGACAATCAACACATATGGTCGTTAATGGTATGGTGTGGAATTTTAAACGGTTACGTGATATGACCGTATTTTTTTTTTTACCGAAATGTTACTGGGGGATCCTATTTACAATTTCTCCGCCATGATTTGTTGGAGCCAATGGAAGACGTTGATTTGGAAACTAGGCAACGAATGTGGTTCCAACAGGACAGAGCAGCTCCACATTATGCTAAAAATGTGCGGAACGTTTAAAATTTACGGTACCCTGGTCGGTGAATAGGACCGGCGGACCAATTTAGCGGTCTCCACGTTCACCAGACCTAACATCTCTTCATTGTTTCTTGTCGGGTTATTTAAAAAATATTGTTTATGCATTGAAGTAAATGGGGATGATTTTGAACAATTTCTTCGTGGCTAATTTCATTAATTAAGCACCCCAACATGTGAGGGGCAAGGGTACTCCCACTAATGAAGCACCCCATGGGAACATCATACTACTGCGTCCATGTCGTTGTTCCTGTGTAACGCTAAAAGTAGGATACGGTACATTTTGTACAAAAGTAGCTTAACTTGGCGTAACGAAAGAGCTGGTGCACGTTTTGTATCGATATGATACGTCCTTTTCGGATCATTCTAAATAAAACGGAGTTACTGCCCAATTTTAATTTTTCTCGATTTCAGCGCCATCTGTCAATGGTTCAAAAAATTTTTCAGACAAAAATTGATTAATTTTTTTGGAGAATCCGAATCTGCAATAAAAATGGGGGTTTTCATTTAAGATTTAAATGTTGACCCCCGCCCCACCCAAGGGGGCCGGCCGGTGTGACCGAGCGTTCTCGGCGCTACAGTTTGGAACCGCGCGATCGCTACGGTCTCAGGTTCGAATCCTGCCTTGGGTATGGGTGTGTGTGATGTCCTTAGGTCAGTTGGGTTTAAGTAGTTCTAAGTTCTAGGGGACTGATGACCTCAGAAGTTAAGTCTCATGGTGCTCAGAGGCATTTGAAGCACCCAAGGGGGCGGGGGCTCGGTCTCGTGTAGTTTCATTTGATGTCCCCCTTTGAGCTTACGAACTTATCTTACCCACTATTTTTACCCGCTGTATAGTTTTCGAGATAATCTCATCCGAAACTTCAGATCGACCACCCTGTATGCCGAAACGAAAACGTAGAGGGTATACAAATGCAAATGACATGTAATTCATACATACTGTTTTGTAAAGCCCCATCATCAGTTTTGTTAAGGCCTAATCGCCAGTTTTGCAAAAACCTCGTCGCTACTGCTGTGGAGGCCGAGTTGCCACTGTTGTTACGGTAGGCCGGGTTTGTGAGTTCGTGAAACGGCTTCTGGTACAGTACACCGTTAAGGCAATTTCTCCCAGCCGCTACACAGCTATGCCCCAGGGTCAGGTAATAGGATAGAAGATCGAAGGTTGTACAACACTCTACCAAATTAATAACAAATGAGTTAAAATGTTTACTAATCTTTGTGACCTGTTGAGTAATTAAGTCTGAGTCTGCAACACTACTTGTAATATAACACATAAAGGCCCTTAATAGCTAAATGCAAATAATCTTACATAAACTTCACAGTACATAGCAAATGCAATTTACAATAACTGTCTGTTTATTTCTAGGAGTTCACTAAACGACGTTCCCTGTCTAAGTCAGCCCTAGACGATTATCTATAATAAAGTGGGCAAGAACTGCTATTCTATCTTCCGAGTAGGCTTCTGTCCGTTGTTCCGTCATTGGCGGACTGTACTCGGCCGGCAACTGGCTGGAGCAAAGTCGCTATCTTCATCCTTAGCGCCACCCGTGGTGCTGGTGGAACTCGCGCAAGTGGCGAGTGTCGTGTCTCTATACCACGGGCACCAGTTCGCATCTTTGCGCTTGTGGTGCTTTTGCCCTGGCTGTTTCTTGTTCGGACGACACAGCATACTGTAAAAACATATGTATGTACGAGGTACATTCAAGTTGTAAGGCCTCCGATTTTTTTTCTCCGGACTGGAAAGAGATAGAAACATGCACATTGTTTTAAAATGAGGCCGCGTTCATTGTCAATACGTCCCAGAGATGGCAGCACCGTACGGCAGATGGAATTTTACCGCCAGCGGCGAGAATGAGAACTGTTTTAAATACTTAAAATGGCGACGTTTTCCTTACTTGAACAGCGTGCAATCATTCGTTTTCTGAATTTGCGTGGTGTGAAACCAATTGAAATTCATCGACAGTTGAAGGAGACATGTGGTGATGGAGTTATGGATGTGTCGAAAGAGCGTTCGTGGGTGTGACAGTTTAATGAAGGCAGAACATCGTGTGACAACAAACCGAAACAACCTCGGGCTCGCATAAGCCGGTCTGACGACATGATCGAGAAAGTGGAGAGAATTGTTTTGGAGGATCGCCGAATGACTGTTGAACAGATCGCCTCCAGAGTTGGCATTTTTGTGTGTTCTGTGCACACAATCCTGCATGACGACCTGAAAATGCGAAAAGTGTCATCCAGGTGGGTTCCACGAATGCTGACGGACGACCACATGGCTGCCCGTGTGGCATGTTGCCAAGCAATGTTGATGCGCAACGACAGCATGAATGGGACTTTCTTTTCATCGGTTGTGACAATGGCTGAGATGTGGATGCCATTTTCCAATCCAGAAACAAAGCGCCAGTCAGCTCAATGGAAGCACACAGATTCACCGCCACCAAAAAAATTTCGGGTAACCGCCAGTGCTGAAAAAATGATGGTGTCCATGTTCTGGGACAGCGAGGGCGTAATCCTTACCCATTGCGTTCCAAAGGGCACTACGGTAACAGGTGCATCCTACGAAAATGTTTTGAAGAACAAATTCCATCCTGCACTGCAACAAAAACGTCCAGGAAGGGCTGCGCGTGTGCTGTTTCACCAAGACAACGCACCCGCACATCAAGCTAACGTTACGCGACAGTTTCTTCGTGATAACAACTTTGAAGTGATTCCTCATGCTCCCTACTCACCTGACCTGGCTCCTAGTGACTTTTGGCTTTTTCCAACAATGAAAGACACTCTCCGTGGCCGCACATTCACCAGCCGTGCTGCTATTGCCTCAGCGATTTTCCAGTGGTCAAAACAGACTCCTAAAGAAGCCTTCGCCGCTGCCATGGAATCGTGGCGTCAGCGTTGTGAAAAATGTGTACGTCTGCAGGGCGATTACGTCGAGAAGTAACGCCAGTTTCATCGATTTCGTGTGAGTAGTTAATTAGAAAAAAAATCGGAGGCCTTAGAACTTGAATGCACCTCGTATATGTGTAATAACAACTCAGAGACTGCATGTATGTTGCACAACACCTCCTAAACCACAGGGCCGATTTCAACCAAACTTTGTACACGTTTCGCATAGTGTCTAAATAGAATCGCTGTTCAGGTAACAACCACTATCAGAGTGAAGACCTCGAAAGCGTTTTTTAAGTTTGGGAAACAGATGAAAATTGGATTGGGCCAAGTCGTGACTGTATGGAGACTGATCGATGACAGAAAATCGAAGGCGTTGGATTGTCATAAATGTGGCGGCGTGGCATTGACATTCTGAGGGAAAGGGAGCGCCATGCGTGGACGAACTCTTCGAATTCGAAACTCGATTACAGCACACTGTTTCTTACGCACCAAGGTACAAGGTCCATTCATGTAAATTTAACCACTGCCTGTGTTCGACGCCAATGTGTAATAACAACTCACAGACTGCTGTTGGTAGCACTAGCAGTGGAGGTTATACAGGCAGATTATAAATAAACTACTTTCAAACCACTGTAGAAATAACAACACTGGTCACAATGACGCCCAAGTGCAACGGAATATTATCGTAAATGCGGGTAAACGTATGGCAGAAGAAAAATAAATAATTGCAAAATGTAGCAATAGATGGCGCTTCAAGGATCATAATTTAATAGTGGTCGACTACAAATGACAAATGAATCATGCAACAACGCCTAATCTGTACGTTTGACGTTAAGCCAACTGTACTACTCAGTGTGCGTCGGTGTACAGGTGTGATACTGTTAGTTACGTAAGCCTATCCACCGCGGCAAGATCGTATCATATCGGATGGAAAAATCTGTCCTGAGGCCAAAACCCGCATAAAAAGCATAAATCACATCGGTTTTTTATTGCCCTGAGGCCAAAAACCGCATAAAAAGCATCACTCAAAATCAAATCGGATAATTAATTTCCGTGTGACTGGCGTAAAACATGTTCAACATGCTGTACACCGTTTTCTGCAGCAAGTTGAAATCGAGAAACAGCATGTTCCACAACTGATCGAAGTGTTTCCGGGGTCGCGTTCAGAGTGTGTTTCACAATGCGTGCCTTCAATGCAGCTAAGTTCGCAATCGGAACACTGAACACAACATCTTTCAGATAGCCTCACAGCCAGAAGTCACACGGATTAAGATCAGGTGATCGGGACGGCCAGGCTGAAGGAAAATGGTGGCTGATAATTCTAGCATTTCCGAAATGGCGCTTCAGCAGCTGCTTAACTGGATTCACAATGTGCGGAGGAGGGCCATCTTGCATAAAAATGATCCCATCCACACATCGACGCTGTTGGAGAGCTGGAATGACGTGACTACGCAAAAGACACTCGTAGTGGTTACCAGTGACGGTATGGGTAACAGGACCGGAAGCACCGTGCTCTTCGAAAAAATATGGCTCTACGATAAATGATGACATAAACCCCCACCACACAGTGACCTTTTCAGGATGATGTGGTACTGGTTGATTTACGTGCGGATTTTCCGTTTCCCATATTCGACAATTCTCTGTGTTGGCATATCCTGTCAGTTGGAAGTGGGTTCGTCTGTCCGCAAAATCTTCCACGGCCAATCATTGTCCACATGCATGCGAGCAAGAAATTGCGAAGCAAAGTTCTCTTTTGCTGGTAGGTGAACAGGAAGGAACTGGTGCTCACGGGTAATTTTGAATGGATAGCAAAGAAGGATGCTTCACAGGATTTTACGCACCGTGCTCACGGCTATGTCCAATGTTCAGGCAATTCTCCGTGCACTACATGTTTGCACACCACCACTCGTCTCCTCCTGCATTGCTGTGGGCACTGCTTTCATTGACGTCGAATCAGTTCGTTTCCTCCCTCTACCAGGTTACACACCAATCATTTTTTTCCAGACCCACAACAGTCAGCGGACCATCGCCTGTTTCAAACCCTTCAGTGTCCGGAACTTCTGCAGGACGACTTGTGCACAGTCATCATTCTTGTAATACAGCTTTACAAGCAGGGCACGATCGTGCATTGAGGTAGTCATGGCGAACGTTGCAGATGCGAAAGGAGGAAAAGCCATGTACCCGGGGTGTTTATACCAACTTCAATGGGTTGTGCGCAGGACAGGTACTTTCTTTACGTATTCTGACACATACAGTGCCATCTATTGATCAATTTTCACATTTTTTCTTCCATGCGTTTTCACCCTTCTCCGATAATATTCCTTTGCAATCTGACGTCATTGTGGCCAGTGGTGTCATTTCTAAAGCGTTTTGGAAGTTTAATTTTAATTATAATCATCCTGATAATGCATTTCGGAGAGACGGGGGAAACGGTGCAGCCGTTGTCGTGATGAGGAAACGGAGCGATTTATCTGTCGTCCAAAAGGGTACGATCATTGGCTCTCTGGTCAAGGGTGGAAGCATTTCCGAAACAGCTAAATTTGTAAACTGTTCGCGTGGCGGCGTGGCTAACGTATGCCGCGCATGACAAAATTGCGCTATCCAAAGCCGTGCCAAGGCAACTGTGGTGCACCACGGGTCATAGATGACAGAGGGTGAACGATATCCGCGGAGATGTGTTCGGGCGATCAGACGTGCAACTACTAAGCAAGGGACCACCCTCATGAGCCAAGGGGTTGTCAAAAGTGCCTCCTCAACGACCTTTCAGCGAACGTTGCTGCGTATGGGCCTCCGCAGCATACCCATGGTTCATGCACACATCGGAATTGCAGTGCATCGGCGAAGAAGACTGGAATTTTCACGCCAATACCGCAACTGGAGGTCCACTGAATGACGACCGGTGGACCTTTCAGATGAATCACGATTTATGCTCCATTGGACTGAGAGAAAACACCCTGCAACAGTCTTCTGAAGAGCCCAGGCCGAAGAAGGAAGGCGGAATGGATCAAGCATGCGTCTATCCTTGACGACCATGTCCACCCCTGGATGGTGATTGTTATCCTCAGCACGATGGCATCTACCAGCAGGACAATACAACGTATTACACAGCTTACAATGTACGTGTGTTGCTCGAAGGGCTCCAGGATGCGTTTATCGTACTCTCCTTGCCAACGAACTCACCGGATTTAAACCCAGTCAAGACTCTGTGGGACTACCTCAGTCGGGCTGTACGCGCCACCGATCCTCAATCGAGAAATGTAGCGCAGCTTACTACGGCACTGCACTCGGCCCCATATTCCTGTCGGTACCTTCCAGAACCTCACTGACTCTCTTCCTGCACATCTCGCAACGGTCCGCGCTGCAGAAAATGGTTATTCAGGCTTTTGACAGGCTGTCACGTTATTATGACTCGACAGCGAATTTACATTACACACCGACAGGTCACAGCCTACAATTCGGATCCCTCTATCGGCAGAGAGCTGAAAGTATGTAGACATGAAGAATAAAGATGTAGAATGGTAATAAAGTTTGTTTTATTAAAAAAATCTTTAGGAATTTCCACATAAACAATTCGGCGGTATAACTTTTCAGCACGCTCTTGTAGATGGGTACGAAAGAATGTAGCACTAAAGTACCTTGTCTTTAGGTTGCTTGAGTGCAGTTGACATGTAATAAGAATGAAGGACATTGCAGCAGAAAATACCACCCCCTACCCCCCCTTCTGCCGCCGTGTCGCCTCTATAGTGCTGTTCAAAGTGAGTGTTCAGTGTTGTGCGTCCCCTGTCAGTGTTGCGAATAGCCACCATACTGTCTCTAGTTGTGTTTTTTTTTTATCTCGTGCGAACAGAAACCAAAATGTCGCCGTATTTTTTTAATTGTGCCTATCTATTTCATATGTGTTTTAATCAGCTTCACCGTCCGTTTTGTTTTTATATTTTCTTCGTATCTTTTTCTCCATGTTTCAGTTTTTAACAGTAACCGTTTTATCGCCTGCTTTTGTTTCTTTTTCATATCTCCTGATTCTGTTTTTTAACTTTTCTGAAGGCTGTAGAGCGGCGTATTGTGCTGATGCCAGCCCGCCCCCCACCCCTCTGGGAGGGGGGGGGGGGAGATCGAAATCCAATAGAGAAAAAAATAAAACTTCACAGAAATACCAAAATAAATTTATATTCTGTAAGTACTGGCAGAGATGATAACACTTTCTTTCTGCAAGTTTTACAAAAATATTCAAAAATAAATAACTGTGAAGTGTTTTAAGTTAATGACCTCCCCTGATGAGCTGTATTATCATTTAATCTTCATTTTTATGTCTTCATTCTTTGCGTGCGCAATTGTAGTGAATAAATACAGTAGTGTTTAGCACAGTAACTTGAGGATTGCATAATAAAGACTAAACGCGATGGACATCAGTATATCCTGGCGAGTGTTAAGCTGAGTTTTCGAAGAAGCTCGTTACGGAAGGTGATCTGCAAAGCACGAGAACCAGCTTGTAATACGGACCATTATGCAAATGCGGAGCAGCTCTCTGACTCCTTCAAATTACCGGTGACACCAAGTTCCGTAGATCGCGTCGCTCGAATATACTTCCTGAAAGAGAGCTCTGCAAATTTCAAAACCCCCTACTTCCCTTGCCAGCTTAGCGAAATGCAATAAAATTGGCATATACTGATACCGAAATCGTCAACAAAACAATAAAAATTAGTCATGTTTGTTCTGTCTTAGTGTATTTCAAAATGAGTGCTTTCATCTCTTATTTTTTCTCCTCTGCTACATTTTCCCTAATAATTATACATCACTTTTCAATATCTAACAGTAGCAGGGTAACCCTCATTCTCGTACACTTTTGATATGACATTGATATGAAAATTAATTAAATTGTGACAGCGGATTGATTTATGACCTTAACATATTGTTCTGCTAAGTGGTTTTTCACGCTACATTTCCCCTCCCTTAACGTAGTGTTCTGTTAGTTGATTTATGGCCCACTGTGGATGATCCGTCTTTCTGAGAAACTCTCCACACCTCTCACTATCCCACCACCTCCCCCACTCCTCTGGGAAACTTCCAATCCTCCTGCCCCACCCTTGCTGATACAACCACACTTTCAGGATAAAGTTATTCGAATACTCCTCCCACTATATCAATTTCATTGATTAATTAATTAAATCGATAAACTTTTGTGTGGTACAGTTTTACTTGATGGATACTGCACGCTTCTGGAAATGTTTGGCTATTTGGCACGAAATCGATTGCAGTGTGTGGAAAATCGTTTAAACAATTTATGGAAGACAAGGCAATGTGTGGAATACGGTTTATTTAAACAATTTATGGGATGCAGGACAGTGTATTGAATATAGCTTATTTATTTATTTAAAAAGGTTGTTGGGAAATTGACTGCAGTGTTTGGAATACTGCTGATTTAAATTATTTGTGGGTGATAAAGCAGTATCGAATATTTAAACAATTGCAGTGCTTTTCTAAGTGGAACATACAAGGAACACTGTCATAGAACACTCACCACACGTAATCAATCTGTCACAGATCGCGCTAAACATACACTCCTGGAAATTGAAATAAGAACACCGTGAATTCATTGTCCCAGGAAGGGGAAACTTTATTGACACATTCCTGGGGTCAGATACATTCCATGATCACACTGACAGAACCACAGGCACATAGACACAGGCAACAGAGCATGCACAATGTCGGCACTAGTACAGTGTATATCCACCTTTCGCAGCAATGCAGGCTGCTATTCTCCCATGGAGACGATCGTAGAGATGCTGGATGTAGTCCTGTGGAACGGCTTGCCATGCCATTTCCACCTGGCGCCTCAGTTGGACGAGCGTTCGTGCTGGACGTGCAGACCGCGTGAGACGACGCTTCATCCAGTCCCAAACATGCTCAATGGGGGACAGATCCGGAGATCTTGCTGGCCAGGGTAGTTGACTTACACCTTCTAGAGCACGTTGGGTGGAACGGGATACATGCGGACGTGCATTGTCCTGTTGGAACAGCAAGTTCCCTTGCCGGTCTAGGAATGGTAGAACGATGGGTTCGATGACGGTTTGGATGTACCGTGCACTATTCAGTGTCCCGTCGACGATCACCAGTGGTGTACGGCCAGTGTAGGAGATCGCTCCCCACACCATGATGCCGGGTGTTGGCCCTGTGTGCCTCGGTCGTATGCAGTCCTGATCGTGGCGCTCACCTGCACGGCGCCAAACACGCATACGACCATCATTGGCACCAAGGCAGAAGCGACTCTCATCGCTGAAGACGACACGTCTCCATTCGTCCCTCCATTCACGCCTGTCGCGACACCACTGGAGGCGGGCTGCACGATGTTGGGGCGTGAGCGGAAGACGGCCTAACGGTGTGCGGGACCGTAGCCCAGCTTCATGGAGACGGTTGCGAATGGTCCTCGCCGATACCCCAGGAGCAACAGTGTCCCTAATTTGCTGGGAAGTGGCGGTGCGGTCCCCTACGGCACTGCGTAGGATCCTACGGTCTTGGCGTGCATCCGTGCGTCGCTGCGATCCGGTCCCAGGTCGACGGGCACGTGCACCTTCCGCCGACCACTGGCGACAACATCGATGTACTGTGGAGACCTCACGCCCCACGTGTTGAGCAATTCGGCGGTACGTCCACCCGGCCTCCCGCATGCCCACTATACGCCCTCGCTCAAAGTCCGTCAACTGCACATACGGTTCACGTCCACGCTGTCGCGGCATGCTACCAGTGTTAAAGACTGCGATGGAGCTCCGTATGCCACGGCAAACTGGCTGACACTGACGGCGGCGGTGCACAAATGCTGCGCAGCTAGCGCCATTCGACGGCCAACACCGCGGTTCCTGGTGTGTCCGCTGTGCCGTGCGTGTGATCATTGCTTGTACAGCCCTCTCGCAGTGTCCGGAGCAAGTATGGTGGGTCTGACACACCGGTGTCAATGTGTTTTTTTTTCCATTTCCAGGAGTGTATATTGCGAAAAAAAAGTCCCGATCGTGTCACTGACTGCCAGACTGATCGCACTGCACTGAGCATGCCACTGGCCAGCGACTGCTGCAGCTGCTGGGCCGCACTATGCTCTGCAAACAAAGCATCAGGGAGCGTCATCCCTTTGATATTAGACTCACTTCTTGCCTCTCTCTCTCCCACTCTTTCAAATGATTACTTTCTGTTTGTGTAAACCTACGTAAGCGAACACACAGGCCAAATGTCCTCCCCAACCCTCCTCCCTTCCATCACCCTCCCCAGCCCTGCTTGCCACTCTTTCAGACCTGGTGCTGGTAGTCAGTATATCCCTTTGTTCTTACACTTCCACTGCTATGGAAACCTGTTGTGGAAGGAACACAGCCACTTGAGAACAATTAATTAGCATCCGTCGCTTACCACATTAAACCCTCTTCTGTCCTGAACAAACTAGTGGATATCTGGCAAACCCCCAGGTGTGGATGTATGGGAAAATCTTTCTCACTCTATCAGATTGACTGACGAATAAATTAAATCAATACCCTTTGCGTGTGTGCGTGTGTGTGTGTGCAGTTTTTCCTAGCATCCTTTTCGTCGATACTAGGACAGGTATATTTGGCAGGAATTCGATCCTGCAACCACCCAGTTTCTAAACCCTTAAGGATTTTTTCCCTTGCCTCCTACTGGTGGATAATAGCACAGTTAGGTCATTTGATAGCTGGTCCATAACGTTGGAAGTAGCTGAAAATTTCATATTTCAAATCAGTTGCATGCTACATCCTTAATCGATCTGTGGAGGGACTGGATTGATCTGTGCCCGTGCAGTACCATTACTGAAAGCAATAATTTGATCAATCAGGAATCTGAGACTGCAATTGGTTTTTAAAGCAATATAGAATCCCAAAGTTTGTTTTCACACCTACACCAGCGTGAAGAATCAGGAGGAGGAGGAGGAGAAAGGTTCTGCCACATGACAGGGAAGTAACAACAATGAATACCACTGGCAGACAGAGTCCACTGTGATGTATTGAGAAGCACTAAATATGACATACTTAAACCACAATCCATTCTGTAGTTGTAGTTGTCATGGATAAATTTCAGAGATCGCAGAAACTTCCATACCTTAGGCTGCCACATCATGCCGGCAGTTGCGTGCTTATCTCCCAATATTCTCAATTCAGCTATGCAGAGGGTGCTGCGAGTGTCGCCACGACTAGATGGGCAGCTGGAACTTTTCTTTATACCTACCACTCCATACAGCTTTTAACCAGAAACGTGCATTTGTTCCAGTCACTGATGACTGGACATAATTTTCTTCCACTCAGTGGCATGTCATTGATTAAACTATGAGAATCACTTTGCATGGTGAGTAATGTTTTGATCTTTCCCAAATGTCGGTTTACACTCGTCAAGTAATTCCAAATGGGAATCCCTGGAGGGAAGACGATGTTGTTTCTGAGTAACTTTATTAGGAATTAACATTTGTAGTCGGCCACAGAAGGATTCTACCGCCACCAACAAACATTTCACCTAAGGATCGCGAAGATAAGAGAAATTAGCGCTCATAAGAAGGCAGATAGGTAGCAGATAGGTGGAAAGAGTGCACTGAAGGCCTCTGTGAGGGGGAAGATTTGTGTGATAGAAGGAGAAATGGGAATCGCTTTAGAAGAGAGAGAGGATCCAGTATTAGAATCATAATTTAAGAGAGCTCTGGCGGACTAAGATCAAATAAATCACAAGGGATAGATAGCATTCCATCAGTATTTCTAAAATCATTGTAGGAAGTGGCAACAAATTTACTGTTCACGTTGGTGTGTAGAATGTATGAGTCTGGCGACATACCATCTGACTTTCGGAAAAATATCATCCACGCAATAACGAAGACTGCAAGAGCTGACTAGTGCGAGAATTATCGCTTAATCAGCTTACCAGTTCATGCATCCAAGTTGCTGACAAGAATAATATGGAGAAGGAAGGAAAAGGAAATTGAGGATGTGCTGGATGACGACCAGTTTGGTTTCAGGAAAGGTAAAGGAACCGAGGAGGCAACTCTGACATTGCAGTTTATAATGGAAGCAACACTAAAGAAAAATCAAGACACGTTCATAATATTTGTCTACCTGTAAAAAAGGGGGACAAGGAAGGAGCCTCCCAGAAGATTGTATAAGTACAGTCGGGCATCCCCTGGGCAACGGTAAATACCGGCAGATCCTTCCACACACTGAGCTACGTCTAAAACGACATGTATTCAGAATCTAAAACGAAGGAAAAGCCCTTTTCAGAGCCATGTTTGACAGTCATATCTCTCAACATCGAGGGCATATCATCTGAAAAAGAAGAACTTATATCCAACACATGTAAACTTCATTCCTGCGACGTCCTGTGCCTCCAGGAGACACATAGAGGGCCATCACAACGCCGTCCAAATATTCCTGGGATGACCTTGGTGAAGGAGTGCCCTCACGACCAATATGGAAGTGCTCTGTTTATTCGGCCCGGAATCAAAGTATCCAACATTCAAGTTTACACCGTTAACAACACGGAAATCATTTCTGTTACTATCGGAAGCATTACGGTGTCATCAATATATAAACCGCCAGGGGAAAGGTTTGCTTTCAGCCAACATGTCTGTCACCCACAACTAATAATGGGAGACTTTAACTGTCACAATAGAGTGTGGGGCTATCAAGACACAAATGAGGATGGAGAACTACTGGAAAGCTGGGCAGAAGAACACGAGCTGAATCTCATCCATGATCAGAAACAGCCTGCGTCATTTAACAGTGCAAGATGGAAGAGAGGGTATAACCCAGACCTCATATTTGTTTCCAAAACCTTGTCCGGGTCATGCAACAAATTCGTTCTCAACCCTATCCCAAAGACCCAACACAGACCAATCATGCTAAAGTTTAGACCAGTAATACTGCCACAAAAAGTACCCTTTAAAAGACGTTTTAACTTCAAAAGGGCCAACTGGAAAAAATTTGCGGACACCTTAGACATGGAAATCGTAAATTTACCATCAAACACTGAAAACTACGGAAAGTTCGTCCAAGCTGTTAAAAGATCAGCAAGACTTAGCATACCTAGAGGCTGCAGAACACTCTACATTCCTGGAGTTTCCAACGACATGAAACAAATATATAACGAATACCTGGAGCAGTACAGCATGGACCCTTTTAGTGAAGAAACCATAAAACTTGGGGATCAGCTAATTGAAACTATAAGCAAAGACAGACAAGAGTCCTGGAAACATACGTTGGAGAGTCTTGACATGAAGCACAGTAGCAGACGAGCTTGGAACCTCATAAAGCGATTGTCCAGCGACCCGGCAGCCCCCAAGGATCAGGTTTCCGTAACAGCTAACCAAATCGCACATCAGCTCCTTTTGAATGGTAAACCAAACAGGAACAGTAAGACTGCCACCTCATATAAGAGGCCACAAGTGACTGAAATACCACCTGAGCCATACTTCACTTCAATAGAACTGGAAGCTGCTATCAGTTCCTTGAAACCCAGGAAGGCCGCGGGTCCCGACGACGTCATTAATGAATTTATACAGAACCTAGGGCCCATAGCTAAGGAATGGCTTTTAGAACTCTATAATCTCTGCTGGTCAAACAAGACGATACCTAAGCTATGGTTGAAGGCCAAGGTAGTAGCTATCCCAAAGCCAGGTAAACCAAGAGATGATGCTAAGAACTATCGTCCAATATCGCTGCTGAGCTGCCCTTTCAAGCTATATGAACGTCTTATCTTGAATAAAATAGCACCACAACTAGAAAGGCAAATCATTCCACAACAAGCAGGATTCAGACCAGGTAAATCTTGCACTGCCCAGGTCCTCTGCCTAACACAATACATAGAGGACGGTTTTGAGAAGGGAGAAAAAACTGGCGTGGTGTTTGTCGACTTATCAGCAGCTTACGACACGATAAACCACAAAATCCTCCTGGGAAAAATTTTCAAAATGACGGGAAACTACCACCTTTCTGAAGTTGTGAGATCACTGATCTCCAACAGAAGATACTATGTGGAATTTCAAGAACAAAGAAGTCGCTGGAGGAACCAGAAGAACGGGCTCCCACAGGGTAGTGTTTTGTCCCCCCTACTTTTTAATCTGTATACAAATGACCAACCAGTTGGACCGACGACAAGAAGCTTTATCTATGCTGATGATGTAGCCATTGCATGCCAATCTAGATTAATCAAACAGATTGAGAGAAACCTAACAGATGCCTTAGAAGAACTAACTGAATATTACAACGGGAACCAGCTTCGACCTAATCCAGCAAAGACGCAGACTTGTTTATTTCATCTAAACAACAAGGAAGCAAACAGGGAATTACAATTGGAATGGAACTCAGTTAAACTTCAACACTGCCCAAACCCAGTTTATCTTGGAGTCACGTTAGATCGAACATTGTCTTACAAGAAACACGTAGAGAAAACTAGAGCGAAAGTCAACACACGGAACGGCATAATCCGTAAACTTACCAACTCACACTGGGGAGCAAACCCTGAAATTCTACGTGCATCATCCCTGGCATTGTGCTTTGCTCCAGCTGAATATGCATGCCCCGTCTGGAGAAGATCGACACATGCCCAGAAGCTAGACGCAGCACTGAATGCCTCATGTCGATTAATCACGGGATGCCTGAAGCCTACAAACCGTGATCTCCTTTATATGTGTTCTGGAATAGCCCCCCCACAGATCAGACGGCAAACGTTGGCGATGGCCGAACGAAGCAGGCAGTGCGAAGATAGAAGACATCCCCTGTACGCACATCAGCCAGCGGAGGCAAGACTTAAATCTAGGAAAGACTTCATAAAAGTTGAACGTCCACTAACCGAAAGTCAGTCTACAACTAGAGAATCAATGTGGAAACAGAAATTGGATAAAGGCAGTCTGAAAAGTTGGAACATTAAAGAAAAACTTCCTGCTGGATCACAGTTGGAATGGAGAGTCTGGAAGAGCCTAAATAGACTTAGATGTCAAATGGGAAGGTCACAGAATAACCTGATCAAGTGGGGATACGCCGAAGAAGAGCCCTGCCAATGTGGAGGAAAACAAACCATGACACACCTGCTGACCTGTCCATCTTTGCTGGCCCCATGCACTTTCCAAGACCTGTGGTTGGCCAACGACGCTGCAGTGAAGTGTGCCGAACACTGGAGAGAGATATGAGCCTTGCTTTAGACAATAATGACGACTTACAATATGTGAAGATCATGAATGTATATGAATGAATAACTATCATTTACTTGTATTTGTAATCTAGCATATATAGCGTATTAATTAATTACAGATGTAGCTCAGACACGATTAAATAAAAAAAAACCTGTAAAAAAGCCTTCGACAATGCCAAATGATGCAAGATATACAAAATTCTGAGAAAAATAGGGGTAAGCTATAGGGACAGATGGGTAATATACAATATGTATAAGAGCCCAGACGGAATAATAACAATGGACGACCAACAACGAAGTGCTCAGATTAAAAAGGGTGTAAGGGATGTAGTCTTAGACTCAGGTTGCAAGTACTGAGATGATTGACACAGGAGAGAAGTTGATGATGGGCCACATCAAACCAGCCAGAAGACTGATGACCCCAAAAAAAGGAGTCAAATATGCAGTCTTATCCCTTTCCCTATTTGCAAGTGGAACAGGAAAGGAAATGACTAGTAGTGGTACAGGGTACCCCCTGCCACACACCGTATAATGGCTCCTGAAGTAAGAAGATAGAAGTAAACGTAAATTAAGTCCACCTATTAATATATCATTCCATCCATTTATAGGGACACAAATCTCTCGGAACCATGTCACTGACTAGGTAGACAGCTATCACAATGAGGAAAGTTGCATACTAATGTACAGGAGGAAATTCACAATCAAGCAGGGTATACGCAGGCTACAAAAAGAAATTCATAAGCATAACACCAACAATTCATCGATATCGAATAATGGTTTATAATTATCACTCTTTACATGTTCTGTATCCTTCATTGTGTTCATATGATTACTACGTTAGAAATACGTTAATGTAATGCTGTCGAAGGCTTCATCGACAGGAGAGTCTCCCTCCCTCTCTGTCTCTCTCTCTCTCCCCTTCCCTCCCTCCCTCCCTCTTCTTATTAGATTTATAACATCCAATGGAGTAAAATAAAAACTTCGCTGACGTCACCCTGTAGAGAACTTGATATTACCACTTCCCCTTCTTCCGATACATCGAAAACAGATACCGTTTGCGTCTTGACATCGAGCATATGTGCTGATCCTATAAAATACACATGTGTTGGTCCACTGTAGTAGGTGGCGAGTGATTAAAGTCGCTAGCACAGAATTGTGTAAAGTTTTGTCACCTGTATGTAGGAGGACCATTTCCCACACACTATTAACCGCAAGAAAGGATTCCTGTGTTGTCCTTTCATAAACAGTCTGATTCATTGTTTTTCTGCTCTAACACATCCAAGCATCGTGAGGTTACAGCTTTGTACACTGCTTATATTTTGTTTTCGCACCATGACTTTGAGGTCTGTGTCAAGTGCTGAAACTGCATTAACTGCATCAACTCTCACAGAAGTCTAGACATCGCAAGATATAAGTTAAGCTGCTCCCACAAGTCACAAGATGGTTGAAATAAAAGACAGAGACAGTGTTTCTTGTTCACAAAAAGGTGGAAGACATCGCATCGTGCAGAAGCTGGAAGAGTTTGTCGAGCATCTCCAAATAGCTCTCCGGAGGTGATGACCGCCACATTTAAGGCTCATGTCCAACAGCAGGTAGCAGATATCTCGGTGTTCCATTTTCGAAGAAACCAAGTACATTAACACCTCATTATGACGAGGCATATGGCACCTATGTATATGATGACAGTTTCGGTGTCCTAGTTGGCCATCATCATCAGCACCAAATCTTTGAACGTTCAGATAAGTCAGGTGGTTGGACTAGTTGTTGACAACTGTACCACATTTACAAGCAATTTTAGAATATATGGTGAGAAGTGATGTCATAATCACATGAGCAGAAGTGACATAAAATCGGTAAAATTACGAACATTGACCGAAAATACGAGAAATTGATGGAAAATACGCCTAAATACAGTGAAATTGTGGGAGAAAGAGGTAATACTTACATGTCTCCTTGGTGGAGGAAAATCCTTGTACATGGAAACGAGTATGTGACAGCAAGAGGAATGCGAGAAAAAGTTTACATGGAAGCACCTGGAACCAGGGAAAAATTCTTTTTTCACAGAAAGCTATGAGACAGCTGGAATAAAATGTTTAACGGAGATAACCACCAAATGTAGAGCAATAGATTTACATATGTCGGATCAAGAGCCCATGTCTGACAACAAAATTATCGGTAACCACATTATAGACTTTTATTAAGTGTCCTTAGCTGAAGAGCATTGCATTACCAGCTTTGTGCTGGTATATACACAGCGAAGTTCTGTTATATGTGTATTGAGATAACGGAGATACGTACAAGTTGACTGCTGTTTTTTATGCTGAAAAAGAGAACCTCCTGGCTGTAAATTGACGTGGATCTGCTTTAAGGGAGTTAGGATGTGAAATGGGCCGACCTGGAGCAGTAGAGGCACCACAGGACATTTTAATTTCGACTGTCTATGCTTTTACAAATAAATTAATAAAACTTTGTCCACACGACCAGGAAGCTTTCAAATGGTTCAAATGGCTCTGAGCACTATGGGACTTAACTTCTGAGGTCATCAGTCCCCTAGAACTTAGAACTACTTAAACCTAACGAACCTAAGGACATTACACACATCCATGCCCGAGGCAGGATTCGAACCTGCGACCGTAGCGGTCGCGCGATTCCAGACTGTAGCGCCTAGAACCGCTCGGCCACTCCGGCCGGCAGGATGCTGTCAGAATTCACGCTCGTAGCAGTGGAAGTTCAAAAACATAACAAAATAAATATTTTTAGATGTGAAATTTCATTATTTTTCACTTACTATTGGCTGCATTTGTTTCTATGGGTACACTTTTCTTCATAAGTAAGAGATATTCTTCGATGAATTTTGCACAGCGTACAAACCGTACTTAGAGGTGTATGAAACTCTAGAATTTATTCAGTTTATGAAAAATTAGTGATCTGTTACATTTTAAACTTCATGTTTAGAAAAAACTCAAATTTTATAGTTAATTATCTCAATGTATACCACATACCTGTAAGTATAGTATGTATGTTGTGCAAAATTCATAGAAGAATCTCTCTTACTAATGAAGAAAAGTATACCTATAGCAACAAACGCAGCCAGAAGTAAGAGAAAAAAATGTGAAATTTCACATGTAAAAAAAAAAAAAAAGTATTTTGCTATGGTTTTGAACTTCCACTGTTATGAGTGTGAATCCTAAATCCTTCCTGGTTATGCTGACAAAGTTTTATGAATTTGGCTGGCTCAAATGGCTCTGAGCACTATGGGACTCAACTCAAAAAATGGTTCAAATGGCTCTGAGCACTATGGGACTCAACTGCTGTGGTCATAAGTCCCCTAGAACTTAGAACTACTTAAACCTAACTAACCTAAGGACATCACACACATCCATGCCCGAGGCAGGATTCGAACCTGCGACCGCAGCAGTCGCACGGTTCCGGACTGCGCGCCTAGAACCGCGAGACCACCGCGGCCGGCTTTATGAATTTATTTCTAAAAGTATAGACAGTGGAAATTAAAATGTATTGTTGTGCCTCTCCTGCTCCAAGTCGGCCTGTTTCACATCCTATCACCCTTAAAGGATGATAGACAGTAGACGTATGATTTAATGGTAGACTGACGATGCATTCTAGAGGGAGGGAGACGTTGTTTATATGTTATTTATCACGCATTTAATCATTGTCCCTTGTTATCTCGGTGTGTATCAGTTGCTTGGTATAGCTTGCGTTCGACTCACATACAACTGCGTGTTCTGTGTGTGACTTAGAGCAGTATCTGCCTGCGATCGTTAACAGCAAACCTCTCCATACCAAAGTCAACGGTGGGCTTCCAGTGCATGTGTGATGAATCATTTCCACTAACCCGATGGAAAACCTATTTAGGAACCCTCCTCTAGATGAACGAAGATGAATTCTAAGTACTCCAACCCCCCTCCAACATCTCGGACATAGATTGAGTCTTCAGTTTCATAACTTCAGTGATTCTAAGTTAGTGACAGGCATTTGCGCGGTACTGCAGTACCTGTGAATGCATTCACTTTACAGATGTTGTGTGCGTGGCAGAGACTGTATTTTGTTCATGGGGATAGTGCAGCAGGGCATGTAATTTCACATGTCTAACACCGCTGTCCTGCATTTGTCTGTTTCCTCATAAGATGTCGTAGTTTCATGCACTGCCATTACTGACGGTCATTTTATAGGACTGATGCTAGCGTAGCATAATTTCCGAACCGTAATCGGATGTGAACAGTGAGCTCTGACACCACCAGAAAGCTATTTTTTTTGCTTTGGTGTAGAAGTTAGTAGTTTTATCATCCTTAAGTGTCTCGACATAGTGAGTGGAATAGAAAACTTTCAGGGTGAATGTAAGTCAGGCGTTGGAAACGTGTTTCCTGTGTTGCAGTATTAACAATGTTTCATCCCACACGGCTAAAATATTGGAAACCACACTGCTTTAACATTATAGCATTTTTAAATGAAGAACCAAGTAACCTTAGGAGTGTGTGTTTATATTCTACAGTCATTTCTCTCTTCCCGGTATCTTCTTGGTATGGAATCTAAAGAGTACAACAAGTCTACAGAATTGATAGCAGAAGTGATTTACGTAAAATGTTTCTGACTCCTGCCATCTGGAGCTCCATAAACCAAACTTTCCTTCTTCTTAATCGTCTGTTATACCGTCACAATACTCTCAAATGTTTCAGGCTCGTATCTACTATACACCAATAAGAAGTGCTAAACTCCTCAGCACCCAAGCATCTAGGGAGGCCATGTGTAATTGGAAAGGTGATGTGAGCAAGATTGGTGTGGAAAAGTCTTTACCAAACGGCAGTTACAGTATTGGAATGAGAATACTGCTGTAAATCACCAGCGTCGATCAGTAGAAGTATAGAACAAGTGTTATAATCTTTATGAAAGCAAAATATTGACATATATTGATTGCTTGGAACTCAGCTCATTCTGTTCTTTTAAGAGACATTGAATGTATTGGGATTAGTATCCTACTACTTATGGTCAATTTAAAATTAAACTGGACACAATGTTGTAGGGAGAGTTGGTTGAAGACAGAGGTTGCTTGGTTGGTTTTGGGGAAGGAGACCAAACAGCGAGGTCATCGGTCCCATCGGGTTAGGGAAGGATGGAGAAGGAAGTAGGCCGTGCCCTTTCAAAGGAACCATCCCAGCATTTACCTGAAGCGATTTAGGGAAATCACGGAAAACCTAAATCAGGATGGCCAGACGTGGGATTGAACCGTCATCCTCCCGAATGCGAGTCCAATGTGCTAACCACAGCGCCACCTCGCTCGGTAAAGACAAAGGAACAGTTAGGAGGGGGATGAAAGAGAGACCATCTAGAATTTTGCTCAGTGTCCTTAGGCAATAGTTTCAACGGATGGGTAGCTCTTTTCGAAATAGAGGGCAGAATGTGCTAGATCTCTGAATCACCGACTTTAACCTACGAATGTGAGAATACTTTGAGACTCCCATCCACAGAAGGGGAGATAGCAAATCATAATAAAATCTTACTGACTTATGAAGTGTTTCGGCTAATGAACGTAGTTTCCGCACCTCCTCGCTGCTGATGGCTACTTCCTACACAGTGATGTAGGCAGTGTAACAAGGTTCGCAGGATATCCACATGTATATGACCCTCGCAGAGTAAGGGACAAGGCGGTTTAGCAATGACACAGCAATTGAGAACCGCGCTGTAATATCATTGGCTGATTGCATAACGAGATCGACGGTATGAGACGTCTTGTTGACGTCACAACTCATCCAGAATAGAGGTTTGGACCTCGAGTAATTGAGAAAAATGCACTGAAATTAGTGAAAACCTGGTAAAATTACGAAAATTGTCGAAAAAGGTGTAAAACAGATGAAAATACGATAAAAAATGCGGAGAGCTGAGGTACTTAGATACTTGCCTGGGTGTATGAAAACCATTCCATTCCTCTACTTGGGGGGGTTGACAACTGATGGTACACACTATCCGTGCTGTGTGGGTTTATTCCTGCAGAATATCCCCTTGTTCTACATCTGGTGATGCATTATAAGCCATAAAAATGAAGGATGCAGTGTCCAAAGATTTGACAACCATGATGATGACCACCACCTAGGAAACCAAATCTGTGATCATATACCTGGGTGCCACATCCACGCCATTATGAGGTATCAAAGCTCTTGACCTCTCCGAAAATGGAAGACTGAGACATCTGCTACCCTATCACTGTGGAACATGAGTTTAAATGTGAAGTCATCATCTCTGGAGAGCTGTTTAGAGACACTCCACAAAGCCACAAACTCTTCCGTCTTCTGTACATTGCGAGGTCTTCCACATCTTTGTCAACACGAAACACTGCTTCTGTCTTATTTCAAGCATCCTGTGACTTGTGGGAGCAGCTTAACTTACACCTCACGATGTCCAGCTTTCTGTGAGAGCTAATGCGGCGAAACGTGTTGATGCAGTTTCAGAGCTTGACACACAGACCTCAAAATCATGGTGGAAAAACAAAATATAGGTGGTGTACAAAGCTGTAGCCTTATGTTGCTTGGATGTGTTCTAGCAGAAAACAATGTGTCAAACTGTTTAGGAAAGAACATCACAGGAACCCTCTCCTGTGGTTGATAATCTGTTGGAAATGGGCCTCCTATAGTACAGGTGACAAAACTTTACGCAGGTCTGTGTGAGCGACTTTGATCACTCGCCACTTGCCCCACTGGACCGATACATGTGTGTTTAATAGGATTACCAGAGACAGAAAGAGTGAGAGTGTTGTCGACGATGCCTCTGACAGTATTACACTGTCGTATTTCTATCGTAGTAATCTTAGGAATGTGATAAAGGAGGTCAGGGCATTGATAATTATAGGCCATATTTCGATATTGAAGAATTGTAGTTGTTATACTTATGAACTCCTTTGTGCAGCCGATGTATACTTGCAGGATTGTGAATTTCCTCCTGTACATTAGTATGCTATTTTTCTCATTGTTATAGCTATCTACCTAGTCAGTGATGGGTGGACGACTAGAGAGCGTTGTAACTAGTGATAGAACAGTGCTGTTGGAAAGTGATGTGCCTTCAAGAGAATCAGCAAGGATCTGTGACTTGAAGGGGGGGGGGGGGCTCTTTTCTCATGGAAAGCATATGGATTCGAATGCTGTACATCGAAGATTGGAAGATTTATGACAATACGGCAGGTAAGTGGGGCTCTGACGAAAGGGGAGTTGAGAGGTAGGCTATATACCCCTTCTTCTAAGTGTTATGGGCAGGCATATTATAACATCTCACATACGTCTCATGAAGTGATTCAAATGGTTCTGAGCACTATGCGAGTTAACTTCTGAGGTCCTCAGTCGCCTAGAACTTAGAACTAATTAAACCTAACTAACCTAAGGACATCACACACATCCATGCCCGAGGCAGGATTCGAACCTGCTACCTTA
Source organism: Schistocerca nitens (assembly GCF_023898315.1). NCBI lineage: Eukaryota > Metazoa > Arthropoda > Insecta > Orthoptera > Acrididae > Schistocerca > Schistocerca nitens. The sequence goes on from NC_064615.1 coordinate 358,172,903, forward strand.
GCGGTCGCTCGGTTCCAGACTGTAGTGCCTAGAACCGCACGGCCACTCCAGCTGGCCTCATGAAGTGACTGCATTGAGAAAATTAGGAGGTAATATAAAATATTTTACTGAGAGACTATCAGAAGCAGAAGTTCCATCTTTTGTTCAAAATGGTTCAAATGGCTCTGAGCACTATGGGACTCAACTGCTGAGGTCATTAGTCTCCTAGAACTTAGAACTAGTTAAACCTAACTAACCTAAGGACATCACAAACATCCATGCCCGAGGCAGGATTCGAACCTGCGACCGTAGCGGTCTTGAGGTTCCAGACTGCAGCGCCTTTAACCGCACGGCCACGTCGGCCGGCTCCATCTTTTGTTCTCCGAATAAACAAGAGTCAACATTCTGCTGTGGGATTTGTGTGGCTGTATATGAATGGAATAACATAGGTAGACTAAATTTATATTTACATCTTTAAGCTTACTTTACACGCCATTGTACAGTGTGTGGTGGGGGTATCCTGTACCACTACCAGTCATTACATTTCCTACTCCACACCCAAAAAGAGGGAGGGTAAAATACTGCCTAAATGCCTTCTTATGAGCTCTAATTTCTCATATCTTATCTTCGTGGTCCTCATATGAAATGTATGTAGGCGGCCGTAGAATCTTTCTGCGGTCAGCTTCAGATGCCAGTTCTCAATAGTGTTCCTCGAAAAGAACATCGTCTTCCGTCCAGGGATTCCCATTTGAGTTACTTCTTGCATGTAATCCGACAGCTGGAAAAAAATTACCGCGAAAAGTGATTCATATGATCAGTTTAATTTATTAGCCAATTTGATATCAGTGAGATGTCACTGGGTGGGGGAAAATTATGTCCAATCATAAGAAGGATATAAATGTATGTGAGCACTTGATATTTCCAGAGCCACAGTCGTCAGGTGGAAGTATTTCCGATACTTCGCCCATTGTCGAATGTTACCAGACTCGGACAGCAATCGTAGTATTTAACTGTAATCACACTGATAATATGTGGCTGGTTTCCTAGGATGACTCTGCCTTCCATCTGGGTGGAATGAATGGACGTATCCAGCTTAAGGCTGTCGCGAGTGATGGATACAAAGGAAAGTTCCGGCTGCCCAGAAAGTCGGCTCTTGCCTGCAACCGCGTGGGCAAGTCCTGCCGGCGGCCCTCAGAGCGCCCTCTGTATAGCTGAATAGTGAACTAACCAGCATGCTGGTAGAATGGGGACAAAAGTGGATGTATGTGTTGCATGATAAGATTCAATACAGCTATCGTTTGCGCTGGACCATTATTCTCCCTCATGTAATAGATTGGTTGACGGCTGGGGGTGGGGGCAATGGTGATACTCTCTGCAGACCCTGAGCTTCTCGTATGGCAGGTTTGCTAATACTGGGAGATGAGCGTGCAGTTGCCGGCGTGACCAACACGCGGCAGTGGTCTATGGAATTTTCCGTGATCTCTGATATATAGCCATGACAACAACTACTACAGAATGGATCGTGGTTTAAGTTTGTCATGTTTAGTGGTCCTCAATACATCACAGTGGACTGTGTCTTGCAGCAGAAAGTTGGGAGTGGTATTCATTGTTATTACTATCCTGTCACGTGGTAGACTCTTCCTCCTCCTCCTCCTCCTTGTCCACCTCATTCTTCGTCCTGGTGCAGCTGAGAAAACCAACTTAGGGATTGTACAACGCCTTAAAAAACCAATCGCAACATAAACTTTCCAATTGAGCAATTTATTGTTTCTGATAAGGGTACTGCGAGGACACACACCACTCCATTCCCTCCGCAGATTGTTTAAGGACATAGCATGTAACTGAGCTGAAATTTGAAATTCTCAGCTACTTCCTACGTAATAGACTTCTTAGAAAATGAGCTAACTGTTTCAGCATCCACCAGTAGAAGGCAAGGGGACAAAATCCATGTGTTTGGAAACCAGGTGGTTGCAGGACCTAATCCCACTAAATATACCAGTCCTAGGATCCATCGATAGGACGCAACAAAAAACTACACACACACAAAGCGTATCAATTTAATTAATTAGTGAGTCAATCTGATGGTGTAGCGCCGGTTATTGTAGAAGTCATCAGAGACATGAACAAGGAAGGACAGAAAAAAAAGTTCAAATGTGTGTGAAATCTTATGGGACTTAACTGCTAAGGTCATCAGAAGGAAGGACAGAAGTTGAGATGGCCAGTGGCAGGTATCCAAAATGTTTTGTACATTAAACTTGAAGGTTAATTTAACACTTCAGTTCTACAAAGAAGACAACTGTTACTCAACTTGTTGTTCGTACATGCAAGTACTTGAAAATTTATTACTACCTGCAGAACACAGGCTAAGTAACTTCTTCCTATAGCTCAGTACTGATGCCTTTGAAGCCTGCGACTGAACTTGGAGCCGGCCAGCGATGGCTGGCTGGTTGAATAAGCACTGACAGAGGGCGCTGAACTCTAGCCTCCTGGAGGTGTGGCGCTGTCCGCTCTTTCCATTGGCGCTTGTACCAGCACGTTCTTGATACCGTTTCGCGGCTCTGCGCTGGTCTGCGTGCAGTCGATGCTTTAGGGCAGCACAGATAGAGAATATTTCCAAGACATCCACAGCTGGGGATTTACCAAGCACCCATTACTTTGTTCAGGACAAAAGAGGGTTAGTGCAGTAACACGACAGAAACTACCCACTTATTGTCCAATATCTATGTTCCACCCACCACAGGTATCCACAGTAATGGAAGTGTGAGGTCCAAGGGATATACCAACTACCACAGGAAGTAACCACTTGAGACAGACAGACAGAGAGAGAGAGAGAGAGAGAGAGAGAGAGAGAGAGAGAGAGAGACAGGAAGTGAGTCAAGCATCAAATTTAAAATGGATGCCGCTACTTGATGCCTTGTTTACCTTGGACTACCGCGGTCCAGCAGCTGTGGCAATCCCTGACTGCTGATGTGGAGTGTAGTGTGATCAGTCTGGTGGTAAGTGACGTGTGGTATTTCATTAAGGTATTCCTTGCGCAATCAGAATAAAAAGGCGCTGCAATTGTTTAAATATTCCATTCTGCCTTCTCACCCAAAAATTGTTTAATTGTTTACACTGCAGTCAATTTTCTGACGAATTCCTTAAATAAATAAACTATTTTCTATACACTGCCTTGTATCCTACAAATTGTTTAAATAAACAATATTCCACTCATTTTTATGTCTTGCAGGAATTGTTTAAACAATAATCCATATAATGCAATCGATTTTCGGCCAAATTCTTGAAATAAATAGATAAACTGTATTCCATACACTGCCTTGCATCCCATAAAGTGCTTAAATAAACAATGTTACACACATTGACTCATCTACCAGAAATTGTTTAAACAGTTTTCCATATACTGCAATCGATTCTCCGCCAAATAGCCAATCTATGAATATTTACAGTAGGGAGCAGAATCCACCAAGGAAAACTGTCCCACAGAAAGGTTATAGATTTAATTAATCAGTCAATAAAATTAATAGAACGGAAGGGGGCTATTCATATAACTTCGGCCTGAAAGTGTACTTGTATCAGTGAGTGTGATGAGGAGGAGGGGGGTGGGGGGGTTGGAGGTTTCTCGGTGGGATGGAGAAAGTGGAGGGCGAGAGGGAGGTGTTGGGTGTTTCTCAGAAGGATGGATTATCCCCAAGGGGTCTTAAATTAATTAACAGAGCAACAGGTTAAGGGGAGGCAGGTGTGGAAGGGATTACATGAAAAGCAACTTAGTAGAACAATAGGTCAAGGTCATACATCTATCATTTAATTAATTTACATATCAATTTGATTTCAAAAGTGCACCAGAACGAAGGTTATCCTACTTCTATCACCCTGCATTCTTTCAATGTAATTTAACATCTCTATTTGATGTGCTTCATCTTCGTTCTGTGCACTCCTTGTACCCAAATTGAGTCTTATACTTTCATTTCAGATCCTAACATCGAGCTTAGAAACCTCAGTTCCGTTTTCTAGATTCTTCAGTTTTGTTTTTCTGTCAGGGTTCAAAACTCCGGGATACAAAAAGGTTTGTAGGAAGACCGAGGCTCTATAACAGTTTATCATTGACTCAACAATCGCTTTGCATCTAAGATTCTTTTCATTGCACTGCATGTGGCAGAGAATGATTTAATCTTCGAGTCAATTTTACTTAAACTTTCTAAGTTTTAACTATTAACTATCTATTTAAACGAACACACTCATCGTTTGTTATGAAAATATGAGCAGTCCGTCTTTTTTGATCAGTCCATCTTTTTTAAACAGCATATTAATTTTTTTATTTGGTAATCCACTTCCTCTCCTCAAGACCTGCTGAAAACCATATCACGCACGTACTTAAAAATAATGTTCAACTTTATAAGTCCTCTGTTGATCAGGCTTCTGTCACAGTTCTTTCCTGTGACAAAAGCCTGAACAGCAGTAGATACTATGAAACAGCAATGATACTATGGTGCAAATGGCTCAAATGGCTCTGAGCACTATGGGACTTAACATCTATGGTCATCAGTCCCCTAGAACTTAGAACTACTTAAACCTAACTAACCTAAGGACAGCACACTCAACACCCAGCCATCACGAGGCAGAGAAAATCTCTGACCCCGCCGGGAATCGAACCCGGGAACCCGGGCGTGGGAAGCGAGAACGCTACCACAATGATACTATGAAATGGTGCATTGATAATGGCTAGGCACTAGCCGCAATGTACATTTGCCGAATCAAACTTGCAAGAAAAGAACGACTGGTTGCTGTGTTGTAGCATTTGAAAGTATTTGGTTCGGCAGACAGATGGCTCAAATGGTTCAAATGGCTCTGAGCACTATGGGACTTTACTTCTGAGGTCATCAGTCCCCTAGAACTTAGAAATACTTAAACCTAACTAACCTAAGACATCACACACATCCATGCCCGAGGCAGGATTCGAACCTGCGACCGTAGCGGCCTCGCGGTTCCAGACTGTAGCGTCTAGAACCGCTCGGCCACGCCGGCCGGCTCAGCAGACAGAAAAATAATAGATAAAATCATACACAGTTTGGTGTTAAAGCAAAACTAGCAAACATAATATTTGAAATACTAACAAATACGACATTTAAAGTTAAATTTATGGTTGGTTCAAATGGCTCTGAGCACTATGGGACTCAACTGCTGAGGTCATTAGTCCCCTAGAACTTAGAACTAGTTAAACCTAACTAACCTAAGGACATCACAAACATCCATGCCCGAGGCAGGATTCGAACCTGCGACCGTAGCGGTCTTGCGGTTCCAGACTGCAGCGCCTTTAACCGCACGGCCACTTCGGCCGGCTTAAATTTATGGTAAAAATATCTCAGCCACTTGATGTAAAAGCTGGTGTTAGACAAGAGGATAGTTTATGACCTTTACTGTTAAACAGTGTTCTAGAAAAAATTACAAGGACTGTAATTTTGAGCTACTGTATCACAGAATTTAAGCAGTAATTCTGGGAAGGCAAACAATGGATTTAAAATAAACTGCCTGATTTTGCAGATAATTTCGAAATATTTTCAGAAATTCTTACAGAAGCATTTCATCATATAACACTTCTGGAAAAATAGCAAATAGAACTGATCTAAAAAATTCAGCTGAAAAAAAAAATCCAAGAGAAATATTGAAAATGCAACAAAATTCGTAGAAACACAAATAGGTAAAAATACAGCGAGTATTTACATTTAAATATCTTGGAAGAACTATACCACAGATAGACTGGAAAAATTTGCAATAGATGTAAGAATAAACAAAGTGGAAAAATTGTATTGTTTCAAAAAATATTTACAATAAGAAATGCATATCTTGAAAAAAAGAAAGAAAAAAGAAAACACTACACCACCTTGGTACAACCTGAACATTTATGTGGATGTGAGTGTCTAACAATGGACTATAAGCTGAACAGAACAGAGGTACCTGAAAGGAACTTACTAGAAAATTGAAAGGTGAAATACACTCCTGGAAATTGAAATAAGAACACCGTGAATTCATTGTCCCAGGAAGGGGAAACTTTATTGACACATTCCTGGGGTCAGATACATCACATGATCACACTGACAGAACCACAGGCACATAGACACAGGCAACAGAGCATGCACAATGTCGGCACTAGTACAGTGTATATCCACCTTTCGCAGCAATGCAGGCTGCTATTCTCCCATGGAGACGATCGTAGAGATGCTGGATGTAGTCCTGTGGAACGGCTTGCCATGCCATTTCCACCTGGCGCCTCAGTTGGACCAGCGTTCGTGCTAGACGTGCAGACCGCGTGAGACGACGCTTCATCCAGTCCCAAACATGCTCAATGGGGGACAGATCCGGAGATCTTGCTGGCCAGGGTAGTTGACTTACACCTTCTAGAGCACGTTGGGTGGCACGGGATACATGCGGACGTGCATTGTCCTGTTGGAACAGCAAGTTCCCTTGCCGGTCTAGGAATGGTAGAACGATGGGTTCGATGACGGTTTGGATGTACCGTGCACTATTCAGTGTCCCCTCGACGATCACCAGTGGTGTACGGCCAGTGTAGGAGATCGCTCCCCATACCATGATGCCGGGTGTTGGCCCTGTGTGCCTCGGTCGTATGCAGTCCTGGTTGTGGCGCTCACCTGCACGGCGCCAAACACGCATACGACCATCATTGGCACCAAGGCAGAAGCGACTCTCATCGCTGAAGACGACACGTCTCCATTCGTCCCTCCATTCACGCCTGTCGCGACACCACTGGAGGCGGGCTGCACGATGTTGGGGCGTGAGCGGAAGACGGCCTAACGGTGTGCGGGACCGTAGCCCAGCTTCATGGAGACGGTTGCGAATGGTCCTCGCCGATACCCCAGGAGCAACAGTGTCCCTAATTTGCTGGGAAGTGGCGGTGCGGTCCCCTACGGCACTGCGTAGGATCCTACGGTCTTGGCGTGCATCCGTGCGTCGCTGCGGTCCGGTCCCAGGTCGACGGGCACGTGCACCTTCCGCCGACCACTGGCGACAACATCGATGTACTGTGGAGACCTCACGCCCCACGTGTTGAGCAATTCGGCGGTACGTCCACCCGGCCTCCCGCATGCCCACTATACGCCCTCGCTCAAAGTCCGTCAACTGCACATACGGTTCACGTCCACGCTGTCGCGGCATGCTACCAGTGTTAAAGACTGCGATGGAGCTCCGTATGCCACGGCAAACTGGCTGACACTGACGGCGGCGGTGCACAAATGCTGCGCAGCTAGCGCCATTCGACGGCCAACACCGCGGTTCCTGGTGTGTCCGCTGTGCCGTGCGTGTGATCATTGCTTGTACAGCCCTCTCGCAGTGTCCGAAGCAAGTATGGTGGGTCTGACACACCGGTGTCAATGTGTTCTTTTTTCCATTTCCAGGAGTGTACAAACTACAAATGGTTGGAAAATGAGAAGTACTGAGGAGACCTTCAAAAATAGATGGTTGGAAAATGAGATGTACTGAGGAGACCTACAAAAATAGTGAACATATGGGTTAGTAATGGCTAACCGAGGATGAATCACTTTCGAACACCTCTACAGAATGAATGAGAACAGACTAAGGAAACAAATTTTCCTGTATTTCTGGAAGAGGAAGTCGACAATATATGGATTTCAGAAAGAAGGAAAGAAATAGTTAGCAACAACAGCGAAGAATCGGAAGTAATAGAGAGAAACATTTTTAACGATAAAATGCTAAATTTAGAAGGCTTTGAATGCAGAAGAAATAAAAAATTGGGGACAACATGCATGGAAGGAAGGAAAGGAAACAATGGGAAGAAAATAGGGGAGTCCTGGAATATTTAGGAAATAACAATAAAGGTACTATAGTTGTTACATGAACCTAGCTGATAAATTTGAAAATTAATAAAAAAATCACAGAAAGAACTGACTACTTTTTCTATTTAAGCTTGTGGTGGAGCGGTGTTAAAATTGTTCACTAGCACTGGGTGAAGCAAGCTGCAAATTAATATTCACCTATCTCAGAACAGCGTCTGCTCAATGTCCCTTCACTCGGCAACATAGATACTAAATGATAATTAAATGGACACCCTAGCTGCAAACAGGCGTTGATGTACTTCATTGGGGACATGTTGAAAATGTGTGCACCGACCGGGACTTCGAACCCGGGCTCTCCTGCTTACATAGCAGAGGCTCTATCCGTCTGAGCCACCGCGGGCACAGAGGATAGTGCGTCTGCAGGGACTTATCCCTTGCACGCTCCCCGTGAGATCCACATTCCCAACATGTCCACACCACTACATTCGTAGTGCGCCTAATAGATGTTTGCCCATCATACTCATTACTCGTGGCAGATTAATCTACCAAGTCCCGTACGAGTTCAGGCATAGCGTGTGCGTTCGCACAAGAAGGTCAATGGCCGGGAAGCGATTTTTTTTGCTAGAAATGAAATGATAATTAAATGGACACCCTAGCTGCAAACAGGCGTTGATGTACTTCATCACGGGGAGCGTGCAAGGGATAAGTCCCTGCAGACGCACTATCCTCTGTGTCCGCGGTGGCTCAGATGGATAGAGCGTCTGCCATGTAAGCAGGAGATCCCGGCTTCAAGTCCCGGTCGGGGCACACATTTTCAACATGTCCCCAATGAAGTACATCAACGCCTGTTTGCAGCTAGGGTGTCCATTTAATTATTACATCATTTCTAGCAAAGCTGCATGGTCATCTACGGTAACTGTTCTTTCGGGAACAGATACTACCGTCATATATAGTTAACATAGATACTTACTAGATGATGTGAAAGCAGCATTGATGAAAAATACCACCTAATATCTACATTTACTGAGGCCGTGCAACTCTAGATACGAAAGAAATTTTTGTAGAAATACAGCATTAAAAATTATTTCGGGCAGTAAGAAAATGGATTGACTTTTGGAAAATAATGTTAGAAATTTCCACACAAAAATGTTTATTTTGTCCTTGATAGCCAAATAAAAGGTACTATTCAGTCCACATTTAAACTGGTGGCTATTTCCTTCCAGTTCACAATTCATACACACATTTCACAAGCACAGCAGTAAGAAATCTGTTTAAACCCGACCCGAATTAAACAAGTTTTCACAGTCATTAATCTCACCACTAATATGAGTTATTACATTTGGTCCTTCTTGTGGATTTCTAAGAAAAGAAACTGCTCACCAAAAAGTGCTCAATGGTTGAATACTGAAACTTGCCACGCAGGTACTATGAAGGCCAATATTTCAATCGCGAATATCTGTCCAACAGATTTAGTCAAAATCTCTGACATTTTGCCAATCAGTCCTCAACAACAACTGTTATCGACTTAGATCACCAATAACTCAAACACTATGTAATTCTTCATCTTACACATTATTTTGACTGGAACTAGTAACATGACTGTCCGCGTTCAGAGCTAGCGAGTGACCCTCTTCTTCCAGCCTCACTCCCAGTATAACTATTAAGTAAGGAGTGGGAACTGTCTCAATTCTGATTGGCTGACCATACTCGATGCCAATCAGAATACTTGCTCATGATCATACTCGCGCCAAAACTGGCCTGCACCAATCCTTACACGCAGACGCATTTGCGTCAATCTGACATACAAATATGAAACTAATGTTTAATAGAGGAAAACGAAAAGACAATAATTCTGGAAATATTCCTTAGATACAGATTTTACTCCAGCTGACTTTCTGATTGCTCTGTCACAATAGCAATCACACCTAGACTTACATCATCAACAAAGTGGGTAAATCCCCTGGGATCATTTTCCCACGACAGGCTTGTACAGCTCTTGCAGGTTGCTTAAGACGGTATATAAAGCAACATTAAAATTTGGCGAATGTCTCACGTACACACTCTCAGTTACTCACATTTACTCCCACTACAATATTAGACAGAAATAATAATTTTGTCTGATTTTTGTATTACGAAAACGAAAAGTACTTAAAGTTTTAATATGAAAATCTCAATTAATTAATTCTGCACACTGGGAGTTCTGTTTATGTGTTTTCAATGATACCAAAAGATAAACTATTATAGTTCCTAACTGAATTTAATTCCCTAAGTGTCGGTTTTTGACTTTTTAAGTAATTTTTTCTACCTCCGAAAATATGATAGTTACAATGTTGAAATTTGTATACAATATTCTCCTGAATAACAAAAGGTAGTGCACCGGTTTTGAAAATGATTGAATAATATTTAATATCGTCTATTTAGGTTTTTAAAGGTGGTGAATGTACGCGTTCAGTAAGAGACATTGAATAGCTTTCCTATGGCAGGAAGTGCCATGTGCACATGTGTCTCCCGGGTAGGCCGCTAGATGTCAGTCCCCGAAGTTACATGCAGCAAGCGATCCTAAAACAAACGTTCGCTCGGGACAACTTGCGACGCTACAAGCTTGTAGAATACTACGACTGGGTATGCAGGGAGAGAAATAAACAGAATAGTAAAACCAAAACAAAGTATTTAGTGTCCCCGAAGCAAGCAGTGAGTACTAACTGTTTTGACGAAAGGTAGTGAGGCATAGACTTTTAATGCGAAACTGTCCAAAATCGGAATGTTTTTTAGCAGGTGATGGAACGGTTTACTGAGCGAGTCGGAAAACGAACAAATCGGTTATCGAAAAGACTAGAATGTAAGACGGACTCCTCAGATCCATCTCATGTACATTTATGCTATTGCACCTCTATCCTGTGAAGGTAACATGCCTTTTGTAAGGATGCGAGCAGTTTTCATTCTCAATAATTACTTCGACCCGTGGATTAGGGGTAGCGACATTGATTAGTGTTGAAAACGCTTTTGGTTCCAGGCTGAAACCACGCCACCGCTTAAATTTTGAATAAACATCATCTTCAAAGTCGCTTCCGGCATAAGAAGTCACTCTCATTCTTCGAAGGACCTTATTAAAGAGGGCGGAGGGGCGCACAGAGATTCAGGACACTCTCTTGCACTTGAGGTGGGAGGCTGCTACTAAAGGCGGAAAAATCAGCAATGATCAACGGCATGAGATGCAAAACGCAATGGAAACCACTGCATTACCGACACTTAAAGTGTATACACAGACATGTAACCTGCAACTGAAAAAGTTCCATAATGATCTCTACATTGGCAAAAGATTCCGGACTAGTTCGCCATTCTGATCTCTAGGAGGGGCTACCAAGAGATACGTGACCATGAGAACATTATTGAATAACCAACGAAAGGACGAGTCGGGGCGTGGAAAATCAGAAGTTTGAATCTGGTAGGAAAGCTATAAAATCTGAAAAGGGAAATGCTAAGGCTCAATCTAGATACAGTTGGGTTCAGTGAAGTGAAACGGAAAGATGGCGTGGAGTTCTGGACGGATGAGTATAGGGTAATATCATCAGCAGCAGGAAGTGGTATAATGGTAGTAGGAGTGTGGTACTGTGAACAATTCAATGATACGGTAGTTCGTATCAGAATCGGCGGCAAACCGTCAACATCAGTTCAGGTATACATGCCGATATCGCAAGCCAAAGACGAAGAGAGAGAGAAAGTGTATGAGAGTATCGAACTGGTAGTTCAGTACGCAAAGGGAGATGAAAATCTAATAGTCATGGGGGACTCGAATGCGGTTGTAGGGGAAGGAGCAGAAAAAAGTGTTACGGAAAATTATGGACTTGGTTCTAGGAATGAGAGAGGAGAAAGAATGATTGAGTTCTGCAGCAAATTTCAGACAGTAATAAAGAATACTGTGTTCAAGAATCACAAGAGGAGGAGGCGTACTTCGAAAAGGCCGAGAGATGTGGGAAGATTTGAGTAAGATTACATCATTGTGAACCAGAGACTCCGAAATCAGATACTTGATTATAAGGCATAGCTATGTGCAGATGTAGACTCAGATCGCTATTAAATAGTGATTAAAAGTAGGCAGAAGATCAACAGATAGGAAAAATCACTGCTCAAAGAAGTGGAATATAGAAGTACTAAGGCATGAAGTTCTCTGAAGCTGTAAATACTGCGATAACGAATAGCTTAGTTGGCAGTTCAGTTGAAGAGGAATGGATACCTCTAAAAAGGGCAGTCAATGAAGTTGGAAAGAGGAACATAGATACAAAGAACGTAATTGCGAAGAAACGATGGGTAAAGGAAGAAATACTTTAGTTGATCGATAAACGAAGGAGGTACTAAAAGTTTTAAGGAAATTCTGGAATACAGAAATACAAGTAAATTAGGAATGAAATAAGTAGGAAGTGGAGGGATCTTAAGAGACTTGGCTGCATGAAAAATGTTAAGAAATCGAAAAGAAATGATTGTCGTAGGAATTGAATGCCATATGAAAAGTTAAAACAACCTTCGGTGAAATTAAAAGCAAGGGCGATAAAATTAAAAGTGCAATGGGAATTCCACTACTAAATACAAAGGAGAGAGCGAGTAGGTGAAAGGAGTACTTAGAAGGCATCTATAACAGAAGACTTATCTGATGACCTAATAGAAAAAGAAATGGAAGCCGTCAGAATTTTTAAAATCATTGAGGGATGTGGAAACAAAGCGACTTTTCACGTTGTTGTGTAGAATGTATGAGACTTGCGATATAGCATCATCTTCAGACTCCACAACGGCAGGTGGACTTCCATGGAGCAAGCTGCGCCGACCCACGACGCTGAACTGACTGCTCAGCGTCGTGGGTAGACGCAGCTTTCTCCATGGAAGTCCACCTGCCATTCTGGAGTCTGAAGATCCTTAAGGATTAAAACCGGTCACTCCTATTAAAAGATATTTGCGATCAAGTCTGTTTTTTAATTGTATATGGAAACGCTGACAAGAACGGACAGGATGATAGGACATCTATGAAGACATCAGGGAATAACTTCCACGGTACTAGAGGGAGCGCTAGAGGGTGAAAGTTGTAGAGGAAGACAGAGATGGGAATACATCAAGCAAATACTTGAGTACGTAGGTTACAAGTGCTTCTCTGAAATGACAAGGTTGGCACAGGAAAGAAAAGATATTTGTGCAGCCGTGTCCTCCTATACCACGAATAGACCAGTTGTGTCAATAGTGGTAGCTTCAGCTGAAAGGCAGAGAGGTTTAGCGTTAACGTAGGTCAGGTATCAGAGCAGCGACAAAGTTAAGTTGGCAGGGGACCATTGTCGTCTCTGGTTACACCCTATCCGCTGGAAAATGGAAAGTGGTTACTTAAGGTGTCTATTCCGAGCGCCGGCAGCACCGACCACCCGCGGAACAGATCTGTAAAGCGGGCTCGGGGACGAGTAGGGATTAGCTTTGCAGGTCCCCCTATGTACGCAAACTCTCACCGGCGGCGACTAGGTGGCCCGATCGCCGACATGTCGACCCCTGTCATCGGCATCCCAGAGGTTTACGTGGTTTTCGACGGTGCTTGTTGATTAACATTTATGGCAAGGTCGAACTTCCCTCATGCGCAGTGATAATAAATTGTTTTTCAACTGGAACAATTTTCAGATTTAAATTCATTATGGTGGGCCTCAAATGACCAGTAGAAGCGTTACTTCTTGTGTCTGAAGAATCTTTTTGGTTGGAAATTGGACTTATAATGAAATCCTTATAAGTGACTTTGAACAATCGTTTTCTGTCCGTAGCCAGTGGACATAACATTACTGTTCGGCCGGTTCGGCATTGTGCTGATATGATCTGCTAAGAAGAGGTGTCCTTTCGAAGCACTACAGATAAAGATGTTGAAATGTACTTAGTGTGAAATATTTAACTAACATCCTTTTGGACTTAGGGAGAACTTATGTTAGTTATGGCAGGAGCTTTGTGTGTGTGTGTGTGTGTGTGTGTGTGCGTGTGTGTGTGTATGTGTGTGTGCGTGTGTGTGCGTGTGGGAGAGAGAGAGAGAGAGAGAGAGAGAGAGAGAGAGAGAGAGAGTTGGCTACCATCTGTGCTGTAGACCAAAGAAACTACTTTCTCTAATATACGGTATATTTCGTCAGATAAGGCTATAGATAACGCATAAATGGAAGGTCCCCAAATTCTGGATCGTCTTATACGACACATATACGACTTAGATTGAAATTTGTATATATTATAACAATTATAAAAAAATCTCACACACCATTGAATTTGAAACACTGCAAAACCCTCACAATCATTAAAGGAAAGCAACTCCTCAAGTACCTGCTCACTTTAGTTGTTCAGAGGCTCGCCATATGGATCCCATTCTGCACCTTGTGAATGGATTTCCGATTCGTCATCTGTATCCTATAACACATCGTTCTGAGTGCCAGCCACAGTACTGGAGGTCTCAACTTGTTGAAGGATTTGCTCACTGTTTCCACTTCCACTTTTTCCCACCCATGATTTGATAACGAAAACACACAAAACATCAAGTGATGCAGCATGCATCGCTCCACCTTTCGTATACTACTTTTCGCTACTCATCAGCCAATTGTTCCGTTGTTCAAGCTTATGGTCTCTGAATGGTTTATTCAGACAGACGTCTAAAGGTTGCAGCATCTAAGTCAAAACACCCAATATAACCGAAATCTTGGTATTGCTTCGTGGTATGTGATATTTTATGTATTCTCAGGTATATGACCGCGAAACACATCCCATACCAATAAACTTAGTTGATTTCGTACAGCACTTGGTCGCCTCTGCCAAACATTTTCCATCCACAGTTTTACACTATTCTCGTCCATCCATCCGTTTTCGTGAAAATGTACAAACGTGCCTCGTGGAAATTTTATTTTAGGAATGGTTTTCCGCTTGAAAATTACCGTAGGTTTTATGTTTGCTACATCTGCTGTGCTAGTTAATACTACTGTAAACGTGGTCTTTTCACGGGCTGCACTTCTGACTTGAACAGTTTTTATACCTTTTGATTCCACAGTTCTGTTGTTTACCATATCAAAGTTGGTTGGTGTTTCATCCATATCTCCAGTATGAGATAGTGGAGAGATTATTTTTTCCTCATACGAATAACAGACTCACGAAAACACGTAACTTTATGATAGGGTTACCACATCTAGCTGGGACCTCGTTGGAACGCTCTGAGCTGGCGGTGTAGAAATGGAGATAGAAAATTATTCAACGTGATTACTTTTTATTTAGAACATAATTACATGGAACATTGCGGCAGAAGTAGTTCGTACACCATATTTTTCGGAAGATTTCACCTTTCTCAGCAACTATTTTTGCTTTCACATATTTATAAATCTCCATGGAAGTCAGCTTGTAGGTAAACTGGCACTGTTACGATTGACTCCACAGATTCTGGCTGCATTTAATATTTTTTTTTGTGGGATCTAAAATTTAAAAACCTCTCTCACACCGGCCTGATTTAGCTTCACTGATCAGGATAGTAAAAACATGCGTATATTAAGGGAATTTTCATTGACAAAGCAGGCTTATCACATTCACACAGTTCAATACTGCTCTATCCTGATTAAATTGAGCTTAACTTAAATTCCATAAGGCAGTGAAGCAATTTCGAAGTCTCGGTGCGACGAAAATTGTCAGTCGATCTCCTGAAAACATTTGTAATAATTATTAACTTTCTGTGATCACGTGGGGAAGACCGGAGATCTGCTGGTAAGACCGTGTTAGCCTATTTATTTGAAGTAACTGGATATCTTGAGCATACAAAACGGCAGGTTCGTCCAGTGTAAATCAGACGTTCCCCACTGATCCCGTGCAACACAGCGTAGTAAGCAGACACTGTCAATAATAAACAGTTAAATAATACGCGAACACACTTACTTTAGTTTAGTTCATGTATTAAATTCCTTCTCATACACAATCTCATCAAGATGGCGACTAGCCCAACAATACATACATATACATCCTCCTTTCACGGCTAATCTGCAAGAAGTCCCCCTTCTTTTCATAAGAGAAAACATAGATAGCAGAGAAGCTATTCCATGGAGTAAATGGACGCTCCAAGGAATAATTGGGCTTGAAACTACTTTGCATTGATAATCGGTAAGATAAGAAGAGATATTTCGAGATATGTACTGAGTTATATAATTTATAAAATTTCTGAAAATATCGCGGAGAGACCGCTGCAAGAGACATTACAAGCAGTCAGTGTCTTTCAACAGTCCAGTGAGTCAACATCAGCAAAAATACTCTTTCCACAATGGTGTTGTGTACGGAAATAGAAAACAAATACTTTCACAGTTTTACCAGTTGCCATTTGCATTCAGGATTTTGTGTTTCCTTAAGAAATTAAATCCATCTTTCTTCCACGGAGTGTTTGGACCTCCATTCTTTTGAGTCACGCTTACTTTCTAACAAGCGCTTCAGATAGGTGTATTCCTGTAAACAATTGTCGCCTGAAATCTTCACACCGATTTTAGTTAGGTGCATAGCAGTGTTTTCAGTCATCGCCCAGTCTCTGTTTTTAGGTAGCATCATCCAATCAGTACTTGATAATTATTAAAAGAAATAGCCCATTTCTCTGCGTAATCAAATGCTGTTGTATGAAAAAACCATTGTCTCTCCCTCAAATTTTGAAATCAAACTAATTATTTCTTGGTTAGTGTTCTCATTCTCTAATTTGTTCTTCTTCTCAATGATTTTTATATATTTTTTTCAAACACAGCCAAGTTTGACTGCAGAAACATGAAGTAAATTTCACTGATCATCATACTGAAAAAATCTTAAATTATTCTAGGTGGCGTGTCTTCGGCGTCAACAAATTCTTTTAACGGAATACGAAGTTTAAGAATTCTCTCAAATGCTCACCTTAACGACAACCATCTTGTTTTTGAGTGAGACAGAAGAGCCTGATGAGTGACATCAACGTATAAGCAGAACTCTTATCAGATTCTCTGTCCTTTCCGTGTATATTGAAAAATAAATATTTTCATGACGCTTATTTCATTGCCGACCGTTAAGACTCCAGGAGCAATTGATGCAGTATTGTGGAGAATCAGGGCAAGGCATCCAATTCCTTCTACATTTGTTTGTAGTTCTCCTTCAATTTGGTGAAACAAATTCCATTCGATGCGCCGATGAATCCCTTCGACGTTGGTATTGGTATTAGCTCCACAAAAATCGATTAATTTATGTAATGGAATTTTGCAGTTGCCTTAAAGTGTCGCGACAAAACTTCGCAGTTGTCTCTGATGTTATTCAGCGAATCCAAGTTCAACAGCTTCTGTTGGATTCCATCAGTTTCATTAAAGTATTGAAAAACTAAAGGAAACATCTTTTCAGACGTGGTTCGACGTGTCAGTGCCTATGCCATAAAATGAAACCTCTTGCAATTGTTTTATGCATTCGGACACGGTGTGTGGTGCGAGAATATTTTTAGCAATCGCTGTAACTTCGGTCCTGGCTGTAGACTGCTTTGCAGCGACTCAGGAGTCAGGATACAGTTTCACGGTACAGTTAAGAGAACTGAATGATTGATGATGCTTGACAATGTTACACAACTTCATAAGCTCTTGTCGGTTCTCCAGCAGCAACGAGCAGTTCTTCCTGGGAATCTTATTTAATCATGAGTGTAGAAATAGGTTTTGATTTAGACATACCGCGAATCTGTTTGTATGATTCTTGGTAGAAATGTCATTCCTCACACCTGACTTACCTCCGTGAGTTACTGAGAAGAAACAGCTACAAATCTCACAAAACTCTTCCTGATCCGTACGTCCTTTGACAAAAGACCATTCTTTTGTCTAATCATCCGAAAAGTGACACTTTCTCTCTCCATACTTAGGCATTTTCTTAAGCTATAACAAGATTTATTAGACGATGAAAGGTCAGTAACACTTTAGTCATCGAAGTACAGACAAAATTGGGTCTTGTCGGTATGTCGGGACAAGAAGGTCTTTAACGGTGACGGTACCGATACGCTGGGACAGATGGCAGCTCTACTTTATGATCAAGATCTTCCAGTAATTTCTGTGAAAATTTTGTCTTGTGTCGTATTACAGGATTTTTTCTGTTCATGAAAACGTTGTAACAACAAAACAATGCTGCGTCTGTTTTATATCCATTCTGCAACGATATTTTCTAAATCTGGCCAGCAAGCTACTCCTCTCCACGAAGAACACGTTTTCGTTGATCTATCTCTCTCTTTTTTTTTTTAAAAAAATAGTATCTTCATTCTTTCGCCAATCTCTTGCCATCTTCTCTGTTACATCGAAAGTCCACGCTGCAGCACAGTTGTTTGGTTCCTTAGCGTGTTTTATAACCTTTACCTTGAATCTTGCTTCCTATTTCTTTCTTTTTGTTGGTTCCATCATTAGCACGCACTCTACTAAAGTTTACGCCGATTACGTTTACAGTACAGACTGTTTGAACACACAACACAACCTGCAACAATACTTATTAGGTGGACGTATGAGTTCGTTATTTGGTATGCTTCTAAAGGCAAAACCGTAACAACACTGAAAGACAGAAGGAGGCTTTTGCTTTATGACGTGTGCAACCGCAGAGCGGGCCTCTCCGCCAACCTGAACAGCGAATACGACGTATTTATAAATATTCAGAATCGTAGCCCGCATCATTGCGCATATTATTATCTAGATGATTACTGCTCTAAACTAAGTTTACATACCATTGATAGCTTGGGGGTGGTCTTTTAGGATGGGAATACGGTAAAACTATATATCTTTGACGAAAATTTATATTTCATCTTACAAAGGCGCTTATCCGCCGAAATGTTCCATAATCTTTTTTTGAGTTATCTGTCTCGTGGCTGGTTTGATGTGCCCCCCATGAATTCCTTTCCTGCGCCAACATCTTCATCATAGAGTAACTCTTACAAAATAAGTCCTAAATTATTTTGCTGGATATATTCCACTACAGCTTTTACTCGCTACAGCGCCCTCCCCTACGCTTCAGTTATTCTCTGATGTATTAACACATATCATAGCATCCTCCACCCTCTTCTTGTGAATGTTTTCGTATGATCCCTAGTTCGCCGATTAAGCGGACGAGCTCCTCACTCTTTATGTTATCAATCCACCTGATTTACAACATTCTTCTGTAGAGCCACACCTCTAATGCTTCGATTTTCTTCTGGTTTGGTTTTCTCACTAGCCATGTTCAAATGTGTGTGGATTCCTAAGGGACCAAACTGCTGAGGTCATCGGGCCCTAGACTTACACACTACTCAAACCAACTTATGCTAAGAACAACACACACACCCATGCCCGAGGGAGGACTCGAACCTCTGGCGGGAGGGGCCGTGCAATCCGTGACATGGCGCCTCTAACCGTGCGGCCACTCCACGCGGCCACTAGTCACGATACACTACCACACAGTGCTGTGCTTCTTCCGGTTTATTCTCAGTGCATATTCTACGCTCATTAGACTGTTCATTCCATTCAAAAGATCCTGTTATTCTTCTTCACTTTCAAGGAGGACAGCAAAATCATCAGCGGATCTACCCATTGATATCTTTTCACCCTGAATTTCAGCCCAACTCTAGAATCTTCTATTTAGGGCATTGTTTCTTCGATGCACAGATTGCACAGTGGAGGCGAAAGACTGCCTAACTGTATGACACCCTTTTTCTTTAGTCTGAGCACTTCGTCCTAGTTTGTCAGTCATACTATTCCATCTTGGTTCTTGTACATACATGTCACCCATCTTTCCCAAAAGCTTGATCATGTTTTTCTCAGAATTTCGAACATCTTGGATTAGTTTACATTGTTGAACGCTTTTATTAAGTCGAAAAATTCCTTGAACGTGTCTTGCTTTTTCTTCATTCTTGCTTCCATCATAAATCGCAAAGCCAGAACTGCCTCTCTCTATGGTGCCCTTACGTTTTCTAAACGTCATCTAACACATTATCACATTATCAATTTTCTTTTCCACTCTTCTGCACATTATTCTTTTCAGCCTGTTGAATGCTTGAGATGTTATGCGACTATGCGGTAATTCTCGCACTTATCTACTTCGGAATTATGTGGATGATATTTTTCCGTAAGTCTGATCGTACGTTGCTAGTCTCATAGATTCTGTACACCAGCTTCAATAATTGTTTTGTTTGCCACTTTCGACAATGATTTTAGAAATTCGTGTCGAATTTCTCTCTTCCTTCCGCCTGCTGATTTCAATTCTAATACTGGTACCCCCATGTCTTTCACATCGACTGCAATCTCTTCTTCTATCACGTCATCACACAAATCCTCCTCGTCAAAGAAGGCTTCAGTGAACTGTTTCCACTTGTCCGTTCTCTCCTTTTCATTTAACAGTGGAATTACCAATGCAATCTTAATGTGACCATCCTTGCTTTTAAATTTCACCGAAGATTGTTTTAACTTTTCTATACGCTGAGTCAGTCCTGCCAACTACTATTTATTTTTCGAAGTCTTCACGTTTTTCCTACACATTTCACATTGGCTTCCCTGCACTACATGTTTATTTCATTCCTTACGGATTTATATAGCTGTTTTCCTATCGTTACCTGAACAGTTTTGCACGTCCTTCTTTCTTCGATGAATAGTTGAATTATTTCTTCTGTTACACAAAGTTTCTTCGTAGTTACCTTCCTTATACATGTATCTCTGTCCAACATCTATGATTGCCATTTTGGACATTTCCATTTCCCTCCAACCGAACTGCCTACTACGGGACTCCTTATCGCAGTATCCACGTCTTTAGTGAGTGTCGAAGACACCTCATCAGCCCTCAGTACTTAAGTATCCCACTTTCTTCCACATTCATTCTTCAGCACGAATGCTTTGAAGCTCTTTCTACTCTTCATCATAACTAAATTTTCACTTGAGTCATTATCAGCTCCTGAATGCGGCTACAATCCAAGATCTGACTTCAGAATCTCTGTCTGAGTGTGATGTAATCTAGCTGGAATCTTCCCATGTCTCCAGGTCGTTTCAGAGTGTACTTCCTCCTCTTCTTATTCTTGAACAGAATCGCTATTATGATCTGAAATTTATTGCAGAACAGTTGGTCTTCTTGTTCTTGAATGTGTACTGCCAAGCTCATACTCTCCCATAACACTTTCTTCTTTTCTTTCAGCTACAAACGTGTTACAGTCTCCCATTATTATTAGGTTCCATCTTCTTTTACATACTAAATTACTCGTTCAATATCTTCATATACTTTCTCTGTCTCTTCATCTACCTGTGATTTTGGCATACATACCTGAAATATCGTTGTCGGCGTTGGTATGTTGTTGAATCTGATGAGAACAACCATATCACTGGCCAGTTAACAGTAGCTCATTCTCTGCCACACGTTTATATTCACAATGAATCCTACATCCTAAAGTGATCCGCTGCTTTTTTGCGAACAGAACGTATAGTCCGTCTTGTCTGTTGTATGGCAATAAGTTATTGCGAATCTCTCTGTTCAAAATAGAAGTAACAGTGGTTATCGACGTTAAAAACAAATCTTTAATAACAGATCACTGATGGTGCTTTACCTCAATAAATCGAAACGCGTTTGGTGAAAAAAGAAACAAAAAGACATCTATGTTCTTGTAGTTGTAACGACGGAATGAAAATACCTTCGGGAATAATTGATCCAATCATAAGATTCTTCTCTTGCAACCGCGAGTAACGGTGTCTACAATAGTGAATACACAAAAGCGTATTTGATTTTATTAAATTCCGACTGACAGTTTGCAGGCCAAGTCCATGGTAGTTGCTTCCTTAATAACTCCAGAAGTGCTTCGTAATTTAAGATCTAATGTAGCACGAAACAACTGTAAAAAATGGTGAATCCAAGAAACGGTTTCAGCTAATTTTTCGTTCGCGGCACAGCCTGTATTTTGCTTGAATCAGATTAGATTTCCTGGAGTGCAGTTATATGTCATTAGAAATTAATTCTCTCTCTACCAAATTCGCATTTTTGTAAACTGACGGTTACATTGTACTGCTCAAATTTATCCAACACACGTCTTAATAACTCAGCATGTTCCTCCCAGCTTCGATTGGCAATTAATGAATCGCCAACATGCAGAATAATTGTATCTAATAAGTCTGGACCCAGCACATGATGCATCGCTGCTATAAAAACACCACCATCACACTTAATCCAAAAGCCATAACTTGAAACTTATAGCTACGACCAGCGAGTATGAAGGCTGTATATTTCCTTGAAGATCCCTCTAATCTCACTTTCCAGTATGAAGATCGAACATCTATCGAAGTTAAGCACTTAATTCCTTGGAACCGTTTTAATTGCTCTTATAGCTCTTGCAGGACGAGTTCTCACACGAATGATAATCTCATTAATCGGTCCAGTACACACCACTAAACATATATTGCCTTCCGCTTTTGCTGCAGCGAATATGAGATAGCGGTACGTGCTCGATGGAGGTTCAACAATCTGCCAATCTAGTAATTTCTTAATCTCTTTGGAAACTGCAGCACGCCTTGACCATGGAATGGGGATAGCAGACAAAATAGTTCACTGGGTACAGCATTGAGATGACAAGAATATCACTTCATTTTTCAAAGTTTTCTTAAAAAACTGTTGTATGCTCTAACAGCACATTAATCAGTTCGGTCTTTTGGTCTTCATTCAGACATTTTAATCTTAATTTGTTGCTGAATTTTGAGTTCGTTATTGATTCCCGATTGCTTTGGGTGTAAATGTTTCCTTTCCCTCACTATCGATTTAATTTAAATTTCCTGACAATATTTACCACGGCTTATATCTGTTTTCAAAAGGTCAGTGACCACCTATTGCCTATTAATCACAAATATGCTTCCTCCCGTAGACAGGTTTACTACAACCTTGTTCTCAGGGAGAAAATCGGTTTCAATTAGTCAGTCCTTAACGAACATTTTTGCTATCTGCTATTTAATATTTTTGGATCACATGCCGTAGGCTCCCACAATTACTAACTGGCAAGGTAGGCACTTCCTTTATCTGACAGTTTTTCATATAATTTATTAGACTAACACTAACTGCAGCATCTGTATCAATTATAACCATTATTCTAACACGAAATTAGAATTATATATTAATACCTTCAGCTGCTGACGGGCGTTGATATACATCAACGGGGACAGGTGAAAACGTGCGCCCCGAGCGGGAGCCGCATCCGGGAGGCACAGAGAATAGTGGGACTTCAGGGACTCTCTCGCGTACGCCTCCCACGAGACCAACATTCTCACCTTACATGTCCACACACAACATTCGTAGTGTCCCTACCCAACACACTCATTAATCGTGGAAGAGATTCTTACCAAGTCCCGTAAGAGTTCGGGTATTTTGTGTGTGCATCCGCACAGAAGCGGAAGGTCATGGCCGGTATTGCCAGAACTATATACTTACATGGATACTGTCCACGTTGATATATATCAACACCCGTCAGCAGCTGAAGGTATTAATATATAACTCTAACTTCGTTCTAGACGGCTGCAGGTCATCAATGGTTCAAATGGCTCTGAGCACTACGGGACTTAACATCTATGGTCATCAGTCGGTCATCAATGGTGTGTGTTCATTCGGACATGTCCGAAATTACTTACATGTACTTAAATCACTATTATTTTTCTGCCAAGCTTATCTTGTTTGGTATTTACTACACTGTCACTGTCATGACTGACCGTTACTTGTATTGGCATAGCTAGGATCAAATCTACAGTTTTGTTTCTCCTGCATCCGTTTATGAAAATGATTGTACTCGCAGTTATTCCTATTGTTATTATTTTCACTCCTACGTTCCCCATTACCACTACTATGATTGTTTCCTGCATGTATTTTATGCCCTTCATTGTAGTTAATATGGGTACTGTGGTGTCACCGCTAGACACCACATTTGCTAGGTGGTAGCTTAAATCGGCCGCGGTCCATTAGTACATGTCGGACCCGCGTGTCGCCACTGTCAGGATCGCAGATCGAGCGCCACCACACGGCAGGTCTCGAGAGACTGACTAGCACTCGCCCCAGTTGTACGACGACGTTGCTAGCGACTACACTGACGAAGCCTTTCTCTCATTTGCCGAGAGACAGTTAGAATAGCCTTCAGCTAAGTTAATGGCTACGACCTAGCAAGGCGCCATTAACCATTTGTAACGTTGCATGTACCTCAAGATAGAGTCTCACTTGTATCATCCAGAATGCTGTATACCAAAGGACAATATAAAAGTTAAGTGTTCTAGTAGCTACGTTCTTTTCTTTATCACATTCATCACGTATCCTGTTCCAGACTTCGCGCCAGTCGGCGTGAGTTGACGCGTGCCCTTTCGGCTACTTCACTGTGGACTGGCTGCCTTGTCAGTCCACTACAGGTACTATATTAATAATTTCGGTAATATGCCTTGTCATCTTCACTGATCAGATCAGTGGAATCTAATACTAATTCTAATCTGATACATTGATTAGTTTCTCTCTAACGTGTACTGGCAATTTGGCCTTTAGTATTCTAATAGCATCTCGCTGTGGGATGGAATTTTCCCACTATTTCGGAGTAAAAGCTTTAATTTTCCCCCTGCTACAAACGTGCTCTTTCCATTCCGTGCTGGGGAAGCTTTTGTTATAGCTGTACTGCTAGAAAGATGCTGAAAGATGGCGCTCCAGCCGAAATGTAATACTTACAATCGGATTTTTCGAAAACTGTTCGGTGAAAATATTTGGTTTTTGCACATCTTACAGTCTGATATATTCAGGCAATACTTACTGCGCTGCTTCAAATTAAGGAAGACGTTGCAAGAAATTCTAAGGAGTTTGTAAAGGGAAAAAAAGCACTGTGTAAACTTTGCGTCTGGTTGATTTAAGCTGATACACTGCAGTGAATGAAATGCAGATAAAATATCGAAAGTTTATTTAAAATTGCGAGTAAAAGTATATGTCGTTTCGTTACACAATGAACGGAAAGTGTTCACGAAAGATTATAGTCTACTGAAGTGCTGCAATCGTACTAGGCCTGCACTACAACCTCGTACAACATCTTGTCGCAGCGTGTAAATACAGAGTACCGCTACCAGCATAACCGAGCCAAAGTCGTGATGTCACATTTGTGTATCATTAATTATTTATGAAATTTACGAAGATTTATAACTTCCCAGAAAATATTTACGAAAAATGCACTATATTCACTTGCTCGGAATGTTCCTTGTGATAACGAAACGACCATAAACAGAAACAAAACTCAATATATGATAAGTACACCTGAAAGCAATATTGCAGACTCAGCCCTCAGCTGAGACGGGACCACAGCAGACAACTTCTAGCTCGCGCATGCGCAATGAGGCCACTAGTACTGAATTTAGAACGGGCTCTATTCCTTTATCCCTAGAATTATTGAGCGTCGCTACTAACGCAATCATAATAGAGAGCCAGTTCACATGATAGATGGCTGCCATTCACTCAAGTAGTTGTCAATCGATCGCAAGTTTGTTCATCGTGTAATATGGACACTATATCCGAAAGACGGTCGCGCTCGGAACGCCAGTAAACTTCCTTGCACAACGCGAACCATGCTGTCACGACAATCGTCACATCTCATAAACGATCATATGGAAAAGAGGTTTTTTGTAAATGACAGCACGCAATGAGGTAAATATGTTACATGATAAATAATGAAATTTTTTTATTCACGGAAATATGGCAGCAATTCGTCCGCAGCAGTGAGAGGTCGGGGGCTCATTCATATGTCCGTGGCACTGTAGGAGAAACCAATCGGCTCGCGAATGCACGCCCACAACATCTGGGGAACGGCGTAGCAGGACGTGAATACACGCCCAAAGCAGCGAAAGGGTTAATTAATACAATGGGACGTGCATCTTTCTTTTCAGGTACAGAAACTCTACGTCTAATTAACCTTTCCTCCATCATTACATTTACCAAATATGGCAATGTCCCTGCGCTACATGTCGTATCATGTGATACACATTACGTGTCTTTAATGCAATGGTTTCGTTTGCTTTTTGCATCCTCATGACGTTGATCTTTCCCCATTATTCCACCTTTTAGCAGCAATGTCCCCCCCCCCCCCCCAACCGCACTAAGAGCAAGACGGTACCGAGAAACTCTGTAGGTTTCTCAGCCTTCTTTGACGGGGCCGTTGTCAGAACAAGGGCGGCTCATTTTGCCAGAACTCCCTGGCCGCCGTTTGCTGATTTCTTTTTTCAAGATTTAAGTAATCGCTGGTTTAGAAACCGTGACTCAAAACGTTTCAGATTCTACTCAAAGATGCAACACTAGATCACAGGCGTTTAAGGCGAAAAAAAGAAGTTCAGCGTGTAACGGAATTTTGCGGATTGCAATTGCAACAATTGTGGGGGGGGGGTGAATTTTATTTTTTCCTGAATTGTTGGAAGTTTAAAGTAGATGGCTTCGTTCAATTACCACGTCACTTGACAATTGTAGAAAAAATGAGTCCATTCCTTGTTTGGCTTTCAGTGCTTATTTATCTGGAAGTTCCTAAATTTAAACTGATTTTTCTCACGGGAAAGATGGTTTTTCTATGTATGGAGCACGGTGTGCTCGACAATGAGTCTCGCAAAGTTAGTCAAAACTCAGTTCTTCGCTAATATTTATATAGACCTAAATTTGCAACGTAAAGAGAATACCTCGATGGGTCAATTATTTTTTGTCGTTTTTACTTGTGTAATTCACTGGATTCATCTGCTTTGGGAGCTTGTTCAAATTACTTAGATTCTTTTGCTAGTTCTCTGGAAAAGTGCTTGTACCTTCAGTGTGCACGTAAGATACGTGCAGTTTTACAATTTTAAGTGGAATTTCCTTGTGGTATAAACGGTTTTCTTTGTATGCATAACAGTTTGTTATACCACTCACTTAATTTCCATTACTTGCTAATCATTTGATAGATCTCAATTCGTAGAATAGTACAAGTGTTTGCATGGGGAATTAGTTATATATATATATATATATATATATATATATATATATATATATATATATATATATATATATATATATATATAGTGAAATTTAACAGATTTTCATGATTTCGCAGTTGCTCAGGACTGAGCTTAGACTTCTACGTCGAGAACACAGTAGATTTGTGATTCTTCAATTTCTCCAGGCGTATTTCATGACGAAATAAATCTCGGGTGAACAGCCTGGTGTGACTGTACGAAGGACACAATATTTAGGCAATCGACCTTGTTGTCGTCATCATCAGCACACCTGATGTTGGCAACAAGGTCGAGTGCCGAAATATTGCGTCCTTTATACATTCACACCAGGCTATTCACCCGAGGCTTATTTGATCACAGTAGATTTTGTTATCGCATGTTGTAAACTATTTAAAAGATTTCCATGTCCTTTCTGGAACAAATCTCGGCTATCCCCTGTCACTACTTACGACAGTATTCGTATGCTGATATTTTTAATGTAACTTTTCTATGAAGTAGTGACGACGTCGATGTAGTATGTCGATCACTGTGGTTTCATTGTGTATATTTGCTTCCTATTTAAGTTGTTAGAACAATAAATTCATTCAGGTCAACTGTTTAAAACAGGATACGGCATATATATTTCGATTTTGTGCCATCCTTAATGTATTCAAGAATCCAAAATATAAAATTTCTGAAGAGTAAAACTGAGTGATTTAAATAAAGTAAACGTACGAGTTGCACTTGTAGGAGTTTTCATCAGATTTATTTTGTATGTGGGTCAATAAATCGGTTAACAAATTAAAGAAAATTATTAAAATTAAAGTAACATTAGGTTTCATAATGACACTCCAAAGCAGATGCTTGCAGCAGCTCTTGCCAGTATTATTACACTGCTGGCCATCGTAAATGCAACACCCTGAAGGAAGCATCCGAATCAAGTGAAATTTACACCATGGGTTTGCAGCGATGAGATATGCAACTGATTAGAATTTCAGCGCAGACGCACATCACGCGCGCCTGTGGCGCCACCTCATAGCGCCATTTAAGGCATGGCGATTTCGACGAGTGTACGTTCGGCACGTGTGTTTACCTTGTGGTTGTTTCACAAGACGATCAGTTATGCCTCGTAGACAACAGCGAACATCTTTTGATCAAGTATCCGAGTTCGACAGAGGAAGGATAGTGGCTTACCGAGATTGTAGATTATCATACAGAGAAATCGCTAGTCGTGTTGGACGAAACCAAACAACTGTAATGCGGATATGTGACCGTTGGATGCAGGAGGGTACGACGGACCGACGTGGTCGATCGCATTCACCTCGGTGCACCACTGCACGTGCTGACAGGCAAATTGTGCGCATGGCAGTGACGGATCGCTCAGTGACATCCCGAACCATAGCACAGCACATTGCGTCTGTAACGCATCTTCCAGTGTCTGCGCGTACCATTCGACGCCGTTTACAGCAGAGTGGTCTGTCCGCAAGACGTCAATTGCTTCGTCTACCATTGACACAGACCTCTCCGTCGCCAATGGTGTGATGACAGACGGATGTGGACGGCAGAATGGAATGACGTTGTCTTTACTGACGAGGCACGCTTCTGTCTGCAGCACCACGATGGTCGGATTCGAGTGTGGAGACACCGTGGAGAGAGGATGCTGGACAGCTGCATTATGCACCGCCACACTGGTCTTGCACCGGGTATTATGATATGGGGCGGTATTGGATATTACTCTCGCACGCCTCTAGTACGCATTGCCGGTACTTTAAATAGCCGGCGCTACATATCCGAGGTGCTGGAGCCAGTTGTCCTTCCTTACCTTCAGGGCTCGGCCACAGCCATATTTCAACAGGATAATGCGCGACCACACATGGCACGCATTGTCCAAAGGTTCTTCGTCAATAACCAGATTGAATTGCTTCCCTGGCCGGCTCGCTCTCCGGATCTTTCGCCGATAGAAAACATGTGGTCCATGGTTGCTCAACGAGTGACCCAGATTACATCCCCAGCTGCCACACCAGATGATATTTGGCAACGTGTGGAAGCTGCTTGGGCTGCTGTACCCCAGGAACACATCCAACGTCTCTTTGACTCAATGCCGAGACGTGTGGCAGCGGTGATCTCCAACAATGGCGGCTACTCTGGCTACTGATTCTGGCAGGAACCACATGTCACAGACGTCTGTAAACGTAATCATTTGATACTTGGTCAACATGTTATCTACAAAATAAATCTTGTTGTGCTACCTCTTGTCTTTCTTGGTGTTGCATTTACGGTGGCCAGCAGTGTAGATAACAGTAACCGTTTACATGCTGCCCCTCATAGGACACATAAGTTCATTCACATCAGTAATCCTTCAAATGAGGCTTGGTAATAGTGATCTTTTAAATGGAAGGCGTCTTTATTTGGCAAGGAAAATTAAATGGAGGTGGATAGAATATATAAGAAGCGAATGGGTAGTAACGGTGCCAAGGAGCTTTTTGTTGGATTTAAAATTCAGACATGGCGTAGTAATACGCAGGTGGCCTTAGAAAATTTCCTCTGATTTGGATGCGTGTGGCTAAAGGTCTTAATACGTGAAGAGTCTGATCGTTATAGATAAATGGATATAATATGAGTGATGGTGATCGGGTTTGTCTTCATGAATTCATGTCTGCCCTACAACGCTTCCTCCGCACCTTTTGAACATTTCTGTGCCGTTCTTTCTCTGAGTAACAGCACTAACGAGATATCGCACAGAAATTCATGGAATTTTATCTACCTCTGCAGATCATAGAAGTTAGTAAGGGTCCCACTCAGACGAGCGACACCAATGAAATGGTTGGATAAGTGCATCATAGAGGAACATAATTGTAGGCTAGTCGAGGTGCGATAATAAAGTAATGAGACTGATTTTATTTCCAAGATGTGGCAACCCTGCAGGCTGCGTAGGCACAATATCTTTGACCTTGGTCTATAAGCTGCTTCTAGTCCAAGCAGTACATCGATGCAACTGCTCAGTCGTGAGTTGTGCTGTAATAAGTTAACATGTGGTTGTGTCTCTCGTCACGGAAATGGAACCGCATATTATTGCGCAATGGTATGCCATTTCTTTTTGCGTTAAATTGGGTGAAAAAGCGACGACAACTTACTTTAAGCTTCAGAAGGCTTTTGGAGAGGTTATCTCAAGAGCTCAAGTTTTTCGTTGGCATAAAATGTTTAGTGAAGGCAGAACGAATGTTGAAGATGAAGACCACAGTGGACGACCATCAACCTCACGAACGGATGTCAACTTTGCCAGGGTGCATGAACTCGTATGATCTGATCGAAGATTATCTGTGGAAATGATTGCAGCAGAACTGAACATCAGTCGAGAAACTGTTTATCTAATAATAACTGAAGATCTTGGTATGAGAAAGATTTGGATTCTGCATCACGATAATGCACCATCCCATACTGCTCTGTCAGTACAGCAATTTTTAACTTCGAAACAAATTTCAGTACTACCACAGCTACCTTATTCACCGGATATCACTCTATGTGACTTTTTTCTATTTCCAAGCGTCAAAACGGCAGTCAAGGGACACCATTTTCAAACAACACAAGAAGTCTAAAAATCTGTGACGAGGGCCTTGGAGGATATTACAGAAGATGAGTTCCAGAAATGTTACCATCAATGGCAGAAGTACTGGAAAAAGTGTGTGCAGTCAGAAGGGAACTACTTTTAAGGAGACAACACTAAACTTGACTAAAACGGTAAGCAACATTTTTTTTTTCACATCAGTCTCATTACTTTATTGCCGCGCCTCATAAAGTTAATATTGCACCCATAAATCTCAGTTAACACTGTTGGCCATTACAGCTGCAGCACCAGGAAGGATAGTAAATGTACAACGTATAATTATTAACTGATCCTTTTTCCCAGGCCGGAGGCTCACATACCGCACCACTAGTGCTGATGCTGTGGTTTCAGCGCTGGTGGTGCGTCACTATACAGGCGGCCAATCAGCTCGCTCCAATCGTATCATCTGACAGTGCCGACCGCGGTGGTCTCGCGGTTCTAGGCGCGCAGTCCGGAACCGTGCGACTGCTACGGTCGCAGGTTCGAATCCTGCCTCGGGCATGGATGTTTGTGATGTCCTTAGGTTAGTTAGGTTTAAGTAGTTCTAAGTTCTAGGGGACTGATAACCACAGCAGTTGAGTCCCATAGTGCTCAGAGCCATTTGAACCATTTGAACCATCTGACAGTTACTCATAAAACTCCTGGGAAGCATCTCACACCCTCTCTGTTCTGGACTGAAGTCTTCCATTATTCCTTTCTTATATCGATCTCATGCAACCCTCCCTAAATAAACCATTTGTACATTAAGCACGCATTCTCGTTACCCCCAAATCCTCATCCTACCCTGACACACACCTGCTTAGCTTGGCCAGTCTGTACACAAATTACGAAATTTGACTTACTGTGTTTATACAGTGTAGTAGGGAGAACATATGATTAAATTTTACAAAATTAGATCCGCAAAGTGCATATCTAAATTTAATTCAGCTGTCCTGAAATAAAATGACTGCATGGCACTGATGGCAGTAAGTCTGCACCCGAGGAAGTTCCGCCACCGGGTTGCAAGTCTTTTAAGTTGACACTACATTGGGCGACATGCTTGTCAATGACGATGAAATTATGAAGAGGAAAAATCAAAACCCAGTCCCCGAGGGCAGAAAACCTCCGCTCCGACTGGGAATCGAATTTGAGCCTGCTGCATGGCAGTCAGATGGCCTGAGCTCTCAGCTAAGGGGGCGGACTTCAGCTCTACTGTTTATTGGTGAGACGGGAAAATTTATGCTGGACCGGTACTGTAATCCTGAGTCCTCACTTCTGCTATCCGAGCACACCTCCAGGACCAACCTAAACTTCCATAAGTCACACATGTCTACAACTCTTAACGATCGCCCCCCCCCCCGCCCCCTCCCCCCCTCACACACACACACACACACAGACTGTGATTACCGCCAGAGAGGGACATTCTATGTGATCGTCGTTTCAGTCCATCGAGGCTTGTAAACTTATGTTATTGTACAATGTGGTTCAAATGGTTCTAAGCACTATGGGACTTAACATGTGAGGTCATCAGTCCTGTAGACTTAGAACTACTTAAACCTAACAAACCTAAGGACATCACACACATCCGAGGCAGGATTCGAACCTGCGACCGTAGGTTCCGGGCTGAAGCGCCTAGAACCGTACTGTGAGGTAACATAGTATGATTAACTTTGTAGATGGTTTCGGAGGTATACAAGGTGAGAAACTCTATGCCAGAGCAGATCAATCATGTGGTCACGTGCCCGGCTCTCGACAACCCATGATCAAATGTTTTCAAAGGACGACAGGGATCAGGAACGCTGGCCAGAAAAAAAGTCGCAAATAGGGAGAGGGTAAAAGACTGTTTGTATGCCCCTGCACGAGCCTAATTTCTTCTTTCTTATGTTTGTGATCCTTTATCGAAATGCTCTCCGGCGGTAGTTACGGCGGGCGTTATGGTGCAGCAGGATGATTCAGTCCGACAACATTCCTGAACATTTTGACATTATGGCGCGCCAGAATTTCTACGAAGTGTCTCCACAGTGCTGCTCATTGGTTGCGGTTCCACGCACGAGGAACTCGACGACAAAAGTTGCAAGATATGATCCACCCTGATACTGCCAGGCTACGCTTCAGCCATTATGGTTGGAAAACTGCAATGTTCTCCGTACAGCCTGAATCTTTCACCATTTTATCTTCTCAGTTTCGGAAACCTGAGAAAGAAATGCTTGGACGTCGGTTTCAGTTGGACCACGAAGAGCAAGAATTCGTGCGGTTGTGGATCCATGGCCCCATGGTGTCGGGCGTTCGGTCTGCATTTGTCTGCCCCTCATATAATCCGTATAAACTTTGCCCATAATTCCTCTACTTCCATCACACTGGAACTAAATGATGTCAGTTCATTGTCGAGGTGGAATGTGAACAACTACTTACCTGCTCTTTCTAGCCGAAATTCCTCCAAGCTTTCTTGATTGATTTGTCAACTTCAGCAACCATGATCACTAATCCCTGTCTCTATACTGACGCCATCGACAAGGTCTGGTCTGTTTGTGGCTATAACGTCTAAAATATTTCCATTGCGCTCAAAACGTGTTCAACGGAAAACGTGTTCAAAATTTCGCAAGACTTCCTACCTGTAGCCCCTGATATGAATCCGTAGTATATGCTCGGTATGTTAAAGTTACCTGCAACTAATACTGCATGATCTGAATAATTAAGTGCCACTGAACTTCTTTGAATGACTTCTATCGTGGCGGAATCGGGTGCCCGGTAAGAAGATCCGCCAGCTAACTTCATTTCACCTCGACTTGTTATAAGCCTCCGGATAACTTCACAGTCTCACTCAAACTCGACCTTACTGGAGACAACATTTTTGTCGACTGCAATGAGCGCTCCCCCTCCTATTCCATCTCACCTGTCTTTTCGTTAATGTTCCAGTTTACTACTTTGGGTTTCAGCCAGCTGTCGGTCCCGAGAGTAAGTTTAGTGCCACAAATTCAAGGAGGGCAGTATATCCGACAACTTTGTTACGAGTACTTCTATAGTTAATTGATAAAAATTTTGATGGCTGAATTATCTTCACTCGAATGTGGTCTGATTTTACATATTGACTAGCGAGTGTTCGTTAGAGAACATCAAACTACTGCCCAGCTAGAAAAACCACCGTGTGCACTCCACAAGTAGTCTTCTACCCCAGTAACAGCTTCCTTTATGTAGTGCATCCATCACCTGACAAAGCGACTCGTACAGTTTTCCATCTAATAAAGCACTTCCAGAAACCTCTGGCTAAGACCGTCACAGAGACGACGAAACCTTGTTGCGAGAGTCCACTTCGCTCCAAACCAAAGGAACTGATCAACTGTGGGAACAGCGCTACAGTATGCGAGCTCTGCTTGCACCCTGCGCGTGAGGGCAGCAGCCTTCACCAGGTCCACCAGCTGCCCGTAGGAACTGAGGGTAGTGTCAGAACCCACACAATAGGCGTCATTGGTTCCGACAACTTGCAGGCCACTGCACCGTGTACGCTCGCGCTCGATAGCTTCAGGCACGGCCTCCTCCACATCTTGGATGAGCCCCGACATACCTCGTCTACATTGACTTTCTTTGCAAGCCTGAATGCTATTTCACTAAGAGGTTCCATAATGCGCCTAACACCGGAGCTCCCAATAACTAGCAAGCCCCTCCCTGCAACCGATGCAGAAGGTGTGGCCATCTACTCACTCATAGGGTGAATGGACGTGGACAGACCTCTGGCCTCCACATTGGCCCTCTGCCTCGATCGACGCACCCCTCTGTGAGGGTGGATGCCCCACGATGGGTCCACTGGAAGGTGCAGCAGAGCCCGAGCACAAAACAAGCGACACATGACGTGTCCCTTGCGATGCCCCAGATGCTCGGTTACTACTACACCGTGAGGCAGCAGCCTGAAAACGACTGGCCTTTGCCAAAAGCGCCTTCAGCTGTTCGCGAACTGCAGCCAGCTGCTCCTACGTCTGCACACAGGATGCCTACATCCTGTCCACACAGTACACACAGAAAAAGTAAATATTTAACATGCTGCTCTACATGTATGAAGCTAACTGAAACGATCGGTTGCTGGCTCCTCAAAACAAACAACTGAATAACAACTGCCTGAATTTACACTTCAGAGTTACAAAATGGGAGATAACACTTCTTAAAAAGAGAAACACTCTCGGAATTTAAGAAATTTAACTGTCTATTACTGTACTGCTGCAAATGTCGTGTGTCCTCATGGTCTTCCACCGTAGAGTGAACAGTCGTCTCGCATGGGGACGATGAAATCTTGCATAGCGTTGAGTGTAACCGTCCTGAACCTGTTAATTCCGTCTTCACATGGTAGTTGTGAGATCCTGATAAACACAATTAGGAATATCGTCAAACGATAAACAGCATTCTCAACTGACAACAGTCCTGCCACTGTAGAAGTTCTCCTTCTGACACGAGACTCAACAGCTTTTCCTTGCAAACAACAAACAATTAAATGAGATTTCTGAGTGACAAACTCGCTGTGTACTTTTTCCCTATGCTACCTGTGTTGGACATACAAGCACGGAGTATACTTAATGGTCCTTTGACATTTGTTGCATGCCGCCGTCTTGGTTTTGCATTCTGAATGGTTAGCTGTGTCGCTATCCACCTATCCCACAAGTGGGTCGTTTCGGACTGACACCCATATCTACTTGACGATTGTAACTTAATTTCTGAGGCGCCTTGTCACGGTCTGCAGACCGCCCCTGTCGGAGGTTCGAGTCCTCCCTCGGGCATGGGTGTGTGTGTTGTCCTTAGCGAAAGTTAGGTGACGTAGTGTGTATGCTTAGGGACCGACGACTTCAGCAGTTTGGTCCCATAATACCTTACCAAAAATTTCCCATTTTAACTTAATTTCGCTGTGACAGTCCCGCAGAAAAGTGAACTGTCTCAAAATTACGACAAGATAGTACACTCAATTCGGCAGTGGAATGTACCAAACAACAAAGAGAAAAATACAATTTTATATAATTGTTATTTTGTCAGGTAACTCTGATAGAAAGGGCCACTTTCAAAATTGTAAAAGCAATGACGGTCAGCAACGGGAAAAACAGTATTTCTTTCAAACATTTACAATGTCGACATTAAATCAGATACAGTTCCTTTGTGGAGAACAACGTCTCACAAAAGCTTAAAAAATAACCACTGGGTCATGTATTACAAAAATATTACCTTTTCACACAGATTAATTATAATACAGAAAGTGATCACAGTATTCAGGGACCTGAAACAACTATACTTCATGTCTTAAAATGAAGTTAGCAACTAAATCGTTTATTCTCTTAAAAAATAAAGGAGGAACACTTCCTTTTGTGATGTACCTGAAAACCAAATATGAAGCTAAAAGAGGTCTTAAATCAGGATCCTACTCAATAAAAATTGCAGTCGTAACTATGACTTAGATGAACAACGCTTTACCAGTACGAATAAATATCCGGCGTTAAAAGATTGAAACAACTTTTGTACAATACGATATCAAAAACACCTCGCGTAACACGAATCACAGGTTAAGCAAAATCTCTCTCTCTAAGGACAACAGATTAATAATCTTGACTGAGAGCAGAATTATAAAAATGTATTTGTTTGAAAACAATTTTAAAAAAGAAACATTCAGCAAGAACAAAGTTGCCTGCTCAAATATATATATTTTTTAAATAATACAGCAACAAGAGTATGTAAAACTTAACGCCACTCAGCCAAAACAAAATACTGAAAGATCTGTGAACCGTCTGACCACACAGTGTGCCATTCACAACATAGTCTTCAATCCAATGCTCTCGAACACCATCAGACTAGTAAACAAAATTAATCGGTGGCGTACGTTGACATCAAAGGCTGACAGTCATTCGCGTATCGAACTGTAAACCTCATCTTTTATTCGTTTCTGTACTCCCTTCTTTAGCTACGGTTAAATTCCACAAGCAATGCGGAGGAAATCCAGCCAAAATTCCAAGTGACACGAGCCGTACTCGTTGCGTCTATTGACCTTTAGAGAAAACTGACAGCACGTTCAACAGGACAGACATAACTCGTAATGTCGACCGAGAACTTGCTGGGTCAACAGGCATAGCACTTTCATGTTAATGCTCAGTTTCAACTCTGAACACAACTCGAACACCAGTTCACTTGCAAGGGACTCTGCGAATATCTACTATAAATGCTGCCACGGAAGTTCCGCCCAAGCTAACACTACGCCAATCGCGCGGCCATCAGTTTCACATGCGAGCCGCTCCCCCGCTGTCCCAAAAAACTCACTCGCTGTTCCATTCGCTGAAGGTGACAAGACAATGAGCCGATTCGCGTACAGTGCTTTTAATGTCTCATCACTCGACCTGGTGGCGCAGTGGTTAGCGCACTGGACTCGCATTCGGGAGGACGATGGTTCAGACCCGTGTCCGGCCATCCTGATTTAGGTTTTCTGTGATTTCCCTAAATCGCTTCATACAAATGCCGCGATGGTTCTTTTGTAAGGGCACGGCCGGCTTCCTTGCCTACTCTGATGGGATCGATGATCTCGCTGTTTGGTCCTCTCCCACAAGTCAATCAACCAGCCAACCAACTCGACGCCGCTGCCGCCTAGTGGGACGGCGGGAAAGGCGTTGCCAAGAGACGCGACGCCGGTACTTTCAATATCGATAGCAGAGCCATTCAAAAAGAACACGTCCGACTTCCTCTAACGAACGCGCCATTATTGACACGCGAAGCCCTATCTTCAGACCTTTTGTGAATGATGCACTAATCTGCAAAGAAATGGTATCTGGTTTCAGAACATACACAGTAGTTTCAGTTTATCAGTAATTGGATACATAGCAACTTGCAACGAATATTCAGTTAACTAACTGTATACCAACTGCAAGCTACTGTGTATCTAATTAGTGACAAACGGACATTGATCTGTGACGTTGGTTGCCACATTTTTTTTTCTTTTGGTATGCTTCTGATACGGAAGCCACCCGTCCACTCTGTTTTTACGTAGCTTTCATCAAAGCAACTGTACTGGCCAGGAGGAAAGCCTCGCTTTTGACTCCAGTTCGACCAGAAGAGCGGACATTCAGCACCGCTGCTTTCAGGAACTTGAGAGGGAAAGTCGCTCCGAGTTGTCGCAGCGCCGGGGATAACCAGACGGTGGGCGCACTCGCCATATCTGACTCCCCACTGAGTCTGCATTCAAATACCGCCGACGACAAAATGGAGCCGTCTCTGGACGAGCTTAATGTATCTCTCTCTCTCTTTCTATGTCACTCTCTTTCTTCCCACAACATCTGTTGCGTCTCTTTCGTCTCTTGGTTGAAGCTAGCACAAATCCTGTTGATGGGCCGAATAATGATACACGTAAGTAGACACAGAAAACCCAAAACAATAGCAGTTGAGTCCCATAGTGCTCAGAGCCTCAGCCCAAAACAATACGCACATGGGCAGAGACAGCACATAAAATTGCCGCTCAGGGAAAAAAGTGGGGAAACCATTTTGTTACGCATTACACAGTGTCCTTAAAGGGAGTGTAAATTATGACTAGCGATATAATACAGCTCCCTTTTATATTCCACACAGAATTTGCACATCAGTTTGCCTTTCCTTTAACGATAATATATCGTAGATACATCAAAAGGAAAACATGTCATACCAGTGATTAGAAGAAAGCATAGGTCGTACCGATTTCAGTAAGACAAGAATATGAGATCCACAAAACCTACTGTCCAATATCATTGAATCCATCTGTTGTAGAATCTTAGGACATGTATAGCGCATATATGTAACGAGGAGTCTCAAACAAAATGACCTCCTGCTATAACCCTATCACTACCATTGTAATTTAGTATGCTTTTACCTAAACAACAGAAACCCTGTCTCTATGTCGACACGTATAACACTCTTACTAAAATTTAGTTCAGTTTGCAAATAAAGTACACTATGGGAGGATGTCCTGTTTATAGGAAAAGCTCATCAATACAGTTAGTTACACTTTTTTACAGTATTTGACCGTGTGCTGTGTATAATGGAAAAGTAAATCAGACTATTCAATTGTTTTCCCAAGATCTTACCCAGCGGTTAGAAAGAAACGCTGTATGAATAGTACTATTTGGAAGCTAGAACATCTCAGTTCCAAGTTCATTTAGTGGTTTAAAATATGTACTTACGGTCGCCAGCCTATCCAGGCAATGATACAGTGAAGTATTGGAAAAGCAGAAGTATGAATTTTGTCTACTTTCTTGCTACTGCTTAATTTGGTTCTTCAAATAAATATTAAACAATGATGGACTATACCCTTATATATTACGTTTTTAAAAGAGAAAAAGCTCAGTAGATAACTTCAAGCAAGCAAAAAATTTGGCCAGGGGCGAACTTTAGAAAAGCACTTTCCGTAATCAACAAAGTTAAACACTAAAATACTTGGATATTAAAGCACATAATTTTTATACTGAACATTTCATTTCAAGAAAACCTCTTTCATACTGGAATTTACTTTCAAAAGCTATTACTCATTGAACAAATTCTGTATAGTCATTTAACAGATTCTAGTAACTTGGCTTCACTCTGATTGAATTTTAGGTAAGCAAACGTTTACTATAGGCAACGGCCTTGTCGTAGTGGTTAAACCGGTTCCCTTGAGATCACCGAAGTTAAGCACTGTCGGGCGTGGTCTGCACTTGGATGGGTAACCATCCAGGCCGCCATGCACTGTTGCCACTTTTCGGGGTGCACTCAGCCTCGTGATGCCAATTGAGGGGCTACTCGACCGAACAGTAGCGGCTTCGATCAAGAATACCATCATAACCACCGGGAGAGCGGTGTGCTGACCCCACGCCCCTCCTATCTGCATCCTCCACTGACGATGACACGGCGGTCGGATGGTCACGGTAGGCCACTCGTAGCCTGAAGACGGAGTGCAAACGTTTACTATAACACTTTGCAATAATTAAGAAAACTATTTTATTATTTATACAAAAACAATTTAAATGGTGCCTCTTTGTATTAACTTGGCACTTCATAAGACTGTAAAACACGATACTCGGACTAATCAAACACCAGGAAGGAACCCTATGTAGGTGTATGATTAGGATGAAATAACAGGGTGAACCAGTTTCTTTAAAGTTCAAAACTGATTATTAAAACACAGTTTAAATTAATGGTTCACGCTGTATAAAAGTAAAAAACAAAACAAAAAAGATATTATCTGTTGGCTGGAGGCTTTGGTGTGGCGAACAACTGCGACGGCTACACATCCACAGTACAGCCTGCAAGTATCTTACTGTATGGGCCCAATTTCTCTTCTTGGCGTCGTTCAATTTTACATACAGTAGCCCAACAACTCGCAGCTACGCCGTAAGCCGTTTGCAGTCTTCATCCGAGGCATTTTCGTGCAAATCTGTAGGCAAAGCTTCTTCTGCTCCACAAAGCTGTTGCCTCAATCACTGCTGCCTACAGACTGTGTTACGTCCCGTCCTTTCTCTAGGTAGCGAGCCAATCGCCCTTGCCACCTTTTCCACTCCCCAGAGCCACTTTCGTTTCAAACAAAAGCACACTGGCTTTTACATAACAGCTATTTCTTACGTTATTCCTAAGCGTGGCCATTTCTTAAGTTGTCAAATTAACATCAACATAAACAATTTATACACACAAATATTTTTAAATACAAAATGTCATTAGAAAATTATTTAACATAATAAACAATTTACATAGTATTTTACAATACTATTCAAAGAATTTCAAACTCCAGTATTGCGCACTTTACTTTACATCTACAGAAAATATAGTACCAAATGCGAAAATTTTGAAGCAAAAAAAAAATTATAAAAATTTAAATGAAACACAAACAAATAATGTTACACTCCGTGGCAAACATCTTGAGTTTCGCAAACATATATGATACGAAAGCCAACTTGCAGTTATTTCACATGGCGTCTTGAAAACTATGGGTCGAGGGGATCAGATGGATTTCTTTATTTTAGAAAAAGACTTAACTCAGTGGTACTGCAGCACTAATTAGAGAAAGTACAATTACAGCGGATATCACATCAAACTGGTGACTGAATTGAATACTTCTTGGTAGGGAGGACTCATACAATTTTCTCTGTATGTCATCAATAGATGTAAAAGTAACTTAATGCTTGCCCCGGGGAAGTGTGCTGGGAACCTAGACGCTCAAGTTGTATATTAATGATCTGGAAAAAAATGTAAATAGTAACCTGAGACCTTTCGTGAATGACGCAGTGATCTGGAATTAAATGGTTTCTGGTAAATGGTGCACAAATATTCAGTAAGATCTTGATAAAATTTCAAAGTGGTTCAAAGATTGATAACTTGCTCTAAATGTATTTGAAAAACTGCAAAAAATGTAATAGCCTATGAGTATTATTTGTATGAGTCACAAGTGGAATCAATCAGCTGCTTCTGATGTAATATTTTAGGATATATGAAATTGAATGATCACATAGGCTCATTGGTAAACTAGGTGGCATATTGGAGTATGTTGATGGAATACTGGCAAAATATAGACAGCAGATAAAACTGTTTAATATCAGTTGAACAGACTCTCTCAATCTGTGATTTAATATTCTCTAGTGTAGCTGTCATCAGACACTCTCCCCACAGGAGTTTCGAATATTTGTCATCCTTTTTTCCACGTTCTATCACGAAAATTAAGATAAAGGGAAGTTGGGTCCCTGAAAATGCTTCTTTTCGGCTTGAGAAGCACGGAAAGCTAGACGTATGAATAATTGGTTATTACATACGCCGTATTGTGATGTGTTCTAAAGCAATAAATGACAAATAGTATTCGATAGGCCAGCTAAATTAATTAACAAATTTCTTCTTTTCTTATACTTTCTGTTTACTTCATGAGCAATCGTGAGATCACTAGCGTGGTGTGATACTTTAATGTTTCAGCTGTCGATAAAACCAGCCGAGACACTGAGCGCTCATTCCCTGTTTATATTGTCGAACATGCATCTGTGTGTGATTTTTCTAAAGTTTTTAAATTGGCTTTCAAGACGTGCCCATGCAGCCATCTCAAGTATGTAATCTCGGTTATGACGATGCAAACGGATGGACAACACAATACCAGTCGTCGAGAGGAAAATATCTCCGACTCATCCGGGAATCGAACCCGATTATTTTAATTTCCGACTTACAATGTAATCATTTGTATTTTATTTAAACAGTCGTCAGTTTAATAACACTAAAAGATATTTTATAACACTGAAAAGCCTGCACGACCCATCCTAAAATATTATCCAGATGGGGCTAAAAGGGTTTACTGAACGTTGGCAATAGAGGGCAGTGCAAATAATCACTAATTTATTTGATCCGTGGGGAGGCCTCTCGGAAATGCTGAAAAACGTGACCTGGCAGATGCCTGAAGACAGACGGTAGTTGTCCCACGAAAGGGTATTCAAAAAATGAAAGTATCCACAATGACTGCCTGTAGAGAGATACACTGAAGCGCCGAAGAAACATGTATAGGCATTCATATTCAAATACAGAGATATGTAAACAAGCAGAATACGGCGCTGCGGCCGGCAACGCATGTATAAGACAACAACTGCCTGGCGCAGTTGTTAGATCGGCTACTGCTGCTACAATGGCAGGTTATCAAGATTTACCTGAATTTGGACGTGGTGTTACAGTCGGCGCACGAGAGATGGGACACAGCATCTCCGAGATAGCGATGAAGTGGGAATTTTCACACACGACAATTTCAAGGGTGTATCGTGAATATCAGCAATCCAACAAAACATCAGATCTCCGACATCGCTGCTGCCGGAAAAAGATCTTGCAAGAACGGGACGAACGACAACTGAAGAGAATCGTTTCGCGAGACAGAAGTGCAACCCTTCCACAAATTGCTGCATTTTTCAACGCTGGGCCATCAACAAGTGTCAGCGTGCGAACCATTCAACGAAACATCATCGATATGGGCTTTCGGAGCCGAAGGACCACTCGTGTACACAAAGCTTTACACCTTACCTGGGCCCGTCAACATCGACGTTGGACTGTTAATGACTGCAAATATGTCTTGTCGGACTAGTCTCTTTTCAAATTGTATCGAGCAGAAGGACGTGTGCGGGTACAGATACAACATCATGAATTCATGGATCCTGCATGTTATCAGCGGACTCTTCAAGCCAGTAGAGGCCGTGTAATGGCATGGGGCATGTGCAGTTGGAGTGATGGGACCCCTGATACGCCTAGATGTGACTCTGATAGGCGAAACATTCTTAAGCATCCTGTCTGATCACCTGCATCCACTCATGTCCACTGTGCATTTCGAGGGTTCAAATGGTTCAAATGGCTCTGAGCACTATGGGACTTAACATCTTAGGTCATCAGTCCCCTAGAACTTAGAAGTACTTAAACCTAACTAACCTAAGGACATCACACAACACCCAGCCATCACGAGGCAGAGAAAATCCCTGACCCCGCCGGGAATCGAACCCGGGAACCCGGGGCATTTCGAGGGACTTGCGCAATTGCAGCAGGACAATGCGACAGCCCACATGTCCAGAATTTCTACAGAGTGGCTCCAGGAACACGCGTCTGAGTTTACATACTTCCGCTGGCCACCAAAACCGCCCAGTCATGAACATTATTGAGCATATCTGGGATGCCTTGTGACGTGCTGTTCACAAGAGATCTCCATCCCTCATACTCTTATGAATTTATGTACAGCCATGCAGGATTCATGGTGTCAGTTCCCTGCAGCACTACCGGTACTTCAGACGTTAGTCGAATCCATACGACGTG
This sequence comes from Schistocerca nitens, assembly GCF_023898315.1. Taxonomy (NCBI): domain Eukaryota; kingdom Metazoa; phylum Arthropoda; class Insecta; order Orthoptera; family Acrididae; genus Schistocerca; species Schistocerca nitens. The sequence continues at coordinate 358,215,982 of NC_064615.1, forward strand.
ATGTTGCTGCACTTTTGCTTGCTCGCGGGGGGCGTACACGATATTAGGCAGGTGTACCAGTTTCTTTGGCTTTTCAGTGTATAAGAATGAGGTACAATGATCGAGCAGGCTCTCATGATTTACACATTTCCGTGCTCAGCGCTAAGTGAAGTTTGAGGTGGTGTTAAGAGCGATGCGCTGGATAGTGGATGCGAATTATTTGGAGTGATGATTCACACTACACTTTGTGGCAATGCGATGGAAGGGTTTGGGTTTGGTGAATGCGAGGACGGCATTATCTGCCGTTGTGATGTGGAAACAGTGAAGTGAGGAGGAAGTGGTGTTACAATTTGACGTTGTTCTTCGTGGTTAGGGTGTTGCCTCATTACTGCGCTTAAGAAAATGCTAAAATCGGAATGATATGAACACGTTAACACATTACAGACTAGTGTAATGTGTTCAGTACAGGAACAGTTCGCAGTCGACAATTGTATCAGCATGATAATACACCCCACCATAAAGCAGCATGTCTGAGGCAATGGTTTCTGGACAATAACAGTCCTGAAATGGACTCTCTTCCCAGAGTCCCGACATCAACCTAGTGAAACAAGTTCTCTAGACTATTTGGCACGAAAGGTACGGAATTCAGTTAATTTTGGCCAGCTGCATACGCTTCTGTTCACTGCACATGAAAACGGTTGTGGATGGCAGGTTACGCTTGGGGCCTGAAGATGACACCGTTTGGTATCGCAACTTGTAGCAAGCGTTAGAAAGAATGAACGACTTTGGATTCAGATACACTCACTAGTTTTGTTCATTATTGAAGTACGACATCTGAGAAATGAGAGACGGAGCGACAATGACAGCGCGGCCCTCACATGTCCTCCAGTGATTGTTGTCTTACTGCGGGAGTGACGTCGTGGCCCGATTCCTGCCATTGCCATTTCGAAGATTATTATTGTTATTGCTAGCTCAACCGCCTTCGTTCATTAAATCAACTGAGACCAGCGTAAAAAAGAAATACTCTGAATTTGATTAGCTTGGACTAGCTTTTCTGTAATTTTGATCTGAAATTTAAATTGTAACATACCTAATATATCTTTGTGCGATATTGGTTCGTCCCAGAAGTGAGTTTTATTTATAAACTTCTCAAAACACTTTTAAACTTCCTTGTTTGACGTTATAAGCCTGTGGACTAAGTAGTTCTTTCGAAATTTCTCCTGTAAGCATTTACACGAATTGTGACAATGTTTAGCTGTTTTAGTTGGCCAGAGGGTGGTTTGATCCTGCTTAAAACCTGTGGTATATTGTATATTTTTTCTGGGCGCACCATGATTTCGGCAACACAACTTTAAATGATTTAATAAAATAACAGAATGTACACTTTCCTTTTCCTGTACGAACATCTGAAATTGCCTGTGTTTGGAAGGAGACTCTTCCAGCAAAATGAAAGAAAAGTGTGGGCTTTACCCACACTCTATTCTACTTTTGTGGCAACTGATCACTACAACGTATTTCATAATTGCTAAGTGGATTTTGATAAACATCCCAAGTCGCAGCTACCTGATCTGCTTGGGATGTGTCATTCCCAATCTGTATCTTTAACTTTCCTATCTGATAATTAAGGTGAGTGTGAACATCCTGCCGGCCGGAATGGCCGAGCAGTTCCAGGCGCTACAGTCTGGAACCGCGCGACCGCTACGGTCGCAGGTTCGAATCCTGCCTCGGGCAAGGATGTGTGTGACGTCCTTAGGTTAGTTAGGTTTAAGTAGTTCTAAGTTCTAGGGGACTGATGACCTGAGAAGTTAAGTCCCACAGTGCTCAGAGCCATTTTTTTTGTGAACATCCTCTTGCCATTTAGGCCAATCTTGTTTTCGCGTAAGTCCTAATTCATCCTGCGCTCTGTTCGGAATTCGCTTTGCTAATAATTTGCTGCATAGTTTTCAGTAATTCTGATTGTAGTCTTTCTGTTATGTTCGTCCTTTTCCTTTTAAAATTCATCTAATTTTCTTTCAGGATCAGTAGAGAGACGGTCTCCTTGTGTTACTACCTGTTGAAGGGTAGATTTCAACGTTTCTTGTTCGTTTTCAAGTCTGAGTTCTCCTTAATTACGGTTTCTGAATCAGCTCGCAACTCGTTGGTCACGTGACTATCAACCTCGGTTTTTAACTGCTCCGTATGATTTTTGAAATGTTCATTAATTTGTGCGACCTCACTAGTCAAACACTCTGGATGCTGCTTCATACCCTCCCGTGTCTGATTCACAGTGGTTATATTACTAGCCATGACCTCTTGTTTTTGTAAAATTAATGGAATAGGATCTGATTTCATACTATCTGTAGATAGCGCCGTAAATTTGCTCGTCGCAGATATCATGTTATTTAAATTTTCAGTGGCTAATTCCCCCTCTGATATCCAACTAGACTCAGTCCTTGGATGTGAAGAAGCCGTCAGTCTCAACTGCTGTCCGGTTATTATCACCATACTAACATGCGATGCAGTTTGTTGAATCTGTTACTTATCATAATGCAGTATTTATATAAAGACCTCGGAGATGGGATTTGTACACAGTGCATCATCACATATAAAGAAAATTCCTTTCGTTATAAAGCAATTGCAGATCACTCCGACAACCTACATGCCTATTTATTCGTATTTCCGCCATCTTGTGTCTCTTCCATAAAACGTACAATAATTACATTATGATTACAAATTTTCAAATGAATAGTTTCTTATTTTAATCTAGGACCCTCAAATAAACAAATTTTATAGCTACAGAAAGCAGAACCCGGCGGAATGGGTGGTGTATTGTCTTACCTTTTGTTGCAGTCGTTTACAACGATATGTTCTTAAGAACTCACCAACTTTGTCTTCTTGCGTTTTTAATTGGTGTACTGCTTTTGTATAAGTTCCATTCACTTAGAGACAATGTTTTTCAACTTTCAGAAACTTCTAAATAAAATTTTTACTTCAACTGAATTAGCTGAGATGGTGAAACTTCTACGTTCTTACTTAAATTGGTTAATGCAATGCAACTGAATCTCCTAAACCTGCTGAGTGAAACTGACGTACTGTCACTTTGCTTGTCTTTATCGTTTGAACACTGACCTACAGAATTTTCCCTGACAAATATAGCTCAAATTTATTGTCTTCATTAATGACCCACAATATACAAGGATAACGCAGTCTATTAATTAACACAAAACAATGGCCCTGAATTAGAAGAAATCCTAACAATAACCCATACATTTCATAATTCACATACCCCACAGAAAATCTTCATGATATGAGTACACCAAATACAGCAAGTATACAGCCAACTAAATAAAAAGTTTCTAACTACTATAGGCATGTGGTCAACAAAGGAAAGATTTTGTTGCAGAGCGAACACTGTATTTAGCAAATTTTACCTCAATCATGTGACATCCAGTTCCATAAATTATATAATCGTCCGTGACATCCAGTTCCAGAAATTATATAATCGTCAATAATTCCATTACCCACATTTTACAATCCATGTCCAACCAATATTAAATCTCCATGACGGACACACGTCCAGACCATCCGCTCGCGCTAACACTTCCGACCTCCATCCCTGCTAACTATTAACTTCTGTCAGTGATATTAATGCAGTCTAAAGCGCTGCCAAGATACAAACATATAAACAGGCTACTTACATATGAAACAGCCATATTTTTAAGTGAAATTACATATACCCTAATAGTTATCCATCTAAGGGTCCTACGAGTATTCGCCAGTTTAACTCTCCCTATTTAGGATCGGGCCAGTTAAATTTACGTAGTCTTTCTAGTGCAGTTTTGTGAGACCCAAAATATTGTTTCGGAATAACTGGCGTCGTATTTTCGCGAACGTTAAGAAATGGAATTTTTCAAGTGCGCTAATTTGATTCGCTTTAGGCAACCGAACTTTTTAATTGAATGATACCCAGGTTTTGAGCAATTCGTGCAATTCGTCGTTATCTCTGTGAGAGTGTCATAATGGTGGCTTAGAAGATATTCGCCTTCATACAATACGACTCACATTCCCACTTAGGAACATGTCAGTAAGACGTTAAACACTTTAGTAGTAATAACTAATAACATATGAGTCAGTGCTTCAAAGAAAATAAGCTATTAAAGTCCCTTATATCAGCTTACAATGATACATACATCTTAACAGACCAAAAACAGGACGAAAATGGTATATACACACACAAAAAAGTTTTGTATTACCTCGGTTCCGAGAGTTCCGGAACCTGTACAGAAAATTGGAATAGAGATCAACAAAAACATAATTTCTGCCCTTTTCATTGCTCATCATAGCCACACATTGCATGTTGTACCACCGTACAGCGATACCTTCAGAGGTGGTGGTCCAAATTGCTGTACACACCGGTACCTCTAATACGCAGTAGGACGTCCTGTTGCATTGATGCATGACTGTATACGTGGTGCCATACCACCCACAAGTACATAAAGGCACTGTTGGTCCAGACCGTTCCACTCCTTAACGGCGATACGGCGTAGACCCCTCAGAGTGGTTGGTTGGTCACGTCGTCCATAAACAGCCGTTACCAATCTATCCCAGGCGTGTTCGATAGGGTTCATGTCTGGAGAACGTGCTGGCCCCTCTAGTCGAGCGATGTCATTATCTTGAAGGAATCATTCACAAAATGTGCACGAGGGTATCGAGAATTGTCGTCCATGAAGACGAATGCCTCGTCAATATGCTGCTGATATGGTTGCACTGTCTGTCGGAGGATGGCATTCACGTATCATACAGCCGTTACGGCTCCTTCCTTGACCACAAGCGGCGTACGTCAGCCCCCCATAATGCCACTGCTAAACAGCAGTGAACCTCCATCTAGCTGCACTCGCTGGACAGTGTGTCCAAGGCGTTCAGCCAGACTGTGTTGCTCCAAACACGTCTCGGACGATTGTCTGGTTGAAGGCATATGCGACACTCAAGAGGGCGTGATGCCAATCCTGAACGGTCCATTTGGCATGTTGTTGGGCCCATCTGTACCGCGCTGCATAGTGTCGTGATTGCAAAGATGGACCTCGCCATGGATGTCGGGAGCCAAGTTGCGCATCATGCAGCCTACTGCGCACGGTTTGACTCGTAACACGACGTCCTGTGGCTGCACGAAAAGCATTATCCAACACGGTGGCGTTGGGTCAGGGTTCCTCCGAGCCATAATCCGTAGGTAGCTGTCATCCACAGCATCTATGGGCGGGTGTAGTGACATCCGTGACCATCAAAGGGACTCGTACAATATCCACAGTCAATGTCTATCTCCAGGAGTTCTGGGAATCGGGGTGATGCAAACATTTTTTTGATGTGTGTATCTTGAGTGCCCTACTTATCACTTTTACGAGGGATAGTCATGAATCTGTGATAGTAACTTCCAAAAAATAAAGGTATGTAATTAGTTTTTCATTTGTTTGCACATACACGCCTGCAGTCGTGATGCACATCGAAATCCCAGTGTCAGAGTATCATACAAGGCCGTTAGATGAGCCACAGCAAAACGACGCTCCCCATCGATAGAATAGAGTATCGTACGGGAAAGCTATGTTAAGGCAATCCGGACGACTAAACAAGCCACGTGGACTGGCCTGACAATAGCAGCATTTCCGCTCCTTCTGAAAACTAATTTTCTTACGATAATTGACTAAGTGACCACAAATATGGACAGGGAAAAATGTGATGTAGCTGTAAAAGATCTCGGACTATCAGAAAATCTCTGTCAAATAACAACAGTAAAATCATGCAGCGAATCATTCCGTAAACAACAAGCCTACAAACGACATCTATCAGGAATTTAAATAAAAGTTTTTTCAGAAGAACTAGAAAAGCAAAGCTGGGATGAAGTGTATAAGGAAACCACTGCTGATAAAAATTCTCTAAATTCTACACATTGTTTAAACTGAACTTTGAAAAGGCATTTCCAAAAGCATGCAGTCCGTATCAACATCTCACAAAACAAGTGGATAAGAGCAGGTATTAAGAAGTCCTCCCAAACACTTAAACACCTCAGTTCCATGAAAAAGATTCGCAATCGTCCATAATTCTAAAATTTCTATCATGGATTCAAAAAAGATCTATAGTAAGGTGCTGACTGCTGCAAAAAAGTAATTTAATGACAAAGTAATATATAAAGCAGAGAATAAAAGCAAAGCAGTCTGTGATGTTATAAAAAGGAAAACAGGGAGAGGCAATAACATACTGTTAAGGGAGAAGAATAAGATGATAAATGATCAACAACACTTAGCAAACTATGTAAATGAGCATTTTTCATGTATTGCAGAGAAGTTACAGCAAAAATTACAAGCAAACAAATGTAACACCTGTAAATAATGTTGTACTAAATACGATGATGTTACTTCCAGCCACAGAGAATGAAGTCAATAAAAGTATTCAAAAACTAAAAAATAAAAAGTCAGTAGGCTTAGATGAAGTACCAATGTGTATACTGAAACAATGAACAGGGATTATACAAGGCCCTTTAACAAAAATAATAAATGAATCCTTCAGATCAGGGACATTTCCAGACCAGTTAAAACAGGCAAAAGTTGTACCTTTGCTTAAGAAAGGTGATGCAGAAGACATAGAAAATTACCGGCCCATTTCCCTGCTGTCACCATTCTCAACAATAGTAGAAGCAATTATGAAAGGTAGATTAATGAATTACCTGAATAAATACACTCTTTTAAGCGAATCACAGTTTGGTTTCCGAAGTGGCAAAAATACGGAGTGAGCCATTGTAGAATTCACAAATCTTGTACTTGATGCTTTTGATAAAGATGAGTGTGTCATAGGCACATTTTTAGGCGTTTGATCCAGTCGACCACAAGATTCTATTAAATATATTAGAAACATTAGGAATAAGAGGGGTAGCTAATGACTGGTTTCGATCATACCTAATAGATGGGGTACAAAGAGTAGAGATAACACATACTTCAAATAGACCCAAACATTTAGTAAAACACTTACCAGAAACAAAATACATTAATATAGAGGTTCTGCAAGGTAGCATATTTGGACCAGTACTGTTCCTGATATACATCAATGGCTTTCCCAGTAGTGTTACTCGTGGTGAAAAAATTCTCTTCGCTGATGACAGCAATATTACAGTCACTGAGAAAACAAGATAAATCCTTGCCGAGAAAGCAAATGAAACTCTCAAGGAAGCTTATGATTGGTCAATAAGCAATAAAGTGACATTGAACATAAAAAAAAGCTAATGCCACGAATTTCAGTTTGAAGAGGAAAAATGGCAATGTTAAATTAAATATAGATGGCACCTCTAGAGACTATGTAAAAATGCAAAATTTCTGGGAATGAATATTGATTCTCAGTTGAAGTGGTGTGAACACACAAAGGTATTTGCAAACAGAATGTCATCAGCATGTTATGTCCTTAGGATCCTATCATCAGTGTGTAACATGCAGTGTCTTTTAGTTACATGTACACTCAATTCTTTCTTATGACATTCTTTTTTGGGGAACAAATGGACAAAATATGAACACAGTTTTCAAACTCTACAAAACAGCCATAAGAATAATAACCAGAAATACTAGTCGAGCTCATTGTAAAGATACGTTCAAAACAGTGGGGATTTTACCAGTCAGTTGTAGACATCAAAAATAACATTGGTAATTACTGCACAAACTGCTCTGTCCATGACCATACAACAAGAGATATACTCAACTTACATTTACCAAGAAAAAATAAACATAAAACTCAAAACAGCATTTTCTACCAAGGAATAAAACTGTACAATAAATTACCAAAAGAAATAAAAGAATTGCAAAAATACACTTTTTTAAAAAAGCAGTTAAAAAGTACCTGTTATGCAATACATTTCGTACATTGAAGGATTACTTAGCTAAAACAGAGTAGGGGTTTGACATAAAAAAAGTTATACAAATAAATAACAATAATAGTAATGATTATAAAATATCCAACATTCCACATAACACCTTCACTTTATGTTTTTTCCATCTTTTTTCTTTTCCAGAAATACTTACCCTCAAGCTATCCATAGCACAATACTAACACCTCTTCCTCATACTGAGGTCAATATCTCATTCATTATGGAGGGATGCTGACTCAGTTTTTCAGGATAGCAAATGGGAAGTTGTGGTACAGAGATCACCAGTGTGTTTATGTGTGTGTGTGTGTGTGTGTGTGTGTGTGTGTGTGTGTGTGTGTTTGTGTGTGTGTGTCTGATATTGAGATATGACTGAACAGTGTGGCGTTACATTATTTAATAAGTTATTTGTGAAAAAAATATTGTGTACCAGGAGTAAATCTGATGAGTGTCTCTAACAAGAAGTCTGTAAATATATGTGTATACGAATTAGCTTAGTTTAAATTGAATTAGGAAATACTTTGACATGTCCTATATCCTTGTAAAAAGAGATCTACGGGAGAACAAAGCTACTACTACTACATATTCTGTTTTATCGATGGGGTCCGTCGTTTTGCTGTGGCTTATGTAGCAGCCTGATACGGTACTGCGACATGGAGATTTCAGTGTGCATCAAGACTGTAGACGTGTACGAGCTATGTAAATGAAAATTAGTTACGTACCTTAATTTTTTCGAGGTGACAGTTAAAATTTATTTACTACCTCGTCTACAGTTTAGATAGCTGCAAAATGACCAACATATTTCATTAGGAACAGGGAAACAATGATTCATACTGACTTTCGTGGACAATACGACTTCCTGTTTCTATTGTTGTAATGCTGTCAATCAGGTATAGATTGTGGAATAAGAATGAAATGTCGCACTACAGTGTGGGTGTGGGAGAGGGAGAGAGAGAGAGAGAGAGAGACAGAGAGAGAGAGAAAGGGGGGGGGGGGAGAGAGACAGAGAATGAGAGACGAGCTATGACAGAAATGAGCACCAAAGCTTCCAGTAAACGTTAATACAGCACGCTAGCAACCTTCCAGCCCATTGTCTTAGGGCAGATGTCAGTGACCGAGCTACATAAAGCACGTAAGGGCAAACCAGAGCGGCAGTGCTGCCCGCTCAGTTAAATGGGGCAGAGCGTCGTGTTGTGCGCATCGCCGCAGGCGGATTGTATTCGCTGGGCTGGCGAGCTTTGGACCCTCGGAGAGAAGACGCCTCCGCTTTTGCCGGCGACCTCACACGGCCAAATACTGCCTGCTGTTCACAGCCACCGGTTGTTCTGGCCGCTGTGAAGCACCTGCTTTGATTGCGCGGTGTCTAGTGCCTCGTAAAGTGGCGACGAGGATGCCCTCTGGGTAAATTAACGTTACGGCTGCAGCAGGTCTGCTCAGTTCCTGGACTTCAGTAATAACAGTAGTGCGAACGTTTGCTGGATCGTCTTAACACTGATTGGAAGCATCTCAAGTAGTGCTAGAAACATGAAATACTGAGTCCCGTGTCGAGCACACAATCTCCAAAAGCTATAATTGTATATGAATTTTGCTCTCTCGAACACTGAGGAGTAAATTTCTCTCTCGTATTGATAGTCTGGCAGACGCACGTCCCCAAAGCTCTCATTAAGTGATTAATTACACCTAATTTGGTTAATACTTGTATTACATTTTATACTAGTGCAGTTACACACTTAAAAATTTTTTTGGTCACCCCATGAATATAGACGTTGACTGTGGGTATTCTGTCACAGATACAATCCCTTTGACTGTTCAGAGATGTCATTAAACCCGCCCACAGATGTAAACAACGATGCATGAGCAGTGCCTATTACACAGAGGGGGTCCGGCAGTCACTCCACCAGGATGGAGGTACACAACTCGTCTGTAGTTCAAGCATACCTAGACGGTCAGTACCGCGGTTCGATCGCGTCCACGTTGTTACTTTGTGCCACGAAGGGCCCTCAAAAAGAGAAGTGTATAGCCATCTTCGAATGAACCAAAACGATGTTGTTCGGACATTGAGGAGATACAGAGAGACAGGAACTGTCGATGGCATGCCTCGCTCAGGCCGCCCAAGTGCTACTACTGCAATGGATGACCGCTACCTATGGATTATAGCTCGGAGGAACGTCACCATGTTCAATAATGGTTCAAATGGCTCTGACAAGGGAACCTCCCCATCGCACCCCCCTCAGATTTAGTTATAAGTTGACACAGTGGATAGGACTTGAAAAACTGAACACAGATCAATCGATAAAACAGGAAGAAGTTGTGTGGTACTATGAAAAAAATAAGCAAAATATACAAACTGAGTAGTCCATGTGCAAGATAGGCAGCATCAAGGATAGTGTGAGGTCAGGAGCGCCGTGGTCCCGTGGTTAGCGTGAGCAGCTGCGGAACGAGAGGTCCGTGGTTCAAGTCTTCCCTCGAGTGAAAAGTTCAATTTTTTATTTTCAGACAATTATGTGACTCACATGCCGTCACCAGTGTCCTATAGAATATATCAGACGTGTTTTCCTGTGGAGGAATCGGTTGACCTATGACCTTGCGATGAAATGTTATCGGTTCCCATTGGAGAGGCAGGTCCTTTCGTCTACTAATCGCACGGTTTTGCGGTGTGGTCGCAAAACACTGGCACTAAACTTATTACAGTGAACAGAGACGTCAATGAACGAACGGACAGATCATAACTTTGCGAAAATAAAAAAAGTAAATTTCTCCCTCGAGGGAAGACTTGAACCAAGTACCTGTCGTTCCGCAGCTGCTTATGCTAACCACGGGACCACGGCGCTCCCGAGCTCACACTCTCCTTGATGTTGCCTATCTTGGGCATGGACTACTCAGTTTGTATATTTTGCTTATTTTTTTCATAGTTCTACACAACTTCTTCTTGTTTTTTCGATTGATCTATGTTCAGTTTTTCAAGGCCTATCCACTGAGCCAACTTATAACTAAATCCGAGGGGGGTGTGATGGGGAGGTTCCCTTGTGAGCACTATGGTACTCAACATCTGAGGTCATCAGTCCCCTAGAACTTAGAACTACTTAAACCTCACTAACCTAAAAACATCACACACATCCATGCCCGAGGCAGGATTCGAACCTGCGACCGTAGTGATCGCGCGGATCCAGACTGAAGCGCCTAGAACCACTCGGCCACACAGGCCGGCGTTCAATAATGCTTTGCATGCAGCCACAGGACGTCGTGTTACGACTCAAACTGTGCACAGTAGGCTGCATGATGCGCAATTTCACTCCCGACGTCCATGGTGAGGTCCATCTTTGCAACTACGACACCATGCAGCGCGGTACAGATTGGCCCAACAACATGCCGAATGGACCGCTCACGACTGGCATCACGTTCTCTTCACCGACTAGTGTCGCATATGCTTTCAAACACACAATCGTCGGAGATGTGTTTGGAGGCAACCCAGTCAGGCTGAACGCCTTAGACACACTGTCCAGTGAGTGCAGCAAGGTGGAGGTTTCTTGCTGTTTTGGGGTAGCTTTATGTTGGGCCGACGTACGCCGCTGGTGGTCATGGAAGGCGCCGTAACGGCTGTTTGATACGTGAATGGCAGGCATCCTCTGACCGATACTGCAACCATGTCAGCAACATATTGGCGAGGCATTCGTCGTCATGGACGACAATTCGCGATCCCCTCGTGCACACCTGTGTATGATACCTTCACGATAACGACAGCGCTCAACTAGAGGGACGAGCACGTTGTCCAGACATAAACCCTATCGCACATGTATGGGACGGATTGAAAAAGGCTGTTTATGGACGACATGATCCACCACTCGCCGTTGAGGAGTGTGTTTGGACCAACAGTACTTTGATGAACTTGTGGATGGTTTGCCGTGACGAATACAGGCATGCATCAGTGCAAGAGGTCGGTGTGTACAGCAGTCTGGACCACCACCTCTGAAGGTTTCGCTGAATGGTGGTACAACAACATGCAATGCGTGGCTTTCATGAGCAATAAAAATTGCGGGAATGATGTTTATGTAGATTTCTATTCCAATTTTCCGTACAGGTTCCGGAACTCTCAGAACGTAGGTGATGGAAAACTTTTTTTATGTGTGTATTTAACCAACAGCATTATCTATTACAGGTGTTTTAAATGTTTAGGGCACTGTTGGTACGAACACTTTATTTTGTTTAAGTTATCACATTTAATTGTTGTTAAATATTTAGTGCATTGTTGGCACCAGGGAACATCAGAGATGGATATATGTACACGGTGTTAGTTTTGAGATAGTTAAATATCTCGAAAACCATGCATTCTAAAAAAAAGAAAAAAAAACTAGGTGAAAAGTTAATATCAGTATAGGTGCAAATGTAAAAGTTTGTGTTCTAACGTTTGATATTTGTGTTCGAAATTTAACTTAGTGTTGAAATTAGATTGTACAGTACAATATGGTTAGCCGTTTCAATATCTGGTTACAAACTACATTTAGCGTGATCCAGAAACAATGACGTAGATGCAGCAGCTTTCTGTTCTCATCGGGATACTTTCCTCTCACTCTTGGAGTGAGTGTCCTTGCGTCTCAGGACCGGAGTGCCCCTTTGCAGGAGCTGTCGCTATCACTTCACGGACGTTTTACATTACTACAGTGACTGTGGTTTTTACTCCGCGTAGTGGTCAATGCGAGAGTTGTGGCGTTTCGATAGAAAAACGCCCTAAAATCAGTCACCCTGGTGACGGGGTTCCAGGGCGGCCACAGATGTCAAGCATTCTGATGACTTGGGGACTCATCACAAATCCCGTAGAGAACAAAAAACTGCAGCTTATTTGCCAGTGATGTGTCTAGCCAAATTATTTTTTGTACTGTATAATCACATTTGCAATATTCAAATAAAGTTTTAACGTGTCAACCATTAGAAGAGAAAGGTTTACATTTATATCGCAAACGATTTGCAAATTCAAATGCGGTGATCCTTAAATGTGAAAACAGGCACACAGGTATTTGTCGATTACAGCGCCACCTACCACGAATTAGAAATAATTGTTTCAGTGTGTCATGTACAGTTCTGCCACTGGGCACAAGAGAAATTACGGGACGATGCCAGATTTTTTGCACGCTTTCTATTTAGCAACGAAGCGTCATTCACCAACAGCGGTAACGTAAACCGGCATAATGTGCACTACTGGGTAACGGAAAATCCACGATGGCTGCGACAAGTGGAACATCAGCGACCTTGGCGGGTTAATGTATTGTGCGGCATTATGGGAGGAAGGATAATTGGCCCCCATTTTATCGATGGCAATCTAAATGGTTCAATGTATGCTGATTTCCTATGTGATGTTCTACCGATATTACTACAAGATGTTTCCCTGCATGACAGAATGGCGATGTACTTCCAACATGATGGATGTCCGGCACATAGCTCGCGTGCGGTTGAAGCGGTACTGAATAGCATATTTCATGACAGGTGGATTGGTCGTCGAAGCACCATGGCCCGCACGTTCACCGGATCTGACGTCCCCGGATTTCTTTCTCTGGGGAATATTTTTTTACGCACTACGCGAATATGTAATAAAAAATGGGGGTTCCTATTTAAAAAAAACGCAGTTGAAATCCGTTTGACCTATGGCAGCGCCATCTAGCGGGCCAACCATAGCGCCATCTGGTTTCCCCCTTGACGCTAGACGAGTTTCGTTCTTTGTAGTTTTTTCGTTTGACGCTTATTTCATGAGATATTTGGCCCGGTCACGATCAATGGACCACCCTGTATATACGAGGTCATTCAGCTGCCTCATCCTTTCGGTTTCATGCAACCTGCAACGCCTTCAAAAATCACGCATTTGCAAACTATTAGTCCTACAGAAAAAATGAATAGGACCTTTTGGTAAAAAATTCAACTGACACTAATTGCATCTGGCATGTCCGAAGGATCATTGCATCGTACTTCTTAATAACACAGACACTATTTCGTATTTCTTTGCCATTACCAGCCTCTCGACTCTCAATAAACATGTCTTTCGCGAATAGGAATATAGCTAACATAAAAGTGCAAGTTATGACACGTGGACGATAACGTATTGACATGAGTGGTGCACGGATATCTGAAGCAGATAAGGTGACCGCTAGCGTAAAGCGGGAAATCCGGGTTCGGTTACCGGTTAGGCACCAATTTTAGTCATGTCTATATGCAGTCGATGGTGGTTCATATTCGCAGTTGCGAATACATTTCCTGGACTGTAATTCAGTTCTTGCAGTGTAATGTAATTTTCTGATTTTATTTGTTATTTTTATTTGTTACATGTCCACCTTTAAGACCAGCAAGCTCCACAAAGAAAATGAAGTTATATATACATATAACTTACGTTTTCATATTCTACGTTGCAAAGCAGCATCCAGGACGAACTCTCTCCGCTCTTACCACTTCACAAACCAGGTTGGCAGAAGAGACTCGCAGATACCGAATGACTACTGCTCCGTAAAATACCGATTTACAAGAATCTGGCGGAGCAGTCGACTTGCCGAGCATGAGCTGGTGGAAGAGACTTTCGCAGTCATTGTGGCAAGCAGGCAGGTCCAGCACCAGGTAAACAATGTGACCAATGGACGCTGGAAGTTCGTCAGGTACACACAGGCGTGACTAAAGAGACTGCAGACGTCAACGAAAGATAAGATTGAAACAGCGGTACACGTGTGAAACCTGGTAGCCAAGGAAGGCAGGTTTCGATTACGGGCCGCTGTGGCCGAGAGGTTCTAGGTGCTTCAGTCCGGAACGGCGCTGCTGCTACGGTCGCAGGTTCGAATCCTGCCTTGGGCACGGATGTGTGTGATGTTCTTAGGTTACTTAGGTTTAAGTAGTTCTAAGTCTACGGGGCTGATGACCTCAGATGTTAAGTTCCATAGTGCTTAGAGCCATTTGAACCATTCAGTTCCGATTGTGGACGGCACCGTAATCATTTACTATCGGTTCCCTTTTGCAGCTACGCATATTTATTTTAAACGGTAATTCCAGACTCAGCAATAAATAAAGATATTACACATTATTAATGAAGGAATAAACAAATGTGTAATTAATACTGCTTTCAGTGCGTTACAATTTACCAAATGAGCATAAAATACAGACACAGCTAATAACGTTTTTAAAACAAGCCAATGTGATCCCAAACAGAACTAAGGCCAGTAACCACAGTCACAGCTGAAGGCCTTTAACACCAAGAAAGTCAATTATAAAGAAATGTGTAACAAACATACTGTAAAACAGCCAGAGGTTAATTTAAAAAGACAGGGAACTGATCACCAAATGGGTGACACAAAATGGTGGTAAACTTGGTGGCACAACCATTTAACCTGCTGTAACGCCAAGAATGGCAATTATATAAAAAATTTAAAAAACAAACAGTAAAACAGAAAATACAACTGCAAAGGTTAATTTAAAAGGACAAGCAACTGATCAACAAACAGGTGAGACAAAATGATGGTAAAGTTGGTAGCACAATCATCTAAACCTGCTGTAACGTCAAGAATGGCAATTACATAAAAAAATTAGAAACATACAATAAACCAGCAAATACAATAATAAAACACAAGAGCCAGTCACAGACGGTGCACCAGGAATCGACCTCGACCTCTGAGTAGGTCCGGCTAAAACACTTTCGCGAGCGATGAGACAGGCAGCCAAGAGTTGCATTCACGTCACAAGATGGTAACTCAGACTAGTGGCAGTCTAACGAATGACCAATGATAATCTTGCTGACGCTACCTGACGTCCAGTAAACCAAATGCAAAGATGTAAAAGTGCGCCAAAGCCGGAACCGGCGGTCTGGACTCCGCAACCAGAATACTGTGCTTAGAGTGCCTGGAACGAGAAAGGAATCACTACCACCAGAGTACAAGAATCGCCAACCAACCTACAGTCAAAAAAGCTGTCAAAACTACACGCCTCACCAGACAGCAGCGGCAAGGCGAGGAAACGTACACTGCCGTTTCATACACTATCCCCCAGGGTGGGTAACTGGGGAGTTAGCGTCCACGAGGCAGGAGAAACACCGCTGGTTGAACATAACAAATAGCAACAAGCTGAACGCAATAAATAGTAATTAGAACTCCAGAAAGGCTAATCAGATCCGCCTTCCCCAAGCACTCCACTCGCTGCTCTTTGCCTCAGCAACACTACGAGCAGCAACACGAACCCAAGTCACTGGAGAATCGCAGGATCTCTCAATGGTGGAAGGTTTCTCTACTTGAATCCAATTGCACTCAACTTAAAGCTTGAAGGATCCGGGTTAAGACGAGGTCGCGCACCCTCGTGACCACAGGCCTTCGATCCGGCAGTCGATGCTCGCCGCCAGCGGTCCCGGCGTGTTCTCTCACTGCGTGGACCTCGTTCCTCCTGAGTCCCCCTACCGAACTGCCCACTGACACGACCCACAAGGACAACCACGTCGCCCAAAAGATAGTGCTACAGCCGCTGCTGCCACTAGCAGACAGGCAAACCAAGTGGCGCCAGTCAACACGAGAAGAAGACAAACAAGCGTAACCATGTCAACTATAGTCCGTGAGACGAGTGATTGGTACTGACAGTTCCGGCGGGCAGACGGCGCTGTTGCCGAACGTGGCTCACAGCACGCGGCGCGCTGTCTGCTACACGTATTCTCTAGCAGCAGAAATAAAAGCGAGACAAAATACAAGTCGTATTGGTACGCGTGAATTTATTTAAAGTTGATGCTTGAAATATATTAACTCGAAAACTGATAAGAGCTATTTAGTATAAGTATCTAAGATTCTGAAACATAATAAAGTTATTTGTTAAACTTCACAACTGAAATGGAAACTATTTTCACAAGTTGTTGAACATTAGCAGTTTTGGTTTCCATTGTTAAGTATTAGCATTATAAATTTGTTCTACTACAAGCTACAGAATAATTGGTCAGTGTATTAAGAGTTATAATCTGAAGAAGGTACTCACAATATGATGATCTGGTTGTAGATCGATAGCAAACTCCCTCCTTACATTCCTGAATACGTTGTAGTTACTGTAATGGAAAAACACCACTCACATCACTGTCAGAATCTGATTTGACATTGTCTTCCTCAGCACTACTCGAACTATCACTGCTCTCTCCCAGATGTATAATTAAATTTTCGATGCATTCTTCCACAACCCCTTCGGTTTTGGCCGCCTCTCTGATGGCACTTGTAGTGCTGTTTACAATTTTAGCCCACGTCTCGTTTGTCACTTTATTGATAGCTGCTGGAAGGAGAGTTTCCACTTCAGAGATCGTGAATTTTTTATTGTTTGCAGCAATGTAATTTTTTATCTGCGCCCACACTCCTTCAATTGCATTGAAGTGACGTATGGAGGAAGCCGAACGATTTCATGCCCGTGCCTTTTAGCAATCTCGTCAATTACATATGTTGGAAATTGGGGTTTCTTTTGTGCCACAGTTTCGAGCAGTTCCGCCTTCCTTAAATCTTCTCTGAAATCTACTTTTCGCCGTTTCAACCACTGAATGATATCGTCTTTTTTTGTTGCCAAGGTTGGTGCCTTATCGTGAACAACGGAATGATAAGGCGCATTGCACATAACAATCATTGATGGACTTGTCAGATTCGTCATAAGCCATGTCTCGAACCATTCTTGAAATACTACACTGTTCATTTCTTCATCGTAATCTCCCGTCTTTTTTGACCGAAACATTTTCAAGCAGTTTGGCACAAAACCTTTCGATGTTCCCGCATGTAAGACAATAATACGCCCTCCTTTGCCAACAGCCACTGCCATTGTCCCCTCGGGCGTTCCATCATTCCAGCCTCTACGTAAAGAATGGCTGGCATTGACCCAAGTTTCATCTAACCACACTATACTTTCGAATTCCACACCCATGATCCTGCGCAGAAATCTGCACCGCCATGCAACTACATCTGTCCTTTCCATTAATATTTTGCGTCCGTTAAACAGTGAATAGCTGAAGCCTATGTCTTTCAACACTGTACGCAATGATAATTTGCTCCCTTTAAAGTGATCGCCTTTCTGAAGCGACACCTGTAATTTAGATAGAGTGGGATGTTCCCTTCTCTTATAATAGCTGTATATATGACGACGAATAGCGTCTTTCTGAAAATCGTCCAAAGCTGTCACCTGCTTATTTCTCGGTCGCTTCTTTCCTGGTATGTGCAGCTTTGTTGTGCCACTCTCGTCACAATCTACACTATACTGTTCTTTCCCTATCTTTACAACAGTGTTCTTACTTATTTTCAATGCTGCTACAGTTCTCTTCACAACCTGAACAACAGGAATTAAGGGCCCACCTTTGTCCTTTTCTTTCTCAAAGTAATCCCTCACAGAGCACACGAATTCACGGGCCTGGGTGTGTAGCACACTTTTCTTCCTCCGTTCCACTTCTTGTGTTGGGCTCGTACTACCCGCCGCACTAGACATTGTTTACAACGAAACATAAACAAAGAAACACTAAAAACAACAAAAACGAAATAAACTGCGAATTCAACTTCAGACAAACGACGAACGACCGCACCGCCTGCACGCGAGACACTGGTAAGTTTCACAAGCGCGCGCGACCGGGTTTCAGAGCGGCAACGTGGCCCTTGCTACCCGCTCAAAGTCAGGCCGTCATTGGCTGCCTGCCTGCGGTCGCTAGGCAACGGAAAGACGCTACCGAGCTGTCAATACCAAAGACTCGTCTCCCAGACTATAAACGATACGATCTGGCCTTCAACAGAGGACGGAAACCTACAAAGAGCACCAAAGCGAGCCGCAGCACGGCTCAACGTGCACTGTACAAACATTACACAAAAAAACCAAATACACCATAAAAATCACAACAATGGAACAAGTGCGTTGCATGAGTCTATAATTATTAAGAACTATAAAACTGTTGTAATTCTGAATGTTACATGGAAAATTAGGAATGAATAACAGTTAGACCTCTGGAGTGATCACGTCATGTAAGGTATCAAATGGAAGCAGACTACATTAGAAAACTTCTGAATAGGTAAATTTCAAATCATGCATGTATATCAGACATAAAGACGATTTTATAAAATTCAGATAGGCACAAGTGTCACAGTCATAAATCAACCACAAGCTGCACGTAGTAAGAAGGAGCATGAGTTATCTAGTTCCTGGCCCTTTCATCCCCAGTAACGACTACCTAGATTTCGCTGTTAGATGTATTTTAAATGATTATGCATGTAAACGGCCATTAATGAAAATCGTTTCGATGATCCAAACAGCTTCATTTTGCAATCTTATTAAACTGCCATGGAAATGTGAAAAAAAACTAAAACATTTGCATGAGGGAACATGTATCCAGACAGCAGAAGGATGCACTTTCTCCAAGCTTGCAATATGTATTTTTTTATTTTATTTTAACGTAACTATTTCACATCGTAACAACGAAGGTAAGGACGCTAAGAACTTTAAAAATAAATTACGTACTACTGTATTGGTTTTGTAATGAGAGGTCGCAAAGTGGTCGTAATAATTGCGCTTTTTTGTGCTATATAAAGGGGTAAGTGCCTTAATTTTTTGTGGTGATCATTGTTTCAGTGTTTAATATATATTCAGTAGTTTGTGACAAAACAGAAAGTATTTAAAATCCAGCGGCGAGGAACACATGGACTTAGGTCTTTAGTGTGTCTTTTTCAGTCCTTCGTCTGGGATGCTTCCGTCTTTAGCAAGTGGTTTAGTGTCGACACGTGTACCTGGAACGGTTAGGAACCTGGGCAGCGAAGAAGTCACGCTAGTAAAATACTTTAACTTTCTTCGGGTGCCGCTCTTTGGCAAGAATAATTTTGGTGAGTGGACGCTCATATTTTTTAGAATGAAAAACAGCATTTTGTTTAAGGAAACGGTGATTGTTTTGTAATAATTTTTGTTTATTTGTTGACTCATCACTTTTTGTTAAACATTCGTAACCAGCCTGAACCGCAGTGGCCATCTTCTGACGGTAAGACGGGCATTTGGTAAGCAAATATTCATACGCTGGGTGTCAATATGTTTCCTACTGCCACTTTGTTAAGAACTGGTGGTGATGGTTAGTGTTTAACGTCCCGTCGACAACGAGGTCATTAGAGACGGAGCGCAAGCTCGGGTTAGGGAAGGATTGGGAAGGAAATCGGCCGTGCCCTTTCAAAGGAACCATCCCGGCATTTGCCTGAAACGATTTAGGGAAATCACGGAAAACCTAAATCAGGATGGCTGGAGACAGGATTGAACCGTCGTCCTCCCGAATGCGAGTCCAGTGTGTTAAGAACTACTTAACTGTCTAAATTATAATGCTCCACGCTTTTGAGCCCCTCTGATTTATCATACTGCAATTCTGAAAAGATATACTGATATCTTTTACCCACCCAGCGATACTTCGCTTTTGAAAACAGTGTAATTATTTATTAACTTATTAATTTTACAAGTGCTGGCGCACTTTCCTATCTTTCATTTCGAGTATCTGCAAATAGAATTATCGTATCGAGAAGCCGTTATCACCAGGAATTTTTTTTCTGCATCTCAATAACGCAGCGCACTTACTTCTAATATAGCTTATCGGTAACCTACGTTGTCATTGTCTCCCGTATTCCAGCAAACTGTCGGTATTTAGGTCGAAAGCCATTATTCATGCTGACGCCCACCGGATTTTCCGGTAGGCCACTATTGCTGTGCTACTGGACACCTGCTCTCAACCTTCGCCGCCGCTTGCGCTTCTGTTGCGGTCCGAGTGCGTCTTTCCACCACGCAAAAATTCTGCTGCATGTCGAGCCGAGGGCTCTGGTAGAACGCACCTACGATCCGTCAAACATAACTCTCTGCATACAACGCTACTGCAAAGATTAGTGGTACAACTGTTAGTGTTGATGGCATTGTGCGAATGGCTGAAATACCTAAACAAGACCGTGTCAGATTCTGCTGCTGGTGATTAAGGACATAAAGAGACGAAACATCTAAGATCATCAGTCTGCTATTAATCCCCTGAGACGCAGCAGCCCATTTTCCATATGTTTCGAAGCTAATTGGGATCACTTGATTAGCTGTAATGTCATTAGGCAGGACCCACATACGTAATTTCGCTTTTCGAGCTCACCAGTGTGATTTTCAACTACTTAATGCCGACGAATTCGCTAGTAGTACGTCCTCACATTACTGGGAACAAATATAGCCGATTCGTTTAGTTGCAATTAGCATTATTCGTTTACAAAAAATTGGATAACAAAAAAGCATTAAATGTACAATATATTAAAATGTTAGAAACCTGCACAACCCTGGTTCTCATAATATCATCTTGCTAAACTGAGAATGTAAACAAAGTTTTCATTTACGCTACTGGAATATGTATTGAAATTCTGTCAACACCAAAAAATTATGTAGTCGTATTTGAAGCAGGAAACATACCAGCAATACTCGGGATAATGTAGTTTCAGGACAATTAACAAACGTGTAATCAGTATTCTTTATCTGAATCATTTCACTAATTTTTCCATGAAAACGACAGATATGTACTTGAATTTTGTATCCTATTTCATGTATTTCAGTTGTAACACCGGATGATCAGATCTTCTGTAATTTAGGCACATTCTCTGATTGTAATTGACGAAATTACTATACATAACAATGTTTTGGTTGTCAGCGAATGTACACTCCTGGAAATTGAAATAAGAACACCGTGAATTCATTGTCCCAGGAAGGGGAAACTTTATTGACACATTCCTGGGGTCAGATACATCACATGATCACACTGACAGAACCACAGGCACATAGACACAGGCAACAGAGCATGCGAATGTCGGCACTAGTACAGTGTATATCCACCTTTCGCAGCAATGCAGGCTGCTATTCTCCCATGGAGACGATCGTAGAGATGCTGGATGTAGTCCTGTGGAACGGCTTGCCATGCCATTTCCACCTGGCGCCTCAGTTGGACTAGCGTTCGTGCTGGACGTGCAGACCGCGTGAGACGACGCTTCATCCAGTCCCAAACATGCTCAATGGGGGACAGATCCGGGGATCTTGCTGGCCAGGGTAGTTGACTTACACCTTCTAGAGCACGTTGGGTGGCACGGGATACATGCGGACGTGCATTGTCCTGTTGGAACAGCAAGTTCCCTTGCCGGTCTAGGAATGGTAGAACGATGGGTTCGATGACGGTTTGGATGTACCGTGCACTATTCAGTGTCCCCTCGACGATCACCAGTGGTGTACGGCCAGTGTAGGAGACCGCTCCCCACACCATGACGCCGGGTGTTGGCCCTGTGTGCCTCGGTCGTATGCAGTCCTGATTGTGCCGCTCACCTGCACGGCGCCAAAGACGCATACGATCATCATTGGCACCAAGGCAGAAGCGACTCTCATCGCTGAAGACGACACGTCTCCATTCGTCCCTCCATTCACGCCTGTCGCGACACCACTGGAGGCGGGCTGCACGATGTTGGGGCGTGAGCGGAAGACGGCCTAACGGTGTGCGGGACCGTAGCCCAGCTTCATGGAGACGGTTGCGAATGGTCCTCGCCGATACCCCAGGAGCAACAGTGTCCCTAATTTGCTGGGAAGTGGCGGTGCGGTCCCCTACGGCACTGCGTAGGATCCTACGGTCTTGGCGTGCATCCGTGCGTCGCTGCGGTCCGGTCCCAGGTCGACGGGCACGTGCACCTTCCGCCGACCACTGACGACAACATCGATGTACTGTGGAGACCTCACGCCCCACGTGTTGAGCAATTCGGCGGTACGTCCACCCGGCCTCCCGCATGCCCACTATACGCCCTCGGTCAAAGTCCGTCAACTGCACATACGGTTCACGTCCACGCTGTCGCGGCATGCTACCAGTGTTAAAGACTGCGATGGAGCTCCGTATGCCACGGCAAACTGGCTGACACTGACGGCGGCGGTGCACAAATGCTGCGCAGCTAGCGCCATTCGACGGCCAACACCGCGGTTCCTGGTGTGTCCGCTGTGCCGTGCGTGTGATCATTGCTTGTACAGCCCTCTCGCAGTGTCCGGAGCAAGTATGGTGGGTCTGACACACCGGTGTCAATGTGTTCTTTTTTCCATTTCCAGGAGTGTATATAAGTCCCGCGAGAAATGGCACGAGTGGGCCAGTACAATGTGAGATTTTGAGCTTCACTTTGTGGCATAACATCGACTCTAGTAATAAACAACATTCAGACTCCTAAATCCGAGTACACCTGAACCACGGTGTTCTCTAGCCATTGTCGCTTAAGAACTTTTTTAAAAAAATTGAGCTACACGTGTCCAGCTTCAAGAACTTGTATTTTAGCTGCCTTCTTCAAGAGTGATATGCGTAAAGACTTTTACTTTGATTTTTTTTTCGACAATTATTATCCCCAGCAAGGCGGTTACACTGCACCACCCAGGACTGAATCTGTGTACCCAACCTGTCTGCGTGTAGTTTGAGTACCGTGTGTAAGTGTGGGATCATGTGAATGTCTACATTACGTGTGTCTGAGCTACTAAGGCAGGACGTCGGTACAAGCCCGATATTCACGTAGTGGTATGTGGGAAAGCGCCTAAAAGCCGCATCCAGGGTGGCTGTCTCACCAGCCATCGTCCTTAGACAGCCGAGCGGATTCTATCCGAGTAAGGCTCGCATTCCCGAATCCAGGATGCGGCGTGTTAACTCATGTGGCTAAGCGGGTAGGTCTCAGATTCTGCATAGAATTTTCAGCTGGATTAACCCCTGTTCCAACCATAATACAGCCATACATCAAAACAACCAGGTAGATGCGGTATTCCATGAGTTTCGGAAAGCATTTCACTTAATACCACAGCATTACTTCTTAAGGAAACCACGATCATAAATTGTATCAGATGAAACTTGTGACTAGGTTGTGAATTTTTTGATACAGAGGATTTGGCATATTATCTTGAATTAACTGACATCGACATATGTAGAAGTAACTTTATTAATGGCAACCTCTGATTTTTCGGATATTCACGTAGTGGTATGTGGGAAAGCGCCTAAAAGCCGCATCCAGGGTGGCTGTCTCGCCAGCCATCGTCCTTAGACAGCCGAGCGGATTCTATCCGAGTAAGGCTCGCATTCCCGACTCCAGGATGCGGCGTGTTAACTCATGTGGCTAAGCGGGTAGGTCTCAGATTCTGCATAGAATTTTCAGCTGGATTAACCCCTGTTCCAACCATAATACAGCCATACATCAAAACAACCAGGTAGATGCGGTATTCCATGAGTTTCGGAAAGCATTTCACTTAATACCACAGCATTACTTCTTAAGGAAACCACGATCATAAATTGTATCAGATGAAACTTGTGACTAGGTTGTGAATTTTTTGATACAGAGGATTTGGCATATTATCTTGAATTAACTGACATCGACATATGTAGAAGTAACTTTATTAATGGCAACCTCTGATTTTTCGGAGTTGACACAGTTGCTGATAATCAATTGCTATCTGAAAAATGCTGCACCGATATATAATATCTTCTATACTACTATATGCAGACTAGTCGTTGTTTAGCGTTACTGCGAAAATCTCTAAAAATACTTGATCGATATAGTTCAAATTTTTCCGCGATACTCTAATATGCGTTCGGGTGGACACAGGATGCATGTTTTTAATATCTATAGTTTTTAAATATATATGTAGTCTATACTATTGTGTGAAGACAAGTCTCTGTTTTGACCGATTTACTGCAGATTTGTATGCGACAGTCTAATGATCATTCGAACAGACATAGGCATCCAGATTTGTTTATAAACAGGAAAAGGGGAAAGGCCGGTACCATGTATTTAGAAAAGTTCCTAGTCAGTTTACTTCAGGTTTTTACATGATAGTTCGATGAACAATCTAATGGACATAAGCTATATAGATTTTAAAATATAGAGTATATAAATATATATTTAATACTCAAAGGGAAAAGTTGTTTACCAACAACGTCGAACATTTTTAGCTGAAACTTTTACACAATACTGTAATGATCATTTGGATGGACATGGGGTACATGTTTTGTAATATATGTACATATTTGTAATGCATAAAGGGGAGACATTGTTAACAAAAATTTTCAAAAGTCCTTCGCTGAGTTACTTCAAATTTTTACACGTTGTTCTAATGAACAATCTACAGAAACAGGCTATATTTTTGATACCTACCATATATAAATATATATGTAATATATAAAGGGTAAAGCTGTTACCAAGAATGTAGAAATGCTCCTAACCGATTTGTTTCAGATTTTTAGACCCTACTCTAGTGAACATTCACAGACAGACATAGGCTAGTTGCTTGTTAAATATGTAGATATAATTGTAATCTATAAAGAGGAAACATGCCTACAAAAATTTTCAAAACTTTCTTGACCGTTTTTTTTTTCAGATTTTTAAACAGTACCCTAATAAACATTCAGACGGAGAAAGTGCATATACAGTTTTTAAACAACAATGTACAGGTTTTCTGTTGAAACCGAATGTGAGAAAGAAAATGCTGTGCTGTACTCTGCTGTGAAAACGTGCCGTTTTGCTTTCTTTCTCGCAGTCACACTTATGTTCCTCCTATACTTATTATTTCTTATTATATGTATTTGATAACAATGCAATGTCTTACTTTGACTTCTTCGCCGCAGTAAACGCCGAAGTTGTCTTTGTGGCTTATCGCCTAGTGATGGGAATACTACCTCGTTTTACGAATTTGCAATAACAATAAATGAGACACAATCAGATGCGAGGGAAGAGAAGATGGGCAGAGAGTGGGACGGAATGGACAGGGAGGAAGAGAGATGGAGAGAGACAGACGTCGGAGGAGTTGGAGAGAGAGAGGTGGAGGAGAGAACTACACACACACACACACACAGAGAGAGAGAGAGAGAGAGAGAGAGAGAAGGGTGAGGGGTGGGGGGGGGGAGGGGAGGACGGGATGGACGATGGACAAACAGCAGGTGAGGATCAGATGGAAAGAGAGAGAGGAGAAAACAGATTAGGGTGTACATCCAAGTCCCATACTTATACAACAATTATGAAGCGTTGCCGGGTTCTCTAATAAATATATAATTTAGTATTTACTACTCGTGTTACTGTTTTGTTTCACCAAGTGTGACAAGTAACCGCCGACGACTTTTGGTTATGATCGTCTACCGCACACCTCTAGTGTCTGAAAACGCCCGTTATATTGTGTGATACCAGGGGTGAGCTTATGCCATGCAATGTTTTGGGTATCTGCCATGCGGTCTGCCAATGGACTCATATCTTTCTTGGAGGGCTGTAACAATTGATAGGAATATGGAATGGAATATGAATAGGAAGATAGAGAGTGTTACTGTGAACAGTTCAGTGATAGGATTATTATTATCAGAATCGACAGCAAACCAACATCGACAATGGTAGCTGAAGTCTATGCATGCCGACGCCGGAAGCTGAAGAGATAGAGAACGTATATGAAGATACTGAAAAGGTAATACAGTACGTAAAGAGAGATGAAAATCTAATAGTCTAGAATGCAGTTGTAAGGGAAGTAGTAGAAGAAAAGATTACAGGAGAATATGGGCTTGGGACAAGGAATGAGTAATTGAATTCTGTAATAAATTTCAGCTGGTAATAGCGAATACCCTGTTCAAGAATCACAAGAGGAGGAGGTATACTTGGAAAACGCCGGGTGATACGGGAAGATTTCAGTTAGACTACATCATGGTCAGACAGAATTTCCGAATTCAGGTACTGCATTCTAAGGCGTACCCAGGAGCAGACATACGCTTAGATCAAAATATAGTAGTGATGAAGAGTAGGCTGCTTTAGGAAAGGTAAAGGCACCAGAGAGGCAATTCTGACGTTGCGGTTGATAATGGAAGCAAGACTAAAAAAAGTCAAGACACGTTCATTGGATTCGTCGACCTGGAAAAATCTTTCGACAGTGTAAAATTGTGCAAGATGTTCGAAATTCTGAGAGAAATAGGGGTAAGCCATAGGGAAAGACGGGTAATATACAATATGTACAAGAATCAATAGAAAATTGTTCATGTGTGTTTACTAATTATCTAGCATAATAATCCTATCCAGTTACATTCCATCAACGACCCCATGTCTAGGTCGCAAGTAACGGGGTTACTCGCGAAGTCCTAAGGAGAATCTTTAGTTAACTTTTTCGTGAATGCCGAGACGCAGATCAACATTCTCACAAACATTTCGTCCACCTCGAAAGTCTTTCACACAACCATATAGTGGACTAGGAAAACTCTCTCTCTCTTGTAATCGAGAGAAAAGAGTCGGCTTTCGAAGACTGTGTGAAAGCCCTCGCAACGTCTCTCAGTTCAGAAGTATGTGCACGTGAGTGCACAAGCTCGACTGTATTTTCACTGAAATTGTTAGTATATTACTACCCCGTATAACGAATCGGTATTGCTAGAAGACAGTTGAATATAAATGATGTAGCTTGCATAGAGTCTTCGTCTTTTCTGTTTTGAGCTACAACCGATCTGCTTGCGGGCAGCGGCGTACCTTACGATTTCCTAACGCCTGCTATGGATGGTCACGAAACATCATAAGTTGAACGTGCAACGCTACTGAAACATTTAAGAAGTGAGACCCATCTGGCATCTTTCGTTGCAAAAGGCGTCATGGGAGGTTCCGTTTCAATCTGCTGCGACGAAATCATCACCTATGTTTAACATCAGCCTATTCTTTCGATCCACCTTAAAATTACCCCAAAATCAAAATTTATTGTAGTAAGTCCTTTATTTTGTATAGTATTTCATTGGCTATACGATCTTATTAAACGGCCGGCAGAACGGTTTGTAGTTCTTTTCTTGAAGCGACGTATCACGAGCTATGAGCGGCCCCCTGGCGGCTGTGCTCCTCTTGTCAACGCTTGCCTATTCCGAATACTGTCGGCTGCACCAACAAAGGTTGCTGGTTTATTTACTTCTCTCCGACGTTTTGTCGGTTTTACTTCTTTTCATTACTTACTTTATCTTTTTTGTGTAATTTTATTAGCTACTTAACCTAGTGTATTTTTACTGTATCTAAGGTCAAAACCACAGTTTTTTGGCATCATGTATTGTCATTTACCCATTTCTTTTTAATAATGTAATTTAATTTACAATTTTAATGTATTTCATTTTATCATTACTTCCTGAAAAGTATTTTATCTTACTGAACATTTCTAATAAATTGTTTAATTACATATGTGTACAGTAGCGTCTGAAACAGGTTTTTTGTATCCAGAATGAGATTTTCACTCTGCAGCGGAGTGTGCACTGATATGAAACTTCCTGACAGATTAAAACTGTGTGCCCGACCTAGATTCGAACTCGGGACCTTTGCCTTTCGCGGGCAAGTGCTCTACCATCTGAGCTACCGAAGCACGACTCACGCCCGGTACTCACAGCTTTACTTCTGCCAGCATCTCGTCTTCTACCTTCCAAACTTGCCCGCGAAAGGCAAAGGTCCCGAGTTCGAGTCTCGGTCGGGCACACAGTTTTAGTCTGCCAGGAAGTTTCATATCAGCGCACATTCCGCTGCAGAGTGAAAATCTCATTCTGGAAACATCCCCCAGGCTGTGGCTAAGCCACGTCTCCGCAGTATTCTTTCTTTCAGGAGTGCTAGTTCTGCAAGGTTCGCAGGAGAGTTTCTGTAAAGTTTGGAAGGTAGGAGACGAGATACTGGCAGCAGTAAAGTTTTGAGTAGCGTGCGTGAGTCGTGCTTCGGTAGCTCAGATGGTAGAGCACTTGCCCGCGAAAAGCAAAGGTGTCTCGGGCACACAGTTTTAATCTGCCAGGAAGTTTCATGTTTTTTGTAACTTCCGCGTGCCACACCGAGACTGGAACTCTGGAGCTTTGCCTGTTGCGGTCAAGTGCTCTCCCTTCCTCACAGTTTTACTTCCGCCAGTACATCATACCTTCCAAACTTCACACAGGACTTCCACACCTGGAAGAAACTTTATTGCGGAGACATGGCTTAGTCCTACAAGTTTCGCAGGAGAACTTCCGTGAAGACGGGAAGGTAGGAGATGAGGTGCTGCAGGAAGTAACGCTGTGAAGACGTGTCCTGTGTCGTGTTTGGGTAGCTCAGAGGGGAGAGCACTTACCCGCGAAAGGCAAAGGTTCCAAGCTAGATTGTCGGTCATGCACACAATTTTCATACGCCTGTAGGCTTCAGAAATAAGTTGCTTATGCATATTTTCAGTGTATCAATACATGTGCTATCAATGTTAATGTTCCACTGCATGATACCCCATATATGAGTACCTCATTACTAACATCTTCGCTCCAGGATTGTGTGGATTAATTGGTTCCTACAGACTAGAGAGGTACCCAGGCAGACGAATTAACTTAAACCCCTTTGAGTAAATTAAATAAAAAAAAAAACTACTTAACCTATAAATTCAAATCTCATTGTGGATTTTTAAAATCAGAGTATCCTTTTTGTCTATGATAAAGACCTAATATATTAGCAGCATGTGTAATAAAAACGTTTCTCACCCATTTTTTGAAACTCTTGTAATATTAACCACATGCGATCACGCACTTTCTCACAGTCACTCTTTGCTTATGTAGAAAGAAAAATACTTTTACATATAGAAAAATTATCCACTCATTCGTTTCTCTGTCATGCTTTGGTACACATATGACATACACTGAAGAGCCAAAGAAACTGGTATACCCACCTCATATCGTGTAGATTCTCCGCGTGCAGGCAGAAGTGCCGCAACGCGATAATGTCTGAAGTAATGCTGGAGGGAACTGACACCATGATTCCTGCAGGCTTGTCCATAAATCCGTAAGAGCACGAGGGTATGGAGATCTCTTGCGAAGCACACAATGCGAGGCATTCCAGATATACTCAACAATGTTCATGTCTGGGGAGTCTGGTGGCCAGCGGAAGTGTTTAAACTCAGAAGAGTGTTCCTGGAGCCACTCTCTAGAAATTCTGGACTTGTGGGGTGTTCCACTGTCCTGCTTTAATTTCCCAAGTCTAAAAATGGTTCAAATGGCTCTGAGCACTATGGGACTTAACTTCTGAGGTCATCAGTCCCCTAGAACTTAGAACTGCTTAAACCTAACTAACCTATCACACACACCGATGCTCGAGACAGGATTCGAACCTGAGACCGTAGCGGTCGCGAGGTTCTAGACTGAAGCGCCTAAAACCGCTCGGCCACAGCGGCCGGCCTGCCCAAGTCTGTCGGTGGACGTGAATGGATGCAGGTGATCAGACAGGATGCTTATGTACGTGTCACCCTTGAGAGTCGTATCTCGACGTTTTAGGGGACCCATATCACTCCAACAGCACACGCCCCACACCATTACAGAGCCTCCACCAGCTTGAATAGTCCCCTATTGATATGCTGAGTTCATGGATTCATGAGCTTGTCTCCATACACGTCCATTCGCTTGATACAATTTGAAACGAGACTCGTCCGACCAGGCAACATGTTTCCGGTCATTAACAGTCCAATGTCTGTGTTGACGGGCCCAGGCCAGGCGTAAAGCGTTGTATCGTTCAGTCATCAGGACTACACGAGTGGGCTTTCGGTTCCAGAAGCAGATGTCAATGATGTTTCAATGAATGGTTCGCACGTTGACACTTTCTGATGGCCCAACACTGCTGCAGCAGTTTGCGGAAGTGTTGCATTTCTGTCTCGTTGAACGATTCTCTTCAGTCGTCGTTGGTCCCGTTCTTACAGGATCTTTTCAGGCAACAGCGATATCGGAGGTTTGATGTTTTACCGGATTCTTGGTATTCACGGTACACTCCTGAATTGGTCGAACGGGAAATCCCTACTTCTTCCTACCTCGGAGATTCTGTGTCCCATCGCTCGTGCTCCGACTACAAGACAACGTTGAAACTGACTTAAATCTTTATAACCTGCCATTGTAGCAACAGTAAGCGATATAAAAACTGCGCCAGACAGTTGTTGTCTTATATAGGCGTTGCCGACCGCAGCACCATATTCCGCGCGTTATTTGATTACGCATGCCTATACCAGTTCCTTTGGCGCTTCAGTGTGTAACACTCCTAAACTGTAAAACTACTATACCATGTTTACTTATACAATGCTCAAAGTTCTAATTATTTGCTGTATTTCTTCGCCTACTAAAGGAACTTACTGCCGAGTGTAGATGCTATTTGCATTAGACTGCAAGATGTGAAAAAAATCGCAAAGGAAAAACCCCTCAGGTAATTGACTTTTAAAGATGCGGATTACCTAAAGCATTCGCGTACCGATATGTATTTCGCCGCGTCAAGATAGCACATTCGAACAGCGATACGATTATTTCTCGTTCTTTCATTTTTCTAAGTAGACTCTGCCAGCAAAACTGAATTATTTGAACAGCAAATATTTTAGTTGACATGTTCCATCGATTGTTTTCTGCACTTCATCGATGTAGAGGGAAATGAATTGTGGAAGGTTTCCGTCATTGTTCAGTGACTTTTAACCCTTAAACATCATTGAAATTCTTGCCCCATAAAACATGTAAGATTAACCAACTCGAATCTCTGTTCTGACGAAGATAGGTTCTCTCCCTAATACGAGAAGATTAACGACAGAGGCAACATGAAGCTCAAATAGTTTCGCCATTAAACAATGGAGCAGCAGTCCTATTGTAGGTGGCCTCCTGTAAAATATCGGAACACCCCCTTGAATAATTAAGGACCAGAAACGAGGTAATTTAAATTCTTCTAATAACTTTAAATTGGTTTCATCTGTCAATCAATAAGCAGGGGACATAAGCTAACGCACGTCATGCATCTTCAAAGTACAGGATCAGACAAGGTAGTATGTTAAACTTGTAGTGACGAACGAAATGGAACACTTTTTCTTGTTACAGATAAATGAAATATCATATAAGCTTAATTAATCACACTTTGGGTATGAGAACTAACAATTTTTTCTCGAATTTAAAAGCGTAATACCACAGCTGGTTACCTATCAATTGTATGTATTAGTTTACGGAAATACATATGAAATTTTCAGTCTGAAATTAATTTACGATTATATGGCGCAAAATGTATGTATGATGAAGGTCAAATGTTATCTTACTATAATTGTCAGTCCTTTTAACTTCTGATGGCGAAAAGGAATGTATGCTAGAAACCAATAATAAATTAAAACACAAATATTTGCATTAATACCTCTTTCATTTTAATTGAATTAAGTGTTTCACACTTTCGGCTACCAACTTCCTCAGTGCCGACTCTTCTATGGTGATTCTATCACTCCGCGCTCTCTCTTTGACAGGGCCACTTTTTCAGTTGTTCTGAGGAACATCTAGTTACACTGGTTCACGTGATAACTTCACTCACAAACTGCTCTGACGATATAGGGTACGTATCATTGGAATGAGATAATGGTGAAATTTTCTTTCACAGTAATCACATCCTATTCCTTTCTTACTTACCATTTTAGGAGCTGACTGTAGCGCGTCTCTCAAGGCACGGAAAAAAAGAACAAAAATAAATGGAAGTTACATGTTAAGAAGAACCAAAAAACTTTATAGAAATATTACAAAAATTTCGAGTCAGTCTGAAAGAGACAGGCTTCATCCCTGGGACATTAAAAAAAAAAAAGAGGTAACCAAAAATGTACACTGAACAAATGAGTCACTGAAACTCTGACATACACACAGTGCCTGGCAGAAAATAAAACGAAAATAGAGAACAAGAATGAAACATATTCATGGTCTTCAAGGACAGGAATGAAATAAGAATACACAAAGAACAGGAAGCACGAAGAAATCGAAACTATGGA
This sequence comes from Schistocerca nitens, assembly GCF_023898315.1. Classification (NCBI taxonomy): domain Eukaryota; kingdom Metazoa; phylum Arthropoda; class Insecta; order Orthoptera; family Acrididae; genus Schistocerca; species Schistocerca nitens. The sequence continues at coordinate 358,248,569 of NC_064615.1, forward strand.
CAAAATACTACACAGAAATAAAAAAGAGCCTCCAACAGTGGGAATAAATACTGAATAACTTTGACAGAGTTAACAGCTCTGAACGCGATAGAATGTAAAAGAAAGTAACCGTTATGTCAAGAAGAAGGCAGAGTGTTCAATGTGGCCGACGGCGCAGATAAGGACGATGAGATCACGGATTGATGAAATGAAGTGGCATGCAGACTATCATGGTGGTCGGAAGTGATCATGAACTGTCTGAAAATTCTAATTAATCATTTCTCTGAGGTTTTAGTCATATTATTGTGCAGCTGCGTTTCCAATACAGAGGATTTCGGTTCCGAGAAAATTACTGTATTATGGGATCGGCTGTGTAGCAGGCAATACAGCAACTAAAGAAAAATGGACTGTTCTTTAATAATGTTTTGTGCTGAAACTGATTTAAAAAAGTAATTATTTACTTACTATACACGCCCAGATAAACATTGCGTGTATGTGTTGTTGTACTAAAAATGGAGCAACTGCGTCGTTTTATCCTACTGCAAAAACACCGCATGATAAACACAGTAGTTAAATTAATTTATGTGCACTCATTTGAAAAATTTGCTAGTAAGCGAAAAGAATGAGCAGGAGAACGAAGAAGTGTCCCATATCATAACGGTTAATAAATGTGGCAACGTAGGATGAATTCGAAGCTATCGCTCTTTACTTCAGAGCCATCTAAAACTGAATGTAAAATGAACCAGATTGGAAAAAATGTGCATTTCTTTGTCATGTTCAGTAGCACCTGGATGCATTTTTAACTGCGTCAGAAATTCCTGTGCTCTGTATTGAATGAAAAGGTTTCAAAACGTCCCATCGCCTTAAACAGTTGTGTTGCACATTCAGCCAAAAGTTCTCAGACCGTGAAATCGAAATTCAATAACGTCACTGTGGATAATGGCTGAGGAATCCGCTTCTTTCCTATGCTGATAATTTGATACAGTCCGATTTCTTTCACTCAAAATAATAAAAATATTTTTTTTCCGAGCAGATCATTTAACTACTGAGAGACATGTCAGTATAAAAAATATGAGTGTTTCATGAACCTTGTGCATCGAAAAACACTTTCTTTGGAAACATTTACTCTTCACTATTACATTATGCACGAATGAGAAATTTAGAACAGGAAATATGTAAAGTAAAAAAGTTTAGAAATGGTTAAGATCCTAAGAATTTATGAACCAAAAAATCCCAGTCTCATAAAAACGGAGGAAAAGTAGTTTTTGTTTTCAGGTGTTCAATAAATAATGGGACACTTTTTTTTCTAAAAGCAGGTTGATTTTGATTCCAATTCACCATATCAGTCTCGACTCTTTTGCCTACAAAATCCTATTTTTCAAAAACTTCCTCCCACGCGATGGCTTTGCCCCACCTTACTGGGACGGCCTGTGTACACGAATGGTAGCTCTCTACTGGTCGACGTCAGAGCCAACGTCCTGCTGCATGAATAACCTCCCCTTCGGCCACGTACTGCTGCCCATGGAGTGGGCCGAATAGATGGTGGGTGCGAGATCTGGGCTGTATGGTGGATGAGGGGAGATTAGTGTTTAACGTAACCATCCCGGCATTTGCCTGAAGCGATTTTGAGAAATCACGGAAAACCTAAATCAGGGTGGCCTGTCACAGGGTGGATGAGGAAGAACAGTCCTATGAATGTTTGTGAGCTCTGCATGATTACACAGACTTATATAGGGCCTTGCATTGTCGTAGAGAAGGAGAAGTTCGTTTGCATCGGTCGATCACCTCGAATGACAGTGTCTGCACAGTCGAAGACTGGAGGAGACTGGGGGCGGCCAACACAACCTTGTTACGACGATGACAGACGCCTCGCCCAATGTCTCACGTTGCTTTTTTTCACTGTCAAGTCCCTGTAGACATTCTGCAAGTTCCTATGATACATGCAGTGCTATGATTTTCCACCAAAAGAAAATGATAGCTCTGTGGTTGGAATGCACCTCCATCACAAACGACATTTGGAAGGCTACACAAAGCACAGCCACCTATCGGAACTTAGTGAAACGATAGGAACTGAAGCAGGAATATCCACAATGTCCCAGAACATAATTTGCATTTTTTAATCGAAATTAGCCAAATAAGACATGTGTTGAATTATTGAATTATTTATTGAACACCCCTTGTAGGTGGTGTTATGGTTTTTACTCCATTGTTTCTATCCCAGAGCGGAATTAATCCAGATTGAGATATGGAACAGTCACATGAGGAGAAATCTTCAGAAGCGATCCTAGTCTCCAATAATAAGTGGAGGATCGGCGGTGCTGGCGCACATTTGATATCAAATTGATATGCAAATTAATTAAAGTGTGACATCTGATTGGTTTATGACTCCGCCTTAACCTACTGTTCTGTTAATTGATTTTTGATTTATGACCCTCTGGGGTTGCCTTATACATCCTGGGGATAACTGTGCTTCCAAGAGTCCTTCGCCGCCTCTATTCCTATCCCTCCCCCCCCTCCCCCCGCCACACCTTTGAGATACAAGGACACTTCCAGGTCTGAGTTATTCGAATGGCTCCCTCCCATTCTGTCAGTTTGTTGACTCGATAATTAAATTTATCAATCAATTAACACCTCCCCTCCCACCACTCATTCCTCACATCCCTCCCCACCTCGAAACTGGCAGGAAAAAGACTCAGTCGATCGGCTATTTGACAGGAAATCGATTGTAGTATATGAAATAAAGTTTAAACAATTTCTTGTTGACAAGGCAACGTGTGAAATATTGCTTATTTAAAGAGTTTATGGGATACAAGGCATTGTTTGGAATATAGCATATTTATTTGTTTCAAGAATTTGTCGGGAAATTGACTGCAGTGTATGGAACGCTGTTCAAACAATTATGGCACTTTTTTATTCCAGTCATGCAAGGAACATCATCATGGAACACTCATCACACGTAATTACTATGTTAAAAATCTTTTGATTGCCAAGCACACACAGTCTGCTGGGCTGTACCATGTTCCAGCCATCTCATGTATTCCCCCACACGCAGGCAGGGAGACAGGCCCTACACACAATGATGGCTGGTGTGGCACATAGAGTGGAAGTCACGTTAAAGATACATTAGAAATTCCTGTCGATCACATGTTCCCATCTGTCCCTCTCTCTAAGTGGGTACTTGCTGCTTGTGTGAACCAACATATGCAAACATACACAGAACCTTCCACCCCTTCCCTGCCCCACCTTGCCACTCATGCAAACCTGGGATTTGTAGTCAGTACATCTCTTTGCTCTCACACTTCCACTCTGCAGAAACCTGTAGTGTATGAAAGAAAGACATTTGATAAGTAGGTAGCATCTGTCATGTGCCACACTAACCCCATCTTTTTCCTGAACAAAGTAGTGGATACCTGTAAACCCACAGCTGTGCATGTCTTGTCAGTATTTCCTATCATATTGATTGACTAATTAATTAAATCGGTACCCTTCGTGTTTTGTCCTTGAATCCCATTGGTGGATACTAGCAGTGGTATATCTGGTGACATTTGATACTGCAACAGCCTGGTTCCCAAACCCCCTTCCAGATTTCTTTTCTCTTGCGTTTTATTGACGGATACTGGCAAAATTGGTCATGCTCAATTGCATGCTATGTCCTTAAACAAATTATAGGAGATGCTGGACAGATGCACGCTTGCAATACCACTATCGGAAACAATAAACTCATCTGGAAATTGATGTTGTTACTGGATTTTTAAAGCACTATAGAATTTACTAATTGCCCCTCTCCACTACATTTGGAAGGTGGAGGAAGGGCCTACAACAGGATAGGGTAGAGACAACAACAAATGTCTCTGCAAGACAGAGTTCTCTGGGATGTATTGAGAAGCACTGAACACAACACACTTACAAGGGAACCTCCCCATCGCACCCCCTTCAAATTTAGTTATAAGTTGGCACAGTGGATAGGCTTTGAAAAACTGAACACAGATCAATCGAGAAAACAGGAAGAAGTTGTGTGGAACTATGAAAAACTAAGCAAAATATACAAACTGAGTAGTCCATGAGAAGGTAGGCAACATTAAGGGCAATCCGAACTCAGGAGCGCCGTGGTCCCGTGGTTAGCGTGAGCACCTGCGAACGAGAGGCACTTGGTTCAAGTCTTCCATCGAGTGAATAGTTTTAATTTTTTATTTTCAGACAACTATTATCTGTCCGTGTGTCCGTCCGATGCGATCACTTTTTTGGGAGTGATTATCACATCGACAAGAAAACCTAAATCGGGCAAGGTAGAAGAATCTTTTTACCCATTCGCCAAGTGTACAAGTTAGGTGGGTCGGTAACATATTCCTGTCATGTGACTCACATGCGGTCACCAGTGTCGTATAGGATATATCAGACGTGTTTTCCTGTGGAGGAATCGGTTGACCTATGACCTTGCGATCAAATGTTTTCGGTTCCCAATGGAGAGGCACGTCCTTTCGTCCACTAAACGCACGGTTTTGCGGTGCGGTCGCAAAACACAGACACTAAACTTATTACAGTGAACAGAGACGTCAATGAACGAACGGACAGATCATAACTTTGCGAAAATAAAGAAAGTAAAATTTTCACTCGAGGGAAGACTTGAACCAAGGACCTCTCGTTTCGCTGCTGTTCACGCTAACCACGCGACCACGGCACTCCTGATCTAATATTATCCTTGTATTGCTTATATTGCACATGGACTACTCAGTTTGTATATTTTGCTTTTTTTTCATAGTTCTACACAACTTCTTCCTGTTTTCTCGATTGATCTGTGTTCAGTTTTTCAAGGCCTATCCACTGTGCCAACTTATAACTAAATCTGAGGGGGTTGCGATGGGAGGTTCCCTTGTTAGACCACAATCCAAACTGTTGTAGTAGCAGGTGTCACGGATAGATGTCAGAGATCGCACTCACACATCCCATGCACTCATATCCCAATGTCCACATGCAACACCCCAGTCCAGATATAGCGCACCGCTAGTTGCCACCATGGGACATGAATCTCAGCAATAGCACCTGTACTGCAGCTGGACTCGGCCCACCAGAGAGGATTGCCTGGTCATGGAGGGTGTCCAGGATTACTGGAGTGGTTGGAATTCGGATGGTATCATTACGTCCAGCGCCAATACTTGCCATATTGAATCTTCTCGAATATGCATGTAGAAATTGCACAATATTCGCAACACACGCGATCACGAAGGCTGCCCAACACACACTGAGTATTAGTTCACTATTCACCCGACCAGAGGGCGACACAATTACGTCAACTGCATCTTCATTCCCCACCTGACTGTTCGGCAGCTCAGTGATGGCTCCCGCCTTAAGCTGGAAATGTCAATTCAGTCTGGTCACTGGCTACCTCTGCCATACATCTGCACCCCAGACAGAATCAACCTAAGGTACCATCCACATATTAGTTAGTGTAATTAAAATTAAATATTATAATCGCCAATATGGTGACAGTCAACTATGAGTGAAGTATCGAAAATACCGCCTGATGGCTTTGGCTCTGGAAATATTAATATCTATATCCTTCTGATGACTAGACATAATTTCCCACGCAAAATGCTTCATCCCCCTTACGGCTATTAGTGTGCTGAAAGCTCCCACATCCAATCCACACTTCCATTTCTGCCGGACATAGTCATTTTCTTCACTCATATCGCAACAATGGCCACTGTAAATTTACATCGCAACACATACCTTATAATCGTTCCAATCACAGCGAATCTGTGACACATCCCCTACTAAGTATAAAACTTCCCCAGAAACTGATTACTGATGACACCAAACAACACTGAGCGAAAATCCGCGATGGATGGACAAGCCTCATTTGTTTTTCTTGAGAATGGTACCAGCGTTTCTTTGCAAGACAGACGTAGTCATCTCATAAGAGACCAGCTATTAAAAAGATGATCGCATAGACAATGTTACTGACACATGCATAAAAAGCGGTCTTGATTATACAGGCATATGCAAGTACCACTGACGATACCCATGTGAAAAACCATATATGCTCTATAAATCAAGGTATGATATTGGTTCGTGTAGCTGCACGTCGCCAGCAGTGTAAGCTCATAATAAAATTACTCTTCTCACTTAATTTAGAAAGCGATTTGGCTAACTAATGTGGTGTGAAGCCGATATTTGCAGCTCCTTAGTGCCGCTGCTAGAAATGTCCCACGCTAACAAACAGTACTTGAAACACATTCTATCTCGATACCATGTAGACAGTGGAACAGAGGTTCTGCGCTGTTTCGACGGGGTTATGGGTGAGGGAGGATGATGATGGGTGATTCAGAATGATCACATACAGCAGATGGTGTGCTGTCTGAGGAATCACTTAAAAATGCAAAGCTAGATTGAAGTCATGAGAAATGTACAAAATTCTATGACCAATACACTGGCATTTCAGATCAATAGCGTTACGCTTTATGGTGGAAATGCTCTCTGTGATTTTGTGTCAAGTCTCTCCATTCAACCACACGCTTGCGTTGAATCATATGGAGATGTCTCTTAATGATTACAATCACTGACGAATTATATTCATGTCACTCTCATATCTCGAAACGGGTCACCTTCTACGAACCTATCTGCTAAGGGCCCCACACAACAAAACACCAATGTTGTTTTAGTGACTCTGTATCTTAAAACTGTTCCTCAGTCTCTTCCCGCCCTCCGCACAGCTTTCTCCATGTCGATGTCGTTCCAGTTCAAGTTGAAATGGAGCGGAAGCTGGAGACGTCTACGGTCTGAAGGAGATCGGTGTCCATCGGGGTGCATTCATTTCTGTCACCTTCATCCTGTGGAGAAACAGGGTGAGCTGAGTTAATGCTACAGGACTGCGTGCTGATCACTCTGTGGAAAAGAGAACATGTTGTTGTAACATTGCCAACCGTGTACAACATATAAGGCCAGCGCCGAACGAAGCTTTCTCCTGCAACACGAGGTAGTAGAAAAGACAATAAGAGCAGTTACAGCGGTGTTTTTTATCAGGAAAATTAGGATGATTCCACGTCATACGGGAACTGGAAGAAGGACGAGGATTTTGCTGCTGCGCTGTGGTATGTTTCCAGTGCATTCATTTCTGTCACCCAAACGTTCTCTCTGTCCTCGTAATTCTGTACCATCCAACAGTGAAAAAAAAAACTATAAAAACTATAAAAACTCAGTAGGGGGACAACCTATGTGTCACACAACTTTCCATTGTTGCCAAATTTATTCAAGATGGCGGGGATAACGTCATCAAAGATGGCGGCATGTAGAATTGGCAACGGTGCATGGCGGGAACTTTGAATTTTGGCGGGAAAATAGTCCAATTGTGCTACGTCCACTAACCTAAGCATCCAGAAAAAAAAATAGCGGGACGTTTGAATTCAAACATGATAGTGCATGCAAAGACCGTGCTTGTCTTTATTATTATTATTATTGATTATCATTCATTAACATTCATTATCATTCATTATCATTCAGTATCATTTATTAACATACATTATCATTCATTGTCATTCATTATAATTCATTATTACTTATTATTATTTATCATCATTCATTATTATTTATTATTATTGACCTGCATCAACTAGAAAATTCCCTCCAAATTCAAATTGCTACATGATAATGGCTGCAAAACCTAACTTTTGTTTATTAGTCATTATCATTTATTAACAATAATTATCATTCATTGTCATTTATTATCATTTATTTTCATTCATTATCATTTATTATTATAGACCTACCTCCACTAGAAAATTGCGCCAAATTCAAATTCCAACACGATCTACTCTCGAAAACTGTAACTGTAACCATAATTGATGATATGTACGAGCTTTCTCCATCACTTATATTTTTTTTTACTGGTAGCCTATCATAATCGCATCAAATAATAAACTGCTCTTATAGTAACGTAATTCACGTCCTTTGATTTTGCAGGGAGGAACGGACTGAAGACTTTATTTCAAGCATTATGGTCATCACTTGTTCTCCAACACAGTCAGCACACACATCTTTGATAGCGCAGTGCAGTCACCACGACGTCCGCGCCCCAACTGAATTAGTTCAAATCCTCGCCACCCTCTGGCCAGCGGGCGGAGACACTGCCTACGCCTGTCACGTGACGCGTACGACCACGAGCGCGGGGCGCCAGCCCAGCGATCGCTCGCACGTCGTAAACGTGTTTTCGCTGGACACGCTGGAACTTGTCGAGTTTGACATCACAGCGGCCCCTTGTCCGCTCACCACGTGCGTTCGTCGCCTCCACACGTTTCCCAACAAAATTGACTCCCTCAGAGCTGAATCACACAACGGTCGGCCGTTTCCCTGCAACACTTCCGGCACCGCATTCAAACCTGTCGATGCCGACCTCACACAGCAGTTCGCCACGTGTCCCTGTGCTGGCGAGAACACAGTGCAACACTTTTGGCGATAAGATTGCTCGACAGTGGAATCCGCCATGACTATAGAACAGCACCTTTGGATCACACTAGAACGTCTGCTAATCGACTCGCTCTCGCGCGCGTGTAATAACTGTACAATCGCTGCAACGCCGCCCCGCTTACGTCACACACCCTCCATACACTGGACGGACATAGCCTTCTGTAAATACCTGTAAAATCACTCTTTAATCTGACATTACAGTCATGCAGGTGTGTCCCAACTGACTTCTCCATGCTCACACAGCGAAACTCCAGAGCGCAGCTGATGTACGCGTGGCCGCCTGAGCCCGGTCCCTGGCCCACTGACGTCAAGCACTCCCCCACGGCCAGCATACCAGGTAGGCTGCAAAAATGACCAATCACTAGAAATTGAATGCAGAGTTATAAACTATTCGGTGACTGCGACATATAAGTTTAAATGTAGAGGTGGTCAATCACTTTCGAGGGAAGTGGCTACAACGACAGCAGGCAATTCTATTTTCCTTGTGTTGTGGGTGTCTTTTATTTAAACTCATTCAATGTTATGCTATCGACTGTAAGAAAATGATTTACAAGGTCTAAGGTATAGTTTCCTGAGAGAGACCGTGCATCAGTCCATGTTAATGTCTGTTTAGAATCAGACAATGACTTCGAAGTCGTGGCAGAAAGACGAAATGCTTGGCAGTGTGCAAAAGCCTGTTAGAAAACACTGTTTGAACAAGGGCCAGAGGCAGCTTCTCATTCGCTTAGAGTATGGGTGATCAAACTTTAAAGGCCTCTCTGCAGTGTGTGTGTATATTTAATATGATCTTGTTCATATAGGCATTTGTAGTTTGAGGTGTTGGATTTGGTGAGCTGTTAGGAATGCTTGGATGGTTGCACTCTGAGTTATTCGGGGGGGGAGTATTGTGAATTCGGTTTGTCCGCGCTGGAGGTGGATCGCATTGGTGCCTTCGTGACTTTTTCACTGTTTGATGGCAGAGGATAAAGATGATAGGGTGTTGAGGATCTGTTGTACTGGTACCTAGTTTGAGACGTACAACATTGCGCGCATTTCCGGTGAATTGTCAAAACAAGGTGCTGTTGTAGTAACTGAGATCGTTCTGTTTATAGACAGGTTGCAGAAAGTAATAGATATGTCTTTCTCTGACTTAAATTGCAGAGATCAGGGACCAGGCTTCGAATATTGTCATATGTGCTTGATGCTTTGTATAAAAGTTTGAATCTTTAATTGGGTTTGGTATTTCTGGGTGTGTGTAAAATTAATTTTACTGTTGAAAGTGCGAGAAAGATGAGTTGATTGGTGTTTAGATAGAGGCTACGTTTGTAATTCGAAAAGAGGGGATGAGAATGGTAAATTGATTGATGGGTATGGTTTGTGGGGTGATATATGAGTGTCAAGATAGGGTTGAGGACGTTTGCCTATGTTGATGGTGGGACGGGTGTGAGGTTAGGTGTGGTGGAAGGTGTAAATTAGATCTTATTTTTAAAAAAAATGTTTTAAAGTAGGAATAATATTGAGAAGGTTTTTAGATGGCTGGTCACGCGACGAGGCGAGATCAGGGATATGTAGTTATGTTTAGTTAAAGGGCCGTGTAATGGATGTTAAGGAGCAATGTTCAGTGTGCTACAGTGTCATAGGAGGTAAAGACATGTGCTGCTATGATGTGTCTAGCGTATGGAGGCTGCGCTTTGGAATTATGCTACGTTGATATAAAGTTGACTTTCACCTGCGTTCGGTGGTCGCGGCTCGGGTTCGCGGTCCTGGACAGACGTATGTGTGTGCTTTGACTGCTGACGAACGCGTTGACCGCGCCAACTTACGCTTGAGGAAGCCAAGCAGGGGCTTTGCGAGGTCTGAAACCCTACAGGTGGGTGACTTCACGATCCAGTGGGCTGGGTGCAGAGTGGGGGTACCTGCGCACGTCTGCTGAGTTATTTTGCGAGCGGATCTGCAGGCTCTGCTACGCATTATTAGGATAGTTTACTAGTACTGAGCGTATCTACACATCTGTGTGATGTATTATTTAGTAGCAGTTTGCTATAGTGTGTACTGAAATTATGATTGGGTGCGTGTCTGTGGGCTGTGCAACATGGTCCAGGGCACATCTGGGATTGGTGTTTTGTGATAGCGTGATAGATACACTGTATGGTTAAATAAGTGTTTCGAAAAAAATAAATAGTGTTCTCAATGATTACACGCGTCTGCAGCGCAGATCAGAGTGATTTGGTTTTTCCGTCACCATCTCGGTTGCAGCGAGTAGTAAATGTTTTCCCGGCCGCGTTAATCGAGTATGTCAACGAGCTATGAGCTATTCTGAAAATAGACGTGAAGGCGGGTCCAGACCTGAGACGTCGGCGGTGTACATGAGAAGAACAATGCAGCTTTCACATGTGTCGGCTGTCACGAGCGCTCGGAAGATGAACTTGGCTGAAGACTCTGGAATCCCCTTCCCCGCCGACCGCACGCGTGCGCGTCCTGCCCTGGAGCGTAATCTAAGGCACATAGGGGGTATCAATTTATCCGGTGATATATGCGAATGCGACTGTGTTTAGGTCATGTTTGGGGGAGGCCGAGCAAAACTTTATGGTCGGTTTGGCAGCTGGTGGTGTTTGGGCGCGTCTGTTGGACTATTTTGCGAGCATGTCTGTGCACTGTGCGGTTTATTTGGAGAGTTTAAGAGTACAGCTCTCGTCTGCTGATATTGTGTACTGCATTATTTAAGAGCTGTTTGGTATTGTGCGGTGAAATTAGGAGTTGTTTACATGTTTGTGGCCTGTGTCAGATGGCCACAGTGGGATCAGTGCGGGTGTTTTGTAACAAATATACTCCACGACTAAATTAAAGGGCTCCAAATAAATAGAGTGCAGCCCTTCCTTACTTCCCCGAGCATCACAGCGCAGTCTGAGCTGTTTTTGCGCAATAATGGCAATCTGGTCAGAATGTGAGTGAGTAGACAAATAACTGGACAAATTTATCTGTAGAGGAGTTACAGGTCTGGATTGGAATGAATATCTTGATGGGTGTGGTTGTGTTGCCAAGTGTAGTGCACTACTGGAGTTCAGAAACTGATTTATATCAGCCTTACATATCGAAAGCTATGAGAAGTAAAAGTTTCAAAAAGATATGTTGCAAATAAATAAAGTACACTCGTTCCTCCTTCCATCAGCCTATGCACTGAAATGATTTCCGAAAATTAGCAGTTGCTTGGCTATTTGGAGGTAAATATTTTGCATTATTTACGAGCGGTTCGCATGTCTGTAGGCTGTGCTATGAGTTATTTTTAACTGTTTACAATTAGCAAACGTGTGTGTAGAACATTATAAATGAGTTATGTAGGAGTCTTTTGCAGGTATGTATGATGTGGGACATGTTGGCGTGATACATATACTCCATTCCTAAATAAAGTAAATTCGTTCCTCGGTCCATGGACCTAATGCAGGATGAGTCCGTTTACCAGAAACGTGTAGGAAGAGGTTGAGTGTTGGTGGATTAGTTTGAAACAATTTTCTTAGGTTGGTGGCGGAAGCGCAAGTGAACTTTGTTTACTGGCAGATTTCAAACTTGGCGCTGGTTCCTAGGAGGAGGAGGTGGCGTTCTGGTCCTCGAAAAGTAGTTGATATTAGGGAGTTGAACACGTTTGAATATGTATATGAAATTGTAAATGGAATTATTTAATATAGCGGGGTAGCGAGAGTGAATTAGCGAGCGTTCTCGCGACGAGCAAACGCGCTGTTATATGGTCATGCTGGATTCCACTGTCGGTATCCTTTGTACAGCACGCAGTCGACAGGAAACATCGTGTCCGGTGTTAAGTGCTCACGGGTGGGGCCGACTGTTTGTGGTGGGACCCTCAGGCGCCGCTCACCGCCGCAGCCTACCTGGTATGCTGGCCGTGGGGGAGTGCTTGACGTCAGCGGGCCAGGGACCGGGCTCAGCCGGCCGCGCGTACATCAGCTGCGCTCTGGAGTTTCGCTGTGTAAGCATGGAGAAATCAGTTGGGACACACCTGCATGACCGTAATGTCTGATTAAAGAGTGATTTTACAGGTATTTACAGAAGGCTATGTCCGTCTAGTGTATGGAGGGTGTGAGACGTAAGCGGGGTGGCGGCACAGCGATTGCACAGTTATTACGCGCGAGCGAGAGCAAGTCAATTAGCGGGCGTTCTAGTGTGGTCCAAAGGTGCTGTTATATAGTCATGTCGGATTCCACTGTCGAGCAATCTTATCGCCAAAAGTGTTGCACTATGTTCTCGCTAGCACAGGGACACGTGGCGAACGGCTGTGTGAGGTCGGCATCAACAGGTTTGAATGTGGTGCCGGAAGTGTTGCAGGGAAACGGCTGACCGTTATGTGATTCAGCTCCGAGGGAGAATTTTGGTGGGAAACGTGTGGAGGCGACGAATGCACGTAATGAGTGGACAAGGGGCCACTGTGACGTCAGACTCGACAAGTTCCAGCGTGTCCAGCGAAAACATGTTTACGACGTGCGAGCGATCGCAGGGCTCGCTCCCCGCGCTAGTGGTCGGATGCCTCACGTGACAGGCGTAGGCAGTGTCGCCGTGTGCTGGCCAGGGGGTGGCAAGTATTTGAACTAAATCAGTTGGAGCGCGGACGTCGTGGTGACTGCACTGCGATATCAAAGATGTGTGTGCTGACTGTATTGGAAAACAAGTGATGACCGTAATGCTTGAAATAAAGTCTTCAGCCCCTTCCCCCCTGCAATATCAAAGGACGTGAATTACGTTACTATAAGAGCAGTTTATTATTTGACGCGATTATGATAGGGTACCAGTGAAAAAACAGATTAATGATGGAGAAAGCTCGTACATTTGATGAATTATGGTGTTGGGGATTTGAAGTTGTGATAGATTTTTGTTATGGATGTAAGGAGAATGGCTTTCTCACCGAGAAAATCGGACATCTTGAATAAATAGTAAATGATAATAATACATAAAAGTACAGTTTTCGAGAGAATATCGTGTTGGAATTTAAATTTGGCGCAATTTTCTAGTGGAGGTAGGCCTATAATAATAAATGATAGTGAATGATAATAAATGACAATGAATGATAATGATTGTTAATAAATGATAATGACTAAAAACAAAAGTTTGGTTTTGCAGCCATTATCATGTAGGAATTTGAATTTGGAGGGAATTTTCTAGCGGAGGCAGGTCAATAATAATAAATAATAATAAATGATAATAAACAATAATAAATGATAATGAATGATAATAAATGACAGTGAATGATAATGTATGTTAATAAATGATACTGAATGATAAAGAATGATAATGAATGTTAATGAATGATAATCAATAATAATAATAAAGACAAGTACGGTTTTTGCATGCATTATCCTGTTGGATTCAAACTTCCCGCCATTTTTTCTTCTGGAGACTTAGGTTTGTGGACGTAGCACAATTGGACTATTTTCCCGCCAGAATTCAAACTTCCCGACATTTTTTCTGAAGGTTTAGGTTAGTGGACGTAGCACAATTGGACTATTTTACCGCCAAAATTCAAACTTCCTGCCATTTTTTCTTGAGGTTAGGTTAGTGGACGTAGCACAATTGGACTATTCTCCCGCCAAAATCCGCCATCTTGGATGACGTCATGTGCTGTTGCCAAGTCTACATGCCGCCATCTTGGATGACGTCATCGCCGCCATCTTGAATAATTTTGGCAACAATGGGGAATGGGGTGACACACAAGTTGTCCCCATACTCATGTCCCTCTCTTCTGATATATCTAAAAGAGAAATATCACCTGCGTGGTGACATCGAGCGTAGGTGATGTTACTATTAAACATACAGGTATTGGTAATTATGGCAGGTGGCGAGTGATCGAAGTCCTTTGCACAGACCATTGTAAAGTTTCGTCCTTTATACAGTAGGAGGACCATATCTCATAGACTTTTTTGTGTTATCAGTCTTCTGACTGGTTTGGTGTGGCCCTCCATGAATTTCTCTCCTGTGCCAATCTCTTCATCCTAGAGTAGCAAAATCAATTGGCTCTAAGCACTATTGGACTTAAAATCTGAGGTCATCAGTCCTCTGGACTTAGAACTACTTAAACCTATCTAAGGACATCACACACATGCATGCCTGAGGCAGGATTTGAACCTGCGACCGTAGCAGCCGCGTGATTCCAGACTGATGCGCCTAGAACCACTCGACCACAGCGGCCAGCTCAGAGTTGCACTTGCAACCTGTGTCCTCAATTATTTGCTTGATATATTCCAATTTCTGTGTGCCTCTACAGGTTTCGCCTCTGCAGCTCCCTCTAGTACCATGGAAGTCATTCCCTCATGTCTTAACAAATGTCCTATCATCATGTCCCTTCTCCTTATCAGTGTATTCTGCATATTCCTTTTCTCTCCAGTTCTGCACAGAGCCTCCTCATTCCTTACTTTGTCCACCTAATTTTAAACATTCGTCTGTAGCACCACATCTCAAATGCTTCGGTTCTCTTCTGTTCCAGTTTTCCCACAGTCCATGTCCCATTACCGTCCAATGCTGTACTCCTGACGTACATTCTCCTAAATTTATTCTTCTAATGAAGGCCTTGTTTGATGTTAGTAGATTCCTCCTGGCCAGGAATGCCATTTTTGCCAGAGTCAGTATGCTTTTGATGTCCTCACTGCTCCATCTATCATTGGTTATTTTGCTGCCTAGGTACTACAATCCTCTAACTTCAACTACGTCATGACCAACTGTTGTTGTTGTTGTGGTCTTCAGTCCTGAGACTGGTTTGATGCAGCTCTCCATGTTACTCTATCCTGTGCAAGCTTCTTCATCTCCCAGTACCTACTGCAACCTACATCCTTCTGAATCTGCTTAGTGTATCGATCTCTTGGTCTCCCTCTACGATTTTTACCCTCCACGCTGCCCTCCAATGCTAAATTTGTGATCCCTTGATGCCTTAAAACATGTCCTACCAACCGATCCCTTCTTCTAGTCAAGTTGTGCCACAAACTTCTCTTCTCCCCAATCCTATTCAATAACTCCTCATTAGTTACGTGATCTACCCACCTTATCTTCAGCATTCTTCTGTAGCACCACATTTCGAAAGCTTCTATTCTCTTCTTGTCCAAACTGGTTATCGTCCATGTTTCACTTCCATACATGGCTACACTCCATACAAATATTTTTAGAAACGACTTCCTGACACTTAAATCTATACTCGATGTTAACAAATTTCTCTTCTTCAGAAACGATTTCCTTACCATTGCCAGTCTACATTTTATATCCTCTCTACTTCGACCATCATCAGTTATTTTACTCCCTAAATAGCAAAACTCCTTTACTACTTTAAGTGTCTCATTTCCTAATCTAATCCCCTCAGCATCACCCGATTTAATTTGACTACATTCCATTATCCTCGTTTTGCTTTTGTTGATATTCATCTTATATCCTCCTTTCAAGACACTGTCCATTCCGTTCAACTACTCTTCCAAGTCCTTTGCTGTCTCTGACAGAATTACAATGTCATCGGCGAACCTCAAAGTTTTTACTTCTTCTCCATGAATTTTAATACCTACTCCGAATTTTTCTTTTGTTTCCTTTACTGCTTGCTCAATATACAGATTGAATAACATCGGGGAGAGGCTACAACCCTGTCTCACTCCTTTCCCAACCACTGCTTCCCTTTCATGCCCCTCGACTCTTATAACTGCCATCTGGTTTCTGTACAAATTGTAAATAGCCTTTCGCTCCCTGTATTTTACCCCTGCCACCTTCAGAATTTGAAAGAGAGTATTCCAGTTAACGTTGTCAAAAGCTTTCTCTAAGTCTACAAATGCTAGAAACGTACGTTTGCCTTTTCTTAATCTTTCTTCTAAGATAAGTCGTAAGGTTAGTATTGCCTCTCGTGTTCCAACATTTCTACGGAATCCAAACTGATCTTCCCCGAGGTCCGCTTCTACCAGTTTTTCCATTCGTCTGTAAAGAATTCGCGTTAGTATTTTGCAGCTGTGACTTACTAAACTGATAGTTCGGTAATTTTCACATCTGTCAACACCTGCCTTCTTTGGGATTGGAATTATTATATTCTTCTTGAAGTCTGTGGGTATTTCGCCTGTCTCATACATCTTGCTCACCAGATGGTAGAGTTTTGTCATGACTGGCTCTCCCAAGGCCATCAGTAGTTCTAATGGAATGTTGTCTACTCCCGGGGCCTTGTTTCGACTCAGGTCTTTCAGTGCTCTGTCAAACTCTTCACGCAGTATCTTATCTCCCATTTCATCTTCATCTACATCCTCTTCCATTTCCATAATATTGTCCTCAAGTACATCACCCTTGTATAAACCCTCTATATACTCCTTCCACCGTTCTGCCTTCCCTTCTTTGCTTAGAACTGGGTTGCCATCTGAGCTCTTGATATTCATACAAGTGGTTCTCTTCTCTCCAAAGGTCTCTTTAATTTTCCTGTAGGCAGTATCTATCTTACCCCTAGTGAGACAAGCCTCTACATCCTTACATTTGTCCTCTAGCCATCCCTGCTTAGCCATTTTGCACTTTCTGTCGATCTCATTTTTGAGACGTTTGTATTCCCTTTTGCCTGCTTCATTTACTGCATTTTTGTATTTTCTCCTTTCATCAATTAAATTCAATATTTGTTCTGTTACCCAAGGATTTCTATTAGCCCTTGTCTTTTTACCTGACCAACTATCTTTATGTTAAGTTTCTCGCTATTCTCATTTCTGCTACTTACTACTTTCGTTTTTTCTTGATTCAGTCTCAATCCATATTATTTACTCAATATACTGTTAATTCCATTCATCACGCCATGTAATTCTTCTTCAGTTTCACTCAGGATAACAATCTCATCAGTGAATTATATCGTTGATATCCTTTGACCTTGAGTTTTAATTCCATTCCTGAACCTTTCTTTAATTTCCATCATTGCTTCTTCCATGTACGAATTGAACAGTAGGGGCAAAAGACACCATCCCCGTCTTACACCCTTTTTAATACGACCACTTCGTTCTTGATCGTCTACTCTATTATTCCCTCTTGCCTCTTGTACATATAGTAGATTACCCATTTCACTCTATAGCTTACCCTTATTTTTCTCTGAATTTCGAACATCTTGCCCCATTTTATATTCTCGAACGATGTTTCCAGGTCGACAGATCCTATGAATGTGCCTTAATTTATCCTTAGTCTTGCTTCAGTTATCAACAGCAACCTCTTAGAATTGCCTCTGTGGTGCCTTTACCTTTTCTAAAGCCATCCTCAAATTTCATTTCCATTCTTCTGTACATTATTCTTGTCAGCAACTTGGATGCACTAGCTTTTAAGCTGATGCACTTGTCAGCCCTTGCAGTCTTCAGAACAGTGTGGATGATGCTTTTTCGTAAGTCAGATGGTATGTCGCCAGACCCCACATTCTACACAATAACGTGAATAGTCTTGTTGTTGCACCTCCCCCAATGATTTCAGAAATTGACTTGTGTTACTTCTTCAATCACATCAGACAAATCTTCCACCTCATAGAGGCTTTCAATGTATTCTTCCCACCTATCCATTCTCCCCTCTGCATTTAGTAGTGGAAATCAAGCTGCACTCTTAGGGAGCTGCATAGGATACGCAGCAGTCTGTGGTAGGGGGGTGACCTGGCAACATTAACTTGGAGCAAATACGAGGGGACCATGGTCAGTGGCAGAGCAAACAATGGGACCATGGTCAGTGGCAGAGGAGGCTTTATGTGTGACACTGGACTATGCACAGAATAGTGGCAGAACTCATTTATGTGCCGGCGTGGCTGGTCTGGGGGATATCTAACGATGGTGGCCTCATGTGGATGGATGAAAGGGTGGTCACTGTCATAAATAGAGGGAGCCCTGGCAGAGCAGAAACAGTGCCAAGGCAGCCAGCGAGAAGGCAACACAGTCAGCAACATCCAAGGAGAGTAGCTGTAAGTGGCGAAGCAGGGAACCGTGAAGCAAAGCAGTGAGGCAGCCTGGGGGCCGGTGGTGGCTTGTTGTTAACACAGAAGAAAGTTCCAGTCTAGGGCAGTGGGCAGTGTTTGGTTTCGTGGATCGAGGGAATGCAGTGCAAGCAGGAGTCTACTGCTGTTAGATGCTTTGTATATTTTCCTCTGCAAGTTGGAGTAAATTATGCTGGTCATGTGCAGCGAAGGCCTGCAATGCAGGCAAGTATGTCAGGGCTAGCGAAACTTACCAAACAGTCATAATTTTCAGCTATGGCGATATTTTTTGGAGCCTAGTGCAGTACAGTTTGTAAACCGTTTGTTCAGTGAAAATTTAATCTCTCATTCTGTCACTGTCTTGTTATTATTCTTTGTGCCCAGCAGAGCGTAACGTGTGCATTCTATTGATGATATTTTCTCACTTGTTAATTGCATGTTTAGTGTTACTTATGGTGTCGGCATTGGTAGGGTATATCTTAGACCTTGGTATTCTTGACTAAGACTGATTATTGCGTGTATCTTGGTTCTCCTTTTACTGTCATGTTATTAGTTTCGGTATAATACGAGGGCTATTCCGAAAGTAAGGTCCGATCGGTCACGAAATGGAAACGACTATGAAAATCCGATAAAGCTTTGCACAGATGTGTTGGGTAGTGTCTCTAGTATAACCCCAGTTAGCATCACGTCGCTCTTCTCATTTCTGAGCTCGCAGTGAGTGCGTAAAGATGTCTAGAAAATAGTGTCTGCCGCCAAGTACGGGGGCCTGGTGAGAAATTTCCCCTGAAGCTATGCAGCTAACATTACATAACTGTCGTGCTGTTTCGTCTTCAAGACAATTCTCAGCCGCATTCTGCAGGGGCAATGAAGATGCTCCTGCATCGTTTTCAAATGGAAATGTGAGAGTACCCACAATACAGCCCGTAATTGTCTCCCTCTGAGTTTCAGCTCTGGTCACATGAACCGCTGGTTATGAAGACAACATTTCGGCACAAGACAACGAGCCGTAGGCCAGCGTAGAGAATTGGCGGAGAGCACTGGCGGCTGCCTTCTATAGCGAGGGTATGGGAAAGTTGGTACAACGCTACGATACACGTCTAAGTCGGGTCGGCGACTATGGAGATAAGTAGCTGGAAGGTGTATCTAACTGTTGCAAATAAAACATTTTTGATTTTTACCGTGGTTTCCATTTCGCGACCTATCGGACCTTACTTTCGGAATAGCCCTCGTATTTCTTGTACTTTTCATTGAAGGCTGGTGAAACTCAAAAGGACAGATTATTTTAGTGAATGTTCTACTGTGCTAGATGTCGAGTTTGTCACGTTGATAAATAGAACGCTGAATGTCTTACTTGTGTCAACTTGTGTATACGTTCGGTGTTATTAAAATCTGTTAATAAATAAATGTAAATGTTTTTATATCGTCCGGAGAGCCAGCCATGACAAAACTATTCCACCTGGTGTGCAAGATGTATGAGACATATCAAACACCTTCAGACTTCAAGAAAAATGTAATAATTTCAGTTCCAAAGGAAGCAGGTGCTAACAGGTGTGAATGTTACTGATCTGTCTGTTTACTGACATAAATTATTTACGGAAGAATGACAAATCTGGTAGAAGCCGACCTCAGAGAATATCAATTTGGGTTCCGTGGAAATGTAGAGACATGCAAGGCATTACTGACCATCTTCCAACATATCTAGGAAGATCGTTTAAAGATAGTGAAACGTACATTTATAGCATTTTTAGAGAAAGCTTTTGACCATGTTCTCTAGAATACAGCCTTTGAAATTCTGATGGTTGCAAGGGTAAAACACAGGGAACAAAAGTTATCAGAAAACCTGTACAGAAACCACACAGCAATAGTGAGAGTAGAGATGCGGGAAGCAGTGGTTGAGCAGGGAGTGAGAGAGGGTTGCAGCCTATCCCCGATGTTATTCAAGCCACACGTTGAGCAAGCTATGAAGAAAGCCAAAGAGAAATTTTAAAAGGGAGGCTGTAGAAGCCTTTGAAATGTGGTGCTACAGAAGAATGCTGAAGATTAGATTTGTAGTGCAGAATAACAGTGTGGAGAAAAGAAATTTGTGGTATAACATGACTAACGGAAGAGATCGATTGATTGGACCCGTTCTGAGACATCAACGAATTATTAATTTAGTATTAGAGGGAAGTGTGTGGAACGAAAATTATAAGGCGAGGTGGTGAATGTACAGTCATGATCAGAAAGAAAGCAGAACACCTTGAGCGACTGGAGATAGGACGTTCATATTCACAGGATATGTGCATTAGTATGTTCTGCAGAAATGATTAGCATTTCAGTCACCTCGGTTCAGCATGTGTCCTGTTGCCTAGAAGGCACATGGTCCGCCATGGGCCCTGTTAACTGATTCCATGGATGATGGCATCTATGTGTATAAGTCGTGTGTGGTGTACTGTGGTATAGCAATGCATGCTGCCTTCAGATGGTTCCAAAGTTCATCTGTAGTGGTCGGCATTGGATCACTGTGCTGCTTCCATTGTTTCAACATATCCCACACATTTTCTACTGGAGACAAGTCTAGCGCTCTGGCGTGCCAGGGCAAAAGGCTGACATCCTGTGACACTAAGAAGGCTCGTCGTGGTGCAGCAACATGTGGTCGTGCATTGTCTTGCTGAAAAATGGGTCTAGGCTGCTGGGTAGAACGGGTAGCAGGATGTCATTCACGTGGGTCACACTGGTCATAGTGCCTGGGCACGCACCAGCTGTGATTTGTGGTTGTGCCCAATAACACCCTACACCATCAGGCCTTGAGTTGGCGCTGCATGTCGTGTGCGATTGCAGTCACCGTGATGTCCCTGCCTCGTCTGCGGCGAACAAAAATGCGGCCACCATTTTCAAACAAACACAACCTGGATTCGTCCGAAAACACTATCTGATGCCATTCCTGTCCCAGGTAACGTCGTTCCATACACCACTGCCGTCTAGCAAGTTTCTGCACATTCGTCAGAGGTAGGCGGAGAAATGGACGACGCCTAGGTAACCTATCACCCTTGATGGTGTGCGATGTGTTACACTGTTGCACTGTTGCGCCAGAGCCGAGGAGGACGGAGATCCGTCCTGCAGTGAAATTCAGATGAGGTGTCGATCTTCTCGGGTGGTCTGGGTGGTGCGACCTGACCCATCTCGTCGTGTTCCACGACCTTCGACGAACCATTCTGCCCATACCCCTTGCAATGTCGAAGCAATTCTGCCCACTCGGGCAGCAACTTCCCGCATGGATGCATCACATTCTCTCATGCCGATAATGCGCCCTCTTTCAAATTCACTGGAAAAAATGTTCAAATGTCTGTGAAATCTTATGGGTCTTAACTGCTAAGGTCATTCCCTAAGCTAACACACTACTTAACCTAAATTATCCTAAGGACAAACACACACACCCATGCCCGAGGGAGGACTCGAACCTTCGCCAGGACCAGCCGCGCAGTCCACGACTGCAGCGCCTTGGACCGCTGGGCTAATCCCGTGCGGAAAATTCACTGATTTGACGGAACGGTTCGCGCATACGTCTGTAAGACATTCTGCACTACTGCTCAAGTCACACTGATGGTGTGAGCACTATGGGACTTAACATCTGAGGTCATGAGTCCCCTAGAACTTAGAACTACTTAAACCTAACTAACCTAAGGACATAACACACATCCATGCCCGAGGCAGGATTCGAAACTGCGACCGTAGCATTCGCGGGGTTCCGGACTGAAGCCCCTAGAACCGCACGGCCACCGCGGCCGGCAGGTCACACTGATCCATTACCTTCTGTTTATAGCGGCAACCAGAGCCGCAGGCACATTTTACCGGTAGGTGGCGTTCCGTCGCGATATCGATGTTGACCTTTAACCCGCGGGCCGACGTGGTTCAAATGCTACTCATATCTGTAGAATATACTAATGTGTATGTCCTGTGAATATGAACGTTCTATGTCTAGTCGTTACTTTGAAGATGCAGAGCTGGGACTTTTTCCCGATGATACAAGTATAGCTATCACACCCAACAGACAAGAATTAACTGATGAAATTGTAAACGATGGTTTTCAGAAACTCATTAAGTGGTTCTCTGCAAATGGACTCTCATTAAACTTTGATAAAACACAGTACATGCAGTTCCACACAGTAAAGAGAATGTAAATGGCATCCGTCCATCCTTGAGGGATGATGGTGTAGCATGCTTGGTTCAGAGTCTGCAGCGTCTGCTATGGCTAAAAAGTCCCACTCGAGAGTGTAAGTCTCTACTGCAGTTTGGACATGTGAAATTTGAGGGCTACGCTTTGTCCTCTTCCTGATTTGTTCCTGTGTGCGTTCGTCCTCTGAGAGCTGGACTCCGTTGCGCACAGTTACTCGCCACTTGACTCGGTGATCTGCAATGCTTTCCCAGCGACTTTGATTGATTCTGATCTTGGTCAGGTCTCTCTTGCAGACATCCTTGAAACGAAGATGCGGTCGTCCCACTGGCCTCACACCTTCCTGAAGTTCGACGTACAGCAGTTGTTTCGGTATCCGTTCAGGATCCATGCGCCTGACATGTCCCAACCATCTTAGACGTCGATGACTCAGGAGTGCAAAGATGCTGGTTGTGCTTGCACGATGAAAGACTTCGGTGTTGGGTACTCTATCTCTCCAAGAGATCTGAAGGATCTTCCGGAGACAGCGGAGATGGAAGCTGTTGAGTCGAGATTCATGCCTAGAAATGGTTGTCCATGTCTCACAGCTATAGAGAAGGGTGCTTATAACACAAGCGTTGTAGACTTTTAATTTAGTTTTTGTGGTAAGCAGTCCGTTGTTCCATACTCTGTTTTTCAATCTAGCCATGACAGATGATGCCTTTGCGATTCTGTTAGTAAGTTCAATGTCCATGGACAAGTTGCTACATATTGTGGATCCCAAGTAGGTAAAATCATCAACTATCTGGAGAGGATTGCCATCAATGCTAATCGATGGAAGGTTGGTAGTGCTCTGCGCCATGATCTTAGTCTTTTGAAGGCTGTTGAGTAGACCAAACTTTTCACAGGCATTTGATAATTTGTTGATTATATACTGCAGCTCATCTTCTGTGTTCGCTACTAGAGCTGCATCGTCCGCATATAACAACTCACGGATAACAACTGTATTTACTTTGGTCTTGGCCTTGAGGCGAGCAATGTTGAAAAGATTTCCATCAGACCTCGTATGTAGATACACTCCCTCCTCACAGTCTTCAAAGGCAAATCTGAGCAGAAGGGAAAAGAAAATCCCAAATAATGTAGGAGCTAACACACACCCCTGTTTCACACCGCTATTAACAGGGAATGCTTCTGATGTTTTACCGTTGAAGCAAATTGTTGCTTGTGTTTTCTCATGGAAAGAGATAATTATCTGCAGTAGTTTAGGTGGGCATCCAATCTTCTGCAACAGTCTGAGAAGCCCATTTATGCTCACTAAGTCAAACGCTTTAACAAGGTCAATGAAAGTAATATAAAGTGGCATCTGCTGCTCACGACATTTCTCTTGTAGCTGTCTTAAGGAGAAGATCATATCTACGGTTGATCTGCCGGGCCTGAAGCCACACTGAGATTCTGGGTAGATTCTGGAAGCTAAGATCTGTAATCGCATTAGGATGACTCTTGCATAAGCTTCCCGGCTACACTTAGTAATGAAATGCCTCGGTAATTGTTACAGTCACTTCTGTTTATATAGAGTAACTATCTTCGAATTCCGCATACTCATCGGGACATAACGTTCTTCCCAGCTGGTTGTGATAAGTGCCGGCCGCGGTGGTCTTGCGGTTCTAGGCGCGCAGTCCGGAACCGTGCGACTGCTACGGTCGCAGGTTCGAATCCTGCCTCGGGCATGGATGTGTGTGATGTCCTTAGGTTAGTTAGGTTTAAGTAGTTCTAAGTTCTAGGGGACTGATAACCACAGCAGTTGAGTCCCATAGTGCTCAGAGCCATTTGAACCATTTGAACCATTTGACCCATTTTTGGTTGTGATAAGTGAATGTAAATGTTTGAGAAGAACAGACATGTTATACTTAATAACCTCTGCAGGGATCCCATCTTCACCTGGGGCCTTTCCGTTAGCAAGAGAATCTATTTCTCTACTAAGTTCTTCCATAGTAGGCATTGCATCTAGTTCTTCCATAACTGGCATTTGTTTGAAGAGAATGACGCCATTAATAAATATAGACTTCGATCAGAAATCAGTAGCAAGATAGAATATTCAAAATTTCTAGTTGTATGCATTGATGAGGGGTTGAACTGGAAAAAACTCACTGAAGATCTGCTGAAACGTTTGAGTTCAGTTACTTATGCTGTTAGGGTCATTGCAAATTTTGGCGATGTAAATCTCAGTAAATTAGCTTACCACGCCTATTTTCATTCTCTGCTTTCATATGGCATCATATTCTGGGGTAACTCATCACTGAGTAAATGAGTGTTGATTGCACAAAAGCGGTAATCAGAATAATAGCTGAAGCTCATCCAAGATCATCCTGCAGACACTTATTTATAGGGCTATGGATCTTCACTGTAGCCTCACAATATATATATACACTCCTGGAAATGGAAAAAAGAACACATTGACACCGGTGTGTCAGACCCACCATACTTGCTCCGGACACTGCGAGAGGGCTGTACAAGCAATGATCACACGCACGGCACAGCGGACACACCAGGACCCGCGGTGTTGGCCGTCGAATGGCGCTAGCTGCGCAGCATTTGTGCACCGCCGCCGTCAGTGTCAGCCAGTTTGCCGTGGCATACGGAGCTCCATCGCAGTCTTTAACACTGGTAGCACGCCGCGACAGCGTGGACGTGAACCGTATGTGCAGTTGACGGACTTTGAGCGAGGGCGTATAGTGGGCATGCGGGAGGCCGGGTGGACGTACCGCCGAATTGCTCAACACGTGGGGCGTGAGGTCTCCACAGTACATCGATGTTGTCGCCAGTGGTCGGCGGAAGGTGCACGTGCCCGTCGACCTGGGACCGGACCGCAGCGACGCACGGATGCACGCCAAGACCGTAGGATCCTACGCAGTGCCGTAGGGGACCGCACCGCCACTTCCCAGCAAATTAGGGACACTGTTGCTCCTGGGGTATCGGCGAGGACCATTCGCAACCGTCTCCATGAAGCTGGGCTACGGTCCCGCACACCGTTAGGCCGTCTTCCGCTCACGCCCCAACATCGTGCAGCCCGCCTCCAGTGGTGTCGCGACAGGCGTGAATGGAGGGACGAATGGAGACGTGTCGTCTTCAGCGATGAGAGTCGCTTCTGCCTTGGTGCCAATGATGGTCGTATGCGTGTTTGGCGCCGTGCAAGTGAGCGCCACAATCAGGACTGCATACGACCGAGGCACACAGGGCCAACACCCGGCATCATGGTGTGGGGAGCGATCTCCTACACTGGCCGTACACCACTGGTGATCGTCGAGGGGACACTGAATAGTGCACGGTACATCCAAACCGTCATCGAACCCATCGTTCTACCATTCCTAGACCGGCAAGGGAACTTACTGTTCCAACAGGACAATGCACGTCCGCATGTATCCCGTGCCACCCAACGTGCTCTAGAAGGTGTAAGTCAACTACCCTGGCCAGCAAGATCTCCGGATCTGTCCCCCATTGAGCATGTTTGGGACTGGATGAAGCGTCGTCTCACGCGGTCTGCACGTCCAGCACGAACGCTGGTCCAACTGAGGCGCCAGGTGGAAATGGCATGGCAAGCCGTTCCACAGGACTACATCCAGCATCTCTACGATCTTCTCCATGGGAGAATAGCAGCCTGCATTGCTGCGAAAGGTGGATATACACTGTACTAGTGCCGACATTGTGCATGCTCTGTTGCCTGTTTCTATGTGCCTGTGGTTCTGTCAGTGTGATCATGTGATGTATCTGACCCCAGGAATGTGTCAATAAAGTTTCCCCTTCCTGGGACAATGAATTCACGGTGTTCTTATTTCAATTTCCAGGAGTGTATATTCAATTATGAAATTTGTTATTAACAATCCGAACGAATTCAAAAGTAATAGCAGTGTACATGGCTACAACACTAGGAGAAAGGATGATCTTCAATACTCAAGGTTAAATCTAACTTTGGCTCAGAAGGGGGTAAATTATTCTGCCACAAAAGTCTTTGGTCACTTACCTAATAGCAGAAAGTCTGACAGATGGCCGTATAGCATTTAAAAGGAAATTGAAAAGAATTCCTGAATGGAAACTCCTACTACTCATTAGATGAATTTTTGGACGTAGTAAGTGGATAATTTCCCCACCCCCATAAAATATATATATATATATATATATATATATATATATATATATATATATATATATATATATATATATACATATATTACGTGTCATGTAATATTTTGTGTAATGTAATATCTTGTATAGACACCTTTTATTATCCTGACACGTTCCACATCATTACGAAGTGTCGTATTCATGATCTATGGAACAAGTACTAATCTAATCTAATCTAATCTAATCAACGTGTTCTGTTTTTCCGAACGTGAGTGTAGTACGCAGGCTCAAATGTAGTAGTTATTCGGATATGTAGAGGGTTGTACATGATAGAGCAGTATGAGAGCTGCATCAAACCAGTCTGTGGACTGAAGAACACAACAAAAACAACGAAACAACTATGTTCGTAACCATTTACGCCACCCAACCCACAGCCACTTTTCACTCTCACCGTTCCTTACGCGACAGGAAGAAGAGCAGCGTGCTTCGCCACATGTCATTTTAGTAAGTGGTAGAGCATCTTGATATGCTAGTCCAACCCGTGTAAGACGCTAACAGAGAGATGTTATCCATGGCGGACTGGTTTATTGTTAAACTGCCGAGAGCGTTTGCTCCTATGAGTCAGCAATCCTATTCACTCGTCCTCATTATATAAAGAAGAAAGAACAGAAGGTAAGAATTAGACATTGTACCTCACACGGAGGCATATCAACAGTTGTTCTTCCCGTGCAACACTTGCGACGGATAAGAGTGGAAGGCACAGTGGTACATGGAGTATCATCCTCCACACAGCACACGCTGGCTTTCCAATTATAGATGGAGATATACAATGTCGTCTACAGGGAGGCGCAGTTCGCACATTGGTACAGAAATGGACTCCAGTGGTTCAACTCGATGATAAACTGGAATGCAACACCAAAAGAACCTCAGACACAGGCAGTAAGCAGAAATGAGCACAGATACAATTACCTAAATATTACGACTGGGTCAGTCGTAGGAATTTTGTGCTCTGAAATAGATCCATTGACCAGGCTGTGTAACGTGAAGACATACAGTTAATCATGCCAAGAAAATTAAAAAAAATTATGAACAAAAATAAGGTTTCTCATAACGTTTTTTTTTGTTTTGTTATAACACAGTATAATATTTCAGATAAATATCCTATGGTTCATAGCCTTTCTCTGCAAAAGAAGTGCATCTTTCTGAACAACAGCGGCTTTTCATTCGTTGCGAAAAGAGATTTTCATATGACGTTATGTTCGGCTGTCAGATAACGTCAACACAAAACTTGTCACTTTGCCGACCGGGGCGTATTCGAGCTAGCTTAAGGGGACGCTGTTCCCTATTGGTAATGTTGTGGCTGTGGGCCAGGAGACTGGCTGGATGATCAAAGGACGGGCTGTGTTCTGCAGCCTGTGTTGTGGAGCAACACTGCTTCGCTTGCTGTTAGCTGTGACAAAGGCAAGGGACCTATACATTAACATAAGAAAATTGGCCCCGATGCAAGCAGTTACCTATGTATATGAGGCTGCGTCATTTTATGTGGTAAGTTCCATGCTCCCCTTGGGGCAAAATCAGAGATCTTGGAAAAAATCTTCCGAATTAACATGTTATATCGTTCTCCAAATAATGGAAGGAATGTAATGATACCATGTACGGTTCATGAAAACCAACGTTTCTCTGTTATTTCTTCCCTCTTTTTCTCGTGACTTTAGCAACAGCCGCGTTCCACTAATTTCAAAATAAACTTAATTTTTGAACGTAAATTGCATATGTTTAGTATTCATTTTCTTCTTATGTTTCTTCTGTCTTTATCCTGTATTTTTGACAAATTTCATATTTTTATTCAATTGTTGTTGCTGTTTCGTATCACAAATTATGTTTGAAAACAGCTTAAATTTGGTTTGGTTATTGTATTATGTAGCAAGAACTAAGAATACTCTAAACGCGAAGTGTGTGTGTGTAGCTCTCCAAATCATATTTTGCGTAAGGGAATGTTGTTGGGGCAGGTTTGTGGTAGTTGTGAGGGATATTCTGTCCATATATTCCCGAGATCTTGTTTTGTCGCCGTTTGGGAAGTCATCCGTGGTCCATTGTACGACTCAGGATACATCGCAAAGTAACAGATAGTGAAACTGAGCAACTGGTTTAAGGTTAGGATAGAAATGGAGAACAATTTATCTGTGTGATGGACTAAATGTAGTTTGGTCAAGTCAAAATGGAAAATAGTTAACTGTCAGTGTCATGCAGCGTGACATTTACAGATGGGCCGCGCGGGATTAGCCGAGTGGTCTTAGGCGCTGCAGTCATGGACTGTGCGGCTGGTCCCGGCGGAGGTTCGAGTCCTCCCTCGGGCATGGGTGTGTGTGTTTGTCCTTAGGATAATTTAGGTTAAGTAGTGTGTAATCTTCGGGACTGATGACCTTAGCAGTTAAGTCCCATAAGATTTCACACACACCTTTACAGATGGGATTTATTTTTCCTCCAATGGGCACTGGACTTGCCTCCTTGTTCTGTTACCCGCGACTGCTAGCCAATATTTTTACGACCAGCCTCTTTCACCATTGAAACATTTTTGCACTGTAATATAGCTACACCATTGTAGAATAAAATAACTTTGACACAAAATGGACTTTCCTCCTTTTCCCCTTGAGTTTTCAATGATTTGAACCACCATACATAAAAATTGCTGGACACATTTAGAAATAAATTTTATAATTAAGAGATAGCAATGTAGTCTTCGTGTACGTTCATGGGTATTTCACATACCGTTGCGCAAAACTCCTAATTATCTTTCAATGAACTGAGCACTGGAAATACGTGATTTCAGAAAGACGCTCTGAAAACGTGCCCCTGTTTATGGAAAATTTTTACTCAAAAAATAACTGTTAACGCTCTGTCTTCGATTATCTAGGTATATTCAGGATCAGCAGATGTATGCATTGCTCAACTGGGTCATGATTGCATATTTGAATGAATTTAACTCCCTCAGCGTCAATCTCTACGGGCCGTGGTCCCTTCCAAAGGCGTCACGACCATAGGTTCCACGGGTCAGCGATTTTGTTGATTAAAAAGCGCTACACTTTGTTTTCGCACCTCTGACTATCGATACAGAGTGTTTACACTGCTATTTATTAGTTCGAATGGCTCTGAGCACTATGGGACTTAACTTCTGAGGTCATCAGTCCCCTAGAATTAGAACTACTTAAATCTAACTAACCTCAGGACATCACACACATCCATGCCCGAGACAGGATTCGAACCTGCGACCGTAGCGGTCGCGCGGTTCCAGACTGTAGCGCCTAGAACCGCTCGGCCACCTTGGCCGGCTGTTATTTATTAGTTCAAGGAATAGGTGGTATGAATGTGTCTTCGCGGTATTTCGTTCGTTGTAAGTTATTGTTTTCGTCTGTGGATAGAGCACATTATTGGTACTCTCTGTAAGAGAAATGGCGCGCCGTGGTTTATCTGATGAAGAAATTGCCGATTTGCTGAACTGTGGAGACATTGTCGATGCTCCAGATGATGATTTTGACGATACAGGCGTCCTAGCAGACATACCTTCACTTGATCAGTCAAACACTATAGTTCGTTAGGCAATTGAAAACCTCGGTACAGGATGTCTGGGTAAGAATGAAGAATTTGAAGACAGATATTTTAAGAACGACTTTCAGTTATACATAAACTGTGTTTTCCACGTTGATGGACGGGAAGTAAATGGATGAGGGACGTCACAACTCAAGCCACCAGAAGGGGTAGCAACGGAAACTGTAGCAATTTTCACTCAGAAATTGAAACTAAATTCATCAAGCAATTTTGCATTTTATTCCTAATCTGACTGCTACAGTTAAATGGAGTGGGAATTAAATGAAGTTAGTAAAACCGTTGACGGGATAAAATAATAACTCTTACGTGATGAGACACTATTCACAGGTAAGCTCTGGGAGGAGAAATGATGTTCAGTTTATGTCATAAATGAATCAGAATCTTGAACAGCGTCTTGTTTTGCTTTGAATCTGACATGATCTAAATGAACTCAAAATTCATGGCCAAGATATATTATGAATATGTGTTGCCATTATAAACTGATTATGATGCCATATTTCTTTCCGGTCTCTTAACGTGCAATGATTGTAGGGGAATAGCATATGATAAGTCATAATTTACCTTAACTAAGAATCTGAAAGGAGTAATCAGTGAAGTATTCCCTTTTTATAATATTTTTTGAAAGTTACGCCCTAGTAGTTTTCAGCCTGTAACTTCAGATGACAATTACAGCCTTATACACTACATGATCAAAAATATACGGACACCTGGCTGAAAATGTTTTACAAGTTCGTGGCGCCCTGCATCGGTAATGCTGGAATTCAATATGGTGTTGGCCCACCCTTAGCCTTGATGACAGCTTCCACTGTCGCAGGCATACGTTCAATCAGGTGTTTGGAGGTTTCTTTGGGAATGGCAGCCCATTCTTCACGCAGTGCTGCACTGAGAACAGGTATCGATGTCGGTCGGTGACGCCTGGCACGAAGTCGGCGTTCCAAAACACCCCAAAGGTGTTCTATAGGATTCAGGTCAGGACTCTGTGCAGGCCTGCCCATTACAGGGATGTTATTGTCTTGTAACCACTCCGCCACAAGCCGTGCATTATGAACGGCTGCTCGATGGTGTTGAAAGATGCAATCATCATTCCCGACTTGCTCTTCAACAGTGGGAAGCAAGAAGGTGCTTAAAACATCAATGTAGGCCTGTACTGTGATAGTGCCACGCAAAACAACAAGGGTGCAAGCCCTCTCCACGAAAATCGTGACCACACTATAACACCACAGCCTCCGAATTTTACTGTCAGTACTACACACGCTGTCAGATGACGTTCACCGGGCATTCGCCATACCCACACCCTGCCATCGGATCGCCACATTATGTACCGTGATTCGTGACTCCACACAATGTTTCTCCACTGTTGAATCGTCCAATGTTTACGCTCCTTACACGGAGCGAGACGTCGTTTGGCATTTACCGTCGTGATGTGTGGCTTATGAGCAGCCGCTCGAACACGAAATCCAAGTTTTCTCACCTCCCGCCTAACTGTCATAGTACTTGCAGTGGATACTGATGCAGTTTGGAATTCCTGTGTGATGGTCTGGATAGATGTCTGACTATTACTCATTACGACTCTCTTCAACTGTCGGCGGTCTCGGTGAGTCACTGTGACTCAACAGACCAGGTCAACCTGTACGCTTTTGTGCGGTATGTGTACCTACACGTTTCCACTTCACTATCAGATCGGGAACAGTGGACCTAGGGATGTTTAGAAGTGTGGAAATCTCGCGTACAGACGTATGACACAAATGACACCTAATCACCTGACCACGTTCGAAGTTTGTGAGTTTCGAGGAGCGCCCCATTTTGCTCTCTCACGATGTCTAATGACTAGTGATGTCCTGATATGGGGTACATCTACATCTACATCTACATTTATACTCCGCAAGCCACCTAACGGTGTGTGGCGGAGGGCACTTGACGTGCCGCATTCCATGCGGCTTTTCGCGGATAATGCTGTAGTATACAGAGAAGTTGCAGCATTAGAAATTTGTAGCGAAATGCAGGAAGATCTGCAGCGGATAGGCACTTGGTGCAGGGAGTGGCAACTGTCCCTTAACATAGACAAATGTAATGTATTGCGAATACATAGAAAGAAGGATCCTTTATTGTATGATTATATGATAGCAGAACAAACACTGGAAGCAGTTACTTCTGTAAAATATCTGGGAGTATGCGTGCGGAACGATTTGAAGTGGAATGATCATATAAAATTAATTGTTGGTAAGGCGGGTACCAGGTTGAGATTCATTGGGAGAGTGCTTAGAAAATGTAGTCCATCAACAAAGGAGATGGCTTACAAAACACTCGTTCGACCTATACTTGAGTATTGCTCATCAGTGTGGGATCCATACCAGATCGGGTTGACGGAGGAGATAGAGAAGATCCAAAGAAGAGCGGCGCGTTTCGTCACAGGGTTATTTGGTAACCGTGATAGCGTTACGGAGATGTTTAATAAACTCAAGTGGCAGACTCTGCAAGAGAGGCGCTCTGCATCGCGGTGTAGCTTGCTCGCCAGGTTTCGAGAGGGTGCGTTTCTGGATGAGGTATCGAATATATTGCTTCCCCCTACTTATACCTCCCAAGGAGATCACGAATGTAAAATTAGAGAGATTAGAGCGCGCACGGAGGCTTTCAGACAGTCGTTCTTGCCGCGAACCATACGCGACTGGAACAGGAAAGGGAGGTAATGACAGTGGCACGTAAAGTGCCCTCCGCCACACACCGTTGGGTGGCTTGCGGAGTATAAATGTAGATGTAGATGTACCTCCCTTTTCTGTTCCAGTCGCGTATGGTTCGCGGGAAGAACGACTGTCTGAAAGCCTCCGTGCGCGCTCGAATCTCTCTAATTTTACATTCGTAATCTCCTCGGGAGGTATAAGTAGGGGGAAGCAATATACTCGATACCTCATCCAGAAACGCAACCTCTCGAAACCTGGCGAGCAAGCTACACCTACCTGGCAGTAGGTGGCAGCACAATGCACCTAATATGAAAAATGCATGTTTTTGGGGGAGTCCGGATACTTTTGATCACATAGTGTATTTTAAACCTCTTACTGCGGCATATTACTGTTGTGGTGGTCTGATAACGAATTAGAAATTTACTGTCAATGTTAGAAAGGCATAACATCGGAATACATTAGACTACAGCGGTGGTCTTAGCTGAAGTGCTTTAGAATTCAGAAGTTTCAGTTCATATTCTCGTTATCCAACTACAATATACCTCTGCCTTCCTCCCCGCCCCCATCGAGCGAGGTGGCGCAGTGGTTAACACTCTGGACTCGCATTCGGGAAGACGACGGTTCAATCCCGCGTCCGGCCATTCTTTCCCTAAATCGCTCCAGGCAAATGCCGGGATGGTTCCTTTGAAAGGGCACGGCTGACTTTCTTCCCCGTCCTTCCCTAATCCGATGAGACCGATGACCTCCCTGTCGGGTCTCCTCCCTCAAAACAACCAACCCCCCCTCTCCCCCACTCCTTTCCCCATCCCTATCCCTTTCCACTGTCAAGAAACGTAACATCTTTCAATTTTCTAACCATGTTTGGGAAATAAAGAAAGTATATCAGCTAATTCATGTATACTTTGGCAAAAATGCCGTTACTTTTCTGGAAATGTTGTGCTTGATAGCATTGTTGCGCAGCGTATTCTCCGCGTTCGTGTTTCCAGGTAATTAATGAGCGGTTGAAGGAAATACAATCACTGCATTGTTTCGGCCTACCAGCATTCATGTTCTGCCGGTAATGGAAATTTTAGTTTACTCTGTCTGTGACCAAACTCAGCTTATATAATATTTCAGGCGTACGATTCGCTTAAAATTTGGTCCCGAATCGGAGTTTGTCGAAATAACTATTGTTGAAAATGTCGCTTAAATTTCTCTCATCGGTCGATAACACTTAATATAGTAAACGTCTAAGATATTGTTTGTTTTAAGTTATTGCATTTCTTTCCTTTCAGTCGGTAACCAAGTGTTACATTATGTGCCTCAACTAATTTGTGCAACGATTTTATGGGATTTACTTTGATCTTGGATATCATTAAAGTTGTTTTCTGCATGCTGTTAAGTAGGGACAGAAAGGCTGTGATACATATTTGTGAAAGCTTCGTAAATATGCAGTGTACCGTTATTTTTATCAAATATTAAATTGGCAATATTTGACATTCCAGATGTTTTGTGATGAAAGAGCTAAGAAATGAATTCAGTAATGTATTATATCTAGTATAACTAAAGAATGATTTAGAGAAAATTTAATATCGTTTTATGAACATCTACATCTACTTGCAAAACATTTTATAGGTGTTGTATCATCTAAGTGTTTTCGTAACATGTATAAATGCTAGGAACTACAGAAATATATAAAGACAAGATGATAAGATAGGCAGATGCAGGTAGTGTACCGATAAGGAGTTATAAACCATTAATGAGGCTCTGTAAATTGCTTATAAAAATGGCAGCTTGTGATCATGTGCTAATGTGCTACAGCACATTGTAAATATCGAACCTCAATTATTACGTTTCATTTCTCTTCGAATGTGATCCGGAAATCAATTTAAAGTTACACTATTTCTATTTTTACCACATGCCGGTATGTAAACAAAATTGACGTAAACATATTTTGTAGCACTATCTCCAAGATAACTAGAAACAAGTGTCGAGTACTGAAATCATGCTCAACCACAATACGATCAACTCAGACAATTGTGTATAATTTCCTGATTCTCTTTAACTAGGTCGAAGAAGCCTGGAAATTGCGAGATCCACTTTCCTGCAGATTTCGTAGTTCATGTGAATCTCTTTTTCCCTTACGACAGCTCACTCTCACATTTTACGAAACGAAACCGATGAACAGAGCTTAACTTTTAAGCGGTTTTTCCTCCTTCTTTCAACCAAAAAATTTATAGTCTTTCTCTCAAAGCTTTTGGATTACGAAGATACTGTATTTCTTCTGAACTTTAATTAGCATAACAATCCAGAATGAGATTTTCACTCTGCAGCGGAGTGTGCTCTGATATGAAACTCCCTGGCAGATTAAAACTGTGTGCGGACCGAGACTCGGATTCGGGACCTTTGCCTTTCGCGGGCAAGTGCTCTACCATCTGAGCTACCCAAGCCCGACTCACTCCCCGTCCTCACAGCTTCTGTGAAGTTTGGAATGTAGGAGTCGAGGTACTGGTAGAAGTAGAGCTGCGAGGACGGGGCGTGAGTAGTGCTTGGGTAGCTAAGATGGTAGAGCACTTGCCCGCGAAAGGCAAAGGTCCCGAGTTCGAGTCTCGGTCCAGCATACAGTTTTAATCCGCCAGGAAGTTTCAGCGTAACAATCATCGTGTGAACCATAGTTAACGGAATCGTTAAAGTTATTTCCTGTTTCTTCTAAAGTTTCCTCAATTTCTTATATAAGTCACAATTCGAATTAATATCTAAGAAAATAAATAATAAGTAACATATATATATGTCTTCAGGAGAAGTAGGTGATTCCGATTGCACACTACGTTCTTCATGTTTCATCTTCGCAAACCTGAAAACATTAACTGGATTCCACATTACTGTGAAACTCTGAAAACTGTACAAACACAGACGCTCTTAGCAAGCACTGCTAATTATTGCGGATACTAAAGGAGTTGCAAATTCGAGCGAACAGTAATTGTGAACAATTGCATCAGGGGAAGTCTCAACAGAGAATGAAATTCGCTTGACAAATTACTATCATTTTGTGACGTGTTAGTGTTTACCTAAGTGCCATCAACCGAGGATATGTTTCCACTGTGATGCGCATGTGCTGTCTGCTGCAGCCATTGCTGGGGTATATACTTCTCCTGACACCTGGCGAGCTACAAAATGGCAATTTTCGACATTTTTAAGAAATAATTGTAGTGTGTCTTAGCAGCTGCCGTCCGGGGTGGCCGAGCGGTTCTAGGCGCTACAGTCTGGAACCGCGCGACCGCTGCGGTCGCAGGTTCGAATCCTGCCTCGGGCATGGGTGTGTGTGATGTCCTTAGGTTAGTTAGGTTTAAGTAGTTCTAAGTTCTAGACGACTGATGACCACAGCAATTAAGTCCCATACTGCTCAGAGCTATTTTGGTGTATTCTTCCTGTAAAAAAAAAAAATAATAATAAACCTTAGGGCAGGTTCTGACATGTCGGATTGATTCCATTGTTAGAAGCTCAGGTGACATCTTTAATTTTACTAATGTCGTACAAAAAAAAATATCACTGTAACTTTGAAGCTGATGAAATCTTTCACTGGGAGCACATATTGTAACGACCAGTACTTTAAAGTAAGAACTTCTTTTGTACTGTACTTTTAGATCTATTTTCTCATCTTATCCCTCATACTGGAACTGTTCCTCTTTCTGTCTCTTTCATACCTGCATTGTACCCAGCTATTTTTGGTTTTTCTATGTGAAAGAGATGTATTTCCAAATTATTCAAAACTTCTTCAGTTATGTAACACTTTCATTGGCTTGTTTAATACATGCTTTTGGAACCATATCAAAATTTAAGATTTCACCACCCCCCACAAACGGCTGCCCTGGACAGTGGCACGGTTCGACACTCCCATATAAACGGCTCGGAAAACCAGTTCAGAGGTGGGAGGAGGCCACTGTAATACCACCTCCAAAAGGACCAATCTATGGATTAACAAAAACAATAAGTTTCGTAGATGATAGTGTCTTAAGACATCGGGAAATAACTTCCACGGTTTTAGAGATAGCCATAGAGGACTAATGTTATGGGAGAGACTGTAGGAGAAGAAATGAAATGGAATATATCCAACGAATAGGTGCTTCTCTGAAATGAAGTGATTGGCACAGCAGAACTTTAGCAGGCTGCATCAGTCCAAGGACGATGATCCTAATTACAAATGTAGTTTGTGACCTCCCCTTCTCTCTTTGCTCCCTTTCTTTCGCTGATCTTTCGTCTTCTTTCTTCCTTCTTCGAGCCGCGGCTATATATCAGGGTTATCAATGCAGAAATGTATTGAGAAGGGGGAACAAGTGTGTGGTGGTTCACGATATGGTAGTGCTGTGAGGGAGCGTCACTCGTGCCTCTGGTTTGAGAAGACTGATGATTAAAGTACGAACATTTCTCAAAAGAAAAACAGGTATGTGCTCTCTTTTCAAATGGTTCAAATGGCTCTGAGCACTATGCGACTTAACTTCTGAGGTCATCAGTCGCCTAGAACTTAGAACTAATTAAGGACATCACACACATTCATGCCCGAGGCAGGATTCGAACCAGCGACCGTAGGGGTCGCTCGGCTCCAGACTGTAGCGCCTAGAACAGCACGGCCACTACGGCCGGCACTCTATTTTCTTTTAAAACTATAAACAGTAGCGTAGCTAGTACTATCGATCATTCTACTAAAGTGAATGAGTGCGCCACCATTGATGAAGTTTCAACCTCGAAAGAAGTTTATTAATAACAATTAGCTGAAATAAAAAGAGATTCATCCAATCCCAAAGTCACTCACAGTTAGAGTGATTAGTTTCTGATGTGTGTGTAGTGGTCATTGATCATTAAAAGATCGTTTCAGTAATTCTATCACTATCCGTTTATGAGTTGCTAAGCAACGTAACAACAAGCTGACTATGCAATGATTAATATTTGTCGTATCCCGATAGTAAATCGCTTCGCGCTTGCTTTAAGCATCAAGACGATTATTATGCCGCTCATATAAGCCTTTGATAGTTATTATCAAGCTAATGCCGTTAAATTGCGGTTAATGTTACTGAATCATACACGCGACGATAAAGCCCGATATCCAGCCACGTATCCTAAACTCTGCGCCGATATTTGAGAACACGCGGGAATTTGTTTGCACCAAAGTCGGGCCGTGGTTCCCTAGAATAATTTTTAAATCAACACCGGGCTGTAAATTAACAATTCTATAACCATTCGTGCCCCCCATGAACCATTAACCTTGCCGTTGGTGGGGAGGCTTGCGTGCCTCAGCCATACAGATAGCCGTACCGTAGGTGCAAGCACAATGGAGGGCTATCTGTTGAGAGGCCAGACAAACGTGTGGTTCCTGAAGAGGGGCAGCAGCCTTTTCAGTAGTTGCAGGGGCAACAGTCTGGATGATTGACTGATCTGGCCTTGTAACACTAACCAAAACGGCCTTGCTGTGCTGGTACTGCGAACGGTTGAAAGGAAGGGGAAACTACAGCCGTAATTTTTCCCGATGGGATGGGGGATGCAGCTTTACTGTATGCATGGAGAGCTGCATCAAACCAGTCTCCGGACTGAAGACCACAACAACAACAACCCATTCATGAAAGTTACTCGACGACTACTTGATTGCGCACTCGAGCAACATGGAAGTATATTTTTTTTTTTTTACAAAGAGAAAACATATCATGCATAATGCAACAAGATGATTTGCTATATCAAAACATATTTATATCTACACTCCTGGAAATGGAAAAAAGATCACATTGACACCGGTGTGTCAGACCCACCATACTTGCTCCGGACAGTGCGAGAGGGCTGTACAAGCAATGATCACACGCACGGCACAGCGGACACACCAGGAACCGCCGTGTTGGCCGTCGAATGGCGCTAGCTGCGCAGCATTTGTGCACCGCCGCCGTCAGTGTCAGCCAGTTTGCCGTGGCATACGGAGCTCCATCGCAGTCTTTAACACTGGTAGCATGCCGCGACAGCGTGGACGTGAACCGTATGTGCAGTTGACGGACTTTGAGCGAGGGCGTATAGTGGGCATGCGGGAGGCCGGGTGGACGTACCGCCGAATTGCTCAACACGTGGGGCGTGAGGTCTCCACAGTACATCGATGTTGTCGCCAGTGGTCGGCGGAAGGTGCACGTGCCCGTCGACCTGGGACCGGACCGCAGCGACGCACGGATGCACGCCAAGACCGTAGGATCCTACGCAGTGCCGTAGGGGACCGCACCGCCACTTCCCAGCAAATTAGGGACACTGTTGCTCCTGGGGTATCGGCGAGGACCATTCGCAACCGTCTCCATGAAGCTGGGCTACGGTCCCGCACACCGTTAGGCCGTCTTCCGCTCACGCCCCAACATCGTGCAGCCCGCCTCCAGTGGTGTCGCGACAGGCGTGAATGGAGGGACGAATGGAGACGTGTCGTCTTCAGCGATGAGAGTCGCTTCTGCCTTGGTGCCAATGGTGGTCGTATGCGTGTTTGGCGCCGTGCAGGTGAGCGCCACAATCAGGACTGCATACGACCGAGGCACACAGGGCCAACACCCGGCATCATGGTGTGGGGAGCGATCTCCTACACTGGCCGTACACCACTGGTGATCGTCGAGGGGACACTGAATAGTGCACGGTACATCCAAACCGTCATCGAGCCCATCGTTCTACCATTCCTAGACCGGCAAGGGAACTTGCTGTTCCAACAGGACAATGCACGTCCGCATGTATCCCGTGCCACCCAACGTGCTCTAGAAGGTGTAAGTCAACTACCCTGGCCAGCAACATCTCCGGATATGTCCCCCATTGAGCATGTTTGGGACTGGATGAAGCGTCGTCTCACGCGGTCTGCACGTCCAGCACGAACGCTGGTCCAACTGAGGCGCCAGGTTGAAATGGCATGGCAAGCCGTTCCACAGGACTACATCCAGCATTTCTACGATCGTCTCCATGGGAGAATAGCAGCCTGCATTGCTGCGAAAGGTGGATATACACTGTACTAGTGCCGACATTGTGCATGCTCTGTTGCCTGTGTCTATGTGCCTGTGGTTCTGTCAGTGTGATCATGTGATGTATCTGACCCCAGGAATGTGTCAATAAAGTTTCCCCTTCCTGGGACAATGAATTCACGGTGTTCTTATTTCAATTTCCAGGAGTGTATCTCATTAAATCTCATTACCTATTTAATGTTGTACATAATTAAATTCTTTATTCTGTAAATAATCAATAAAATTTAGAAATGAATTACATGTATAAAAAATCTCAAATTGATATGACGTCATGGGTCAATACTTATCTCGATTCCCCTACACTCACGTGACGCAAAGTAGATCCGACTATATTGGACACACTCATGTAATGCTACAAGTTAATGTACAGAAGCATAGCAGTCCATTTTAGTAACACATTCACTCAAATTAACGTATTATATAATGAATTTTTAATAATGAATCAAACCAACTAGCTGTCACTGCTTGAAAGGACTGAGGTTCTAATACTGCGAGATTTCTGTCTTTCGAGAAAACTTTGTGAAAAAAATGACATGTCGCAAAGAATTTAAGAGAAAACGTAACAAGATCCTTCCTTATATCTGCAAATAAGTATTATTTTTCTCGTTTGGAAGAGAACGAAATTATTATTTATATATCCGAATTTTTTTGTAAGCAGTCTTTTCTGAACCCAGAGCGTGTGTGTCCCGGGTGGTCAGATCACGGCGCGCGCCGTCACTGCCCGCGGTTCCCCTCGGCTAGGGAATTCCCCGTGGCGTGCTTTGCTGGCTGAGTTAGAGCGCCACTATCGCGGGAGCGATGCGCGCCACGCCAACTGGCCCTATCTGCGCATGCGCCGTCGCTCTCGCCGGCTAACAGATAGACCGCGCGTTCCTGGACTTCAGAGATAGCGGCTACTGACTGATGCGGGTCACACACACTTGTTATGTGGCCACGGCGACCGCGTTCCGGCAGCTCCGCAGCCGGCGCGTCATACCCGATAGCACAACGGTTGTGACCTATCTCCGGCGCGTGTGTCCTGTAGTGGAATGTGTTTTAATGTTGGATATTGTGCGACTCGACACTATGATATGGGCAACTATTGTTATGATACGCTGGGTATCCAAAATAACCCGAAACATCATAAAAACACAAGAAAGAATGTTTGTTTTAGCTTGAGGCAAGTAAATATCTCGAAAACGACGCATCGTACGAAAATATGAACCTAGGTGTAAAATCAATATTAGCAGAGATGACGTCTGTCTTTGCTACAACTGGGCCACCTCCCAACCAACCTTCAACTTCGTATTTTTAAATGGGGACTACCATTTTTGTTTCATATTCCGGTTCTACACCAAAAAACGCAAATGGCTTACTCAAACCATTGTTTTCCATTCTAATTGCACGGTTTATATTTAAATTAGAAATTTAATGTTAGAAATTTGATTGTACAGTACGGCATGGTTAACCGTTTCAAAAATGGTTCAAATGGTTCTGAGCACTATGGGGCTTAACTTCTGAGGTCATCAGTCCGCTAGAACTTAGAACTACTTAAACCTAACTAACCTAAGGACACCGCACACATCCATGCCCGAGGCAGGATTCGAACCTGCGGCCGTAGCGGTCGCGCTGTCCCAGACTGTAGCGCCTAGAACCTCTCGACCATCCCGGCCGGCTTAGCCGTTTCAGTTTCTGGTTAGAATGT
The DNA here is from genome assembly GCF_023898315.1 of Schistocerca nitens. Classification (NCBI taxonomy): domain Eukaryota; kingdom Metazoa; phylum Arthropoda; class Insecta; order Orthoptera; family Acrididae; genus Schistocerca; species Schistocerca nitens. Next base: position 358,290,138 of record NC_064615.1, read on the forward strand.
GCGCTTAGCGTGATCCAAGAGCAACGATGATGTGGATGTAATAGTTATCTGTTCCCATCGAAAAGCGAGATGTCAGTGAGTCCCGTTGTCTCTCACCATTCGGGTGCTTGAGTTGGGTGAACATCCATTTCAAGTGCGCTTGTCACTACCACTTCGTGAATATTTTACCTTAAGTATAGTAGTCGTGGTCTGTACTTCCCTATAAGCGCGTAGCGGCCAACACGAGAATAGTGGCGTTTGGATGGAAGAATACAACGAATTCAGTCATTCTGATGGCGGGATTTGAGGGCAGCCACCGAAATCAAGCGTTCCGATGGTTTGGGGACTCGCCGCAAATAAGGGAACAGAAAACTGTGTTACCATACAAAAAGCTTATTTGCCGAAAATGTCAATGTCTAGCCATATTTTTTGTGTTGTACAGTGACATTTGCAACACTCAAGTAACGTTTGAACATCAGTATCAAGTATTAGAACACAAAGGTTTACATTTACATCGTAAATGAGATATAGAATCAAATGTGTCGGTTGTTAATGGCAAACACAAATACACTTGACATTTTTCGATTACAGCGCCAGCTAGCACGAATGGAAAACAAACGTTTGCGAAAACCGCAAGTATTTGCAGTAAAAATGGAGGATTCTCATTTGAGAATACGAAGTTGGCCCCACCTACGCAAGAGGTGTACATAATAACACAGACAGCTGTCCGCTTTACTAATATTAACTTTTCACCTAGATCTTTTTTTTCGTACGATGCGTCGTTTTTAGGTATATTTAACCATCTCGATTTAAAACGAACACACACACACACACACACACACACACACACACACACATATATATATATATATATATATATATATATATAGCGACGTTTGATATTGCACTACTGCACTGTAAATACATCGATAATGATATAAAATCTCTTCATGTTACCGTTGTCAAGTGTACATACTGTTCCATTCTCCTTTGTTTCTACGTATTCAACGTACATTCATTCCTTAATTGATAGAAGCAGTCGGTGCAGACTACTTCTGCACAGTGGTTGACTGAACAGTGTGCTACTTCATTATGTTCCTCACTCCCGCGGGTGAGAGCAGCTCATTGTTTACTTCGCGTCATATTTATGCACTTGGTTAGACAGTTACCACATGGTATGCCGATTGTGTCATTTATCCGTGTTTTTGTCTGTGTTGTTTGCTTTGAGTACATCGTTTACAAACGACTGTTCCTTGTGCAGTTTTTTTTTGTTTTCCTTGTGATCATTCTTCCAACTACTACGATGTGATCCCCTTGAATATCTCTCTTGTGCAAACCTCTTCATTTCAGAGTAGCACTTTCACCCTACTCCCTCAATTATTTTTTTGTCTGTCCCAATCTTCGTCTTTCTCTACACTCACAGCTCCCTCTAATGCCTTGTGCGTTGTTTCCTGATGTCAACACATGTCCTATCATCCTTTCCCTTTTTCGGTATCAGTGTTTTCTATATTTTCCTTTCCTCACTGATTCTGGGTAGAACTTCTTCATTACTCATCTTATCAGCCCACCTAACTTTGTAGTACGACGTCTAAAACTTCTCGATTGTCTTTTTATCCAGTTTTATCAGAGTCCATGTTTCACTTCCATACAATGCTGTACTCCAAACATACATTATCAGAAATTTCTTCCTCGGATGAAGATCGATGTTTGTTAATAGAACATTTCTTTTCAGCAGTAATGTCCCCTTTCCCTACACTAGTCAGCTTTTTATATAGTCCTTGCTGTGCCCGTGATACGTTATCTTGCGTCCATGATAGCAGAATACCTGAACTGCACCTACCTTACATCTACATCTACATTTATACTCCGCAAGCCACCCAACGGTGTGTGGCGGAGGGCACTTTACGTGCCACTGTCATTACCTCCCTTTCCTGTTCCAGTCGCGTATGGTTCGCGGGAAGAACGACTGTCTGAAAGCCTCCGTGCGCGCTCTAATCTCTCTAATTTTACATTGGTGATCTCCTCGGGAGGCATAAGTAGGGGGAAGCAATATATTCGATACCTCATCCAGAAACGCACCCTCTCGAAACCTGGCGAGCAAGCTACACCGCGATGCAGAGCGCCTCTCTTGCAGAGTCTGCCACTTGAGTTTATTAAACATCTCCGTAACGCTATCACGGTTACCAAATAACCCTGTGATGAAACGCGCCGCTCTTCTTTGGATCTTCTCTATCTCCTCCGTCAACCCGATCTGGTACGGATCCCACACTGATGAGCAATGCTCAAGTATAGGTCGAACGAGTGTTTTGTAAGCCACCTCCTTTGTTGATGGACTACATTTTCTAAGCACTCTCCCAATGAATCTCAACCTGGTACCCGCCTTACCAACAATTAATTTTATATGATCATTCCACTTCAAATCGTTCCGCACGCATACTCCCAGATATTTTACAGAAGTAACTGCTACCAGTGTTTGTTCCGCTATCGTATAATCATACAATAAAGGATCCTTCTTTCTATGTATTCGCAATACATTACATTTGTCTATGTTAAGGGACAGTTGCGACTCCCTGCACCCAGTGCCTATCCGCTGCAGATCTTCCTGCATTTCACTACAATTTTCAATTGCTGCAACTTCTCTGTATACTACAGCATCATGAAAAGGTATTCATCTGCATTCAATTTCTTCTTCCTTCTAGTACTCAACACAAATGGCATACTAGGAACCAGTGTACCATAAGGCTGTTTAGCCAGAATTCCTGCTGTCTCTGCTATGCTCCATGTCTTCCATGTAAGAATATTTGCATCTGGAAACGCTTCAAGGCCACCATAGTCACAATGATTGCCCCATACTACAGCAAGTGTGAGCCATGTACTACCTCCAAACACGGCTTGTACATCACATGTAAAGTTCAAACGTAGTCCATGAAATACGTTTGGACCTCCAATTAGCTGTTGTTTATTGAACTGCCCAGCAAGATCAATGTCTATCGCCTTCAGAGAACGATAAACAGGAACGCTGCGCCGCCAGCGACGACGGTAACCACGTCGCCCAGGCATTGCTGTGGCACGTTAATACAGCGTTCCTGTATTAACGTGCCACAGCAATGCCTGGGCGACGTGGTTACCGTCGTCGCTGGCGGCGCAGCGTTCCTGTTTATCGTTCTTATAGCCACTGATAATTTCACGTCTGTTGCTGATTATTACTTTCGTCTTTCTTCGCTTTGCTCTCAGTCCACAGTGTGTGCTCATCAGACTGTTCATTCTGAGTACCCCAGTAACTAGTTTCCAGCTACTTTCATCCCGTTCCCACGCTGTTTAAAAAAACACAGGACAACTGATTAGAGAGTTCTATTGAGTCTGACAGTAACATCGATTCAAATAAGTCTTTATGTACAGAGTTTCATTTCGTATGTCGGATAAGTACAGAATCTACATAACAATCCCACGAATAATGAAACACACAACCTAATGAGCTACGAGAAGAAAGATGTGTGTAGAATGCTTAAGAATCCGTCACCCTTTGACTCTTTGGATTACCTCGTACTTGAATAATCAATCTAGAGCGACATCATACTTTCGTTATAACCAGACAAATAATGAGACTGAACACACGCCAAGAAAATCCACTAAAAGAAAACTGAAACTGTTATAGCGATCTTCTGATTTACCATGAGGTTACAACATTCACTATTCCACGACAAACCAACGCCGCAGAGCCCAGAATTCCCAACGACGGTGACCGTTCCAGGCGAGGCAGCCGATTCTGGAACGGATCGATGGCCACGCTATCTGCGGCATTCATCAGCTTCGCTTGCAGCAGACTTCTTTTTTTCTCCTGTCTCTCGATGTCGTCGGCAGAATGATAAAGATTGCTATGAAACAGGGCTGTGCAGATGTGCGTCCACCAAAGCATGCAGATGTCTCGCCACAAAAAAATCACGAGAATTCACGGCGTGTAGGTATAGTAAAATGAAAGATCGGGACTGAATGTTTTGATCTTCATATACTGCTGTACTACAGAACCACAGTACGATGTATGGCATAGGGTATGGTATACTGGAACCACTGACCCCTTTCCTGATACATATACGAGTGCGGCTGAATGGCTTACTAGAAACTTTCGTCGGTACCTTTATGTAGACGTAGAAATTTCTTTGGTTTTACACTCCTATTCATAAAGAGAGATAAAAAATTCAGTCTGTAAAACATTTCTTCCCTCATGCTGGACTTTCAGGATTTTGTAATTAAAGGTAGCTGCTACATCTTTTTTTATCATTTATCAGTTATTTAAATTCTGTGTGTGAAAGGGCGGTCTGGAAGTAGCATTTTTGCTGTTATTCCGTTTTTGATTAAAACAATTACGTTACAAAAAAATATATTCATTGGTAGGATCAATCTGTGCGTGATGAAGTGATGAATGCAATTGTCAAAGTTAGTAAGGATGACAGTGTTGCGGGCACGTGGTGACATTTTCTTACTGAGAGATTTAAATGCAAATGGGACTGGAGAGGAAAATCACAAGAAAGTATATGGGTCGAGTATTGGGAAAGGTTGAAGAGGAAGAATGTGGGCCGGCCGGAGTGGCCGTGCGGTTCTAGGCGCTACAGTCTGGAACCGAGGGACCGCTACGGTCGCAGGTTCGAATCCTGCCGCGGGCATGGATGTGTTCGTGATGTCCTTAGGTTAATTTGGTTTAATTAGTTCTAAGTTCTAGGCGACTGATGACCTCAGAAGTTGAGTCGCATAGTGCTCAGAGCCATTTGCATCATTTTTTTTGAAGAATGTGGGTGGTAAGAGGCGAATAGGAATACAGTTAACGAGGGAGAGAATCGGCTGGAGCACACATATGGAATGGAAAAGGCGTGACGGATTACAGTAGATGGGATGGATAAATAGCATGAATGATTTCATGGACAGGAAGTGGACTTCTCTGTGATACACTGTGCCTCTCTTGTGCTTTACAACGGCCTCACAAAATGTGAGTTCAAATTGTGTTGCACAATTTCACGTGAAGTAGACATCATTAAAACAGCCAGTACTTCTGCTCATCAGTCCTATGTCCTTTCTTAAACATAGGGACAATCAAAAACAAAGAACACTTTGAAGCCGTAAGGCTTGGAAACTTGAACAAATCTACATTTGCAGCCCACACTGCAGAAAAAACACTGACAAAAACATGAAAATATTATATTTAGCAGAAGAAGGAGCCTCTATGAATCTGTTAGAGCAAACAGAAATACACACACAAACATAAACACTTCCTCTGATAATATCCTTAATGAACAGACTGAGTTGGCTAACACTCCTTTACTGGAAAACTTTCACAAAATACTTTCCATACTTCTATATAAATAACGTTTGTACACATATCTGCAGATCAAGTAACTAATCTTATAATATTGTACGTAGCTACGATACTCAGTATTATTCATGACAATAAATACTGATACATTTTAAAGTATTATCATCATCAATGTCCATATAGCACATGTTATTGTTGTTGTTGTTATTGTTGTGGTCTTCAGTCGAAAGACTGTTTTGATGCAGGTCTCCACGCTACTCTGTCCTCTGCCTAGCAGATAAGGATTTCAAACACTTTCTTGTCCACGTTTGTTTCTCTATCGTTATATAAGTCTGTAACATTGTAATTCACAAAATCCCATGTATTCATCGTTATGTCAGTATTTAATGCCCTAAATTTAATGTAAAATAATTTTCCAATTTAAACAAAAGTAATTCACGCTTCCTTTCCCAAAAATGCCATATCTTTGCATCATTGTATCGCAACATCTTCGACCGTCATGTACTTTGTAAACTCTGTATATGTTTTCCATGTTGTGAATCAAAACATGTCGCATTAGAGGCGACAGAGAAATTTTCATGCAATTTTGTCTTTACATCAGTAATGGACCTTTCGATTTGGCAAGGACATTCAACTATTAGGGGTCGAGTCTATATTTCATCGAGTTGCGGCATCAGGTCAGAATACACAAACAGCCGGAAGGCGTACAGGCAAATCGCCTGTGAATTCCTACCGGTGAGTGCTAACAATAAATTTTCAAAAATAAAAAAAAATCTATACAAAACATTTTAATTGTGTGGATCGCAAACACTTACGTATACGTACGTCTACGTTGAAACAATGTACCATAACAATTTGTCTATTTTATTTGGACTGTTGAGCTCCGTGGCCGTGGATAATGATATTTCACTGTAAAAATACAGCAACCAGCCACTTTTTAATGCGTTTTATTTATGCCAATATGCATTTCGGGTTTGCACCCATCTTCAGCGGGCAAATTTCATGGATCTTCAGTTTCTACAGTAGTACAATCTCGACAGCAGTTTGGATGCTGCAGCAGGCATTCTCCTCTCCTTGTTTTTTTCTTGGCTTTTCTTCTTTTTTGCAACAACACAAACACTTTTTGTCCCGTATTTTACACAGGCGCACTGCGTTATCCGCCATGTTGTCGACAAGTGTTTGTGTTGTTGCAAAAAAGAAGAAAAGCGAAGAAAAAACAAGGAGAGGAGAATGCCTGCTGCAGCATCCAAACTGCTGTCGAGATTGTACTACTGGTGTCGATTCGTTCCAATATCTCAGTCCCAAAAGCTGATCGACAGGTTCTATCTTTTGGTTGTAACTCGTGTAGTATCTGGACCTTATGTGCAGGCAGATGCAATCTGCTGTACAGAATTCTTCGCACTGTGATCTTAGGAGTCTCTAATTCACGAGGTGCACCCAGTAGAGAAAAGGGATTCGTAAGGGCCCCTGTTGCACAGCTCCTACACTGTTCATTGACCGAAGGCCACCCTGTTCGCGGAAGATCGCACTGCCGATCTGTTTAAAGTTTATGTACCGCGTAAGCATACTCTTCCGTACTGTCTTCAAAACTTTCGCTGCACAGTAACTGGAGATACCATAGAACACACTGCGTCCTCTCATTGAGTGACGCCATTTTAGAACAACAGTGAGTGTGGTACTCTGTACTCAGCTTCTACCTGCAACAAAGCTATGCAGCCGTGCGGGATTAGCCGAGCGGTCTCAGGCGCTGCAGTCATGGACTGTGCGGCTGGTCCCGGCGGAGGTTCGAGTCCTCCCTCGAGCATGGGTGTGTGTGTTTGTCCTTAGGATAATTTAGGTTAAGTAGTGTGTAAGCTTAGGGACTGATGACCTTAGCAGTTAAGTCCGATTTCACACACTTTTGAACATTTGCACAAAGCTATGCAAACAAACTTGATGATTTACTGTTAAAATTTTCACGAAACACAAATTTGTAAGCTTTATAGTTTTTGTAACGTAAATGTTGGTAACTGTACGAAGACTTTAGGCTTACCCTCTATAGTGTTTGCAGTCGAGACAGTAAAAAAAAATTGTGTGAAACTTTTTTAAAATATTTAAGATAGCTGTTCTCCATTTCCTGATAAAGCCAAGTATTACTGCTAAAAATAATTCAGCGTTTCCACATACGATGGCACAATGCTGCACTTCCACAGCCGCATACCTGACAAGCTTATGTCAGAAAACAGCTGACCAGAGCGGCTGTAACTTCTCCCTGCTCAAACATGAACAGCATTTGTTCCTGGACATCCGACTTCAGCCGACACTCCATTGTAGGGCGGAGCAGTTTCAATCAAGCAGCGTCATCAGCTAGGTGGAAGCGCTGGCCAGTGAGCCAACAGCTACACGTGATGCTTCTCGGTCCTGAGCTCAACTAACGGCCACCTACGGGGTATCACACTTCGAGCGACTCCTGATGCAGCGTCAGGCATCAGTACGCCCGATCGGCTGCTCGGAGTTAATAGCAGTCAGCAAAGTGTTTGTCGACTGCTGATCTGACGCTACACCTGCGTCGGCAAAGCCGCTTCACCAGCCGCTGCTATTTTGCTGTGACAGCGACCCGCTGTTTAGCCGACACATAACCCGCCGTGAGACCACGCACTCTGCTGGCGTTATCCAGGGATAACACTCTGCCTTTGGGATGCAGAGATCGACCTCTTGTGTGGACGTCATGCTGAATAAAGAATGTTGATACTGAAAGAGCTTACTTGACTCTGCACGCGCTGCGGTATCTGTAGAATGCAACCCAAAGTTCGCACACATGCCATTCTGTGGCAGAAGTGGCCACTTGGCTAGTATTGCTACTGGTGTTGATTGCCGCTTCATTATGTACCTCACTTAGGTTCTGCACCGTCACATTTTGACCCCCAAAGCAACTTGGTAGGTCCAGTACCATAACACTTCGTGTCCGAAGAGCCAGTAACAACGAGCGACATCACAGTGCAACGTAATGCTCATCATGATTTCAACGTGGAGACTGCAAACGTTTACTTTCATTTTATTCCCCTTATGATTGAACTGCAAACACTATGTACAATTGCCCGGACTGGAGTGCTAGATGGAAAGTTTAGCTGATGAATGGGGACCCAGCGACGTAAGTGATTTTAGGGGATACAATAAGGTGATACCGGTTCGTGCCCAGGTCTGGACATTACGCCAGGAAATGTATGGAATACTCATAGCAGAGGGACACTGAAATCTGGTTTCACATGACAGAGTGGATCAGGTTGTGGAAAGTGACCCAAATCAGATGCTGCTAGTTGCACAAACGTACAAACTTTATTTGCTAAAACACTTAATCATACATGCCCTTAAAAGAATTCAGAAACAATATCGCTGAAGGCCAGAACACAAGTTATTAAAATTGCGTTAAGGAATACACACAGCTGAAAGCCTTAGCTACAAGATAGAAGAACTGAGGGCTTAAAGCCTGGATAACAAGAACTTCAGTAAGAAAATTTTGCAAAGGTTTTAAAATAAAGACTTTTCAAATTGTAATTTAGGTAGGCTGAAGGTCTTATCTTAAAATGTTTCACATAAATTCGGCTGAAGGCCACATACTGAACGTAGAACAACTCAAGGCTTAAGGCCTGGTTACAAAATTAAGACAGGAGAGAAAATTTTCAAATCTTCAGATGATTTCTTTTTATTTTACTTCAGACAACTGTGGGCCGTTTCTTAAAATATTTCACATACGTTTTGGCTGAAGGCCATATACTGAACACTAAAACAAACTAAATTAATATAAAGCTGAAGGCCTCTCACAGTACTTGAGACTAACGAAAATCACAATCACAAACAACAGAACAATGGTGCTCAGAAGTGTTCCAAGAGTCGGCCTGGGGAGGAAACTCTAATAACACCTTACGTGAGACAGGCAACCAAGAGTAACACTAAATAATTGGGTGGCAGCACGACACAGGGATGGCTGACGGACCAATCAACAACCTAATCAAATCCCTTCCACCTGGCAAATGGCACGACAGCCAAAAATATTAGTGAGGACGAAGATCCCAGCAGCACTACATCTTGAAAATTGGCATCAACATGGCGAGGAAAACACACTGCCAGAAAACAATGCTAACGACCAAGGCAGGTAACCGGAACGTTAACGACCACAAGGCAAAAGGTAACACTGGTGCACTTCAGTAATAAGTTACAATCATTTGAATAGTTAAACACCATACAGAAAGACGGCAGCAAAATTTGCCAACTCCAGCACACCATAATTTGCTGCTTGCAGGAATGGCCCAGGAAACAACAATGACAACGAGTTGATAAATACTCAGGTATTTGAAGTTCTTCCAATGGTTCAAATGGCTCTGAGCACTATGGGACTTAACTTCTGAGGTCATCAGTCCCCTAGAACTTAGAACTACCTAAACCTAACTAACCTATGGACATCACACACATCCATGCCCGAGACAGGACTAGAAACCTGCGACCGTAGCGGTCGCGCGGTTCTGGACTGTAGCGATTAGAGCCGCTCGGCCACCTCGGCCGGCTTGGAATTCTGAAGGCGACTTTGTACAGCGATATACACTGAGGTGACAAGTCATGGGATAACGATGTGCACACATATAGAAGGCATTAGTATCGCATGCACAAGGTATAAAAGGGCAGTGCATTGGCGGAGCTGTCATTTGTACTCTGGTGATTCACGAGAATGATTTCCGACGTGATGACGGTCGCACGGCGGCAATTAACAAACTCTGAACGCGGAATGGTAGTTGGAGCTAGAAGCACGGGACATTACATTAGGGAAATCGTTAGGGAATTGAATGTTCCGAGATCCGCAATGTCAAGAGTGTGCCGAAAATACCAAATTTCAGGCTCTGTCTCTCACCACGGACAATGCAGCGGCAGACGGCTTTTATCTCATGACTGAGAGCAGCGGCGTTTGCGTAGAGTTGTCAGTGCTAACTGACAAGCAGTATTGCATGAAAAAAACTCAGAAATCAATGTGGATCTCGTGGTCGTGCGGTAGCGTTCTCGCTTCCCACGCCCGGGTTCCCGTGTTCGATTCCCGGCGGGGTCAGGGATTTTCTCTGCCTCGTGATGACTGGGTGTTGTGTGCTGTCCTTAGGTTAGTTAGGTTTAAGTAGTTCTAAGTTCTAGGGGACTGATGACCGTAGATGTTAAGTCCCATAGTGCTCAGAGCCATTTGAACCATTTTTGAATCAATGTGGGACGTACTACGAACATATCCACTAGGACCCTGCTGTGAAATGTGGAGTTAATGGGCTACGGCAGTAGACGGCTGAAGCGAGTGCTTTTGCTAGCAGCACGTGGCCTGCAGGTCCTCTCCTGGACTCGTGACCGTATCGGTTCGACCCAAGACAACTGGAAAGCCGTGGCCTGTTCAAATCAGTCTCGATTTCAGTTGGTAAAAGCAAATGGTGGCGTTTGAGGATGGCGCAGACCCCACGAAGCCATGGACCCAACTTGTCAACAAGGTACTGTGCAAGCTGGTGGTTGCTCTGTAATGGTGTGGGCTGTGTTAAATGGAATGGACTGGCTCCTCAGGTCTAACTGAATCGATCATTGGCTGGAAATATTTTTTTTCCGGATACTTGGAGGTCATTTGCAGCCATTTATGGACTTCATGTTCCCAAACAACAATCTGCCATTTCAACACGCTGCAAATGTTCACAATTGATTTGAAGAACAATTCGAGCGAATGATTTGGCCACCCAGATGGCTCGACATGAATTGTATCAAACATTTATGGGACACAGTTGAGAAGTCAGTTCGTGCAGAAAATCCTGCATCGGCAACACTTTCTAAATTATGGTCTGATATAGGGACAGCATGGTTCAATATTTCTGCAGGGGGGCCTCCAACGACTTGTTAAGTCCATGCTACGCGAGTTGCTACACTACGCCAGGTAAAATGCAGTCCAACACGGTGTAGCAGCACCACCATATAGGATAGGGAAAGTTAGTTTGATGCGATATTTGGAGCACGAGTTACAGCCAGGTGCGGGCCGGATTGCAGTAAGTTACCCTGACTAGTGGTTGCAAAGTGGTTCAAATGGCTCTGAGCACTATGGGACTCAACTGCTGAGGTTATTAGTGTTGTGTCGATTCCCTAAGGTCTCGACACAATGAGTGGCTAGGTGCACGCGAAACTAACGCAGACGGGCGTAAATTCTGAAACAGGAGACTGGATGAAAACTATAAAGAAAAGAAGAGAGATTTTAATATACTTAACTTTAATGTAGTCTTGTTCTTGTTGAAATACATCTCTTGCATAGTAGTAAGCAATTAGCAATGATACACATGGCGCCTTGCTAGGTAGTAGCGATGGACTAGCTGAAGGCTATTTAATCTGTCTCTCGGCAAATGAGAGAATGACTTGATAGGTCTAGTCGCAAGCTATCTCGTCCGTACAACTGGGGCGAGGTCATGTCCGTGTCTTGTGACCTGCCCTGTGGTGGCGCTACGTTTGCGAATACACAGTGGCGACACGCGGGTCCGACATGTACTACAGGACCGCGGCCGATTTAAGTTACCACCTAGCAAGTGTGGTGTCTAGCGGTGACACCACAATTAGTCCCCTAGAACTTAGAACTAGTTAAACCTAACTAACCTAAGGACATCACAAACATCCATGCCCGAGGCAGGATTCGAACCTGCGACCGTAGCGGTCTTGCGGTTCCAGACTGCAGCGCCTTTAACCGCACGGCCGCTTCGGCCGGCGGTTGCGAAGTGGAATGGAGGCCACAGGGGCCATCGAACTGCTGAAAAGAGTAAAAGCAGCAGTTCACATGGCACAAGCTATAGGCAGAAGGGGCCCACTGGCGCAACCGGGATGAGGTGCGTACATGACGCGAAGAGACACGTTAGCGAAACAGAGGCGCGAGGGCCGAGTATAAATAGGTGTTGTTTTCTAACGAGAGTCATTCATGTTTGGCAGCTCTCCTGGACGGTGGGGCGTGTGACTCCGCCAGGCTACACGCAGCTACAGATGGGCTGGCAGTGTCCCAGTCGTCGGTTCGACCCTCTGAGGCCGAGGTGGGGTCCGCAGCCAGCCAGTGCGGGCCACTCTTTGGCTCGCTACCACGGGCAGTCGTCTCGGCTCTCAACGCACGCCGGAGACTTTTGTGTTGAGGGCCGCAGATTCGGACGCCAGATCGTGGGCGGTCGTTGCCGCCGCATTCCCAGCTACGCCAGCCGAGGAAGACGCAACAGCAGGGCCGGCCTACAGCGTGGAGACAACGAGGACAGTGGTCACTGAGTCACCTGCTGGCGCAGCCATTCTGACGTAAGCGGAACTCTGCAGCTGGCGAACAACGCCGGCACGACACAGCGTTGTGTTGCACAGGCCGCTGGGCGTGCTACCTCAGCATTGCGGGTCCTGTGATGCAGACAGAGGTGAACGGAGACAAATAAATCATTTGGAAAGTCTCGCCGAGTTTTAATACGGCACTTCCTGGCACCCACCAGACTACAACGGTTTTGGGAGGCATCCCACGACTTTTGATACCTCAGTGTAACAAAAATGTAAGCTGAGAGCAGTTGAGTAATGCATCGGAAAACGGCGGTAGTCCATTGAAAACATTGTGTACAGTATTACCAAGCTAAATGTCAAATACATGTGAATTGATGGAAAGTGACTATACTAGTGCTATTCTTCTGTGAGAGGCAGAACAAAGATAGTTGGATATATTTTTGCAGGGACTGCTGCCCGATGTAGCAGCAAAAGTCTGGGTAGAATTTCATAGCAATTTAAGATCAATAACAACTAAGACGGAATTGAAAAAGACAAATACTGTGAAAGTTTGGATAGAGAAGGAATTTTTACTTCAGGTCTTAAACGTTACACGTGCGGAAGAACAGGACAGATCAGGTGGGAAATCCTTGAGTTGCAGTGTAGGAAATGGTGACAAATAGCGCATATGGAACAGGAATACAAGCAGAAACCTAGGCACCACCAGCACTTATTTTCAGTTTCTTCCTTCCCAATACTTCTGTCTGCTTTCTCGTGTTAAGCTTCATGTCTTCCTATTCACTGTGCGTTTCACTTTCTTTCTCGTATTTTATCCATATTGCATCTTAAGTTTGATATGCCTCCGTAGCTGACTTGTCAGCATATATGATTGCCACTTGGAGGGACTGAATTCAGTTACTGGTACTGCCATGGATTTTTTCTTGGTGAGAGGAGCAAGGTCCACTCAGCATTGTGGTGTCTATTGAAGAGCTAATTGAATGAGAAGCAGCGGCTCCAAGGGCTACAAAGCCGACAATAGCCGGGAGATCCATATTCTAAGCCCACGCAGTTCCATATAGCACTCAAAAGGTGCCGGTACCTGAGGATGACACGGCAGTCTGTCAGTCCCAATAAGTCCATTTATGGCCAAAGCGGTACTTTCTCTACCTTGTGTTTTAGATTGCTGTATTTATCAGTGGGCATTTACTTCTCTTCGGAACCCAATGGCACATGAATTTGGAGGCTGTCATCCAATAATAGTCATGTGTTCTTCCTCACCTTTGTGTTCAGTATATTGTTAAATGGTCACGCTCGTCTTCTGATTAACGGGTTTACCCTGAAGTGTGTGGTCATCAGTCTGAATTTTTTCTCCGCATGTTTCTGTCAACCTTCCCCGTTTTTGCTAGAAAATAAACACCTACAGCCGTCCTTATGTTGTCATTTATTGTGTAGATACCTGTTTCGGCGCTTCAGTGCACCATCATCAGGCCTTAGTTGATCCTTAATGGGTTATCACGGTCCTTATATACGAGGGCAGTTCAATAAGTAATGCAACACTTTTTTTTTCTGAAACAGGGGTTGTTTTATTCAGCATTGAAATACACCAGGTTATTCCCCAATCTGTTAGCTACACAAAACTATTTTTCAACGTAATCTCCATTCAATGCTACGGCCTTACGCCACCTTGAAATGAGGGCCTGTATGCCTGCACGGTACCATTCCACTGGTCGATGTCGGAGCCAACGTCGTACTGCATCAATAACTTCTTCATCATCCGCGTAGAGCCTCCCACGGATTGCGTCCTTCATTGGGCCAAACATATGGAAATCCGACGGTGCGAGATCGAGGCTGTAGGGTGCATGAGGAAGAACAGTCCACTGAAGTTTTGTGAGCTCCTCTCGGGTGCGAAGACTTGTGTGAGGTCTTGCGTTAAGAAGGAGAAGTTTGTTCAGATTTTTGTGCCTACGAACACGCTGAAGTCGTTTCTTCAATTTCTGAAGAGTAGCACAATACACTTCAGAGTTGATCGTTTGACCATGGGGAAGGACATCGAACAGAATAACCCCTTCAGCGTCCCAGAAGACTGTAACCATGACTTTACCAGCTGAGGGTATGGCTTTAAACTTTTTCTTGGTAGGGGAGTGGGTGTGGCGCCACTCCATTGATTGCCGTTTTGTTTCAGGTTCGAAGTGATGAACCCATGTTTCATCGCCTGTAACAATCTTTGACAAGAAATTATCACCCTCAGCCACATGACGAGCAAGCAATTCCGCACAGATGGTTCTCCTTTGCTCTTTATGGTGTTCGGTTAGACAACGAGGGACCCAGCGGGAACAAACCTTTGAATATCCCAACTGGTGAATAATTGTGACAGCACTACCAACAGAGATGTCAAGTTGAGCACTGAGTTGTTTGATGGTGATCCGTCGATCATCTCGAACGAGTGTGTTCGCACGCTCCGCCATTGCAGGAGTCACAGTTGTGCACGGCCGGCCCGCACGCGGGAGATCAGACAGTCTTGCTTGACCTTGCGGCGATGATGACACACGCTTTGCCCAACGACTCACCGTGCTTTTGTCTACTGCCAGATCACCGTAGACATTCTGCAAGCGCCTATGAATAACTGAGATGCCCTGGTTTTCCGCCAAAAGAACTCGATCACTGCCTGTTGTTTGCAACGCATATCCGTTACAGACGCCATTTTAACAGCTCCGTACAGCGCTGCCACCTGTCGGAAGTCAATGAAACTATACGAGACGAAGTGGGAATGTTTGAAAATATTCCACAAGAAATTTCCGGTTTTTTCAACCAAAATTGGCCGAGAAAAAAAGTGTTGCATTACTTATTGAACTGCCCTCGTACAATGCATCAGTGGCCAAAAACTGGTTTACGTCTCTCCAACCATCAACTGTCAGCTCTGTGGGAGGTGGTCCATCAAGCTGACATTTTCCATTCCACTGAAAATGCTTATCATAGCAGTTATTCATCGAAATAAACTGATCATTCTGAAACGCTTGTGGTAACTTCCCAAATCTGTGTGTAATGTTACATAAAACAGAATGTTTAGAAAACAAAGAGCAAGCATTTGCGTTTAAATTATAGCACTCGTCAATAAGTTTTTTATAAATTTCGAGATCACCTTACACACATTTTTAGAGTTAAGCAACATGAACACGCAATCCGTAGTCTTCTAGCTGCACCATCGTCACATATTCTGGTACAATTTCTTCAAAATTATTTAGGAAGGCTGGACTTTGCAGATTCTCTGAAACCACCAATGTCTTGCTGTTACCATTATCTCTTAGCAGAGATGTTAACGACGGCCTCAGAGTTTTGAAAGATGCCTCAGTGCTCAGAAAATGCAGTATACTTTCATAGCCTGCTCTTAAACTAATGCTAGTAACACTACGACACTCGTCTTATCGCATTTATCATCTAATATCATAGCCTTAATCATTGTTCCAGGAAGTACGTATGGGACTTATGATGAAGAACTGAGGGCTGACTGTGGAGATCTCTGCTTGATTCTTCTTTATATACATGAAAGTATAGATGATACATACATATTTTTCCTATTTGAAAGTGACGTACTCTCCAGTGAATGTTATATGTCAACAGTAGCTGAAAAAACGCTCTCTCACTAGTGTAACAACTCTCCAAGCGTGAAGATGTCGAAACTTATAGCGCAGCAGCAACTTCCCTCTCCTTCTCAATGGAGGCTTCACACAGCTATTATCGGTAGTGTGTTACTAGAAGAATAAGACACTGGTCATTCATATAACTCAACTGTTTCTTCTTACAGGCAAGGTGACATCATCACAGCCACTGGACGTGAAAATTATGCTATGTAGCTCAAGCTACAGTTGAAACATCACTGGTAGCAAATGTTAAGTGTGAGGATGATCTCGGATCATGAGTTCTACCCAGTGATCGCTTTGGAAAAAAATGGTTCAAATGGCTCTGAGCACTATGGGACTCAACTGCTGTGGTCATCAGTCCCCTAGAACTTAGAACTACTTAAACCTAACTAACCTAAGGACATCATACACATCCATGCCCGAGGCAGGATTCGAACCTGCGACCGTAGCAGTCGCACGGCTCCGGACTGCGCGCCTAGAACCGCGAGACCACCGCGGCCGGCCACTTTGGAAAATTCTCTATTTAGTGATACTAATATCGTCTAATCCCTCGATGGGTTGTGTCGCCTTTGTGAAACGTCAATGCAGATCACTGCCACGTGCAATGGTATTGCTGAAGCTGGTGTGTTGTTGTGACCAGTAAGTTTTGCAGAGACGTCTCTCTCCGGTAACATTTTCATAATTATATTGTACTGCCTAAATACAGATTGTAGCATTCTAAACAAGCTGTTCCACCTGCTCTCCATTTCTTGCTTTAAGCTTTCCTGTATCCTGTCCAAGTCACGGGTTTGTTCAAGTCACGGGTTTCTTCATGAAACGGACTATGTTTGGCCGCTTAAGTGGAATAAACCAGTGCAACCTCATTTGTCAAACATTAGTCATAAAAAATGTGTTTCAGAACTGTGTTCAAAGACGTGTAATGCGTGCATATATATATATATATATATATATATATATATATATATATATATATATATATATATATATATATATATATATACATATATTAAAACAATTACAATATATAAAGACACAGAAATGTTATATCTTCAGGTAACAAAATAAGGAAAAAATTATGGTACAATAGACGGAAATAGGAGGATATGCATTTCCGGCGTTACAAGTGCCAAACGAAATCTTATTAAAACGCGGCAGATTTACTCGTAACAGTTTGGTTAATGTTTCCTCAGGATAGTTCTTAATAAATTACTCAGATTTCTTTCATCTCAGAAAAATGAATTTGCGCCAATATTATAATGTGCAGTGCCTAATCTTGACAAACAAAAATGTGGTAACAGATATATAACACATTTTGCGATATGTATTGGTCTATATATCCGCTGTATTCCATTTCATTCACCCTTATGGCGTGGATGACGCTGAGCACAATACTTGCTCATATTTCATCGGCTTATCATTCAATGATTCGTGATTCTGCGGTAGGTTGGAGAGGTTCATATGTCCCTCTTCTGAACCGATGTTTACAGGCTCCTGACATACAGTGTGAAGTCATAAATGGACGAAGATCTGTGGCACGTATTTATAAGTACACTTTCAGCGAAACTGATAATGCTTCAGAACTTACACATTGTGTTGTGTACTGCAGACATGTGCCTACAGATGCGTCATGTTGGACTGATGAGGAGAACACAGCATTTGGCACAGTGCATGTAGCCGACATTCTTATTAGTCGCTAACGAATATCTCATCCAGACATACACAAAATGTATTCAAGCTGCGAATATGGGCAAACATCAAGTACGTAATGGAAAGACAACCGGAGGGGGACTCGAACCCGGATTTGTCGATTATTTTGAGCGGTCGCCTTACCATTAGGCTATCAGATAACGCTTCACGAGAAGAGTTTAGCTTCCGTATGTCGTCAACCATGTGGCTACAGTCTGCACTCCGACATCCATTATGTAATATCCTGTACAGGGGAGACGTTTTAAATTAAAGTCGCTTGCCCAGTTTCAGTGGATAAATACGATATTGCAGTGCATCTGTTGTTCAGAAGTACGATACAATGTCCGTTTGGACATTCTGAAGAGCGCAGCCACAGAAACTGCAGTATCTTATCTCTAAAATATTGCTGCAACCACTGTATTTTGCACTCAGGATATAATATTTCTAATAAAGATTTGCTTTCCCACTTGCCTGCATCTCAAGTTCACGCCTGCCATCCTACAGCGGGCTACTGAGCGGCGCTCGGATAAATGTAGTAGACAGCCAGGCAATCCGAGCATGAGATGCTTGAGTGAGTGTCAAGGAAGTCGAGTGCAGTTGTTCCCCAGGTCCAGAGGGGCTGTATTGACCTGCCAGACTTACCTGGAACTACATGCACCTAGTAATTCGAGGCAGTACAGATGTCAGATGCAGGTGTGTACTCGCTGTGTCCCATACAACCTGTACAGAACGGCATGCACCATATGTGGCAGTGTATGAAGTTAAATGGTCAGATGATTCGAGTCTCAATCATTTAAAATCATAAGTGGGGGAAAGTCCTGCTATGTGGTTGATCTCTGAGCTCCCACAACTTACGTGGCTTGTTGACTGCATTTATCACACCAGTTTCCCACGACCAAATGGCAGGAAAATAATGCATTATACAAGAAAGCTGTTAACTGCCATATGTGGGCTGCCGTAAGACTGAGAAGCGATAGCTCCACATAGATACCACTCTAATTTAACGGGGAAGTTCCGCAGTGCAGCACACAATGCATGCAACTTGATGTACTCATTTTCTTCCACAATTTGAGCGGATATGATGCTCATTTCGTCATTGAGCACTTAGGTGATTTCGGTTTGCACAATGGTCAGGTTTGTGTCCTGCCTGAGAGCGTCGAGAGATACGTTTCATTCGCCAGTTGGATGAAGCCAGGCATTACGTTGTGGTTCCTGCACTGGCTGCGTTTTATGCATGCACCGCTTGAGACACTTGGGAAGACTATGCGCCAGGAGCACTTGCACCCCACTAGGACTGCTTACCCCGACGACGCAAAACTTCAGCTTGTGAAGGGGCCTTCCCATACGAACACCTGGATTCAGATGAAAGACTAAACAAAACCACATTGACCAACATTGTCGCAATAACCAGTAACCTTACATGGAATGCTAACAAGGATGCGGAGTAAGAGCTTGTGGTCAATGTTTGGCAGGAATTCAACATATTCAGTTTAGGGGATAGAAATGTGCACTTCCCTACGGATATTTTCGAGAAATTCTGGAGTGTATGCATGAGCACATACACACTATGTCAGGGCTTCCGTGAAAAACACACATGTAAACATCGAATTATTGACCTGTGTCGACATGCTGATCCTTTTCAAACGCACGATTTTCTGGGGCTTTGTCAAAGGAAAATAGCCCGTGAATTGGTGAACAGTTCAAAACGATTTGAGTTACAATACGTATCTTTATCTTAACAACTTTTACGGGTATACCATGAAACAATCTCTGCCTATTGGAAGGTTTCGATGGCTGTCTGCTGACGGATTAGGGAAATTTACGAATGTGTCAGCGGATAAGTCATAGAGGCAGAGATGGCATATCCTAATAGTTCTTTTCTGCTGAAAAAATCAACAACGAGTTGCACAAAAGCAATTTTATTTCTTTACCAGTTTTAGGCACTTAGCGTCTACCTTCAGAAGATTATAACTATCGCTTTATCAACGAGTGTAACAAAGAAGCACGCGTGTGCAGCATATTACTGTAGTAGTTTGGGTCATATTGCGTGTAGAAATATGGTATAAAGAAACCAAAAGGCAACTGCAGACGTCAAGTTAAAACTGGCATGATGGTATTTGATGGTAACTGAGGTGCTGAGGTGCTGTGGTAATGCTTCTGGTCGTGCCACTGATGGCATGGTGTAGGTGATGTAGGTGATGGCGGCCCGAGCGATGCGCTGCGGTGACTGCAGCTTCGGCAGCGAAGACTCCCACTAGAGGCCAGCGAGGTGTCTGATGTCGATTTCTGAGTAGGCAAGAACTGTTCGAAAACGACAGCAGAGCGCTGAAGCACAGGTGTTTAGAGATACAGATGGTTCGAGAGTTGCTTTGGACAGTCCACTGTGGGCAAGTGAGTCAACTCTTCCTTGACCGTGGGATCTATTACGTATTTAGAGACACAGATGCTTCGGAAGTTCCTCTGAATACTCCACTGTAAAGTAAGCGAGTCAATCTTTTCTTGATAGTGGGATCTATTAAGTACCCCCTACAACCCCTGGAAGGAATATAACAAGAGCAGTAGAAACAATTGTTCAAATGGCTCTGACCACTATGGAACTTAACATCTGAAGTCATCAGTCCCCTAGAACTTAGAACTACTTAAACCTAAGTAACCTAAGGACATCACACACATCCATGCCCGAGGCAGGACTCGAACCTGCGACCGTAGCGGTCACGTGGTTCCAGACTGAAGCACCTAGAGAATTGTAGAACACGCCGCAGAATGTCAGTTGGTGAGCTAGGACGATTATATGTGCTTAGCTCAGAATATGGCTGACAGGTAATCATCGGTTTTATCGGTTAATAGTCGATTATGTTATATATCGCTCAGTACTGCTTAGTTTTCAATGATTGGCTGACATTCCTGTTTGAAATAACCAGTACACTCAACGGCTGCTAGCTTCATGTGCTTCACTGTGCCATGAACTGTACCCTGCGCCTAGAATTGTTCCTGTGTCGTACGTGAGTCAACTGTATAGTATCTCACTGTCAGAGTGGAGAGAGAGATTTTTGTCATCTCTGCCTTTGCCAACTGAACAAGAGGCTCACTTAAAACGGTCATGCACCTCAACAGTATGTATATTGTAGGCAATTACAATCCAGACCGACACTGTTTAAGGCAAACACAGTTTTCGATTTCTGGCGACCTTAAAACATTCCGTTCATGGGTTATAGAATTATGGAGAGATGTCAGTCTGAACTGGCGAACTTTTATCGTCTGTTACGTTTCATACTAGTAGTATTTGAGATCTTCCTGGCAGATTAAAACCGTGTGCCGGACCGAGACTCGAACTCGGGACCTTTGCCTTTCGCGGGCAAGTGCACTACCAACTGAGCTACCCAAGCACGACTCACGCCCCGTCCCCACAGCTTTACTTCTGCCAGTATATGTGGGGACGCGGTGTGAGTCGTGCTTGGGTAGCTCAGTTGGTAGAGCACTTGCCCGCGAAGGCAGAGGTCCCGAGTTCCAGTCTCGGTCCGGTACACAGTTTTAATCTGCCAGGAATTTCATATCAGCGCACACTCCGCTGCAGAGTGAAAATCTCGTTCTGGAAATATTTGAGATCCCGAACTGAAGAAATGTAGTGACGTAACACAGATTGAACAACATCCAATTGAATATGTTACCGCTAAACTTGTCCTGAATTTCATTGCGGAGAGGACTTCTTAGTGACAGTGTTCTACATTAACATCACATCTAACAAAGGTGTACGTACGCCAGAAACAATTTGTGTTTTCTGAACCATAAAGGGGCACTGTATATAGCGTAATGAGGTTCCAGACGAGGCGAGATTATTAAGTGACATTTAAAGTATGCTAGCGTCAGACATCTGAGAAGTCAATGACAAACGTTATCGACCAATGATCACTTTTCATAAATCACATATTGCAGAAAGAATTTCTTACGAAAGTATTTAGATGCTCACAGACAATATCACTAAAATACCATTACAGTAAAGTAAAGAACATCGGTTATGTTGAAAATAGCCGATACTGGTACATTCTTTATTATTTGGGGGTGAGTGTTGTAACTGGAGAATTTTGCACCTCGGAACGTAACATGTCATCTGGTCGGTGTTTCAATCTAGTGACAGATCTCAGAGTCGCATTAAGGAACGTGCACTAGTTGCCATCATATGCAGTTTCCGGGATTTCACTGTTTTTATTGCTGTGAGGCATGAGGTGGTGTTCTGAACAGTGTTTGTAAATATTGCGAGTTCTACATATTTAAGTGCTGTATAATAAATTAAATCTACCGTGAGCGTGTTGTTAATTCTCCAGTTGTAGGATTTTATGGTGAGTAAAATTCTGAGTATTTTTAAAGCTAGTGTGGTCGGTTAAGCCATACTTCATCAGTCGTGCACCATCTTGCATCTTGAAACGGAAGGTCTCGATGGAACACATGATATTTGCAAATAAAGCTTCATTAATGTCTTAAGAACTTTCTGTCTTTCGAAAATGGAAATTTGTGTTAGTTGCCAATAGCTTGTATTTCAAAATGTTTTTAACTTGGATCTGGTTTGTGAAAATAATTCTTCTTAACTTGATTTCATTTTATGATTAATGGTATGCAGTAAAGTAATATTTTAATGTTACATATAGACTAATAAATACCTTATTGGCAAGATTTTGTCGACAGCAATAGTTTTAGTTTGAATAGAATGTTTGTTCCTATTGAGGGGTAATCTATCACTCTGGTGACGGTTTATTCCATCTCTGTAAGTCACGAAGGATAGTCGTGACGAGGAGACAGCACCTTGATCTCTTAGTAAGTTAATTTTTAGTTTTGAGCGGCACTTTCTGCTGGAAATTTTATGTTTATTTTGCGCCTGTCGCAAGAGCGAAAGTGGGCGCAGCGCATCTGCAAAGCAGGCGTGGTGGACACCTGTTTTCTTGCTATGGAGTCATCTGCTGTTCGGGGCGGTTATTCCGTGTAAAACGCCGTCCCACCTCGGAGATTCACTATTGACAGTGGAACCTCGCAGGGTCATGACGTCACTTGTCATGGGAAACCCAGGGGGGAGCAAATAAAGAAGACCTAGCTGAATTTTTAACTTTGTTAAAATTGTATGCTGGAACGGTCTACTGCCTCAAGATACAGCGAAAGGGTCAGGCAGGCACTATAGATAATTAACGGTGACGACAAAAACTTTTAAGTAATCCACCTCCTTACAACGTCTGAACAGCTGCAGGCGCATTGCTCTCCGTTATGACGCACTTTAAAACAGGTCGTTGGAACGTATCTTTGCCAGGGAATGAAAAGATTTAATTGAAAAAAAGGGAAATAAATTTCTTTTAAAACTAAAATTAACTATCTAAGAGGAAAAGTTTTATCGGAATGCGAAGTCGTCGTTGCTAATAAAAGAGGGCAACACTCGCATTTGGGGTAGCGTATAAAGCGAGGGCGGTAACAGTAAGAGAGCGGATAGGTGGAAAGAGTACACTGATGACGTGAAAGAAGAAGAAACACGAGATGACAGGGAAGAGGTAGGGTATCCAATGTTAGAACGCAAGGCAGAAAGGGTAGATAATATTTCATCAGAAATTATGAAACCATTGGTGGAAGTGTCAGCGAAACAACTGGTGTGTACAATGTATGAGACTGGCAATATACCATCAGACTGTCGGAAAAAATCATCCACACAGCACCGAAGATACCAAGAACCCACAACTTCGAGAATTACCGTACAATCAGCTTAACAGCTGATGCATCGAAGTTGCTGAGGATATAATGTACAGAAGAAATGGTAGTAAAATTAAAGTCTATTAGATGACGAAGAAGTTCTAACGTTGAGGATGATAATGGACGCAAAACTGAACCCAAGACACGTTCGTAGGAACTGTCGACCTCGAAACAGCGTTCGATAACGTCAAATGGTGCAAGGTATTCGAAAGTCTGAGAAAAATAGGAGTAAGCTCTAGGGAAAGAAGGATAATAGACAATATGTACAAGAACCAAGACGGAACAATAAGAGTGGATGACCAAGAACGAAATGCTTGGATTAAAAAGTCTTTCATTCCTGCTATTCATTCTACACATCGAAGAAGCAACGACAGAAATAAAAGGAAGGGTGGGGTTAAAATTCAGGGTGAAACGATATAATGAGAAGATTCGCTGACGAATCCTCAATAAAAGTGAAGAAGAATTACAGAATCTGTTGAACAGAATGAACAGTCAAGTGAGTACAGCATATGGATTAAGAATAAAACGAAGGAAGACGAAAGTAAAGAGAAATAATAAATGAGAAAGAGGGAAACCTAGAAGCAGACCTGGGGAGCCCGAAGCAGACGAGTTAAGGAATTCTGCTACTTAGCAGCAAATTAACCATCCATGGAGGACGGGTCAACGAGGACATAAAAAGCAGACTGTACTGACAAAAGCGGCATTGCTGGCCAGGAAAAGTGTACTAGTATGAAACAGGCCTCATTTTGAGGAAGAAATGTCTGAGAATGTACGTTTGGAGCATATATGGCAGTGAAACATGGACTGTATGGAAATCGGAACAGAAGAGATACGATGCATGTGGGATATGAAGCTACAGGAGAATATTGAAAATTAAGTGAACTGACAAGGTAAGGAATGAGGAAGCTCTCCCCAGAATCGGCGAAAGAGGGAATAGGGAATATGTGGGGAACACTGACAAGAAGAAGGGAGATGATGGTAGAACATCTGTTTGGACACCAGGGAATAACCTACATAGGTATTAGAGGGAGCTGTAGAGAGTGACAGCTGTAGAGGAAGACAGAGATTGGTATATATTCAGCAAACAATTGACGATGTAGGTCGCCGTTCCTACTCTGAGAGGAAAATTTTGGCACAGGAGAGGAATTGGTGGCAGGTCGCATCAAACCAGTCAGAAGACTGAGGACTCAGAAAATAAATGAATAAATATATTGTTATTTGTTTTAAAAATGAATTAATTCAAGGAAAAGTAATTTACCGAGGGGAAATTACTGAATATGTCGACAGAGACCTCGTTAAAGGAGCAAATGATAAGTTCACGGGGGAGATGAACCGCGCAAGGGCCAGCTGTAAGCTACTACGGCCTCCTGGTTAGTGTCAACACATCTGCAGTCGACTGCAGCTGCGCCGTCAGCGCCGTTAACTCCAGCGTAGGCCGTAGTCGCACAGTAGTTGCCGCCTGCAACGCGGTTCGCAGCATCTGGTGAATCGACATCTCGCCGACATCTCGAGGCAACTAGTGCTGTTCTAAATCTTCTGCGAGCTGTATTTGAAACAATTTTTTTTTTTTGTGATTGTTGGTGTGGTGCGTGCGTGCGTGCCTGCATTTGTGTGTGTGTGTGTGTGTGTGTGTGTGTGAGAGAGAGAGAGCGAGAGAGAAGTAGTAGTACTACAGTAGTAGTAGTTTTTGTTGTTGCAGTAGTAGTGGGATCACTATAGTTTTGAGTGACAGAAGTGTTCCTTTGCAAACTTTTGGCGTACGGCGGACGTAGAAACCGAATTAGAACCCTTTTGATACTGTACTGTATTTCTTAGAGGATGCCAATAATAACTAGAGGCACCGCGAAAAATGATCCTGAATGGCTGAAGAATTTGAGTGAGAGTATAGCTGAGTCAAAGCACAAAAGGTCAACTGTCAAACTTCGTGAATTACTGACTTAAGATCCGGTTTGTCTGCAAGCATGCCGCGCGGGATTAGCCGAGCGGTCTTGGGCGCTGCAGTCATGGACTGTGCAGCTGGTCCCGGCGGAGGTTCGAGTCCTCCCTTGGGCATGGGTGTGTGTATTTGTCCTTAGGATAATTTTGGTTAAGTAGTGTGTAAGCTTAGGGACTGATGACCTCAGCAGTTAAGTCCCATAGATTTCACACACATCTGAACATTTTTTTCTGCAAGCATAAGCGCTATTACGAGACGAAAACATGTTTAGAGCTGTACATATGACGTATATAAGTGAAGCTCGACAAGAGAAATAAGAGATGAATGCTAAGATTAAAGAGTTGCAAACTACAATGAAGCCTTTAACTGAGAATTTACATGCACAGGTAAATAAACAACGCGATCTGGTAAGAAAAGAGATCAATGAACAGTGTCGTAATGTAAATAATGACGTAAGAGAAATGAAAGTGCAATTTACAACGTGAAAGAAACAAATCTCAGACACACAGTCAAGGTTTTAGTATTAGAGCAAACTAAAGATTCGGTTGTAAGGGTAACTGCTGGATACACCTTTGCTAGTTTGGAGGATCGACTAAGTGACTACAGAATTTTTTTATTCTCTAGGAATACACCGAAAGAAACACAATGTCATAATTTTAGCTGTTAAGACACATACCAAATATTTAAAAATATTGCAACTAGTCAAATTCGTAGCTCGCCAGGTGATTGGACAAAATTACGCCCCTGCTCTAGCTGTCGGAGATAGTGCATGCGCAACACGGTAGGCACATATCCTTGTTTCACTGCATATCGGTAAACAGATAAGACGGCACAACACGAACGTAATTTTGAAGGCGTATTTCAGTTTTGGTTGATAATTTAACACAGCTGTTCACAGTTATAATTTGTTCATTTAATATCCATAATAACTAGCAGTTGCCTTTGCAGTATTGCTAAGTGTTAACAGTGGAGACAAAGCCGATTTTTTCTTCTTCCTATATGCTTCCTAACACAGCATCTGCCTTCGTGCAGGCTGAAGAGGCTCACAGTAATGTGAACTCAAATTAATATATCGAACTCAGAAAAGATGTTATATGAAGAACGTGATATGAAATCGAAATCTCCTGCTTTTCCTGAATATCTACATATGTACTCATTACACAATTTCTTGGACATTCATTAGAAAGATGTCGACATTTTGCTAGAAATTTCGGAGACATTGGAAGAAACAGGATACTGAGGATTGCATAAACTGTGTTTCAAACAAAAACACTGTACCTATCTAGCCCCAAGAAAATATGTAAAATAACAGCTTTCAGTGTGAAATAAAAGACTGTAATTATTTTGTCAAACGAAGGAGAGAGAACAACTCTTAATGTGAAGCAATTGAAAAATTAGTTTCGTTTCATAAAATCTGACAGTGTATTGTGCAAATAGAAGAAAGATGGAAGAAATATGCAGCAAAATGGAACTAGGGGAAAAGTGTGAAAGGAAACTTATTCGAAATATTTACAACTGATAATGAGAGACAGTGCCCCATTCCTGAGGGAGATCTTCGAAACTGGGCCATCTGAATTGGAAGTGAGAGAAAAATTATTGATTTCCAGGCTTCTTCTACCCATTTAAACAGATTCAGGAAATTTTACAGTAAAGGAAGTCGTAAAATTAAGAAATTTTCTTCAAGTAAACGTGTAGATATCATTAATAGATAATTCCATAAAGGAATTCATAGTAAACTTAAAGATTATGCTTCTTGATAGGTATAAAATCAGTCAGGTTCAATGGAAGAATGTGGATGAAATAGCACACTATCATTTGGAATGAAAGAACTCAGAGTCGATTGTGCTATTGATGAATAGCATGTCACATTCTATTATTCTCTCGCGCTTTTCAAGATTTTACTATGTCAATTACAAGTTTTTGCCATTAAACACTCCTTGTATAAATTTTGGTCTGAATTTAATTATTTATTTGTTTATTTAAAAAAGCAAGATAATAGCCATCACACCCTCTCTTACACCTAATCAGGCATTCTACAATTTCTGCATTGCATACATTACAGTAAGCAAGTTATACCAAATTTAGAAAAAATTAAAAATTACAATAGTACAGATGAGAAGACTATACATAAACTTTATATTGGAACATGGTAAGTACAACAATAATTAGAGACTACAATGAGGTAGGTTTTGAATAATGAGTGCTAGCAGCAATGGGCATGGAGTAAGGAATGGATGAGGAAGGGAAAGATGAACATGATAGCACAAAGTTTAAGAATATATGAGAGGAGGATAGGCCTTGAGGGTATGCCTTGAGGTTTCTGAAGAGATATAAAACTATGGAAAAGTAAACCACAGATTTTTATCACTGGCGGTGTGAAGTACCTGACTACATTAATTTTTCTTTTGTCAGGTGTGACTGGTGAAAAGATGATGTTGGTTTTTATCATGCAGTAGGCTCGTCGGTAGTATAGAGAGTTCTGGCTCAAAGAGCATTTTAAACGTCCATTTTCAAATTCGCATATTTAAAGTTTGCAAATTTATAATTTTAAGCATCAATTTTCAAGTTTACAAATTTCACATTTGCAAAAATCGCGTTTTCAAGTTTGCAAATTTCACATTTGCAAAATTCCCAAGTTTAATCACCAATTTTAAAATGTACAAATTTCACATTTCCAAATTTCGCGTTTTCAAATGCAATGCCATCCAAAAACACAGTTTTTACAATTCCCCCTCCTCAAATCTAAAATTTTCTTTTGTGATCTGAAAAATTAAAAAGTCAGTTTCTACAATGGAAAAAACAAAGTTGAGATCCTCAAGAGTGTAGAAAATCAAAGTAAAGAAGAAAATTAAAAAATTTTACAACTTTTAAATTTTGGTTGTTCTAAATGGATACCAACAAACTTCAGATCTCAAATATGCATTTTAGCATTGAGCAATTAAAAAATAAAAACCTAATTTCTTCCTCTCTCAGTAAGATGAACCAAAATATGATGGACAAAACTGTGCTGTTTAAAATCTAAAGAAATCTTTTGACAGAAATTGGATATTGAATTTACAAGATTTAGAAAATTATTGTCAAGAAAATGGTTGTACAAATGTAGGTAAAGGAGACCAAATCGAATTTATTTATTATTTTAACATGGGAAAAACAAGAAATTTAAGATGGAGCTGTAAATATCAAGTGACTAGGGCCTACTGTTGGGTAGACCATTCAGCCGTGTGCAAGTCTTTTGATTTGACGCCACTTCGGGGACTTGTGTGTCGAAAGCTGGAGATAAAACTAGGTAATAAACAGAAAAACTGGAGAATTATTCCAAGTATAAAAAACAGAACTTCAGTACTCTTATTGTAAACCACCTTTTCAATAAAGTTAATGATGGAGACAACGATTTTAGTAAAAAATCACTAAAAGAACTTCATCAAATTTGTAAAGTCAAAAATATAAAAAAACATTCTAAGTTTACCAAAAGTCAAATAATTGACCTTGTCAGAAGCGGTGAAGTTGAGATTAATAATGATGATAATTTGAGTAAAAATCTATAAATGAGCTTCATCAAATTTGTAAATCCAAAAATTTTAAAAATTATTCTAAACTTAATAAACAACAATTATTGGTCAAATAAATGGTGAAAATGTTAATAAAAAAACGAAAATAACCTTATAAATTACAAAATTGTTGATAAAAACAATGAAAATGATCTTCAAAAAATCTAGTTAGCAAATATCACGAAATTAAAAAAAAAGTTGTCAGAAAAAATCTACCAGATTTCAATTTTCTAGATGATGACGATATTTTCAAATCACCCAAAGGACTTTAGAGAAAATGTTCAGATTTTGAGTCATGAATAGAAGTTTATAGACTTGTTAACATAGAAAGTTTCATAGAACCACAAGAAGTTTTTAATCAAAGAAAAAAGTCATAAAATTGAAAAATGTTTTAAAAGAAAGAAGATCAATTAAAGTTAACATGAAATTTTATTGTAATTTTAAAAGACATGAAGAAACACAAGAATTTAACTTTAAAACCAAGAATCAAATTGTATTAAAAACATCAGTTTTAGACGATTATTATCAACATCTGGTTGGTCTCTGTTTCACATAGACACTTTAGAATTAAATGTTAACAGACACAATCCAATTTTGGGTTCTTCATATATTGATTTACCAAAAGCCATTAAAGACAAAAAAGCAGTAATTAATGTGAAGAATACAGATCAAAAACGTTTCTTCGTGGCTATAAGCTCATCATTATATACTTCACATAAAAATTCAGAAAGAGCAAATAATTATGAAAATATTGGATTGAAATTAGATGAAATTTATAAAATGAAAGAATCAGTTTTCCAATTCAGCTAACAGACATTTCAAAATTTGAAAAAGAAATCAAATAATTCAATCACTGTTTTTATATATAAAAAATTGATAAAAATGAGAAAATTGATGCTAAAAGTGAGAAAATTGATGAAAAAAGAGAAGGTGAAATGAAGAACTTTTTGAATGGTGAACATAAACATTAAACTTAATTGTCGAACATAAATGTAAATGTTGAATGTAAATGTAAACATTAAACATTAACATTGAATGTAAACATTGAACGATGGAATCAAATGTTGAACAATGAATGTTCATCTTTTGACATTTGTGTTTATTATTCAATGTTTACATTCAACATTTGTGTTCAATTTTTACGTTTTTGTTCAACATTTACGTTTTCGTTCAATATTATCATTTAACATTTAATGTTTGTGTTCAACATTCAGAGAGTTCTTCATTTTTTTCTCTATATTTACCTTCATTAATTCTTCTTGACATGTCAATCGTAACAAAACAAACTTATCTTTATTCCAGCATTTGCTACATATGTCTTTAAAGTCGTCAAACTTTAAATTACCTCCAACAAATTCGTGATAGAAGACAAATCATCATTTCTTTATCAATTGTAAATATTCAATTTGTTCTTGCAAATTTTCGATTGTTGATTGCACTTTGTATTGACTTGTTTTCTGATTGATGGTAGAACTTGTATACTGATCTAAATTTTTGATGTTGTACTTTTTCCAAATGGTTTTTGCTCTCTTTTAATCTTCATCACAAATGTTATCTTTATTTAGTTTTGAATAATAGCATTCTTTTTGGCTAGTTAGATTTCTTGCAATTTTTATTCAGAATTCATGTACTCATAAGGATAAACACCTTTTTTAATTATCAAACTTAGTTTTTCACCTTCAAAATATTTTGATGTTTCTCTAAATTCCTCTTTTGTGACGTCAGATGATAATTTATCTATACTTGAATCTATAAATCTGAACGTGTCCCAAAATCTTAATGTTAATCCATCTTCAAATTGTTTACTAAAAGTTATCTATTTTTGTTCATTGTTTGGGATTGCATTAATGTCATTCTTGTCTATTGACAATTCTTTGATAAATAAATGAACATCATAATTTGTTAAATTGTGAATGTAAACTGGAAGAAATGTAGGATTTTTGTAAATGAGATTGCATTTATTATGTACAGCACCACAATATTTTCCAGTTAGATGATCGTGATCTATTACTTTCTTATCATCAAAATTGAATTCTCTTACACAAATATGAGAAATTTTCGGATTTTGAAATCAAATATATCATCTTTAGTCAGTTTCATTTGAAAATTTCGTTTATATATTTTTAAAATTACTCTTAATTCTTATTTTAACATTTCAACAAATTTTTGTGGAGCATCTTTACCATAATATGTAACTGGATATTTATAATGACCATTCGCATATTTCACATAATAGCTAAATAAAATTGGAAAATCTTTTTGGTATTGATGATGTATGATCTTTTGGGATTTGGTTGATAAGTATGAATATTTTGTAATAAAGATTCGAAAACTGCATAAATGACCAAAGGAACTCTTAATGAATGACTGTAATTTAGAAATTCAATTTTTTGTCCTTGAATTAGGATACTATTTTTACTTCTTTATGCTCTTTGCAATCAATTTCATGAATGTCTAATTTATCTTGTGAATCAAAATGTCTTAAACATCTTTCACAAAGATAAACTCTTCTATTGTGTTTCATTGTTTGTATGTTAAATAGTCTAGATAGATTCTTTATCTAACAATAATGTGAATTCCTTTAATCTCGATTCAAAAGTAGATTTACATGTGTTTTCCTCTTTATTTCGTTTGTGATAAAGAGGATAAACAACCATTTTCTCTATTTTTCATCAAAATTCTCTCTTTTTTCATAAATTTTCTCTTTTTTATCAATATTTTCATATGCATAAACATTGGTTAGATTATACAACATTTTCATATTCATTAGCTCTGTCGGAATTTTTATCTAGAATATATAATGCTGATTTTATAGCCCAGAGAAAACAAATGTTGATCTCTATTCTTCACATTAATTACTGCTTTTTTGTCTTTAATGACTTTTGGTAAGTCGATATATGAAGAACCCAAAATTGGATTGTGTCTGTTAACATTTAATTCTAAAATGTATATGTGCAATAGAGACCAACCACATTGTTTTCCTTTCATTTCGTCCATTTCAGTTATTAGTTTGTTTGTTGAATGGTGATAATAATCTTCTAAAACTGTTTTTTTTGTTAAAATTTGATTCTTAGTTTTAAAGTTGAATTCTTGCATTTCTTAATGTCTTAAAAAATTACAATAAAATTTCATGTTAACTTTAATTGTTCTTTGTTTTAAAACATTTTTTAATTTGTGACAAGTTTTTCTTTAATTTGATTAAACATTTCTTGTGTTTCCATGATATTTTCTATATTACCAAGTGCAATGCAATGCAGGGCATGTGAATTGTAATACAGTTTTATCTGTAGCTATAAGATGGTAGATCAAATCCAGAAGTTACTATTCATGACTCAAAAGCTGAACTTTTCTATAAAGTCGTTTGGGTGATAATTATGTCACAAGTCGTGCCATTCACTAAAATTCCACAATCACATAAATCGAACTTTAATCGGCTCTGAGGTACAACCAACACAAAATCTGACTTATCTTAATAACACCTTGAATCCTGATGTCACATGTTCCTTAGAAACACTGATAGCATTGCAGTAGGACAAAATTTCCGTAGGGCAAATGTTGAAACATATTCAACACAAGAGCACCGACATGCAAACGTAACCATAAGCGTTGTGACTACTAGATTTTCCGTGTTACTGATAGCAATTTGCGTTCTATACTTTTGTATCAGATGTAGAACTACTGCTGCCCGGAGTGGCCGAGCGGTTCTAGGCGTTACAGTCTGGAACAGCGCGAGCGCTACAGTCGCAGGTTCGAATCCTGCCTCGGGCGTGGATGTGTGTGATGTTCTTAGATTAGTTAGGATTTTCTAAGTTCTAGGGGACTGATGACAGAAGTTAAGTCCCATAGTGCTCAGAGCCGTTTGAACTATTTTTGTAGAAAAACCCATCCTCTCGACTTATTGACATATCATATACTTTTGAGCGGTTAGCCGGCGTAACTCCAGAAACGTAGAAAAAGGAAATTGCAAATTACTGTAACTTGTAAGAGAAGGAAATAAGGACAATGGAAAATGTAACTTTAAGAAAGGCTGAAATTTTAGAACTATAATATACAATTAGGAAACGATCGACGTAGGTCAGCTCTCAAGAATAACATAGTTTAGTACCACGTACAATTCGGTTAGTATATTTAAGAATTAGTTTAAACGATAAGCAGAAGCGACATTCAGGACGAACTTTTTGAAACTGGGAAGGAATGTGGCGTACCAGAATAATCTTACTGTGCAGGCTTAAAATTTACTTAAAGTTATACCAGCCAGGCTCAGAACAGAGTAAGTTGTTGCTGAACTTGAGACCCAATCGTTATGCCAACAAGGCGTACAGCCAATGCAGTAGACCTCAGAACGGAGAAGACAGAGACGCAATCATTGCTGTGCTAGTGAACAAGACACTGTGAGATATCGCCATGTAACTTCACTGCCGAAACGATAGCACAGAATCAAATGCAGAAAGTAAAAAAAACGAATCGGCGACCCAGAAATTTTATGCAAATCGCCACAGAGAGACAAGATGAGCTCACGAGTCAGATGGATCTGGAGAAATGCGCTAACAAATTCAGAGTCACTACGTCATAGGTGTGGGCTCGCCCCACTAGATAGAAATACTTCCGGAGCTCTGTATCACATTCTGTCGTACTGCCAGTCTGTCCTTGTTACCAGAACCACAGAGAATGACAATCTATTGAGTTTCAGTGAAACGACGACACGCTAATAGACAGACTGCTACTTGCTGACTGCAACACCCAGAGGCAGTCAACCTGATGCACAACACAGCCGTAGTCTGCCACCGTTGCCTACTGTGACATCACAGATGAGACGTTTGATGTCATCTAGCCCTCTACGACTACTGACTCATCATAGATGATCTAACAACTGACAGTGGCATCTGCACCAGTCTTGGTCGATCCATGGTGGCTGTCTCGACGACGACTGGCAACCAGAACCACTATTGCAGTCTCCACCTGAGTGCATCATGGACTGTCTTCAAGAACGCTGAGATGGTGGCCGAATTTATTCATTGCAGAACATCTGAGTCGGCAGCACCTTCCTTGACCCGCTAGCGACGACAGTGCAGTACACAACTCTGGGGCTGATCTGCAGCAGCGACGTCACGACTCGCTGATAAGGCACCAGCATTCCTTCGCGGCCCGTGCTCTTACGGCCGACTGTCGACTGCGGCTCTGAAGACAGTTACACCTTTGTAAGCTCTACTGTACAAATAGATGAGATGTTACCATAGATATCGCTGTATCCTGACGCGTCCGGGCGTGCCCTGAGCAACCAACCATCTACGCTCGATCTCCTGATCACAATGTTATCCCAGCAAGCGGGCCACAAGACTGGTGCAAGAAAGTGGTCTTGGTATTCCGATACCCTGGCACAGCAAGAGATCAAAAGAATGAGTAAAATGAAAGTTGAAAGAATATGAGTTATAAGGTATGCTGTTGAAGTCATCAGCGAATCTTATCATTGATATTCTTCCACGAGAATTTTAATGCCTCTTATGAGGGTTTCTTTCATTTCCGTTACTGTTCCTTCTACACAGAAGTTAAACATGGCGCATCACGCTCTTTTTTAATTCTATCACTCCTCTCTTGATTTCCAAATCTCGTTGCTTCCCTCTGGTTTGTGTGCCTGGTGTATAAGACAAAAAGTTCTGTCTCTAAGTCGGACATTAAACAGATACTGTAAGTTATCACTAGTGAAAGGACTGTAAAGGCACCTAGGTACGTCATACGCTAACAGCTATGCACCTGGTCCTCTCTGTTGCCAGAAGTGGGCCGCCAGTGCACTGCGGACAACAGAGGCTTGTGGCGGCACGCTTAATTGAATCAGACCCTCGAAGCGACAGCGCCGCTCTTGCCTTTTGTAGCTGTGCCCGATATTCCCCGGCATGCTATGCGCGGGCACTCACCTGTCGCCAAAGCACACAGCGCGCTGCCCTGTCAGGGTCGCTTGCAGCGCACCGACCTCCACGGCTAAGTGGCCACTCGTCAGCATCAGCGTTGATTAAAATCTCCACCGAAACCGGCACGGCGCATCACTCCTGGCTGCAGCAGTTTACAGGAGCGATCCAGAATACGTCGTAAGAGGAAATTTCAGGTAGAATCGGACATACACCGTGCATCCAACAGTTTCTAGATTGGATAAGTGTGACGTCATTATAGAGGTATACTCGTTATTCTTACTTGTGGGAACACCAGAAATTGTTTGCATTACACCCACGTTGACTGATGAAATGAGTCAACCTAGAGAAATGAATGAATATGAACATTACTTGCTGTGGTTCGCAGAATCTGGGGCCAGCAGCGACATACAGCGTGGAGTGGAAATGACTGGGGTTGTGAAGGCGTAAAGATGATTTAGCAGTAGAGTTGCGAAACTACTGCATGCTACTGTAGACCATGGTAAGTAAGCGTAGAACACGCAGGTTCTCCTAGTAGCCTTGGTCAGTTAAGATCGTGATCGCATTACCTACACATTAAGCATGTTGCATAGCTATCAGGCGTTACCTGATTTCGACTGCTTTGTTTGTGTATGCGATAAGTATCTTACTAGATTCCACTAGAAGCCAGAGGTGGTGAATAGAAACTGTGGGGGAATATACAATGGGCCACATAACATGCAGAACATTTTTGTCGTTCAAAGTTATCCTCCTGCCTGTTACTTAATAATGAACTGCACTCACAGCAAATGAAACTGCCAATGTTTACTTCAGGTTTAATTCTAAAATTGTTGATCTGTAATGTGAAACATAGGAAGCTGCAGTAAAAATAAAAACAAAATACGGATTTATTATATAATGCCAGGCAACGCAATTTCCTTAAAAATGTAAAACAAAAACATATCACACATGGCTTCAATACATTGTCGAGCATATATAAAATGATAGCAACAGGAAACTTTTGCCTGTCAACATGGTGAAGAAGGCTCCACCTAGTATAAAATAACAATAAATGTGCATGTAAACTGAAGTTGCACCAAAGGTAATTGCTATGACTCCATAAAAACACAGGAGTTACGCAATAAACTAATTTTTATTATGCATAAAATGTAATTTATGTTATGTAAGGCCGGCCGCTGTGGCTTCTACGATTTTTACCCTCCACTCTGCCCTCCAGTACTAAATTGGTGATCCCTTCATGCCTCAGAACATGCCCTGCCAACCGAACCTTTCTTCTAGTCAAGTTGTGCCACAAATTTCTCTTCTCCCCAATTCTATTCAATACCTCCTCATTAGTTATGTGATCTACCCATCTAATCTCCAGCATTCTTCTGTAACACCATATTTCGAAAGCTTTTATTCTGTTCTTGTCCAAACTATTTATCGTCCATGTTTCACTTCCATACATGGCTACACTCCATACAAATACTTTCAGAAACGACTTCCTGACACTTAACTTTATACTCGATGTTAACAAATTTCTCTTCTTCAGAAACACTGCTACGGTCGCAGGTTCGAATCCTGCCTCGGGCATGGATGTGTGTGATGTTCTTAGGTTAGTTAGGTTTAAGTAGTTCTAAGTTCTAGGGGACTGATAACCACAGCAGTTGAGTCCCATAGTGCTCAGAGCCATTTGAACCATTTTCTTCAGAAACGCTTTCCTTGCCATTGCCAGTCTACATTTTATATCCTCTCTACTTCGACCATCATCAGTTATTTTGCTCCCAAATAGGAAAACTCCTTTATTACTTTAAGTGTCTCATTTCCTAATCTAATTCCCTCAGCATCGCCCGACTTAATTCGACTACATTCCATTATACTCGTTTTGCTTTTGTTGATGTTCATCTTATATCCTCCTTTCAAGACACTGTCCATTGCGTTCAACTTTTCTTCCAAGTCCTTTGCTGTCTCTGACAGAATTACAACGTCATCGGCGAACCTCAGAGTTCCTGTTTATTACACTTGTCTTCAAACAGTTATTGTGAAAGAGCACAATAAGATACGCAAAAGCTTTCTGGATCTGACTAAGTCATAATAATTACCAAATTAATAATGGATTCTGTTTACTGAAATAGCATTACCATTTGTTGAGTAACACTGGAACGAAATCCCTGTCTGTGTATGTTGCAGTTCTCACAATGTGCAAGGACTTCTAAGGAAGTATTATTCGAAATACTCAATCAGAGAATAATTAGCTATTAAAAACTGAAATACTAAATTAAGAGGCATGAAATAATATTACAATTAAAACTGAAATTACACAGATCAGAAAAGGAAGTAATACTGGGCTGGGAATCACCGAGGGGCAATTTCAGCCACTTGGTTGGGAAGGGTTTTCCCGTCCTTCGCGCACACTGGCACATTTTCTTCTTGAAGTGTGAGACTTGTGTACTGACTTTGACTGATACGTTTTGGTGACTATAATGGGTATGGCTGTATTCTGGTGTCATGTTTGTGTTGTATTATGGCCGGCCGTGGTGCCGAGCGGTTCTAGGCCCTTCAGTCTGCAACCGCGCAACCGCTACGGTCGCAGGTTCGAATGCTGCCTCGCGCATGGATGTGTGTGATGTCCTTAGGTTAGTTAGGTTTAAGTAGTTCTAAGTTCTAGGGGACTGATGACCTCAGAAGTTAAGTCCCATAGTGCTCAGAGCCATTTGAACCATTTGTTGCATAATGATGACAGAACGGAGAGAATGAAACACGGTGATGGCACATAGCGTAGTCCTCTCTAAGAGCACCGAGGGAGCTGTGGAGCTGAATGTCTCTCTCTGACTATCTTCTCCCGCCTCTCTCCTTGTCCATCTGCTACTCCGTCCTTTCTTTGTCGATCTCTTCCTTCCCTCTCTCTGTCTATCTGCTTTACCCTTTTTATACCCATCTCCACTTCTCCCCTTACTCTGTCCATCTCATTCCCCGTCTCCAGTTAGTAGCGAAGTTAGTAGCGAAGAAGTAATAAATTTAATAGTCAAGACGTCATGGCTAATGCGACAATTTTACCGCATAAACAGCGAAAATGCAGTGAGTGATAAACCTTTTCCCTTTCATAATTTTACGGAAACAGTTTCGTAAAGGTTTGAAGTTATCAAAATTTGTTGCAACTCACTGTGTGTACTATATATGAAGAATAGTAACTGTTCCTGAAAGAACAGATACCATCGATGACCCCGCGGCTTCTCTAGAATAAATGATTTTTAATCGAAACCCTCAGCTGCTGACAGGTTTTGCTTATATACCTCAATGGGGACAGCTGAAAATGTGTGCCCCGACCGGGACTCGAACCCGGGATCTCCTGCTTACATGGCAGACGCTCTGTCCATCTGAGCCACCGAGGACACAGATAAATAGCGCGACTTCAGGGACGTATCCCTTGCACGCTTGCCGTGAGACCCACATTCCCAACTGTCCACAATCTACATTCTGTTAGCAACATTACGAATGTAGATTGTGGACAGTTGGGAATGTGGGTCTCACGGGAAGCGTGCAAGGGATACGTCCCTGAAGTCTTGTTATTCATCTGTGTCCTCGGTGGCTCAGATGGATAGAGCGTCTGCCATGTAAGCAGGAGATCCCGGGTTCGAGTCCCGTTTGGGGCACACATTTTCAACTGCCACCATTGAGGTATATCAACAAGACCTGTCAGCAGCTGAGTGTTTCGATTAAATATCATTTACTGTGTGCACTACTTCTCAAATACACATACAACGTGTACATTATGGATTAAACAAATGGACGACTGACCAAACATTTCATTAATTACTTTCAATCGCATCGTGTTGCACACATCAATCAATAGAAGCATTTTCACAAATACGATTAAGTTCAAAAATCAAAGAATAAACAGCTTTTCCAAAGAGAACACACTGAAACGCCAAAGAAACTGGTATAGGCAAGCGTATTCACATAGAGAGACATGTAATCAGGCAGTATACGGCGCTACGGTTAGCAACGTCTGACAACAAGTGTCTGACGCAGTTGTTTGATCGATTACTGCTGCAAAATGGCAGGTTATCAAGATTTAAGTCAGTTTGAACGTGGTGTTATAGTCGGTGCACGAGCGATGGGACACAGCACCTCCGAGGTAGCGATGAAGTGGGGATTTTCCCGTACGACTATTTCGTGAGTATATAGTGAATACCAGGAATCCGATAAAACATTAAATCTCCGACCGCTGCGGCCGGAAAAAGATCCTGCAAGAACGCGACCAACGACGACTGAAGAGAACCGTTCAACATGCCAGAAACGCAACCCTTCCGCATACTGCTGCAGATTTCAATGTTGGGCCATAACCAAGGGTCAGCGTGTGAACCATTCAACGATACATTATCGATATGGACTGTCGGAGCCGAAGGTCCACTCGTGAACGTTTGATGACTGCACGACACAGAGCTTTACGCCTCCCCCGGGTGTGTCAACATCGGCATTGGACTGTTGATGGCTGTTACCTGATGGGAAGAATCTCGTTTCAGATTGTATCGAGCGGATGGACTTGTACTGATATGGAGACAACCGCATGAATCCATAAAACCTGCATGTCAGCATGGGACTGTGCAAGCTTGTGGTGGCTCTGTAATGGTGTGGACCCTGTGCGGTTGAAGTGATATGGCGTACGTGATACGTCTAGATAAGAGGCTGAAAGATGGCAGATACTTAAACATCCTGTCTGATCACGTGCATTCATTCATGTCAGTTGTGCATTCCGACGGACTTGGATAATTCTAGCCGCGCAATGCAACGGCAGACCAGAATTGCTACAGAGTGGCTCCAGGAACACTCTTCTGAGTTTAAACACTTCCGCTGACCACGGAACTCCCCAGATATGAACATTATTGAGGCTGTCTGGAATGCTTTGCAATGCGCTGTTCTCCACACCCTCGTACTACTTCAGATATTAGAGGAGTCCATACCATGTCGTGCTGCGACACTTCTGTGTGCTCGCGGGGCGCCTACACGATATTAGGCAGTTGAACCAGTTTCTCTGGATTTCAATGCATATTTCTCCCTAATTCGCGTAATATTCTTCAGATCAATAAATATCTTGTAACTACACACTTGTTAAAATAGCCTAAGTATTTCCTTATGGTTAAAGTTATTTCTTTACAAAATTTCATTGAGACTGGTTCAGCGGTCTGAGCTCTTATGAGATCATACACCTTGAACTACGTGTCGTACAATGATATAATTTTGCAGATACATTCACTGGTAAATGTGTCTGCAAAATATGCCACGAATACGGTTAGTAGTAAAGAAATAATAAACTAAAATATCATGCCTGATGCGAAAATGAACTGAGAAAATGTAGTAAATGATAAGCCTTTTCCCTTTAAACACGTGATATGTGTACCAAGTTTGGTTAAAGTCGGTCCAGTGATTTCAGATGAGATGTGGAAAATACGTGCATTTTTATGATACGTATTGCTATCTTCTTTTGCATTGTCCGATTTTGAACAAATAAAGCCTATACAGTGCCGAACTCTAAACTCAAGTTACTTGCGAAAACCCCATAAAAATTCGTATAATTGTTTTGGATATTACAGTGTTCAGACAGACAGACAAACCAGGAAATTTTATTAAAACTTAAAAATAGCGATATTTCTTTTTCGTAATACGATTTTGATGAAATAAAGGCTAGATGTTGTCTCTAGCTATGCTGAGGTTACTACTGAAAACCGCTCAGAAATTCATCTAGTAACACTGGAGAAAAACAGACGGACATGACGATTTTGCAGTTTTGTTCCTGATATATAGACAGGACCAGTTATTTTTTTAATTATTTAACTAACGCTGTGTTTTGAAGAATGGTTCCCACTACGCACTTCGTCTTTCGCATACTGCTACATTTAGAAGAATGATGTTTGCTATGTGCGAGCTGCTGCACTATTGCAGTGACCTTTCTGCAATTTAAACAAAGTGTTAGGGAGGAACCACGTCTAGACCGTGTGCGGCTCAGCCCGAGGATTAGACCCGAAGGCGGTCTCTCATTGAGCATAATGGGGAAGCGATCCTTTTCCCGCAGAGGGGCCCCCTCCCCTTCCTCCCGCCACCACCCGTACGGTTTGCAGTGATTCGCTGCAGCCCTGGCGCTCTTCGTCTTCCTCTTCATCCACGGGAATCCAGCGGTTCCCGCAGGCGGTCAGACTCCGTCTCCAGCGCACTCCAGCCCACAAGAGGCTCCTCTCCCCGTGACTTATGGAGCCCCAGAAGCAATTCAGGCGACGCGGTCAGGCCGTGGTAAGTGTGTGTGTGGGGGGGGGGGGGGGCGGGGGGGGTGTTGGAGTGGGGGCGACCACACACATTACGGTGGCTGAGCGTCGCTACGCAACCGCTGGCCTTGCGGTGGAAAACCTTGCCGTATCGGACGCCAGCAGCGCTGGAGTTCAAGGCAGCTGGACCAGCAAAACGTAAACCCTGTTCTCCGATACGATTTATGGAACCATGGCAAAAGAAGGAAGGTAACTTCAGAGTTGTACGTCCTACAGATATTGCATACAAGGAAATCGTTGAACAGCATGCAGAAACCTTCAAATTCGAAACAGACGGCTGGTGCCGTCTCGAAGATTACGTGATTAGAACGTAAATTTCCTCTCATCTCGTAATTGCAATAGATGGATTATGCAGCTGTAACGACAAAGAAGGGGTAAATGTAGAGTTTATCAGTTTATAGTTGGTGTGAGTCTACAAATCCAATGGTTCAGGGCTAAGACCTGAGTACGTTTTTTGGTTCTCGATCACATTTCGGTTTTCACCTTTGCTAACGATTTGAGCATGGGTGAGAAATGCGAAACGGCACAACTCTTCAGACAGCGGGACGAATTGTGGGTCCCGTATGACTGGCTAGGTAAGTCAATTCAGAGGAAGGCGGTGGCATACCAACTCAAACAGAAAAATGGCTCTGAGCACTATGGGACTTAACATCTATGATCATCAGTCCCCTAGAACGTAGAACTACTTAAACCTAACTAACCTAAGGACATCACACAACACCCAGACATCACGAGGCAGAGAAAATCCCAGACCACGCTGGGAATCGAACCCGGGAACCCGGGAGCGGGAAGCGAGAACGCTACCGCACGACCACGAGCTGCGGACAAACTCAAACTCAAACAGAACAAGTGTTACTAACGCACTATAGTCTCCAGACCAACCTTCCGGTTGAGGAGCTTTTCTTTCTTGGATCAAATAATTGGATCTAATGAAGCAGGGGATGCAACCCGCCGGCTTTGACCAATGAAGTCATACATTACTCGTAGATAATAATGTCTTCACCTTCAAAGTTTTTTTCAAGATTTTAAACATGGCTGGAACAGCAACTGTTGAAATTCTTCACGGTAGAGGATGACAGCCAAAACAGTTTCAGGAGAAAAATTTATTAAAATTCTTGACCGAGGTTTCGGTATATATAAATATACCTTCATCAGAAGTCAAAAATCTAAAATTACATCATGCAATGGAGATTAATAAAACAATTGTGCCAAAGGCGTCGTCAATAATTAAGACATCATCTCCATTTGTACATCATGACTGTAAGCACAGGGTCAATGTGAACAGTTTAGCACCGGTACTTCGCCTATGAACTTTCAGCCATAGATAATGAAACAGTTCTGTATTCCGGATAAGCGCTATCATTGTACATTAAAATATTGAATGTGATTTTAAAAGAGATCGCTACGTATTGCTCAAAATATTCTTCTTGTGCATTTAATAAATACTTGGTTGTTTGCAGTTCATTCATTAATTAATTTCGTTCTTAGTGGTAATGAGGTAATTTGGACTATTAGTTTCTTATTTTAGGACAATTTTTAGTATCTCATTTTCGTTTGCAGGTATAGATTTATCTGTTCCGATGCTCCTGGATGATTTGAGAGAGGCTATGGGCGTAGAAATGTTGGCCACGATTTGTTGTTTACAAATGTGTGGTCTCATTGCCGAGTGTGTTCGATGTCGTGAGTGCGGCGAACATATGCGCCTCACAAGTGTATCTCGTCGCCGTACTCCGACTTATTCGTATGGCACTGCAGCAAAGATGAGTTGTGACGGTCCATTAGACGAGGGATGTGGTTCGAAAAATCTAAGCTAGCCTTGAGGGACATTATGAAAATTACTTATTATTGGTGCTTGAGATATCCTGTGTGACTGTGTGTCCATTAATATCGTATGAGTAGGCGTACAGTTGTGGATTGGTACTTTTTTGTAGGGAAGTTTGTGGGGAATACGTGAAATATAGGGGGTCGTGGGGGGTGCCGGGTGTTATGGTCGAAATTAACGACTCGCATTTTATCAACAGGAAGTACATAGGGGGGAACCTCCGGTGGGATATGGGTTTTTCGGGCCTGTAGTTTCAGGTCAAGTGTGTGTCGATGTAATGCTTAAAGTAGTACCCAATCGAAGGAAGAAAGTTTAAGTCAGCTTAATTGAAGCTCACTTTGCAGACGGTTCCAATGTAATTTCAGATGGTTTTTCTTCATATAGGGATTTAGAGGAAAGGAGTTATCAGCATCTCGTAGTTAATCCACAGGGGCTTGCACAAATAGCATATAGGGTTATTGGTCAGCTGTGAAATCTCTTGTGGGGAAGGGGAAACGCCGGATTTCCACACGTCAGAGTCACTTAGACGAATATTCATGGAGGCGTAGTATTCCCCAAACTTATTGCCAGTTTAAATGTTTTGTTAAAAGGGTGGCGCAAATGTACCGCCCGAAATATGTTAGCTAATTTCACATTAGGATCGAGGGTGGGAGGAAGGGGAGGTGAATGTGTATGTCTGTGCGTGTACGTGTGTCTGTATGTATGTATGTGTGTGTGTGTGTGTGTGTGTGTGTGTGTGTGTGCGTGTGTGTTTCCGTAATGTTTTGTTTGTTGTGTATGTGGGTATGTGATTTTTGTTGATGTCTTTCTAGGCGAGCTTCGCTTATTTTATGAAGTTCCCGTGTGGTAAGTTCAGTTTTCCATTTTCTTCTTTTACTGCATTTGACTATTTTGACGTATTTCATTGTTGTATTCGTATGGTCCACTACATAATAGAAATTTAGCAGCTGTCGTTCTTCTTTCGTTTCACAGCACTAGTATCAGTACTATTTTCTCGAATCTGTACTAATAATATTGAAGGCGAAACGGCCGACACAACTGAAATTTGTATCCCGTTCTTCAATTGACCTTTACACTGACACTAGGTGTTCGAAAAGAACGACATATGTAACACTGATGATATTTACCAATATAAGTCAACTGGAGATCAGGATACAAAGGTTGTGTAAAGCTCAAGTAAAGAATGGGATACTATCGAAGGCAAAAAAAAAATAATAATAATTACCCCGTAATGAAGTACGGGATACAAATTGTATATGTGTCGTCTTATTACCTCAAAAAAAATGGTTCAAATGGCTCTGAGCACTATGGGACTTAACATCTGTGGTCATCAGTCCCCTAGAACTTAGAACTACTTAAACCTAACTAACCTAAGGACATCACACACATCCATGCCCGAGGCAGGATTCGAACCTGCGACCGTAGCGGTCACGCGGTTCCAGACTGAAGCGCCTTTAACCGCACGGCCACACCGGCCGGCTCTTATTACTTCGCGTAGCTCAACTGAGGTACAGGTTGCAAATGTAACGTACGTCCATTTCTACGCTTTCGTTAGCATTGTACATATATAGAGGTCAACGGAAGTATGCTACACAAATATTGTGTACTTAGCTCGTTCTGCCATCGGTTCAAAATGATTCAAATGGCTTTGACCACCATGCGACTCAACTTCTGAAGTCATTAGTCGCCTAGAACTTAGAACTAATTAAACCTAACTAACCTAAGGACATCACACACATCCATGCCCGAGGCAGGATTCGAACCTGCGACCGTAGCGGTCGCTCGGTTCCAGACTGTAGCGCCCAGAACCGCACGGCCACTCCGGCCGGCTCTGCCATCGGTAGTACTAATATCTACGTAAGAGCAGATTGTTAGTGATA
Source organism: Schistocerca nitens (assembly GCF_023898315.1). Classification (NCBI taxonomy): domain Eukaryota; kingdom Metazoa; phylum Arthropoda; class Insecta; order Orthoptera; family Acrididae; genus Schistocerca; species Schistocerca nitens. The sequence continues at coordinate 358,335,106 of NC_064615.1, forward strand.
GCGGAGGCGAAATAAACAAAACATGTAAAATTTGTATCCCGTGCTTCATGTAGGGTTTAGTGAAGCAGGGGATACATAGTTCAACTGAACAAGAGGACACTAATGCTAGTGAAAACGAAGAAATCAACGTACGCCAAACTTGTATCCCGTACTGCCCTTAAACAATACAGTTCGAATGAGGTTCGAGATGCAACTCATATATATGTGACTTGATGCAGTCTATGCTACCAATATTTTCCATCCATTTTTTCCCTTTCATTTTCCAGAGAAATAATACGATACAAACACGCGATATCTATAACGTGACAATACTACTGGCCTTTATATATGTGAACTATATTTTTCGTCTCTCGTATTCCTTTGTTTCTGAACAGTCTTGTCAGCTCTTTCATCTGTGTAATAAATGCTCTCTGGCCAATTCTGACGTCATTGGTCAAAGCCGACGGGTTGCATCCCCTGCTTCACTGAATAGAGTGCAGGTAACAACAGTTTCTCTGTTGTAGCGCCATCACTCTCTTTTTGGGAGTATGGAAAATGGCAGCTCAGCCATAACAATTATAGAAGCCATAACCAGCTGGCGGGTGGCAAGGCGTCGGCATGTCTGTGGCAGCAACAGGAGCAACAGGGCTGTTCACGCTTTGCGACTTGAGTCGGGCTGTGCACCGCAGTTCTGAAGATGCAGCGGAAGAATCGGGCTTCTGCAGGATAGCCGCGCGGGGTAGCCGCGCTGTCTGGGGTGTCTTGTCACGGACCTCGCGCCTTTCCCCGTCGGAGGTTCGAGTCCTCCCTCAGGCACGGGTGTGTGTTGTCTTCAGCGTAAGTTAGTTTCAGTAGCCGCGCGGGATTAGCCGAGCGGTCTTAGGCGCTGCAGTCATCGACTGTGCGGCTGGTCCCGGCGGAGGTTCGAGTCCTCACTCGGGCATGGGTGTGTGTGTTTGTCCTTAGGATAACTTAGGTTAAGTAGTGTGTAAGCTTAGGGACTGATGACGTTAGCAGTTAAGTCCCATAAGATTTCACACACATAGATTAAGTAGGGCGTAAGCTTAGGGACCTAAGACCTCAGCAGTTTGGTCCCATAAGACCGTAACAAAAATTTCAATTTAGTTTTTTTCTGCGGGACAGGCTGGCTGGTTCCTGCACATTGTCTACCAGGCGACCTTAATTTTTGTAAATTTGTGGTAAGGTATTATGGGACCAAACTGTTGAGTTCATCGGTCCCTAAGCTTACACACTATTTAGTCTAACTTAAACTAACGCTAAGGACGACACACACACCCATGCCCGAGGGAGGACTCGAACCTCCGACGGGATAGCCGCTCGTCCGTGACATGTCGCCTAAGATAATGCGGCTACCCCGTGTGGCGCGACCTTATTATTGGCTGATAATGACAACAGGGGCAGGAATGGGGGTATCCAATGGTCAGCATAGCATGAGGTTACGGAACGTAGTTGAATTTCTCAGTTGACAAGTGTCTCACGAAAGAGCTACATTGCTAGTAGTGTTCATACAAAGCAGAGCAATGACAACGATACACATTTCAAAAACTGAGAAAGAAGTGGCAGATGAAATATTAGTGTTTCTGCAAAATGAATCAGTGAAATGTGTGGTATCATATACGCTCGACTGTGCGGACAAGTACATGGAGGAACGATGATGACGCTATGTGCTTAACAAGTGAAAATGATACTGAAACAGGTATGGAGACATCTAGTTCATCGTCTTTGTCGTACAAAAAACGTCTCCAATGAAACGTAGTAAAGGACAATCGTTGTCCAAAAAGGGGGTACTGCACATAATTACGTACATGGAAGATCGTCCGCAGCATAGTAAAAAAGAGACAATTATCAATATATTTCGAATAATTCCGCAGCAATATGTCCGTTTAGTGCATAAGAAAAACTACCTATATTCAAGGGAGTACAAGGCGCACTTATTACAAAAACTAGTGTTTGCGCCTTTCAGAGATGCTCGTTTCAATTTATAGGTTGTGCATGATAATGATCTACTACACTACACGCGTCATACTGCACTTGACACAGTTCACAGTGCTTTCAAGGGAAGCAGTGAGTGGTTGTAGAACTTCAAGCACTGCTACAAACTCTAAGGCGTAAGATAACGAAATTTCAAACAAAGCGTCAAAGACGCAGAGCAAACTCCGGAATCTGCCCGAAACTTCATAGATGAGATAAACAAATGTAGCCCATCGTTTAGTAAGGAATTTGTTTTCGACTCCGACCCGTCTGAATATGAAGAGGAAATGCATATGAAAGGAACCCTGGATATTACAGAGACGAAAAGAGTTTTATTACGATCACCTAACAGCGATGTCTTGACGGATTCGTATACAATCGTTCGATGCTTAATCTGGACGGTTATTGGCTGGAATGTTATTTATTGAGCTGCGAGAAGTTGGAAGTACTCGGCCCTGTACAACTCTTCCTCGTGTGGGTGATCTTGCAAGGGCCTCGTGTAGGTGATCTTGCAAGGGCAGTAAGGAAAATTTATGTCACAGCAAGCAAGAGTGGGAAAATGGGCGTAAGAGAACTACAACTGTGGTAGGAGCACTACTTTTGGCCAATCCCGCTTCTAAATAACTTGCTTCTCCTTGATTCCTGGTCTGCGTATAAAAGTCATACTCCTTTAGAGCGACCTGTTGCTTCCAAAAAGAATGTAACATTTCACTTCATACCACCTGGAACCACTAGAGAAATTCAGCCTCTGGATGTGAGTTTCGTCCGAACCTACCAATTGTCGCACTATCTGCAGCTACACCTTAAAGGATCGCCAGTTTAAGGATAGGCTCCACGACAGATTGTTTCGATTCGGTTGCACGCTTTCACATTCCGCCAATTCTCATCTCCCCGTTTCACCAATACAATTCTATATGCTTTCTTTGCGAGTGGATATGTAGCTGAACGTCCTGCTTGGTTTGTAGCTCCCAATGAGCTGGCCTTCGATCTTGTTGGAGTACATGTTTGTGATCAATGAGATACAACATTTTTCTTTCGGTGTTCATTGTGCACATTAATGGTTTGTTTTGAATATTTCTTGATTGTCGATGATGTCCAATTTGTGACATCTAATGCATATATACCGTACAAGATAGATCTCTGCAAGTCCCACACACTCATTTTCTGTCGCCTTCGTGATGCATATGGGAGTAATTGACAGCGAATATTTTTCCGGTCATAATTGTTTATACAACACTTTCAAATTAGACATACTAAAGATTGAACTTGCAACCTCGCACTCAAGGGTTTCCCTGTAAGATCTGCATCTGATTGGTAGTGTCGACTTGGATATTACACAGTAGTGGGCGTCCCCCGAAGAAAACAATTCCTAGTTGCCAACTTTACTGGGGATTGCAGAGAATCCGATTCCTGCTGCTACCGACCGGCGGTCTGGTGTTAAGGTATGGTAACCTATTATGGAGTCAGGTCAACAAGGCAGTGAGGCACAACTGATATACCTGCGTGATGGCGTATCTGCAGCCGAAATCTGAACATAACGGCTCTGATCCGATTTCCACTCTATTGTGGTTTTTTAAGTTTAATTTATTGGCAGACATGAAAAATTATCCTCCCTCGCCATTCGCTTGCGTTTTACCGCGGCAACACATCGGTGGTTACTGATACCTGCAGAACATTGATATTTGTGATTTTTTTATACACCGTCTTCAGGCCACGAGTAGCATACCGGGACCATCCGACCGCCGTGTCATCCTCCGAGGAGGATGCGGATAGGAGGGGCGAGGGTCAGCACACCGCTCTCCCGGTCGTAGTGACAGTGTTCTTGACCAAAGCCGCTACTATTCGGTCGAGTAGCTCCCCAATTGGCATCACGAGGCTGAGTGCACCAATGAAAATGGCAACAGCGCAAGGCGGCTGAATGGTCACCCATCCAAGTGCCGGCCACACCCAACAGCGCTTAACTTCGGTGATCTCACGGGAACCGGTGTATCCACTGCGGCAAGGCCGTTGCCCGATATTTGTGATTAAATTGGGTATTTAATTTTATCGAATTATCAATTGAGACCTAGGCCCATGATTACTAATGCTTAAATCATGATCATGTATAGTCTGTGAATACACAGTTGGACCTTTCTATCTTTCTTTCTTTCTTTGTATGTGACCGTAGTAAAGAGCTGATGAGGGTTATCGTGATCACGTGTACGGTGTGAATTCACAGTTGGAATTTTCTTTCTTTGTGTGGGACTGTACCACACGGCTGATGAGGACTGTCCATGTGGACTATGTGTTTCAGAAAAGTTTCCGTGCTACGACACTACATCCACAGCAAACACTTCATTAAAATTTGATATTGTCTTTCTTTAGAGGTAACGATAAAAAATGAACATTAAGAATGGTGTTTGGTAAGTAGAAGGCTGTTCCTGCCATGTCATCGGTGTAGTGCACTACTGTGTAAGGTTGGGTTGCTGCTGTGGGCCACAGCAAAGGTGAAGGCCATTGGTAGCTCAAGCAAACAGAATGAGAAAGTCAAAAAACTGAGATTCATGCTACTACACCCTTTAGCATGTGGTGTGCATTACCCATGTTTCCTTGCTTTTGCCAGATGTCGGCAGGGAAGCCGGCTGTGACATCAGAACACGGATATGCCGACGCCAAGGAGACCACTCAACCACAAGTGCATGGTGTGACAGCCTCCACGGGTTGGGGGTGGGGAGTTGATCTCGCCAGGACACCCGCAGCACCGTAGGCGGGTAACTCACTGTGCCGCCCGGGTCATAATCTACTGTCCCCAGCGCAATAGTCAGGCTGTTGCTGGAGTGAGCCTGGAGGCTGCTCACCAATAGAAAGGTGCCGAGTCCAGTGAGGAGGAGTTACAAGGAAATCCTGGAGTGCTTGGTCGCAAATTCAATTTTTAGTATCTCTCATTTGAAAGTGTTGTGCGAATGTTTATGACAGGAAAAATATTAGCTGCTAATGACTCCGCATGTGCATCGAGAGAGCGACAGAAAACGAGAGTCCAGGAGGTACAGAGATCAACCTTCTTCGTACACTTTACAACATGGACATCGTCGACGTACAGAAATGTTCAAAACAAACCATTAACTTGCACCATGAACACCAAATGAATAAAATGGCGCGCCACTGTGACCTCAAATGTGTACACAATCAAGATCGGAGGCGAACTCACTGGGAGCTGGAAAACGTGCAGAGCGTTTAGCTAGATATCCACACTTAAAGAAAGCATATAGAGTGATATTGGTGTAACGGGGTGTTGAGAACTGATGGAACGTGATGGCAAGCAACTAAATGCCAGCCGGCCGGTGTGGCCGAGCGGTTCTAGGTGCGTCAGTCTGGAACCGCGCGACCGCTACGGTCGCAGGTTCGAATCCTGCCTCGGGCATGGATGTGTGTGATGTCCTTAGGTTAGTTAGGTTTAAGTAGTTCTAAGTTCTTGGGGACTGATGACCATAGCAGTTAAGTCCCATAGTGCTCAGAGCCATTTTAACCATTTTTGAACTACGTTCTTGGGGACTGATGGCCATAGCAGTTAAGTCCCATAGTGTTCAGATCCATCTGAACCATTTTTGAACTAAATGCGAAACAGTCTGTTGAGCTGAACGTGAAGCTGGTCATCCTTTAAGGCGTAGCTCCAGATAGTCGACAATATATTTTATAGGCACGAATAAAACAAATATGCAGAAGCTGAATTTCTCCATTGGTTTCAGGCAATGTGAATTGCAATATCATACACTTTTCAGGAGGAACAGATTGATTAAGCAGTATGATTTTTATATGAAAAGCAGGAATCAAGCTACAGCAAGTTATTTTGACCAGCTATTGGTCAAAAGCAATGTTATTACCATACTAGTAGATTTCAGACGCCTATTTTCCCAATCTTGCTTGCTGTGACGGAAATATTCCCTACTACCTTTGCAAAACCAAGGACGCGTGAACGAATTATAGGGGGAAGAACACCTCCAACTTCTCGCAGCACAATAAATAATTTTCCAACCAATTTACCGTCCAATTTAACAGTCGGCATAATTGTATACGAATCTGTTAGGGCATTGATATTAGTTGATCTGCATACAACTCTCGTCGTACCTCTAATACCCAGGGTGTCTTTTATATACATTTCCTCTTCAAATCCTGATTCGTCAGAACTGAAAACAAATTGCTCACTGGACGATGGGTTCAATTTGTATATGTCATCTATAAATTTTCGAGCCAATTCCACAGTCTGCTGTGCGTTGTCAGGTTGACGCTTTGTTCGAAATTTCGTCATCTTACGCCTTCCAATTTTGTAGCACTGTTTGAGGTTATAGAACCACTCACTGCTTCCCTCCAAATCACTGTAAACTATGTCGCGCGCAGTTTGATGCGCGTATTGTAGTAAATTACTATCATGCACAAGTTGTAACGAGCATCACTGGGAGGCGAAAACACCAGTTTTTGTAATAAGTGCGCCTTGTACTCCCTTGACTATAGGTAGTTTTTCATGCGCACTACAAGGACATATTGCCGCAGAATTATTCTAAATCTGCTCACAATTGTCTTCCCTACGCTCCGGATGATCTTCCATGTACGTAATTATGTTTAGTACCCCTCTTTGGAAAGCGACTGCCCTTTACTACGTTTCACTGGAGACGTGATTTGTGGCTCCCTGCACGACAAGGACGATGAGCTACCTGTTTGCGTATCACTTTCCCTTGTTAAGCTCATGGCGTCATCATTGTCCTCTTCATGAACATTGTCCGCACAGTCGAGCGTAGGCAACACCACACGTTCCACTGACTCATCTCGCAGAAGCACTAATATTTCACCTGCCACTTCTTTCTTACTAAGCTAAATTCCTTGGGTTCCTTTCTGACGAAATACCAACTTCAGCAACTTTTGTATGTACACTACTGGCGATTAAAATTGCTACACCAAGAAGAAATGCTGATGATAAACGGGTATTCATTGGACAAATATATTATACTAGAACTGACATGTGATTACATTTTCACGCAATTTGGGTGTACAGATCCTGAGAAATGAGTACCCAGAACAACCACATCTGGCCGTAATAACGGCCTTGATACGCCTGGGCATTGAGTCAAACAGAGATTCTTTGGCGTGTACGATACCACAGTTCAATAGTGACTGGCGTGTTGCGACGAGCCAGTTGGTCGGCCAACATTGACCACACGTATTCAATTGGTGATAAATCTGGAGAATGTGGTGGCCAGGGCAGCAGTCGAACATTTTCTGTATCCAGGAAGGCCCGTACAGGACCTACAACATACGGTCGTGCATTATCCTGCTGAAATGTAGGGTTTCGCAGGGATCGAATGAAGGGTAGAGCCACGGGTCGTAACACATCTGAAATGTAACGTCCACTGTTCAAAGTGCGGTCAGTGCGAACAAGAGGTGAGCGAGACGTGTAACCAATGGCACCCCATACCATCACGCCGGGTGATACGTCAGTATGGTGATGACGAATACAAGCTTCCAATGTGCGTTTACCGCGATGTTGGCGACATGATGCTGTAAACAGAACCTGGATTCATCCGAAAAAATGATGTTTTGCCATTGGTGCACCCAGGTTCATCGTTGAGTACACCATCGCAGGCGCTCCTGTCTGTGATGCAGCGTCAAGGGTAACCACAGCCATGGTCTCCGAGCTGATATTCCATGCTGCTGCAAACGTCGTCGAACTGTTCGTGCAGATGGTTGTTGTCTGGCAAACGTCCCCATCTGTTGACTCAGGGATCGAGACGTGGCTGCACGATCCGTTACAATCATGCGGGTAAGATGCCTGTCATCTCGAATGCTAATGATACGAGGTCGTTGGCGTTCCGTATTACTCTTCTGAAACCACCGATTCCATATTCTGCTAACAGTCATCGGATCTCGACCAACACGAACAACAATGTCATGATACGATAAACCGCAATCGCAATAGGCTACAATCCGACCTTTATCAAAGTCGGAAACGTGATAATACGCATTTCTCCTCCTTTGACGAGGTATCACAACAGCGTTTCACCAGGCAACGCCGGTCAACTGCTGTTTGTGTATGAGAAATCGGTTTGAAACTTTCCTCATTTCAGCACGTTGTAGGTGTCGCCACCGACGCCTACCTTGTGTGAATGCTCTGAAAAGCTAATCATTTACATATCAAATCATCTTCTTCCTGTCGGTTAAATTTCACGTCTGTAGCACGTCATATTCGTAGTGTAGCAATTTTAATGGCCAGTAGTGTATAATGGAGTGCTTGCTTTGTTTAACGTTGCTATTGTCCTGCACTGTGTGAACACCACTAGCATTGTAGCACTGTTGTGCGACACTTGTCGAACACGCAGTTCAACTACGCTCTGTAGCTTCAGCTTCATGCTGTGCTCACTATTGGGTACTTCCAGTCCTGCCGCCTATAGCCACTATCAACCAGAATAGAGGTCGCATGGTAGACAATATGTCGCTTTCAAGGAGTTCGTTGTTATAAGGTAACACAAGCTATCAGTATTACGGTTGCATTGTAGAGAATATGTGGTGCGTTGGTGCGTCGAATGCCCTGAACATCATTGGCCTTTTGTGACCTCTCTTTCAAGGAGTTCCTTGTCTGAAGGTAACATTGCGTCAGTGATAGTAGTGTGGAAATTGTTACCATATTTATTCAACATGTGCCGCCTCGACCATCCTGGAAGCAGCCTTGTGAAAACTGAGTTCGGTTTTAGTTATGATGCTGCGGGATATTCTGCTCTTGGCTACATCGGTCGTTTTATTGTATTTTTCGCTCGTATTTATATCTCCTAGTGGATGACAAACTTAGTTCTGAATACTTACCTCCAAGATTTCATATCAATTCTTGATAAACCAGTCTGTAGGGACTGGACGAGTTATCATGCCTGCCAAGCAACGTATAATCTATTTTTTGTTACAACACTGTGGAGCAAGAGCAAGATAACTTCGCATTTATTTTGCTTTATACAGACAATACATTTTTATTTTTTGCAAATTTCTGTCCGTTACCTGTCTGTGGCTTTCCTTCTGTCTCTTCATTCTTTATAACATTTATTCTGGCAGTCAGTGTGTAAGATGACCCATCTAGGAATTCCCTCAACACTCCCCCCTTGCCAACATGAGCACACATTTGATGTCAGATAGATTGACTAATTAATAAATTTATCACTTAATTACCCCTTTACATCCTGCAAAACCCCCAGCCCTCCCCTCCTCTCTCCCACTTCCCTTCCTCTCCCTCATCAGGATATTGGCAGGAGAAAGAGTCTGTGCTGAGCTGCTGGAGAGGAAGGATCTCACGACACAAAATTCAAGTCAGTGTCATTTGACATAATAATAAATAATTTAATTCAGTTTGCATATTCTTTATTTAATTAGTTTGTGGGAGAGAGGGCTCCTCTACCTGCGTAGAGTTCACATCTGCACCCACCGCTCCCACTTTCCATGATTTAGTAACCACAAGCACCAAAGAATGGAATGAAGTATATATTAGCTCGTGTTTTGTGTTGCCCATTTGTGTGTCAGCCAGCGGACGAGGCCCGATCGCTGCAGTGAGCAGATGTGTGTGCTCAGATATAACAAAATTCGGTCACATGGACTTCACAGCGTTACTCCTTTTCTACTAGCAATACATAAATGTCTTCAAAAAAATTAATTTAAAAATTTTTCACAGATTGCCCTTTAAGGGGAGTTGGAATGCCCTATCTCGCCAATGTTAAATTTGCTAACTTTGTGTACCTTTTTCTTTGGAACTATTATCTTCAGAACTTTGAAATTCTGGCAGAGGTTTTCAGCATATATTGTGAGCCCACTGAACTAGAACCAATGTTTTCTTTTTGTTGGTATAGTATTTATGAATTTTTTACCATTAAGCCATTTTTTATTGGAAAAAGTATAACATAAACTTCCCTAGTTCAGAGAATAAGCCAGTTCTTGTCATGATTCTAGTTCAGTGGCCTCTTTGAACTGTTTTGCAGCATTTCTGAAAATTTGAATGTTGTTGGTTGAGTGGTTTATGAGATAAAGGTACATGTAACACTAAAAATGTCAAATGCCAGAAAATGCGATTAAAGTAATTTATTATGAAAATTCACAAATACCTTTTATTCTATTATCAAAAGTGTCCAGCAGAGTAATCAGGGTCATCTTCTAGTTCTTCTTCTTCACCTAGAAGCTTTCTTCTCCTTGCTGCCCTTGCTTTTTTTGTATTAAATTCAGCTGCATACTGAGCCTTCCTTACTCGCACGCTGTCCAGAAGCTGAAGACCTCTGATGGTGTTGATACCAGGAGCAACGCCGAGCCTTGCCATGACCTTTAGCCTACCCATATGACCATCATTGAATGAAATAACAGCATCACTGACTCCCCATTTCAATGTTTTTATCCCAACAAATACATTCTTAGGTACACGAGTCCAAATGAGGTTGTTGAACGACTCGTTTTGATTCTGGGTACAACCATGAAGACATTTTCGCAGAAGATCAGGATGCCCCAAGTCTCTATATATTGGTTTAATTACTTCCATAACAGCCAATGGAATATAATTTTTATGGTGATAAGGATCCCCAGTAGCTTGAGATTTTCTATAATTGCACCATGACTGAGGACCATCTGGACAAGCAAAATGTTGAGGATTATCATCAGTTGATGATCGATGTAAATATGTGGCCCATACAGCTTGTCTCATTTCCTGCAAATTATTTGCATTATTTCTTATTGCCATACCATAGTATTGTTGTAATTCATTTATAATTTTATCTGACAGGCGACCTCTAATGGTTTTACCATCTGACAAAATTTTGTCCTTCAGATTCTGTTTCAGTTTCCTTAGACGAGTGCCCATTCGTTTCTGAACATGACCGACACATTCTAGTTTAGTTATTGTCTTATTGACATATGGCATGGATTCTGTAACACTTTTGTATGCCTTGGAGTCCCCATCTCCAAGGAATTTTGTGTAAAATACTCCCCGTTCTTTTTCTGATCTGCTAAACATTTTCACAGCAGCGGCAGCCTCCATGCCTCCACTCGTACCTTCATAATTCTTGCTACATATGTGAGCTGCTTCTTTCTTACCAGATGCACAATGGTAACAATGTTTAGTGAGCACTTCATAGTCCAAAACTTTACCGCTGTCCACACTAGTAACAGTAGCAACAGCATTTTTGGATGTGTGACCCCTTTTCTGCCAGGTTCCATCAAAAGCAACAGGGATATCTGGGTTTCCTTCATTTATATATTTTGCTTCACTGGCAGCAGCTTTCATTGATAAATCTGCTACAGACTGAACAGCATCTCCTATCACTTCAGTGTAATTGTCAATTTTAGCAGGTGGAGGTGGAAGATTCATTATGGCACAAAATGTTTGAGCAGCAGTATGTCCTTTACCAATTGCTCTCATTGCATACATTAGCCTGATATTACTCTCAAACAAATTGCTACTGCATGTTTTAGAGCTCCAAAAACAGGTCTCATTTTCACAACTGGCACAAACTATAGCAATTTTGCAGGAAAGTCCTATAGAGTTTGTTATGTTCATATCAAAAGAACCTCCACAAAGATTACAACACAAACATTTCTTCATAAACTCAGTAAAAACAGGAAAGTCGACTAAAACATATTGTTCATTAGAAGCTTCATCTGTAATTTCACTTGCACAGTTTGATAACTTCTTTTTTGATGCACTGGTGGGCGTGTCTCCTTCACACATCTCAGCTGTACAAACGTCAGAACTTTCACCAGCATCAACAGGTGCTGAAGCAGAATCACTTGAACAAACGTTATTTGTAAATCTATTACCGCGAAACTTTCGCTTTTTAAATAATGATGCACTCCTAGGCATCGTAGAAACTACGCACTCACCACTGAAAGTCAAAACAAGACAGATAACAAACTCCAAATGAGCGACAAACTAAACTCGAGGCTCAAAACAAACACTCACAGATCAAAAACTGAACAATAAACACAGCTAGTCGTAAAAACAATGGTACCTATGGAAGGATCAAAGATTCTACAACTGAAGAGTGAAATCCACAGCCTTCTATATGTAATGTTTTCGGAAATGCGAAGATTTAAATGTGTACAAATCACAAGATGGGTAACTTTGCTGGGCGCACATGTAATTTTGAAAAATTAAATAAAAATACTTCCAATTGGAATTTCTTAACAAATTTTGCACCATTTTAAGCAGAAAATTTCAAATTAAGTTATAAGGTTAAAAACTGAAAATGTGAATTTTTTCCATTTTCCGGCATTCCAACTCCCCTTAAAATCATTGTAAGCAATAAATAAAAGAAGAAATTAGCTAAAAGTAAACAATAACTTTCTTAAGGAAGTGGTTTCGGTTTCGAATGTACACCTTTCACCAACCCATCATTTCATGAGATACGTTTGAAAGCAGTTTCACAATTTTTCCTGGACGCAATCCCATACATCGAAACTTCCCTGAACTCATAATGCCTTAAGGAAATTATAGTACTAAACAACAAGCAAAACTGGGCCTAAAATTTAAAGATTTACATCAAAAGTAGATACTGCTCCAGTGATCTCATCACAACAGCAGTAGTACAAGCTCAAATTTACATAACGATAACTTTAGATACATTTTATGTCACTGCCAGTGGTCCCCTCTACATGATCACAATACAAATAAAAAATAAAAAGAACGTGTGACACTATCCTACAATTACGTAGCACAAACTCCGTGTCGATTGCTATTTCGACATTTGTGACTGCTACAACGCACTACATTCGTAAAAGTACCTTATTTGTTCTGTAATACCGTCAGTGGTTTAGTGTGAAAGGTACCGGTACTTAAAAAAAATAATGATAATAATAAAAAGTAATCCGTAGAAATGTTGGAACACGTGAGGCAATACTAACCTTACGACTTATCTTAGAAGAAAGATTAAGAAAAGGCAAGCCTACGTTTCTAGCATTTGTAGACTTCAAATTCTGAAGGTGGCAGGGGTAAAATACAGGGAGCGAAAGGCTATTTACAATTTGTACAGAAACCAGATGGCAGTTATAAGAGTCGAGGGGCATGAAAGGGAAGCAGTGGTTGGGAAAGGAGTGAGACAGGGTTGTAGCCTCTCCCCGATGTTATTCAATCTGTATATTGAGCAAGCAGTAAAGGAAACAAAAGAAAAATTCGGAGTAGGTATTAAAATTCACGGAGAAGAAGTAAAAACTTTGAGGTTCGCCGATGACATTGTAATTCTGTCAGAGACAGCAAAGGACTTGGAAGAGCAGTTGAACGGAATGGACAGTGTCTTGAAAGGAGGATATAAGATGAACATCAACAAAAGCAAAACGAGGATAATGGAATGTAGTCAAATTAAATCGGGTGATGCTGAGAGGATTAGATTAGGAAATGAGACACTTAAAGTAGTAAAGGAGTTTTGCTATTTAGGGAGTAAAAGAACTGATGATGGTCGAAGTATAGAGGATATAAAATGTAGACTGGCAATGGCAAGGAAATCGTTTCTGAAGAAGAGAAATTTGTTAACATCGAGTATAGATTTAAGTGTCAGGAAGTCGTTTCTGAAAGTATTTGTATGGAGTGTAGCCATGTATGGAAGTGAAACATGGACGATAACGAGTTTGGGCAAGAAGAGAATAGAAGCTTTCGAAATGTGGTGCTACAGAAGAATGCTGAAGATTAGATGGGTAGATCACATAACTAATGAGGAAGTATTGAATAGGATTGGGGAGAAGAGAAGTTTGTGGCACAACTTGACTAGAAGAAGGGATCGGTTGGTAGGACATGTTTTGAGGCATCAAGGGATCACAAATTCAGCATTGGAGGGCAGCGTGGAGGGTAAAAATCGTAGAGGGAGACCAAGAGATGAATACACTAAGCAGATTCAGAAGGATGTAGGTTGCAGTAGGTACTGGGAGATGAAGAAGCTTGTACAGGATAGAGTAGCATGGAGAGCTGCATCAAACCAGTCTCAGGACTGAAGACCACAATAACAACAATAATAAAATGGTGGTTTCAGACAGAAACCTCTGGTACTGAGAAGGTTGACAAAATCTCGCCCTGTGTATGTCAAAATGGGCGTCAAAGAATGGCAACACTGTAACCACATGACAAGTATATTTATTCAGTCCAGTGTAACAGTGCTGCGCTGTTTCTGGAATGAATAGAGTTTTGTATTGGAATACTCGAGGTGGTGAGTTCGATTCCATGTTTATTTTCTAAATTCTAGTGCACTAATGCTTCTCCATCTTATACTACAGCGGCTCCAGCAGACATATTACAAATGGCGGAATTCTGCCTATCGAATGCCTTTGCCTGCAAGGGAAACGCGACCGTCAGAAATTAAAATTGTAGATCCGCTACAAGTGGCTTGTAACTGTTTCTTTATTTTAGATGTTTCACTCGAAAGACGCCAGCAAAAAAGCAAATCAAAACTGTAATTGCCGTTTCAACGGGCGTTGAGACGGCAAGTACAAACAAAGAACAGTCACTGTGGAACTAACAAAGTTGCAACCGTCATACTCTTCAATTATTAGTTACATTAAGTGGAATGGTTTGTTTCCATTATGGCTCAATATGGGAAAATGGTTATGATTGTCGAATGAAACATGAAGAGGATGAGAAACAGAGAACGCTTTATCTGCGGTTTGCAAGTGAACTACAAGCGGAAAAATCATGCAATAGCCAAATAGAGTAATAAGCGTCATATTTCCACTGAATGTAATTAAGGTAATAATGAATGGGAATAACTACATAATTTAACTTCAGCCTTGCTTTAACTATTTTTGTTTAATCACACAACATGATGACGCGCCGAAGAGCCAGCAGTTACTGTAAAAGGCGTCGTGTGCAGTAAGGTATTGACATATCTTCTAAGGCAACTTGCATATATGCTTCTGGGTATGGGAAACTCAAGATAAAGATCCTATAAATGGTACATGCTAGAGAGAAAAACGGCAGACAGTTAAAAGCTGTGTACAGTTAAATCATGGGTAACAGTCATTCCTGCAGACACTGCATATGTGCATCATGTGCTTTCGACTACGACTTTAGTTAATAACTAGGCCACAAGCAGCTGTCTGATTCATCGAACAACCGGAAGAACCCATTCGTATTAAACTCGTTCTGGGTTTCTTTTCTTTTCAATAAAGATTTCCAATTCTTCCAATACAGTAAACGTTATGCCTGCAGTGTGAACAACTCTGCTACTGACCTGAATGTCACCTAAAGTATAGTTGTTTGCTTTCAGGTGCTCGTCCAGTGCTGTACGATTTGAAGGTAGATTACTTTCTTCTCTATACCGCGTCTGAAACGGTGTTCCCGTCTGGCCAGTGAAAGTACTTCGCCTATTCTGACAGTTAATTTCATATAAGCCTGACCTGTATGTATCGTTAACTACATTTTGAGAACTCTGGCGTGAATATAATACCCGAAGACATTACAACCAGGGGGAAGTCCTTTTGATTGGTACACTATTCTAATTCAACATTCACAGACTTCCGAGGAGAAACGTAGTTGCAAACGGCGAGGGATTAATAACGGACTGCTATGTAAGTACAACGATCTATAACCAGAACTTGTTTGGTAGCCCTTTAAGTAACGGTTAATAAAGAGAATAATGTGCAGCATAGATCGAACTAGGAACATAAGTGTCTTGAGACTTTAACAGGCATTCGGTGCACTGTGGCTCAGCTCATTGTGAGAACTTGTACCTTAGAGCGGTGTTTTACGCGGCAACTTGGCTCATTACGCTCCTGTAGTTCCACTTCAGATTTATGACCGCCGACGGCAAAGCCAACCCCGCAGAAAACGACTACTACGTCTCTCACACACATAATACGCTGTTCTTTCAAGTAGCCAGTGGATGGGGAAAGTCGTAAATAGGCGTACAATGTACAGACTCACAGTGCACTAAAAAGGTACTGAGGCTAACGGGAACATAAAGTATCCACTAAACTTCGCGATGCGTGACCTTCGTTCATGCGTGGCGCTTTAATCCACGAAGCTACTAGAAAGTGGTGACGAGGAGTATACGACAAACTAGATTATTAGCTAGCATGCCAATATTTAACGTTCGATCAGAGGGCCAGATCGTACAGAGTACTAACACAAAAAATCAGAACTCCAGTCTCTCTGCCAAAAAATGAAACCACCTCCCGGACGACCATCCATATCTTGAACAATTCCAAATGCAGCTTATATACACGCTACACAGTTAACACAATAATGCTCTTTTAACTACACTGTTTGCTGAAGACGAAGTAGTCCTAACCGTAACGAATAGAGAAAACGAAGAAACTCCAGGAGCAGACAGTATGCAAGTAAAAAACTGAAGGTGAAATTATTCCACTCGTCACAATAATGCTTAATGAAGTGCCTGCAAATTGGGTTTACCAAAACCTGTATTAACCGAAAAGGTAAAAAGATCTGGCTAATCCTGAAAACTGTAAGTCCATCTGTTCACACACTTGTGAAAGTTCAGGAAAGAATAGAGTGTGAGAGATTGGTGCCACATTGATCGTCACGAGTTTCATTAGTGCCAGTTTGGTTTTGGGAAAAGGAAAACTATTAAATATGCGTTGAACAAGGTGACAGAAACAATAAACACTTATAACAAAAAACACGTAATTTCAGTATCACTTGACATCATGGAAGCATTCAGCAATTTATGGCGGCCCACATTTTCAATGTGTGAGCAAAGGGTACCCCAATTTCTAAACTTCAGCTCTACCAATTACTGTCAGAGTAGAGAATATTACAGATTATCAGAAAACTACTAAGACGGCAGAGGGGGTCGATTTGCAAAGTAATATTTTTGGATTTGGCAGTTGGACTTGTTTTATGCCAGTTTAAAGAAGACGTTGGGCTGCCGCGGTACCTTGGCTGTGGTGTCGGGGAACTCAGGTGCTGAGCTGGATGAAATGGCAAATGAGTTTCCTTTGTCGGATCTAGCGATGCTGTGCAGACAGTACAGTAACTACAAGCCTACGGAAAAACACATACATACTCAAAGTTTCACACGTGGAAACCGTACAGCTGACCGAAAAGAATAACATAGTCGTAACAAATTCAGAAAGTTTCACACAAAGCAAACAATATTGTACACAAAATATATTATGAAACAGTAGCTGACCATAAGCTACCACTGCATGTAGAGAGGACTTACCGCTGGGCTACTATCATGACGTTCATAGCCTTTGCACAAATTGTCTGGTTGCACGGCTTCAGTGTATGGGGAATAGGCACTACGCCAACCGACGTTTTACTGGTTCTATAATCCTCGAAATCAGCCAAGCAGATGTCATTTGCCCACCTGCTGACTTCGTCTTCGGGATTTTAGAAAACACCCCATGAAGCCTTGGAACCAAATTGTCAATAAGGCACTGAATGAGCTAGTAGTGGATTCGTAATGAGTGTGTTTACATGGTACGCGTTGGGTACTCCACCATACCTAACTGGAAATGATTATGTTTGGCTTCTTGGAGACCATTCGGAGCCGTTCATGGACTTCATGTTCCAAAACAACGATGTAACTTTTATGATGACAATGTTTCATGTCACCAGGGCACAATTTTTCGCGATTGGTTTGATGAACATTCTGCACAACTCTAGCGAATGATATGGCCACCCACCGAACATCTGTGGGACATGATCGAGTGGTCGATTCTTGCACCGCCAACACTTTCGCAATTACGGACGACTAAGAGGCCGCATGGATGAATATATCTGCATGGGAAGTCCAACGACTTGTTGAGACCATGCGATGTTGCGTTGCTGCACTACGCAAGGAAACAGGATGCCCGACACGATTTTAGGTGATTTCTCATGACTTTCGTCAGCTCATTCTATACACTAGCAGATTACGACTTCCACCTTCTTCCTTCTTCTTTTTCAGAAGATTCATTATGGTTGCTGCTGCTGTTGATTATGAGTTTAAAGAGACTATACATATAAGGCCATCAGTTCCTGTTCATAGCCAGGACGGAATCAGTAAGTGGGTACCAGCCCGGTATTCTCCTTTTTTGATGTGGCAACGTGCTTACAAGCCACTTCCTGACTGGTCCTCACGACAGCCCTCGTCGTTAATCCGCCGGATGGATTAGAATGGGGGCCAGCACCCTCCCAGTCCCGGAAGCGGCCGCTTTAACGCATAACCCGGGTGATTAATTGATTGTGGGACGTTCCCAAAATGTCTTTTCACACATCTGACTAAGATTCGAACTACATGTTATCGAAATAACCCCCACGCTTTCAAATACTTTGAATCTGTGAATGACCCTTTTAAAACGTCTATATATGTTAGTGCTTTCAACACTCCTACCGCAACCCCTCTCCCTCCCCCCTTCCCCTCTGGTCAAAATTCTGATTTGGACTGTCTCTAGTGAGGCTAGGAAACAGGAGAGATATAGATTCCGCCTTAATATTGGTCGTTTCTGATTAGTTGTAAATTTCAACACCTCACCTTCCATCTCAACGCTAGGGGAGATAGCAAGGTTTTACGTCCTTCTTCCCTCCCCCTATGACACACGAGTATTTTCCAATTTTTTCGTGTGTACCGTATTCGTTTGTAACTGATACAGGCGTCCCGAAACTGTGTTATTTTTTGGTATGCCAGTTCCTTTCCGTTCTATCGTTCATTCAATGGTGACAAGTGTGAAGTCATACATAAATTACTGTACTTTTATGCAGCTATTATATGAAGTAGAATACATTTATTTAAAAAAATGGCTCTGAGCACTATGGGACTTAACTTCTGAGGTCATCGGTCCCCTAGAACTTAGAACTACTTAAACGTAACTAACCTAAGGATATCACACACATCCATGCCAGAGGCAGGATTCGAACCTGCGACCGTAGTGGTCCCGCGGTTCCAGACTGTAGCGCCTAGAACCGCTCAGCCACTCCGACCGGCCTAAATTTATTTATTTCAGTCTATGGTCACAAACTTGTAGGTCCTAAGACTACCAGCTTCGCTCAACAATGGCCATCTTCAGACCTGTTTTGTGTTTAGCATTTGACGATACCATTATGGCTCCAGTATATTAGGACACGTTTCTTATAAAACAGATCTGAAGTGGGTCATTGCAGACCGAATCCGGTAGTCTGAGGACCTACAAGTTTGTGACCACAGACGTAAAATAAAAGATTTTTAGTCTTAATTTTCGGGTCACTGTTCCATTCGCTACCAAGTCGCGGCTTGTGAAACTATATGAAGCGTTTTCATAAATTGGTTGAAATGACTCCAGGCGTTCCTGAGTTCCCTTGTCCACTCCTGTCTCGAGATTTGTCAGAAGGTCTTACGTCCATAAACTTGTAAAATACGACTACATAAGGCGACTCTGAGATGTGTATGTGTTAGTCATCTTCAGAAACCGCACATGATTTGCCGACGAAAAGTCCTCCTCCATATCTTTGTTTGGCCAACGGTTTAGTCAACAATTAACGACGTTTCTTTTGTTTATAGGAAAGACGTTCGAAAACTGCCTATGGTCCAACAGGCAGCTGTGCACGGATGCCGGAATAAGCACCCGTCTGGGAGACTTCCTGATTTGTGTTGACAATAGCCGCAACGGATGCATACCAGGAAAAGTGTGCCAAATTCACTCCAAGATACGTGCCAAGTAAGTGGGTGTACTGTTTTTGCAGTGTCGCACCCCTCATTCGCAGGATTCACTGCTGGAACACTTCGTAAATTGTGCAATGAACATGGGTCTACCTCCGTGAAATCTTTACAATCTGATGAATTAATTAGTTTAATGTTCTTCTGACTTGTTATTTTTGCGCTACAGCAAAGTACCAATAGCTTTATAAAGATTAATTTGTTTGAAAAATTCTAAATATATTTTCGATTCACATTTCAAAAAATGGTTCAAATGGCTCTGAGCACTATGGGACTTAACACCTCAGGTCATCAGTCCCCTAGAACTTAGGACTACTTAAACCTAACTAACCTAAGGACATCACACACATCCATGCCCGAGGCAGGATTCGAACCTGCGACCGTAGCAGTCGCGCGGCTCCGGACTGAGCGCCTAGAACCGCGAGACCACCGCGGCCGGCGATTCACATTTCCGTATGCATACATATAGAAAGTATATATACGAGGGCGTGCTGAAAAAATGCCTCCATGCTTTGTATGTTGTAACTCTTAAAACTTTGTAAAAGAAACAAACATTATTAACATTCTACGTCTTTATTCTTCATGTCTTCATATTTGCAGCCCTCTGCCATTGGAGGTCTCTGAATTGTAGACGTAACGTAGCTGTGTGGAACACAAATACGTCGGTACGCAAGAAATAACGTGCTGTACTCGAATATCGAATTAGAAGAGTTGGCTCACACATGGAGCGCCCTCTCCTTCAGTTATGACAATGCCAGACCACACACGAGCGCTGCGACATCTGCAACAAAGCTTAAAAGTTTGAAAAGCTTTAAGAGCTTCCACATAAGAAATTAGGGGGACGGAAGTCATGGCCGTATTCCAGTGTAGCCTCGTATACGAAGAACACACCGTCGGCGGCTGTCTAAAGATTGCATTCGCAATTCTCTGAGACAGGTAGAACGGTCACCAGAATGCATTATTGTTGTTTGTGTTAGCGGTGTACCAGGCATAGTGGGGTGTATATGGGGTCTGAATCAGATACTGAGTGGTCACTGTGAAGGACACGGAGAGGCCGCCTACTCGTATGGCACGCCTGACAGAGTTTGAAACAAGTCTTATTGCTGGTTGCCACGTGACCAGCTAGCGGATTCGTTCAATATTCAGATTTGGGGGGCATTTGGATGCGATAGTGGACCAATGTTGGACCGTACGGGAACGTGAGGGGACGCATACTGGGCGTCGAATTCCAGCTCGACCTCGTCTGACTACCACAAAGGACCCCCCCCCCCCCCCCCAGTTAGCCAAGTGGTCTAATGGACGGCTTTCCGGAGTGGGAAGGGGCGCCTGGCCCCCGGCATGAATCCGCCTGGCGGACTTGAGTAGAGTTCCGTTGGGCTGGCCAGTCTGTGGGTGGTTTTTTGGTTTTTAGGCGGTTTTCCATCTGTCTCGGCGAATGTGGGCTGGTTCCCCTTATTCCGCCTCAGCTACGTTATGTCAGCGATTGCTGCGCAAACAAGTTCTCCATGTACGCGTACACCACCATTACTCTACCACGCAAACATAGGGGTTACACTCATCTGGTGTGAGACGTTTCCTGGGGGGGTCCGCTGGGGGCCTAACCGCACAATAACCATGGGTTCGGTGTGGGGTGGCAGAGGAGTGAAGTGGGCTGGGTTGTGAACCACTGCGGCTGCGGTGGGGACAGAGCCTCTCCGTCGTCTCTAGGTCCCCGGTTAACATACAATTCAATGCCACAAAGGAAGATCGCCAAATTGTGGACCAAGCTCCTAGTAAACGCTTCACATCTGCGTCTGACATTTGAGGACAATAATGGACTCCCTCCAACATTCTGTGTCATCCTCCGCTATTGTTCAGAGAGCAACAGTAGCCAGATTAGGGAATTACTGTCCCAAACTATGCAGGCTGCCATTAACACCACTACACAAACGACTGCCTTTGGAGTGTTGCCGCAAACAGGAAACATAGACTGCAGTCGAATGGCTTCACAATGTGTTCATCAATGAATCACAGTTCTGCGCTACTACAGATGACCACCATTGGCACATATGGCAGCGAACTGAGGATATGTGTCATTGCTCCAATGTTTTGGAGAGGCACAAACTTGTTGTTTCTTATGTCATGATGATGTATGACTTCAGGTGACGGCTAGTAGCGATTAAGTGATACCTGAGAGCACAACGGTACACCATGGACATCTCGCATACTCGTGTTTTATGCCTCATGCGACAATATCATTGCTGTGGCCTTCTCCACCAGACATCACGGTGCCTAGCGTATCGGCAACCAAATTGACAGACTGCAGCCGCGGGTTGCCTGCTTCGCAGCCCCACCGAAGCAGTACACAACCGACAGACAATATTGATGAACGGCCACAACAACAACGACAACCACAACAACACAGCAAAGACACCAGCGGCCACCACGGGCCACTACTGGCCCACATAAACATAAGAAAGAGGTCGCTGCAGATCCTGGAACTAACTTCACACGTCAAACCATGTGATGGAAAATAGTTACAAGGTACTCATCCACCAAAGTGCTATAAAGGCCGGCGCTCGGCCGCACATCGGCCGTTCATCAACCGCCAGCAGATGTGGTTAGCTACCGCCCTGGCGGCCTGGCTTGGATCTTCTCATTGATCTCTGGATTAGGGTTGGTATATTGGAGAAGTGTCTGGTGGAGACTAGTAGGAAATTATTTCAGATGTTTTCTATATTATTCTTGTATGTAGTTGTGATTCGAAGACGGATCACTGTTTTGTGTTGGTGTTATACTTGGAGAATTTGTTTTGGTTAATTGAACAGTCCAATAAATTGTTGTCGGACTTTGATCGTTAGTTTCTTCTGCTTACGCAGGCATATCAATAATGGCGCCATTTTTCAACAGAACGATGCTGGTCCACATATGATACGTGTTGCTATGAACTGTTGGCATGATGTTGAGGTCAGCAGGATCCCCAGTGGAAGATACGGGAACCAGTTCGGACATCAACTCTGTCGCGGTACCATTATTAAGGATCTTCAGTCCAGTTTCAACAGTTATGGGCCAGCCAGCATTAGGAGAGGATGTAACGACTTTTGACGCCTTCCCAAAAGGGTCAGTGCATGCATCCAGGCCAGAGAAGGTGCATCGCCACACTGGTAAGTGGGCTCATACAGGCAATTTCTCATAGATTTGACACGGCTTTGTAATCATTGAAATAACATCACATACCTTCTCAACCAGTGACGTTTCATTTCGTTCCCTCCCACCGTCCTAGGTGCTTAACTTTTTCCTCAGGCAGTGGACGTGTGTAATTATGCTTTTATTAAAATTGAAGGATTTCTTAAAAAAAAAGCCATTGTCCAAAATTTACAAAAACTGAGCTACCGACGCCATCTATAGATACAACGATGAATTACATCCTTGTGATACTTATTTTGACACAACAAGCCCGCGTTACGAAATACAGGTGTTCAAATAATTGCATATTCTACAAAAACAGACATTTTCCATTTTTTATGCAAGAATGTCCTTTTTCCAGAGTTGTTTTTGAGGAGATGTTAACTATCCTGATAAGCAAGAAGACTGACTCCATTTCAAGAGTTCTTCATTTCCATTGTTAGTTTTGCCACATTATTCCGTTGTCAGTTATATGCGCTTACAGCCTTTTTAATATGGATACCGAGGCTAGTGGGGCGAGAAGTGTTAACAAGCATGCACTATCCGTTTGTGTCGGTACGAGACGCTTATACCGGACGATGGAGGACATACATCACACGAAATAAGGGACAGATGTCTAGGAATTTAATTTTCCCCGGCTATATACAGGACCACTTCCTATCAATGGTGCAAAATGACATACTTACCGAGTCTGTATCCCCTATAGACAGAGAAAGGACGAAATTTTCTCAGCTATTTGAGTTGAAGTAACATTGGCAACTCAGATAGTAGCAGCAGTGAAGACTCATGAACTACAAACTGGAGGAGAAGTATAGGAAGCAAATTTCGTCGTTTTAGCATTGCTCAGTTATGTTCTATCATTAAAACTTAACATAAAGAAAAGTGTTAAGTAACTCAGTTAAGTTCTACCACAAAAATTAAGACTTCACAGAAGTAAAGTAATAAAATAATATAAATTCTTCTTTTCTCATTCAAAACAGAACTTTTGTACTACGGTTTTCTTGCAAGAATAGCCCATTTCGTTGCGTGGTTGTGTTTATACAGTATATCTTCATCATAATCGATCAGGAATGAATCTGTTATAGGCCGGAATATAGCTTTGACAGTCTAGGTAGGGTATAATCTGAGACACGTTTACCATTTGAAAACTACGAGTTGCTAGATTTTTTTTGTTTTCTTTTTTTTTGTTTTGTGTCTCTTGAAAAATTGCTGACCATGGTCAATGGCTGTTTTTGTAAATGTAAATATAATATGCCCCGAGAGGGGAGGGGAACATATTCGAGACTGTGCACGAAATTCGTCGTACCACTCAGACACCTTTAGCTCTAGTATTGTGCTTAAGATTTACTATACCGAGAAAAATAAGTCGTGAGGTGTTGTAAGCGAAAAGTATCGATGAAAGCTAAAGTGGACACTACAGAGAACGACTGTGTTTTTGGAAGATATAACCACCATTTGACTGTACAGTAGGTTTTATACCACAGTCTATATTTCGGCCTTAGGCCATTTTCATGTATTACAATTACAAATCAAAAATCATTAGACTTCATACGTAATTGTAACACTTGGAAATGACCTAAAGGCCGAAATCTAGATTGTGGAATAAAGCCTGTTGTACAGTCAAATGGTGGTTATGTCTTTCAAATAGGTTTATGTGACTGCGGCTCCACAACAAAGTGAAATCATTCATTCCTTAATATCTGGTACGATTCGATAACCCGTTACAAATTAGGTAACGTGTTTGACCACGGATAACTCTAACAGCAATGTAGTGGTGTGTATTATTGAATGTTGGCAGGCTGCTTATGGCTGTAACTTTGATATCGTTCTTCCCTCATTAGTTTGAAACGTAGAAGGTTTTGTGGTTACCAGAAATTCATTGTAAAAACAACATCGTGAGCGGATTCTAGAACTCGTATGTGACTCGGGGAAGCATCTGGGCAGAGGACCGCCGCGCAGAGTTGTTTACTCCGCCTCGCGGATAATAAGGAGCATCCGGGATCGGCGGCTAAGACCTTCGGGATCTCCCGCCCGCGTGTTCTCACTTTGTTCGGAGTACACAGGGGCGCTCGCAGAGTTTCGCCGCAGCTTCCGGGAAGAAGGCTCCTCGCGGAATTTCAGCCGTCTAAGTTTAGTGATGTCTTTACGTGCATCGAAACGCGCACTCTGAAGTCTGCAGTAAATTCCGGAGAGGGGGATTCCTCTTCATCAACGAATTCATCGACAGAACCACTACTGCCGGCCATTCATGAAGTTAATTACTACACGTCAGCGCAATTGCCTGAGATATGCAGATCACGATAAGTTTCTTCTTGTTTCTTATCATCATTTTATTTCTCCTCTGACTATAATTAGTAGTTAAATGAAATCGAAACAGATGGGAAAATAACTAAACTGTTTTGTATTTCATTAGTAAGCGCCATAACTATTAGTACACAAAGAAGAGCCAAAGAGACTGCTACACCTGCCTAATATCGTGAAGAGCTTCCGCGGGCACGCAGAAGCGCCGCAGCACGACGTGGCATGGACTCACTCATGTCTGAAGTAGCGCTAGAGTGAAATGACACCATGAATTCGTAAGAGTATGAGGAGGTGGAGATCTCTTCTGAACAGCACGTTGCAAGGCATCCAAGGTAATCTCAATAATGTCGATGTCTGGGGAGTTTAGTCGCCAGTGGAAGTGTTTAAACTCTGAAGAGTGTTCCTGGAGCCACTCTGTAGCTGTTCTGGACGTGTGGGGTGTCAAATTGGCCTGTTGGGATTGCCCAAGTCCGTCGGAATGCACAATGGACATGAATGGATGCAGGGGATCAGACAGGATGCTTACTTACGTGTCACCTATCATAGTCGAATCTAGACGTATCACTCCAACTGCACACGAACCACACCATTACAGAGTCTCCACCAGCTTGAACAGTCCCCTGCTGACATGGAGGGTCCTTGGATTCATGAGGTTGTTTCCATACCCGTTCACGTCCATCCGCTCGATACAACATGAAACGAGACTCGTCCGACCAGGCAACATGTTTCCAGTCATCAACAGTCCAATGTCAGTGTTGACGAGCCCAGGCGAGTCGTAAAGCTATGTGTCGTGCAGTCATCAAGGGTACATGAGTGGGCCTTCGGCTCCGAAAGCCCATATCGATGATGTTTGTTAATGGCCCAGCATTGAAATCTGCAGCAATTTGCGGAATGGTTGCACTTCGGCCACGTTGAACGATTCTCTTCAGTCGTCGTTGGTCCCGTTCTTGCAGGACCTTTTCCCGGTCGCAGTGATGTCGGATATTTGATGTTTTGTCGGATTCCTGATATTCACGATACACTCGTGAAATGCTCGTACTTGAAAATCTCCAGTTCATCGCTATCTCAGAGATGCTGTGTCCCACCGTTTGTGTGCAGACTACAACACCACGATGAAACTCACTTTAATCTTGCTAACCTGCCATTGTAGCTGCAGTAACCGATCCAACAACTGTGCTAGCCCGTTTTAGTCTGTGATAGGCGTTGCAGACCACAGCGCCGTGTTCTGCCCGTTTACATATCAGTGTTTGAATACGTATGCCTATACCAGTTTCCTTGGCGCTTCAGTGTATTTATCCCACTGTGAGACAAGACGGTCAGCATTGTTCATAGAAAAATGCTTGGTACTGCCTACGGACCCATGATTGTAACTAGGCGCGGAGCTCTTCGTCCGAAACAAATCGACCCCTTACACATCATATAGTTCCGATATATCCCCAAGCGATATGCATATTTGTGGAGCCCTGAGGAAATTCGTGCCCTTCTGCTTCGGATAACGATGTGTATGCCTGGGTACTATAATTGATTACTAGGCAACCGCAAACACCTTTTCATGAAAGCAATGAACGTCTTGTCAAAAAATGGTTCAAATGGCTCTGAGCACTATGGGACTCAACTGCTGTGGTCATAAGTCCCCTAGAACTTAGAACTACTTAAACCTAACTAACCTAAGGACAGCACACAACACCCAGCCATCACGAGGCAGAGAAAATCCCTGACCCCGCCGGGAATCGAACCCGGGAACCCGGGCGTGGGAAGCGAGAACGCTACCGCACGACCACGAGATGCGGGCGAACGTCTTGTCTCACAGTGTGATAAATGTGTTAACGGTTGTGGCGATTACTTTTGAAATAATGTGTCTCATTTTCATTTGGCTGCCCCATATATATAGACCGTACCTGCGTCTTCATCCGCATCATCAACATTATCACCATCGTCATCATCATCACAACCCATTTGCCATCCAATACTGTACAAAGGTCTTCTCAAGACTTATCGCGTTGTTCCTACACGTCTTATAATGTCATCTATGCACATTTTATTAGGTCGTCACAGCAGTGTCTTTATCTCTTGAAATCCAGCAAAGAACTTCCTTGGTTAGCTGCCATATAATAATAGGGCTACGTGTCCTAATTATCTCTATTTCGTTTTCACGAAGTCCAATACACACCTTCCACTCCAAATTGTGCCGAGATTTACTTTCTCGTTTTCCCGTTTCAGTAATTCCCAATATCCAGCTCTCCATTGACAACTGAGTACCTTCAACGTGTCCAGAGTTTTATGTTTTCAATGAAAAGTCTACATCTCAGTGCCATAAGTTCTGAAAACTCTATTTAGTTCAGGAATGGTGTCGAAAGCCTTCTAGAAACGTTAAAAATACGTAGTTAGTTTGAGATCCTTTTTCGATAGCACTCATTACTTTACGAGAACAAAGAACTAGTTGTGTTTGAGAAGAACAATATTTCTGAATGCGTGTTGGCTGTTTGTCAATAAATGGTTATCTTCGAGTAATTTCTACTGTTCCAAAATTCTACTGCTAATCGACTTTAGTGATATGGGTCTGAAATTCAGCGGATTTCTTCTGAGACTCAAGTTTTTCTTTAGCTTCTCAGCACTCTATCATCTGAGTAACGGGAAGGTAAAAGCAAGCAATTATTATTTTTGTCCTGGCTGTCAATATAACCTCTACCCAAACCCACTCACAGGAACTATTTACTTCTATTCCACTAATTGCAATAAACAATTTCCCATCAACTGCATTTAATCTATCCTTTATGAAAACCATTAGGCCCTTTCTAAATATTTCTGCCGAAGTTTTCTTAGGCTTTAGCCAGCTTTAAGTACCTATAAAGATTTGCTCTTCAGTGCTTTTTCTAGTTCCTCCTAAACACGGCTCCGGCAATTTACTGCTACGATGCCTATTGTAGCTAGGCCTACCTTCCCGTGTGTGGCCTTCACCCTTTTAGACTGATGCCGTATTGGTAATTTTCCAAGACCCTTTAATCTTAAAGACAGTTCAGTCCCTTCCATACAGCCCTCGCTAGCCGTGTACCAGCTTCCTGTGTGTAGTGGATCCCTGATCTATTAAGCGGAACCCGATACTCCACCACGCTGCGCAGTAAGTTGAGGAATACACAGGATACACAGCCGCAGAACCGTCTGAGCCTCTGATTCAGGTCCTCCACTCGGTTCTCTCCTAAAGGTCTACAGTCGGTCCTGTCGACGATGCCACGAATGGTGAGCTCTGACTCCATCTCGTCCTCAAGACTGGCATTCGTTACGTCACATACAAAAAATTATTACATATATATTTTATATATTTTTATTTTTAATTTATCACCATGATTCTTTCTTTCAGGGATATTGCCTTTTCTTATCAGTTTTACTTACGTGCATAAATAAATATGAAACGGGTTCTTGAAGGGCCTCAGTTATTCATGTACCAACTTTAGATTTTGAACGTGACGACTAAAATATAGTTGCCGTAAACTGAATTGAATGTAATTTTGTTAATTTCTATTTATTCATTGCAAAGCAAGGCTCCAGAGAACTTCGATTGTTGCCGTGGAGTGGCCAAGGTAAAACTTACTGAACTCATGGAATCTGTATAATTTAAAAAATGAACTTTAACATAAATTAATTATCTGTTGCAATTTAAAAAAGTTCTTACAACGAAATCTCTCGCATTTACAGTTACTGTTAACACTGAAAAATAAATTAATACTTCGGCGTGTAATGGCCGACCAGAGGCTGCATCGGAAGATGAGCTTCTCGCAGCGCAAATTACTGAAAAAAATGCTTATTAAAAATAATGAGCCACTGCGAGCATTTGAGGTGACAACTATTACAAAGAAATTTATTTTGTAATAATAATAATAATAAGTTTATTTTAGCAATAAATACGAATAACTTACATAAAATATGTGTAGCCGCTCAATGGCTGCCTTCCGTATAGCGAAACAAAACAGTGTGTCTACCACAAAATACGTCCTTCCTCCTCAGCCGTACAATCGCGTATTTTTCGATCCTTTTTTATTTTCATAGACATTAAATAAAGATGCTATCGTTGCATATCAGTTGTTTCAAGAACATTAACTATATCTTTTACACTAATTATATTCGTAAAATACGTAAACTACGATTTACAACCGCTAAACATGTCAATATTTATGTGACGCACCGTCACACAGTCTTAAACCACTTCAGCTAGCCGCCCAAAACTATAGAGAAACTCTTCTGATCCAAAGCGACACATATCTGTAGTACTGACACGTGCCCCGCCTGAAGTCGGCTGCACCCAGTGTTTTTCATGCTATCTGGAAGCACCTGTTTCACATATGGAACGACCCTTCCCAGTATGCACACAGAGTGCATGCTGGAATTGTTTCGATGCTGAGCAGCCATATCCTTTAACGGCTCCATTAAGCGTCTGATTTGGAGATCCCAATGAGAGTCCTCCAAGGCGGCCCACCGAACAACGCCGCCAGCCCACGGGCTTGCCCGGCTCTGTCCGCGGCCTCAGTCAGCTCCTCAGCCGACGCGGCCCACCGCACTGAACGGGCTGGGCAGCCTATCAAATGTACAGCGGATACGCAAAATAATGTGGACAGTGGTAGTAATGGGATGGTTGTGTTTGACGGTCAACAAAGGACGGACTAGGCATAAATGCATTGCTGCGCGTAGTAGCCGCGCGGTCAGCGTGCCTTTCACGGTTCACACGGCTTGCCCCCCGCCCCCCCCCCCCCCCTCGGTGGTTCGAGTCTTCCCTCGGGCATGGGTGGGTGGGTGGGTGTGTTGTCCTTAGAGTAAGTTAGATTAAGTAGTGTGTAAGCACTGAGCACTATGGGACTTAACATTTAAGGTCATCAGTCCCCTAGAACTTAGAACCTAACTAACCTAAGGACATCACATACATCCATGCCCGAGGCAGGATTCGAACGTGCGACCGTAGAGGTCGCGCCGTTCCAGACTGAAGCGCCTAGAACCGCTCGGCCACACTGGCCGGCCCCCATAAGAACTTACCGCAAACAAATCAATGCAGGTTGTTTACGAGTAGTGCACATTTCGTATTTGAATTCAGAAGCCGAGATCGACGTGCAATGAAAGATGTAACAGAGTTCCAGACAGGGCAGATTTTGGGGGCCCGATTAGCTGGAGAATCAGCAACCGAGACAGCCAACTTACTGCAAGTTTCAAGAGCAACTGTTTCAACAGTCATGACAGCCTACACAAAACATGGAAAGACATCATCGTGTCATTGTAATCGTGGGAGGAAATCAAAACTAAATGACAAAGATTGTCGTACGCTAACACGAATTGTGTCAAAACAACACAAAACTACGGCGGCTAAAGTGGCTGCAGAGCTCAATAGCCATCTTCGAGACCCTGTATCTATCGTCACTGCCCGCCTAAAATCCATGGGCGAGGTGCTATATCGAAACCATCAGTAACGACAACCAACGCAAAGCGTAAAATATGGAGTCAGAAGCATAAATTGTGGACGGCTGATCGGTGGAAACACGTCACATGGTCCGACGCGTCAACGTTTTCGTTATTTCCAAGATCGGAAGGGGTTCTATGTATGGAGAATCGCAAAAGAAGCCTACAATCTTGATTGCTTGATTCCAGTGGTTAAGCAAGAAGGTGGAAATGTGATGGTGTGGTCAGCTATATCATGATATCCTGTTGGTCCCATCATTACTTTCATGGGCCGTGTTATAGCCAACGATTATGTTCACGTTTTAGATCAGGTGCACCCCATGGGTCAAATGTTGTTCCTCAAGAATCATACCATATTTCAGGACGATAATGCACCCATTCACGCAACCAGTACAATCGTGGTATGAGGAGCATGCAACTGAACTGCAGCTTCTTCCCTGGCCAGCACAGTCTCCGAACTTCAGGATTATCGAACCCCTGGGGGCGGTATTGGAGCGCAGACACCGGAGCAGATTTCCCCCTTCCTAGTCACTACAGGAGTTACAAGAAGCCGTGATCGTAGAGTGGCATAACATTCCACTGGAGACTATACAATCATTATATGCCAGTATTCCAAGAAGAATAGCAGCTGCGTTACGGGCAAATGGGAGTCCAATCTCCTTATTAACGAACCATTTCCAAGTAAGTACAGGTGTTCACATTATTTTGTCTATCCCCTGTACTTCTCACACTCAGTACCAAGTGTTGCCATTCTCGACCTGCTGTTAGCTCTTCTCAGTGAGAGATTCCGCTATATGTTGCGAAAAACATTTAACGCGAAACTCATGGGGCCGAAATATTTTTCTTTTTTTTTACACGATGGATGCGAAAGAAGTGCTCCACAATACATTCGAAGTAATTTTTTGAAATGCTATTTGCAACTAAAATATATTCATGCAGTTGACATAAAAGTTTTCTGGGTACGGTACCGCTTCATAATGTATTAAACTACTGCAGCTGGAGAAAAACCAGCGTTTCGGCCACGGTTGCAGCGGCCTTCTTCTGTGTCTACTGGTGCGTTCTAGCTACGCAGTGTCCTTTATATTTTGCTGCTACTGTTCTCTGCGGATGCCATTACGCCATAATTTTAATAAGATAGTTTGTTTCATTGGTCACTTACGGAAGAAGGAGAGGGAACTTTATTTTAATAGGTTATTGCGGTGGAGGGAAAGCGCAACGTCTGTTGTCTATTGGCTCTTGTGTGTCATGACTGCTGCTCACCGTCGAATGAGAAGTTGGCTCCTATTTACCAATGCTGGACGTCGGCCGCGTGGCGGCAGTTACGCGCCGCGCAGAACAACTCGGTCACCCGTTCTTTAGCAATCAGTGCGCAGCGTCTAAGTGATGCTCAAAACGTAACACCTGAGCTTAAAAGGCTACGCACAACGCTTCTAGCCAATGGCTACAGCCATAAGTTGATCGACACAGCCTTGTCAACGAATACAAGTAAGCAAGATAAGCAAGAAATTGACAAACTGCAGCCAACAGTGCGCTTACGTTATGTGAAAAATGTTACTGACCGAATAGGCAAACATCTTCGCCGGTTTGGGGTGCAGCTTTTCTTCTATAGTGGTAGCAGGATCCAGGACAAGGTGGATGCATTACACACTGCAGGCGTGTACAAGGTGGAATACGAATGTGGAGAGGCATACGTCGGCGAGACTGGCGGGCCAATAGCGATGCTCATTCGGCAACACGAGTCTATATTCGTTAGGGCAACAGAACAAATCTGCAGTGGCAAAACATCAGCAAGACTGCTGAAAAGAAATAAAATTCAGCGAAGCCTGTGTGTTGGCCAAGCAGCCGGTTACGACGAAACGCAAAACCAGAGAGGCCATCTAAATACTTAACCACCCTAATAACATGAATAGAGAGGATGGACTCAGGCTTGCCCCATCTTGGTTGCCCGCATTCAGAGCCCAACAGACCGCACTGTCAACACGAGGCACGAGCACTACCGGCTAGTAACTGCCGCCGCGCGGCCGACATCCAGCATTTGGTAAACTGGAGCCAACTTCTCATTCGACGGTGACCACCAATCATGGCACACAAGAACCAATAGAAAACAGAGGTTACGCTCTCCCTCCACCGCAACAACCTATTAAAGTAGGGTTCCCTCTGCTTCTTCCTTAAGTGACCAATGAAGCCGGCCGCGGTGGCCGAGCGGTTCCAGGCGCTTCAGTCCGGAACCGCGCGACTGCTGCTGTCGCAGGTTCGAATCCTGCCTCGGGCATGGATGTGTGTGATGTCTCTAGGATAGTTAGGTTTAAGTAGTTCAAAGTTCTAGGGGACTGATAACCTCAGATGTTAAGTACCATAGTGCTCAGAGCCATTTGAACCATTTTTTGACCAATGAAACGAACTCGCTATTTAAATTTATGACGTAATGGCATGCGCAGTGAACAAGCAGTAGACACAGAAGAAGGCCGCTGCAACCGTGGCCGAAACGTTGATTTTCCCCAGCAGTAGTTTTATACATTATGATGCGGTACCATACCCATAAAACTTTTATGCCGACTGATTCTGGCCGCGGAAGCCTACGCATATATATATATGCGGTTGCTAATACATGTGATCAGATCCTTTGTTTACACTTCGACTATCTTCATTTTAAGCAAAATCATTGGTTGTATTTGCATCACACTGTCAGTATCTGAACCTGCCCAAAAGCAGCGTTGTTTATTCTAATTGGTTGTACAAATAAACAAAAATAGGGTGAAAACTTCTGAGCGTTGGCGCAGTCACATAAAGTAGGTACTGTAAATACAATTTTCCTGAGAAACGGATTACTGACATATGAAACCATTTTATTCCGTGCTACAGAAAAAGCACGACGGTTCATATTCGCGTCCGGCCATTCTGATGTAGGTTTTCCGTGATTTCCTCAAATCGCTTCAGGCAAATGCCGGAATGGTTTCTTTGAAAGGGGCACAGCTGACTTCCTTCCTTAACCCAATAGGACTGATCATCTCGCTGTATGGTCCGCTCTCCCAAATCAACGAACCAACCAACAGAGAAACTGAGTATGGCATTACGCCTGTTCCAAAGTATTGTTTCATGTCAACGGATTATCCAAATTAAGCGTTTTCACTTTAAATTACTGTCACTGCACTAACTTTATAAAACACGATGACTTGGGGTGCGATTAAACTGCCAACATAATGTCTACAATGCAATAATAATTCACAGAGAAACCGCTTCGTTTATTTGGCTGCAATAGATCAACACTCACTTGAGAATAGTTCTCATAAATGAAAGCTATATCAGAAACAGATAAAATAACTGACAACCGATTTAGAGAGAACATAAAACAGTATGTAGCGTGAAAAAAGTATTTCAGTCACATTACTTGATTCTTTTTCTCTGATACTGGAGCAACTACGAAGAAAGAAGGTCAGAAACACTGTCCATTCCAAAAGTAATCGTCGTGCACTTAGAATGAAACCTTCAGAGATAAAATTTCTCTGTGATGAAAAGCTGGATGACTCTACACACAAAATTTTTCTGGTGATCTGTAGAGTCGGAAACGTTTATCTGCCTTGGTCAAAAAGTTCTTTTGGGTTTGAGGCTGCATTGTCAACTATAAAATTCTGACGTTTTGATAGTTGACAATGCGCTCTCAAACTCAGAATAATTTTATTGACTGTGACAACGGCCGCGGAAGCCTACGTTTACATTTGTCTGCCTTCATTCCAATGAGAAGCCACATTTTCGACTACTTTACAATTCTGATTTAAGTACCTATATAATGTGTTGGAGTCGAAGTATCTGCCCATAAAGTAAACCTCTATACTTTTCGTTCATGGTGATAAAAGAAAGACTTTTAATATACCGTCTGGCAATCAGCAGAATGTAAAAGCATTACTGAAAACAAGACCAAATGTCCCATTCTTAAAAATATGTGAATTCTGCATTACAGGACGTCGCCAAAGTCGTTCTCAGATTCTACCTGGACAGTCTGACAAACAGTTCACATATATTTGGCTATTCTTCGGGTGAGAATATATCTGAGGTGACCGTCTTTCCTGAGGCCGAATTTAGCTTTGACTGATACATGGCGTCCTTCTGTAACTAGTCACTCGAAATTATTAATGTAGTCGTTTGTGAATTGTATGCGTTAACTCTCCCATTACTTCACCCTTCTGATATTCAGATATTAATTTCAGAGGGCGAAATGATGCCCACAACAATGTAGCTAGCTCGTGGTATCTTTTCCTCTACATATTTTTTCAGACAGATTCGTAAGGTTTATTTCAGGGGTTTCTCACTTAAGTGTTTCTTGAGCGTCATCTTCCATGGCAACGGCAGGTGCAGTGTATACAATTTTTGCGTTTCCTGTTCTTCTGAGCTCTCCTTGAAGCGATGTGAGAAAAATCAATGCTTTACAATTCATGACGTAATTTGCGTGCTATGTATACCAGTTTAATATAAAAACACAACAGCATACATATTGTCAGAGCAGAAATCAGTTGCTACTTCAACGTGATGTCATTTCCTTCTCTTCTCTCTGTGTCTCATTTCTCAGAGAGCTTTCCACACTGTACCGAAGACTGCCTTTTGACCGAGTCAAGCATGGTCAATCGTGTGTTCGAGCGAGTATCACTCGACTGCTCCATTGTTCTCTCTAGGCTACGAAGAAGGCCACTTTGTTTTCAAATGTGACAAGTTCCTCCACTGTGGTCAGAACAAAATGAATTTGCGGGCAACTGTATGACGTATACTGCACATTAAACACCTTTCTTCGCACTACGTTCGGCATGTGACAGGAACAATTTGTCTAGAATGTCTACGAAGAGCGGCAATAATGTTGGCAACTTGATCAGTCGTGAAAGATAAATATTTGAGACTACTGCCGCGAATACCAATGGAGACAAATCGCCTCAACAATTTCTCTCTAATATTTTCACCGTTTTAGGTTGGTCTGGAAAGCGGGTCGTAGACTATTAGCGCGATCTGTTCTAGTGAACAAAATAAGAAACTGTACGTGTCAGGCACTGTCCTCTCCTAGCTCTACGTGTCCGTATATCTGTGGCCGCCGAGCATTCACGTCCATTCACGTAATAAATTACTTCAGACATAATTTCCTTTATAAGGTTTTTCGCCTTTTTTGTGATGCGTCGTGAGACAGTAGTCGGGTGAGGCGTAATAGGTTTTGTGTATATTTTTCGGTAAGTCGTTGCGGTGTCGATTAATCTATGAGCCAGATCCGAAAATTCTTCACCTCCAGTAGCTTCATAAGATCGCAGATCTCGTGCACATACAGCCACGCGTTTGTCAATTATTTTGCAGTGAGCAGATTTAGAAGGCATATTTGGTTAACACATATCATTTCTTTGTTAGACACACACGAATAGCGTGAAATATGCGAAGTGCTAGATGATCCTTTCGCCTGCAAGTAAGTTCATTGCACTCTACACAACAAATGTAGTTAAAATTGTTGCTGTTACCATCTGCTACAAGCTTAAACACTGACCAAATTGAATTTTCGAGATTTTGATAAGGCTTTATGGTTCTACGATCACCAGCCATTAGTTTTTGTTTTATTTCCGGTTTTGACGTGCTTTCCTTTCTTTTCGAACCATTTGCAATTTCTTCACTCATCTTCTATATATTAAGAAAAGCATGAAAGTCTTTTATACAATAGCTTTTGCTTGACAAATAATAATACAAAGTATCTTTGAAAAAGATTAAGTACGAAAAGTTGTATACGATTTCCCAGAATTTACTAGCTATTCACACCTCATTTATTTACAAACGAAAAGGTGTGCACTGCTGCAGATGAAAGATGTAACAATTGTAACCCGCTCTTCAGAGCAAGTTTCTCGTTATTCTGCTTTCTGCTACCTCTCGTGACTTTTGTCTCTTTCCGGTCTACTCTCAATCCATATTCTGTACTCATTAGACCATTCATTCCATTCAAAAGACACTATAATTCTTCTTTACTTCGACTGAGGACAGGAATGGCAACAGCGTATCTCATCACTGATATCTTTTCACACTGGGTTTTCATCCCATGCTTGAAAATTTCTTTCATTTCCGTCATAGCTTCTTCGATGTATAGATTAAACGGTAAGAGAGAAAAACTACATTCCTGTCTTACACCTCTTTTTCATCCGAGCATTTCGTTCTTAGTCTTCCACTCTTATTGTTCTCTTTCGATCCTTGTACATACTGTATATTACCCGTATTTCCCTATATGTTACCCGTACTTTTCTGAAAATTTCGAACATCTTGCAGAATTCTGCGCTGTCGAATGCTTTTTACAGGGCGAGAAACCCTTTAATCTTTCTTCCATCATCAACCTCAACGTCAGAACTGCCTCCCTGGTGTCTTTACCTTTCCTAAAAGCAAACTGATCGTCATACATTCCTCTTGAACTGAAATGCCTACTCAGCTATTCATTATCGCAAAATCTATATCCTCAGAGAACTTCAAGCGTATCACTTGATCCTTTAGTAATTCGTATCCCACTTCTTTGAGCATTGTTTCTTCCTGACTAGTTTGTTAAACTTCATCTTACTCTTCATCATTACTGAATTGTGATCTCAGTCTGTGTCTCCTGCTGCGTACGCCTCACAATCCAGTATCTGATTTCGGAACCTCTGCCATCAGAGTATTAGCTATTACTAACTGATATTCATTGCAGATCTCAGCTAGTACACCTAACTCTTTCCGCTTCATCTTCTCCTATAACCACATTCCAGTCCCCCACGACAATAAGATTTTTATCTCTCTGTACGTACTCAATCTCCCGCTCATTATCCTTCCTCATACACTTTCTCTATGTATTCATCCTCTTATTTCGATGTCGACATGTATAACTTAACTATTGTTATCGGTATTGGTTTGCTTTCGATTCTGATGAAAACAACCCTGTCACTGAACTGTCATAGTAATTCACTCCCCGCCCTACTTTCCAGTTCATAACGATTCCTGCTCCCGTTATACCATTTTATACTTATATTCACGTTACCCTATACTCCACTTCACTCACCCCAAAATACCTAGATTGAACCTTAGCATTTCTGTTTTCAGATTTTCTAACTTTCCTACTACATTCAAACTTCTAACATTTTTCTCCCCAGTTCATAGAACGTTATCCTTCTTTTGGCTACTGAATCTCTCATGGTCACCTCCTACATGGCAGGCCTCCCCACTCCGTTCATAGCACCTGATTTGCAACTTTTGGCCAAAATAGGAACTAACTTTTTCCAGTGTAAATCGGTTCCATGTTGACACATTAGAATATCAACCAAGTTTTGCTGCTATATGGTAATTACAGCCAACACTGGACCTCTATAAGTAGCTGAACTACTTATAACCACCCAGTACATTTGACTCAGTGAGTCATGAATGGAACTAATTACGGTTCATGTGATTTTTGTTACGGTGATAAAAAGTATCTGAATGTTACATTTTGTTACAATTTCATAGTTTGCATGTACTTTATTTTTCAAAGTGGTTCAGAAAGTGTCAATGAGTACAGCAGTTGCAGTTACATTTGCCGTTGTCTATTTTCACGTAGCTAGACCCAAGCATGAGTGACTTGCAGTTAGTTCCTTTGAATTCTGTGTGAGATTATATGACAGAAAACTTGGCATGTTATCACGAGTTGCGACATCGTCGCTGTCTACAACAGTGATCCAGGAAGTGTAAAATTACTTTATTTTATTTCTGCCAACTTCTGGTTTTGTGATCATTGGTGGAAATAAAAGAAATTCATTTTATGATGCTATTTTTATTGTTGTTATTTTTGCAACTTATGGCTTCTGAAACATAACTTCATATGATGTTACAGACATTGGACGTCATCATCATTATTACAGACATTTTTGGTAGGCCATTGTAAAAGTTTTTCAGTGAAACATAACTTATTACAATGTCACATTACATCACATCACCTTATTTTAATACTTGTTCCATAGTTCATGAATATAAGATTTTTATTGAAGTGGAACATGTCAGTTTAACGTAAGTTCTCTTTCACAATGTAATAATAATTATATTTTTTTACAGTTACTGCTTCGTATCTAAAACGTCATCTATTGAGTAGGTTATATTGTCATTCAGAAATTCTTTTAATTTGATATCAAATGTTGGTTGGTTATCTCTCAGACTTTTAATGCTATTTGACAAATGACTAAAGAGTATTTTGGCAGAATAATTTACCCCTTTCTGTGCCAAAGTCACTTTTAACGCAGAATAGTGAAGATCATTCGTTCTTATAATGTTGTAGCTGTGCATATCGCTGTTATTTTTGAACAGGGATGCAGTATTAATAGTAAATTTCATAATAAATATGTGTATTGTGTAGGTACTGTGAATATCCCGAGTTCTTTAAATAAATGTCTGCAAGGTGATCTTGGGTGGGCTCCAACGATTATTCTGATTACAGGCTTTGTGGAATGAATAATTTTTCTCTTAATGATGAATTACCCCAAAATATGATTCTTTATAAAACAGTGAGTGAAAATAAGCATACTAGGCTAAGTTACTGATATTTGCAATAACCCTAATAGGGTAAGTATCTGAACCTAATTGTTTCAGCAGATTATCAATGTGTTCCTTCCACTTCAATTTCTCATCAATGTACACACCCAGAAATTTGGAATATTCTGCCTTATCTACAGATTTCTGTTCAAAGTCTATATTTACCAATGGTGTTACGCAGTTTACTGTACAGAATTGTATGTACTGTAGTCCCAAAATTTAGTGATAGTCCATTTGCAAAGAATCGCTTAGTAATTTTCTGAAAGACATTATTTACAATTTCCTCAGTTGATTGTTGTTTGTTGAGTGTTATTACCATACTAGTATCAGCAAAAAGCACTATCTTTGCATCTTCATGAATACAGAGAGGCAAGTCTTTAATATATATTTAGAACAATTAGGGACCTGAAACTGTACCCAATGGGACACCATTCTTGATACCTCTCTAATTAGAGGACCATACTGAGTTTGGCAGACTATCTGTACTATTAATTTCAATGTTGTGCATTCTTCCAGTTAAATATGAATTAAACCATTTCCACACTGTCTCACTCATACCACAATAGCTAAGCTTTTCTAGAAGAATTTCATGATTCACACAAACAAAAACCTTTGAGAGATCACAAAATATGCCAATGGGTGGTTTTCCGTTATTCAGAGCATGTAAAATTTGATAAGTGAAAGCATATATAGCGTTTTCTGTTGAAAAGCCTTTCTGAAAACCAAACTGACATTTTGTGAGTACTTCATTTTTACAAATATGTGATGCTACTATTGAATATATTAATATTTCAATAATTTTGGATGAAGCTGTCAGAAGTGAGACTGGGCAGTAGTTGTTAGCACCAAACCTACCTTCTTTTTTTCTGCATTTGTTTAACAATAGCGTATTTCAGTCTATCTGGAAAGATGCCCTGTTTCAGTGAGCTACTACAAATGTGGGTGAGAATCCTACTTACCTGTTGGTAACAAGCTTTTAATACTTGTTGAAATGTCATCAATTCTATGCGAGCTTTTACTTTTGAGTGAATTTATTATGTTCTTAATTTCAGTAGGAGAGGTGGGTTGAATTTCATGTGGATTGAATTTCATTTTTATCAAATTGCGTTAGTATTGCCTCTTCCATATATTAGCTTACATTTTCTAATGAATAGTGGGATCCTATTTTCTCTACAACACTTAAAATGATTATTAAAATGTTTTTTACTTCTTACTTTTTGTTAACAAACTTACCAGTGAGTTTGATAGAAATGGTCTTCACTTGATATTGGGTCAGCTGTTTCCCTTTTAACATTATTCCAAATTGTTTTAATTTTGTTATGAGAGGTGCTAATCTCAGACAAAATGCACATACTTCTGGACTCTTTAATAACTTTTCGTAATAAAGTGCAGCAGTTTTTATAATGTTTCATTGATTCTTGTTCATTATTTCTTCTAGCTAGAACATATATTTCCCTTTCGTGTTTATAAGATATTTTTATCCGTTTAGTAAACCATGGCTTTTTAGATGGTTTCTTACAATTATATTTCACTGTTATTCTAGGAGATACAAAGTATCATGAAATATGTTAAATTTTAAATTTGCATCAGGTTCCCTGAACACTTCATCCCAGTCTAACCGTTGCAAGCTTCCCCTAAAATTTGGAGTTGTTAAATCATTAGTCAAACGCATTATATAGGAGGACGGTTTTATTACTATTACTGTATGGACCTATGTCATATACTGTAACTACCTGTGCATCATGATGTGGCAGACTATTCTTTGATTAAATTTATCTTTGTCTATAAAAACATTGTTTATCAGTGTGCTGCTTTCCTGTACAACCTGTGTAGTAAAATGAATAACTGACGTCAAATTGAAAAAAAAACAAGTAATAATTCAAGAGAAGCTTCCTATAGAACTCTTTCAGAAAATCTACTTTGAAATCACCACACACAATAATTTGCTTCCCGCTGTCTGACAGGTAGTACAACAAAGAATCCAAGTTTTTCAAAACTAGGTGAAAATTTCCCATTGGGGACCAATACACAACTACAATTATAAAAGTACCATTATTTAATTTAAGCTCACAGGCACATAGACATAATCATCATCAGCATCATCATTATTACAAGCATTTGTGGTAGGTCATTGCAAAAGTATTTTATAAAAGTCTGCATTTCATTTTCGTGTGGGATGTATTGAGTCAATTTCTTAAGATCAACAATCTTCTTATGATTACTTGGGAGTTCCCTCTCCACAGTATTACAGAAGAGCGTCAGACTGAGCTTCTGGCTCAGGACGTGCACTAGGTTACTTTAGCCAAAAAGTGTGGGGCAAAAGGCAGTTTACGAATGCGTAAGCTAGTACAAAGTCAATGTGTTTCTTGGAGTACAGGAACTGCTCAAACGGTGTGTGTAAAAGTCTATTTTTGGTGTCTTGGTACAGCACAGAAAAAGGATTCACTGCAAATACAGGGTGTACATAAAGTTCGAGAACATTTTCATTGATTTATTGCACAAGAACTAAACATTGTATAGATGTCACACATATTGCATTTTGAAGAGAAACTCTGAAAGTTATTTTAGAAACATTCGATATACGAACCATGAATGATCCGGCAGACGTCAATACGGCAAACCGAATTCGTGCCATACCCGTCCCAGCATGGCATCCTCGACTGTGGCAGTCGCTTCCCGTGTTCTCTTCCGGGGCTCTGCTACATCACGTGGTAGAGACGGTACATACACCAGCTTTTTAATGTGTGCCCACAGAAAAAAGTCACACGGAGTGAGATGTGGTGATCGGGAAGGCCATTTCATGAAACAGCTGTCCCCTTCTGTATCACGGCCGATCAATCGATGCCGCAGCTCTGTGATCCGGTACCCACGAACTTCATGATGAAAATGGGGTGGAGCCTTATGCTGCTGAAAGATGAATGGAGAGTCCAATAGCATTTGAGGCTTCAGCCATTGGTGCAACTCCTTATGAATGTCCCTCGTATATGCTCCGCATTCACTCCACTCACACTGGGATGTCCGCTTTTCTTTGGCGGGCACAACCTGTCGTAACGAATTTGTTGAACCAGTGGTAAATGTCCTTCCTTTTTGGTGGCTTCTTACCGTACTTGGTTCTAAACATCCGTTGAACAGCTGTAGCACACTTGTTTTTGTCGAGCTGCAACACACGGAAGACAGAAAGCTCGCTCCGCACCTGAACTCGCCATGTTTTCGACTAGC
The DNA here is from genome assembly GCF_023898315.1 of Schistocerca nitens. NCBI lineage: Eukaryota > Metazoa > Arthropoda > Insecta > Orthoptera > Acrididae > Schistocerca > Schistocerca nitens. The sequence continues at coordinate 358,377,336 of NC_064615.1, forward strand.
GTTGACTATCGGCAAATTACCAAACTACGCTGTGGCGGTATACACGAAAAAAAAAAAACTTTCACGGTTTCTCTTCAAAATGACATACGCCTAATGTGATATCTGTACAATGTTTGGTTCTTGTTCAATAAATAATTGAAAGTGTTCCCAGACTTTATGTACAACCTGTACATTGTTTTTTATAAAGGTGGCGACCATTGATTGAAGTTAAGGATTTCACTCCTACCACAACAATTACTGTCTTGATCTGTTGGTTTATATTAGCTATTGTGGGAACATACTCCTTAAAGATATCAGCTCTGTCGTGTTCATCTACAGAACATTTTTTATGCGAAATGTCTGTTTGGTAATTTTCTGCGAACTTCTGATAACATTTTCGGAGTTTGCACTAACTTATTCACAATATTTTCTTCCCTAATATTAGACTTCCACTTTTGAGGTCTTCTCTTTCGGCCGGCCGAAGTGGCCGTGCGGTTAAAGGCGCTGCAGTCTGGAACCGCAAGACCGCTACGGTCGCAGGTTCGAGTCCTGCCTCGGGCATGGATGTTTGTGATGTCCTTAGGTTAGTTAGGTTTAACTAGTTCTAAGTTCTAGGGGACTAATGACCTCAGCAGTTGAGTCCCATAGTGCTCAGAGCCATTTCTTCTCTTTCGCTTCCTACCTTCGTCTACAAAATTTAGCTTGTCTTTTGTTTTTTCCGACTTCATCGTTTTGCTACATAATTCCAGAAAAACTTGCACAATATTATTTTACTCGCGATAAACTCTACGAAGTGGAAATAGGATAGACAGATATTAGTATTTCTTTTTTGTAAGATAACCTTCTGTATTCTGACATGACGCCACTATCACATCAGATGCTGTAACATCTGGAACTGAATAAAACTGAATGCAGCAGATAGTGCCTTTCTTCACCAGCCAAAAAGAATAGGTTCTGACTTACATCCCCACACGGTGTCCTCCGTCACTAATCGATCGGTCTGCCAGGAAAATACAATAACCAAGGTCTAGCTCATTTTACCCAACAATGTCATTTAGTACATTTTAATTCTGACGGATTCATTTGCTGAAGGCTGCATCGTGTCTGAGGATAGTATGTAAATATTTCAAAATTAGTAAACTGAATAAACAGATGTCAATTACACGTAGCGACAAAAAAGGCGAAACTGCAACTATTGCCTAGCCAGTAACAAAGAAGAGGAGGTGCAAAATGTGTGATATCTTCTTCTTTATAGGCTGCTACTTTATTACAAGACTACCATATCTTCCTTATCAATGAAGGCAGAAACTTCAGGTAAATTTTAGCTTACGGAAAAGACTACAAGCTTTATATTTTCAAAAGGATTATCCAAATTTACGAAGATATAATTTTTTTCCTGTATGCACATTCAACTTCTTGGTTCGCCTAAGATGAAAGTTTTTGTTGACCTTTCACAAATGTCATATGTGCCCTCCACCGAAAGAACGACAAACATCCAGAAGATACCTGATTCGTCCCTTACTTTTGCAAAGAACAGCTATAGTTACTGCATTAAGAACGATTGCTATGTAGCGTAGGAGTTCACCCAATGTTGTTGGAAACTTTGTGTTGCAATACGAAATCCCTACGACCTCTACACTGTAGAAGTTGCACTGCCGCACTCTCGACGAAAATCACGACGCATGTTTGTAAGTGAGTTGTACTTGTTAAGAGCGCTTAACAACTAAACTTCCAGGTGCCTCGACTCACCCCTTCAACCACCCCCCCCCCCCCCCCCCCGGCCTATCAGCCTAAAGATCACAAATTTCGATTTTTTATTGCTTGTGTGATGGAACCCACAATAAGGAACAATTTTTGTACACCATCCTGTTCTGAAAATGAGGTTTGTGAAAGACTATTTCTTATAATAAAAACTATAAAATCACAATATTTAATACAAACAACAGGTGCTATCGTCTACCCGTGTAGGAACGTCACTTTGCTCCTTTGTTCTGCTGGTGGTCTTCGTGACTGTGACGTGATGTTTTCAACTAATGCCATCCGCAATATTCAAACAGCTGCATTGCACCTGCTCGGTGAACATGAGTCCAGTACATTGGTGACGGCAAGGGGGGGGGGGGGTTAGCATTGCTAGCTCGACGGGAAATACTGTGACTTTAGCAGCTACTCTTTATATTGGATGACTTTGATTGTAGTTCTGTGCGATGAGAAAATTGAATGAAATAGAACTAATACAAAGGCTTAACTACAAACATTCTTTCTACGCGCCATTTGCGAGCGGAACAGGGAAGGAGGGATCATTTAGTACCCTCCGCCACACACCGTCAGGTGGCTTGCAGAGTATTGATGCAAATGTGGATGTTCATGGGGAATTACAACGTTCATAGGCGTCCGGAGGGGGATCTGGGGTAGGGGGGCAGCCGAGGCGGAAAAGGGCGAACTTGTACCCCCTCCCCTTCAAAAATGGATCTGAGCACTATGCGACTTAACTTCTGAGGTCATCAGTCGCCTAGAACTTAGAACTACTTAAACCTAACTAACCTAAATACATCACACACATCCATGCCCGAGGCAGGATTCGAACCTGCAACCGCAGCAGTCGCGCAGTACCGTACTGAAGTGCCTAGAACCGCTCGGCTGCCACGGCTGGCTGTCCCCCTCCCCCCTCCCAAGAATCTGGAGTACAGGGTTCTTATTCATCACAGAATTCTTACCCACTTCTGAAGTAATTTTCATGATTCCGCAAAACCTCTCATTTAGCAAATTGTAGTATTATGTGGCTGATCGCAATGAGATAGTCTTCTCTTTGGAAAAACTAACACCAAACACTCGATTATCTATTAGTGCTGCTATTCCGCGGATCAAAAGAAGGAGGGAAAAAGCCGCTTTTGTGCATCGTGTTGACTTCCTTTATTGTTTTCTTCGAAGAATTGTCATCAAGTTGTCTATGAGGCATTCACCAACTGTCGTTCCCTCTCACAGTCTTCGTAACATAATCAGCGATAGATAAGCGCAGCGCTTCCTTGAGTGTAGTCTGGTCACGGAATAGAGGGTACGGGGAAAGGAAAGTAGAGGGTGGGTCCTTAGATTAGTATGAAGTCAACGCTGCAGTCGACGCCATACTGAAACAGAGTAAACACTAAGCGATAGCTGCTCACCACTATGCCTTGAAATTTACATTCTTACGCAACGGAAGAAAAGTAAGAAACTAAATGAAAACTTTTACGAAAGGAAACGCTAAAGTAACACGCTGTAATAAATCTTCAGTTAAAAATTATTACATAAGCTTTTAAAATTCGTTACTGTTCAGATGTGCAATCTGTGTACAGCTTCAGATGACAATGAAGCTACTTTGTTTTGAAAATAACGGTGTTACCCCGTACCAAATTTTTTAACTTAATTTTTGGCTTCTGGGACTTTAAGCTGAGATCCTGACAATCCACCTTTCTGGTCTCACATTGCGATAGTACACTTTTCGTTGTCGTGCAAATGTGGATGACCTCCTCCTCTTACTCCATTCACAGGTCGAAAGACAGATATTTGATCTGACATCAATGTACGGAAGTGCAGCGGGTAACAAAATGAACGTGGTTCAGCAGCACTGCCGTTTGGGATAGGGAAGGTCAGTTTCGGTGCAATATTTCTGAGCACGCAAGTTGCAGCTAGGTGTGGGCCTGTTTACAGTCAGTTACGCTCACCAGCAGTTGCGAAGTAAAACAGAGGCCACAGCGGCGTAGAACAGCCGGGAAAAGTACACGCAGCAGTTTACATTGCGCAAGTCATGGCAAGGCAGAAGGGGCCCAGTGGCCAACTTAAGTGTTATGAGTATGTGACACGGAGCAGCGCGTTTAGCAAAACAGAGGCACACAGCCGCATATAAATAGGTGCCCGTTCACTAACAAGCTGGCCCTACTTTCCTCATGCGTATCTTTACAGAGTCCGCCTCCTCCATCGACCACCTCCTCACGCAGGGAGCCCTGATTTTCAACCGCCGCCACCCTGTTGACCCGTCCCGTTCCCCTCCTCAATCTTACCGCTGCCAGTGTTGTCTTCTGTACAATGACCACCTCACCCAGAACTGCAAGAACCCACCCACCTGCCCCCATTGTAAAGCCTCCCACTTCCTCAAACAGTGTCCCAACCTCGCCTCCCCCCCATCCTGCAACACCTGCAATGAACCTCACCCCACCTATTCCTCCAAATGCAAAGCCAAGCCCCCTCCCACCAACCCTGAACTCACTGTCCCCCTTCGCCCCATTGACCCACCTATCCACCCTAACAATTCCCTCCGCCCTCCCCCTACGGCAGAAGACATCATCCGGTTCCTCACCGTCGTCCTGCAGAACATCCACCCCTTCCAGCGCCCCCACACACTCCAGCAGATTTCCCTCGCTGCCCGCTCTGTTTTCCACTTAAACACCTACGCCACATACTCCCACAACCAGGCCCACTTTACCTTCACCCGTCTAGACACCCTCGTTTAAGCCCCTCTCCCCTTCCCGCACCCTTCCCGCACCCACTCTCATGGCTCGTCACCAGTATCGTCTCCTCTACCTCAACATTCGCTCCCTCCTTGCAAACAAATACCTCTTCATGCATACCCTCTCCCAGCACCAGGTTGACTCCTTCATCCTTAATGAAACCTTCCTCCGACCCCACCATGTGGTCCGCATCTCCCCTTATCTCCTTCACCGCACTGACAATCCCCTTCCCCTAGCTCGAGGCGGGGTCGCTATCGGCCACCTCCGGCATCTCCCTGTCCGGCCACAACCCCTCCTCAATGACCCAACCGAACACCTTCTCCTCAGCCTCTTTTTTCCCTCCCTCACCGTCACCTGTGCCACTATCTATATTCGCCCCGCCGCTCCTCTCCCCTTTGACTTCATTTCCCATGTTGACCGTACCTTCTCCACCTATGTGATCGCCGCTGACCTCAACATCCACAGCCGTGACCCTGCCACCCTTCGGCGGTGGCATCAGTTCCTTGCCACCCTCCATGGTGACCTTGTTCCTCCATCACAGCACACCCGTCCTGAAAGTAACTCCACCCCCGATGTTATCATCGCTTCCCCCAACCTCCTTGGTCGCATTGCCGTTGATGTCCTCGATCCCGTCGGTAGTGACCATCTCCCTGTCCTTCTCACCATCTCCTCTACCCGTCCTGCCACTGCAGCCACCCGCCCCCCTGCCCCTCCAAAGTCTGTCCATGACTACCACCGTGCCAATTGGGATGCCTACCGGGAATCCATTGCCTTACAGGTCGACAGCCACCCCCTCACTTTCCACCACCCTGATGACATCACCCATGCCTCTTCCTTCCTCCAGAAGACCATCACTGACGCTGTGGAGGCTCATGTCCCTACCAAACTCATCCACCCTCACCGCCCTACGCTTCCTCCGCAGGCCGTCCTTCTTCTGCGTGAATCCCGCAGGCTCTACCGCTCCTTCCTCCGCACTCGTGACCGGGATACTCTCACCCGCCACCGGCAATTACAGCGACATATCCGGAACCTCCTTACAGCAAAGAAACGCCGGGACTGGCGTCAGACATGCACACGCCTCAACTCCACCCTCCCTGTCAACTCCTCCAAGTACTGGTCAGCCTTCCACCGCCTTACTGGTAGCCATCCCACCCCGCATTACCCCATCCTCCATGACGATCGCCCTTTTCCTGACAACCTCAGTAAGGCTAACCATTTTGCTTCCCACCTATCCGAGGTCTTCTCCATTCCTGACGATCCCCATTTTGATTACTCCCTCTTCCCCACTGTCCTTGACCGCACTGACACCTCGGTCCCCCCGCTCGCCCCTAGCTTCCAGTACTTGGATCGGCTACCCCCCTCCGACATCAACACTCCCATCACCATGCAAGACATCACACTCGTCCTCCGCTCCAAACGCAACACCGCCCCTGGTCATGATGGCGTCACCTACCGTCACCTCAAGGAATCCCCTCCATCCTTCCTGTCTGTCCTTGCTACCCTGTACAATGTCCTCCTCTCCACTGGCTTTTACCCTGACCTGTGGAAGACTTCCCGTGTCCTGCTGTTCCCTAAGCCTAACAAACCCCCCTCTGCTACCTCTTCCTATCGTCCCATCTGCCTCACCTCCGTGTTCAGTAAGGTCTTTGAGGCCATCCTCTCTCGCCGTATCCACTGCCACCTTAACCAGCACCGCCTCCTTCCTCTTACCCAATGTGGCTTCCGGCCTTCCTTCTCTGCTGACGACCAGCTCCTTAACCTTACCCGTCTTCTTTCCCTCCAACTTAACTCCCGTCGCTCTGCTATCTTTGTTTCCCTTGACCTCCAGAACGCCTATGACCGTGTCTGGCATCCCGGGCTCCTTTTCAAACTCCAGACCTATGCTCTCCCCATCAACTTCGTCCGTCTCGTTGCTTCCTTCCTCTCCCATCGTCCCTCCTATGTGACTATCCACAATTCCAACTCCCGTACTTTCTACCCCTCTGCCGGCGTGCCCCAAGGTTCTGTCCTTTCCCCTCTCCTCTATCTCCTGTCCACTGCTGATATGCCCAAACCTCCCCCTCCTGTTCATCTTCTCCAGTTCGCTGATGACACCGCCTTCCTAGCCCTTTATCCTACCCTTCAACGGTCCCAACGTACTCTCCAAACCCACCTTGACCAATTCACCGCTTGGTGCAACCAGTGGTTCCTCCGTGTTAATCCCTCCAAGACCCAGGCGATCATCATAGGCCGCACCACCCGTTCCTTCCGCCTCCATGATTTCTACCTCACCATTTATGGCCGTCCTATCCCCCTCACTCCTACCCTCAAATACCTTGGCCTCACCCTCGACCGCCACCTCACCTGGACTCCCCATCTCCTTACCATCCAAAACAAAGCTCACAACCGCCTCCGCCTCCTGAAACTCCTGTCCGGCCGGACATGGGGTCTGCATCCTTCTACCATCCTCCACACCTACAAATCCATGATCCGCCCCATCCTTTGTTATGCCAGCATCGCTTGGATTTCCGCCCCTCCCCGGTTCTATAACGCCCTCCAAATCCTCGAACGCCATGCGCTCCGCCTCGCCTTCCGCATCCGCCTTCCGTCCCCCACGCGCATCCTCTATGACCTCATCCCCTTCCCCCACCTTCTCCTTTTCCTTGAACACATCCGCACACTCTATGTTGTCCGTCGCCTTGATCCCCCCCACCCCCTGGTGTCTCCCTTCCTCTCCACTCCCGACCAGTTGCCGCGCCTTTACCGTTGTGTCCCTCCCTCTCTCCATCTCCACACCCTCCATCTCCTTTCCCACCACAACTTCCACCGTCTACCACTCCCGGATGATGAGCTTCGCCCTGACATCTACCCTTCCTACCAACTCTAACCCCCTCTTCCTGCCTCCTCCTCAGGGCTCCCTCTCCTCCCCCTCCCTCCTTCTGAGCGGATTTCCCCTCCCCCTCCATCTCTTGTGCCTTCTTTCAGTGTCTCTGCGCTCCCTCCTGCCCTGTCTTCCCTTTTCCTCTCCCGCCCCATGTGTCTCCTGCCTCTTCGTGAACCCACGGTTCCCCTCCTCCCTTCCTCCCGCCGCTTCCCCAGCTGCCCCATGCTCTCCCCTCCTTTTCCATCCTCTCTGCCCTTTCCCTCGGCAGGTCCCACCTGGTAGTTTTATTCTTCGTCGTGTGTGCTCCGAGTGGGTTTTAAGTGTGTTGTTTCGGAGTGTTTTTAATACTGTGGCCGACTTTTAACCTGTGCCTGTGCATCTAGTGACTTCCATGTGTTTTAAGAATCACCAATTGTGTTTTTTAACTTTCTGGTGACTTTTTTAACTGTCCCCAATGAACGTCTACATATCCGTGTATTTTTACCTCCATTTTCTCCCCCTACTCTGTTTTATGTTCCCCCTTTTTACCTCCTTATGTATGTATTATTTTATTCTTGTTTTAATTGTCATATCACTCGGCTGAAGAGCGGCGGATTGTGCTGCTGACAGCCCTACCCTGCCCGCATGGGGCAGGGGAATGAAATCACAATAAAGAAAAAAAAAAAAAAAAAAAAAAAAAAAAAAAAAAAAAAAAAAAACACTAACAAGGCATTCAAGTGTGGTAACTCTCCTGAGCGGCAGGGCGTGTCACACCACTGGCTACACACAGCAGCAGATGGGGCGCCAGCGTTCCAGTCCACGGCGGTCGCTGGTTCGACCCTCTGAGGCCAACAAAGGGTCTGTAGCCAGTCAGTGGCAGGCCACTCAATGGCTCGCTACTGCTGGCAGTCGTCTTGGCTCCCAACACGCACCGGAGACATCCACGGCGAGGGCTGCAGATTCAGCTGCCGGATCGCAGGTGCTCATCGTCGCCGCGTTCTTAGCCATGCTGGTGAGGGATCGCATCGCGGGTTGCCTTGCAGCAAGTGGCGCTGAGGCGACAAAGGCGAAGGTCTCTGAGTCGGCTGCTGGCGCATCCTGATGTCGCAACCATACAAGGCCGACACACAGCAATGCGTGCATGGGTTGCTGAGGAAGCCATTCCGAACCAAGCCGTTTCACAGTCAGCGAAGTGGTGTCCACTGGACTGTGAGACCCAGTGACGTAGACCGAGGGGAACACGGAACTGTAACTGGAAATAATAAATCACTTGGGTACCTCAGACGAGTCTTAATGTGGCGCCTTCTACCTCTTCCCGCTACATTTGGTGTTGCTGTTACATTTGGTGTCAGATGTTGCTACTACAGTGGCTAAATCTTCTACGATGCTCACTGGACACGACCTCTCACATGACGACTTAGTACCCTTCTCGCATGTACAGAAAGTACGATGCATTGGTATCATTTTCACCTCCACCGTGTGCCGCTCTACTTCCATCAATTTTCAGCGTACTGTACACATTACCCGACGGCAGTGCGACAAAATCTCCTCCGCCAACTCGATTCTTTACAATGCATAGAATACCTCAGTCGACATGTGGTGTCCAGCATGCTCCACATCGCATAGTTACCCCCAGTGCTATCAAACATTGGACGCAGCCTCCAGCCCATGTTCAGGTACTTTCTTCTGGCTGGTATGCTCTTTAACGTCCGTTATGAAACGCTGACCCTCCCCCAGTGGGTGGGAGCCTCGGCCTTGTCAGTGTTCGACTCCGAGCAGCGTCCACCGTGCACAAGCAGTGGGACAGGGTCGCTTTCCTTACGTGCAGCTTGCTGGATATTCTTATCCCCGCTGTTGCCACTAGGCCACATCACACGCCATCTGACGCACATTTGTGATTTCACTGCCGACTTCAGTTGTGCTCACACTCACATGCCGAGCACGCATCTTCCTCGAACCTTCGTTACATATCCAGCAACAACGTCGAACTCAAACATCCATTGACGCGGTGGCCCACAGTTAGGTGTCATGTCCACCAGCTTTTCCTTCCTTCCAACGTCCGGGCAACATGGCACAACGTCGCATGTAGAAAATTCACCACAAATCAATGTGTAAAATGCCTAAAATGTCCCGCCACCAGTGAGGTCTGGAAACTGGGTAGACAGTTTGTTGCCCACTACCTCTGCATTCCACTGAACTCGTCTGAACTCGTCTCCATCCTGAGAGTACTCATTTTCCCACCACCAAAACTCACGCGATAGTATGAGTCAAGGGATGGACGATCACTTTACCTGCAAACTGATGGCGATAAATTACGTCTGTACTTCTGCTAGTACTTACAAACTGCCCACGATGAAGTCGAGCACTGACCACCCTGCCGCACCTTCTTCACCAATTACCTTTGCGCGATCTTTACGTCACCCCCGCTCAGCAGGATGGTGCCACACACGATCGACACTCCCCCCACCCACCAACCCCCCCCCCCCCCCTCTGCTGACATCTGAGACTCTCTGCCTAGTTTCTATGCCGCACCCCACAGCGGAGTAGGCGCATGGACACGGGCCCCTTTCTTTTATGCACTATACCAGAGCATGCTGGTTATTAAGCCCAACTCTACTGTTCCCTCCATCTTGGCTTCTGCCCTCCTTTTGGGTGCATCTTCCCGGTAGTGGTCAGCAGACACTGTGGCCAGGCCTCGTATGTTGACTCGTGCCCACTCTGTCACCACACCCGATATGCCAAGCAGTGGGATGCCTGAAAGTCTAACCGCACCCTCACCCCTTCTTCCCTTTTTGTTTACGGCTTCACACCTCTTACCTTACTTTCAGTATTATTATTTATTTTTTCCCACCTCTTGTTAATAAAATCTTTGCACACCTTGTTCGAGTGTAATGTCTCACGTTCGTTCCACCGACTGGACGGCCTTTCTGTTGTATTTATGCTTGTACAAATAAAGATGTTTTGTTTGCTTAACCCATTTCCTGTTTCTTTATTATTACTAAAGAAAAACGGTTAAGGCTTGTAACGTCTAGTAAGAAACAAAAACAACATATTATGTAGTAATTAGAAAATTAGGTGTATCATATTGTGTCATTGTATAAAATTATGTATTTTTTTTATTATTTATTTTTGAGAACGTCTGCGTCGGCGAGTAATAAAACCGACACAGAAGATAAATGTTAAACAGAGATTAAAAAATGAACTAGTATATAATACGTGATGAATATGAATGTCTTTGTCTTCTTAATTTGGAAGTTGTGCGAGTAAGATCTCCTGTGTTGTCGTAGAGAACGCTAATGTAGCATTCTTTTGTCGAGACTAAGCAATGTACGCCATTACGTGTGAATTCACAAAGGTCTGTAATCACTGAGATATTTAAATGTTTTAATAGAGTTGTTTAAATGAAAACTTGTATTATTAATTGTTAAAGCTTGCTTGCCTATTATCCCATCCTGTTGAGACATTTTTCAGTTATATAAATATTATCTGTGGTGCTGAGCTGCGTGGAGAACGAAGAGCCGCTGCCGCGGCGTATTTAAACGACTTACAATATAGTCGAGCATACCGCAAGGAAGCGGTAAAATAATAGTAAAATAATATTATTTCTTTTAGCTCCCAGACTGGCAGTGCAGATCAGCAGATTTTATGATGTGTTGCAGGTTGACGCGGGCTGCTGATAGGATATAGTACCAAGTACAAATAAGTTAATGTACCTTCAGAATCTGATAGGAATCTTGCTGTGCTCCGTTCTGGTCTGGCAAACTTTATAGTGACAACGTATTTTTTTTTAATGTGAGTCTCATGTTCTTGGGCTAGTCGTGGTATGAAATAGTATTTTACCGAGAAATAAAATCCACTGCAAACTTGTGTTTTTGAACGATCATACGAACTGTAACATCAGTGTTCATAACAAAGTAATTTCAATTTTCAATAACTATGAAGTAGGGAAGATATATTGATTCTTAGCATGAGTTACAGTTACAAAAAACGTTCCTTTAATTATAGGCCAGATACAGAACAATAAGACTTCAATATTATTTTGCTAAAAGGTAATGATGATAAAGAAATTCAAAGCACAGCAACGCAAAAAGTATTTCACGTAACTCTTTTCATATATGCGTTGGTACGCTAATAATAATAATAATAAAAATAAATAAACAAAAGAGCAACAATTTACAATTCACGAGTTACGTGAAACTGTCGCCCAAAAAAGCGGGGCCCGAATTTGCAGTGGCCACAAACATAAAATTTTATGTATTTTTCTTTCAGTGTCTATTGTTATGTATGTATATATATATATATATATATATATGTATTTAGTGATAAATGTATGTATGTATATCATGATCAATGCCATGTATTAATGAATGTGCAAACACTCTTTCATGACAAAACGTACTACTGCAAGCGAGTCTGAGAAGACGATCCTGATAGTACTGAGAAACTGTAACGACTACGTAATCCGGGGGCAGCCGAACCCCGAGATCAGATACACTAAAGGTAAGACTACAGTGTAGTTGTCCTGTTCGTAGAAGTTGAGCTCCAGTGAAGTGATCTCATTTCGCTAGTGGTGTGCATATTGTGCGTAGTTTGATGTTAGTGTTTGTGACAGGACAAAGTTGATGGTAGATAGTAATTTTTAGTGTGCAGTGTAGGATAGATAAATTAACGTATTTTGTGTGCAAGGGGCAAAACTGTCAGATTTTGTGTTTTAGTAAGCAATTTAGGAATATGGTTAAGTTGCGTAGTCAGCGTCCGAGCAATATGGATACTGAGGAACAACAATTAGTTAGTGCAGGAAATGTAGAACCGGGTACCTTAAGCAGTACAAGTACTCTCTTTGAGGATATAACATGTGAGAATGTGGGGGCAGGGGCACAGGAAGTGGTGCCACCGCCCACTAGTGCTCAAGGAGATGTAGATAAAGAAATTGTACCACCACCAGAAAAGCAGGAAACAGAGAGTGGTAATCTGCCTGGTGGGTATTCACTTCAGGCTATCTTAGAGCGTGTGTTAGATTACCAGGCAAAATTTGCGCAACAACAAGCTGAAAAGGACGAGAAAATTGAGATTTTTCTCGCACAGCAAGCTGAGCGAGATCGCCAACAAGCCGAGCGAGATCGCCAGCAGGCTGAGAGGGATCGCCAGCAAGTTGAGCGAGATCGCCAGTTAGCAGAAAATTTACTTGCCCAGCAAGCTGAGCGAGATCGCCAATTAACAGAAAATTTACTTGCCCAGCAAGCTGAGCGGGACCAGCAACTTGTGCAATCTTTAGAAATTATGAAAAAGGACATTGCCTGTATGAAACAGAGTTATGAGTCGATACCTAAGGCCGTGCAGGAGTTGACGGAACAGGTCAACAATCTGCAAGTAGCAAACACTAACATGGTAGATGAAATAGGTGTATTAGCCAACCGAGTAGAAAAGCTAGAAATAGATTCCACACAGCTTGTAGAGCAGAAGTGGAACGAACAAGCAACTAAAATCGAAACCGAATTCAACTCATGGCTAGAAGTGAAGGAGAGTGAGATTGACAAAAATATTAATTCTAAAGTACAAGTAGCCATAGCAAATAGAGATTCCGAATCGTTCAGTACCGCAGTAAATAGTCAGGTACAGAACGACGTGCAAACCATCAAACAAATACTCAGTGAGGATATTCCGCAGTGGCAAGTGAATATGAACAAACGGATATCCGACCTGGAGAAGGGTTTAGCAGAAAGCATTTGGACCAGGAACCTATGTCGCCAACAGCCCATGGTTTTGGCAACGCACAAATTTATACGCGATACAACAATGGGGAATCTGTAGTCGATAATGCGAAGAGCTGTAGCTTCGGTTCGGAGCACACAGCATATGTCCCAGGAGCAAACCCATGTAGTTCAAAAATATTAGTTGAAGAAAGTTTAATCAAAAATAGGCAATTTCAAACATTTACTACTGAACGGAAATCAGTACACCCAGTAGTATTCATAAAAAGCTTTAAAAATATTTTGCCCAGTGTGTGGAACGAAACACAGAAAATTCAATACGTAATGCCATACATTCAAGGTGACGCAGCGTTGTGGGCTACAGAAGTAGCAGACAGCTGCAGGACATACGAACAGTTCGAAAGGGCATTTCTGTCGAAATATTGGTCGCCTTGTATACAAGAGCGGCTAAGAAAAGAAGTATATAATCCCGAACCGTACTCACCCCGTCTTGGGAATTTGAGGCGGTATTTTGAAAAGTATATAAACAAAACGCGCTACTGGGACGAGCCTATATCACCAAGAGACATAATAAGACTACTAAAATCACATTTACCCATTCATATCAAAGAGAAATTAATACATGTACCAGAAAGCGACATGGAAAACTTCCTGTCTGTTCTAGATTCAATAGACTTGATCCAGGAAGACGCAAAATCAGCGTGCGATCACTCGCGGAATAATGGGTCAGGATGTAAACACGACAGAAATAGTAGTGCACAAAACCACAACCATGGAAATGGTGGGGGTGGTAACAAGCGGCAAGAACATTCGCAAAATGGTAGTAATGGTAGAGGCCAGAACGGGTATGGACAACCAACTTACAACAAAAAGCGTCGATTTGACGACCGGTACGAATCCGGAATGTCAGGGACCAACCGCTGGAAAAATGCGCGAGGTCAGTGGCAGAGCAATTATAGTGATAGTAATCGAAATTGGCAGCAGAATCAGCGAAGAAGCCCAGAGCGACAGGGGAATGACCGGTATGACAACAATAGACCACCACCGCAAAATGCGCCTATTGCGCAGCCGTGGCGGCCTACAAATCAGAGTGTACATATAGTGGAGGTCGCGGACAATAGCCGTCCAAGTACCTCACAAGTAAACAATCCAACAAACTAGAATCGGCCTCGATATGCTCTCCATCGATGGCCGAGGGATGGAGTGAGAGCAACACGAGTCATAATAATATACCTGGGATACGTATGCTGCGATACAACGACGGTGTCAGTATGGATAAAGATCTACTGAACGAACCGCACGAATGTAAGAAGGATAATAACGAAAATGTGCAAGCTATTATCGAAGCGAAAATCAATGATGTTGCAGTGAATATAATCATCGACACAGGTGCCTCAGTAAGTGTAATGAGTATGGAGTTATTTAAAGCACTGGGAAAAGGACATAGCATTCCGACTTTCCCGGTTAATAATTGTAAGGTGTCTGGAGCCATTAGTGCACAGAGCCAATTAGTTAAGTACCAGGTGCAGGTGGAGATTTGTAAGGAGGGCGAAGCCATAGTGAGCTCGTTCCTCGTTGTTAAAGGATTAAAGGTGGCCTGCATTCTGGGAGTAGATTTTCTCCGTGAGAGGGACGCATTGATCGACCTCTCCTTGGGGAAATTAAGCATAGTTAATAGGGGTAGGAGGATTGAGTTATCTATGATGAAATCGAATGAGGTACTTTTGCCGTGTTGTAATCGAATCAATATCAAAGGTAGGAACCCTTGGGTACTACACCTCGATGATTTTTCACATGCAGCAGACCTCTATTACCCGAATTTAGAGGATCGAAATTTTGAAACAAATGTTGAGGCATTTCAAACCAAAGTGCAGGAATCTGAAGGTTTAAGCGATACACAAAAGCAACAGTTGACGCAGCTGCTATCGGAATATACTATGGTATTTACCGACCGACCAGGAATAGTCAAAGGGTACCACTATCACATAGAGGTGATGCCCCACAAAACGTACTGTCGCGCAACTTACTCCATCCCTTGGTAGAGGAGAGAAGTAGTGGCCAAAGAGGAAAAGGAAGTACGACCGAGGTGTAACTAACGGACAAAAATATAATGTAGGAGACCTAGTACTTATTCGTAACCACCCTAAATCCTCAGCCACCTTAAAACAAAATAGTAAGTGGCAATTGCTATATTCAGGGCCCTTTGAGGTAATAAGCGTGCCCCACGAATGTAGCTATTTGTTAGCACATCCCCATACGGGGAAGATCAAAGGATTGTATCCACGTAAAGATGTGAAGTTATTTATTCAGTGACATATCACATATAAAGAGTAATAGTTGTAAGAAGATTTTAATTATGTTTTAGAGTATAAGTATGTTAGTATTAAGGAAGAAATTTGTGTGTAATTAAACTTGGAGGAAGTGGAATCAGAAAGTGAACAATAGCTTACACAGGAAAGATTTTGTTTAAAAACAATTAAAGCCATTAAAATACTATATACTCATTAAGCAACGAACAATCTTCTTGTTGATAAAGTGAGGATTAATTTCTTGAACCATTTTACAAAGGATTAATTTCTTGAACCATTTTCTATGTGTAGTATGTAAGTGCAATTAATGATGCAATCTTATATAGTAAGGTAACTGTTGTAATTGTATGAGAATAAGGAACCCTGAGAGAGAGAGTCTCTACTAGCCAAACATTGACTTTGTAATATGCAACAATTATGTGATGTGATGTTTGCTGCCAGTAGTGATTTGAGAACGACACTGGAGCAGAAGCTAATTAAAAACAAGCCCGTTCCGTGGAAACTCCGCTCTGTATGTAGCAATGCTTCAATTGAAGCCTGTGTACTTGGTACACGCCCTTGAATATTCATTACGCGATACGCGAATTAAGTCAACCAATGCGGAACCTACACTGTAGTCATGTAGGAAAAATCATTAAAAATAATGCTAGTGCTAAATGAAGTATTTATTGAGCAATATGCCCAAGTCAAGCTGTCATGCACATGGTAAAATCTGTTTGCTAGATGGGTGATAACCAGGCAAGCTACACTGAAAGGAGGAAAGGAAAACTATGTAAAAAAAAAATCACACACCTTTAAAAAATTTACAAAAGGGCCATATACGCCTAGTAACAATATGAAAACTGTGTTGTGATAAGGTAAAAACAAATAGACGCCATGTAGATGAGAGTGATTATGCAAAGAACAGTTAAAAGGTATTAAAAAATAAACTGTGTGCATAAACAATTGAGGAAAGGACGGAATATTGTGTGTAGTAGGGACAGAAAATGACTGTTGTATCTGCACCAATATATACGTCGATAAGTCTAGTGTTGAGTGATAGACTGTCCTAGTGCAGTGCTCAACGAACAATAGACAGTGTATAAAAACAGTAGTTATTGATCCGTTCGGAGTCGATTCAAACAAACATCGCTCGACAGAGACATTTAGTATGTGTGTAACGAAACATTTTCGCGTGTTGAAAGACGCTCTGGCAGTGTATCAACCGTGGGAGTGAGTGAAAATGTGTAGTACAATATGCGTGTGACGAACCCTGAATACCAGTGTCACAATGCCACAAGAAACCTGTTATCACGCCAAAACATCCTGTGCATACCAGTGAAGCGACGGCTTACTGAACAATAAACGCTTTTAACAAGTTGCATTTTCTTCCACAGCTAGTAATCTGTGTCCTTAAAGACAGTACACCGTTGTGGAATGTTTGTTTCATGCGCTACGACGGGGAGCCATGCGGAGAAGCAGAGACGAGTGCCGTGCCGCCATCCAGCCGGTCGCGGTAAACCACTGCAACTCGCCGACACCAGCGAATGGTTCGGCGCGGTTCGCGACTGCTTGGGCGCCACGTCAGCACGACGTCGCTGTTACTGAGAGCCGGTCGTCGAACCCAGCGGCCGTCGGCACGCGGCGTTCCAGACGACGCTACTCAACAATTGCTTCGCGCCGCCAGCTCCGTACAACATTGTTGTCATTCAAATGAACTATCAACTATGTGTTTAATGTACTAATGAATAGGGTTTATTGGACACGAAATGACGTGACAAACATTTGTCTTTTTTCTTGAGTTACTCAATACAGACTCAAAGTATTCATTGGTTCAGTGATGTATAGATATAATATGTTTTCGTCATGTTAATGAAGTATACCCGCACGAATGCTAGAACATTTTAAAACAATTGTCGTGAGTAAGTGCAGAGACGATTCATTATACTACTGTAAAAATGTGTAATAAGTGACTTTCATTACAATCCAGAACACAAATATGAAAAAGGGGTAGAAAGTATATTGGTAACTAAGAGAATAAAAGTTTAGCATGCTCTCACAAATAGCCTTTGTTATATGTGAACATTGGATAGAGTCTGAACTTTTTGTGATCAAACTGGGTATTAAAACAAACCAGGCGAGATGACCATGGCTCCGGCGCAGTTTTCCCAGGTTTTCTGATCGCACGTAGCCCGAATGGGGGAGCCAAATAAATGTAATGACCCTGGGACTAGGTTTACGGTCACCTCGCAAAGTGTAAGAACAGTATAAAAAGTGTAATTAAACCTACAGTGTAAAAGAACTAAGAAGTGTAAAGTGAATGTTCCAACCAAGGTAACAGACAATAACCAAACAGACGTTAGTGGCAGCATATTGCCGAACATTTTCAACGTTAGTCAATTGCTGTCAGGGGGCATTGTAACGTCTAGTAAGAAACAAAAACAACATATTATGTAGTAATTAGAAAATTAGGTGTATCATATTGTGTCATTGTATAAAATTATGTATTTTTTATTATTTATTTTTGAGAACGTCTGCGTCGGCGAGTAATAAAACCGACACAGAAGATAAATGTTAAACAGAGATTAAAAAAGGAACTAGTATATAATACGTGATGAATATGAATGTCTTTGTCTTCTTAATTTGGAAGTTGTGCGAGTAAGATCTCCTGTGTTGTCGTAGAGAACGCTAATGTAGCATTCTTTTGTCGAGACTAAGCAATGTACGCCATTACGTGTGAATTCACAAAGGTCTGTAATCACTGAGATATTTAAATGTTTTAATAGAGTTGTTTAAATGAAAACTTGTATTATTAATTGTTAAAGCTTGCTTGCCTATTATCCCATCCTGTTGAGACATTTTTCAGTTATATAAATATTATCTGTGGTGCTGAGCTGCGTGGAGAACGAAGAGCCGCTGCCGCGGCGTATTTAAACGACTTACAATATAGTCGAGCATACCGCAAGGAAGCGGTAAAATAATAGTAAAATAATATTATTTCTTTTAGCTCCCAGACTGGCAGTGCAGATCAGCAGATTTTATGATGTGTTGCAGGTTGACGCGGGCTGCTGATAGGATATAGTACCAAGTACAAATAAGTTAATGTACCTTCAGAATCTGATAGGAATCTTGCTGTGCTCCGTTCTGGTCTGGCAAACTTTATAGTGACAACGTATTTTTTTTTAATGTGAGTCTCATGTTCTTGGGCTAGTCGTGGTATGAAATAGTATTTTACCGAGAAATAAAATCCACTGCAAACTTGTGTTTTTGAACGATCATACGAACTGTAACATCAGTGTTCATAACAAAGTAATTTCAATTTTCAATAACTATGAAGTAGGGAAGATATATTGATTCTTAGCATGAGTTACAGTTACAAAAAACGTTCCTTTAATTATAGGCCAGATACAGAACAATAAGACTTCAATATTATTTTGCTAAAAGGTAATGATGATAAAGAAATTCAAAGCACAGCAACGCAAAAAGTATTTCACGTAACTCTTTTCATATATGCGTTGGTACGCTAATAATAATAATAATAAAAATAAATAAACAAAAGAGCAACAATTTACAATTCACGAGTTACGTGAAAGGCTGTCGCTCGCTATAAGTGGGGAATCTGGTTTCGAGTCCCAGTCTAGCACAATATTTCTTATGTCACTAATAGGTAGTATATCCGTACCGAACACAGCAGATGCCAAGATATCTGCAGTCAAGGAATCATTTTATTACTTTAACCCTGGAACACCAAACGAAGAAAAATGTTACATTGTTACTAAAGTATCACAAATTTTATTACATCCTATTTCATTTTATTTGTAGTTCATAAACTAAATTCCTTCCGAACAGGCCATGAAGGGCCAACGGTACCGACTTGCCGCCTTGTCATCCTCATCCCAAAGGCGTCATTGTATGCGGATACGGAGGGTCATGCGGTCAGCACATCGTTCACCCTGTCACTTTCAGTTTTCGTGACCGGAGCTCCTACTTTACAATCAAGTAGTTCCTCCTTTGGCACAAAAGAGCTGTATGCAAGCCGCTTGCCAATCTGACGGCTAGCTATCCAAGTGCTAGCCCAACCCGACACTCTTAACTTCGGTGATCCGACAGGAACCGCTATTACCACTCCGGCAGGGCCGTTGGCCATAATTTATAGTTTATGCACTAGTTAATCACAATTATAAGGTCTCAACTGGTATGTCCCATACAATTTAAGTACAAAATATTCTGTTATACTCCCTGTACGCTCGATACGAGATTGGCAGGAATCGCAAATTGGTACTAACTGGAATCGTAAATTTTACGAAGATTTGGCAATCTAGGGTTACTGCATTAAAATATAATTTACACAAATGTTTTGAATTCGGGCCCGACCTGTACCTTCATTCGTTCCTGTCATGTAATAAAAATCATATTCTTTTAATAAATGACGATTGCTGAGTTCGCAAAGAAACTTTTGTCAAGCTCTGTCCTAAAT
Source organism: Schistocerca nitens (assembly GCF_023898315.1). Classification (NCBI taxonomy): domain Eukaryota; kingdom Metazoa; phylum Arthropoda; class Insecta; order Orthoptera; family Acrididae; genus Schistocerca; species Schistocerca nitens. Next base: position 358,397,114 of record NC_064615.1, read on the forward strand.
ATATGTTACTCAGATTTACCATTATGCAGTCCGCCCCGATAGCTGAGTGGATGCCGGCACGGTAGCTCAGCGTGTTCGGTCAGAGAGTTAGCTGCCCTCTGTAATAAAAAAAACTGAGTTAGTCGATCAGCAAATAACTTAAACGGATGTCTTACGAAGTCTGCCCCAAACAGATACAACGAACGAAAGCGAACAAAAATGTGATTAAAAAAAAAAAGTGGTCTGCGTGACCGATTGCCGTCCGAAAGGCCCGGGTTCGATTCCCGGCTGGGTCGGACATTTGACATTTTCTTCGCTCAGGGACTGGTTGTTGTGTTGTCTTCATCATCATTTCATCCCCATCCGGAGCGCAGGTCGCCCAATGTGGCGTCGTATGTAATAAGACCTGCACCAAGGCGGCCGGACCTGCCCCGCAAAGGGGCCTGCGGGCCAATGACGCCAAACGCTCATTTCCATACCATTACGCAACTGTTGGTATGGAATGTTTCTTTTTCATCATTTTATTTGGCTTGTTTTCCTGCTTTTCCATTACGCAACTGTTGGTATGGAATGTCGTCTTCCTTATAATTTTCTTTTAGCATAAATACAACCATAAACCGAAGTCACTGTTTTGAGAAACATTCGTCTGTTTACACGAACTGTTCACGACTGAGCTGCAGGCTACTTGCACGTGGCGCCGTCAGGCAGCGCACTCAGATAAAATACAGATTCTGTTTTCTCCAAGATGCAGTGAGATATGGCTTTCCTTCCAACTTTAAAAAAGTTTCGATATGTTAGCTACATTTATTACACAGCAACGTATCACCTAAAACGAAAAAAACGTTAAGTAGACAGCGACCACATTTTTCACTGAAAACACTTCAAAATTTTATGCTGCAGAATACTAGGAAACTATCACAATAACTGTTGTCAGTATCGAAAAAATAGAGACTACCTCATCACGTTGTGATGCGAGACTTGATGGAACGAAATAAATTAATTTTGTGTCCCAATTAGTTGCCTTAGAATCGAACGAGAGGTATTACACAGTAGTGAAGAAGACGCGTGAATGTGCAACAGGTCATTTTAATTTTTTAAAGGAAAAAGAGAACCTCTACTGAAAAGAAGTGCAGGATTTGATGTAGTTTTGCTTCATTTACAGACAGTAGTTTTTACAGTCTGGTGAGATTTTACTCATGTGTCGTACTGCTGTCAGCCGCTTTGTGGGAACCGCTCGTTATTTTCCTGTGATATCTTTTCTCATACTACTGCTCAATACATATTTCTAACTTTAACAGTACGTCAAACATCTGTTTACTTCCACATAAAAGCAGCAGCTAAAATGCACAGTGAATAAAATAAACAAAACGTTTTCTTTCCCCTTTGGTTTCAGACACAGCTGTTTATTTAGTTTCAATACGGCAGACTACGCGCATCCGCACTAAATTTTGTACATGGGTCGCAGACGGGTTTCCATTCTCTATACTCTCTAGTCTGTAATTTCGTTCACAGTATGCCAGTTGCATTAAAATTTGCTCTCTGTATTATCATTTTTGAGGAAGATTGGTGAAAGCTCTTTGTGACTGGTTATTTTTATGTACAACCAATAGTATCCTCACTTCTCATTATTTCTTACTTAAGACTTGTCACATTCGGTAGTAATAATCATTATGGGAATATGAATAAAAATATGTGTTCTAAATATTTTGCTGCTTTGCTACCTCTCGATGATTTTGTTGGGTAAATGTCCAATATAATCGTGAAAAGATATGATTTTAGATTGACAACTTCAAAAATGTCTCACACCCATAATCATTTTTATAATACAGAAAGGTTTACTTGGAAGGGAATCGTAGACATGCTTACCTTTTAAGTATGAAAGTAATTTACAGCGAACATAAATACTGAGTGTAAAACCATCAATTCTCGGAAATATAATAACTTTTTGTGTCATCCACAAAATGTAGTTATTGTGGCATGACACGTCTCAAAATTGATCTAGCAATTTATATAATAAATAGCAATTTTAGAGTCTTGACCGCCCCCCATACCCTGGTCTCGAAAAATGTCTGCGGACGCCTATGATCCGATATTAACTGATAAAGCATTTAGCGATGAACGACTCTGAAAATATTCCTAGCCCACGGGAGTCACGTACAATTGCGGCTTTCCCGAGATTTAGGGAAAACAAGCCACGATATTACATGGGACGTGGAATTAGATGTTTAGTAAATGCCTTAAATGTTCATGTTCCTTACTACAGATAAGCAACGCATTTGAGCATCACTATAATATGTCAACCACCTGTTACGTATCCCTGTGCACTTTGATTTTATACACAGTTTGATTGAATGTAAAAGAATGTTATTCATTTGCTGCTATGCGTTATGTCTATTTCCTCAGAAGTTGTCGTTGTTTCATGCATTTTCCGTTGCTGCTGGATTGAAATTTTATGATCATTGGCTATAATACAGTTTACATTGCATAGCACTTTAAGTAAACCAAATGTTGATTATCGTTGCAAACACAAAAGATAAAATGCAGTTCTCACTACTGGTTTCTGTAGTTGAAAATTTAACTTTGTGCACTCTGACCTGTTATGTGGGGATACGCACAACACTAAAAGATTTCCTGTTGTGAATGTATGATCGTTAATTTGCAAAACGCTGTCCTCATAACTCTGATCTGACTTGTTAGAAAAGAAACACTGCATCATTAGTGTAACTGATTACGAAATTTAACATGTCTTTGTCTACTCTAGTCTCTGAAATGCACTGAAAATTACTCTTATTACACGCACAGAAGTTACAGTATGCAGTGCTTGCCAGACATAAAAGCTGCAATGGATTTTTTAATATTTGAACACTATTGACTGCCACGGCTAACACGAGAGCATGAAACTAAAAATAAAAATGAGTTTAGTATTCAGAATGAGATTTTCACTCTGCAGCGGAGTGTGCGCTGATATGAAACTTCAGTTTAGTATTATTGGCCTGACCAGATTTCAACACAGCAGTCTTTGATCTCACACATGTAAAGTCTTAACTTTCTGATTTAGGTAAATTATTTAAGTCACTAATATTGTACTAGCAGTTGCCGATGTCCACTTGCAAACGACACAATAAAATCTGCAGTTCTCCCCTGTGGTCTCCGGGAAGCTGAAAGAAATAATTGTAATGTACAATTACCTGCCTGCTTAGTAGTGGGAAAACTACTTTCATTCAATTATAATTTGAATTTGCCGCGGAAGTGGCTCCCGCGATCGTGAAGCTGCACTGCGTCACAAAAAAATGCTAAATTCGCTGAAAAGGGCTAAAAATGTGGGATGAAATGCTGAGCAAGCGAGCAACAAATTATTACAAGTATTTTTAACAATTTCTATATTCGGAATAAACATAAAATTCAAAGCACACACCTTTTTATACATCAGTGCCCAATGCCGTCTTTCTCGATCAAAAAACAAATGAAATAAACTAAGCGTTCGAGATAGCGTCACAGGCTCTTACAAAATTCACGGCTACGAGAAGACAGAGACAGTAATGTCTAAGCCTCGACTGTTTACAAGCAATTTAATATGATACTATATATCTTTGTTATATTTTTAATTATCATTGTCTGTGTCGGTTACCACACTCGCCGACCACAGACGTTATTTGCAAAATTGACATACATAATATTATACAAACATAAAAATGCAGAATGATTATTTCTTTTGTATAATATCCACATAATCGATAACTATTCATACAGGAATGAAATATAAGAACACAGATAAATGTTTTTTTCATATATTACACAGATTTTCAAATGTCTTACCCGGAGACTTCACATACCGTTGCATTCTTTGGTGCCGGTGCATCGGCATATTGAAGTTAGCTTTGCGATATCATATATGTGATGTCACCGCCAGACACCACACTTGCTAGGTGGTAGCCTTTAAATCGGCGGCGGTCCGTTAGTATACGTCGGACCCGCGTGTCGCCACTATCAGTGATTGCAGACCGAGCGCCGCCACACGGCACGTCTAGAGAGACTTCCTAGCACTCGCCCAGTTGTACAACCGACTTTGCTAGCGATGGTTCACTGACAAAATACGCTCTCATTTGCCGAGACGATAGTTTAACAGAGCCTTGAGCTACGTCATTTGCTACGACCTAGCAAGGCGCCATTATTAGTTACTATTGATATTGAATCATGTACCGTCAAGACCGACGTTCACTATTAACGGATTAAAGTTAAGTATTCCACCAGCTACGTCCGTTTTTCTAAATTCTAATTTCCTTGTCCTGTTCCAGACCTCACGCCAGCCTGCGTGAGATAAAACGCGTGCCTTTCGGCCTCCTCTAGTAACACGGTGTTGGCTCTCCTGCCAACCAAAACAATATATGTGTACGATTTTAAAACTCCCATGCCTACTTGATCCAGTGAGTTCAAAACAACTCCCTGAGAGGTGCCGGAACCCCGATCCGGAACGCTCCGACCGAAACTAAGCCCTTCTCGTTGAAACGGAGAGTGCAAATCGCCTTCTGTTTGTCTTTTTATCATCATCGAGACTCAATGCACATTTGGTAATGAATGAGCGAGCGAGTTAACAGAAGTAGGCCACATTTTTTTTTTTTTTTTTGGTCATCAGTCTACTGACTGGTTTGATGCGGCCCGCCACGAATTCCTTTCCTGTGCTAACCTCTTCATCTCAGAGTAGCACTTGAAACCTACGTCCTCAATTATTTTCTTGACGTATTCCAATCTCTGTCTTCCTCTACAGTTTTTGCCCTCTACAGCTCCCCCTAGTACCATGGAAGTCATTCCCTCATGTCTTAGCAGATGTCCTATCATCCTGTCCATCCTCCTTATCAGTGTTTTCCACATATTCCTTTCCTCTCCGATTCTGCGTAGAACCTCCTCATTCCTTACCTTATCAGTCCACCTAATTTTCAACATACGTCTGTAGCACCACATCTCAAATGCTTCGATTCTCTTCTGTTCCGGTTTTCCCACAGTCCATGTTTCACTACCATACAATGCTGTACTCCAGACGTACATCTTCAGAAATTTCTTCCTCAAATTAAGGCCGGTATTTGATATTAGTATACTTCTCTTGGCCAGAAATGCCTTTTTTGCCATAGCGAGTCAGCTTTTGATGTCCTCCTTGCTCCGTCCGTCATTGGTTATTTTACTGCCTAGGTAGCAGAATTCCTTAACTTCATTGACTTCGTGACCATCAATCCTGATGTTAAGTTTCTTGCTGTTCTCATTTCTACTACTTCTCATTACCTTCGTCTTTCTCCGATAGTAGGCAACATACTAACCCGCAACGTACAACTGACGGATACGACAACGTGCTGAAAAGTAATGCCTCCATTTTTTTTATTCTGTTCTCAGTATCTGATGAATTATTACATGCCGTGCATGTTACTCGATCTACTGTCTTGCTTAAGTTGCAAATCTCTGCTGCTACATGGTTCCAGATTGTAGCGTGGGACTCGGAGGTGTGTGATGTAATTACGTCGGTGCGCGAGAAACTGTGTGCTTTAATTGAGATTCAAACCGCACAAAACGTACCTTAATTGAAATCACCAGAGGAATGAAAACTGTGCACCGTGATTATTTCATCGCCATCAGTAATGTGCGATGCTGGGTTGTTCATGCTCGTAATACAAAAAAAATCATGGCGTTAATCTCAAAGTACTAACCTAACGTGTGTGATCAAATGGAAGTGGAACACGGCTTACGGCAACTGACGAGAATCATCGGAATTGGGTTGAGGAACTCATCAGATAAAATCATCGGATAACAAAAACACAGATCCCAGTACGTATGGCATATCCCGAGAGCGTGTACAGGCCATTATTGCAGAACTATGGTACAGAAAACTGTGTGCGCGTTTGTTGCCTCGAATGCTCACTCCTGACATTAAACAGAGGACACTCGACATCTGTCAACAGCTTATGTTGCGTTTTGAGGGTGGGGGTGTTACTTCCTTAATAACATTCTGACAGGTGGTGAACGCTGGGTTCACCATTTTCACCCTGAAAACAAGACAGCATCAGTGGAGTTCCACTACAAAGTGATCACCGACGTCAAAGAAGCTCAAAACTGTCCCATCAGCTGTCAGAATCATGACACAGTGTTCTGGGACGTTCAAGGAATGATTCGTTTCGAATTCATGCCTGAAGACACCAACATACACTCTGCAAGGTATTGCGAAACCCTCAGAAAACTGAAAGCATGAATTCGAAGAGTTCGTTCACACGTGGAGCACCCACTTCTTCAGCGTCACAGTGCCCGGTCACACTTGACCACTGCGATATCTGCACAATTCTGACGCCTTGGTTTCACTGTCATCGATTATCCTCCACACAGTCTCGACTTGGCCACATACGATTTTTACCATTTCGGAAGCCTGAAGAACACCTTCGAGGTCTTCACTTTGACAGTGATGAAGTGGCAGAAGGAGAGTTGAGGTCGTGGCTCCATCTACAACGTCTCCAGGGTGACTGTGTTGAAAAATAAATGTTTGGTCATGAAAAAAAAAAGAGGTTAAATGTTAAAAGTTTGTTTTATTTAAAACGTTTCAATAAAAACATTTGAAGCATTAATTTTCACCATGCCCTGGTACAGTGATTAAAATCCAGCCCTAATTTATGTCTTCATTCATGTAGAAGAAAAAGTTTTGAGAAATCGATTAATTCTTTTGAAAGACCCTTGTAGTGATTCTCTTCGTAATGTGGATAATATAACCTCCCGTTTCCAAGCGCTTACTCCAGGCTCGGGCGAACCGTGCATCAGTAAGTGGACTAATATAAAAAAACATCCGATAACCGCAATGGACAATTATTTTAAAGTCTTTTTGTAGTTGTAAATGTGCATCTGACTTCCTACCCACTTGTAATTTCTGCAATCGTAAATGCTCAAAAGTCCAAGATAAACAGCAATTTCACAGGGTAAACGATTCTCTCCACTGCGTAATATTCTTTATATGAATGTGAAGCTGCAATGCACTGTATATTAGCAATGTAATCATGACATTTCCACATTATCGCTGAAATGATCTCGTTAAATAAAAGTTCAATCTTGGAACAAAAATAATAGCCTATATTCAGATAAATAAATACATACACTCGCGCGCAGTAATCCCTGGCTGGCCGGCCGCGGTGGTCTAGCGGTTCTAGGCGCGCAGTCCGGAACCGCGCGGCTGCTACGGTCGCAGGTTCGAATCCTGCCTCGGGCATGGATGTGTGTGATGTCCTTAGGTTAGTTAGGTTTAAGTAGTTCTAAGTTCTAGGGGACTGATGACCACAGATGTTAAGTCCCATAGTGCTCAGAGCCATTTGAACCATTTTTTGAAGCCAATCCCTGGCTGTTTTTGAAACGATTCATTCGGTATTAATAATAAACTGAATAGTTTATTCTGATCTGGTGCAACGTATAGCTTTGCTTCATTCTTAAAGGATACAATGTAATGACTGATGCATTACACTGTATTTAATTTTTTCATTATTACGCCATGGCTTTCAGATGTTCTTTGCTGGTCGATTATTTGCCAGGTTGCCACCACTGGCGCTGCTGCTTACGAGCATGTGTGGCTGATATAGTAGAACCATGCAATGCTAGTGACTGACAAGACTTTATTCAGGTCGAGACAAACTAACGGCAACGATAATGGTCGCGTACAAAATATTATTAACCCTTGGAAGCGTGTTGTGGGGGTTTCAGGCCCAAGAGTCAATTAATCATCCCTTCAGTCATAAGAAATTCGTATATAGTCGTCAAAAATACACCTAGGATTAAGAAACATGGTAAAATTGTATATAATATAGCAAAAATTGTGTGAAAATAGTGTTGTCTTAATACTATGCTCGTAATGCATGAAGGCCAGTTTAACCTAATGCTTTGGCAAGCAATTTTCTACCAGTCTATGAATTTTGTTACCTGTGATATTATTATACTGCCAACTGTTGCATGTGCTAGACTCTAGCAACAACAATAAGAAGCTTCCTGCTCGTTGTTGAAGTTGACCTCAGAAGTGAAAGGTGTTGCTCTCATGGCGCATGTAAGTAATTATGTTTGTTATTCTCTGTGTTTTCCTCTCTTTCTCTGACGAAGTAACTATTTAGACTTTAGTAACGTTCGTTTCTTACGGTATGGTATCATCTAGCATTTCTCAAAAGAGACAACCTACTTGTGCTATAAATATAGTTAACTCAGAAGCTTCAACTATTATTTCTGAATTGTTGGACGAATATTTCTAGTATTACTTCCGAAAATGAAATCGATCCTCAATATAGGCTTGTGCCAGATAGCTCTGAATCTGGATGAATCTGCCTATGTAAATGATGTAGGCTTACCAAGGGTAGCCTGGGCTGCTAACTCAGTTTGGTCTGTAGATTCAAGTAATGTAACAAGTAAACCCTAGCCTACAAACAAAAATAATATACCAAGCTCAACACAGGTTGAAAATGTGAATAATGTAGCAAGTCCATCCCAGTCTAAAAACTTTTTATCGGACGCCCTGTAACTCTGTGGAGCAAAACACTACCTCCTTCTAATAGATCTCAGACACATTTGTTAGGGGAACAAATACACAAACGTAAAAAGATGCTTGGAGTTACTTCATCAAAAATAATATCGTGAATGAAATAATTGATTGCACAAATGTTGAAGGACGTCTCTCACCAGCTGTAAAAGGTCAAATATGGGATAATAACAGAAACAAGGAAATCCGTGCGTTTTTTGGCAGTCGCTTATTAGCTGCCAATTGCAGAAGCTGGCGTGTTCCTATAAGATAATTATTTCACGACTCTTCTGGTAACTCTATTTGTATGGCTACTTTTTCTATAAACAGGATTGAAGAATTTGAAGGGTTTGTTGGTAGACACACCTGACAAGCTAGCAGCTTCCCGCAATATGGAGACAAAAATTTCATCCAGGAGAGGATACTACAGATTTCTACAGTTTATTCCAATCAAGCCAGGAAAATGTAGAATAAAGATATTATAGCTCTGCGACTCTTTGACTTCATATACTACAGATGGACTAGTGTATTCAGGGAAAAAAAAAAACAGATCATCCTCGTCAACCTAATGCTGTAGCCCATGTGGCAACGATACTGGAAAGGACGCCTAGAGGAAGCTCAAGCAGTATTAATATGGACAACTACTTTACCAGTGTTTCCATATCTCAAGATTTATTGAAGGATAAAATTACAGCAGTCGATACTCTTAGCTATAACAAACCACAAATTCCACCTGAAATGAAACCATGTAAGACACGAGAGGTTCTATCTTCAGCATTTGGATTCAGAGATGGTTTGTCTGTTGTGTGTTATGTACCAAAGAAGAATAAGTGTGTGGTGCTACTATGTCCTACGCATCAGGATGCCACAATTGAAAAGACTCAGAAAAAGAAGAAACCATAAATGATTTCATTTGTAACAAAACAAAATTAGGAGTTGATTCTCTTGACCAAAAGACAAGGAGATGCCCATTTGTTTTATGGGCTAATGTTATGGATGTTACAGTTATAAATGCTTTATTCACAAATCAACATCCACAATATCACAACGGAAAATCACATAAAAAGGAGGATTTTATCGAAAGACTTGAAGTTTGAACTTATTCCTCCACATATGGAACACAGAGCCAAAACTCCAAATTAGCAAAGAAGTATTATATAAGCACTAGCTAAATATGGAGTCAAAAGGGGCCAGGAAATGGATACCATTCACCAAAGGAAAATGCCCAGAAGATGCTTTTTGTCTCCATGTGAATTGAAAAGGAAAAGTGATAAATGTTCTTCAAAAGGTTCTAACAATGTATGCATTGAACATAGTGTGCTTGTTCGTGAAATTGTTTCCAGTAATATGTCGATCTTTGCGTCAGGCAGTCTAATCTTCATTTGGATAAAATGCTGCCTAGTTTAATTTTTGTTGTGCCTGTGTAATGATCAACTTAGATATTTTCTTTCTTTCCACTTTGTATTTGGACGCTTTATGCAGATTGATTTGCATTTTACCTCACCAGTGTTCAATTTCTAGTTTATTAGCATTGCTAATAAAGTTATTATATACCAAATTACCAAAATTAGCAAAGATTAAACAGAAATTTATTCATTCGAAATTAAAAGTCAATCCTTTTCCTTGATGTTTTCATAATATAAAGTAACTACAGATATTTTTCATAAGACTCCATTCAGTCGTTTATAAAAGCAAGTTTTCATAATGAACATGCAAGGCTGAAAAATAACGATATTTATACAGAACGCAGTGGGGGCTTTCGATGGCCCTATCATGCGTTAACGTCAGTCCGAACACTCATGCATCGATGACGATCAATTACAAAAAACTAAACTGGGCAGCACTATTAATGAGCCAAGGGTCACTTTTCCTAACCCCCGTAATTGTCTCCCATTGCGAGGTAGAAGTCTGAAATTTGACTCAAAGGTGCCTACAACATCCTCTATAATGATACAAATTTCAGTACAATGCCACTCAACGCCACCATGGACGTGTCACACTGTCGGAAGCTCGTTACACGCCTTCTTACCTACATTTCACCCCCTTCTTTCGTCGCCCTGCATTGGAGGTCAGAACTGCGACGCCCAGCGTTAAATCGTGTTTTACTGTAAGGCGGCAAAGAAACTGGTATAGGCTTGCATCTTCAAATACAGAGATATGTAAACAGGCAGAATACGGCGCTGCAGTCGGAAACGCCTACATAAGACAAAAAGTGTGTGGCACAGTTCTTAGACTGGTTATTGCTGCTGAAGTGGCAGGTTATCAAGATTCAAGTGAGTCTAAATGTGGTGTTATAGTCGGCGCTCGACCGATGGCACACAGCATCTGCAAGGTAGTGATGAAGTGGGGATTTTTCCGTTCTACCTTTTCACGAGAGTACCATGAATATCAGGAATCCGGTAAAACATCAAAGCTCCGACATCGCTGCGGCTGGAAAAAAGATCCTACAAGAACGGGGCCAACGACGACTGAAGAGAATCGTTCAACTTGAGAGATGTGCAACCCTTCCGCAAATTGCTACAGATTTCAGTGCTGGGCCATGAACAAGTGTCAGCATGCGAACCTTTCAGCGAAACATCATCGATATGGGCTTTCAGAGCCGACGGCGCATTTGTGTACCCTTGATGACTGCATGACACAAAGCTTTACGCATCGCCTCTGTCCGTCAACACCGACGTTGAACTGCTGATGACTGCAAACATGTTGTCTGGTTGAACGAGTCTCGTTTCAAATTGTATCGGGCGGATGGACATGTACGGGTATGGAGACAACCTCATGAATCTATGGATCCTGCATGGCAGCAGGGGACTGTTCAAGCTGTTGGAGGCTTTGTAATGGTGTGGAGCGTGTGCAGCTGGAGGAATATGGGACTCATTATACGTCTGGATACGACTCTGACAGGTGACTTGTAGGGTAAGCTTCCTGTCTGATAACCTGCATCCATTAATATCCATTGCGCATTTAGACTTGGGCAGTTCCAGCAGGACCATGTGACACCCCATACGTCCAGAATTGCTACAGAATGTCTCCAGCAACACTCTTGTGAGTTTAAACACTTCCACCGGCCACCAAACTCCCCAGACATGAACATTATGGAGCACATCTGGGATGTTTCGCAACGAGCTGTTAAGAACAGATCTCCACCCCCTCGTGCTCTTACTGATTTATGGACATCCCTGCAGGATTAATGGTGTCAGTTCCCTCCAACACTACTTCAGACATTAGTCGAGTCCATGCCATGTCGTGTTGCGGCACTTCTGCGTGCTCGGGGAGGGCCCTACACGGTATCAGGCAGGTGTACCAGTATCTTTACCTCTTCAGTGTGTTATGGATGTTGGAGGAAACGCCGCCGCTAAGTATGGACACAAAAAGTCGTGTTCAGGAGGCGAGGTAAAGGATCGTTGATTGTCACACATTTCGCTGTCGAAGACGGTTCACAGTGCGTTGAGCTATAGGAAGACCTCCTTGACAACCTTTGACACTGCTGACAACCCTCGGACGATTCAACGCTTCTTTAAGGACGTCATGAGCGTGCCACCTCATCGAATCTGACTGCTCCCCTCTGGACTGCTGCGCGATCGCAATTTTGGAACTGTTGGCGACCGTTAGTCGACGACATTTGAACGTGAACAGGAAAAGGTGTTTACACATGCCCTCCAGTTTCGCGCCTTCCGTAGCGTAGTCATTGCAAGCGGAGGAGGGGACTGTGAGAGGGGGGATGCGTTGCGACATTGACACATGCATGAATAAAACAGCAGTACGGCAACACCGCCGGTGTACTTAAAAAATGTACCTGTACAGAGACAGGCAGCGATTGATTTCTAGGCGCTGATGTGATAGGCAGCCACTTCGCACCGCTAAGCGGAGTCGCACTACGTCTCTGAAACAGCACCTGCTGGCTGAATGTGAGAGCAAAGGGGTGTCGAAAGCGATGCTTGTCACGCCGGTGCGTAGGGGTCAATGACTGGCTGTCTCAGTAGAGAACCATTGTTGAAGAGCCCAACAAAGGGGCGCAGGTAGCACACCGCTGGTGTTGCTGAGCTGGGGTGTCTTAGAAGCACCCTTAGCCGTTTTATTCGCGCACGTGTCCACGTTGCACACTCTCATAGTCGCGGAATGGGAGAGTGCCCAACAGGGCGGCTGGAAGAGCGTTAGTACCGTTTGCTGCTTCGGATCACATTAAAATTTCGTCCAATGGTTTTGAATAGTTCCTAATGGTTCCTTCCCTTACACCAGAGCAAAAATTGTAGTTCCGTTACATTAAAAACGGGTGTGATCATGCTCAAAGTGGTTGCAGGCACACAGTGTCCGTAGAGAAGGATTGAAGCGTTCGGATGCTCTCAGTAGAATGAAAGATTTTTAGTAACGCCGTCCTATTACTCATCTCAAGGTGAATTATAGTTTTCGATCACGAAATGCATGGGAATCAATGCCTAACGAGAAGGGTGGTTCCAATGGCACTCTTTATGCTACGCCCTGGAGCCTATTCGTGTTGGTACTGATCGACTGTATGTCTGAAATATTTTCCCCGGGCACCCTTAAGAAAGCAAAGTGATTTCAACGCTGAGCTTCGCGGTTTTGTCATCTGTCGCAGAGGCATCGAAAGATGACCAGAGCTGTGGTGACATTTGGTGCCAATGCGACATCGTTAAGTCACCCTACACCTCACATGAACTGAGCTCTGGCGATTTTTCAGAAGTGTCGACGCATTTCTGTAAGAAGCGTCGCCGTGCCCGCGGATGACGACGCAGGTTGCCGCACTTTTCCACCATTACAGAGGAAGATTGTTAGCAGTTTTCAGCCAGGTTTCATACTTCTGCGTAGCAATGGGAGACAAGTGCAGGGGCTCGAACAGGTAACCCTTTAATTGTAGTGTAGCTGGCGGTGAGTGCACGACAAATGAAAAGATGTCGGTCATACACTGTCGCTTTTAAGCCCTAATCGGAACAAAGATCAATCATGAAGGCTATTAATTGGCATGAAATTAAGTATATAAGCAATAACTGAATAGTGAGAAATGAAGGGTTATCAAATTGAAATAATCCTGTGCGATAATTATATTGGCTACAACAGATGGCATAAACTTTTGAACCAATGTTTATTCAAGTAAACATACAAATATAATTGAATGGTGGCCTCGCGTCGACTAATAATAAGAGAAATAACAGTGATTCGAGATAACAAAGAAAATAGCAATTCTTAGTGCAACCAGAGCACTCACAGACATGTGTGGACATATGCTTGGAACCGTGCAACAAATTACGTAATCCTGCATCCAAAATCTCAAAGTTCAATAGCGTAGACACTTGTTAATACTCACTACGAAATCTAATATTCATTGCCGGCCGGAGTGGCCGTGCGGTTCTCGGCGCTGCAGTCTGGAACCGAGCGACCGCTACGGTCGCAGGTTCGAATCCTGCCTCGGGCATGGATGTGTGTGATGTCCTTAGGTTAATTAGGTTTAATTAGTTCTAAGTTCTAGGCGACTGATGACCTCAGAAGTTAAGTCGCATAGTGCTCAGAGCCATTTTTCTAATATTCATTAATTCTGATCTTGTGACAAACATCTCTAGTTCACAGCTGCCCACGAGTGTTCAAATAGCAACACATTTCGTGCGGTTCTAAAATATTGAGTCACTGGAACACAGATTGAGATTCTAGCTCGATCAGCATTCCGTTTTCTGAAAATATTCTAACTCCAAAATAACACAAAACCAAGCGGCTCTCTGGTTAATACAGTATCTTCAAAAACCAATCGCACGTCGACTAAAGACCCTGGGCAATTCTCGCTGGTTTTTAGGAAAACATTGCAATTTTGAACCCTCAAAATAAAAGTATGTCCATTACCTGATCGTATACAAGCTTCAGGGGGTTGGTGGTCTACAGTCTGTCGTGATATTTAGAGCAATCTTCCTCGGAAATGTTTAATACAACGAGGCTTAAAATTTTAATTCCTTAGTAATCGAAGCACTCGTAGTTTGAGAAACTTATTTGACTATCTTATCACATATTACAGACGCTCTGATCAGGGGTGATACTTTTTTCCAAAATAAATTTTTAAATGCTACCTTGGCTCTGAAGTACTTCTTCAGTTATTATAACTTGTTATTATTTCTTGTTGATTGACAGCTTATGAACCTTTCCACTCGTATCAATTTCCGTATGCAAATAAGGAAAAAATAAAAAAAGATCTGCCGAATTCCCGTGCAATTGTCCGTTTTCAAGCCTTTGCAACAAGAACTACAACAAATACATTTACTTGTGAGAAACAAAAGGTTAAAAAAAAAAGGGAACAGGAGGACGCGAACTTGCTACATTTCACTTCATGACCAAAGAGCTCACTACACTACGGACTACGCTCCGGCTCCAAGAAAGCAAACATTCTTGCCATACATGGTATACACTGTCTATAGAATCTATTTACACATGTCATTACTTGATATTTAATAAGCGAATACTACCGTAAAGAAGCGCTTTTGATACTTCATCACCGTGCACACTAGCTAGAACACAAAAAACATCAACTGTAGGAAGCCATTACCTACCGATATATGCTGGCGGAAGTAAAGCTGTGAGGATGGGGCGTGAGTCGTGCTTGGGTAGCTCAGTTGGTATAGCAGTTGCCCGCGAAAGGCAAAGGTCCCGAGTTTGAGTGTTGATCAGGCACAAAGATTTAATCTGCCAGGAAATTTCATACCGATATTAGTTTCTTGGCATTTTATTATAACAAATCGTGACCAAAACGACGCATTTTCGAGAGATCCTCAATTCGCTGATGTTATGAAACAATTTATATTCGTATCACGTACTCCGTGAGAAAGGAAACCCACAAAATACGGTGTTTAGCGCCACACAGTACGGCGGCTCCTATGTTCTGCTATTAACGGAGAACGGTGTCGCATCTCATTGGTTACGTTACTCTCCACGAGACAAGAATCTAACAGGCCAGGTTCTTTATTTCACGCACTGTAAGTCTAGTGCTAGCAGCCGTCTCCGGGGGGAGCGAGAACTATTGCAGACGAGTTGCATAATTCTTCACTGCGCGTTCAAATACATGCAGGCTCTCGATAGCACACGACAAAACGACCTTTAGTGGGTACCTTCTCAATTCCGTACCGATTTCCCGTGGACCATGCAAAGAGCCGACCATTTGTGAAGTGTGGTGGACAAGCCGACTACTCTGACGTCACACCTTTGTTGCGGGACCCGTATTTCAAGTGGGCCCCGCTCCTTGCGCACGTGCTTCAGCGGGCTAGACGGTCGTTACCCTACAAGCACAATAAAGTTTGAGTTATAAAACGATGTTACACATACATAAACAAACGAAAAAAGTTGCCGTTGCTTTTTACCTAGTGTTATTAGGCTACTTGTATTGCAATGACTTAATCATTTCATAAATCGACAATTTTCGCCATATTTCAGCCGAGGTTCCATATGAATTGCCAATCATGAATAAACAACGAAAGGGCGTGCCTGAAGCTGTAAGAGTTTTCAATATCATGTACGTTTGTGTGTGTGTAGGTGTGTGTATGTGTTCGATGTAGAGGGAGAAAGAGAAAGGTAGTGGAACAGAACAGATGTGGCGCCATTTCAAAGCCATCCATCAACGGCCGCAGGTTGCTGTGACGGCCGTCTGCAGTAAAGCGTTGTGCTCGTCCATCGCGATTAATCACTACTGCGGGTCACACATCAAATGACAGGGAGACCCGGGAAATTTTCAGAAAACCGTTCCCAGGCGAGAGAATGCCATTTGAGCAGACCTGCGTTCTGAATTAAGCACCAATATATTACCCTGTACTTCCTGTTCGATTTTGTGTATTTCGAGCTGCGTTGGACAAAGCACAGGAAGATACATAACAGCTGTTGAATGTCTGCACAATAGCCTTCGACTCAAACCCAGCCGATAGAAATGTATATTGAAGCAGTAATAGTGTTCTGCCTGTGTCCGTAGCCATTTACTGAACACGGCCATTTTGCCACCAAGTATGTGAAAAAGGAATCTCGGCGAGAGCAATGCTACCACATAAAGATTAATTCGATGATTCGATGAAGCACCAGTACTTGTAGCGTTGTGACTGTGAGAAAATTCTATGATGCAGTCTTTGTTCTTGAACAGCACCAATACTGCAATTTTGATGTGTCCGGAAACAAAGTCTAAAGGGCGCAGAAGTCATAGTCAGTGGACGCTTGCAGAGAACATGCGACGGAGCAGATGTGTTTATCTGGAGGGCGAGCGAAGCTAGTTAGATTACAACAAGGGGCACGGTACATTTGATTCACTGCGTAGAGAGAGACTGACAGTGGCATCTGCATCTCTATATACAGGGGCAGTCTACAGTCCACTCTCATGTGATCAACCGAGTCTATAAGTCGTCACTTTCAAAATAGATCTCTCCGTTTCACTCTCAAATAGCACGTGGCAAAACCGAAAATCAAAAGCTTTCCATACGCCTTCTGATTCTTTCACTTTATCGTGGTGGTTATTCTCCTCAAGGTAAGTGGCAGGAAGCAAAATAATTAGGAGTTTTGGGAATTTGTATCAGTTTTTAATTTTAATTTTTTATGTTTATAAGGAAGAAAAGTGAACAAGGAAATTTTTGGAAATTTGTCGTAAGGTCTATGGGACCAAACTACTGAGGTCATCGGTCCCTAACAAAACAAGGCTTCGCGTGACTTGGCACCAGAAACAGGGAGGGATCAAAGACCACAGTGGTATCAACACCCTGTCAATTAAAAATCATTCAAATGGTTCTAGGCACTATGGGACTTAACGTCTGAGGTCATCAGTCCCCTAGACTTAGAACTATTTAGAAGCGCCTAGAACCGCTAGGCCACAGCGGCCACCTGTCGATTAAAAACAAGGAACATGTGATTCTTGAGTTTCTCCCGGCGTATTTGATAATCAAAATATCCACGGGTTTACTGCCGGTCTACAGTGTCCAACGGGCACAATATTTCGGCTATCATACATGTCGCCATCATCAGGTGAACTGTCAGTTCACCTGATGATGGCGACATGTATGATCGCCGAAATATTGTGCCCGTTGGACACTGTAGACCGGCAGTACACCCGTTGATATTTTAATTAACAAGGAACATATTTGCAAAAAGCGCTGGATAACGTGGGAACCGCAGCCACTTCCAATGCGCGGTCTCAGGGTATTGGGGAAAGTTACGTGGGTCAGTGTCGTTCCCTCCTCCAACAACGTAGTGACCCAGGGGCCAGACGATGGTAACCGTTTTCGTCTGAGAACAAAAGGATACTTTCGGGCGAATAAGAAATTCGTCCGAAAATGAGGATACAGCCACTCACCAAAGAAAAGCCATTGTCGACGAATCCAGAGCCAATGACTCCGTCCACAAGAGAGCAGCCTGTGAAGTAGTGGTATCAGTGTGATGACATTCCTCACAGTGATCAGCCGAGCGAAAGCCTACGCGAAAAAGACCGTCGTCAGTCGGTATCAAACGATGAATGGCTCTACATTATGACGAAGCTATCCCCTTTGCTAATACAGGAAGACCAAGATGAGACCGGAGAGTTTTTCAGGATGTTGACGGGGAAGCTATTTCAACAGGGGAGAGGAAAGGAAGTTTGGTCCCGTAGTGAGGCACGTCTTTGAAAGGATATCATCATTTTGAGAATTATAAAATATTCGTGGATATGTCGCAGTTTAGGGTTAATCCTCCAAAATAGACGGGAGGAGACAGACTAGCCGCTTGCAGACAGGAAAATAAAGGAGGCGCAATGGAATACGGCGCCTGTGAACATGTTAAGGCACTCCGTCGTACAAATAAGATGGACGAGCCCACTTGAATATCGGAAAGACCTAATGCTCCGAGCTTGCGCGGCTTGGCCACCACTTCATAGTGAACTCGAAAGATGTTTCGTCGCGATAAGAATCGACTGGATAGCTGTTTGAGTCTGTGGGACATCATCGCAGGAAGCTGGAATGTCTGTGCAGGGTAACGCACTTTACTGAAAATCTAGGTTATAGGATCTGCACTTGTGAAGGAGACTAAAGGAACGGCGTTCGTGCTCAACAATCGCTCATTGAAAACGAACCGTAACCTCTCACCAGATAAGCGCCACCATTTTAGTCGGGTTGCTATCTACTATCACTTTTCAACTCTTACGGCGATCGACCACCGGCGCCCAAGGAATTACCAGCTGGTTAAAGCCCCACAAAGACAGGAATGTTCATTTTGCGATCATTAATGTGGGCACCAGGAAGGCAACAAAAGGAATCCATGGTATACTTGAGCCCGGAAATGTCTTCGATATAAAGGTGAACCGAGACTTTTGGAAGTTCCTAAGGAACGAAATTGCTGAAGTCACCGGTTCCTAGGCTTATACAGTACTTAATCTAGCTTAAATTAACTTACACTAAGGACGGCACACACACACACACACACACACACACACACACACACACACACCCGTACCGGAGGGGTACTCTAACCTCCGACAGGGAAAACCTCGCGAACTGTGGAAAGGCACCCCTGACCGCGGGGCTACCCCGCGCGGCGACCGAGAATCTGTTCTAGCGTGATCACAAGCGCCGGAACGAAGAGGTGGAACGAAATAGCAGAGACGGCGGTGAGGAATCATCGGCCAATGGTGCGCGGAATTGGACCGCGCCGCGCCAAGAGCGACACCTAGAGGACGTGAATATAAACGCCGCTCCTGCCAGCCTCGGCCGCTCAGATCGGCCAGAGTCTGCTGATTTGTGCTACGCTGTCAAACTGTCGTTGTGGTACCGCGCGCCGCGGAATTTGAATCCGCGCCAGACGTCATAGACGTCGAAGACCCATAGAGGTCTCTGCACCATTAGGCTGTGGCGGCGCGCGCCTCCTAACCCGATTTTAATGTGAGGGCGCCATAGTGGAACACGTGGTTCCAGCGGCCAATAGCGGCGCCCCTGATAGCGTACTGAAGCGCCTGCCTCGCGCTCAGCCAGCCAGTCTAATCTCGTGTACGTCGGTTAACACCTCGCTTCGCGCTAGACAGCGCTTACTTTCTTGTTCTGTGTACGAGTGGACGTGTTTGTTTCCTTGTGGCTCCGTTGTTCGATCTTGTTGTATTCGTTCTGTCCTTCACTGGTCGTGTCCGTCCTCTCCCGTGGGTTTTTTGTTCGCGGGCCTCTCCGCGGGTCCCGCCGCGCTTTCCGTCATTGCTACCCCGCGACCGTCCTGGTCGCAGTTACAACAGTCGTGATCCGTGTTAAGTGTTTCCTTAGGCTCTATGTATAGCAAGAACTGTTCTGTTTTCATGTCGCCTCTCGCTAGCGACATTTGCTGTAGTAAAGTGAAGTATTGTCAATTTGCTTTTCTAGAAATAAAACTACTAATGTTATTTGTTTGAAATTGTAATATAGCATTCCGGGAACGCTGCATCCCGTAGGCACCCTATTAGCTACGAGTGGGAAAGACCCCACAGAATGGTTGACATCTTACATTCCAGTAAAATAGAATTGAAAATATCTGACACTCAGCCACCGGCGTTAGCAAGGGATGCAATGGTGTTGCCTTTCCTGCGAGCCCGCTTGCGGATAAGATGGTATAGTGAAGTCACTTCATCTTGTAAAATGGAAAATGGTTGAGATTATATCCGGAGTCCTTTTATCAGAAATTGTTTTGACTGAAGGAATTTTGCTTCAGTTCAACATCAATTTTAAAATTGTATACTTGTGGTAAGATCTCATGGGACCAAACTGCTCAAGTCATCGGTTCCTAAGCTTACACGCTACTTAATTTATCTTAAACTAACTTACGTTATGGACAACATGCACGCCCACGCCCGAGGGAGGACTCGAACCTCCGACGGGAGGAGCCGCGCGGACCATGACAAGACGCCCCAGACCGCGCTGCTATGCCGCTCGGCAATTCGCCATACATCCGTAATCCGTAGAGGAGCTGGCCTAGGGCTATCTTAAAGTTGACGTAATACGGAGTAATAAAATTCTTGGGTCCGCCGGACGTCTGCCGATCTTACGGTACCAAAAGGCATGACAGCTTTACAAATTTGTGGCTTGGCATGAGGTGTCCACCATTCCACAATATATGAGTACCCTTCTATAGCACGAGAGCAACGAGCCCGTGCTCCCTGGATGACAACACCTTCTCGTAGATAAGTTATTTTGAGCACCGAGAGAAGATACAATTTTACCGGCTGCTGCTCATAATTAAACGTGCCAGCTGGAACACAATGATCAGCAAAACAGGCGATTATCACTCCAACGTCCAAAAGCTACCAGCACAAGGAGTCAGAAACGAGAAAGCGATCAAGTTGACCACTAGAGGTGGCAGTAAAATAAATGTATTGGACAAGTGTAAGATACTGACAAACCGACGCATCACGTAGGAGCAAGGAGCATACTATTTCAACGAGTTCTTTACTGAAACTAATATTAGGAGACTGAGCCACCGGCCGGAGAACACAATTAAAATCGCCGTCCATGATTTCCGCTTTGTAGAGAACGACAAGAGACAGAAGGGTCATAGATAAGAAGTAAAGAGAGATCAAGAAACGTGCATCCTACACCAATACCATCATCAAGAACTTCAAAATCTCGTAACGGAATTCCTTTCCTATAAAACAAGGAAGTGCCCTGCCACAACAAAAAAGGTCGAGAAACCAAGAATTGAAAACTAATCACATAATACTTCCACTAAAATAAATTACGTCTGCTTCAAAGCCAATATAAACTGTAGTAAAGTGTCAAACTGGAGCTCAGAATCAATGCTGTTAATATTTAAAGTGAGGAATGTATATGTTTGCATGGACAATTGAACTGAACAAAAGCTACAAAATTACAAACTATCATCGAATGGTGCTATATACCATTCTCCATGGCAGAATCAATGGACGAAACGAAGAGATAAGAAGTTTGAAGTTCTCCCCCATCTTCCAACTCCTTTTTCTACTCTCAGGCTGGATACGACGTTTACTGTGGCTCCACGAATTGCCGCTACCTCTTCCGTTGTGTGGGTGGTTCATTCAAAAAACCCATTGCAGACTGAGAGGGAGACACCTCCGCATTACACTCGTCGATAGACAGAGTCTCGCTTATGGAGATTTCTATGGTAACGACAGGATTCTTCTGCCCTTGGGAATTAATCAAGTTATGATCATCAAAAAGGCGCAGAAGTTGGATGGGAAGCTGCGAAAACTGGAGAGGTATCCGACAGAGCCGCAGGAGGCAAGTGGTTTTCTGAAACAGAATCATTAACAGGCAGCGCCGACAAGGCCGCCTGAATGACGGGAGAATCGCCAGATGACTTATCAGTAACCAGCTGATCAGATACAGAAACATCCATAGCTTCCTCGTCCAGAAACTCGGTCAGAGGGCTCTTTAGTGGAGGGTATCCGAAGGGAGAGCCAAAGGATAAAGCTCCTCAGCTGCATCATCGTTATTGAGTAGTCGGCGTAGGCACCACGGGAGTGACGTCATTAATATCTCTATGCGTGGACACCGTGGGAAACTCACGAGCATTATCTCTCAAAGATCCACATCGATCCTCGTCTACAGAATTCTGTGAGAGACGATCCGCTTTTCGTAAGTTGGTTTTAATAACACCACACAAGACGCGGGCGATTGGTACTAAGGAAATAATAATGAGCGTATGGCATTGGTGGCCGGGAGACCCCTCGCGGGGCGATTCGGCCGTCACTCCACAAGTTCTTTAACGCCACTATGGTGACTTGCGAGGGAATGAGGATGAAATGATGATGAAAAACACACAACACCCAGTCATCTCGAGGCACAGAAAATCCCTAACCCCGCCGGGAATCGAACCCGGGACCCCGTGCGCGGCAAGCGAGAACGCTACCGCAAGACCACGAGCAGCGAACGGTACTGAGGTGACCGCTCTGATTACCAACAGCTCATAAGCCACACAGTGCCAAACGACACCTCGTTTGGTGTAAGGAGCGTAAACATTGGACGATTGAACAGTGGGAAAACGTTGTGTGGAGTGACGAATCACGGCACACAATGTGGCGATCAGATTGCAGGGTGTGGGTATGGCGAATGGCCGGTGAACGTCATCTGCCAGCGTGTGTAGTGCCAACAGTAAAATTCGGAGGCTATGGTGCTACGGGGTGGTCGTGTGGAATTAACATGGATTCCGGAAACAGCGATCGTGTGAGACCCAACTCGCTTTATTTGTTCATGAGACCCAGAAAATATTAGATACAGGCTCCCAAGTAGATGCTATTTTCCTTGACTTCCGGAAGGCGTTCGATACAGTTCCGCACTGTCGCGTGATAAAGTAAGAGCCTACGGAATATCAGACCAGCTGTGTGGCTGGATTGAAGAGTTTTTAGCAAACAGAACACAGCATGTTGTTATCAATGGAGAGACGTCTACAGACGTTAAAGTAACCTCTGGCGTGCCACAGGGGAGTTTTATGGGACCATTGCTTTTCACAATATATGTAAATGACCTAGTAGTTCCATGCGGCGTTTCGCGGATGATGCTGTAGTATACAGCGAAGTTGCAGCATTAGAAAATTGCAGCGAAATGCAGGAAGATCTGCAGCGGATAGGCACTTAGTGCAGGGAGTGGCAACTGAGCCTTAACATAGACAAATGTAATGTATTGCGAATACATAGAAAGAAGGATCCTTTATTGTATGATTGTATGATAGCGGAACAAACACTGGTAGCAGTTACTTCTGTAAAATATCTGGGAGTATGCGTGCGGAACGATTTGAAGTGGAATGATCATATAAAATTAATTGTTGGTAAGGCGGGTACCAGGTTGAGATTCATTGGGAGAGTCCTTAGAAAATGTAGTCCATCAACAAAGGAGGTGGCTTACAAAACACTCGTTCGACCTATACTTGACTATTGCTCATCAGTGTGGGATCCGTACCAGATCGGGTTGACAGAGGAGATAGAGAAGATCCAAAGAAGAGCGGCGCGTTTCTTCACAGGGTTATTTGGTAACGGTGATAGCGTTACGGAGATGTTTAGCAAACTCAAGTGGCAGACTCTGCAAGAGACGCGCTCTGCATCGCGGCGTAGCTTGCTGTCCAGGTTTCGAGAGGGTGCGTTTCTGGATGAGGTACCGAATATATTGCTTCCCCCTACTTATACCTCCCGAGGAGATCACGAATGTAAAATTAGAGAGATTCGAGCGCGCACGGAGGCTTTCAGACAGTCGTTCTTCCCGCGAAGCATACGCGACTGGAACAGAAAAGGGAGGTAATGACAGTGGCACGTAAAGTGCCCTCCGCCACACACCGTTGGGTGGCTTGCGGAGTATAAATGTAGATGGAGATGTAGATGTACTTTTGATCACATAGTGTACGTTGATAAATACGAACACTTTGACTAAATAGCCTTTGATAAAATAGCCTAATAGTCATTTTAATGTGACTACCACTTATGTTCAACGTCAACATGTAGAAACAACTCAAAGACGGCTGGTGGCAGCATTAGCAGCGGTGGGTATATAAAGCATGTTGTGAGACCAGGGAAACAGTGCAGTCATTGTCATGCGGAAACGGAGGTGGTTTTTATGATGTTCAGAAGGGCATAATCATTGGCTTTCGGGCCACAGGTGCAACCATTTCCGAAATGGCTAAGTTTCTAAACTGTTGGGGTCATGCCATGGATAAAGTATATCGTGCGTGGCAAAAACACGCAATACAAAACCTACGCCGAGGCAACTTTGATGCACTATGGGCCATAGATGACAAGGTGAACTGTGGCTGCAGAGATGCATGCGGTCAAAGAGCCGAGCAATAGTTGAGCAACTGACCACCTAGATGAACCAATTTGCTACCAACAGTGGGTCCTCAATGACCGTTCAACTAATGTTGCTGCTTAGGGGCCTCCGAAATAGGCGCATGCTTCATGCACCAGTGCTGACTGCCGTTCATCGTTGACGAAGGCTGGAATTAGCACGCCAGTATCGCAAATGCAACCCGCTAAGCGACGACAGGTGGCCTTTTCTGATGAATCACGTTTATGCTCCATCTGATAGATGGCGGCTGGCACACATGGCCCTGCGACAATCGCTGTAAGGGTACAGGCTGCAAGAAGGAACATTATGGTCTGGAGAACATTTCCGTGGTATTCACTGTGTACTCTCGTCACTCTTGGAGCCGCAGTGGATCACCACCAGTATGTATCTGTACTTTGGGACCATGTCCACATCTACATATAGTTTGGTTTTTCTTCATCTAATAGACATGCCATTGGCCACGCAGAAGAGCCAAGGTACTACCAACAGTGGTTCCTTAGAAGGCACCTATTCCATGCACCCACGGTGACAGCGAAGAAGGCTGGAATTTGCACGCCGAATCCGCTCTGGACGTTCACTGAGTGGCGACAGGTGGCCTTTATTGATGTATGACGTTTATGCTCCATTACATCAATCCTTGGAAGGGTGCCGGCAGGAGAAGAGAACATTATGGTCTGGGCAACTAGGACTTACGCCACAGCCATCTAACAACAATCCAGTACTTGATCAATGCACAAAAACGCACCACAGAAGAACAGAAATTTAGTGCATAGAAGACAAAGCAAACAAAGTGGTTCCACTGTGGACGTTGTATGCTACTACAGAGAAAGAAGACATTTTCGATAACTACTTCGCTGCCAGACATCAACCAGCACGACAGTTTTATTTTCGCCAGTCAACTGCAGATGATTACATACCCGTGGGACAAAGCCCATCACTGTGCCCGTAGGAGGTCGCTCTCAACACGCCAAGCCGTTCACTGTTGCCATACAGATGTACCAATAGCTAGCCTAGCTGCCAACTTCAGAAAAACGAAGCGTGCGTACCATTTGTGGAGGGGAGGCCGCCACAGAATGTAAAACAGCCAAATACATCCCAGTAATCTACAGGCCGTCAGCCAATACCAAAGTAACCCCTTATGACGCCACGCACGAAAGTATATGAATGATCTCAACTGCATTATGTTGAAAAATGTGAACGGATGTTGACAATACTACAGTATCATTATATAAAATACACGTAAGCTTCACTTGAATTTTTCACAAATTGTCGTCATATTCAAAAGTATTCGATTATTTATCAAAGATATGTAAACATATTGACAATACCAATACAACTTAGATTAGTGATCTAATTTATAGTTCAGGCACCACTTATGAACGTCTGTCATTCGGTATCTATACCACAATGTAAACACAATGGACCTTAAATAAAATATCTGTATCTCTATAAAAAACACACAAATCTCGCCAGTTGACACAACGTTAATTCAACATCTAAATGTCTGCAAAAGTACGTCTACAACCCAAAAATCTGACATTTATGTCAAATGTCAAAATGCCAAAATGCTGTTGCCCCCCCCCCCCCCCCCACACACACACGTTAGAATTGTAGCAAGGCAAAGTATGTGGTAATTTGTTACAATTTTGCTATATAATGGACAATTTATTACATATCTGCTCTAACATGCAGATGTATGGGACAATTTGTTAAATTTTACTGAAATGTTAAGACGATCTTCCAAGACAGCAGGAAGAGAAACATCGCTTGTAAGTTTTTAATTTGTTTATTGCAGATTAATTTCAGGTACTGGGTAGCTATAATCGGTGCAGCTACATCCTAGTATTGATGACTCATCATAATTAAAATCACACATTGTACCACAGTAATCTTGCAGATAATGAATAGTTAAACTGTCAGTATGGTACCATGTGTGATTTCATATGAGTCATCACGATATGGATATAACTGCGCTGAAGATAGCTATACAGTAGCTGAAATCTACATTACGTAGATTAAAAATTTAGATTGATGCTGGCCTTCCTCCTCTCTTGGATTTTGTTAATTTAGTAGTGAAGCACACTGTTCGTGATGGAAACAAACCTAAAGAAGACAATTTGTTACAATTTATGCATTAAGTAATTTATTACATTTTTGTTGTAATGTGCCAGTGCATGAGGCAATTTGTTACAATTTAGGTGTAATGTAGCGATACGCGGGGTGGAATGCCACCTAATCTCCACAGCAAAACAGCAGAAGATGAGAAACATTTATACTGCAAGATAAAGATCATGCCCTAACATGGGGGTGGTATAACGTTTGAAGGTGGGTAACTGAAAGCATAGTGAGCCACATTTCTGACCTATTCAAGTGCGAGTACTCTGTTTCATTGGTGATGTAGTTTGCATTCTGTGAGACAGGATTTAGCGTCATCAGCAGAACATGACAAACTTTTTGAACTGCAAGATGAAGCTGATATGTGGGAGTAACATTGTTTACTTTGATACAGAGAAAAAATTTTCTCATCAATAAGTACATTTTTTGCTATGCATTAGGCGACTGCTACGGTCGCAGGTTCGAATCCTGCCTCGGGCATGGATGTGTGTGATGTCCTTAGGTTAGTTAGGTTTAAGTAGTTCTAAGTTCTAGGGGACTGATGACCACAGATGTTAAGTCCCATAGTGCTCAGAGCCATTTTTTGCTATGCATTAGGGAAGTAGTAGTGTCTATGTCTGTTTTGTAGTGTTATAGAATAAATATTTATGTATTCTGATAAATTCAATGCATGGTGCGAACATTCAACTAAGCTTTCAACTAATCTATAATTTATTTCATTAGTACCAATAACTGAACCATGTGCAATTCGACAGACAAACTGGATGCAGGTATATTTAATCTGAGGGTCCACTGTGCCTTGGAGACAGTGGTACAAAACCTGAACTTTCATCATCGTTATTGTCCCATAACCTGCAAGTTTTATAAGTGGTGCATATTACAATAGCGCTTCAGATAGTTGAAAACGGATGAGAACATAACCTGGACACTCAAGTGGAATTTGTAAATTATGAGACGGCCTTCGATAGAGTCAACTGGTTTGTGACGTGTAATACAATGATCATATGAGGTTACCCTAAACATTTAATACAGGTGATACAAACTTCATACTTAAATGACGAAATTTTAATCAATACAGGTAAAGAGAGAATGAAACCAGTAGCAATTGAGGGTGCAGTCTCTCACTCACTTTGGGTGGTCCATTGGTAGTGAACAAACTCACGAAATAAGCATCAAAAGAAAAAACTACGAAGAACGAAACTCGTCTAGATTGAAGGGGGAAACCAGATGACACTCCGGTTGACTCAAATGGTTCAAATGGCTCTGAGCACTATGGGACTCAACTTCTAAGGTCATTAGTCCCCTAGAACTTAGAACCAGTTAAACCTAACTAACCTAAGGACATCACAAACATCCATGCCCGAGGCAGGATTCGAACCTGCGACCGTAGCGGTCTTGCGGTTCCAGACTGCAGCGCCTTTAACCGCACGGCCACTTCGGCCGGCACACTCCGGTTGGCCCGCTAGATGGCGCTACCATAGGTCAAACGGATATCAACTGCGTTTTTTTAAATACAAACTCCCATTTTTTATTACGTATTCGTGTAGTACGTAAAGAAATATGAATGTTTTAGTTCGACCACTTTTTTCGCTTTGTGATAGATGGCTCTGTAATGGTCACAAACATTTAAGCACGTTGTATCACGTAACATTCCGCCAGTGCGGACGGTATTTGCTTCGTGATATATTACCCGTGTTAAAATGGACCGTTTACCAATTGTGGAAAAGGTCGATATCGTGTTGATGTATAACTATTGTGATCAAAATGCTCAACGGGCGTGTGCTATGTATGCTGCTCAGTATCCTGGACGACATCATCCAAGTGTCCGGACCGTTCGCCGAATAGTTGCGTTATTTAAGGAAACAGGAAGTGTTCAGCCACGTGTGAAACGTCAACCACGACCTGCAACAAATGATGATGCCCAAGTAGGTGTTTTAGCTGCTGTTGCGGATAATCCGCACATCAGTAACAGACTAATTGCGCGAGAATCGGGAATCTCAAAAACTTCGTTGTTGAGAATGCTACATCAACATCGATTGCACCCGTACCATATTTCTATGCACCAGGAATTGCATGGCGACGACTTTGAATGTCGTGTACAGTTCTGCCACTGGCCACAAGAGAAATAACGGGACGATGACAGGTTTTTTGCAGGCGTTCTATTTAGCGACGAAGCGTCATTCACCAACAGCAACCGGCATAATATACATTACTGAGCAACGGAAAATCCACGATGGCTGCGACAAGAGGAACATCAGCTACCTTGGCTGGTTAATGTATGGTGCGATATTATGGGAGAAAGGATCGTTGGCCCCTATTTTATCGATGGCAATCTAAATGGTGCAATGTTTGCTGATTTCCTACGTAATGTTCTACCGATGTTACTACAAGATGTTTCACTGCATGACAGAATGGCGATGTACTTCCAACATGATGGATGTCCGGCACGTAGCTCACGTGCGGTTGAAGCGGTAAAGAATAGCATATTTCATGACAGGTGTATTGGTCGTCGAAGCACCATACCATGGTCCGCATGTTCACCGGATCTGACGTCCCCGGATTTCTTTCTGCGGGAAAGTTGAAGGATATTTGCTGTCGTGATCCATCGACAACGCCTGACAACATGCGTCAGCGCATTGTCAATGCATGTGCGAACATTACGGAAAACGAACTACTCGCTGTTGAGAGGAATGTCGTTACACGTATTGCCAAATGCATTGAGGTTGACGGACATTTTGAGCATTTACCGCATTAATGTGGTATTTACAGGTAATCACGCTGTAACAGCACGCGTTCTCAGAAATGATGAGTTCACTAAGGTACATGTATCACATGGGAACAACAGAAATAAAATGTTCAAACGTACCTACGTTCTGTATTTTAATTTAAAAAACCTACCTGTTACCAACTGTTCGTCTAAAATTGTGAGCCATATGTTTGTGACTATTACAGTGCCATCTATCACAAAGCGAAAAAAGTGGTCCAACTAAAACATTCGTATTTCTTTATATACTACCCGAATATATAATAAAAAATGGGGGCTCCTATTTAAAAAAACGCAGTTGATATCTGTTTGAGCTATGGCAGCGCGATCTAGCGGGCCAACTATAGCGCCATCTGGTTTCCCTCTTCAAACTATACAAGTTTTGTTCTTTGTAGTTTTTTCGTTTGCTGTTTATTTAGTGAGATATTTGGCCCGGTCACGACCAATGGACCATCCTGTATATGTACAGGATATATAACATTCCGCCAGTGCGGTCGGTATTTGCTTCGTGATATATTACCCGTGTTAAAATCGTATATATATATATATATATATATATATATATATATATATATATATATATATATGTGTGTGTGTGTGTCCAGTTCTCTGCTGTAGCTGTATTTGTTCACATAGCTTATAAATGCGCACAATTTACAGTGGATACAAGAAGCTGACCCATGAATAAAATCTATGACCAAATAGTTTAACAAAAGACAGAAGGTGATAATGTAATTTACATTTTGCTCTACCTCACTTGCGCTCAATAGGTAAACTCTATGCCGCGCGGGATTAGCCGAGGTGACAGTGAATGTGCTAAATTGTGTTACTGCTAAAGACTCATTTTTTGAATGCTGTAATTTATGACTGCAATTATCCGTCACCTTATTTATGTCATTTCATTGTAGCCATTTTTGTTACTGTTTTTGGTGAATAAAAAAAAGCGGTTAAAAAAAAAAGCGGTCTAAGGCGCTGCAGTCATGGACCGTGCGGCTGATCCCGGCGGAGGTTCGAGTCCTCCCTCGGGCATGGGTGTGTGTGTTTGTCCTTAGAATAATTTATCTTAAGTAGTGTGTAAGCTTAGGGACTGATGACCTTAGCAGTTAAGTCCCATAAGATTTCACACACATTTGAACATTTTTTTTGTTGGTAAACTCTATAACTTTAAACGATCAGAAGATAAAGTTATGGCTTTTAAAGGAAAATATCCAGTCTCTTTAAAATAATGGTAAACGGAAAATCAGTTATACAGGTATCTCATTTTCAGCTATTGGGATGTGATGTAACATGTGAATATGATCACGACATTTCCACTAGGTTAAATGTTATGTGGCTCAGTACATAGAACTTTAGCTAATAAAAGCAGGAATGACACAAAGAACAAAATTGTACAAAGTAATGGCAACACCTGTGCTCGCATAAGGAAATGAGACCTAGACAATAAATAGGAAAGACCAAAGAACAATACAATCAGCTGAAATGCAATTTCTGAGGAAGGTTAAGGGATGTAGGCCTATTCTCAGAGTTCAATAAGGAATTTAGAAACAAGAAAATATTAAATATATTTTCCATGAATGAAAGTGTAAGAAATGGGATGACGAAATAATATCTGAAGAATGGGACACAAACACATGTGACAGACTATATATCTGTAAGAAAGGGACATACAGTAAGACCAAGGAAAAGGTGATTTTGTGAAGATGGAACAGGGTGTAGGCCTACTCTTTGAAGTGAAGAAGGACAACATTATGGTCTTGTTAATTCAAAATCAGTCCTAACAAATCATCTCAAAGCTTACAATAACACAGTCCTGGACGTAAGTAAACACCTCTGAATTCTCTACCTTCATTGACGAAACAGAAATTTTGCACAATCTTAACTATAACCCAGAATTTACATTAAATGAATAAACAACGCTTAAACACAAGTTTATTCTAGTAAACAATGAGTTTATTAAACACTAAGTGATTTACCCATTTCTAGTCCTTCCAAGTTTCCATTGTCTTCAATAATATATAAATTTTTTAACGATGTTATTTCCATGTTTTACGTAATTTTATCCTATCTCAGTGCCTCATTTGTTTCATTAGCCCTACTACATCCGAATCATAGCGTTGCTGTTCACTACATGTAGGCTTCATTTATTTACTCGATTTCTTTAGCCCTATTTTATACCCCCCTTACTTCCCTCTTATTTTTTTTACTTTTGGTGCTGTGCGTATGTACCACTCTTAGTATAGTTATATTACGTTTCTCGGTGTGAAATATCATTGGAATCCTGACTACGCTATTTATGCTTACACTTCATTTTATATTGTATGGACGTGCCTACAAATGATTACTGATTGTATCAGCAGTCATCATTTTTTGCCGTTCTTCACTAGTCGTCAGCCGCGCAGGATTAGCCGAGCGGTCTAAGGCGCTGCAGTCATGGACTGTGCGGCTGGTCCCGGCGGAGGTTCGAGTCCTCCCTCGGGCATGGGTGTGTGTTTGTCCTTAGGATAATTTGGGTTAAGTCGTGTGTAAGCTTAGGGACTGATGACCTTAGCAGTCAAGTCCCATAAGATTTGACACACACACACTAGTCGTCATTTAATTGCTTACCTATATTATACGCTTTTTGTCTGTTATCCATATCCGATACCCTTTTTATTTTTTCATTCTTTCGTTAGCCGCTGGTGCTGCCACATTTAGCTGGCTTGCTGACTGGCTGCAGTAGTGCAGTAGTCAGCTCCTCATCGGCTGTCAAGATGGGCCCCCCGGCTGCTGTCCCTACGCGTGATTGTGGTTCTTTATATATTATAGATTTATATTTTTATTTGAATCCCTCACTCTATGTTAGCGTCCATTAATCGCATGCATTGTTTGGCGTCGGTGTGATGCCTCGTGACTTAGTGGCCAGCTTGCCACACGTGAATTATTTTCTAATTACGTCAGTAATACTACTTTTCACTGTTATACCTTTTACAGATAATTTTAAAACTAGGGCAACCACAACTAAAACAGTTATATTATACATGACTGCATGACACTTCATACAGTAATCAGCTTTTTTTAAAGTACAGGCGTTAAAACTATTAAAATGAAACTGAATGAAATGTCTAGTTGTCCGCTGTAGCTGTATTTATTCAGATAGGCTATAAACGCACACAACCAATTTCACAACTTTTAGTTCCATCTTCTGGTGCAGATATAAATGCTATGTCATATGTTACAAAATGCCACAGCACAGGAACTGGCGTACCTCATGAAGTGTCAAGCAATCATACTTATCCCCTTTTTTTAGAATTGTAACACCTTAGTTTTTCTAAGCTAGTTCTTCCTGCTCTTGTTCTCAGTTGTTGTCACCTGTTGATGGAGCTTTAGGCTTCTGAAAAATAATTACTTACAACAGAAGTGGATTTCTATTCCGTTAATAATCGCTTGATTCCGATTCTGATAGGATCGATATTGTTTTCTATACACATAAATGATTTGGCGGATAGGATGGGCAGCAGTCTGCGATTGTTTGCTGATGATGCTATGGTGTACGGGAAGTTGTCGTTGAGTGTTGTCGGAGGATAGAAGATGGCTTAGACAAAATTTCTAGTTGGTGTCATGAATGGCAGATAGCTCCAAGTGTAGCTGTTACTATTTTCACTATTTCTTTTATTTTGTGAAAAAACAGTCTAGATCACATTTTTATTTGGCTGTTATTAGACGTTTAGACTACATATCTGTTTTTTTATGAACAATACAATCTACATCATGTTTTTATTTAGCTGTTTTTGAATGTTTTGGCGGAATTAGGCATGCTGAGATTTAAAACTAAATTCGGTAAGATTGTTGCTACTGCCAGCTCTAGTTGCTCTGCGTGTGAGTTGTTACGACGCAGACCAACTGGTGCCAATGGTAGTAACCGTCTGAAGATGACTTTATTGGCCAGAACTGTTAACAACAATTGAGAAAACGCTGGTTTAGACTGTTTCATTCATGAGTAATAACATCATCACCGTTAACTCTTCCAACACAGTGCCCTCTTTATGTAATTCTGTCGTTCTTGTTTCTAAGTATGCAAACAAATATTAAATATGAAATAATGATTATAGTGATATGATGTCAAAATCGAGTGAAGGGCTTGTTTCCGAGATAAATAGCTCCATAACTATATATATTTTTATATTGTCACTCCTACTTTCATGCATCGTACTTGTATGACTAAACAATGGCTCCTTCTATAACGATCTAAGGGTTGACGATATGTCGACCATTAACTTTTCCTCGGAATTGTTGTTCACAGAGTGCTGAACGCATGTAATTTAGGGTTGCTTACATTTTGGATTCATGGGCAGTCCATTAATATTAGTAAATATTAGTAATCGACTAATTTCGATTTTTTTGTTTCATTTGCCTATCCTTATGGAGTGTAAATTCAAAAATGGTTCAAATGGCTCTGAGCACTATGGGACTCAACTGCTGTGGTCATAAGTCCCCTAGAACTTAGAACTACTTAAACCTAACTAACCTAAGGACAGCACACAACACCCAGCCATCACGAGGCAGAGAAAATCCCTGACCCCGCCGGGAATCGAACCCGGGAATCCGGGCGTGGGAAGCGAGAACGCTACCGCACGACCACGAGATGCGGGCAGAGTGTAAATTAAATCGCAAACAACAGACATTATCCGTAATAATGAAACTACAAATCCTCTTACTTTAGTGACTGTAACACGAGAAGCTGATATGCTACAGCTAGTAATTTGACTATTGCAGGAAGTATAACGGTATGTAACAGTGCTGTGGAATGTTTTGATGTACGTATTTTCTTCATAGGTGTCTGCTAAAGGACAAGTGGTGGATGAGCTGCAGATAGCCTCAGATTTCTCATGAAACGAAATATTCATAATCAGAGCAGGTATGCGCAAGACCAGAGTGACAGGGAGACAGAGAGAGAGAAGGAGAAAATAGAGAGAGCGAGGGGGTGGCAGGGAGGGGAGAGGTACAGAGAGATGGAGGAAGGGGATAGGGAGGGGAGGAGTGAAATAGAAGGGAAAAAAGAAGAGCAATATGGCGATGAACGATCTGAGAGCTTCATACGAGTCATTTCCATGCGCATACAAGGAAAACCAATCAGCCGTAACGTATAAGGCCGTCCATTTATTAATTATGGTTCATTAATTAGCTACACACGCGAGGTACGACAGCAACAAGCCAGTTAGTTGAATAATTTAATCACCTGCTACTGGTGACTCGTTTCGCTAATGGTCGGTCTCTAAAGATGGATGAGTTCTGCTAAACGTACCGTCATGCACCGAAGGCATCCGTCATCATAATCATTAATGACATTGTTTTTTTTTTAATCTTAATGTGATGCAGCTGAGTCATATGCAGCTTGTATAACTAGCTCAACGCTCCGCTAGCCAGCTTTAATTTACTGGTGGCGGTTCTTCGCGTACCACTATGATATCGCGTTTTCCTATTCCCTTCCTGAATGATACCGAGGGAATACCACTTCTATCAGCCGCCGTATAAGCTCATAGGACTGTGTGTAAAGGACTTACAAACCGGTTGCAGATATTTTCATGTAATCTCATCTAGCTGCAATCTATATATGGATCGTGTAAGGTCTGCTTGACAAGCCATCTTGTATTAAGCATACGTATATGATGAGAGGTTGCTGCTAGGAATAGGCCATTTTCTTTGACAATAATCTATTTAGGCATTCGTCATGAAGACAAATCATGCGAAATATAAATGTCTATCTGGTATTTGTTCATATTTCTCCGAATACATATCCAGTGTTTTATCACATCCTCTAATAATAGGAAATATTTGTAAGCACTGTTACTACTCTTTGTTCTTTTGCTTTGTGACGTATTGTAAATCTAATACTACAACTTTTTTCTTTTATGTAGTATATTTTAATGATAAGTAGCGAAAAGTACAACAGTATTTCGCAAATAATGTTTAGCGCATGTCTAGTTTTCGCTCATTGTGTGACCATCTTCAGGACAACGCAGATGTGACAAGTAGACTAATATACTAGTTCAGGTATGTTGATGATACTTTTCTAGTTATTATAGGTTATGAAGAGAATGTTAAAAAAATTGTCATTCATTTCAACGACCTGCATACTTTATAGAATTCACATGTGAGATGGTCAAATATATGAGTTAACTTTTTAGATTAGAACAGTACTATTTAACACAAGAAAGCATACTTTAATTCCACAATCAATCGGTTATTAATAATTACACCTTCAGGTACACGGCATGAAACTAAGCTGAATACAATAAAACATATTGCTAATGTTAAAAACTACTAGCATAATTACGTTTCCAACACGTACAACAGCACACAGAACAACAAGCAGGAAGAAAATAGTTTCAATAAGTTGACGATAGCAATAATGTGTATGTTGTACAATATAGTAATACATTAGTGGCAGGGTAGTGTCAATATTTAGAAAACAAAAAGTAAATTTGAAGTTTCCTACTATGGGTAAATAGGGTGGAATTAAAAAAAATAGTACTGAAAAACGAAATCTTGTCCATAGGTTAGGCGTCTATAGAAATGAGTGTCCCGATTGGGATGTGGTACAAACTAGCAGACTTCTGGAAACAACATTCAGCGCAAATGCCACGTTAGATCGTAAAAATACGACGGAAATATCTAGTCACCAGCCAGTTCCTTGAGAATGGGCATAGTGCACCCGTTTCGTCGCCTCATATGAGAATGCTCCATCCATGCGAGAAGAAGTACTGTAGAAGTCTGAAATCTGTTGCCATCAAGTGTCAACTCGTAGGACAAGATCGAAGATCGAGTTATTATCACACTCCTATATCGCTTACGAGTAGAAAGTTTCTGGAGACAAATATAATGTATTGCCGATGTTATTACATGATGTAGTTGAAGGTTTATTAGTTTTAACACCAAACTTTGTGAACTGTAATGTATCTTTACGTGAAACTTATAAGAGAGGACATTTTAAAGTAGGAAGGTTTCTGGGCCTTATACCACAAGTCTTGTCTATTCCAATTCCTTCAACTCCGGTTAGTATATATCAAGGTTTTAATAAAAAAAATTAAAAATTCGTTAAGTTATGACGTACACTGAAGCCAGATGTGTTGTAATTGTAAACAGCGGTATCAATATGAGCTCAGTCTTTGACATCAATAGTCTCGATGGGACTATGTGTGGTTTTTATGTTTTACCTTACATTTACTGGTATGCATTTTATGACTGACTCACATTTAAAGCCTATACGACCGTACATTTAATAAAGCATGGTTGTTACCTTATTGTAATAGATTCTTTATATGTCCTTTAGCATTGAAGATAGCCACACACCGTCCGAAATCTGGATATGCAATATATATTATCTATGACTGATTGTGGTACCCTTTACTACTCGAAATAAATACAATCGCTGGTAAGCACTGCTTCTCCATGGAATCAAACCTGATATTTTATCGAATTAACATGGTTACTGCCACAAGTATAACAAACATTAACTGCTTTACCTTTTATTATAACCGCTTTGAACTTGTTCAAAGAGAAAAGCGAGATTGGTGGACGTTTAGACTCCCGCGAAAGTTCAAATTTATTTACACAGTACTTGACGATTGTCTCCAAATCGAAAATAAATATGGAAATAGGATTCTTAACAAAAACATACAGTTCCGACGGAACCATAGTTAAACCTTTAATGAACGGTAACGCACCTTATGGAAAGTGTTTGTTTTAGAAGATCATTCCGGGAACAGTACAACTATATCAATGCTGAAATACGAACATTCGAAACCAACAAGCGGCTTTCGAAACATAAAATTTAAAAACAAAATCATTCACTTGCAGTTTAACGAAATGACACAACAGAAGAGACTCTCTTATTCAGTATCGTGTATAGCGTCATCTTGCGTCCTCCAGTCGTGTACCGTGCATAAAGACGCCCATATGAGTATTGGGTCACATTTTGCGAAACAGTGTGCCATGTTGCTTCAAACTGATGCTGCATATGCTCAACAGAAATTTCTATTAGACTGGATTAGTTGCCATCCCACGAGTATTCAATGGGCGATGGGTTTGAATGACATTCTCACTCTAGGTGAAACCCAACGAAATCAGCCGCCTGTATTGGGATCTGCATCTTCTCTATCGATCCAGACTGGTAAGCGTTGCAGGCAGGCGAGCATCATTTAGGCCATAAAAGTACAATCATTGGTATTTCGTTCTGATTTGCATAAAAGTGGATTCGGTGAGCCAGCGGTATAATCGCTTAATAAATTTAATCAGTAACTGGAAACTTCTCCAAACCACCTGACGTTCTTAGTTGAATAACAAACGATCAAAAATCAGTGAACAGAGAATGAAACTCTGCCAGCAAAGCACAGTGCATATTCAAATCGTTTCTTTGGGGCACATGTAAGGCTGAAAGTGTGTGACTAAAAGCTTAAACATACTATTATTCTGATAACCAATCTGGTTCTAGGATCAGCATTCAATAAAAAAATTAGTCTAAATGAAAGAACCCGCACACATTTACGTAAATGAAAACGCAAGATGATGTAACCTGAAAATACATTTTGGCATGTGCTTGTCAAATCACTAATAGTAAAGGTGAAACTCATAATTGGACTGAATATTTATTAATTCCAGAATTTAGAGAATAGCAAGAAACACCTACATTAGAATATAATGACTGGTAACGCCTGACTTAAAAATAAAGTGAGTATAAAAATTAAAAAGATACCATGCCTTACAGGCTCATGAAACATTGATGAGTAGTAAAATAGGTACCAATAGCACTTCACAGAGAAAAGAAACGAGAAAAGTTAAAACATACACCATCATCGCATGTAGTTGGCAAAAAGTACACTCCTGGAAATGGAAAAAAGAACACATTGACACCGGTGTGTCAGACCCACCATACTTGCTCCGGACACTGCGAGAGGGCTGTACAAGCAATGATCACACGCACGGCACAGCGGACACACCAGGACCCGCGGTGTTGGCCGTCGAATGGCGCTAGCTGCGCAGCATTTGTGCACCGCCGCCGTCAGTGTCAGCCAGTTTGCCGTGGCATACGGAGCTCCATCGCAGTCTTTAACACTGGTAGCATGCCGCGACAGTGTGGACGTGAACCGTATGTGCAGTTGACGGACTTTGAGCGAGGGCGTATAGTGGGCATGCGGGAGGCCGGGTGGACGTACCGCCGAATTGCTCAACACGTGGGGCGTGAGGTCTCCACAGTACATCGATGTTGTCGCCAGTGGTCGGCGGAAGGTGCACGTGCCCGTCGACCTGGGACCGGACCGCAGCGACGCACGGATGCACGCCAAGACCGTAGGATCCTACGTAGTGCCGTAGGGGACCGCACCGCCACTTCCCAGCAAATTAGGGACACTGTTGCTCCTGGGGTATCGGCGAGGACCATTCGCAACCGTCTCCATGAAGCTGGGCTACGGTCCCGCACACCGTTAGGCCGTCTTCCGCTCACGCCCCAACATCGTGCAGCCCGCCTCCAGTGGTGTCGCGACAGGCGTGAATGGAGGGACGAATGGAGACGTGTCGTCTTCAGCGATGAGAGTCGCTTCTGCCTTGGTGCCAATGATGGTCTTATGCGTGTTTGGCGCCGTGCAGGTGAGCGCCACAATCAGGACTGCATACGACCGAGGCACA
Organism: Schistocerca nitens; assembly: GCF_023898315.1. Taxonomy (NCBI): domain Eukaryota; kingdom Metazoa; phylum Arthropoda; class Insecta; order Orthoptera; family Acrididae; genus Schistocerca; species Schistocerca nitens. Next base: position 358,435,899 of record NC_064615.1, read on the forward strand.
CAGGGCCAACACCCGGCATCATGGTGTGGGGAGCGATCTCCTACACTGGCCGTACACCACTGGTGATCGTCGAGGGGACACTGAATAGTGCACGGTACATCCAAACCGTCATCGAACCCATCGTTCTACCATTCCTAGACCGGCAAGGGAACTTGCTGTTCCAACAGGACAATGCACGTCCGCATGTATCCCGTGCCACCCAACGTGCTCTAGAAGGTGTAAGTCAACTACCCTGGCCAGCAAGATCTCCGGATCTGTCCCCCATTGAGCATGTTTGGGACTGGATGAAGCGTTGTCTCACGCGGTCTGCACGTCCAGCACGAACGCTGGTCCAACTGAGGCGCCAGGTGGAAATGGCATGGCAAGCCGTTCCACAGGACTACATCCAGCATCTCTACGATCGTCTCCATGGGAGAATAGCAGCCTGCATTGCTGCGAAAGGTGGATATACACTGTACTAGTGCCGACATTGTGCATGCTCTGTTGCCTGTGTCTATGTGCCTGTGGTTCTGTCAGTGTGATCATGTGATGTATCTGACCCCAGGAATGTGTCAATAAAGTTTCCCCTTCCTGGGAAAATGAATTCACGGTGTTCTTATTTCAATTTCCAGGAGTGTATGAACCCGCGGGCTAACGCATCGTACCACAGAAGTGAATGGCGGCACTAAATTCAATATAGATCAGAAATAATGATTCAGTAATGAATAGATGTACAGATTATACCAAATGTACCAGGGAAGAACCACATGGCCGAACAATTTAACATACAGAATAAACTACGAAAATTCCACGATTTCGGAAGTAATAAAAGTACCGATAAAAATTAGCAAACCACAAAAGAAAACTGCAATACTGAAATAGCAACAACCTCAAATATGGGCTAACCACAGCGGGTGGTGCGATCAGAGCATCCACTCAGAGAGGAAGTCACGGAAAACTACGAATCGTCAGAAATATAAATCACAAATGTTTTACACGCAAATGGAATTTAATTTGAAGCCTACCGGCAAATAAAAGAACTGAACTGGAACACTAGGATCTGAACGATCGTTGACTTTTTTAAGCATGTGGTTGAGGTCATATAAAGGAACGCCATAAGAAAACATGAAAATCGTGACAGTTTTGTTATTGTGGAGAGAGATTTCGTATAAGAAAATTACTGCAGAGTACTTACTAAAGAAAATAGCTTCATATGGCTGGAGTCTCTCCAAACAATATACGAACAATTCAAATCGAACAGACAAAGTCGCAGATAGAAACTGGAATATAAAACGAAAGTAATGAAGATGAAAAAAAAATCAAAATGTAAGAAACAATGCAAGCATATTTACACTAACAAGACCAGACTACTAGCCGAAACCAAGCATCATTTTTGTGGCTGATCAAAACAATTACCGATAAAAATACAGTAATTGCAAAAACCCAAGTACTCCCTACGTTGAACAAACTAAACCACTTGATTTCGAAGGCCAAGGCTGTAACATAACTGGAGTAATATTTCATCTAGACTGAAACTTACACTTACAATACTAAAGCTACTTCTGACGATCTCCCATGATCAACCAAACTGTCGAGGTGCCAGGGATGAATGCCTCAGCTCACTAGCAAATTCGATGTCTACGCAAGTAGCGGGAATGACCAGAGAAGCCCTTTCCATCGTGTGCCAACTTAAGCACAATAGCGCTTCGATCAGAAGGAAAAAACTTCTTCGCCTTGTTCTAAGTCTACATAAAGGACAGAAACTACATCCACAATCAACCAATATAAAAATGGAATACATGAACACATTCACTCACTCTTATTCACAGCATGAAGGAATTGGAAAGAAACATACAGGGTGTTTCAAAAATGACCGGTATATTTGAAATGGCAATAAAAACTAAACGAGCAGCGATAGAAATACACCGTTTGTTGCAATATGCTTGGGACAACAGTACATTTTCAGGCAGACAAACTTTCGAAATTACAGTAGTTACAATTTTCAACAACAGATGGCGCTGCGGTCTGGGAAACTCTATAGTACGATATTTTCCACATATCCACCATGCGTAGCAATAATATGGCGTAGTCTCTGAATGAAATTACTCGAAACCTTTGACAACGTGTCTGGCGGAATGGCTTCACATGCAGATGAGATGTACTGCTTCAGCTGTTCAATTGTTTCTGGATTCTGGCGGGCCCGCATCTCGTGGTCGTGCGGTAGCGTTCTCGCTTCCCACGCCCGAGTTCCCGGGTTCGATTCCCGGCGGGGTCAGGGATTTTCTCTGCCTCGTGATGGCTGGGTGTTGTGTGCTGTCCTTAGGTTAGTTAGGTTTAAGTAGTTCTAAGTTCTAGGGGACTTATGACCACAGCAGTTGAGTCCCATAGTGCTCAGAGCCATTTGAACCATTTGATTCTGGCGGTACACCTGGTCTTTCAAGTGTCCCCACAGAAAGAAGTCACAGGGGTTCATGTCTGGCGAATAGGGAGGCCAATCCACGCCGCCTCCTGTATGTTTCGGATAGCCCAAAGCAATCACACGATCATCGAAATATTCATTCAGGAAATTAAAGACGTCGGCCGTGCGATGTGGCCGGGCACCATCTTGCATAAACCACGAGGTGTTCGCAGTGTCGTCTAAGGCAGTTTGTACCGCCACAAATTCACGAAGAATGTCCAGTTAGCGTGATGCAGTAATCGTTTCGGATCTGAAAAATGGACCAATGATTCCTTTGGAAGAAATGGCGGCCCAGACCAGTACTTTTTGAGGATGCAGGGACGATGGGACTGCAACATGGGGCTTTTCGGTTCCCCATATGCGCCAGTTCTGTTTATTGACGAAGCCGTCCGGGTAAAAATAAGCTTCGTCAGTGAACCAAATGCTGCCCACATGCATATCGCCGTCATCAATCCTGTGCACTATATCGTTAGCGAATGTCTCTCGTGCAGCAATGGTAGCGGCGCTGAGGGGTTGCCGCGTTTGAATTTTGTATGGATAGAGGTGTAAACTCTGGCGCATGAGACGATACGTGGACGTTGGCGTCATTTGGACCGCAGCTGCAACACGGCGAACGGAAACCCGAGGCCGCTGTTGGATCACCTGCTGCACTAGCTGCGCGTTGCCCTCTGTGGTTGCCGTACGCGGTCGTCCTACCTTTCCAGCACGTTCATCCGTCACCTTCCCAGTCCGTTGAAATTTTTCAAACAGATCCTTTATTGTATCGCTTTTCGGTCCTTTGGTTACATTAAACCTCAGTTGAAAACTTCGTCTTGTTGCAACAACACTGTGTTCTAGGCGGTGGAATTCCAACACCAGAAAAATCCTCTGTTCAAGGGAATAAACCATGTTGTCTACAGCACACTTGCACGTTGTGAACAGCACACGCTTACAGCAGAAAGACGACGTACAGAATGGCGCATCCACAGACTGCGTTGTCTTCTATATCTTTCACATCACTTGCAGCGCCATCTGTTGTTGAAAATTGTAGCTACTGTAATTTCGAAAGTTTGTCCACCTGAAAATGTACTGTTGTCCCAAGCATATTGCAACAAACGGTGTATTTCTATCGCTGCTCGTTTAGTTTTTATTGCCGTTTCAAATATACCGGTCATTTTTGAAACACCCTGTAGGTATACCACATTAAAACACAATTGAAAAGGCTTGGATGGTAAACACAGATACTTCATAAATCTACATAAATTCGTCTGTAAACCAGATATAAAACAGACATGATTGTGAAAAATGTGTGAGACTCTGGCTGATAAGTGCACAGTCAGCTACTCACTCTTTATCCCGGCGCGCTTTACTAGAGGCACTGAAAGTATGAGGTGCTAATGATTTGAAAAACGAAATTAACTTGAGTAAAACATTATGAAATGTCTCATATAGAGATCTTCCATCACACTACACTCCAGGGAAAAGGCTGTGCAGGGTGTGGTCTTGTGTGAAAGGCATTTAAAGTAAAGCGTATAAAATAAAAAAATAAACATACAGCCAGCATCTTATCTAAGGCTAACAGTTTATGTTTGAACTGATTAATTCTGTGGCACTGATATCAGTAATTAACTTTACCTCATACTGGTCAGCCAAATTAACTGGTCACTGTGCTATCTGTTAAAAAATTAAGAAGGAGGCTGTTAACTTTGTGCGGTTCACCACATGTAGCACAATGCAAGAGCAGTTAAAGTCACAGGATGTCAACAAGTAATGAATATTTACATTATAAAAACTAAAAGGGGCAAAAGTGCCCCCGCAGTGAGTTTAAAATATTATGAACCAGAGGCAAACAAGATTAAAAGAGAATATATTAAAACATAAAATAAAGACAGGAAAAAAATAGTACATGAGACAAAAAAATTATTATTAATATGATACTAATTTGGAGTGCCGTTGTCAAAAGGCTTTTCTTTTGGTCACTCCAATTTCAAGAAGTACCACTGTTAAAGCAAAACTTCATGAGCAAACGCATATATCAAAGACATCAATAAACAAATATAAGCACAAAGTATTAAAGCATACAAACAAACAATTATTAACACGATTCTGAAGTTGAAGTATCATTTCCATAAGTATTCTCTTTCTTTCACTCTAAGAATACGAATGTTCTTGGCACATTTACATGCAAGTAAGAAAAGGAACCGGATTGATTCATGTATCATTAGATACGTATAACGAAGTGAAACAGTAACATATAAATATTACATAAACAATATTCAATCTCACTCAAAGAAACACTCATATTTTTGGTACACTAGTTCTTTATCTTATCACCTGTCACCGGCACAAGACACCGTATTTAGGTAGACAAGTTGGGTTTTCATTGTCAAGGCGAGTAAAAGGGCAAGGGGCTCACCGTCGCAGCAGTCCGAGTTTGTCCACTGTTAATGCACGAAACATGGCGTTATTGTTTCCTACCTTCTAGGAAACTCCAACCCAACAGCTCGTGTTGACCTTCTTTTGACAGGGGCAGCCACACCATGGCGGAGGCTGTGGTTGAGCATCTGTCTCGTTTTGGCGACATTTTTGTAGTGAAGCGTATAGTGAAGCGTACTGATAACAACTTGGAAGTTACTGCAGAAGTGTGGCACATGTGAGTTGTTCTTTATACCCTCCTTTAGCAAGCAATGAACCCTGCTCAACTTCCGCAACGGTCATGGTACTGTCTCATGATAGTGCTCAGCCGGGTAAGCGTGTAGATTTACCCCACTGACGTCTCATAGTCATCTGTAGGCCACAAAATGGCACCTGCTGGTGGTACACCTCTGTGGTGCACTAGTCCCCTTTCTCTGGTATGCTATCCCGTATAGTCTTGTAATGCATAGTCCAATTGATTGTTAGCCATACATCTCACTCAGTATTTGGAAAATTGTGGTGAGGTCTTTTGGGACAAAACTGCTGAGGTCATCGGTCCCTAAGCTTAAACACAACTTAATCTAACTTATACTGACTTAGCTAAGGACGACACACACACCCATGCCCGAGGGAGGACTCGAACTTCCCACGGGGGAAGCCGCATGGACCGTGACAAGACATCTCTGACTGCTCGGCTACCCCGCGTGGCATCTTAATCATAAGCACAGGTAGGCGGTTCATGCATGGCCACTGCCTGCAGCGTCTGTGAGACGCTGTCTAGGGTCCATTGCGTGCCAACACCAATGCCACGCATGTTGAGTCAAGGCTCTGTCAAAGGACATGGGGCTGACGGCAGTGAATTGGTGGGCGTAGCTCCGCACAGTATCGGCTGTAGCCTCGCGCCCTTGGTCACCCGCTCAGTGTGAAAAGCGATTGTGGCACAGAGATGTGCCATTCCATCGCCAGAGTGGGTACGGTAGAACACGAGGCGCCTCTTTGTGTCCCGGCCGCCGCTCACAGCCTGCGAAGTCCTGGCGGTGTCGAGTAGCGAGGCATTAGCCAAGGATCCAGCGCTGTGTACACTGTAACTACAGGGGCGAGCGTTTAGAAGCCAAGGGGATTTACACACCTTCACCTGGTTCCTTGGCTAATGCCTCGTTACTCGACACCACCAGGACTAATAAAAATGATTTACGCTGTAACATAGTGTAAAACAAATCACATTGTCTACCTAAGGGTGTTGCATGGAGACTTAAATACTAACTTAGTGGTAATTACAAAGTTATTTGCCAAAGGCACTTCTTACATGATGGACTTTAGAAGTAGAAAATTTTCAATAACAAAACATACGCGGTAGATCCGCATAACTATTGAAATGGGGGCTCAGTTGAATAATAGTTTTTCTTGTACCACATAATTGAGCAGAACAGGAACTGGCATTAAAATTATTTACACGTCGAGAATAAGTAACGGAAGTACTTCAATTTACACATTACTACATCATATGCTACTTCAAAACTACAACAACAGGCCACTGTACATATCCCACATACATACAGTGAACAAACAACGTCACCACTACACACTCAGCTAAGTACGTTACTCTTCAGTTCCAACTTAAGTCTCTGTATCTGCGAAAACATAAACACTGAATGGAAAAACTGAGGCACAGAAAAAAATGGTAAGTTACGGCATGCCTGCAAAGAAACAGAACACCATTACACAAAAGCAATCTGTAGTTCTGCACTAGTTCAGGCTGACTGGGTCACAATGGACATAAACATTCGTAAGCACAAATACGTGATACTTTACATCACAAAAGAAAATGATGCGAAGATCACGTTAGATTTTTATTTACAACACCCAAAACAATACAAATCAGGAAAAAATAGGATACAAGTGTCGACGCATCGTCTCTGCATCTCCATTTTCCATCGGCGATAGGTTCATTCGAAGAATGATTTCAGTAGGACACCTGGTGCAGTCCTACTGATCACTAGAACAGCAGAGTCCTCACACCAACATGTTGGGATCAGGGATGAACTGCACCCAGTGTAGTCCTCAGAAATCGCTAACGAGTTTTTTGCATAAAGCAGAACTCTTCTTAGACAGTTTATGTAACCTCAGGAGGACCTTTTGATAAATTTGGAACCTTGTATTTCTGATTTCCTTCTTTTACACCTTTTTTCTCGCTTTGGCAGCATGCTTGACTTTGCCTCAGGCAGGATGAGTGGTTGCTGTCCACCATAATCTTGGCTCTGTCGATCAAGATAATTCCTTCTTGTCTTTCAAAACCAAGACGGGAGGTACCATAGTCGATGCCTTTCGCCTTTGGTAGCGCTTTTAAAATGGCTTGAAATGATTACAAATAAGTATCCCACTTCCTGTGATTGCAACTACAATAAAGCCTTCAGATCCTCTCCTGTTCTCTCATTGCGGACTCTGAGGGATTGCAACGGGGGAAAAAGCGTGAGGTAATTATTGGTTTTGTTTTCTATCGTCTCCGCATCCCTACTGAGATCGAATTTGTGGGCCGCTATCCAAGATGACTCATTTCACAGATGCCACTCAATGCAGAAAGTTTATAAAAGCCATAGCAGCTGCTTTCTGTGCCGCCTTCCTCAACGGAGTGCAACAGACGAACTTGGAGGTTAAACGCATGGCCCTAAACACATCAGCAAATGCCGACGTCGTATGTATTATGGGGCCATAAAGACCAACAGCGGCAAAGTGTTGGGGTATACTTAGGGTAATGGGACAGAGGGGTGCAGCGTACGTCACAGTGGACAGTTTGACTTGCTGGCAAGGGCCTGCAACTCTATGTGCATAACAAGTCGTTTTGAGCATATAGCTGGCCAAGGGGGGGCCGAGCGGCTCTAGGCGCTTCAGTCTGGAACCGCGCGACCGCTACGGTCGCAGGTTCGTATCCTGCCTCGGGCATGGATATGTGTGATGTCCTTAGGTTAGTGAGGTTTAATTAGTTCTAAGTTCTAGGCGACTGATGACCTCAGCAGTTAAGTCCCATAGTGCTCGGAGCTATTTGAACCATCTTCTGGCAATACTTCCTTGCGGCTGTGTGTCCTTAGCTAAGTGCACAAACCACACTAATTTATTCAAAAACTCCTCTGGAATCGTTAATAGTCACATCGTATTGTCTGTGTTCAAAGGGCTCTAAGCACTATGGGACTTAACATCTGAAGTCATCAGTTCCCTAGACTTAGAACTACTTAAACCTAACTAACCTAAGGACATCACACACATCCATGCCCGAGGCAAGATTCGGACCTGCGACCGTAGCAGCAGAGTGGTTCCGGACTGAAGCGCCTAGAACCGCTCGACCACAGCGGCCGGCTGTTGCCTTGGCTTCTCCTCTTAAACCGGACATCATACTGAAATAAATACTGTTGTCATTTTGTTGCACTGTTCCTGCGCTTCACTTCTGTTTTACATCCCTCAAAATTTTATCCTTGTCTTGCTCGCACTCAGTCTTCCCCAAACATATCGCGACACAAAGTTTCCAAAAGCAAAATTTATCAGATACATAATCTCTTGTTCTCTTGTAAGTTCCCATCACCTGCGTGATCCCGTCTTACAGTGCATGTGATAGTGCATCCGCAATGGTATTCTTATGTCCCAGAACATACAATACTGTAAACCTACATTCTTGCAGGTACAATGCCCAGAGGAGTATTTCCCACGTAGTAATTTTGCTTTCATGAGAAACTGTAGCACACAGATATCTAGAATAGCCAGTTTGTCTTACCAAACAAAAAACAGCTGAACTTAGTAAGTACCCATACGATGGCGAGTGCCTCAAGCAATTCTCTTGCAATGAGAGAGCACGCGAATAATGAAAGATACCGTCTTCCAGGAGTAGGGCTCGTCCCCCTCTTCCTCATGGAATAAAACTGCACCTAGACCCTTAATAAGCTATCTACCATGAAGCAATACTCGGCCGACGCCTCCATCTAGAACTCAGGAAAAGGAAAAGCTGCACCTAGACCCCTTAATGAGCTATCTACCACGAGACAAGGCCGCAGAGTCCATCTAGCACTCAGGAAAAGGAAAAAAAAATCTAGTGTTGTCAGGCATTTCTCTTTCGATGATTTAAAAGTTGGTATTACGCAGTTTTCTAGTGGTGTCGGAACAAACATTTTTATGCCTACTTATATGTCGCCATTCATTTTCAGAAATATTCAAAGTATTCAACACCTCCACGTCTGCCCCCCGTCTCCCCCCTCCCCAGACGATCGTATGGGTGACCTTGGACTGAAGTTTAGTGTCAAATCAGGATGGGCAAGTATCGATGCATTCACCAACTCGTCCTTCAGCCTAGTAAAGTAGCCGTGTGCCTGCTGGTACCAGATCCACGTTGCATTCCTTTCAGTCAGTGCACAATGATATGTGGTGGAAGTTAAATTTACGAAACGCTTGTAGAAGTTACATAAACCGATGAAATCTCGAAATCCCTTCTTGGTATTTGGTGCCGCGCAATCGGCAATAGCGTTTATCCTAGCCAAACGCGATACGTAGATACGATACGTCACAGAAATTTCACCTAGAACTGGATTCCTCCAAATTAACGGTCTTGCTTGCCTTCTCGAATACCTCTAATAATCTATTTAACACATCATTCGGGGTCCGCCCGTGACTTCCCCACACGTATGTACGTCATCCATAAAAAACGACACTCTTACTCACAAGTCTTTCGGGAGTTGCATTTCCCATAACAGAAGAAAGTAGTGTATAGACTGCATGCTGGGTGCGACACAATAAGGTAATAGCTAGCTCGAAAAACCCGTGAAGACAACACCTTCACATCTCGGGGTCATTGCAAATGTGCGTCTCCAGCTTATCCATCTCTGGCATTGTAAATTGTGTGCACCTGTCACTCCCCCACCTTTGTCCCTCACAGTCGAAAGACAGGTCAAGCTCCACCTCACAAATAACGGCCAAGGTAATTCCAGTGTCCAGAATGGACGTAAATGTCACCTCTATAATCGAAATGGTTATCTACCATAGGACCTTCCTGTTGGTAGTCTCCTGCCACAACTCTTCTTGTACGGCCCCCACCACAACGTACCACGTATCACCCTTTCCTACAAGGGTTCACTCTGCTATAACGACAACCATCATTGTTAAGCCCATAGTATCTCGTCTAGTGGACTCATATTGGTGTCAGTCAGCATAACTTCAACACCAGCTGGCGGAGCAATGTTATTGTTGTTCTTCAATAAAATTCTTCAGGGTATCAGACCGCATCGTCATAATTTAAAATGCGCCAACGTTTCGGCCAGCGTTGCAGCTAGCCTTCATCAGGGCCTTACGTTAACTGCTACATGAACACACTTGGTTCCTTAAATAGCTGCACGAGAAAACCGTGTCGTTACTTGATTGGCTGTAAAAGGAGGAGGAGGAGGGGTGAAGGTATGCTTTATTGGTGTTTCCTTTATTATCTGTCATTGGCTGAAATAGCTGTTTTCTACTGGTCTTTATATTAATCCACCCTATTGGAGGAGACGGACGAATAGCAAACAGGTGATGGCTGTGACGTCACACTGTTTCCATGCTGTCCAGAAGCCGGCTGCGGCGTGCCATTGCTTTGTGTGCTCGCGGCCACTACTGCGGCTCTCCGCGTGTCTGCATGCGCCGCCACGGCTCTGCCGCCGCTCCGTAGCCCTGCTATTGCAGGCAGCCAAGACCTCGGAAGCTTGTACCCGTCCTCTCTATTCATGTTGGCGGGTCTTTTGGCTATTTCTATCGCCTCTCTAATCTTTCTTTTGAAAGTGAGAGGCTGTTTCGCCAGGACGCGGGCTTCTTGAAAAAATATTGGTTTCCCGCACTCGTCTCGGTGTTCCGCCACTGCTGACTTAGTGTGTTGTTTCAGGCGGATATATCTTTCATGTTCCGAGAGCCTTGTGCTAATCGGACGTCCCGTCTCACCTATGTAGACTAATCCACACGCACAACCAATTTCATACACGCCAGCTGTGTGTAGTTTGTCAACTGCATCCTTGGTAGAACCGAGCATGTCTGATATTTTGTTTCTGCTTCGGAAAATTGGTTTGATGTCGGCTTTTCGTAGGATTTTGCCAATACGTTCGGTGACCCCTTGTACATATGGTAACACTGCAATGCTCTGTGCCTCCTTCTCCTCTTCCCTATTAGTCTTCTCCCTTGTCGACATGGTGCTGTCTATCATCTGCTTCCCATAGCCATTAATTTCGAAGATGGACCTGAGGCGTTCAAGTTCTGTCTTCAGATGTTCTCCGTCGCTTATCCTGTACGCTCTCTTCGTTAGCGTGTGCAGGGCGTTCTGCGTGGGGTGATGGTGGGAGGAGGCGTGAAGGTACCTGTCCGTATTGGTTGGTTTCCTGTACACTTTGTGGCCTAGTTTACCATCAGGTTTTCGATAAACTTCCACGTCGAGAAAAGGCAGCACCCCATTCTTCTCTGTTTCCATTGTAAACTGAATTTTCCTATGCTGTTGGTTAAGGTGCTTGTGGAAGTTCTGTAACTCCTCTTCTCCGTGGGGCCAGATGACGAAAGTATCATCGACATAGCGAAGCCAACAATTTGGACGTAATGGTGCGGACTGGAGGGCTGTTTCCTCAAATGCCTCCATGAAAATTTCTGCTGCGATAGGTGATAGGGGTGAGCCCATAGCTACACCATCAGTTTGTTCATAAAATTGACCTCTCCACTTGAAATGCCGGCCGAAGTGGCCGTGCGGTTAAAGGCGCTGCAGTCTGGAACCGCAGGACCGCTACGGTCGCAGGTTCGAATCCTGCCTCGGGCATGGATGTTTGTGATGTCCTTAGGTTAGTTAGGTTTAACTAGTTCTAAGTTCTAGGGGACTAATGACCTCAGCAGTTGAGTCCCATAGTGCTCAGAGCCATTTGAACCATCCACTTGAAATAGGTGGTCGTCAGACAGTGGCGCACAAGCTCACATATATCAGGTGCCACGCGTTCTTCTAGGATGTTCACAGTATCTGACACTGGGACATTCGTGAATAGGGATTTGACGTCGAAACTAACCATCATATCTTGGTCCGTAACACGCATTTCCTTTAGGAGAGACACGAAGTGAGTGGAATCCTTAACGTAGGACTCGGTTTGATGCACTAGGTGTCGGAGCCTAGGTGCCAGTTCTTTCGCTAGGTAGTAGGTCGGCGAATTTATACTGTTTACTATGGGCCTTAAGGGGAAGTCGGTTTTGTGTACCTTCGGTACACCATATATCCTTGGTGCCTGTGTCACTTGCGGGATGAATCTTCTAACCTTGTCGAAGTTGATTCTAGAGTGCTTGAGCAGTGCCTGCGTCATTCTGATTACCTTGGCCGTCGGATCTCCCTGAAGTTTCTTGTAGACAGGTACCTTCACGCCTCCTCCCACCATCACCCCACGCAGAAGAAGTCCGCCCTGCACACGCTAACGAAGAGAGCGTACAGGATAAGCGACGAAGAACATCTGAAGACAGAACTTGAACGCCTCAGGTCCATCTTCGGAACTAATGGCTATGGGAAGCAGATGATAGACAGCACCATGTCGACAAGGGAGAAGACTAATAGGGAAGAGGAGAAGGAGGCACAGAGCATTGCAGTGTTACCATATGTACAAGGGGTCACCGAACGTATTGGCAAAATCCTACGAAAAGCCGACATCAAACCAATTTTCCGAAGCAGAAACAAAATATCAGACATGCTCGGTTCTACCAAGGATGCAGTTGACAAACTACACACAGCTGGCGTGTATGAAATTGGTTGTGCGTGTGGATTAGTCTACATAGGTGAGACGGGACGTCCGATTAGCACAAGGCTCTCGGAACATGAAAGATATATCCGCCTGAAACAACACACTAAGTCAGCAGTGGCGGAACACCGAGACGAGTGCGGGAAACCAATATTTTTTCAAGAAGCCCGCGTCCTGGCGAAACAGCCTCTCACTTTCAAAAGACAGATTAGAGAGGCGATAGAAATAGCCAAAAGACCCGCCAACATGAATAGAGAGGACGGGTACAAGCCTCCGAGGTCTTGGCTGCCTGCAATAGCAGGGCTACGGAGCGGCGGCAGAGCCGTGGCGGCCCATGCAGACACTCGGAGAGCCGCAGTAGTGGCCGCGAGCACACAAAGCAATGGCACGCCGCAGCCGGCTTCTGGACAGCATGGAAACAGTGTGACGTCACAGCCATCACCTGTTTGCTATTCGTCCGTCTCCTCCAATGGGGTGGATTAATATTAAGACCAGTAGAAAACAGCTATTTCAGCCAATGACAGATAATAAAGGAAACACCAATAAAGCATACCTTCACCCCTCCTCCTCCTCCTTTTACAGCCAATCAAGTAACGACACGGTTTTCTCGTGCAGCTATTTAAGGAACCAAGTGTGTTCATGTAGCAGTTAACGTAAGGCCCTGATGAAGGCTAGCTGCAACGCTGGCCGAAACGTTGGCGCATTTTAAATTATGACGATGCGGTCTGATACCCTGAAGAATTTTATTGAAGAAGACAACGGCCGCGGAAGCCTACGCTTATTGTTGTTGTTGCCACCATGCTCCACGTTGAAACGATCTTGGTACGCCGGCCATGATGGCCGAGCGGTTCTAGGCGCTTCAGTCTGGAACCGCGCTACTGCTACGGTCGCAGGTTCGAATGCAGCCTCGGGGATGGATGTGTGTGATGTCCTTCGGTTGGTTAGGTTCAAGTAGTTCTAAAGTCTAGTGGACTGATGACCTCAGATGTTAAGTCCCATAGTGCTCAGAGCCATTTGAAACATTTTGATCGCGGTACTTGAAATTTTCTCTGTTTATGTTTTGATCATTAGCGCCATAGCGCCTATGGTTCCACTCACTGCGATACCAATCATTTACATTATTGTTCCAATTATTCTCATACCGCTAGTGACGTTTGTTGTACTGGTAATGCTGCCGCGTGCAGTCGCACCTCCTATGCCTGCTGTGTCCATGGCTGTTGTCATGAAGTCATGGACCGTAATAGGCTTACGTTCACTTGTATCATATTCTACATCCTGCAACAAAGCTTTAAAACCATTCGTATCATCTTTGCAGCTGTCAGCTAGGATAATGTGGCGGGGATGGGTTGGTAACTTCATGACAGGGATGCAGATGAATTTTATAGCACGAGGCGGGTTATGCAAGAGCTGGTTGCATTGCAACATATATTCAACCCGGTGAACATGTCTCAAGAAGCCGGAATGGTTAAGGTTTTTTGGCATAATATCATATTTCACTCTGTCCTGTACTGCCACCAACCTATAAGCTGACAAAGAAACATCATAAAATTCAATGTAGATGGCACAGTCTCATGTAACCAATCTCTTCCTAAAGATGGGATCACTTTCTATTAAATTCAATTTTATGTGCATTTGGCCAGGCAGGAGGGAGGGCACTCTGAAAATATTCCACTCAAGCGGGGACGATGAATATCTGGAGAAGGGTTTCTAAAAAGCAATTTAACTATGTAAAAATTCTTCACACGCAATCTAGTGTATGAAACAAAGAAAATTCTTCACACGTAACCTAACGTTCAAGTAAAGGTGTAGTTGCACTGGAAAATATCGCCGCTGGACCTTCACATGGAATACTGGAGAAAACCAAGAGAATATTTCCACTTGGTGTGATGAGCGGCCATTCCATTTAAATGTAGATAAATGTAAAACAATTTTCATAAGACGGAGAAAGAGCGCGATCGTATCGATTAATAACATGTCAAATATAAGGGGCATTCGAGAAGAAACGAGCCGGAGTCTGGAATGAGCGAACCGGTGACAGGAGGGTAATGTCGTGGCGTGTGTAACGCGGTGTGGTTCCGACCAGAGCGTAGAAGTTCACAGCCCGTTGCTGGAGGGCACGCGTGCACGTCACGTGTCTGTACAGAGCCAGCAGCAGCATGCATCAATCGTCCAACGCTGCCAGTCGCACTGCAAACAGTGACATGGGGGCGTCAAACGAAGAGCAAAGAGGTATTTGAGCCGTGCTGCGGTTGGCGCTGGCGCTGTCTGCCCTCTGTTGAAGGCCAGACGGTATCGTTTAGTTCACCTGGTTGCGGTTATTTGTCTTCTTCTCGTGTTGAATGGCGCCACTCGCTTTCGCAAGCGTTGCCTGTCCGCTAGTGGCAGCAGCGGCGGTTATCGATATGTAGTGTTGCCCTATCTTTGGGGCGACGTCGTTGCTTTTCCGCGTCGTGTGAGTGTGCCAGTTCGGTTGGGGACTCAGGAGGAGCCCGGTCCTCACAGTGCGAGAATGCGCTGGGACTGCTGGTGGCACGCATGGACTGCCGGATTGAAGGCCTGTGGTCACGAGGGAGCACAACCTCGTCGTAAACAGGATCCAGCAAGTCTTAAGATGAGTGCATCTGAATCCAAGTAGAGGAACCTCCACCATTGTGATATCTCGAGCTTCTCCAGTGACTTGGGCTCGTGTTGCTGCTCGTAGTGTTGCCGAGGCGAAGAGCAGCGAGTGGAGTGTTTTCTACTCTGGTGGTAAAGGTTCCTTTCTCGTTCCAGGCGCTCTAAACACAGTATTCTGGGGACGTAGAGCAGACCGCCGGTTCCAGCTTTTGCGTATTGTTCCATCGTTGCATTTGGTCTATAAGACGTCAGGTAGCTTCAGCAAGATTATCATTAGTCATTCGCTACATTGTCACTAGTCTGAGTTACCATCTTGTGAAGTAAATGCAACTCTTGGCTGCCTATCTCATCGCTCGCGAAAGTGTTTGTTTCCGGGCCTTCTCAGAGGTCGATTCCTGGAGCACCGTCTGTGGCCCCTTGTGTTAAAAGTTTACCATCATCTTATTTCACCCGTTTGGTGGTCAGTTGCTTGTTTTTTTAATTAACCTTTGCTGTTGTATTTGCTGTTTTACATCAGGTTTCTAAATTTCTTATATTATTGCCGTTCCTGGCTTGTAAGGCCTTCAGCCGTGATTGTGGTCGCTTGCCTTAATATTCTGATTTGGTAATTGTATTTACGCTGTAAGCCTTAAATCTTATTTACTGCCATTCCTAGCGCCTGAAGTCTTCTGCTGTGTTTGTGGCGACATGCGTTTAATATTTCAATACCTGTAATTTGTAAGTTGCAGCGAGTTTTAAACAATTCCTAATTTATTGCTCATTCCTGGCGCGTAAGGCCTTCTGCCCAGATCGCAGTGGCTTGTTTTTAAAACATTATCTGTTGTATCTGTATTTAATGGTGACTTGTTAAATGGTAACTCACTGAAAACACTATTATTTCCACAGTTGTTTATTCCTTCATTAATGACGTGTGGTATTTTATTTGTTGTTGAGTCTGTAATTACTAGTTTAAAATAAATTGTGTGTAACTGTAAAAGGCAACTAATAGTAACTGATTACGGCCCCATCCACAATCGTAAACGAATCCTGCCTTCTCTTGACTATCGGGTCTCAGTATTGTTCGTTTTCTGACAGTGGAAGGAGTGGGAGAAACGGACATTTATCGACGAATGTCACAAGTATACGACGAACACTGCATGTCCCTTGCAAAGGTAAAGGCGTGGCACAAGCGCTTCAGGGAAGGACGGGTGTCGTTAGCCGATGGTGCACGGTCTGGAGCACCACACTGCATTACCGATGACATCGTCCAGCTGCAGCTGGTGGATGCACTCACTACACAGGACCGCCAAGTGACAGTGAAAGCCATAGCCGCCGTGGTCGGAATGAGCGTCGGGAGTGTTCACACCATCATGAAAGAACGACTGCACATGCACAAAGTATGTCCAATTGGTGTCCCACTGTCTTCAACCACACCAGGAAGCATGTCGAATGGTCCACTGTCTTGCTCATCTACAGCGTTATGCTCGGGAAGGGAATGCGTTCCTGGCTGGAGATGAGTAACGGCCTCCTCACTTCGAACCACAATCAAAACGATAACGTTTACAGTGGAAGCATCCAGGGTCACCACCACGAAATAAAGCCAAGGGCCCGCACACGAATGCAGGAAAGGTTATGCTGACGTTCTTCTTTGACGAAGATGGCACCCTTCTGATTCACTCCCTGCATCAGGGGGGCAACAGTGCCCAGCGTTACTCGCAAACCTTGATCATCCTTCGCCAAGCAATCAAATCAAAACGACCTGGCAGTCTCGCCCATGAGGTCATTCTTCTCCACGACAATGCAAAGCCTCATACGGATAACATAGTTGCTGCACTCCTGCGGAAATTCACATGGGAGGTTCTCGGTCACCCTCCATACAGTCCGGACCTTTCTCCCTGTGATAACGCCATTTTTGGTCCCCTTAAAAAGGCTCTGAGGGGCAAACGATTCACATCGGACGACGACGTCCAGCTGTACGTGCGGAACTGGTTAACATCACAGACCCAGGAATTTTATGAGACAGCCATTCACCGCCTTGTGTCGCTGCTACAAAAAGTGCGCGCTTACGGTCTATCCAATGACATATGCGATTGGATAGAAAGTTTTCTAACAAACAGGGAGCAGTATGTCGTCCTGAACGGGGTAACTTCAACAGAAACAATTCAGGTGTGCCCCAGGGCTGCGTAATAGGTCCCCTGCTTTTTACGATTTACATAATCGATCTGGTTGATGGTACTGACGGCGGCCTTAGACTGTTTGCCGATGATGCTGTAGTCTACAGGAAAGTAGTATCACACGAAGTTGTGAACAAATCAATGAGGATTTGCAGAAAATAGATGCGTGGTGTAATGACTGGCAATTACCTCTCAATATTAGTAAGTGTAACATACTGCATATAACAAGGCGAAAATCCCCTTCAATGTATGAGTACAAAATAAATGATCAGTCTTTGGAAGCGGTAACATCAGTCAAGTATCTGGGTGTGACTATTCGAAATGATCTCAAGTGGAATGATCAGATTACACAAGTAACGGGGAAGGCGAACTCTAGATTGCGGTTTATTGGTAGAATCCTGAAGCGATGCAGTCCTTCATCAAAGGAAATTGCTTACAATACGTTAGTTCGTCCAGTCTTAGAGTATTGTTCGTCTGTATGGGACCCTTACCAGTTGGGTCTGATTCAAGACTTTGAGAAGGTCCAAAGAAGAGCGGCAAGATTCGTGACTGGTACATTTAGCCATCGCGAGAGCGTTAAAGATCTCTTAGAAAGTTTGAAGTGGGACACACTTGCAGATAGACGACGCGCTAAACAGAAGGGGCTGCTGACTAAATTCCGAAATCCAATCTTCACCGAGGATGTAGAGCATATATTATTACCACCAACTTTCAAATCACGTAATGATCATCATTCAAAGGTAAGGGAAATAAGAGCTCGTACTGAGGCGTTCAGACAGTCGTTTTTCCCTCGCGATATCCGCGAGTGGAACAGAAAGGGGGGGGGGGGGGGAATATGACTTTGGCGCGAATTGTGCCCTCCGCCACACACCACTTGGTGGCTAGCGGAGTATGTATGTAGATGTAGAGTGAGACAAGTGCCTCAACAGCCAGGGTCAATACTTCTGACATACAGATACTGGTTTCTGTAACTACCTCCGGCTCGTTTCTTTTTGTACGCCCCTTTTATAATAAGTTTTTAGGGGTAGCACTGATAAGCGATATGAAATGGGATGGCCACGTAAAATCACTGTGAGGGAAGATGAATGAATTATAGGGGATGGACAAAAATTGGAAACTCAGAAAACGCGATGCATTATCGTGCCTGATACGGTGTAGGAAAACCGTCCTCATTCACAACAATTTCCAATAGTCTCGGAATAGATATATACAGGTCCTCTATTGTTTTCAAAGTAATTTTATATCATTCTTCACGCGAAAAACAGTCAAGTTGAGGTACCGATGGTGGAGGTGGATAGCGATGACGCACCTTTCTCTCCAAAGTAGACCACAAAGGTCCAATAATATGCTGATCAAGGGAAATACGACAATTCACCTTCGTGCTCAGTCCTGGACGATGCGAACTGTGTGGAAAAGAACCGTGTCGCGTACTACGGTATGGCTACCCACGCCATAACCGACTACAGCCACGTTTCACACTTCGGCCGTAAACTCGGCCAGAAGCTGGAGACGGTGCGAAACAAGACTCATCGCGCCAAATGACATTCGTCCTTTGCCTCGTGGGCCAGGTTTCATGGCCTTGGCAGCATGTTTCTTGTTCCAAGCATTTACATCAGTGATGTTTGGTTTGGAATTCCAGATCACCCGGTATTTCTCAGATGATGGAGTTCGTGTTGTTTTGATGCTGAAGGGGTTCAAGAGTACAACATTCACTTTAGTAATGACTTTTTCAGCTGTTGTCCTCTTATCTTTCTTCACAGTCCTCTTCGATGACCGTCTAACACGATCACTCGACAAACACTGTCGTCCGCCCTGTGACTTAGTGGATGATGTTTCTCCCATTCCCTGTAAGCTGCGTAAATCTTAGCTTAGATATAGTGCCTCTTGAAACACTAAAAGCTTCGTCTATCTTGGTTACGGAAGCACCAAACATATGAGCAACAGCTATTTCCCCACGTTTGAATTCAATTAGCTCCGATATAACGCACTCACAACTACACAGAACACTATTCTGACCACGAATGGCACTTGAAACGTGTTGAGGTCACTGCACAGGTGCCGTTCATGCTAAAATACAAGAGCGCAACCTAAGTCCTTGGTTCGCATTTCAGTTATGTTGAAGCATGTATTTCTTGGAGTATTGCATATTGTAGTCCAACTCCTGTACCTAGATTTGTGTCCGCCCCCGGTAGCTGTGTGGTGCCGGCACGGTAGCTCAGCGTGTGCGGTCAGAGGGTTTAGTTACCCTTTGTAATAAAAAAACTGAGTAAACGGATGAACGAACAACCTGAACGAATGTCATCGATCGTCCGCCACGAACAAATTGAACGAAGAATATATTGAAAAAAAAAAAAGTGGTCAGCGCGACAGAATGTCAATCCTAAGGGCCCGGGTTCGATTCCCGGCTGGGTCGGCGATTTTCTCCGCACAGGGACTGGCTGTTGTGTTGCCCTAATCATCATCATATCATCCCCATCGACGCGCAAGTCGCCGAAGTGGCGACAAATCGAAAGACTTGCACCCGGCGAACGGTCTACCGACGGAAGGTCCTAGTCACACGACGACCTAGATTTGTTAGAAAGTTTCTGATAAAATACAGTGCATAAGTAAAAAAATCGTAAAGAAGATGCTACTGCGATTAAATCCACTGTTTTTTCCTAGTGTGTTGATCACTCATGGAACACAAATGACCACAAGTACCGAAGGAATTCAGAGACTCCCTGTTTGGACCATAACAGATGTGTTTGAGCCGCACAAAACTGACAGAAATGCTGAGGAAACTTATACGCGAATCCTGGGAAGGAAGACAAAGTAGTTCTCGAGAAACCCAGCTGGTTATATTTAGACTAGCTGTATTGCAAGAAGACAGTGCGGTCATTTTGTTGTCACTAGCGTACATCTAGCGTAGCTATCATGAGAAAAAGATAAGACAAATCAGAGCGCGGACAATTAATTAAACGTTAATTTTTCCCTATCTCCGTGGATGAATGCAACAGAAAAGCAGTTAAGACGTAACCTCCTCCTTCTACTGCAAAGATGCTTGCGGAGTATATTAGATATAGCAATAAACGAGTAGTCCCTGCATCAACCTTCAGTCCTCCTGCCATGTGACATATTGTTCTGACGGTGCATTTTTCCCGATACAGCAGCCTTGTTCGCGAACCGTCCAAGAACTTTTCAAGAATTTATGCTTCTTGTTCGCTGAAATGGTTAATAAACATTCCTCGAGGAACACCCAAACGCAAATCGGCATTTTACATTTTCTCTTCATTGGGACGTATAGTTCGTAAGAGTGAGATAATCCTTCTTCAATGACCTGTACGGCCGGCCGGTGTGGCCGTGCGGTTAAAGGCGCTTCAGTCTGGAACCGCGTGACCGCTTCGGTCGCAGGTTCGAATCCTGCCTCGGGCATGGATGTGTGTGATGTCCTTAGGTTAGTTCGGTTTAATTAGTTCTAAGTTCTAGGCGACTGATGACCTCAGCAGTTAAGTCGCATAGTGCTCAGAGCCATTTGAACCATTTGACCTGTACGCTTTTAAAATTGTGTAGGATGCTTCATTCTAATAGAAACCAACTATAAATCGCTGACGGAACGGGACCAAGTTATTTTGTATAATGTAGAGCGCAGTATCTTAGATGGCCTTCAATATGCTGAGCGAATAATTTGACTTCAGATTCTGTAATCATTTTCCTACGTACTAACTGCTTAAAATCGTATTGATCCACCTCTGGAATGCAATACAGCAGAGATTTTGCTTGGCATCTATTAACGAAGTCCTTGGCAGGTTTCCTCAATTCCTGCAAATTACAGGTTGGTGGTTTGTAGGACTAGAGATGGTGCCAGGTAGCGTCCCTGATACGATCCATCAGGTTCAAATCAAGTGAATTTGGTGTCTAAGACGTCAACCTGAATTCATCATCATGCTTCTCAAACCACTGTCCATAATTCCGACAGTTTTCCTTTGGTTACCACCTTACGACCGAGGGAATTCCATGTGCGTCTCCCACAGAGTAGTACTGCCTTACCAACCTGCGTACCCGACGTGGTGCGCATTGCGAGCAGCCATTTGCCTATATGACGGTGTATCTGCTCACGATCATCGACCTGGTGTTACAAGTTCGTGATTCATCCAACCGGAAGACAAGTTTCCGCTGATCTTCACTCCAGTCTCGATGACCCATAACTGCTGAAATCGCGACTAGCGATGTCTTTGGGTGCACATGGGAGCACATAGCGGTAGTGTGCTGAGGAACCGCCTGTTGAACAATGTGCACTGAGCTGTGTGCCCCGATACTCCTGTCCCTGCACGAGCGTTGTACTCTCTTGTCAAACTATGGAAAATCCAGGATGGAATAACGACAATATTATGAAAAGCATGGAGTGCCTCATTCCAAAAAGAGGAGTGTTGAGCAGCCAACTCCAGTGCTACAAAGCCTTCCATTCCACCACTAGTCTTTTCAGCCCTCTTCTTTTCTGCTCCCTGTACCCCATCCCTCAAACCTCCCTACGCAGCTGCGCTACCCTGTCCCTACCAAGTCACTGCATGCTTCCACAACTAGCACTTTACCCTGCCCCACCCATACCCTACTGTCCCTCCATATTCCCACCACGGCCTCCTTCTTTGCCTCCACCTCTTAGATTGCTTCTTCCATCAGGCGCAGTAGGATTACTCACACTCTGGCTTCAGTCGAGACAGTGGTCATACGTGTGTGAGTAGTCTGTTGTCAGGTTTTAAACAATTTGCTGCCGCATATTCTGCTCTCCGGAGGGGGCATGCTTTCGACCACCATGTTCTGTGATGAGGCGTGGACGCCCAAGACGCCCTTCAATCACTTTCCATAGATGACCACGACAGAAGCACATGAACTGCCAAACAACTTTCCCTTTTCCGAGATGCTTGTTTACACTAATTTGCCAGTCACTTCTCTCTCTGCATTTCTCCATTTGGCCCGTATAGTCACTAGAATGTTTCCCCATCCGTCTCCATTCCGCTTATACAGTCTACTTTCCTTAGCGCATCATGTGTCCGCTATTACAAAAAGAAGCTTTCAGTTTCGCGGTGAACAGTGGTCATAATGTTTGGCTAATCTGTGTATGTCATTACGACGAGTGTGCTACGACCGAATAATCCCTTCAATGAATTGTGGTAAATTAAACTTGAATTAAACCGCAAACAGGTAGTAGTTCATGATTTATTCACATGACTCGTTTCGCTGCATTGAAGCAGCATCTTCAGGTGATAAGTAGTGTAACACAGATTAGAACACGGAGACGCCGCCAAGTTTCTTTGTCACAGAATTCAATCCGACGTAAAAGGTTGTTAATAGTCTCCACAATCAGCTACAAGAGTTTCCATTATAAATGAGTTCTCCTTCTATCTATGCCCTGCACTATGCACCCCAGCGGGCCCACTGCAGCGTGACTACCTGGTCGTAGCATGATTGGTGGGAGCTGGCGGCACGAAACACTGTTTCAGCTTACGACACGTGTTGCTTTGTGCCGTTACTATTTGTTGATTACTTCCCCTCTTGATGGAGTTGAATTCTGTGACTACGAACTTTGGAAGAGTCTCCGTGTGCTAATCTATGTTACGCAGCTTATCACCTGAACTTGCTTCTGTAACGCTGCGAAACCGATTGTGCGAATAAAGCATCAACTAACAGCTATTTGCGGTTTTATTCAAGTTCGCTTTACCATGAATTTCAACAGCAAAGGTTGCCCATGTTATAAAATTACATGGAGACAAATGAGCATTGAAAATTTGCACCGACTCTGTGTAATACTCAGTTTTGATACGTATCAGATTGGACAGGCGGCGCGTTATCTTGCGAATCGATTCCAAATTTTGCCCATCGCCTGACCGAGGTACTAAACTGCACTGCATTTATGCCAGTTTCATTGTTCTCCGCAGAGAGACTAGACCCACAAGTTCATTACGTCATTCAGAACGCAGGCCACGGTTGTAGTGTGGCGACAGATTCGTATCCCGTAATGCGCGCTTCCGTCGTCCGAGACGTGTTTGCGTCTACCTGCTCCGTTAATGACATGTCAGTCATTGCTGTGTGCCTGCTTTCAAAGCGAGCGGAGACACGCCAGCGTGATTATCTGCTCGCAGCGTGACTGGTGGGACCTGGCGGCACGAAACAGTGTTTCAGATTACGACCTGCGTTGTTGTCTGTCGTAACTTTTGCTTATTATGAGCGCTTTCGGAGGCAGTAACAAACGTGATACACCGATAAGCTTGTAGGGAAACTGTCGAGGTAATTTGAGACAGTACGTGAGATAACGGCATTCATCAACCGTTCTCACTGACTTTACTGAATACAGGGTCAAAAGTATTTAAACCGACAAACTATGGGAGGTTGTAGGGGACATCAAGACAAATGTTTTTCCCTAATGTCATTTTTTCCTATGAGGAGTATTTAAACCGGTAGAGGAAGATTTCTCTGGCGGTAAATTAACTAAACCAACAAACACTTTTCTATTTTTTTATGACCAAGAGACAACACATTAACACAACACAATTTCTGTTACAGTAGATTTTCAAAAATGCCTCCATTGACACGTAAACAAAGGTTACACCGTCGAATCATGTTCAGTCAGACACGGGCAAAAACCGCAGAAGTATCCCGAATTGTTCTTGCTGCTGCTACTATCTGGGCAACCTGATCCTCTTCTGATGCAACAGGAGTTGCGTAAATAAGGATGCGCATCTCTCCCCACACAAAAAAGTCCAGAGGGGACATATCTGGGGATCGAACAGGCCATGGTACAGGACCACCTCTGCCAATTCACGTTTCTGAGAACCACCAGTCCAGGAATCGACACATACGACGACTGAAATATGCCGGCGCCCCGTCATATTGGAACCAAATGCGTTGTCTTGTAGGGAGCGGGACGTCTTCCAGAAATTCTGGCAATGCTCTGGCGAGAAAATTATAATAGTGCCTGCCATTTTATAGCCTAGGTAGCAGATACGGCCCAATTAAACAGTCCCCAACAACACCGACCAACACATTAACGATGAAACACACTTGATGAGCGCTAGTGACTATGGCATGTGGGTTATCCCCACTCCAAACATGCGAATTGTGCATGTTGAAGACTCCATCACTCCCGAACGTTGCTTCGTCGGTAGACAACACAGAGGATGGAAATGTAGGATGCATTTCACACTGTTCCAGGTACCACTGCGAAAATTGTGCCCTGGGTGGATAATCAACTGGTTCCAGGTTGTGGACACGCTGTAAGTGAAATGGACGTAACAACTGCTCTTGAAGGACTGTTCTTACATTCGTCTGATTCGTCCCCATGTTATGTGCAATTGCACGAGTTCTCATTGAAGGATCCCGCTCCACATGCTGCAAGACAGCTTCCTCAAATTGCAGCGTTCTTACCGTGCGACGGTGTCGCTGGGCAGGTAATCTACTAAATGACCCGGTCTCACGCAGACGTTGGTACACAGCAGCAAAGGTCGTATGATGCTGGATACGGCGATTAGGATATTGTTGTTGATAAACCCGCTGTGCAGATCGTCCGTTGTGGTGAGCTACGTAGTACGCACCAATCATATCAGTGTATTCACTCCAGGTGTATCGCTCCATTAGTAAACAGAGACAATGCACTACTACAATGGTGGACAGCAGTTGCCTACAACTGAAGAGCGTAACACGCCGTCTAACAACTGAAGATCGTAATACAGACTCCACCGGTTTAAATAATCCTTATAGGAAAAAAAGACATTAGGAAAAATTATTTGTTTTGATGTCCCCTACAACCTCTCAGAGTTAGTCGGTTTAAATACTTTTCACCCTGTATAATCACACTATACAACTTGATACTCGTATATTTTCATGAAAGTATGTTACCCCTGACTGTCATATGATAGTTACCTTACGAACAAGCATCGAATCCTCCAGATTATTGAAAAAATAACAGCACAACGGGGTACATTAGTTTGTTTAGTCAGGATTAATTTTTACATCTTAGCCCTCTGAATCGTTCGACTTCATTCATTTGTTCTATACTAGTCGCTTACTTTCTACTTATATTGCAACTCAAATGTTCACAGTTATTTTGTCTTTCCGAAGAATTACTTCCCAACATGCCTCATACCGAATCCATGGCCGAGGTCGTCAACGTACACCTACGCGATTCGAATCCTGATACTGGAAAAATTTTTTATCGTCAGTAATTAGTTGGCAGGGGAGGGCTGGTGGAGGAGTAAGGTCATTGATCACTAGATTTTGCACAAATGACCTAAGTGGTATTACAGAGATATCCGAAATATCTCATGAACTGAGGTCGTGTTACCCTGTGGATGGCGATGTCTTCGTCGGATGGAGACGTTGAGAAAGGCGGCGCTCCTGCTGTTATTCATGTAGAACAAGCGTGCTAACTTTTTAGGCTCGAGATCTATTACAGGTATATTAGTCCATTTAGAGACATTTATTGACTTTAAAATTCATAAAGGTTAAAGCCCAAAATAACACTATAGCCAAAATTACCTATTTTAATTACATAAAATACATAAAAATTAATTTGCTCTTCATCAAGACTCGTAGCCTACTATTCAGTTTTCAAGATATTACACGTGTGGAAAAAACTGAAATAGACAGAACCATAAATGTTGAAAAATGGTTAGTGTATTATTTGTCTTTGCATATATAATGATCTGGTGAATAATTTACGAGAGCCAACCCTAAAAAATGGCTCTAAGCACTATGGGACTTAACATCTGAGGTCGTCAGTCCCCTAGACTTAGAACTACTTAAACCTAAGGAAATCACGCACATCCATGCCCGAGGTAGGATTCGAACCTGCGACGATAGCAGCACCGTGGTTTCGGACTGAAGCGACAAGAACCGCTCGGCCACAGCCGCCGGCTGCCAGCCTTAAACATCAGTTTATTTCTAAACTTAGACTTCAGTATGTTAATCGTCGAAAATGCTGCTTCACGTAGATAAGTTTGTCCAAAAACTGATAAAACGTACGATCCCACTTTTACAATGTTAGGTGTTTACACTCACTAATTCCCCAAAATTATCTTCATTTTATTATGTCTCAAAAGAAATGTCATTTTGAAATCGAATTCTTTCCTCTTCATGTTCTGTCTCAGTAAAAGAGAAAATAGTACTCATTTACGTTGATATATCTCCCGCATCCACTTTTTGGAAAGGTGGAGCTATGAACGGAAGAACAGCTTCCATTGCCTTGAAATCTGAAAATATGTTTCCAAACTCTTCTTCAGTTGTGGCAGGTTGGTCTATAGGTCTTTGCAGTTTCATCTACATCCACATCAACAACTACGTGATTACTCTGCAATTCACTGTTAAGTTCTTTACAGCCTTAACACACCTTCACTTCAAATGGCGCAAAATTTAACACACCTTCGCTTCAAATGGCGCAAAATACACTTATTTGACAAAGTCTGAGATGGTCCGCTGCTGCTTTTTCGCTACAGATTTGCCACAGATTTATCAGACGTTGTCAGGAGAATTAATAAAACATCTTGAAGGTATAAAATTTGCAAAATTAGGCAAATTTCGTGGGGTGAGAGACTATGTGTAAAACAAACATAGAGGCTTCATCATTAAAATATCACTGAAATATATAGGTAGCTGTATTAATGTACATGTATCAGGTTACAGTGAAAACAGTCAAAAAGCCCTATTGACCTTACTAGAACGATTAAATAGTTATATTTTGCATATATCACAGAATTTCTACGTTTGTATTAAAACTGCATGTGATTGAACGTTCTATGTACTTTGTATGCAATCAGCACCCAAAAATGTACCAGAAAAACACCTTACCCCAAAAGAGAAAACTTCATTGTAGAATTTAAAAAGAGAATATTGTAGTTTATCCATTTTTACACTTACTATTAACGATCACAGACAACGAATAAAAAATGTTCAGGGTGAAATATCTAAGACTTTCAGAATAAAAACAGGTATAAGGCAAGGTGATGGCTTATCTCCAACCCTCTTCAACTGCGTCCAAAATAAATAATAAGAGAATGGAAACGAAAACCAGAAGAATATGAGCTATCACCAATAAGACTGGGGACTGCGAACAAAAGTTTTGAAATCCACTACCTAACTTTTTGGTTGACCTTGTGATTCATTCTCAGAGCCTAACAAATGCAAAAATTCAAACCAATCTCTCACAAGAAATAGCCATTAAAATAGGTTTAAGAATTTCTGTAGAAGAAACGAAATTTATGACAAACATAAATACTACAGAAATCCTAGTAACTGATATTGGATAGATAAAGAGAGATAATAAATTTAAATATTTGGGAAAAATGATTCAAGACAATGGATTAGAAAAATTCTCTGTAGAAGAAAGAGTACGTAAAATGGAGAGAGCATATGGTACAATCAGGAACACTTACAACAAAAGGTCTCTGTATAAAACTTCGAAAATACTGCACTACAACACAGTAATAAAACCAGAATGCCTTGATGCAAGGGAACGTTTAATACTGAATTACAAATTACACAGTTTTGAAGTCCTGGAAACGAGAACCATCCGAAAATTACTCAGTCCACTTAGAAATATAGAGGTATGGAAATTAAGAAGTAATAAGAAGTATAACGCAACATAGAAAATGTAACTGTAACGCCATGGAAGAGGCGACAGCTATTTTTTGGACGTTTATACAGGATGAACGGCAGCAGGGTAACCAAAAAATTGTTTTATTGTATTTGGGACAGGAAGTTAACAATACCCTGGATTCAAGAAGTTAGGAAAGATTTTTAAAAAATGTTTGGAAAGAAATAACATAAGTGAAAAAGATGCAACACGAAGAGATCTTGAAAAAGAAAAGTTTTATAATGGAAGGATTCCAAGACAGGAAGACGAAGAAGATATGATCAAAATAGTACGAGGAGAGAAAAAGGATACATAATGAGAAGCCGGAAGTGTACTGGAGGAAGAAGAAAGAAGAACAAAGGATGAAGCATTTAAATTGACGCCTGGTCCTTAGATGATCCAAATGGAAAAGGAAAAATAAGAATTTATCTATGTAACTGTTGTCTTTGTATCTTTCCTTTCCAACCTGAATTCTGCCCTAAGCGTTTTTTATATTCCATTTCATAAATTCTGCAAGTACTCTTTGTACCATTTTTTTGTTTAGAACGTTCATGTCATCAGCAAAAGCCATCATTTTTCTATATTTGCACAGCTATTTTTTTTCGGTTCTTAGTTTTAACTCGCCTTTTCAGCGCAGCAGAAAAACGGCACTGGCGATATACAACAGTCTATTGTTACACTTTTTTTGACTTTGCACTTAGTTTTCTAAACATTGCCAGTGAATTATTGTTCATTCAAAGATAGATAGGTCATCACACAAGTTACTCTCTTTCTGCAAAACTGCAACGTGTTCCAGGAAATTATTGTGCGGAACCCATCATTCATGAATGTAATTATAATTACAATGCCGCTTGACGTTATGGAGTCAATGTGGTGGCCTTTTGTATCTGCAAAGTTTTGTGATTCCATTTCCACATAGAAGCTGACACACATGCTAACATTATTATTTTCAAATGCCTTACACAGTTTTGGAATAGCAGTTCAGCCTCTACCGTCATTAGTTTTTGTTCGGCTTACACCACACAATGCAACAATGATTATCTTCGCAAACGTCGCATTCGACCGGTGTATTGTTGTCATCGCTGAATTCGTGCTTTCTAATAGAGGGGTGCGATTGCTCAAGGATTTCTCCTCACCAAATATTCCTGTATTTCTTGAACTCCTCTGAGCCAAGTGCTTGCACGGTTCCTGAAATATACAGGATGAGTTTACATATTACGGAAGCGCTGACTCCAGAGTTGCGCGTAAACACTGCCTCCAGAACTGGTTCAAAAGCATTTGTCCACAGAAGCGACATATCAATTGGTGCCCTTTTCTCCTGCTTTACCATCCTCCAGATATTAGCTGCAGTTCATTCTGTCTCACTCGACTTTTAAAAATATATGTTAATATGTGATTGTGGAAATGTCCTGCTTTTTCTTTTAAAATAAGTGCTACATAATTCCTTTGAAAAGATATACATTTATGAATTTCATTCCAATGGTAAATATTAAAATTAGAAACAATTCAATTTCAATTTAAGGTAATTCCTGAAATTTTTAAAAGCTTTTAGTGAAAAAAGAAAGTACCAGTCCTTTTGTACTGTAGTGCCGCTACCAGGTTAAGAGCAAAATCAGTGAGAATGTTCGCTGGAACATTGCGCTGGCCACCGGTGACTGGTGAGCGTGGCATATCGTCATTTGGGTTAAGACAAGAAGTAAGTGAAATTACTGCGAGACAGCCTAACTTACCAGCCTAATGGTGAAGTACAGTGCAGACATGGCGATGTATCCATCATCGGAGTTTCGTTGGTGTTGCCGAATACGTAACCCGGATTGGTGCATTTGCACATCAAGAGCGCTGCTATCTGGCATAAATAACCGATGATTCTGTTGAAGAGTCATTTGCAGTCCACCAGTACCACTATCACCACACCAGGTGAGGAGACGACACAGAGCTGCCAACAGCAGCCATGGGTTCAAGTGCCAGCCAGGATAATTTTCTCCTGCAATATGTCCGTACAGCGGACTTTGTGCCACAGTGCAGCGGGTCTGCCTGTCCACTCCAGCAGCAGCTGGACTCCAGCCAGGAGGCCGTGGGTTGCGCCCCGCGCACAGCCACCACCTTCAGACTTCTCTCCTCCTCCATTTGGATGCCTAGGAGCCGTTATTCATGAAGAGGGGTTACCTCTGTAAGGTTGAAATAAGCGACATTGACATCGGTGCTGTGGCTCATGGAATATAGCCGCGGATCCTGCGCCGAGTGCGGATGTCAGCAAAGCAGGTTGATAGCACTTGCTGCACCCAACTGGACGGATGGTAGTCGCCGGCTGACCGAATACTGTTACACTCCTGTGGGGCAGGCGTGTGATCGCCTTTCCACCAAGTGACCCAGTAAAAATATTAATTAAAAATACAGTGTTAAAATTCTGAGAACCGTTTCTTCGCAGGCCTCACCGCCCGGCCATTCAGCGTCATCCCATGGCCACTCGGACTCCTATGAACATAGCTATCCCATGCCATCAATGTGGAGGAGTATAGTTTTGGAAGAGTAAAATAAGTTATTTCTATAAAATTAACAAAGAGTCTTTTAAATTCTGTAAATTACAAATGATTTTACTTTCAGCCTGAAATAGTGGAAAACACGAAAACAAAAAATATAATCTAATTTTATTGATGCACTAAACGCACACTATTTAACTGCATGAGACTGTATTTGATGCACAGAAAACTCGTTATTAAGTAGAAATGTCTAGAAAAATTTGCCATGGAAGTACATTGCCTGACAAAAAACATGAAGCACCTAGACGACACAGTAGTATGTCAATGTAACTTTGTACACGTACACAACATTGGCCGCTAAGTAAATGATTACAATTGCAGTTCTCTGTGTCAAGTAGAATGACTAACAGTGCGCATTACTCTTGTTCAATCCCACAAACCAACCAACCAACTCTTGTTCACGTTTAGTGTTGTTACCAGGCCTGGTGGGGTATATGAACAATGTGAACAGCGTCAGATGTTGAGTGATCATTGTTAAGGGCGTGGGGACACCGCTTACTCATGAGACAATGTTACCAGACTTTGAAAGAGACCACGTTGTGGGTCTTCATTTGGTTGGCTGGTCGAACTGTGCAATTTCCACTTTTGTGGGGCTCTCGCATATGACGCTGATTCGATGTTGGACTGCAGGGGAACGTGATGGCAGGCATATTAGTCGTCAAGTTTTCAGTCGAACAGTCCTGACCAAGACATGGGAGGATCGTGGGACTGTGCACCAAGCCCACTGTAACTCCTTCATGCCTGCTCTTCCCACCCTAGAACAAGTAATGGACCCTCTGTAACATTCTGTCGCATCCCATAACGTTCGTAAAAAGCCTAGCAAAAATTGCGCAAAGGCAGTACTGCCCATATGTTGGCTGGCATTAACAGTCCAAACACGAACGATCAATTTGGAGTTGTGCTGCGATTGAGAAGCGGGGCCTGCTAACGAATGGAACCACAACTGTATTCGGTTGTGAATCGCGACGGTCCCATTCTTCCAATGTTTTGGAGACGCTCAGCGTTGTTATTTCAGGAGTCCTCTACAGAACATATGGGGGGCCAGCTCGGCTGCGAACTCTGTACTAGCACCAGTCTCCAGCACATCAAAGAACAGTTGTTGGCCGGCTTGTCTCAAGAGAGGATATAATGGCTTTTATGACACCCTTCCCAACCAAATCAGTGCATTTTTGCAGACCAGACGGGATACAGAACCGTATTGATAAGTGGCTCCTATAGCCAATTTATTTGTAAATTTAATTCCAGGTTGTTCAAATGTCTCTGAGCACTATGGGACTCAACTGCTGTGGTCATAAGTCCCCTAGAACTTAGAACTACTTAAACCTAACTAACCTAAGGACAGCACACAACACCCAGCCATCACGAGGCAGAGAAAATCCCTGACCCCGCCGGGAATCGAACCCGAGAACCCGGGCGTGGGAAGCGAGAACGCTACCGCACGACCACGAGATGCGGGTTAACTCCAGGTTGTAACCAACAAAATAACACTGCTGAGTACTTTACTTTATTTGCCAGCCAGTGTGGTTAAAACTAATAAAAAATGGTTCAAATGGCTCTGAGCACTATGGGACTCAACTGCTGAGGTCATTAGTCCCCTAGAACTTAGAACTAGTTAAACCTAACTAACCTAAGGACATCACAAACATCCATGCCCGAGGCAGGATTCGAACCTGCGACCGTAGCGGTCTCGCGGTTCCAGACTGCAGCGCCTTTAACCGCACGGCCACTTCGGCCGGCTAAAACTAATAAACTGGTCTACATTTTTACGTCTGGAATTGCAAAGGAAGACACATATTTGTGAGTGGTAAAAAAGAGAAATATTTTGTTAATAAATTCATCTATAAGCCCTACATTGCACAAGGCAAGGTATGCCTTCGCTGAATTATCTGGGGAGTTAGTTGAAAACTGTACATTTCAAACACGTTTATATAATCTAAAACAGTCTTTGATACGGAAATCAGTGACAAGTCGCAATTTCACGTTCACAATTATGTTACAAACGGGTCCTTTGTGGACCACAGGTTTGCTGGAATGTTTTTGTTTCTGTAATTTCACCTGCGTCAGTTTTTGCTACTAATTATGATAAATCTTCTATACAAACTTTGCACCTGAGCGATTCTGGCGCTCTTTCTGCTTGGCGCTGCGAGCGGTCACTTGTACCAGTTGTATCGTTTGGGTCTTAAACTCACTCTGAATACCCCCATAGTCAGGCTGCAATCACTGTACGACAAGGAGGCCGCTAACACACGCCTGTGTGCTGATGCTCGACTCAGAGATAAGCCAGTCCGCAAGCTGCTGGACGATGAAATTTTCA
This sequence comes from Schistocerca nitens, assembly GCF_023898315.1. NCBI lineage: Eukaryota > Metazoa > Arthropoda > Insecta > Orthoptera > Acrididae > Schistocerca > Schistocerca nitens. Next base: position 358,468,707 of record NC_064615.1, read on the forward strand.
CTGGCTGTATTTGGACGGCAAGGGGCGGATGGGTGGTGGCGTAAGGTTCCTGACCACCAGTCTTCGCGAAAATGTTGTGAATCAAATTTTTGTTTTCTCTGCAGTGTTTCAGGAAGTGAGGACATGTGACACTGTTCAACCGCACGTCGGATGTGGGCGTTAAGCTTTGCGTCCCTCTCGTTGCTTTTCTAGAGGAGCAGACGATGGGCCGGAGCTGGAATTCACCACCTGTCTACTGTCATCGTCATACAACGTAACACTGCACTGTACAAGCATCCGCTACACTCATCGATACTCCAAAAATTTACATGCGACACAACTCTCAGATATCCGCAAGAAAAGGGCCAATGAGCGTGGAGGGATAACACCCTTTCCGCCAGACAGCTCAAAAGCTGTACTACATTTACATTCACATTTACCGCACGAGGCTCTGGCCCTTTGCCCAGAGAGTGTGGTAACTGGCGTACCGGTTTTGATTGAGAATAAAGTAGACGACGTAGGGGCGACCTTTGAAAGGACAAAATCATTGCAACACTTAATAACTTCACACTGGTGTGTCCGCAGCATTTGTTCACATAGCTGAGAAAAAACTCAAACTGAAACTTGCAAACCGGAAAGGAATTAAGCAGTCAGTCGAAAGTCCAGTCTGTATTCCTGATCTCGATTTCTGCTCTTCAGTGCAACAAAAATACAAGAAATATGCAGCAGTCAGTTATTGAAAGACGTAAATTAAAACAATATTGTACATTAGTAGTGACAACGTTTTATGTAACATGGCATTTAAACCGAGTCGTATAGATTCGTCAAGCTTGTGATAACATATACTACCACACAACTTTCCAACTTTAATAAGTCCATAGCCAGATTCTGAGAATGTTGTTTTCATAGCAGTACAATGAACCTCATCTATTTTTTACATCTTATACATGGAGCAACGCCCTCTATTCCTCTAACAACAACCCAGAATTTCTAGTTCAGATTTTGTATTGTATAAAATTCATTTCAAATTTAAAGAACCAAAAACCAAGTAACCTTTACTACAGTTAAAAATTTTGGGCATAAACCATATTACACGTTCAAATATTGCAGATAAACTTAGAAGACAATTCAAGTACTATAAAACATTTTTTCAGTAAATATTGTACCTTGTTTAAAGCCTGTAGTAACCAACTACACTCACTGATTATGAGAACAATGTCGTCTGTTAAAATAACACATCTATTTAAATTCACTTTAAACATGGCTGACGTTTGCAGCAACCGTATACACAAATTTGAAATATATGTAAAAATCAGCCAACCGGTTGCACAGGTTTTCTATATACCTTGACCAGGTTTCGTCACCTCTAAGGGTGACTTCATCAGAAGGTAAGGTAATGACATGAAGAACATTACATGTAATTACCTTACCTTCTGATGAAGTCACCCTTAGAGGTGACGAAACCTGGTCAAGGTATATAGAAACCTGTGCAACCGGTTGGCTGATTTTTACATATTTTTCATATTTAAATTAACGTAATAACATCAATTAAATTGCTGCACCTTAGCTACATATTAGAGTGGATGTCCACTACTAAAAGATAATATCAAAATTTACTGGGTGAGATAGGCGTTAAAAACATTAACAAGTAAGATAATAGAAAAAAAACAACACTCTAAAGTAATAATACATTTGGTTCTGACATGAAGAATTGCAAAACGTTGTCATATGAATAGGATAGCTGCTAAGCATCCTACGTTTTTTGACTCCAAGAATGTGGGCATCAAAAAGCTCCTGTAGTGTTTGAGTCTGTAATTCCCAGCTCATTGAGAAGACCACATGTGGTAAAAATCTCGAACTACTTCATGAGATTCATAAATCTGTCTGCTCAGTCCTATGCAGCAATCTGACAGGTGACAGCAAGGGTGGAATACCATATCGACTCTCAATAATATGGGCAGCTAAGTTAGACTTTTCAACTATATCTCGCTAATCCAAGGCCACATGCTCACCAAACCTTTTATTTTATACACACCTGATGCGCGTTACTTCTTCTGTCAACACTATCAATACGCCCAAACGTATTTGTAGCAGATAATGGAACCGTTATTTTATGTTTCCTAAAAATTGTTATTACTCTCATACTACTTTTACCATAAAATGGAAAATAAATATATGTGTTGTTGATGTCTGACAATTTGTTGCTAATAGGAGGTCTTAAATCTGGTTGATTATTAACTGTAATTTGCTGTCAATTTTATTTGCATAATGTGGAGGGTAATTATTCGCTTTTGCAATATATTTTATGGTATCTAGCTCAATTTATTACTCAGGTTGTGAGAGTGGTAACTTGAACAGGCAGTTAACAGCAAAACTGAAAAAAGTTTTGTTAAGTTGGCTTCGATTCTTTGAGTGACAGTTTACAACAGTGTCAGTGCAAGTATTTTTCCAGAAGATCCCAAAACTATGTTTTCCATTTTAATTTCTCATATTCAGGTTCAAACAATTGAAGTAACCAATCATTTCTACTTCACATGGAAACTTGATTTCATCACGCAAATCACTGCGCTAGCCTGTTCTAACTGCTTAGATTCCTCGTAATAATTTCAGTATTGTTGTTTATTTGTACCGCATACTAGTGTGTAAGCTTGTTATGTCTAAGGGCAAAAATTTCATGCCTGTAGATACTAGTATGTTAGGCATGTTATTGACCAAATCACAACTATTTTTGGCTGAATTTGTCTACTGTAGTGAAGAAGTTCGCTTAAAAAACTGAGAGATTTCCTGACAACTTTATTGTGACGACCACCTCTCTTGTTAACGAGCGATCCCATTGGCGTATCTTTCTTATGGACTGTAATCTGTGCCATAAGTATAGGTGAGCATGGATTCGTAAAATGCAGCTGCTGTACTTCGCTAGGTGAAAATATTTCTCTACAAATTTTTAGCTTTTCACTCAGTTTTTCTGTGTTTCAGAAGTTAGGTCCAAATAAATTCCTTGGTTACTATCTTCATCAAAAAATATTTTAGTTTTAGTTAGTATTCAGCTTTCCTCACTATGGCCACTGAGTTTCCTTAGTTTGTCTTTTTAATGATCGCACCGTGATCATTAAGTTTACTGTTGATAATATTCACAACCACCTTTTAATTGCTATCACTGTTAGAACATCTATTGCATTCACTGTTAATAAATTTATGTACTGCTACAGCAGTGATATTTTGTTGAGTCTTTGAAGTCTTTAGAGTGTCAGTTGCATAATTCACATTCACAATAGTATCCTTAATGGCATGTAGCATTAATCTTAGTATTCATTTCATATTTAAGCCTTTGCTAAACAATGCTTTCTCTTGTTCACTGATATTAATGATTGCAAACTAAACTTCCATCCATTGTCTCTGGTACAGACTCATAGGAAGCCCATTAACATTAAAATTTTACTATCATGTCTCAGTCCTGTTTCATTAACTACTTGCGTAACATTGTCTAGTACAACACCAAATAAAAAATTAAACATTACAGGAGCTACATGCTCTGCTAGCTCGAAATGTAGTCCATACAATTGATTAGTAGTTCTTTCGTTTTTGATGAACCGCTCCCTGAGTTCAGTTCTCATAATCACACTTCGCATTTTCGTTTACTCTTTAGGACATTTTCAACCCTGAAGTTGCTGTTGAATGTGTCTTGTACATATCTTGACATTCCTTTTTTTGCAACGTGTTGTTTATTGAATGTGAGGTGCTGAATGGTGTTAGCAAGCCGGATCCTAAGAGTCATACATTTCACATGCTCAGATAGGCAGAATTTTAACCAAATAGGATACGATTGGGATGGTTGTACACAGAAATCGGTCACAAATCCTGCCAGCATTTTATTGCAGGAGCACAAGGTGGGTACATCATGGCAACATGAAGACTTCATTCACAAAATATTCATGGAACCGATGAAAATGCAGAGAATCGTTACCGCAATGAATAAGCGATTTACATGGCTCAGTTACAAATCGAATGTACCGCATAGAGAGAAAGAATTTTGGCCCATACTACTCTAAACAGGATGTCCAACAATATTACTCATAACAGTTCACTACAAACATGGACGCACTGTACCAGTAGCGCATGCCGTGCAAGGTATTTGCAGTAAATAGTGCCTCATCTGCCACCACTGTTGCTCAGAGAACTGCAGGTCGCAATTCTGATTTTAAATTTTCACGTACAAACCCAGGTCATAATCACAAAGCACTACCTCTCTATCTCAATATATCTCAGAGGAGACACCCTTCCGCCTCAGCAACAGTACCACAGCACATACAAGAATCTAATAGAACGGAATACAACATTTGTTTCTTCTTCAAAAACACAGGCCATGCTATCCACACTGGCCGCATTGAATACACATTGATCGAGCTACCGCTCACTCCAGACAACACCATTAAGATTAATCATTGTAGCTGACCAAGGGATGAGTATTCCTCAGATATTGATTAGTGAGTTTATATCATCACAGCAAAAAGTACTCGTCAGTTACCACACGCGTAAAAGATGAGAAATTGGAAGTTTACAGTTCTAATACGCAACTTTCAAATGTATAACTTACTAACTTAACCTCGGTAAAAAATGAGCTTCTTGTAAACCAAGTTCACATTTAAGAATTGGATAAGAACTGTAGACAAAGCTCAAGTAAATAGTAGATAACATTCAAGCTAAATACATAACTTGTTACTTACAAAAGATAGCAAGTCATCTAGGATTAACTGGCCTATTCAGGAAATGTTAGGAGAAATTGGAAAAGTGATAGGGGCAAAGAGATTGCAAACTTCATTTAGAGCGGCTCTGAGAGATCTAGAACTGTATACATAATTGTAACTTTACGACAGATCTTTCAACAGATGCAAGGCAGTAGATGGAACGGTCGAACATTTTAGTCTTTTGAATCGGTCTAGTGTTGTTAAACAGGACAATAAATAGAAGTACAATGTTTCATAGTATACAATTCAAAATACTGTCGACAATGAGGTTCCTTTAACCGTACTACCGTTGTGCAGTCGCAAATAGCTGACAGTGAAATAAGCAACCCAAACATAGAAAAACCAACTGAAACCGCTCAAAGCGGACAAGGTACCAGTTTTATGCCGAACACGCTACACAATTAGGTTTTTACCTACATCTAATATCGTATACTACTATTCAAGTCAGACTTATGTGTTAGGTAGAGGGTTTGTACAACTGCTTTCAGACTGTTTCTAGGTCATTTTACTTAGGAATAGCCCATGGGAAAAATGAAAACATGAATCGTTCCGTGCAAGCTCAGATTTCTCTGATCTTAGCACGATGTAGGTGGGAGTCAGCAAATTTTTTTGGTTCCAGATAGTAATATCGTAATAGAACTAGCTGGAACGATAAACGTCTTTCACGAATGACAGTTGTCACAGCTCCCTCATCAATCTACGACACTCCCGCCACTATTTCGTGATAATACAATCGGAGCTGCTCTTCCGAGAATTTTTTGATAACTTCCATCAAATCCTATCCGGTAAGTATACCGTGCCGCACAGAACTTCTCGAGAAGAGACTGAAAAAATATAGTGTACGTAGTCTTTCTACTAATCATACAACGAATGCTTTCACGACCGGATGTTTCAGCAGGCGAGAATTCTTCCAGGTTGTATGGCCGTGGTCCATGGAATTCTTCCATCCCTGACATTTCGTCCAAAGCTACGTTGGACATCTTCGGATAGAAGAGTTCCATGGACTACGGCCATAAAACCGGGAAAAATTCTCGGCAGTCTTTTTACTAGATTTTTTGTTGAACTTCTGAGTGTTCCGGCAATGAAACGCAGTCTTGTGTTCGCCTAACCGTGTACTATTTTTTATGCAGTAGGTTTAGGTTATGTTGTTCGTAATTGTAATCCCTAGGCCTTTAAATATGTGGGGTTTGCCGTGCAACTGAAATGCAACGGATTTTTTTCAGTGCTCACTGGAAGGAGCTCATAGATTTTAATGTTTCCTACCAGTTGCCACTTTTCGCATCACTCAGATATGTTGTCTAGAAAGTTTTACAATTCGTTTTGAACTTCCGATGTCTTTACTATGAGGCCACGACAGCATCATCTGCAAACAATACACGACGGATGAGCAAATTGTCTCCTAAACCGCTTATATCTGTCATTCCCTAGACAGCATTTATATAGAATATCTCGTCATTTACACAGATTTCTGCTTACATTTCGGAATGCCACATTATTAAACAGCATTTTTTAAAATGCAAACAATGTTTCGCTTTCCCATTAATAATCTATAGCATCTGCCCTTAACTTGGACTCTGTCATAGATCCTCAAAGTTTGTACACCAAAAGCTGCAAAATATGTTTTGTTTGTCACATAAACACGTGTGGCAGAATTATTATGTTGTCATTTGTCGACAGCCCTTTGGTGAAACAGCTCTGAATATATCTCAGGGAGGATTCCACTGTAGGCGTGAACCAAGTAGGCATCAAGTTCGTAAGAAGGAAGGATTATGATAAAAAGATAGTAAAGCTTACGCGAGAAAACTTTTTGTTGCTTTGTGCAGCAACGGTACTAGCCTTCGACTGGAGCTGTGAAGGGAACAATAAAGTGTCTATTAAGAAGTTTCGCCATACCTTTTATTCCCGATCTTAATTTTCCTCACAGCCATCAGCTTATCCAATATTACTGTGTGGAAGTTAAAGTGGTCTCGAAAGTTCAAAGTCTGATTAAACATCACCCGTGAAAAACGGAACAGGCTACGCCAAATAAATCAAGAAGATGTAGGGAGATGATGAACTGGGGTGAAGTCGCTCAGATAAGTAATAAGGAACCGGTTTATGAAGAAACTTCGTAAATTACGACAAGAATTCTGACGCCTTGGCTATAGAGCCAGATTGCAAACTCAGCTGTCGGCTGGCAGAGTCTATCGTCAGCGCCGCCACAACGGGGTTTGCCGTCCGGTTTCCGCGCAACCTGTCGAAACGGACTGGGGTCTCTCAGGATTGTCCTGTGTTGTTTTGCGAATGAGTACATTGGTGTGAAAAATTGAAGGAAGAAAGCGCTATTTCCCCGTCCTGTGTCCAATTTAAGGTATGATGATACAAACTGTCAACAGATGTTAGTATGGTCGTGTTCTGCATGGAAGATGGCGTTCTGGTCAACGAACAACCACGCTAATGACGACGTCAGGGCACCAACCAAACAGGATAGTGTTTGTCGGGTAGACCTATCTCCACAATCGCTGTGTGCAGTCACAGACGGTGCAGTTTGGCACAGAGAGGGCGATTACGCGGGTCTCTGCGGTGGAGGGCTATAGGAAGGTTGGAAGGAGGAAGGTCGCGAACTGATATGGCTCGATGGGCTAATGTGAATCGTTCTGGTGGTTCTCGGATGTGGCGACAGTTTATAGAGACCGAAACTGTATCGCGAAGCCCAGGGTAGCGCCGGACATTTGTGACATCAGCAAGAGACGACCCTTATTTGGCTGTAAGAGCATGATGATGCCGCCCTAGAACTGCACAGCCACTGCCGTCTGACGTCGCAGCATCTACTGGACGTTTTTTTACCAAGGCCAACGGTATACAGAAGGTTCGACAGAGTGGCCTTTATTGTCAGAGAACTGTTGTGTGAGGACATCTGATGCGTCTTCACAGAAGGGAATGTCTAGAGCGGAGTTGTCAACATCTGGATAATGGAACAACGAGCCAATGTTCTTTTGACAGATGAGTCCCGATTTGGTGTGGAAAGTGTTCTCAATGGAGTTACATCTGGAACGTGGAATACGATTTTGGGACACAAACATTGTGGAAAGAGAATGACATCAAGGAGGATCCCTAATGCCGAGGGCAGGGATTATATTGACCATTCGAACACGTTTTCACTAAATCGTGTGGGTGAGTCGGCAAGATTGAACTGTTGTCAGGTATCGTGACTATGTCTTGGAATCTTATGTGCAATTGTTGCGAGGTGCTGATGGACGATTATACTCGACTTCATAGAGCATGTATGGTTGAAGTTTTCTTGGAAATGGAAGATACTGCACGCATGGCGTGGCCTGCCCGCTCTCCCGATTTGAATCCCATAGAGCATGTCTGGGATGCACTAAGGAGATGGGTTGCATCACTTCAGCATCCGCCAACCACTCTCCAAGACTTGCGAGCAGCTGTTCGGAAAGAATGGGTGATACCGCATCAACATGAGATTGATGATATCATTCGCCGCAGGCCCCGTCGTTGCCAAGACTCTACGAGTATTACTGCCAAAGTTGGTCTTATTCTATACTGAACACATTAACCAGTTGTTGGAATGCGTGTGCAAATCCGGTAAGTTGGAAAAAAACGAAGAACATTTTCGTGTACCGTTATGCATGTTGCAATTGTTTAAATTCTGTATTCTTTGCATTGTTTCTATTTTACTATCACCTATTAATGCTGTTTTGTGTCAAAATGTCCGCCTGCTTGGCTGTGTGGTACCGTTGTCGTCTCCCATGCAAGCGGGCCCGGGTTCGATTCCCGACCGGGTTGGAGATTTTCTCCGCTCGTGGACTGGGTGTTGTGTTGTCCTCATCATCATTTCATCCTCATCACCGGCGCGCAAGTCGCCCAATGTGGCGTCGAATGAAATAAGACTTCCATTTGGTGGCCCAACTTCCCCGAATAGGAGCCTCCCGGCCAGCGATGCCACACGTTCATTTCCATTTTTTTTAGTGTCAAATTAAACGCAACTTTGCTAAATTTCTGATTGTTGCTTTAATTTTGGATACCAGTGTATATGGTATGAAAAGGAACGCGCACGTTTTTAGAGGTTATCTCATTTTTATATTGTCGTCTCGTAAGTCCATACATTTAGTCCCAATTTGTACATTCTGAAATTAACTTCCATCTGTCCAAAATAAGCGTGTGTCTAACAAGGGGAAACCGCCGTATTGCATCCGAAACTATATCCCGCATATTTCTCTCCAGTGCAGGTGTGCCTCAAGGCTCTGCCCTGTACCCCCTCATTTACATGCTGTACGCTGAAGACATTCCCAAACCACGACAACTTACTTGTCTCCTGCAATATGCTGATCACACCGACTACCTAACCACTCACCACACACTTCAGCTCTCCCATGCCTCCCTCCAACGCCATTTGAATCTCCTGGTGAAGTGGTGTTTTTCGGCTAAAAGTTCTCTGGAAACTACAGGAATGGCGTCAACCTAAAAGAGTGCAGGGCAAACGCAAGACGAGGGTAGACCTAGCAACACTCGACATTGTAGTTGTAAATTGTCGTAGCTATGTTGGGAAAGAACCAGAGCTCTAAACGCTAACAGAAAGCACCTAAGCTCACATCGTTATAGGAACCTAACCGTATTCGGAGAGGATTATTAAGTACAATTGGTGGTGGAGTGTTTATTGCTGTCAGAAAGGTGTACCTTGTACTGAAATTGAGGTAAATAATTCCTGTGAGCTGGCATAGGTACATGTTATACTTTACAACCGGAATAAATAAATAATTGGTTCCTTTTACAGACCCCAACTTAGGAGATTCAGTTGCTGATCAGGTCAAAGAAAACTTGAGTCTCATCACGAACAAGTACCCAAACTATTACAATTACATTGGGTGATGACTTCGGTCTACCCTCGATATTTTGGCGAAAATACACGTTACAGCCTGATGATCGCATACAGCAGCGTCATAAATCGTACTGAATGCTTTATGAAAAAATTATTTTAAACAATTCAGGAGCCCATTCGAAATGTAAATACTTGTGAAAATATTCTTGACCTCTTAACAACAAATAACCATGAGCAAAAAGAGAGCATTATGACGGACACACGGATTAGTGACCAGTATGTCTTTCAAACTAGACTGAATACCTCAGCATCCATACCGAACAAAAATAAACGCAAAATATAACTATTTAAAAAAGCAGATAAAAATTCCCTTTAAGCTTTCCTAGGACAGAATCGCCACTTCCTCCTTTTTGACTATGTAAGGACAAACATGATATAGTTTGAATTCAAACAAATAGCATCGACGGTAGTTTGAGATATATACCATATAAATTAATGAGAAATGGTAGTGATCCCCCATCGGACACAAAACAAGTCAGAACTCTGTTGCACAAGCAACAAAAAAACTATCCAATAGATTTGTTTTCGGAGAGGGTCCTCCTTCAGCAAAAAACAAATTCTTGCTTTTGCATTTATTCACCAGATATGTTTCGCTGAAGTTTCAGCATCATCAGTGGTTTTTTTGCCATGTTCTTGTTGCTACATACTGTGGATTTCCTGGATGTAATGTAATTTAATGCCGTTCTTTTGTTTCACAGGTTATCATTTTTTCTATTTTCCCCATTATCTTCACTGTGAAGACATGCACTATTGTATTTTTCGTGTCACTGTTTACAAACAACACAAACAGAAACATGATTGTTTCTAAATTACAGACCCATATCACTAACGTCGATTTGCAGTAGCATTTTGGAACATATGTGTTCGAACATTAAGAATTACTTCGAAGGAAATGATTTATTGAAGAACCGTTGACACAATTTCAGAAACCGTTGTCATTATGAAACGCACTTCCCGAAGTAACGAGCGCTATCGACAGATGTGTCAAATTGATATCATATTTTTAGATTTCCAGAAGGCTTTTCAAACCGTTACTGACAAGCGACTTCCAATCAAACTGCGTGCGTACGAAATTGCGACTGGATTCATGATTTCCACTTAGAAATATGACATTTCGTAGTAATTGACAGAAAGTCATTGAATCAAATTGAAGTAATATCTGGCGTTCCAGAAGGAAGTGTTATAGGCCTTCTGTTGTTCCTGATCTACTGTACATAAACGATTAGAAGACAATCTGAGGAGCCCTCTTAAATTGCTTGCAGATCATGCTGATAAGATGATAAGATCATCAGACGGCCAAATCAATTACAAAATGATTTAGCCAAGATATCTCTCTGGTAAACAATTGTATATGAATGAGGTACAGCGTGAGGTCATGCACATGATAACAAAAGAAATAAATCACTCAAACCGAAAATCTGTGTCTTCAGCTAAATACTTACGGATTACAGTTACGAATAACTTAAACTGGAACGATGGCACAGATATGATAGGGGGAAAGCGAACCAAAGATTGTGATTAATTAGCAGAGCACTTAGAAAATGCAGCAGGTCTACTCTTGAGACTGCTTACACTTTGCTTGCCCACCCCTTTCTGGAGGACTGCTGCATGCTGTGGTATCCACATGAGATAGGACTTACGGAGGACAACAGAAAAGTTGAAAGAAGTGCAGCTCGTATTATTCCAAAACAGGGGCGTGATTGCCTCGGACTTGATACGCGAATTGCGGTGCCATTCATTAAAAAACAAAGGTTTTTTCGTTATTAGTGGGGCTAAGAGACTTTGGGACAGCTTATATCGTTACCAAATGTACTCAAGATGGCGGATCCAAAATGGTGGTTGTAGATGTGGCATGGTAGTAAATACAAATTTTGGTGGGAAAATATGGCAACTCGGCTACCTCCACTAACCTAACTCCTCGATCCCTCCCCAACTCCTATGATTTCACCTGCCACCCCATCACGCCTCACCTGGAAATGGTGTGAAGCAGTCATTATGTGTCCAGCTGCTGGAGAAGAAGGTTAGGTTAGTGTGCTTTATGTACTATATTTTTGGTGGGAAACTGATTGATGGACTCTTCTCCATAGTCCACCTTCTCCTGCCCCACTTTCCAGCGCTCCGTGCCCCTACCCCCCATTTCCTCCACCCACCACCCCCACTTCTTCTGATCACATGTATATACGCTATGGATCAAAAGTATCCGGACAACCCCAAAAACATACGTTTTCCGTATTAGGTGCATTGTGCTACCACCTACTGACAGGTACTCCATATCAGCGACCTCGGTAGTCAGACATCGAGAGAGAGAGAGAGAGAGAGAGAGAGGGAGAGGGAGAGAGAGAGAGAGAGAGAGAGCAGAGCGGGGCGCAACGCGGAACTCGTGGACTTAGAACGTTGTCAGGTGATTGGGTATCACTTGTATCATACATCTGTACGCGAGATTTCCACAGTGCTAAACATCACTAGGTCCACTGTTTTCAAAGTGATAGTGAAATGGAAACGTGAAGGGACACATACAGCACAAAAGTATACAGGTCGACCTTGCCGGTTGACTGACAGAGATCGCCGACAGTTGAACAGGGTCGTAATGCGTAATAGGCAGACATCTATCCGAACCATCACACAGGAATTCCAGACTGCATCAGGATCCACTGAACATACTATAACAGTTAGGTGGGAGGTGAAAAAACTTCGATTTTCGTGGTCGAGCGGCTGCTCATAAGCCACACATCACGCCGGTAAATGGGAGACGAAGCCTCGGTCGGTGTAAAGAGCGAAAACATCGCACGATTCAACAGTGGAGAAACGTTGTGTGTAGTGACGAATCACAGTGCACAATGTGACCATCAGATGGCAGGGTGTGGGTATGGCGAATGCTCAGTGAACGCAATCTGCCAGCGTGTGTAGTGCCAACAGTAAAATTCGGAGTCGGTGGTGTTATGGTGTTGTCGCGTTTTTCATGGAGGGGGCTTCCACCCATGGCACTATCACAGCACAGGCCTACATTGACGTTTTAAGCACCTTCTTGGGCCGGCCGAAGTGGCCGTGCGGTTAAAGGCGCTGCAGTCTGGAACCGCAAGACCGCTACGGTCGCAGGTTCGAATCCTACCTCGGGCATGGATGTTTGTGATGTCCTTAGGTTAGTTAGGTTTAACTAGTTCTAAGTTCTAGGGGACTAATGACCTCAGCAGTTGAGTCCCATAGTGCTCAGAGCCATTTTTTTTTGCACCTTCTTGCTTCCCACTGTTGAAGAGCAATTCAGGGTTGGCGACTGCATCTTTCAATACGATCGAGCTCCTGTTCATAATGCACGGCCTGTGGCGGAGTGGTTACACGACACTTAACATCCCTGTAATGGACTGGGATGCTCAGAGTCCTGACCTGAATCCTATAGAACACGTTTGGGATGTTTTGGATCGCCGACTTCGTGCCAGGCCTCACCGACTTACATTAATACCTCACCTCAGTGCAACTCTCCGTGAAGAATGGGCTGCCGTTTCCCAAGAAACCTTCCAGCACCTAACTGAACGTATGCCTACTAGAGTGGAAGCTCTCATCAAGTGTAAGGGTTGGACCAACATCATATTGAATTCCAGCGTGACCGATGGAGGGCGCCACGAACTTGTAAGTCATTTTCAGCCAGGTGTCCGGATACTTTTGATCACACAGTATGTGTTCACCCCGAAGCGTGAAGACTTGACTGACTGCTCTAGTCCGCGCTACTGAAACCAGATGGTGCTCTAAACTGTGCCTGTGTGTGTGTGTGTGTTAACTGGATGATGAGTAAGCATGTACTCTCGTACATGTCAGTTAACGATTACTGTAGCCTACTCATTGAAAAACGTTTCAATAAAGAAATGTTGCTGCTGAAGTGTGAAGACTTGACTGACTGCTCTAGTCCGCGCTACTGAAACCAGATGGTGCTCTAAACTGTGCCTGTGTGTGTGTGTTAACTGGCTGATGAGTAAGCATGTACTCTCGTACATGTCAGTTAACGATTACTGTAGCCTACTCATTGAAAATCGTTTCAATAAAGAAATGTTGCTGCTGAAGTGTGAAGACTTGACTGACTGCTCTAGTCCGCGCTACTGAAACCAGATGGTGCTCTAAACTGTGCCTGTGTGTGTGTGTTAACTGGCTGATGAGTAAGCATGTACTCTCGTACATGTCAGTTACGATTACTGTAGCCTACTCATTGAAAATCGTTTCAATAAAGAAATGTTGCTGCTGAAGTGTGAAGACTTGACTGACTGCTCTAGTCCGCGCTACTGAAACCAGATGGTGCTCTAAACTGTGCCTGTGTGTGTGTGTTAACTGGCTGATGAGTAAGCATGTACTTTCGTACATGTCAGTTAACGATTACTGTAGCCTACTCATTGATAATCGTTTCAATAAAGAAATGTTGCTGCTGAAGTGTGAAGACTTGACTGACTGCTCTAGTCCGCGCTACTGAAACCAGATGGTGCTCTAAACTGTGCCTGTGTGTGTGTGTTAACTGGCTGATGAGTAAGCATGTACTCTCGTACATGTCAGTTAACGATTACTGTAGCCTACTCATTGAAAATCGTTTCAATAAAGCAATGTTGCTGCTGAAGTGTGAAGACTTGTCTGACTGCTCTAGTCCGCGCTACTGAAACCAGATGGTGCTCTAAACTGTGCCTGTGTGTGTGTGTGTTAACTGGCTGATGAGTAAGCATGTACTCTCGTACATGTCAGTTAACGATTACTGTAGCCTACTCATTGAAAATCGTTTCAATAACGAAATGTTGCTGCTGAAGTGTGAAGACTTGACTGACTGCTCTAGTCCGCGCTACTGAAACCAGATGGTGCTCTAAACTGTGCCTGTGTGTGTGTGTTAACTGGCTGATGAGTAAGCATGTACTCTCGTACATGTCAGTTAACGATTACTGTAGCCTACTCATTGAAAATCGTTTCAATAAAGAAATGTTGCTGCTGAAGTGTGAAGACTTGACTGACTGCTCTAGTCCTTGCTACTGATACCAGATGGTGCTGCAAACTGTTCCTGTGTGTGTGTGTTATCTGGCTGATGAGTAAGCATGTACTCTCGTACATGTCAGTTAACGATTACTGTAGCCTACTCATTGAAAATCGTTTCAATAAAGAAATGTTGCTGCTGAAGTGTGAAGACTTGACTGACTGCTCTAGTCCGCGCTACTGAAACCAGATGGTGCTCTAAACTGTGCCTGTGTGTGTGTGTGTTAACTGGCTGATGAGTAAGCATGTACTCTCGTACATGTCAGTTAACGATTACTGTAGCCTACTCATTGAAAATCGTTTCAATAAAGAAATGTTGCTGCTGAAGTGTAAAGACTTGACTGACTGCTCTAGTCCGCGCTACTGAAACCAGATGGTGCTCTAAACTGTGCCTGTGTGTGTGTGTTAACTGGCTGATGAGTAAGCATGTACTCTCGTACATGTCAGTTAACGATTACTGTAGCCTACTCATTGAAAAACGTTTCAATAAAGAAATGTTGCTGCTGAAGTGTGAAGACTTGACTGACTGCTCTAGTCCGCGCTACTGAAACCAGATGGTGCTCTAAACTGTGCCTGTGTGTGTGTGTGTTAACTGGCTGATGAGTAAGCATGTACTCTCGTACATGTCAGTTAACGATTACTGTAGCCTACTCATTGAAAATCGTTCCAATAAAGAAATGTTGCTGCTGAAGTGTGAAGACTTGACTGACTGCTCTAGTCCGCGCTACTGAAACCAGATGGTGCTCTAAACTGTGCCTGTGTGTGTGTGTTAACTGGCTGATGAGTAAGCATGTACTCTCGTACATGTCAGTTAACGACTACTGTAGCCTACTCATTGAAAAACGTTTCAATAAAGAAATGTTGCTGCTGAAGTGTGAAGACTTGACTGACTGCTCTAGTCCGCGCTACTGAAACCAGATGGTGCTCTACACTGTGCCTGTGTGTGTGTGTTAACTGGCTGATGAGTAAGCATGTACTCTCGTACATGTCAGTTAACGATTACTGTAGCCTACTCATTGAAAATCGTTTCAATAAAGAAATGTTGCTGCTGAAGTGTGAAGACTTGACTGACTGCTCTAGTCCGCGCTACTGAAACCAGATGGTGCTCTAAACTGTGCCTGTGTGTGTGTGTTAACTGGCTGATGAGTAAGCATGTACTCTCGTACATGTCAGTTAACGATTACTGTAGCCTACTCATTGAAAATCGTTTCAATAAAGAAATGTTGCTGCTGAAGTGTGAAGACTTGACTGACTGCTCGAGTCCGCGCTACTGAAACCAGATGGTGCTCTAAACTGTGCCTGTGTGTGTGTGTTAACTGGCTGATGAGTAAGCATGTACTCTCGTACATGTCAGTTAACGATTACTGTAGCGTATTCATTGAAAGTCGTTTCAATAAAGAAATGTCGCTGCTGAAGTGTGAAGACTTGACTGACTGCTCTAGTCCGCGCTACTGAAACCAGATGGTGCTCTAAACTGTGCCTGTGTGTGTGTGTTAACTGGCTGATGAGTAAGCATGTACTCTCGTACATGTCAGTTAACGATTACTGTAGCCTACTCATTGAAAATCGTTTCAATAAAGAAATGTTGCTGCTGAAGTGTGAAGACTTGACTGACTGCTCTAGTCCGCGCTACTGAAACCAGATGGTGCTCTAAACTGTGCCTGTGTGTGTGTGTGTTAACTGGCTGATGAGTAAGCATGTACTCTCGTACATGTCAGTTAACGATTACTGTAGCCTACTCATTGAAAATCGTTTCAATAAAGAAATGTTGCTGCTGAAGTGTGAAGACTTGACTGACTGCTCTAGTCCGCGCTACTGAAACCAGATGGTGCTCTACACTGTGCCTGTGTGTGTGTGTTAACTGGCTGATGAGTAAGCATGTACTCTCGTACATGTCAGTTAACGATTACTGTAGCCTACTCATTGAAAATCGTTTCAATAAAGAAATGTTGCTGCTGAAGTGTGAAGACTTGACTGACTGCTCTAGTCCGCGCTACTGAAACCAGATGGTGCTCTAAACTGTGCCTGTGTGTGTGTGTTAACTGGCTGATGAGTAAGCATGTACTCTCGTACATGTCAGTTAACGATTACTGTAGCCTACTCACTGAAAATCGTTTCAATAAAGACATGTTGCTGCTGAATAGTACATCGTCTGACGCGACAGTCTTTGCCATTCCTCTTTCGCGACAACTTTGTTGGAAAGAAGCCTCCTGCCACATCTTTGCACTGGCGTTTATCCTCACCATGACAACCACTAGTTTGCCTATCGACTTTACAACAACTTCAGTGGAAAGAAGCCTGCTGCCACGTCTTTGAAACGGCGTCCAACTTCACCATGGCAACCAGTGGTTCCAAATGGTTCACTAACAGGCCTTGAGAGGGCTACCCATGTACTGTCAAAACGAAGTTCATTTATCCTACACGTTTAAATATTTCTAACCCTTTTTAATTGAAAATAGCTGTTAAATAAGCTAAGTTTAGTGTGTGTTTATTTTCCTTTCTTGTCAATGTTCTTTTAACTAAGAAATGTTACATTGTTATTCGATCCATAACCCATTGGTTAGCAATGACATCATTCCGTCAGAAGTGGGCGGAGCCTCCACTATATACAGGGTGTCCCAGCTATCTTGTCCACCCAAAATATCTCTGGAACAATAACAGCTATTGGAAAACGACTTTCACCGGTATCAATGTTGGGCTGGGGCCCATGAATGTACATATTTGGAAACATTCTAAAACGAAAGCATATGTGTTTTTAACACAAACTTATGTTTTTTTAAATGGACCTCCTATATTTTTTTCTTCAGCAATCCATAGCATGACAAAGCACATACACAATGGCGTTGATTGCATCGCAATATTCCCATTACATCCCGAGATATTAAGACGCGAAGTTGACGCTTGAAACACCCGACATGCGCTGCTAGCGCACGTCCTGTGGCTCAGGCGTGAACCCCATGCTGCCCGTAATCGCGATGTGCTTGACATGTGTAATCACACCTCCATACTTATCAAGAGGTCCGAAACGAATAATACGGTCTGCTGCCATCAACTCTCATAAGCACATAATGGTTTCCCCCTTGCACGTTTTACGTATCTACGTACACAATATGAACCAGTACCGATCGGTGTACACCCGTCAGGTTGTCTTATTTATCCTGAACACCCCAAATAAGGTTTACCTAACGCGTTATATGACCCTTTGTGCCTGTCGCGCAGGGCCTGGCTCTACCTAGTCAAGTGTCCAACGTAGTTCCCACTACTGCTACAGTTACCACTTCGCCTTCTTTATGATTTGCGACCCATTCAAACTCCTGTACTCCACCACCCTCCGAGCATCCCATTTGTTGTTGCTTTGGCGTGCAGTAGACCGCTTGCCAGTGTAGTCGTGCATCAGAGTAATCTAGTAACGGCACGGAGGTAGTACACATTGTGAATAAACGTTGTGTTGTGGAAATTATACTGTAAAGTATAATGTACACTCATGAAGATACGGTAGAAATGCTGCTGATCTATGGAGAATGTACGTTGACGGGAAATACGTTAGGAGATTGCTTGTTTGTTGATAGTACTGTTAGCGAACATTATGATTATTAAGTTAATATGTCTCTTTTCTACCCTACTCTACATACCTGTACTGTACCCTGTTGTAGGTGGACGAAATGCTGTTCAGGCAGAACGACTGTACAGAAGACGATTCCCTGACAAGCCATCGCCTTCGCGCCTGATGTTTGGTCGTCTCACATCTCGTCTACGTGAAACGGGGAGCTTAAATCGAAGACCTCGACATCGTCCTAGAACGCGCACAGATGAACGTGCTGAAGTTGCTGTGGTCGCTACCATAGCTGTGAATCCTCAAATCAGCACACGTCAAATTGAACGTGAAGTTCGTGTGTCGAAATCAAGTGCACAGCGTATTCTTAATCGCCATAAATTTCATCCTTACCATGTTCATTTACACCAGGATCTTTATGGAAATGACTTCCGCAATAGGGTAACATTTTGTCGGTGGGCTTAGCAAAAACTTCTGACTAATCCAAATTTTTTTGCATATGTTCTCTTTACCGACGAGGCATCATTCTACAACAAAGGAATTGTCAATATGAGGAATATGCATTATTGGTCCGCAGACAATCCAAAATGGCTCCATCAGGTAGAGCATCAACGTCCGTGGAAAGTTAATGTTTGGTGTGGGATTATTGGAATACCATTATCGGACCTTTCTTTATAAATGGCATCCAAAATGGCAGACAATACTCCAGATTTATACGACACAGAACCAACAACACCAGAGGACATGAAGCAACGCATTATTGATGCTCGTACAGCCATCAAAGAGGAAACAGTAGCACGAAGTAGGGCATCCTTCATCCGCAGAGTGACCCTATGTATCCAAGCCAATGGGCATCACTTTGAGCATGAGATGTGAACGCTATGTTTAGTATGTAGTGCTGGTATCACAGTGGAAATTTCTACAAAGGGCCATTTTACCCAGTGATGTTAAGAAACATTTGTTTGCAACAATTTGTCATTTAACGCATTAGATAAACATAACATTGATAATTATGTGATAATAAAACTAATTGGTTAAACATGTTTACATTCATCTTCTATGTCCTACCTGAACTTCCCAAATCAAAACATTTTTACCTAAACAACGGTAAAACTTTTAGTCCACTTGCTCGTTTCACTAAAACCATCAACATGAATTTTACTATTACGAGTGAATGATTAACTGTCACTTGCACTAGATCTACAGTAAAGTAAAGTTTTAACGTTGAACGGCATTACCTTTTTAGTAACGGATTAACGATAAGCGAAGTTAACTTTGTGACTAACGTTGCGGTACACAGATATGTTACAGAACCGCATCACCCCTAGCCTATGGGATAAATACCTGCTGGAATGTACGACGTTAATGCAGGATGGCAGCACACCGTATTATTCGTTTCGGACCTCTTGATAGGTATGGAAGAGCGATTACGCATGTCAATCACATCGCGATTACGGGCAGCATGGGGTTCACGCCTGAGCCTCAGGACGTGCGCTAGCAGCGCATGTCGGGTGTTTCAAGCGTCAACTTCGCGTCTTAATATCTCGGGATGTAATGGGAATATTGCGATGCAATCAACGCCATTGTGTATGTGCTTTGTCATGCTATGGATTGCTGAAGAAAAAATATAGGAGGTCCATTTAAAAAAACATAAGTTTGTGTTAAAAAACACATATGCTTTCGTTTTAGAATGTTTCCAAATATGTACATTCATGGGCACCAGCCCTACATTGACACCGGTGAAAGTCGTTTTCCAATGGTTGTTATTATTCCAGAGATATTTTGGGTGGACAAGATAGCTGGGACACCCTGTATAGTAAGACGTGCACTGGTTTCTCCAGTAGTGATTCTCCAGCAGAAGGAGGTCCTTACTCATTGGTAATTCATCGTCTTATAGCTTTATAACTTTATATATTTTCTTTAATGTATGAAGCCCCCTAAGTAAAGCTTTGTATACGACCTGTATGTCTGAAGATGACCACAGTAGTGGTCAAAACCGGTCACCGTAATAAATAAATTGTGATCAAGACTGTTTTTGATAGTACATATTTGTAACACTTTGATCACTGTTCACTCCCACAATGTATTCAAAACAGAATATCGAAGTTTACTGATTTATGCTGACCTCAGCTAACTCTGTTCGTTCACGAAACGTTAAATGTCAGAGATAATACTGCAGGGAAGCTTGGTCAAACTCACTGCGAGGGGCCCTATCAACATTCTGCTTCATCCTATGAATGCTGGAACACTTTGTGACACTAGGGGAAAGAGGGCCAATCGTAGTCGGGAATATGATCACTATTCTAGAAATATGAAGGTAACCTAACTGCAGTAGTACAGGAGGCTGTCTGACGTACTTTAGTGTTTATGTCCGGGAATTAACCTGAATGGATGTATTGCTTAATCTTCGACCTAACTGAAATGCCAAAGAAACTGGTATAGGCAAGCGTATTCAAATACGTAGATACGTAAACAGGCAGAATACGGGGCTGTGGTTGGCAACGTCTACAAAAGATCACAAGAGTCTGGTGCAGTTGTTACAGCGATTACTGCTGCTACAGTGGCAGGTTATCAATATTTAAGTAAGTTTGAAAGAAATGTTATAGTCGGCATACGAGTGATGTGACACATCATCTCCGAGGTAGGGATGAAGTGGGAACTTTTCCGTACTTCCATTTCACGAATGGACTATTTATAATAGGAATCCGGTAAAACATCAAATCTCCGGCATCGCTGCTGCCAGAAAAAGATCCTGCAAGAACTGTAAAAACGAAGACTGAAGAGAAACGACTGAAGAGAATCGCTCAGCGTGACAGAACTGCAACCCTGCAGCAAACTGCTGCTGATTTCGCTACTGAACCATCAACAAATGTCAGTGTGTGTAGCATTCAACGGAACATCATCGATATAGACTTTCGGAGACGAAGGTACACTCAAGTAACCTTGATGACGGTAGATCACAAAGCTTTACGCCTTGCTGGGACCATCAAAACCGACACTGAATTGTTGATGATTGGAAGCATGTTGCCTGGTCGGACGAGTCCCGTTTCAAATTTTATCGAATGGATGGACGTGTAAGAGTATGAGACAAACTGATGAATCCATGGACCCCGCGTGTCAACAGGGGACTGTTAAAGCTGGTGGAGGCTACGCAATGGTATGGGACGTATGCAGTTGGCGTGATATGGGACGCCTGATACATCTAGATATGACTCTCACAGGTGACACATAGGTAAGCATCCTGTCTGATAACATCTACATCTACATTTATACTCCGCAAGCCACCCAACGGTGTGTGGCGGAGGGCACTTTACGTGCCACTGTCATTACCTCCCTTTCCTGTTCCAGTCGCGTATGGTTCGCGGGAAGAACGACTGTCTGAAAGCCTCCGTGCGCGCTCTAATCTCTCTAATTTTACATTCGTGATCTCCTCGGGAGGTATAAGTAGGGGGAAGCAATATATTCGATACCTCATCCAGAAACGCACCCTCTCGAAACCTGGCGAGCAAGCTACACCACGATGCAGAGCGCCTCTGTTGCAGAGTCCGCCACCCGAGTGTATCAAACATCTCCGTAACGCTATCACGGTTACCAAATAACCCTGTGACGAAACGCGCCGCTCTTCTTTGGATCTTCTCTATCTCCTCCGTCAACCCGATCTGGTACGGATCCCACACTGATAACCTGCAGCCATTCACGTCCACTGTGTATTCCGACCGACTTGGGCTATTAAAGCAGGACAATGTGACACCCCACACGTCCAGAATTGCTTAAGAGTGGCTCCAGGAACACTCGTCTGAGTTTAAACAGTTCCACTGGCCACCAGACCCCCATACATCCAACATTACTGAGCATATCTGGGATGCGTTAGAACGTGTTGTTCAGAAGAGGTCCACCTCCTCGTACTCTTATAGATTGATGGACGATCCTGCAGCATTCATGGTGTCAGTTCCCTCCAGCACTACTTCAGACATTAGTCAAGTCCATGGCACGTTGTGGCACTTATGTGTGCTCGTGGGGCCGTACACGATATTAGGCAGTTTGGATCTTCAGTGTACCTTTGCACTCTGTTGTAAAGGATCCGAAAGATGGTGAAGTGGTTTAGCAAATATACGGAGACTGACCATGCTGCATTGGCATTGGCTGATAGAATGGCTGAATCGATGTGATGCGAGGTTTGTGTTGTTTTGGGTAGAGGACGATGGCGGGAGTTTGGAGCTCATGTCATTATTTCGCGTTATAAACTGCCATGTTTGACACCACTTGTATGACATGCAGAAGGTCTTGGTGGTAGCAACACGTTCCGAGGATGACCAACACTGAAACAGCGATCTTGTACACATATCAAAAAAAGGTCTGCATCACCCCGGTTCCAAGAACTCCTGAAGATAGACGTTGACTGTGGACGTTGTATCACTGACACATTTCCTTTGATTGTTCAGACATGTCACTAAAACCGCCTAAAGATGTGAACAACCGTACATGAACAGCACCTATTAGACGGAGGGGATCCGACAGTCGATCAGTTTCAGTGATTCCACCAGGAAAGAGGTACATGGTTCGTCTTGTCTGTAGTTCAACCGTGCCTAGACAGTCAATACTGCGGTTCGATCGCGTCCTCTTTTTTACTTTGTGCCAGGAAGGGCTATCAACAAGGAAAGTGTCCAGCCATCTCGCAGTGAGCCAAAGCGATGTTGTTAGGACATGGAGGAGATACAGAGAGAGACAGGAACTGTCGTTGGCGTGCGTCGCTCAGACCGCCCCAGGGTTACTACTGCAGTGGATGACCGCTTTCTACGGATTATGACTCGGAGCAACCGTGAGAGCAATGCTACCATTTTGAATAACGCCTTTCGTGAAGCCACAGGATGTGTTATCAATCAAACTGTGCCCAAGGGGTTGCATGATGCGCAACTTCACTGCCGACGTCCATGGCGAGGTCCGTCTTTGCTACCATGACACCATACGGTGCGATACAAATGGGCCCAACAACAAGCCGAATGCACCGCTCAGGATTGGCATCACGTTCTCTTCACCAATGAGTGTCGCATACGCCTTCAATCAGACAATCGTTGCAGACGTGTTTGGAGGCAACCCGTTCTGGCTGAACGCCTTGGACACACTGTCCAGCGAGTGCAGTAAGGTGGAGGTTCCCTGATGTTTTGGGGTGGCATTATGTGGGGCCGACGTACGCCGCTGGTGGTCGTTCAAGGCGCCGTAATGGATGTACGATATGTGAATGCCATCCTCCCACCAAGAGTGCAACCATATCAGTAGCATATTGGCCAGGAATTCCTTTTCTTGGACGACAATTCTCGCCCCCTCGTGCAAATCTTGTCGATGACTTCCTTCAGGATAACTACAAAACTCGACTAGAGTGGCCAGCATGATCTACAGATATGAACCCTATCGAACATGTGTGGGATAGTTTGAGAAGGGGTGTTTATGGACGACGCGACCCACCAACCACTCTGAGAGATCTACGCCAATCGCCGTTAAGGAGTGAGACAATCTGTACCAACAGTGCCTGGATGAACTAGATAGTATGCCATGACGAATACAGGCATGCATCAATGCAAGTGGACGTGCTACCCGGTATTAGAGGTACCTGTGTGTATAGCAGTCTGGACCACCACCTCTGAAGATCTCGCTGCATGGTGGTACAACATGCAATGTGTGGTTTTCATGAGCAATAAAAAGGGCGGAAATGATGTTTATATTGATCTCTATTCCAATTTTCTATACAGGTTCCGGAACTCTCTGAACCGTCGTGATGCAAAACTTTTTTTGATATGTGTAAATGGTCGCAAGACGAGGAACCAATGCTCCTGATCTCTTTGAAATGGAACACTGGACATCAGCTACCTGTCACTGTGGAACATGGGATTAAATGTAGAGGTTATCATATTCAGCAGCTGTTTGGGGACGTTCTTCAATGCTGCAGAGTCGTCACGTTTCCATATTCTGCGATGTCTGCCACGCTCTTTCCTTTACCAATAAGAAAACAGTACCTCTCTTTTTATTTATACTTTCCTGCGTGTGTTGCGAGAAGCACTTTCCAGGGTTAGTCAACACTGAAACAGTGGTCATGTACATGTCTGTAATGTGAGGAATCAATGCTCTTGGCCTCTTCCAGATGGAACACAGGGATATCTGATACCTGTCGCTGTAACACAAGAATCATCTATTGAGAGTGGATATGGTCTTCTTTCCCGTACAGGTGACAAAACTTTGCACACACATTGATCCGTGAAGGCTAGTTATGGAGAGAACATGGAGGATGTTAGCACTCTGACGGTATTTGTGTTCGATAACTCTAAAGAGAGACATGACAAAATGTTACAGGGTGATGTTAGGAGGCACTATTGATGTCTGGATGCAGATAGTTCGAAGCTATTTACCTGCTTCAGATTTTATAAAATAACGAAGAAGAATGACCTCGAATGTAATAAATGACTGCGTAGATCCTGTTCTGTATCGGTATTTCATATGTCTGAGATGTATGTAATACCATCGTGCATGACAAATTATAATCTGAACCTGAGGAATGGTCTCAAACTATACCGAATTTGCTCCAAAAACTAATAGACAACAACGGTATTTCTTCTCGTGGAATCATAACTGTTTTATCACCGTCATGACTGTGTGTCATTATTACCCCAATTCGTGAGTTTTCATCACCCTCTAATTATGGTGCGGCCTATGTAGCTCAGTTCGTGAGATGACTGCACTATAGCAGATACAAATATTATAACATGTATGCTTTTTCTCCCCATATAGAAACCCAATGCCCACCCATACCCGCATTGATCACTGTCATTGCAGGGTGGTCTGTTGTTATGTGTGGAAGAGACTAGAAAATGAGTATGGAAACTGCATGATAGAGAACTTTTTCGTACCTTAACCTAAGTGATAGGTAGGGTGTTGTGGCACTATCAGTATGTGCACAAATAATCAGTGGTTTGGACACTAACAGACTACCGATATATTTCAGTCACTGTACAGCTCTGACGACTTGTTTTATGTTTCACAAAAACAGCAACAGCATGATTTACCACTGCACTGGGAAAAGCTGAACTTTGTATAGTGTGTACAAACTACATCGTTTCCTCGACCAGTTGACTTACAGCTTTTTGTTACCGAACTTAGAATGATTGTGTTTCTTCCGACATGTGAACAGACAGTGTGAAAGGCGGTGTTCTGTAATGTTATCGTGAAACGTCTCCAGTACCCACGTGTTTGATAAGTTCTTTACGGACACTGATCTGAATACTCTAAACTTTGTCATTTTATCCATCAAACTGAAAGAATCCGGTTAACGTAGATGTTTATTTAGGCTGTTAGTTTTTCTTTGGAGAATGTTAAAGTTCACACTTTCTTTTCCTCCGATGGATGTTTCGAAATAACGATGACATTATGCTGTGACGGTTATTTTTCAGAACGAAATAGCGGAAGTTTTTTTTTTCGATTTTACGCAGGGTGAACATGTGAGAGTTAACACATGTCAGATGTATTTCTATAGAGCTCCGACCTCTGTAGTTCTGCTCATCTGTCATCGACAGCAGTGCAGTAGTTTTTCATCGTTACATATCACAAAATAAAAGGGGGGGAGGGGAGGGGAGAGAGAAAGAGAGAGTGAGTGAGTGAGAGAGAGAAGAGAGAGAGAGAGAGAGAGAGAGAGAGAGATGTGAATTGTACCCTGCAGTCGGACATAAAAAATGATGTGCTTTTCCGAGATAGCGTGAAAGGCTGTGTTGTATAATGACATGAATGTAATGGCCGCGTGCAGGGTACTTCATAATGTGAACAGAATGAATACTCTCAAACTAAAAGGAATGGATTGCACCTATCCCCATGTACTCATGCCTGTTTTATTATCATTGCAATTGTGTTTTTTAATAGAAGGTCGCTTATAAGACGTCAGCTGACGTTAAAATACAACTGGTCCAATGAATTTTCTATCCCACAGCAGCGAACGAAAGCGGAGGCGTCAGGTGACGCTGTGCTCGCCAGTGTACATTGTAGGAAAACCAACAGGTGTGTCTCTTCTTTGTTCTGTAGAGTGACAAGGTGTTTCGCTTTGTTCTGACGTCCACTGGCCGGCCACGTACTCCTGGCGAAGGAATACGGTCTTTGGCTGCTGGGTGGATGGGACGTCTGCTTGCATTGGCTTCGGCAGCGACCGGTTCTTCCAACAAGTTTTTTTACGTTTCGTAAACGCCAACACGACATGCGATTGTATTAGAAAAATTGGACCTGCCATGTTGTACAAACAACATCCTCTTAAGTTATAGCTTTTTATGGAACCAAAAAACGATAATTTTTTTTCGACACGTGACTAGACCGCGTGAAACAAACTGTTCTGTGATGACTAAAATTGCTCACGAAACTGCAACACAAGAATTTGCTGCAATTGCGAATTATGGTCGCTTGAGTATGGTCTCCAAATTTCAGGTACGAATGATAAAACCTTTACGCAGAAGCGAGTTACGGAGTTAATATGCTCGATGTATGCATACAGGTGTTATTTATTTTCGATGTATCAGAAGAGAGCCGCAGTAAAATCTCTATACTACATGATGTTAGGATATTTGTTACAAGCAACAGTATGGCAGTTTAAAGGTTCAAATAGCTCTGAGCACTATGGGACTTAACATCTGAGGTCATCAGTCCCCTAGAACTTAGAACTACTTAAACCTAACTAACCTAAGGACATCACACACATTCATGCCGGAGACAGGATTCGAACCTGCGACCGCAGCGGTCGCGCGGTTCCAGACTGTAGCGTCTAGAACCGCTCGGCCGGCGCAGTTTAAAGTTTGTGTGCAAATAGTTCTTAGCATTTCTTAGCGACTCTGAATGTTACAAAATAACAAGAAGGAATGCTCACGAAAATAACAATTGACTTTATTGATAGTTCAATCGTCTGATAAGATTTTGCTCGTAAAGGTAAAAGGAATGGACTGCACCATTTTTCGCGGCATCATGACTGTTTAATTACTATCGCGATTGTCTTTTTTATAGATTGTCGCTTATAAGAAGTAGGTCGACGTTAACTGCAGCTGTTCCACGGAAATTTTCCCGCATAATAACGAGCCCCTGCTGGAGGGTGGGGCGGGGGGGGGGGGAACTGCTAGCGTCAAGGACTGTATGTGTCTCTCTCTTAGGTGGCTGCACGTGGCTGCTTGTGGCAGTGGCCAAAAGCCGCTGCTCGAAACTATGGCAGTCGCTGGTGGCGACTGACAGCGGAACCTCGCAGTTTCCCAAACCGGTGGACGTTAGAAAAAGCGTTCTAGTGAGTTCTCTAGAATTACGTTGTTGCTCCATGGGATAGAAAATACACTCACAGGACAAAGCAATCCATCTGCCGCTGGTGGAAGTGGTGGCTGGTGGCAGTAGAATGTTTTCCACTCAATTGCCATCCCTTCCTTTCATGCCAAATGCTCTGAAGAATGTATGAGTGTGCTGGTGTGTGTGAAATTATATGTCCCACCCTCAGCAGCTATTCATATGTAGATTGGCAACAGATTCTAAGAATAGGCCAGAAAACAGTTTCTGCCTCTGCAAATGTTAAGGGGGGAGGGAGAAGGGGAGGTTGGAGAGGGGAGATAGGGGTACGTCTGGCGTGCTAAGTTTGCTAACACATGCGGGAAAGACACATCATTATGATGAGGAGGAAATTTTTTCGATAGCAGTGTCACATTATTACAATGATTTTTCGTTAATTTCCGTTGTGTGTTGCATTATGGTTCGTTGTTAACGAGTGGGAGAAAAGGGTGGTGATTTTTCACGATAGTTTCGATGTTTTTTTTCCGAGAGTAGTGAAGCATTTACCATGATCTGTCTCTCTCCTTCTCTCTCTCTCTCTCTCTCTCTCTCTGTGTGTGTGTGTGTGTGTGTGTGTGAAGTACCAACGCTGTTTAGTTTCGAGTATTGTTTAGTTCTTGGATTATATTACTTTTTTCCGAGAGCGGTGAAGCATTTACCATGATCTGTTTGTGTATCTGAAGCATCAGGGTTGTTTGGTTTCGAGTGGTGCTTACTGTTGGATTATGTGATTTTTTAAAAAAAATTGTGGTTCTAACAATTACTGTTATTCTAGTAGATCTGCTAGGGCATGTAGACAATACAGGGAAAAGTCTGGTGCTTCTGCTGCTGAAACTATGAGTTCTAACTTTTATCTGGCTGAGATTTTCTTCCAAGTGAGGGTGGCAGTAGAATGTTTTCCACTCAACTGCCATCCCTTCCTTTCATGCCAAGTGCTCTGAAGAATGTATGAGTGTGCTGGTGTGTGTGAAATTATATGTCCCACCCTCAGCAGCTATTCATATGTAGATTGGCAGGTGCAAATGTTCCTGTACTTCTGTGGAAGCTTGCTGTCTCAACCTTTCATACTAAGTGCCTTGAACGATGTATGATGATATTCGGTAAAATGACTTTAAGATAATCTGTAATTCGTAAGTGCGGTAATAGCAACATAACGTTCTGTACAATGTCACATACCAAATCAGTCACTTTTATGGCGTACAACTAACAAAATCAAGATGGCTTTTGTTTTTAAATAAAACATCCACATGACCAGTGCACTAACACACAACAACCATGACGCATCTCACTGTATCCATAGACTGTCAGATTGTAATATTGTTGATTAGTAGATGTACTCACTGCGCAGCTTGTAATATGCTCAATGCGCAGCTTGTACACTTCTCTGTACACTGTGCTGCATCACTCGAATGAGCAAAATACCGGGGTTGGCCACTAAAACACCAACCTGGTGCTCCTGCATCTACATAAACATACATACTACACAAGGAGGGTACCCTGGACCACTATAAGTATTTTCCCTCTCAGTTCCATTTGCACATAGGGCGAGAGAAAAACGACAGTCTTTATGTCTCTGTAATGAGCCCTAATCTCTCGAATCTCATCTTCGCGGTCCTTGCGTGAAATATATGTTGACGGCAAGAGGATCATTGTGCAGTCAGTTGAAATGCAGGTTCTCTAAATTGTCTCGGCACTGTTCCTGGAAAAGAACGTTGCCTTTCCTCCAGGGATTCTCAAAAAAAAAAAAAAAAAAAAAATGGCTCTGAGCACTATGGGACTAAACTGCTGAAGTCATAAGTCCCCTAGAACTACTTAAACCTAACTAACCTTAGGACAACACACACATCCATGCCCGAGGCAGGATTCGAACCTGCGACCGTCGCGGTCGCGCGGTTCCAGACTGTAGCGCCAGAACCGCTCGGCCACCAGCGGCCGGCCAGGGATTCTCATATGAGTATCCAAAGCATCTCTGTAACATCTCCGCGATGTTCCAACCTACCAGTAACAAATTCAGCAGCCACCCCTGAACCGCTTCGATGCCTTCCTTTAATGCGACCTGGAGCCGATCCCAAACACTCAAGAATAGGTCGCACTAGTGATCTGGAAGCCACTGCCAGCACTCCACTATAATCACCGTTCTCCTTCCAGGAACAACACCGACAACCCCACTGGTTATTTTTGCTCACAGTGGCCATGTCTCACACTGACCGACAATGAGGATCCCAAGACAGCACCTTGGTGTACCAGCTTGGAGACACCCTCTACCACCTGACTGCACTCGTCACCAGGCTACATGGACAGCCTACTGACGGCACATACAGCATCAGGAGCGTCCGCTGACAACTCTGACAGCCGTTCCTTGCCACCACCTGAATGAAGTACACCCTATGCCACTGTTCGCAGTCCAAGGGCCGACTCCTCGGTCCCGCTTACCCAATGGTCAACGCAAGATTCCTGCTCCCGTTTTCCACAGCACCATATTGTCTCAGAGTAGCGCCAGCAGCGCAGCAAACGCCGACGATAGCGCCCCCTAACCAAGCGCTAGCACAAGAGGAAGCTAACGTTAGTGGGGCAGGGCAGGAAGCAAGCTGTGCCACGAATTGCAAATTCATGACACAGGACTAACCCTCGGGATAAAACTAGTGTGGAATTCACACCTTCTTACCATCTAACAAAAAATGGTTCAAATGGCTCTAAGCACGTTGGGACTTAACATATGAGGTCATCAGTCCCCTAGACTTAGAACTACTTAAACCTAACTGACCTAATGACATCACACACATCCATGCCCGAGGCAGAATTCGAACCGTAGCAGCCGCGTGGTTCCGGACTGAAGGGACTAGAACCGCTCGACCACAGCGGACGGCTTGCCATCTAACAAAAGTTCAGAAACAACAAAAGCTATAACGTCCTTTTACCATTACTGTTACCTATAAAACCCTCTTCTGCCCCATCCCCACCCACATCTACATCGCCAGGATCTGCACCTCCCCTAAATTCTACAAGTCCTTGAAATATTAGAAGCGGATGTACTCTTCCATGTCTTCCGCATCGGTCTTCTTTCCCTAGCATCCTGCACGAACTCAGCAAGATCCAAAACTTTCCTCTTTCCCTAGAGCACCGTCGAATTCAATATATTAACAGCAAAAGCCAGCCCTGGCATCCAATACCCCACCAACTAATCACCAATCCAGGTACACTGCTACGCCGCTACATCGATGTTCCACCTTCCATGCACCTTCATGTTTTATTCACCTTCTCCCGCCGA